>NW_023416295.1:76918738-79802869 GCF_014176215.1 Rousettus aegyptiacus | reverse complement strand
AAAAAGCACCCTATCTTAGTATCTTTAGATTAGCCTTTCAAAGACATCTTAAACTAACAACATAGTTAATATTCTCTTCTATCATGAATTTTAGAAAAATAAATAGATCATTTAAACAAATGATAACCCAACATATGACCATCTAAACCTAAAAAAACCAGAACAAGTTAGGAAGTTTTTCTTATGAAAAAATATTCAGTAACATATATTTAAATATAGAGTATACTAATATGTTTTAAATAGGTACTAGTTATCAATTGATATCATTCATATGAAACCATTCATATCTGAGACCTGTATTAACAGAGGAAAAGAGCTAAAATAGTATAACTATATAAGTCATAGACATGATTTTATATATTTCTATATGATATACACATAAATCTGTCAAATTTAAAGAATAATCAAAGACAATATTATAACGTATGCATTATATACATATTTGTTGTAAATTCAGAATTTTTTCCCTATAGTACTTTTTTAATACATCAACTTTGAGTTCATATGATTTTAAATAGTAATGCTGATATTTAAGATGCATTATCTATAGACTGTAAAAGAACAAGGTCCCTTTTCTTGAAAAAAATACGAAAAGCAATGATCACCTTCTCCCCTTCTATTACCTAGACTAAATGCCATCGTTTTTTCTCTTCTTAATCATTTCCTGTGTATTACAGTGTGCATACATTTTTTTATCCATTTAAATGAGGAAGATTTAAAAAATGAGAAAAAATCAGAAACTTAAAATTTAAGCTTTGAACCTCATTATATGGCAAAGCAATAATAATAACTCCTTCAGACAAGTGCTAGCTACCTCTCTCATCCATATCAGACAGGATGTGTGTTATTTTTATAAGAAACTAAGAGTGAAATAGGTATGTATCTGGAACGAACAAATGGAGGATCAAGTGATATTAGAGAAGTTTTGGAATATGTATTTGTTTACTCTTGGGAAACAAAACAAACTTACTTCTTACAATATGATCTGCTTAAAAGTCTATGCATCTACAGAATAAATAGTGTAAAGAATTCCCATAAACTGAACACTACGATTAGAATTTGAAATTTTATAAAATAGCCTGGACTTAGAATTTGATCTCTCATATGGAATATCTAGGAACATATAATTTCTATAGTCATTATTTTATACTAAAACATTAATATTCTACAAATAAAAAATAAATGTTACATTCAAGAGATTATTGTAAACTGTTAAATGAGAACAAAAGGTCATAAGAATTGTTTGTGGAGAAATCTCTATTCATTCTGTTTAGTATTTCTGATAAATTTCCATAATACTTAGCATGCAATGTGCTATATGTAAGCAGGCAGTATTAGGTAATATAAAGAGCAGATTTTTTTTTTTAATCAAAAAAAAAAACAAGTAGAATTTTAGTTTAAACCTTAATTTTGCTCTACTCAAAATTTTGGGGTAATATACATGCATGATATAACTTAGTCATACTTTTCTTATGTTAAATTGAGGATAATGGTATTTTTCTTATATAGCTTCTGTAAGGATTAAAGATGTATCTACACATTCTTAGCATAATATCCCTTATACAATAAACACTCAAGAAATGATAGTTATCATTAAATACTATTATTTTAAGAAGATGAACTCACTAATCAAATGTAAAAGAGAAACAGTAAAAAGATAGCATGAATATCAATTATTATTTAACATTATTCAGAAAGATTGTAAAAGAAATGAGAAAATCCATATTTTTCTGTGTGGAAAAATTAAACTACAAAAAGTTGGTTTATCCAAAAGGCTAAGTTTAAACACATTAAAAACTTTCAAGTCATTTATTTCTCTCTCTTTCACCACCTTAACTTAATTCATTCCTGATAACAAATTCAGGGTTGATTGACTTTTTGGTCATTCATTCATTAACTCATTCTATCAATATTTACTGAACACAAAGAATGCTCCAGTCACTATGTTAAAGCAAAACAATACAAAATTAATTGTTACCAACAACGACTTTATAGTTTAATAAAAGATACAGCAAATATTGTAAACTTTTGTAGTTACATGTTAAAATAGAGATGTGTATAGAATTACGTATAAATAGATCTTGAAGTATTAATAGAACTTTTCCAGTTAGTAAGTGAAATTAAAGGTACTTGGAGATTTGTAAAAAGACACAGAAGGATGCTTGACTAGCTGGTACTTTCCAGAATGAAGCAGTCAAAAAATATCTAGAACACTGAATCTCTCTCTCTGTTTAGGAACTATATGGAGTCAGATGAAGATACAGAGAAAAGTAGGAAACATGAAAACTTTGTATGCTGTGTAAGAAATGTGGAACTCTAATAATTGGAGAACAAAGAATGAGAGTATTTTGGCCGAGAGAGTCACATTTTCAGATATCAATCTAAAAAAGTTCTCCTTAGTAGCAGAGTGGTAAAGCAAGTAAAAAATAGAGAGTAGAGTAATAAACTTTTAAAAAAAAAAAAAAAGAAAGAAAAGTAGGTAGACAGCAGGATGACAGATTAGAATTGAATCATCCAGATCTGATGTCTGACTGGTATGGGGCTTGAATAAAAAGAGGGTGGACTCTTGAACAACCCCATTGGTTCAAAAATCATGGCGAGACACTGTGGTCCCATGAGCATAATACTATTCACAATTTTAAACACTACCATATTGTTTGTTCAAAGGAAAGTGTGTATGAATAAAGTACTGATGTATATGACTATTGGAGATGTGTGGCTGTATAATTTCACTTGCTGCAAATGTATCAATTAATTATATCCATTTAACAAAATATTTATACAGAAAAGATGACAAACTGCCCACTTTCATCAAAATGACCAAGTTGTAAAACTTTGATATGCATGACATTGATTGAATGATGGAAATATCTAGAGAAAAATGAAAAACGCTTTCCAGTTAGAACTGTAATGGTAACCAAGTTTGTCTGGTTTCTGGACATTCTACATTTATTCTTTCAACATATATTTGTAGAGTGACTTTTACAACGAAAATTAGTTGCTATGAGAAATACACAAATAAATTTGGCATTGTTTAATGTATGGAATACATAAAATACAAATTTTAGCATTTCTGTTTTCTTAAGATATCAAGATATTCCATTAGCGATGCTATTAATTATTTTTCTAAACACTCACTTCTAGAATGTAAATTTTCCTTTAGAAACATTGGTCCAAAATCTAGTAGGAGTCAGAAATTCTTTAAATAGCATATTAAAACATCCTCACAAATAACAGGTTAAAGTGCAAAAATGACAACATGATCGATACGGTTTAAGATATATGGAGAGCCTTCAGACAGAAGGTTGTAGCTGTAGAAGAAGACATTAATTTAAAATTGTAATAGGATTTGGATGGACTGATGAGGAGGGTGAAAGAAAGCTCCAGGAAGATAAGAGTTGATAGATGACCATGAATTTATTAGAATTTCAAGAAAAATATACTTAGGGAGAAGGAACGAAGTCATAAGGGCAAAATAGAGTATGCTGAATTCCAGAATCTAACTTATCGTATAGCCACTGCCTCCCTGAGTTAGACATTTATCAAGTATGGCATGGATAAGTTGAACATCAAAGAGCAGAAAATGGAAAGAGGTGGTGATTTCTTGGCACTAAATAAAGAGTCTCAGCTCAACATTGCTTCTCTTCATAGATATAACAAACAAGCAAATAAACAAATAAAACCTTTCATATTTAACAACAGTATATCTATCTGGATTGCCTCCTATCAGGGTCTAGGAATTTAGATTCATATTTATGTATTTATCAAATAAACATATAACTGTAGGATGTCTCACATAATCTTAAGTCTTGCTCTAGTAAGATAATTACAAGTTAGTAGGTTTTCATAAGGTTCCTTTATCTGTGCTAGGCATCGTGAAGATATACTTAACAAATTCAAAAAATTATTACAGATTTCAAGATTCTTTCAATCTTTTTATTTCCCCACAGCCATTAGTACAATTTCTTACACATAAAAGAAACATGGTAAATGTGCATGCACTAAATTACATATACATGAATTAAAAATAAGAATACCATGAACAACAATTCGAGATGATAAACACTGAAATGGATATAGATGTATATATAGATGTATATCCATTTCATGTGTTTATAGGTATAAAGATAAATAGAGACCACTGGTTCTTTAAAGATTCCCTTTAATGCTAAACAGAAAGATTAAAGATAGACAGGCATCTGGAAGAGTAGGAGGAGTACCAAAAGAAAAGGGGTTACGACCACATAGAGACCACTGTCAATCAAGGCCACTGAGATACATTCGCAGTGGAAATGTTTCTTATATTTTCTATCATAGTAAAATATGTTGTTGTTATTGATTCACTAGTACTTTCAATATGAAATTAAGTTTGGGTTTTAAATAATATGGACACAGAGAGGTATTCAGAGGATCATTTCTTCTAAGGTTCGACAATGAATATTTAGCAGAAAGGAGTTCGCAAATTGTCAGTGGTCACTTTCTTCAAGGCCAGCCTTCCTTCCAGCTACTCAGGTATTTGCTGCACCCTCTCTTTAGCTCTTGCATTTATTATAGGGTTTCCCGGTTGTAAACACATCTGTGTAGGTGACAAAATGGCTCATTCTGTTGAGTACTCAGCATACTGTCCAGAACAGTGATAAAGTAGTGACACCAAAACAAAATCAACTCTTAGCCTCATTTAAATAACAAGTCACTTTATTTATTATTCCTACGGTCTAATTGCTCATATAGAAAAAAAAATTCAATTCAATTATTATATTTTCTTTTTTAGAGTGAAGAATCCATTTGTCACTGAAAACAGGGTTTAGTATTTTAAAAAAATATGCCTTTGAATTATAAGCAACATACACGAACACTTAAAAAACACTTTATACTTAAGCCATTCTGACCTCTATGGGTTTCTAGGCATAAAAATTTTAGGAATAATAATAAAACTTAAAACAATTCACTTTACAAATCAAATTTAGAAATCTTCAATTTAGTTTTCTAAGTCATACTCTGCAAAACTTCTTAGAATTTACCTCTCAAAACCACAGAATTTGTATAAAGTAAAATTAATATTTAATGTAATTGACATGCAAAAACTAAAGAAAACTAATGAATTAACACTCATTTATTCTGTCCTACATTAACCAAAAAAAGGACAGAGTAAATTCTATGGGCCTGAGTATTTTATCTACTTTAGGAATAAATGTGTATTAAATAACTTTATGGATGCTTAAATACATATTTTATACTTGTATTGATAATTTTAATTGTAAAAAATATTGCTACTAACAACAATAACTATCATTATGGTAACATTTATTAAACACTAAATGCAAGTGTTTATTCTCTCCCAAACACCGAGGTGACTGACATGTTGATATAAATTATCCAATGTTATTATCTCCTAATTTACTTATAAGGAAACTAGAACTTAGAATAATTAAGCAGTATATTGATAAATTTTTGAGGCATGATCTGAACCCAAGCATACTGCACTCCTAAGCCAGTACCTTTACTCTACCATCCTGCCTCTAAAAAAGACTCGACTATCTCTAACAAGAGAAACTGAGTCTTGTGCTAGTGCTTATATTCCTCTTATAAACTAAAAATTACCCAAATCAAAGCACAAATCTGATACCAGACAAGCCAGCTGGCTTATCTGACTCTAGGATACATAGAGAATCTGTAACTCTTATCTATTTTTCCCCTTAAATTATGACACTACTGTGGAGCAAGTAGATGTTCAAGAGAGAGTAAGTATCCACATATCCATCTGCATAAGTAAGCCATGCTTCAAGAAAAAATGCCTACTTGGGTTCTTTTCCCTGAAAAACCTCATTTTTCAGTGAATAAAAGAAACGGTCTTTTCCAAAAGGGAGAAATGAGTGAAGCAGAGGATGAGGTTGATAGTTATTTTTCCTTTTTGTCTCATTTTTATACCTTCAATATTTTCCCTAAGAAATCACACATATAGCTCAAATAGGAATTGGAGACAACTAGGTTAAAGAAAAGAGTCAGAAAAAGTTAAGATAAGAAAGAGTGCACAAGAACTTCCTCAAAAGATACCAAGAGCATTTAGTACCTTCTAGCTTTTAGGAACAAAGGAGAAAGGTCTGGGCGTGAGATACTAAGTCAGGTCAAGGCATTAGTTAGAAATAAACACTGGAGTAATGAAAAATATTAAGTAGTATATTTTCTGTATTATTGGCCATATTAAAATGACTTGACAAATTGCTTCTACTTATTTATATATCTAAATAAAACCAATGTAATATACATAAAATAATGAATAAAATCAGAATAATTATAAGAATCATATGTGCTAAGTATTTTACATGATGTTTTATTTAATATAAACAGCCCTAAAACATTGGTTGTATTGTAATACTCATTTACATTTGGAGAAACTGTAGAGGTCAAGTAACTTGCTTAAGGACATGCAGCTAGGAAATAACAAAACTGGAATTTGAAGCCAGGTAGTTTGATCCCACAGACTGAATATTATCCTCTATATTTGGTAGTCATAACGAATAATGCTATTTTATTTTTACTATTCCTTTTAGGGTTCTAATATAATTCTACACATTTTTAAATGATGTCATAGCAATATGTTTGCTGGGTTCTTAATAAGGAAAATAACTAATAATTCTCAGGAATACAATGCTATATTGATATCAAGTTAGTTAACCATTATCTGTTGGGAGCCTCTGTGCTCAATACTTGATAGTCACAATATAGTTTCACAGAAAATGAGGATGAATTTTATTCCAAAGTCAATTCTAAGTTGGAAAAACCTAAGTATCACGTTTTCTGAGTATGGGAGCTGCTTCCTACTAGCCATGAATCCAAGAAGGAAACCTAATAGGAGTGATACAAATATAACCAATTGTTACAGCAGTGAAAATAAATGTCCATCAATATTGCATGAGCAACTGATGAAGAGCATAGGGTTTAAATGTGAAAACATAGATGTCCTTTAAAGACATTATGCTAATAAGTGAAATAAGCCAGTCACAGCTTCCACTTCATGCAATATCTAAAATAGTCAAAAGCATGGAAGCAGAGAATAGAATGCTAGTTGCCAGGGTCTTCAGGGAAGGGAATGGGGAGTTGCTATTCAATAGGTATAAAGTGTCAGTTGTGCAAACCAAATTAAGTTCTGGAGATCAGCTGTGCAGCACTGTGTCTATAGTTAACGATGCTGTAATGTGATCTTAAAAATTTGTTAAGAAAGTAGATCTCATGTTGAGTTATTAGCACAATTAAATAACTGCTTTTATGAAACAAGCATAACTTTGATATGACAAATATATACCAAAGGAAGAAACTTATAGATTAATATCCTTAAAAAAAAAAAGGAAAAACATAGGACTTGAGTAATTGCTAGGCAGACATAAACAAAACTATATGTGTCACTATTCCCAGTAATAACACTGAGTTTAATTTGGAATGCAAAAGTACAAAAATTACACAGTCCTCTATATTATTAATGGTGGTGTCCTTGAGAAACAAAACTGACAGCTGCCCAATTAACTACATGCAAAGGTCTTATGTTACTTTCTTAATCAGAATGTTGTCATGTGAGGCATTAGAAAAATTATAAAATCTTTAGATTCTTTTATTTCAAAAACAAATAGAAATACTTACATTATTAATAGTAGAGCATACTTGTTTCGGTCTGTAAACTCTTTGGGAAAGGACAACTGCAAAGGAAGTTCTTGTAAAGAAAGAACAAAATATTAAAGATGGAGAGTCATTTATATGTAAAGCTATAAGATGAAGAGAAAGTTGTTTTTAAATGACATAGCATGCACAAAACTTTACCATAGTCGTCAATATGAAGCATGTTAATTTCTGACTTTGCTATCTTCTTCTTCAGGATAGCCTCCTTCAATATAGAATTGCTTTCCAATATAAAATATTCTATAAATTAAAAAGGGTAGCGTAAATTACTAACTGCTGTCGCTGATCAAGAATCAGTACAACAAAATATTATCCACCTGTTATTCTTTGGCAGATGTTGTGCTAGGCTCATAATTTCTCTCTTGGATTACTACAACAGTTTTCTACCTGAGCTTTCTTATTTCAGCAAAATTTTCTCCAGTTGCCCCTACAATTGAAATTAGCATTTATATTTTCAAAAGGCAAATCTTATCATGTTACTACTCTGCTTAAGAATTTGTAAAAGAATATAAAATTATCTAGCACACAATGAGATGAAATTCATAATGCCAAGATTACAATGCAAAATCACCAAGCAAAAAATAAGAAAAATACCACCCATGATGAGTACAAAATTTAATCAATAGAAATAACTCAGAAATAACACAGATGATACAATGGATAGATAATTACATTAAAACAAAGATTATAATTTTATTCCATGTGTTCAATAAAGTTTAAAAAATGAGAACCAGAGGAGAGCAGGAGCAGTTAGGGGGATCATTTTATAACCCATATAAATGTCTAACCAATGTACTGTATACTAGAAATTAATCAAATACAATTTTAAAAAAATAGATATTAAAAATATGAAATATAAGGAAAAGATACAAGTTAAATTTCTAAAAATAAAAACTGCAAAATATGAGATACATGAAAACTCTTAGATCTAAGTTGAAAAAATACTTGGTAGAATTAATAGTATATTAAATACTGCCGAAAAAATTGATAAATCTCACAAAACAGCAACTTATCATGCTTTCTCTTTATTATCAAATATCTATATGTAAACTAATTACATGAGTATAGGGGCAATTGAGAAATTTTTTACTTCTAAATCAAAGGTCATTCATCTATTCATGGAATAAAATCAATTCATGGTTATAGAAATATAAATTCTATTTAATAAAAAGAAATATAGAAAATACTTAAGCCATTTTAAAAGATAAAGAACACAGCATTTTTTCATGATTAAGTCAGAAAATATGCTTGATACTCTGCTTTTTGCAAAACATTTGAAAAGAAGTGTTAAGATATAATTTTAAGTGGAACTGAGGATAAAGGAGAGGAAAATAATAAAAGAAAATTAGGAAAAAAACATAAGAAAGAGGTATAAAGAGAAATGGGAAGAAAGAAATGAAATGGAGCAGAAGAAAAAAGAAAAGAATAAAAATGAATTAATGTAAAAGAAAAAAGAATGCTATATGCTAAATTAAGAAGATAAAAATATAAAAAGAAAGGAAATGATCATATATGAGACAAAAGATTTTTGAAATATTAACTGAGTAAAATTTTACATATACCCTGCCTCAAGTCACTGAGTATTTTAATAAAGAGTTTCTTTTTCATTATAAATGTAAGTTTTCATAGTAGAGCATTAGGGAAACACTCAAGAAGAAAGAACTAAAAAATCACCGAGAAGGTACCGCCAGGCAAATGCAAGAATTTTTACATTTTTGAATATTTTCTTTTTGAATTTTTCTATTATTTTTCAAATAATTTTGTTCAAGTGGCATAAACATTTGGACTCTAATCACTTAGAAATATAGTTTAAACATTTTTGAAGAATTGACTTTTATAAATTAAACACAAAATATTAAACATACTTTTTATGTTTAATTCTAGTAGGAAACTAATGGGAACTTTATTAGAATAAATTGATGGAATTCTAATAAAGGGTACTTGCAAATATATGGACAATGGACAGGTGATTATAAGAGATAGTACAGTAATCCAGGGCTTGTATGACAGACAGTGGCTAAACCTTCAGGTCAAGAGAAAAAAGCAGTTAATGTGGAGGTGGTTGTGTGAGAGAGTCACAGTAACCAACCAAGAGTCCTAGCTACCTGGAGTGATTCTGCAGGGATAAGGCCGGAAGTAGTAGCTACATCAAAGTCATATTCTCCCTTCATCTGTCACCTATTTGATTCACTTTAGCTAAACTCAACTGGCAGTCAAATGGTAAAAGAATCTAAATCATCCATACATATTACTTTTGGGGCAGAAACCAGGAAACAGGTAAACAGTTAAGAGTTGTACTGGAAGAACAAATGTAAGATATTTGGTGCATTAAAGTTTATTTATAAACCCTCCTCTTTTTTATTTATATTATGCTTTTCAACTATCATTAATAGCACTGTTATAATTTTCCTAATTTAGAATGATTTCCTTAGTATAAACCATTAAAAGGAAAAATATCAGACAAATAGATATAAAAGATTTAAAGCTTATGATTGAGTTATTATTAAAAATATTTGCTATAATTTATATTTCTATCAGCAAGTTAAGAGATCTTCATCCTATCTTCATTAGCAATATACATTTTTTGATGTTATTAATTTGTTAGAAGAAATTACATGGCAATATTTTATTTTACATTTCTTTATAACTGCTGAGTTTAATGATTTTTTAGTTTGTTAAGTAAATTCATTTTTCTTTTTTCAATTTACTTTCATGCCCTATTGTGCTTTCTGTGGCCCAAAAATGAGTTATGACTGATTCATTAATATAACAAAGATTTACCAAAAGATCCATTAGCCCAAAGATTTACTTGCAATTGAATGTAAATTTATCTTAGCAATTGTCTTTTAAAAGGAAATTTAAGCACTGACCACCTTTTACAGCCCCTTTTCATTTTTCTTGACATTAAGATGATCAGAATTGGCTAATAAATAAAAAAGTCAGAAAGATTTCCTTTAGACAAAATGTTTCATGATTTACAGAAAAAAATGTATTAATTGCCTTGTAACAACAGAATAAAATTAATTAAAATCAGATAGGGCCATTTGTGACAACATGGATGGACCACGAGATAATCATGCTAAATGAAATAAGCCAGACAGAAAAAGCTGAAAATCACATGATATCACTTATATGTGGAATATAAACTTAAAAGCAACAAATAAACATAAACAGGACAAATAAACAGAGACCCATGGACATGGACTATAGACTAGTGGTTATCAGAGGGTAAGGAGTGGGTGGAGTAGGGAAGTAGACCAAATAAAGGGGGTCAAATATATGGTGACAGAAAGAAATCTAACTATGAGAGGTGAACACACAGTGTAAATATATATATATATATATATATATATATATATATATATATGCGCCTACTGTTAGTGTACAGATGAAACACCGAATTTTGTTAACCAATGTCACCATAAAATGATTAATTAATTTTTTAAAAAGTAAAAAGAAACAAGAAAATTTTTTTAAAAAATTGGATAGGAGATTTTTTTAAAAATTATCATTTTGGAAGAATAGACAATACAACACAAATGTTGCCTTTAATTGAGTGCATCCTGTGTTGCAACTATATCTTCTCCTCACAGAAAATGTATTTGCTAATTTAACTACAAGGAAATTGATGCTATGAGATATTAACTTGTCTCAGATCCTGCAAAAGGTATGTGATAGACTCATTTTATACACTGATTTTTTCCATCTATAAGATTCAATCTGCCTTCTATTTTATTAAATATAGTCTTTATTATGATTATTATTGTTAGTGTTAATATTGAATAGATTTATTTTTCTTACCATAACTTCTTTAAGATTTATACTGATAAATAGAAACTAAAATATGTGCTAACCTATTTACAACCACACAAAACTTTATTGCAAATCTAGAAATTTTGTCTTTTTTTCTAAAACAGGCTGGAAGACTTCATATGGTAGTATTTAAAGAGTGAAAAGGGTATTTTTCTGTTCTCTGAAAATGGCAGTTGTAATCCAACATTGAACTTTCGTGACTGCAACTCCTTTAAGTCAACACATCTAAGTAAGACTCCTACATAAATATAGGTATGTGATGTGAGAGACATAAGCAAAATAGAATAAGGTGCCATCATACGGTAATGATTACAAACCCTACTCTGGAGTCAGACTGTCTCATTTTATTCCTGGCTCTGCCACCTATTATCACTCTTTCCAAGTTATTTAACCTCTCTGTGACTCAGTTTCTTTACCTGTAAAATAAGGTAATAAAATTAACTATCTCAGAGGATGTTCTAAGGATTAAATATATTAGTAAATATAAGCTTAATTTATTAGATTATAGTAGCCTGTAGTAAATCATAAGAGCATAAGTGTACTGATTAAATGAATTTTTTAAATCATAAGAAGAAAAAGAAATATTGATAAAAGTAAGAAGAAAGGAAGGCAGGAGGCAATTTGGTTATTCATTTTTAAGATTTGCTCAACCATATATTTAATTACGCGGTCTACTATAAGTTCTTAAAACACATTGACCACATCTTATCAATGGTATATACCCAGACTTTGTCATATTGCTCAATAAAGTAAGTGCTCACTCAATAGATGATGGACAGTTAAATAAATATAAAAAAGAATGAATGAATATATTAAACGAGAAAGCTCTGATATCTGGAACAAATAGGATTGAAAATATGTAAAATAATTTTTCTCATAATTTTTTCAGAAGTACACATAATGTGTTACTCTAGAGGAATAATTCATATGAAACCCAGAAAAGAATAAATCACAGTATTAAGAAGCCAGTAGGCTAAATATACCTAAATGAGACTCATCAATCATTCTTCATTTAATCTAGACACAGAAGACACCCTATTTCAGGCATATAAGATCCAATTCCGGTTATAATATGGCTCAAACCACTTGCTTTCCCATTTCTCTTACATACACAGGTCAAGTTGAGGGTGACTACTCAGGTTTTTGCATGCTCGGGTCTCCTTCAAAGAAGGTTCTATAAAGTATGATATTAAAAATAAACAATATAATACCTAAGACCAATGCCAACCATGAGTATTCTGTATTGTGTTCGTGTACTTACTTGCTGGGTTGTCCGTATTATGTAGGCTGACCATTGGGATCCCTGGACCTGGATTTTTAAAATATATGTATAAAAAAATTTTAAGTATATATTTGTAATAATTATTGAAAAGGCTACATGACAGAGTTTTTTTTTTTTTTCAAATGGAAGGATTACATAGTTAAAACATAATGAAACAGAAACCAGACTAGATTTCATTCCTTTCTATGGATATTTTATCCAGAAAAGTAAGAACATAGCAGGAAAGAAACTATTCATATAGATTGTTGTTAAGATTTAAGATCCCCCCTCTCCAAAATGCCCTATACTTCTATATTTCTTTGCTTTTAGCCAATATCATGCACCTCGCTCACTCTTTTTCTAGTCGTTTACAGAAAGCTGATTTTACAATTCTGTGACCCCTTATCCACTCATTCAAGATTAAATTCTATTTACCAGTTAGCCAAGAAGGAATGAATGCATGCATATTAGAAATATCTCATGCAAAAGCTAATAAAAGTAGAGGTTAATTATATACTAATTTTAAAGTACATTAATTGGAATTACCAATTATTTCAAACATACTAGTTAATTCAGGTATACTCATAAGATGTTATCTTGAAACTTCACTTGTGTAAGGAAATCTGTCTAGAGATCTAATATTTTCCTGTGTCATAAAACAAGTGTTTTTCTTTTTTAATGACTTCATTTCAGATATCAAGAGAAAGCATAATTGAAAAGAATAAGTGATGATCTATTCTTAACGGTGCCTTAAAATGGGACAGCTTAAGGTACTAGCTGAAGCAGTAAAGCTCAATTCATCACATTATAAGAGGTCACAGGTCTCCCATTTCATCTTTGAAAAATACAATATCCTATTAAAGGGACAATAATTTTTATCACTATAACCTAGAGTTATCACATCCCTATGTAGGACTATAGCATACTGTTTTCAGGTAGAAGAAGTAATTGGGGTTAATGTAATTTTTCAGAACTGAAGGGCACTAGACCCAGGGAATTAAATTTCTGTATATCTTAAGTCTCTCAATAATCAAGCCAATATTTAATAAGACTACTGCTTTTCCTAAAGACTGGGTAAATTAGTTTATCATGGTATAAGTTCGCTGATATAAATATGTTTATTCACTTTTTTAAAAGGATCATGTTTAAACTGCCTTTATTGATCATGTGTACATGTGGACTTACTCTCAATTTCTAATTCTAAATGAAATATATGAATATAATTTTTATCTCAGTAAATCCATAATTTATAGCTTTTTAACAAAACTTTATAAATTAAGAATATTAAATCATGTAACTAGGGAGTAATAGTTACTAATGATAGCAATAGATATTGATAAAAAAATCAATAAAATAAATTTTATCAGAAATTATTTATTACCTTTACAGAATAATAAGAAATGTTGATTCATGGGACTAAAACTGGCACCAAAATATGTGCACTGTTCTTTCATAAAATTACATGAAATGCATTGACGATTCAATAAGCCTTCAGTAGAAGCACTAGGAAAGAAAAAGGAAGTTAGAAATGTTACCATTCCTTGTAGTTGAATGTGTGGCATCTAAATTTAAATATTAACATAAACAGAGGAGCATTACCCATATTGAGGTTCCTTGTAAATTATGACTACCATACAAATACAAAGTTAATTTCTATTACTAATATTAAGACATATATATATTTCTGCTCCATAATAAAATTAAGATTACGTACACCTGTATGTATGTGATATGTGTTTATGCTTATAAAAAAAAAAGGTTTTCCACAGGACTCAATATAACTTATTCTTAACTACATGTTCTGTATAGATATTTCTTTGTAATCTTAAAAGGAATTACTCACTGAGATGAGCATAAAATTACCATAAACAAACATTAGTTGAAAGAACTAATAAATTTTTTCACGTTACAAAAAAAATCAAGCTCATTATTTACTAAGTTCAACATTTTAAATATTAGTATTTGATATTAGTGACATTTTCTTTTTCAATAACTACCTGATCTGAATTTTTTGGTAAGGAAAAGTTACTTCAGTATGACAATATATATAATGTTAATAATCATACATACTCTGAAATATCAGGGAAGTAGGGGAAAAAAATCATCTCTTTATATTACAAATAATAGTGCTTAAGTTCAGAGGGATTAAAATGTGTCCCCAAGTACATTTCTTACATTGAATTGCTTATTTTTTAAACTTAGATGAATTGTAAATTATCTATGTTGATAGATGAAAACACTGTTGATGATACATGTAATAATAAAACTTGACTGGACAAAATATTCTCAGTTTTATTTTAGAACAAAATATGATTTTTGTAAATGAATCATGGTTGTGTTGATTTTGATGTGCAATATGCTGCAGGCATGAGGATGGGAATAAAAGTGTTAATGTGGGCATCAGAAGCACCAGAAGTAATTGAGGATGAATGTTAAGTATAGTTCATAAAGTCATAATTTCACATTTGGAACATCTTGAGTTCACTACAGTGCAAAATTTTCCTTTGCTAGTCAAGGTGATAAGTACACACTAGGTACTTAAACACATTAGTCAGTTATACCCTTAGGATAATTTATAAGGTAATCATCATGCCCAATTTGTTTTTAATTTTTAAAATTGTGGTATATATATTATATAAATGTAATGTATATGTTATGTATCTATAGTATATGTATGATAACACTTGCCATATTAACCATTTTAAGTATATATTTCAGTGTTATTAATTATATTCACAATGTTGTACAACCATAACCACGGAGATTAAGAATTCATGCCAGTTACACACAGTTATTTATTGATATAATTAGAATTTAAAAACTTTCTTTCTCTATTCTTTCATATAACTTTTCAGATCTGAGTTGCCTAAAGATTTATATTGGTGGGTTCTCATCATTCAGACTATGAAATTAGTGAAACAAAGAAATGTAAAATTTTAGACAAAATTATAACACTGAATATGGTAAAAGTTCTGATTCTATAGGAGCATCTAATCCCATAAATTAAGTCAACCGATGATTAATTTTATGGCCTGGACAAGACATTAATTGAGTTTTCTGGATTAAACACTAACATTATCTTACAGTGAAGCCAACTGGCATGTGATGAACTATTTAAGAGGAAATTTATCGGCACTACATTTTCTTTATAGCACAGCCTGCTACACTAGCACTGGTCACAGATATATTGACTGTTCTCTCTCAGTCACTAGAAAGATAAGGCAAGCACACAAATCTAAGAAGTGATTGTGACTCAAATCACACTTTAGGCTAGGAAGGGGAAGAGAAATTGAGACAGTTATATTAATTCAACTTAGCCAAGTCTGATCTTTTGACACTGTCATTTTTCTTTGAGTTTTATAAAATGAGAGAAATGAAACACTGATCAAGTATTTCCATGTCTCTAAAGGATTATCCATGACTGCCAGTAGCAATGATAGTATAAGTTTCAAGGAAGAAAAGTTTCAGGTCATCAAAAAGGCTTCAATCGAGACCTCTAAACCAAAGTGAGAATTCCCTTAATTAAATAGCTGTTTTTCCTTTGGAAGTCATTAGAATTGAGAATATGGGTTTCAGACTCTAAGAGAAGAAATAGAAAATGATGTATTGGAAGGGGTGACAAAAAGGAGAGCCTTGATTCAGATGAAGCAATTTATGCATAAATAAAAGTATGTGGGTAAATTAGAGGGAGTTAGGACACTTTAACCATGAAGTTTTATTCTCAAAGAAAAGTCTAGGCTACTTGGTAAGAATCAGTGGTGACACTTCTTCAAATATGATAAATTTCCACTGAGAATATGCCATGGCAGTTTTGACACTTTAAAACTGTGAAATGGAAATTAGAAAGTATATATAAAGTCTAGAATTAATAAATTGCTTGCTAGACTAAAATAAAAGTGAGGTCTTGTTGAAAGCTTTTTGAGAGAAAAGACATTTTAATACTAAATAGGTATAACCTTAAGCTCCTTCAATGAATATAACTTTCCATCTGGGAAAATTGGGCAGATGAAAATATCCCCCATCCTTTGCTTTATTTTTGTAAAAAGGATTCCTGGCTTAAATAACAGTCTTAATGGATTTTACACTCTATGGGAGCAAAAACGGAAAGTTTTACTTGATCCACTCTCTTTACTGTTCACAATGCTTTTATATTCTTCAGGAATAAACTGCATGTGTGCAATATTAATGCACTGAAATTTTTAAATGAAGCTTAGCAGAAGAAAAGTCCACTCGGGAAAACACGTGAATGCCTGTGATCTGGATAGTTGAGAGAAGCAAACCTCAAAAAGAAAAAAAAAAAAAGCCAAGATATTTTGAGACCATGAAAGTAGCAAAATGGTCTCAGTTTCAAACATTCAGCCTCCCAAAGGTAAAAGCTAAAAGACTAGATCAAGAGTGTGAGGTTTTGTCATGGAGATCTGACTCTTCCCTAACCTTGTCAAAAAGAACCTTCAGATTTTTCCATTCCATAATTAAGTTGAGTAGATGGCCTTTGAGAAATCAACCTGTTTAAGGAGATCCTTGAACACTGCTTACCTGTACAGCTGCCTCCCTCTGGGAGAAAACTCAGTGCTCAGAAAGTAACTGCCCAGGAAAGAAAACAGCACAAACATTAGGCACGAATAAATTTTTGCCACACTGCTTTTATTTGAATTTTCATATCGTCAAAGAATGGGCAAGAGTTTTTCTATTACTTAACCATAGAATTTTGATCCATTTGGGAAAGATGCGTATTTTTTTTCTTAAAGTATCATCACATCATTCCATGATCTCTCTCTATCTGTGTGTGCTTGTGCACATGTTTCTGTAAATGTCTCCCCAAATGACGCATAGGGAGAGTTTTTAAAGAAAAAGTCATTTCTACATGGCCAGGTTGTTTGGACTAAGACCATGATAAGCAAAACATATCTCTGGCAAAAAAGATTACAGTTGACAACCCTGACTTCCAACCTGACAAGAGAGCCAAAATACTCACAGTTTTTGAGCAGTTTCATCGTATGCCAAGATCTTTACCACTTCCCAGTTTCCTGATGTTAGATGCCGCACAGTAATTTGCTCACTTTTACTCTGCAAAGAAAATGAAAATATTGATTTTCTTTTTATTTAAGCAGAAACTCTCTGTCAACACCAAAATACTAACTGCCTGTGTCACTTTGAATTCTTTAATTCTCAACTAACATGTAGTTCCTTTTTCTATCTCAAGAATGCACACACATTAGTATAAATGTAGACCCAGAGAGGACATTGGCTTTCTTCCTATGCTGTAGGAAAACTATTAAGAAAACACCTATAGGTGAGGATCGCCTGTGCATCATCTGGTCATAGGATGCCATTTGGCATTTGATGTAGACATAGGACTTTGATAGGTCTCATCTAAAAGAATGGCAGCTGTGCAGTTCGAACAGCTTTAAATAAAACATTTCAGAACAAACTTTATTCCAATAAATACTAAAAGTTATATACTTTAACCTTTACAGCATATGCATCACTATAAGATTTACTATTTTCACTCAATAATTTATTTCTGAGATCAATCTATGTTGATATTTACAGCTTTATAGTTTACTTTCACTGTTATATGGTATTTTATTGTATGAATACAGCATAATTTGTGTGGTTTCTTTTGACATTGTGTGTTTCCAAACTTTTGCTCTTAAAAACAAGTTTATGAGGAATTTTATTAAAGTCCCTGATGCATATGGTGTAGTTTTCTTGAGACAAACACCAAGAAGTTTGGATTACTTGGTCGAAGGATATATGTCTTTTACTTACTTAAGTAATGACAAATTATTTTCCAATGTTGTCTACTAGCAGTATGACTTTCTGTGGCTTCACATCTTTTCCTCTTCCTTACCAACAGTCGATTTCATTTTTTTTTTTTTTGTCAAACCAATGGGTATGAAATTTTATTTCATTTTTCTCTTTATTGAGAAAATATTCAAAACTAGAGTAAGGTTGACCAAATAGTACATGAGTACTGATACAATCCTTACCTAAACTCACCGAAGGTCAAAATTTCGAATAACAACCTTCTCTTCTTTTCTTGTCTCCTGAATCATTTGGAAGTAAGTTGCAACTATCAGGCTATTTCAGCCCTAAATACTTCAGCATACATCTCTCAAGATTAAGAATATCTTTTCATATAAGCAAGTTGAATATCGTACCTATGAATATTAATACTAATATCTAAATATATCATATTATCTAATTTCCATTACTGTCCTAAGTAACCAAGTAACTTTATATATAAAGATATAAATAAAATATGCACACAATTACACATTTTTCCACTCATGACAATATTATTTACATGATAATTGTGAGATATATTCATTGTAAAAGTACATTTTACCTTGTAATTAAAAGCAAGATAATATTTGCACACTATATGGACAGCTTTTTTCTTCATGAACTTTCTACTCAGTAGTTTTGGCATCCATTTATGATCTTTCCCTAATGATCATTTTAAAGTAATTTTCTAATTCTGACATCCCTTCTATATTTTTTAAGTAGCATTCTTCTGTAAAAAGGACTTCCCCTACTTTTCTCCATCACATGTTAACTCTCTCTCTCTTACCCTCCTCCTATTATTACAGACTTAAACATTTTTAAATAAAAGATATTACTTTCCATTACTGTTGTTATTCTTTAGAATGATGAAATTGTTAAAATTTGGTTAGTGGAAAATCTTTCAAGTCAATCCCTCTATTCTTTGAAAATGATTACATCAGTCTTTGAACATGTCCTTGTTTTTTGAACAACAAGATGTTCTAAGAAAATGTTGCTTCCTCTGTCCCATATCTATAACCAATAATTTCTACAAGAAGTTTTTTTTTTCTGTTGAATTATGGTATTCATATATCACAATTTGGAGTTAGGTGTGTTCATTGCTACTCTAATGTTATTAGTTCTGGGCACTTTCAGAGTAGATAGATAGATGATAAATTACATAGATGATAGATACATAGATCGATAGATCGATAGATGATAGATAGATGGATAGATAGATAGATATGATAGATTTCCATGTTTTTTCTCTGTATATATACATTGTTCATGTGAGGGTTCATATCACTTTGATTTACATTCAGGTTCATTTGCTTCTTTTAGTATTTCAATTTAGGCTTTGATGTCCATATTTCTAAATTTACTTTTCTTTTAAAAATATGTACATGGTTCAAAAATATATTTTATATCCATATGTATATATTTTTATATAGAGATATATATCAAGAATAATACAATAGTAACAAATAAATTAATTTAAAGGTGAGCAAGGATAAATAGATATTGTTGAAAATATGCTAATGAATATCAAGCAAAGAAACGATAACAGCCAATTGAATGAAATAAAATAAAGAAGTGGAGAAAGTTCAGAGTTATATAAGTAAGACAGGGAAATAATATCCACCCGATATTCAATTGGAATTATTAAAGAAAATAAACAAAACAGTGGAAGAGAGGTAACATTTAAAACCATAATCCAACAATAGCAAACCAGAACAACAAAAATGTTTGTGAAATAAATGATACCAAAAATTTTGGTCTCATCTTATTCTCACTCACCACACACACACACACACACACACACACACACATACATATATATTTATTTGTTTTTCTTTTTTTGGAGAAATTTTTAACTAAAAAATGATATTTACTACTATAGATATAAGTGTAAACCTAATAAATTACATCATTGTTATAGATCTTTCTTCATCTTTTTATTATTACCAATAATTCTCCATTGTGTGGCTATACCATAATTTATTCAACTAGCCTCCAGTGATAAACATTTCAAATAATTCTGTAGTGATTTACCCTATGTATATGTTTGTTTGTTCTTTAATGCATAGAGAAATATCTTCAGGATGTATTTCTCCATTACAGAAGTATCGTTTTGCACACATACCATCAATAGATAAGGTGCTCGTTTTCCCATCGACATGTTAGAGAATATGTTGTTCAGTGCTTGAATTTTTGCCAATTTGATTGGTGAGAAATGGTGCTCTGTTAGACAGACACTATGATATGCCAACCAGAACTCTTCTGAAAGGAAGGACTAACGTTGTTAGCAGCCAGCGATGTTGCTGGAAAAAGGCGCTCAGCTATTGAACTGAAGAAAATGGCCTCGCTCAAGATCATAAGTACAACCTGATCAATACTGGAGCAGAGAAGCCCAGTCCTCCTGCCCTAACTCAAGTCTTCTCTGAAGGGCCTTCCCAGTCTAGAGACCTTCATTCAGATAACACTGAAGCTCAACTTCTGTGCAATTTCACTTCTTTCTCTTCCTTTCCAAAGTTATTGATCTCCTCTGTAATAATTGCCCTGGAAGCTAATCTTCCTTTTGGAGTTGACTTTCTGTGAAACTTAACTTGAGATAGGTATGTTGGTTGGCTTGAGAATTATAAAATATCTTCTTTTGGCCTTCTTAGTGCTTTGGTGAATGAAAGCTCTTCTGTCTGGTACCGAGATTTTAGCCTTTAGAATTACTTTGATTTACATATATGTATTTTGTATAAAAGCTTAAATTATATTTTTTCGTGAATCAATCTAAGCAATGTATTTTTTAATTGTAGAACATAAGCTAATTTACATTTATTAGTATAACATATTTTTTAAAAACCTAGCATATTTTATATATTTATCATATCTATTATGTTTAATGAATTGTTTTTCTAGGCAATCTTTTAATATTTTTTAGTATTAAAATCTAGTCCTAGATTATTATTTGTTTTATATGTTGTCTTTATATTAATAAATTTAACAATGCTCTTACCACCCCCAAAGGTATTGTTTGTTTCACAAACATTTTTGTTACTCTGGTTTGCTATTGTTTGATTATAGTTTTAAATGTTGCCTCTCTTTTACTGTTTTGTTTATTTTCTTTAAAAATTCCAACTAAATATTAGGTGGATATTATTTCCACATCTCACCTATATAACTCTGAACTTTCCTACTTCTTTATTTTATTTCATTCAATTGGCTGTTATCATTTCTTTGCTTGATATTCATTAGCATATTTTCAATAATATCTATCCTTACTCACCTTTAAAATAATTTATTTCTGTTACTATTGTGCATTATCTTTTTTAAAAATTTCTTTCATGAAATCTGTCACTTTCTGGTTTACTTTTCTTTCTACATTAGAAAGCCATACCTAAGTTTTGGATAACTCATTTGATAATTTTATATCTATATTATTTTATACTATTTTACCTTGTTCCTCTGCTTCATAATTGTTTTTTTGGGGAAGAGCATCTTTATCTCCTCAATATTTCTTATTCTTATTTTCTGTTTTCCTCATATAGTAACTTTGTATGTCTATTGCCAGCCATATTTTGATCTTTATTAATAACTTGGATTTTCCAGGATACAAATGCATAAAAGGTAGTCAAAGATTAAGTATCTCATTAGACTTATATTACTACTGTTCTAAGGAACAGTGTGTTTAAGGAGTACTATTACTAGTAGCCTAAGAACAAGTACCCCAAGTAGCACACTAAGATATACCATAAGAGTAGATCTATGTATTCTGATAACTAATACATTTTTCCCCCTAAGGTCCTTAATTTCTACCTTTCCCTTTGCAATTATATTTCAAGAGATGCCTCTTTCTATCAAGTTTTTTTTTCTTCTTTTCCATGGTGGTAATTTTTTTTTAATGGTTATATATATATTTTTTTTATGGTTTTGTGCACATTCAACTGACTTTATTTTTACTCCTTGTCTCAGTGCTAATTTTTAAAATGAATGTTACTAATATTCCAGTATAGATTATGCTATACTAGCTAAGCTTTTGGTGTCTTTCTCAATTTAAAGATATTGCCTTTATTCTTAAATTTCTAAAGTTTTTCAATGTGGATTTTTTTGAATTTATTGGATCATGTTGTTGCATCTATTAAGATGATTATAATTTTTACACATATATGCAAATACAATAAATTATAGATATAAGCAAATTTAGCATTTGTGTAACAAGTAACAGTACATTTTTTAGTCCATTAAAAATTCAATTTTCCAGTATTTGGCTTATGAATTTTTAGCTGAATTGTAATTATTATTTCTCATATTGTCTTTATTTGGTTTTGTTATAATACCTGTTTTATAAAATGTATTGAACAATACTCTGTCTTTTTCTCTTTCTGAATGAATTTCTACAAAATTGTGTGTCCTTCATGAATATTGAGAACAACATTCCTTTAAAACTCATGTGTGCCTGACATGAAGAAATGTTAAAACACTGATTCCATTTTCTTAAAATTATGAGACAACTTGAGTATCTTTTTCTTAAATCATGTACAGTATTTTTTCCTAGACTTTATTCATTTCACTCGTTTTCAAATTCATTGACATAAGTTAATCATATTATTTTAAAATACATTTTTAAATTTGAAGTATTCTTCTTTCCATTACTTATATTTTGAGGGCTTGACCACTTTTTAAATGAACCTTGATAAACACTATAGAATTCATTATTTTTTCCAACAACCAATTATTTATCTTGCCAAAGCTCTCTATCTTTGCTTTCTAGTTCATTAAATTCTACTATTGCACTCTTCATGTATTTCTTTCATTGCATTGTTTTCAGAGAATGTAAACCATTACCTGAATAACACTTCAAATGCATTTTTGATGTCAATATATTCAGGATCTAGTGTTTTTGATGTGGGAGAATTTTATTAAATTATCTACTTTCTTATGTTACTGGAAACAGAAACTGAAAAGTCATTCTATATTTCATAATGCATGTGTGATATTAGAATCTTTCTCCAGAAAATTCTCAATGCCTTGGTACATATCTATATTTTGACATCTTCTAAATTGTCTATTTCTTACTCTTAAAGAAAATTCTCTAGACTTTTAGCTGTTTAAAGACAACAAAATGCATATGCCTTCTTTCTTTTAACTTTTTTAATACTTTCTGATCATTACAGCACTTTACAAGTACTTGCTGAATAAAAGTATAAATGAAAAGAAGAAACTGAATTTCTGAAACAGGTGTAGCCCAAAGACTGGCATGAAGTTCTGAAGTCATATATTTTGTTGTGATGTTCTCACAGGACAACATCCCATTAGATGGTTCCTCTTACTCATTTCCAGATCTTACTTTGAATAAAGCAAGGGCAGAATACTAAGTTCTCACAGTTTTAACTCATCTTTTGTGCCAAATTTCAAGATGACAAAAACATTAAAAAGTAAAGATACTTGGTTTGAAATTTGTACATATCTGTAGATGCTTTTGTTTTCAGATTTGATGGTTGATTATATTCTCTGTTTTCCAGGGAATTATGCTATTTGCGTATGTGCTTGGGTGTGTGTATTTATGTTAAACAGAAAAGAGTGGCCACATTAAAAGTGATCATGAGCAAAAATTCAATGTTTTGAAAAATGTTTGAACACAATGTATGCAAGAATAAAAATTGTACATTATTCACTTCAATGACGCATTTAGGATTAAAATATTATGTTTTTTAAGTGTAAGAACAAAAAGTCTCTTGCTGAAAACCATAATAACAACCTCACAGCCTTTGTGTTTTATTTAAAACATCTGTAATTTCCATGCTCATTTTCTCTCCCAGGGCTAATCTGTGTTGGGGAATAAGTTTGAACATCATTTCATATATAATGGCATAGACTATCTTTTATACTTATATAGTTATAGTTATGAGATTCAAGTTATTTTCCAATACACAAAGAATTATATCATAGCAGTGAATGTATTAAATTTAATCTGGACTCTAGGTACATAACCTTAAAACTAATCAAAATATGGTGATAATCAGATAGTAAGTTAAAAATAAATATCAAAGTACTTGACTGTCATCATGAGGGGATGTCTGTACTTCAATTGATTTTCCATCCTCCTTCAGTAGAAATATGATCACAGGCAAGATAATTTAACAAAGTGGGAAAGAATAACCATTTTTACCGCAACACAATAATTCTTTCTGTGCAACCATGATCTCTATTATATTAACTTTGTAGAACAGAAACACCGATTATGAAAATGAAGTCATAGTATACTTTTGACAAGGACAACATAGCAATATGCTTTAAGTTGAACTCATATTTCACTTTTAGTTTAGAGCAAACAATAAAACTAATGATTTCATTCATACTCAAAGGAGGACTGAAAAATCTAGGATATACAAATAGCGTTTTTATTAAGGGCATTAGACATCAGACAACTCTCCCTTAATTGGTACAGATTTGATCTTATTCCATAAAGTTAATTAATTTTATATTTATATTTGCAAATCGGAAATATATTGGTATCAGTAAAAGTTTAATCATGCATGTGATTTTTACCTGATTATACAGTTCATTCAAATTTCTTATACTATGTTCTGTTTAATTTTTAGAGCTTTTAGATAAGGGAAATATTGTAGTGCTTAAAAATAGCATGCTTTAATTTACTGTCTATTCATCACATGGGGTGAACTAATTGTTTTCAGACAATGCCCTAATCAGATGCAGCAGTGAAATTTAATGAAAAATTGTGTTGGGATGATTAGTTGGTAGAATTGTGGATTGGGGGCATGCTATTTTCTGCAGTATTTATAATGAATAATGGCATTTAAAATTGTTCCAAGTGAAATCATCAGCTCTCATGAGCAAAATTTGGCATTGCTGCATAGAGAAAGTGAATGGATTCACCAACATACATAATTTTTCATTTAACACAATTTTGGAAGATGACAGGGCAATTGCTTACGCTTATAAATCTGAACACTTAACAAGATTGAAACACTGCTTACACTATATTTGATAGAAAAAGTTGGCCATATCTTTGAGAAAAAAAAAAAAATATATATATATTTACCTTAACCACCACCCGTATTGCAGGATGTAAAATGCTATAGTTTCAGATATGGGAATTCAGAATTTAGAAGTCTACATAAAAAATGCTATGGGAGAAATGGTAGGGAAAAATATCTGGTGATCAAAAGAGTTTAATGGTCTAAGGTAAAAGAAGTTTTGCATTATTGTTTGAGTCAAGAACTATGTAAATTGATATTAATACTGAATATTAAGAGGAATAATTATTTTAGTTATGTAGATTTTTGAAAAGCCATTTTTATTAATGTTTTATTTATGAAATATATAAAAATATAGAAAATGCTCACAAGTTCTACTTTCACATATTCATGTTGAAAGAAAACCAGAAATATATATATAACTGTATATATATATTTAGAAATATTTACTTTGGATGTAGAAATTCCTGTTCTTTTAATCAACACTAAAGAAATGATCTATAATATAAATAAGCTTTACATACATGACATTTATAATTAAAGCAAATCAACATTAAATTTATATTAAACAATAATGATTAACTTTACACATCCAATCAACTAAATATTAATTTTCTAAAAAATTGTTTTTCAACATTATTTAGCATTATGGAAAAAGTGGCCTTTAGATTAAATTTAAATTTAAAATATCAGGATGAAATATTGTAGTTTACATAAAATTACAATAGTAAGAAGACTGGGTGAAAACACTTGGAGTCCTTTATTTTTTGGAATCACTTTAACAAAGATCACTTTCTTAAATGAGAAAAAAAAAACACTAAAATATTTGTAATGCCAAACATCATTCTCTTGTGAAAATAGCATAAAAGCTTTAATTCTGTTCTGTAGCTTGGTCTTTAATTAATGGTTTCTTTACCCAGTGATTGTGTAAGAGAGCAAAATATTTGCAAAATTTTACTAATTTCGCTTTGGAAGATACTTCAAACAAATAAATATATTCTAAAATAAATATAAACTCTTAAATATAGCTAAGTATCAAGTTCTTATAGCTAAGCATCAGGGTGTTCTTCCTGACTGCAGGCTGTCAAGTTCTCCATCATTTATCTCTTTCTGGGCATGTCAATTTTAAATGGAATCCTTTTTCTTTTAAAATTGCTTCTTCCATTTCACATAGAAAATAATTTTTACCTTAATCCCACTTGTCTGATGTAATCATTTAATAGTTGGATACTGAATCACCCAAATTTTTATTTATGTTTAAATGCATACATTTTTTAGGATATTAATGAGATTATATTATATATTAGTCTACAACCTGTTTTTCCAACTTAATTATGTACTATGAAAATTAATCTACATCTCTATTGTGAAAATTATATATGTTCTAAATTATTTCTTTCAGCTTTTATTAAAATAAAGTTAAAATCATGACAATTATTTTAATAGTAAAAAGAAGGTAAAAAGTCATCAATGTTGGTATGCATTACTGTTTAGACTGTAAATTATACTATTTTTGGAGAACCAATTTGGCACTCCATATCAAAACATAAAGAAATTCATATGTACATATATGCTTTGTCTAGGTATTTTTTGACATCAATAAACATATTTTATGAGAATTATCATAAAATAAATATTTTTGTGTAAGAATTTTTACCTCTGATACTTCTGAAACCTCTGAATAAATTATAATATACAAATATTAGCAATAACTCTAATGATGATTGAAATTGACTTATTTAAATACAGTATAGTATATTTATTTGATGGAATGTAGAATAGAATAGCTATTAAAATCACATTTAAGAATAATATTAAATACAAATATTACAATTAAGTCATGCAAAAAATTATCTTGTTATTTTTTAAATACTACAAGTCTATGTATGTGTTTTGATTGTAACCTTTAAAAAATGATATATTTTTAATATAAAAAGGAATAGAAATATATACACCAATTGATTTACAGTATGAGAGTGTGCAGGTGACAAGATTGTGTTTTATTTTATATACTCCTTTGTTAAGTTTATTTTTTTAGCATTTTACAAATTTTTATAGTATGTGTCAATATGGTAATCATAAACAGTTCATGAAAGAGCTTTTCTGATAACTATTAAAAATTGAGGCAAGGGAATTCAAACTATTCACTAAAATTGTTCATTTATGTGTGTATGTGTAAACTTAAGTATAAACTGTATTTACCTAACTACTTACCTCTGACTCATTTACAAAGTAAATTAATTTTAGCCATATTGTCAAAATATCTGCAATCATGTTTTTCAATGATGCAAACCAGAGATTGTCTGACTGCAACCAGAATAGACCAAATTTTTTTCCTTCAATGAAAACTTTGCTATAATCTCCATATAAAAGAATCGAGTAACCAACACATCTGCTCTATCAAGTTGTTCTGAACATTTCAGAAATAATGAGTTAGACTGCATATCAGTCTTGTTTGATTGGGGGACAGAAGCTATTTTTTCCCAAGACCTAACAAAAAAATTTCTGTTAGGAGCATAAATATCTGAAGTCCTATGTGACAAAATCTTTAGCCTCCCTCAAATACTTTTTAAAATACACTATTTATCTTCATAACTTGTTGAATAGGATATATATCTTGGAATTGTATATAGTATAAAGATTATTATATGTATTTCCCTATCCTTTATTATATCTTATAAATATTCCTAATTCATTATAATTTTGACCACTTTCAATTTTACACAGCTTCTTGTATATAAAATACTGGGATTTAAAAATTCAATAAAATGTTACAGTCAATTATAAGATTTGGAAAGTGTTATTTATTGTGTAAGCAAATATATCTCCCCAGTATTTATAACAAAATTTATTATTAGTTAATGAAAGTTAATCAAGTAAAACAATTTGCTAGTGAAGCGTCTTCCAATTCACATAAAAAAAAATTACCTTAATCCTACCTGTCTAATATAATCATTTAATAGTTGGCTACTTAATTGCCAAACTTTTTATTTATATTTAAATGCATACCTTTTTACAACATAAATGAGATTATATTTTACATTAGTCTATGACTTGTTTTTACAACTTAATGATATACTATGAAAATCTACATCTGTACTGTGGAAATTATGTATGTTCTAAATTATTTATTTCAGCTTTTATTCAAATTAAAGTTAAAATCATGACAATTATTTTAATAATACAGACCTTGGACAAATGTTAAATTTTAAGCTATTGACATAAGATTTTGAGAATTCAAGGCACTGAACTGTCCAATATAAATATGTATGTAGATTATGATAAAAGGTTGAGAACATGCACAAAACTTGAAGGTTCTAAGAATGTAAATATATCCAGGTTGCTTAATGTCCTTTTTCCACATTTATATTTATATTTTATAAGTATGAAATTGATTCTTGACTAGTTTGTTTGTATAACTATCATAGAAGATTCTAATTTATCTGCAATGTTTTATCTTTATAAATTGTCTTTTACTTGTGAGGCTAGGATATTTATTCGGTTTTAAAGTAAACTTGATTCTGCATGAATATTTTTAATTGGCAATTAGATCCAAATTGACTCATTAACCTTGTCATATTTAAACCATTTGTTAATTCACTGATTTTTTAATAATTAGACAAATTGTATAAATTACTGACATTCACTTGAAGTTTAGATAAAAAAAAATGATCTTTTTCATTTTTCTCAGAAATGTCATAAAAATATAACATAGGCCCTGAGTCTTTGACAACACATAAAAAAATCTACTTTATCCTGGGTTTTAAACCCTTAACTGTATGTCCTTGTGTAGGTGTACCATAATTTATTCAACTATTCAATTTCTGATGAACATTTAGATTGCTTGGAGTAATTAAAACTTTTTAAACTCCTTTAAAGTATTAGTTTTACAATATAAGTAATATGTGTTTGTTAATTAATCAAACAAAAAAATATATTCTCTAGATTTTCCTCAGGTTCTTGAAAGTAAAGGTTGGATACTTTCCATTTATTAAATTTTATATCCCAAGGCCCACAACTCATAGCAAAAGTGTAACTCACTAAACTTTGTTGAAAGTTGAGACTATTTTGTTGGACAGTACAGGTTGAATTATGGCTAAAAATGGGGAACCTTTTCCTAAAATGTCCTTAAGTTGGAAATACAGCTGGGCTTTACAGGCATTAACTGTAGGCTCAGAATGCCACAAGAATTCATGCCTTTATGAACATGATAACAATGAAACCAAACCACAGAAGCAGCACTTACCTGGATGAGGAACATAGCTATGTGGTGAAATTCTCCACGTCCTCCTTGTTTAACAGGAACTGTCATAAAGAATTTGCTGCCATCTTTAGAAAATACTGGTTCCTCATTCTAAAATATAAAAGTGATATAACGATTTCAAAATGGCACATAAACTTTCTGCCACCAACTATTGCTAATTCATGCATGGACTAAACCAATTATTAATTTAGAAATGGTTTGAAAAATGGTCAAATTATTTTAAAAACTAGTTGTATGATAGTATTTTGAAAAGTGAACTCAGGAGTTTGGAGAAACATGGTGGAATCAGAGACATCCTCAGATCTCTCCCCTTGAAACAACAATAAGCTGAACATCTGAAACTAACAAAAAACACCCAAACTGCACACCAGCATGTCTGAGCATGGGATCTGTGCATAAGAGCTACTGCAGGTCAGAATCCTGGGAGCCGGGCAGTAGACTGGGAGAAACAAAGAGGCTACCTCTCACAGCCACTGAAGTGCACTATAGGAGGAAGGTGGGGCGGGGGGAGAAGGTGCTGTGACTTCCCTGAACAGCCCTGCCTGGGAGTGCTGTGAGCTTCACGTGACAAGTGGCAGAGCCCAGTCATCAGGGCAGAAAGCAGAGAAGCGGGAAGGCAGAGACTTCAAATTATACTACAAGGTGACAGTAATCAAAACAGCATGGTATTGGCAATGAAACAGATACACAGACCAATAGAACAGAATCAAGAGTCCAGAAGTAAACCCATATTTATATGGGCAATTAATTTTCAACAAAGAAGTCCAAAATATACAGTGGAGAAAGGAAATTCTCTTCCATAAATGGTGCTGGGAAAACTGGAAAGCCACCTGCAAAAGAATGAAACTAGACTGTTGTCTATCACCACATGCCAAAAGTAACTCAAAATGGATTAAGGACCTAAATTTAAGACCTGAAACAATAAAATTCATAGAAGAAAACATAGGAATGAAATTCAAGGACCTTGGACTTAAAGAGGATTTTATGAATTTGACCCTAAAAGCAAGGAAAGTAAACCTAAAATAAATAAGTGAATGAGACTACATCAAACTAAAAAGCTTCTGCTCAGCAAAAGAAATCATCAACAAGGTAAAGAGAGAACTATCTAAATGGGAAAATATATTTGCAAACAATGCTTCCGGAAAGGGCCTAATATCCAAAATATACAAAGAACCCATATGGGTCAATAACAACAAAAAGCAAATTATCCAATCAAAAAATGGGCAGAGGACCTGAACAGACACTTATCCCTAAAGGACATACAAATGGCCAATAAATATATGAAAAGATATTCAACAACATTAGCTATTAGGGAAATGCAAATCAAACCACAATGAGATACCATCTCACACTTGTTAGAATAGCTATAATCGATAGCACAAGTAATAAATGTTGGAGAGGATGTGGAGAAAAAGGAACCCTCATACACTGCTGGTGGGACTTCAAATTGGTACAGCCACTATGGAAAACAGTATGAAGTTTCCTCAAAAAACCTAAGAATTGATCTACCATATGATCCAGCAATCTCTCTACTGGGTATTTACCCTAAAGACTTGAAAACTCATATCTGAAAAGATGTTTGCACACTGATGTTCACAGCATTATTCACAGTGGCCAAGGCTCGGAAGCAACTGAAGTGTTTTACGATAGATGATTGGCTGAAGAAGCTGTAGTACCTATATACAACGGAATATTACTCAGGGATAAGAAGAGATGAAATACTGCCATTTGCGACAACATGGATGGACCTTGAGATAATTATGCTAAATGAAATAAGCCAGACTGAAAAAGTTGGAAATCACATGATATCACTAATATATGGGATTAAACCTAAAAGCAACAAATAAACAGGACAAGCAAACAGAGACTCATGGACATGGACTATAGACTAGTGGCTATCAGAGTGTAGGGGTGAGGGGAGGGGGTAGGTAGACAGGGTAAAGGAGGTCAAATATGTGGTAACAGAAAGAAATCTAACTATGAGAGGTGAACGCACAGTGTAAATATATATACACCTTACTGTTAAAGTGTACAGATGAAATTTATTGGATTTTGTTAACCAATGTTAATTAATTAATTAAAAAATAATAATAATGTTATTGAACAATTAAAAAAACAATGAACTCCATGATGCATTGTGTGTATGTGTATGTTTAAGTGATGGGAAGGATGGCAAAATCTCTTAAATACTAGATAAGAATGATTTATAATTAGACAAAGACATTTTTTAAATTGATTAAAAAAGAACTTTGTATTTTAACATAATATAAGATTGTGTTTAGCATTTTATCCTTAAAAGGTAAGAATGTGAACATATGTACCAGTTTATGAAAATGATTTTTAATGGAAATGTTTTCAATTCTTTTTTTAAATGTATTTATTTTAAGGTATATAGTTCATAAAACGACCCCCCAATTGCTCCCTCACTCTCTTGACCCTCCACTTAGCAAAGATATTAATCCTACTGCATTCCCTATGTATAGTTTCATCATTTAATTATCAAAAATAATTCTATTGATGTAACATGCCACTAGAATTTAATTTAAAAATCATCAACTGGACGTTTGTGTTTGTGTGTTTGTGGAGGGGTGAACAATGAGGATAGAAATTTGAATTAAGTAATTTTCAAAGGATTTCTTCCAATATTGTGGCCTTTTGGTTTTTGTATTTTCAGTAAATGTATGTGTACATCATCAGAAATGTATCTTCAATTAACTAAATTCTAGAGGCATGTTAAATCAATAGAATTATTTTTGATAATTAAATGACAGAACCTATACATATAGATTGCTTTCTCTTACTTCAGGAGAAATGTTAAGAAAATAAATTTACATGACAAAACTTTGAGTTCTTTCTTGTTGAATTACTGAGAGTGATTATATATATGATATAAAGAAAGGCTTTGATATAGTTTCCTCTGTAGGTCTTTAAGTGTCTTACAAGCCCTTGTAGGTGATCTCGCTCTCCACTCTTTCCAATCTCATTTTCTTCCATTCTCCTACTTCTTCCTTGTGCATGTTTCTGCTCCAGGGCCTTTGCACTGATTATTCCTCTAGTCTGACTCTTTCTCTTACCTCTTTCATTCTATGCTCTATTTCACCTTTTCTGTGAGATGTTTCCCGATTACCCTATATAAAAGGTTGATAAGGGAAGTGAGATCCTCCAACTCCATATAAATCTCTCGGCCCCTTATATTTTCATTGTTTTATAGTACCTAATACCATTCAACATATTATATTTTATGCATGTATGCATTTTTATATGAATGTATATGTGTATGTAAGTATGTAGGTAGATACGTAGGTAGAGAGGCAAGTAGATAGTGTTCCTCTAGAATGTAAGCTGCATAATGCAGAAATCTTGCATTCATCACTGCTGCATCTCCAGAATCTGGGACAGTGACAGTCATAAATTATGCTTAATAATGATTGAATAAGTAAACTAATAACTATTTTAATAATCTCAAGAGTCTGATTTTATCTCCAGTAGAAAGAACATCTCTTAATAGAGATGCAAAGATAATATTTCCTTGCCTACTTCATGGAGACTCATGAAAATTTGTGATATATATAATAAATTTAAAACTCTGAGGTAACATACAAAGATGGAAAAAGTGCATTACTGGTGATATAATAAATATTGAAAAAATGCATGACTCACATCTTTCAACTATAATAGAATCAATAATTCTTTTAATTCCATCTCTTGCCCCTTTGGTATATCACTCTCTTACTCTTTGTGCATGGGGTTTCTTCTGATTGTAACAACTTTTCTCTCTTCTTTTCTGTATTAAATCTTACTCATTTTTTACTTAAATGCATAAAACAAAATCCCTAGGTAGAGATTCTCTCCTAGTTAGAAAATCTCTTTTCAGAGATTCTAAAAGTACCCTGTATTCATCTCTGTCATGGCTTTCAATGCACTTATTATATGTCTGACTTTCTTCACTAGGCAAGTAATAATTAAAGAAAGGTTGAATTTTGTCTTTTTAGCTTTATTGCCTAGGACACAGCAGGTGTCCAATTCATAATTCAATAGAAAAATGCGTGTATACAATGGACAATCACATTTACACCAACCTATTGGCTCCTCCCTTATTTAACATTTTCTGTTTGTATTTTGCTCCAAAAATAAAATTTTTTAAAGGTATGGGGATATCTGAGTAGTATCTATCTATCTATCTATCTATCTATCTATCTATCTATCTATCTATCTATCATCTATCTATCTACCTGAATTAGTCCCCTTCCTTCTCCAATTTTGGTGCCTTAGAAATGGTTCAGTAATGGAGCAGATGGGACCCATAATCTTAAATGTGTTGCTGGGTTTAAAAACCTTCACCACTAGAAAATATCGGGCTATAAACATATAGTTCCAGACAAAACATTTTCCTACAATCAAATAAAAGAAGTAGAGCCATTTTCAAGACTGTAAGCATGCCAATGTTTATGACACACAGGGCATTGAATCGAGAATAACAAATTTTACCCTTGACCAAACAGTTTGTATACTGGCTATCCTAACTGTAAGTCTTCTGAAGCTAGGTCAGTCATACCCACTTCTCTATGTTCGTCCCACGATCCAGATAGTCAGCATATGATGATTAGAGTAAGTTTCTAATTATCTTAGGAATTTGCTTCATCTTATAGCTATTACTATTCTCATATTTTAAATTTCATAAAATTTTAAGCATTTCATGGAATTTCCTTAGAGCTTCTGGAGAAGAAGTCAACTATGACAAACTACCACCTTCATTTTCTTACTGAATAATTGATAACTAGTTTATTTGCTTTAAAAAAATTTTCGTTAAACATTCATAAAATTCATATTTAAGTTGTAGAAAATATAATCTAAAAAGCATGTATTATGATGATGTATGTTAGGCTATTATGAATGTCACAAGCAAAAAAAAAGATAGCAAAGTTTAATAATGCAGAACAATTCAGAATGCATCAATATCCATATATTATTATTGCTTTATATTGTTTTTATTTTCAGTATTTAATTTTGTGAGAGTCTATAATTTGCTACAAAATCAAAGATTTTTTTTCCTCAATTTTATTCTGCACATTGGTAAAAGTTAAATAATTCATATTAAGATAGATAGATGATAGATGTTAGATAGCTAGATACATACCTACATACATATGCCTATAGTTCAACTGAGCAAAGGTTTAGCATATTTACAATCTTTCTTACTCTTTTTCTTTATTTATTAAGCAACTATTAACAGAGCTTTTCTTATAACTGGACTTTGTATTAGGCATTTGGTTTGTAATGGGGAATAAAAAATAAGCATCTTTCCTGTCCTTGTGAATTTAGTAAAAAAAAAAAAATCACAGAAATAAATGTGTAAGTATTACACAAAGATTACACCAGACTTTAAAATAACTTGCATTGGGAGATGTGATTTGGTGAGGGTGACTGGAGGAGATGACTTCTTAAGTAGGTGATTTAAGGTGAGGTTTGCAAAATGAGCAGCTCCCCCATAAGAAAGTAGTTATGAGACTTCTGTTCAGAAGGAAGGGTTCATGTAAAGACATTGTGAATACAAGGGCTAATGTTCTTAGAATGAAGAAAACGGGTGTAAAGATGGTATGAGACAAAGCTGAAAAAGCTTTCAATTTAATCCCCTGTTGACTTTTAAGAATGTTAGTCTTTATTTGTAGAACAAAAGGATAGACGAAAATTGTTTTAGTTGTAAGAGTAAGTATGAGGGTGAAGTAGGTAGTGATGATCGAATACATATTTCAAAAAGGTCACTCGGCAAACCTGCAGTGTGGAGAACAGATTGGCAGGTGTTTGAAGGACTGAGCATTCACTAGTTAAGGAGGAACTGCAGTGACTATAGTTTGATCTTGGACAGTGTTTGTGAATGGTAGAAAAGTAGATTGACTTGAGATTTTTAAAAGTAAAATCAAAGACATTGTGATGAATATATACAGATAAGAATGAGAAAAGATTTAAGAATAACTACTACGTTTATAATTTTAATAGCTAGATGGATAATTATGCCTTTGACTACTATAAGAAGGCATAAGACTAACTAGAAATGTTCAGTTTAAATCTGTGAATTGTGTGGTTACTTTTACAGATTCAGGGAGAGGTGCCACGCATGAATTTGGATGTTTCTGAACTCAGAAAAGTGAGCTGCTTGGGGCTAACATTTGGTGGTCTCAATATATGGGTAGCATTTGAAACTATATAAATACATACATACATTCACACACACACACATACATACATACATACATATATATATAAAACTATGTATATATAACAACAATATATATAACACCTATAACACACACACACACACACACACATATATAACACCCACATATATGTATAACATACATATATATAACTCCTAGGGAGAGAATATAAAAGATCACTGTAAAGAACAAAACAAATCAAAACCAATAACCAAACAAAATATTTCTCTCTGCAAAAAGGAGTGAAGTTAGTAGTAAAATGTGTTTAGGCATATGTGGATAATCTACTTGTGATTCCTTCATAAAATTCAGTATGAGACCATGTTGTAAGGACATTTGGTAGTTTTTCTGGGCAAATAGAGCAATTCTGACAGTTTCTAGTTTTGATGGGTTGAAGCCTTTTCTCTTTTAATGAGTTGCAACTTTTTCTCTTTCATCTACACAAAAGTTCACTTATATGAATGACCCTGAAAATGGATCCTGGTACTTATTCTGCAAATTAAAACCCATAAAAAATTTTCTTTTCACAAATGACATCATAGAAAAGCCAAGTCATAAATATTTTCATGGAAAAGACAATCAAACATAGCAAAGCCTTAAATCATATTACTAAAATAATTTTTCAGGAAAGTTATCAAATAACAAATGGGTGAATAGGATGGGTGTAGTTGTTAATATGTGACATAAAGAGACGACTTATGTTATACCTGTTTAGAGATCCACGTATCTGATGTCATCTCATATTTCTGAAACAAAAAATATTAACTCCATGAAGCATCTAAAGACCAAAATAAGCATGCACTAATTTAACAATTTTTATTCTGTTAACTTTCAGGCATTTTTTTTTTCTTCTCGACTGCTGAAATACCATGAAAGATCCCATTGTCATTACTGCCTTAAACTGAAAAAATAATTAGAGAATTGTGATTAAATGGTAATTTAATTATGAAGTCTTTGGTGAACTCCTTCAATATTCCCAGTAGTATGTCATCAGGGATAGACCATTTCCCAGCTCTGTTTGATTACCTCATTCAAACTGTTTTGAACCACTTGACACTATTTCTTTTTTACCTCCAGGCATCATCAGGAAAGAAAATTCCTAAATCCTTCGAAAGAACTGAACAACAGCCAGGAATAAAATTAAAAGGTGGATATTCTTTCAACACTCAATGAACTCTTAAACATAAGTCATTTTTTTTTTTGAGGGAAAAAGATTCTATAAGAAAAGTGTTCAAATGAAGAAAATAAAATCGCACACAATATATGTGACATTTATCTATATGCAGAGGTACTAATTTAAAATCATTAATAAAAATAGTGTTTTTTTTTAATTTATAGTATTTTAACTAGTTTTCCTTTTTAAAGACTTAGATTATAGTTTACCACTTTTTCTTTTCAGGATCTTTTCTTTTTCAATAGATTTTTTCTACATGCAGATAATAGAGAAATAAATAAATCATTCCTTGATTCTCTATGTGCACATGGGCAATAACCATTCTTGATATCTATAAAACACAGACACAAAACATATTAATTGCCACTACTCCCTAGTATCTAAGTTTTGTTAGAATCCATGAGAGCACTTAATTTCACATGCAATTATTTGTCATTTTTCATTTATAGCAGAAAGTAAATATTTTAACTCCATAAAAGAAATTAAATAGAATATTAATAGGGAGTCAAATCAATAATATTATATGGTTCCTATAATTTTTATTGAAGCATTTTAATATATCCTTGCAGTTACCTATATAGATTATTCTTCTATAGAGATAATAGGTTTTCTCTAACTAGAACATGTGAATGCCAATTTTTAAATGATTTAGTAATCAGCTGAATAAGAAACCCTCTAGAACAGTTTAACTAATAAATGGTGAAATTCTAGTCAGTCTATAAACTAGCCTGGTGAAAGAGGATGACTGAAATAAATTTTATAATATAATAAGTACAAGTTAAATGAGAGAAGTATCAGTGAAACCCAATAAGTAAATGGCTGACTCATCTACCTCATTTCTACATGTATTCTCATCATTCCAAAGATAAATTTCTTCCTCTTCATTTCTCCCTTTTACAGATCATGAAAAACTATGTTTTAAAATATTGGCATATAATTTGAATATAGTGAAATGTATAAATCTTAAATTTAGACTTATTTACATGTTGTCATGATATAAGACCTTTACATTTCCTCACACATTCCCTCATGCTTCTTCCCAGAGTTTTCTAAAAGGCAACACACTTCTGAACTCTTTCCTATGAATTAGCATTCCTGTTTTAGAAATTCAGATAATTGAAATCATATATTATGTACTTTTTATGTAAGGCTTCTTTCACAACTGTTTTTGAGATTCATTCATATTGTTCAGTGAATCAGTATTTTGTTTCTTCTTAGATTGTTGAGTAGAATACCATTGTATAGTTATGCCTCATTTCGTTTATCTGTTCACTATTAATGGACAATTGAATAGTTTCCAGTATTTAGCTACTGTGAATAAAGGTTATCTAAAGATTGTTTTATTATAAATCATTTGGTGGACACAGAATTTAATCTGTATTTTCCTAATGTCTAATGATGTCGAATACTTTTTTCATTCATTTATTATATCCTTGTATCTGTTCAACATCTTTTGAACTTTTTATTGGGTGGTTGTTTTATTATTGAGATGCACATATTTCTTTGTCAGTTATACACTTTGCAAACTATTTTCTTTTAGTCTATAATTATATATTCAATTTATTAATGGTGGCTTTGATGAGAAATTTATAATTTTGATGATGTCTAATGTATTCTTTTCCCCTTTTATGCTTAATCATTTTTTTCATATTCTATATAGTAAAAACATTCCATATTTTTCACCTAGAAGATTGACAGTATGAGCTCTGAGATTTAGGAATGCAATTTAACTGAAATTAATTTTAGACTATGGTATGAGATAGATCTCAAATATCATTGTTTTTTTCATTTGGTTATTGATTGTTCCAGCACCATTTTCCCTTACTGAATTGTTTTGGCACCCATGTTGAAAATTAGTTGATCATGTAAATAAGGGTCTATTTCTGGACCCTATTCAGTTCAATTGGTATATTTGTGTGTCCTTATGCCTCCAGTACAATGTCTAAGTTTCTGCAGCTTCCTAGTTCTTGAAATCAGGTAGTGCGACTCTTCCAACATGTTTTCTTTATTTTTTTTACAAGATTGTTTTGGTTCATCAGGTCTTTTGCATTTCCCTGTATATTTTAGAACCAGCTTGTCTGTTTCTAACAAAAAAGTCTGCTAGGATTTTAATTGGTATTATATTAAAACTATAATTCAATTTAAGTGGAATTAATATCTACAATATTAGGCTTTTCAATTCAAGAATATGGCATAGCTTCTATGTATTTAGGTTTACTTTAATAACTTTCAGCAATGTTGTAGTTTCCAATATTAGAATTTTGCACACTATTTGTTAAATTTATCCTTATCATTAAATGTTTTAAACATTTTATGGTATTTTTGTTTATTTCCTCTCATAATATTACAACTATATAGAAATATATTTTGTTGCTTCTTAATTCTTTATTTTGAAACTAGTACAAACTTACAGAGAAGTTAAAAGACCAGCTTAAGAAACATCTGTATATTCTTTGGAGCTATTCCTCATTTATTTAAATTTATATTTTGCTACATTTGCTTTATTATTATCTATCTACTGTCTCAAAATCATTTGAGAAGGTGGAATTATATTTTTTTCAAAATAAAATAAAAAGGGAGAAATGCTATTCTTTTTACATTTGAATTTGTAATTTATTTCAATGCTCTTTCTTTTCTTTTTCTTTTCTTTTATTATTAGTTTGAAGTATATAGTACATTGGTTAGGCACTAATAAAATTTATCAAACAATCCTCCTAAATGCTCATTCTCTCCTCTGGTTCTCCACCTAGTATTACATTAATACTAACTGCATTCCCTATGCTGTGCTCCCCATCACCATGACCCTCTACCAACTACTGATTTGTACTTCTTTAACCCTTCACCCCATTCTCCCAATTCTCCAACCTCTTTCCCTTCCGGTCGTCACCAGATTGTCCTCTAGAAAAATATTATTTTTTTCTAAACAATTTGACAGCAATCTTGATGTATTGTATCCATTACCCATAAATAACTAGTGAGTATTTCTTAGGAAAATTACAGTATTCTATATACTTACCTATTTTTAAAAGTAAAATGATCAAAATGAGGAAATAAAACAATTGAAGTAGATTGACTTATGAGTTGTGACCTAATCTAGTAATATTTTTTGTAGATTTTTAAAACTTTTTATTTATACAATAATGCCATCTACAAATAGTTTTACTTCTTTCTTACCAATCATCATGATATTCATTCCTTGCCAAGTTGCTCTGATTACTGTCTCTAGTAAAGTTGGTATAATAGAATATATATACTTACCTTACTGCAGATCTTAAGGTAAAAAAGAAAAAATGTTTCACCATTGAAAATGGTATTTAATGGGCTATTTTGTGGTTATCCTTTATCATATTGGGGATACTACTTTCTATTCATCTATGTTGAAAGATATGAATGCGTTGCATTTTGTCAATTGCTTTTTTTTAATCTACTGAAATAATTATATACTTTTCTTCTTTTTTTATGTTACAATATGAATTACATTGATTGGTTTTCCAAATCAACCTTAAACTCTCAGGATAGACCCCATTTAGTCATGATGTACCATTCTCTATTGTGCTGTGAATAATATATCAATATGTTTAAGGATTTTTTTGTATCTATGTTTATGAGCGATATCAGTCAAAATGTTCTTTTCTGTAAAGTCCTTGACTATAAAGCACAATCGTGTCTTATAGACAGGTAATTTACAGGAACATGAACTTAATTCCTTCAAGGTTTGATTTAAAGGTTTATTGAAAGGAGTCTAAAACAGCCTTATTCCTAATGTATTTTCTCTGGGTCCTGAGTTAAATGGGCAGGGCTTCCAGTGAGAGCTTTCCATTTTTGCTGTTCAGAACTCCGAAGTTTTCCAGCATTGTACAGCCTGGAGTTTTTCTATTTGATTTGCATTGAGGTAAAGACTTAAGTCCTTTATATAGATAGCTGGAATTCTCTATGTAGCTCTGAATTCTGTGTTACTTGTCTTGCAAATTTCAGCCAGGGATAGCCTCGAACTCTGATTCTTCCTGCTTATTTGTGTCAGTGATATTACTGTGCTTTTCTTGGGCTAGATCTCCTTGCACTGTGATCTCAAAAGTGTCACCCAAAGGCAGTCCTTTTAGGGTCATCTTATGTATTTACTTTATTTCACCATTTATGTCCTGATCCTTCTGTTATCCAACATCTGTATTTTGTACAGTTTTGTAGTTGATTACAGTAGAGCTGGTAATCTGATAACATTTACTACATCTTGTCCCAAAACAGAAGTTTGAAAATTCTATTGTTAAATAATTGGGACTCCTTTACCAAGTACCACATATATAATATAACAACTTAAACTGATTACAGTATTTTCTCTACTAAGAAACTTGAACTGACACGTATAGAATTTATTGATGAGTTTACAAAAACTGATTATAGAAATCTAAATGCCACTTACTTTTAAAATGCAGTGCTTCAAAAATTAGTTTTTACTTTTTTTTATTTATTCAAGACACTGTTATTTAAGAAGACTAATCTGAATACAAAAAAAATGAATTTTTGGAATGTGTTTAAAGAAGACTGGAAACATCCAATTTCTCAAGTTAATCAAAGCCAAAATACAAAGAGACATCCATATTTGAGAATGAAACTTACATGTCTTGGAATATTCTTTATACCATATAAGAACTCATTTTTTTTTTGTTACTTTGTTCTCTTCTGCTTATCATACATATTTCTAACTTCAAAGTTAGAAAGCTTTATGGAATTAAAGCATATACTCCTAATAGAATAATTCTTTTTCTATTACCTTTGAAGTTAAATATTGAAGTCTTTGCACAAAGGGTTGCCTGATATGTCTCAGAATGGTAGCATAAACTATTTCATTTTAAACGCATAAAAGAATAAATTATACTCACTCTACTACAAGCACCAGTTGTGGTCTCACAGACTGTGAGGATGGAGATGTTTTGAGGTCGGTTTATCCATCTGACCACTGTCTTGGTATTGCTTACCCATTTAACCATTGTGATGTAGTATTCCCTAGTTTGGAAACAAAAATTAAAATTTACATTTAGAGCCAGGGAATCTGTATAATACCAATAATATACACTTGTTATATGCAATAATAAATGAAACACTATAAGAATGTCACATCATATGACTTTCTATTTATTCATATATACACATTTGCTTTTTCAAATATTCACATATACACATACAAATATGTGTTTTTATATATGTATGCAAGTATATGCACATATACATACATATATAATTATACAGAAAATTTGAGAATAACATTGAAAGTGAATGATTTCCAGAAAGGAAATCCTTGGAAAGATAAAAATAATTAAGATGCCAGATTTATGAATAATTTGTTATTTCTACTTACCAGTACTAATATACATACAAATGAAGTATAATTTTTCTAAAGTACATTTTATTTTATTTCATTAAAGTATAATCAATAATCAATTAAAAGGCAAAGCTTGTTCTTGACTTATTTCTTATGTATGACCTTCATGTTATTTCACTTTATCCATGGTGACTTGGGCTACAGAGCTATGAATGGTTTGTTTTGGTGTTTGTCTGTTGTGAGCAAAGAGCCAGTCCCAATCTTATTCATAGTATTTTTTAAAATATTTTTAAAACTTATTTATTTGAAATAATTTAAAACAAAACAACAAAGAGGAATCAACTGAAGGAGATAAGGGGGCTACTGAATATTCAGGACAGTGAGGATACTAATTAGTGGCACCTATGATGTCCTTAAGCTGGTTGTAAATTAGAGAAATTAATATTTTTTTCCTTTATAAGTTTGTATTTCTTTCATTGTAGATTCTGCTTGGAAATTTACATAATATATTGGAAAATTCACAACCCACACAGGACAAAATATAATTAACAATATTGATTCAATTTATAATAAAAAGTAAAAAGACAGCAGATTTCCAACAAACTTGCCCAGTTTCAGAAAAGACGAGATGCTTTGGCATTGGCTTTAAAAGTGCCATTCATGAGTATTGTTTTAAAATTAACCCACCTGGTTTTTATGTAACTTAAAAAACAAATCCATGTGGAAGAAAAACATTGTAATACAGATCACCTGTTCTTATACAGACCTGAGTTAGACATTCAACTACATGAATTTTACATTTCTAACTATACTGAGCAGTTACTGTTTCCTCTAGAAAACCTGTTATCCCATTGAGATAAAGATGTCAATGGAAGGATAAGCATAAACTGTCATACAGTAAAGTCTACCATGTTTTCTTCAACAATCTCTCTAAGACATCTGGAAAGTTTCACAACCAGCTAAGTTCCACTTGAAAATTACCTAGAAAGTCAGTGAAATCATAGTAAAAATTTTCCTAAATAGAATTAACAAAGCAACTTTGAATTAAATAAGCAACTGGTTTAGAATTAACCTTTGCCCAAATCAATAGGCCTTGCAGTTCTTCAAAGAATGATGCCTTGTTCATTTTCACTGTATTTTGTTTAAACCAATTTATTTTGTGTGCATTATTGTACTTGGCAGTGTGAATATCAAAAAGGATAAAATATAAGTATTAAACTTTAATAGATTTATCTAGAGGATTTAACATGAAGAAAAATGATAGTGGATACTATAATCAATCAGGAAAGAAAATGCTGAATTCTGACACTATATGTTTCTGATTAATTAGTATAAATGTTGTTTGAATTGAAGTAAAAATAATATAATTATTGTAAACAACTGACTGAAGCCAAAAAATCAAGGAGGTCATATTTATGGAATAATTTAGATAGATTTGGTATGGAGAATGTTTTCAAACCGAATCAGATATTTGTCTCAATTAGCTAAAGTGGGTAATATTATCTTTTGAGCCAAGTGAGATAAACTAACATGAAGGCTTTTTAAAATAAATAACAACATTAACAACAAAACAGAATTTAAATATTCATCTTGAGTGTTTTCTCTTTCAAAGTAGCCCTCAAGTAAAATGTTGCAAGAACATCTTTTTTGTATCATCTTCGCAGACATTGACAGCTTTTATATTTATTACTTGTAATGGAAAATCTTGACTTTTAAAATAGATTTCATATTTGAAAAGCAATCAAAATTCAATCAGTACAAGTCTTGTGAGACATGATTTTTTTATAGGGAACACTAACTTAAGTGTAATATTAAGTTAAAAATCATTAATTTAGAGTCATAACACTTATATTTATTTTTAAATAAATAATGTGATTATTTTGTATGTTCATGCATTATGTATCTATGTTCATAAGCAGAATTTATTCTTCTTTGAGATATCCTAGTATATATCATATTTATAATCTAAAGAATGAGTGTTCTCCCCAAAATTGAATTTGCAGACTTTCAGGGATAATTTTAAATCATTGCAATTTTTATGATAAAGTGTTGGAAATGTTCAAAATGAAAGTTAAGGTAGAACTTGACACATAAGAAGGGAGGAAAGATACATTTACCAACTAAATCATATCCTGTATTCTTTCTATACTTGTCTCAGGATCCTAGGTGCATATATTTATGATTCATATCTACTTATTCAGCTTGCTCATACATATTCAGGCTTCCTCTGCTTGAGGGACTAGGGAAGAGCCCTTACCTGGAAATATCACTCCTTGGCCTGCCTGCTGCAGATGTGGCTGTCCTCCTGGAATGCCATCTCAAGAACACATTAGATCTGGTGTCCCACAACCAGTGGCCAGCAGAAGTGTCCCTTCCTTTTAACTGGCTTTCCTGCTTGTTCCTTGTCTCCATGGCTCTGGATTACCCAGGAAGTCCTCGAGGATCTGGTCCTCTTGAGCCATAGAGACAGACACAAGCAGGTTAGAGGAATTACACTCAAGTCAAGAAAGACTTTCTTTCTATCAGCTGGGTGGTCTGGCACAGGAGATCTAATTGTTCACAAGTGTATGTGGAATGGAGTCCCCTGCATCACCAGCAGACAGGTATGTTAGAAATTATACCTGTGTTGTCACTGGTTTCCTGTCTGATCAGTGCTCTTTGTTTGCAATATAATTTTTGTACACATATAGTTGCACTGAGTTCATTCTCCTCCAGATAATCCAGGATCTCTGCCCATAAGTGTATTGTGATGGCATTCACAGCTAACTCATAACTACTGTCGTTGATGGTCATATATTACTTGTAATGGGAGCTATTTAGGATACTTCTATGAACATAGATACATTTATTAATTAAATTTTCTTGGAAGGCACAGATATACCTTGGAAGAATAAGAGATGTAGACTAGACATATGTAAATTAAATAGGAAGAGAAAGAATGGTAGTAGCAAGCCCAGAGTGACAGGGAAAGATGACACTGTAACATCATTGGTAAATGCTGAGAACAACGAATACCAAAGGGTAAGTGACTAAAGAAAGTTTTCAAATAAGTAAAATAATGTCAAAGGCACAGAGTAATGAGACACCAAAGACAAACCACAAGCTTTATTCTTCAGCCCGGAGATGTCTAAACATTAAGAATAATCACTTTCTCAAAAAATGTAACAAATACCTAGCCTATGGGAAACTCTGCATGATTCATTATCATAAAAAAATCTTTCTACAGAACTTAATTATTTTTAAATTCCTGGCTATATATTCCAGTAAAAACTGAGTACTTGTAATACTTTAAACTTGTAGTGTAAGAGTTTACAAAAAATTTCTTACCCTCAAGATTAGATGAATCATCTAACTTCCACTGGGCCTGAGGATTAGGCCATTATCTTAGTCCCTACCATATTACATTCTGAATAATCAACACAAACCATAATTCAAATAAAGATAAGACTTTGGGCTGAATTACTATTGAAGAAAATTTGCATTCATGACCTGAATTTGTTTAATGGAGGGTCTTTAGCTGAATTACTAACATTTTGTTTTTTGTTTTTTTAAATGAAGGGGGTATGGAGCAAGAAATTGGAAAAATAAATGATGCCTTTCTCCTATAAACTTATTTTTAATTTCTTTTTAAGACGATATAAATGAATTGAAATTTATTTTACATTCTTTTACTAGAGCATATGTATCTGTTTGAAGGAATGTTCTCTCCAGGTATAAGAATAGCTCATGGACCTTTTTCTATTATAAGTATAAACACTAGTTGTAATACGTAATTAAATCAACCAACCAAATAAATAATCAACAGACCGAAACAAATGCCTTAACGCCTTCAAATTAAAAACAAAGCTTCTTGCTTTGTTTGGGGAAGGGAGCAGGGATGTAGTTTATAAGGTAGCTCAAATCCTAAGAGAACATCTTTCTACATTCATCTTATTAATCGTCTTCCTTATCCAAGTGCATATATATTCAAATATTATTATTGTCATCATGATGATTTTATTAGAAAAAAGAAGGCTAAGAGATGAGCATATATGAACTTCAAGTTTAATGAAAAAAAAGGGAAGAACCAAAAAAAAGTTTATAACCATACTAAATAATAAAATAAGGCTCTCTTATTATCTTAGTGAATGTCATTGTACAGGTCATCTGAAGATGATATAAAAAATAATGGATGCTTAGATAACATATCAAAAAGAGTACTCATGTAAATTATTACAGAACTAATTATTTAAGTATTATGTTATTGTGAGTTTAAGCAGCATTTCAAATGATACATACACCTATGCTATGAACATAATACAAAGTCCAATAAGAAGAGAGGGCACTTGATGGCTTAAATAGGGTATGGGGAAAGTATGTTACTAATAAATTAATACATGTGTCTTCTTACTTACACATTAAAAAATAAAAATAATTTGCTTTACAGGAATATTGCCACTAACAAATATGGGAATATTATTACTAATATTGGTATAAAAATAATTTATATATTTGAAATTCTCGAAAAATATTTAAAAAATTGAGTTAGCGTAGAAAGATTTAAAGATAATATGGCAAAGAAAATTAGAAAGACAGGTGAAGGAAAATAAGTTATAGAGGGAAGCAAGTATTACCATAGGTTAATTCCATGTCCAAAATGCACTAATGCAAATAATTAAAACATAATAAGTTACATGATTCACGATGCACATGAAAAAATATGGCAGGTTTTCACAAGCACAGGTACTATGTAGATAAATCACAAATGTATGTGTGTCTGCGTATGTGTATATGTGCATATGTGTATACATAGAGACAGACTGAAAGACATATACCTGCACACAAAGACAGAGAGAGACTGAGAGAAAGACAGAGAGACAAAACAGAAATAGAGAACACTTCTCACATGGCTTCAGAAAAATCATTGTGTATTCCTGTGGACATCTCCAATACATCCCTAAAGTAATGACAATAATTAAGTTTTTAAGGCAAATATTACGTTTAAATTTGTGTTGAATATTCTCCATTTGCGAGATCCATTCTCCAACTCTTCTCCCACAGTTTCCAGAGGCTGGACTCTGCTATGAAGCTGCCTTGCCAACAAGAGTCCTCTGCTTGAGAGGAGAGTGTGGGGTATCTATTACCAGAACCCACTAGGGCATTATTGGGCAATGACTGAACTACTCTACCCATGGACAGATCTTACTGGTTCATCCTGTTTTTCAGCTGCAAGCTCCTCAAAGTTTCATAAATGAGATTGCCCCTTATTTCTTCAGTCCTGGGGCAGTAATAACTTTTTTGCTATTGCAGACTCTTAAGTTGTTTTCTCATTCTCTGTGTGTTTCCCCTTCATCTTGACCATATTACATCTTTGTTAATTGTATTTTAATTACAATTAACAGTCTCTTTATTAATTGTATTTTATTACTCCTCTTGACTGTGTCATCTTTTCAATTTCCAGGACCCTGATAAAGAAATTATAAAAAATAGTATGTTCTTTTAGAACTCAAGCACCTATCTAACTAGAAAAGGCATAATAGTTCTCAGGCAAATTTCCATATGGTTAAAGTACTAAATATAAATATTAGAGATACTGATAATCCAAACCAAAAAAAGAAAAAATAAGATTTTAAGTCCTACTTGATATGCAGCTAGATTAATGCTGGTTTCTTTTACTCACGCCATGAATATCTCTATTTTTTTTTCATGTTTGTGTATTTCTGGCCCCTTCAAAGTAATATGTATGCTTGGAGGGGCTAAATCCAGATGATACAAATTTCATCAAATACCTTTTTTTTTTTCCTCCCCCTGTGAACTAGACAAAAGATTTCATGAGGAACAATGAATAAGAAAATATATTTCTGTAAAACTGAAACATGAGAAATATTTGAATATACCAGTTTTGAAGTAAATTTCAATCTTGAGAATTCCAACAAAAATAGTAAACCATGCACTTTAGTGAGTTACACATGCCACAGTTGGCATTTATGTAAGACCAAGAGGGGGAGAAAAGCAAAGTTGTTATGTATACTGTGTAGATAAGGTATTACATGAATCTCCAAATTGTAGACTGACTTTCTAAACCAATATACCTGAATTACATTTAAGTGCTTTTTCTTCATAGAATTTTTCTTTACTCTCAGTGGGATCCAATATATAATTCTGTGTACTATACTTCTAACATCTAAGGATGTGTGCTATTTCTTTGCAATAGGTGACTAATTTTATCATATCGTACCACAAATTTTAAAAAGATGCACACTTAACTAATATTCCAATAAATGACAATTGTTTCTCTCTTTAGGAATCTTTGCGTTTGATGATACTCTACTATTGTCTATCTGGTAAACTCATTAGAAACTCTTTCAGATAATATAATCATGGTCAGGAAGCACTATCTCTTATCAAGAAGAAACCTGGTTATTGACCTCCATTTCAAAGACCTAAAAAAAAAAAAAACTGATGAAAACTATACATTATTATTTCAAGATTAGTGTATTTACAGCCAGAGAGAAGTAAGATGAATTGTCCAAGATTATATAATGAAATGGTGGTAGAGATGTGACTCAAACACTCCAAACACTAGTACCATTTCCTTTTAATTGAGAAGATAAAATAAAGCAGAAAAAAAAAAAAAGATGAGATAAGGATCACATAAAATATCAATAGTTTTTGTAACTGTTTCATTTGTGACTAAATTTTTCATGGCTAATAGACTGAGCTCAGAAGTGGAAGTTTCTATATAATTTGGTCAACTGTACTTGCATTCTATATGTCAATTTATATGGTCCTGTGAGGTCTTCCCTCAGGACCTGGATGTAATGCTCTGTAACTTGAAATAGCCTTTACCTCATTTTCTTACTTTGCTATCAACTAATCCTGAAGAGCTTTCTCAACCATTTAAAAAAATCTCTCAGCCTCATCTTTTCCACTAATTAAAAGAGCAGTAATTATATTAGTAGTTAATGAGAACCCTTCAAGTATAAGCATTTCATAAAATTTTCCCAGCTTTTAAGTAGGAAAAATTTCCACCTACAGTAGGCTGCACTTTCTGTGAAAATTCTCAACTGTGATGAAATTTTTCCAAATATATCAATGGAACAATATTTGAGTGAAATTTCTTTTTGAATCAGTCACCCTGCTTTGATTGTTGACATTATCAAAACAAACTTTGAGCTTAGCTCCATATCATTCAATATGGTGTGAAACTATTTTCCTAAATCGGCTTTGCCTATCTCATCCCAGCTTTAGGACTGTTATGAATTTTCAAAGAGATACAATATTTGACGTTTGAGACCACTCTGGATTTCAAAATCTACATTGTTTGATTTAGTTGTTCACTGCTGGAGATTTTGCTAATATTAAATTATGCTTCTAACACTTAAAATGTGTCTTTTCTCCCCACTTAAACTTCTTAAATAAAAAGGCTTCTTATGTAATATATAAATAAAAAGGCTTCTTATGTAATATATTTACAAACAAAATCTCATTCAATTTCCCTGCCTGGAAAAGAAAGCTAAAGAATAACTGGCAAGTTATGGGAAGAAGGTTGGAAGAAAAAAAAAAAAAACTGCATGAATTACAGGGAGATTCTACTGTTTTTAAAGAGGACAGTTTAAAAAATGGAGTAACTATTTTTAGTAAGAAAATTCAGTGGAAAATTATCCTTTGTTCCCATCTCTCTGTCACATCTGCTTGCAAAAGGTCTACTCTCAGTATCTGCATATTTAGTCATTTAGTGGTGCTGCTAATCACCTTGAAACTTTAAATGTTTCCTGGGAACAAGAGACCCTGAATGACTTCATTCCTGCACTAATGGAGGCAGCCTCAGCTTTACTTTGAGTGGATTTGTTGAGCTGATCACATCTCTCTCTAAATTGCAACAAAATTATAATTGGAGTTAAACTATCTATTCACCAGTAAAAGTGAAATTGAAATTGCATACCTTGATTTAAAGCTGTCGGGTGGCATAAGTTCCAAAGTATGAGTTGGTCCATATAGGTTTACAACATATAATTTGATTGTTGGGTTCACTTGACCTGCCTTTGAGAAAATGAAAGTTGTAATGCAAAAAAAAAAAAAAAAATAAAAAAAAAAAAAAAAAAATAAAAATAAAAAAAAAAAAAAAAAAAAAAATAAAAAGAAAAAGAAACACACACATTAAGCATTAGAATATATTAAGGAAAAAAAGAGAAAATGCATTTTGATTCTTTTACAGTTTTGTGTTAGAATGGGGGAGGAGGAAGTTAAATCTTTCTGAAGTGAAATGATTTTAAATGTAATAACTTGATTGCTTTCAACTGTTTTTGTAGATTGCTGCTTCTCAAGCATTTTAGTCAGACAATTAAAGATGATAGAAAATCACGATGGGTTTATTCATTAGGTAATAATACTACTGTGTCCTTTCCCTAGAATGACACCAGAAGGGCTGGCTTTACAATAAAACTAGTAGGTTAAGCAGCTACTCACATTACAGAATATGAAAGGCAATGGGGGAAAAAAAAGGTCTAATTGAAAGAAAGAAGAAAAAGAAAGAGAGAAAGAGAGAAGAAAGAGAAAAGAAAGAAAATAATCAATCCAGGTGCCATGCACTTAAAATTACACAGTATCTAATCAATTCCATGTATTAATCACCCTAAGATTTCCTTTAAATTTATTAATACTAGATGGGGTACAAGTGACCCTTGGGAGGTGGGCTGTGAGCAGACTGTTCTCACTCAGTACCTAGCATGAAGAGTAGAAAGACAGTGGTGAGGATGAGGACATATAATTTATTTTCCCAAATACACTGTGAACTCTAGGGGCAGAAATGGAAACTTCCAACCAAGTACCACCACCATGTTGATGAATGAATAAAAGAATGTTTACATGAACAAATGATTAACAGTATTAGTTGACTACTTGTGATTCCATGTGTTTCTAAAGAAAGGCTGATATCATTGTGGTATAGCTAATGCTTTAAAAGAAGGTCATATGAGATATACAGAGAGAAAAAAAGGTAATTAAAAGTGAGTTGAATTAAAATACCTCACAAAAATCTAAAGAAAATGATACAGCCAATTTAAAGATGAAAAAGAAAGAATCATGTTCAAGGTATCAACAAGACCCAGAGTTAAATCAGGACAAAAAGCAATATAATGTATTCACCAATAGTAATAACTATTCAAGAACTGTTTGTTAGGTTATCAATAATAATGAGCACAAAGAGAAGGGAAGAAAGAAAAACAGGGGAAGTAGGAGAAGATTTATAAGATAGTGAAAATACTCTGTATGATACCATAATGAAAGATACATGTCATTATACATTTGTCCAAACCCACAATATACAACACCAAGGTTGAACTGTAATGTAAACTATGGACTTTGGGTGATAATAATGTATCAATAGATTTTTATCAATTGTACCAAATGTACAAGTCTGGTGGGGAATGTTGATAATGGGAGAGACTAAAAATGTGTGGGAGAACGGGGTATACGGCAAGTATCTTCTGTCTTCTCAATTTTGTTGTGAACTGTAAATTGCTCTAAAAAAATGTCTACAAAGAAAAATTACTAGCATGTCTGTAGGAGTGTATCACATATAGGTCAGAAGTTTTGAGCCAAAGAAAGAAGTCAGGTAAAGTTTTCACTGTAGAAATGCAGTGATTATTAAGAGAAAATGTGGAACTAGTTCATATAGTAAAGGGCTTCCTGAAAGATAAGCTATGAGCCTGCCTCACAGAGAAGGCCCTGGCATCAGATTTTGTAAAGCCTTTTTGTTGTTCTAAAACCTTCCAGTGCCTGGAAATAATTGTCTTGGACAATGTTCTACCGCAATTAGGAGTATTCTTTGACATTACTTTTGCTTTAGTTAAATTGCCATGTTCTTCCCTGAAAATACTGGCCTTATTCATATATGTAGATTTTTTAGTCTATCTATTTCTCTAGCTTGATCAGGTATGTTAAAATTCAGCGCTGGGACACAGGATTTAGAAGTGCCATTTAAAGTGTTGCCCTTTAACTAGCAGCATTAATCGGTATCATATGGAACCTTAGAAACACAAATTCAAGGGTCCCACCCAGACCTATATTTAGACCCGGAATCAGAATCTCTAAGATGAGCCTAGGAATCCATGTTTTAACAAAATTCAGATAATAACAATTAGTATAAAAATTTTAATAAAACACCGATTTATAACTAATAGTGTCTTTATCAAAATATGCCTACTAATTATAATTATCTGAGAATTTTTTAAAAATAGCTTAGTGGTTACCAAGAGGGTTTCAGAATCATCCAGAGAGCCTGAAGGGCTTGCTTAGCCATTGATTTCTGAGGCCCACCTCCAGTGTTTCTAACCTCTGGATGGTATATTTTTACATTCCTAAAAATTTCCTAGATGAGATTGACACCTCTGGCTAAAGGACATTTTGTGAACTAATTTAGCTTTATCTGTGAGTCAGAGAACTTTGGGTTCAAATTTTTACTGTTATTTACTGGAGATGAACAGGTTCTTAACAAAAGATCCTCAAGTAATATTTTATTAAATTATCGAAAATAAGACACTTCTGAGAATGTCACAAGTCGGAAGTTTTGTGCCAAAGTAGGTTTCCTTTCTGTAGATAAAAATATCTTATAGTTTTGTTACCTGGACTAACAAAAAAAGATGATTTATAAAAGTGCCTAAAATAGTATATAGTAGTGAATTAAAAATGAGTTATTAAGAAACTGACTTTTACAATTAATGAAAAATTATGTATATTTTTGCTTTCAATAAACTGATTTTAAAAAAGAAATTAAATTAATTTGATCTTTTTGTGAGTTCTTAGCAATGTTACATAATTTTATATTATACTTTGTCAAAGATGTATATGGTTATTGTCTTAAGGAAGTTTTTTTCATAACTGTGGTATTACACATTTATGCTTCCATAAAATCACTGATATCTCAATTAAGTCTAAGTGAAAACAAATTAAATTAAAAGTTGTGTACACATGTGGCTAATTTTATACAAAAAAATAGTCAAGCTATTTCCAAAATTCAGCTGTCTAGCATTCTATATCTTAATTAGATTTTTATCTTTCCATGGAGCTTTGAAATTAGTGCATGTTGCAAGTTCATTTGTACCTTTTAATATTTGAATTGTTTCAATAGTTTGCAAATTAGAGGAGTTCATTTATGTGCTTTTTACAGTCACATTTCCCACAAAGTCTGCAAATTCATAGAATCCTTCTTCTATGATTTTGGAACACAAGCCTCAATAATAATTAACCTTATTTTACTGGAAACTAAGTTGTCATTAAACGAGATAATGTTTTAATTAAGAACATTAACCTGAGGTTACTAAGATAGAACAGTGCATCTCTTTTATGCTGAATTGCTAATGAGGGGTATTTTATGAGTTCTAAATCATGCTGAATTAAGTAAAATACAAATATGTTTGTTTTGTGTTAGTATTTCATTAGTAAATCTGACTACATTTGGTATTTTCTGCACTTATTTTAATCTAGTCTAATTCAAAGTGCGATTTAGTATGAACTCTAGGCGTTACTTCAATGTCTGAAGTCATATTTTTTTAAAGTTTATTGCATAAGTAAGAGCAAATCAAAATAACGTATTTGTTAGTAGGAAACTAACAAAAATTTTTTTAACCAGAGTAGACAACAATGAGACTTTAAAAATTCAAGTAATATATCCAGCATGATACTGAAATTTATTCCAGAACAAGAACCAAAACCTAGACGTAGTTTCTTTGAGTCCTATTATTTTAGTTACCTGGGCAGGTATTCCTACTGACAGCCACTTGATTACTTGAGATTCTTTCTCTTAGCTATGGCCACTAGAATATCTGTTTATTTTTAATATTTCAAAGTGGTAATCATTAACACACACTCAGAGCATTCATCACATATTATACCCATCAGGTATTACATCTATCATGTATTACATCCATCATGTATTCTATACATCATGTATTGCATATATTTGTGTGTGTGTATGTGTGTGTATGTGTGTGTGTGTGTGTGTGTGTATTTGGCATGTGTGAGGTTGTTTGAGAATGCTACTAATATATAGCTAAGCCATTAACAGTAAATGGAACAAACAGAGCTCTGCATAAATTTGTTAACTTGACAAGGAGATATTTTGATTCCAGCTACATTTTTTGAGATACAAGTTAACCTTTGGTAGTTTTATAGAAAGGGACAGAATCAATAAATTTGAGTTATTTCCCTGTTCTTAAAATAACTGTGACTTTTATAAAAGGACAGCCTTTTAGAAGCTCAGTTTGTCTATTTATAAAATAGAGGCAATTGTGAAAAGAACAAAATGAGGAAAATATGTTAAAAGTCCTTCTGCAAACATAAAGCATATTAGCACACGTGCTTTATAAAATTAATAAGTAATCATATTATTTCATGACTAGCTTTACTATTAAGAAATATTAAATAACTAAATAATACCTTACTAAATAATAAAGTATCTAGATTTCTCAACCCAGTATCTTCTGAATTATTGTTGATGTATTTAAATTTTTTCATTGCTTCTATTTATTCATTTGTTTGCATTGATCTTGTTAAAATTATGAGTCCTAGGAACATCCAAATTCAAGCACCAAGTTCAAGTTCATTGGTCCATAACTGAGGAGAAATGAAGATGTAGCTATTGCATAAGGCTTTTATGTGTGAATCCTAAAATCCCCACTTTTTTTGAGAAATGAATTATAAAAAGTTGTCTCTTCCCTAGGGCTGATTTATTCCCTTTGTGCACTTCACAAACTGAACAGTTCTGTGTAAATATCTTATCTAATAATATATGCTTTTCACAATATGCCACTAATTCATTTTGTATCTAAATTGTCAGGTGAACTTTCATTTTAATAAGTAAATTGAATTATGTAAGAACTAATAGTATTTGAGAAGCCATCTCAATTTTTCTCTGAAAAAAGCAGATTCAAGTATGCTATACAGGCACAGACTGTTAACCATAAAACATGGCTAAATCTATAATTGTAGTAGTCATAAGTACTTTTCTTGGGGTACAATAAAAATCTCTTAGGGATCTGATTCCTCTCACTCTCACTGTCTTCCTTAGCTGTCAGTCAGTCACTTAATACTATACTCTGTGGGAGGAAGATAGGACAGGGAGAAAGACAGTACAGAATCTCACTGAGGAAACACTCTTCTTTCTTATTCCTAACTCTCCATATTTAAACCTTTCTTTTTCTTTTTTTTCCCCCGACCTTGGATAACTTGAGTCTGGCAGAGATAATAGAAAAATAAGAAAAAGTCTACCCTTACCTTGATCACACCCTTATTGCAATTGTAGAATAGAATATTGTGCTGGGAAATACACAATACAACTCACTAAAAAAGTGGCTTAAAAATAGCTTCTAAATTAAATTAGCAACCATATCTCACCTAATTAAGAGCTAAAATGCACAAAGTGAAATTTGAAAAGTTTTCTATAAGACACCTTTGCTACATGATTAATGCATAAGGTCCTTACTAATGAGATTTTTTTCTTTGTTATGTAAACGTAGAGAAAATAAACTTAAAAAAAAAAAGATCTTAAGTAATTTAAAATGGCATGTACTAGAAAAACCAACACAGTCTAGGTGTTTTTACAACCTGTTCCCAGAGGCCTCACCCAACACTTGAACATAGTTTGCTCTCTGGCTGGATATCTGTATTTTCCTCACTTAATAAAACAATTCCATCTATCCTTCCTACTCCTGACTATGGCTCTACTGTAGTGTTTTATAAAGTATGTTCCAGAGTTTCCTCTGCCAAAATAGTACCAATGTTAATACTAATAAATCCTTTATACTTAGACTATTCTTTACTGGTGATTCTTCATGCTTCTGGAGATTCTTTATGCTTAGTCTACTTCTTATAATAGACTTATAATATGTATTAACATATAGTACATTAAGTGCTCTAAGAAATCATATAAAAGATGTTAGATTTTTTTTTTTTAACTAAAAGTTTCCAAGATATTTGACCATGGTATTTTCCCCTCCTTTATAACACCTACTGACAACTCATAGAATAGACCTTGGAGAAGAACCCTTTGCCCTGGCATCAGTGCTTCCCCCTATCTCTTCTCACTCTCTTTCAACTGGGAAGGTGAGTGAAAACAAAAGCAAGAGCATCAAAGGGAAAAAAATGCAGCCAAGTAAAAGTTCCCACACCCCAAATTATCTTTAGTTCTTCCTATGCAAGCACTGTGTACAGGCTACTGCCAGATCTAAAATGATGTGTCTGTCAACAATGGGGACGTCTTTTTTTTTTTTTTTTTCTCCAAAGACGACTTGTTCATGAATCAAGAATACTATCAGTCAAGTCACTGGTGCAGAGAGGGATAACGAACTAGCACTTCCACATTACTTACCTTAGGATATGGATACTGCTTTCCTTTGGGATATAATGCTCCAGTAAACCGGGGAATAACCATGTTAGGCACCAATGAATCATTTATCATCAGGAAGGCAAGCCTTTCTCCATCTGGTGACCACCAGTGGGCAATGTGAGAATGCAGAAGTTCCTCTAGAATAAACAAGTGTTATTTGAAATCAACTGTAGAGATGTGGGCTCAGTGACCCACAAACATCTGTCCTTGATATCTCCATTGTATATGTACATTTTCTATACAATGCGTTTGATTTTATCACTTCACAGAGCATTCTCTATTTCTGAGTTATCCTTTTAATCCCAGGAAAAGCAGATGCAAAGGAAGGAAGAAACAAAGCAATGGAGTAAGGATTTCATGGATTATTAGCAATGTGAACAGAGAAGATGAAAGAACTATCAGAGTAAAAAGAATGAGAACAATAATCAATTATAATGGCAGAAAATTATGTCACCATTCATTCGTACCTGCATTCAGTCATATTTCCATCTTCTCCTCATTAAACAAGTTGAATACCTACTAGATTCATGAAACTATTTTAAGCTCTAATGAAATAAAATAAGAAATATACTGGATATCTTTCATGTGACCCCTGCTTTCTGGCCCAGTAAACTAACCTGCATGAGCTACATCAATAGAGCTCCCACATTCTCTAGAGGATGGCCATTAGAAGAAGTGAAGAGTTAGAATATTTATATCTTTAAGTCTATTCTAAAATGTCACCTCAGGCTTGTAGTGTGTTTTAAATGATGACACTTTTACTCCTGTCAATGCAGACAACTCTACTCGATTTTCTCCTTCTGTATCTGGGAATGGTTCATCTCTAAGGCCATCGGGGTGGTAATAGCTTTGCTGCTTCTAGTCTAGGTTATAGCTCCATTTTTATGTTTCCCCTATACCTTCACTTTTGTAAATGATCTTTTTGTACATAAATCCTCTTCAAAGTATTGAATGTGCCGTCTCTTTCCTTTTGGGATTCAGTGATTAATACCAGCAGTAAACTCAGAAAAGAGACATTTAAAATTAGATTTTGAGATTAGGTTGCAGATATAGCCATATCTATATCTATATCTTTGATTTAATAATATGTCCAGGGGAAAATTAGACCATAGATAATCAATAGCAAGGGATGGAATCATGAGTAATCAATTGTCACTGATAATAACATAGAATGAAATGTAGATAGAGAAAAAAGGCACTGGAAGGACAAGTGGTTGTGACACTTAGGTGCTACAACAGTGACAACTATAAAGAGTGTAAAGTGATGTTTATATGGTTCTTATGATGCTCCAGAAAGATTACTTAGGAAAAAACAAAAATTGAGACCCTGACTACAAAATTAGAAATGCGCAAAAGTTCACCATGGCATCTAGAGTCTCTCTCTTCTGCAGAGGAGATATGTCTGAGGTTCAGGAGAACATAGTAACGGTTGCAGAGCTGTAACACATCGGGGGCTCAATTCCACTTGCTTTTTTAAAGGGTAAGATAAAGATACTGGTGGAGGAGTACTGGGACACTGACACACAGGATGACTGCTTGGGTAAACGTATATACTTAGGGTTTCTGAATCAGTCTCATAAATAACACATTTCTTGGTGGAATGTTGTCATATGTGTATAATTTTGTGGCTGAAGAATTTGAACCTCAAAATTCCCATGTCTTCTCCTTGACAGAGGCAACCTTTTTCCAAAAAGGCACAAAGTCAGAGGGGACGATACATTCCTGTAAAGTTTAAGAATTTGAATCCTTAGAGAAGACTTTAGAGATCTAGTAGCCTGGGATACACTGGGCTATCTCTTGTAAAATGAGAGAAATTACGTTTGAACTATACCAATGCAAAGGTAAAGAAGGATGGAACTCTGGATTTTGAAGAACAATATAAACCACATTCACATGCACTGCCTTGTTCTGTTTCCCAGTAACCTGTAGAATCTGAGCAACAGAAGGCTAGTTAGCAGATCAAAGCTATGGCATAACCTTCCCTACCATCTTTATCTTGCCCAGCAATGCAAGGATTCATGGTAAATAGAGATGCTGTGTAGAGCTCCTAACTCTCATCATATATGATAATCAAAGCATAATCATTATAAGCTTTAGAGAAAGACCAATTCTTTCTGTGCGGATAAATATCCTTTATTTCAAAAGCAGCTCTCCACTGGGCTCTGGCAGAAGCTCTTATCATGGAACACCAAGTGACTATGCAACCCATATTGCCCATCATGAACTGAATGTTTTTGGATTCACTGACCATGAAACTAAACACAAACAACATTTCACTACAAAACAGAAGTGGTATATATGGGACTGTCCATGGTATGTATTGCATCTGCTACTTTATCCTCTCTTTTCATCTCACATCTATGACTCATGATGTCTTTTCCAATACAAGTTAGTAGAGGAGGAATGAATGCAGGCCTGGTTTATGAGCAGGTTGGCAGAGGCACTTGAACATGCTGAAATTGAATAGGTTCTGTACTACAGTCTGACTTGAAAATGGCTTTAAAGTACTATAATACATATAAATTTCCAGGCTGGCAGACTTGAACAAGATATTTTGTTTTCTACTGCTTGCCTTGAAGCATGGATCCAGCCTGACTCATACATAATAACTAATAAATGAGCACACGAGAAGGAATATTAGAAAAATAACATTAGAAAAGTAGTGACAAAGAAGTTTAGGGAAAATTAAGTGCATGGATTTATTAGATATGGTAAAAATGTAATAAGAATGTGAAGATATAAGTATCCTGCTTAATGTCCATCAAAACACAATGATAGCAGAGGAGGTTCTCAATAAGCAGATGGGCAGTGTGACTACCAAGTGCGTGTGAGCTTGTCTCTGGCTCCTTCCATTACCAATGATGTGGTTGTCACTATACCATTTATGTGTCATTATTTCCTAGCAGGGTCAATTGACTACCTGGTGGCAGGTAGAGTACATGGAAACCCTTCCATCAAGAAGAGGTAACACTTTGTCACTACATACTAAGACACATATTCCAGGTATGGATATGCCTTTGCTGCCTGCAGTCCTGTCACCACTGCTACTCATGAACTTACAGAATAACTTATCTATTACTCTGATTACCCACACTATGTCACTTCCAAACAGGAAATATTTTTTAGCAAAAAGAAAAACAATGGGACCCATGGAATTCACTGGTTTTATCATGTTCCCCATCATGCACCCGGCTTGATAGAAGAATGAAATAGCATGCTCTATCTAAGTTTGGGCACTATTTGTTTGAAGTTGAGATGTTATCCTACAGCATGCACAAGTCCCTCTTGCATAACCAGGAAGCACAGATCTAAGAACTAATGAGTGGAAGGGTCGTGTTCTCTTTCACTACTTATATTGTTCTCTTTTACTTGGTGGGTTTAGGAGTACCAATGTTTAAGGGATGATTGCCTCCAACAGGAAACTAAAATTTCCCCCTGAACATTTGGGCAAAATATAACTGGGGGGGGGGGGGGGGGAGGAATCTAACAAGGAACATAGTCACTGAGCTGAGTCTGATGATTAACCTTGTCTGCCAGGAAGAAAATGTGTTGTTATACGAAGGAGGGCAAAATATATATATTTTGAACTCAGCAGTTTCAAAAATACTCCTTTGTCCAATTTCATCTTTTTCCAATTTCATATTTCTACATTCCAATTTCCATTTCACTGGAAAACTGATATCCTAACATATTCATTAAGAAAAAGAAGCAAAGGGATACAATTTGTCAGGAGTAAAGTTTTGGTTTGATCCACCAGGTAAATAACCTGTCTAGTCAGAAGTTGATGAAGGGACCTCCTGATAAGATTATTTCTTTTATTAATTGAGACATTTCCCCCAAAACCTTATATAAAAAAGTGCACATGTTGGCTGTACTTTTTAATTTCAGTCAGGTATTTATAACAGGACTAATACCATTCTACAATGAAATAGTAGCAAAAGTCGCTCCTTTCCTGGGGACAGAAAATTTTTACTTGAATAAAAAGATACTCCCATGATTTCTTTCTTTTTGTTGGGTATGATCAACATGAAACCAGACAAATTCAATAAAAGAAAGTTAGTGCATGGTATTTATTTTGGGGGTTCTCACCCTTTGAAATCATGTGGGTCTGACTGTGTTCCTCAATCAAAACAGAATTTCCTCCTTCTAGGTTCTAATATCTGTCTCTCTGTCCCACTTCAGCTGTTAATGATTAAGTCATTGCTAGCCATAGGTTTCTGCATATCTCTTGTCTTTGATAAGTGGTCTCTTCAAAGATAAACATTGAATACTATTTTGAATGTGTCTTCTTTTTTTTTCTTCAGTTATGCTCGTCACCCTGATTTACACAAATAACTTACAATTCAGATGAGGAGACAGCCACATGACATGCTGGAGAAAAAAAAAATAGTAAATGCCGACTGAGTGAAAACTAAGTCTTTAAGACTCTTGAAGACACACAAAGATCGTATTGCCCAAAATTAACACTTAGGTTTCTAAGAAGCAGGTTCCATCTTTGTTGGTGCTAAAGTATTTGTGTAAAAAGTACTCCCTAGGAATTACAGTGGCTCAGATTTGAGGGCACCTTCATTAGAAATTTGATGTCATCTACTCTCATTTATTTATTTTAGGGTAATCTATGCCTAAAATTATGCTTCAGAAAAATGCTAAAATAGCAAAGTAATACACACAGTTATGTGACTTCCTTCAGGTACAAAAAAAAAGCTAACTGAAATGGGAAGGAAATAAAAGAATTATGAACAAATTTGCTTAAGAATCCTCTTGGATAAGGTACACTCTTCTTTAATTGCAACTAATAAGGACTTTACTCACGGACTGAAACTCCCTGTGTTTATTATATTATATTATTTATAAACAAAGTATTTTTACAAATTGCATTCCACTTTATTTCAATGTAGGTCGGTCTTTTTATTGTCTTGATTAGACTGATTTAGAAAATCTTACTTCAGAGCAGACAGAATTCTTAACATAAGTTGTTTCATATCACAGGTATTTAAAAACATAGCCTCATCACAAAGCACTTACAGAAAACTAATATAGAATTATTGTGTTTAGATTAACATGGTATTCTAAAAATTAAGCTAAGTTTATCCATCTGTAGTTTATCAACTTAGATAGGACTCTGAGGATCTTTCTGCCATCTCTGGGGGGTATGTGGCTTTTTTGTTTTTTTTTGTTCTTTTCCTTATTTTCTGTATCTTGCGTTCAATTTTCTTGAAAGAATTGTCTATATTCATAACTGTCTCACTTCTCATTTTATACCTCTCCACTGCAAGCTTGCTTCTGGTACCACCAATTGTCTAATTTTGCTTTTGTCAAGTTCTAGTCGCAATCCATCAGTAACTTTGAAATCCTTAGCTTGTCTGCCCTCCAGAGACTTAGCATTGTTCATTATCTTATTTTCCTCTGGCTTCTACAGCTGCATCTCTGATTTTTTGTTTGATTGTTTATCTGTCACAGTCCAATTTTACTGAGATTTAGTAAGTGCTCACTCAATAAATATTTGTTGAATCAATGAATAAATGATTGTGACTTCCTGTGTCCAAGAGAAAGCAAAAAACAGTGAAAATAAGCCCTTTTTATTATTCTCATTAAATAATAAAAATGTAATAATCAGAATCTGTTGATAAAGATAGTGTTTATCCTGTAAATTTTGTCTCTCAGTTGTTTACTTTTGTCATTCTTAAATCTCAATACAAAGACCATTTCCGCTATAAAGCCAGTTATATCCATCCATCTCATCAGTATTAATTCTATTTATACTTCTATTTAGTATGCTGACATGTAGTTTTATTTATATTTCTATTTACAATGCTCCAATGATTCTTATATATTAGTTATTTACAGTTTTTAATGCCACTAATTTGGAAATGCCCAAAACAGAAATGCTTACTCCTCATCTTATTGCTCTCAGATAACCAAATAACTATTGGATTAAATTTCAAAAAAGAATTCTTTTAAATATGAGATTCTAAAATGTATTTATAAATCATTTAATCATATTAGTTCCAATATTCTATATTTTTTAAATAATTGAAAGCAGTAGTCATTTTTTGTTTCTATTTAATAGACTAAATACTTTATAGAAAATTTCAAAGTTATAAACTTGGCAAGTATGTGAATTTTATTTTTTTAACAAAACATTGATCTGAAATTTTATTTAGTTAAGTTACTATGTTAAATACACTAATTTATATGAATAACATTAGATGTTCTTTGTGTGAATTATATTTAAACTGGTGTTTTATTTTTCTTCTGAACTTTACTAATTCTTTAAAATGCATATTTTATTTGATTTTACATTCCCTAAAAATTGAATAATGCTAGAAATAAAGATAAAGAGGCTTTAAAATTATACTTTCAAAGACTTTTAAAGATTTGGCATTAGTGACTGTTTGGGAACAACAGCCATGCTTATAGATTGGTCTGGGCATAAAAAAATTAAAGCATACCCTTAAAATTTACCGTGAAAATGTTTTTTTTAAAAAAACCTTTCATGTGATTCCTTATCTAATTTTTTATTTCTATGACATTTACAGAAGGCAAATTTCAATATTAAAAATAAGTGGAAATATTATATATTACTTCTTGAGTCTCCCACGCACTAATTCGGATTGTGATTGATTTCTATAAAGTAATAAAAATGAAATCTCTAAACTAGGTTGTTACACACACATACTTTTGAGATCATATGCATTCTTCGTAGAACTCATTCTATTTTGGTGAGTATTTTGAAGAGAGGAGAGAAGGTCTGGAATCAGGGAGCTCTTGGCACACTGGGCAAGCAAAGTTATAGGGCGAGAATAAGGTTCATGGAGGACTCTTGAAACATAGGCAGGTAAAATATTGAGGGAAAATCAATGACATATGAATTGCCTAAATCCCTCTGCCAAACCTTAACATGGATTCCCTTTGCAGTATCCCTTCTCTTGGAAATAAAGCAAGAATTGTGATAAGTTCATGGAAAGTAGGGTTCAGAGTCTTTGGCTGAGGAAACAGACCAGTGAAATCTAATGACTTAGGTGAATAACATATGTCCTCTCTTAGGGAACAATGAAAGGCACTGCACTGTGACAGGCAGGGCGGACTAGGACTAAACACTAGCTTTGAAGACAAACATTCAAAGACTAGCTCTGCTACCTATGAGCTCTTGAGTAGCAGAGCTTATAAAAACATCTAGAGTTAAGTAGCCTGGTACATGTCTAGGGAACTAAAATCTGTTCTTGAGCCATGTCCAAGTAGCCTATTGTCCCTGAATCTTGGTTTAGTCAGTAAGTGATTAGATATACTACTATTGTGAGGATTAAATCACATAGCACATCTGAAGTTTTGTAGTATGCTTAGAACATAAGAGCCCAAAGTTTGAGTTTAATTTGAATGGTAAAACCTATAATTTTTCCATTTCCACTTTGGAATGCGTCAGATCTTCAGTGTTGTCACAAAGGTTTGGTTACCTTTCTATCCTGCCTTATCCCCAACACATTGTTCACTCTCAGTTCAAATACATAGATTCTTATTCTCTAAATAGGGAAAAAAAAAAAACAAAAACAGAAAACCTTATTTGTCAGGCAATGATCTTTAATTTATCTCCTTATAATTTCTGTAAAATTATAACACCATAAACTATATAAAGACTTCCCTAAGGACAGAAGCCGACATCATCTTGGTCATTGGCCAAGTCAGTACACTTAACATTGAGTATACTCCCAGCTGACTTAAAGTATTTCAATTTTAAGAATCGTGTTTTGTCATGCAACGTGGCATGCTAGCATATTATGAAACACCAGTGTTCCCACTAATCTATTCTTCTCCTCCTTGAAGATCACCACTCCTTATGCATGCCTACTCACTGTGTCATCACTATTTACTAGTGACCCAAACCACAAGCCAAAGAATCATTCTTGACTTCTAATCTACACCACCCATTTAACTACTAAGATCTATTTTCTACCTCATCAATTGTAGAATCTTCCCTCCTTTTTCCTGCTTTAACCATATTATGGGTTTTTTTTTTGCTCATTATCTCTTCATATAGCTGCTCATTAGTTCTTTTTGCCATTCAATCCCAGCTTCACACTATAGCAAAATAATCTATTTATATGAAAGATCTAATCTTGACACTCCCTCATTTACTAGTAGAAAAATAATTGAAATCTCAGATTATTTTTAGGGTCACTATCTTTTGGATCCTGCTGCCTTCCTTTTCCTCAAATTTTTTTTTTTTTTTTTTTTTTTTTGCCTTAACAATAACAGACTTTAGTTCCCTAGGCATGTACCAGGCTATTTAACTCTATTATGTTTTTATAAGCTTTTAACTCTAGCTTGGATTTTTCTTCCTAGTTTCTTATTGTTTCACAATTCCTAATCTTTCAGGCTCAACTCAGAGGTTTTCTCCTTTAGTGAAATATTTGCAAATCTCTAGAATGGGCTGCATCTCTCTCCTTTGTTCTTTCATAGAACCTTGTGTTTACTGTGATTTGACAACTTATCCTACTGCATTGATCTAGTTTCTTCATCTTTCAGGGGCTCACTCAGTACCAAGAAAATTTTCAAGATAAAGGGCATATTTTCCCTAGTTCTTTCTTTTAGGTAAAAAATTGTTATCTTTGGTTACCTAGATTCCCAGAACTACTCAAGTTTCATGTTTGTTCTCTACTTGCTTCTTTAATTCACTGGGCCATCCTAGCCCCTTAAAATAATTTATCTTTTTGAAATAAGAAAATAAGTTAGCTTCTGACATTCTCAACCAAATAATCCTATCTATTTTGATATTTCAATTTTTTAAAAAGTTTATAGCATAATTGTTGCTGACATTTCCATTGTAGATATCATTGCTCCTAAGAATAAACCGTGGTCTCTCAAATATTTAATTATTTGATGTTGGCATATACACAAAAATATAAATATAAATATATATGTACACATATACTTATATATCTCAAGGGCTGTAATATTTCTTCTTTAGTAAAATTGCTCCTCTCAGTAGATTTGTTTCTTAATGTAAAATCCTGAAAGCAGTACTTTATTTTGTTCTCTAATGTATCTCAGATCTAGACAAGTACTTAGCACATAGTAGGTCACCAATGATATCTGTTGAAGAAGAGAATAGTCAGTGAATAAATAAGCTAAATCATTTTTTTTTGTACAGAATTTAAAATATTGACTAAAGTCGAGAGATTGCATTTGTTACTATTGCTCTAGAAAATTTATTTTCTGGATGATTTTAGCTTTATAATTTCTAATAAATATACCAACTTGACATATTTAAATCTTGACATATTTTGCCAAGATCAGTTGCAGACTCTAAAACTTCAGTATTAAACTTAGCTTTGAGTCTTCTGCAAATATTTCTGTACCTATAACTCAGCTGAAAATTGGTACATGATCAAAATGAACAAAGATTTTCATCATCTGATTCTTTTTTATATTCTCAGATGTTATTAAAATTTAATTCAACAGTTACTGCAAATTAACTCTTTAGGTAGATTTTATTTTGTTCCTTACTCAATGACTTTTAAAATGTGACAGAATGTTCTTAATGGGAATGACTAAAATCAAGTGGCTTTCATGTACTCTTTGAGTATTAAAGATTTTTGTTTCTTCTTTTCCACAGAGTCAGAAAAATTTAACATCTAATTCCAGAAGGATTGATGTAAGGTGATCATTCACTTTCATTAGTTAAGCATCACCAAAAATAAAATCTATCTAGCTTGAACAAAATGTACACACACATACACATATATATACAAAATGTATATATATTTATATGATTCCACATTTGAGATATATGTGTATGTGTATATATATCAAATATAGAATCGTATAAATAGATGAAAATCACAACCGGTTAAAATATGAGCACATGCAAAGATAATGAAAGCATGAATGCAATTTTGAGAGGAAATGAGGAATAGAAATAGTGCTGCAAGTATTGTTTTGGAATGAACAAATTTTTCTTAGAGATATTATATAAAAAGATGTTATTTGTGTTCCTTTGAAACTAAATCTATTCAACTCACCTTCATACAACCAGTCAGCAATCCCATTAAAAATAATCCCTTCTTTTCCGGAAGATGTCAGTCGCAATGAACTGCTCTTTATATCAGGCTGATAGTAGATATTATTTTCAAAAATATAAATCTGGATCAGGAAACATGTAAAACAAACAAACCAAAAACTCAACATATTAGGAAACTTTTTTTAAAAAAGAAAACTGTCGTATTATAGAACAATAGTTGAAGAGCTGTTTTTTATTATTTGCCTGCTTTCAATTTATTTTTATTTAATGCATATATTTGTATTGTTTTAGTTATCAATTTTTTTTCAATCATGTCAATATAAAATTATCATTTAGAAATTACATGATACTTGGTATTGAAACTGTTATATCCATATTTTCAACAATTTTTCATCTGCTTAACAATCTCTCTTCCTGCAAAATTGCTTTGGGTTTGAGATAAGATTTTGCATTCTTAAGAGACTGACAACTGTAGTAGCTACCATTTTAGTAACGACCAACTGAATGATTAAAAAGCTTCGATTTGGGGTCTTTATTTTTACAAAAATGCATTTGGTGATCAATTAAATAATCTTTACAAAATCTCTGATTCTATCTAGCTCTACTCACAGATCTACTGATAACAAAATAAAGGAAAGGATGGCAGAAGTCCTTTGAATTGAAAAGTGGGACAAACCTCATTCTCTTCTAATTTTTCCTGGCAAGTCTTTCCTAAATAGCATAGTAGTAATAATAACCTTGTGTCTAAGGGTTTAAAAAAGTGTTTTAGGTTTAAAACATTACAGAGGCTTTCAAAACAATATCAACAACAATAGGAATAACAGAAATTAAATAGCATCTGTCTACACTGCCTTTAATAGAGAGAATTCAGGATAAAATTATTTCTAACCCAATTTAAAATATTTTAATGCTGAACATTTAAAATCGCTATGTGGCTTATGTGATTATAACCTCCACAAAACCATGTTCTGTCCATGTTAGGAGAAATAGAATATTGTCTGTTGCAAGCCAAATTGTTAATTAGATTGAACATTCTACTAAGAATGTGTAAGACGGCCTAGTGCCCATATGTTCCAGCATGCTATAAGATCATTACACAACAGGAAATACAGCAAACATAAGAATTTCTGAAATAATTGTCTGATTATCAAGTCCCCAATTAAAAATCTTGATGTGCAGTGATGAAGACAATGTTAATATACAGAAAATTTTACTGATATTCTATTTTGATTTTGGTGATCTGGCAAGTATTTAATAGTTAGAATATTTAATAAATCATTCCACAACTATCTGACATTTATACTAAAGGTGAGAACGTCAGTATAAGAAAAAGAATTTGGCTGGGGTGAAGAAAGAAAAATATACAGAGTATTTAAAAGTGTGGGCTTTATAATCAAGCAGCCTAAATTGAAGATCTTAGGGACTTTGATAATTTTCTTAAGGTTTCTAAATCTCAGTCCCCTTTTTTTAAATGTCAATGCCTCACTCCTACCTTAGATATCTGTTGTGAAGAATAAATGAAATGATTAATATAGAACATATAGCACATATAGAATATATAGAACCAGGGCTGACCTCAGACAGGATAATTTGGCTCAAAGTCCTAAGCTTTTGGGAGGTTACAAAGTCTAAATCAAAACAAAGCCTCTACAGCTTCATTTGATGTGTAAATTATCCCAAACTACTAACCAATACTAGTACCATGTTGGTTAGATATGTAATAGAAGTGGAAGTTCTAATAGTAGTGGTGATAGTGCTAGGAGGAGAAGAAGGTAGAGAGGTATTAACAAATGATATTTACTACTGTCCTTTATTTAGGAAGTTTTCTACTAATAATAGAAAATAAGAAATAAGCTTATTATTGAAATCATTTAGGTCACACTTAGGCAAAAGTTTAAGAACTAGGTCTCAGGTGTCTCGATGGAAGTTGGTTTTAGTGACTTTCACAATCCCTCATAACTGAGAAGAATATGTTAACTTTATTCTAGCCATCTAAAAAGCTTAAGTTTTACATCTTTTGAATACTACCTTCTTATGCCTTTTACAAATGTATATGAAATAAGCATGCAAAGTCTTCCTTACTTGGAGGAAAGCCTCTTTTTGTATATAAACCTTCTGATTATTACTTGTGAATAATGACAGTTCAGATCATCCACACCAATCCTACTTAAACACATGTGGCTATTATTAAGCATAAGAGTGACTTAATCCAAAGTAATAGTGTTCCAAATCCTCGGCTTTCTGAAGAGAACAAACTCTAAGTCAAAATAATTAATAAAATCTCCACGATTTCAGCAGATGTATAAATTATCCAAAATCATTGACCAGTAATTACATTTATATTTGAAGAACAGATTGGATGAAATTCAGAATCCATATGAAACTGACATCTGCTTCAATGTAAAAGAACAAGCAATATGGGATCAGAATATCAATGCCATTTGCTGAAAGCTGCAATACTAAAGAATGTCCACAAGCTCATTTTTTTCTGCAGACAAAAAATTAATGGCTGCCTTCATGAAAATGTACATTTAGAATCTCTGCACATTTCAATTACCAAGGTTTTTCTTTGAATTATGTAGTTTCAAATAGTAATCACAAACTCTACCTTAGCAATACGACATCTGCAAATATTCTCAGGTACGATCTGGGCATTGTGAAGAAGTTAAACTTAATCCAAACGGCAACCATCAAGGTCTTCAGCTAGTTTTCAATCATGCTGAAAATATGACAAACACTAATGCCATTTATCCTGATTTTACTAATTAAACTGTCATAATATTTTTGATGCCATTAATCAATTCCTTCAATGAGCCACCTAAAGAATGTAACAAATAGAAATGGATAGCTTGACCACTTAACTCTTCAATCTATAGAGCAAGCCAGTTACCCAGTTTTTCAAAATTAACAGTCTTAATATACTTATGAAATAATTCAAATTTGGTAAAGCCACAAATAGGGGAACAGGAAGACAACTGAAAAATGATGCGTCGAATCGTCACAAGTTATATGAGAGATATATAATAATTGTTTCAAGAAGTTATTCTGATAGTGTTAGTCAATATTTCTAATTGCCAAGCAATTGGACATAGTATGTGCCATTGCTGTGCAGAAGTGTTTCAGAGCTGATTTTCAATTTTCTGTCTTCTCTTTCCCTTAACACAACCACCAGCAATGTTTCAGATGGTGGGCACCCAAGCTGGATAAATAGGCATGAACAGTCTTTCTCCATCCCCAGCCAATCTGTGACAAACATATAGCAAGAGATAAACAATATTAAAAGTCCTTAAGATTTTGAGATTGAGAGTAATCACAATACAAATTAGCCTACTGTGACCGATTTGACTAGAAACAATGCGCAATACAGAAATAGAAGACTCTCCCAAACTTTGAGCCAGTTTAAAGAAAAAAAAAAAGAACAGCAAAATAAAACAGAAATATAGTTGAATAGTTGATCTATTTTAGCTGAAACATTACTGAAAATCTATTCCGACTTCACTGATATAAGTAATTTTCATAATTTTATGTTAAAAAACTATGAATTACTCAAAAATTCCCATGCATTATAATGGTGTAAGAGGATACGTAAAGTCTACAGTGGAGCTGGGATAATATTTGGGTTGCCTTCTACTGTGGCTTGCTTCCTGGGAAAAATTATAATTAAGACACTCCCAGATAACACATTGCTGGCAGAGATGTGGTGAAAGGGGTCCTTTCCTATGTTGATTTTGCAAATACAAAGTGTTATGGTTATATGGAAAAACAATATAGCAATTGCAAATATAATGTATTCTATCTCATCAGCATTCCCAAACTTGGGACCTTGTCTTATAGAAAAAAAAAAATCACCAATATGTAGAGAATGATAAAGAGTGTGATATTTATTTCAGCAGTGTTTATAATGGCCAAAAAGAAGAGTCAAGGTGAAAACCCATCAAAGTGAATGCCCAGATAGATTATGACTCATCCATATTATGTAATAACATTCAGTCTTTGAGGGGAATAAATTAGTGCTACATGAGTTGACTTAGAGAAGTTTCAATGAGATACCGTCAAACAACAAAAGAAAAAAAATGAAAAAATGATTTCAACACGAACTCATTTTTGCATACCAGTGACAACTTGTACTAACAGGAATCTCAACAACAAATGTAAATTGGATAGTGTCTGTTCTCAATCTCAAGCCTTCCCTCTACTTTTGTTATTGTGGGTTGTTAGAAGCCTGAAATTTACATGTCCAAGATTCCCTTGCCAACTAGTCTTCTCAGCTTCTTTGACAAATAGGTTCTAGTCATGTTCCTCAAAAAAAGAGAGTTGGTAGTTAGGAATTGAAAGCCATTTGTTTCTGCCAGTGGCTTTAGCATGGCAGCTTCAGCAATAGTGGCTCAGTGGCAGTTCATAAATATCTATAAAAACAGTTTAATATATAATACATACATATATTATATACATGAAAAAATATAACAATGGAAGGATATAAGCTTGCCTTATATGTGTTGGAAGGTAGATATACAATGAGAATGAGAGGAGTGAAAAAAAGGTAGTTGACCAGAAGAGACTGAGGAAAGATTCACTAAGTATAAAATATACTAAAAAGACGATCACATTTATGCTTGTATGTAAATATCAATTAGTATATTGATTAGTAAGTATAAATAGAGTACCAACATTCATTTCAGGGGTAATGAAAAAATGATGATAGTGATACATAAATTAGCTTGGCACATGGGTTACATAAAGAAACAGTAGATATTTAATTTTATTTTTAAATTTGAAACTAATGATAATAAGACCATTTTCTTAACTTAGACCAGGATTTTTCACTTGCTGACATTAGGATGGAATATTTCACTGTTGTGGAGAATTACCCTGACCTTGTAGAATGATTAACAGCATCCTTCCCTTTTATATACTTGATGTCAGTAGCAGACCCCTCCCTCAGTGTGACAATTAAAAATGTCTCCAGACATTAATTAATGTCCCCTGAGGGAGAGGGAGAAAATCACCCCCAGCTAAGAACTATTGATTTTGAGGTAAACACGTATTTTTTTTTTTACTTTGAATTTAAATATAGTTGGCATACAATATTAGTTATACTAGTTTCAGGTGTACAATATAGTGATTTGTCACTTTTATACCTTATAATGTGACCACCCCACTAATTCTACTATTAATCTGTCATCATGAAAAGTTATTGCAATATTATTGATTATATTCCCCTTCACTTTTTTTTTTTTTTTACTTATCTCCCCCTCTTCTCCGCTCTAGGTTTTTATATGTATAAGCTCCATAAATAAAATAATTTTGTTTAATTCTTCAAACCTTTAAAAGTCAATTTGCTATTAAAAAGTACTTTCCTAAGTATGCCTGGGGTTATAAAGATGTTTAATGTGTAGTCCCTGTCTCCAATTAGATTATAATTCTTTGTGAGATAAACTCTTAAAACCCTGTGAGAGGGGAACACCTATTACAGCTCCCAGCCATCTGTGGTAGGGGTCATGGTGGGTAATTGCTTGGTGGAGACTTTTAAGAGATATCAAGTCTAAATTATACTATAAAGGACATGTAGCGAGTCAATGGGATTAGAGAGATAGAGGAGCAAATGTCATGTTGAAGAAACAGAAGGAACTAAAGCAATAGATGAACAACTGTGGAAATATTAGGAGAATTGTTCTTTAAGATTCAGATACGTCTCCATATACTTATAGTTACTGTAAAAGTTAAGGTGTTGACAAACCATAGGGCAGACTAAATAATTTGAATCCCATTTTTTTTAGTAATTGACAGGTTTAAGTTCTTTATGAACAGGTGAGTGATTAGGAAAATATTTAGAAAAATAATCGGTGGCAATAAAAGAATGGAAAGTGGAAATGGGAGACTGGCAGAATAATAATTCCCATATTCTGCTTAATAGGCACAATAATTGTCAAAATGAAGGTACTATTCCTATGACTTTTGTTTATGTCTAAAATGTTTATAAATTGCAATGCCAATATCTCAGTATCTCCCACTGGGTTCCTTTTAAGTTTCACTCTTCAGAATCAGCCATTGTAGCTTTAATACTAGTTTTGTACCCTTCAGATCATATGCACTTTCTACCTATATGCACTTTCTATCTAAATGTTCAGTCAACAATATCTTTGGTTCCTTTTACTCTTGGTCTATCAAACTCCAACCTCATTTGACCCTCTGATCCAACACTGGCTTCAAAATTTGTGTGGAACCTTTGCCTTTGCTTTACAAGGGCCAGATTTTAATTTCTAATCATGCCAGCTTATCAACTTCTTAAAGAATTTAAAGTAAACTGAACATATGTTGTTAAAATAAATTTAATGCAAAATTATTTTGGAAAAAATGACACAAAAGAATATTTTCAGTCATTTAGGGTTATTATTAGGGATAAATTATCATTTTGTAATAAGTGAAAGTGTTTCATTATATGAACAGTATTGAAACATAATTATGTATATAATTGTTTTTTATCAAGAGAAAATGTATAAAAATACATTGAACTCCATCATACATATAAGATGTTGCAAGTCAATTAAATTGTTTTTAATAAATAAAAATTATTGAAATACTTAAGCCATATCCTATTAATGGATCTGGTTCCATTGAATTTGAAGTAATTTTTTCCCTTTTAAGCAATATGCTACATTCCAATCTAGAAGACATTTTTAATAATTCTTTAAAGCATTTAATTATAAATTTATAAATAAAGTCTTTACTTTGATTAGTATAACTTAGATTTTTATGTAACATGAATAAATACAAGTAGACAAAGAAAATCAGAGTATTTTGGTTTAACAATTAGAAAGACTGAAATGAAAATGAGACCTAATAATAAGCGCTGCCAAAGATGTAAACACATCTAAAACTTTAGTGTACTTCTGGTGGGAGAGTAAATTGGTACAATCACTTTATTAATCTCTGTAACAGTTTTTACCAAAGCAGGACATTCATAACTGTGTGACTCAGCAACTCCAAGGTACAGATGTCCTTTGATTTGTGATGGGGTTACATCCAAATATATGGATCATAAGTTGAAAATATCATGTCAAAATGCATTTAATAAACCTGACCTACCAAACATCATAGTTTAGCCTAGCCTACCTTAAATGTGCTCAGCACGCAATATCCAAAAAACGCCAGCAACACAGTACATAGGAGAGTATTGGTTGTTTACCTCTCATGGTAGTATGCCTGACTGGGAGCTGTGGCTTGCTGCTCCTGCCCAGCATCATGAAAGAGTATCATACTGTCTATCATTAGACCAAGAAAAGATCAAAATTCAACTACAGTTTCTACTGAATGAAGATCACTTTTTATCATTATAAATTGGAAAATTGTAAATTGACTCATCATAATTCAACAACACTCTGTATATACCTAACACAAATGTATATGAATATATGTCTAAATATCTATAGATATCCATATCTGTACATATATATATATATATATATATATATATATATATAGAGAGAGAGAGAGAGAGAGAGAGAGAGAGAGATACAGATACAGATGATAGAGATACAGATATAGATACAGATTTATCAAGGGACATATACAAGAATGTTCATAGCAGTGCTATTTATAAAAGCCATTTAAAATAGTGTTGCTATTTATAATATATGTAACCAGATATTACAACTCAGGATAAGTGGGAAGAGAACAGTGACTGGTAAAGGGCAGAATAAGGGTCTTTGGGGATATAAACAATGTTCAGTTTCTACACTGGGCACATTGTAAAATAAATGGGAGTGTTCACGTGGCTTTAGCTCTGTGTATTTGGGGCATGTATGTTAAACTTAAAGAAAAAAGTGTTAGCAGGATTTTTATTAGTAATCATAATTCATTTAAAATATTACAATAATGACTATGGACATATTACTGAAAGCCACAGTGCATCATTTAGCTTTAAAATAGTTCTCCTTCCTTAATTTGGCAGTATGTAATAAATTCTGAATGTCCATTTATATAATGCAAAGTAAAGGTATGAGCACAAGTTAAATAGTTTGATTACCTCTGACATTTTGACTTTGAATAAATCTCTATGTGGGTTATTGAGTACTGCTTTCATTTCTCTGCAGGACCATCACTGGGATATAAAACAACTCATTCAAATCATTCATGTCACCTTTGCACCAGTACCTGACATTCTGGAGATAGAATCACTAACAGAGAACTTTCATCTTTGACATTTGCCATTATTCATATTAGGAAGTCCTTTCAAAGAGTTCTTATTTCTTAAAACCTTTACAGAACATTATGAATTTTCAAAGAGGCGAAATATATCTTTTTGTCTTAAATTCATAATTATGTAAGCCACTTCTCAACTCCAAAGCTTTTTTACCTTTTGTTTAGGAAAAAAATGATTACCAAATAAAAGTTAGCAAGCAGATAACTGAAGACAACTCTAATTAATAAAATATAACAGAAAACAATCTCTTGGCTACATCTGTCTATAAAACTCATTTCGTGTAAGAAACAATCTTATGATAGATAATTTTATTAATTGAAAAATTAATACAAATATTTATGGTCTCCAATTAATAAACTGAAACCCACAGAAGAGAGTCATCAACATTATTATATTATTAAAAATATCCTATGTACTTATTTATATGTGTCAAAATGTTAGAGGATGGTATTAGTCATTATATATTCATTTTCTCCGATACTCTACCTTCTTTTCCTTCACCCCCCAATCTTGTTTTATTTCCCTTCTTCTAGTCCTCCATCATAATCCTACTATGTATCTGTCACTGTTTATATGCTGAGCACTGTGCTAAGTCTTATATAAAAAGACAAGTATATATAAAGGGTATATAGAGACAAGGCCTTAACAATCTAGTGAGATTACCAATATAAGCACATAAAAATCAATTTAGATGCAGTAGGTAAAGAAAAATAAAACCAATGTATAAAGACATTAATTCAGGGGGCAATAATGCTTGCTGCCTAATATATGTCATTGCAGTAGAATTTGAAACAAAGAGTAAAAATAAGAACAAAAGTATAAAAATGAGAATTCCATCAGAGAGATCACCTAATCCTGGTAGTGCTCTTTGTAGGATTGACCAATTAAGTTACTTCACCTCTCTGATACGTAGTGCCCTTATTTATAAAGTGGTAATATTGATACTTCTCACGGTGGTCTACAGAATTAAAGAAACTAAAATCTGGTCACGGATATCGGTCTACGAACCTGTACATAGATGCTCAATAGTAATAATAATAATAATAATAATAATTAGCTTCAATAATAATAATAATTATTATTATTATTGAAGCTATTAAGAAATTAGCCATAAAAGATATAACCTCATAATTTGAGGTTAATCAAACATATTTATCAAGTTATCCTAAAAAGAAGTTTAAGCTTTTGAAGATGGTAGGTTAATGACTTTATCTCCTATTTCTCTACATCAGCAACATAATGTACATATTTTCTCTAATGTAACCATTCAGATCTGATTTCACTCCCTAATTTGGAGGATTCTTGCATTATGTGAGTACAAGGGTAAAGTACAGCCTAGTTTCCAACCATAAAGACAAAAAGCCAGTTAAAACATCTCGAAGTCATGACCCCACCTATGACTCTGAATCTTGAAAGAATAAAGTTGCAGTCGAGAAGTTATTCACAAGAGCAACAGCAAACCTTCAAGGGTCCAGCAAAGGCAGAGATGAAATGTCCACTGAAGTAGCTGACAGTTGCAGCATCTTAATCAAATTGTCCTGAACACAGTCTTATGTCTAACAGTGCCTGGCTCCTCACAACTCCTGCTTATTTTCCAGTCCTGGAATTATAAACTTCTCATTGATTCTGAGAACTTTCAGAAATCTTTTTTAATGAATTCATTTGCTCCTGAAATAAAACATCCAATTCTCTTGCTTACTTCCAGGAATCCTAATTGCCAGGTGGTACCCAACAGTTTAACCTTCAAACCTTCATAGCTAAGAAAGTCCTTCACCGTTATTTATATTGGTAACTAGCTGAATTAACCATTCTTTTCCCCAGCTTGCCGTTCTCTCTCTCATCATCCAGAGAGTGCTGAAAAGCATGCTACATATATACTTTAGTCTCTGATACTAAAACAATTTGTTTTTGTATCTATATTGTAACACTTTTTATTTCAAATGGGGACATTCTTAAAAGAGATTTCCATGAACGAGAGTTGAGAGAGATTGAAAGAAGTTATATATGATTATCAATAGATCTGTGCCTAATGCTTTCCAGTTTATAGGGATGCTGATAAGAAAATAAATTGAAAAATGCAGAAGGTGGAACCAGCCCTGGTTATCTCTTATGCACATTTTCCCTACAGCTCTAGGCTCTTTATTCTACTTCATGCAATTTCAAGGCATCCTTGGCAACAAATGAAGAAATATAGGTCTGCTTTTTTGTTTGGTTGGGTTTTTATTTGCAGTACAGAAACATTCCAAAAACCTTCTACTATATGCTCCAAAAATACTGAATACCTTTAAAATAATCAGAGAAATGTGAACTTTGTAATAAAATGTCTATGCTCAAAATTAATTTGTTGATTCTAGTTAATATACTAATGAACATAATTTGAGTCAGTAATGAACTGAGGATAAGAATCATTTAAATTCCAGCAGAATTTGGAATCCAGAATAAAAAGCACTTGAAATATATCCCCATTTCCCCCTCCTCTGTAAGGTTCTATTAAAATGGCTATCCATTGTGTTTCAGTAGTCTGTCTGCTACATTGGGGTATAATTAAACCCTACCCATGATGTATGTGTAACTGCAACACAATATGCCCTAATAATGTATTATTTTGCATATGAAAGCATGTAAGAGGGTGTTTAAGAGTAATTTTGAGTCTTAGAAATTTTTGTTTGGTTGTTTGTCATAGATTATTCACTGTTGTCCCTCCCTTTATTCTTCTCACTTGCATCTGTCCAATAAAATAACAACTCAAAATCTTTCTGTCAGTATTTTGACTGTGACATTGTCCAATTAAAGAATTATTCTATTACTCATCATTGTATAAAAAATAAAGGCTAAATTTTTAGGCTAAAATTTCAAGCAAAGTGTTCTGTTTAGGTCTTATATTTAATCTACATTTAAAGCAACTCTGCCTCAGTAAATCTCATCCACTTGCCATCACACACAAATGTTTGTTTGTTTTTGTTTTCTTTTGTTTTTGTTCATATTTGTTTTATTTCATTCTTCTTTCGAGATGCATTGACAAACAAAGCAGAAAAATAAACCTTGAAAAGAACAGTTATGTAAACTCCCTGGTGAAAAAATGCTTTTTTCAAATGCTAATGTCAGATCATATTGTACATTTTATAATATTTAAAGACACAAGTAGTATATATTTATTTGGAAAAAATGTTTTTAAGTTCCTTAATAAAGTTTAAAGATGAAAGAAGATAACTTATAGGGTATACACAGACACATTGTAGTTATATCAACTCATTCACTTACAATTCTACTGCATTCAACATGAGCTACATTGTCTAAGTCTTAGCCCTTGTTTTTGATAAAGTCACAGATTAAAATAAGAAATGTAAGGGAAAAGTGAATTAATTCACAAAATATAGTATTTCTATGATATAGTGGTACACAAAGTGTTATTAGAATGTGAGTGAAAGACATGAGATAATCTGAATTTGACTGAGGAATAAGAAGGTCAGAAAAGGCTTCAGATGAGACATGATATCCTAACTGAGCATACAAGTTCCAGTAAATTTTGCAAGAAGTAGAAAAATAAAACAATATTCCAAGCAAAGGAAGTAACATGAGAGAAGGCAGATTTAGATGGTCAGATGATGGAAACACATGTATAGAAAAGAACAGAAAGGAAAGGAAGAGGAATGACAAGGCAAAGAGATGTATTAGACAGTGGGAAGGGCCAGACTAGAGATATAAAAGAATTAACAAAGAACTAGAGAAAAGTGGGAGAAACATAAAAAGATAAGAAGGAGCTACTTTCTTAATAATTTTCCTTTTACTAGTTTGAATAATCAATCTGAAAACCAGCTCTGTCTAAAAACTGACTAGAATAATATTAGTCCATTTGTGGAGATACAAAGATGAATAAAAGCCTAGAAAAAATTAATTTTGATCCTAGAAATTAATATATACACATTTTGAATTAATATGACAATTATGTTCAGTAGCTTCTGTTCTATTTGAGAAGCAGAAAGTGGAATGGGACATAAATAATTTCAATGATACTGTAATATTAACATCTAATGCAAAGTATATCTTAAACTGAAACTCCAAATATCTTTCTACATGAGTTTCTAATTCTAATACAGAAAATATATAATATACCATCTGTTAAGATTAACTGCTTTTAATTTTAGCTTTTGGTGAGTCTTGAGCAGCTTCCAAGTTTGATGCATTTAATACTTTAATGTTAGAACATATAGTACAGTGACTAATAGAAATAGAAAAATAGAGGTTTAAACAGATAGCGAGGTGCTTTTTGAGAAAGTTCAAATTCAATTTCCACTGATGACTTGGTATCATAGCTCTTGAAAAGATATAATATGATCAAGAAGTAAATGAACAGTGGGATTCTGGGGTAGATGTCACCATGCATACACATTTCTGAGTTTACAGTAGAGAATGGAATAAGAAAAAATGAGAAAAAGATGATGACTTGATTTGAATTAACTCACAGAACAGTCTGCCTGAATAAAATTTTCTTGGAATTTAAAAGTAGTAAGAAGAAGAAGGATAAAGAAAGACAAAGAGGAGGAGAAGGAACATTGAGAAAATACATCCAAAATTTAAGTTATTTCCTCAAAATAATTTAGGCTACGTAGGCTGAAAGTCTGCTGTCAATGACTCCTTCGTCACACAGTTCAGGCAATAGTATGTCTTGTGATAGCATTTATCCTACAGATGAAGATCATCAAATTTCCTATGGATCCCATCATCATAGCAATTAAATCTCCATGCCCCAGGCTTAGTGATCACTATCCTCACAAAGATGTTATCAACTAAATCTCACCTAGTCTCCATCAGTCATCCCAAGAATGTAACTTTTGCCACTACCAATTGTTCCTCCACCATGCCAACATTCCTATGAGAGAGATCAGTACTCCCTGGTCCTTTATTAGCCTTTCATACCCTTTCACTCTACATTTGAAAACTGGCATTCCAAAACCAACCGAATCTCCTTACTCTGTTGCTTCTCTGATGGTTGCTTCTCCCTCTTTGCTATTAAATGAACCCTGGTCTCCATTGAGGACATTATTACCCAGCATCCTTTTCTAGTGACTCCTGTTTATATCTCATACCTCAAGATGCTCATTGCTCCCTATTGCTCCTTTAGAACATAATTTTCTGACCTCTTTGTAAAAAGTCTCTGCTCTTCAATGTAGAGAAATGATATTATAAAACACTGATATTAATACGTAGGCATTACATGAAAAACAAAAAAAATTTGCATGGTGTAGGGGAGGGATAAATAAATGATGACGCATGAGCAAAGCTAGCTTTCTCCTGTTTCTGTATGGCCCATGAACTAAGAATAATTTTTGCAGACCAACATTTGTAATCAATTTGAGGTAAGGAACACTTATGTGGAACCTCAATTACTTAAAAAGTTTTCCTACAAAAATAATTTCATTCTTCACATTATTAAACATGTATTACAAAGCAGTGTACTTATTATTTTATTTGAATTATATCAATAAAATTTTGTGGCAATTTGTTTTCTGTCATGTTATTTAAATATATACATAATATCTTCAATTTTGCCTTTGTCCTGCAAAACAAAAATTATTCACTATCCAGCCGTGCACAGAAAAAGTTTATTGACCCTTTGTCTGAAATAAAACAACTAAGAACGATTGAGTTAATCAAAATTAGAGTTTTTATTTCTTTTTTTAAATTCAAAATTCTTCAAAGGTTTTGCTAGTTTCATTGTGAATCACTGAGATCCATGATATTATATTGCATTTTCTAAAAGCATTTGATCATGCCATTTTTAAAATCAGATCATCTTGTAAGCCAAATATTGCAAGAAAAACTTTTAAAAATGCATTTTAAAATAGGCTCTATTTCTTAAATAATAAAAATGAACTGATATATAGATCATTATTTGCATCCTTAAGGACCAATTATTTTTACAGCTTTCAAAGTAGATAACACCTCTAAGATGTGGGTCAACTCTATGTCGACAAAGTTCAGTAGCAATAACAAAACTCATTTTGAAGAAATAAAATATTAAGGGTTGACTGAAATTAATGTCATTGATTTAGAGCTTCACTTTTATATTTTATTCAAAAACAGAGGTATCTCCCAAACCAACTAATGGATATTTACACATTATCCTTATCTTAAGTTTATGTCTAATCAAACATATGATACTTAATAAAAAGACCTTATTCCCAGACTAGCTAGCTTCACTTATCAGCTTTTCATTATTGTCCCCTTGGATCTACCATTTTCTTATTTCTTTCAAGTCATACATGAGAATTTAACTTTGATTTTTCTAATAAACTGTGCTTTATTACAGGACCATGTTTTAATTAAACTCCATGAAAATAATTTATATAGATATTACTTACAAACTACGCAGCTTTTCTTTTTTATATCCACCAAGTGTAATGGGTTTGCATTTTAAATATTTATTAGAGGGGCAGTGATTTCATTGGACTTCATTCCACTTAGTCTCCCCTCCCTGGGTTAAGTCCATCGTACGTACACCCACTGGAGTATTCCCAAACTCCATTGTAATGAATAAGAATCCACAGTGGCTTTCAACTTATAATTCAATCAAATTTATAGCCACCATAGTATTCCAAGCCGATCAAGCCAATACCGTTCTATCCCAGCATATGCCTTATTTTTTTTTATCTCCTAATTTCTCTGATATACCAAGCCAAAAATCCAGGGCAAATGCCATATTATGTCTTACCTAAATGTCTTTGCAAATAACTTTTTCATTTGTAAAGTCTCTTTTTCATTTTCTGAGAGTAAATGCATATCACTTTCAAACCCCAAATTAAGAAATCATGTTTCTAAAAAAAACAAAGCCATCATTCCCCTTAAAAAGATATGCATTCAACTAGCTTTATCTCCACCTTATTTTGTTATCCCCATTGCAATTTTGCCAAAATTATTTCTTTAATATCACCTTCTGTTTCTAGATTTTAAATATCTCAGCAGTTCTTCAGTTTTACTCCAATTGAGCTCCCCAGAGTGAGGAACATATAACAGATTCTAAAAACAAACCTCTTATTCTTTAAAAACTCAAGTGCTCATTTTTTTACAGAAAAATATTTTCCACATTTTACTAAGTTCTTGACGGTCATGAACTTTGGGGGTAAGTAATTCACGCCACCAGGAAAACTGAATTACTTAATAAATATTTTATTAGCCATTGTATTAAAACTGGATTAGCTAACAAGAAAATACATCTCAAGTTTTGGAAATAAGACAAAAATGAACCAAAATCTCAAAAGACTGTAATGTTCTAGAAAAAAGTTGAAACAATTACATTGCATTAATCATTTAGAATGTACTTTCAGAATGACTTATATCAACTTTTCAAATATATTAGGCACAAAAATAATAACAGCTGTGAATATTGTTTATGAATGTATGATTCTACCTATCAGCTGACTGATGGAATTATTTAACAATTTTATTTTTATTAGTCAATTGACATTATATATATAATAAGTAAATAAATAAAAATACAAATATAGATAGAATATATATATATATATTTCTATGCTGATACATTCTATCTTTTCATTAATTAAAATGTATTTATTTTCCAGACTCTCAGAAAACACAGAACAACTTTAAAGACCTTAGTTGAAAATTCAAGCATGTTTATCTTAGATTCAGTCAGAGATTTGACCGAGTCTATTCACATAACTGGTTATAATTCTCTGATTCTCTCAGGGTTTCTCCCTCACTCTGGCAGTCATAGTCACCCTGCTTTTCCTCCTGCTCCTGTCTGAAAGACAGGGTGTTTTTTATTTCCTCTGATAGATTCAGCATCCAGCACATCTACCTCTGCCTCAAATACAGCCCATAAGCTAGAACCCTAAAACAAAACAAAACAAACAAAAAGGAGGACTCTCATCTTACTGCTCACTTTACTATTACTCTCTCAAAATCTGCCTGGGATTCTTAAGGCTTCTGAATACCTGGGTAGTTTGTTTTGTTCTTGTTTTTGTTTTTGTTTTTGTTTTTAATGTACCCCCCCCACCCTGGTTATAGCTAAATTTGCATGAAGACTATTTTATTGACAGCCCATTATTCCATATTAGAGTTGAAAATTCATTTATTCAACTTTATTTAAAGCTCTTTTTAATTTATCACATTCCTGATGTAATATTTTTCTTTTTCCTCTTCAAATTGAATGTCATGATATAAAGCAAATGATATCATTTCAAAAAGTGAGTGGTTTAAATTGAGGGACAACTGTTTCTAAGAATCTATTTAAAGATCTATCCATAGGTATATGTCCTTATGCTTCAGGGGATAGAATAGGGCTTTTCTTAGAGACATAAAACAAGTTAGAAAAGAAAAAAAAAAGATTAGAAGATGGTTTAAGTTTTTCAAGGGAAAATTCTTTTGGAAGACAGTGGATTTAGGTAACATAAAGAGAAGTCAAAGAAAGTAGTGAGCAGTCAAAGTTGGCTATGTTCTAGTTTAGTTCTGGATTATAAAATGTAATTATTAGAATAATTTTGATGATTAAAAATTTGAGTGTCAATTTGTAATATAACTTTCTTCCTTCTTCTTTTCATATCAGAGCACATTTGAAACAAACTAAATACAAGACCTTTAATATGTATTTTAAATATCGGCAACTTTTTTCTAACCAGCACAATTGAAGGTCCAAATCATGGTTTACTTTTGCTCAGTTTTAAATATGTAATTCTTCATATCATTTTTCTTCTCAAAGTATAATTCATTTTTTAACATTAAAACAATATAAAAGCATCAAATATTTTTTAAAGACTAAATTACTTATTATCCTACTACTCTACACTGGAAATTATTTTTACTTTAATATATTCCCTTGCCATTTTTTTTCTTGATTATATATTTGTAGCACAGATGAAATCTCATGCCACTTTATATGACTAGTGGCGACTATACACTTCAGAGAACAGGATATATCTATATCCATATCTATATGTCTCTACTTCTATCTCCATCAGCTCTTTCTCATCTCTATATCTATCTATATGTAGACATATACCTGTGTATAACTATATATATATAAAATATACAAACTTGTCACCTTTTTTCCAATCTCGAAAGTGCTTTAGTTTTCATATGCTTCATTAAAAGTAATTAATTTTGTGTTTTAAACATTTTTGTCTTTCTTAAACTTTTAAAATACATATTTTTTAAAATTATAAGACATGGTCATAAAAATATTAAATTGAATAATATGAAAAATTCCTCTCAAAGCCCAGGTTTCTCCCAGAAAACACTACTCTCAATAGTATTTTGTGAATTCTGGAAATATTTAAATTATATATATATATTATATTGTAATTGTTTTACATATTATAATAGTGAGATCATGTTAATTAGTCATATAAACTTTTATTACTGGATGGCATTATGTATCTGAACATATAGAAGAATATGTTAATTTTAATGACTTCTTAATGTTCTACTAGTCTCACAATGACGATTTATTCATTTCTAGTCTTTTATTGTTTTTTAATTTATAAATAATATTGCAATAGATTTACTTATTAAATGTCTTTAGGCATATGTGCAATATACCTAGAGGATAAACTCTATATTTAAAATTGCTAAATACATCATACCATAGTTCTTATGGATATATCTTAGTCCAGTAAAAATGTATGTGTGTTATTTTTGTTTTTGATTTCTATTTTAATTCTTGGATGGTCCAAGAACACACTCTTATGATGGCCATTCTTTTATACTTATGGAGACTTGTTTTATGGCCCACCATGTGCCCTTAAAAATGCCATGTATTCTGTAATTGTCAGGTGCGGTGTTCTGTAAATGTCAATTATGTCACATTGGGCAATTATGTTTATTAAATCTTCTATATCCTCACTGATTTTCTATTTACTTGGTATATCTTTTACTGTAAGACAAGTGTTAAAATTACTAGCTAAAATTGTCAATTTGTCTATTTCTTCGTTTCCTAAAATCTATTAAAGTGAATATTTCCTTTCAATCTTTCCCTAGCTTTGGGGAATTATTATTCCATGTTCCTTAGAGATTACAGTTTTGACGGTGGTTAATTAATAGTATCATAAATGATAGAGTTTCTTTCATTTTTTTTGTTTTTTCTTAATAAGCGAGGGGAGCATTCTACTACCGCATCATCTAATGGATGTCAAGTTATTTTTGACATGACGAATCTTGACATTGAAGCAGACTACAGTTCCCATCAGGAAGTTCTCTTCATATCATTTAATAAAATGTAGTAAATCACTAGAATATTGAACTTTTCCTAATTGGAATCTTTTTACCTTAGGGGTTGTGCGGGATAGTGCACATCTTACAATAAACAATATTATAATTTCATTTTAAGTTTTTATTTAGTCTGCTGATGGATTAAGACTTGACATCACTGTAGAATAACTCTGTATGATCGAAAGTAAGAATAAAAGATATGCAAAAGTTTAGTCGCAATGGATAGAGTCTAATATTTAGAAACTTAACTAATTATAGTCAACATTCTGACTCCATTCAAGTCTTTTGCTTAGCAGAAACTGTCTAAAGTGTTCAGTACATTGCATTATGCATGACCTAGATTTATGGTTTAAAAATTTGCAATTCTGGAAACTCCATGGCTCTTACTCCACAATTTATTATTTAATTTAATTATAGGAGCAGCATGAGACAAGAAGTGCCACAGAAATGGCTATTTATGTTGGAAAGCACAAAGAGGAACAAAGATGTGGTTGTTTCATTTATCATTAGTTATTATCGCTAAATAACTCAAAATCGTTTAAATATAAGTTAAAGGAAATATATAAGTTGTTATCAGAACTAGGAAACAATAGATATTCTTTCCAGTGCAAATAAACTGACATTTTATATTTCTTATTTATTTATTTTTATCTTTTCATGCTTAGAAATAATATCTAAGTTTGTTTTCCATTCTTAAAAATATAAGCAAAATAATTAAAGCATATGACTCCACATAAGTCTATTCCATCTTTTTATTTTGAGAACTTCCCTATAGTCTAGAGGGTTACCTTTAAATAAAAGTTTAAGCCTTGCCCTGATATATAACTTTGAAACTCAACTTATAGGTCTCTTCTTCCAGGAAACCGTCCTATCACCTAAGAGAGGGATTCCTCTACAAGGTGAGGTCCGCAATAGGATCTCCCTGTTTCAGGTGTTCCAAGCAGTGGGTATCCTCACTTTTAACTCTATTTTCTGTACCTAGAATATGGAAATTGTGCTTTTTATATCCTAATGACATGTTCATAACATGGAATCTGTTTAAAATCTTATAATTCATGTTGATAAACCCATTGAAATACATTAAATATGAATAAGGACTATATCCTCCCTCCAAAAGAGATAAGTAAATTTTAGATACCTATATTTCATATTGATATTATTTATGATAAAGTATCAATTTCCATTTGCTTTTTTTAAATTCTGAATAAAACATTGCCAAATAATGTTTTGATGTTTTAAATATCTTCCATTTCTACATGCTGGTACAAATTATAGCACAGATAAAAGGCATTGTCAAATAGCATATAGTGAATTGATTTTCTCCCCTCCCTCCATCCCTCCCTTTATTTCTGAGTGCTGGGGGGGAGGGGATGTGGAGTGGAGGGGCGGGGAGGGGAGGTGAGTGGAGGGGCGGGATGTGGAGGTGGAGGTGATGGGGGGGCGGGGAGGTGCGGGTGAGGGAGGCGCGGGATGGAGGGAGGGAGTGAGGGAGGGCGGGAGGGAGGGGTAGGGCTTGCGGCTGGAGGGAGGGAGGGAGGGAGGGCGGGCGGGAGGGAGGGTGCGTTAGAGGGGAGTTGATTGGGGGAAGGAACAGTGACTGAAGGCAGGCAGAATACATCCTTCCGTTCCTTCCTTCATTTACTTAAGGCCTTGCCTTACCTTCCTTCCTTCCTTCCTTCCTTAGTTCTTTCCTTTCTCCCTCCTTCCCTCCCTCCCTTTCTTTCTTCTTTCCTCTTTGGATAAAAATATGGCAATATTTCTACTCACTCACTAAATTTCTAGAGCTGGCCTAACCTAGAAACTGTCAACATCTAAATATCTTCCATTTCTACATGCCGGTAGAAATTATAGCATCTTTCCTGCAGCAGCTTCTCTTATTTATTATTTTCTATGCTTGCTATCTACATAGCTCAGAACACAGTTATATATGCTATCAGGACTAGAGAATTTGAGCTCCTGCCTTCAGAAAGTTTATAGCCCAAGACAGTCAGCAAGGTCAAATCAATACTTATCAAGTGATTCCTAATAAGTCCAATGCAAACACATGATTAAAGCAATATGAGTATAACTAATAGTATGCAAGTTGCTCAGTTTTCTCCTTACACTGAAATATGCAACACTTAACTGCAGAGAAATAATCTAATATGGGTTTATAAAGAAACAGAATTTCATTTATATTTCTTTTGAAAACCTCTAAATTTAGGTAGAAAAGTCATAAATAATTATAAGACACTAAGGTTTATATGAGTGCTTACCTAGTATGTCCATGATTTTCACACAGCAATGCAAATTAATTTTCTTTTAAATAGTGCATCATAATTGCATATTTTTTCTACACATACACGTACATTGTTATAGTATTTTATTTATATGTAATTGAATTTCCTGTCACATTTACATGTATCATACCTGAATACATACCTAAATTCATACCTGAATATATTTCAAATTTATCAGTCAGATGGTTGAGACATTTTAAGGTGTTTTTTATGTCTTTTTTGTTAAATCCAAATATAATTACTCCATTATGATTCATCTAGTATATCTGGTATAAATATTAAGTAAAGAAATTATAGGAGTTTCTTAATATCGGTTTTCCCAATGTCAGATTTGAAATGAGACTCAACAGACCTTAGGTGTGCCTAACACCAGAATGTAGTAAGAAGGATTGCTTTTATTTCTTAGAATTAACAACATAAATATTAGATTTTGTTACAGATAACATGAAAAGGTAACCTGTTTACAATTATCTCCACTAATAAAGACGAATAAGGTAAGAAAAAAAAAAGTCCAAATGCATTTTTATAAAACAGTAATTATGACAAACACTTGTGGATGGTAATAGTGTCTTTACTCCCTAGCAGCCTTCCTGCACAAGTGTACTACCTAGGAATGAATGCTACGTATACCATAGCTTGGTATGACTGGCTTGAAATAAAAATTGATTCTTAACTGGCCTCTTTATCTACTTCTATGACACCTCTTATATGCTAGGACTCTAAGTCCAAGACTTTCACTCTAAAATGTATGTCACACCAGCAGTAGGTGTCTATATGTGAGACTATGTGTGTGTAAGAATATGTGTGGCGTATATGAGTATATGCAAATTGTCACTTATTTGCATGCTTCGCATATTTCTTAAATATATATTAATGATAATTAAAATTATAGCTTTTATACTAAAATATAAAGAATTAATGGGACGTAAAAAAATTATATTGATTTTTAGTAAGAAATATGAGATTTCAATGAGATGTTTGAAAAATCCTACTAAAGTCACACTGGAAAAGTCAATGAAACTGTTCAAAATTTTTATTAAAGCAAACATAAGCAATAACATCAAAAAAACTGAAAATTTCCTAGAGACACAGAACCACTGCCAATCAATGTTTTAATGCAATATTAAAGTAAATCTCTAGTAATAGAAAAAGGACAGGTGTTAGGAAAGCTCAATAATTTTATTTGTGCTTGGAGAATTGTCTAAACATTATATTTCTTAAAAATATAGGTAATAAAATGTAGAAAAGTGATTTCTCCAAAACCCTAGATTGTGACAACTAAAACCCTGGATATTTTTAAAAGCCTTATGATATTGGAAGGATGGGTCTGGTGGCTTTATTTTACTCTGAATATGTCGAAAAATTATTAGCAATATCAAAGAAGGAGCATATTTTATGTTAAGTGTTCATATCACATAAAAATAAAGAGGATATTAGGAAACTTTTGGAGGTAATGGATATGTTTATGGCATTGAATATAGTGATGGTTTCACTGGTGTATACTTATCTCCATTTCATCTTGTTTTATACATTAAATATGTACAGTTTTCTGTAAAGCAGAGCCCTTGGTATGTATCAATTTTTTATTTGTACTCAGTAAAGTGGTTTAGAAAATTAGAAAGCTAAAATGATTTTTCTTTTGCAAATAGAGTTGAAAAACACTTATGTAATATTTGCATAACTTAATTTACTTGAATAAGTGTGATATTTTTTATTGTTGAACTGAAATAAATTTTAGATATGAGTTTAAAACTTGATTTGTTTATCTTGAATATATCATTTATCAGTTCAGTTCTAGATTACAATAATGGCCTCTAAACCCAGTTCTCTGCCTCTGTATGCAATTGCTTATAGTTTATCATGAATTATTCTATGAGAACTGTATTTTCATGCATGGCTTCTTTTCATATTATGCCAAGCTCAAAATCTTTGATATTCCATTATCTATGAAAACAATAGGTAGGCTTTCATTAATTTCTCAATGCAACCAGATACTTATAAAACTTACATTTTACCTTCTGATAAAATAATTTTCATAAAGAAACAGGAGGAGGAGGAAAAAAAGAAGGGAAAGAAAAAGAGAGGGAAGAGAGTGAGAAATTTAGCATATTCTGTGTTATATCTGCTCTGGAAATGACTCTAAGTTAGTGGTAACAGATGGCAATGTAAATAAATAATACAAATTATTAAATAATTAGAGATGAAATAGAAGAATGTTAGAATCCTGAGAAGCAAGGAACTTACTTTGCATGTAGAAATGTTGGGAACAAATTATCAGAGAAGAGGGAAAGTACTTGACAGAGTTCTGTTGAAAAAAAAACAATAACTGGGTATGCAAAGGGAATGATTCTGAGACACAGGGGAACAGTGCGTCACCCTCTGGAAATTATAGTTTGGTTCAGATAGAGAAAAATCTGTGCTTATGCTCTGCACTGGAGTGGCAGGAGTGAGATAATATGTCATTTTAGTTACATCTAGTGTGTTACATCGATGACATTATGTATCATTTCAGTGATATTTCATAACCTTGCGGGAGCCATTAAGAATCTGCATTTTTAATACATGTATTTGGAGGTTGTAGATGGATTAGACTGACTAGCAGTTGGAGAATGGCTATTAGAAAATAAGTTGCTAACATATTTAGTTTAAAAATGATGAGACTCAATTATGTGTGTTATTATAGGAACAGATAAGTAGGGATAAAATTAATAGCCACAAATTATTGAGCACTTACTATGCTATGATAGCTAATTTTATGTGTCAGCTTAGGTAGGGGTGACTGTTCAAAGGTTAGTCTTGTTTTGAAAGTAGTTTATAGATGATGTTAATAATTACAATTGGTTGCTTTTAAGTAAAGAATAATATGGGTGGTCCTTATCCAATCAGTTGAAGGTCTTAGCAGCAGGTGTCTGAAGGATTTCTTTCTTCCTAAAGAACCGTTGCTCAAGATTGCAATCTTAACTCTTATCTGAGTTTCCAGCCTGCCAGATTGCCCCTGTGATTTCATGAGTTAATTTCTCAAAATCCCCTCTTCCTATCTCCCTCTTCCTCTTTCTCTCAGAAGTACACATATGCATATACATACACTATTGATTGTGTTTTCTAGAAAATCATGACTTGTGCTCATGCCCTATCTCATTTAAACCTCAAAAAACTGGGAGTAGTTATGATTTTCTTTCATTTTAATAAGCATAAACCTAAGCTTAGGGTTTTCAACCCTCCCTAAGTTACAGAACAAACAAACAGAAAAAGAATCTGGGTTTAAGGGAGGATTTATGATTCTGGGTATCATGTTGTAATCAGTGAAATGTTCTTCCCTTCTCAAGCTCAAACTTGTTTATCTGATTTTCGGTTTACATGGTAAAATTGTAAATAAGTATATTTTAATTTTATACATGAATTTAAATGAATTCATATAATTATATGAATTTTCAAGTTGTAATACAATGAGTAATTGTATCTTTTATAAAACAAAGTTCTTTTTTGAAAAGAAAAAGAACATATCCTCTTAAGCAAGAAGCTTTTCAACTGAAAAACATTTTTTCTATTTTAAGACCCGTCATTTTTCAAATAAAATATTTACTACAGCTAAAGCAGTCTACTCACTGCCTTTTCTAAATAATGTATGTCATACTGTGTCACAGTTTTTTCCCCCCACAGTTTGCCATGTCCAAATTTCCTTCCCCCACATCAAGTGTTACTGAAAAAGTCTGTGTCTTTTGAGTTCTAACTCAGACCTTCTTTACTTATAAATTATGTCAATCTCTTACCTCTTTTCTCTACAGCCAGGGATTTCTTTTGTAGCAAATAAAATTAGAAACTGAAATTAAGGATAGAAATTCATTATCCTTAGTTTATAAACACTACAGGACTCTTTAATTTTAGTGCAAAACTAATTAAAATATTTTATGACTCATCTCTAATAAAATATTGCTGTTTGCCAATAGTTTAAATATTGGCAAAGCCTGCCATATTCATATGAAATGGACCATTAGCTATTTATGGAGATACTTCCTTTAGTTTATATGGAATTTTATGTTTATATGCACACAAAAGGTAACCTTGACAAATATAGAATATATCTCAAAGCTTTTTCAAAGGACTTTGGAAAATGCCATTACAAAGAGTTTAGGCTTCATCCTGTACAAAACTAGTGAAACAAAAATTCCTAAAGAAGATAAAATCAAATGATAATTTTAAAAGTTAGATAATAAAAACACCTAGGAAATACTTTATGCGAGATACTTTTCAAAGTGCTTTATATTTATACATTAAACACTAGGATAGTACTATTGGTAAAGTACTGCTATTATCACCATTTTAAAGATAATGAAACTAAGGCACATAGAGATTAGGTAATTTTCTCAAGGTCAACAGCTAGTAAGGAATAGACCCAATCACCTGCAAAATGATGCCTATGAGAAGATCTACGATTTTTATAACCTTTTAGTGTTTTCATAATTTTCTCAAATATATTAAAAAATAGGGAATCAATAACAAACAGGAATTGTTAAGAAAGTGTACTTAGGTAATACTACTTGAGGGTATCAAACTACTATTTTGAAATAGGTGTAGGTTTCTTTCAGGCTTGAAGAATAAGAAAGTCATTTAAAATTAATCAAAGTTTTAAAGAATTTCAACAGGACTCTTCAGTGACACCAACATAAATTTATCTGGGGTTTTTGGGTTCTGGTATTTTGCATGTTTGGAATTTCCCTCTAGCCTAATGAACCAGTTCTCTTGTTGACAGCATCAGAGTGAAACCAGTAGGATGAGAGCACCGACTGCTTCTTGGTGCCCACTCACCAGTCTGAGAATACACTGATTCATGCCTTCTCCGAATCAAACCTGGCATCTTCATAACTAGCAGCTTCTGCTGCCATCTAGAAACAGTCCTATATAAGTATATCAAATACATTGTTTTAAAATTTCTCTAAATATACACATGATAAAAGTAAATGTACCATATATAATCTATGGTATCTGCATTTTGTTTTCCACTTTAACTGGCTTGTTTACTTCATAATTATTAAATCAATTATTCAGCCATTTAGCATGGATATGAATAACAGTGAATACCATTTTCTATAGAATTTCATTGTGAAACATAACCATGAAGATGTTTAAGCAGCTTCAGGTATAATGTATGGCAACTTAGTATATGCTTCTCTCAATATTTTTGGTAAACCTTTGTTTTCTCAATGTCCCTTTAGTCTGAATCCATAAAGCCATGTTAAACATGTAGGGAATTAAAGACCTGGGATGACTATTTATTTTACAAGTGATTCTTTTCTATATTATAAGTAGTTTCTTATTTTAATATTACATTTAACACTTAGTTTACATATTTAAGCAACACGAGCACCAAAACATAATGAAAGTTGTTTTTGGATGTGAAAAAATATATTTTTCCTTTTTTGAAACACTAATCAATTGCACAGCTGACTCTAAAAATATTCTGCATGGCAATTTATGATTTAAAAAAATGAAGAAAATGTTTCATGGCAATTACTCCTTAACTCTTTTTCTACCTTCACGCTCTCCCTTCTCCTTTATCCCAGTCATTCTGAAAATAAAAAATAAAATATAAAATAAAATAAAATAATCTTAGTTAAAAAATTAAAATGTATTTAGAATTATATTATGTAGAATGTAATATGAATAGGGACAATAAGACCCTAATTTTGCTGTTGATGAAAATAAGTTTCCAAGAAGAAAAATGACTTGGCCATGGTCACATGATCAACCGTTGGCAGAGACTCTATCTCAAGTATATTCACTACCAGAATATTTCAGTTTCCAGAAGTTTTTCCTATAAAAAAAGCATCATTTATTATTCTACAGCCTTTTTGTGATGTGAAATATCTAATACTACTTCCCTATTTCATTAATCATATTAAGAAAGTATTTTTTAGATTTATGAAATGGAATAAAAATGCTAATAATATGCATCTGATTAAAGAAAATATTTATATTTATCTAATAATCATCATAATGAAATGTTGGTATAGATATTTCTATCTTATTGTGAGGAAATTGAGGCTCATCGGAAATAAGAAACACATCTCAAGTCAACCAGCTGTTCTTAAAGCAGCGATTATAACTAAAAAAAAAAAATTAGAAGATTTTAACCTCCGTTAAAAAAACTCTGTTAAGAGTTAGAGTTAGGGTTGGTCAATGAAAATTATTAAAGGTAAATAGAATAAACATATTGATATGGATATCAAGATTCCAATTTACTGTAAAATTTATTTAACCTTTAAAATTTCTCACTCTTCTATACTTACTTAAATTATATAACAAAAAATTGATAGGAAATACCCACTATCACTGGGAAGGAAATAAAAGCCTTACAAATATAATTTAAAGAGATCTAATAGGTACCTATAAAACACTGTTCCTATCATATGGAAAACATTTATAAAAGCTGTATTAAGCCATAAATCAAATTTTATCACTTTCCAAGTCACTATTATAAAAATTTGTTTCTAAATTCTACAAATTGCTTTAAAACCATTTCCACATTTTTGTGTATTTAAAAACAAACATCAGAATAACCCACATGAAATACAAACATATGATGAAAATTTTAAAATATTGAAGTTAAATAATATTAAAATATTCTTGGACCTCTTAGATGAAGATTAAGCAACATTTAAAGAAAATTATACAGTCTTCAGTGTTTATATTACAAAAGGAAAAGAGAACACTGACATTATGATAGAAAAGACCAAATAAATTTAAAATTTGGCTTTTTAAAAAACAAATGTGAAATTTATAAATATAGACCAAAGTTGATCATGAAAAAAGAGAAAAGATACTCGTAAATAATATTAGGACAGAAGGAAAAAATACAACAAATGAACTATTAAAAGAATACTAAGAAGTTATAGAAACATTATGCTACAAATTAAAAGTTTAGGTGAGATCAGTTTTTAGAAATGTATGTTACCAAAACTAATTAAAAAATAAATGTAAAATGTAATCCTGAACTGCAATAAAATGAATATTTAAAAATCTTCTCACATAAAAACCAACACTTTATGTAGCTATATCCATAGTGTAACTAGAACAAGATTTTAATAAAATAGAAAGTATAAAACTTAGGATGGAAGAAACAATAATGTCATTATTAACAAATAATACAATAATCCGGAAAAAAAACAGGCATTGGTGAGGAAAGTAAAACAAAGGGAATGAACATTCTGTTGCTTGTAAGAGTATAAACACTATTTATTTATTATTTATTTATTCAAATAATATTTTTATTTTTTGATTATAGTTGGCATACAATATTATATTAGTTTCAGATGTACAACATAGAGATTAGACATCTATATAACTCATGAAGTGATCACCCCAATAAATCTAGTATCCATCTGGCACAGTACATAGTCATTATAATATTATTGACTCTATTCCTTATACTATACTTTATATCTCCATAATTATTTTCTAACTATCATTTTGTACTTCTTAGCTCCTTCCCCCTTCTTTACCTACTCACCCCCAACCTCCATCCCATCTTGTAACAACTCAAAATGTTTTCTGTATCTATGAGTTTTTCTGTTTTTGTGTTTATTTTGTTCTTTAGATTCCACATGTACATGAAATCATGGAGCATTGGTCTTTCTTTATCTGACTTACTCCACTCAGCACAAAACCCTGTAGGTCCATCATTAAGTATCTTTTTCCATTCCTTTAGTTTTAGTCCATGTGTCTTTTAATCTGAAGTGAGCATCTTGTAGGCAGCATATGTAAGAGTCCTATTTTCTTATCCATTCAGCCACCCTATCTTTTTATTAGAGTATTTCTTACTCATTTGAAGTACATGTTAATAGATATGTAGTTATTGTCATTCTTTATTCATTTTTTTGATACATATTTTTTCTTCTTAAAGAAGCCCCTCCAACATTTCCTATAATATTGGCTTGGCGGTGATAAACTCTAGCTTTTCTTTGGGAAGTTTCTTATCTGTCCTTCAATTCTAAATAATAGTTTTGTTGGGAAGACTAATTTTGGTTTCAGGTCCTGGTTTTTCATCGCTTTGACTGTTTTGTGCCAAGCCCTTCTGGCCTGCAAAGTTTCTGTTGAGAAATCAGCTGACAGTTTTTCAGAAGCTCCCTTGTAGGTAACTTATTGTATTTATCTTGTTGCTTTTAAGATTCTTTCTTCGTATTTAACCTTTGGCATTTTAATTATGATTTGTGTGTGGTGTAGGCTGTCAGTAAATTTAGGCACAGACCCTGTAAGAAGAATGTCTTCAACTCCTGCAGTCTTTTGTCTTACTCAGCCACAACCTTCGCTGGTTTTTCACACTGGAACCCTAGGCTGGGAGGCCCAGTGTGGTTTTGAGACCCCTCATTCCTCAAGGAAGGGAGAGGGCTCTGCGGCCAAGATAACACTCCTAATTCTCTACTGTCACATGCAGTTGTGACACTGATCATTTCATGTCTTTGCCCCTCTTACCAGCTTTGAGGTGACCTCTTTTGTAAGTCCCTAATTGTATGACTTCTGTTCAGCCAGACCTGAAGCAACTCCTAGTAATGGTTGCTCTGTAATTTCATTATAATTTTGGTGTGGTCATGTTAGGAGGAGTGCACAGATCTATGCAATCTTGGCCATCTTCCCAACACCCACATAATTTAGTAATCAATTTGGCCATGTTTAGTACATTTGAGGATGCATATACCATATAGGCAAACAATACCGCTTATCGAGCAGTAGTCTCTCAATGTCTTTATATAGGTACCATGACATATGCACAAGAACATAGTGTTGCTCAAATTGTTTTATAAATCAATAATTCTTTTTTTGAGTTTGTGATAATTCTAAAATATGATACAAAAATTCTTCATTAAAAGAGTATTGTCAAGTGTAGACTTCTGTCTTAATTTTTTACCCTAAACAGTGCTTTAAAATAAATAAAATTGACAACATTATATAATAGAAATGTCACAGAACTAAGCCCTAGTATGATTGACTCTCTTCTAGGTTTCATTATTAATTAGCAACTTAATCATATACTACTCTATTACATATTTCTTTCATAATTAATTGATAAAAATACTAGTATTATTTGATATATACTTAAATTAGAATACTAAGTACAATAAGACAATTAAACATTTTCCACAGAGCATGGCTGAGAGTACTTGATGCACACTAATGCCTGTGCTTACCAGCTGCTGCCCTTGAACACCCCAGGCCGCATACTGCAAGATGGAGTCCTCTACTTCTGGAGGATTTAACTCCCAAACTTCCCTTGAAAAAAGGTAAATATTTTTACATGAACAAATTGACATCTATATCAACAATCTAGTTGGAAAATTGCTCAGGAAAACCAGAAAATCAAAGAACTTACCTGGTGTGTATGTTGTAAATCACATATGAAGCAGTATATGAATAATGAAAAATCTGAAATTAAAAAAAAAAAAGGTTATTGACCATAATATGAAATAAAGGCTCTATCTTATGTTTATATATGTTCTTATTAAAGTCCAAGAAATTCAAGAATTAGGTTTAGAGAAATCAAAGTGTGAAATATTCTAGTTTTGGAATTTATTACCTTCTCTGAAGTAATAGATTTACTGCAATAGCTTCGAACTCTTCTGACCATCAATCACATCCATTATTCAGTCTACTCTATACTTAATATGATTGTGATTGTAATGCTACTTTGTTCAAAGTATTGAATAATTCTTCATTGCCTATGAAATAAAGTTCAACCTGTTTCAATGATGTTCAAGAATTTGGGTATTTAGGGTTCTGCCTGCTTTCCCATCCTTATCATCCACTAATTCCCTTTACGTAGTCTATCCTTCAATAGCATTAGACAAATTCCCTCTGCATATCTTGAACTTTAACTTATTTTTTTTTTCTAGGACATCTTTTCACCTTCCCTAATTTAGGAGGAAATTTTCCATTGTTGTAATACAGCCTATGCAGAGAGCTTATTTTGATCTCCTCAATTGAACTCCATCTCTCACAGTTCACTCTGAGTCTTAGGACACTTCTCATCCTATAGTGTAAACTATATAACTATTTTAAGTACCTGTCTCCTTTGCCCACAAGAATGTTTTCAGGTCCATTTGTGTATTATCTCTACATCCTCCACATTACCTAATACAGTGCCATGTTTGTATGCTACATGCAATCAATATTTATTGAAAAATGATTCTGATGAAGAAAAACTCATATATCTTGAGGTATTTATTGGCAGAAACAAGGTGGGATACCACCACCCTCCTACTCCTTCATAGTAATAGTTCGAAATCATATATTAAATAGTTGATTGCAAGAATATAATATTCAAGAGATTTTATTTTTTTAAATTTTTAAAAGTATGGTTATATATTTATATAATTTATAAAATGATCCCCTTGATTACTCTAGCAGTCATCTGGCACTACATATAGCCATTACAATAATATTCACTATATTCCCTTTCCTGTACTCTACATCCCATGGTTGTTTTGTAGCTACTAATTTGAACTTCTTCATCTCTTCATCTTTTACATCCTAGCTTCTCCAAACCCCATGCCCTCTGGCAATCACCAGTTTGCTCTCTGTATTTTTGTCTGTTGCAATCTAGTTTTTGTTCTTTAGATCGCACTTTTAAGAGAAATCATATGGTATTCGTCTATCTTTCTCTGTCTAACTTATTTCATTTAGCATAACATCCTCTAGGTTCATCTATGTAATTGCAAATGGTAATACTTCATTTTTATGGATGAGAAATATTCCATTGTATATATGTACCAGAACTTCTTTATCTAATTATCTATTGATGGGCATTTAGATGCTTCCATATCTTAGCTATTGTGAATAGTGCTGCTGTGGACATAGGGGTGCACAGATCTTTATGAACTAGTGTTGCTTTTCTTTGGAGAAATAGCCAGAAATGCAATTGCTGGATCAAAAAAAAATTCTATTTTTAATTTTTTGAGAAATCCCCAAACTGTTTTCCATCGTGGTTGTACTAATGTGCACTCCTACCAACAGCGTGTGAGAATTCTTTCTCCACATTCTTGCCCACACTTGTTTTTTGATTTATTGATGATAGCCAATCTGACAGGTGTGAGGTGATATCACATAGTGGTTTTAATTTGCATATCTCTGATAATTAGCGACCTTAAAAATCTTTTCATATGTCTACTGGCCATCTGTATGTCTTCTTCGAAGAAATGTCTATTCAGATCCTCTGCTCATTTTTTAATTGTATCATCTGTTTTATTTTTGTTGAGTTCTTTATAAATTTTGGATATTAATCCCTTGTCAGATGTATCATAAGCAAATATATTCTTCCAAACAGTAGGTTTTCTTTTCATTTAGTTGATGGTTTCCTTTGCTGTGCAAAAGCTTTTTAGTTTGATGTAGTTTGTTTATTTCTTTTTCTTTTATTTCCCTTGTCCTAAGAGATATATCAGAAAAAAAAATTACTAATAATATCAGAGAGTTTACTGTGTATGTTTTCTTCTAGAAATTTTATGGTTTTGGATCTTGCATTTAAATCTTTGACCCATTTTCAGTTTATTCTTGTGTATGGTATAAGAAGACGGTCCAGTTTCTTTTTTATTTTTTCATGTATCTGTCCAACATCATTTGTTGAAGAGATGATCATCAAGATATTTTAGTACCATCTTATTAAGAATCCTGTTTCTTTTCATAGGCAGCCTTCTCAAGGATCATAGCACCCATGATGGGATGACACAAAATTCCAAAGATAGAACCATAGTGAATAATGCAAAAATATCTCTAAATTTTGGTTATTATTAATTAGAGGTGATGAAATAGAATACAGAGTAAATGAGGAAAATTGCAAAAGATGAGTTAGGGAAAGAGATGATAAATATGTTACATTTCAATGGAAATTATTTTTCTATAAGCTATCTGGATCTAATGAAGGACGTGTTTCTTTATCTGGCTATATTAATTTATGTTATTATTTTCAGGATTTACAGAAAATGTCTACACTTCTATTTCCAGCATGCAATTATAAAAAGCCTTTTTTTATTTCTATAGTGGATATGCATTGTACAAATATTATAACATGGCCAATTAAAATTCTCTAGAAGTCAAACTGTTATTTCTTCTCACTGCAATAATAGCTTCAATTACATATGGTTGGCCACATATTTGGTAAAGCAATACTAGTATTCTCTCTTTGCATTGCAATTACAATTCTTTTCCCATTTGTTGTAACACTGTGTTTTATAGTGAAGCTTTATTACTTTGGAATAACTATTAAATTTGAGATTGCTTTCACTATAGAGTTACAGAAGCAAAAATAATTTTTCCTGATGTCTATTTTAACATTAACATTGTATTCTATATAATTCCATATTGAATACAAATGTTAAACTTTGAATTCACTACTATTGCTGACAGAGGTGAGAAATGTGACCACCTCTATAAATATTTTTATTTCATCTCGGAAATTTCTGTTGCCAAAGCAAATTGCCAAGCGAGTACTCGATCTTCAAATCAGACAAATGTGTAAATGATATTATGAGTAAAAGACTATAAATCCCATTCTGTTAATCACCTAACACACTGTACCTGAATTCTAGGCTCCCATTCATCTTGAGGGAAAGAGTTCCTCTTTTAGTCAAAGCAAGCCAAAACAATCATTGAGACAAAACTGGTTATAACCATTGAGTTTTGGTCTCTTTCTACAGCATTTGTTATAGAGGTTACTGGCTCTTCTCAATTTATGAATACAAAGGACAAACATGTCCTCTAAATTATGAGATTTGGAGAGAGAGAAACATAAACCATTTTCTGTTTTGTAGTTCTTAGCTTGATACAGCATTTTTCTCTCTCAGCTGATATGCTGAGGTGGAAAACAATAAAGAAGTTACCTTGATTTGTCTGCAAACCCACAGCAGGTTCAAGTAATAAATTTCAGGGTTTCAGTTTCATGTATAGGTGTCCTACAAAACCAGCAGTTTGCCATCTACAGATAACTAGCCTTTTGCTCTTAGCTCTTTCCTCTAAATACACTGTCTTGGGTGTGTGTGTGTGTGTGTGTGTGTGTGTGTGTGTGTGTGTGTGTGTTCCCAGAAGATTGGAAACACTTCTTGTTTTATGACTTTCCATAATTAAAATAACATTCTATGTCTACAACAGAGTATAAAAAGTATGAGGTAGGAGGAATCCGAAATAGGGTTAAAGGTAGTTTCCTTTTGATTTATTTGAGTACATAAATTTGCAGCAATTTTAAATGAGGGCTTTTTCAATGAAAACTTTTTTTAGCTTTAGTGAACATCTGTACTAAGGCACACTGGTCTAAACTCACTCTGTGTCAATTTGCATCTCTCTCTCTTCTCCCCTCTCTTTCATTCTTTAATTTTCACTCTCTCTCTTCCCTTTGGAATGCATTTCCATTCTATTCTTTTTTGGCATCCCTCATGTTTTCTTATTCTAAGTTCCTCTGCTACATTGGCTAGGTAGGTCTTGTTTCATGGTGCGAGTATAAAATTGGAGTCACTAAAGGTTAGAAACAGTCTTTTTCTTGTAATAAGTGGCTGCTGCATTATAAGAGCCAGACTGAGCATCTGATGAGATCCTTGGGGACAAAGGCATTTCACAGTCAAAAATCACATATTCATCCCATCTCTGCAAATGATATTCCACTGCTTGTTACAGAATGTGAATAGTTACAGCAAAGGTAGTGGGAATACGGAAAATCTGATATATAATATGTAAAATCTTAATCAAAGCCTCCTCTTGGAAGTTGGACTTGAGATGTACACACATTTCATCTCATGATGCCAAAAGGTATTTTTTGGAAAGTATAGAAAGTGTCATAAAATCCTGCAATGCAATCTAATCCCCATTGTCTCTACATTACTTTGGGAGCCCCAAGAGGAGGATGATTACTAAATGATTATTACTGAGTAGCATAATCAATTCTCATTATTTGCTGTAGTTATGTTCTATAAGTAATTGTATACACTGAGTTGGCAATACTGTATTAGTGCCCTAGGAGGAATATAGGATTAGGTTCCTTTGAGCCTCTGGTCACAACATTTCCATCAACCAATCAATACATAGCCTTATTTCATATGTTTCTTTTTGAAGACACTGTATCTGATATTTAATATTAATTCATTAGTATTTTACTCATGGCCAACAGCATTATAACTCATGTAGGAGCAAAGCTTATCTAACATTGGTACTTTCTCTGTGTAATGCATCACAGCCTTCTTGCTCCTAGAAACACTAGACAACACTTCGGCACTGTGCTTGAGAGTTATCTTAAATAGCAAAACCATCAAACAAGTACCAACATGCAAAAAATCAAAATGATCATGAAAAAGACATTAATATATAGAATAAAAAGCTGAAATAAGAAAGCAGAATGTCTCCTTGTATGATCTCAGCTGGGAAAGTGTGCACCATGCAACTCGAATGTTCAGCAGCTCTGCATATGTCTATGTATGACTGAGAAAGCACAGTGAGTGTTGATTTTGAGGTTACAAATAAATTTTAGAAAGTAGGCAAATTTGCAAATTCAGAATCCACAAATAATGAAGTTTGCCTATAGTAGTAATATAGACCTAACCTGAAATATTAGCGGAAAAAGAAAACGCAGTCTTATTAAGGGCTGCCAGAACTTACACGCCAAGTGTAGAAGATAAACAGAATGGTGGAATACATGCTCTGTAAATGCAAACTAGCTAGATCCGTTTATTTATCAAATGTTTGTTAAACAACTTGTTTGATACAGTCACTGCACTAAGCATTATGAAAAAGTGGTGAAAATAAAATTATTTTTTAAATAGAATAAAATACAACAGCGTACCAGTTTTTATTCCTATCTGTCATTTTATAAACATTTATGGAATAGTAATTATGTGAAAGTTCATAAGTTAAGTACCTTCCCAAATGCAAAGACCATAATAACCATGAGCCCTGTCCCCAAGGAGCTCTGATCCAGTCAGGATGACAAGGTTAAGAAACATTACATTATTACAGGGCACTCCATTGTAGGTCATCGCTAAATCATGACTCAGAGATTATAAATTTATAGGCTTTTCTGTCATAGAGAAGATAAGATTTAAATTAGGCATTAATGGGACAAATATAGCTGAGAAAATGCAGCAAATGTACAAAATTTAAGGTAAGCTTATATATAACAATTTTTAAATTGAACATTATATACCAAACTCTTCTGAGTATTTTACATATATTATATCATTTATTATTTAAAGAAACTTCAAAAAGTAGATGTTATTATTCATAATTCAAATGATAGGCTCTGGTAGCAATGGAAATTTAAGTAGGAGATGGAAACACAATTTGAGCCCATCTTTGTCTGAATACAACTCATGCTGTTACTTTATCTCTCTGCATACTCTCAGGGAGCTAGGACAGGAAGCATGGCTCCATCTTTGCAAAAGATTCTTTTCTGAAAGACTTATTAACCCACCATCCAAAGATTTATTGACAGGAGTAGGTGTGAATTAATTGTGATTACCACAGTTAAGAGAGATTTCATTTTGGAAAGATGATCTAATATATTAGATTAAAAATGTAAATCTTCCCCGTTAGCTGTTTTTCACAATTGTTTCTTGGAATATCAGTTATTACCTAAGACATCGATGGGAATTCATGTCAAGAAGAGTTACACTTACAAGAAAAAGGAACAGGCTATTTTAGTAATTTATGCTTAAATTGGAGGTTTATATGTTCGAATGCCAAGCCTTATTTTGCACTGCAGTTAAACTGCTGAACTGGTATAAAGAGTATGTATGTTCATGGACTGGAGAATATTTAAAGTAGGATTATGAATTTGCCATTGACCTCAACAGTTGAGAAAACTAACCTATGAGAAAGCAAGACTAAGTAAAAAGTATTTATGAAAGAATGCCAGAGAGAGAAACACAAGAGAGGCAAAAGAGTGTTTGTTTCTTTTGGAAGTAAGACGCAAAATTTCACTCTAGAATAATGGAATACCTTTTAAAATGAGTGACTAGTAATTGTGATGTTAAAAAAAAAAACATCTTTATTATGTAGTGAAGAACTAGATTATCACGTAGGGTACTCTAATGTACTACATACAATTCACTAAATTATAGGCTGCAGCTCTACAATTTAAGTACTTTATATAAAAAAGAAGGTTTTGTGAACACTGTGAACAAATATTGGTTGAAAGAGAAAATAAATATGGAGGAGAATTAAAGGTATAATTAATATTTGTCAGTATTTGAATGTACTTTCATTTGTTTTCTCCCTTAATGCTCATTATGAATTTTAAGATATTATCCAGCCAAGATACATAACTGGTAAAACTGGGATTGGAACCAAGATCTTACAGATTTCACACATGCAAGTATTGTTTTAATGTGTTACCATGTAAAAAAAACCACATAGAGTTCTTTCATTGCATGACTATTATGGTAAGTGGCAGACATAGTAAAATACTCAAAATGGGGAGACTAAATATAAATGCTGTTGAAGAAGATAAAGTTGAGGTGCTGCTTAAATTAGACTCTATATCGAAATCTATTAAAAATAATTATCTTCTTGCTAATTTAAAAAAAAAATTGATCATCTGTCACAAACCAATTTACTCTGTTAGCCTATAGGTATCATGACGGCATCACTATACAGAACATAGTAAAGTTATATTTTTTACTTTTTCTTGCTTTATTTGGGTCTGGTAGGCTTACCATTTGGAAAAAAAATAAGATATTGGCTTGGTTATTTTAGCATTCATAGTTTATTCACTCTGAAATAAAACATGATACTGTCAGCATACTATGAAAGCAAACAACTTAAATAGCGATTGCATGAGATAAACATGTTTTCATTTAATATATTTATTTTATTTAAGAAAATGGATGGCTGATGACTCACGTCCTAAAAGCAGACAGCACACCAAAAATTACCTGGACATCATTTTTTGTGTAGGACTATTGTGCCCAAGATATAATCTAAATATCCTGCATATTAACAACAGCATGAGAAGAATATACTTTATGATATAACAAGAGATTTTTCAGTGAGCAGAATAAAACATTTTCTGTTATAATCCTTGTTAGATAAATGAATGATCCTCCTAGACAAAACCCCTTCAAGTTGTTCTTAGAATTCAGGATTGTCTATAATGCAAAATTCCACTTCAGAGATACTCCACAGCATTAGTTTTTCAATTACTAATATTTAACATGTAACTTCAATCATAATATATGGCGATTGAAGTACCAAACTCATTGACAATGCCACTCTTTGTAAAAAATATTTTCATGTACAAGACGTTTTTGCATTAATTAATGCAAATGAGATACTTTCACACTAATCGGCATTAAACTATTTTCTATGTCCCATTATTGAAAATATTCTGTTTGATAATCTGAATAGCACTTAAAGGTCTATTGCTATACCAGTGGTGCAAGAAGTTTGTTGGTTTCCACTGAAATAAATTTAAACATCGTCTAACAACCTACAAACTATTTTTCTCTCTTGCATGTCAATGCAGAAATAAATATATTGCAATAGAACAGAATGAGAGATAAACTTTCAACGTTATCGTTAGTGCTAGAACTAGAAAGGCAAGGATGAAAATAACTGCTTCCACACACAGGTATTCACAGGCCCCTGTTAACAGAGCCAAGTATGTTCATTCCACAGTAACTGGTGAAAAGGTTCTTTCTTCATTTCAATGGAATCAAGTCCTTGCTTGTATTTTCTCAAGGACGTTACTTCAAATTTTAATTTACTCATCAGAAAAGTGGAAAGAAAAAACAAAATATTTTCAAATGTCTTGTTATAAAGGTTAAAAGACAAATTATATGGAAATTATTTAATTATTATATAAAGCTAGACCAAAAGAATAGAAGCAGAAAAACAAAATTATTTCAATGGCAACTGGTTAATTTCTCTAATAAAAATTGAGAAAAAAAATCTTAAAATTAATTGTATGAATTTTGTATTACTCACTTTTTACAATACTATATTCCCTAGACAATTAAGACTCACCTGTATTGAAAGATTTTTTTAATATTTGAAAAATATAATAAATATAATTTTCAAGAATGTATGATAATTTATCTGACTACTTATATATTAATAGCTAGGGTGATCATGTTTTCATATAATATATAAAATGCATATTTATGCATATTTATGTATATCTTTAGAATATATATTCCCAGACGTAAAATGTGTAGGTCAGAAGATATGCACATTTTATATTTTGATTCATATTACCAAATAATTTTGTAAAAGAGTTAAAAACATTTACACTGCTGCATGCTACACAAGTATCATTTTTTTCTTTAATGTCAAAAACAATATTACTTATTGTGTTGATTTGAATTATTTGAATGGAAAAAACAAAAACAAACTTCATTATTTAGACTTACAGTTTAATTGTGATTAAACTTAAATATCTTGTCATAAGCTTTAAATGCTTTGTATTTCTTCATTTGTGTCTTATCAAAGTGTTTTCTATGAGGTTATTAATCTTTTTCTTGCTGATCTCTAAAAGCTCTTTTTATATTATGAATTGTTACTTTGTTTACATGAATGCAACAAGTTTTTTACCCAATTAATGTTTGCCTTTTCACCTTCTATGTGTGTGCTCTACAAATAAATTTTAAAACTTTATATGATTATTTCTAAAAGTTATTTCCTATTTCCAACCTAGAAGCATACCAAGAAAAACGTTAGTAATATTATAAACTTAAAACAGTGATTTCTTCCAGTGCTTTTAAAATCCATGATCTCTTGAATTCACCTAAAATTATGTGTTTTTTTTAAGTATAAATTCAGTTTTGTTTTTTTATTTCTCAAATAACTGGGCCATTTTTAATACAATTGGTTCAGTAGTTTATATAACTTTTCTTTTTAAATAAAATTTATTAGGGCGACATTGGTTAATAAAATTAAATAGGTTTCAAGTGTACAATGCTTACTACCCACAGTCATTTGATTTTAATATTACTCCTAAATTCCACATAGAACTTTGATAATTTTCAGAATTATTTTGGTCTTATTTATTTGCCTTTTCCTGAGTAGAACCACTACAAAATGACTTTAAAATCCATTTTAACATCTGAGATGAGCTCATTTTCATCTTTCTTGTGACATATATGTACTCTAAATCTTGACTATTTAAATGTAGGTTTAATATCCTGATTAAATTCTTGTTAAATTGAAAAGAGGATTAAATATTGTGGAATAAAAATTGTATTGTCCATTACCTTTAAAAATCTTTTGAGTCACTTATTAAAACACATTTTTATTGGTCATAAACATAACTTACTTGTTCATATTTTTATTTAACATCTTCCATCATCAGGGTAATGTAATACTGAAGATTGTGGATTAAGTGTGGATTGTTTGATTGGCTAACATGTACAAACTTGGACAAGGGACATAACTGTTTGCCTCAGTTTCCTGGTGATGTTAAGAAATCAATGATTTCTTTTTAAAGGATGGGAGGTTACTAAAGTTAATAAAAATAACATATTATGGGAAAGAGTTATGAGTTGAAAATATTTGAGAATAACTTTTTTAAGGTCTGATAATGTTTTAAAATTTAACTACAACTGACTAAAGTAAGTGTTCTATAGCATGGCATAAACTGAAGGTCAAATATTATTATATGTACATAATAGTATATGTATATAGTATATAATATTATATAATATATGTATATATACAATATTACATATATTATATGTATATAGTATATAGTATTATGTGATATGTATACATGATATTACATTTGATGTTATATGTATATAGTATATAGCATTATATGATATTACATGTATATAATATCAAAGATTTGGCATGAAGACCAAAAATCACTCTAAATGCATTAGTGAAGATAAATGATATTTAACAGTAGTTGTAGAAGAAGAAAAATGGGAAAGAAAGAGCAAAGATCTTCAAAAGCCAACTCCAAAGATTTCACAGTAACTGATTTCTGAAGTTTTATGTAAAAGTCCACTTCAAGATAGCTGGATATATAAATATGTATATATGTCTGTATATATTCACATCTATGTATCTATGTATCTATGTATTTGTCTATGTATCTATCTAGGTATCTATCTATGTATCTAAGTATCTATCTATCTATCTATCATCTATCTGAATTTCTAATAGATGTTCCATGGCAATTCAATGAAGAAAGAAAGGATAATCAAACTTTTCAGGAAATGGTGCTAAGATAATTGGATATTCATATGAAAAACAATATATTTTTATTTATCTTTTGCAGCATGCATTAAAAGTAACCAAAAATAAATCAGAGTTCTCAAGGTAAAAACTAAAGTTTCTGGAAGAAAATAATACTTGAGAAAATCTTTGTGACTTTGGTTATGCAAAATTTCTTAGCCAAAAGCACCATAAATAAATGAAAAATTGAATTGGATTTCATCAAAATTAGGAATGTCTGATTTTAAAAAAAGTCACATTTCAAAATGAAAAGGTCAGCTATGGACTAGAATAAACATATTTGCAAATTATATATGATAAAAGGCTTCTTGTGTCCAAAATAAATAAAAAAACTCATACTTCAAAAACAAAACTTGTACTCTCTTTAAAAATGGGGAAATATGTGAACAAGCATTCATCCAAAGATATATGGATAGCAATTAAGCCCATGAAATCATTTTCAAGGAAATTTCACGAGGAAAATTCAAAAACCACTACATAATATTAGAATGGCAAAATAATAATAGCACTTGGAAGTTTCAAATAATTCTGGTGGGACTGCAAACAATACTTTAAAAAATATCTTCATAGGTTTTTATAAAGTTACCATATGATTCAGCAATTCTCACTCTTAAGTATTTCACTCAAAGTGAAATGTAAATCTATGTTATAGAAAAATGTGTCCATATATATACTGGATTTTTAGATAATCATCAACAACTTGAAATCACCAACATGTCCCTATACTGAGGAATGAAGAAATAAATTGTGATATATCAATCCAATGAAATATTGTTTGCAATGAAAGGGAACAAATCACTGATATATACAACATACATGAATCTCAACATATTCTGTAAAGAAACCATATTTACAAAGCTAAGTACTGTATGATTCCATTTATATGACATTCTAAAAAATGCAAAATTACAGAGATAGAAAGCAAATCAGTAGTTGCCACGGATTACAATTAAAGAGCAGGGTTGACTACAAAGTAACATGGATAAATTTTTTATGATGGCATTATTCTATATCTTAATTGTAGTGGTGGTTCCATGACTATGTTTACTTGTTAAAACTTGCAGACCTGTACACTAAAAAGGAAAGTTTTTCTTGTATTTAAATCACACTTTAATATAAAAAATATAAAAAAAAAATATATATATATATATATATATATGTGTCATTTGAGATAAAGCCAGATTCATAAGATGAATAAAGGAATAGAAGGATATTTTAAGAAAACTCTCAATCCATTAAGACACTACCAAGTATAATTTCCTGTATTTAAGTTGTCTTAAAATATGTTGCAAGATATGATTTTGCAAATGAATGGAAATATGGCTTTTAAATTTATCATTTCTATAAATCTAAGATGTGCATTTTTTCACATTTTAACATCTCTGAAAATGAGATGATTGAAAAAAAATGGAACATCATAATTTAATTGCTCCCAGAACACAAAATAATGGTGCACCATTCGATTGATGAGCTTGGATTGGATGAAATATAGTAATTATTCTACTTTAGCAAACAAGTTGTGATGAAGGGAAATAGATATGTCTTTGTCAAAAGTGTTAAAAGCTAAAATGCTGTGACCATTGTACTTTTCTGTGCTTTATCTCACAAGAGGCTACTAATTACCTAGTGGCAACTACTGAATGGAAAGGACACAATCGATATGGGAATGAGATTTTTAGTATATCATTATTGTAATGCATGATTCCAGAGAATTGTAAGCTAAAAATAAAATTTCCTGGGTGCTTAGGTCAGCTTGGCCAGTAGAACATTTTTCATGAACATGAGAATGTTCGACCTGCCGTGGCCACAAGTGACTGTCACTATAGAGTACTTGAAATGGGGTTAGTGAAACTGAGGAACATGCAATTTTTATTTAATATTAATTCAAATTTAAATGGCCACATGTGATTAATGGTCTTGTATGGGACAGCATACTCTTAGACATTGGGTTTGATAAGATTTAAGATTAGGGTGAAAGGACCAAGCAGTTGGTGGCTCTACTACACAGTTCTGAAAATATCAGTGCTGCTTTGGTCTCTATGGTCCTGCATCATCAACCTATTTTGGATCAGAGAGAATCAATAATTAAGAAGATGATTAGCTCAGGAGGCAGTTAGGCCAGCAATAAGATTACCAATTATTTCTCTTTTCTCACATCCTTCTGACAAATTTATAGGGTTTTTGTGAAATTAAGCATTTCTTTAGAATAGAAATTTCTACTAGATTTCTTAGAATAGAAATCTCTACTAGTCCCAATTTTCTTTTTTTTTTTTTTCCTGTGTGGTAGTAGAAAGAATAACAAAATTGGGAAATACAGATTAAGCATTATCATTAGTTATATTTTTAAGTATACAACAACTTATGGTGAGAATAATAAGATTTGAGACCTTAACCCAGATCTGTACTGAAATTAAACAGAGGTTCAAATCCTCCTTGATGATGAATCAAAATTTTGTAATCAGTAATTGACAATATTTTATATCATTTTTGATTATACTACTTTGTCATTTTCCAGTATATTTTTGTGTTTTATACATTACATTCTTTGGGATAAAAAGTTTTGTAAATTAAAAAATGTTTTCAGTATAAAATAATTACTAAATTCTGATTATTTCCAAAGTATCTTAACATGTTTAAACTGTAAGAAGTACGTTGTAATTTGAATCCCAGTAATACTGAATGACCTATCAAAATCAGCTTAAGTGCCTTATTTTAGTACTGTCACTGGCATACCACATGCATGGATATTAATATACACATATCTGTATTATATGTAGATATATTAGGACTATTTCAAAGGCATGTTCAACTTGTGCTCTACACAAAACAACACAGCTGAGAGGACAAGAGGAGGAGAAAGCCAATCCATATCTTGGCTATGCTGTAGCACAGAGCTGTGCTCAATCAGAGGGGAAAACATATTTTTTATCACACAACTCGCTGAGCTCTGGGTAAACTGTGTGTCCATGGATGCAAGTGCTCAGAAGGGACTGTATCGTGCTCTGTTTGTATATATTTATGCCTCCATTATTTAAATAAAGTCTTAAGAAAGGCTCTATCAGCATTCTTTATTACAAGTAACAGAATTGGATTTTAGCTAATTAAACCTAAAAGGTGTATATTAAAAAGGTATTAGTGCTCTTCCCATAAGTGACCTGCAGTGACCTCTAAAAATAGTTTATCATTCACTCAGAAAACCCCATAAAATCATGTAAATCAAGAGGTTCATATCTTGTCTATGGCCATGCCACCCTGAACAAACCTGATCCCATCTGATCTTGGAAACTAAGCAGGGTCTGGCCCGGTTAATACTTGGATGGGAGACCACCTAGGGAGACAGGTGCTGTAGGTGTAAAAAAATAATAATTATTAAAAAATAAAGAATTGTAAGCTGACAAAGTCTTTGCAGTCTCTGAGGTCAACCAAGGGTTGCCTTACCTAAAAACAAAAACAAAAACGAAAACAAAAAATCTTCATTTCATGCTCATTCTAAGAATACTCATGAAACTGCCCAGGCCATCAAAGGTAAGCATATCCAAAAAGCCACCAAGTATCTGAAAGGTGTCACTTTACAGAGGCAATGTTTGCCATTCTATTGTTACAATGGTGGAGCTGGCAGGTGGGCCCAGGCCAAAGAGTGAGGTTGGATTGAAGGATCAGAGGCCCAAAAAGAGTGCTGCATTTTTGCTGCACATGCTTAAAATAGAGACTATTGCTAAACTTAAGGGTTTAGATGTGACTCTGAGCATTGAGCACATCCAGGTGGACAAAGTTCCCAAAATGCAGCACAGAACTTACAAAGCTCATGGGAGGATTAACCCCTACATAAGCTCTCCTTGCCACACAGGGATAATCCTCACTGAAAAAGCAGATTGTTCCTAAACCAGAAGAGGAAGTTGCACAGAAGAAAAAGACATTCCAAAAGAAACTGAGGAAGCAAAAACATATGGCCAGGGAGTAAATTCAGCATCAAATAAATGCTAATATATATATATATATATATATATATAGATATAGATATAGATATAGATATAGATATAGATATAGATATAGATATAGATATAGATATAGATATAGATATAGATATAGATATAGATATAGATATAGATATATTTTAAAGGGAGTATTAAAGGTATTAGAGATCACATAGAATAGTTGAGGGGACTAAGGAACCCTCGGTGGGAGCTAAATTTCTAGGAATGTTGGCTGAAACAACACCATAAAACTGGCTTGTAAAAAACAAACAAGTACATAACAACAATCATTGCTACTGTATGAAGCCCAATAGAAAACTTGCAACTCTCTCACCCCACAAAAGCCATTTCACTACTAGGGACAGGACTATAACACCTGAGGCCAGTGAAAATCAGACATAGAAAAACTTAGAGACATCACAGAGAGCCTTCCCCTTCATACTGATCAATTCCAACCTAAAGTTCAGTTAATTCGTGGTTTAGATTACATGCCTCCATCCTAATTCTAGATTTCTACGTTAAGAACATGGAAACATGGGAACTATAGAAAGGCTAATCGAAAGATGATGGGGAGCCAACTGAATTATGTTATCTGGTACAAAACCACTTAGGAAAGTTGGTTGAAATAAAACATTTTGTAAAAAAATAAATAAATAAATATAGTTTATAGCAAACGGATCATTAACTGAAGACTTATTTCTCATCATGATTATTCTTAACTTTCTTATGATGACACAGAAAATTCCTGAATTTTAAGAATTGTGTCAGAACTCATCTTGGTTCAATAAAATTGGTCTATGAATGTGGTACAAAAACAATATTATGTATAGGGTATGCTTTATTAATTCTAAATAAATGTAAAAGGTCTCATAATTAAAACAAAGCAAAATAGAGAATGAAAACATACAACACAACTATGAAAATAAAATTAGAAAAAGAAATACAACCAGACAGAGAAAATGAAAGGAAAACATAAGAGCAAGAATTATAATGGGAACTAGGATCAAATTTCAATTAGGCTATTGTACTTTAAATAGATTGAAGAGTTGTCTTCCAGAGAATTTAGATTATATAAACAAGCAATCAAACTTATTAGGCTCAAAATACTCTATTTTCAATAAAGGAATCCCCATCTCCCGGAGATGTTTATATAATAAAATTTTGGAGCCAGAAATAACATTAAACCCTATTTAGCCTATGCCTTTTATTTTATAACAAAAAATTTATTATTTACTTTACAATGACTAGAGAAATGGTCACAGAAATTTGAAAAGCATGGCAAGCATCTCAAAAACAATTCACTTTGACTGTGCTAAACATTGGGAAGTTGGAAGGAAAAGAAGGCACGATTACCATAGTTTTTGTGGTCAAGAACTCTGTAATGTAGATGTGAATGTGAGAAACAGACATTTGGAGTAGATAATAATATAAGAAACATAGAATTAAATGATAAAGTAAAAGTACTGATTCAGAGGAAAACAAGTTTAGTATAGACAAAGTAGAGAGGGCCTCACGGAACTCTTGGTCCAGGACCACCTCCAAATAGGAAGGAAATCTAATTATGGGTAGTGAACACACAATGCAATGCAACATACTGTTGAATTGTACACTTGAAACTTATGGGATTCTGTTGATAAATATCACCCCAAAAATTTTTAATAAAAATAAAATAATAAAATAAAATAATAAAATACACTCTTGATTTCCCTTTGAACAATTTTCTCTCTTTGAGATAGCTTTCTCTTTGGTCTGATTCTTTCCTTATAGTTTTGAACAATCCATCATAAAATCTTATGGTTTTTGTTTTGTTTTGTTTCCCCACTTCATTTTTATCCTTGGTGGTACCTTAAATGCTCCAATATGTATTGACCTAGTTTTGATTTCTGTTACAAAATTATTTTTTGACACTTAGACATATTAATGAAATTTTCCCTATGGATTTTTTTTAAATAGCTGGTATTTATAAAATGTCTACTTTGCCAAATACCATATTAATCTTGGAACCATGATTAGAGCTCTCTATATATTATCAGAGTTGGTTCTCAAAATCTCCAAGAGATGGGTACAATCATCCCTATTTTATGAGGTTATATAATTTGCCCATGTTTATCTAGCAAGTATAAATCTAGATTTTCTGTTTCTAAAGCTGATGTCCTTTTTCCCAAAATCAGCATAACCTAAATTTCAATCTAGCTTAGAGGCATTGGAGCCACCCGATAATCGGGCACATTGTCAAATTTACCAGGTATTCTTTTAACAGTTCTACATATGAAAGAAAAACTTGTATTTTCATTTTAAAGTGGCGTTACATGATATAAGTGTAAATGCTAAAATATATACTAATAATTAAATTTTATTTTTTCTTTAGATAGAATGGCATTAAGCAGTAAAGAATAAATCATCATCATCATCATCATCATCATCCAACATGATGAAAAGTTGAGAGGCAGACTATAGAAGAAAATGTGTTATATGGTTTAGTATCTTTAAAGCACTTTCTTCTTGCTTCTTGAATAAGGTACCTGACATTTTTATACTGCCTCGGACCCCACAATTTATGTAGCTGGTCTGTTTACCATTCTGAAAGTTAGATTATTTTTAGTATTAATTACTCTGGTGTATTTCTCACATCATATTTTTTTTCAGGCATTTTTTAAATTAAGTTCCATTTCATATCATGTGAACAGAAAATCAGGTTCAGTGTCAAAACACTTGCTACAATAAAAAACCTAACTTTCAGGAATGATCATGCTATCTGCTGAAATGGTTTTTCAACTATCCAATTGTTTCTGTCAACTGATGATGACTTAAAAGGGCAAAGTCACTATTTCTAAATTCCCAGAATTACAGTCACATTGGTAAAAAGGTAAAAACATAAGATTTGGAATCCAGAGGCCAAGAATTAATGTTGACTTTTGCACTCACTCTTCATTTAACCTTTGGCAAAATACTAAATATGCTGAGCCTCGGTTTCTCATTGTGTAAAGGAAGGAGTTTCAATGAGATAATTGTCAAGTAGTTTCCAGTTATAAATTGGAAATTATATATGGAAAAATCCCAGACACAAACTGTTATGATTAATCCATTTGTGGACTGTTGTGTGAGTACAAACTGGGGATAGTAGAAATAATGACATACAAAAAAATAAATAAGTTCTTAAAATGACTCATTGCTTTTAGCACTTAGAATATGGTTAATTAATTAAAAGTCAAAACAGAAAGGCATTTGCCTGGGGCTGGTAGAACTGATAAAAACTGAGGAATTTTTCCCTGTAATAGTTACTGAATTTTTTACATCAAACAGGCAGACTCAGTATCTTTGGAAATTTCTCTATATAGCACACATATAAAAACCTATCTTATTATTATAATTATTATGAAGTCCATCATCTTATACCTACATATATGCTATGGAAATACTGTCCAAATGTCAAATCTATAGTCATTTCGGGAAAAAAAGTGGCTAAATCAAAACACTGACTTGTGGCTAGATAAATACAAATGATGCAAATTTTATTTCTTCTCATATTTGAATGCAGCTTTAGGGCCTTGGCTGAATTGCAGCTTCTTACAGATATATGTTAAAGTGGACTTTATATGCATTTTGAAGATAATTAGAAATAGATTTAATCTTAAATTATGTTTATAAATTACTTTCAATCTAGAAAAAAAGAAAAAAAGCACTTTGTGGGAGGTGAGATGAGAAGCAGTTTAGGAAGAGTTCTGATCTCAAGTTTGCTGAAGACGCATTGTACAACTTGGGATAATCTGGTCTTTGCAATTATGTAGTTTCTTTATAAAATGGGGAGTTGGAAAACTTTCTTTCACATTTAATATTCCCAGATACTTTCATTTAGTCTGTGATTCCACATAGGGAGATTAATAATGATTTTTTTGTGCTGTCTTTAGACTACTGAATATTATAAAAAAAAAGGATATTTTTTATAATTCAAAAACAAAGAAAAATCTTCTAAATTAACAGTAATCTGCTTTCTTCAGTTATCTTTAAGATTAAGTTCCTACAGCTCTAATAGATTTGTGGAACCCTAGTTAACTGACAAGGTCATAGCTTTGCAAACATCGCATTTATTTGATTCAATCAGCATCAATTACTCCCTGGTGATTGATAACAACTAGTGCCTACCATGAGTCATAATTTATAGATGATATTAACACTCTGGGGAGTGAAATACAGCAAGTCATAACTAATGTTTGCTGCCAAACTAAAATGAATGCAAGAAGAAAGAGATGTTAAGACATCTAATTCATCCTTAAGACAAAAGGTTGTCAAGTAGACCTAAACATGTTAGGGAAAGAGACTGGGGCAGAGAAAGGACAAGTGAATGGGACAAACCTAAGAGCATTACACTGCATTAACAAAAAGATAGTGATGGGACGGTAGGAAGGAAGTCTGCAGAGTGCACATCAATTAATCATTAGTTATGCTCATTTTAAGCAACTATGTTGGCCTTTTAAGATTGCTGTTACATTTTACAGAATAGAGATGTATTGTTAGCATTTGGATATGTACTCCTAAACACAGCACAGCAATTCAAGTGAATTCTTTCCAAAAAGAACAGTTTATGCAATTTATCTTGAAAGACTAATATGTCATTGTCACATAAATGCCATTAGTTTTACTATCTTGGGAAAATACAACAATTTAGATATCACATATAATGATTTTTTTTTCAGCTGGTGTGATTTCAGTTAATTTTAAATTTCCTCTTCATAACATTCTATGTTATCTGAATTTTTAATATAAACATCTCTAATGCTAAAAAAAGGTCTTTTTGGCAATATTGAAATAAAAACTTAATGAAGAATGAAACTCTAAGTAGAATTTATAATTTTCCTTTCTCATATCCACAGATTTATCTTTCTCCTTTTTTAGGCAAAAATGCAAGATGAGAAGAAAGCAATTTTTTTTATATCTTCAGAATATAAAATATTAGCACTCCAAAGATGCTTCAGCCTCCAATTTTTCATTCCCCAGAATTAAAAAAAAAAAAAAATGACTAACCTCTAAATTTTAAATTTGCACCTAAGTAAAAGTATTTCACACTATGAACTATCTTGCAATGTGTCATTGTCTTACTGACTTTCTCAGTTAATTAACACCTAATGTCCAAGGCTTACTTTTTTTCAGTCTTCTTTCCCAGTCTTCTGGAAACTTATTTGTCTTGAATAAAAAGTGAATTCTCTGCTTAGAATCAATTCAGTGTTGAGCAATTATGTGATCAACCTCAATAATTTGTATATTTATTGTTTCTTTTGTTATTAATTTAAGTAAATGATAAGAATTGTTAATTTGAAAATAAATGATCCATTGGTAGAAAAAGACAAAGATCCATGTGACGTGGTAATTTATATTTATGTACCTGAACCAATTGCTGAATAGAACCAACCAAAAGGAAACAGGATGGAGTAGGCAAAGTATACATTGTGACTTTCAGAGTCTAAATTTATATAATTTAATTTTTATATTATTCAATGAGAAAAATTTCTAAAATACCTGGTAAACTCTAAATCAAAAAATAATATTGCAATATATGTACACTATTCATAAGTGTTTTTTTTTTTAACATATAGCACACTGAGAATACATATGATAGAGGTTGTTGCTATTCTTTTTCTTTAAATCTGAACCCAAAAGTTTTGATTATAACTTTCAAGGGTGCTTATTTGACCAAACACAATTAAAGACATCTAAAGAAGTTATGTATTTGGGACATTGTAAACATTACAAAAAGGCAGTATACACTTTCATATAAAATGCTTCTAAGTCTAAGTTTTAACCTACCTCAATCTCCAATTGATACATTTATAGAATAACTAAAGGGTGAAATTACTAGATAGATAGATAGATAGATAGATAGATAGATAGATAGATAGACAGATAGATAGATGAATGAATGAATGAATAAGTAAATTTCTCTCTGAGTATCTACTTGGAAGAAAAATTTACAAAGAAATCCTAAGAAAGACAAGGAAACCTAAAGAATAAATGTAAAATTTTTAAAATTAGAATAGTCAGGCTGATTCCATGAAAAAATCTAATCCAAAAGACAAAGTTGTGGGACTTAACATTAGCAGATAGCTTTCTCTGTCCTGGTAATTACTCTAATGAGTCTATCAACTACTTCATCTTGTCCGTGTTAACATTTATTGTACTTCCTTTGCCCTCCACTATCTTAATGATGACAATGAGATTACACATTAGGATGGAAAGATATTGATTGATCTATAAACAATAAAGACCATTATCCTGATTCCTAATGGGTGACCATACAAGGGATTCATTTAAAAGAATGTAGGAAAAAGCATATGGTGTTTCCTTAAGACAAGATTATTTAAAGCGAATTATTTAATTTTCATGCTATGACTAATTCAAGAACAACCCTGACCCCAAAATAATGACTTATAGACTATTTTGTTTACTTAGACAATCATTGCTAATCTGGCACATTCTTGATATGCCTATAGTTATATCCTTTGGTACTTCTCTTTTCAAAAAATTCCCCTAAATAATAATTAAGAAAAATAATTAAAAAGTAATTAGAAAAAAAAACCAAAAAAATCTATTGACATTATAGTAGAGGGGAATTTTAATATGATTTTATTTCTCCTAATTTTTAAAATAGCAAAGGAAATTTGCTTTGATTTATTATTGTTACTATTGGGTTTATAGCCTTCGTTTGGATAAATTTAGACTTTATTTTTTAAATATTTGTTTATATTAATAAAATGTTACAAAGTGCCCATGATGAACTTAATATTGTGCAGGTCATGGCTGTGCAGGAAGCAGGCTGGGTGGAGCTCAGTTCTAGATTAAATGAAACCAAATCAAGTATACAGATGTGTAAATACCTCTAATATGATTAGATACAATATAAAGAGAACATATTAGGGGACTTTATGAGTTTTTAATTTTTATTATTAATAAAAGAATTCTTAGAAAAATCCACGTGGGTAATTTGCTGAGTGGATTTGGTACCCAGCTTGAATTAAAGTCATTCTTATTAAGTGTGTGACCTTAAACAAATCATTCAATCTCTCTATGCTATAATTTTCACTGCAATAAACTGTGAATAACAGAACCTAGGTTTTTTGTAAGAATTAAAAGAAGTAATGTAGTTAAAGCATTCTCTACAGTGCTTGGCCAGAAATAATCAGTGAATGAGAACTAAATTACCATCACTCTCTTCTTCCCCATGATATTATCCTTCCCATTATTGTCATTATCAACATAACTTGCCTTTCAAGAAATAGTGTTCATCAGCTGGAGAGAAGGAAATGGAGTCATCTATACGAGAGAAGTATAAGTAGTTAACTGTCAATGGAATTTAATGTATATAGGGGAAACAGTAGCAGGAAATGAGAATGAAATTAAAATCAAGGCAAATTGTTAGGAGCATTTATGGGATAAAAAAGAGTTTGAATTTCAGTTAGGCAGTGTGGTTTTCCCAAATTATTTTAAGCATGTGAATGACAATTAGATTTATAGTTTGAGAAGCAAACTACTGGTTCTAATGAAGATGGATTGAAATAGGGTACAATAAGAGAAGCTAGAGTTTGATATCCCTTTTTTGTAGTCATCATTTGTTATGACTACTTCTTAAATTATTTTTTTCAACTCGTATTATAAAGATTCTATTTTGTTTTGTCCAACTCTTTGATTCCTAAAGTCCATTCTTATGCTGTAGTTAATTCAAATACTTGATATAAGTAGATATACTTTTGTTATAATTTCCCTTGCTCTGCTTTTGCTATACTGTCTTCTCTAAATGTCCTGTCATTAGGTTAAAAATTAATCTGGGCATATGTGTGAGGGTGTTTCTGGAAGAGATTAACATTTGAATCAATAGACTCAGTAAACGCTGTAATAAACATCAGGGTGCATATATCTTTACGAATAAAGAGTTTCAAATTTTTAGGATAGATACCCAGAAGAGGGATTGCTGGGTCATATGATAATTCTATTCTTAGTTTTTTGAGAAACTTTCATGCTGTTTTCGATAGCGGCTATACCAATTTACATTTCCACCAGCAGTGTATGAGGGTTCCTTTTTACCCACAGCCTCTCCAACACTTTTTATTATCTGTCTTGATGATAACAGCCATTCTTACAGGTGTGAAGTGATATCTCATGGTGGTTTTGATTTGCATTTCCCCAATAGCTAGTGAAGCTGAGCATCGTTTCATATGTCTGCTGGCCATTTGTATACCTTCCTGGGAGAAGTGTTTATTCAGATCCTCTGCTCATTTTTTAATTGGCTTTTTGTTTTTTTGTTGTTGAGTTGTATAAATTCTTTAGGTATTTTAAATATTAGCTCCTTATCGAAGGCACTGTTTGCAAATATCTTCTGCCATTCAGAAGGTTGCCTCTTTGTTTTGTGTTGACTTAAAGAGATTTGATTTTGGGTGGTGAACAAACAATGCACAATATACAGATGGCATATTGTTGAATTGTACACTAGAAACCTACATAATTTTATTAATCGATGTCTGTCCAATACATTTAATTAAAAAATAGAAATGAAAAAAAAATAGATGGAGTAAAGCAGATTACCTTTCTTAATGTGAGTAGACATCATCCAGTACACCAAAGACATGAAAGAACAAAAGGCAGAATAAGAAAGAACTTAATATCTCTGCCTGACTATCTCAAAGCTGGAACATTGGTCTTCTGTTTTTGGACTCAGGCTAGGACTAGAATTGACTCTCCTGATAATCATTTGAACTAGAACTGAAACTATTCTATTAGTTTTCCTGAGTCTTCAGTATGCTGGTTGCAGATGGACTTCTCACTGTCCATAGTTGAGTGGTCCAATTTTTTTTTTATAATGGATCTCTCTCTTTCTTTCCATCTCTATATATAAATACATGAATGATATGTGACTAATAGAAATAAACAATATATGTTTCAGCTATTGGCTGCCCAATATATGCCAAGTCCTGTGCTATACACTTCATTTATCAAATAATTCATAATTTATTTGGTTCTCAGTTTTATCATCTTTAAAATAGGTACAATAATTGTATATAAATAATTTATTGAGTTAATTTGTATAAAGCATTTGGAAGAGTGCCCAGCATGCACTATGTACTCCATTAATATTAGCTTTCTTTTTTATTATCTCCATAAGACTTCACCTCTCAAGAAGTGAAAACCAGGCCTTGAAGAGGAAAATTAACAATGTCCAACATCACATAAGTAGTTGATTTTTTGAGGTCCAGAATTGAACCCCAAACTCACATATGTCTAAGACCTAATTAGGGCATGCTCTTAACTTATAAATATTGATTTGATGTGCTTCAGAGAGACTTTGAGAAAGGAAAATTAATGTTTATATCTAGAGAGATCCTAAAATTTAATTCGGTTTGACTCTGATAGCTCCAAGAATTTAATATAGCATTATTTGTTGGGAGAAAGATGAGAAATTTGCAAAACTTCAAAAAGCCATTCAACCATGGAAGCTGTCTGCTCATTTTCGTTACAGTAAAATTTTCAGCATAAGTGGAGGCTAGAGAATATAGATAAAAGAATGCACCAGTTCTCATTTTTTACAAATCATACATCGTATGATCAAAAATTGATGTAGTAAGTAAATATCTCTTTCCTCTGACTGACAGTATTGAATTAACCCATCAATCATCATCATATTCATATTTTTATCTTGTTATGTGTGTGAAACTTTTTGGCCTCTAAGATAGTCATTCCTAAAAATTAGTCGGTTCCCCTCTCTCTTTTGAATTCTATGACTTGACAATAAAAATTGCTTATTCTTCTAATTGCTTAATAAAAATTATTAACTTTCTACTTGAGCGAACCGTTTTAGAAGATAACTAAGGGAGGAAGTGGAAAAGAGGAAAAAGAAGAAATGGAAGGCCCCAGTTATGTTCTCAAAGAGCTTTTAATTTGACATTCTACCTCAATTTTCAGGATCATTAATTTTTTTCCAACTCACCAACTAGAAAGATTAATTTACATGTCTATTTCTATTATACAAATAGGGTTGGATAAAACAGTTTTGTAGTGTTGGCTTTTTTGTTTTGTTTTTTATATATATAAGTGTGTAGTTTCCATTCATCCCTTCTCTCAAAAGAGAAAAGTTTTAGCCTTTGAAGAGTGCTAAAACTGTGAGAGTGTTTTTGAAAGAGATCAACATTTGAAGCAATAGACTGAGTAAGGCAGATTGCCTCCTCAATGTGGGTAGACCTCATTCAATACCCTGAAGACATGAAATAGACAAAAAGAACAGGAACACAGAGATAGATAGCAAGACTCAGATCCTTCCCTCAAGTTTCCAACCATCTGTAAGGGAGAACAAAACATAATACCATGTGAGTTTGCTACAAAGTATGGCAAAATAGTGCTATCTGTTAGGAGGGCTTGGGGAGGCCTTGGGGAGGCCTAAGGAGGAGGGGATATTTGAGATAAGTCTTGAAGAATTAATAGCAGTTCTTGACAGATTTTTCAAGATCAAAAAGATAAAAGAAGTCATGTCAAAAAAATTACCAGAGAAAACTTTAAAATGTTCCCAGACATGATCACATTAGTAGGAAAGATTTCATCAGCACACAGATCCAAGCTGAAGTGAATAAAAGCACTTCTATGTTTCTAATAACTTCTCAGAAAACACCTAATACTAAAATTCTGTGTGACTAAGAGCTGTTGATTTAAAATTTATTTTTAACATATGTTTTTATTTTTCAATTACAGTTGGCATGCCATATTATATTAATTTCAGGTTAGAAATTTATATAACAAAGTGGTCACCCTGATAAATCTAGTACTCGTCTGACACCATACATAGTTATTACAATATTACTGACTCTATTCCTTATGCTATACTTTATATCTCCATAACTATTATGTAACTGTCAATTTGTACTTTTTAATCCTTTCGTCTTTTTTATCTACCCCCAACTCCCCTCCCATCTGATAACCATCAAAATGTTCTCTGTATCTATTAGCTTGTTTCTATTTATTTTGTTTATTTTGTTCCTTATTCCACATGTAAGTGAAATTATATGGCATTTGTCTTTCTCTGTCTTATTCTATTCAGTACAATACCCTTTAAGTCCACTCATGTTGTTTCAAATGGCAAGATTTCATTCTTTTATTTACTTGTTTACATTTATTGCTGAGTAATATTCCACAGTATATGCATACTATCCCTTCTTTATTCATTCATCCACTGATGAATACCAAGGTTGTCTCTATATCTTGACTGTTCATACTGTTCCAATAAACATATGAATTTACATGTCCCCTCTTAAGCAGTGTTGTGGGTTTCTTTAGATGAATATCCAGAAGTAGAATTTCTGGGTCCTTCTTTGTCTCGTTATAGGCTTTAAAGTCCATTTTGTCTGGTAAAAGTATTGTTATCCTAGACTTTTTTGTTTGCTTATTTCTGTTTTCATGAAATATCTTTCTAATCTCTTTACTTCTAGTCTGTGTGTGTCTTTTGATCTGAAATGAGTCTTTTGTATGCAGCATATGTAAGAGTCTTGTTTTCTTATCCACTCATCAGTCCTATGTTTTGATTGAAGCTTTTAATCCTTTGTCATTTGAAGTAATTGTTGATATGTAGTTATTTTATTACTCATATTTTTGATATATATTTTCTTCTTTTTAAAGAAGACTTTCCAACATTTCTTATAATACTGGTTTGATGGTGATGAGCTCCTTTAGCTTTTTCTTGTCTGGGAAGCTCTTTATCTATCCTTCGATTCTAAGAGATAGCTTTGCTGGATAGAGTAATCTTTGTTACAGGTCCTTACTTTTCATCATTTTGAATATTTCATGCCAAGCCCTTCTGGCCTGCAAAATTTCTGTTGAGAAATCAGCTGACATCTCATGGGAGCTCCCTTGTAGATAACTAATTGCTTTTGTTGCTTTTAAGATTCTCTTTTTGTCGTTAAACTTTGGCATTTTATTTATGATGTGTCTTGGTGTGGGACCCGTTGGGTTCACCTTGTTTGAGACTCTCTGTGCTTCCTGGGCTTGTATGTCTATTTTCTTCACCAGAAAGGTTTTCTGACATTATTTCTTCAAATAGGTTTTCAATTCCTTGGTCTTTATCTTCTTCTAGTGCTTCTATGATGCAAATGTCCGTACCTCTGATGTTCCACAGGCCCATTAAACTATCCTCATTTTTTTTTTGTATTCTTTTTTCTTGACACTATTCTGATTAGGTGTTTTCTGCTACCTTAACTTCTAAATTGCCGATTCAATCCTTTGCTTCATTTAATCTATTGTTGATTCCCTCTAACGTATTCTTCATTTCAGTTACTGTATTCTTCATTCCTGACAGTTTCTTTTTTATGTTTTCTATTGCCATTTTTATGCTATCTCTTTGTTAAAGTTCACACTGAGTTCATCTACTGTTCCTCTAAGTTCACTGAGCATCCTTATAACCAGTGTTTTACACTCTGCGACTGATTGCTTTTCTCCATTTTATTTAGTCCTTTTTCTAGAACTTCGTTCTCTTCTTTCATTTGGGACATTTTTTTTTGTCTCCGTATTTTCACTGCCTCCCTGTCTCTGTTTCTATTTATTAGGTAGAGCTCGTATGTCTACTGGTCTTAGTCTAGTGGCCTTATGTAGTAGATGACCTGTGGGGCCCAGCGGTGCAGACTTCTATGGTCACCTGAGCTGGATGCTCCATGTGTATCCCTTGTATGGATATTGTGTGTCCTCCTGTTGTAGTTGACCCTTGGTTCTGTTTGCACATCAATGGAAGGGATCAACCTTTGGACTGAGTGATTGTCAGGACTGGCTGTTAATGGCCTGACCCTATGAAGCAGGATTTGCTTTAATAGGGCTCTGGTGCCTGCTCAGTCTTCCTTTGGGTGTGTAGTCCTTGGATGTAGCCTCAGGTGGTGCTCTGGCTTGCTTCAAAGAGAGCCACCAGGGTGTGCCAACACCTGTGCCTCTTCAGAGAGGCCTTGCCACAGGCCAAGTTCAGCTGCAGCCTGTGCCCTTCCTTTGGCCATATGGCAAGAGTCACCAAGCAATTGCAGATGGTCACTGCTCGTGCTGAGCTTGGAGGTGCCTTAAGAGGCCAAGCCTCAAACTGAGGCATCTGCTACTAGTGCCAGGCTTTGGGATGCTCAACAAAAGGTACATGTGAGATGCTGCTCATTTGGGTTTTATCAACCTTGGAGAGATTTCATAAAAGTCCGCAGCATGAGCCAAGACAAGTCATTTGTATGGAAAAGCTACTGAAAGCGAATAAGTTGCATGGGGTCTCAGGGAATTGCCTAGGCAGGACAATGAGAGTTAGCCAGATTGATGGAGATTCAGATATGGCAGCCGCTTGTAATTCCACACAAAGTGAGGAGGGCTCAATGAAGAAATAATGCCCTCTGTTGGTACTTCTTTCTGGGAGAACGTTGTCCCTTCAGCCCTGGTCCTAACTCCAGAAAATTCCGTTCTTCCCTGTATGCCCCTGGAAACTTTCAAGCTGTCCCAGTGCTGGATCACAGAGTGTGTAAATCCACATGTGGGCTCTTTAAAAGGAATGCCTGGGACTCAGACAGACCTCTTTTTTACTCAGCCATGAACTACATAGGTTTTCAAGGCCAGAGATTGTGGGGACTTCTCTTCCTAGCGCTGGAACCCTCTTTTGAGAAATGTGGTGTGGGGTTGGGCCCCCTTGCTCTTTCAGGAGGACCTCTGCAGCTGAGATATCCCTTTTGATTCTCAACTGTCACACACAGGTGTTGAACTGGCCAGCTCCATATCTCCGCTCCTTCTACTAGTCTTGAGGTGGCTTCTTCTGTATGACCTCAGTTGTAGGACTTCTATTCAGTTAGACTTCAGGAGACTCTCAATGACGGCTGTTCCATAGTTTAGTTATGATTTTGATGTGATTGTGAGAGGAGGCAAGAATGGTGTTTACCTATTCCATCTTGACTGAAAGCCTCCAAAAAAATCTATTGTTAAAGTGAAACCATCAAAGAGAAAATTGAGTATCATTTTATAATATCTAAATTCTTTGTGTCAAGACTGGACACATGAAAAATACCATACTCTGTGTTTTAGTCTCTGTTTTCTACCAACAAATCCAAAAGTTCAATGAATTAACACATTACACACTCTGAACCAAAAAGTATGTCTTAGTTCTTTCATATTGGAAGAAATGTGATATTCACCAGATGACCTTAATAGCAGCCAGTCTCCTTTGTTGGTATTAAAAGTGAAATAAAAATCTGGTCACTGATTAGAAGCCAAATAGAAGGAAAGGATGTAAGAAAAGTAATGGAGGTAAATTTATTTTTTCACTATCTGAATTAATATGAAAAACAAAGGGGCCTACACCCTGAAAATATGGGGCACGTTTCCATTTAAATTAAATAGTATAGGGCATAAAATATAGCACACAATACTTAAAACTCCACATCTTAAAAAAATGTAAAATTCAATTGAAGTCTTTTTTTCACCATTGAAAGCAGAACATTGTTAACCCCAACATATATTTTAAAGTAGTCTAAAATCAACAGTCTTATTGTAAAAGGTAATCTAAGAAAATGAAAATATTAATAGGACATTGATCAATAGTAAACTTAAAAATCATGTTCCTATGTAAAGAGCATTTTGAAGGAAAAATAGAGTAATATACAAAAATACGAATATAGCAAAATTTAATCTGTAGTTTCTAAAATACATTTTCTGAAATTAATATTAACCATGTATTATTCTATTCTCCATAATAAATTCCCATTTCACTTTGCTGATTCCCACTTATCCTGTCAAAATTCATAATAATCCTTTTGGTTGTTAATAAATTCAGTAAAAGTAACATAAGTGTAGCTCCTCTCATTTACATTGAAAGTTTGGCACAAGTACTCAGGTCATTTATCAGCATTAATTTATTAACCTCTTCAAGAAAAGATATATCATTTCCTGTCATCAATATTCTCATCTTTGCTATCGCACTCTAGGTTTTATTCTTTTCTTCACACCAATGCTGAAGAAACAGATTTTTAGGAGGATAATTATGATAACGGACTCGCTCAGGACTCACCTGTGCCAGTATCTCTGCCTTGTCTCATTTACTATTTTGCTTTCCAACTGAGTTTGTGTCTCTACTTCATTAATCCATAAGTCTTGGCTCATTCTATCTTTGCTAGGTGCTAAAAGAAAAATGGTGAGGATCTTCCATATGATTTCAATTATTACTTTGCTTTCCAACTGGGTTGGAATCTACACTATTAATCTGTAAATTCTCATTTCATTCTACCTTTGCTTGTTATAGGTTGTCATTATCACCCTCTACCCCATATAATTGATGTAAATTAGTTAGGACAACCTAGGCTTCCTATAGTTACTTTGTATTACTTTTAAATAAAGAAGTCATCAAGGCTCACCATTGTTATTGTTCTAGTGGATCCCTTAAGTGAGAAATTGCTTTTATATCTCTTGACAAACTAGATTGGGTGAGGGAGGTTACTTGCTATCTCTCTAGACATACAGAAAAAGTAACAGCAGAAAATACATTTTTCCTTCTTACTAAGAACAAAAGTGATGATAAACCTTCGCTGTATATGTTTAGTCACATCCTTACAAAAATCATCACAGTCTTTTGTTTACTAATTTATTTGTTAGCATGTAATATTTCTAACATAGCATTTATACTATTAACTTTTAATTATTTGTATTCTCCATAGCAAATATGTTGCCTTGGATAATACACTTGTGCATCACTTAACAGGTGACATATTCTGATAAATGTATCATTAGGCAGTTTTGTTACTGTACTAACATTATAGAGTACACTAAGTTTTATGGTATATCCTATTGCTCCTATACAACATGTTACTGTATTGAATATTGTAAACAATTGTACCATAATGATAAATATTTATATATCCAAATATAGAAAAGTTATAGTAAAAATATGGTATAAAAGATTTTTAAAAATGGTATGCATATATAGGCCACTTACCATAAATGGATCTTGCAGAAATAGAAGTTGCTCTGGGTGAGTCAGTAAGAGAGTGGTGAGTGAATGGCAGGCCAAGGGCATACTGTATATTATTGTAGACTTTATAAACACTGTGCACATAGACTGCAGTTTATAAAAAATATTTTTCTTCCTTCAATAATAAATTAACCTTAGCTTATTGTAACATTTTTACTTTATAAAGCTTTTATTTTTCAACTTTCAACTATTTCATAATATTTAGCTTAAAACAAAAATTCATTATACAGTTGTACAAAAATATTTTCTCTATATCCTTATTGTATGTTTTTTTTTAATTTAAAAAATATTTTATATGTTTTACTTTTAAAATGTTTTGTTAAAAACTAAGACACAAATACACACATTAGCTTAGACCAACCCAGGGTCAGGGTCATCAGTGTCACTGTCGTCCAGTTCCACTTCTTATCTCACTGGAAGATCTTCAGGGGCAATAACACACATGGAGCTGTCATCACCTATGATAACAATGTCTTCTTCTGAAATACGTCCTGAAGGACCTGCCTGAGGCACTTCTTGAGGAAATGGCACTGTTTTCAGAAACATGACCATGGTGGTTTTCTATGTTTGTTTATTTTTTTAATCATAGATTTGCATATACACAAATACTTCACCATAAATATTCCTCTCTATTAATGAAAACGTTTTGATGTTGGGGTCCATGTTTTCAAACATTTAAAAAAAATTGTTGTCTTCAAAAAATTCTGTAAAACACCTTACTATGAATATTCTTGAGGGTTCTTCTTTTCTTCTCCTGCAGTTTCCTTTTCTCTTACTTTTTTTTTTTTCCAGATATACATTCCTATTCAAGTTCCAACAATTCCTCATCAGTCAATTCCTCAGGAACACCTCAGGAGCTCCTCAATGTCTTCCTCATCCACACCCCGGTAAAAGTCTTTTGCCATCTCAACCACGGCCTTGTTGATTTTTGCAGCCTTCTTATCCTGGGCAAATCCTTTGAAGTTATGGATCTTTTGAGTGTCTTTTTCCAGATGCTATTCATACACTCCCAGGTGGCATCACCCTAAGCCCAAGTAAAGCTCTCTATATAGTTATACATGTTGTAATTCTTCCACAATTACATCAGTATCTTCTCAGTGTCTTCCTCAGTAGCAACAATAGCCTGGGCAAGGGTCTTCAGGTAGTAGCTTTAAAAGTTTCTATAACTCCATGATAAATTGGTTTGATAAAAGAGATGGTTTTTGGAAGGAGAAACATCACTCTGATATTAGAATGAAGATCATCAATAAAAGGAGTATTTCTGGGAACATTATTAATAAGAAAAATTATTAAATACATGTTATTCTCCAAACAGTACTTCTCCATTTCAACTGACATAGCAATTCAGGAGAGCATCTTGGAAGAGGAGATGGGTCATCCATGACTTCTTATTGCTCCTACAGCACACTGGCAGTGTGTGCTCACTGATACACTTAATGGCCATGGAGTTCTCAATGTGCCAGATAACAAAGGATCTCTATTTGTAGCCTATAACATTGCACCCCCAAAGACTGTTATTCTCTCCTTAAAACCCTTGAAATATAGCATTGATTTGGCCTCTTTACAGATGAAAGTCCTTTCAAGCATCCATTTTTAGAATAGGGAGGTTTCATCCATATTGAATATATGCTTTGGCAAGTAATTTTCATCCACAGTCAGCTTAGCTAGAGTTTCCAATCTTCAGCTGCTTTCACATAAGCACTGGCAGACTCACAATTCACTTTCACCTTATGTGAAGAATAACAATTCTTGAATCATTTAAACCATCCAGAGCTAGCAGTAAATTTAGCATCATAGTCAGGTCCAGTCTTTTCTTTCAATATCACAAACAATCTTTTTACTTTGGCCATGATTGTCATGGTGCTGAGAGGAATACACTTCTGTATCTGGTCTTCAATCTAGGTCATTATCCATATCCCCAATTTTTTGTCAGTCTTGTTCCATTAATGAGGCTAATCCATCACTTTGCTCTTGTTTTTCACGATCTGGCCATGGTGGAATGGAACGTGCTTGATGGGCGAACAGTAATTATCACTGATTTTTCACCTTTGTAGTTAATCAATTTAAATTTAATTTTCAGGTCAATCATTTGACTTGGCTTCTTATTTGAAAAAGGATCAGTAGATTTTGTACATTTAGGGGCCATGGTGAACAAAGCAACATGAGATTAAATAACGATGTAATCAAGAGACATAAATACAAGACGTGTGAGGCTGCTGCTGGAGTAACACAGCATCACAGCAACCTTTTCTTATATAAATAGAAATAGCACACTCTAAAATAATGATATAATGTATAGTATAGAAAATGCCTAAACCTATAACATGGTTATTTATTATCATTATTATCTAGCATTATGTACTGTACATAATTGTATGTGCTATACTTTTATATGACTGGAAGAGCAGTAGATCTGTTTACACCAGCATCATCAGAAACACGAGAAATGCACGGCACTACGACATTACAATAGCTACACTATCACTATGCAGTAGGAATTTTTCAACCCCATTATAATCTTATGGGACCACCATCATATATAGAGTCTCTGATTGACCAAAACATTGTTATGTGGCATCTGATTGTACTACATCTGAAGTCCCTATCACAGTGCCTGGCAAATACTAGCACTAAATTATTGTCTGTATAAAGAACTATTGAATGAATGTAATCATCGTATTGCTGCTTGGAGAGGTTTAGAAAGCTTCCTGTGTTGGTATTTCATCTTCGACTGTCTACTTCAGTGCCTGAAATTCTTGCACTAAGAATTCATTTCTGTGAGGAATGATGAGAGAGATATTCAGTAAATGGGTTATACTGGTGAGATAAGCAGTCTTTCTTCTCTAATAGCTCCACAGTAAGGAAAGCAAAGGTTCTGATGTGCCTTTAAACTTCTGTTACCTTCTTTCTTTTTTCTCTCCATACTTCTGAAGCTCATAGGGATTACAAATATATCAATCAATTTCTAGTCTCCAGAGTGAAGAGAATGATTTTCCTTCATCTCAATTTGATGGGAATAATTTTTTATGGTTACTTTCAAAGAGATATATCTTATTTTCTATTCATGACCTATCAGTTATGATTAATTTACACACAATGTTTTTTCTTATCTGTTGAGACTTTTCTAGAAGCAAACGGTACATAGGTAGTGGAAGAAAAAGGAAGTTTGTAATGGTTCAATTCAACTTCTTAAATTTAGAAAGGAGGAAATTAAGACTTTCTCAGACTTGTTTGAAAACAATTTTTTAATCTGTGAAGACAAAATATTGTGAAAACAAGATTCATTCAGAAGATCTAAAAATATTTTAAACTGGTGTTAAACAAAATCTGTCAATATAGTCATTTACACAATATCATCATACCTATTAGTCAATGTGGGCAAAGCAAACACCTAAATGTATACTAAACATACACATACATATCTTAAAAACACATACAAACACACTCTCACCCTATGTCTTAATGACCATTGTATCTTATACCCAATGTCGAGGACACTTGTGTTTCATCACAAACAATAGAATAAGTAGGATTAATTAAATTACCACAGCCCTTCTGAGAATTAATTTTATTATTTGTTTATTGACTTTTGTTTATCTCTTAATTTTGTTGACATAATTATAGAACTACCCATATGTTAAGTCTTCAACTGTTTTCTTACCAAGAGGTAGGCTGTGTTCCCATTCCCAGTGCTAATAGCTCCATTGTAATAACTCTTAAAGATCTAAGTATGATGTACTATTTTGTCTTTCTTTGTCTTCATAAGCACATTAGACCCAATATGTCACAATCTAATTTCCATTATACCCAGACGGAAGCAGGACCAGTATAGTAACTGACTTACATTAAGCATTCAATAACACTGTTGAATGAAATTATAAATAAGAGGAAAAGAGAGCAAAATGTGTGTGTGTGTGCGTGTGTGTGTGTGTGTGTGTGTGTGTGTGTGTGCGCATGCATATGTGCACACATGCACCCATGTATGGTCTGGAAAAGGAAATATACATATTAATCATTTATCAGTTAGGGTTATATTTGACCTATTTAAGAAAAGCCAATCATAGTGGCTTAACATTTTCAGGCTTTTCTATTTTTACTGACTGTGATACTTGTACTGTGCCTTTTGTCACAATGACTGTCTCCTCATGATCATGAATGACATGGCTGCTCCAGCTTTACCTTAATGTTTTATGTAGGAAAAAGGAAAAAAGAGAAAGAATTGGTAAAACTTTCTTAGAAATCTCTAATAGATTTATGCTTATATGATATTAAAACATAGTATGCCACATGGCCAATCATTTTTGCAAGGGAAGCTGTAAACTTAAGGATTTTTTTCTTTTAATTAGACATCTAGTCACCCTAAATGATATAGGGTTTTTTTGGTAAAATACCAAATCTATAGTTATAGCCACAAATAATAAAAGTTGAAATATATCATAAATAAAATAAGTGACAAGTATCAACAATTAAAATAAATCAAACTGTAATGAAATAAATACATAAAAAATCAACAGGTTGTACTGCTATTATATGTACTGTTGTCTCAAAGGGGAAAAAGGCATACAAAATCAGTAGTATCCCAAATAGTTAATACTGATGGACAAAAAAGTGGGGAAAAAACATTATTTTTATGTATTCAGAAATGTGGTTAGAAGAAATCTGAATGCCCAAAAAACAAAAAACTTCCGCATAACTCAAACTGACCTGTTTTCAAATAGATTTGATGATTTAAAAAAAATACAGTTTAAACTTCAGCCCTTTATTATCATGTATCCCCTTTTAAGACTTACATTTATATAGTCAAAGCAAGCTTTCCATAACACTTGCTGGATTAGACAAAAATCAACTTAATCATCTTGAAAATGTGTTAATCTCAAAAGTAGGCTATAAAAGTGCAATAGTATGTAAACAAAAATCTAGATTATGTACATATAGCTAAGCTGGTGAACAGGAACAAAGGTAAATAGTGTACATTTTCCTGATACAAAGCACTTCATTGTAATGCCAGCAGACTGATCTCAAATTAGGTCTCCCTTAAACATGGGAGTTAAGACTTCTTTACAAGTATGATGCATGTTTCATTAAAAAAATATCAGGATTCTTTTAGGACTTTACCTTTGCTTTAAGGGAAAAGGGCATAACAAGAAAAATTAACAGTGCAAACTTATTTTTGAAAGTTTTCTTAATAAAATATTTTATGATAAAATGTTTAAAGTAAAGAAGAAAGGCATATGACATGATGGCTTAGTACAAGTGAGTTTCATTCTCCATGATTTTAAGCAAATGATTTTCCCTTCATAACCCAAACATTTACATGGGGAAAAATCAAGGGTTCAGACTAAATAAGGGATAGTAAATCCATACGGTTACAGAGTCCAGGCAGATGACATAAAAAGTGGCTGGTGGGGATTGTGAAGCCCTGGAAAAAATTCACCTGAAAGGGGAGAAAACTCAGCTCTAGCTGATCATGACCATGCAGGAATGTGCACAGATCTCAGTTTTCCGAATCAATTTAAAATGACCATCTTTGTGGCAAAATTCAACATTTTCAATGTTGGTAACTAATAAAAAAAGTTTAAAATACAATGTAACAAAGCAAACGCATCTGGGGTTTGGAATTGGACTGTCATGAAGAAGTTCGAGGCAGTATCAATTCCCAGGGCCCTTTCAGTTAAAAGAGTTTATGTCTTGGCTTCCAATCTAATTCTGTTACAGGGTACTTCTCACAGCATCACCAAGGAGAACACTTAAAATTTTTAACAGGAGACAATGCTATAAGCCCAGAAGGCAGGTTCCTGGCCAATTTGCCTTTGGAATCTGATGCCTTTGGACTCTGCCTTTGCTACTCTATAGATTTTCCTCTGATTTATTTACCATTAAAAAGAAACATAGGACCCAACTATTTTACTGGACATGTTTATGCTTCAACATAAATAATTATATCTTTGGTGGGTATAATTTACACCAACTGCATTAAATTATGAGAAAAAATTATATTGGCTACTAAACTCTATCTCCTGTAAACACTTCTATTCAATGAATAACTACATTAAAAAAGATTTCTTTCATGTAGGTTAAACATGGTTAAGTTTTTCTAATTTACAGGATGGGTAACCAGAGTTGGTGTATAGCATGCAACTGGATTTAGAAATTGTAAGTGGATTGCAGAGAATCAAATTCAAAAGACCTGGTCAGTCAATCATGTGCCAATAAGTACAACTATGACAGGAGAACCCAAAAAGATGAGCTCCAGAACTACATGAATCATCTCTAAGTAGACTTGGAATATATTTTTTTCACCAAATGTTCCAAAATAGAGTGTTTAGAAGATGACTTGTTTTGAACTAACTCTGACCACATATAAGATAATTGACTAAGTCTATCAGTGGCTGGTATGTAGAAGAAACTCATAATTATTTATTAATTAAGGACTATCTTAATGAAAGCAAAAACCTGGGGACCTGGGAACAAGATTGTTGGTATTGCATGGGACACACACATACACACACATAAAAAGTCATCAGCTTTATGAAAGTATGCTGAATATAACTATATTTGCAAGCCAAACTTAATATTACTAAGAGTACAAGTACTTCTTGTAACTTAAAATGGGCCTTGATTAATAATTCGGTTGCTATAACTTCATATGTGCCCACCCTCCCAATCTCATCCAGTGTTCTGAAGTAAACCCCTTACCTTTTATACTAAACCACCATATTATGGTTTTATATTTAAATCATTTAAATCTTTATGCAGGATGTATATTCCACAATCTGTACAGGTAGACACCTTCAGCTTTCAGTTTTATTATCCTTGCAATTTTTTGTGCTACCATTGTTCTTTATTATCAATCATATTAACTATAAAATACAATGACTTGATTCTTTAAACTTTCTATGCAGTCAAAGTGGCCAATTTCACAGTGGAGTGTCTTGAGCAATTAAGAAGAAAAATTGTGCTGAGCGTCCGTTTGAACTAGAGAGACGATTTGCACATATTATAATGGCTAATCTAAGACTAACCCACTAAAGCCAGAAATTTCATCAAATACTAATATTGTCACACTTGTTCTTTCTCCTTTTTCTTTTTCCAGAGAATTTTATTGCTAGATATAAGACTGGATTTAATTGTTAGACAAGAGGAAATAAACTAAATTAAGTTTATTTCTTCTTTTATCTTTTAAAATGTATGTTTAATAATTAAAATGACTTCACACTTCATGGGGCATTATTTATCATCTTTTGATTCTTAGTAGTAATCTTTTTAGAGACTTTCAGAAGTAACAGGTGGGGCCAATGTGTTTGATACTGAATGTATAATCAAATTAATAGCCAAATAAATATTTGGATAGGTAATATAAAAAGAGAGAGATATTTGTTTTAAGGAATTTGCTCACATGATCATGGAGGCTAGGCAAGTCTAAAATTTGGAATAGGAAAGCAGTTTGGAGACTCAGGAAAGAGATGCAGTTTGAGTACAAAGGCAGTCTGCTGGTGGGATTCCTTCCTGCTTGGGAGAGGTCAGTCTTTGTTCTATTTAGGCCTTCAACAAATTGAATGAGTCCCACTTACATTATGGTGGGTAATTTGCTTTCTCAAAGTCCACTGTTTTAAAGATTAAACTCATTATAAAAGGAAAGAAAAAAATAAAAACATCTAGGAAAACATTTAACTAAATATCTGGGCACTGTGGTTCAGCCAAGGGGACACATAAAGTTAAACATTTTATCTGTTATACTTCATGAAATTGTATTTATGAGGTATTGCCTCATTTTTATTTAAATGTGTACTGATTTTGAAAACAGAACCATATTTTGACTGGACTAAGAGCAATATACAACATGAAAATAACATATTTATAATTCTCTTATCTAACCACTGGAAATCCAATGTTTTGGACACCAATGCCATATCGATCCTTTCTGTGTGTGTTGAAGAGGATTTTTTTTTTTTAAGTGATCAACTTAAATTCTACATGAGCTTTCTGTTCATTATTCCATCTGTCTAAAGGAGAAGCTCCTTCCAAGGATAACAAGTATACTCTGTGTCATTTTTCAGACCCTGTGGCTGAAAAGCATAATGCTTTGTAAGACAATGATATATGCAATGACATAAAAAAGGTTTTCTTCAGAACCACCTGTAGACCATAATTTTTCTGAATTTGGCCGTTTATGCAGCTACACATATAAGAGAATCCCTTCCATTTATTTATTCATTTATTCAACGTGTGCATTGAACTCAGTATATGACAGACAGCTAAGAATTAGGGATACATGACAAACACATTGCCCTGATTAAGCTTGTATTTAGTGGCGGGGAACTAATACTAAACACATAAACCAGTAATTAATTGACTTGGGCTGGTTTAAAAAGGTTTTCTGAAGAGGTTTTTGAAGACAATGGGAAGAGCAAAGACAAAAGTGGAGGTGAGTCAGACATGTTTGATGATCAGAAAGCAAGTTTGTGATGCTGGAATGTAAAGAACTAAAGGAACACTGGTAGCAAATGAGGCCTGGAAAAGTGGTTGAGGACAAATCATATAGGGCCTTGAAGCTTTGGAAAAATTTATACTTATTATGAAGGAATGAGAGGAGCAAAATTACTCTGAGTAGACAACAGACTTTTGAGGAAGTAGACAGGACGCAGAGAAAGGGAAGTAAGTTAGGAGACTTGTAGCCAGGAAGAGATGATGGCTTGTGCTAGAAGAGATACTAAAAAGCATTGTATTGGGGATATTGAAACCAACAGAATTGTTGCTGATATAGGATTATATCTCTTCATGCTGTATGTACATCGTGTAACACATATCACATTATATATTTTCGAAACCATTTTACAATTTTTATCTTTTTAGTCTTAAGAATTCAGCAAAATATAGGAAGAAAGATAGTGTTACTATAATTAGATGAATGACTAGATGATAGAATGAAATTAAAGTTGAAGGACTAAAACTTTGTGCTTTATAAATTAATGGTTTATAATGTCCCTCTATAAAGACCAGTCCATGCAAAAATATCTTTCATGTAGAAGAATTATCTAATTCTCAAGCCAACTCAAATCAGTTGTGCTATCTCAACTGTCAGAAGACTACCTAGCAATCTAACACTCCTTGGAACACTTCTTGTGGTGCCTAAACAAGAATGCAAGGATTCTGGATCAGAGCTCAGCTGCCACAGCCAGGCTTACCTCAAAGGCTACAATCTAATCCCACAGCTTTCTCACTTGCATTCACATACTCCTTCAAAAACATGATTAAATAAACTTAGCCAAGTGAGTCCACAGCATTTCTCTCAAAAAGGTCAGAAAATAAAGTCAGCTTTTGTTTATTAACTGTAAAATTAATATTATGTACACAAGCCAGAGACTTTTTTTTTCCTGACAATAAGTGTGAATGTTCCAAATGCTAATCACACAAAGATGAAATAGGTCATACATAGCACCTGCTTGTATGAAATGGGTCCACAGAGATAGAGGAAGAGGTGGAACAGGAAAAAAGACAGTATGAAATTCTCATTTTTGTGGGAAAGAGATTTTCTCGGGCCCCTACCTTGTCCATCATTTGTTCACATTTTGTGAGGGGAAAGGGATTCTCAGCCTCCTGGACTTTTCTTAGAAATTCACATAGACTTAACTAATGGGAGACCAGTATTACCTTTCCTTTCCTGAGGGGTCTCATTGATATTTGTTAAGCAAGTATGGGAATGATTCAGCAAGCCTGGTCATTTTACCACATTCAACAGCCCAAGGATACACTTTGGAGCCAAATAAATCTGAATTAAAATATAAACTCTATCACTTACTAGATATGTGACATGAATGATTTATTTGCCACCTCTAGCTTCAATTTTATCTTCTTTAAAATAACAACATCTACTCTATTAGTTGGTTTGTTTTGTTTTTCTAAATTTTCATTTATTCCTCTATTCCTCTAATTCAATCCCTAGTCTCAGTGCTGAAATAGAGCAGTACCTCTAAAGGACCTGACATGAGCTTGGAATGAATTAGCCGCTCTGCAAGTTCTAAGTTTCCAAACTATACTGCACAGAAAAACAATCTGAAAATCTTGTTAAAATGTTGATTCTTCAGTCTAAACCCACAAGATTCTGAATCCTAGTTCTGCAAGGAGGTTCCAGAAATCCACATTTTTAACGAGCACTTCAAAAGTTGCTGAAATTTATGTCCTGCTAATTATGACAGAAGGAAAAAACAAAACAAAACAAAAACAAATCTGTAACAAATTTGAGCTTCATTCACCTATGATCCCTTATTATCTCAGAAGTAAATCTTGCTTACTCTGTCTTCTAGCACAAACCTTCTGACCTTCGACTTCCTACCTACTGGCCTGACACACACGTAAGGACAGAAGCCATCTGTCCAGACTCTTTCTTTTTATTTTTATTTTTCCTGTCTGTCCTCTTCTGGGTGATGCATTTGTACACAGGACCTGACATTTCTTTATTACTATTATTTGCCTCTCTTCCAAGCTTGCCCACTGCTTTAGACTCCTAATTGTCCTAAGTTAAATAGAAATCTCCAGCTTCTTACTAGAATAGCTGGGTTGTGTTATATCAGGCTAATACTCAGTATTACATTTCCCAAATACGTTTTTCCTTACAGTTTCAGGCTAGAATTGACCAGGAAAGAAACTTTTGTTAGCTATGGAAGCTAGAGAAAGAAAAGCTGCTACTTTCAGAAGGTGATCAAAGACACGTTGATAGATGAAGAGGTACATGGCATGTCCCAGTTTATTCGCATTCTCTTTTTCTTTTAATCTAGTGCATCTTCCCAGATCTTGACACTGCTGACCAAAGGCAACCCCAGACCTACCACTGAGCATATGTCTGTGGACCCGTTCAGGTAGTAGTTCCCAACGGCAATGTTTTCTTATAGATCTTGCCTCAAGTTCCCCCTTTAGAGTTCCACTTTGGTGATAGACATGTTTAATTTCTTACATTTCCCTGTAAGGTCTTACCTATATACCTGAACTGGTACTTCAGACAAATCTATTAGTGAGTCTTTTTCTAATCTTCCCACTCCCAGTTAAAAACCTTCACTTTTTCTGTTGCTCCCATAATTGTGTGAGATCTAATTCCTATAATAAATACCAGTGGCCCACAATGATTTCAGTAGCTCTGTTTTGTTGACCGAAATCAGATGAATAGACTTACAAAACTAATACAGCTCTCAGTCTAGACCCTTCACATTTTATAGTTCAGAGAAGGACACTAAAGGAAAACTCAGGAGAAAATTGAGACCTAATCTACCTTTTTACAAAACATACCAGATTATTTTGAGTTACCTATGGGCAAAATATACAGAATCCTTCGGACATTACTACTTAATTCCTAAAAATTAGTGTTGGTATTTTAGGCACAAAACTTTTACTTGACATTTTGACCTAGAATCCAAGAATGAAGAGAGAGAAAAAAGCCATATTCTCTCTCTTGAAGACCCTGGTTTACAGGCACTTGGATCTGGCCTTAGAGATAAATGCCAAGATTATTGAAATGCATAGATGGAGGAGAGATTACCATTGCAAATTGTGTTAACCTACTTACTGCATGGTTAGCCTTCACCAAAAGAGTTCAGCCTTCCAGATTGCAATCACAGAAAACATCAGATAATTAAATCACCCATTACCAACCAACCCTTCAAGCACAGTCTTAGTAAATGTACACTTAGAACTCTGAGTAAGTTTTGATGGGAAAAGAAATGTGCAATCAACTGATAGATTTCAGTCTCATAATACTTTTCTTTCCAAAGAATCACAAAGCAATACCTATTAAAATTAGGCTGAACCACAGATGCATATAAAACTGTATATATCAGAGATTTCGCATGAACTATTCAGTTGAAAAAAGAACTTTCAATTCCAAAGATTTCATTAGCCCATAAATTTCCCTTCTATGCTCTATATAAACTATTACGGAATCATATTTTTGGCTATCATTCTACATGCCACCTTCTTATTTTACAAATCCAATGACTTTACTCTAAACTTACATTTGAATTATACCAAATGAACGTCAAATATGTAGTGGCTACAAGAATTACACTAAAGGTCACAGACTTTTAACATTCAGGCTTAATAGGACTTCACACAAATTTTGTTTGAAGGCCGCCATTACCATTCATATAGCTAAGTGAAAGCTGTGTGTAGACCTGCCTTAGGTAGGTAATATAGGCCTCTCTATATCCTGAGAAAATGGAAATTTAATCAAAGCCTTATGCCTATGAAACGTGTTCTATTTCTGGGCTCACTAGTAATTTAAATGATATTTTTAGTTTCAATTCACATAAAATAAACTCAATTCATAAATTGGAGCTGCTAAATTTCTTCAGGTCTTAGAAATCCTCTCCTAATAATATACTGCATTGATTGTTCCAAACTCTACATCTTTATTATCTTATTCTCGCCCAATGTTCCTCTGTGACTTGCATTGCATTTTTCATGTTTCTCGAGGCTTATTTTTTTGCCTCACGTTTTCTTATTCTATTTTACTATTCTAGCTTTAATGTTTGTACTTTCTATCTGTTCAGTAATAATCCTAATTTGATTTAACAAATTTAAAGATAATTAAGTTATCTATTTTCCAAACCATACAAAAACTACGGTGCACTACTAATTTATTCATCTTCTTACAGGTGCTTTTGTGATCAGATTTTTGTTTCTGTATTGTTCTGCCTTTTTTTTTTTTTTAAGAATATTTGTTTTTCAAGTACAAATTAGTAGTTAATAGTTGGTCATGGCCGTGAGGAGCGCAGCGAAGGGAATGCAGCTAGCATTAAAATATTGGCTAGGTGGAAAATCAGAGGATCATTTTATAAACTATGTAAATGTCTAACCAATTTACTGTATACTTGAAACTAATTTAAATAAATAAATATTTTTCATCTTCACAAAATTTTAAATCATTACTGTTTATACAGTCATTTGTTTAGCTTTAATCTATATAATTCCTTGTAATTTATTCTATCTGATACCACTTTCCTTTTGCCTAAATTATACCTTTAGCATTACTTTTACTGTGTCTTCTCTCTCTCTCTCTCTCTCTCTCTCTCTCTCTCTCTCTCTCTCTCTCTCGGCGGGGCGGGGGGGGGGAGGGTTATCTCAGCTTGTATGTTTTAAAAATACCTTTTTATTATCCTCGCTCATGAAAGATATATTACCTGATATAGAATTTTAAGTTATCTCAGATTGCTTAAAATATTATTCTAGTATATTTGTTTTTTTCTGGTTGTTCGTGAGAGGACTGTTTAAGTGTCCATCTTTTGTAATCTGTCATTTCTCCTGAATCTTTTAAGATTCCATTATCTTTTTAATTCTGCAATATTATTATGATATATACAACATGGGAATAAAAATCTATCTCTTTCATTTCTCTGTTTGATCCATTTTCACAATAAGGTATAAGTTAATTATGATTTTTTTAGATCATAAATCTTGAAGAAAAATGAAAATAACTTATGAAAACCTAAATAATCCTCATATTGATCCATCTACTTTCAACATCATGCTATATCTGCTTCATCTCTATTTTTTTCTCCACATAAATACACCAGTTCTCTTTTGTCAAACAATCTAAGGTAGATTACATATATCACAATATTTCGGCATGTCTTTTTCAAAAAACGTATGACCAAAACAACATTACCATACATGAGAAAAATATTTCTAAAACACAGCTTAGAAATTTCACCAGTAGTCACATACAGATAAGTTGTAAATGACTGTTTGGTCACTCTTATGTTCTCTATTTTAGCATAATTGATCCAATTTCTTCTATTCTTCCTATATTAAATTCTTTGAAAAGTTCAGGCCGTTTGTCCCCAAAAACACATAATTCTTTTTTAAATGAAGCTTCTTCCTCCATTTTGTCTTTCTTCTTTATCTTTTGTGTCACTATGGGTGCATGCAGGAATTTTTTTTTTTTTAATTCAACATGTTTTCTATATTTTTTTTTACTGATGCAGCATAGCCCAAACTAGGTCAATAAATTCCCTATATATAATATCTGTACCCTTTCAACCTTATACTATTAATTCTTGAGCACTTTTTTACTTTATGGCATAACAAAATGTTTCAGACTCATCTCATTTTGTTCTGTTTCAGATCTGAAATAAGCCATTTCTTTCAGTTTCCTATTATTTATATTGTGTGGTGAACTGTATTTAAAAGTCATGATCTGGACATGAGATGCACATGCAGATATCATGATGAAGAGGAAAAATATATTTTTAAAACATAAAATAGATGGAGTCAAGATGGATGAATATGTGCTCTTGCTTGAAGGATATGTTGTGTGCACATGTGTCTGTGTTTTTGTGTATAATGTGTTTATCTTAATACTTCTAAATGAATTCAGTTCTATAGTATTCTCCTATCCTGTCTCATTCCATATTTGTATCTACTTCCTCTGAACAATATCAATACTTTACTTATTTGTCCTTTCCTACAGTAGGGACACAAGTAGCATACCCATACATCTACCAACAACAAACCTACCAAAAAAAGTTCATATTTGTAGTTTATTTGCACTTATAATAATACATTTTTTAAGCATATACTTTATGAATAACATTAAATAAATATTTTAATTAATTAGTATGTTCATTAGTAAAATAATCATTCAAGTAAAAGTTATTTCAATTATTTCCTTAGCGTGGTATTTATTATTTTGATATTCAGTTAGGATCATTTATTTCCACTTGAGTCAATTGCTTTTTATTTTTTTAAATTTAGATTTTCAAGCATATAAAATATTTTTATATTAAAACATAAAACTATATAAAGAGAACTTTTAGAGAGGTCAAACTCCCATTCTTATTCCCTCCAGATCATTTTCATATACTCCTCAGAGGTAACAATTTTTATTAGTTTGTGTTTAGTCCTTCTTTGTTTTTCATTGTCAGAAAGGTATAAACAGATAGATGGGTAAATAGACATATATGGAGATATCTCAAATGAGAAAGTAAGATTAATATGTTTTTATATTATTTTTTGTTACATAAAAGTTAACACGCTATAATCATTCTTTATATCATGTATTCTGAAATCACTTTATATTGATTCATAGAAATTGGTTGTACACAAATCGTTCTACCAGCACTTTAGGCTGCTTCCAGTATTTTATAGTTAAAACTAATGGTGAAATTTAGAACCTTGGTATATATTGCTTTTCTGTGTGGAAGACTATCTTCATGATCATTTCCTAGACAGGAGGTTATTAAAGAGTAGTTTTGTTAGATATTTCCTGTTACATAATTTTCATAGTTGATTTTCAAATCTATATGACTTTTCTGAGTGTCATAATCCTTTTATCAACAGCTGCCACCAACAACTTAACTGTTCTTTAATACGTTAACATTTACCTTTATTCCTCAGAGTAGAGTGACTACAACTAAATCCAACACTCTAATAATCAAGTCCAAATTGAGGAGGGCAATAATCACCATTGTTGCAGATTTTTTTATATCTATTTGGGTTGGCTATCATAACCATAATTAAATGGGATTGTTTTAGCACATTCATCTCTTTATCAGACCATTAACTCTTATTTTACTCTTAGTATTTTTAAATGCCTATGTATATTTCACGCTTACATCTTATATTTCATAGACCTGTAAGATGCTATTTTTAATCCCAATAAGAATCTTTCTCACATTTCTTTCCTTTAAAAAGCATCTCATAAATTAGATGCATTGTGCCATCTGTCAATATGGCATTATCATCATTCTGTTATTTAATGTATTATCAAACCCTTCCGGCTTTAAGTCAGTGACAAATTTGGCTAAATTGCTTTTACATTTTTAACCAAGACACTGATAAAAGTGCTCACTGAACCAGACTGAGAACACTAACTCTCAATGGATCCAGAGAAACTTTCTTCTAAATATTAAACATCTTTTTCAAGTGAAGATTTATCCAGTTTTTAATTTTTCTAAATCTTCTATATTCTCGGTCCATTATTCCTTAATGATAATAAAAATATCATGATATCTGTATTCATTAAATCCTTTGACTTATTCAGCTGGTAACTGACATAATAAGACAGATGAAATGTGATTCAGGACACTATTAATGTTTTCACCAAAAAAAAAAGTTGTCTTTCTAACAAATGCTTCTTCATTTGATAGACCAATGTTAAGGATTGGTAATTGTATTTATTGCATGATAATTATCTACTTGGTATTTCACAGCAGGCTAAATATCATGAACTCTTTTGATACTATAACTAAGAAAACTGAGTTATGAAGAAAGGCAGTTATTCATACAAAGTAAAAGTGTACTAAATAGCATTGTGAGAAATTGAGCTTGAGTTTCACCTACTCCAAAACTGTAGTTAGCTGCACAAAAAATTTTCGGTGCTCTCCTAGACTACTTGTTACCTTTACTTCTAACCTAGTTGAACCTCCTCGACAGTGCTTGTTTTGGCCTTTGGGGTTGGGGTTGGGTTGTTTCTGAGGGATTTGACAAAAATTGACAAAGGGATTATGACAGTAGTTTTGAAAATGTTGTTCATATATTAGTTAGTCGAGGAAAAAGTATAAATATGAAAAAAAAGTAGAGGGGATAAAAAGATATGTTTGGCCTTCGAGAAACAAGCACTTTGAAAAAATTATCTGAGTTAAGTCAATTTAACAAAATGGTAAGAAATAATCCTTTTAAAAGTGTTAGAGCCCAAGGAAGAATAATGTATTATCTTTCCTTGAACTTTCTTCTCCACAATTTTAAAGTGTTTTAATAAAACTCATATGAAAGACAGGTATAAAATAAAAGAAAAACTTAACTTCAAAGACCCTTTGAAGGAGGCATTACCATAACTAATTTACAGACCTAATATCTACACAAGGGAATGTTTTAAGATCTAAAAGGTCACATTGTACTAGGAGACCAAAAGTGTTGAATATATGATCTCATTTTGCTTCCAGGAGCTTTTATGAATTTTTTCCATCTTCAACTCAGTTCTCAAACAGCAAAGTCTACATCAGTTTTTTTTTCCTAGAAAATGTTTTATGAAACCTTACTCCTGTAAAAAATGTCTGTAGAACTTTAAAAAATGTGATAAGTAATTTTGGAAAATCAAGTTAGAGATCTGTGATGAACATTTCACTTATTAAAGGCTCTGAAAAATTATATAGAAAGATATATCTGTTCCTCAGACCCAAAGCTCAGATATTACACCAGAGTTTTTTGTTTGTTTGTTTGTTTGTTTTCTTTCTTTCTCATAGCACTGAGAAATATTCTCACACTTTGGGAAATACTATTTTAACAATTCCTTATCCACTCTCATTCCCCATCTTCTTTCAGGCCCTCAGCTCCACTGTGCACCCCATACCTCATCACTTCCATCCAATAAGAGGCAGTCTTTCCATAAATTGTGAGCTCTATTAGGGCAAAGGCCTTGCTCTTCCTCACTGCAATATTCTCCAAATCTAACACATCTGCAGGTACACAGGAAGACTTTAATCAGTATATGTAATAAATAAGTATTTGATAAACATGTTGAATTAATGTAATTGAATGAATAACACCAATCACAAATTCACAAAGGTATTCAAACAGTCATTTCAATCATCCCCTCCATATATACTTAGATACACTCATATCTCTTATTAAGCACCCTGATGTATGGAAATTTACATGTAAACAAAATATATTTGAGGATGTGGATTTTTAATTTGCTAAAAAAGGGGTTGGAAATCTTCTATAAAGGGGGAGAGTAAATATTTTAGGCCTCGCAGACCTTATATTCTCTGTTATAATTACTCAATTTTACTATTATTCTGCAAAAACAGCCATAGGTGGTAAGAATAAATGAATGGATGTGGCCATGTTGCAAGAAAACTGTATTTACCCAAATAGGTAGAGTTGCTCAATATCATTATTCACCTTCTAAAATGCCTATATTAAAAATATATGTATATATGATATTGGCAAGGGTATGAAGAAATTAGCACCCTCAAGATATTGCTGGTACCATCACTTTGAAAACATTCTGTCACGTTCTCAAAAGGTTAAAGAGTTAACATATGATCCAGAAATTCTACTCTTAGGTGGAATTCTACCAAAGAGAAATGAAAATATTGTCCTAATAAACGTGAATAGAATCATTAATGGTCAAAACTGGAAACAACTTAAATTTCCATGAACTAATGAAAAGATAAGTAAAATGTGGTATTATCCATGCAATGGAATATGACTAGATAATAAAAAAGAATGAAGTATTGATACATGATACAATACCGATGAAACTTAAAAACATTATACCGAGTGAAAGCAGCAGAAAGAAAAGACCACATAGTGTATAATGGCATTCATATGAAACATACAAAATTGGCAAATATATAAATAGAAAAAATAAATGAGTGTTGTCTATGACAGGGACCCGGGTGAAGGGCAGCCAGTGAAAGGAAGTGGGAAGACTGCTAATGTGTTCGAGATTTCTTTTGGGGGGGATGATAAAATATTCCAAAATTAGATTGTGATGATGCATGTATGAGTCTATAAATAGACTAAAAACTATTGAATCGTATGCTTTAATGAGTGAATTTTATGGCATATAAATTATATCTAAATAAAGCTGTTAAAAACACAGATTTTTTTTAAGTGGTAGAGAGTTTCCAACTAAACTCTACATCGATTCACATGGCTTCCTTTTATAAAAAACCTAATTCAATTTGTCAAAAGCTGAGTTCTGCATAATCTTTCAGAACTCATATATTGTATGAGAATGCATACTTGCACAGACACAGAAGTAAATGAAAAGCTTTTTGTCTGCATTTCATGCAAGTCACAGGCACGAATTGAGGAAAATATTTGGATGCAAATAAACGAATATGCCTACCCCTTGACATTGGAGAAATTGGTATGACTCTGTTAGCTGGAATTAGCCACTGCTTCTGACATTAACTGTGCATTTCTTGCTTGAGTCCTTCCTGTGATTTTCTGGATTAGCCTCTAGATTCTAAGTATGAAGGGCTCTGCCTTATTGGTTCCTTGATGTAGTCTTCAGAACTTGGCCCAATACCTTTTAAATATTCCATTCTTAATTTTGAAATCAAGGGAGGTAAAAAGTACATAGAACTTAGAATAGGAAGACCAACTTTAAAACTTCTAGGATCCTGACCTTTGGCCTGTGGCTGGTCCCATCTGAGTCTCAGTTAGAGCAAAGGGAATGGAATGATAAAAAGCTTCTTACCTAATTCACAAAATCCATGTAAAAAGTCTGTGTAAACCTTAAAAAATGAAATGTAAATATCCAAATGATGATTATTGTGATTATTTTAGGCAGAAGTGCCTTTGTTCATTTGTCTTTTTAGGTTTATTTTTCTTGAAATTTAGAATGGAGGTGTGTGAGCATAAACACATATAAGTAAAATAAATGCATTTGATAGTAATTATAAAAGCACCACAATGTGTCTGGGAACCCAATATATGGAAATATTCAATATGTGTGTGTGTGTGTGTGTGTGTGTGTGTGTGTGTGTGTGTGTGTGTTCTAGCATAGTAATCTTTGTGACCACATTGCTAAAACAATGTTTGAATTTGGGTGATGCTCCATAAATATTTCCTAAATTGAACAGTTTCCCCTCTTGTATTATTAAAATAAGTATATTTTTTAAAATGATATGAACTCTTTCAATATTGATTTAAAAAACATGAAAAATTAGAACATATCACTTGTTCATAAGGGCATATTAAATCAGAAATGACAAACTTGGTAAAACTAGATCCTATCAAATAAAAAATAATTTTTATGGCTTCCAAGTGGATATAATAATCCATAACCATGTAATAGTAAGAATTCAGGAAAGAAAAAAAAGAGAGAGACCCAAGCCTTGTAGTAGCATGGTCCTAATCTGGAGACCTTGAACTCAAGGATAAACTATAGGGGTGGTTACTCCTGAAATTATTTGCAAAGATGCATGTTTATAGACTTATTTGCATTTTTGTCAGTCCATGGTTTGATCAGATTCTCAAAGTGGCTTATGGCTGCCCACAATGTTAGAAATCATTTTACCAAACTGGTATAACCTCAACGACATCAAGAACGAAAATACAACAAACATGCTTGGAGTTTAAGGGACTCATATTATCCTATTTTGATACCAATTAGAATATAAAGTTTTAACCATAGGAAAGTAATCACTAAATACATACCGGATGATAATAGATCTTGCTATATCCACATATAAAGAGCATAGTCTTATACTCAATACTTACTGGACATTTTTTTCCCTGTAGTGAAAATGGATTTTCTGTCGGTTGACTTGATGATCAATGGGACATATATGCCTGCATCTGTTCTGGATTGACTTAGGTGAAGGGTTCAGGAGTATACTGAATCCATTATCCCAAAACTCATTGACATTTGGCTATAACCAGTTTTCATAAAGCCCTATGTAGTAATTTAACAGTCAGAGTAAATTATATGGTTCATTTATTGGGGTTTTCTTTATGAGATATTTTTGAAGATGTTCCCAGTCCCTTTAAATTAGCATTTCCCCAAAAGTGTTCTGTTTCACCCTTTCTAGATGATGCTATAAGTATTACGAAAAACACATTTTACATTTTCTAAATGTGACTGTTCTTGAGAGACAGTTATTTTGATTTTTTTATTTTGAAAAGCACCCACTTTAATTCAAAGATGAGAAATGCAAAATTATTAAAAAGCCATATTAAAAAGGTAAAATTAATTTGCCCTTAATAAAGATAAAATAATGTAATGAAAGTCATCTTAATGCAAATAAATAAATAACAAAAAAATCTCCAACATTTAAAAAAACACTCATTTTTAAAGGCATTTGTTATTTTGTCAAAGATCTTTTTTTTCCCTCTATAGTGAAGTTTACAGAGTAGAAAGAAAAATACTCCAAAACAAATAGAATATAGTGGTTTTCTTCCAAAGAAGGTCAACGTCAGGCATGTTAGAGGTGTAAAGAAATATGAGGAAAATTGTCATGTTTTCTCAAGAGCCAATTCTGGAAGAAAATATGAGTTAGTTGATCTCTAGCAATGTCTCAAGTGACTATAAGTAGATGGCCTTCCATGGTATTAGTCCACTTAAGAAACCATGTTGAGATTATAATATACCCTCCAAATTATTTTTTCCATTAAGAAATTTACATTATGAATTTTACATTATGGAATTTCATTACAGCAATAGTCTTTACATGTTTTAAATTCCATTTATACCAACCATGTAGCTTACAACCTATAGAAATGTACAGTCTATGAAAAAAATCTACTTCTAAAATTAATGGGGCTCATCTTCCTTTTATCCAATATAAAATGTTTCATGCCAACTGTGTATATAAAGCATTGTCTATTTGTTATCAAAGAAAAGTAAAGCATCATGCATTTAAAAACATAGCTAGAAATAGTTACTATAACTGATAACTAATAATTTCTAATAGAAGAATACTTGTAAATGAAGTATTTATGCTTATTTCTGCTTTTTCTGAATGCTGACATTTAATGTAAAAAGATGCCTCAAATTTAAAAAAAAAGTATTGGAAGTGGTATCTAAAATAGTTTAAAAGTTAATTGTGACTCTATGATCCAGGAAGAGATTCTCCAGGCTATATTTCTTTGCATCTTTTTTTCCCTTCATTTAATGTCGAATCTAAGAATCGGATATAAGTACAGAAAATATTTCATGTCATATGTCAGTGTTGCCATCATCTCTACCCCTAGATGATTACCACATCATTTTGAAACATAAATTGTAAACTAGGTTTATAAAATGGGCTTGAAGTCTCTGGAGGTGTTTAAGATTTCTGTTATTTGGAAATATTTTCTCATAAAAAATGACCTCCGTGGAATAGTTTGACCATACCCTTCAATCTATGCCTGCTGCAATTATGAATAGAGTGTTTTTTATTCTTAAAGAGTGACTTAATTTGGACATATTTCTCATGGAAATTATCTAAATAATGGAAAAGATCTGCTTAGAATTTTCTGAGAAAGAAGACATTACTGATCTTTACTGTATATTAAGAAATGCAAATTAAAAAAAAAGAATACTCTTAAGCAAATAGATGAAGGATTATGTTGCTCTACTAAGCAGTCAAAAAGTGCCAACTCAATCAGAATTGTTAGTATAGACAGGCAAGAATTATGGTTTCTCTATAAAATATGACATACTTTCTGTCTAGTTGACAATGTTTTGCGGACTTGATTTCTAATCATAACATTTTAACTTTGTCTTGCTCTATTCTTCTAAATTACCTTGTAATATTTTTTTTTATCAGAAAAGAGTAATAAACGAATGTTCTATAAATCTTATTCCACACTTCCAATGGGGGAACTTAAATTTGGTAGCTCTAAGCTTCTGAATTTGAACAATCTTATCTCTTTAGGCAAAAACATCACTATGTATGCTAAGATGTAAACATAAAATTATTCTTTTGAATGTAAATAATATGTAGGTTTGTGTGTAAAAAGCAAAGGGAGATAACATGGAAAGGAAGGCTAATTCAGCGCACAATGGTGTCTAGATTATAAGTTTGAATGAACCTATGCTCTGGAAAGCAAGGCTTGGTTTCCAGGTTGTACCATCCACTCTCTTGAAGTGTAGCTGATATATATTAGTAGTAGAGAGAAAAGAATTATGGATAGGAGATCCTGCTTCAGTAAAGCAGCAGTGGTGGAATATTCTGATATGCTATATGAAAAGTATAAAATTACTTCACTTTGAGGGCGAACTCAAACTCACAGAGTGAATCTTCTTTCCCGATTTATGTTCATTAAGAAGATATCTCAACTATGGAGCCCAGTTTGATATCCTTTCCAAATTTTTTAAATTACTCTTTTATCTACTCAAATAGTACCAACTCTCAGGTGTCCACTCTATCTGTTGTTGAAAAACAAAGTTAGAAAAGAATCCATGTTCATTGAGTTAATTGAAGAAAATGAAATAGTAAATGAATGAATTCAATAAATGATAACAGGTGTTGTGATCAACATTCACAGATTAAAGCAGGAGCATTGAGAAAGTCAGTTTACGTCTGAGTCAGAAAAAGGCTCAATGTAAGTAAGCTTTGGGTAAACCTTGAGAGAAGAGTAGGTAACTACAATAGCAGAGGATTACACAGAAGAATCAGCAGGGAGAATGACACGAGTGTTTGAAACATCTAGGCCTGTTTTCAGAAAACTGTGAATCTATTCTTGAGATTGATCTTTTATGAAAAGGATGAGAAAACTGTAAGGATATATTAAGCATAGGTAATGCTGCCCTAAGTACATTAGACTTTTTATTATAAATAATGGGGACATATGTAATATTTTAAACAAAGAGATGATATGTACAAACATGAATTTTAGAACTGTAAATAGTATGAATATTTGAAAAACAAGTGAGCAGGTTTGCAATACAGGCATTTAATCCAGACTTGAGAAAGCAACTGCACATAGATGATATCTGAGCTAAAGTTCAAAGAATGAACAGAAGCCAACCAGACAAAGAAGTTGTTACAGATAGAAGGAAAGCTATTGGAGGTATAGAAATATGAAATATCACGATGGAGCATAAGGTAGGGGTAGAAAATTGTGAAAAATAGGACAACAGGAAAAAGTACACCTAGATCAAGAAGAAAATAGATTCTCATAAAGGATTTCTACCTCCCCCTTACTATTGATGGGCATGTAACTATGTCATACCACTCTAAGGAGTATTGTTTACATCACAGTCTAAGTGAATAATGTCCTTTGCTGTTTTGCAGTGTACAATTGTCCATAGGAATCCTAGAAAGCTTTAAGAACTGAATTCACATAAGTGGATTTGGATATTGGATAAATCAGTAGCTTTGGCTGCACAGTAAATAGTGGATTTACAGGAAGAAATATCAGAGTCCAGACTACCCGGTAAGACCAGCGATTGTGGAAAGAAAACTATTTCAGGTAGCAAATCTTATGGTAAGTTAAACCAAGAGATGCGGAACGAAGAAATATGGCAACTTCAGCCTTTGAACTTGCTCTTTAAACAAGTCAGCACTTTTGAAGTGCTCTTCCCACTGCTTATTATATCCTTTCTTCAACTCCTCATAAATTCCACCATTTCATCATTCATAACTCTGACCAACTATTACCTCATCAGAGAGGTTTTCATTAATCCTGACAGCCTCAATGGCAATTTGTAACAAAGACAGTTTAAGTAATGACACATTTCACTCGATGTATATTTTAGATAAAATGTTATCTCCTTTCACTCTTTATCCACATATCTGCTTTATGTTTTTTCAAAATGCTCATGCTTAATAGAAAGTTTATTATTAATTTTTTAAACAGATTTACTGTTTTCTCAACTTCAATCCCTTAATAAGAACGTAAGCCTCATGAAGGTAGTATTTAATCATGTCTATAATTATAACCCCAGCAATTGAAAGCTTCTTAATTTATACTTTAAAATTATTTTTAAAATAATTATTTTATTTATTATAGATACTCACATGATAAACTATAGTCAATATCTGGGCCCTCCAAAGGTCTTGCTGCTGTCAGGTGTTATGTACTACAACCAACATAACTGTATTAAACACATTTCATGTGTAAATAAATGTGAGACATTACAAAAAAATTAATTATGAATTAAGATTGAATAATAAAGTTTAATATTGGAGGAATGTGAAAAAGAGAGTCAGTCAGGTAAGACTTTCTCTGTTTTAGTGTAGTTGACTGGATATAAGGGCAGGTTTATGGGAATATAATTTATTATATGTACATAAACTTTTTAGATCAAGTTTATGTTCATCAACCTTTTAAGGGCAGTGTCCAGTCAGATATATGAGTCTAAAACTCTGGAGCAGTCTGGATCATAGTCAATAGCATAAAATGTTTGTTGAACATGTGCACTTGCCCTAGGAGAATATGTAGCATAAAAATGAGACACCAGAAAACACCAAAATTTTGCAGGAAGGAAGAGAAGCCTCTAAAGAAGTCAGAGAAGTAATCATCAGAAGAATAAAACAACCAGAAGAGTTCAGGTGTCTGGGAAGACAGAAGAGTAGGGTCCAAAGAGAAGTGGTAGCCAATTTCACCAAATGCTACCAAGAATGTCAATGAGAAAAAAACCTAAAAAATAATCTGCATTAATACTACAAATTGTGACTCATATTTTCTTAGATGAATAATGGCTAATTTAACATTATGTGCAGACTTTCTGCTTTGAAAGCTTTTTTTTTTAGGTGAAAATATATTTGTGCTGATTAGAATATATACATTCTGACTTAGATTAGAGCAGAAATGCAACTTTCTTATATACTAGCTGAATAACTATGGTCGTAATACTTAATTCTCTGTGACTTAGTTATCTCATTTAGAAAGTGGAAAAATATAACAGTACCTATCACATACATTCTTAGAATTAAACAAGATAATATACAGGTAAAGTACTTAGAACACAATTATTATAAATAGACCTTTATGCACGAAATAGTAGTATTTTAATTATCATTATTGTCCAATCTCATTTGATTGCATAATGCATGTTGTTGCACAGAATATGAGCTTCAATGCTATCTTGGGATAACTAAGGTAAAATGGAGCTAGACGCCCTAGGTTGGAATCCCAAAACTAATTTATACAGTTTCAACAAATTAAATTACTTTCTTATTTCATTTAAATCAGAACTCGCTGAATTTAAGCAGGTTTGAATAATTTAGAATTTCTAATAATTTCACAAGTCCTATATTAGAAAGGAAAGATTTCCAACTTTTAAATGGTCAATTTAACCACTCAGACTAATTTCATATATCTCTAACCTCTATTTAATTGATATTTCTAACATTACCTTTTTCTAAATGTACTGCGGAACTCAATTCTCTAACATAATCTCCATTTCAATTCCCTTTGAAAAGAGAAAGGAATAGGAATTCAGAATTAAATTTCTAATTTCATGTTAAATAATTGACTCTTCTATTTTTATGGAATATTAGGTTTGGTGTTCATTTTCTTAATCCCCATAAATAAGTGTAATGATGTTCAACGGATATGACTTCTCAATTTAAAATAGTAGTTTCTAAATTTTTGCTTAATACAAAATTAATTATTTTCATCTTTCACTTACATTTTAAAATATTTTGCTCTACCCTTTTTGTTTAACAATTATCCTCTGCTTGAGTTTACATTTTTATAGATAACTACAGTAATCTGAAAATGTTTATTTTGTAATGCTGAAGTCTTACACAGAATTTGTATTTGCTTCGCCTGGGGAGTCATGTGTGATAACTCCACACCATTCTAGAATTTATAATCAATCAATCAGATGAGATGAATTATGTCATTTTTAAAAATGTGTTTCTGGCTGGAGAAAAAAAATGATGTAGATGATAGAAGCTCTGTTTATCCTCTGGAGAGCAAATCAAAGTTGTGACAGAAACAAGGAGCAACAGCAAAAAAATCACCTGGGATCTACATGAACAAGCCATACAAGTAGGGAGAAATCCGAGAAAGTACCCTGCAATGGCAGAAGGTAGGACGGGGCAAGGACGCGAGCTGCCCAGTCTTGAGCAGCTAAGTGAGACAGAGGTAGCAGGGCACCAGCAGACTCCTCTTAAAGGGGCCACATCCGTGAGAGGCTTTTCATGGTGACAGACCTGCTCGCTCTGAGCACCAGTGCCCTTGATTCAGCTGCACTCAAGGGGCACCAGGAACTTACAGGGAGATATTGTTGGAGTGAGGGCCTAGGTGAGACTTACTCTGTACACAAGTACTGGCATTATCCATTGTTCCCTGTTGAGCCCTTTCTCCTTCCAGTGCATGGACACAGTGCCACCACAGCCGCGAAGTCATCAAACTGGGTAACACAGGTCGCTCTGCCCAGAGGATTCCCTGAAACCTCACCTCCCCCAACTCGCAGCTCCACCCAAGCCATATCCTGGTATAGCCTCGGCAAGTCAGGTGTTCCTTGCTGAGGAGCATATAGACTCACACTGGAGGCAGCTGGCCTTGGTTTCTGGTGTGGCCTTTTGAGGCGGCTATAAGCACAGCATCTGTGGATTGCTTGCCGAGTCTAAAAAGGTGGCCCTGGAGGGGTAGAGGCTTGGGCTAAATTTGGCCTGCAGCTGAACCCCTCTCAGGACTCTGTCACTGAACACCTACTTCACAAATACACACTAATAAGACTGGGAGACTTACAAGCTTAACTTAGTACGTAGAAACAAACATGAAAAGGCAGCCAAAATGGGAAGACAAAGAAGCAGAAATCATATGACAGAACAGAACAGAGATCCAGATATAATTGTGTCAAGTAATCTAACAAATGCAAAGTTCAAAACACTGGTTATAAAGATGCTCAATGAACTTTTGGGAAGTGTAGATAAATTCAGTGAGCACTTCAATAAAGAGATAAAAAACATAAAAATGGAAATGAAAATTATAAAAGGAAACCAGTCTGAAATGAAGAATATATTATCTGAGATGAGAAGTATATTACATGAAATAAACAAAGGAATAAAAAAAAGTGAATAAAGAAGAGAATTAAATGTCTTATCTAGAGGACAGGAAAGCCAATTGAAACACTCAATCATAATGGCAAAAAAAAAAAAAAAAGATGTCAATACTTTAAAAATAATTTAAGGAGAATATGGGACACTATTAAGGCTCCAAATATTCATCTGATCAGTGTAACTGAAGAAAATCAAGATGTTGAACAACTGTTCGAAGAAATAATGATGGAGAACTTCCCTAACCTGATGAAGAAAATGAACATAAAATCTCAGGAAACTCAGAGAATTCCAAAAATCAGGGATCCAAAGAGGCCTACACCATGACACATCATAAATAAAATGCCAAAGTTTAAATACAAAGAAAGAATATTAAAAACAACAAGAGAAAAATATAAGAGAACACTCATAAGACTGGCAGCTGATTTCTCAAAAGAAACTATATAGGACAGAAGGGCTTGGCCAAAAATATTTGACAGGTTAAAGACTCAGGATATACAACCAAGAATAATATATCCAGCAAAGTTATTATTTAGAGTTGAAGGACAGATAAAGGGTTTCCCAGACAAAAATAAGTTAAAGGAATTTATCATCACCAAGCCCATATTACAGGAAATGTTGGAGGGGCTTCTTTAAGAAGAGAAAACATGTATCAAACATGTATCAAAAACATGTATCAAAAATAAAGAATGGTAACAACTACATTCTTATCAATAAGCACCTTAAATGGAAAAGAAGTGTTTCAACCAAAAGATTGAGTGGCTGAAAGGATAATAAAACAAGACCCCTACATAAGAAAAAGGAGATGAAAAAAGATATTGCTTTGATGGACCTAGAAGATATTTAAATCTAACAGAGAAAGATAAATTCTATATGATTTCACTTATATGTGGAAACTAAGGAATAAAAAGAATAAACTAATCAAAAACAGACTCAAATATAGTGGACAATTCGATGATGAACAGAAGGGAGAGGGGTCTGGGGTCTGGGAGTATGGGGTGAAGGGTTAAAGAAGTACAAATTAGTCGCTGACGGATGCTCATGAGGATGAGAAGCACGGCATAGGGAATGCAGTTAGCATTAATACGTTGTCTAGGTGGAGGGTCAGGGGAGGGAGGGAGCAATTTGGGGGGATCATTTTATGAACTACATAAATGTTTAATCAACGCACTGCATACTTGAAACTAAATTAAATTTTTTTAAATGTTTCTATTTTAGAGTTAAAACAGCATGAAATAAAACAAAAAAGTGTGTACGTGTGTGTGTGTGTGTGTGTGTGTGTGTACACATGTGCGCGCATAGGTGGTGGGCAAGTGTTTAAAATTGACTGAATGATTATAGTGTTTGGTCAGCAAATTTTCAAGTAATAAATATAACTAGTTTTGTAACTATGATCTTGCTATTATATATATGTACATATTTTTTCTTTTGCATCACTTTCTTGGTAGTTTTAAAATAAATTTCAGCACTTGCTAAAATTATTTAATTTGGTTTATTCCTTTTACAGGGTAAAAGACAAGGTTGACATTTTTATTTTCATTTTCTCATTTATTTAACATCAGAGTTATTTAATTTTACATTGATTGATTGATTGATTGACCCCGACATGTTCTCAATTCCTCCTTTAAAGTTTATTCATTCCTAATTCCCTCCAGTCATTTTTAAGATTATTTCTCAATCCTGATGACTCAGCTATTTTTAAAAAATTTTACAGCCCCAATAGATTTTCAACTTTCAGAACTAGGGCTGATTCTGAAAGTGTCTACAGAAGGAATAGAAAATACAATAAGCAACAAGGAGGTAGGAATATAACCTACACTAAGAGAAGAAGGATGTCTTGTTTTATAATGACTTCATTCTCAGCATCTGACTTTCTTTCCCAACTAGATTCCATTTACTTAAGAATCCATAAAGACAAAAGATTACTCACTCATTAAACTTGACAACACTAAACACTTGAAGAGTGTATGGATAAAGAGGTGAAACCTCTCAGGTGAGTAAGTGTTTTGTGATGATATCCTAGAAAATAGCAAGGAAGTTCAACAATATATACTTTTTAAATGTGCAAATATTTTTGCCAACTTGCAAAGATTTTGAATGAATTCTCTTTTCTCTTCCTCTACCTTTGCGCATAATTATTTTTATTTAAGAGAGGAGTTTAAAAAAACATAGAGAAACGTAGGGCTGTTTGACTAGTTCACATAATAATTTAATATTTTTTATTCACTCAAATACTATTACATACTTATATGTACCCAGTATCCACTGGTGTCTAGATACAAAAAAATCTCAGACATGATCTTTCACTAAGATATGATCTCTGTCCTCACTGCATGGGCATTCAGGAGACCTCCACTCTGGTTGCCAAGTGTCTTAAGCAACTCACTTTGCCTCTTCTTGATAGAATTCCTTCCCTTATTAAATTGTGGAGTTCAGAAAAATTTTTAACCAACAATCATGCTACTGTCAGGAAGTACTTGAAAATGTGTTGTAGTGATTTGTGTTGTTAGAATAACCGGGTGCCTGACTGACACTATATTGGCAGGTCCTACCATGTGCATACACAGCTCCATTTGATGGAGAACTGTCCCAGCTAAATTGCCCTCAACAATTTTTTGAAGAGAGATAGCTGGAAATAGATCTCTATATTTAATACTCAATTCTAAAATTATCTAAGGGATATGTTTTAATAATAATAATGGTGGACATTTCATTTTTCTTCTTATTTCTCAAGTCCCTTACCATCTCAGTGCATGTTCTGAATTTCATGTGATGATACCTTGTGATAATACTGGGGCTGCTCTGTTCCAGTGATTTCTTGGACCTTGCCTTCAGCATTCCATAGAATGCTTGGCAACCAATGCCCCTGGATTTACCTTTAAATCGAGGACTAAGTCCATATTTCTGCCTCCTGTGAGCAGGTATGGCAATATCTCTGAAGTGTGTGTTCTATACTATTTACTAGAGCTTCTCAGAGAGTTTAAACTCCAGCTGCCCACAGTGCTAACATACTTGACAATGTGCCCTTCACTGTACCTTTCCTTCCCTATCCCATTTTCTCACTGGGGTTTCTTAAGATCATCTCCAAAATAATCTACTTCTACTTGAATCCATGCCTCAGAGTCTGCTTTGGCAAGCTTGCAAAACCAGACAATAATGCACTGACTCTAAATGTTAAAGAGACTCAGAGAAGGAAAGTATCTTAGCAGTATTTGTCCAAGCTTCCAGGAAAAGATTAGCTAAAGACAGAGACTTGTTTTAAGAAATTAAAGTGGAAAAAGAGAGAGCAGAACATGGAAATATTGAGCCTGTCCTATGCAATGGGTGATTTTGAATCACAGTGAAGAATTTACATCATGAAGAAGCAGTAATTATGTTAGAAAAACAAGTCGGAGGCACTTAGCCATAAAGAGCTCATGGACGTTGAGGCAGAGAACTGATATGATAACACAAGAATTTCTATAAACTAAGGAACAAAAGATATTCTATAAACATATATAAATCAGAAACCACAGATACATTATGAGAATATTAGACTTTATCTCCTGGGTGCTTATTAAACACTCGGCTAAGCATTGGAATTTACTGACCATCACTCATGAAATGAACTTCCCACCTGGTCAACCACCAAAAAAGAAAATACCATTCCAAGAACCTTCAATAAGTTGAGAGAGTCCCTTGTTGTCTATAAAAAATAACACCCAAGCGTCTTCAGCAGCAGGTCACAGAAATCTCTTCAGCAGCAAGTCACAGAAACAAACTGCTGAACACTGTGAGAATGTAATTCCTTGAGGTCTTGGTTAAATATGGATTCTCTGAGCAGCAAAGTATGAAAGTCATGAAGTAGTCATGGTTACAATCATTAAAAAAATGAACACATTCTTTGCTTTAGGTCCCATTTTATACAGTTGATTTATTAACTTAACTCTGCCGGTGGTAAGATTATTCTTAAAATTACCAGCTGTGATTCTGTTATTGCGATTGAAGGAAAGTAATGGAAATAGTAAAAAAATAAAACAAACAAACAAACAAAAATAAACAAGAGACACATGTTCAGAATTTCTAATGCATCTAACTATGTTAGGGATACCAATGTCTCTATTTTATAATTTTATACAATCAAACACATATATAACAATACACACAGTCTTAGGAAAGAAGTGCTATTAGTCTTATTTTACAAAGAAACTGAGGCTCAGAGACATTCAGTAACTTTACCAGTATCACTATAACTTTGAAGCAGAGATATGAGATTCTAACCTAGGTCCTGCTTGCAAAGCACATGCTTCTTGCTTGCTACATTTTGGCAGAGGGTATTAGCATATTAAAAGTCTGTTGGTGAGAACTAGAGAGATAGTCTATTTTACTTATTCATTAGAAGAAATAAATAAATATCATTATGATAATAATGATGCATTTTCTAGTGGATTTCACAAAATGTATAACTTTAGGCTTGAGGTCATTTAGCCAAAACACATTTGCAAAATAATCCTACAAGTAGTTAACTAGAAACTCATTAGGATACTCATTACACTAAACTAAAGCATTGCTATATTCTAATCAAACACTCTTGTTTCCAGAATGACTTTCCATCTTTGATCCAGAGGAAAAAAAATTCATGTGTAATAGTCACCAAATGCTTATAGTATTTTTGTAAATGAGATTATGTTGGAATATTTTATGCCTCATCAAAATGTTAATTTGGTCATATTAAAAAGAAGTCAAGTCAAGTATGTAGTTAGAAGCTGATGGAGATATAAAAATATGAATTTTGGTTAGACACATGTCTCACTATTTCTGTATAGTTCCCTAATGAAAGCCACAGAAAAGTATCACAAATGGACATCATTTTCCTTCCATATTTTAATATATCTCATATGCCCAGAAGTGTATTCTGAATAGATACATTTTCTCTACCATATGATCCAGCCTCCCATTTCTGGATATTTATCCAAAAGAACTGAAATCAAGATCTCAAAGAGGTATTAGCACTCCCATGTTCATAGTAGCACTATTCACAATTGCCAAGAAGGGAAAACAACCTACTCATTGGTGGATAGATGGGTAAAGAAAATGTGGTATACATACGATGGAATATTTTTCAGCATTAAAAAAGAGATGGACATTCTGCAATATATGACAACATGGGTGGACCTTAAAGAAATTATGCTGAATGAAATAAGTCACTCACAGAAAGACAGATATTTCATGATTCTACTTATATGCAATACCTAAAATAGTCAAATTCATGACATCAAAGACTGGAATTGTGGTTTCCAGGGTTTGGGGGGGGGGGGTTGGATAAAATAGGGAGTTACCAATAAATGGGCATAATGTTTTATCAAAGCAAGATAAATACATTCTACAGATCTTCTCTACAGCACCAAACCCATAGTAAACAATAACGTATTATACACTTAATCATTTATGAGATTAGATCTTATGTTAAGTGTTCTTACTTTAATAAAATAAAATTAATAAAGTCAAAAAAGAAGGAAAAAAAGAAACAAACGAAAAATCGTAAATGTAGTATCTGTGAGGGAATGAAACTGAGAGTCAGGAGATATCTATTCTAAATTTGGTTCAATCTTAACTCTCTATTTAATCTGGAGTAATGTTAGAGCCCAAAGAGATCTTAGAGGCCATTAAGTTCATTGATCTCATTTTACAGATTAAAATAATAATAATAATATAGACTCTTGCATGTGAAGTGATTGACTTGAGGCAACCCAAACTAATAAGTGGCTAAACTAACACAAGGCTTCTCTCTTCAAGATTAGTGCTTTTTAAACATTTATGGGCTATTTCCCCATTGTAATGTGGCTCCTGCAACATGATTCAAAAGTTAAATTCTGAAATTAAATCATCCTGTGATATTCTCATATTTATAAGGTACAAAAGATGAAATGAGAGAAATCTGGAACCATACATATTTCCTTTGAAGAAGTTAGAAAGTCACGTAGTTATAAAGGAGTTTCACTTGAAGAAGGAAAAAACAGGTCAGTTTTGTATTCAAAGCCTTGGATAGACACTAAATTCTGTAATCAACAGGCTAGGAGAGTAAGAAAAAAAAAGTTTTAGAATCAAGCTTTGCACAGAATTGTTGTTAAAGCCGTAATTACTGTGGCACTGCAGCTGGTTCCCCTAACATAGTATATTTCATTCCCTTGAAGATATTAATTTACTTTTTGAAATGTTCATTGCTTAGATTAAGATTGCGTTTTTGAAATATGTTCTCACATAATTTATGTAGGAGAAAACTATTCCTTTCCCCCAAAGTGCAGAATACTAATTTGAAAATGATCTATTTTCTATAATCATTTTACATTTCATTCTCCTACTAAAAGTAAGAATCTTGGTTATTTTTTTCTCTTTCATTTCCTGCATGAAGGTATTTTTATGCACTACAATTCAAGAATATTAGTCACACAATCAGCTTTTATTAAAATTCTATTTCCTTTTACTGTGAGGATGTAAGCTAGCTACATCGATCTGATATAATACAGATATGTAGAAAGAATGATCTATGTCTTAAGATACCAATTTCCAGCCATTATCAAGCGGGTAGATTCATTTCCTGACATGCCTAGGAATATCAATGTTCTACTAATAAGTATGCTTCTAAAGACATTCATTTCTGCCACTATTCATTCATTTCTCTCTCTCTCTTTTTTTTCTCTCTCTCCTATCTTTCCTTCCCTCCCTCTCTCTCTTTCTCTGTCTCCCCTAATCTCTCTCTCCTCTCCTTTTCCTTTTTCCTTTTATGTTTACCTATCTTTTTATATTAGCTTTTCTCTACCATCTCACTCTGTACCTGCAGTTTTACAATTATCTTAAAGACATTAATACAAAACATCCAAATCCAACTACCCATATCTTTATTGCACCATGTTAGTGGTGCTGGAGAGCAGATATACAGAATTTATAGAAGGTATATACCTTATCCTAAGGTAGTTCAAGATCCCCTTCGATAATTAACCTGCTAAATATTTACAAGTATTTTAGAAAGTGGAGGTCTGAGACATAGTGTCATTCACATGAATTATCACAAAACTTATTCATTTTCAAATACTGGGGCCTTTGTTCATGTAGTTCTTTGTTATCTGTGTTGAGATTAGTTCTAGAATTTACCTCATACTGAACACACACACAAACACACACACAAATGTTCATATACTATTCATGGTAGCTAGCCTTCAGGATGGCTCTCATAACTTTTCCTTATATTTTAACCCAGGTCAAGTAGTCTCCAGCTATGAATTTAGACTTGATCTCAGTAACTAATAGCATATCATGAAACTAATTTGTGACTTTGAGACTAGTCATAGAAGATATTTCCTCTACTGCACAGTTTCTCTTAAATCTCTCGCTCTGGAGAAAGGGCAGTTGGCATATTAAAAGAATTAAACAGCCCTAGTGAGGAGAGGCCCATGTGAGACAAACTAAGGCCTCACTCCAATAATCTGCAATCCACGTTGGTAAAACATTTTGAAAGCTCATCTTTGAGCCCCAGTAAAGGCTTGATGACTGTAGCCCTGGCTAACATCTTAACTCTAACCTCATGAGAGACCCCCCTCCACATAGTTAAACCTTTCCCATATTTCTGACCCACAGAAATGATATAAAAATAAGTCTTTAATGCTCTTTTAAGCCACCAAATTGGTTATATAGCAATAGATATCCTGAGTTCAGCCATTAAACACATTTTAATTTGAAAAAATTTTGGCTTCACTAAATTAAATTTTATTCCTTAAAAATTTTTTTCTTAGTATTCTATTTAATTAAAACTAATTTATATCCAACCTTTTCAAATGGATTGGAATGTTTGCTTGCTTGTTTATTTATTCATTTACTTACTTACTTACTTATTTTTATCTCATCTTTGAATCACTCACTTTGAAAAAAAGAGACACTAAAGGCTAATTCGAAATTCTTATCATAGACATAGTTTGAAGAATAACGATCCTCACTGTAGAGTGACCAGCCATTTTATTTGAGATAAGTATGTGATGGTATCTATGTATCTTTACTCTTCGATTGCTCCACTTTCAGATAAGAGCTATCAAAATCCCTTCATGATACAGTACAGTTAGCAGGCAAGGTTCTGGGTGGCAGCTGAGGAAAGAAGCTGAAGATGTCTCCATGAAGGATACAGACTTTAGCTATCACTTTTTCTCTGTTTCATAAGCACTTGTGCCCAGCTGACTGTGTCTACATGGCGAGAGATAAAAATGTGTTTTTATTCCATCAGGTTTAATCAGAAGTCCAGGGTCCTTTTATTTTATTTTATTATTTTTTTTGGAATATTTTTAAGCTTTAAAATCATTACAATAAAATATGTTGAATTTAAATTAATTTCTGTGTGATTTCTACATATTGATTCTGGGCTTGTGTCCTGGGCTGCAATATATAATATATCCACCTGGGCCTCAACATTCTTATATTACACAAATTAAATTGTCCTCAAATATCACATACCAGACACTTTGAAGATATACCTTGGGCCACATACTATACTAGGCATAGGATGAACACATATTAGAGAATAAAACAGGTGTGATGTGATGCTTCAAACTAATGGAAAGGAAACATATTAGCAAGTAAAATATGAATTAATAATATTAAGTTGTAATAAATGTTAAAGACATAAGAAAGGTAAAATGCAATGGGAGCACTATCTGCTTTTATTTTTATACATTGCTTCTAAACGTGCTAACTAAAATGACTTAAAAGTCTTTTTAACAGTCATATTATGTTATTTAGTATGCTGTGCTAAAATACTTATGCATTTTTTCACATAAATAGTTGTTAAATAGCCTCTCTCCCTAAATCTTTGTGTTAATATGTTTGTTTTCATTTGTTTGTTTTTACTAAATGCGAGCTTGTGTGTGTGTGTGTGTGTGTGTGTGTGTGTGTGTGTGTTGTGTGTATGTATATACATTAAATTTCCTCTTGTGAGGACATATCTAATTTCTTGCAGTATTGAGATTTATTTGAACTAATTTAATTTGTATTTTTTCAAACATATTGGTCATGTCCCATAGTTATGTCATTTTCAAACACAATACACATACCTTCCTTTTTCCTCTCATTTATTTATCCAACACTAATTTATAATTTAAAGATATTTAAACTTTTTATTAAGCATACCTTCTCTGGCATTAGTATCCAAGTCACTGAAAAGATGGTGGTCAGCGTAAAGCTATACAAGTACTTCATCTGGGTTAACACTATTTCATTAATCAAATTTAGGCTTCAGGTTTTTTGTTTGTCTGTTTATTTGTTTTGAAATTTTATGTGGGTCTTTGGTTTTCCTTCTTATTCCCTATTATTAGGTTGTAGTCAAAGACTACTTATGCGCCATCCCAGCCTGACTGAGATGGTCCAAGGAACTGAATTGTATTTGACCAGTTCTAATAGAAGCAGAAGAGGGACATTAAAAGCTCTTATTCTTTCTCTTCTTTTTGCCTGATATGCCTTTCATTAATTCTTATCTCTCAAAATAGTAAAAGACAATGCTTTTTATGGGATAAAAAAAATAGGAACAGAGCTCTTATTTTTATTGTGGAAACACTGTGTTAGCCTCTTACCAGGCAAGCGAAAACCTACTTCAGAACCAGCTTGGGAAATCAGCACTGGCATTCATACCCTACGTTTTTAACTTTGACTTTTATGATATCTTTACAGCAGGAATGAGTCTACAAACAGATGAACCATTTCTCCTTACTGCTTGAAGGGTATATCTTTAGAAATCATTTGAACTCAAAGCTCTCTGTTATTAGAGAGGTTGAGAGTTCTTCAGCCAAGTGTTTATAAGTAGCTGTGATCTGTGGCCAGATTCATCAATCTAACTCCCGAGAAGAAAGTGAAACAATTCAAAATAAATTAATCAGTATGCAGTGACAAGTTACACAAGATGAAGTAGACAAAAAAAGATTGTCTACATATATTGGCTCACTTATATTTTTAAATAGTACTGTTTGGTTTAGCTTGATTTTGTCATCTAGACTTAAAATTTTGATTTGAATCTATTTTTTTAAAAAAATAATGCTTGTGATATTAATAAAAACTTTTTTTAATTAAAATTTTTTCTTTGTAGTTTTCAGAAAAAAATGTGACAGCACATATTGAGAAATGAATGTCTAATGCTTGAATTTCCCCCATAGAATCTGAAAAAAGCATTTCTTCTTTCAGGTACTAAGATTAAATCTCAAATTGTCATCAATGATTAAAAGCAAACTTTCCGAACAACTATTCTTAGGCAATAAAATTTTAGTTTTATAAGTAAATATCAATAGGAATGCGTTAATAGGAGGCTTCGAGTCAAGATGGCAAAGTTGATATATGCTGCGCTCACTTCCTCCAACATTGACATCAAAATTACAACCAAATTATAGACCAATTAACTAGAACAGTAATTAAATAAAACTACTATAACTGAGGATATAAAGAAGGCACATTGAGACTGTTAGGAGGGGTGGAGACATGAAATGGACTGGTCCCACACCTGTATGTGATGGTTAGAAACCAGATGAGATATCTCAGCTGCAGAGGTCTCCCTTGGGGAGCAAGTGAGCCAAGCCTGGAGTAAAAGGTCCTGGAAGAGGAGTCCCCAGAACGAAAGGCTGTAAAAATCAGGATTAGACAGAGGACTGCTGTAAACCCAGACATCCTACTAAAGGGCTTGCTAGCAAACTGGTAGCTCAAAACCTTCGCTCTAAACTCCAGTGAAGGGGCAGCAGCTCAAAAGGGCCAAGGGACATATAGGGAGAAACTGAATTTGGTGACTTCAAGGTGAAAGCTGGAGGGGAGGCTGCCAGAGATTTGGTGTTGAGTCCCTCCACAGAGCCTGCAGGTTCAAACATATGCCAAATCTAAACCTACGTTAACTAAGAAAACACTACTCACCTCACCTACATTAACTAAGAAAACACTACTCACCTGACTCCATAAGACCCTGTACCCTACTCAACTTACTTACTGCCCAAACAGCCAGTCTCAGCCGAAGCTGAGAATTTTCCTAAAATCTCTCAAGGTCTGCAGGCTCCAGGCATGTGGAGATGTCTTTGATGTGCCCTATGCCTCTCATTGAGGGGCCCTGACCTATTAGCAGCTGGGCTTGGTTCATAGCATAGCTCTGATTCACAGTTTATCCCTGCCCACAAGCATCCAGAACCCGCACAGGCAACATAAAATTCAGATTTCTTTGTAGCACTTACCAGGTGGCCCCAGGCTGGACACAGGCAGTGGCTAAACTTGGCTGACAGCAGAGCCTCTCCCAAGAGGTACAAGAACCAACAAACGCAGCCTCAGACCATATCAACACGCCCCCAGAGTATTTCCAAAAATGGCCCATGCAAAGGGCAGACTCAGCAGACACCAGAGCCCCACTTGGATGAATCCCACTCTATAGGGTCAGCCCATGAATAGCAGCTTGTCCTCTGAAGTCATGGCCAGTCCTCACAATCAGTTAGCCTGAGAGTCACTCCCATCCACTGATGTGGCAACAGAAATCAAGTCTCACCTATAAGAGGAAGGAATACATGAACCACTCAAGGGACATTCTGGGAGCACCCAGCTCAGGTGACCAGGGAGACTCTGCAACTGGACCTAAAGAACACATACTACAAAAGGCCATCCTCCCAAGCCCAGGGACATAGCAGTTCTACCTCACACATAGAATCAAACACACAGAGGCAGTCAAAATGAGGAAACAGGGAAACATGTCCCAAATGAAAGAATATGACAAAACTCCAGAAAAAAAAGATCTCAATTAAATAGAAGTAATCAATCTACCAGATACAGAATTTAAAACACTGTTAAAGAGATTTTCAACGAACTTAGAGGAAGAATTGACAGACTTAGTGAGAACTTAAGCAAAGAAACAGTAAACATAAAAAGAGATATAGAAACCATACAAAAGAACTGATCAGGAATAAAAAGTACAGCTGAAATGAGAAATACAATAGAGGGAATCAACAGTTGATTACATGAAGCAAAGAATCAAATAAGGAATTTGTAAGACAAGGAAGCAGAAAACACCCAATTGGAACAGTAAAAGAAAAAAAAAATTAAATGAGGATAGTTTGTTCTCTGGGACATCATCAAGTCAAGTGTAATAACATTTGGATTGTAAGGGTAACAGAAGGAAAAGAGAGTGAGCAAAGGATTGGAAAACTACTTGAAGAAATAGTGACTGAAAAATTCCCTAACCTGGTGAAGAAAATAGATATATAAGCATAGGAAGCATGAAGAGTCTCAAACAAGGCGAACTTAAACAGGTCCACACCAAGAAACATCATAATTAAAATTCCAAAGTATAAAGACAAAGACTGAACCTAAAAGCAGCAAGAAAAAAGAAGTTAGTTATCTGTAAGGGAGCTCCCATAAGATAGACTAACAGCTGATTTCTCAGTAGAACTTTGCAAAGTGAAGAAAAATGAGGATGAACATCAAGACTATTCTACCCAGCAAGGCTATCATTTAGAATCAAAGGAGGCATGAAGGGCTTCCCAGAGGAAAAAAAAATCTAAAGAAGTTCATCAACACCAAACCAGTATAGCAAGAAATGTTAAAGAAATGTCTTTAATAAGAAAAAGGGGGAAAAAAAAACCCATAAATATAAATAAGAAAATGGCAATAACTACATACCTTATCCACAATCATTTTAAATGCAAATGGAGTAAATGCTGCAATCAAAATACATAGGGTGGCTGAATGGAGAAGAAAAAAGATCTATACATATGCTATCTACAAACATCCATTTTAGATCAAAAGACATACACACACTGAAAGTAAAGTGATGGGAAAAGGTATTTCATGCAAATAGAATTGAAAGAAAAGCTAGTATAGCAATATTTATATCATACAAAATAAACTTTAAAATGAAGGGTATAATAAGAGACAAAGAAAGACATTTCATAATGATAAAAGGATCAATCCAAATAGAGTACATAACCCTTGTAAACATGTATATGCCCAACACAGAAATATCTAAATATATAAAGCAAATATTGATAGACATAAAGAAATAGATTGACAGTAATACATTAATTGTTGGCAACTTTAATACCCTATTGGCATCAATAGATGGATCATCTAGATAGAAAATCAATAAGAAAACAGTGGCTTTAAATAATACATTACAGCAGATTAATTTAATTGATATTTCTAAAACATTTCACACCAAAGTGGCAGAATATACCTTCCTTTCAAGGGCATATGGAAAATTTTCCATGACAGACAACACATTAGGCCATAAAACAAATCTCAAAAATTTTAAAAAGAATGACATCATATCAAGCATCTTCTCTAATCACAATAGTATGAAACTAGATGTCAATTACAAAACACACGCACACACACACACACACACGAAAAATGTGGTGGCTAAGTAACATGCTACTAAACAATAAATTAGTTAACAATGAGATCAAGGAAGGAATTAAAGATACTTTGAGACATATAAAAATGAAAACACAATGACCCCCCAAAATTATGAGACACAGATAAAGTAGTCCTAAGAGGTAGATTCATAGCAATACAGACCAATCTCAAGATTTAAGAAAAATCTCAAATAAATAACCCAACTTACATCTAAATGAATTAGAAAAAGAAAAAAATGCAAAGCCCAAAGTGAGTGGAAGGAAGGAAATAATAAAGTTCAGAGCTAGAATAAACAAAATAGAGTCTAAAAAAATACAAAAGATCAATGAAAACAAGAGCTCGTTCTTTGAAAAAGATAAACAGAATGGACAAAATTTTAACAATACTCATCAAGATAAAAAGAGAGAAGACCCAAATAAATAAAACCAGAAATGAAAGAGAAGTGAAACTGACACCACATAAATACAAAGGATTATAAGAAAATACTAAAAACAATTATGTGCCAATAAATTAAACAATTTGGAAGAAATGGATACATTCTTAGAAACATACAATCTTCCAAGACTAAATTAAGAAGAAATAGAAAATTTTAACAGATAACTACTAACAAAATTGAATCAGTAAAGCAAACAAACAAACAAACAAACAAACAAACAAAAGCTCCCAACGAACAATAGTCCTGAAGCAGTAGGCTTCACAGGTGAATTTTACCAAACAGTCAAAGAAGAATTAACACCTATTCTTCTCAAACTATTCCAAAAAATTCAAAAGAAGGGAAGAATCTCAAGCTCATTTTATGAAGCCTGCATTACCCTAATTCCAAAATCAAAGACTGAAAATTATAAGACAATATCTCTGAGGAACACAGATAGAATAAAACGAAACATTAGCAAATGGAATTCAGCAATACATTAAAAAAAATTTACACCATGATTAAGTGGGCTTTATTCCTGTGATGCAAATTTGGTTCAATACTCATAAATCAATTAATGTGATGCACCACATAAACAAAATAAGGTATAAAAATCATACGATCATATCAATAGAGGTAGAAAAAACATTTGACAAAATCTAGCATCCATTTATGATAAAAACTATCAGCAAAATGAGAATAGAAGAAACATACCTCAATATAATAAAGGTCATATATAAAAAACACACAGCTAACATGATACTCAAAGATGAAAAGCTAAAATAATTTTCTTTAAGATCAAGAACAAGACAGGAATGTCTCTTCCACCACTTTTATTCAACATCATATTGGAAGTCCTATCCAGAGGAGTTGGACAAGAAAATGTAATAAAAGGCATCTAAATTAGGAAGAAAGAAGCAAAACTATAATTATTTGCAGATGACATGATACCATATCAAGAGAATTCTAGACATTACACCAAAAAACTAAGAGAATTGGTAAATGAATTTAGTAAAGTAGCAAGATAAAAAATTAATATTCAGAAATTGGTTGGATTTTTATATACCAATAATGAACTACCAGAAAGAGAAATTAAGAAAACAATCTCATGTACAATTGTATTGAGAAAATGAAATAAAGCACCTAGCAATAAATTTAGTGGAGAAAAAGACCTGTATTTAAAAAATTATAAGGCATTAAAGAAAGAAAATTGTCGGGAGCCATTTTGAGGAAAACGAGACTGTTTGTTAAGCAGGATCTTTTTGCGAAGTTGGCCAGCTGTGCAGTCTGCTGACTCAGGAGGAAGTGCACCTGGTGTGGGGCGGGAAACAGAATGTTACAGAGTTTCTGTGATTGGTTGTTATTTAGAGGTGTTTTGCTGCTTACACACTCAGTAGAGTATAAGTATGCGTTGCAAAATAAACTTCAGGCTGCTGCAGTATTGACTGTAAGCCCTCCCGAATCTATCTCTTGTCTCTGTCTTTTTCTTCAATCCACACTCCCCATCTCAGGTGCTGTTTGACCTAGGCCAGCTGGCTCCAGCAGAAAATGAAGATACAAATAAATACAGACACATACCATGCTCATGGGTAGGAAGAATTACCATCAATACCACGCACACACTATCCAAAGCAATCTATAGATTCAATGCAATCCCCATCAAAATATCAATGGCATTTTTTTTCAAAGAACTAGAATAATCCTAAAATTTGTATAAAATCACAAAAGGACTCCAAATGGCCATAACAATTTCACAAAAGAACAAAATTGGAGATATCACACTACCTGATATCAAACTATACTAATAAGGCTGTAGCAATCAAAACAGCATGGTACTGACATGAAAAACAGACAATAAATCAATGGAAAAAAATAGAAAGCCCAGCAATTAATGGTCAATTAATCTATGAAAAAGGAATCAAGAATATATAATGGGGTAAAGATATTCTATTCAATAAATAGTGTAGGAAAAACTATATAGACACATGCAGAAAAATAAAACTGGACCACGTTCTTCTCCAGATACAAGAATAAACTCAAAATGGATTAAAAATTTAAATTTAAGACCTGATATTATAAAACTCTTAGAAGAAAACAGGTGGTACAGTCTCTGACATTGCTTTTAGAATTTTTTTTGGGGGGGGAGGGCGGGGATCTATCTCCTCAGGCAAGGGAAACAAAAATAAGCAAATGGGTCTATGTCAAACTAAAGTTTTTGCATAGGAAAGGAAACTATCAGCATAACAAAAGATAACCTACCAAATGGGAGAAGATATTTACCAATGATACATGTGAAAGGGGTTAATACCCAAAATATATAAAGAACATCAAAAAATAATCCAATTAACATGAAAAAATAATCCAATTCAAAAATCGGCAGAGGACCTGAACAGGTATTTCTCCAAAAAACATACAGATGGCCAATAGACATATGAAAAGATGCTCAACATGATCAATCATCAGAGAAATTCAAATTAAAACTACAATGAGATATGATCTCACACCCATCAGAATGGCTATTATCAATAAGCCAACAAATAACAAGTGTTGGCAAGGATGTGGAGAAAAGAGAACTCTCGTACATTGTAGGTGGGATAACAAATTGGTAAAAACTTTCTGGAAAACAGTATGGAGGTTCCTCAAAAAATTAAAAATAGAACATTCTATGACCCAGCAATTCTATTCTGGTATTTTTCCAAAGAAATCAAAAACCCTAATTTGAAAAGATCCATTCATTTCCAAGTTTGCTGTAGCATTGTTTATAATATCTGAGATATGGAAGCAACTTAAGTTCTATCAATGGATGATTGAATAAAGAAGTTGAACATACATACAATAAAATATTCTTCGAGTTTAAAAAGTAATAGTCTTACCATTTACAACAGGGAAGAACCCAGAGGGTATTATGCCGAATGTAATAAGTCAGACAGAGCAAGACAAATACCATATGATTTCATTAATATGTGGAATCTAAAAAAAACAAAGTAAAGGAACACAAAAAATAGAAAGACATTCATAGATACAAAGAAAAAACTGTAGTTGCCGGGTGGGAAGGGGATTTGGGAGGCTGGGTGAAAAGGTAAAAGGGTTAAAAACACAAATGGGTAGATACAATGTAGTTACAAGGATGTAAAGTACAGCTAGGGAATATAGTCGATAAAATTGTAGTAACTGTATATGGTGTGCAATGGATACTGGACTTATCAGGTAATATCAATCACTTAGTAAGTTACATAAATATTTAACCATCATGCTGTACACCTGAAATTAATATTGAATGTCAATTGTAAGTGAAAAAAAAAAAAGAAATGCATATATAACCATAAAAAGATAGATTTAAAAAAAATCAAATACTTTTATTAAGCATTAGGAATCAGTGCATTTTTATTAACTTGTTTGCCATTGTATATTTTAGCTAGAGATCTTCATAATACCAACTCTACACCACAAATTTGAGTGACACTATCAATTAAAGATATATAAAATAGCAAAGACTTTGAACTTTGAATTCATGAGATCTGGGTTTGAACCTGTGTTACTTTTAATTAGATACTTAACCTGTCAGAGCTTAGTTTCACATTCTGCATAATATGAATAATAATTTCCATTCATAGTGTTATTGGGGAAATGAAAGATAAGATGATTCTATCAATAGTAGATAGTCCATAAATGTTAATCAAATTTGAGTTTAAAAGACAAAGTTCCTGTTTTTAAAATAATTTACTTTGGTAAATTTTACTTCATTTGATAACAAGATAGGACTAAGTCATGGAATGGGTCATGATTTGACAATAGGTAGAAACTTTGCTCATCTGATGGCTTTGTCTCTCTCTTCATTTCTTCAATTTCTCTCATGCACATTTTAATCTATACTAAAGATCAGGAAAACTAGGGTCAAATGCCAAATGCCAAGTCCTTCATTTAAATTTGAGAGGAAATACACTTCTCTTTAGCTCAGCATGAATAGAATAAGAATATGAGAAAAGCTAGAAATCTTGAAAAAGAGAAAATAGTTACCAAAAGAAATATTAAAAAAGAAAAAAAAAACTAAAAATACTGCAGTTAGAAGTTCTTGGTTAAAGCAAAAATCTTAAGACACAATGAGAAGGTTATTTAATTACTGTATAGTGTCATTAAGTCACTATACAGTAGAACTTCAGTAATAGACACACTTAATTACTGAGATGGGCAAAAAACTTTCTAGATACTATGAGTTAAATAAATGGCAAACTTAGTAATACATAACCTGTTTTCTAGAAACAAAGAATGACTAAGAGAAAGACCTAGACACAATGTGAATTACAAATCTATTATAAATTCTGTAACATTTATGAAGATTCTTGGTAAGAAAAAGGGGTTTAGAAAATGATAAGTCCCAAATTAAGTATTTTTAAATAATTTTCAATTACATTCCTGCCAACTTCAATTTTGATGAAGACATTCAGAAAATAAATGTGTTTTTTTGTTTGTTTCTTTATTTGTTTTGTCAATTGGGACCCAGCATGCTTACCTCTGGTATTTGAGAGTAGAATAATTTTAATGTTGGTCAGTCCCCAATTTTGCTTATGTGCTATGACATAGAAACACATTTTCTTTCTTAATTTTTCTCTCTCTGCCTTTATCATTTTTCTTTCCATCTCATCTCTCATTTCTCTCCTTTTACTTCTTCCACATCTTTGTTTTTTATCCCAGATAACAAAATTTAAATGCAAAACAAATAAACAAAAAACCAACCAACCAACAAACAAAAAACAAAATACCTGGCCAGCTCTGGTTTGGAAACATCATAAGAGAAGTTGAACAGAAAATTACCAAGGTGCTAACATAAACTATTTCTCATGTCTTAATGAGTTTATAAATACTGAAAAATATACTATACAGTTCAATATTACATTGTGACAAAAGTAGAAGTGTTTAGGACTCCAAGAGTGGACAATTAATGAGGATTTGGGTAGATTAGGAGATACAAATTGAATTTATTAGAGAATGACTTTTAAACTTTTATCATCAAAATTCAGGGAGACAACAAAAGGCGATAGAAACTTTTAAAATTTTAAACTCTATTGCTCAAAAATTGTATCCTTTTAGAACAATTATGATACGAAATCTCTTTAAGTCATAGTCTTCTCAGCTTCAAATGGAAAAAAAACCCAACACAATTAATGTTTCTTATTGGTTTTAAATGATATAACATATATGATATCTCTGACACTGATTTCACTCAATAAATTCCTGTTAACTATCAGCTGCCCCAAAAGACAATCCTCAACTCCCTTTATTTTTGCAAATATAGTCATGACCTAGTCCTATAGAACAGGCAGAGATTGGTGATTATTTTTCTAACTCTATTATCATCTGCTCATCCTCATATTCTCTTGTAAGATTAGGAAACTCTCTACAGAATTCATCTTTAAGCAAAAAATTATATAAAATTAGTAGTGGGTAATGAAGGTACTTATTAAATTACAACAAACATTTTAAAAATTAGAATAAAATGCAATGAATACATCATAATTTATTGGGTAATTAATTTCCCCCAAACTTTTTTGTGGTATGACTGTGCAATGAAATTGGAGACTTTCAGATTTTAAATGACCCTACCAATCTTCTAAAGGAGTTTTGACAATGTGGTAGAAAAGAGGTGCTCACTTAATGTTTTAAAAAAATAAATGACCTGATGAGAAAAATATAATGGGCAATAATATTGATATTGGCACATTGGAAGAGAGTAAGATAATATTTAAGAGACTCTGCCAGATGAAGAGTCATGAAATGAAAAAGGCTTGGATTTAGGTGATAGTATTCAAGGTGAAGGAGGTAGAATAAATCTGAGCGACATTTCCTTGAGAGAAAGAGACAGCAGTTGTGAATCGTTATAGCAATTACCTTGACAGAACAGAGTATGGTGCTGACTAGTTCAGGCTCAGAGAGTGTTGTTACATTGCATTGAGAGAACAAGTAGTCTAGGTCGAGAGCTCCTCTGGGGTCAAAGAAGAATGCCAGGTATCCGAATTGCATTTAGGCGGTTTATCTTTAAATCAGAAGCTCGATAGTTCTTTATATAAGATACATTATTTTAAGACTGATGCCAGAAAAGTAAAGTTTCTGAGAGATAAAGAAGGAAGACTAGAAAGTTGACAAACTCTGAAAATAAAGTTCCAGGCTATTCTGTCGGGACAACCTTGAGAATCAGCTGTTAGCATCCCATTTTTTTGGAACAAAAAAGTAGTTGAGTCACACAATATCAATTTGTTTGAAAGGACATCTGTATATATTAACAGATGGCACTGTTTCAAGAGCTACTACAATCAAATAAAATAGCTTGAAGGGAGATTTATTCAAATTGTAGCTTGTCTCTATCTCTGTGTTTTTTCATAAACCTAAGATACATTTATTTACCTCTCTGCTTTTATAAACCAAGTCTTTATAAATGCACATTCTTATTCAGCATTCAGTTGCTGATGCACTTTATGTCTTCCTTAAGAAGTAAACTCCTAGGTGTTTACCTTAGTTTAAGTTTGCATAGATAACTGTGCACCAAGCAGAGTCTGCAAAAACTGTGCTTAATGAGTACCTCTTGATAAAAATCACCTCATAAATATTTTACAGTACAGAAAAAAATGAACACTGTATTTATCCCACCTTTTGGACAGTGGACCAAATTCATTCATAGATCCAAATACTGATGAAGAAATATCACTGCTCTGAAATGGTTAAGATTTATCTTCACAAAGTGCAGCTTTAAAACCATGTCAGCACTGCACATAGCAGGACTGATGTTTTTTTCTCCTTTTCTATGTTCTTACGCTGACATAGTAATAGCTGTCAAGAAACCCAAAGAAAAAATATAGCTGAAGGGAGGCAAAGTTCTTCCAGCCAAGCTTTGTTATGCTCAAAGTTTACAAGGAGCATTAGCTGGCACCCTATCTTACCTTCTTCTTCAGACACTGGAGAGAGCAGAGGAAGCTGAGAAACAGATCGGATCTATTTTCCTGGTCATTGCCACTGTCAGAGTTGAGATTGGACTACTTTTTGTGCCTTTTGTAAGTCACAATTCACAAACAATATGATACCCTTGTCACCAACTGAAGAAAATTAGATAATGACAGGTTGTATGTATTAGATAATGACAGGAAATTTTAATGCAAATGTAGACATATTTTAAAGTAATATCTAGAATTGTTGACAAGAATGAAAACAAACATGACCGAAACATTCCAGATAGAATATAAAATATACTAATTTCCTTGAAGGTAAGATGTCAATATATATCAAAAATTATAATAATAACATTTGTCTTAAATTATATACTTTTAAGTTAGTTAATAATAGTTATACTTCATAGCAATTTCTCAAGGAAATAAAGAAAGAGCCATAGGTCAATATATGTATATGTGTATTCATTGCAATATTATTTAAAATTGCCAGTGACTGATTGGCTTTTTCAGGGCACTAATTGAATCCTTGGCTGATATAATTAGAGAAATTTGCAAAGCTCTGAATTCCTCGCAAAAATTGTTATATGTTTTGTGTGTATAAGCTCGCAATGAGCAACCTCTGGGAGAGCTGGCACCAGGCAGATACATATTTTTCTTCTCATACATTTGCCTGTGAGGAAGACTCTCGTTTCCTTTCAAAAAAATTCCAATGTCATAAAGATCAGCAACTTCACATCAAAAAGCAGAAGAAGCTCCAAAGGACAAATAGAAATACTAAAGAAAGTATTTTTAAAATATGCTTTTAGATATTGAATAAGATAATCTGTTCACTGGACATAGAACTAAAGATCAACAGAAATTAAAGATTTTAAATGAACTATTTAATGTAAATTTAGGTCTTTAGATTTTGTGTTAAAAATGCATATTGAATTTAGAAACAAACATATTCCTGTAGCACTTTTTGAACCATTCATCATGTTTCCATATGTATAACCTTAAAATATTCCATAAAAATAGCTTTTTCACACAAAGACTGCATCTAACAGTTTTTTGAGGCTACTGAATATATACAGGTGAATAAGATTAAGAGAAGCATCATTGCTTAGAGCCTTCTCACCTATTGACAATAGACTTTTACCTAGAAACTTTTAAATTCCTGCTTGCATTCCAAAGAATTAGTGGAAATGTTAATTTTTGAAAAAAAAAGTAAGAATTGATTTAATACCAAATCTAATTTTACCATTAAAGAAACAAGACTTGAGAGATCAAATGATTTGCCAAAAGTTATAAAATTAGTTAGTGTTGTCCAGCTAGTTAAGAATTAGGCTTACAGCTGCAACTTATCGGATTCCATAAACAAATGTCACTGTAAATAGAAATTAATTAACTAATTAAAATAAAAAAAAAGAATTAGGCTATCTCCTTACCTAATGCTCCTTAACCCAAGTAATAATTCCTTCTTTTACCTCTATAGATTCCTACTTAACGAGATAGGATGTCTGTCAAATGGCCAAACTTTACTATTATGATCAACTTTAATAGGAATATACTTATGTAATTTATTTGCATTACAAATTTCAGGTAGCAAATCCCACATTTGCCAGTATTTAATGTGAAAAAGATAAAGCTTTTACTCATTGACTTATACATGGTAGTTGGTATAATATTGCTGCTATTATAAGAGAAATAGAATTGCTAAAAATAATAAAAGTAATAATAATTAAATCTTAGGCTGTTAATATCATTTTGAAATTCAGATAATGGGAAAAGTGAAATATGTTATATTTTACATGGAAACCATTTTACTTGAATAAGTTCTGTGTTCAATTACAGTCTATACTTTAAGATGATCTTTGGCTAACTGGAATACTTCCCATGAATATCAGTCATAGTCCAAAGACTTAGAATGAATGAACTCTTTTCTCTTTTAAGAAGTAGTTAACCGGGGCAAAATGGAGAGATATTCTAACCTCAGAAATGCTGAAAAAGAACATGGAGAGAATAAATAAGTAAATGAACATGAAACAAATGGATTAAAGTAAAGCTTTTTATTGTTTTTCTGCTCACTAAGCATTAATTTTTAAAAGGCCAGTTCACATCCAAGTGACTAAAAGCTGTGCTTTTACACAGAGAATGGTGGGGAAGAGACTCATGTTGGTGTTACTGTTATATTGTAGCAATTTTTCAACAGCAGTTATACTTTTGTGTAAATTTAAATTGTATGGTATTTGCTTATGGATTATTAATCAAACAGAAATATTCAACTACAGTTTCCCCTCATAATTAAACTTTCATTTTGCATAATACGCCATTTGCACTTCATCTCAAACTGTAATCTCATTGATATAAAAGAAATGTCAACTTCAAAGTCACCATCTCTTACAAATTATAAATTCAGCCTTGTGGATTAATGTTATAAGTGGCCTACTCTTATGATAATTAAATGTGAATAAACCATGCTTTAGAGGCAATCAAGCAGAAATCATTTCCCCAAAGATGCACAAGAATAGATTACCTGAACAATTCAGTTCTATGCATTTTAATACATATATTGAAATCATTTAATAGAATTTCAAAATTTAATAGGATTGATATGTAAATATAAATTTCAGGAAAGCACCACTTTTATTGTTCTTTTTCAAATATATGTTAATGAATCTGATAAAATTTATTAAAATCTGTATTATGCATATGAGGGAAAATAAATTTCATTATTCTTTTAGTTATTAAAAATATTATTGAACATAAAGTTAGTACTTTTGAGATGGAGAACTGAGCTCCTAACAAACTTATCCTCACACAAATAACAGCCATAAATATTTGATAAAACACAAAAATATTTTAGATAAGGGTTTTGGAGGCTGAATAAAGTAGAATATTTCCAGAATATTTCTTCAAAAATTGGAGAAAATTACCAGCATGTAGTAGATCCCTATTTTATTATTGGTTTACTCTTTGGTACATGCAGATTCAGAGGAGAAAGGCTGAAATGACTTCTGGTCAAAGGAACAAGGGGAAGGAGCATGGGGGTAACAAGGCTGCCAAAAGTAAGGGACAAAGAGAGTCTGGGAAAGAACATCATTAATTCGGTACATAAACTCAGCCCAAGTTCCTGGTCAGCCACTGAATAACTAAAGTGTGAGTGGGAGATGGTGAGCAGAACTAAAGCAACTTACAACTAAGAATTAAAGACAAGGAAGGTGCGAGTCACTATGCACTACAGCTATGGCAGTCTGCAATATGAGTTTAAACAAGAAAATTGCCTGCTAAAATCAAAGGTATAAACAATCTTCAAAGGAAAAAACAAATCCAGAATCTATATATTATAGCACTCACAATAAGTAAGCAAACTTAATTGTAGAGTGGAGATGACAAAGAACCAGTGCATTTGAAAACCTATCAATAGATTTCAGTAAATTGAAAGGTGAAAGAAAAAAAAATAGAAAATGAACTGAGCCTGAGGGAACTATGGGACATTCTGTAGCTTTAAACGCCACCAAAAGCTTTAGTAAAAGAAGAACAATGTAAAAGCAATGTAATGAAAGAGCGTGTTAATGATAAGAGCAAAATTAACAAAATAAACAATGCAAACAGTAGAGAAAACTTGTAATACTAAATGTTCATTAAAAAAATTTAGATTAAAATTTCCAACAAAAAAATAAGCTACAAATCATCAGTATCAGAAATGGAAGTTCTTTTAGACCTTAAAATAATAATGAATTAATATTACAAGCAACATTATGCCAAACGATTGACATTTTGGATATAATAAAAAATTCCTTGAAAAATAAGAACCTTGAAAGTACACTCAAAAAGGAGTAGATAACTTGGATAGCTCTATATTAATTATTTAAATTGAACTAATAGTTAAACACTTTTTTTACAAGTAAAATCACAGGCTACGATGGCTCCATGGGTAAATTCTGCCAAACATTTATGAAAAAAATAAAATCAGTTATACACAAAGTCTTACATAAAATAGAGAAGATATCTCAACTCATTTTGAGACTTTGGCATTATCTGAAAACTAAAGGAAACACTAGAACAAATGATACACTATAACAATAAATGATAAATGTCATTTTTCAAATCAGTAAAGAAGATAAACTTTTAAAATTATTCTTTAGGAACAATTAAATAACCAAAATAAAAACTGAAAAATCATGAACTATTCCTCATATCCCATACAAAAGTAAAAATCCAGTGAGTCACAGATATAAAATAAAGTTGAAATATTCAAGTACTAAAGAAACAGTGGTTTATTTTCTTTATATCCTTAGAGATGAGAAATTGCCTATGTCTTAAATTCCAGAAGCATTAATGAAAAAGAAAACAAGTTTGTTTATACAATTGTTTAAAATCTTGTATATGCAAAAAAATACCTAAGCAAAATATGATAAACTGGGACAAATGTCTTTCAAACATATGAAAAGATGTTCGAGTATTTTATAATAAGAACTACACTGAGAATTATGTTTAAAACTATACTGAGAATTATTATTATTTTTTTCCCTAAGAAAACAACCAAAATTCTCTGTTGGGCAACCTAATAAGTCTGCGGGAAGACACACTTTCTTTCATAATTGTTGAGAATGCAACATGGAATGGAATTAGATATTTCTCAAACAAATTATATATTTATTTAGCTTTTTACCCAGAAGTCCTATATCTCAGAATCTTTCAAAAACATGCAACAAAATATGAGATAGTGTGTGGTAATGACTATTTTTTGACATTTTTAAGAGCAAAAGATTAGAAATAATCCAAATGTACATTAGGAGGTGACTGGTTATGTAAACTATAGCACATCATCACAATGGATTAGTGTGTGATTGTAAAAATGCATGAAGGAATCTTAATATTTTGCATGGAGTGATCTCCAGGATATATGATTAGGTAGAAAATAAAGAAGCAAAAAAACAAGATGCAGAACAGTGTTTAGAATGCTATCTTTTGTGTAAGGAAGCAGGGACATAGACAGATAGGTGGATTAACACACATATATTTGCTTATGTTAAAAAAAAAGAAAAAGAAAAAAATGGACTAGAAATATAAACCAAAGTTCAATTAAAAAGTTAACCAATTAAGGGAGAGAAAGAAAAGTTTTGAAAAGTCAGCAATGGAAGCTAGAATTTCTCAATAGACTATGGAAAAGCTAATTCATAGCAATGAATCTTTGTTGCTTTTTGAAAAATAAACTGAAGGGAGAGAAGGAGGGAGGGAAGTGGGAAGAGAGGAAGAGAGAGAGAGAGAGAGAGGAAGGGAACTGAATAAATTTGACTTAATTACCTCATTTGGTTGTGAATCGCAAGTGCTATAACACATGAGAAACTGCAGTGTTTGCACATGGAAGGCACTGCAATTAGCAATAACAAACAAGAATCTTGATGAATTGGCTAAGTAATAAAACATATTTTTATTCTTTTTATTTTTTTTTAGTCCTGCATGTTGTATTTCTATTATATCTCTTCAAGATGTCATTTATCTGGATTAAGCATGCCTAAAACTAAAATTCACGTCTGAGCTAATTATTGCAATTTATTAAAATGAAAATCATTGGAATTTCAGTTAATAATAATCTTAAGTGATTCATTTACTTTTCAGCTCACACCTGCTTTGGGGACTTAGGAACTATTCCCTGAATGAATTTGAGACCTGGTATATTGCCCTCATAGCATTCAAAGGAACATTTTTTCTTAACTACTAATTTCTATGGTAAGCAAGCCCATATAGTATTTACTCTGTATCAGGGTTATTGCTACTCTATCTATGCCAATGTGGAAATTTTGGTATAATTATGGTCAATGGGACATAATAAAAATTAATGGTATGTGTTTATAGCGCTGACAACTGTTGATCATATCCCATTATATAGGATGAAAAATCTATTTCTTTAAATATAGCATCATCCAACTGGTAGACAAAGGCAAGCAATGAAAAAGATTGTGGAGAACCATGCAACCTGTACTTAACTAAGTTGAAGCCAAAATAAACACCTATCATTTTTGCTTATCTTCCTTACGCCCTAGATGTCAGGGCACAAGGCTAGGCTTAGATTGTAATTGTTAGCCTGGACAGCTACTGCTTAGCAACAACTCTATACTATGGAATGGGGATGCGGTTTTGTTGGTCACCAAGTAATGTCAAATACAGTATAGTTTTTCAAGCAGGAAGTAAAAATAAGTTAATAATAACACATTGGAAGGAGAAAGAAAAAGAAAGCTGTGAGTTTTAGACTAGGTCAGCAAACTTTCTCTGCAAATGTCCAGATAGCAAATACTTTTGATTCTGAAGGCAATAAATGACCTCTGCTTTCTTCTCGCCCTTTCTGCCTCTCTTTCTCAATCTCTCTCTCTCTCTCTCTCTCCCTTTAAAAATGTTAAAAACAGGCACGTATGGCTAGTAGCTTTGTATTGGACAGTATAGGTAGCCCAACATTTTCCAAAACAATGTCTCCCATTTCATTTTTTGAAATTACATGTAGACTGTAGATTATACCAATAAGTTGTTTCTCAACCAGCTGCTTGTTCCTGAATAAATTAGATCTCCAAATATTATACGTTTATTTCACACTCAGAAGATTTTGTTCATAAGATTTGCACTCTTAGTATATTTATTTTGGTTGCATGGTTATCTGGGAAAAATTTGTCTCTCCTACTACATTGTATAATCTTTGAGGGAAGGTTTTATGCCTGATTTGTTCACTGCTTTAGTCCCAAAGTCTAGCACAGAACTTGATACATTGCCAGAAAGCAATAAATATTTGTTGAATGAAATTTGCGAGGCTCATAATAAAGCAATTCTGCAGTCAGTCTGGCAAACACTGAGTAAAACTAGTTTCATTAATAAGTTTTATATATTAATATAAACATTAAATTTTCAAAATGGGTTGACAAATACAGCAATCCCCAAAATACTGGAAGGCTTTGTATTTCGTGTTTATTTTCAGAATACTTATTAAAACCTAGCCGAATAGTCTTTTTTAAGTTTTTAAAATTTTTAATTACAGTTGGCATATGATATTATATTAGTTTCAGGTATACAACATAGTGATTAGACATTTATATAACTAACGAAGTGATCATCTTGATACATCTAGTACCCATCTGACATCGTACATAGTTATTACATCATAGACTATATTCCTTATTCTATATATTCCAATGACTATTTTGTAACTACCAATTTGTACTTTTTAAAATAACTTTTTGTTTTTCAATTATTGTTGGCATACAAGATTATGTCAGTCTCAGGTGTACAACATGGTTATTAGACATTTATATAACTTAAAATGATCATCCCATTAAGTCTAGTACCCATTAACAATATGCATATTTATTATAATATTATCGACTATATTCCTTATGCATACTTTATGTCCCCATGTCTCTTTTGTAACTATCAATTTGTATTTCTTAATTCCTTTTCTTTTTCACCCACTCTCCCAAACCTGCTCCCATCTGGCAATCATTAGTTTGTTTTCTGTATCAGCTTGTTTCTGTTTTGTTTGCATTCTTTTTTTTTCTGTCTAACTTATTCACTTCACTCAGCACAGTACACTCTAGGTCTATCTATGTTGTTAAAGATGGTGAGATTTCATTCTTTTATTTATGCATTTGTTTATATTTATGGCTGAGTAATATTCCATCGTATATGTGTACCACCTCTTCTCTATCCATTCATCCATTGGTGAACACGTGGGTTGTCTCCATATCTTGGCTAATGAAAATAAACCTGAAAAAAAATATGGATTCTCACGTCCCTTCAAAGTAGTGTTTTGGATTTCTTCAGATAAATGTCTAGAAGTGGGTAACTGAGTCTTTCTTTGTCCCTTGTTATAGCCTTTGTTTTAAAATCTATTTTGATTGGTATAAATATTGCTACTCCAACTTTTTGTTTCCATTTTCATAAAACATCTTTTTCCATCTCTTTACTTTCAGTTTATGTGTTTCTTTTGATATGAAGTGAGTCTCTTATAGGCAGAATGTGGAAGGGTCATGTTTTTTTTATCCATTCAGCCACCTCATCTTTTGCTTGGAGCATTTAATCCACTTACATTTAAAGTAATCATTGATAGATATAAATTATTATTCATATTTTTCTTTTTTCTTCTTCTTAAAGAAGTCCTTCCAGCATTTCCTGTAATACTGAGTTGGTGATGAACTTCTTTAGCTTTTTTTATTTGAGAAACTCTTTATTGAATATTAATTCTTGATAAACTGCAATTTGAGAAATGTTATTCTAGGTCTTATATTAGAGGAATAAAAGTTCTTGCAACTCATCAATATTCTAGCCTAGCTTAAAGTCAAAGCTTTATAATAGTAAATGATGACATTTTTTCCTAAAATGAGCTTGCTTAAAGTTAAAAATAAGTTTAAAATACCTCTAGGATTCTGATATGGTTAAAAATAAATGGTCAGCATAAGACAGCAATTTGGAAACCACTGACCTAGGAAACTTCATAGATATGGTTGTTGCAGAGGTTGTTTGCTGCAAAAGAATTTAATTATTCAATATATTTTCCAAAATCTTTACCCCACAGACAAAATTGATAGGAAAAAATGTTAGGAGAATAGCAAAAACCAACTTTCACTGTTTTCCTACTTTTTGCCTAGGGAAATTTTTCTCCTTAGAAACAAGAAGTATCTTCTAAAAGTTACTACCCTCGGCATTTCATCTACCCCCATCCTTATTCTATGTAGCCCACATTGATCAGGTCAGATGTTAGTATGTTCATCATCATGGAATAGAAATAGAAATATATAAATTATGAAGGTTAAATATAGCCACAAATTTTGTGACACTTTTCCCAATTAGAAGTGATGACTATACTTCTATTACTTGAATCTGCATGTCCCCTCACTGCTTTCACCATTAGAATACAGTAGATGCTACTAGTTTTGCTGCCAGACCCTAAGTTGTTACGAGTTACCTATCTCTTGACACATTCTCTATGGGAGCCCTGAGCTACCACAAAAAAATCCAATGACTTTGAGATCGCCCTGCATGGCATTTAGTCAATTGTCTCAGCAGAACACAGTCCTCCAGCCATCTATTCTAAGGCACCATGTGCTCCAAGAGACTGTCTCCTCCAAGGCAGCAAGGAGGAACCTTTTTAGACCTTCCAGACCACCAAATTTTCAACTGAATACAATTAAGTAATCACCATTGATGTTCAGTTGTAGAGAAAGGGCTCCTTAACCAAGTCCCTGACCCATAAAACCATGATATATAATGCAATCCTGCTGATTTATGCTAAAAACCTTGGCTATGGCTTTGTTATGCAATGATAAATAACTTGAATAGAATGAAATAATCCTCAGTGAAAAAAGTAATTCTAAAAGGGCCAAAAAAAAAATCCAATTTCCTTGTAGTCCTGACAACTGAGAAAGCTTTTTTGAAATGTGGCCTGGAACATGTAAAACCTAAAGCAAGTATTCTTTTATTAGTTGGTCTATTCAGGATCAGTTATAAAAGCTTTCTAAGTCTGTTTTTCATCCATGAAAATGAGATTTAATACCTGATCATCTCACAAAGCTTCAAGATGAGTGATTTAGTTACAGAGTAGGGATAACGAACAAGAGAAAACTAATGTTAACCAAGTGCCTAGTATATGGCAAGTTTGTATCAGTTATTCTCCTTCCCCGTTACAGACCAGTGACAAAAGGACAGACTCAGCACCCGGAGACTAACTAATATTAACACTGAGGTGTTAGATAAAACTATTAACATCTCTAGAAATTCTACTATAATTTGAAAATGAAGGAGTGTTATTTTATCTACAAACCTCACTGGGTAATTTGTATTGGGATTCAAATATGTTGATTGCTATTAGCAGACTTCATACAGTTAAAAATTGCTAAAAAGTATGATATTGTAATGTTGGTCATAGAGAACAACAAGAAATCTATTATTTTTCTTAATTGAAAACCGCTAGATCCATATTTCAGTTTCAAGTCCATGTAATTTATGGTAAGCACAATGGGGATACCTATGGGGGAGTGGTACCTGCTTATTCCTTAGATTCCACTTCTCTTTAATCATTGAAGAATCCAGGTTCTGAGATCACTGTAAAATTCAGGTTCAATTTACCAGTAGAATCCTATCCTAAAATAACCAAATGTTCTTGCTCAACCTCCTAGAAGCTTTAGGTAGTGCTAAGCAAAATTAACTCTAAATAATGTGTTCATTTGCAGGTACCATTGAGAACTCCTTTCTTATCATACCTACATTTTGTATGGGTCTGATGTGCTTATTCTGTTCAGAAGAATTATTTTTTTTTTTATATAACAGAGGTTAGTAATATATGTAGCTGAGCAAGAAATTTGGTAGAGAAAGATTAGGTCAGATGTTGGGAACCTGAGCCTAGTTCAAACTCGATCACATCTTTGCTGTATGATCTTCAGGAAATCACTAGCCCCTTGAGCTACAATTTCAGCATTCATAGAAAAGTGATAATAAACTCTAATTTATTCTTTCCTTATGAAGTAAAATGACATAATATATGTAACAGTACTAGGACAATAGTAAAAAGTTCTGAAAATGAAAGTTACTTTTATAATATTACTATGAGGAGTACTTATTATTTTTGAGTCAGATTCTTTTCTGTAGTTGAGCTGGGCACAATAACCATAGGAAGACAGTGACATTTATGTGTGAACATTCAGCTTTTCCATGAAGAAGATAGATGCTCCACTAATTATAACTCCAAAACATGAGCCTGAGCTTTAGTTATGGTCTGTATATTTCTCTCAGGTGATTAGATATATAGTAAATAAGAACTTAGTCTCTATACCAATTTACCTGTGTATACACCTTTACTTTGCCACTTTCCAGATATTTGTCTTTAGTCAAGTAATTTAACCTTCTTGTACCTCATTTTCCTTATCTGCACAATGAACATTTGTTCAACAGATATTTTTTGAGGCCTTCCATACATTAGACACACTTATTAGGGCTGGGAGACAGAAGTGCACAAAGGAATGGAAGGAGAGAAGGGAGGAAGGAACTAATGAGGTAAAATTTTAATATTGAGTGATCCAGGGTGAAGGACATTTTTTTTTTTTCGGGGGGGGGGGTGCATTGGTAGTATTCTTATTGTTTTAATGTCTATGTAAGTTTGAAATTGTTTCCAAATAAACATTTACAAAAATGGGGCAAATTCATAAGCATGGTTTGGGTGGAGCCCAAGATTTTGTCTAGCAGTAGTTGAGCACATGGAAACAGAAACTTTGGCTTTCTTTTTGCTACATAATTTGAGTTACTCATTAGGACCGCAGAGAGACACAGTTGGTTTGAGGGATGTTAACTGAGCCTCACCTAGGATTTTTCTTTCAAATATTTCTCTTATAATGTTTTTAAAAATTCATCTGGCTACCAGAGCTCCTGACATGAAGTAGGTATTCAATAAATGTTTTTGCTATTCTTTTTCCCAAACAGGTAGGTATATATTATTGACAGGAATCATTTGTTTATGGGGTTGCTTATTAGGTCCATGTAAATATTCTTTACTGGGGTATTTCTCAGAGTGTGACTGTTGGAAAATTTGCATCAATATGAGGTAGCAGCATAACACCAAGCACACGAACTCTGCAATGAAGTTCAGATCCCAGCCCTGCCACTTACTAGAGTTGTGTCCCTGAAAACAACTCTGCATCCATTTCTTTCTCACAAAACACAGAAAATAAAATGTAGTGTTTTGTGATTTTAAAGAAGTCAAACATTTATAAAATGCTTGTAACAGTGTCTGGCATGTAATAAACACTATATGAGTGTTTGTTAGAAACATAAAAATTACCTCAGGGAAGGAAGACTTGATACAATGTAGGTTTATGGGTCTTACTTATGACTGAATGTACCAGAATCCTTGAGCTTATAGTATTTAACAAGATCTCCAGATAATTCTTTAAAACATTAAGGTTTGAAAGCCACTGCTTTGGTGGTTATTAAGAGCCTTGATGAACTGATTCTACAGGGGCAGCAAATACAGTAAAATACAACTTTACTTTCTATGTCACAGTCTTGGGTCTGAAAAATCTTCAAATCCTTATGGGAGATTGTTCTCCAAATCAAATTAAATGGACCAGTAAAACACTTTTCTGAAATGATTAGCATCTCAAACCTAACTATGCAGGTTTCCTTGACTTGTATTTTCCTGGTGGCTTCTTCTCTTCCTTATCAGTTTTTCCAGGGTATACATTGTTCATTCCATTTATTTGCTTGTCTGAGGACTAGATACGAATGGTGCTCTTGGGAATTTGGGATATAGTCCTTCTCCCTAATTTACTCAGTACTTTCTCTGTGCCTGGTAGAAAAGAAGCTCTAACAGGAAATTACAATTAAGCATGACAAATTTTAGCAGTGCTTTTATTTATTTATTTTTTTCCAAGAAGGGAATTTAGAGGAGCTGCGGGGAAGTTGCTATTTCTAATTCTTTTGTCATTGGAGTCAGTTTCTATAGTTAAACAGAATGACCTTACACAGTACAAATGGAACCACGATTTGAAGACAATTTTTCACATTAAAATTGACGAAGCCCACTGAGGCTAAGGCATCTGCTTCAATGGCTATTTGAGCAAAGGGAGGTACTGGAACCATGCCGATAGCTTTTGTTGTTCCTTAGAAGTGGTCGCTTTGTAACCCTAAGTTTTCAAAAGGACCTGAAGTTCATATAATACAATAAATATTACTTAGCCACTGAATTAGCATTAATCTTCCTTCTTCTTATCATCACCATCATCATCATCACAAAATAATGTCATGTGCTGAATTGTGTCCCCAGATCCACATTCCATCTGTTGAAGTCCTAATCCCTAGTACCTCATAACATGACTATATTTGTTGATAGGGTCTTAAAGACATAAATAAGTAAAAATGACATCATTAGGGTGAGCCCTATTTCAATATGACTCATATCTTTTTGATAGAGAAGAAATGTGGATACATATAGGCACCAAGGAAAGACCATTTGAAGATACAGGGAGAAAATGGCTATCCACATCCCTAAAATAAAGGCTTCGGACGAAACTAACACTGTTAATGTTTTGATCTTGTATGTCTCGCATCCAGAACTATGAAAAACAAATTTCTGTTGTGTAAGCCACCCAGTCTGTGGTACTTTGTTATGGGAGCACTAGAAAACTAATACAATAATAACTATAGCAGTACTAATATTTTATAGCATTTTAAATTTTATCAAATATTTACATGATATCATTAAAATTCACTCAAAAATACATAAACACTTACTATGAGAGAGGCACATTAATGTCATCAGTGCAATTTTACAAATGAAGAAACTAAAGCCCAGAGAATTTTGGTGAGTCACATGAAGTCCCATCCTTAATAAGGACTGAAGACAGAAGTGCCATTCATGTTTTCCTATTAAAAGGATTACATGCTTTCATTGCCTTACATGGCTTTCTTGGCCTACCTGCTCCCTAAAATCATGGCTCTGTAGGTCACGAGGTAGGCAGAGGCATTAAATACAGCATCTGCCTCCAGATTGGCTCCTTTAGATCTGGAAGTCAGTGCTGGGGCATGTTTGGGCACAATTCCTGACAGTTACATCTCTCAGTCACTTTAGTCATCATCCCTCTTTAGGTAGAGGAAGCATTAGGGGTTGGTCCAAGAACTATTTTTGTTCATGATAAAATTTCCTTGTTCCTTTAGTATTCTTATATTTGGCTAGAAGAATAGCATCATCTTTGGGTGTCTCTTGTCTTTCAATGACCTTTTTCTGGGTCCTGACTTGAAAGGGGTTAGAAACCAAAATACTAGTGGCTCCTTTTCCTAAATCTCCTACAACTTGGGCTTTATCACTACTAGGTTAGTGGAGAATACGTGAGAGATTGCTTTGTCTTCTGCCTCATTTTCAGGAACTGTGTACTGCTAACTCCTCAGGTGAGGAAGATTGAGTGTGTGGCGGCGGGGGGTGGGGGTGGGGGGGGGTGGGTTGTGTGTGTACCTGGAGTGGGAAGAGCCACTCATTTTGTGGAAAGTTTTCAGCAAGTGTGCATTATCTTTTAATGTCTCATGTGGTAAAACAGACATCATTTACTTTGAAACACTGACCTTTTTTTTCTCTTCAGGAAAGCCTCTCCCCCACTTTTCTTTCCAAATCATTCCTATCCAGACATTGATGCTTGGTTCTTATTCAGGCTCCTTAATAGTTTCTTGAAAACTTCAACTGAATACTCTGAATTCCTACACTCAGTGTCATAAAATGTTCAAATTAATTATATGATATCAGTTTATATTAAATAAAGCAATGTTTGTAAGGTTATTCTTCAACTCTGTACTTAGCCTCTAGCATATATTTGAGACCATGAACCTGAAACTCATTTATTTTGATTTCTTCATTAAGACTCTGATAAAAATTTAGTAGAATTCATTTGGCAATTTGTTATGCCCTGCTATATTGCACTAAACCAATTATAGTCTCAAAGTATTGCTTTATTCTTTCATTGCTGTTGAAATTTCCACATGTTTATATATTTCTTGACAATTAAATTACAGTCTTCTTGAAGACAACTTTGTCCCTATCAAAGATAAGGTGACTAATGTTTCTGATAGGTGGTTGTACTACTTTTCTATGTTGTAGTATCAATTTGTCACAAACAGTGGCTCAAAACAATACAAATGTATTATCTTATTTGTTATCTTACAGTTTGGTGGGTCAGACATTGACATGGACTTATTCACCAGAATAAAATCAAGGTGTGAGGTTTCCTGGAGGCTCTATGGAAATACCCATATCCTTGCTCATTCACGTTGTTAGCAGAATTCAGCTTTTTGCAGCCCATGTTCCTTGCTGGCTGTCAGCTGAGGGCATTTACCAGTTTCTAGAGGCTTCTAGGATGCCTATATTCTCTACAGGCTCATGTTCTTCTATCCTTGTAGTACCTCTTTGAATGATTTTTATTCCTCCCTCTTCTGCTTTTAAAGTTTCACGCAGACCCACCTGTATAATTCAATATAATCTCCCTGTTTTAAGATCAACTGATTTTCAATGTTAATTCCTTTGGTCATGTAATAAAACACATCCACAAGTTCCAGAAATTAGAATGTAGACATTTGGGGGGACCGTTATTCTGCCCACCAGAGTCATCGACCATGAGTAATTACAAGGATAAGATCTTGTGCTACTAAGATCTAAATTTCTGTTTTAGGCAGTTCTGAAAACTGAATTCAGCCACAGAGCTGGCAATTTCTGAGGAAGTAGTAACTGCCTCGCTCCTGTATGAACAGGGAAAACCTGCTTTTGATCCTTTAGGAAGGACTACAAATGTAAAAGAGACACTGGGCTGCTACACTTGACACTAATGATGGAGCTGTGAAATGTCTCCGGAGGACAATGACTCCTCACACTTGAAACATTTTTCAAGTTGAAACTCTAAAGCATTATCAAACTCTTGTCAAAAAATGATGCTATTTAAAGGTATATTTTACCCAAAGAAAATAAAACCAATTATACTAAGTAAGAGCAAGAGTTTATAATGTTTTTTGCTTCTTTCTAAGCCTGTCTAAGACACACCACAGTGCCAGCCACACACTAGTTTTGGCACAGAGGGTGAATAAGTTGCCATTTGACAATCCTGCTGCAGAGAAGATTGGGGCCATATGGACAGTGAGAGGACTCTGGAGTTCATTTAAATCTAAGGCACTGCAATGCTTATGATAAGTTCATTCAATAAAGATGTATTGGTCTCTGGCATATTCCAGGCACTGTTCCAGGTTTTGGTATAATATAAGCAGTCCTCATGATCAACAAGATTATAGCTTGGTGAAAAAAAAAAAAAAAAAAAACAGATAATTAAGATACTTATGCAGTGGACAATGATATGTGCTATGTTGAGGTACCATAGCTATGGAGGGCCCGACATATTTAAGAAAGTCTTCTTAGAAAAAATGACTATTTAATTAAGTGTTAAAGAACAAGTGAGAGATACCCAAGCAAATAAAAATGGTACAGGTATTTGAATCAGAGGCAATGGAACAGGAAACACTGGAGTAGGTAAAGCTAGAGAGGTAGAGAGAACCAAGTCTAGAGAACATAGTATAAGAGGACAAGAAGCTTCTCATAAGGCTCTAATAAGAAGAGCAAATAGTCATATTCATGGCTTATATCACTCGACCTAAATAAAATGTGGAGGATAAGGAAACAAGATCAGTGGGAGGGAAATAGTTACCAGGCTCTCACAATAGTTCACAGAAGAAATAATACTCTGGTGAGAAAATAGTATTAAGGAAGAAGAGGGCTAATTAATCCTGAGAATCAGGTGGCAAGACAGAGGGGTGGAGTTGAGATGCGGGAGAGGGAGTCCATGAAGAGGAGAAAAAAGTGAAGTATGATTTCCAGGTTCCTGGGTTATGTGGATGCCTGGCAACTGAATTAACTTACTGTAACCCAAGAAAACCATGGTAATTGGCATGAATTGTAGTTAGGAAGGACATAGTTTTAATTAAGCTTTAATGGTTCATGGTATAGAGACCTAGGCTAACCAGAGTAAAGGATGGGGTTACTCTAAGATATATACAGAACAATGAAAATATGAGAATCATGCAAGAAATATAGTTTAAAAATCCCAGGAGGCTTCATGTATACTGTATATCGGGCAGGGCTATCACTTCAGAATGTATAGTTTTTCAATTTATAGCTTGCTCATTAACATGACTCCATCTCATGCGATGGCTAGTCTATTTCCCATTGACTACTAATAGGTTTTCTCACTCTCTACCCTGCATATCACTTAACATTCTAACACTCTGCTTTCTTGGAGCCTGGTTAACAAATTCTGCTTAAAACACTTCCAGAGGACCAGGAGTACAATGTCAGCATTTTTAGGAGGTACTCTAACATAGCATTTAGACATAGCTTAAGCAATAAGCAATATACTTTTAGTATGTTGCTATCACAGATGGAATTCTAGATCCACTCTCTTACTTCACTCTCTTTCCTGTCAATTGGCAACACGAAATAGTTATGGTTGAAACAAATCAGTTATTTGCCATAAGACCCAACATTACTCTCAAAACTGTTCAAAGATAGTTTTTTTTTTTTTAAGAATAACAATGGTAAATTTTGTTCTCATTAATAAATGAATAATTTCTTAAAGAGTCTATTAAACCAACAACCCCAACTTATGATAAGGTTCTAGGTTCCTAGAGAAATATCTTTTCCAAACTCGCAGGAAATTAAAAAAAAAAAAATCTGTATGATGACTCTTTTGTAGGTCAGATGACCTTGATTCTGTTCCATGAATATTCATGCTAGTATTATGTTCAGATATATGCAAAGAGAGCAGAATAGATATGAAGGAACAAATTCATTCACCTCCCCATATCGTGTCTCTATGTGCTTACATATGTATATACATAATAGATATAGATCAAGTTTGAAAAATTTTAATATATATCTTTTCACTGAAAATTCTAAACTGAGGGAGTTTATCAATAGAGAGAATGCATCAGAAGAATTAAAGACATGAGATTGGAAAATGCAGCTAATTAAAAGACAGATAATGTCGTACACCTGTATCTTTCTCAGAAAAGATACAAAAGATATCTGTGGGTGTGTAAGTTATAGTTAAGCCTTTAGCATCCTTTTAAAACAAATGCATTAGTCGTTAAATTTTTTTAAATCTTGATAAGATTTAGACATCTCTATAGTAACCCAGGTGTTTGTTCTGTTACATATTTTGATCTGTAAATATAGCAAGCTTTTAAAAAAGTATAATATATAATACTGTAATTAGCTTTGGTTTGTTCAGACAATAGCTTGGTAAAACACTTTCTATTTAAATTGAGTGACATGAATGTCCAATAGAAGAATGGCCCTTAACAGTTTAGTCTGGAAAGGTGAAAATAATTTCCTTTATATACCCTTTGAGAGTACACATTTTTACTTTATAAGACACATATAATTATAGACATGCACATGTGCATGTGCATTCAAAGATATTGGAGAATAATATATCAAAATTGTTCAGTAGATTCTTTTTGTATTTTGAAATTAGGAGTGATTTCTTTTATTTTTGAATTTTCTTCATTTTTCATGTTTTCCATCATGAGTACATATTTCTTCTAAAATTAGAAATAAAATAACAAACTATACACATTGTTTTAAAACAACAGAGATCTAAGCCTTCTTAGGTAGTGTCCTTGCAACTAAGGGATAGCAAAGTGACATATCAGTGCTCCTTTTCAGTATGCATATTTCTACATTGCACATTTGATTAAAGATATTGGCAACATTTAAGGTGCTGTAATGACTGAATGCTTTCATAGTTCTTGCATTTCATTGGCTCATGTCTTGATCTAATAATTTTTCTTCCTTTGTGAGTTGAGTAAAGAGAACTAAGCTGAGAATGCAGTCACATGGGAACTAGTCTTGGTTTCCTCAAACAATAACTAGATGTCTGAGTGCCTGGGCCAAAGACTCACTTGAAGCCCCACATCCTGATTTACACTGTAGCTTATACCCACCAATTCCCCTTTCAGTTTACAGGAGTCAACATAGGCCACATGAAATGTTTCAATAACAGCAAAGACTAACGCAGGGAAGTAATCAAGACAAATATCTTGAGGAAGAATTTTCTCTCGTTATTATATTTATATTCATTTTTATATTATATGCTAAAATTATTTAGAGTTTTTGGTTATGCAGAATTACTGTATCTATTTTGGTAGTTTGTTTAATAAGTAAAAGAAAAACATTTCTAAATCTATGTTTTAAACAAAAGAACTTTATTTTCAGGCCTTTTTCTCCTTTAATTGGCATTTGCGATTGGAATAATTACACTACAGTATTAACTCAGAACAAATATTTGGCATGCTACAAAGATAGCAAAGTAAGATGGCAGATGGAGAAGAAATGATTTCTTTAAGAGGAAATTTCTACAAATGATTCTAAAATTGTCATGAAATGTGTGGCCATAGAAGGAGAATTATAGGTACAGATTACATGTGATCTGAAGTGGAGACTCCATTTGAAATACCAAAATCTTCAATACTAAAAGTTCCAATTGAATATTTAATTTTTGATGAAATATGTGAAAAAAGTCTAGTAGCATAACGACTGTTTTTATGAGTTTGTCTTCAAAATTGTTGGGCCAAATTAGTAAATATGGATTTAGGATTTTTCTCCTTTATTTTGACTCTGATAAGTTTATGGGATTATTTTAAGGACTTCTGCCTATTTTTATTCTGCATATGTAGCCTCAGAACTTCATTTATTGCTCAATTTCTGTCAACTAATCTCTGATAAATATCATTTGCACAAAGTAAGAAAACAGCAGGTATGAAAAACAAGAGTTTTTCAGTTTTGATTTCTCTGCAGGAATAAAGATTCTTTAGAAAACAACCCTTCAATGCTAGAAGAAATATATTACCTCAGACCACTGATCTCATTCTATATTTCACATAGATCATAGTAAAATAATTATAAAACTGAGCCTGATTTAAACAAAATGTGATGGTATGAAAATTTGTTTTCTCATTATCTTTTAAGTTATTTAATTTTGAATAATTAGCACTTACATGTAGTACATTTCAAATTAATTTTAGTTTATATTTTTGATAAAATTGATTCATAATAATATTAATAATAAACAAGATTGTGGTCATAATCCAATATTGTAACTGTACACAAGTTTTATTTATTTAATATAGTTTATCTTCTCTGATTCAAACTAGTTTTGCCCAGATAAGAGCATTGTGACTCACTTGCTTTTTTTCCTCACCCTTATCCTCTCTATGCTTGCTCATTTAATCATTATGCCTTAGGACATAAGATTATCTAAGCCTCAGGTCTATAATCATGAGGAAAACAGGCTTCCACTGAACTTTAGACTAAGGATAACATCTTGGCTATAGATGTGTTTAAGCCCCAAGCCCATCAAGGCAGAACAACAACCCACCAGCCACTGGACCAGATGGGATGGTGCATGGCTGATTCCAGAACCAGACACAATGATGAATTACCTCACCCCCCTCTGATTCTCCAATCAGTAGCAGTCATAACCCCAAGTTCCTTAGTTTCCATGATTACTGATTTTTCTCTAAATAATCTATACTACGTAACACCCTGGGAGCCAGGTTGTTGAAAGCAATAGCTGTGTCTCGAGGACTTAGAACTCTCTAAATAAACCTTCTTTCTTTGCTGCAAAACCTGGAGTATCTCTTTGGCTTAGATGCTCACAGCCAAACGGAGTCCTTTTTTGCTCCAGTAACAATATCAACTGAGTCACTTAGGTTTTCCCTGATCTGACTCAGATAACTTCACAGTGTTCCCAGCCAAGGCAGGTGTTTATATAATCTGCAGTCTACACATAGATGTAGCTGTGAATACATAGTCATGGTGACCCATGCCAGATAAAATTACTTCTGTTAAGCAAATTGATCAGGGGAAAGTAAACATCTTCACTGATCATTTTTTATTGTATTATATAACTTTTTTAACAAATAAACAAAAAAATCCCTCAATCTTGTAGATATGATCTGATTATGTTTTATAATCAATCAATGCAATCGCTTATTAATGATTCTGTATTAATTACTCTCCCTCTACATAGTATAATTAATGTTTGAATAAATCTCATTAAGTGTCAATTAATTTCAAAAACCATTGACACTACAAAATAGTAATTAATATATGAACTATGGCATACTATTAAACTTCTAATTATGATTAGATACCTCATTTATTAACATATTATTAAGCAAACTTTTGTCATTTTCAAAACCAATAAAATATATTTTCCTTATGCAACACAACAATTACTGGTTTTATGTTCAGGCTCTGAAAGCAGGCTACCTGGGTCCAAAACCTGGCTATATCCATTACTAGCTATATGAACTCAGTTACTTCATCTCTCTGTAACTTTTCTCTTTTTACTTGTAACTGTACATTAAGGGTTAGTGAAAGTATATACCCTATACAGTTGTTATAAACTATAATTGATACAGAACAAAAGAAGCAGTCAAGATACTATTTAAGCACACTAAACAAATGAAAGATCTTTGTCATTGACAGTAGAAAGAAATGAAGGAAGACTACTAAATATCCATATTAAAATATTGATGCTAAGTAAAGAGAAACAGTATAAGAAAGGATTAAAATTCCACAAAAGGACCAATGGGACTTCTCATTAACCAGTGTGGCCAGTGCAAAGTCGATTTATTCTGGCAATGATCACTCAAGGTCATTCTTGAAAACCTTTTTTTTTAAGTGACAAGGAAATGGTGCTAGGAGAAAGGTAGCAGAATGGAATGAATAGATGAGTGACAGCCTAGTAGAACACACCCAGGTTAGCTTTATGGGAATTAGCAGAAACAAAAGTGTAGGTAGTCTTATAAAATGAGATTGAATGTCAAATTAACTGAAAAAATTAAAATTAAACAAATAAACAAATAGAAAAGAAAAGTAGACAGCTGAGATTACACAAAACTCAGGTGCAGCATTTTAAGTGTATTTGAGGATGAATAGTGATATTACTGAGGGCATCTGAGTAGGATTGAATGGAGAAGAGGTAAGAGATTACACACAGGGATATCAGTTAAAAAGATTATTCCAAAAATTTTTACAACTCATGGTTTCATGAATTATAGGAAAAATAAGTTAAACAGTCAAGTGTGTTTGTGTATGTGTGTACGTAAGACTTTTTCAAATAGCAGAGAATAATGATGACATAGCCCACATGCTCTCAAAAAGAATATGTTACAAGGAAAACAAATACCTACAGAAACACCCCAACTTGAGCATGATTAAAAGTTAAGAAAAAAAACAAAAACAAAATTATGTCTGTGTAAAGAAGAGGAGGAGGAGATGAAAGTGGAGGAGTAAAGGGGAAAAAAAAGAAAAAGAAAAAGACTAAGGCCCTATGAGCTAATTGTTCTGCTCTTACAGCAAATCTTTGCCAGGAGTAAAGATAGCAAAGAATAGACGACTGAAGCTAGTGGCCGGTATAAAATTAAGCTAAAATCACAACCAGAAAGAGAAAATTCTCTCTAAGTATATGAAGATCAAAAAAGAGTCATGGTGTTTGAGAACACTTATTATAGAAAAGCACATGCCATTTGAGGTTTTAATCTTAAAGCAATACCTTTGAGAAAGAGGAAGGGAAAAAGGATGGGAGATGTGCTTTTACAGATTGTTGATTGTTGACAGAGAAAATGAGCAAATGGGAACTTTAGGGTTCCACTGAAAAAAAAAAGAAAAGCAGTAAATTAGAGATCAATACAATCCTTCTTTTTCCAAATAAAACAAAATTAAATAAATAAAAATAAGTACTGTTAAACACTGGATCTTATAAAGCACCACAAATCATCCAAATGACTATAAGTGCATGAATCTACACATTTATAATAAAACAAAAAATGAGAACTACATAAGGAACCTAAGCTGATGAAATCTTACTTCTTCATGTATGACTAAAAATCAACTATGAAGCAAAAAAACCCAAAAAACAAAAAACAAAACAAAACAAAAAACAAACAAACCTAAAACTCAACACCTCAAAATGAATTAAATATTTCAGAATATGAAAAAGAACCTTAACTCAGAAATTAAAATGTAAAAAATAACCAGAAAATAGACAAGAATGACTTTTAAAAGATAGTTGATTGAACTCAAAAGCAAGTGGAAGAAAAAGATGAAAATCATCTCAGGCCTGACTATTTAAATTTCACAAATGTCAAGGAAGAATAGACTCAAATGAAAATCTAATAAGTTGAAGGCAGAAAAAATGCCAACAAGATGAAATAAGATAAAGAAAAAAAATAAAATAGATCAAGAGAAAGTGGCTGAAGTAGAATACAGACAAAAAAATATATTATAGAACATTACTAATATTTAAAACTGAAATCCAGAAAACATTTTAGAGAATAAAATCTGAATTTGCATGCTGAAATGTTCCACTGCATATCTGTAAAAATTGACTGAGAATGAGCAACATGTGAATAAATTTACTAGACTTGATTCATAAAGAAAATATTGTTAGTTGCTTCAGGTTTTTTAAATCACATAACTCACAAGAACAAAGGAATTAACTAGATATACCTCTCCAAAGTATATAAAGTAAGGCAATAATGGAGCAGGATTAAAACAAACAAACAAAAAGACTTGTGGAGCAAAACAAATGTGAAATTTAGTATACGATAAAGGGGATATCTCAAATAATTGGGCAAAAGCGGAACTTTTAATACACAGCTCTAAAACTACTGGATAGGCCTTTGTTAAAAAATAAAAGTAGAATTCATCTAACCTTGTAATATATATAAAACATTTCCCTATAGGAAGACATGTATGATATATTATTTTTAAGGCCTAACAGCAAAATAAAACATACATTTCAAATAAATACAAATGAAGGATGTCTAAAATGCTGAGTATGATGATAAAAAACAAACGGCCCCCACTCCAGAAGCAGTCATAATGCTGATTGATATGGTTAAGAGATGATGGTTCTATGTTTTCATGTTTTGCATACAGTGATCAGTAAAGGATAAATTAGTCCTCATATATGCTCACATATTCCAGGAAAGATAGTTAAAAATGTCATGCCTTTATGCATAAATAAAGAAAATGCAGAAAGAGACCCTATTGACTTTGTACATTCATGACTAGGAAGGTTTTATTAGTTTATCTAAGCTTCCTGATAGTCATCCAGTACGAATGAGTTGAAATTGACAGCTATGGAACTTATTTGACTATTCATATCAAAAGCATTTTTAGAAAGATGACTTTAAGTTATATAGAAAAAAGAAAGTATAAAATAATCTTTGAGATGGGAAATTGAATTAGTCCTGTTCAGTAATACAAATGTACTTTTGGGAGATGTTATTTATGGGGAAATTCAGCACATTGTTAAGTAAAACCCAGATCTGATCTATGACTATGATTCAGCAAGAGAGACACAAAATAATTGAAGCGGTTTGCAAAAACGTAGTTATTATTCTGAACTTGGGAATCTCTTCTGATTAAAAAGACAGGTGAAAACAGGAGATGATGGAAAGTTAAGAAATACTTAACAGGGCAGTGTGATGTAGAGGTATAAAAAATGTTACTGTGTGGAATTTTTAGAACCATAATTGACTGTAGAGGGAGTGCCACTAATGATGAAGAAGTGTAGGGTTTGAGCTTTGGAATGATAAACTGAGTTAAGGAAAAAGATAAACTGAGTAGAGGGAAAGATTTTGGAAACAAGAAAATCAAGAAGGTATTTTGATGATGAAGTCAAACAGAAGAGAGTCAAGAGCAGAGATGAAGATTTATAGTGAGAATCCAAAACCATAAATAAATGGCAGTAAATGGCAAATATATTAGTAGCTAATGACTATGGGGGGGGGAGATTTGTACAACTAGATGACTTGAGCTTCAAAAAAATCTGGGTTCTGGAATGAAGAAAGGAGAGATATGACTTGAAAGTTGCAATGAGGGTCCAGTAAAATATCTACTCTACATTCTAACTCTGTAACACATGAGTAATGAAAGAAAAATAATGTCATTCCTGATAGAGGCTTTAAAGAGTGTATTTTCAACAACCAACCGTCAAATTTTACAGAAAGGAAGGAGATGAAGAATAAATTCAGAGAAGAACTTAAGTATATAGGGCAGTTATAAGGATCAAAAAAAAAGTAATTCTAAGATACTAGAGTAGTCATTTTTGTTTACTTGTATTGTTTTCTTTGCTTTGGGGAAGGTTGAGAAGTGGCAAATTGATTCAGAGTGTATATTTAAACTCCTAAATGTAAGAAAACCTACACTTATTTCTTCCAAATTATTAACCGAAACTTTTAACAGATTGAGAAAGAGATCAATAATAAGTACTTGCATATACTCTTTCCATAAGGAAATTTAATATCCACTGCAAAATGTAGGTAATTATTCTTTATTATCTCAAATAGTTTAATGATCTTATTTCTCAAAATGGCTTATTTTATCTGAAAGAATTATTTCTCTAATTTTTGTCTTCATTTAAGCACTTCTTATACATACTATAATAAATTTATCACAAAATTATCTTAATTCTCTCAAATCATTGTGTAGATACGCCCACTTTTTTTGAGCATGATATCTATCAGCCCAGTGTAAGTAATGGGCTAATTTCCATAGGGTTCCTATTATAAAAGAACAACAAAAAATACTGAAACTCCTTTACTCTTTGTTGTAGACGGAACTGCTTCCATTGACAATCTGCTCTTTCTTCTGTTCACTTTCACTGAGTGATATAAAGGGGAGGATGTCTAAATGAACAGAGGTGTCTGTATTATGGAACACTAAAATAACAGATCAAAGAGGGCCTGGTGATACATTTAGAAACATTTTGGCCATTTTAAAATAGAAGAGTAAATGGTCATCTTAAAACATGTATTTCTTATTTGTTCTTTCTTTTAAATGCTCAAAGTGTCACTTTGCTTGATCGTTTTGTTTTCCTGTGCAGTCCTGGGTCTCAGCAGGTTACCACCACCTGCAGATCTGGGGTGAGGTAGGTAACATATTCTAAACAAAGCTACCTGGTGAACTAGAACTCTGTGAGCATTTCCTTTAGGTACTTGGTAACAACAAATCGAAACCTGCAGGCTGTAAACACATTTCCGAAAAGACAATTTGTAGTTTGTCTTATTAAAAAGTATGAAGACAGACTTTTGCGGCAATAGGTCCTTTGAATAGAGACCTCAAGCATAAGAAGGAAAATTCAAAGCATGCAGTCTTGACCAGTTCATACAGAAGAAAAGATTTTTTTTCTTTAGATTCATGTATATGTGCCCATAGATAGATTGAAATAACATACCTTTTGTAAACACAGTATCTAACAGGAATCACCACAAATTTATGTAAGAACATTAAAAATAGTTTTTCACAAAGACTTAAATGTTTTGACAAATTGTAATATCTATCAACTGATGTGCCCATCCTCCTCATTTGAACTTGTTATCTGTGAAATGAATTTCGGGATGCTGTCTGAGCACTATAGTTGTCAAGCTCACAGCAGCCCTCCACCAGGTTGCACACAATTTGGAAAATAAATGTGCAATTCTTTGCATGCAGTTATAAAAATAGAAATGCACACCATGAAAATAATAATTTTGATTATTAATGGAAATAAAGTCTAATGTGCCATTCTATCATTTTAGCATTATCTATATTACCCAGATTAATTTAAACACCAAAAAGTCTCATTCAAGTTTGTAAAGTAGAAATAAAACTACAAAACAAATAATGACCTCTATTAGGTCACTTAATGATCTCAAACTAAGCAGGATATTGTTATAAAATTATAATTCTGTCACTAATTATTATTTTTAGGATATTAAAAAATGAGACAATTAAAAATCACTTTTTAAATGTTTAGTTCACATTAAATTAGCCAGTTTTAGAGTATTTTGCAAATTTTTTAATGAAACAATTTTCATTTTTAGTGAACTTGCCTTTCATACAGCTTTGATATTTCCATTAGAACGTCCATTTGAGTACATTTTTGTGAGGTTGAACAACAGGAAATTGATAAGGTTCAGTAATGTAGTGAATATTCCAAGATATAGAGTCTATTGCGAATATAACTAATAGCTGAAGAACAAATTAAGGACAAAAATACTACTTAAAATTCCATATATAATGATATGCTCTAATGATTTTCTCTTTATCTCCTAAGAGATTTATCTTTTTTCTTAGTCTTATCTAGGAAAATGCCCTACTTGACCTGGAAAGTTTGATCAACTGAACCAGCTCAGTGTGGGCAATTCATTTGCATAAGTAAGTACATGTCTTTCACAAATACAGTGATTCATTATGATTAAAGTAGATAATGGCACTTAATGTAGTAGAGAGATGCCAGCTGAGAAGGGAAAATGGAAGTCCTCCAAGTGGCAGACAGTCTCTACTCTCGTTGTGAACTTCCATAAAAATTGCAAATCTATTAATGTCTCAGTAATGCACCAAATACCATTTTTTGAAGAAATAAAAATAATTCAGTTCCCCAGAGTAGATTTTTAAAATATGAAAATCTAACCATATCTAGTTTTCTTAAATCAAGTAAACTATAATCAGTGCAGTTTTGTGTGTTCTATATGACTTAGGTAGTTCAGTGTTTTTCACTTGAGAATAAAGATGTCAGAACCTCCTCGGTTGCTTGTAAATATTCACATTGCTCCTCCTCATTAACTAGTCATCATATGGTAAATTTTGAGACTGCAGCCAGCATTTTAACCAACACTTGAGGTGAATTCTTATGTTCTCTAAACTTTGAAAACCTCTGACTGGTGGTTCTCATTAATAGCCACCTCTGTCATCATTTAATAATGACATTTAAGGAAATCCCCATAAATTCTTACAATGTACAAAGCTATTATTTCTCACAGCCCTAAGTTATTTGTGAAATTTGTAGTTCACATACCATAGTACATGGAAATATACCACTGGGATCTCCTTCAAGAGATCCTATTGTGGTAGCAGAGTTGACTAGCAGTCTCATCTGCTGCCCCACTGGATCCACTATCGGGTTCACACTGAGGCCATGAGCCCCCTGAAGGCTATTTTTGGAAGGTACAAGAGGGATCCCATTTCAGGTAGAAATCCTTGAAAGGCAACTTTGGCTTGGGGATCCCCAAGATAAGCCTGCCAGAAAATTTCTCAGATCTGCCCTATAGTCAGAGACACTTCTTAACCTCACCTCCTTCATTGCCCTTTCCTTCTACAAGTATCAAAACTGCACTGAGGTCTGAGGACCCTCCCTGCTTATTTCTACACTTTCCCTTTCTCCTTCTCAAGTTTTTCCTTAATAAAACCTTTGCACGTCTAATCCCATCTTGGCTATGGTTTTTGGAAACACAAACACACTACAAAATGTATATATAATGTATACAATCTAATGTCTTATAAAGCACATATGTTGTTATCCTCGTTTAAGCAACTTGCCCAAAGTTCCACAGGTACTAAGGGGTGATGGAGTTAAAAAACAAACCTAGCACAGTTTGACTTCTAAGCCTCTAAATTTGTGCTTTATTCACTGGGCAATGTTGCTTCCTCCTTTTGAGCATTTATGGTGCATTCAGGTTGATACTTGAAAACTTTACAGTAAATAGAATCCTAAGAGTCCTTTTGGCACCTGAAAATATCTTCCTGAGAACAAGCCTCTGCATTTCAGGATCAGTGACAAATCTGAACAGGCTGTTCTCTTTCTCTCTGACCTGGATCCATCTTTCATCACCAAAGGCTTCATAATCCATGACAGATCTGTGACCTCTGAAACATCTGGAATAATGTTCTAGGTATCTCTGAGTATTCCACAATATGCCTGCAAATCTTAAACCTATGTTAAGATTATAAAATTATACCCTGAGAATGAGGTTCATATGAAATTTAGAAAGGTAATTGTAAAAAGTCAGGGTTAAGACAACAGAGAAGATTCTAAGTGAGTTAGTGCTTCAATTTACAGTCTCTGCACAGGTAGTAGGCAGGGATATGATGAAAAAACTCTCAATGGCGGATAATTCTATGGTTATCCTATGCAGAATCAAAATGGCAATTGGTTTAGTAATCTGCTTTAAAAAGTGCTTTGACTTCTTTTCTGCTGCTGTACAAAACCCTCTCATCATAAGTGACATATTGAAAAAAAAAATGTCTGATATAACTAGAACTCTTTTGACAGCATTTTATTACATTAAACAATTAAGCACATACACACATACAAATACAGGTCTTGCATGTGGTTAAATTTTAATTTTTACTCTAATACAATTTATTGTTCACGGAATTCTGGAGTACTTCCAAGTTGTAATTGTAAAACTACTGTAAAACTAATTGTTTACTTAGTAAAATAGAAGTAAAATAGTTATCAGTCAGAAAAAAAATTGAAACTTGAGTTTAGTACTGCTCTGTGACCTCGGGTAAGTGATACGATATCTTATTATCTTCACCTGAAAATTACATCAACATGTTTATATTACAAGACTGTACATGTTTTACATTTTATAATTTCATAATACTATATAAAGTGGTAAGCAGAATGCTGCTCCATCAATTTTTGACCCAATTCAGACAGTGGAAGTAATTAGCTCTAAAATGCATATGTTATCTTGGAGGGGAAAACAGTAGCTTTGAGCACCCTGGTCAAACTAATTTAACCAGAATACCCTTGTAGAAAAGGATATGTGATAGATAAAATATTTTATTGGTTAAAACCATATGAGAGCGTGCCATGCACGAATGAATGCTTGAAAGTAAATACTAATTTGAACTTATGTAAGAAGAAAAAAATTCTAAGAACTACTTTTATTTGGCACATGATTTTTCTGTCATTGGTGTCACTTGTGAGCGAGGCACATTCATAAATGTAATGGTATCTCTTCTCTCACCTTCTATAATGCCGCCTCTTCTCTCGTCTAGCTAGTTTGCCTTTCTTATTTTTCCTTTATTCATATTAACAGTATAAACAGTGTCTGTTTATTAAGAAAAGTTTGCTCATCTTTTGTACATCTGTGTTAAAAGTATAATAAAAAAATAAACTAAAAGTTAACCTTAGGTTATGCTTTTTAATACTCAGACAAATTTTTTTCTATTTCAAAGATAGACTCTAAAGGTCCTCAAGTGACTATTCAAGAATCAGTGCATGCTAATGACACTGACTTGGAAACACATACAGAAAGGAAAATATATCTTGGCGATAGATTTGAAGAAAGTAGAAGTACAGAGAAATTTCCCCTTAATGGCCATAAACACTCACCCTTTAAAAGACATGTACATTTCATCAGTATTAGGCTTCCAAACTTTAGTGTTTTCACTATTTCCTCATGTGCTAATAAGTAAGAAGGTGGGAAAAGTCAATGATGATTAAGGGGATATAGTTTTTAGATAACAAAAAGAAATATAATCACATGTTCCAAATTTCTAGGGAACAAAATATGAAACAGGAAGTAAATACCTTTAAGAAGATTTATTTTTGGCTCTGGTTTTATTTTAGATTGGGGATAAATTCCCATCTCAACATCTATATCAAACATCAGATATCAAAGTAGGGAAAGCAAGAATGAGATACTGACTTCAGGCCAGTTACCTTCTCCTCTCTTTCAGAGGTGTGGAAACCTGGTTATTAAGTGCAGACATTATACGTTTTCTCCCAGCATGCAATAAGGACTGATGAGTTAGAGCTTCGTCTTATTAGAGGGAAATGTTCTAGAAAGAACATCAACGAAGAGTTCAATTTAATGTGTACTGAGTGCTTTATAAAGTAAAATAAGCAGAATTTACACAAGGGACAACTACTATAATGCAAACTAAGGGAATGTTTTTGATAATTTGGTGCAAGATAATTTGATGCAAAAGAAGAGGCCTGTATTTGCATTTTATAATATAAACATATTTTATAAAATTATTTAAATATAAATAAGGGCCCCTGTAAATACACACAGTATACTTTCTTTTGTATAAAAGACTACATATGTATATGTTATTATGAAGAAAGGAATTTCTGAAAGGACCCATGAGAAACCCTTAACAATAGTTACCTCTGGGGTATAAGACTATGTTGAGCTCCTGAGATACTAGGATTGACTTGTAAACAAAGCATAGATTAGAACTATTCTGACCAATGTATGTAATTAATGAGTGTGGTAAAAAAATGCATTTGATTTATTTATTTTATCTCCCCATCATACAGTAGGTATCTAAATTTCTGTTGGCCAAATTGCTATTGCTCTTTTCACTGTACTTGTTAATCCACAGAATAACATCTCTGTTGGTGTCTTTCTCCAAAATGACAAATGGTTGTCTTAGTGGGAAGAGAATGATAATATAATTGAAAACAGAAACTTGAATCACTTGTCACCATTTGTTTTTCTTATAGTAAACTCATAGGAACACACATTTAAAATTTGCATCCTACTTTCTTATGTGCAATAAAATTTCAGCAATTACAACCAATTTTACCTCCCTAAGTTTTGCCAAATGTAACGTCGAAATTCTAGGTAGATAAATATAGTAGGTTTGGAAGATGGAAACATAAGTAATCACTGGCTTTAAAACCAAGATAAAGTTTTTCAATAAATATCTTTATGAACCTGGAGACAGCTGCTTGTTTGTTCTCTCAATCTCTCTCTCTCTCTCTCTCTCTCTCTCTCTCTCTCTCTCTCTCTCTCTCTCTCTGTGTGTATATGTAAAAAGAAAAAGAAAGGGGTATCAGAGCTAAGAAGGAAGTCATGATCTGTTCCTCTCCAACTACTCACTCTAGTTGAAATATTGAATAATTTTGTTCGTAGTGGCTTATTTAAGAAGTTACTTAAATAGTATAATAAAAATTACCTAAGGCAAAATACATTGAGCATAATTTTGGGAGCCAAAAGGGCATCTATAAGAGCATCTTCCCAGCACAATCATAAATCCAAATTGTATGCTTACAGTGGTCTACATAAAAGGATAACAATTGATTATTTTGCTATAAGGACCATTGCACAGATAAAGTAAAATATGCTTTCTTGTTTTGTAAATACTAGAATTAATTTACTCAATAATGCATTTAATCACTGTCCTAATCTAATTAAAATTCTTTTTTTTTTGCTTCCTATAAAACACCCATGCAAATGTTTTATACTCCATAATCGGAATATTTTATGCTAATTTAACATACCATTATATTTCATCAAAGTTAAAATGAAAAATAGTTATACATTTATTGTGGAAGAACTACAAATGTATGCAATAATATATTTGAAAATAGTTTAATATACATTCATATACTTATTAATCCTGAAAATGGTGATAATTCTTATTTACAAACATAACTTATATTGGTTTTATATTATTTCAAAGGGCAAGAAGAATTGCTATGAGGAAAGACATAATCTGTATTTGAATATAAAGATTCATGTTAATGTTACTGTGTAATTTCATAATTTATACCAACTATATCAGGCCTATGATATCTACAGGACATGCTGTGAAAATCGAATGACTGCAGACTTGCATATAAATAGATAATATCTGGATAGTACATGAATAATGCAAGAATGTACATTGAAATGTTCATGTTAACTTTATCTGAATTGCTTTTAGAATAATGAATTCCTTTTAAATCCATTCATTTCTTAAGCCAGGCAACAATGATATGGAGGTTTTAGTCTTCTCTTTTTTATCTTATTTTGATTCATTATAGTGGAATCAACTTAGTTTCAAATTTTAGGTCTCCAAATTTAGAAATTGAAAGTGTAAGTAAATTTTTGCACAAATTACATAATATTAATCTTGCAAAGGAAAAAGAATGTTTTAAAAAGATAAAATCATAGAGAAATTTTGGTCTTTTCTGCCTATCTCTCTGGTTAATCCATTCTTTAACAGTCTTCCTGTCTGCAAATTTTGATCTTGAATTTTCTGAAAAATATTTCTCATCAATGATTATTCAATATACATATTACATGATGTTCTTTAAATCAACAAAAAATGTTTCTTAAAATTATTTTTTGACCCCTGTACTTATTACACCCTAAAGCAATACTTCTTGAGAAATAGTTTCCAACTCCCTCAACATAAGTATCACTTGCCAAGGTCAAATGCAATCCAAGATAAAACATGAAACGTATGAAGCCTATGGAGTACAAAGCTCAGCAGCCCCATTTATCAGAAAGTATTAATTGGTTTGATAATAATTGTGTTAAGTGTGAGACCCTGATGATCCTATGAGAAACTTTCCTAAAGTAAAGACAATTTTATAATGAAGTTCTTTGAAATTGACTGGGAGCAGAAAAGTTTTGTGTAGTAGATTTTCCCACTGCCCACATAACTGCCTTCTCCTCCTTTCCACATCCTATGATGAGAGAATTCTAGAAGATACGTTAATCTTGAGGAGAACAAAACCTATGTTGTCCAAAGTGGATAAATTATGATTGTTCTAAATGAATCATTGTAATCTCATTCCTCTTGAGCAAAGATTTTTGCTTTAATTAAAGTTGTATGGGCAGGATTTATGGAAATATATTTCTTCATTGATAAAAAGATACACACATAACTGATATAATCCTTCACCTTTTTTTTTACCATCTTCACCTCACTACTTGAAATAGACCTGGTACTATGGTAGCCCTCTTATAACAACAAGATGACAAACATGAGGGAAAGATTAAGAGTGCACAGAGGTTCTAACTCTGCCACTGTAGAGCCACAGAATAAATAACATTAGCTGCTTACATATGGACCTCCACTTATGTGAAACTAAAAACTCACAAATTTTTTAAACAATTGTATTTTAATTTTCTTTTACTTGTAGCTAAATAAATTTCTAGTTTATTCAGTTTGTAATTTGTTAGCTACTTAAGTGATTTGTTCTTAAGCTTGAAATCGATATTGAACATTGAGCTCCTTATAATGTTCATTTTGGTCAAATCCTTTGTTTTAGAGGTTCATATTGTGATAAGTAATTGTTATAATCTGAAAAGTCTACAAAAGGTGACAGAGAATATGAATAAATGAAATGTGCAACAGTATAAAAATATTAAAAATGGTGAGTACAAAGGTTAACTAGAGAAGGAATGACCGATCTATGAAGACTAGTCATTGTTTACTTGAGGAAACGCCATCTGAATATGCCAATATTGTCAGATATTCCAAGTATTCAGGAAAAAAAGAGAAATATGTATGGGTTTATATGTAAAATTTTATAATCTTTAAATGGTGACAATAACTCTTCTTGTATTGTTTAGTCAATATTTGAATCAATGCCATGGGAGTCAATTTAAACACATCTGTGTATGGGTCAGATTACTATCTTGAAGTTAAATTCTTTAAATGAGGAGACCAAGGTAATGCCTTTCTTGACACATCATACTTTGGCAAAATGATGTAACATTCAGCTTTCTTCGATTGTTTTTCCTACTTCATGACAATTACATAAATAGGTCTTAAATTATCCCTGGCCATGAGCTTTTCAATAGAAAGTCTGAACCAGCTGCAAACCATATTTAGCTTTTTCACATTCCTTTAAATAAGCTTTAAAGTTGATTCCCATTTCAACTGAAAAGTTGAGAAAAAAAATAGGTCATAGCCTACGCAGATGGCTACTGAGAATTTCATGCAAAAATAAAAAATGAGGGTCAGTTTCTACATGAAAAATAGTTAGAAAATAAAGTAAATATTTCTGTGTCATGAAGTACACTGGAGATGCTCATTATCTGCTTCAGTAATGGGCCATGCATATTCCTGTGAGCATGGTTTGTGCACATTTCTAAATATCATATATTTCATTATAGGTGTCAGTTCTGAAAAAAGTTTTAGAGATGAATGACAACAATTATTTAAAAAGACTGGTGTTATGAAAATGAAAACTTCCAACTGGACTGAAGAAGCAACTCAGCTATGTTAGTCATTGGATTGATATGCATACTCTGATGAGTATTCTTCATTCTCACTCATATCTCAAGAAATCATCATACAAAACTGTGTAAAGAGCCCCTATAACTATGTAATATTATAAAAGCCATTAGTGACTGTAGTGCAGTTTCACTGTTGCCCAACTAGCATTTAGTCATTCATTTTCTTAATAACATTTGGACTTTTCTTATGAAATTGTCTCTACTTCTTTTTACATAAACAAAATGATTTGAGTGAGATTAATTCTACTTAAGCTACATAGATGAACTTGATTTCTATATACTGAGCAGTAGAATTACATCTTCACAATGACTGGCTCAGGGAATATTGTGCTGTAGGAAAGAGAGTATTACAGTTAAGGGAGTAGGATATGCAAAGATTGAGATAGAGGAGTGTGATATACTCAAAAATGCATTCTATCTAATGTGCCTGGATTATAGATAGTGGAGAAAGACAGTGGAGAAAGACAAAACCAGAGATATAGGCATAATCCAGAACTTACAAATCATTGTATACCTTGAAAAAGACTAATACTTTATTCTAATGGGGTATCATTGATTAATTTTAAGTAAGTGACTAGGCATGGTCATAGTTATGTTTTTGTTTTTGTTTTTTTGTTTTTTTAAATCATTCTGGTTTCTGTGTGGAGACTGGACTTGAGAAGAGATGAGACACCTTGGCTGTAGAGAAATCAATTAGGAGGTTATTGTATGGGAATCAAATTAACCAAAAAGGTAAAAGACCTGTTCTCAGAAAATTATGCCATTGAAAAAAGAAATTGAAGAAGACATAAATGAATGGAAGCATATATAATGCTCATGGGTAGGATGAATCAACATTATTAAAATGGCCATACTACTCAAAGCAGTCTATAGATTCCATGTGATCCCTATCAAAATACCATTTTTTCAGAGAGCTAGAACATATAATCTGAAAATTTATGTGGAACCGTAAAAGACCCTGAATAGCCATGGCAATCTTGAGAAAGAAAAACAAAGTTGGAGGTATCGCACTACATAATATCAAACTATACCACAAGCCTACAGTAATCAAAACAGCATGCTACTGGCATAAAAACAGATACACTGACCAATGAAACGGAATAGAGAGCCCAGAAATAAATTCATGCTTATAGCTCACTTGATATATGACAAAGGAGGCAAGAATAGAAAATGGAGTAAAAACAGTCTCTTCAATAAATGGTGCTGGGAAAATTGGACAGATACATGTAAAAAAAAAAAAGAAACTGATCCACCTTCTTATACCATCTACAAGAATAAACTCAAAATGAATTAAAGACTTAAATGTAAGAACTGAAACCATAAAACTACTAAAAGAAAACATAGTAATTTCTTTTCAGATCTCCTAGAACAAATAAAACAAAAGAAAAAATAAACAAAGGAGACTATGCCAAACTAAAAAGTTTTTGTACAGCAAAGGAAATCATCAACAAAATAAAAGACAACCAAATGAAAGAGAAGATATTCACTTATGATACATTTGATAAGAGGTTAATATCCAAAGTATATAAAGAACTCATACGACTCAACAACAACAACAACAAAACAATCCAACCAAAAACTGGGCAGAAGAGCTGAACAGACATTTCTCCAAAAAGGAAATACAGATGGCAAATAGACCTGTGAAAAGATGCTTGAGGTCACTAGCCATCATAGAAATGTAAATTAAAACCACAATGTGATACTACTTCACACCTGTCAGAATGGCTATCAGCAATATCAAAGAACAACAAATGTTGACAAGAATGTGGAGAAAAAGGAACTCTCATATACTGTTGGTGGGATTGCAAATTGGTACAGCCAACACGGAAAACAATCTGGAGGTTTCTCAAAAAATTAAAACTGTATCTACCTTTTGACCCAGCATTGCACTTCTGGCTATTATCCAAAAAAAAAACCAAAACAATAATCATTAAAGATCTATGCACACCTATGTCCATGGCAGCACAATTTACAATAGCCAAGATATGCAAGCAACCTAAACACCCATTAACAGATAATTGGATAAAGAAGTTATGGTACATATATACAATGGAATATTTCTCATCCATAAAAATGAAATCATTTTCAATGACATGGATGGATGTAGAGGTTATTATGTTGAGTAAAATAACTCAGACAGAGAAAGATAAATATTATATGATTTCACTTATATGCAGAATCTAAGAAACAAAAAGGACAAACTAATCATGAACAGATTCATAAATACAGAGGACAATTTAGGGATGGCCAGAGGGGAGGGGGATTGGGAGCCTGGGGTGAAGGGTTAAAGCAGTACAAATTAGTAGCTGACAGATGGACATGGGACTGGGGAGCATGTCAGAAGGAATGCAGTAAGCATTAATGTAATGGCTAGATGGAGAACCAGAGAAGAGAAAGAGCAATTAGAGGGATAATTTTATAAACTATATAAATTACTAACCAATGTACTATACACTTAAAACTAAAAAAAAAAAAAAAAAAAAAAGAAAAAAGAAAAGAAAAAAGAGGCTATTGTATCTCATTGCAGTTTAATTTGCATTTCTTTGATGATTAGTGAGGTCGAATATGTTTTTATATGTCTATTGGCCATCTGTATGTCCTCTTTGGAAAAATGTCTTTTCAGGTTCTCTGCCCATTTTTTAATTGGATTGTTTGCTTTCGTGGGTTATATGAGTCCTTTATAAGTTTTGAATATTAACCCCTTATCAGATGTATTATTGGTGAATATCTTCTCCCATTCAGTATGTTGTTTTTTTTGTTTGTTTTGTTGATGATATTCTTTGCTGTTCAAAAACTTTTTAGTTTGATGTAGTCCTATTTGATTATTTTTTCTTTCGTTACCCTTGCCTGAGGAGATATATCAGAAAAAAAAATATTATTAAGAGCAATGTCAGAGTTTACTACCTATGTTTTCTTCTGGTAGTTTTATGGTTTGGGGTCTTAACTTTTAAGTCTTTAATCCATTTTGAGTTTATTCTTGTATATGGTATAAGAAGGTGGTACACTTTCTTTTTGTTTTTTATGTATCTGCCCAGCTTCCCAACATCATTTATTGAATAGACTGTCAGAATAGCTATCATCAATACATCAAACAATAAGTGTTGACAAGGATGTGGAAAAAAAAGAAAAGGAAACTCCTGAGAACTCTTGGTGGGATTCCAACTTGGTGCAGCCACTGTGGAAAACAGTTTAGAGGTTCCTTAAAAGATTAAAAATAGAACTACTTTGTAACCCAGTAATTTCACTTCTGGCTATTTAGCCAAAGAAAGCCAAAACACTAATTCAAAAAGATATATGTATCCCAATGTTCACTGCAGCACTATTTACAATAGTCAAGATATGAAAGCAACCTAAGTGCTCATCAATAGACATTTAGATAAAAAATGTGGTGTGTGTGTGTGTGTGTGTGTATACATATATATATGTATATATATATGTATATACATATATACATAATGGAATATTACTTGGCCCTAAAAAAGAATTAAATCTTACCATATGCGACAAGATGGATGAGCCTGATTACAGTGCTATGTGAAATAAGTGAAATAAGTCAAATTGAGAAAAACAAATACCATACAATTTCACATATATATATATGTGTGTGTGTGTGTGTGTGTGTGTGTACACATAACAGAATAAAATAAGTAAAACAAAAGCAAACTCATAGATACAGAGAATAAACTGATGGTTGCCAGGTGGGAATGGGGTTGGGGTACGGGTGAAAAAGGTAAAGCGATTAAGAAGTGCAAATTGTTTGTTACAAAATAGTCATGGAATATAAATTACAACATAGGGAATATAGTCAATAATATTGTAATAACTATGTATAATGCCAAGTGGGTACTAGACTAATGAGGGGAATCACTTTGTAAATCATAGAAATTAACCACTATGTTGAACACATGAAACTAATATAAAATAATATTGAATGTCAACTATAATTGGAAAAAAAAGAAAAAAAAATTAAAAGAGGCTATTATAGCAATCCAAATGAAAAACGACAAGTTCATCAGTGACAGACAAGTTCATCTTGAAGTGAGACGATAAAGAGCCAATACCTGAGAGATAAGATCTTTGGACTAAACTTTGAAGGATTAAAAAGTTTGACAAAAGAGATGGAGGTCAGAGAAACAACATTTGTGAGCACAATTAGTAAAATGGGAAAGGACAAAGAGTTTTGGGCAGGGCCAAGAGTAATTACATTTGAAACGCAAAGTGAATACTTAATGCAGGTATAGAAAACAATGTCAGAAAGTCAGTTCTGGACTTACAGTGTTGGCCTTGATACCAGGTAGACTCATTTGTATATTATTCAAAAGAAGGCATTGGACCACTTAAGATTTTTAGGAAATCAACTTATCTAAACAAAGCTGTTTAAATAGTATTGATCTGCAGTAGTAAAGACATGGCTTCTGGAGTTTCAGCTAAGGAGGAAACGAAAATAGGCCTAAAGTAAATCTTTGCAGTGGAAATTCAGAGGAAACAGTAGCTGGGTTTGCTGATATCTAAACATAACTGGATGAGTGATAGTGATGGTAGTATAAAGATAACTGAGGCTTCAAATTTTTTAATTGTTTATTGATAGCATTATTATAAACATAAAAATCAAGAGAATATTATATTTTGGTGAAAGAAAGAATTGCATAAATATTTCAAATTTGTTACATGATGTCATTGTCATATTTCCATAGAATCAAGTAATATGAATTGTAGCTGAGATGGGAACAAATGTTATTTTCAAATGAGTATATGGCTGCTTCAAAATGCACATGTGTTTATATTGTTGGAACATCAAACATGGTTATGCCATTTATTGATGGCTGTTTTCATGTGTCAAATTACTGACCTCCCTCCATCATTCACGGCGGCCTGGAAAGGTGTCTTCTTTAGAATCATTAATGTTTGGATTATTAAAGTGTCTTGAGATCTGTTGAGGAACTAGCTAAACTCTTTTATACAAGTCTTCTCATGACATCACTGACTTTTCTACACTGAGGTTTAAAGATTATCCCCTTGCATAATGGCTTTCTCTCTGCATTTTTGTGTCCTAATTTGTCCACTTTACTAACTCCCTTATCAGCATCTCCATGTGTGTATTTTCAGCATAATGTCGGCAAAAGCAGAATTTCTGCTGGACCCCAGTTAACTAAGGAATTATCAGAAACTTTTCCTTTATTCTTTGTTAATCATACTTTCTTTGTTTGTAAGAAGACTCTAAAACACAGAAGGAAACTTGCTGTAAGAATCCCAGAAGACTTAAATATCTATATTGTGATTTTAAAAAGAAAAAGAAAAGAATCAGAATAGATGATTATAACTTTCAGCCCATTTCTCCCAAATTTTCTATTATAGCATTCTAAATTTCAGGCACTTTTGAGTTGTTATAATGTAATTCTTTCTGGTTAATTAATATATCTTGTTAGTTTTGTTCAAACTAATCAAGATTTTATTGTGCAAAAGTTAAAATGACATTAATTTGAGTACTATTTTCAAGTATAACGGGATTATTAAGTAAAATGCACTTAAACAATGAAACATAAAAGAAGTAGATTTTATTCTAACAAACAAAGACTCCAATTCTACATAAGACATCACAGAAACGTTTTTCTTACATGTGAAGAACTGTAAAATATGCCCAATATGCTCTAACATTTTGTCCTAATAAAACCATTTATAAGCCATTTTAAGAAAAGTATATCTGATATAGACTTATGAAACAAATTTAGAAATGGCAAATGAGATATAAGGCATTGTGTTTTTAATATAAGCTACTACTATACCAGGAAAGCCTTAAATATTCTCCTATACAAAGGGATTTTTCAATGATCTTAAAGTTCTAATAAAAATATTTCAGTGCTATAACTCTGCAAAAGCATCCTTCCAAATTAGCTTTATATGTTAAAGCCAGACGGCTCTTAAAACAGTTCTCCAATTATTTAACAAAATGAAAGATAAAGAATGACCTCACTGGGAATTTTACAGTAACTTAGCATTCATGTCTTGTTTAGAGTTTTTCTGTAGGACAATACTAGGATGAAAATGAATACAAGGTGACATATGGTGTCAGGGATAAAGGGTAGTATTCAGAACTAAAAATGAGTCAAGGAAAGAATATAAAATTATGAGTTTCTCAAAGGTTAGGGTCAGAGCTTCTAAAGATTTCATATTGATTCTTCATCAGGCCCAGCAGATATTAGTTCTATTAGTAAGAACCCAATAATTAACGTTCAAACTAAATTACATTTGTAAATGTGATGGAGCTGCAATATTGCAAACGGAATGAGAGAAGCTTGAAAAGCATCAATTCTGATAGTTGCGAAATAGGCAAAATGTCTTCACCAACATTTTCATGATTTCCAGTATGCCATCTAACTTTGACAGTTCTTCCAAAGGATTTAGACCTTTGGTTTCTCAAGAAACACTCCCCAAGTCCTTTACTGTCAGCAAAAAAAGGGAACTGAATGCAGGCGGTATTGCTAATCTTTGAGAGGTTAAATTATTAATGTTTTCTATTTTACCCTACCTTCACACCCATGTTTTATCACAGGCATGATTATGTAATTCACCCTAGTAAAACTAGACAATCTTCTTAGTTACCATTTCTGGGATGCAAAATAAATGAAGAGTAAGAATGCTGAAGGAATAAAAGAAGGTATATACAATATAGAGAACAAGAAGGGAAAGAAATATATTTCCTATCCCATCACAGTGAAACCATGGCTTTGTTACAGGTTTTGGTTTTTCCAGATTGAGGATATCTGACAAATACAACTGCAGGATGATCTACATACATGAATAAAAATACATAAAAGCATTCACGTGTACATAAAATATACATACTCATTATTGGGTTAGAACAGAGATTGATAATTGGCTTACTTATTTCAATTTAACCAAAGAAACATTCATCTGACTGGAAATAGTCATTCAGGTCCTGGCTGTTTTCCCTTTGATAGATGTTTTAGTGAACAATTAAGGGAATGAATAGAACCCACCAGTGTCACCGCATCTCAGAACTAGAAAACTTAAAGTAAATGTTACCAAAACCCAATGTAGACTAACTTAAGTTGTAAAGGGTCATTCCTAACTTAAGGAGTTGCTCAGAGCTTCTTGCTCCTTTCCTTCACTCCTACATGGAAAGGGTATTAGTAAGGCTAAAAAAGGATTAGAAAGGCCTTCATACCCAGCATGAGAACATGGAGAATATGGGACCAAGACACCAACTTTACTGGTTGTCCTGTTGTCAAGTGTGGAAACAAGAGCCTATAGTTTGCCAAGCTTGTTAGGACAAGAGGTGCCATATGAAGGCAAACACTCTCAAATAACAAATAGGCAGCTCTGCCTAATATCAAAAACTCATGTACTATCATAGGGAATACAGTAAATTGTATTGTAATAACTCTGTATGGTATCATGGGGGTACTAGATTTATCGGGAGAATCACATTGTAAGTTATATAAATGTCTAATCACTATGCTGTTCACCTGAAATTAGTATAATACTAAATGTCAATTATAATTGGAAAATAAAAATAAAAAAAAATTTATGTACTCTTTGTGAAACTGTGATTGAGGATTTTGAGATTTATCATTTATCATCACAACTAACTTCAGAGATTGAAAATAATTAGCAAGTAGAAGAATTAAAATTCTTCTGAACCACTTCTACATTTCATTTTCAACATTCCTGCCACACTAAGTACCTCACTACTCTGAATATATGCTAGGGCTTTTGGGACTCTGGTTCTGTCTATGTCTTAAGACATCTTCCCACTTTATCTTTTTAACCCTAGAAAATTTTTACTCAATTGTCAAGACAGTTTTGATGTTCTCTTCAGAAATTTTGAGCTTGCTGACTCTTGAAAACCAGTCCTTGCTCTCATGTTCTATAAATCTTTTATTTATACAAATTTCCCCACTAGAACATAAACTTTTTAAATAAAAGCCAGAAATTATATGCAATGATTTTTATTCCTACTTCCTAGCATATTTCCTAATATTTAATTATTTAAAAATGAACGAGTAGATATGTGGGGAAAAATGCAATGCAATTAGTTTTTGAAAGAGATTAAGATATATGTGTTTTTTTCAAATTTTTAGGAGGGAATATAATTTTTCCCTCCCACTGATATGGTACATTTGAAAGAATAATATGAAAAGTTCTTTACTCAAGATTTTGAAACCTTGAGTAATATATAGGTCAATTGTTAAATAAAAACTCATTTACTATTAACTCATTTACCACTACCTACCTTTATGTCATTTGACTTTTCTGGGCCTCACTTTCTCAGCACTAAATCAAGGTATTCTAAAGTCCCCTCTAACATAAAAAAATTGTAATTTCTTGGTAACCCTGCCAGAGTACCTTCCTTTACCCAGAAGAAAGGCAACAAACATTCAAGACCAACTTTCAACAGACAGTTTCTCTTTATATCAAACAGAAAACACAAGATGAAATAAAGCAAAATGAAATATCCTCAAACTATAACTAACCCCATTCCCACCATTCAATTCACTTCTGGCAGCAGGTGAAGAACGTTTTACGTCTCTTTCTATGTGGAATTCCAACTCTTAGGCAGGAGATGCTTGAATGTCATGTTATGGTGCCTTAAGGACAGCAACTCTAAGTGAGAACTCATCTAAATATAATAGGTCTAATATGGCTTTGACCTTTAAAATAAGCCACACCTAAAATGAGCCAGACTGGAAACCTCTAACCACCCTTTTACTTTTGTTCAGAAGAAAGGGCTGAATGAATAGTTTTAGAATGTATAGTTAAATTTTATGCTAGAATAAATTCTTGGGTAAATACAAAATAATCACCTATGTGAGGTTTACACCCTTGACCAAGCCTTATATTTTCTATGCCCTCTAACAAGGTTATACTTTCATGTCTAATTTTTAAAGATGTGAGTAGATAGGAATTAATATGAAATAAATGGGAAATTTGATTTCAGCATTATAAGACCTGAAGAAATGTCAATTGTTTCTTTTCCATCATATAAAAACCTATGTGGCATATGTATAAAAACAAGAAATAAGTAACAACAAACACCTGTAATTCCAAAAAACTGGCTATATTAACAATTTTCTAAGGATTGTTTAGTATACTATACCTGAACACCATAAATGAGTTTATTTTTATTACTTTTTGTGACACAATATTATAAATAATTCAAATAATTCGAAGCCCATTTTAATTTATCGGTTTTCTCTAACACTTTAAGGAAGAAAATAAGCACGTGAGAGTGTTTCTTCAGTTTTTTTTTTTTTTGTTTTTATTTAACTACACAGTAGAGGAAAATACTTTGAATTCTTTTAGATAATTAATTTTTCTTATTCGAAGATACAATTGTTAAATAAAAACTCATTTACTATTAACGCCACTTACACTGCAAGCACTTAAATCAACACAATGACTACTTTCCCCTATAGATTCTTGGCAGTTAGGTTTCATCTCTTAATTCTTTGTTCTAAGCAGGAGAAATACTAATCAGATGTTGGTGCTCATTAAAGGTATTGTCTAGAATTATTCATAGTAGTAGTTACATTTCCATGTGCACCTGTAAGTCATAACTTAGGTTCTTTGATGTAAAAGAGATATGTCCTTTTCATAAATAGTGATGAGTACTTACTGCTTTCTACTACATTCTAAGCATGGTAGGGAAAATAAATGAAAGAAACAAAAACTTAGCATTTGCCCTCAGGGAGCTAATATCTGATGATGGAAATACAGTATATCAGCATACTGAGATGGGCAAGTTTCTAATTCTGTACTACAGATTAGAAAAAAAGTTTTCATGAATAAGCTAGTATTTAGCATAAAAGAATGAATGTCTGTGTATTTGGCTGTGTTTTTACCCGAGAGTTTATCATCAGCAGCATGTTTGTGAATAAAATTAGAATTGCCCGCTCTCCCCAACACCAGTTCAATTCCATTTTCACTAACATCTGCAACTTTGACTCCCTGGGTTTTGTTCATTTACTGAGCTGTTTTGGAGACCTATCAAAAGGATTTACATCCCTTATTCTTTGACAGAATGAATGGCTAAAACTTAGTTCAGGTCATAGAACTTCCCAAATGGACTGGATTTTCTGGCAGGCCACTTAGTGTTTACCATCTGACATGAACTCAAAGAACTACAGATACTGTCTAGTAAGACTTCATCTCCATTTCCCATCTTCCATGAGATTTTGCTGTGTTGAAGATGCCCACCCTGATGCAATGCCCTCTGAGTCACAGGAGATGCCATCTCTGTCCTGCCAGCAAATTTTTAAGACTTTTGTGCCTCCCAAGAGAGGTCTTCAGGTACCGGTGGATTGATGAAAAAAATGAATATGTGTGCTTCCACTCTCATGCTAAAGATACTTAAAGATTTGATAAAATCAACACATTTTATAAATGGAATTTAAAGTTTACTTAAACCTTTTAAAGATAAAATTTCAATAAAGATATTTTCCTATTATAAAGTAATCATTTTTACTAGAATCCCAGAGAAGCAAGAATCCTTTCACTCTTCCCAGCTTTTGGAAGTAACTTCATGGGAAAATGTTAAGTTGCTACAGTTAAGTGCTACAGCTATACTAAGTGGAGGGAAACAGAGCCTTTTACCATATCTGACCAACTGTTAACCCTGATGTCATTTCCCATGCTTGCTGTCTCTCTCCCATTGCTCTAGCCACAATGGACTTCTTTGCTGCTCCAAACTTTTACTCAAGACCAAAGTCTTGATAGTCCCTCCACCTAGGAAACTCTTCTCCAGATATGCACATGAGCCTTTTCTCACACCCTTAGAAACCACCCATTAAAACTGCACTCTTCTTAATGGCACTTTCTTGTCTGCTTTATATCTCTGTACACTTCTCAGCAATAAAAAGAAACAAATTGTTGATACGCACAGCAATTTCGATGGGTCTTAAGAACATTCTACTAAATGAAAAACAAAAAGTTAATCTCAAAAGGTTACAAAATGTATGATTCCATTTTGGAGGTAAAAAAATTATAGAGACGGAGAACAGTGGTTGCCAGAAATTAGAGAAGGGGTGGGAGAGAGGGCGTGACTATAAAGGAGCAGCAAAAGGGATTTCCTTGGTGGTGACAGAATAGATCTCTATCTCCATTGTAATGGTGATGTTGGGTATATGTGAAAAAATGAAATGCAATTATATACAAAGGCACACCAAAAAATGAGTGTATGCAAAAACTGATAAGATCTAAGTAAGATCTATAGTCCACTTAATTTTATTGTGCAGGCAATTTTTGATAACTGCACTATTCTTGGTTCTGATAATGCACTGTTGTTATGTAATATGCCACCACCGCGGGAAGGTTGGCGATGGGTACAGAATACAGACATCTCTCTGTTAGGTTGCAACTTCACATGACTCTATATTTAAAAGTAAAAGTAAAACTAAAAGTAACACAAAATTCTCCTTAGCACTTATCATTATCTAACATGCTATGTAATTTACTTATTTATTTTCTTTATTTTCTCTTAGTATGCAAGTTCCATGTGGACAAGGAATTCTCATTTGTTTTTGTTCAGTGCTATATCCATGGCACATAGACTGATGCTTGGCACACAGTAAGCTCTCTATGAATTGTTATTAAATAAACTTATGATTAATATGGATAATACTTTACATCTTAAAATCATCTTAACATTGTGATTAATATCATGACCTTTAATTTTGATCCCAGTTCTGCTATTATCTAGTAGGTCTTCATTAAATCTCTTGAACTTTTTATTCAATTTTCTCATCCAAAAATTTAATAATGCTTAAAAGGTTAAATTAAAATAACACACACAGTAATACAAAGCTGGAGGAAGTGTTATTTGAGATAAACTTCTTAAAAATAAATATACTAATATGCTTCAGTAACCCTTACAAAATTAATAACATTCGATCTAATTATTTATCAAAAATGTGGACATAGTTTTCAGTGCAAGGATGATTATCACAATATTATTTGTATAGTGGGGAAATTTGAAATAACTAAAATGTACAATAATAGGAAAAAGGGCTGTTTTGACATTGTACTGTAATTTGGAGCATTTATGAAAACAAAGACCTCATTTTATTTTATAAATGAATAATAACTACAGACCTGATCCACAGTCATAATTCAATTACCATCAGATTTTAAATTTCTATTTTTATTAACATTATGACTATCAACAACACCCATTATTTGTAAAAACATCCCTTTCAAAACATCTTTTGTAGCATGCCTATATTTTGCACTACACCAATAAACACAAAATAATGTCATCAACTATAAGAGAGAGTAAGTGAGAATATATCCCATTATTTTGGTCTCACGGCATCACTGAATCTTCAAATAAAGGTAATGTATATTATTAATAAATGACCTCTTCCCAGAATGTATTATTACATATGATAGGCATACATATTAAGTAAAATGCTATTGCAAAAACAAACAAACAAACAAACAAACAAACAAACGAAGATCTGCTCCTCAATTCCATACTTAGAGAAAAGTAATAATGACAAAGTGATACACTTATATTAAAAATTATTAATGTTTTTGCATTTGAAAGATTATAGGGAGAAATATTTTTTCTATTCAGAAAGAAAAAATGATTAAAATCATTGTCAGACACCTTTTATTATAAAATAAAGTGTAAAATTATAGGTACAAAAACTAGTTTAAGATTAAAATTTATATGTGAAAAACTTTGATTATTTATCTCTCTTATAAAGATAAAATTTCACATAACTACTGTGGCTGTATCATATCTGGAAAGTATAATTATATACTCTTATTTTAAAAGAGTACTGAAGGTTGTTAAGAAGAAGCAGGGAATACATCATCTTTCTGAGTGGTGAAGCTTTATCTCCCATCTACCATGGTCATTCAATTATCCGAAAAACAAGCAAATGACAATAGTGCCCATTTGCGTGGTTCTTGGTGTTGATCTTAAATGATCTCAAAGGCACAAAGGGAGAGAAGTGTAAAAATTTAAGTTAAACATAATTAAGTATAAATAACTAAAATTAAGGATGATTATCGAATACTTCATGATATTTTAGGTATGCTGGATTAAACATCACATATAAACAAAAGTTCTGCCCTTATCTGTAACTTCGGTTTCCTCAACTGTAAAATGAAAACAGAATCCTCTTGTTATTAGGAGAACTACATTATAAAATATAAATAAACAAAATTCTTAACATGGTTCTTAGTAAAAAAAAAAAAGGTTAGCTGACTGTATATGCATAGGTTTATTTCTGGGCTCTCTATTTTGCATCATTGGTCTATGTGTCTGTTTTTATGTGAGCATACTGTTTTTTATTACTATAGCTTTATAATATAGTTTGAAATCAGGAAGAAAAAAAGAAGTCTCAAATTTTTGATGATAAACCTTGGTCATTTTCTGGCCGAGATTTTTAAAAAATTAATGGCCTCATTACTCTAATTATATTCTATACTCAGGGTCCCCCAACCCTCAGGCTGCATACTGTTATTGTTCTGTGGACCAGTACCAATCTGTGACCTGTTAGGAACCAGACTGCACAGCAGTAGGTAAGCAAAGGGTGAGCCAACAAAGCTTCCTCCACATCTGCAGCCACTCCTCGGTGCTAGCATCACCGCCTCAGCTCCACCTCAGATCATCAGGCATTAGATTCTAACAGCAGCACCAGGTCCCTGGTGCCAAAAAGTTTGGAGACTGCTCCTCTACTCTGTCTATTCAGAAATGCTAAAATCCTTTTCATTGGCTAGTTAAATGCCATCTACTATTTTTGAGCTCATTAATTTACTAACACACAATCTTTAACTGTTTTTCTTTTTAAAATAGGCAACACAAATGCAATTAAAAGTAATTAGTGTAAACTCCAAGTAGGAATCATAATGTTATTTCTTATAGCGTATAATCAGAAAACACTGCTTCTGGATTTCTTTCTATGTGTGACTATTCTGTTTGTTTGTTTCTACTTGAAATATTCTCTTTCTAGTAGGAATTATTATTGTAACTGTTTTCTGAGAGAGTTTTCCTATATTTGATCCTATTCAAAATAAATACAACTAAATAAAGCAGACTCTCCTGCTTTTTCTTGAAATCTCTAGCAAGGAATGTCAGGGACTGTATATTCTGCAAGATTTCAAACTTGTCATATTAATTGGAGAGTCACACATCTCTTTCTTCTTGTATTTATGGTATGATGTATTTCAGAGGGAAAACTTATTTCTTGTGAATCAAGGAAAGGCATTGAAATTTAACTATCCCAACACAGTTCACCTGAGCAAAATTGTTTTTGCACAATGCCTCTAATGAATAGTTATCCATCAACCTTCTAGAAATTTCTAAAGAGGACACTAACTACCACACTGACCCCTGTATTATTGAACAAGCAAGTGTTAGAGAGGTCTTCCTTATGGAGCCAAAATCTGTCTTCCTGATGCCATTTAATATAATTGACCTTAGTTTTACCCTAAGAGGTACATCTAAATTCTATTCTCCATGACATTCGGTACACAACATACCTATTATCCTCCCCTTAGTTTTTTTTTTTCAAGTTTTCACTTCACACAATACATATCTAATTGTTTCATTATAGTCTCTAAATCTTTGAGAATTATAATTGTCTCCTTCCATACAGTCTCTAGTTGGGTAGAGGATACCAGGTGTATTCCAACTGGCACTTAGAACACTGGGAACATTTACTGTTAGTGTTCTAGAGCAGCACCAGTAATAGAAATATAATGTTAGCCCTACATATGGAGGTTTAACTTTTTTTGTAGCCATATTAATAAAAAAAAAGAAAAAGGTAAAATTGATTACTAATATGTTCCAATTATTTACAAAATATTATTTCAACATGTTACGATTATGACTCATTATTAATATTTTACATTTTTTTACTAAGCTTTCAAAATATGGTATGCATATTTTACACTTATAGCACAAATCAATTTAGACTAACCATATTTCAAGAGTTCAATAGCCATATGTGGCCAGTGGTTACAGTATTAGCACAGTTTTAGATAGCTTAATTTTATTAAGTTAACATACAAATATATCAATGGTTTTAAAGATCATGTGGCAGTAAGTTTATACTGAGTTTATGGTAAATTTAAATACCTAAGTTGTCATATCAGTTATTATCCCCCATATTTTCTATAAAACTTATGCTTAAATTCACTGTAACCAGTTATATATTTAATTGTGTTAACTTGGGCAAGCAGTCCCATCTCTAGATTATCTGTTACCTTGATTCTGTAGTCTGTTAATTCAACTCTCCATTCTAGCTTGTTCATTCTAAACTTTTATAATTATTCTTTTATTTGTTTGTGTGTTTAAAACTGGTTTAATCATATCGAATATGAAAGGACCATAAAAATGATAGAGGCTTCCAATATATTAATGAGATTCTCATACATAATATTAATTAATCACTCCATAGTTAGCCATTTTCAAAGCCGCTGAACAGCACAAGCATTCAGCATGTAATGGCTGCAGTGATTTCACGATGTATTGTCCAAAGCCTTCACGCACTTCAATTCCTTCATCTTAGGTTCTGTGGCAGCTAATGATTCTCATCTAGTTTACATGGCCTAGCACATTCCCCTCCCACCTGGAATCACAGCTGCCCCTATGTGGTGAGTAGAATATAGTGGCAATGAAGGTTTATAAGTCTCAAGACTAGATCGAAAAAGGCATTGCAGACTCCCCCTGCTTCCTTGTATCACCCACTCTGGGTGAAGCCATTTGAGGATATTAAGTAGCCCTGAGGAGACATCCACCTGGAGAGAAACTGAGGCTGTCAGTCGACAGCCGGTATGAACTTGCCGGCTATGTGATTGAGCCAACTTGGAAGCAGATCTTCTAGCTCCAATTAGGCCTTTGGATGACTGCAGCCCCAACCAACATCTGACAGCAACCATATAAGAGATCACAGGTGGAAATTGTACAGCCTAGCCCCTCCAAAATTTCAGACACATGAAATGATTATAATAAATTACGGTTTTATGCCATTAAGGTTTGGAGCAACTACACAGCATTAGGTTACCAGAATAAGACCTTAACACTTAGAACGGCAGTATTGTGCTAACACAGTGTTTCTCAAAGAACTGTAATAATTTTTGTCTAGAAGTGGACAAAACATACATATCTATGACAAAAACAAAACTTGAATGAGTTAAATCATCATATTAACAGTGTTTTCTCTAAAATGAGGTAATTACAGGCATTATAATTATCTTCTATATATTTTTCAGTATTTTCAGATTATCTATAACAAACATATTATTTTCAAAATAAAAAATAAATGTGTTTGAAATAGTTAAAAACTGATAAATACATTAATCGCTACTACGAAAAATAAAAAGTTATAAATACTGTTTCCAAAACTGGTTTTCTTCCTCCCTTCCTCCTTTCCTTCCTTCCTTTTTTTCCTGCTAGAATTCTTTTGCTTTAACTAAGAAAAAACATCCCCAAATTAATATTACTATCTTTTTCATACTTTATTACCCCTCTTTAGTTAGGAGGGGGTTAATTGGAAGGGTAGTTTAACAACAGCTACAACAGAATATAAAAGGTACATTTTATGAGCACTGGAAAGCAGGAGGCTCTCAGGATCAATTTCAAGTCCCATATATTTGAATGCAGTCACTTTCCTATGCAGCAATTTCTCTGAGTTTATTATTAATAGGATTATTTGAAATATTAGTGTGCCCCAAGTGTGTGAATCTTAATAGCTTAGAAATTTCTATGACCAGATCATCTAGTCCCACAGACTTCTTAAATATGTGTCTATAATTGTAAAGCACTGAAGTATTAAGACCTAGAATTTAATTAGATAATTCACTAGAGAAGAGTTACTTCTTCAGGCAGTAGTGCATGCAGGATTCATTTCACTATGATTACTTCTTAGTTAAAATAGATATATTTATCATAAAGAGGGTCTTGTCTACAGAGCTACAGACCAGTAGGAAAATAATCTGAAATGAAGGCATCTAACTCCAGAGAATATCAATACTGTTCTTTTGCAGAGCATCCACTCTGGAGGATACTGAGACAGCAACTCTAGCACATGTATAATTGATTTGTTCCTTCTATTAGACAGGATTTAAAAAAAAATCATTCAGTTTTCACTTTCCTATTCAGAAAGAGCTTATTCTCACAAAAATTTATGTCCCATTATGCATAAAGGATAGTTCTAATTATGCCAAAACAACAGTAAACTTAATTTACTGACCTCAAACATAAGACATAATAAGGAAGCCGACAATGTAAAATAAGTAGTTAATTTAACTATTCACTAGTCTATTATGCATTATTAATTCAAACAATAAGAAAACTATAAACAAAAAACATTTTAAAAAGTTTTTTAATACTTGCTTCTACTTGTCTTCAAAAAAGAAATGCTTATATAAGACACAATTAATTTTTTAATGATGGCTAAAAATGCAATTGTTAAATAATCCAAATAGACTAATAATTTCAAATGTACTGGGATCATATATAAAGTAGAATGGATTTAAATAATTGATACTATTTGTGAATTAACATGACTCAGAATAATAGAAAAAATATTGTTTGATATGGGAAATGGCAAATGCTCAATGTCAATTTTTAACTCTAAAATTTCATAATATCTAGAGTTTAACATATTTTGAAATAAATTTTTCCTCTTTAAAAATATTTTCAAATGTATGGCATTGAAATTCATCCTACAATAACTTGGTTAGCTATTTTTGGGAAATAACTTCTAAGAAGTAGATATAAAAATGTATAACCACTAAGTCTCGAGAAATATAATAAATTCTACCTGACTATTGCAAATAATGACATGTAATGCAAGTTCAATTTGTCTTACAGTTTCTTAATTAGAATACAGTTGATATCATTTCAAATGAATAAAAAAAAATATTCCAGAGGTACAGAATAAATCTATGAAGACATGTAAGAACATTTTCAAAATGGCAGTATGATCAAAAGACTATAGACTTCGGCACTAGAAAGATGTAATTGTGTCTCAGCTCTGCAACTGTGAAGTGGGGGCCTTAAGTAAGTTATTTAGCATCTCTTAATCTCCTACTTCTGCCAAATATTATATTTCTGACAAAGGAGTGAGGACTTTGAGAAGTTTAAATTTCAAACACACTTCCTAAATAAGAGGTACAGTTTGAGTAATCGATAAAGGTTTGTTCCCTACACTACAGTCCCTTTTTAAAACAGTGCTAAAGAAGAAATAGTGTAATGGATAGGAAAGGGAGAATCAGAGAAATAATCCAACACAAAAATCTATTATTCATATAAGAAAGTACATATGTTTTACAGTCCAATCAGCAGGAGAATGGATAAACTACGATACAGGCAGTGGAACACAGTATAGTAAGGAAAATGAACAAGGGACTATTCAAATATTGAACAAATATGATATATTTCTTAAACTTACTATTGAGTAGAAGACACAAAATAATAGATATTGTATGAATCTATCCATTGATTGATCTATTTATCCATCTAAAGTACAAAAACAGCCAAAAGTAATATAAGTGGTTAAAAGCTTGAACAGTAGTCTCCCTTGTGATTAGTAGTGACTGGAAAGGAGAATAGTAATATTTTGCTTCTTGATCTGGTTGATGGTTATAGGGGAGTGTTCACTTTGTAAAAATTAATTGGGCTATCCTCACAATATGTATATGTTCCTATACGCATGATATACTGTAACCGAAAAATTAAGTATGAATAGCTTAAATATAAACATATATATTTTGCTCCAAATTCCACGTACTACTCACTAAACCACATCTATTTATGACTTTAAGCATCAAACTTGAAGGGCAAATAGGTCAAACCAATGTCCGAGGCCAGAAAGAAACAGTAGAGTATTAAATCCAGAATCAAATTATTAAAACCAAAGAAATATAGTATATTATTTTTCTTAAATATTTTTTTTCTAAATCATTGTCATGTACATAGGTAAGTTCTAGGTCCTTAGGTCTTTTCTTGGGTAGAACACTTGGGTTTTAAGAAGTCAGACTCTCTAAATAGGTGGTTCTCAATCTTAAACATGCATTGGAAACATCTGGAGGGCTTGTTAAACTATAGATTGTGGTCTCTACCCAAGAGTTTCTGTTTCAGTGAGTATCAGCAGGGCCCAAGAATTTACATGGCTAACAATTCCCCGGTGATCTTGGTGCTGCTATGCTGGAACCATATACTGACAACTACTGTTCCATAAAAAAAAAGAAAAAAAAATGTTTCAATCCTGAGTTACATTTGACAAGTTTGGAACTTTCCTTTGCATCTATATTTCTACCAAATCAATAAATAATAATATTAAGAAGAATAACATCAACTACTATGAAGAGAAATTATAGGGAATAAGGGTGTACAAGTAAAGACTTTGGCCCAAAGTAGGTGCAGTATCAAAAAGCTGTTATTTTTATTTTTGGTTCTAGTCTTTCCCTTGTTTAGAGTCTGGAAAGTCTTCAACAGGTAGAAAAGACCAGTTCACTAAACTCAGTGGTCTTCAACTCTCGCTGCACATTACAATCCCCTGGGGAATTTTTAAAAATCTAATGTTTGGGCTATATCCAAGACAAATTAAATCAGAATTTCTTCAGGGTGGAACCTAAACATTAATAATTTTTAAAATTCTCCAGGTGATTCTCATGTGCAGCCAAAATTAAGAATCAATGCTTTAGTTCTACAAACTTTGTATATTATGTCCCATTCGCCATAGAAAACTCTATGGGGCATTAAAGTGAATGAAGCAACATTTTGACTTTAAGGTTCTTATAGTTTAGTCAAGGCAACGTACTCAAAGATTGACATATTCAATATAATGACAGAACTATTAAGATGTACGCATGAACCAGATGCCAGGACAAACCTAGAGAAGGCCCACTTACTCTCACCTGTCACTTTAAGGAAAAGTTTGCTAGAGGTTCTGCTTTATTAATTCATATATTGAGGGTTTTTTTTGTTTGTTTGTTTGTTTGGGGGTATTTGTTTGTTTATATAGAAACACTGTGCCAGGCGTTGTGTTAGACACAATTGCAGTTGTGATAAATTTTATAACGGAGTAGAGTACCATGAAACTTATGATGGGAGATTTGACAAAGTTGGAGAAGTCTGGAACAGCTCTGATGTCTGAGGCAAAGTATGACTGAGTTGGCATCTAAAGAATAAGTACAAGTTATCAACATGGAGGAGAGAACATGGAGCAAGAGTATGCTTCAGAAAGAAGAGGGACTGTGGGAAATCCCGGAAGTACTGAAAGCAACTGGGCAGTTGTGAGGGGTGAGGCTGGCAGGGCCTTGTAGATGGTTATATGACTTTTGGTCTTTATCCCAAAAAAAAGCTTTGGGAAGATTTTCAACAGAGAATGATATTCAGATTTTCTTTTTAAAAAGATCAGTTTAGCTCGAGTGCAGAAAACTAAAAACGAACAAGAGTGATTGAAGAAAAACCAGCTAGGGGCTGTGCAGTTTCTCTTGAACAAGAGGCGAAGTAAGCACATTATCTCTCCATTCCCAGAACTCTTTTTTTTTTGTAACTGAAATGTGTTTGACATATAATATTATGTAAATTTAAGGTGCACAGTATGTTAATTTGGCATATTTATATATTGTAAAATATTGCCATTATAACAATAATTAGCACCTCTATTGTGGTTCATAATTACCCTATCTTTTAAGTAGTTGGAATAATTAAGTTTCAGTTTCTTAGCACGTTTGATAATTATAATACAAAATTGTTGTCTATATTCAGTGTATTATGCGTTATATCTCTAGGGCTTATTTACTATTCATTGTAAGTTTGTATCCTAAAAAAATTGTCTATCCCCTCACTGCCATTTCCTGGTAACCACCATTTTATTCTCTGTTTTCGCAAGTTAGGCTTTTTAGAAATTCCACACATCAGAAATATTATACAGTCCTTGTCTTTCTCTCCAGGACTCTTCATTCATGTTTACTCTATCCTTCAGACAAGGGTGTAGATGTGAGAATGCAAGCAGGAAAATGCATGCTGAGTTTTTGTAGTCATCAGGGTTTATTTTGGTGGTCACAAGCCAAGGAGGAGAAAAGCACTTATTGGGTTCTCATTCCTTGGTCTAATAATATAACATTTATTTTAGAAATATTTCTGTGATTCTAGAAAAACAGATAAATCCAACAATCTGAATATAGGAGGTGAACTTATTTTGTTTTTGTCTATTCATTTGGCATTTGATCATACAAATTTAACATCCAAAAAAAAAGAGGGAAATGTTAAAGATTATCTCATGTCCTGTTCTTTTCTCCAGTATTTCAGGACATCCGCCTGAAGGTTTCTATGTCTGCTTTGCTTTAGAATCTTTTTCTGTGTAAACAGAGCCACCAATTGCGATCCCTTCAAGGATCAGACATGTTCTGTGATTGTGAGAAGACGGCTGGAAATAAAAGAACTGCACTACCAGAGATATCCCCACCAAGGCTCTGCAATAGAGGCAGCCAAGTTTAAACACTACTTCCACCAGCCCACTTTTCCTTTTGCAAAGGTTCAAAGTGAGTAAGGAGAAAGGAAGACTCTCACAAGACCACCCCAAAGCACACCTGCAGCAAAACCATCTTTTCAAACATTTAGTCTCTCCCTCTCTACAGGGAGATTCATCTTTCCTTCCAATCACAAATTATCTTTCTTCCTCTTTCCACCAATTAATCTGCCTCTTTTTTCCCTGTAATACAGTTAGTGGAACAAGCATCTTAGAGCCTTTATCAAACTGTAAGATTCTTACAGTCAAAAAGTATTTGTCATAATCTGTCTATAGATACCTACTACAAGTATTAACGCATTCTCAAATTACGAGGAGCATAAAGGGGGTGGAACCATATTGTAAACTCGAACTATGAGAAACATTAATATGACTAGAAAAAGAAAAGCAGATTCTCACTCTGTCGAAATTAACTTTTTGAAATTCTTGAGTGCAAATAATTTACATTGGAAGAAATGGTTTTATATCATCATATTAGTGTTAATAGTCATACATCACAAGAGAAAAAATTCATCCCAAGTTTGATATTAAAATATAATATTAATACAAAAATTATTTTTATTCTTTGCAAACTACTAAGAATTGTGGTTTTATATTTTACACTACTTATTTATAATGTAGCTCTCGATACAGAAGCTGCAAAAACTGTTCAATAAACCTATATTAGTAATTATACTTGCTTTATGACTTTGGATACTATAATTGCAGACCATTGCAGTGTTTGTTAAAATAGTACAGTTAACATGAAAAAAAAAAAAAACTAAGAAAAAATCCAGAATCATACTCTTTATACTTTGGACACAATGATTGTATCAGCTCAAGCTCTAAATAAAGCATTTCACTGTGTGGTAATCCACACAGTGTTTCAACACTGGTTGCCCACAGGTAACACACAGAATTCAGTTGGTGACCTATAAAATATCTTCTAGATCTGTCCTTCTCTAAATAATTGGCATTTGATCCAGATTGAGAGCATTGCTAAAGACAGAAAACTAAATTAGCTCTCTTGAGCAAGTGACCCTGACTCAAAAAAGAAAAAAAAAAAAAAAGATAGTGCAGATAGTTTATGGTTACTCTTCAGCAGAATCCTCGAGCAAGATTATTAGTACATGCCTCTTTTTTTGTAAAGCAATTACTCAAGACAGTAGGTTTGAGAAGTATTCATGTTTCCTCCTCTCCATTATAGTCATGAGAAGACTGAGGCTGAGGACATGTGTGGCACCCATGAGTCAGGTTACACCTCTTGATGGTGTTGTGAGGCCTCCTAATAATATAATAAAAATGTTCCTTTGGTGTCTTCCCAGGTAACTGGCTATAATATAAAAGATAGGTCTTTCCATTATTATTATCATTAGAAAAATAGATTTTGATCACTTGTCACCATAGACATTTAAAAATAAAATGGGATATTTATGCATAAAAATAAATAAAAATAGAAAAATACAATTATCTATTTATTGTGTTGATGTGCATTTTTCTAAGCCTACAGACAAAAGAAAATAGAGCAAAGTAAAAGATAAATTTTATCACGAAATTTAAACTTTCTCTAAGTCAAAAAATAAATAATTCCAAAAAATAGTAATATGTTTAAAGAAAGGGCAATAGACTAATAATTAAGTTATATAGATGAGCATTTAAAAAAAATACCAAGATTACAGAAGATAAAGGAATAGAGTATATAAATACATTATTCACAATAAAACTAATAACAATGAGTATACTGAGAATGTTAGCCAAATTGATGTTTAAATACAAATTAAAACAAACATATATATCTATATTTATACCTAAAATATATGTGTATCTTATTATAAATATGTATGACTATATAAATATATTCAAAGTACTGTAGTCAAAGAACCATGCCTGAGACTTCTCAGGACCTTGACCTAATCTGCTTAATAAAATGCCAGACTGTAATACACAAACAATAGAGGAACCTTAGAGAGAATGGGTATACTTTGCCTGTAGGATGAATAAGAAACATTTGGGAACTATTAGCCAACCTCTAAGACGGTCCCCTCAAACCTTCACCTCCTGGTAGTCCTCTCCTACACTGAATTAGAGCTGACTGTATGATCAAGAAAAACCACACAATGAAAGTAACAGGTGACTTCCAAGTATAGATCATACAAGGCACTGAAGTTTCTATCTTTATCTTTCACCTCATACACTCTGGGGAAATCCAGATACCATGTCATGAGGATACTCAAACATTGCAGAGAAGTTTGTGTGGAGAAACCAGAGGCCTCATGCTAATAGCCAGCAGCATTCCGCCAACCATGTGAGTGATCTTCCTTGCAAAGGTATCCTCCCACCTCAGGCAACCTGTCAGATGACTGCAGCCCCTTCCCCCACAAACCCTTGCCACAGCTGATACCTGATTGCCACTTCATGAGAGATTTTGAGCCAGAACCACATGACTAAGCCAATTCCAAAGTCCTGGTAAACACAAACTGTAAGCAACAGTAAATGCTTTTTTAAAAGTCATCAAGTCTAGGGCAATATATTATATGATAATATAAAACTAATACTGATTTTATGGGCATGTATGTGTGTATATGTATTTATTTGATTAGCAATTAAGCTACATATAACCTATCAATATAATAATTACTTAAAAAAATATATATCTCTATGTTTGTAAAGATGGTAATAAATAGACTATATACTGCCTAAGGTAAGTATCAACAAACAGAACCATTTTGGAAAGCTGTTTTTCAATATGTAACAGGAGCCTTAAATATATCCAAAAATTAATTCCAAAAGAATCAAAAGCCTAAATATAAGAACTAAAACCCTAAAACTCTTAGAAGAAATCATGGTGGTAAAATTTCATTACCTTGAGTTTGGCAATGGATTGTCAGATATGGTATCAAAAAGCATGTGTAACAAGAGAAAAAATCAATAAATCATACTTCATCAGAATTTTTAAAATGTATGCATCAACATGCATTACCAGGAAAGTGAAAAGAAAACCTACAAAGCAGGAGGAAATATTTACAAATCGTATATCTGATAAGGCCTAGGAATTCTTAAATTCAATTACAAAAAAGAAAAAAAAAATTGGCAAAAGACTTGAATAGACTTTTCCCCAAAGAGGAAATACAAATAATCAATAAACATATGACTATATATATGCCCAACATAATTCATCATAGGGAGATGTACACTAAAATCACAATGAGATATCAATTCATATACACTAGGATGGCTATAATAAAAAGAACGGGAAAAATACTAGTGGGGAGGACATGGAGAAATTAGAACTCATATATTGCTGATGGGAATGTAAAATGGTACAATACTTTGGAGAACAGTTTGGTGGTTCCTCAAAAAGTTAAACATAAAATTATCATACTACCCAACAACTCCACCCCTCAGTATATATTCCCACATTTGAAAACAGGTAGGCAAAAAAATAATAATAATTCTTGTGTACAAATGTTCATAGCAGCATTATTCATAATACTCAAAAAGTAGAAAAAAAAAAACTACCTATTAATGGAGTAATGGATAAAGAAATTGTGGTAATACATACGATGGGATATTATTCAATCATAAAAAAGAATCATGTACAGATATATACTCTAATGTGGATAAAACTAAAATATGCTAAGTGAAAGAAGTCAGAAATAAAAGGTCGCATAGTATATAAATTCATTTACATGAAATATCCTAAATAGGTAAAAACATAGACAGAAGTCAGATTGTTGGTTACCAGAGGGTAGGGTAGGAAAGAGTGGGGAGTGACTGCTTAATGGGCATGGGGCTTCTTTGAGGTGATTAAAATGTTTTGGAACTAGATAGAGGTGGTGGCTATGTAAAATTGTGAATGTACTGAATGTCACTGAATTGTACACTAAAATAGTTAATTTGTGTTAACTATTATGAATGTCAGTTCCATTATCAAATCTGCCATACATTTTCATTCAGAAATTCCACTTATGGAAGTGCATACCACAGAAATATTAAATTCAGGAAAAAAAGGTGTATACTGAAAAAATTTCAAAACATTTTTTTTTAACATGAAAACAACAAAGTTCCAATAGGAAGAATCTGTAAGTTGAAACAGCCTTTAATTTAGTTTTTCTAGTTCAGCTTATTTACCTTATAATAAAGATAAAGACAAATCACCGTAAAATTGTACAAAGCCAGTTTGCTAGGGTGAAGCTATTACTACTTTTTTGAAAGACCTTGGATGAAATTCTAAGTCTGTCTGAGCATACATTTTCCAGCTTCTCTGAGACTAAATTTTCTCCTTTCTGAAATCAGAATAATAGCATCTCCCTAAAATAATGCTTAATATATGATAACTACTGTTTCTCTACTTTTATATATACAGGAGGATAAAAGGAATAAAACACCTCAAAATAATTTTAGAGGATATGTTTGGATGGTTAGATTTTTTGAAATTGTTTTTTCCCATCTTTGTTAACAGGAAGTATACACATGTGGACACACTCTCAAATACAGTACACACACACACAGGGTAATTATGATATTTAATTACTCTAAAAACATCAACAATCCCAAATTGTTATATCAGTATAAACTGTATAGAACAGAATTAGTTTACATTCTTCTTTAATTTTGGCTCAACATGACTTATAGGTTTTTTTGCTCTCCAAATTGTCAACCTGTGGGTAAGACTGAATTGACTGCCATCCCTCAAATACTTAATGCTGCTTCTATGAAGTCCCGTGTTATCTGCCCACCTGGAATGTTTTTCATTCATCTTTACTTATTTGATTCAAAACCCAGCATATGATTCCCTGTCTAACATGATTATCTTGAATTAAATTTTTCTCGTTTCCTTATATTACCACTCTTATGACACATCATTCAATACTGTATGTGGTAAATGTTTGGTCATATTACTTCTACCTGACTGTATGTTTCTTAAAGGAAATGATTCAAACCTGTGTGTGCATATTGTATGCTAACATACATACATCTGCATAATGTCTATTTCAGTAGTTTATACATGATAAATTATAAATAAATACAATGAATAAATGAAATTGAATAAGACTGTGAAATTTAGTTTGATCATTTTTTATCTATTACAATAATCCAGAGATTGATGTATCATAAACTATATTGATTTTTCCTGAAGTTAAACCAAAAAAAAGAGAATGTTAAGATTGTCTTAATATGTTAATGGTGTTCATTTATATTTTTGTATTAATTATATTCTCATGTAATCAACATACTTTGCCTGAATACCTAAAGTTAAACAAATTTTATACATTGTATTCTAGAGAGCCTTTCCATTATAATCCCAATGGCAATGTATGAGTGATCCAATTTTCCCACATGCTTTTAAAAATTTTTTTATACATTCCGATATGAGTGTAGAGACATCCCTTATTGTTTTAATTTGTATTTATTTAATGGCTAATGTTAACCACATTTTTATCTACTTATTTGCCATCTGCATATCTTCTTCAATGAAATGTCTCATGTCTTTGCCCATTTTCTGATTGTATAGTTGCTGTTTTTTTGTAACTCTCAAGTTTGAGAGTCTTGATATAGTCTAGATATTAGTCTTTCAGTGAGTATCTGAATTGCAAGTATTCTCTCCCAGGCTGTAGCTTGTATTTTCATCCTCATAATCCCAAAGAATTTCTTATACTTTTTTTCCTAAAAGGTTTATAGATTTATATTTTTGCATTTAAGTCCATAATTCATTTTCAGTTTGTATGTTCTGTGAGGCTTAGGTCCATGTGTTTTTGTTTGTCTATTTTGCCTATGGAGGTCCAATTGCCCCAGAACCATTTGTTGAAAAGACTATCTTACCTCTGTTAACTGGCTTGGCACCTTTGTCAAAAATCAGACATATTTGTATGAGTCTACATCTGGGTTCTTTATCCTGTTTTATTGATCTAACTGTCTGTCCTTCTGCCACGTCCACTTAGCTTTAATTAGCTACTGAAACCTGATGTTTTTTTTTAAGTTTATTATCAGTTTAATACAGAAGTTATTTTAGTTTAAAATATAAACAATATTATTTAAAAACATTTTTAGGATGTTGTGATATTTTTGTTTATAAAAATCAAGTATTTTTCTTACTCTTACATGTGATTGTTTAAAATCTCAATGAATAGAGATAACACAGCAAAAGTTAAAAAAGGCAAAATTTGTAATAGATTACTTTGATTTCAATCTCCATCTTTTTCTGTTAATTATTTTAAATAAAAAAGTATATAAACTCAGCTAAAAATATAGCATGTGTGTATTTCAAAAAACTAAAACCATCAAACAGAAGGTCCTTTGAACTATAAAATTTCATGTGCTCAATAGCTTTCAATGGATTATATGAGGCTTTCTGCCTTAAGTCTATAAATTTTTATCGTCCGTCTTAAAGCACATAAAACTTTCTTGAATGATTTCCAATCACTTATTTTCTACAGAGACTAATCTGCTGAACTGACTTTTCAAAATTTACTTTGCTTTTTAACAATGTGAATGATATCTAAGTACAAAATACTCAACAACCATACTTATGCTCTAATTGTACTATTAAGCTGACATGGAATACTAAAGCCTTAATTGCAATTAGAGCATTTTATTTTTGTCTGAATTAATTTTTTGGCTTGTCTCATTTTCAGAATTTTCTAAAATCACAAGGCTTATGCTCAAATACCACCAATGAATTCTTCAACCATAATCTGAACCAGTTTTTCACCAGTCCTTTCTTGCTATCCATACTGCCACTCAGAGCACAGCCATTAGGAAACTCCCTAATCTATACATACATGAAACAATCAAGTATAGAATAAACCTATGCTGAAAATGTCAAAAGTCCCTAGTTTTCAGGTTTGCTTTACCCTGAAACACTCCTCTCTAATAAAGATGGACAGGGATCAGCACCAGCACTTGACAGATTGCCTCAGTTATTCACTAGCCATGTATGGAAAAAAGGACATTGTCTACAAACTTCTCTCATGTAGTATTGGTTATTAGTGACCCCTGCAGCTATTAGATATGCCAAATTTTCTCTAAGCGGGTAGATAACCAAGGAAAACTGAACTGTCACCTAAACGCATCACAAAGAAAATTTTTTCAGAGAAGATCATTCTTTTACCTGTTTGACATCATATGCCAGAAGAACATATTTTAAATCTGGTGAAACAAAATATCTTGATGCTTTGAAGGTTACCTAAAAACAAAAGGAAACAATTATTTTAAAGAACTTAACAACAGAGAGATAAATGTGCATTTGTATATAGAGTTCTAAAAAAAAAAAAAATACAACTTGATGTTAATAACACTGTGAAATAGGCATTCTCATTCCTGTAATTAATATGGGGATGCATGTATGTATATCATACAGATGGATATGAAAACTTGGAGAGGCTATATTATATATTTCGTTAAAAAATTGTTAACATATCTTTTCTACATGTCATCACTCAAAGGCTATGTTAATATTTTCATTATAAAAAACAAAAAGTAACAACTCACTAAACTTCCTAAGTAACCAAATGTTTTTATATCTGTATATGCAATTAATTAAAGGGAAAAAAATAGTGACATTCTGTGGTATCATGTTTTTATGACTGTACTTTGTATATAGGTTGCATATTTATATTGAAAGAAGCCACTTATATTAATGACAGAATCTCTTTAAACTCCCAGAGTGAAACAAATTAAAACGCAATACACAAATACATAATTAATTTTATATTTGTGTGTGTGTATATATATATATATATATATATATATATATATAAAACTATACAGCACCTGATTGATTCTGAGCCTATAGTTTTACCCAATGTCAGAAAAAATGAACTAAAATGAAGGAGAAATACTGAGTGGAGAAATGATTTTATTTGAAATAGAGATTACAGTTAACTTCATAAGTAAAGAGAAGGCAAGCAAATTGAGTTTATGCATCAAAAGCTTACAAAAAATAAACTGCATATGAATTTTAGGCAAACTAGTTTGCATAGTTTTTGCAGAGAAATACATATATAAATAATTTTGTGTACCTTATATCAAGGCAGTTTCCACAAGACTATTCTCCATGGAATAGAAAAGGGTAAAGTCAAGGTTTTCTTATTTGAAATTCCCCAATACTTAAGGGGCAGGATAAGAAACTCAGACTAATCAATATTTGGCAAAGTTTGTGTGGGATAAGAGAAAATATACTTGTTTCCCCCCTTTCCTGGGTTCTGGCACAGAGCTTCTAAAGCCCTTAGAATTTCCTGAGTAATGAGAGGGTCTTTTGTTAATAATATTTAGTCCCATTTGACCCTTCTTGGTTTATAATAATGAAATGACTTAAGATTTAGGGTACAGGGAGAGGAGCTAGATAGCTTCTGCATGGGGGCTGGCCACCAGAGGAACCAATCCACTGATTAGAGGCTTAGAACTTTTAACCGTATTTGGAGATCAAGAAGAGTGGAAGGGCTGGAGGTGAAGTTCAGTTAGGTGGCTCATGATTTAATTAACCATGTCTAGGTAATGAAACATCAATAAAAAAACTCTGAACAATGAGATTTGGAGAAGCTTCCTTATTACTAAACCTATCAAAGTACTAGGAGGATGGCACTTCCCAACTCATAGAGACAGAGATTTGGTACCCTTTTGGATTCACCCTATTTGCCTCCTCATCTGGTTCTTCATTTGTATCCTTTATAAACCAGTAATCATAAATACAGCTGACCCTTGAAAAACATTAGTTTGAAATGTGCAGGTCCACTTGTATGCAGATTTTTTTTTCAATAAATGCAATCAACCCTCTGCATCCTTAGGTTTCACATCTGCAGATTCAAGTAACTACAAACATAAAATGATATTTTCACATTCCCAATCACAGTTTCCCACCTACAGATTCTCAACTGGGGATTAAAAATACTGTTTTTGATCCCCAGTTGTTTGAATCTACATATGCGAAGTGCCAACTCCATAGACAAAAGTTACACACAGATTTTTGACTGCATAGGGATCAGCACCCCTAACACACCCCAAAACCCATGTTATTCAAGGGTCAACTGTATAGCACTTTCTGCGAGTCATTCTAGTAAATTATCAAAACTGAAGCGGGATTATAAGAAACACCAAATTTATAGCCAACTCAGAAAAAAAGGAAGGTAGCTTGGGGGCTTGGGATGTGCAACTGGTGTCTGAAGTGGTAGCAGTCACTCAGTCGTTAACCTCCGGGGTTTGCACTAACACCGGGTAGGTAGTTAGTGTTAGAGATGAATTGTAGGCCGCCCAGTTGGTGTCAGATAATTGTTGTGGAGTAACACAGTGTGTCAGTCCTGAGCCAGATATGCAAGAGAGTGGAGTGGTCTGAGAGAAAATAATATTATATGGCAATGTCAAGATTTAGAGGTTTTCTCTATTTACATCTATCTTATATAGCCGATGTATCAGACAGTTTAGAAAAAGGTCAGAAGAATCACTGGCAAAGATTCATATAAAGATATTTTTTCATTTTTTAAAAAAGTCATTTCAATAACAATGAAAATAACAGGAACAACAACAAAGCTATCATTTATCATAATCTCTGTAAATTACTTAGATTTATGTAGTTCTCAATAATCTTCAATCCTCCTGACAGCACTAGGAAGTACATATCCTCATTCTTATTCTTTCTTTTTTTTTCTCATTAATTTATTACGTATTGAAACTTGGTGAACATTAGTCTGTGGAGAATTTAGGGTGACATTGAGAACACAAGGCCATCTCTCTTATTACCGTATCTTGTATTGGAAAGTATACTGTCACACAGTAAGAGGAGGTTTATTGTTATTTAAAAGTCATTTATAAGAGCAATGCTTTCATTCCATCCTATGGAAATTAGGAAACTCAAATGCCACAGTTCTTAAACTTTTCTTAAGATCACAGAGGAACAAACATAACAAAAGAATATAAGAGGAATTCCTTTCATAAGTCTCATTATCTCACCAGCAGGGTTTTCTTTCTCTCTCTTTTTTTGTTTTAGGAGAGCTTCCCTGTCCGAAGTCTGAATTATTTAAAGAAAAGCTCACTTCCCTTGTCCCCGTCCACTCTCATGTGATATTCCTCACAAAAAATTAACTTCACGCGTTCACAGGTGTGTCTGTACCTCCGTTAACAACATCTGAGTATCTTTTACAGTTCCTACAATTATCCAGTCTAGCACTTTATTAATTATCACTATACTGCCTCCAATTATGCAGCACAAACACACTGGGAAACTTTCCAAATACCTTTCTAGGGGACAAGCTGCTGAACCTTCTTTGAATTTAGAGTTGTGTACAGGTCAGTGGTTCTGCAAAGAGACTTGCTGATGATAACACGTATAAGAAACACATTCTTGCAGTTTAGTCAAGGAAGATTGAAAGTCTCAGGCAAATCCCTCCTAGTGTAAGCCATTAATGTTATCATATTTTGCATCTGGAAGATTAATTCTTTCTAGCAGCCATAGGAGACCCTTGGGTGTACAACGACCCTAATTATAGGCATAAATATAGTTTGGCTGAGTGCCAAATTTATACGGCTTCAAATTAGGGTTTGGGGAAATTCATTATTGCTAATAATACTATTATATTACCTATATATTTAATCACTTAATTACTGTTAAAATAAAAGAATGCAGAAATATTTTCTACATGTGTTTATTGGTATCATTTAGCAATGATGTTTAGCAGTGTATTTTTTGACCCTGAATACGGGACAAAGGGCATTGAAATGCATGAACTCTGCCATCTAGGAACATTTAATTAAGGAAAGCAAGGTAAAATAAACAGGAAAAAATAAACATGCAGGTGTTTAACTAAACCTATTAAACAAAGAAGACAAGGCATTTGATCAAACTGAGAAACAAATGTATGCTTTCGGAAAGCTTAGGAAGATTTTGTAATATCTCATTTGTATGTATCATTCTCTTCTACCAAAACTCATTTAATGAACATTCATAATATGATGAGCCTCATGGTAGACACTAAAAATGTTACAAAGTTGATAAACAAAGTCCACTAGAATCTTCTCCATCCCCTACTGTGCAAGATAAGACAAATACTATGTTTTTCTATAGTCCATTGTAGAGCAGGGGCCAGAATCCCAAATGCCTTATGGGACTGGGTATTTAGTGGAAGAATTAAGCTGTCTGGGTAAATCAAGGGCAGTGGAGTAAGGGTGTCTAAAAGAGACAGAGGTCCCTCAGCTACAGATAATTGTTATTTTATAGAAAAGCACATATAATTTCTAGTTTTCCATTTTTTTAAGACAAACTAGAAATCAAATTTTAATTTATAATCTCATGATATTTAAATCACAGCCCAATATTTAAAATATATATGGAGAACTGATTCTGCCTGGGAGCTGTCAGTTCAAAAATATTTGGTAAAGGAATGACTGCTATAAGAATGAGAGAGGGGAAAAAAGATGATATGAGATTTAAAGAATAGAATGTTAGTCTTTTCATATATTTGGTAGTAATGTAAATGAAAACTTCATGAACCATTTTTTCCAGTTAAATGAAATCCTAGACTACATTAGGAGAATAATTTTCACAAAATGCATGAGCAGCGTAAAAAGAGTCCTGATGAGGTACAAGCCAGCCCCATGGATTACCACTAATATTAATAATGTGTGCATTACTGCCAACATGAATATGGCAGGGCTAATTACTCTTTTCATGAGTGGTGAAATTTAAAGCCAAGAAAAAAATTGAATTTAGAACAATTACTCTGGTAGTCAGGTAGAAAATGAGTTGGATCTGTTGACATCTTGAAGTCATGAGATCTGGTAAGATGCTCTTATGCCAATGCATGTAAACCCTATGAAGGAATTCAGGAAGAAGCAAGGACAAAGACATATGCCAATGACAAAAAAAGAGTAACAATTAAATTGAAGACTGAGAAAAAAGAATGAGTATAAAAACAATTCTGGATTTTAAAGTGTTTATCACTGGGTTAATGTTGCTATTGCAATCTAAGCTGAGGAAAAGCAAAAATTGAATACATACATACATACATACATACATACATACATAAAACAGCATATGTTGAGGAAAATTTTAGATGGCTATTTTAGATGTGTTAAGGTTATAGTACCTTAAGGAATTTAAATAGGGATGTTTAAAATCTTTGTATAAAAGCATGACATTTGAAAGATATCTGGGAGTGTCAACATTAATCAGGATGTGGAATATCAATGAAAGTTTATGTCTAGTGCAAATCAAACCTAATCAAATAAGAGAAAAACTCCTCAAACAATGTGCTTTGCTAGAGGTAGATCTATAACAATGCAGATATTATGAGTATTTTTTATAATTGCTTTTATTTTTAAATGTGTGTGTTTTCTTTCTCTTGTACTTTCGTTCAACCTGCTCTCACCTCTTGTATTTTTGTTGTAAAACCTTCACCTCTCCTTACTCCTTATTCAAATTGTATTTCTCTAAAATATCATTCGAATTCTCCCTTGTCTTCCCTGTTTTTTCAGCTCAAGTGATTCATCTGATCGTGTATATATATATATATATATATATATATATATATATATATATATATATATGCAGTTCATCTAATCATTGATCACTGTTTCATGTTTGCTCTTCTATGTTGTTTGGAACTGCAATTTACTTTTTTTTTTATTATTGCAACAGCAATGCCTCTATTAACAAATTCCATTGCAATGATTCACTCTTACTAGTAGCATTATAACTAGAGGAAGAAATAAGATAATGATGGTGTTCCAAGATATCAAACATTGAAGATCATGACAAGAAATCATTACACACAAATTTAACTATTAGAAGTACTAGAAACTATAAAATATAATTTGCGTGACTTGAATCTCAGAAAGGATTGAGGAAGAGGAGAATTAAAAATGAGGTTAAAATGAGCACAAATTGATAAGAAGGAATTGGTTGCCTTAATATTGAGAAATGACAGAAGCATAAGAACTATGCAGTCCAGGGGAGCGTTGTTCTAGATCTTGAAATGAGCTGATGTTAAAAATATGTATAGGCATCTATATTAACAAGCAAACAAATAATCAAACAAAAACTAGTCCAGAAACTTGAGCTGGATAATCCCGTAAGCCTTAAAGTGTTGGTGGACACATTTTCAACAACAGAGAATGATGAAAACAAAAAGGTAGGTCTTAGTGGACCCTATGGTCTTTTCCTTTCCCTTTCTGCTCCCTCAACCTCTACCCCACCAAACTCTTTACACACAGACACACACACACACACACACACGCCCCATATATTTAATCCATTTGGGCTATAACTTCCCTCATTACCTAGTTTCATTTTTAATTTATTCATATGTGACAAAAATGCTTTAAAAAGTCATCTTATTCTAGAAAGATAAAATATTATTTTTTTAATATGTGATTAAGTATATATTATAAATATGTTTCTTTTATAGTGAAGTCTATAAGTGATCATGAAATAAGAATGAAGAAGGGTTTTAGAAAGCCAGTTGACCTTAAGTGGATGCGGGGAGAGAGATGGTTACTCTGCAGTGGATAAAGAGGAAAAGATCAAGAGAAACCATAAAGGAAGGCAACCAAATTGTGGTCCGTGGTGTATCCCCAAGATGAGCTCTCTTTCTATGCATGGCTTCAAATAAAAGAAAAGAGGAAGAGGCAAATAGATTTTTTTTTTAATCATGTAGCTCTAAACAAAGCAACAACTATTGTTATACGCAAGGAACTTTAAAGTCAAATATTTTATTGAGGTTTTTTTCCTACATTCTCTTTTCTTAGCTGCCTAGTTACATAGTAGAGTGCTTGAATTATATTTCTGTGTAAAACCTACAAAATCTATTTTGTATAAACATAATAGGTGACCTTTCTTCTTTTATTTTTCTGGTATTTTATTGATACTAGAATATTTTGTAAAGCAACTCAATGCATAAAATACTGTGAAACAAGTAGGTAGTGTTTAAGAGTATTGAATCAGTACCTACTAACCTATGTAGAGTGCCTCACATACATCTTTACTGCTCAATAAATGTGAACAGCCAAATTAATATTTTATTGATTTGGATCATAGGCCATAAAATAAAAACATTTAAAAAACATTTTAAAAAAATTTTTAATAGAAGGTGAAAACTAATGGCCTCTGAATTCTATTAACTTACAAAAGGGGGACAGACAAGGTGACTTTGAGGAGAAGAATGTCAATATTCTCCACTCAAAAATTCAATAAATTAGAAAACTTTGGTTGAGAAAGAAGGAAAGGAATATTGTAAGTTACATATTTATACAAATTATTTCTTTGAAGTTCAATCTGTGTTAGTCTGATTCTTCAAATTTTTGTAATGTTTTATAATCATATTTCAAACATTTTCCTCTTAAATGATACTGTTACTTTCAGGTAGAGCTGCACTAAAGAATACAGCCTATATAAAGAAATTAGAAATTATAGAAGTCCTAAAAAATGTCACATTAAAGTTTCTTGATGAGTTTTCCTCATCAAGGCCTAATATAATGTATTCAACATAATGCTTAAAAGATAAGAAGAGTGGAATAGAATTCTCCAGTAGCAAATTACTTAAGTTCATTTTTGTCATCATTTTCCATCAGGTAAGTATTAGAGAGTATGATTTCATAGACCTAAATAATAGAATTAATATTTTAAAATATGATACATACATTTCAAGCATTTATGTCAGTAAAATGATTTGAATTTTGGTATAAGCAAGAAGATGGCTACTGATACTTTATAATTCCTGTATTTTTTTTAAAAAATGGGAAAATATAATGACCAATTTTGCTTTATAAAAAAATATTAAAATGTGTTCTTATGGATCAAAGGCCCATTTAAAATTGATGTGACATCATTATTTTATCATTATCAGTAATAATCTCCCCAAATAAGATGGAATAGAGGCTAGTAACTAAAAAGTATCTTATTTGTTACAGATTTGATACATTCTGGTATATTTCTCATCAATAGTACCATGTTTATATCTACTTGTCCCTTTCTATTTTCTTTCTTTGATATTATTGTGTATAAATAGTATAATAACTAGTGTTTTTATCTTAATGGACCTTGAGCGCACAGAATTAGATTAATCATAACTTTTGTCTTGTGACATAGTACCATTCACGATGCATTTAGTAAATTAAAACATAAGATGAACAGTGAAATTTTAATATCAGATAAAGAACAAACATATTGTAATTAATGAAATAATGGCAAACCATATAACCTTGAAAATAATATGAAAAAATTGAAATATCTAATTGTAGTCTTGAACACAAATGAACTACAGCTAAAAGTAAATATGCATAAATCAATAACAGGATGCTGAATGATAAAGGGAAGAATAAAACCATGGACTGTCTTATGCCTCTATGAAAATTTCAAAGCCAATTAAGATTAAATAATGTTATTTAGGCAAACGTATGTACACATATATATGCAGATATGTATATACACATATAAACTCAATTCGATATATGTATATGAGTGTTTGTATATAAATATATTTAGTTTCCTGATGCACACGTGCAACCACCTTCTTATGGTCAATGTCTAGAGAGGAATATGTGGGTAGTAGGGCATGTGAATATTCTATTTCACACAATAATGACAAACTGTTACCTAAAGAAAAAAACACAAATTATACTTCAGCTTGTAATGTGTAAGAGGCCCTGTTCTACACATTCTTTCCAATACTTGGTAATATCAGTTAAGTTTTGCTAGTGAGATAAATGCAAAATATTATCTCCTTTTTGACCATCATTTTTCCTATTTGTAAAGTATTTTAAGCATCTACTTATTTATCAATAATATGTTTCTTTTGTGAAAAGTCTACTTATAACTTTTGCTCATTTTTCAAATTAGATAAGTCTTTTTATAGTAATTACATTGAACTTTTCTCAATTAACTAATAATTCTTTTTATCATTCATTTATCATTTCCTACTTAGCATTCTCTAGTTTGCAAAATATCTGTACACTGTAATTTTAACATGAGATTATGATAGATGTATGATACAAACAAAAACAAGATAGAAAAACTAAGAGAAGGGTTCTGAATAGATAATTCATTTGTAAAACCAAGTAACAACAGGGCTAGATATTTACTTTGAACATCAATATTTCTTGAGCATATTAACAAGTGGACTATTACTTATATGCTCAAGACACATAATTAAAAGATTTTCCATTTTCTTCTCATTTGTCAATATACATTTGATTTTATAAGCAGATATTGTAAATGTACTATCTCTGCCAAAGCAAAGAGCAATAATAAAGGAAAAGAGTAATTTCAGATTTACTCCTGGTGGCATAGCACTTTCTGCTTAGTTGGGGAAATAGAAAGGGCCTATAAAATCATGTCAAATCCAATGGAATGACAATGAGGAACAATCAGAAACTACCTCCAGATTAAAATTTTTGAGCCCAAATCCCTAGCTCCAAAGTAGGAACAAGATTCTCTTTTCTCATCTCATAGTTACAGTTATAAACACTGGTGATCTCTTCAACTGTGCTTAGCTCTATTACACATTCACCACAAATCCAAGGATGGATATACAAATAATTTCCTGAGTGAATTAGTTTAAGAATTATTTACTAACCTTATGTTTTAATGGCCCAAAGCCAAAAGTCATTTCTTGAAATGCCCCTAACTAAGAAATATTCATTAAGAGTTTCAATATGTTTATGAAACACAAAAAATGCTAAGATCAATTCATTTTTGGCACATTTTTAAATGTCTAGATGAAGGTTGCATTAAGCCTAAAGTATAAAGAAGGTGCTCAGCTTGCATATTTCTTTTTTTTCTTTTTCTTCTCTTCGGGGGGTGGCGGTGGGTGGGTATTAACTTATTTCACTTGAAAAACTTTAATTTTAAGGGGTACATTTTCTATATCTTATGGGGAAAATGATTTCTCTACCTTTTTTGAAAATAGATATTTATATATAAATTAGTTTATTATTCATTTTTACTCACAATTCCTCCCATTGTTCCTCCTTCCCTAATGCTCATTATTCATTTCTTCTTCCATCAGTAAATAATGGATGTGGGTCTACTAAGAGATTTGAAATACAGAAAATCAATTCACTGGACTTAACAAATGGTGTTGAATGAATAATTTTAGTAAGATTCACGTTGAGTAGAAATATCCAAAGAAAAAATGGTGTTACACAGGGGTATCATTTGCAAGTTCCAATTTTAAAAAGTTTCTGCAAAGAAACTCAAAAAAATGAACACTGCCAATGCACAGTTAACAACACTTGATCTCACTCAAAATTAGATAATTGCAAATCAATATAAAAATTAAGTGTCATTTTTCATCAGCCAAATTGATAATAATTAAAATGCTGGCAATACTCAGTGAAAGCAAAAATACACTAACAGGCAATATCAAACAATATTAGTGGGCCTGATTAATGCAATTTGATACAATTAAATTTCTAATTGACCTTTCTTTGACCCAGCAATATAAATTACTGCTATAAATTTATCGCAGAAATATATTTTGAAAAATGGCCTCCAGGTGTATTTACAGGTATATAATAGAAAACAAAGGATCATGTGGGGAAATTCTATGTAGCTATTAAATGATATTAGAGGAAAACAAAAGGGTTCATATAACAAGATCCTCAATTTACTTTATTAAGTGGATAAAAAGTGTATAACACCCATACTTTTGAAATTAAATACACACACACGAGCATATATATTTTGAAATCTATTGCTCATATAAAGATGTAAGAAGACATACAGACATATTTCTCGAGAATTCTTTTACTGGTACAAATATTTACATGACAACCTTCAAAAAGGTATACTGAGTGATATGAAAGGAAACTTTTATTTTTATTACAAGTACATATATACCAGCTTTGTCCAATAGAAATTTTTATAATAATGAAAATGTTTTGTGTGTACATTTCCTATGTGGTAACCACTGGTTTCATTCAGCTTTGGGACATTGAAATGTGGTTGGTGTGACCAAAAGAACTTTTAATTTTAATTAATTTTTAATTAATTAAAAAATAAATGTAAATAGCTAGATGTGGCTAGCGACCTTCAAATTGGATAGTTCAATATACTATTTATGTTTTCTAATCATATGTTTTCAGTATCATGTTCTTAAAAGTGGCAATGAAGGAGATTAAGAAAAATATTTATATTCTTAATTATAGTATATTTTATAAAAAATCAATTAAATGTTAATATTGTAATGAACATACAAATTATACAGATAGAGTAGAACATAACTAATGATAAGAAAAAAAGCCATTGAGTCATGCACATAATATTAAGCAAATAAGCTCTTATTTATTTACAACTTATAAAAATAAATGCTTTTTTCCTATCAAAGAAAACTTAGAGTGTAAATTTGTGTGTGTGTGTTTTTTAGAAAGACAGTATAGAAGGATATACATAAAGATGTAAGATTATTCTGGGTATCTATGTGAATTAAATCTTTATTTACTATTTATTTTATAAAGAATATAATGTGATTCTAAGTATTTTTCCTCTATAATAAATACAAGCATGCTACTGCCTGAATATAATGATGTATGTGTTTTCTAATTTGGCATCAAATATAATTCTTCCTCTTTTTATAGATAGAAATATATATTTTATCATAATACACTTTCTCAAATTATGATGCAGTTATTCATTTGTTAGGTGTTTTTCTTCCTTAATATTTTGTTAAAACCATTAGTATATACAACAGGTAATTTTTTTCTAGGCTTTTTTAATGCTGTTAAAGTAAGCTCATTATTCACAATTATCATCAATAACCTAACAAAAATAGATTCAGAACATCTACATTCTGAAGGACACTTTAAAAAGTAGAATAAGTAAAAGATATTCTATTTAAGGATACTCCAGGAGTTTGAAGTAGTCTGAAAAAGGTTTGTAATGTCAGCCAGTATAGCTAACAAGTGGTAGAATTTTTATTATAGTATCTCCTAATTCATGTAGTTACCTTGACCACTGATTATTCGCATTAATGGTTGTAGAGTAGCAATTATTCAGTCAATACAAGGAGTCTATTACCTCAAAAAGAAGAAAAAAAAGAAAAGAAAATGAAAAACAAAATAATGAGTTAAGGTGAGAATAAGCTATTATATTTAGTTGTATTGGGAAATCCCTTATACTTCTTCAAGTTTTAGTAAAAGTAAATGTAGCATGTAAAATGTATGTAAACACATAAAGACAGAGGAGAGTAAGAGAAAAAAAATTAAAATGACTCAAAACTTCTCAATTTGATTTTTTAAAAAAGGTTAATATATACATATTCGAGAAGCTCAACAAATGTCAAGTAGAATACATTAAAAAAGATCATCTTCTAAACTCATCGAAGTCAAATTAACAGCAATCAAAGACAAAGAAAAAACCTGGAAAACAGCAGAAGAAAAATATCACACACAAGGGATCCTCTATAAGATTAACAGCTGACTTCTGTTAGGAAACCATATGTGTCAGAGAAAGTTAGCACGATATATTCAAAATATTCAAACAAAAAGACTATCAGCAAAGAATTTTATATTGAGCTAAATTATCCTTCAAAAATCAAGGAAGAATTAGGCATTTCTAGATAAGAAAACCTTAGAGAATTTGTTGCTACCAAACCTGTCCTAAAAGAAACACTAAATGGAGTGCTTCAGGGTGAAATGAAAGGACACTGGACAATAACATGGATCTACCTGTAGAAATAAAATAGCTCATTAAGGTAACCAAACAGGTATTATAAAAAGCAGCATGAACAATTTTAACTCCTATATTTTTTAGAAGACAGCTTATAAACAATAATTATAAAATTATATTGATAAGGAACTTATATTGTATAAAGACATAACTTGTATGACAATAATAGTGCAAAGGAGAGAGAAGTAATGTAGATATGTTAAGACAGTTTTATATACTATTTCCATGAGGAAAATATGTAATTACAAATACATATGCACATATTAAAATCTCCAGAATACATGAAGCAAAAAATGACAGAATTGAAGGGAAAAGTGGACAATTCAACAGTAATAATTGAAAACTGCATAATCCCAATTTTAGTAATAGACAACTAGGCAAATGATCAACAGAAAGTAGACAAATTGAACAACACTATAAGGAAACAGGATCTAATAGCCAGAAAATACTGGCAGAAAACATATACTTATGAGGAAATAAATTAACACCAGTACTCACAAACTCTTCTAAAAAAATAAAAGAGAAAGGAACACTTAGCCATCCATTCTGTGAGGTCAGTATTATCTTGACAGCAAAAATAGAGAAACACATGACTAGAAAAGTAAACTACAGACCCATATCCCTTATAAATGTAAAACAATATTTATGAACAAAACACCAAAAACAGAATCCAGCAACATATGAAATTGATAATATACCATAACAAAATTAGATTTCTCAGGAATACAAGTTTTGTTAAATGTCTCGAATTCAATCAAGGTAAATCATCATATTAATAGAAAAAATATTTTTTAAATGATAAGATCATCTTGACAGATGCAAAGAATGCAATTAATAAACACAAAACCTTTTCATGATAAAACAGTAAACAAGGTAGGGAAGGGGAAACCCTCAACCTAAGAAAGAATATTTACAAATAAACCCCACAGTTAAAACCATAGTTAATAGAGAAAGTCTAAATATGTTCTCCCTAAAATTAGGGGCATGAGCTCTCACCACCTCTATTTAACATTTTCCTGGAGATAAGAGGGTGATTAGACAAGAAAAAGAGAAAAATACTTTCAGATTAGAAAGGAAAAAGTGAAACTACCTCTATTAACAAATCATTAACATGATTTGTATAAAAAAAATCATTAAAAATCCATCAAAAATCAATCTGAACTAATAAGATCACTAATGTGGCAGAAGAACTACAAAAGAATAAAATATCCATGAAAAATTTTAACAAAAGAGTACAAAATGTACACACTAAAAAAATACAAAACATAGTTTTAAGAAATTAAAGATCTAAATAAATTGAAAGAAATTTCATTTCCATGGATAAGAAGACATAATTTTTTTAAGATAGTAACATTTTTCAGATTGATTTAAAAAAGCAACAGATTAGCAAAATTGCAACTTCCTTTTTTTTTTTAAAAAAAGTTACCACTTGACTTTAAAATTCACATGGAAATATGAAGGACCCAGATTATTCAAAATAACCTTGACGAAGAATAATGAAGTTCACAGACTCACATATTTTGATATGAAATCTTACTATATAAAACTACATTAATGAAGACTTTGTGGTACTGGTATAAGAAATGGCATATAGATTAATAGACTAGAGAGTCCAGAAATAAATCCATATGTTTGTAGTCAACTGATATATAACAAGAGTGACAAAACCATTTAGTGAAGAAAGAATAGTCTTTTTAAAAATATTTGTTTTCATTTTTTGGTTACAGTTGGCATACAATATTATGTTAATTTCAGGTGTATACGTAGTGATTAGACATTTATTTAACTTATGAAGTGATTACCCCAATAAATTTAGTATCCATCTGACACCATACATAGGTATTACAATATTATTGACTATATTCCTTTATGCTATACTTTCCATCACCATAACTATTTTGTAATTATCAATTTGTACCTCTTAATCTGTTCCCCTTGTTCACCCAACCCCCCAAACACCTTCACATCTGGCAACCATCAAAATGTGTTCAGCAACTATGAGTTTGTTTCTATTTTCTATGTTTATTTTGTTCTTCAGAGTCTACATGTAAGTGAAATCATATGACATCTGTTTTTCTTTGTCTGACATTCCACTCAGCATAATACACTCTAAATCCATCCATGTTTTTGCAGATGGCAAGACTTTATTCTATTTTTATGGCTGAATAATATTCCATTTTGTATATGTACCAATTCTTCTTTATCCATTCATCCACTGAGGGACACCCAGGTTGCCTCCACATCTTGACTATTTTAACTAATGCTTCAATGAACATAGAGATTACCATGTGCCTTCAAAGTAGTGTTTTGGGTTTCTTCGAATAAATACCTAGAGTGGAATTCCTGGGTTCTTCTTTATCTCTTGTTAAAGCCTTTGTTTTAAATTCTATTTTGCCTGATATAAGTATTGCTCCACCAGCTTTTTTTGTCTTATTTTGTTTTCATTTTAACGATATATCTTTTTCTATCCTTTACTTGCAGTCTGTGTGTTTTTTTGATCTGAACTAGTAGGCAGCATATGTAAAAGCCATATTTTCTTTTCCATTCATCACTCCATCTTTTGATTGGAACATTTAATCCATTTACATCCAAAGAAATTGTTGACAGGTATATAGTTATTGCCATTTTATAGTATTCATATTTTTTTGTGTGTTTTCTTCTTCTCCCTTTTCTTCAAAAAGTCCCTTTAACATTTCTTGTAATACTGGTTTGGTGTTGATGAATTCCTTTAGCTTTTTCTTTGTCTGTCCTTCGATTCTAAATGATAGCTTTGCTGAGTAAAGTAATCTTAGTTGTAGGCCTTCATTTTTCATCACTTTGAATATTTCATCCTAGTCCATCTGGCCTGCCAAATTTCTGTTGATAAACCAGCTGGCAGTCTTATGGGAGATTCTTTGTAGGTAACTAAGTTCTTTTCTCTTGATGCTTTTAAGATTCTCTCTCTCTCTCTCTTTTTTTTTTTAACCTTTGGCATTTTAATTATGATGTATCTTGGTGTGGGACTCTTTGGGTTCATCTTGTTTGGGACCTTCTGCTCTTCCTGGGCTTGTATGGTGATTTCCTATGCCAGGTTAAGAAAGTTTTCTGTAATTATTTCTTTGAATAGGTTTTCAAATCCTTGTTCTCTCTCTTCTTCTGGTACTCCTATGATGTGAATATTGGTATGCTTGATGTTCTAGAGGTCTCTTAAACTATCCTCATTCTTTTGGATTTCTTTTTCGTGTTGCTGTTCTGATTGGTTGTTTTCTTCTACCATATCTTCTAAACTACTGATTCAATCTTCTGCTTCATCTAATCTACTACTGATTCCCTCCAATGCATTTTTCATTTCAATTATTGTGTTCTTCATTTGTGACTGGTTCTCTTTTGTATTCTACTTCCATTTTTATATCTTCTATATCTTTGTTTAAGTTCTCACTGAGTTCGTCTACTCCTCCTTTAAGTTCATTGAGCGTCATCGAGTGTCTTTATAACCAGTGTCTTGAACAATGCATCTGATAGATTGCTTGTCTCCATTTTATTTAGTTTCCTTTCTGGTACTTTATTCTGTTTATTTCATTTGGATATGTTTTTCTCCCCATTTTGGCTGCCTACCTATGTTTCTTTCTACATATTAGGTAGAGCTGCTATGTCTCCTGGCCTTAGTAGAGTGGTCTTATATAGTAGTTGTCCCGTGGGGCCCATGGCACAGTCTTCTTGGTCACCTAAGATAGGTGCTCCAAGTGTGTCCATTGTATGGGTTATATGTGTCTTCCTTTTGTAGGTGAGCATTGGTTGATGTTTGTATGTCAGTAAGAGGGACTGACTTGAGTTGATTGACTGATTACAGTGGAAAAGTTGTTGTGCAGGGGTTGACTCTATGGAGCAGAATTCACTTAGTGGCGCTCTGGTGCCTGTCCAGTCTGCCCTTTGGGTGTGTCATCTTCAGATATCATGCCTGGTGGTGTTCTGGCTCAGTCTGAAGCCAGCAGCCATCAGGCATACCAGGGAGGGGCCTCACTGCAGGTCAAATACAGCTCTCTACCAGCTGCCATGAGCCACCAAGCAATCACAGGTTGCTGCCATTGCACTGGGCTTGGAAGTGCCTCAAGAAACCAAAACACAAACAAGGCTGGCTGCCAGTGCTGCTGGCCTTGGGGATGCTGAGGAAGGGGCAGGCTGAGGCCAGATGCTGCTTGTTTGGGGTTTGTGAAATGTTGGGATATTTCAGGAAAGTGTAGCATGAGCCATAATAGGCCATTTGTATGGAAAAGCCACTGGAACTGGCTTGGGTTGGCTGGCATGTTGAGTGGGGCAGGGTCTCAGGTAATCACGAGGGCAGGACAATCAGTGTTAGCTAGATTGATGGAGATTCAGATATGGCAGCTGCCTGTGTTTGCACATCATGTTGGAGGAGGATTGTACAAAGGCTCTTGCCAGCACTTCTGTTTGGGAGAAAACTGTCCCTCCGGCACTTACCCTAAAGCCAGATAATTCATTTTCTCCCTGTACATCCCTGGCACCTTTTGAGCTGCTGTCCCAGCATTGGAACTCAGAGTGAGTCAGTCCATCAGAGAGTAAGTCCACTTGTGGGCCCTTTATGAGTACAGTGTGCAATTCCAGTGGCCCTCTGTCTCACTCAATGACAATAGTCATTGTTTTTCACAGCCATAAATTATGGAGAATTCCTTTTCTGGCATTGACTCCTAGGGTGGAGAGCCCAGTGTGGGGCCAGGACACCTTGCTTCTATGGAAACCATTGCAGCCGAGATATTGCTCCCTTTTCTCAACTACCATAGGCAGATATAGGGACCAGCCTATTCCATGTCTCTGTCTCTCTTAACATTCTTGAGGTGACCTCCTCTGTATGTCTCCAGCTGTAAGACTTCTGTTCAGCTAGACTTCAAGTGACTCTCAATGATGGCTGTTCTGTAGTTTAGTTCTAATTTTGATGTGGTCATGAGAGGAAGAAAACACAGGACTTACTTACTTCACCATCTTGACCAGAAAATCCAAGAACAGTCTTTTCAAGCAGTGTTGCATGGACAACTGGACATCCACATACAAAGGAATGAGTTTAGACCCTCTACCTCACATCATATACAAAAGATGCAAAATGAATCATATAACTGAATGTTAGGGCAAAAAAACCCACAATATTCTTATTAGACAAAAATATAGAAGTAAATCTTCATGATCTTCAGTTAGACAGACAATAGTGTCTTAGATTAACAGTAAAGCACATAAGACAAAGGAAAATAAATAAATAAATTTGACTTCGAAATTAATCTGACAAAAAACTTGTGTTTTAGATATATGAAGGCACTTAAAATTCAACAATTAAAAGAGCCCAATTAAAAAAAAATAGACAAGGGATTTAAATTTTTTTTTCAAATAAGATATACAAATGGTCAATAAGTACATGAAAATATTCTCAATATCATTAGTAAAGCAAGGCAATGCAAATCAAAGCCACAATGAGATACTACTTTATACACACTAAGATGGCTAAAATAAAAGACAGGCAAGAACAAGTATTAAAAACGTTGTGAAGAAATTTGATTCCTCTTACACTTTGCTGTTGTGATCACTTTGGAAAACAACATTATAGTTCTTCAAAATGCTACACATAGAGTTAGCATATGACCCAGGATTCTCCTCAAGAATGGAAATATGTCAAGAGTAATAAAAACATGGGTCTACACAAAACTCATATACAAATATTTATAGCACCATTACTCATAATTGCTCCAAAAATTAAATGACCCAAATGTCCACTAAGTAATGAATAGATGAATATAATGTGGTATTTCCATACAATGGAATGTTACTTATCAATAAAAAAGAATGAAATATGGATACATCCTAAAATGGATGAACCTTAGATACACTATGCTAAGTGAAGGAAGCAGGCCATTAAGACCATATATTATAGATTTTATTGATCTGAAATGTACAGAATATACAAATCTATGGAGACAAAAAGTAGATTAGTAGTTTCCTGGGACTATAGACAGGGAGGCAGGGATGGAGGCAGTTTGCTTATATGTACAGGTTTTGTTTGAGGCATAAGAAAACATTTTAAAATTAGATTATGGTGATAGTTGCACAGCTCTGTGAATACACTAAAAACCTGAAATGTACACTGAATAAGTGAAAATTATGGTATGTGAAATATATCACAATAAAGCTGTTCAGAGAGAGCACAAAGGAGAAAAAAAAATTTATGAGTAGTATGATACAGTCAGGAGTTAGTATAATTTCTACACTCTAATTGTTTTCCCAATTGTTAAAAGTAAGTTTAAATTCAGCTCTGATTTTCCCACTAGCTATAAACTAAGAAAAAATATCAATTACAGAAATTATTTTACTTACCATATAAATGTCAGTTAACTAAGAGATGAATAGATTTTACTGACTAAGGTTTAAGAAACATTTCTTTCCACGTCTAGTAAGCAATGAGTACATTTGAGGATAAGAAGCATGTTCTTGTATTTATATAATTTTGAAAATATCCTACAAATTAACAATGTTTCAAAAAATAATAGAGTTATATTGTGAAGAATTAAGTAATTTTTTCATTTGATCTTCATTAAAAATAAATATTAATCATTTCAATAATCAGAGCATCTGTTTACCTGCTTGCAGTCTAATGGGCTCACGACATTAGTGGGTGAAGAAAATAATTATTTTTATAGGTGAGTTCCTTTTTTTTTACAGATGATTGAAATTTTAGGAGATTTAATTAAGTCTCCTATTTTTCCTTTGTTCCCTCATGGGCTGCTCTGATTCAAATACATAAATGACATTCTGTGAAAAATTATATATAATTAATTCATAAAATGTACACTAGATGTCTGACTTGTACTATGCTATCATTATTCAAGTCATTGAAGACACAAAGTTGACTAAGGCTTGGCTAACCTCTTTAAAAAAACTCATAAACTAATAAGAATTTTAATTAAAGATATAAAAATGTATCATAACTACTTAATCAAAATATAATCAAAAGTTGTCTGAATAAGCTTATATAGTTCTGGATTTCTAAATCAATAAGGACTTTATTAATATGTCAACCATCTATTTGACTCTTTTGAAATTAAAGTTTTAATTTTAACATTTCAATAAAGGAATATTATGTCCTAAATAATGTCTGATAGATATCCTTATTTTCTATATATGATTTAATAGATATTTTCATCCAACCATATCCTCAAACCGTATTCTCACTCAGGATTTCCCATCTCAGTGGTTAACTCCTCTATTTATTAAGTCACATATCCAAACTTCTAGGATTTATTATCCTCGATTTGACCCTTTGTCACCTTCCCAACAATCATCACCATACTTATTCTATTACCTTCACTTTATTTTACTTCTTGTTATCTTCCAACTCTCATCACTTCTCTCAATATCCACTGCTACTTTCTACCTTATGATAATCTCAAGTGAAGGTAACTCAAATAATGTCTTTATTTGTCCTCTCCTGAGCCATATCTTTTTATTTTAAATTATTCCTCAACTTTAACAGAGAGAAACCCTTACTTCAAAAAAGAAATATGATCATCTTTAAAAATCTATTACCATGACCTGAGTGATCTAACCCCTACCAATTTTCCAACTTTCATCTGGCTTCTGTTTTCCTTTACACACATCTTGGCTTTATTAGGGAGTGTCTTAACAACTTCTACAAAAGCAGGTCAAATCAATATATCGGAAATTCTAACATGGATGTAATATTTTACTTTCAGTCTTTTATTCCTATGCTTCACTTTTATTCTATATCATAGACTATGAATGTTCATATATCTAATTATTTAATTAGTATACTCTTTACTTACTAGACCATGAGATCATTATGGCCATGACTCTTCTATTTTCTCATATCATCAGAAGCAATCACAGTGTGTGGAATAAACTAAGCACATAATAAACGTATTGAATGTTTCGATCAAATGGTCATTAGTAAAATAGTACATTTATAACCCTCAGGGATGATGGATTGTATTTTCAATGTACTATGTTAATATCCCTATTTCACTGCAAGTCTTTTTTTCAACCAGTCCACTAAAAATTCCTTAATCGTACATACAGAAAACATACATAAATATATATGTATATATATATATATAGAAGAAATAAATACTAAATATATACTGTCAGAAATATTAAAACATTATGTATTTAAAAACCTAAGAAACAAAGTTGATTCTTCTATTTCTAGTAGACATGAAACAATTAGTCAAAAAAGACCTGTCCTTCTATCCTCAAATAAATTCTTGATATACCTACTTTTTTCTTTTTTTTTTATTTCAGGTTTTAAAACTTTTTATTTGCATATTTTAAATGTGCATTCCAATAACTAAAATCATTTGAACAAAAAAATAAAAAATGACACTCTGATTAAACTGCATTTTATAGCCTGCATGATAACTTATATGAACTTGGTTTTTACTCTAGATTTCACTGTGGTCCCACTCAGTTTCTGCCTTCACAAACATGTAAGTTCTTTTCCTTCCCTGCTAGCCAGACAGGCAGATGGGAGAGGCAAGTGTGGCCTTCATTGTCAGTAGTTCTCAAATGTGAAAAAGGCGGCACAATCATTTAAACTTGATCCAACTTCTTTGCATCTTACAAAGTTAAATAGCTAAAGTAAGTAAAATGAGAAGGCAATGTTTGTGGGATGTACAGTGCATATTGGGGATGCATGCCTCATTATGATTGCCTGCTTGCCTCTCCTGTTCAGTTGTTTCCTTTGAAGGCAGTAGATTTTTCTCTTGCATTTCTGTCTTCAATTTCAAGTTACCAAATTTCTCAATCCCATTCATATTGGGTTTGTCAGACATGGTTACAGAAGAAGTGGAGCAAAGTAAGGGAATAAGTGAAATCAACCTGTTCAGTGGCAGTTGTGGAGTGTTGATACACCTTTGTTTCACGTTTCATCTTCTCTTTTAGTACCATTCTAGTGCAAGCCCTGAATCTTCTCTTATCTGTACCACTGCTGTGGACTTCGAAGTAGTCTCACAGTTTCTACTTTAATTTCCATAGAATGTATTCATTACATTGTAGGCAAAGTATTCTAAAATATGACTTAGATATTGTGACTTTCTTTTTTTGAAATGTGGTTATTGCACATAAAACAAAACCTAGGCCTATAAAACTCAACCTAATCTTTCCCACTGGGTCCATCTGGTACCATTCTCCACATCCTCTACTACTTATATATTTCTATTCTTGGACTGGATCGATGTATTTCCCATCTAAGTTACTTTGTAATTAATGTTCTTGCAGCTTAAAAACTCTTCAAACTGACTGAAATATTGCCTCCACAATGGGCCTTTCTGAAGCACCTAATCACTCTCTAGCCCTCAACTTATGCTATTTTCTTTGCAAGGACTTGATGCCAGCTGCAATTTCTTGTATTAATATTTGTTTACTGTTGGCTTAACAAGCCTGCATTGTTCACCATGTATCCCCATAACCTGGAATATTATCTGACATGTAGCAAGGTCTCAAGAAGCAGTTCACAAACAAATTAACAAACTAAGACACGTGAGTCATTTCAACAATGATGCAGAAAAAAATTATAAAGACAGAGAAGAGGGAAAAGCTCCGCAAGATTTAAAAGAAGTAAGAATATAAAGTGTAAATAATATTATTTCAGACAGATCTATCACGGAAAAGAAGGGAGGAAAAGCAGAGTGTTGTGCGACTTGTTGATAAAAATGTGTGCGTGTGTGTGTGTGTGTGTGAGAGAGAGAGAGAGACAGACAGAGAGAGAGTGAGAGAGACAGAAAGAGAGAGTGAGAGAGACAGAGACAGACAGACAGAGAGAGATGCTCCCAGGGTTGTTTCTCTTTGTTCACTTAGGCATATCCCCACATTAACTGAAAATGTGTGCATAGAAAGAATGATGACCTAGGCAGTAGTCATTGAAATATCTAACTTCAGCCAAGTTAAGGTAACCAAACCATTTAAACCACATTTGCCTTTTTTTACCTTTTCCATTCATTGGCTAGTACTTTTGTTTTGACTAGTTGGTGGTAAAATTTTATATATAAATATAAAAATCTATATATTTTATATGTGTAAAATCATAAATAATATATATACAAATATAAACACATGTATGTTTAAGTATCTTTTGTAAAATTTTTAAGAAATGAATAAATGCACACTTTTAAAACATAAAATATTGAATAATATTTTATATTTATTTAAAATGGATTTTGAATGGAATACTCATCTAAATATATTAAAACAATGCTAGATTGCATCAAGAAATGTGTACTCTAGTCTCAAGATTACACTAGATGCATCAAGTCACTTTATTTCTCTGGGTCTCAATTTCTTTTTATTTAAACTAAAGTGAGAGATAGGGAAAATGCTTTCAGTCTCTATAATGTACTGCCATTATCATTTACTATTTGCTGAAAATTAAACCTCTTTGAATACTCATACATCGTCCAAAGGAAACTAAAATACTAATCTATTTTTATTATACTATGAAAAAAATCTGTACTCTGTAGTATAGATAAGTTACAATCTGCTGATGCATGGTTGTCCATCAACAAAGCTGCACAAATCAAGGTATTCTCAAATTCCAAAAATGGAAAAAAAAAACAAAAACAAAAAATACTAACAGATATCTCTATGTCATCAACTCTAAAAACCTTCAAAGTTCTCTTGAAAACATATTTTGTTTGCTTCAATTCCACCATAATGGAATCTATGTATTTTTAAATTGTTAACTGGCTCTCCATGACTGGGAGATATCTAAGTATAAAATCTTTGAGAAAGAAAATGAAAGGCAGAAATATCTATCAAATGCTCAAAGACATATAACTAGCCTTGATTTAGTCAAAATGTACTGATTAGTCATAGATACAATCCAGAGCACTGACCTTTCAGGAAGACAAATTAAAAAAAATAATAATAATAATTGTAATTAAATGCTACAAATCTGGCTGTCTATAAACTTCAATCATCCCACCTGATACACACTAAAACAACTTACACTTCCAAGGTGACTAAATAAGAATCTTTAAAGAAGGAAACACTGGAATTGTAATAATTTTATTGCACATTTTTAAGAGGATAAATCCGACAAGATTGAAACAAGCTCTGTCCAAATGGTCAAGTAAATGATGTCTAATAAAAAAGCAATATTTATGTCAGTGTTTTACTCTTATCTAAATGAGACCTTTAGATATATTAATTAGGTAATTTTGGTTTCTCTCAAGAATGACCTACTCAAGAATCTGCGTAATGATTTATATAGCTGTTGATATAGTTTTATTGGCAATAATTTAGACTATTGAGGATAAAAATGGTTATACCATCTAAGATAATGGTCCCGGTGAATGAATCTGCTTCCTGTATCATTCACAGCGGTAATTTAGGGTGAAACATAATATAGAGTTGTCTTTTTTTAAGCCTTTCTCACTAAAGAGAACTGCCTGAATAACTGTATGGAATGATAAGAGTAATCATGTCACATTTTCAAACATACATAGACAAGCAAATTCCTTCTCATGTTTTAAATTTGCACCTAAGTAAATTTTCAGGGTAAGGATCAGAATTTTTCTAATTTTCCTGTTTTGATGACCATCACTTTTAAAACTATGCTGGAATTAATTTTCACACTCATCTAACTTACAGAAAACTTTAAATGAGTTAAATATTCATAGAAGGGTCAATATAGTCTTTCCTAGGTAAATAAATATAAAAGAAATATTTCAATCTTTGCTGATAAACATGTTACTTTATTTCTACATAGATGGCACGAATAAAGTTAGATCTTTCTTTGATTATTAAGAGTTGAAAATTATCTAAATAATACAAATAAATATAATAAGCATGTTCAAAATAAATGATATAACAGTAAAATTATCTTTATATTTTCAAGATGAATAATAAAAGTGAAAGAAATATGAATGTATATTAAAATAGGGAGTGGTGAGTACTACTGAGAAGGGGAGAGATATACCCAATCTAAAGATGATTGAATTTAATTATTTATAAACAAGGTGCACCAGTGGAAATAATTATGTTGGCTGGAATCTCCAATGGTCATCGGTTTTTATCCTCTAACTTACAGAGGAACATTTGCTTCCTGGTCAAAGGAATTGACAGTAGTCAAAAAGTAATGTTAGCTTATCTGAACAAAAAATGTCTCAATTGGAAGTATCCTCAGAAAATTATAAGAAAACTGGGTCACACTTTCGGCTGTAGCTCACACTATCCAAAGGAGAGGAATTCAAGGCCAAGTGACTCATATATGCTTGCCTTCTTTGCAGGGTTGTGCATTAAAAAAGGAAGATGAAGAAAGGAAAAGGAAAAGGAAAAGAAAAGAAAAAAGAAAGAAAAAAACTTTCTTGAGATAAGAAAATCAGAAGCCACAATTTAAGATCTTCCCTGACAATTACTCATAGAAGAGTCATTACTTTGAACCCACCTTGAGAAAACTACCTTCTAACCATCACATGGTTTCCCTTATATCTCAGGCTGGAATAGGACTTCTCAAACCTTGCACAACTGACATTTTTAGCTGGATAAATCTTTGCTGTGAGGAGCAACCTTATGCACTGTGGAACGCTTCCTGGCATCCCTGACTTCTACTTACTGGACTCCCATGGCATACTCCTTATGTCTAGCCATAGCAATCAAGAATGTCTGCAGAGTTGGCAAATATCTTCTAGGGGCAAAAACACCCCTTACTGAGAACCACTGGTCTAGAGAAAGAAAGAAACTATACCGTCATATACACAGCAACACGAATAATTGTGCTATAATTTTTCACAGGGAATCTATCTCCTCAAACATGAATCAGAAAATAAGTTCCTTGGCAGTACAAAGAGTTGGATCTACCCCTCAACTGCCATATACCCAGTGGCAGAACAAATAAAAAATAAACAAAAATACAGCAATGGTTTATGAGCCAACAAATGCGATCTTGACCCATGGTAAATCAGAAATATTCCCTGGTTCTAGTCAAATCTACTGTTTTGTTATGACCTATAAATATATATAGTTGGACCAAAAAATGTGTAGATAACATATTCCTTGGACTCACTCTGCTGCCATATATGAATTTCCACACTTTATTTTAAGCTATTTATATAGCATGTTTTTAAAAGCTTACAGATTTTCAGAATCTAAGAGATGTAAGATGCTTATCTATTAATTATCCCATCCCATATTGGTGCATGCACCCCACCCCCCTTTTTTTTTTTGGTAACTTTAACAACATTTAAGCAAATGGCTTGGACCCATATTTCCAATTCCTTTTTAATATCAAAAAGTGATTCAGTAGAACTATTTAGGGCTGCCGGTGTTTTCTGCCAAGACAACTAGTGATATTCAGTTTACTGATAGCAGAAAGAGTATAGCTAATACTTAATGAAACATTTTCCTCATTATGTCATTGTGAATGAGTTTTTGTTAGAAATAGTTCTGGTTTTAAGAGATAACATTTCCAAACACTTAGAAATCATTAAGAACAGTTTTGGGACTGAATCACTTCTTTCATGTAACTTCTCTTCTAAAAGTTATATACCCTTTAATTTCCTCCTTCATTAGAAATCCACCTATGGTCAATCCTAAAGAATGCCTTAAGACTTTTATTTCAAGAAGATTTATTTTTGTTTTATTTTTGACAGTCATACCTATTATTGTTACTCACAGAGTCTGCTAACCATGATTATGAAGCTAAAAGTACCCGCTATTCATATTTAAAATGTGTTTAAGCAGGGAAATGACAATGTGATGTTATTTTAATTTTTAAAATAAATTGACAGTCACATTTTAGAAAAATATGTCTTATTACTAGTAGGCTATTCTGTTATCATATTTTTATCAATAATGTCTTTTTTTTATTTGACTTGGCACACTTTTATTACAAAGCTGTTTATAGTAATCTGATCCAATTAGTGTAATTGTAATTGAAATATTGATAATTGCTCAATGAAAATAACTGCAGTATAAATAAAATTGCTATGGTCTGAAAAGAGATCATTTTTTTTTCCTCCAAAAGAATAGCTTCAGAGAGAATATTAATCAAGACTTTAGCCTAACATAATAATACCACCGTATTTAATAATACTATCTTGGAGTTGAGAGGGAATGATTAAATGAATTCCTCTGAAATTATCAGGATAGGTAATTTGTATTTTTGTCTGCAGTTTTGGGTTAACTGGTTGCAAATATAGGCCACACTTATCTGTCTACTCCTCCATCAGATTCTGATACCTCTAGGACTTACAAATTTCTTAATCTGTGTTCGAGATAAATGGCTTGACAGAGTCTATGAATCATAGATCAGTAAATTAGAATATTTGCTAAATATGACTCTGTGGTAACTAAGAGTCATAGCCTACATAGAAGAGAATTGAAAAGACCTTAAAAGGATTTAAAAAGATTAAACACACAGGCACAAAGATAAAATGGCATTAATCAGCATATGAAGAAAAGTACAATGAGATGAGGTGAGGGTGGTGTGAAGTATCAATAATAAAATTGAAATAATGGAATAATAATCAAAAAGTTTTGTTTTATTTTGTTTTGGAGGAGGGATGTATCATAGCCTAAAAAAAAAAAAAAAAACAAGGAATATCTAATGGGAAAATAAATAAATAAATAATTTTTGACCGTTTGTGTAAGGGAATGATCATTAAGGAACAGTCATAAAATAGACAGTCATGGAGGTACTGAATGTCTGTACTTAATTTAAGTTCTTGGCTATTAGAGGTTTATACTCTATCCCACTCGCCAAAAAAATAAAGGTGATACTTTATGATAAAGAAAACAAAATTGAAAATGCATTTAGTTTTTTTCTTTAAATTAATTTTATCAAAAATTAATACACTGACTTTATTCAGCAAACAATTAGCATACCCTCTAATCATTACCAATTTCTGTTTTTTGCATTCTGTCCTATCTTTTATTGATGGCTTCCTTTTTATTGATTTCAGCAACTCTCAGTAACTTTTTAGCCTTTTCTCTAGTATCCCTGAGGACCATGCAATTAAGAAAAAATAGGTTCTGCTCTATACTGTTTATTAAACTTTTTCATGAGGGTTATTATTATCTCCCCTAAGGACAATCATATTGTTAGAAAATGAGCAAAATAACTTACATATACTCAGCATTCCACAAGTGCTTTAAAAAGTTGCATTCAGAATAGGTATTCTTTTAATATCAGTGAATTACCCAATTAATTTAAAAACAAAAATGTCATTATTCTCTGTTAGTTAAAAACCTAATTGCTAAAGTACATAAGCTGGTGGATTTAATTTTGCCAAATGTATATTTATATAGTCACTTCATGATTTATAATGACCATTTTCTCTTAATATATAAAAACACTAAACAATAGATGAGTCCAGTCCATCTCTTCTACCTGGCCATTCTATAATGCACGTGAAGTCTAAATGTTGATTCCGATGAGCAAATCATCAGCTACTTTTTTTTTAAACATATTCCAAAAGTAGCTAATGATTTGCTCATTGCTTTAATTTGTGTAGAAGATCTGAGACCTTGTACTATGTTTTCTCTGCTTCATGAACTTGTATAAAAAGCAATATATTGAACTTTTGCTTACATAAAACAGTGAGGAAAAAAACCCTATATGTTGTTTTTCAGTGATGTTTGATAGTTATATTTTGAATATTTGCAAAAGTTAATTCATTATAACTTATTCAATAGGTAATCATAGCTAAAAAATAACATTAAGGAGACTCAATTCACCAGAAAGACAAAGTATATTCATTTATAAGAGCTAAGTAAATATATTCAGTTATTTGGACATTGTTAGGCTACCTAATGAATCTGGAGTGGGAAAATTATACTGATGGAATCTTAAATTATAAAAGTAAAACACATCGACTCCAGCAAAAAGCCAGTTTTAGAAAGGTTGTCTTCTGCTTGATCTGGAAAATCGTAACAAAATTTGAAAGTCAGAAAGAATGAAAGTGAAGGGGGAGAAAAAGTTAATGACAAATTGTGTTAGACTAGCTATTTAAAAAAAAAATATCTTAGCATTTGTATGACTAATAATACATAAAAAATATATTGAAAGAAATACCCATTGTAAGAAATTGTTATTACTGGAAATATTTACTCATTTACTAAAAAAGAGGAAAAAATGCAACAGATGGTTACATGGGTATTTTCTATCAATAGTATACTGATTCTAAAGATATTCTAGCCCTAACTTTATACCTGAAGTACTTTGCAGGTGATAGATCTGAGGAAAGGAAAGTTATGTACACCTAAAGAGCATTCTAAACAATACTGACATGCATAAAGTAATTAATTATCCATTACTTACAAAAGTTGTGTTTTCCAATAACAATGTGGTAGTATTTGTTTCTAGATTCAGTTTAATGACATGTCCATTCTCGCTTTTATACACCACATCTGTATCTGCAACAACAAAGATATTAATAATAGACAAACACATTGACTAGGTAATATAATAACTGTAGAGGAGAAAAGGTGAATAATAAACAGACATGTTAGAATGAATATTGTTAGCCTTTAGTAACCTGAGCAGATTTCTATACTTGGCTCACATTAATCCTCTTCAGTGATCAGGAAGTCCTCCTAGCACATGATCTATAGTGCAATGAAAAAGGTTAATGAGAAGATCACTCAGATTTAGTTTAACAAATGAAAATTAATTAAAATATGAAGAATTGGTTGCCCGTTCTGAGATGAGGAAGAAAGAACAAAGACAAGTGCCTCCAGTTTCTTATTTAAGCTGTTACTGATTAATAATCTAGTTAAATTTGCAGAAAAGGCTGCCAGTTAACCATAACTACACAATTCTAAAGCTACTCATATTGAATTACACTTATGCAGAGTTTTTTTATGTAACCAGTCCTACCACTACTCAGTTGCTATTTAACCTATTTCTCTTTTTGGTTGAGAATTTTGTCTCCAGTATTTTATGTATTGTATGATCACAGATCAAAATCTCTGAAACTGGTAGCATGCTATTGTATCTACTTCTAAACTTTAGAAAAGTGATGTCTTCATTTAAAATAATCAAATTGCTTCTGGACGGCTGTTGATTTTAGAAATTTTTGAGCTAAATTCAATCACACTCATAAGGAAATTAAATCATCTTAAGAATATCTCAACAAAAAGAGAATACCTCAGACTAAAAATATCAACATGAAGAAAAACTGTCAGAGATACTCACAAGTGTGTGTGTGTGTGTGTGTGTGTGTGTGTGTGTGTAAAAGGAAGGATACACAAATAAAAGCAGTCATGAGTTTTTTTTTTTTTTTTAAGTATAACATTAACCTCCTTTCCAGTTTTACCCACTAATCTTTCTATGGCATTGTACCTCCCAACTCCCTGCCTATTCTTGGAAGAAAAGCAACATTAAAGAGGATTTGGTCCACTCTTCACAATACATAAAGTTATATAAGTTCCAATCTATCAGAACCTAATGTCTTCATCTGTACCATAGTAAACAAGCATTGTATGGGGGGTTATGAACATTATATAGACATGTCTGACACTTTGGCAGAGCAAGATTTTCTGACCTGTTCTCTAGTTATTACTTTATTATAAATAGTAACACTAGAACTCCTATGATGAGAAGCAGTCAATATCAGAAAAAATAAAACTTGTTTTTCTTTTTGTTTGTGTTTCATTCAGAAGACCCAGAGTCCAATACGACTCTACTATAGAGTCAAGGATGGCACAGAAGGCCAATAGTTCTTTTTGATCTTAATCACATGCGGACAGTGACAAGTTAGAACTGTGGTCTGGAGAATAAAGAAAAACAAACAATGTTTTAAGAAAAGAGAAAAAAAGACAAAGAAATATTTCCAAGTTACTTCCTGAAGCAGACTGTATGGACTAAAAGACAGTCCTATGTGATCTTTAAAATAAGGCCTTGTAACACCTTCTGGATGTCTTTTATCAACTATAAATAAAATGGGTTCTTTTTATCATTAATTTTATCTGTTGTCCTTTCTAGTGCTGTTGAACAAATAACAGGTTTTTTAAAATAATAAATATTTATTTTGATTCATATTCCTTTCCTAGCTTCCTTTTCTAGTCATAATTTATGATCACAGCTCAGTGGCAACACCCGTCACCTGTGTTACTCATTTAGTCCTGTTAGCTGATTCTGGTCTCCTGTCTTCCTGATCTCAATTAATGTCTGCTTGAATCAATTGTCCAACCCTAACTAATCCCCTCTATTATTTTTCTTCACAGCCTCAATTCTGTACCACTTCTTGATATTAATGAACATCATCATCAGAGATTAGCAAGAGAGAAAAAAAAACATGTCTTAACAAATCATTATCGTAATAGTGTAACAATAAATTAGAAGAAAGAGGATTTCCCCTCTTCTACTTTACCATGGAGCTAAGTATAGCAAAGTCACTCGATGAGTGGTTCTTCTCTCAGGAAATAAGTGCACTGCAGAATTCTAAATAGAAATGAAGTCTGTGGCTTAGTGAGAAAGAAGAGCTTAGAGAGCAATTTTAGTGTGAATGGTGGTCTCTCTTCAATGGAAGGGAAAGAGTAACACATGGCCTCATGAGGAAAGAAAAATCTGTAAGCAGGTGATAGATTGTATTAGGAGTGTAATAAAAAAAAAAAAAGTTTTTATTTCCCTTAGAGACAAAGTAGAAGGAAGTGAGGCTTGTTTGAGAAAATAAGTACTACATTTAATTTTTTTAAGTACATTTTGTTAAATCATTATTTAGACTTGAAAAAAATGCAGAATTTGAGATTTATAGATTTACATTCCTGTAAATTTTACTATTAGACTGTCAATGTTGCATTAGTAGGAGACACTTTTTTTAATTCAAGTGTAAGTCTCTGACTTAATATTTAATCCAGATTTCTGCATAAATTATTTTAAAAGCATCTAATATCTGCCATTATTAATTCTTCTTAATTTTTTTCTAGTCTTTAAAATCTGGTCTTCTGGGTCTCCTACTCTACTGTTTGATTTATAATCACTAGTGGAATCTCCCAGTTTTGAAACTCTCATTATTGCATTAATAAATTCCTTCCTGGAACTATATTTCAAAACTGTCACTTCATATTTTGTTTAATATTAGGTAATGAAATATGAGTGAATCAGATCAATGAATAAAGTGTATTAACACAGGAAGATTAAGGTAGGTGCACTTAAAACATCCTTAAAGCACAGTATTGTGCATGTCTATACAGTACTTTGATTAAATAATCTTTCTTCCTTTTTCAATGAGGACTAAGCTCAATGAAGACTAAGAATCAATTATCCTGAACACATATTCGATTTAGTCAGTTTTTTTTCATTTTTTTTTTTTAAATGAAAAGGTGTAGCGAAATGCATACTATTCAGCCTCTCCATCCTGAGCTCCAAGAATACATTTTTGGTGTCTGTTACCTTAAATGATTATTATTGTCATTTCTGTCCGATTCCTTTTTCTAACAAAAGTAAAAACATAGTAATGTATTGTAGTTTAAGATCTTTAGGTAAATATAACTTTTTATTTTATAACTTTCACACAAAGCAACTAGTAAAGCATTTCATATTACAGTTCTCAATTTGCTATTGAAATTGAGAATTGAATCCTCTGCATCCACTTCAACTATCAGGACCAAGAACAATTACCAGCCTACATCCATAAGATTTTACTTTTAGTTGCTGAAAATTCTTGCCCATGAAAATAAGTTTGTAAATCAATATAGAAACAATTTTTTTTTCAGGAACTTGCTGAAAATTTATTCATCTAAAACATACCTTCTTAAAACTGAGCAAATTTCTTAATTATCAAACAATTGTTTACTTAATACTGACTTAGAGATGTTTACCTCTTTGTGTCCACCAATCTTAATCTATTACATCATGAATTGTGCCCACCTCCAACCAGAGCTTCATTGAAAGGCCTGTCTTAATCACTCGATCCTAGATCCGCAGCCCTATATCTATCTCCCCCCAACCCTGCCATCGCCTTCTTCTGGACATTCTGAGACGGTTAAAATGTTGTCATCCATGATTGCAATAGGTAATAAACTCAGCTTTTCTTAATGGGTTATTTTACAGGTTTTCTAGGAAGCTGACAGTTGACAAAATTCTCCTGTCATGTATATCACTAAAAAGTCACCTTATTGGTTACTGTTGATGATTTTAGCAATGTAAGTATGCATTAATTTTGGCATAATTTCCTCTTAATGTTTCAAAATTAATCTACCATCTATCGCTCTATCATTTATCTACAGGGAGAGCTTTCGAAAAGTGGGAAAAATCAATTACTTGTGACAATTTAATCCGAATATGATCTTTATTTTTTAAATCATTTTTTGGTATATCTAAAATTAAAATTCTATAACTTAATTTTTTTTAAAAAGTTTATACTCAAAAACTAAAGTGAGCATTTTTTAAAAACAGTGAAACAAAAATCATGAAATGAGTATCGCAGAAAATGCTCAAATGAATTTAGGGAGGATTTGTTAAATACCAAGTTAAGATTTGATAATTAATTAAACATATTAGTGGTAAATCTAGAATATTGAGCTAATTATAATTGAAACACAGCAGGTCCCTCACTCATCTCTTCTAAAACATTGCTCACAACTATGCAAAACTTTCCTCACTTTTTAAAGAGCCCCAAGCTCCATATATTTACCTGAGAAAATTGAAGCCATCAGAAATGCATTTATTGTTCTATTTGTCTATTTCAAAATCTTGCTCCATATATACTCTTCTTTCTCCCCAGACTTGTGGAAAGAGATGATCTTTCTCCTTAGCAAAACAAAAGCTGTTTTGTAAGCAAATCGATATGCTCCAAGTGCATAAATATCTTTGATTTCTGCTATCTCTTGTACTTTTCATGGTGTGTGTATTTCTTTTCTATATTATTAATGACATTAATCACTTTCATTCTGTTCTTTTGCTCTCCCCTAGGATTTTTCCTTTCACAATAAGCCTGAACAAACCTTTCGTACATGTGGTTTTGCCTTATTCTGTGTGTCTGCCATATATGCTATTCTCCCAAACTCCCTGCATTACAACTTTAGTGTGTACTCTCTTAAAATTTCATATATATATGTATATATAACATTGAGGGAGGGTGTAGCCAAAAACATAAAAAGTTTAATTTTAGTATACTGAGTTTTATATATCAGCAAGATATTTATGACACCTAACATAGAGTTGGAAATATAAAACTGACTTATGGGAGAGGTCAGGATTTGAGTTAAAAGTTTAAGAATATTCACATATATACACATACATATGTATTATACCTCCTCTATCACTTCATTTCATTTATTAATATTCTTTAAAACTTCTCATTTGAAGGTTTTTTTTTTTTTATGTTCACTATGACTCTAGTTTACTCCTATTACAGTTTAACACATTCTACATAACATTTGGTATTCTCTTATATGTTCCAGAAAGACTCATGATTCCTTAATGATAAAATTTAAAATCAAAGACTGAAACTTAGGTTAATTTCTGTGTGGCTTCAACATATACTTCAATAGCTATTATTTCCTGACACCCTATAAAATAGTCCAAATCATATGTTGTTTAGAGTTGTCCACATACTTCATTCCCACTCAATTTTGATTATGACACCCACTAATAAATAAATGTCCAGGTACTATCTAGATTCTTCATCTTTTTCAAAGCATTGTTAAATTTCTAAAACTTCTAAAGTCCTCACTCAATTTTTCTGTTTTCTAAATTCCTATACAAGTCATTTATTATAAAACCAAATAATTCCTTTCAAAAATTTTACTGTCCATATTCACTTAGTTGTGATGTGTTTGTTTGGGTTTTTAATTCCTTTATAAACTTAAGAAAGCACCTATTTTTTGTTACTTTCATAACTGAAACTATCCACATCCAAATGTCTTACCGTTTACATTAATATGAGTTTCTAATTTAACTGTCTGCCATATTATGGCTATAATATTTCAGGAAATTATGAATGGGGAGATGACACTGAAAATAAACTCATTGTTTTTTCAGGAACTTACCGAAAGCCCACTTACTTAAAAAATGGACTATTCAATTAATGCTCACTAAATAAATATCTCTTTCTTAGAACAATATATAGCTCAACCAAATGACTGCTCTATTTAAGAGCCTCTCCCAAACCCTCACTTCCCTAAATTCACTAATTCTAAATTCCTACAATACAAATATCTCCCAATATTTATCAACACTTCATATCGAAATATCTATCAAACTAGATCTGAAATAAACATACAAGCATCCCTCCATTGCTCTTCCTTATTGGTATGCTGCTCATTCTCAGTCAAGACAGTGATCTCCTTTACCAAAGTGAGCAATAAACTCAGCTGTGCTTTACCATGTTTAATAGGTTATTTCATTGGTGTTTTGGGGTAACCAGTATTTAGCAGTTTGTAACTCCTATGCTATATAATATGGCACCTATGCTATTGAAGGAGTCTCAACAAACATTTTTCTCTGTTATAAGATTAAGTCTTTCCACTACTTTTATCATTCATATTTTACTTTTTTCACTGTTATAACTTTATTTAGAAATACATTTAGCACAACTGACAAAGACTCCCTCTTTGACTGAAATTTACTTAGGTTCTTTCAATCTCTCTTCTCAATTAGGCCTCAACCTTGGCTTGCTTTTAGCGAGAATCCTGCTAAGTCAGTTTAGCAGTTTTCCATCCACTGCTTCCCTCACTCTGTTCCTTTGCTATAAATCCTCAGGAATCTTTGCTGTATTCAGAATTGAGTTCAGTCCCTCTCACCCTATTGCAAGTATCCCCTCTATTCTTATACGAAGCCTTCCTTACTATTTTAACAAGCATCAGAACAATTTTTCTCTAAAACAGTCTTGCAAATCTAAACTTATGCAAGCTACTTTCAAAATGTGCTAAAATTAAATTAAAATTATATATAAGTTAATATAAATTAATTACAATTAAATTAATGTAAATGATATATTTTGTTGATTTAATTAAAATATAAAATATTTCTTATGATTTTAGTAATTTATATAAATTAAATATAATGTAAATTATATTGTTATATAGATAGTTGCTTAGAAATAGAGATAGAGATAGAGATAGAGATAGAAATAGAGAGAGAGCGAGAGAGAGAGAGAGAGAGAGAGAGAGAGAGAGAGATAGAGAGAGAGAGAGAGAGAGTGTTAGAGATAGATAGGGATAAAGATAGAGGAAACAGTGAGTTAGTTTAGTATGCTAGACCAGCATTTGACAAACTCTGGCTATGGCTGTGGTCCAAATTCTCACTCACCAAATTTGGCCCGCAGCCATGTTTATTCATTTACATATGCCTATGACTGCTTTTGCACTACAATGGCAGATTTAGAATATTTGCAACAGAGACCTTATGGCTCACCAAGCCTAAAATATTTATTACCTAGTCCTTTAAAGAAAAAGTTTACTGACATCTCTGTTAGACTATTGTTTGCCTTATTCAAAGAACATATTTTTTACTTTCTATATTTATAAACGTTAGTCACGTCATTGTAATGTTCTTAATCTCCAAAATATCTATACACTAAAAGAATTTTGTTTTCCAACCTGGCATGAGGAATATATTTGCCATAAAATGATTTGAATTTCTGGTAATATTATAAAGATAAGTATACACAATGCATGCATTTTTGTAAAAAGTAACCAGAACAAAGGTCATATTTATTTAAAAGTCATCATAACCGTAAGTAATCATCAATAATTCATAAAAAGTGACAATCCTATAAATGGAACTTCCTGTGATAGAGCTCTTTTCAGGCTCGATAATAAAGCAGATGATGGCTACTCAACTAAATGATGTTTCTTTGATTTGTAGCTAAAATATGAATAGCAGCAATTTTCACATGATCATTTCATTCTTCAGATTATTTTTAAAAATGTTCATATAAGAGGAAAATAAAACACCCCTCTCTAGAATTTCAAATATCTCTTTTCACAAGAAGGTTTGTTTGTACAGCAGTAGCATAAGTACCACTTGTAACTGATTTTTAACTTTCTTCAGTTAAAGCCTTCAGAAATTACTAGGGCTTTACCAAAAACTGTCTTAACTTTAGACAGATAATATCTCTGCTTGTGGTCCGGTCTACTGAAGTCAGTAGGCAAAAAAAAGACATAAATAGATTCATGCCTTCTCTTCACTGAGCATCTCATGTAAAATGAAAATAAACATTGTTGAGTTTCCATTATTGTAAAGGTCTAGACAACTACACTGCAGAGACACATGCAGAAATAGAACTTACTTTAACATGTAAACTGCAAAATATAAAGGAAAAAAATAAGGGGCTAGGCATATATCTAAATTGCTCCTCTATCCTCTAATTTTGTTTTTATTTTGGTCAAACGCTAACTTGTCACCATTCTTTTTTCTCATTTTGAAAAGATTCAACTGGGCTGATCTCAGCCTTCAAATATACTTTTGGAGATGGACACTAGTAATCCCATACACAATGAGAGTTTATTTGCTTCTTTGTTATTTAATTTTGGGGTTTGCTCTTGTAAGGCGCCTCACTCATCTGAAGATATCATCTGGCCCTCATCACATTGCCTGGTGGTGATTCCTATAATGCCATGAGTAATAAACTCTCTTTGTCTCTGACTTAAAGGCCTCATGTTTATATATATGTTAGTTTTCAAGTAGGGTCAAAGTTCATATCCTTCACAGTTGCTCACTTAAAAGTTAACCTTCCTCATTTCTAAACATCTCTCCCTTTCTTTCTCTAAAGGTTTTAATTTTAATATTAATTTCTACACCACTAATAAAATGGCCTTAAAGTGCATAGTGACATTTCACTAACTTAATCTCAAATCAAATAGTTTTTCATCAAACTTTTTAATTAGAAACTCAAAATAAACCTTAACTCACCACATCCAATTTGTGCTTTCAACCTTCATCATTGACTACCATTTAAAGCTCTGAATTCCATGATTTAAATATCTATATGTGCAGACTTAACCACTAATCATTTAGCTATTTTGTTATTCTCCTTAGTTGCTTCCTGGCCAGTCCATATACTTTAGTAAATTTCTATTAACTATGGGCATTGTCCCACTAACAAACATATTTACTCTCTAATATATCTGATAAAACCGTGTCCTGATACAATTTCTTGCCATTGATTTTTCAGTTAAATGGACAGACGAATCCATTACCTTTGCCTATCAGGGCCAGCTCACCTTAAGTATATTTTCTTATTCTATGAAAATGTTTTTCTAGTCATGTTTAACATCAGCACCCTCAACATGACAAAAGAAAATGATGTATGAAATAAAAAATCCTGATGTTTTGTTTCTTTTTTTGATTAAATAGTAATATATATCATTGTAAAAAATTTGTACAATGTTAACATGTCAAGAAAAAAATAACTGAAAATTTTAATGTGTTTTAAAACACACAGTTGAGATCTCAATGTAATCATGGTTTTCATTTCTTCTCAAAATTTTGAATTAGGCATTATACCCAATCATTAAAAATTCTCCATTGGCTATTTCAAATGCCTTAAATTTTTATCCCAAATTGATAATATAGAAAGAAAACTAAATTGAAAAATGACAATTGGAAACATAGAAGAGAAAAAGTAGCAATACTTAAAATGTAGAAAAAGGGAAATGCATGTGCTGCAGCCATGAGAATAGTTTCACAAAGTAGAAATGAATAATTTTGTTTCCTGACAAACTAATTCATATTCATACCTCTAAACAACAGATGCTGTGACTCTTCAAATGCATAATGGTATACCTTTATCAATTTCTATGCTTTTCAATTAAATCTCTAGACACCAAATTGATCACTGCACTCCAGAAAGTATATAATTGAACCATAAGACTTAATGAATAGAAAATTGAGTTGATTGAATAAAACAGAAGTATTTCATTGACTTAAACAGAAACAACATTGAAATCGTGACAAAAGAAATGATTAAAAATTCACATACTCAAAGACAATAAGACCTTGGGATGAATAACAAATATAAAATAGATGAAAATACTTATAAGATGATTTACCAGTATCAGAAAATTATAGTTAGTTATATGAGTAAGTTTAATAGATTGAGGTAATAACTTTAATCAATAGGTTTCTGTTTTTTAAGTTTGGGTGAATTGCTTTTCAAGCACATAAAAGCTTTAAAAAAAATAGTGTTAAAGTTCATGAGAAAAACTCAGATGATTACAGAAAAATGCTGATGAGTCCAAATATTATAATGGATTTAATCATATTGGTCATATACCTAGGCTGGGATATAACTAACTTATTTAGCTATAAATAGCTCTTATACAAATTGATATTCTTAAAAGAAGATTGATCAAATAAGAATACATAAATAAGTCATTATTAGCATTTTCTATTTCAGGGTAGGATCTGAGAGAAAAGCAAAAGACTATTTTTGTTTCAAGTATCAGAAGTAAATTGACTTAACCTAAAAAGGATTGTATTGTACTTTCGGCTGCAGGTACGATTTGATGCAGTGGCTCAAATGAAGTCATCGGGGGCATGAGTTCTATCTTACAGTATTCTTTGCAATGGCACCAATCAGACAGGCTTTTCGTTACAATCAAAAGATGACTATCACTCCTGTAGCCTTTCTAGAAGGAAACCTTGCAGACTCTCTCTTTCAAGCTCAACAGAAAAAATTAAGATTCTCTTTCTAGTATTCGCAGTCAGATTCACTACTCTCATTGGTTCTGATTGAGCCAGGTAAGCATTCTTGGCCTTGTTGTTAGGGATATGCAGTACACTAACAGGTACAGGATGATGACTGATTTTATTAATGTTGTCATTTATAACAAAAACAATGCCTCTCAAAACTTACCATATATTGGCATTTCATCACACAGGAAAGTACAGCACAAGTCATAAGCGTGTATTTGTGTGTATGCATGTGTGCCTGTGTGTGTGTGTGTGTGTGTGTGTGTGTGTGTGTAATGAGTTCTTGGTAGCAGAAGAATAGATCCACAAAGGGAAATATATTTTAGTAATTATTAAAATTCTGAGAAAATTTTTTTTAGCTTTTTGGGGGTCCAACCATATTATCAAGTTATGCTTTCTCTAGAGAAGAAATTATTTTGACTGAAATAATAAGACTTTTTTGGCCCACTGGGGAAGCTTGCCAAGAAAAATATGTGTTTTTTCCAGAACGTCTGGTCAGTTCTTCTGAGATAGGGAAAAACATGTTGGCAACATATCATTTGGTGACTACTGAGGAGATGTAGATGTATGCCCTGGAAAAATCATAAATATCTACCAAAGTTTTAGGTCTCCTGTTGAGTTGTTAAGAGTTAACAGATTGCCAAAAAAAAAAAAAAAAAAAACCAGACTGAATTTACAAACAAGTCTCATCACTAAGAATAAACTCTAAACATACTATATAAAATCAATTATTTTGTGTTTATAACATTATCACAGTAAATATGCTTTTTATTATTGTGGTCATTTTCCTCAAATTACAGACCACAATTCTACCGCTGATCATGATTTAAACAAACTTTAAATAGTTAAATACTAAACATCATGTGTAGGTTCTAAGTTTACCCATCCCATCCATCATGATTCCTTTCACACACACACACACTCACACACACACACACACACAATTTATATGTAGCTTATATATGTATATGTAGTGCATATATATATATATAAGCTATAAAATATAATATATATAATATTAAAAGAAAACATATGTTTTAGAGATTTAAGATGAAATCTCACTCTGACTCTCTGAGCATATATTTTTACTGGTTACATTTGATAACTATCACTTACTTTTGTCATCTGAAATATGAAAAAATGTAATATAATGTTAAAAAATGCAATATCTTGTACAGAGCATGTATCCAATAAGTGTCCTTGGGTTTGTTGATGATGGAGGTAACAATACTGATTTACTAAATTTTTTTTTTTATTCTCCACATGACCTCTATTCCATCCTTACTGTTATCAGATATTGTCACTAGCTATTAAAAAGTACATATACATTTCTGGAAGGAAATATTCAAATTTCCTTATTTACCACATTACTTAGAATAGAACTGAGTATACACTTGATGTTTATGTGTATCACTGAATTAATCTCTAAATATTTCTATTTTGAGCATTGTGTAATCACCACATACAAAAAAGCAATCTAACTGAAAGAAGCAAGTCTAAGAACTATATATTGTATAATTTAATATATAGGAAATATCCAAATAGAAAATTCCATACAAATAGAATGTAGATTAGTGGTTACCATGGACTGAGGGGAGCTGAGAATGGGAAGTGAGTGCTTGGGTTTCTTTTGAGGGGTTATGAAAACATATTGTACATAAATAATAACGATGATGAGATAACTCTTTGAATATACTAAAACTTGTACTTTAAAAGCATGAATTTTTATGGCATGTAAATTTTATCTTCATAAAGTTGTTATTAAAAAATAAAAAAATAAGAAAAAAGGGCAAATATGGCTAAAGAGGAGAAGAAGGCTGACAGGCCAAAAGTTTAAAATACAAAACATTTTCTAGATGTCTTTTGACTAAGAAACCAAAATTGTTGTGGAATAGACAAAGAAACGTGTGCTATTTATCTGGTATGTGTTCCAGCTACTCAAAGTAAAGCTAAACTCTTCACCAGCTTGGAAACAAAAATATTTTTTTTTTGTATTATGGTCACTATCTGTAAGAGCAATCATATCTTTTCCCTTACTCATCCTTATTTTTATTAGTGCAGGGCTCTATACATAGCAGATTATGAAAACACTACAAATATTTAACACATTAGTCATATAGATATATTAGATTATCTTATTGCTTTATTAGTAATTTGTATACATTGTTTCCATTAAAGAGTCCTGAGAATAAAGTTGACAACTAATTGGCTCCAAAATATTTTGAAGAGCTGAGAGGAACCAAAAAGACAATCTTGTCCTTTTATTTTATCAATGGAAAAACAAGGCCACAGAAAGTTAGGTGAACACAGTGAGAAATCAGTAACTAAAATTTCTGGATTAAGATTCCAAATCTAGTCCAATTTCTGCAACACTGGCTATCTCTTAAATAATTACTAGTGCTTATACTGCTTTCTTAAGCTGGCCCTCTATGTATTCTTTTCTCTTTCAACTCAGCTTCCAGGCTTTAAGAATCTGCTTTATGAAGCTAAGAGAGTAATTACTTAGTCATAATTAACCAATGAATGAGCAATACCTTAGTTATATTATGACATAAGCTATCTTCCCTACAGTTGTTTACAAGACAGCTTCAGTTAACCAACCCACAGTAGTCTGTTCAGGGAGGCACAGGGTACTAGTGCTCCATCTGCTTTTTATGGGGAACACACTGATGAGAGAATTACTACAGACAAAGTGAAGCGTGAAGTTACTTATACATATAAGTGGAATAATAATTTGAAAAGATCTATGCACCCCTATGTTCACTGCAGTACTATTTACAATAGGCAAGATCTGGAAGAAACCTAAGTGCCCATCAATAGATGACTGGATAAAGAAGATGTGGTACATATACACAATGGAATACTACTTACCCATAAAAAATGAAATATTACCGTTTGCAATGACATGGATGGACCTAGAGGGTATCATGCTAAGTGAAATAAGTCAGACAAATATTTCCACACTTTATCTTCTAACTCAGTCAATAGTTCACATTTCTCATCTTACTTAAATTTTTCTGGGTTTTCTTCAGTTCTCCAAATATGATTTTTAAATACACGGCATCATATTTAATTCAAGCTAACTGTTTGCACAGATGGCAGCTTGTTCACTTTTATACAAGAACTAAAGATCTAGGCTTTACAAAAGACAAGAGTTAAACTGTCACTTTATTTTGCTTCTCCAAGTTTAAAGTGAGTTGCAGAATCAGAGAAAACAGATGTCTCTCCTTAAGCATTTTATTTCACTTTTTCTGTCCTCTGTGATCTTTTAGAAATCATGATATGAAAGTCTTTACACTGAACATTATGTTTCTGCTTCAAAAAGATGAACCTTACTGTCCCTCTTTTTAATTTGACACTTACTGTACACATCATTAAGCAGATAAGAGCCACAATCTGTAGTTCCTGCATGACTTCACCTGCATTTTACCTTTATCACATTCCCTTTGGGGCACAGCTGGAAGTACAAATGCGATAAAGGGGTAGATAACTGTGTTCACAGATTAAGATATGATATAGAAAACAAGCACCATTTTTTTTGTCCTTATCAAAGCGTTCTGATATAACAAGTTACAAGATACACACAATTTTTCAATCTATGGTTAGAATAGTCAATCGGCCATGTTAAAATGTTTACCATGTTGCCTGATAATATTAAGGAGAAAAAAGGCAACTAAAATCAAATCAGTAAAATAAAATAATGTGGTACATTAAAAAAAAAAACCCAACCATTTATTAACATTTACAATAGAAAAGGCATTTTTTTAGATGTTTATACTTATCTCACTTAATTTTCACAATAATGGTCCTTTTACATAAGAGGAAAATTTAGCCTCAGGAAACTTAATAAACTGGACTAACATTATATAATTAAGAGAATGGTAGAGACAGAATTCTGATGGGAGACAGACTTTAAATACAATTTGGCAATGAGAGTTGAAATAGGTTTTTCAGGGTACACTAGTACCTCATCTCTATCCCCTTCCATCACACACCTTGTCCAGGATTAAATCGTGTCCTGACCTGTAGCACACAGGTAGTAGCTGAAAAGACCGCTCCTGAAAGTCATCATAGTTTTCCAGTACGGAAAATAACTGAAGTCCGAACATGGCAAATTCAGGAGCATAAACCTCTGTGTCTGTTCTGCAGGTTGCATACTACTACTTCTTTTAGCCTTGTCAACATCAGCCTTCTAAGAAACTGATAATAGCAGCACAGTAACATTTGGCTAACAGTGGAGTGGGTCACTGCTTGACTGGTGCACACAGACCCACCTCTGAAGGTCAGCAAGGATTTGTGATAACATCCATTCAAGAATCTCAAAATCTAGTAGGACCAGCTCAAAGATACGTACTGAAAACATAATCCACTTGTCAAAAGCCAAAGACAAGAGAAAATATTGAAAGCCGCAAGAGAAGTACCTCATCACACACAATAGATTCTTATAAGATTATCAGCAGAATTCTCATCAGAAACTTTGGAAGACAAAAGATAATAAATAGGCTGATATATTTAAGGTGCCCCCCAAAAAACAATCTCAAGTCAGAAGTCTATATTCAGCAAAAGACAAGAGTTAAACTGTCACTTTATTTTGCTTCTCCAAGTTTAAAGTGAGTTGCAGAATCAGAGAAAACAGATGTCTCTCCTTAAGCATTTTATTCAAGGATGGTAACACAAAATTCACTAAAAATGGTCCATAGGTTAAGTTTAGGAAATTGTTAAACAAAGCTAAACATATTTGCCTGTTTATGCTTACTGCAGTGGTATTCACATTTCCTATTATGATGAAATATTTTGCATAAAATTTATTGTTATTACTTCCACCTTTTTTTTCCTAGTAATGGGAGATTTATTAACATCTCATACAATCATGGTACACTATTTTTTGGACTTATTACAAAATATAATTTATATTTATGAAAAGAGTTATATTAGCTTGTTGAGGGCACTTCATATTTGGTAACTATATTTGTATAAACCCAGTTGAACAATTACCAATGTGAGGGGTCATTGTATTCAATATATTGTTTTAGTGAAACTCGGCATTTACTTACACTCTTTAAATGGAAACTTAAAATATATCCTGTTGTCCCTGAGAGCTCCAACCATTTTCCTGGATGTACTCTCAATCTACATGACCCTCTCAAGAGTGGAAAATGTATGCCTTTTAGAAATTTAGTCAAGTGTTTGAATCTCTTGAAGTTTCAACTTAATAATGACATACACACAAAAATGTATCCATGAATATCTAAACACTAAAGTGACTGCAGTACTTCAGCAACAAAACTGAATAACCATTTATAAGTCTATACTACATACCAGGCACTAAAAAGTCTACATGCTAGGGATTGAAAAAATATGAATAACACCCTCACTCACAGTTCAATGGAGAATATAAGCAAATAAACTAATTCAATACAAAGAGGAGTACTGTGATTAAGAGTAGACTTGTGCTATAAAGTAAAAGTAATAATTAGCCACATGTACTTTAAAACACTAGCCTGAACTGAAATATGCCGTAAGTGTAAAATATATACCTGATTTTAAAGACATAGTATGAACAAATATATGATATTTCATGTTTAAATACTCATTATAGATTGAAATGCTATTTGGGATTTATTGTATCAAACAAAATATATTAATACGATTAATTTCACTGTCTCTTTTTTATGATTTAAGGTTTCCTTTAGAAAATTTGTAAATTACATTTCATCTTAACTCACATTAGCTTTCAATTGGGCAATACTGGTAGGACTCTAATGCTAAGCCTCTTGTCTTTAAAACTCATTCTATCACTTATTAGCTGTTAGACCTTAGGAGAGTTACTTAATTTTCACTGCTTTGATTTCTCATGTATGAAAAGAGGCTGATAATAATTATGGTAGTTTACTAGATAGGGTTGTTGGGATAAATAAATAAAACATGTAAGAGGCTACTATTACCTATCTCAGGCCAGGAGAAGTAAACTCAAAGAAGAATTTGCAAAAGAAAAAAATAATAATGGTTTTACTAAGCCTTAATACCAGAAAACTGTCCATAAGAGCGGAAGAATATTTTTTAAAAAGGGAACAATACGAAATAAAGTCATCAAAACTTAAAGGAACTGAAGAATCATGACCCAGTTAAGGAATTGAAAGTGGTTTTCCAAGTATAAGACTGCAAACTTCTTTGCAGCAGTAGTGGGAAGGGAAACTACAAAGGTAGCAAAAGCCAGGTTACTGGACTGCCCTATACTATTCTAAGGAATTTATGGAATTAGGAATTCCCTCTATAAAATTAGCCATGTCTTTGGAGAGTCAACGGAAATATACAATGAGAAGAATTTAAGTGGAAATACATGATGTCATGTAGATTACTAAAATATTACTAAAAGAATTTCTAAGAAGTAAGGCATGTTTTCTCCTTCCCACTTTACTAGCTCTCTAGTTATCCTTTTCAACTAATTGAACCTATTAAAGCAACAAGCTTCTAAAGTGTGTGCTCATTTAATATACACAGAGTAAGGTTATGAAAACGAATTTTGAATTTTATAAATTGGGTATGCCCACCAAAATAAATGTTGATGCTCAGATTTATTATTATAATAGATCAGTGACAACACTCACATGTTGTTTATAACTTATAAGGACAAAATAGAATTAGACCTACCTCCCAGGTGAAAAAGATTAGAAGCTCCTCAGAAAGAGTTCCTTAGGTCATAGACATATAGGTAGTGATAAAAGATAAACTAAAGCACATTAAAATTTTCAAGAGAGTTTATTTGAGCAAACCCATTCAAAGTTAACAGTACCTAACTGAAAGTGGTTAGGAGCTCTCTGCCGACAGAAGCTAGGGGAAAGGTTTTTATAGAGAAGACACAGAAGCAAAACAAAGAAATGATTTGATTAGCTATAGCTTAAACTGTTGCCTATTTAGGAAAGCCTAGATGGCTGTTCATGATTAGTTGCTCTTAATTTTTTTGCTTGTTTTTGTTTTTGTTTTTAGTGCATTAAATCTGGCTTAGGTTTTAGTTTGCTTAACAGGCTGCCAAGGCATTAGAGACACCTCAGTCTAAAAGCTTCTTTGTTTACTTATTTTAACAGTAGTTACACTGGTATACCATGAAGGCAATAACATCATAAGAAAAGTGTCTCTTCTGGAAGAGACGCAGTGGGTTAAATTTTAAATATGTTAATAGAAGATAACATTATAGAAGTGAAATAAATACATGTATCCATGTGTATATATACGATATACAAAATTTGTGATAAGAGATCCTATAACAGTAAGCAACAGAGAAAAATATCTGAAATAACTTTGATTAAAGTCAGTTTGTTGTCTTCTCTGCTCTGTCGTGACTGTCCTAGACAGCTACATAAAAATAGCAGGTCTGTGCCAGCATTCTACAACAGTGAATTTTCCCAGCTGATGATAACACAATAGCTGTCCACCCTAAATATTTCTGAATATCATGTTATTAGCATACTTCTCAGAGTTTATCTTTGTCCCAGCTCTTTGTCACACCCCACTTCAGTGGTGAATGTGACACTAGAAGATCAGCATATCTGTCCTTGTGTAAGGCATACTCTTTCTCTTATGGCAGCAGTGTTCTGCACAATCTCATTAAAGAACCATATTTATTACTCATTCATGGCTCAACAATACAGGCTTTCTTCCATTTATGTATTATTATATTAGATTTTTGCATTTACTGTCCTTCAGGTTTAAAAATTAATGACATAATTAACTAATTTTGAAAAGAATGAAATTCTAGCTAAGACTGAGATATATCTTCATATGAGTGAGAAATAAAAATGAAAGGAAAATGTAAGAGTATATATTACACTAAATAATTTCTAATATTATTTCAGGACTTAAGATCTTGGAGGGGAGAAAGTTTATATTTTTACTGACCACTAAATTTCAAACCTGAGGCTGTTTTGCAGAGGGGAACATAGAAAATGAAATTTTGAAAACGATGAGCAACATACAGGAAAGAATGATGCAAAAAGAGCCTCAGTGTTGAGAGAGCAGATGGGGAAAAATGCTCAAGAAAACAATGATGGAATGTGACAGAAGGTATTAAGATCAAAATCCCCACAAACACTCAAAATATCCCTCATCTGGACCCAGTTTCTTCTTTTCTCTTTGTATGAAGTGCAGTTGGAACCAATGGCCTTCAACTCTTTCAATTAGTGCCCAGTGAGAGAGGCCTGTTTATGCTTTCCAACATTTGGGCTGTCTACTTGTTCATATGCCCAGGTTTTTTTCTGTGCCATGAAATCCTGGTCCAAGATGAAACTGAAAAAAGATGGTGCAGTAACAGGATGATAAATGAGTTTCACCACAGTAAAAGGTTGGGTTGTCCTCATATTCTTGGCAACAGAAATAGATTTACCAACATATCTGCCCAGAAACACATTCTTTTATAAAGTTTGAAAGTCAAATAGCCACAATATACCAAAAGACTAATAGGCAAATCTCTTTTTGTTTTTACTTAGGTACTCAAATTCAAAATTCTTGCTTTAGAACAGGGGACTTATACAGATAAGGACTTTACTGTTTGTTATATCTATAACCAAATGGATATTTTAAAAATTACAAAATAAAAGTACATTTTAGGGTGCAACAATTCTATTTAATGAGGTTTTTTTCCCCTTACAATAAGATTTGTCATGTTTCATTTTAAAATTGAATTCATCTAATGCACATAAAATGCGATCAAATGTACAGACCTTAACTAACATCTAAAATTTTAAGGAACTAGTCTTTCAAATAAAACCAAGAGAAGCTAATTTGTTTCAAAAGTAATTTCAATTTATGATTATAGAACTTTTGAAAAGGGGTTACTGCTTTGAATAGAGATAAAATTAAAGTCAAAAATGTTTTAGTTGCATTATGAGAAATATCTTCTAAATACATTTAAAATTGACTGTAAGCTTAAATCACAAAGTAAAAATGACCACCAGTAAATCCGTCATGTGGTTTAATTATGTCAGTCAGATACTTTATCATCACCTAAAATTCAATCAATAATGTTCATTAGATTAAACTGAATTTGAAAACTTATTTTAGAATACTTTTAAATTAAAAATCAATTTAGTCTTTCCTCAACCATTTCTAAAATCACTACTTTATACTTGATTTTTCTTTACATTATTTTCCTGATTCTCCTTATTTCTTCAAATTCTATTAACATATATTTAGAAAAATTACAACACGGCATTCAAATAAAGCTCTGATTATTTTGTTTTCTCAGTTGACATTTGTAATCTCTCCTGATCACTAAGGGTTATCATTTTTGTTTATTAATAAAATAACAAATGTTGTTATTGTTCCATATAAGAAAGCTTGCTACAGAAGTCAAAAGTAAAAACTTCAAGTGGCATTATTCTTATAACAATTTTTAAAATTTTATGAAAAACATCTCGTATCCTTAAATTTGACATAATAAACAGTTGTCCAGTCCAATCAGTCCAACAAGAATAGTGAGTTTCATGGTCTATTCTCTCCTTTTTTTAATGACGTTTAATTTGTTAGCATGTTTGTGTTTCGTGGGCATAGGCACATGCATACATGAAAGTGCATGAAGTTGTATGTTCTTCATTTTCACCAGTGCTGTTTATACTTCTGTTTTTCTTCTTTAGCTCTACACTAAATTTTCCTTAGGCTTTCCAAGTTTTCTGAGGAACCTTTAAATTTTTATAACAAAGCTAAGCACTTCTTCAGGATAATAATTAAATTTTAAGAAATTGGACGTGAAGAGGTAAATTGTAATCAATGATCCCATCATGGGACAAGTACTTTCCACATACAGGTCATTTCTTTAATAATATAAAGTCTTTAGAAAGATAATATTATCATCACCATTTTATTTATGAGTACACACACCCAGGGAGATCCAGTAGCCTGCTGTCAGTCATACTAATAATTAGAAAAGAACCCAATATTGAACTAGATTTCCAACAAGAATATCTATGGTTTAATGTAACATCATTATATTTCAGGATTCTATGTAAATAGTAGTTATATAAATAGAATGCCAAATTTTAGATAATTAGAGTCTGATTCTGTAGTCTTTGGAATTTTTACAAATAGAACACAATCTATATTACTTTGCTATCTTAAATGTTAATTTCATTATACAAATATTAACACTATAGATGGACATGAAGTTTGTTACGAGATACATTTATAAGAAAGAAATTTTGGCAATAATCTTCAAAAACTGAAAAGAAACTTAATTTACTTTTGATATATCCAATAAGAGTGGGTGTTTAGTATAGTTTAGGAAATGTTAATATTTCTAGAAATGTTCTATGTGTAAAAAATATTTCCATTAAAGCATCTCCCAATCTGTTTTCTGAAGAATACTACTCTGCAAAATGTTACCTTGTGCCCAAATTATAGATTCCATGATTTTAAAAGTTTAAGGACACTGTATTATAATTCTCATCTTAGACATTTCAAAATGTATTTTAAATAATCTGAAAGGTCCCTAATTAGAGGTAAGAAGACAATGTGTATGGATTGAAATTCCCACCTTAGTTTGTAAAGCATAGGTCTACTATTTTTTTAGAGAAAGATAATAATCAGGGATGTATAGACAAAGATCTTGGTGGCATTACTCTAAAACAATGTTTTTCACATTTTTAAATTACTAGTTACTTAAATAGTTAGTAAAAATAAATTCTTTAAAAATACACTTAACCATAGTTACTGGAATTTTACATTAAGTCTTTAAAAAGGCAAATTTTTATAAAAGTAAACTAATTTTGGAACCCATAGTGTTTGATTTATGGCAAACTCAAAACTTCTGGGCATATTACCATACAACCAAAATGTTTTGCTCATTACTTTAGACTTTCGATTTCAGTACATTAAGTAGCTTCTCAAATCTTAAAACATAACTTCTCATAGTTAAGTAAGGATATTTGACTATTACCATTAATCCTTATATTCTGCACTAACTATTTTGATAAAGTACAATTTACTTCAATAGCTTTTTAATCCCTCAGTGTAGAAAATAAACAAGATCTTTTAAAATGTAGCACTTCCACAACTTTCAAGATCTGTTCTCATTTTTAGTTTTAATACAAACTTTTATTCTAAAGTTCCCATTGCACAATAACCATATTCTTTAAAGAAATAGTAAACAATATTATTTGCAGGCTATAGGAGGAATTAACTGATGAATTTGAGTTCTTGTTATTGTAACCTAGAAAGAGTCAAGAACAGTATTTATAGACAATTAGGAAGATGTACTGCAAATATTAAGCAATACCTATTAATTTTGCCTTTATATTATTATTTTCTTGAAGCTCTTATCCTCAAAAATTTATTTTTCTCAGGAGAATTGTATTGGTGATTTGTCCTTTTTAAGAATTCAAAAGGGGGACTAGAGTATTAAATGGTTATTGAGAAGACCACAGTGTGTTAAATAAAGGCAGTGGTGACAAGAGAACATAGCTTTTCCACTTGAGATTATGAAAAAAACACCTGCATACTAATCAAATACTGCTCTTAGATGAAGGACATTTTGGTCTTTGCATTTTACAGGATTCTCTATCCCTCCTCTAGCTGCACTGCTACTCATGGAGTAAGGATTCCATGAGGCATAGAGGATGCTATAGTTATCTATTGGTACTATACCCATACAGGACCCACAGCTTCCCAGGACTATAGAAATTCCTACCCAAGTCCTGTTCCAGAGCCTGCAAGAGTTCATTTCTTGGGCCTTTCCTCCTTAGAATAGATTGAACCACTTGTACTGACATTTATAGGCCTAATGCATAGCAGGGGATAAATGTTTGTGGGGAGATGTCAAAATCTTCAACATGCTGGCTGGGGTATCCACATGTTTGTTCGAGGCTCCTCAAGGCACTAAGAAAAGGGAGTTGGATGCAGGGCCAGATGCCAGGTGCTAGTTTGCCTGTGCTACTGAATTTTGGTACAGAATCCAAGGAGTCAGATAATTCTCAATTCAAACTTGACTTTCTGGAATGTATTTTTGTCAAGATAAAACAATGGGATGTATTTTATTTAACAGCACATCAGCTTGGTTAATGACTTAAATATTTAATGTGAAAAGGTATCTCCATTTATATTTTTGCTCTGGTTCCAAATTATTATGATTGGTCCTGTTCTCATAATATTACTCTTGCTAATGTGGGGAGGCACACTGTGTCATTTTAATCATTTGGGATGAATGATGAGTAGAATCAGATAGGCAAGGTGTCCTGGAGGTTGAACAGTGAAGACCTGATGGAGGCTGAAGCCATAATTCAGAATGTCTATAGAGCCATAATAAGCCAAGGAAAGACTGAATAGACAAGAGAGTACCACCAGTCTCCACTCAAAGCAGATAGAAAATGTCAGTCTGGGCTCCACTAGTTTAGGCACTCAGCCATTAAGATCAACAAAGAAAGCAGCATTCACAGGGATATGGTACAAAAACAGTTGAGTCCAGAAATGCTAGAGGGCATTACAATGTATAGATCTTATCTCAGCACCTTGAGATTGGAAAACATTTCTTCCCCAGAAGCCACTTTATGGTGAAAGCCAGGAGAGAGGTCTGAGAGATTGAGCATTTTTAACAAAGGGAGTCAGCATTTCATAAAAGGACAGACAAATCCAGTGCAGTATAGGTCAATATGATAGATTAAACATAAATGGACCAAAATAAAGTTATGTTTTCCCACTGCCCAGAAGGTAGTGGCTCATAAGGAAGACTGAATCAGTTAAAGAAAAAATAAGTTATATTTTACCTGTATATTTAAGGTGAAGTATTAGCAATATTCTGACATCAGTACTCATGGAGAAATATTTGTTTATGCATCATTCTTCTATGTTTAAACAGATGAGTGATGACAGTATTATAAGCCCTTACCCAAGTTCCTACCATTCTAAAAACCTCAAAACCAATTCTTCAAGTACCTCTTTTGGGTTTTATTGATCTTATAAGCCTTGGATCAAACCTTTAAAGCATCATAATTCTTTCAGCCTAAATGAATCACATAAAATATGAATAGCTATCAGTACCTTGCCAAGGTTTGGTGTTCACCATGTGTCAGATTCCAGGCTAGGTGCAGGAACCTCTGAGATGATTCAGTCATGGATGTTGACCTCAAAGAACTTATAAGGTAAATACAGAAACAGAATGCCATGGTAGCAGAAAAAAATGAGTGTTTAGTACTCTCTCAAATGAATATGAATAATTTACAAATGTGGGCAAAACTGAGTGGCTATTTGACCTATTTAGGTAAGGCCATTCAAAGTAGAGGAAACAGGTCAAACAAAAATGCAAAGAAGTTTATGTATCATGGTTTAGGAATTGTCTTAGTTCAAACTACTATAAAAGATCAAGGCATCATCAGAATTAGTGTCTGATAAGAGTTCACTTCATGGCTTGCAGATGGCTGTTTTCTCATTTTATCTTCACATGGCAAAAAGCATAGAGAGAGAGATTGAGAGAGAGGGAGAGGAGGGGGGAGAGAGGCGTGTGTGTGTGTGGGGAGAGAGAGAGAGAGAGAGAGAGAGAGAGAGAGAGAGAGAGAGAGAGAGAGAGAGAGAGAGAACACTCTCCAGGTTCCTTTTATAAGGGTATTAATCCCATTCATGAGGGATGCACCCTCACGACTCAATTATCTCTGCAAGGCCCCACTTCCTAATACCATTACATTGGGGGGGTTTAGGATTTCAATATATTAGTTTTGGAAGAACAAAAACATTCAATCAATAACAGGAACCAAACTATTAAACATGATTGGGATCTATAATTATGGAAGAGACAGACAGACTCCAGACCATGATAAACCTCATGTGTCATACTAAAAGTTTTGGCTTCTAACCTAGAAGGCAATAAGAAGTCAGTGAAAGAAGACTAAGCTAGGAACCGATCTAACCAATTTGATATTATAATGATCATGCTGCCATAAGTGAATGAATTAGAGAAAGCCAAGACTAAAGAGAACATGTAGAAGAAGAAGTAAGCTAGGGGAAAGATGAGTAGAGACTGAATTTAGGTGAAAGACAGAGGATAAATATAAGGAACGACTTCAAGAAGTCAGAAGGAGGTAGAATTGATTGAAATTGGATGTCACTTAGATGTAACGGGTCAGGAAAAGGGAGTCATGAAGAAATTCCACATGATTGGCAGGTGATAATATCATTCATCATAGTCTGGAAAACGGCACAGTTCGTGAGAAACAACAGTGAGTTCAAGTATGAACATGTTGAGTTTGAGGTGCCTGTTGATAGTTAAAATTGGAATTCTTTAGTAGAAAACCAGTAGGGTAAAGCAAGGAGATGAATTCTCAAAATACTATTCAATTTCCAAAAGGTATAACTGAATAAAAGGTTTATTGAATAAAAGAAATTTCAAAGTACCTGTGGGTCATAGAGATTTATGTGAAATGGCATTGAAGAATAACAATTGTGTATGTCATTGAACAGAGGAAGAGAGAGGGAAGGAGAACAGGAAGAAGGGAGGGAAAGAGAGTGAAATTCACTCCATAATCAAAAACTACTCCATAATCAGAGCTTCAGAACAAAGGGGACATAATCTCTTAGTGTATAAATCAACATTGACAATATTCTTTATAATAATACTTCTATTTGAAGCAAATAATACACATACTATCAGAGAAAGATAAGCCACTATTTTAAAATCAGCTTTTTTAGGCATAATTTATATATAATAAAATTTGCCCATGTTAACAGTATCAATATATTTTGACAAATATAAACAGGCATGTAACTATTATCACATTCAAGATATAGAACATCTCAACTACTCCACAAAAGATTCCTTTTAGTCACTAGATTTTGAGCTTTACTGGAAAAGAAAAAAAAAGTGTGTGTGTGTATGTGTATATGTATATTATATATATATGTATATATATAATACACACACATATATATATATATTACACATATATATATATTTACCATGTTTAAGAGTATTTGGGGGTTTTGAGATGACAATATATAAGAACATACTAGTTTTATTCACTTTTTTATCCTCTTGACATAAAAGGCTGTTTGCTGTGGGAATTATCAAATATCAGCCTCTACCTTAGCACACTCAGTTCACTCAGATTGTCTCTTAATCTGTCTCTGTTTAAAATGTAGGCATAAAGGAAAATATTATGTTTTAATTAGGTTAATATTACTTGTTATTAGAGGAAAACCTAGCAAAATATAAACCAAGCATTCACTTTTAGCATGCATATTTTTCACCCTTTATTAGGGTGTTCATGCTATATACTCAATAAAAATAGGCACACAAGGCATACTGCTGAGACCACAAAATGACGTTTACCTACATAATTTTAAATTTTAAATGTTGAGATTAATGGAAGACAAGTTCAATTTTTATACAAAATATGCATAGCATAAATGCATCTTTATCGCCTTTCATTTTAGAAAGTTATTATTTTCTTTTAATTGGTCCTCTATATCATGGTTTGATATACTTGATAATTATTTTGATAAACTTGATAATTCCAAAGTCTCAATATTCTAGCAATGCTCAAAACTGGTATATAAGTTAATCATTAGAGAGCTTGATTACACGCATTCACATATGCACACATGCACATGCACATGCACATGAACATACACACCAAAGTCATGGATGTTCAACCAACACAGTTTGAACATAGTTTGTCTCTTTGAAAACCTCTCAGATTCCACTCTCCAAGGCAAAAAAAAATAAGCCTAAATAAAGCATAATGCTGAGACCACAAAATGACATTTACCTACATAATTTTAAATTTTAAATGTTGAGATTAATGGGAGACAAGTTCAATTTTTAGCAACATTATCAAGATAGAAATGTAGATTAGTGCTGGAGAAAATAAGTGCTGTGAAGAAATCTAAGGCAATACTAAAAATCAGAAGAAATACGGACTCCTTAATGAGGAGTCCCAATTAATAATTAAGCTGAAATGCATTATTTTGTCCTAGTAATCACCAAATTTATAAAAATTTCTGATTTAACTAGAGAGAAAGGTAAGTAGCATTAGATACCGATTGATTAACTCATAATCTATTTCAAATATATTAGGTAAGCTGTTTTCAAAAATAAATATTAGACTATTTTTTGATTAATATAAGATAGTAAATATCGATATATTTTTCATAATAGTTTAAAATTAAATTGTTGAATATTCTCATTATACATATATATACACACATATTGCAATGCATACACAAAATATTGATCAAATATTTTCTACTGAATCCAAAATGTAGCAGATAAAAATATATCCATAAGTCATTTTTTTGTGCTTTGCTTGATTGTGCTTCACAGATACTGCAGATTTTACAAATTAAAGGTTTGTGGCAAATCTGCATCTAGCAAGTCTATGGGAGCTATTTTTCAAACAGCATTTGCTCTCTTCATGTCTCTGTGTCACATTTTAATAATCCCCACAAAATTTCAAACTATTATTATCATTTATTTATTTTTTTGTTACAGTGATCTGTGATCGGTAATATTTGATATTACTATTATAATTGTTTTGGGTGACATGAACTGTAAAATATAAGATGGAAAGTTTAATTGATAAATGTTGTGTGTGTTCTAACTGCTCCACTGACCAGCCATTCTCCCATCTCTCCTTCTCAGGCCTCCATATTCACTGAGACACATCAATATTGTAATTAGACCAGATAACAAACCTGCAACGATCCCTAAGTGTTCAGGTGAAAAGAAGAGCCACATGTCTCTCACTTTAAATCAAAAGCTAGAAATAATTAAGCTTAGTGAGTAAGGCTAATCAAAAGCTGAGATAGGTGTAAATCTAAGCCTCTTGTACCAAACAATTAGCTAAGTTGTGAATGCAAGGGGAAAGTTCTTGAAGAAAATTAAAAGTGCTACTCCAATGGACACACTGTAAAAATTAATATTAATGGAGCCACTTTAAAATTGAGTTGAAGCTTCCATCCTAGAGAAACTGCCTTTGCACACCTTATACTCAAAACCTTGGAACATTAAAACAGGGCAAAATAACCTTTGGGTAGACCTAAAGCATTGTTGTGTCCCAAATAACTGTTTGGAAAGATGAAAAGAAAGCGGATATTATGAGTACACGACTAATGATTACTAGACTGAAAATTTTAGAAATTATTTAGAATTAGCGTCACTATGTTAGTTTGTCTACACCAAGAGAAACGCCTACCTTCTATTGATGTGATTGTTCCCCTCCCTTCTCATAAAAAGCTTTTGCCTTTGTTCCCTAATCAGAATTTCATTTGGGTGACTGTCAGAGTCAGTGCTTCCTGAACACCTATTTTTTTTTATCTGAAATAAATACTTGTTACCTTTTATTTTTAGGTTAATAACAAAAGTGATAAGAAAAGGAAATAGCCTTATTGCTAATACGGAAAACAATTTTAGTGATTTCATATCAATAAAAGATTGAACCAGCCACAGTATTCCCTTAAGTCAAAACCTAATCCAGAGCAAGGGCCTACATAACTTTATTCAATTCTATGAAGGCTGAAAGAAGTGACGAAGCTTCAGAAGAAAAGTTTGAACCTGGAAGAGTTTGGTTCATGAGATTTAAGGAAAGAGGCCATCTCTAGAATATATAAATGCCAGATGAAGCAGTAAATATTGATGTTGAATCTACAGAAAGTTATCCAGAAGATCTAGCTAAGATCTAAAGAAGGTGGCAACACTAAATGAGATCCTCAATGTAGCCGAAATAACTTATATTGGAAGAAGATGCTATCTAAGACTTTCATAGCTAAAAAAGAAAAGTCAATGCCTGGCTTCAAAGGACAAGCTAACTCTCTTGTTAGGGGCTAATAAAGCTAGTGATTAAGTTGAAGCCAATACTCATTGGCCATTTTGAAAATCCTAGGAGCCTTAAGAATTATGCTCAATCTACTCACCCTGTGCCCTATAAGTGGAACAATAAAGTCTGGATGACAGCAGTCTGTTTACAACATGGTTCACTAAATATTTTAAGCTCACTGTTGAGATTTATTGCTCAGAAAAAAAAAAAAAAGAGAGAGAGTCTTTTCAAACTATCATTGCTCATTGACAATGTACCTGGTCACCCAAGAACTCTGCTAGAGTTGTACAATGAGATTAATGTTTTCATGCCTGCTAACATCACGTCCATTCGGTAGCTCATGGATCAAGGAGTAATTTCAACTTTCAAGTCTTATCATTTAAGAAATCCATTTTGTAAGTTATAACTGCCATAGATAATGAATCTACTGGTGGATCCAGGCAAAGTAAATAGAAAATCTTCTGGAAAGGATTTGCCATTGGAGATGCCACTAAGAACATTTGTGATTCATGGAAAGCGGTCAAAATGTGAATATTAACAAGAGTTTGGAAGAAGTTGATTCCAACCCTCATGAAAGACTTTGATGGGTTCAAGGCTTCAGTGGAGGAAGTAAGAGCACCATCACCCTGATCTGTCAGCAGCCATCGATTTAGAGGCAAGACCCTCTGCCAACAAAATAGTTATGACTCCCTAAAGATTCAAATGATGGTTAGAAATTTTTAGTAATAAAGCATTTTTTGATTAAGAAATGTATACATACTGTGCTTTTTTAGATATAATGCTATTGCACACTTAACGGACTATAGTATAGTATAAATATAACTTTTATATTGGAATATTTGCTATATTACAGTGATTTGGAACCAAAATAGCAGTATCTTTGAGGTATGCCTGTAATTAGTTGTATAAAATATCTTGCCCTATCATATTTTCCTCTTCACTTTTCTTCCTTTTAATAGTTGGCATAGGACTGTAGAAAGTGGTTATATATTTTACTCAATTTGATGACTCTTTCTACATATTGATTTCTCTTTTTTTTGTTGTTGTTCAGTCCAAAAAGACAGCCTAGATCCATTGTTTCAAGCAAAATATTTTTTCTAAATTTTTCTATGAATTTAATACACAAACAATTATGAATTATCCTTAAAATATTTTATCTATTCTTTAAAATTCCCCTGTTCCCATCACAAGTGAAATAATCATGTTCCTAAAACTTTCCTCCAATTAAGAGGCTGAGATCTTATCTGGACATGGCTCTGATGGCTCTTTAAAGGTAACTTTCTCTCCACCCCTCTCTTGCTCTCTCTCTCTGTATATTCTTAATATTTATCCAGTGAAAGTGTAAAATTCAAAGATCCGTAATGAATTTATAGATCATCATCATAATCCGGTTTTAGATCACTTCCATCTCCCCCACAAAATTCTCTTGCTGGTTTGCTGTAATCTCCTGCATCAGAAAATCTTCACTTTTTATCTATAAATTTGTCTTTTCTGGACATATCATATGAATGAATCATGCAATAATATTTCAGTTCCCTCTATTTTGTAGCATGTTTTTTTGTTGATTAGTATTCTACCGCAGAGATATAAGTATTTTTTTTTTAATTCATTCACCAGTTGTTAAACTTTTGGATTGTTTCCAGTGCTCAGCTATAAAAAGAATGGTCTTATGAACATTCCTGTGCCAGTTTTTGCATAAATATATGTTTCACTGTGCTTGGACATATACCTAAACTGTGAATTACTAGGTCATCTGATATATTTCATTTTTTAAAGTAACTGTCAAATTGTCTCCCTAAGTGTTGCTCTATTTTATTTCCCTACCAGCAATGAATGAGGGCTCCAGCCTCTCCTCATCACTGTGAACACTTAGTAATGTCTTTTTGATTAAAGCCACTCATAGGTATGTAGTAGTATTTCATTGTGGTTTTAATTTGTATTTCCCTAAGGATTCATAATGCTGAGCACTTTTTCATCTCTTATTATCCATTCTTATGTGTTCTCTGGGTGAAACATCTGTTATGATCTTGTCCCTTTCTTAAATTGTATTGGTTTTTTTCCTAATATTTAATTTTGAGTTTTCAAATATATTCTAGATACAGTCCTTATAAGATATAAGCTTTGAAATATTTTCTCTCTGTCTATGGTTTGTCTTTTCATTCTCTTTGCAGTGTTCGGTCAAGTTAATCAATTTTTACTTTTATGAATCATGCTTTTGTTGTCACATTTGGACCCTTCATCTAAACCAAGGTAACAAAGATTCTCTTGGAAGCCTTTCTCTAAAAGTTTAGATGTGTTAGCTCTAACATTTATGTCTTATATATAATCTATAATCTATTCTCAAGGATGGCAGCTTCGATTCAATTTTTTTTTTATTATTTGAGATAAACATCCAATTTCACATTTTTTTTTTTTTTGCAAGTGGATATCCAATTTGTTCTATCACCATTTCTTGAAAATACTGTCTTTTCTCTCATTGAATTACCTTGCCACCTTGGTTTTGTAAATCAGTTGACCATAAATTTAAAGCCTTATTCCTTGACTTAAAATTCTATTCTACTGATTTACATCTATTGTTATGATAGTACTATACTCTCTTAATTACTATAGTTTTATCGAGTTTTAAAATCAGGTGGGGCAAGTCCTCCAATTCTTTTTTTATTTTCAAAATCCTCCTGGCTATTTTAGAATTTTTATTTAAATTTTAGGAGCTCATCAATTTGTGCTTCCAAAAAAAGCTTACTGGAATTTTAATAAGAATTGTGTCAAATTTTAAATCGTCCTAGCAACAGCTTTTAGTTTTCAGGCACAAATTTTGAACTTTTTGAACTTATTTTGTCAATTGTATTTCTAGGTTATATATATATAGAACAAGAACTATATATATTTTTCCTGCCTGGTTTGTGTATTCAGAAAGCTCTCTTAAAAATTGCAGGAGACTGGGAAGATAGAGGACTAAGTGAAAGCAGGGTTCACCTCCTCCCAGGTCTGCACTGAAATTACAACCAAATTATAAAATAATCAATATGGAAAATCACCTGATGTCTAGCTGATTATAACATCTGTATCTCATAACATAAAGGAGCCACATTGAAGCTGGTAGGAGGGGCAAAGTTGCCAATTAATTTGGACCTGCACCCCCAAATGGTAGAGGATCACCTAGAGAGAGAGAGATCAAGGCCACAGAGTCTCTCCTGAAGGAGAGGGAGTTCCTGGCCTCATTTGGGGGTTCCGCAGCTCAGGCTTCCAGCCCAGAGAGAGGAGATTCCAATAACTCTGTGAAAAACAGAGGATTCCAGCCGTCTGGATGAGACAGGAAATTAAAACCCTAAATGCTCCTTTGAAGGACTTTTGAGCTGCAGACACCTGGGACAACAGCAGTGGGTCAGAGGCTTGCATGGAATTCATACCAAGAGAGTCTACATTACCTGAAGCCAGAAGGAGGGGCTGAAAGGGCAGCCACCATTGTGCCTTAGTCTAGCCATCCTACCAGGCAATCTATAGATAGCACCAGCTCCACTGTGCAGACCCCTTACACAAGGCCATTAGAAAGCTGCTGGCCTGAGGAGATAAGCCCTCCCTACCCAACCTGCATATTGTCTAGGGCTTTTGTTGCTGGATGGCTGCCACGCCCTGAGCTGATTCAGATTCAAGCTTTTGCATCAGGGGGCTAGCACTGTGAGTGCTCATTCTGAGGTGGTTTCAGGTAGATCTCTGCTGCCAACAGGAATTTGGGCAGATAACTGGGATTGGTGGGCAGGTCTTAGACAGCAGATAGTCTTGCTTTGATCTGGGACTTCAGCAGGAATGCCAAACAGGTACCTAAATTGTAGCAAGACTGAGTCTATATAGACCTGATTGCCATTGTCTCCCTGAGACCCCACTCCATCACTCCACGCACAAATTGCCCCAGGCGCCCCATTGAAAGTGAACACTGTCCTGCCCCTGCCCCTTGGGTCCCAATCCACATAGGCAAGCACTGCATGGTATCAGTTGCAGGCAAACTTCCACAACATGCAAGAATTGCAATATTGTGTCTAGGGAGCACTGGGGTCTATGAGACTGCCCCAGACTGCAGCTGGTCACACTGTGATCTGTGTCTACAGTGAGAATGCCTGGGCACAGAAGTTGCAGCAAAAATGAGGCTATATTGGCTGGACGGACCTTTTCTCACTGAGATCTTGCTTCACCCAAGCCACAAAGTGCCTGCAGCCAATTGACAGGCAGCCTCTTGTGCTTTTTGCTTGGCCCTGGGGTTGTGCAGTCTGCACAGGCAACAAACCTTGGCTAGCACAGTGAGTGCATTTTGGGGAAAACAGTTGTGGACCACTGCTGCCTGTACAAGCTGTAATATCTCTTGAGGGGATCAGAGGGGTCTTTATTGGTTTGACAGCCCCATCCAAAACAAAGAGTGCCTGACCCACATTGACAGGCAGCTGCCCCTGCCCTGGGGTGGTGCACTCAGGCCTAAGGTGGGCAGCAGCTAACCTTGGTAAAATTGAAAACTTGTATAGGGAGCCACAGAGACAGTGCTGACATGTAAACTGACACTGCAGTGGCAGGGGGAAATTTACTCGATAGACCCAGGAGACTCCCGGCGTCCTTGCACCACACAACACAAATATAACCCAGAGGCTTTTCTAGTTTCAGATACTTATAGGCAACTGACAGGCAGTTTCAGACCTAGAGGAGCACTGGTCCCTCTACTAAACTGCCCTAGGTCAGGGACAGGGAATAACCAGATCTATGCCTACAGCATTGTCTCTTCCACTTACCTATAAATCCAACACAGGTAACATCTGTGGATAGCTTTGTAGTTCTCACCAGGTAGCCCTGACCAATCAAAAGCAGTGGCTGACTTAAGCCTATAGGAAGACCCTCCCAAGAGGCCACAAACCAATGCATCCAGAAGCTGGCACCAGACCACAACAGAGTAACTCCTGACTAGCCCTAACTGTGGTACACACTAAGGGTGGTTACAAATACACAAGCCTGTTAGGATAAATCCCACTCAGCGAGGTCAGCCCCCACACAGCAACATTTATCCTGTGGGTGCAGCCAATTACCACAATTAGTCAGCCTAAGTGTTAATTCCAACCACTGATGTACTAACAACAATAAAAACTTGGCAACAAGAGAAGATCACACACAACCCACACAAAAATCATGTGGGATCAGTGGGTCACACAGGACACTTTCCACATTAGGCCATCTGGCCAAGGTTAAGAGAGAAAACAAATATTTATGACACATAGAAATGAACACAGAAAGGCTAATAAAATGAGGAAACAAAGAAACATGCCACAAATGAAACAATAGGAGAAAACTCCAGAAAATAAGCTAAATGGAATGGAGGCAAGCAACCTACCAGAGACAGAGTTTAAAATAATGGTTATAATGATGTTTAACAAATTTAGAGGGTGAATGGATGAAAACAATGAGAACCTCAGAGAGATAAAAAAAAAGGCATAGAAACAATAAAAAAGAACCAGACTGAAATGAAGAATACACTAGAAGGATTCAAAAGTAGATTAGATGAAGTAGAAGATTGAATCAGCAAACTGGAACACCAGGTAGCAGAATACACCCAATCAGAACAACAAAAAGAAAAAAGAATTTTAAAATTAAGAGAGTTTAAAAGATTTCTGGAACAACATGAAATATAACAATATCCAAATCATAGGAGTACCTGAAGGAGAAGAGAGAGAGCAAGAGATTGAGAATCTATTTGAAGAAATAATAACAGAAAACTTCCCTAACCTGGAAAAGGAATTAGACATACAAGTTCAGGAAGTACAACAAGTCCCAAACAAGAGGAATTCAAATAGACTCACACCAAGACACATCATAAATAAAATAACAAAGATCAAAGTCAAAGAGAGAATCTTAAAAGGAACAAGAGAAAAGCAGCTAGTTACTTACAAAAGTACCTCCATAAGAATTTCTGCTGATTTTTCAATGGACTTTGCAGGACAGAAGGAACTAGCAAGAAATATTTAAAGTTATGAAAAACAAAAATCTACAGCCACGAATACTCTCCCCAGCAAGGCTTTCAATTAAAATAGAAGTTGAGATAAAAAAACTTCTCAGACAGGGAAGAGCTTAAGGAATTCTTCACCAACAAGCCAGTATTACAAGAAATGTTAAAGGGACTTCTGTTTAAAAAAAAAAAAAAAAAAAAAAAAAAAAGGAGGGCATAAAAAAGAAAATAGAAATAACAAATACAAATAATAATAAAATGGCAGTAATTATGTACCAATCAGTAATCATTTTAAATGTAAAAGGATAAAATGTCCACTCAAAAGGCATTGGGTAGCCCAATGGATAAAAAAAAACAAGACCCATTCATATGCTGTCCACAAGAGACCCACTTCAGATCAAATTTCACTCACAGTAGAAAAGGCCGAGGTAGCAATACTTATATCAGATTAAAAAAAAAGACTTTAATAAGAGACAATAAAAGACATTACATAATGTTAAAGAGATCAATACAGCAAGAAGAAATAACCCTCATATATTCATATACCCAACACAGAAATACCTACACATATAAAGCAAATATTGACTGACATAAAGGGGAGATTGACACCCCATTGACACCAATGGATAAATCTTCCAGGCAAAGAATCAACAATGAAACAATGGGCCTAAAAGACACACTAGACCAGATGGATTTGATAGATGCTTTCAGAGCATTTTACCCCAAAGCAGCAAAATATACATTCTTCTCAAGTGCACAGGAAACATTTTCCAGGATAGACCATATGTTAGGACACACAAAAATTCTCAATAAATTTAAGACTGAAATCATATCAACCATCTTCTCTGATCACAATGGTATGAAACTACAAATCAACTCCAAGTAAAAAACTGGAAAATATACAAATACATGGAGGCTAAATAACATGCTACTAAACAATGAATGGGCTATTAATGAGATCAAGAAAGAAAGAAAAAAATAACTAAAGACAAATGAAAATGAAAACACAATGACTCAAAATCTATGGTACACAGCGAAAACAGTCCTAAGAGGGAAATTCATAGCAATACAGGCCTACCTCAAGAAACAAGAAAAAGCTCAAATAAACAATTTAACCTTACACTTAAAAGAACTAGAAAAAGAACAGCAAACAAAGCCCAAAGTTAATAGAAGGAAGGAAATAATAAAGATCAGAGTAGAAATAAATGAAATAGAGTCTAGAAAAACAATACAAAAATTAATGAAACCAAGAGCTGGTTCTTTGAAAGATTAAACAAAATTGACAGACCCTTAGCCAGACTCATCAAGGAAAAAAGAAAGAAGACTCAAAAAAAAAAAATCAGAAATAAAAGAGAAAAACTACAGACTCCACAGAAATACAAAGGATCATAAGAAAATAGTATGAGCAATTATATGCCAACAAATTGGACAATCTGGAAGAAATGGACACATTCCTAGAAACATACAATCTCCAAGACTGAGTCAAGAAGAAACAGAAAATCTGAACTGACTGATTACCACCAAGGAAATAGAATCAATAGTCAAAAACCTCCCAAAAAACAAAAGTCATGGACAACTTGGAGTCAAAGGTGAATTTTACCAAACATTCAAAGAAGAATTAACACCTATTCCTCGCAAACTAGTCCAAAAATTCAAAAAGAGTGAAGACTCCCTAACTCCTTTTATGAGGCTACAATTACCTTGATTCTAAAACCAGACAAAGACATTACAAAAAAGAAAACTATAGGCTGATATCTCTTATGAACATTGATGGAAAAATCCTCAGCAAAATATCAGCAAACTGAAGTCAGAAATACACTAAAAATATTATATACCATGATCAAGTTGGATTTATTCTTGGGATGCAAGGTTGGTACGATATCTGCAAATCAATTACTGTGATACACCACATTAACAAATTGAAAGATAAAAACCATATGATCATATTAATAGATGCAGAAAAACCACTCAATAAAATCCAGTATCCATTTATGATAAAAACTCTTAGCAAAGTAGGAATAGGGGGAACATACCTCAACATAATAAAGACCATATATGACAAACCCACAGATAACATCATACTCAATGAAGAAAGGCAAAAATATTTTCCTTAAGATCAGGAACAAAACAAGGATGCCCAATTTCACCACACCTCTTCAACATTGTATTGGAAGTCTTAGTCACATCGATAAGACAAGAAAGGGAAATAAAATGTATCCGAATTGGAAAAAAAAAGAAGTAAAACTCTCACTATTTGCCAATGATATGATACTATACATAGAGAACCCTAAAGATTTCACCAAAGATCTGTTAGACCTGACCAATGAATTCTTTAAAGTAGCAGGTTACAAAATAAATATACAGAAGTCACTGGCATTTTTATATACCAATGACAAACTTTCAGAAAGAGAAATTAAGAAAACAATTCCATTTATAATTGCATCTAAAACTATAAAATACCTGGGAATCAAATTAACCAAGGAGGTAAAAGACTTGTTCTCAGAAAATTATTAGTCATTGAAAAAAGAAATTGAAGAAGATACAAATAACTGGAAGCATATACTATTGGTAGGAAGAATCGACATCGTTAAAATGGCCTTACTATCCAAAGCAATCTATAGATTCAATGCAATCCCTATTAAAATACCAGTGATATTTGTCAAAGAGATAGAAGAAATAATCCTAAAATTTATATGGAACCATAGCCATAGTAATCTTGAAAAAGAACAAAGTTGGAGGTATCACGGTACCTCATGTCAAACTATACTACAAGGCTACGGCAATCAAAACAGCATGGTACTGGCATAAAAACAGATCAATGGAATAGAATAGAGAGCCCAGAAATAAATCCTTGCCTATATACTCACTTAATATATGACAAAGGAGGTAAGAATATACAATGGGGTAAAGATAGTCTCTTCAATAAGTGATGTTTGGAAAATTGGACAGATGCAAGCAAAAAAATGAAGCTGGATCACCTCCTTACACCACATACAAGAATAGACTCAAAATGGATTAAAGACTTAAATATAAGACCCCAAACCATAAAACTCTAGAAGAGAACATAGGCAGTAACTCTCTGATATTATTAACAGTAATATCTTTTCAGATATATCTCTCTAGGCAAGGGAAACAAAAAGAAAAATAAACAAATAGCACATCTAAGACCATACTACCCTGAACAAGCCCGATCTCATCTGATCTCAGAAGCTAAGCAGGCAGGGTCAGGCCTGGTTAGTACTTAGATGGGAGACCACCTAGGAAGACCAGGTGTTTTAGGCATTAAAAAAAAAAAAAAGTTGCAATGTGTGAGGTGAACCAAAGGTTGCCTTGCCTAAAAATATATAAATAAATAACAGACAAACAAATGGGACTACATCAAATTAAAAAGTTCTTGTACAGCAAAGGAAATCATCAACGAAACAAAAAGACAACCAATTGATTGGGAGAAAATATTCACAAATGATACATTTGATAAGGGGTTAATATCCAAAATATATAAAGGACTCATATAACTCAACAACAACAACAACAACAACAACAAAAACAAACAATCCAATTAAAAAATAGGCAAAAGACCTGAACAGATACTTCTCCAAAGAGGAAAAACAGATGGCCAATAGACACATGAAAAGATACCCAAGGTCATCTATAATCAGAAAAATGTAAATTAAAACCACAATGAGATACCACCTGACACTTGCTATTAGCAATAAATCAAAGAAAAACAAGTGTTGACGAGGATGTGGAGAAAAGGGAACCCTCATTCATTGTTGGTGTATTGCAAATTGATACAACCACTATGGAAAACAGTCACGAGGTTTCTTAATAAATTAAAAATAGATATGTCATTTGACCCAGCAATTGTACTTCTGTGTTTTTCTCCAAAGGAAATCAAAACAATAATTCATCAAAATCTATGCAATAGCCAAGATATGGAAGCAAACTAAATGCCCATCAACAGATGATCGGATAAAGAAGCTATGGTTCATATATACAATGGAATATCATTCGGCCATTCAAAAAATGAAATTTTACCATTTGCAGTGACACGGATGGACCTAGAGGTTATTATACTGAGTGAAATAAGTCAGACAGAGAAAGATAAATACCATACGATCTCACTTATCTATAGAACCTAAGGAATAAAAAGAACAAACTAATCAAAATCTGACTCACAAATATAGAGGACAATTTGGTGATGGACAGAGGGGAGGGAGTGTTGGGGAGCTGGGATAATGAGGTGAAGGGTTAAAAAAGTATAAATTGGTAGTTGATAGATGGTCACAGGGATGGAGAGCACAGCATAGGTAATGCAGTTAGCATTAATATATTGACTAGGTGGAAACCCAGAGGAGAGAAGGAGCAATTAGGGGTATTGTTTTATGAGCTATATAAATGTCTAATCAATGTACTGTATATTTGAAACTAATAAAAAAATTAAAAAAGAAAATTTCACAACACTACAATACCTTTCTTTTCATGATTATACACAGCCAACAGTATATTTAAAGGGGTTATAGTAGCATTGACTCATATTTAATATTTTATTGAGAAATAATTGACATATGGCATTATATTAGTTTCAGGTGTAAAACAGTGATTTGATATGTATATATATTGTGAAATGGTCACCATAGTAAATGTGGTTAACAGCCATCACCACACATAGTTATAATTGTTTTTCTTGTGATGAGAAATTTTAAGATATACTCTTAGCAACTTTGAAATATAAAATATTGGTATTATTAACTGTAGTTGATTCCCCACCCTCCGCCTCTGGAAACCACCAGTCTGTTCTATCAATGAGTTTGATTCTTGTTTTTTTAGACTCTGCATATAAGTGAGATCATACAGTATTTGTCTTTCTCTGTCGAACTTATTTCATTTAGCTAATGCTTTCAAGGTCCATCTATGATATTAATAATAGCAGGATTTCTTTCTTTTATTATTGATCATTTTATATTTTATTATTCTTTATTATTTTGATGTTAAAACAACAAAACATTTACAGATCTTATCCAAAAAGTGCAAACATTTAGAGAATTTAAAAATGAGTTTAAAAAGAAAAGTGTCTATGGAAATAATGAAGGCTTACAAAGTGAGGAAGACTGGGATATGATGAGGAACTATGGAGGCAGGCACATAAACTATGCAGGTGGAAGCACAGCCCATTTCCATGTCTGAAATTATGGAGGAGTTCAGTCGTCGTGTGTGTCATTGGTATCCTGAGCACTTAAACTCATGAAGCAATTACAGGGACAGTCCTACTTATGGTGAACTAAATTCAGTCAACTTGAATGGAAGAGAAAACTCTTAGAGATTAGAAAGGGTGGGAGCACAGGTCCTATTTAATCAACTTGTTTAAAGTGAAGGTCTAGCTTTTTAAGCACACTATAGCATTTTCAGATGGTCACTGAGAGTCATCATAAATTGATGTTGCACAAATAAAATTTCCTGCTTTTAGTCATCAAGTTTGCCCATGTAATTACCCTTCAAGATCAAACATAGCAGGACAACAAAAGTATCATAAGTATTTTTGTTCTAAGTGAGTATAAATTAATATAAATAAAACTAAAGAGCAGGCAGGGTGATGAGAGAAGTGAATTGAATGATACCATCTGTGTTCTTGTCTTGGCTCTGCTACTAACAAACCACGTGAACTTAAATCCTTAATTTAAGCTAAGCTCTCCTAGCTCTCATTCATTAACCAGTAAAGTGATCTAGGTAGATGAGAAAGACTCTAAGGTCATTTTCAGTTCAATCTTTTTGGGATTTAATGAATATGCAGCACACACACACACACACCCTCCCCTAGGTAGCTTATACTTTCTTCCTTCAAAAAATGATACATTTGTTCCAAATTTATCTGTACAGAAACATATAAGTATTAACATTGTATTCATCATTTAATACATAATGTTCCATCTTAAATAAAAAGTATTTAAACTTAACCAGTACATAAAAAAATTCTGCTTATTGAAAGTGAGTAAAATACTTAAAAGATAATTATCATGTTACCTAAATTCAGAAGACTGTACTTTTTAAATTTTCAGCTATCTCCCACTGACAACATTTTTAGCTAAGTAATTTCTCTCACATATAATTAATAAAAATAGTAAAGTGGAAATGACAATTTTGTCAATACCTCCAAACATTTTATCATATAATGATATTATATGATATATGAAAATCATGTATATATATATGATTGTATCATATATAAAGGAGCTAGAAGAGGCAGGATGCTTTAAAAGAATTTGGCATAATGATGAAATCTAGGAGGATGCATTTTTAATAACACTTAACTAAAATTTTGGAAGTTACAGTCATATTGAAATAGAACCTTTTTTAGTAGAACTTTCTTAAAGACTTAATTATATATATTTAAACTCTAAATTTTTAGCCTTTCCCATCTAGTTCTAATTATTTATCCTCAATAACTGGATAATTTCTTTATTATACTATTGATTTTTAATGAACATATTTGAAGTGATAATCCCCTTTAAACAGAAGACTTTGTGAATAGATGCTTCCGAGTCAGAAATCCCTGGCCTGTGGTTTGTCATTTAGTAGGTTTGTCATTTCTGTCAAATTGCAATCTATGAGCCTCATATTCTTTATGAGAAAGACAACTATGAGAACACTGGTCCCTATTGCACAGGATTTGATGTTAAATGAGAAATAGCATTTTTTTTTTAAATAGAGAATGCTATGTTTATATTTGCATAATCTCCCATTTTCAACATTATAAAAAATATAATCTTCTTAAAATGTGCATAGTTGTATAGTTGAGTTAAGAAAGAGAGAAGCTGTTAACTAGGTCTGCCCAGGAGACTTCAAGAGGAGAGTCTTACTCAGGAGGAGGAGAAATGAAGGTTTCTGGGGAAGGAAACAAATTGGCATTAGCTAAGTATAGGAATCCTCAGGAGGTGACTGACTCCAGGTGGAGACAGATCATTTGGAGAAAGAAAATGGGGAACTGGCATCTGAGATCAACAAGCTCCAAAAAGATAAGGAACATCTGGAGTGTGCTGGTGACTCACAAACTGGGTGGCAAGATCTCCTACGATGGAGAGTGCAGACCAAGTCAGTGGCAGAGATGAGAGATTTACTAGGGACAGTATCTAGTAAGAAAGATGGTTCCACTTGGTGCTGCAGCCCTTGCTACCTCTCCTGCCTTTCCAGACCAGCCAAGATGCACCCCCCAAATCTGACAGCTTCACTCTTTACATAAAATCGAGTTCAAGTCCTACCTCCACAACCCCTTCCACATCATTAACCCTTCCTACTTTGTCTTCACCTTCCTCTTGGCAGTCTCTAAGTTCGAGGGAGCCCAACGTGGAGGCAGTGACCAGTTTCCGACCCCCTGAACTCATCCCTCTCTTCTTGCTTTGTGAACTCTTTAGGTACAAAACAAACACATAGGAAAGAGAGAGATTTGGAAAAGGAGGAAGAGAGAGAGGAGAAAAGAGAAAGCAGGCCTTGTGGCTTCCCTGGCTCTTCTGTCTGACCCTTTGCTGCCGCTACCATTAAACAAGAGGACCTTCTTGTGTTTCATACCCTCTTTTGTTTCTGTGGCCCTGTGGGGCCAGAGTGATAGCGACATTGGAGGTAGGGGGTGGGAGGGACACTCCAAGTTGCCTGTTGTTCCTCTCACCTCAACTCAACCTCTGGGAATGGATGGAAAGGGATGAGGGAAAAGGGGGGCTGGCAGTGGACTGGTGTCTTCTCCAGAGAGGCTCATTAAGGAAATGCTACACACACCCAGATAATCTCTCCCACACCCACCTAGACTGATTATCCCTATTTCCCAGACCTTAGCTTATTTATACAACATGTCAGCGAGGTCAGATAGTTCTCTGAATTGAGCCTCTTTTAGCGGGTAATTTGATGTCCCCTATGATAATCTCTTCCCCTCAACTAGATTTACTCTGAAATGTGAATCTCCCTTCTGACTGTCTAGCTACTTCCTCCCAGAAAAACTGATTTCACCTCATAGGGATCCCTCCAAATTCAGTCCTCAGCCCTCCTTTCTGATTACAGTATTATCCCAAGACTCCTTACCTCTCCACCCTCCCCTCCAGGCCTTCCTTGTTGGCTCTCTCTGACTCAGGCAGCAGGGGGCGCTGTGATGCCTGTCATGCTGGAGCGTTCTATAAATGCGGTGAAATCGAGTTTGCCAAATGTGGGGTAGAGGCCAGTGGGACAGAACCCTTCCAGAGGGATTGTGACCCTGACACCTCAGAGCCTTTCCTTGGTCTCCCCTCCCCCATTTTGCCTCCTTTCTATCTTCAACAGTGAGTTAGACTCAAGTGGATGGTAGAATCAATTGAGAAGTGGGGGAAAGTTAACCTTTCAGTGTGGCTTCTCTCCTCAGAACACCCATCCTCAAATCCTGGCCTTTTTATTTAAGGTCTGTCACCCTTCCCTAGCCTACTATGCCAACTTCTCCCTCCCCTTGGCACCCCAACATTCTCTCTAGAAAAACAGCAAGGAGAGGTTGCTTTGGGCTTGACATTCTATCAACGAAGTTTTAAGGACTGAGGCTTCGACTACTAACCCCAGTATTCTTGGAACAGAGAACTCGAGGGGGCTTAGTTTTTCTTCTCCCATCTCCCCCAGCCCCAAATCCTGGTTTGGGCTCCCCACCCACTCTGTCATTTCTTTTATGTTTCACCTCATGATAATTTTATTATGAGGCAAACTTTTTTTTTTTTTTTTAACATGAGGGGTGGACAATGCTATTCTCCATGCTGCGTGGAAAACATTCGATGTGCTCATAGTTCGAACTTCTGCCCTGAACCCAGACCCCTCCCATAGCTATTTATCCCTTTACTGATTTCCAGAAGGCACTTATATCTTTTATGTATAAATAAATATGTTACACATGGCTGTGTCTTCACGTGAGTGTGTGAGCGCTTCTGCGATCTCAGTCTGGATTACATTGATTGTCAAAGGGTGCTCTTGAATTAGAAACACTGCTTTTAGAAACTGAGTTAGCATGTCTCAGGCTGTCTTTTCTCTGCCTCAATGGGTTTCTAGTTGTCTCTTTTCTGACTGTCTCGGCCCCTCTGGTTGTTCCAGGAAGTCTCTGGAAAGCTTTTTCCTAAGTGTCTCTCCTCTCTTTTTTCTGCCTGTTTTCATCTGATGATTTTCAGCTATCTCCTTTCTGACTGTCCCTGATCCTCTACCTGTCTTCTGCTTCTGGGTTCATTAGGAGCATGAGATTTTATTTTCATGAATGAACCTAAGGGATCACAGATTTAAACGATCTGTATCTTTGAGAATTCTGGGAGCTAGTGTGAGACTATGAGCAGGGTCTACCCCTGCTGACCACAATTTATTGAATCTCTAACCCTGTACTTGTGATTCTCTTTTTCTATTTTGCACCTGCCCTGAGGGGTTGAGGCTGGCTGGCACTGGGCCTCTCTCTTCCCCACCATGGTTCTACACTGTCACCAATAAAAAGGTCTTTAAAAAAATTCTAGTGATGTTATGCCTAAAATCTTTTATCCAAAATCTAGATATTATGTTTATTCTAATACCAGCCATATCTTTCAAACCTCTGTTCTCTTTGAAACATATCTGTCTAAAGCTTGTTCCAACTACGTATTATTTCTTATTACCATTACCATCATCATCATTGTATCTATGATCTCTTGGCATATGGCTATATTACCACTATTCTGCTCTGGAATCTATTAGTAGAGATAAAATATCCTTGACCTTCACTAACCCTTATCAGTTAGTATCAGCCAAACCTTAATGAGAACTGAATCCCGTTAAGGGCCTGCTAGCATAACTAAACTGTGCAATTATCCAGGTCTGTCTAACTATTTTCGCAAGTGCACATAGGTTTATGGACCTACTAGAATGCATTACTGCTACACTTGTAGTGATATCCAACTACTTTTATCTACTTGGCTCTTAGCAATCTGTCCTCAAACAGGACCTGCTATGATTTGAAATCAAGAAAAGTAAAATACTTTGGAGTTTGCTTCAGACATAAGAAACTGGAACATCTTCCTACACCATAACCAGGGCTTAGGAAAAGGTTTTGAAATACAGTGAATGACTAACGATAGCAAAAAGCTTGGGAAAAAATGAATGCCCAAGGTAGTCCATGATTGACAGGATTCTATATAATTAATTGATAAGAATACTTTGATGTATGATTAATGCAAGACAAAATGAAAATTACAGCCTTTACTTTCTTATGTTCAAAGAGCAGTAATGAGCAGGTGACTCCATCTGATTTATATGAAAATAAATCTCATTTTAATTACATGAGATTCTTCAAATTGTTAAGTCTGAAACATGAACAGAATGAGTCACTATTTAAGGTTAAAACAGTACTAACCTATGAGTACTTGTTTACCCCATATTTTGAAAAAGAGAGGAGAAAGAAATATACAGATGGGGAGTAGGAGAAAAGTGAGAAGAAAAAAGAAAAAAAAGTTGAAAGAAGAAAAAGAAATAAATAAATGAGAAACTAAAGTGACCAGAACTTAGATCCTCTCTGTCTAGATTTAAAATTAAATTTATTTAGGACTCTCGTGTTGAATAAACATGGTAGAGTTCCTTTTTACTTATTTCAGAGCTTTTTTACCTTGCACTATAAAAAATTAAAGGTCAAAGCATGTCCTTTGAACATTATCTGGTGTGTGCAGGTGGGGAGGGCAATTGGTGGAGACATTTGGTAATATCTGGTGACATTTTTGGTTTACACGACTGGGAGGTGCTACCTGAATCTAGTGGTTAGATTCCAGGAATGTTGCTCAACAGACTACAGTGAAAACCATAGTTCCCACAACCCAAAATTATCTGTCACAAATATCAATAGTGTCCAAGTTGAGAAAACCTAGACTAGGTTACTTATTTTCGAACTTTAGCCATCAGAACCACATGGAAGATTTGTTAAAAACACAGATTGCCCTAATGTTTCTGACTCATTAGGTCTGAGGCAGGGTCCTAGAATTTGGATATCTAAGAAATTTTTTGGTGTAGCTAGTGCTTCTTGTCTGGGAACAACATTTGAAAACTGTCATCTTGATTTAAATCACTTTGATACGAGCACTCATAAAACCCTGTACTTCTCTTTACATATGATATATCACATCTATAATACAAATGTAATATCCATCTTCCCTTCTAGATTCTAATCTCAGTTAGAGCAAGGACAATGTCTGTTCAGTTCATCACTGCTTATTCACATAATAGCACTCAAATTTCCAATGAATTAAAATATTTTTTAATTTAAGTGTTTAGAATACTGTCACATGTTCAAGGTCTAAGAATTTGAAGACCATTCCTTTTATAGAACAACATCAACAAAATGCTTGTTAATCATAAATTTTTAGCACCAAGGGATAAAAGTCTGGGAGGGGAGCATTTACTACTTGTATATCTTCTGCCTTGAAGGTTGAAAGCATTAACAAACCATGCTCAAATTGTTTTAAGCCTTGAATAATTCACTTTAAAATATTTATACAAGTCACTGACACTAGTGAAAATCATGTGACTCTCATAACTCCAACTCACCAAATCAAAGAAAGGACTTATTAGAACATATTATTAATTTTAAAAGGTTTTTTGTTAGCATGACTATAAAATAAAAAAGATGAACTAAATAAGGATGAATAGTAAAATAACTTATGATATGTACCAAAAGCCTAAATCCTTGTTAAACCCTCCCTTCTTACCTAGACATTATTATCTCTAGTTTTATAATCCTGTATCTCAGGTAAAACTGAAGTCATACAGTATATATAACTGTGAAAGACAACTCTTCTTTTCATAAATAATAAACCAAACATTGCTAATTCTGCCAAGTGTTAAAGGCTAATTTTTTCCCTTTCCCTTTTTCTCAATTATGAATCCCTTCTGAGGAAAAAAAAAAAAATCTTTGATAACAGTTTTTAATATCATTGCAGGGAGAAGCTGTATAAATTCAAAAAAGAAAGAATACATTTTTTTTTTTAGATTTGTGTTCAATTTTAAACTGAACTGATATCTCTCAGTAATCATCAACATTAAGTAAATAGCAACTTGATCTACTGTCTTCTATTTTGTAATCTACTCACATGCACATAATCAAAAAAGACTTATGAAGACAGTACTTTGATCTCCTTCCTCTCTTACTAATCTTAAATAGTGTTCCACTATCCACTGAATATTATAAAACAAAGTTCTGATTTCACAAAATCAAAATTTAGGTGGACACAGAAAAACTTCTACAATAACACCTAGGAATACACACACACACATACACACAGTCACACATTCACACAAAGCTATAGTATAGTTGTGCTTGCAAAAAAAAAAAAAAAAAGTGGAATAAAAGTGGACGTCTAAAGTAGTAGGCAGCTGAGCTGACTGGTAAGAGCCCTGGTGAGGTGTTAGGAGCTCTGGACTTAGTTACAATTAAGGAATTGGATTTTGATATCCATCCAAGGCAGAACTGAGTCTATTGCATTAAATCTAAGACTTTATGACAGTCCAAGCCTTGTGAAGAAAAAACCTTCACTTACCAATGCAAGAAACAAAAAAACTTTCACTTACCAATGCAAGAAACAAAAAAACATAATAATCATTTATCCTAAACATGAACAGGTAGAATTAGAAGAGTTTCCTAGAAGATATAATCATTCATCTGACTTCAAATTGCAAATATACATACATTGGTCACATAGAAAAGCCCTTCCTAACTCCAGCCCTCATAATTTCACATGATGAAGTCTTTATTTACTATCAAATCCCATATCAAACAGCTAAATCAAAGTCATAAAAAGTACAGCATGCAGAAGCACCCTGCTGGAAGTATATGTTCCTGTCTCTGGATTCACACAACACAATTAATTAACAATTCCTTTGGCTCTTAACATTACATTTATTTATTATTATTTTTTTCTGGTAACTAACTTAGAATTTAATTTATTATATCTGGGTTTATTAGCTATCTAATATTGTTGGAGTTAAAATAAGAAACTGAACTGTGAAATAATAAAATATGCATAACATTAAATTAGAAAGCAGAAAATACAGATAAAAAGAGAATATATATTTTTAAAAAAGGGAGGAAAGGAATAAAATAGATAAATGAAGCTCCACATGGTTCATGCAGTTGAATATGTCATTCAACTTACTGAAAACCAATGTAAGAGAAAAACAATGTCAGTCCAACAATCTTTATTATCTTAATGAAAGAAACATTTATTTTTTAGAAAATAAAAACTTTCTTGTCACTAATATAACATTTCATATAATCCATGGAAATACACACACACTCACTCACATACTTCCTCTTTCTAAGTGACAAATTCTTCTAGGGCGGGCGGTTTATTTTATGGGCATAATACTAAGGAAAAAAATGACGTTGAAAAGAACTACTTGATTCACAAAATAGTTAAAATAAGTAGCACCTAAAGTATTTCTTTTTGAAAGTACACAATTACTACTGTAAAAATCAAAACCAGCAACTCTTTAATTTGACAAATCAGCATAAACTAGAATTTAGAAGGGCAGCATAAATTTTCTAATGTGATCTAAAATGTTTATCAAGCTTCATATCATTTCTACTTTTATAAAGTTGTTAACAGATTTTATATGTTCAAATGTAATTTATTCAAGATTTTCACTAAGAGCTCCATTTTGCACTCTACTCAGATACATACACACAAGCACATATATACACACATATATGTCATTTATATTTTATTTAAGGTTAATAAATAAACTCATTCTGCCTGTTTGTAAAACCAGATAATATTTTAATAAGAATTTCATTTCTTTCTAATAACTGCCACCTAAACTCTAAATAAAATTGAATTTATTCATATGTAGTAAAAGTTCCTGGAATTCTGTTTTGTTAGCTATGTTTTTAGAGCATATTTTTTAAAATAAAAGTATGTTTACTATTTTTTATTATGGTAAATATACAAAACATAAAATTTCCCATTTTAATCATTCTTAAGTATACAGTTCAGTAATATTAGGTACCTTCCCATCATTGGCAACCATAACCACTATCCATCTCCAGATGTTTTTCATCATCTCAAAGTACTACCCATTAAATAATAATTCCCCATTACTCCTTATTTCCAGGATCTGATAACCATATTATTCTACTTTCTGTCCTATGAATTTGACTGTTTTAGATATCTTTTATAAATAGAATCATAAAATATCTGCCTTTTTGAGTCTTTCTTACTGCCAGCATAATGTTATTGAAATTTATCCATATTATAACCTGTATCAGAACTTGGTTGCTTTTTAAGGCTGAATAATGTTTCATTGTATATGTATGCCACATTTTGTTTATTCATCAGTCAGTGGTCATTTGAGTAGTTTCTACATTTTGGCTACTGTGAACAATGCTGCTATGAATATTGGCATACAAATATCTCCAGTCCCTGCTTTCAATTATTTGGGGTATATACCTAGAAGTGGAATTTCTGGATCATATGATTATTCTATGTTTAATTTTTAAAGGAACTACCATCCTATATTCCACAGCAGTTGTTCTATTATACATTTCTACCAGCAATGTATAAAAAATATGATTTATCCACATACTTGTCAACACTTTTTATTTTCTATTGTTTGTTTTTTATAATAGCCATTCTAATGAATGTGAAGTCATAGTTCATTGCGATTTAACTTGCATTTCACTAATGATTAGTGTTATTTAATGTGCTTTCCTGTGTTTATTCATACTAATTTTTTGTATAATAGTATTTGTTTAATTTGAAATTTCATCCATATTAGTAGGCCTATCTCCCCACTTTTTCAGTTTGAACCCCTGATGATATAAAGAGACATTCATTTATACTATAAAACACATATGACTTTTAGTCTTAAGATGCATAAATGTCAGCTGTTTGGCACTATGCAGTGTATAAAATGCATTTAATAAAATATATGTTACAAAAGATATTAAATTGTGTTTGAATGAAAATTTAGACAGCGAAAATGCTGTACCATTTTTGTTCTTTTTCTTTAGTGATAGCTTATACAATATCAACAAGACAGTCATTTACCACCTTCAAAATTCACAACTATTCCTGACTGAATTAAGTTAAATACATTAGCCATATTCTTAATGTATTTCACACCCTGTAGTACAAGCTGTTGTTTACTATATGATTAAGGTAAAGGGACACTGGATTATGAATATTTAAGTGGCCATCTGCTTTCCTATCCAGCATCCTTTCATTGATAAAAGCATCAAAGAGACATTTATCTATGAGACTGTAGTCATAAATGAGCTATACTAAAGCTATGTTTATCAATCTGAACACTTAGGAAATGAAGCTCTGCTCTTTTAGACCCAACTAGATCATCTACAAATACACTTCAATTCACTTACACAATTAATGTGGCCGAGAAAGGTTCTCTTCTAATCACTTGCACTCCATTTGAATCCATGGACACACTTTTTTGAACCTATGTCATGATTTGAAATCCCCAGGGAAGAATTGAGATAGATTCTAGCTACTTGGGCCAATAAAAATTGTATTACAAATAAGTAGCAGCTGCAGAAGAAAATATCTGGGCATGAGATGAGGTTAGGTAGAGCTCTGGGTCACAACTTCAATCTGCCCTATAACGTGTAGAAATTGGCAAAATATATTTCTACTTTACAGCTGGAAACTTATCTAAGTGGTTAAATCACAGGGTGGCTTTCATTTGTAAAGAAGCTACACAGCAGAAATAGAGTTTCGTTTTCTGCCTTCAACACTCTACAAAAGTGTGATTCACCAAGAATATTCACAGTAATATTGGGGAATGTCTTACCATAATTTAGAGCCAATTCAAATATCACTTTTCTCATAGAAATTTCTCAACAGATGAAGTCATGTAGGGAACCAGATTAGATGACACCTGAAGTCTCTTATGCTAAAAAGTATGCATTTTTGGTACATAATTATCGACAAATTGTATTCTGATTTAACTTCATGCAGTCATGTGTTTAATCATCAATGAGACTTTAGAAAAATCATGCTTCCTATACCTTGTAAAATCATCATATCTTACAGATTATTAAATCTAGAATTTAAGTTGACTATTGGGAGAATGAATTATTAATTGTCATTTTAGTAGAAAAAGTTATTAATTGAACTGAATACCAATCCTTACTTCAAAACAGCTGTGCACACAAATTGAATAAAGTTTTAGAACTAGAACAAGAAAATTTCAAATTAGACAAGTAGCTTTCCATATTTCTAAAACTCTCCAAGTCTTAGTTCTCTTTTCCATTTTTCATTATTGTCTTCTTTCAGTACCTGCCATCCTCTGCTGTATATGAACACCAATACCATATCAAGATTCTAACCAGACCATAATGAATAGTGTTTAAAGTGGTTGATATGCTACATCTAATATTTGAGCACTGAAGAGCACGTCCAAGAATCCGTCAATTATCTAAAATCAGGTGTTTTCTAATTGAGACCTACAATCTGGCATTTAACTCAATGGTTTTACCTTTATATCATGTAAACATTTTAATATAGTGTTTATGTTATATTCAATAACATTTTATAAAAATACATAAAAATAATCTATTTATAATTTATTTGTTTCAAGATCAAAAACAGTTAACACATCAAACCCTTAAGCTTTTACAGCTAAATTCGTAGACAGGAATTTAAAGAAAATATCACAGTCCTTAGTTTATATGTGATGCTGAATCAGAGGTAGGGACTTAGAATAGACACATTCAACATGTCACTGTAGAGTGATCTTATCATTTCTTAATCGAGTTTCCAGATTTTTATCACCATTCCACACTCAATAAAGTCATTTTACTTTGCACTGTAATATAATTTAAAACATTATAAATATTAAAGTTTAAAATTTAATTTTTTTGTTTTTGTAGGAAAATTATTAAGAATATTTTGAACTGCTTGTCTTTTAGTTTCTCATTGTATAACTTAAAGATACCAAGTTTTTTCTCTATGCCTTGGTGAATTGTTACACTCCTTTCAGTTTGGATCTGCTTCCAACACTTACTCTATTGCGCCTTAAATATCGTGAACGATCTCTGAGAGTTTCTTTAGCATGAAGTTTTCTATGCTGCATACTTTCATGGGGACATCTTCATCTGTTTTGTCAAAGCCGCCTTCCTCATTAATGTCGATAAATCCCTCTTACCTAAGTTTATTTGGCTTCATATTTAGATGCTCTTGAATGAAAATGACATTAACGTCCCCATATTAGCAATGGCTTCTACAATTTCATTTACATTCCATTCAATTTTCACTTCAGGCATTATCACTTTTCACTTGTTTGCTGTATTTCTACCTTCGTTGGCATTTTCTTCTTTTGAGTACTTATTTTTGTAAAACATCATATGGGTTTATTAATTTGATAAAAGGAGGAAACACAACTATGTGCTTTGCTGTGAACTGAATAAAAGATATGCAGTGATCGATTATAGACTTTGAAGAAGTAATATGATTGGTCATTGGTCATGATATACATCTGTTATTTACATAGTGATTTGTGGACCGATGATCTGTCATTAAAGTTTGTATGAATGCAAATTATACTGGGCTACTACACCATGTTAACTGAAATCTAAACCATAGTGTTAGAGGACTGATGCTGTTTAGCTAAATCATGGTAACTGAACCCCCACGTATCAAAACTGTGCAAAAAAGAGGATTAATTGTGTGTGGGTGTGCTCATGCACCCGCGTGTAGGCTTTCTAACATTTTTATGTTTTGTACCAGAATGATTACATAGCCAGTCTTACTGTTGGAAAAAAAATATCACAGACTCTTCTGTCTCTAGCCTCATACTTATTTAGCTGATCCAAAATATTGTCAGTAAGTTTGCTTTCCTCTTATTTACGCCATCCAATGATACTTTTCATTAAACGGGTGCCTCACCATAAGAACGAAAAGTACACTTTTGCTTGCAGCAAATTAAAAAGGACAACAGTAGAAACAAATAACCAGAATTATCTCCTTAAAATTAACTCAATTCAAAATATTTTATTTATTACCTTGTTTGAGATAAAAACGTAATATATACCCTCAAAACTCAAAAAGTTTCCAATATCTCTTAAAAGACCCCCAAAATTGAAATAATTGAACCAATGAACATTAAATTATATTAGATGAAAGAGGTCAGTACTTAAGCAGAAAATATATAGTATACATATGTTCTGACCCCCAACCCAACTGATGATCAAAAGCACTGCGAATGTTTTATAACGTTAGACATTCCTGATACAAACTTAGATGTATCAAAATTTAATATCCATGAACGGAGCCTAAAACTTGACCAGTGGGATTTGGAAACAACTGGGATAGACTATACAGGAGCTTTGACAATTATTGAGGATTGAAATACTAAGATAGTTTCCTAACTACTGCTTTAGTAAAGAGGTGGAACAATAGTAAAAATTGCAAGAAGGGTAAAAAAATATCAAAGCACACCAAGCATGTAGAAGGAACAGAATGAGGTGATGAAGAGTAAAGTTTACTGATAACAATAAGCATAGATATTTAGAGGAATTAAAGAATAAAAAAAAAAAGGAGAATAGAGAAGAATATGCTATGGAAAGATAAAATAACCATACTTTTTATGAAGATGAGAGTGATGACAGAAGGCCATCTCAAATAGGAGGTTAATTGTGGGGTGGTGGCAAAGGGGTGAGGATAAGACTGGACCAAAACAAATTTTCTTTTATTATTGATGATCAGCAGCATGATCCTATTCTCAATGCCAACCCATTTGTAAGTTTCAAAAAAAAAAAAAAAAGGTTATCAGAACTCCTAAAGCTTTCACAAAGCAAATTACTTTTCCTGCCTCTTTAAATTCATAATCCCTTTTCCATAGGGATTAAGTAAATGCTATAGTAACAATGCCCTCCAGCTGACTATAGAAAACCATGTCCACACCCTTTCTAAGCCCATCAAATATGTGATCTGAGATTGTTATTTATTGTATTAAAATTACAGTAATGGAGCCATCCTCAGAAAGGTTGATTTATTACCTTTAGAAGACTGTTTCACTCCAGTTTATTCAAATGAATGCATGCCATTAGGTTTTCAGGACCACAAAATGGGGTACTGGGCTCAGAGCAAGGGCTCATGACACATTTTCTGATCGTTTATTCTAATTGCAGAAATAGCTCAATAATATAGCGGACAAAGGCTACTATCTTAACTCAAGGTAACTTGATATGCAGCAGTAATCAGACAACTTCTGTTCATTTTTTATAATATAGAGAGTTTGCCATATTCATTCACATATCAAAAAGATATGAGATTCTTACAATCTGCTAGGTTCAGGGGGTACAGAAAAAAAATGGAAGGATTTACAGCATATTAAGAGAATATATACATACATATATATATATATATTATATATACTTAAGCCTCCATTTAAAGAATCACCATCTATTAAATGTCGGGCACATGTTAGATATGGCAGAGCCTTGGTTCAAGGGTGGAGTGATCAACTCTACAGAGCTGAGGATAAAAGAAAGGTGCAAGATGATGAAAGTTTGAAAAGGTCTGATCAAGAAAATGGCCCTGAGCAAAGTCATGAAAAATGAATTAGTGACTTTCAAGTAGCTAAAGGGAACCAGGCCACTTCAGGGAAAGAAAGTCATTTAAACAGAGAGACAGGGTTAGTCTGCTTTTTCAAACAGAGGCAAGTACCCTTTCTTCTTCCATACCCTTTGAACATTGTTTCTTCTTTATTTTGGCACACTCTTTTCTTCAAGGATATCCTGAATACTCATTTCAAACAAGTAATATTTGTACACATACAGAGAAGAGAATGAGAAACCTTAATAATGTATAATAATGTATTACTTCTCTCAAAATATATACTAACAACAATGAAACAATAATAAGATGATAACAGCTATCACTAATCAAGCAGCCACTCTGCTAAGGATACACACACACACAATCTTGTTGGATTGTCTCAATAATTCCTTTTTTTCAACAACTCTTTTAGAAGGTATTATTTTAGTATGACAATATTGAGAAACTTACTAAGATTTAGAGATTAAACAGCATGCCAACACATATTTAATTACAGACATGGCAAGAACTCAAACCTATGTTCATCTACTCTTAGAGTCTGAACTCTTACAGTTTGCCACACTGCCATAGAAATAAACTGAAATTTGAAATCCAATCAATGCTCTTGGCTCTGAATAGAACACTGTCCCAAATGTTTCAGATTATTATTGCAGAGCCTGTTTCTTTCTTCTAAATTATCGCCAAAGAGCTTTTATTTGCTAAAAATATAATTTTATGCACCTTAATTTTTTTTTTTACAATTAAGTTAAAAAATACTTTGTACTTTTGAAGTTGATAGAAAATTTACTGAGACATTTAGAAGAGAAATTTAACATGGAATTTTAAGAGAAACATCTCCAAATAGTGTAGCATTTTAGAGGTAAGCACAAGGAAAAACCACTGATTGGCAAAATGTGTTACATTTCTACTCAGATTATGTTTTACTTTAAAAAGAAAAAAAAACAATAACTGACATTTCCTACATATTTCCTAGAAATACAGAACATATACCTATGCTTACCAAAGTGTGTGTGTGTGTGTGTGTGTGTGTGTGTGTGTGTGTGTGAGAGAGAGAGAGAGAGAGAGAGACAGCAAAGCATCTTTTCTGGTGAATAAAATATTCCTCCAGAAAACAAAAATAATTAATTTAGTGTTAAACATAAAGACAACATTTAAATTGTGTTAAATATTCGTAATCTCTAATCCCCCAAAAAACTCTTAAAGATGTTTTGTACAGCTTTTCAAATTGTGCGTGATTCTAATAATGGTCTTGGCAAAGACAAAGCCCACAAAGTGTTGGCAGACGCCACTCTTAAGTCTAGTCAGCAATAACATTATCAGTTCTGTCTCCATGAAGAGTTTCTACAGCACTTACCAAAGACCTTTGCTTGTACAGGACGAAGCTTCAAAGTAAAAATTGTCCTCAAATATTTTTATGTCCTCAAAGACAAGCATAGACACATAAAATATCAAGAAAAACATTTCTTCCACAGTGAAGCTTGTCTTAAGCTATCCTACCAAGAAGAATTTATCTGTGTTTCTGTTTGTTCCACAATATCCATGCTGCATATAGCTTTATTTTGGCATCTGTCACTCAACTTCACCAAAACTGGCTGCTTCTTGAAGACAAGAAACCAATTAGATTCACCCTGTTATTTCCCATATTTCAAAGTGTAATAAGTATTAGGTGTTCAATCAACTCTGTTTAATGAAAAAGGACACAATTCACTTGGCCTTGAAATGAGCCAGTGTTTCAGAAGTTTTGATGGTAAAGATCGAAATAATTATTCAAACTCCAATTACAGAGAAATAATATGTTCTGAATGTAAAATTACCCAGGAAATTTTATATAAAAATTTTTATTTGCTCTTGTCGATTTTTGTTTTTGTTGCTCTTGCTTCTGCTGTCTAATGTACACATTATAGTCTAATGTATAAATTATACTACCACTATCTCTCTCACACATGCACATATATATGCCACTAATATTTTTCAGAGTATCTTAATATTTTTTATTGCACCTTATTTCTGAGGCAAATTGAGCTGAACGCTATAACCAGATTATTAAAAAAAAAAAACATGGAAGCCACAGTATGTAAATAATATTTATCTAAAGATATATGAAAAATAACTGTTAGAGCCAGGCTGGAATTCAAGGCTTCAGAAACTTATGAAACTTGTAAGGCAAAAACTTGAATATCTGAATGATACATGAAGGATGCATCATAGTTAAATAAAATTGAGAATCTCACTTCAAAAAATTCATCTTTGAAAATGCCAGTCCTTTTGTTTAAGAGGAATAAAGAAATAAATGGGGTTAATAAAAGGAAACAGGAGCAAAATACTGGATATATTTAATTTCTGAGCCTCTGTGAATAGATCTATATGTGAAAGATAGCTTTATGCTAGCCTAGTGTTCCATTTTTAAAGTAAAATCAAGAGAATAAAACATTTAGTAAATGTAAATCTTAACTAGGAAAGAAATATGTTACACAAAAAAGACAGTATCTTGTTAATGGAATTAAGGACATCACAGAAACAGAAAATTTAGTTTTTTATTTATAGATGCACATTTGCTTGTGTGTGTCCATGTGTGTGTCCGTGTGTGTGTGTGTGTGTGTGTGTCTTTTCACATGCACAAATAGCTAAATCAGTTCTGCCCAACTATGGAAAATCATTAAGATTACAGAAATCAATGAATGTCTCTTTATTGTTTTTTAATTGGCTATAAATATATAGAAAACCTAAATGGCTATCTATAATATCAATCATATTCATAAATTTCCAATGCAATAACATATTAATATAACAATGATGATGCATTTCTTTAATAACTCATGAAACATTTATAAAAATACATACAGTAGGACATAAAGAATATATTATTAATTAATAATAAAAAGAAATACAAAGAACAAAGACTCTAATCGTGACTATTAACCTCATAATTAGGTTGGATTTCAATCAGGAGAACTAACATGGCCTCCAGCCGTTAATGCTTGGACAAAAAGTAAAGCAATGCTTTCCATAGGGATGGGGGGAGAAGATTGTGCTCTGTCTGACTGAGCCACTTCTAGACTGATTACAATATCCAGAAGGATGGAATATGCTGTCAGCCTAAGCCATAACTAGTTACAGGATTTGCAGGATTTCTCAACCTTGACATTATTAACATTTTGAATAATTATTTGTTGTGAGAGGGCTGTACTGTTCATATTAAGACGTTTAGCAGCAGCTAGTGGCCTCTAACAGTTAGAAGTGAGTAGCACCCCCATCTCCGTGATAATCAAAATGTCTCCCGACATTGTTCAGTGTCCCCCAGGAAGCAAAACTATCATGCAGTTGATAAGCACTAACTTGAAAGACACGCATACATACAAACACACTGAATTTCATATAATTTTTAGACAAGAGACCCTCAAAAGTAATTCAAATGACATCAAGTACACAAAATTAAACTGCAAGCAATCAGTCAATCATTGTGTCTATTCATCAATAATTATCTATGGTATACCAGAAAGGATGGTCCCTATACATTATCAAGTTGAATCCCCTAAAGTCACAGATGGGGAAGCTAAGACCCATATAAACTGAATGGCTTTCCTAAAATCCCCAATACAGTTAGACAGTAACAAAAACAGCCAACTGACCTTTTCTATTGACATGTACCTTTCTTGTTTAAAATTAAGTGTTTAATTTCTAGTATTATTTCCTAGAAGAAATTGTCTCAGCTTTGATTCAGATTTTAGTGAAGTCTATAAGAGCTTAAGTAAAAGATCAGTCGACTGCTGAGGCTGTCTTGAAGCTGAGCTAACATAATTAAGTGTACTTGTCCATAGACATGATGTTTGCTGAGGAAAGGCAACTGACAAAGAACAATAAACCCAAGGGTAGAAAATTGAGTACAAGTGGTGACTATATTATCTAAAATCTTTTTTTTTGGTTAATGGTGTTTTGTCTGCTTTTCTATTTGGAGTATGAGTAATTTATACAGCTTTGATTATTATGCTTACTGGCCTGATTTTTCTCAGAATAAACTATAATGGTTTCCTGCTTAGCTTTGAAAACAGCTTATTTGTCTTATTAGCAATAACTCTGACATTATTCTAATCAAATTCCAGATCCAACTTTATAGACATCCTGCAGTAATGAAGATTCCAAATACTAGTGTTCAAAATGTATTTCACATAAATATTGAGGCAGATACAAGTGCCTGTTTGTCCCATTTTTAAATTTGGATCTCCAAGAAATAAGAGATAATATTGGGCCTAGAACAGAGGATCAATAACCAAGAGCATGTGCATTTGGGGCAAGTTGAGTCACAGACAGAAGGAAGGGATCTTATTAGACCACCAAAGTGTTAGCGACCAGCAATATATATGATTAGCACCAGGGAGAGGTCAAGACCTGTGGAGTACTAAGAAATTTGCCATTGTCAGGCCTGGTTAGTACTTGGATGTGAGACCACTTAGGAAGATCAGATGCTGTAGGCATAAATAATAATAAAAAAAGAAAGAAAGAAAGAAAGAAAGAAAGAAAGAAAGAAAGAAAGAAAGAAAGAAAGAAAGAAAGAAAGGAAAAGAGAAAAGAAATTGTTGTTATTTTTCTACATCATTTAGATCCTCGGTTCTAAAGCCATAAAAAGCTACTTACTTTTTGTATATCCTCACCCAGAGACCACTGGCCCTAGAAAGAATGCTTTATTTAGGTAGCATCATTCCTTCATCACTTCACTATCAAACTTTATTCTTGCACTTAATGTGTACTTCATACCAACTCTAGATCTTGACCTACTAATATAATATTTTGGTAAGACTCCTGATTCCATGATGTGATAATCCTGTGCTAAGGTCACTGAGCCCACTGTAGTCACTGACCTTTTATTCCTCAGATCCTTCATATCTACTCCTTGTTGCCTGAACCCATAGCTAGGCACTAGTATTTACATTTCTCCAGGATGGAGAGACATTAATGTACTTGCCCCCTAGGCCCTCAAATCTCAAAGGGATCATGCCTAGCTTGATCCCTTAGATCTCTATCAGAACAAGAAGTCTAATATTTATCATAGCACATTTGGATCCTTTTCTTTTGCAAGATATTAGTTCATAAAGAATCACAGTACATTGGCATGAATAATAGTCTTGAACCTCTACTTTGATGTCATTTGATTTTCATTATCTTAGGAAGCTAGTACATATCTGTTTAACCAACCTAATATAATATGCCTGGCAAAGTTTGCATGCAGATTCAATCTTAATAAATGAGGAGGGAAATTTATGCCACCTTCCTTAAATATGTTTCATTTAAGTTTTCAGAGGAACTGTCCTCCATAAGAAAAAAAAGTGTTCCCATTTAAGTCCTACTCGTCAAATACTATGAATACAGGAGTCTAGTAAGCAATAAAACACAAAGCAATTTGCTCATCTACCATTTCATGGATCTCAGCAGTGCACTGTCTTTATTAAAATCATATCTGAAAAGAACACTTTCTTGAAAAAGCACTGCCCAAGGTTCGATAGGAAGCAAAAACCTGGGATTATCCATTTAGCTGTTTCTTTGTATACGTTGTAAAAGGAGTACTATTTTCTAATTTGTTTCTACTGGAATATATTAAGTTGTTTTATTTGTTGTATTTCTAGTAAATAGCTGAATTGCTCATCAAATACTTGAAAACTTTGATTGGCAAATATCTTTAAAATCTACTTAGATGAAGAGTGGTCACAATGTTACTGATATCTATTCTGCCCCGTGTTAAATGATCTCATTTTCACTATGCTACATTAATAGATAAAAATATTATGCTTCTGCTTATGTGTATGCATTTCATAATGTTTCACACCAATTTTATATCCATGAATTACTAAGCAAGGATAAAGTAAAATCTGACAATATATCTGATAAATATTTTAGAGATCTTAGAATGTCTCATCCAGGAATTTTTCCAATATTTGAGCGCCAATCTTGTAGTCATTCAGTTAAAGCTAAACAGCAAGCATCACTTTGTGAGGGAATGAATTTCACCAGTGGCCATATCTGCTCATTATTAGAGTATCTTTTCTTAGATCAAACCCAAATATACCAACCTCTAGCCTCCAACTGCAGGTCTTAGTTTACTCATTTAATTCATTTTCCACATAAAAAAAAATATATTTTTAAGTATTTGAAAATTGTTATACTTGCATCCTTCCTCATTTTTAGACCTCTCTAACAAAAAGCTTTCTTCAACCCTTTGTCATATATAGTACCTTTACCATTTCAGACACACTCCTCTGAACATGGTCCAGGTTGGATATGTATGTATTTAAAAAACGAACATAAGAACTGAACACAATACTACAGACATAGCTCTTTCAACAGCGTGAGATAATCATAAGAATCATTCAAGACTCTATTTGACTTTTAGTAAAAACCTGTACCTTTACTTTCCTTACCCTGTTAATGCTCTCAACCTAATTGTGTGCTTGTTTTTCTGAGGGGAAGGTTACGTTTCTATATGTATTACAACAAAGTGGGCCAAGTGAAGGTTCTAGACAATATCTGATGCTGGGGAAATGGGCATATAAGACAGTCTCTAAGTTAATGTACATCCTAATTGTGAAATATGCATAAGTTTTTTAACGTCCTGGAGACACTACATATATTGTACCTGACAAGTGTCATTTGTCTTTTATTAATATACACATAAATCTCTCCTTTATGGAGCTCTTCTTACATTCCAGATAGCATGGAACTACATTTTTGACATTATGCTATGTATTTTAAGCTTCATTATTACTCTATTTTATGATCACATCCTGCCTATTATTTTCCCTACACATTATATCTATGCTAGTTTATTGAATTTCATGAATCCTTATAAATGTTACTTTTTTTCAAATAAGGGATTATATGAATAATTACAATTCAGTTTAACTATCATAGTAACCCCAAATAATAAAAGCGTATACATACATACAATATTTATTTATATTTTTAAAATATTTCAAAGCTATACTAGTTTTGGGAGAAACATCTTAAAAGTATAAAGAAAAAATGGCATTTCTTTTCTTACTCACCACAATTTTATTCACAAAAATAGTAACAAAGTTTAGCATGTGTCATCTTAGTTTCTCTTTTATGTATCTTTACTTCCTGCTATACATTTGCCAACCCAGCTACTTATCTAGCAATCATCTTTCTTTAAAATAAAAGTTTGACTACTTTTCATCTTGTTATATGCATGTACTTATTTAAGCAGCATAATAGTCCATCATAAAGAACTACATAATTTTTTAGCCACTTCCTTATTTGCAGAACTTCAGTTTTGTATTGTTGTTATAGATAACGTAAGAAATATTTTCAAGTTCCTAGAAAATGGCATTACGAGTTCAAAGCTTGTATATTCAAATTATGTTAGAAACTGCAACTTTTGATCATCTATTTTCCTTAAAAATAAAACATAAGAATTATACTTTCATAAAGAATATACAAAAGTCTTTATCATACACCCTCTACATCAATTGGTATTCTTAATCTCTCTATATATTCTAAATCAATCTCCCTTTTTTGACAATATTCATCACCTCAAGTTCTCCTACAATTCATTATAGGAATGAGAACATTCATGTCCCTCCCGTACTTATTGCTTAGTCTAATCAAGTTCTCACAGAAAAAGATGTGGTGTGCATCAAGACATTAATGATATATAATTTCCCTCCTCTCTCTTTCCAATTCTTGTGGAAAAACAAAACTAGGACTAATGTAAGACAGAGAATCTTTATTTTAGTTGAGTGTTTGGTAACAGAATTTTAAGAAGCAAGGTTAAATAATCTTGAAGAAATTATGTAATTTCCACAGAGGTTTTAGCAGAAAAAGAAAGATGTTCTTTAATAATAGTCACCATGTTAGGTATTTATTATCCTAGGAATTTGAATTTAATTTCAAAATCATTTTTAATTCCCAGAGCAATTTCTGAAATTGTCAAACACATATCCAACTACCCTTTTCTTATATCACCTGCCATCTCATTCAATATCACAAATTCATTACTCTTCTGAAAGCAGTAGATTACATAATAGAATATACTCCATCGGGGCCAGCACCTCTTGTCAGACTGTCATTTCTCCTAGAGCCCTTATTTCTTTCGTGTCCTTTGTTCTCCCTAGAAGTTATTGATGAAATCATTTCCCCACAAAGCACTTGTGCATTTTGAAAGGACACCATCTTCATTCTCCATTCATTCCCCAACTGTAACATGTCTCTTTTCTAATCTGCTGAATATGTGCGCATCTTGCCTTTCGGGTATGTTAGGCAAGGTAGAATGTCCCTTACAAATAGCCCATTAGTGCAGACTCAACACAGTCCCCTTCTACAGACAATTGATTATATAACCTATTAATCAAAATCTCAAATCACTTAAATTGACCTTAGCAATAAATAATATGGCTTTTGTCTTAGTGAATGATGACAATGAAGCAAAGATGTAGGTCTTAATTATTATATGTATTAGCTACCTCTCTTGTCATTAAAATACATTTTAAATATATATATAGCTATTTTTAATTTTAATTTATATTTATTATTTATTTATATTTAAAAATACATCCTACTAGAAAAAGCAATACATAAAATTGAGGCAAATGAGAAGTTACAAAGTGAAAGCAATAATTTGTTAAATTAAAACTCTAGGAGACATATCAACAGTTTATCTTTTTAAAATTTCTCTTAAGGAATAATTGATAAATATATATGTATATATTCGAAATGTACAACATGATGATTTGAAAGCATATACATTTCAGAATAATTACCAAGGACAATATAATTAACACGTCTATCACCTCACATAATTTGTGTGTGTATGTGTTTGTGTGGTGAGAATGCTTAAAAGCTACTCTCACTAACTTTCAAGTATACAATAAAGTATTATCAACTATAGTTACCATATTGTACATCAGATCCTTGGAACTTACATTTTTATAACTTAAAATGTGTACCCTTTGATCTACTTCACCTAATTTCTCCTTTCTCTCAGTCTTTGATAACCACCATTTCATCCTCTATAGCCATCAGATTTTTTAATTTTTTTAAATACCACACATAAATGATACCATACAGTATCAGTCCTTCTTTGCCTGGCTATTCATTTAGCATAATGTGTTTAGTTCATGCATATTGTCACAAACAGCAGGATGTCCATTTTTATAATTCAATAATATTCCATTGTGAGTGTATATATATATACATACACACACATATATTACATTTTCTTAATCCATTCATCCTTTGAAGAACATTTAGAATGTTTACATCTTGGCTATTGGCTATCTTGGCTATTATGAATAATTCTGTAATGAAGACAGAGGTGCAAATATCTCTTTAAGATACTGTTTCACTTCCTTCTGCTATAAAACCAGAAGTGGAATTCCTAGATCATAGGATAGTTCCTTTTTTTTTTTTTTTAATTATTGAGGAGCCACCATACTATTTTCTATAATAGTTTTATCAATTTACATTCCCACCAACAGTGTATAGCATTACATTTTTTTCCACATCATCAACATTTATTATTTCCTGTTTTTGATAATAGCCATCCTCACAAGTCTGAGGTAATAACTTATGGTGGTTATGATTTGCTTTTCCCTGATGATTGATTATGTTGAATACCTTTTCTTATACTTGTTAGCTATTTGTATGTCTTCTTTAGAAAAATGTCTATTCACATCCTTTGCCCATATTTTAAATGGATTATTAGCTTTCTTATTTTTGAGTTGTATGAGTTCTTTATATATTTTGGATTTTATCCCCTTAACAGACATATGGTTTGCAAATATTTTCTCACATTCTGTAGATTCCCTTTTCAATTTATTTATTCTTTGCTATGCAGAAGCTCTTTAATATGATGTAGTCCCACTTATTTTTTTTTGCCTGCGTTTTTTTTAACCAATAAACCACCACTAAGACCAATATCTATTTCCTTGTTTTCCTCTAGCAGTTCCCTGTTTTCAGGCCTTATTTTAAGTATTTGAATAATTTCAAGTTAATTATTATGAGAGGTGTAAGATAGGAGTCCAGTTTCATTCCTTCGCATGTGAATATCCAGTTTTCCCTCTACTATTTTTAAAGAGAATACCTTTACTTTACCCCATTGTGTGTTGTGCTGCCCTTGTGAAAAATTTGTAACAGAATATGTCTAGGTTCTTGGGTCAGTTTTCTATTTTGTTCCATTGATCTATGTGTCTGTTTTTATGCTAATATTATTTTGTTTTGATTATTATAGCTTTGTGATATAATTTGAGATTATGAGGTGGTGATTCCTCTAGGTTTGTTTTTCTCTCTTAAGATTGCTGTGGATATTTAGGGTCTGTTTTGATTCCACACAAATTCTAAGATAATTTTCTATTTCTGTAAAAGAAATCCACTTGCATATTGATAGAAATTACATTCAATCTGCAGAATACTTTGAACAATATAGACATTTTCACAATATTAATTCTTCCAACTCAAGAATGAAAAATGTCTTTCCATTTATCTGTGTCTTCTTCAGACTCTTTCATCAGTATTATAGTGTTCAGTGTACAAGCCTTTCATCTCTTTGGTTAAATTTATTCTTTAGTATTTTATTGTTTTTAATGCTATTGTAAATGGGATTGCTTCTTAATTTCTTTTTTGGATATTTCATTGTTAGTATAGAGAAACAGCAGATTTCTGTATATTGATCTTGTATTATGCAAGTTTGGTGAATTAACTTATATTAAAAGATTTTTGATGGAGTCTTTAGAGTTATCTATATATAAGATCATGTCATCTGCAAATAGAGATACTTTTACCTCTTCAGGTGTGGATGCCTTCATTTCCTTTTCTTGCCTAATTGCTTTTGGTAGGACCTCCAGTATTATATTGTATAGAAACAGCATGAGAGGGCATCCTTGTTTTGCTCTCGATTTTGAGTATAATGTTAGCTATGGGTTTATCATACATAGTCTTTTTATAATGAGGAATCTTTCTTTATACCCTATGAGTTGAGATTTTTTATCATAAAAGGATGTTAAATTACATCAAATGTTTTTTTCTGCATCTTTTAGGTGATCATATGATTTTTATCCTTCATTTTGTTAATATGGTGTATTTATTGATTTTTATATATTAAATGATCATTGCATCCCAAGGATGAATCTCATTTGATCATGATCTATGTTTCTTTTAATGTGTTCTTCAATAGTTTGCTAATTTTTTGTTGACAGCTTTAACATCTATGTTCATCTGGGATATTGGCCTGTAATTTTCTCTTTTTTTTTAGTATCCTTGTCTGGCTTCAGCATCTGGGTAATGCTGGCCTCTTAAAATGACTTTGGAAGTACTGTTTCCTTTTCTATTTTTTGGAAAACTTTTAGAAGGATTGGTATTCTTTAAACGTATGGTAGACTTCACTTATGAAGCCATCTTGTCCTGGGTTTTGTTCGAAGATTTTGGTTACAAAGTCAATCTCCTTGCTTGCTATTTGTCCAGATTTTCTATTACTTCATGATTTAGTCTTGGTAAGTTTTATATTTCTATGAATCTATACATTTCTTGTAAGTTATCTAAGTTGTTGGTGCATTATTGTTCACAGTAGTCTCTTAGGATCCTTTGTATTGCTGTAATGTTAGCTACAATGTCTCCTCTTTCATTTATAATTTAACTATTTTGAGTCATTTCTCTTTTTTTCTAAGTATAGATTAAATTTGTCAATGATTTTTTTTTAAACTTTTCAAATAACAATCCTGGAGAATATTCTGTATGTATTTAAGAAAAATGTATATTTTGCTGGTGTTGGATGGAATGTTTGTATATATCTGTTAAGTCCATTTGCTCTAAAGTATATTTCAATACATTATTAGCTTATTTATTTTTGTCCAGATGATCTATCCATTGTTGAAAGTGGGGTATTGAAATTCCTTATTATCATCACATTGTAGTCCTTTTTTTTTTTACCTTCAGATCTGTTAATAATTGTTTAAAATATTTAGATAGAATAGATTTATAATTATTTCATCTTATTGATGAATTGACCCCTTTACCATTAAATAGTGACCTTCTCTTTTGCTTGCTATAGCTTTTGACTTAAAGCCTATTTTGTCTGATGCAGTATAGCTACCCTTTTTTTTTGGTTTCAGTTGGGATGGAATATCTTGTTAATCCCTTCATTATCAGCTTCAGCATGTCCTTAAAGCTCACGTGAGTCTCTTTTAGGTAGCATATAGTTGAGTCTTGTTTGTTTTTTGTTTTAGTTTCTGTTTTTCTTTTTTTGACAGGTGAGGGTTTACTATCACCATTTTGTAAATTGTTTCTGATTGTTTTGTAGTTCCTTTGTCCTGTTTTCATCTCTTACTGTCATTCTTTGTGAGTTGGTAATTTTTTGTAGTGGTATACATTGATTCTTTTTTCTTTATACCTTGTATATCTATTAAAGAATCTAGCGTTGTGTTTACCATGAAGCTTTCACAATACATCTTACAACAGGCTATTTAAAGCTTATAATAACTTAACCTCAATTGCATAAAAAAGTTTTGCATAATTTCCTTCCACCTAATTTATGTTGTTGATGTTTCAATTTACATATTTTATGATGTACATCTGTCAACAAAATATTATAGTTATAGTTATTTTTAATAATTTTCTTTTAACATACATGCTAGAGTTCGAAATGATTTAAACACTACCATTGCAGTAGTAGAATATTTTGAATTTGAGCATGTAATTAACTTTAGCAGTGGATTTTATACCTTTATATGTTTTGATATTTACTATTGTCCTTTGATTTCAGCTTGAAAAACTCCTTTTAAAATTTCTTGTAAGGCAGGTCTAGTGGTGATAAATTACCACAGCTTTTATTAGTCTAGGAAAGCCTGTATCTCTCCCTCATTTCTATAAGATACCTTTGCTTGGTAAAATATTCTTGTTGACATTTTCTTTATTCGGAGTGCTTTGAATTATGTTGCTACTCTCTACTGCTCTGCAGGGTTTCTAAGAAATCTGATAATCATTTTATCATGATTCCCTAGTATGTGATGAGTATTTCTCTCTTGGTACTTTCAAAATTCTTTGTCTTTGATTATTGAAACTTGATTATGATGGGTCTTGGTGAATTTCCTTTTAGACTGAATCTATTTGGGCATTTCTGAGCTTCATGTACCAGATGGCCATATCTCTTCCCAGATTTGGAAAATTTCCAGCCATTATTTTTCAAATAAGTTTCTGTCACTTTCTCTCCCTCTCTTCTTCTTTTTGGACTCCCATAATGAGTATATTATTTTGTTTGATTGGTTTCATAATCCACATAGGCTTTCTCTACTCTTTTTCATGATAATTACTTTTTTCTCATCTGATTGGATAATATCAAGATATATGTCTTCACCTACACAGATTCTTTATTCTATCTTTTTTGAACCAGTTGTTAAAATTTTCTATTGCATTCTTAAATTTCAATCATAGTATTATGCAGGATCAAAATTTGTTTGCTTTTTTATAATTTCTATTTCTCTCTTCTTTTTAAACTTGTTTTATTTATGCAGTTTTTCTATGTTCATTAAGTTGACTGTGCCCTCTGGAATCTCACTAAATTTCTTTAATGTATTTGTTTTGAATTCTTTTTCAGGTAACTCACAAATCACCATTTCTTTAAAAATTACTGTGTTTGTTTTGTGGTGTCATGCTTCTTTCATGTTTCTGATTCAGCATTAATTTCCGTACATTTGAGGAAGCATTCATCTCTTCTAGTCTTTTCAGACTGGGTTCAGTATATAAAGACTTTCACCTGAATGAGGCTGAGAGGGCATCAGCCAGCTGGGATGCACTGTCTTTGGTTTCTGGGAGCAAACAGCAGCATAGTCTCTATAAAATTTTATCAACTGAGGTCAATATTGATGCAGGCTGTGGGGGGTCTTCTGTAGCCAAACTGTGGAGACCTGTGGATGGCAGTGGTGGCTGGAGCTATTGGAATCCTTGGATGTGATGGTTGCTAGGGTCCCCCTGTTTGTTCTTTCTTTCTTTTTCCTTTCTCTTCTTTCTTTTCCGTATTTCTGTTTCGTATTTTCTTTGTCTTTCCTGTTTGCACTTTTCCTTTTTAATTTATTTCGTATTTTAGTTTATGGTATAGTTTCTTTCTTTCCCTAACTTCAATACATCCCTCCCTATCGATGTCCTGCTTCCTTCCTCATTCCGTGAATTTCCTTGATTCCTTCTCCTTTCCTTTCTTCTTCTTTTTTTTTCTTCTTTCCTCTCTCTCTCTCTCTGTCTCCCCCCACCCCACCTCCACTGCCCCTCCTGCTCAGGGGAAGAAGTTCTAGACAACGATATCCCTCTCTGTGCCTCGTTTGGTATTCTGGCTCTCAGAAAGATGGTAGCGCTGGGATCCTGGGATCAGGCAGACACAGAACTACCATACCCTATGTCCTGTGGTACAGGTACACTTGCTGTGGCTGTGGCATCAGTTTCTAAGGTGCAGGAATGTGAGATCTCCTATAGACATAGGATCTTGGTCTCTGGGGTTCACCAAAGTGACTTAGGTCAGGAGGATGTGGAATGGGGAGGCACAGTAGTAACATGAGCCCTGGTATGATAGTATACAGTGGTGGCTTTGGTCCAAGGTATATTAGCAGTGAAGCCTGGGGAATAACAGGTAAAAGTCCCAATTGTGGCCCCAGGGACAGTCACAGAATAGCAGCAGCATGTCTCCAGTGGTGGCCTATTAAAGCCACAAGATCCAGAAGCCTGGTTGCAGAGCAGCAGAAGCCTGATAATAGTGGGTCAGCACTGTGATCTGGGACCTAGGACCTAGGGGCAGGGCTCAGAGCAGCAGTGGCTGCGCAATAATGGTAGAACAAATCTGTGATCTGAGACTTGGGCTGGGGCAAAGAGTCACAGCATCTTGATCCTAAAGAGCTGGTACTGGGCCCCTGGGAGCAGATCCTTCTATGCTGTAGCAACAGCTCTAGCTTGGGGAACTGATGCATCAATGGGGACTCTGCAGCTCCATCAGCAGGCATTAGCTTGGTGAAGACTGTGAGAGTCCTTAGTAGCAAAGACTGCAAATGTCTGTATGTACTGAGTCTTGATGGGGTTCTCCTGTTCTCCTTTTCCCTGTGGGGTAAAATTCCTCTGAGAGAATTTCCCTTGGCACCAAGCAGTTCTGTACTGGGAGATGGGGTAACACAGATAAAATGTTTCCTATAGTTTTCTATGGGTCCATCCTCAGTTTCTGAGCTCCTTAGGTTTTTTGCTTCTTCTTTGTTATGGTCCAGAGCTTTCTTTGAGTTATTTCCTCAGTTTGAAGTTGTTTATTGCTTTTGTGCAGGAGACAAGCATTGGGACCTCTCAACCTTCCACCTCACTAATGCCAACTCTCTCTATATTATTTAATGTTTGTTTGTTTGTTTTCTTTTCTCCTACCTGCTAAGAATTTATCTCAATCCTACACCAAGGAAAGAAAATCTCTCATATAAATAATATTTTAGAACACAATAACATTAAATGGTTGAAAGTCATTAAGTTCTATAATTATAATTCCAGTTAGGTTTTTTTTATGATTAAGTTCTGTACATTAATATTTTCACAAAAAATGAATTCTGCTTAAATGTAAAAACTATTGCCACATAAAAATCAAATCTTAAATGCAGTAATACAACTGTTTTTATTATATTAACATTGAAGAATTTGATTCCATTAAGAATTTCATTTAATCTTAATGGTCACTGGCTGTTTTGGCTGTTTGGATATTTCCTATTGTGTAGTCCTAACATTTGACTAACTTTGGTTCTGGCCTGGTTAGAGTAAGGCTATACAGATTTCTATCAAAGACTCTGGTTAGATTCTGAATCATCAGGTCCTGAAGGCAGTTGGTGCCAGAAGGTGATGGTGTTTGATAGCTGTGCCTGAAGAATCTGGCATACCCAAGAATAAAAATTATAGTTTTTTTTTTTTTAAATCAGCTTTTGCTAAAGATAAGCTCATACAAGTTAAGTATAAAATAAATCTAAGCAAATATAACAGGCAGTATATAAGATTAACAGACATTTGATCCTCTCTAAAACACCCATGGAGAAATTAAGTCCATAGTCAATATAAATCCCTCTCTTACTCAAGATTTGAACCTAGACTCATCTACCTAGTCCCATGTGCCATTACCAGGTAGGCCACCAAGGCGAGAAGGGTTATTATTGACAATACAACCACAGTACAATTATTAGACCAATAAAACATATTATTTTTATGTATTAATTCTGTAAATCAAAAGTAGAGATAAGCATTATGAGCTATTTGAACTCAGGAATGTTTTCTAAGCGTGGACATTTTTGACAGGACTAAATATTAAGTGCCATTTGGAGTGGACTAACTATGTTCATAGACGTTTTGGAGAGGATCAAATTATAAGAACCTTTTGGCATAGACCAAATATCTCTATGGTCATTTCGAATAGAGCCAAATTTCCTGTAAGGCAATGTAAAGTTTCCTTGCAGATAAATATAGTTACAATAAAATAAAACAATCTTACTTCTCATATACTGTTTTTTGGTTAGTACCAGATAGCAATTTCATAAGGCATTGCTACTTAGTTGTATAATGCAACATCGTACTATTTCTCTCATTAAATGTTTCTTATATAATTTATGGTCCAACAACAAAGCAAAATTTTGCTTAACTAACTTTGAGACATCCTTTTCCTTACACTGTTTTCTCTGCCACTATACCAGGCAAAGCCATTCTCTTCTTCTCTAAGTTCTTTTCTCTGTAAAAACTTTCTACAGACAGGGACAGCTATCTATACAAACAAAACATCAATTTAAAAGACATGACTTTGTTTTGTTTACTTATATGTGTCATTTTTAATCAATGTTTTAATAATCCTAATTTTTATGATGCTTCCTCAAAATAATAGTTTTCTATATCAATAAAAATATACATCCTAGAACTCTCTTTCCAAATAGAGTAGATATCCTAGTTCGGCTGACTATTGCACATTTCATATGTGGTTTGTCTGAGTTGAAATGTTCTTTAAAAATAAAATCCAAACCATATTTTAAAGGATGTAAAATATACTGTTAATTATTACTTTAATTACATGAAGAAATGCTAAAGTTTGTATTAGGTTAAATGGATTATTTTATTAAAATTAACCTATTTTATTCTTTCACTATGGCTACTAGACCACTTCAACATCATATGCTTGTATCCATAACTTTTGTTATATTTCAATTGAATACCAAGATTCTAGAGAGAACTCAGCTAGGATATTTTTGGGACAGTGGACACACATTTTAAGAGAGTGGCATTTGAAGATATATCATTGTTTCTTTCAAAACTAAGCAATTAAAAGTTTTGCCATACATGCAAATAAATCTGAGCAAATAGTCCCAACACTGAGAAAGTTATGGGGACATGAACAAATTTATATAGTTCAATCCTCCTTAATTGAACTAACACATAATATCTGAATTAACATCACTGGATATTATTTATTCTTTTTATTATTGACCAATGTTTATTTAGAATTAAAAAGAAAAGAAGGTCAAGAATATAAAATGTGATTATTTACTAAAACATATATCAAGTCATTCTCTAATTTGTAAGGACATAATGAAAGTCATGGGAAATTAAGGTCAAAGGTAGGTAGAACTTTTATTATTTGCAATTCCGGGGTTCCAAAAATTTTTGCTTATCTAGAATAAATCATTTTGTCATTTACTTAGCAGAATGATGCACATTCTTGTCACAAAGATATATGCTACTGGTATAATCTCAAAGACATTGCCCCTAAACAGTCAAGCTAAGATCACCACCCTCAAATGAAACTGCTTTCTCAAATACCTCTGGTGAAATAAATAACTAATACTAAAAAGTATTAATTGAGAAGAAAGAAAAGTAACTCAAACTGGAGAACTCTACATTGCCTGTGCTATAAGTGTCAATACAGCAATTTATAATATTAAGCAAGTTTCCATTCCACCTGTCACAATGAATGATCCTTGGGTGGAATGATCTCGCTTCAAAGTAACGGAACTCATTTAACAACTACACAGCAACAATTTTCTGTCTCGGATTCATTTGAGTTTACTAAGGAATCTCTCATAGAGCTCACCACAGAGCAGTCACTTCTCATCTGCTTTAGGAAGAAAACCCAGTGAACTGAAATTCCTGTTTATATCATATAATCTATAAAGGGCTTGGGCAGAGGGCAATGGGTAGCAGGGCTTTAAACTTGTTTAGAGATGGAAGGGAATTTTGAAGTAGAAAGCACTGCCTGAACTTGGCATCTTTACATTTTAATAGGCATGATAAAAATTATGAATGTATATTTAATTTAGACACTTATTTACTTAAGTCTAATTGATTCAAATTAATAAATTGATGTTGCTGAAGATCATTTTCAGGTTTGAAATTCTGTTATTATATACAGGTATAAAGTTCTTAATGGTAGGAACACAACCAGGATTTAATAATTAACTGGTGAATTACATGCAATTGAGGAAGAGAAAGAGGGAAAAAAGTAAAAATTTTGAGAAACCCACTACATTATAGACTAAAAATGTGACTGTTGCCCCCTGGTGTTGGAGCAGCAGCAACTCTGAATGTTTGCTACCAGTTCCAATTTCAGATAGGCCCTGGGAGAAAGTTTACAAATTGGATCATACTGATAGGAAAATTATCTATGTATTTCTGGCTTTTACTTCCATGTAACATTGTGACACCTCAGTGTTATCTGACTCAATTTCTTCTTTTATTATTATGATTTTTCTCTAGTTGACATACAATATTATATTAGTTTCAGGTGTACAACATAGCAATTAGACATTTATATAACTTGTGAAGTGATTACCCAATAAATCTAGTACCTGACACCATATATAGTTATTATAATACTACTGACTATAGTCCCCATACTATTCACTATAGTCTCCATACTATACATCCCCATGACTATTTTGTAACTACAAATTTGTACCTTTTAATCCTTTCCCCACTTCACCCATTGCCCTATCCCCTGCATCCTGACAACCATCTAAATGCTCTCTGTATCTATGAGCTTATTTCTATTGTTTGTTTATGCGGATTCCACATATGACATTTGTCTTTCTCTGTCTGACTTACTCCACTCTGTACAATATTATTTAGGTCCATCCATTTTGTTGCAGATGGCAAAATTTCATTCTTTTCGTGGCTGAGTAATATTCCATTGCATATATCCATTCATCTCCTGTGGACAAAGAAGATGCCTCCATATCTTGGCTACTGTAAATAATGATGCAATGAACATATAGATTCACATGTCCCTTCAAAGTAATGTTTTGGGTTTCTTCAGATAAATACCCATGTTGGATAACTGGATCCTTCTTCATCTTTTGTTATAGCCTGCTTTAAAGTATATTTTGTCTTGTATAAGTATTGCTATCCCAGCTTTTATTTTGTTTTCATTTTCATGAAACATCTCTTTTCACCCTTTACTTTCAGTCTATATGTGCTTTTGGATCTGAGGTGAGGCTCTTGTAAGCAACATATACAAGGGTTTTATGTTCTTATGCATTCAGTCACCCTAGCTTTTGATTGGAGTATTTAATTCATTTACAATTAAATTAATTGTTGCTAGATATGTAGTTATTGCCATTCTTATTTACTAAATTACTGATTCGATCATCTGCTTCATTTGACCTACTGTTAATTCCTTCTAAGGTATTTTTCATTTCAGTTATTGTATTCTTCAATTCTGACTGGTTCTTTTTTTATGTTTTATATTTCCACTTTTATGTTTTCTATTTCTTTGCTAAAGTTCTCACTGAGCTCATCATCTACTTTTCCTCCAAGTTCATAACTGGTATTTTCACCTCTGCATCTGATAGGTTGCTTGTTTCCATTTTATTTAGCTTTCTTCAGAACTTTGTTCTGTTCCTTCATTTGGGACATAGTTCTCTTTCTTACCATTTTTGCTGCCTCCTTGTGTTTGTTTCTATGTATTAGGTAGGCCTACTATGTCTCCTGGTATTAGTAGGCCTTATCTAGTAGGTGTGCTGTGAGACCCAGTGGCATAGTCTTCTCTGGTCACCTGAGCTGATGTTCCAGGTATGTCTCTTGTATGGGCTGTAAGTGTGCCCTCCTGTTGTAGTTGAGCATTAGTGGCTGTTTGCTCAATAATGGAAGGAACTGACCTTTAGGCTGACTGGTTGCGATGAATGGCGGTGACTAGAATGCAGAAGCTGTTGTGCAGGAGCTGACCCTAAAGATCAGGATTTCCTTTAGCAGGGCTCTGTTGTCTGCCCTTTGAGTGTGTCATCCTCAGATATGGCCTTGAATGGTGCTCTAGTTCAGACCAAAGCTGGCCACCAGGCATTTAGGCTGGGGCCTCTTTGGAGAAGGCTTGCAGAAATCCATGTTTAGCAGCAGCCTGTGCCCTGCCCAGGCCCACCTGGCATGAGCCACCAAGCAATCTGCAGGTGACCACTACCCATGGTAGGCTTGTTAGTGCCTCAAGAGGCCAAGCCGCAAACTGAGACCAGCTGCCACTAGTGCAGGGCTTGGTCTCCTCAGCAAGAGGCATGGGGCATGCCAACGTCAGATGCTACTTGTTTGGATTTTGTGAACCTTTGAGAAATTTTAAGAAAATCCACAGGAAGCAGCTTGGGTGGCCCCACCCTTTTGGAGGAACAGGGAATCACCAGGATGAGATGACAGTGCTAGCTGGCTGATGGAGACTCAGCTATGGCACCCGCCTGGGTCTACAGGCTGGGCAGAAAAGGGTCAACAAAGGAACAATTGCTTCTGCTAGCACTTGTGTCTGGGAGAAAGCTGCTCCTCCAGCCCTCACACTCAAGCCAGACAACTCAGCCTTTCCTCATATATCCCTGGTGTCTTTCAAGCTGCTGCCCCATCACTGGAGCTCAGAGTGACTGAGTCTGGCACCTAGTAAGTTTGACTAGGTCCTTTAAGAGGAAAGTCTGTGACTCTTTCAGCCCTCTGCCTCACTCAGCTACACTCTTCACTGGTTTTTACAGCCAGAAATTGTTGAGACTTCTCTTCCCAGCACTGGAACTCTGGGCTGGGGAACCTGATGTTGGGCAAGGACCCCTCGCTACTGCAGGGGGACCTCTGCAATTGAGATATTCCTCCCAATTTTCAACCACCACATGCAGCGTGGAACTAATTTGTTCTGCATCTCCACACGTCATACTAGTCTCGAAGTGGCCTCTTCTGTGTGTCCCCAGTTGTAAAACTAATGCCCAGATAGAATTCAGGCTATTTCCAATGATGGCTATTCTGTAGTTTAGTTATAATTTTGATGTGGTTGTGACAGGACACAAGCACAGTGTTTACTTATTCCGCCATCTTGACTGGAAGCCCCTGAGTCAGTTCTTAGTCATGTGATATTTTCTTAGATTCCAATATTTTCTAACTTCTATCCTAATCCTCCCACTGATGTTTTCTCATACATTTCCTTCTGCCACAGACTTGCTTGCTGATTCCACTTGATAACCATTGGTGTCCCTGACAACTAGAAAGGAGCCAGAACCCTCTTACTTTTGGGTCACAGATGAGTTTTTTTTTTTTTTTTTTATCTCAGAGGAGGTATGCACCAGTCTTTGCTTTCAGGAGCTACTGATTCCCTCATCTGTGATAAACCTAAGTTAGAAACCTGCACTATATTTTTGGGAGCCATCGATGTATCCGAGCCACATGATGTCTTGTGCCAAAGAAAAGAGAACCCTACTCTATTTTTACTAAACTCTTTGACAGAGACCCAGCAGTATAGCTTTTGAGTCCTAAGTTCTATACTATTTATAGTAACAACAGTTCTTTGTCACTGCTACACATAGTTTCTGTTCAGTTTCTCATGGGTGCCATTACACCAGCGGGAAGGTGGCTCAATACCTAAGATGGCCGATGGCTCATGACCGGGGTTGCAGCAGAGACTTCCCGGGTAGCGAGATCAGCCAAACAGAAAAGTCCCCGCCCTGTAACCCCACCGACATCCTGGGCCAAACCTTTAAAAACCGCGCCTATACCCCAGACACGTGTGACTTTTCTGGCCCCTTTCCTCGGGAGCAGAGAACCTCGCCCGCAGAGCCTAATAAAGCCTGTTTTATACTTCGCTTTGGCTCAATCTCACCCTCATTTTCGTCTCCTCTGGCCGATCAGTTTCTATTATGAATAGTTTCTAATTCCTTGATCTTTAGAACATGTGGGCTATGTCAGAGCAATAAGTGGGAATCATAGATATTCAATTGCTTGATTAGTTCACATCTCAATCTTACTCCACCCCCTTTAATGGAAAGCTGTATCAAACTCAGATTTTGTTATTGGACAAAGCCACAAAGGAACTTGCCTTAGGTACAATTATCTTCCAGGACCCATCTCAGTCTTTCCTGTGAAACAGACTCTTGATGATATGTTCCCACAAAGTGGCCAGACATTTCTGATTTCTATGAAAACAGTCAGATATTGTATATATGAGCTGTATGAATCAGAAAAATTCACAAGAGAAGAGTCGAATTATAGTGATAGTTTGATTAAATTTATCTGAAATTCTGGACAAGTCAGTTAAGCCATCTGGATTTCCATTACTTCATTGACACTATTAGTGAGTTAAAAATAGATGTTCTAAAAACTAATTTCCATCTCTCGAATTATATCAATTGAGGTCGAAATGCATTCAACACATAATATTTGGCTTTTGGAAAATTTCTCAAACTGGTCCTGGCTCTACACAGCCCTTTTCTACATCCTTCTATAAAGGATGAGTTGCAAACCTTATTGGTCAGAGTATAAGGCATTTATTGGGATACAACAGTGCCTTAAGCAATCATCCATGATTCATTCCCCTCTTACCCCCTGCATTCCCATGCCAACTCTATTCTGTACTATCTGCATAAATGAATTATTTTTGCTTCAGTCACAGCTCTCTCTTTCCTGGAATCATGTTTGCGTATACAAGTAACAAGATACATATTAAGGGGAAAATAGAAATTTCTCCTCAGCCCTTGAGTTTAGGTCAGTTGTGCCAACTCATTCCTTGCCCAGATATCTGCACAGCAGCATAAGACATTTACATGGCTTTTGTTACGGTAATACTTTGATATTCCAAATATATAGCTTCTCATGAACTCTATGCAGAGAATTCATGATTGGCAGGATGGAATTTGGGTTTCTTAAATATCAGACCAAAATAATCTGGAAAAACATCAGTCTCACGTTTACCTCTAATAATTTACATTTTATGTAAAGTATATTTAAACTCAGTTTAAACCTGAGTCAAGACTACTTCATAAGACATCTATTATTGCTCAGTTTATAATATGTCATCTATATTTATAAACAATTGCAAGAGGAAAGTTTTGGAACCCCAAGTGGAGAAGATTCAACCCACTTCCATATTCTTAATACACTACTTAAATAAGTAGTGTCCTATTTGTCATTTTAAATATCACCAGGGGACATTTTAATGGCTTTAGATACTTTTTAAATGTCTTTTGGTTCTTTCTTTTCTATAGAACTCAAGCAGCACATACATTTTGAGCACACATATTTATGACTCATTTAAGTCATAAAGAATAGAAAAGGATGGCCTATTTAAAAATATATTCTTGAAAGCTTACTTTAATAATTTGGACACTGTGATAAATTGGGCAAAAGATGAAATCATAAAGTTAGTGGTGGGCTTTATCTCTCAATCCCACTTCTAATTTTGCTATAGCTCAAAGAACAAACTATACATATAACCTATGTCAATCATCTTAAATTAAATAGAGATCATTAGTTTCTTTTCAAGGGAATCATCTGTTTTAAATTAATTTACACAATAAATGAACACTAGACTCTCTTACTGTACTCTCCTAGCACTGCTATCAACATGTATTTGTGGGGCACTGCTTAACTATAGAGGGCACTCTTTACATTCACAGTCATTGTAGACTCGTATACTTATTGCAGCAATTTTGTGGCAGCTTTATCATTTTAAAGTATAACTATTTCCAAATTGTACAAATGCATCATGCTCTTAGACAATTCAGATATTTTCTTTTTTCTTCAAATCTGCAATACCTCCTTCTTCTTTACTTTCGCCAGATGGCATTGTTTCACAAAGAAAATAGAAGCCATTGGAAGAGTGCTATCTCATTCTCCCAGCACTCTTATCTATGGACCTATTTCTTTGTGCTCTGCCTTTCCTGTTACTTTGTATCAACTATCTCACTCTATATTATCTCTTTTTGAGATCTAAATCCTAATATTTTCACCTCATCAAGGATAAACCTCTACTACTTGATTGATTAATGGAATTTTGACTATCTAATGTCTAGAGAAGATTTCCCAAGTTCTTTTTCATTATAAGCTTAAGTTACTAGTTCAGTACTTGATATAAGGACTGGTAGAGACAGGGAAATGCTACACACTAGTATGGGCCCAGTATCTTTCAGAATCAGTCTTTCTCATGTGTCTGCATTGGCTAGACAGCCATGTCTTCAATGATGCTTATTCATCTGCATTAGCTATCCATTGAGGATACTACCAATTTAAAGCTATTTTCTACTTGAAATGGGCATGGCATCAGTATTACCAAATTATGAGAACATAGGGAAGAATGACCTAAAAAACTCTCCTCTGAAATACCAAAGTACATTCAACTACATACCAGGGAACAAGGAAATATGAATTGGCTTTTGTAGTCTATCAACACTGAATTCACTTTGTAACATCCTCTGTGACTTGGCTAAGAAAAAATATCTGCTGGACAGCCATTGGGGTGGCCATTCCATGGCAATATATTATTTCATGAAATTTAGCTGCAAACAGCAAAATATAATTTCAATTTTGGAAGGATACTTTATAGTCTAATTAGCTTGATATTCTCAGAAGATAAACACAAAAGGCTTTAAGTTTACTGTTTTGCTTTCAGCTTTTATAATAATTCCTTTTTAAGCTGCAAAGAAATAGCAAATCCTAGACATAGAATACTACTATATTAAAAAAACTGCATATTCTCAAATATTTCATCATTAAAATAAATGTGAATGCATATATATTTACATAAACACATCAGATACAAGACAGATCCATCTATACAATCAGACTTGTTTTCCACTGGCATCAGGTCAGGAACTTTATTTTCGCATACACATATAAAACTCCACTTATACCATGAGTATATATCATGCAAAGAGCAAGTACAAAGATAAGTAAAACATTCTTTATGCTTTAGCACAAAAAATAAAGGAAGGTCATATATTCGAGAACTACAATCAATAGAACTCCTGCAAAAGAAAGGTGCAATTAAGTTTCTGGCCCTGTACACTTGGCAAGCTCTCATCTATCCAGCTTTTGGCACTGTGCCCTTAATGGACCTATTAATTAATATAGACCTTGTTACTTCCTATTTTCATTTTTACCAGAAATCATATACATGAGGTTAGACTTTAGAGGTTAAATCTTTAGAAACAATGTATGGTAGAAGATTAAGATACATGTTACAGATAACCAAAGATAGATACAGATGCAACTGCTATTGTAAATGTCTAGTTTATGAAGTAACCATGGAATTTTCCAGCAGAACTAAGACTTAAACTGAGCATACTGGCAGGCATCAAAACCAAATAATCATAATGAAACTGGCCAAAGTACAGCCAGACAAATAAGCGCTTAAAGAAAATAATAATAAACACAAAAAAAGGTTAAGGCCAGTTGAAAAGGCAAGAGGAGAAATTGGAGCAGAATTAACAGTTCTTTCACTTAGTAAATGAACTAGCAAGATAGACTAACAACAGGACAACAGATCACAGGCATGAGTGAGAGTTCACCAATAGAAAAGGGCACCAGGAATGCTAAGATCTGAGATAATAATGAAGCCTTTCAATGACACAGGAAGGCTCAATGATGATCTTGATAATAGTACATCAAAGAAATATGGTCCCATCTTAACAAACATGGCTGATCAATGGGAATCTGGAGATTTGGGGTCAATGGCCGTGCTTTCTTTCCAAGGCTCTTCCTAAAGAGAGTGTTGTCTTGATGTTGATTTGGGAAATAGTGGCGCTGCAGTTTTGTCTTTGATACATGCTTTACAAGAGGTATACAAGAGTGGCAATTTTCTTGAAGTTTTTCTTTCTCCTTTTCTCTCTCTCTCTCTCTTTCTCTCTCTAATTTTTGTATGAGATATTGAATATTTAGAAAGGTAAGGCTAATTTGTTTTATATTATTTCCCTTGGGCAGATCCTTGCACAGTGCCAGGCACAATTTCATATATTTTAATGAATGCTTTTTGATGTTAGATATGCATCAGTCTCAAAAGTGCCATAACAATGTATACTGTGGAAATAAAATCTTCTCCAAAGACAAATTATATACATCTCTGCTCTGTGTTATAGAATGTACTCAGTACTCAAGGAGACATTTACAATAACTGATCTCCTTCTATGGGCCAGGAACTATATTGTGTTGAGATAAAAGATGAATAGAAATGTGCTTCTACTAGAGCATGGCAGAGCTAGCTAGCATCTGGCTAGAAATAGAAAGCTATAGATCTAGACTATGGTCTGTCATGTACTTACTGTATAATCTTGGCAAGTCACTTTGCTTGTCTTAGACTACATTTACTTATCTCTACAATGATAGAATTATATTAAATTATTTTTAAAGTCTAGGTTTGAAATAAGCATCTGAAGATTGATTCCGCATTGATATAGTTTGAGTATGGTGATTATATGTCTTTATTAATCATCCAGGTGGCATCTGGATTAGCCTGTCATACACCTAGTTTACACTAGTAGAAGGAAGAAGTTCAAAACTCCTCCTCAGAGTAAAATGTGTATCTTTAACATCATGGAACACTGAATGAAAAGCATATATCAAATCCCGTAAGCTCTAGTTAGAATTTCAAAAATATGTTATGACAAAGAAAAAAAACAGAGATGTTAAAGTACTTTCTTTAGAAGAAGTGAAATGGTTAAAACAGTCAGCTGGAGAATTAAATTTGATGACTAATATGCTGAAACTCTCCACCATCCACAACTAACCCTGAGCTGAAACACTGGGTAGAAACCTATGTCTGGCTTTTACTCAGAAACTAGACTTTTTTCCAGTGCACTAAATATGAGATCTGGAAAACTGTATTTTGGCTTGACCAATCAGTATCTCATTTATAAAGTAACAGATGTGGTAGTTTTGTAGAGTCATAACGATAAAAAAAGAAAAATGTAGTTAAATCAAGCTAATGATTTTTGTTCTCAAAATTTTAGCTGCATTTATGTTATCTGACTATATTGTTCTGATCATGAAAATAGCATTTTCTTATTGTAGACCATCTAAAATTAAATAAAATATAAAAAATAAAATCTAATTTACACAAACCTTACTACACACAGATAACCTATTCTTGTGTTCCACTATTGTGGGGGTTCTGCTACTATTTTTTACTTTTTGACACTCATTTCATTCTATCTCATGAATTCTATTGACTCATGGTCTCTGTTTACTTATTTTTTCCTGTGTTTCCTTTGGTAACTGTGTTCAACATGCTTTATATTCAGACACCATAAAAAATGATAGCTGAATAGCAGCCAATTACTAGTCAGTAGAGTAACCTCATGGGCAGAGCTTGTGGACCAGGACACTCTGTAATTTCCTGGCTAGCCTACTGAAAATTGCTTCTTCTTTGGATGCCCTTCTCTGGTCCAATTAGCTGTGTTCCAAATGGGTGTGCTTTGTGGCATAATGCTGGGCGACCCATATGTAGGGGCCTCTTAGAAAGTGGAATGAAGCCATGACACATACAGGGAGGCATCCCAGGAAAGAGAAATTACATATGACAGAAGGCTCCATGGCAAGAGAATTTTAAGGGCGATTCCAGTATTAACGTGAAAAAATAAATCAATAATCAGGCATACTCCATTGTTCCAGTACAACAGGGACCCTCTGCTGAATCCTCCTAAATAATATAGTGGAAGCACTGTTCTATTTTATTTATATCAAGTGACCATATACTACAATTAGAAAATTCATCTCCATTCCCAATTAAAGTTAAAGGTCTTGCTTCTCCAAAAGAATGTTTAAAAAAATGTGAGAGGAGAGATCTCTTAATGCATTAAGGAGATAATGATGGATAATCCCAGGTATTTATACTCCATTGAATGGATCAGAATAGTTTGGTCCTATGCCAAGGAAAACCACTGATATACTCACCCAGAGTCACTAAAAAGGAAATAATGCCCATCATGTGCAACTGTGGGCCAACCCTACACCAATAATGCTGAAGTATTCAGATGAAAATGTTATTCAAAAATCACTATAAAGAATTCAGAACATATTTAAATCTCAAATATTCTACAAGTACACACCTGTCTTTACAGAATGTTTTTCATTGTTCCACAAAATTTTTGAATGATACTAAAACATCAAATATCCATAAAGAGAGGGAGAAAGAAACAAAGGAAGAGAGAGGCAGTGAGAGACTTATTTGTGATCACTCTAAACTCTTAATAGAATTACAATTAAAGAGAAAGGAAAAGATAAAGTTTTTACTTGACTTTTTAAAAAAAATTATTTTATTATTAGTTTCAAGTATGCAGTACATTGGTTAGACATTTTAAAGAGAAAATGTATTTATTGTTATCTGATGAGGAAATGCTTATTTTATAAAATACAGGTAATAAATATAAAATGAATAGGAGAATTATAAAAACATTCAACATTTGTAAACCTCAAATTAAGAATAAATTTGTGTAAATGTTACAAATATATGCTAAAATCCATAAGGAAATGGTTGTGGGGGAACAACATGATAAAGAAATAAACAATCACCTCAGAGATGGCGCTCATTACAAAAGAACATTCTTTCCAATTAAGAGATCTGGCGATCACTCTCTTAATCAAATGACCAAACTCAATATCCCTAATTAATGAACCACCTGATAAAATGTGCTTTTTATATAATGCAATAGGAAGTCAGCAACCTCTGAGTTATTCTTACCAAAACCAAGAATAATTCAAGAATACTTAAGCCCTTAAACTCAGTATACAATTTTTTTTCAGGGGCTCTAGGATTAAAGCAAACAGGAATGAGAATAAATCCAGTCTATAATAGGATACATTCTCAAGAACAATCATCCTGGTTACTTCAAAAAACAAGCAGAAAACACATACACACACATACACACAATGCACACACACAGATGTGTGATTAAAAAGAAATAGCAAGACAATGTGTGAATTTTGAATACAGATGCATGTAAAACTAAAAATAGACTGCTATGTCTCCAACTTAATTTTAAATGGTATAGAAAATATTGTATATATAGAACAAGGAAATATGGCAAAATATGATCAGCTTTTACAGTTGACAGTAGGTGTAACATTCCTTGTACATTCTTTCGATTTTCAGTATGTTTGAACATTTCATTACACAATGTTGGGGAAAAAAGATTGTTATATTTAAAGTTAGCATAATTACTGTTTTTTGGCTTTATTATGATGTGAAATAAATCTGTTGGGCTATTTGAATAATTAGCTAACATTGATCACATTATTCCAGATGGAAGAATGACAACCCACTAAAATGAGTTGACAAAATATAAAAACCTATTTATAAGTGATTAGATATTACTTATTTTTTTCACTAAAATGTACTGAGGTATAACAAACATACTGCACAAATTCTAAAAAATAAGTTAATACGTTTTAATAGCATTTTAGAAGTATAAATTATATAGCATAAAGTTGACTGATTTTATGTGCAGTTCAAGGAGTTTTAGTAAATTTATATAATTGCCCAACCATCATCACAATCCAGTTTTAAAACACTTCCATCGGCAGAAAATATTCTCTTGCATCAATTTGCAGTCATTCCCACAAATGGCCTTAAGAAAACATTGTCTTTTGTCTCTGTACCTTTCCTTTATCAAGAGACTTAATATAAATTAAATCATATAATATGTAGGCTTTGGTATCTGCCTTCTTTCATTAACATAATGGTTTTGAATCTATTCATGTTGAGGCATAATTCAATATTTAATTTCTTTTTATTGATGATTGGTATTCCATTGTATGATGTCCAGTCTATTTAACCATTCATCATTTGATGAACATTTTGATTTCTAGTTTTGGACTACTGTGAATATCACTGAATACAAGTCTCTGTATCACATTTCTTTATATTTTCTTGAGAAGATGTCTAGGAGTAAAAATGCTGGGCCATGTGGTGAAGAAATGTTTAACTTTTTAAGAAATTGTTACATTCTCACCAAAAATATATGAGTGTTCCAGTCTCTCCATATCCTCACTAGCTCTTCATGTTGTCAGTCTGGTTGTTTATAACCATCCCAGAAAGTAGTTAGTGCAATCTAATGTGAATAAAAATTTATATTCCCTAAATAACTAAAGGAGTTGAGCATATTTTATATACTTATTTGTTGTTCATACATACATACTTTAATAAAGTAAATATTCAAGAATTATGTCTATTTTAACATTTTCTTCTAATCATTAATTTCTAAATATTCCTTACATATTATAGATAAAAGTAGTTTTGGATATATGATTTGAAGATATTTCCCCAGTATGTTGCTTGCCTCTTCATGGTCTTTATCAATTTTAAAATGCAAATGTTTTTAATATTATGTGTCCAATTTATTGCTTTTATAATTTATCGAACCCTCATACATCTTTGTTGCTATCTTTAAGTAAAACTAACTTTTTGTGTGATCACAAATACAGGCAATTTTATTTTTGTTTATTTTACCCTCTAGTTTTCACACTTTATTTCATTTGAATTCAAGTGCATTGCTTGATAATATATTTTGCATTTCTTATGTCATTCACAAAAGAACAGTGTACCACAGTCATAAAATTATATTACTTTATTAAAGGTTGTGCATGAACAAATTTCTGTGTTTAGTCTGTTCTTGTTCTCTTAATTATTAAGAGAAGATCATGAAATCTCAATAAGAATTGTTGAAATACCATTTTTTTTTAATCCTTTCAGATTTTGTTTCATATATTTGAAGCTCTAGTGTTAGGTACATTTATATTTTTGTTATATTTTCTTTACATATAGACTCTTTTATCATGACAAGATCCTTTTTATAACTAGTAATATCTTTTGCTTAAAAGTATATTTCTTATTTTAGCATAGTCATAACTCTTATGGTTACTTTTAAATCTATTTACTTACAACCTATTTTTATCTTTCAATCTAGAATGCATCTCATCTCTGATAGATAGCACATAGTCAGATCTTGCTTTTTTTTTTTTGATACAGTCTCAGAGATTATGTATTTTGAATGGATTGCTAAATAATTCATATCAAGTAAGTACTGATATAGATTTATGTCTACCATATTGCCATTTTATCTCTATATGTCATATATATGTGTGTGTGTTCCTCTGTTTATTATTTATTGTCTCTTCTATTAAATATATATATAGTTTTAGTTTACCATTTCCTCTCTCCGTTCCCCCACCCTGTTTTCTTTATTTCCTTGACAACAACCTTGGGCTAACATAGCTTTCAGTTTCTGTTTTGTTTTTCGTTTTTCCATTTGGTACCATCTAAGTTTCCACTTTTAGCTATCAAAGCCATAGATTTTCACGTACTACTGCAAACTGAGTCAGTTCCCTGCAGTCTTAAATCTCTTGAATCTATCTATCTATCTATCTATCTATCTATCTATCTATCTATCTATATCTATTTTACACTTACAGCACCCAGTCTTTCTAGGTGGTCTCCCAGCCAGGTACTAACTGGGCCAGACCCTGCTTAGCTTCTGAGATCATATGAGATCAGGTGTGTTCAGGGTGACATGGCCATAGACAAATCTGTTGGTTGTCACTGCCAACTGTGAAAAGAAAAGTTTTTGCTCATCCTGCTGAGGTGTGGAGTAAAGATGAAAATCATCTAGGGAAGAAGGCCACAGATATTTAATCTTCTAACCTGTAGATCTTGCACTTATTACAATACAAGAGTATTTTCTTATTAACCTTTTGTCTTCTATTAGTTGGCATCCAGTACCCTGAAATGTTGTTTTAGACAATATTTTGAGAACTTGACATCTTCATGTTGTCATAACTGAAAGTCCATTATAAATTATATAAAAAGAATTTACCTCTAGTTTTTAAAAGAATTAATCTGAAATCTATTTATTTGCTGAGATTTATTCACGTCTTTTCATTCACAGTTGATTGGATAAATTATCCAGTTAAGAGAATCATCCGAATATTTTATAAAGAACTTAGTTGGAACAATGATGAAATAAAAATTTCCTTTCTTGTCTTCAAGTTACATTTTTACTCAAAAAAACCCACAACTATTCATAAATAGATCTTTAAGCATATCAGTTAACCTATCACAAGCTTTAGAAATAAAATATAAAGAAATATATAAAACTGTAGCAAGTAGTACATGGGTTCAGTCTAAAAGAAAGTTTCAAGATATTTTCAGATGCAAATAATGTAGCTGAAAAAGTAGAGAATTTTAAGATTATTCAAATAGTTTAGGTAAATCATAAATAGTAAAAATTAAATAATGTGTTCCTATTGCATTATAAGTGCCCATTAATAAGAATTTGAACAATAGTTTATAATATGATTATTATACGTTCTTGGATCACACATGTGAATTACTAAAATAAAAAAGAATTATTCTTCCAATATATTTAATTTGTGCTTTTGTTCATATTATTTGAAATCATTGAATCTCAGTTTCTTTATCTGTAACATGGCTAAAATAAATAAAGTACTTTTTTTGGTGTCGGTCACAGTCTGAGTACTCAAATTGCAATTATTAGAGATGACGGTGCTAGTACTAGTAGTAGTAATGAGGCAGGGGTTGGTACCAATAAAAAGGTCATGGACACTGACTCAGAATATATACATACAATATTATACATCGAAGTCAAAGTATGTAATGCTTAAGCAGCAATACAAATCTAAATATGAATAAATTCTAAAGGAAAGGAAAACTGTTGTGCTCTCTATGCAACTGCAGCCATAGGGAAATTACACTGGGCTCTTGAGGCAGTCTTGCCACTTTGATTCAATATATCCCCAAATGTGACATAACCAGAGAAACACTTCTACTTCAGATAACACAAGAAAGAGAACTTTTTCTAAAGTAGGCTTCTTGATTTAAACATATCTGGCTTCAAACAGAGGACAGTTAAAATTTAAGATCTTCATTCTGTAGCTAAATGATTGAGCTTACAGTCCAATGTGCATGAAAAAAAAATCATAGAAGGTTTCCACTGTAATGTTCTTTTAAATCTCAAAATTGAAAGGCAGCTATGTACAATGCAGAGAATATGGTCTAGGACATCACGGCCTATTAATGATGCAACAAAGCATTTTATTACATACCCACAAAGAAAAGACTATTTGCATTCAAAAAGAAACCATGACCCTATGTGAAATACACATTCTGTTATTCATGATATATATACATATATGTGTATATATGTAGGTGTGTGTCTTAAATAAGAATAATAATTACAAAAACCCATAAAAGATTCACTTCAAGCAATTTTTCTAAGCACATATTTATCGGATGAATGAGCTGCTCTAAGGCACTCTCACTATGTTAAGGACATGCCATAAATTTTTAAAATACATACTAATTTATTTGTTTCAGGGGTGACTCAGTTTAATAAATCATATAAGTTGCAATAAATTTTATCACATATTAATATGAAAGCAGATATTCTAATTTCTTAAGTACTGTTTTCCTAACCATTAATAAGCAGCTTAATAGAACTGGGGAGGAGGGGCAAGAAAAAATAATTTATATATAATGAAAATATCTAAAGAAATGCATTCAAAGGCACTACTAAATCAGGAGTTCTAAGATCATGTTCATAAATGAATCTTAAAATTATGTGCAACTATTTGTGTGATGAGAATCATTATGAGAAAAGTATCCATAATTTATGACTTTATTGAATTACAAAATGGTTATGAATATTTGTTCTATGTGATATTGCCAGATCAACACTCATACTAATAACCCAGCAATTTGCTGAGGTGGCAAATCTGGGATTGGTCAGAAATAGGTAGACAGAGGCAAGGCCCATTGGTTAAGGACATAAACAAACATGTGGGGAAAATACTTATGGCAGTAGTCTTCCCAAACTATACCAACACTAACATAAAAAATATTAGCTCAAAGGAGGCAGACCAATAATTTGAATAATCAAAAGTTCTTGCCTAAAGCATGATAATTATATCCAGGGTCTGCACTGATCAGAAACTAGAGGAATTGAACCTGAATAACAAGTAATATATCATCTCCCTATCTGACCAATGAATTGTACAGTGCTAATAACTTGTATTCTGGAAGACTACTTGAATACACATTTTCTAATCATGTTTAGATGCCTACTTTCAAACCCATGTTGTTACTCATTTATGTTTAACCCAATTACAAAAATTTAACTGAATGTCAGATTTGGAGTGTAATTTTAGTTGCTTATAATTATATGACTGTGTCATATTATTCTTTGGAAGTGACATAAGGAATGCAAAATATATTATCAATCAATGTTCTTGAGTTTAAATATGAAAACTAGAAGGTAAAAATAAATATAAAAATAAAATTGTCTATATTTCTAATATTTATTATTCACAATGAGCTTATCGAAAAAATAAATTAATATCCTTAACCTAGTCAAAATTCTTTTAAGGTTACATAACCCAGCAAAGACACACAAACATGACTAACTTATGTTTTTCTTTTGCTTGGCTTCATAAATGGATTGGATTCTGTTGAAATCATCCTATTGGCACTCATAACTATGATCTAAGTAGAGGTGATCAACTCACTGAGACAAAAGTGAATTTCATCTAAAATTATCTAAGCAGTCCTGTCAATTTTTCATATTATTTTTCTTGAATAAAAATATTTTAAAACAAAAAAACCCTATTAATTCACTTTAAAAGATGAGATATTACTTTTTAAATATTAGACTCATAATTTTATTGTTTATTCAACATAACAGGATTACCTTTCCTTAAGTAAAGTGATGAGAATTTCTCACATTGCAAATTTGCATTTTGAGTCTTGGCAGTTTCTTTTCTTTTTTTTCCTTTAATGATAAACGAGGACAATAGCTAGAGTTGATTATACACTAAGGATGAAAAAAAAGATATGTCTCTGACTTCTATGGGTGATTGACTACAACAACCAAAACTAATGACTGTGGAAACAGCAAACTTTTATTGCTTTTTAAGCTTTAGGACATATGTTGTGATGGTAAAAAGCTAACACAGTGGGAGTTATTGACATTGTATGCTGTTTCTCTCTCTTTAAGTGATTCACTATGCAACAATAAAAGATAAACAATAAAGAAAGTTGACTACCAAAATCCACTTACTCATTTTGACATCTGTATATTATTTCAAGGTGAATGAGCTAGATTACAGGATTTCCATTTTCAGAAATCACATAGGAAACTGGCTCAAGTTATAAATACTTAATTTAGGTATCAATTTATTTCCAAACATTATTCCACAAATGCAATAAAAACAAACACCGATAATTTGTGGATATCAATATGAATCTTTAAGCTAACACTGTGATATAGTTTCAAAGTCAAGATTATCACAAAAGAACACAGAACCTTGGTTAAAAGGAAATAGTTCTCTACGGAGCAAGGTCATCTTCTTGAAAGAGCACACAAGGAGAAGTGTGATATGACTATATATAGATAACCATCTATCTATTTCAGTAAAAATAAGTTTGACAATCTATGAGGTAACAGACATGCATTGAAGTACACATTATATTGCAGTACATTGAGGTAACCCTCATGTCTGCAGTGCTATCTAAAGCGTTTAACAGTCAGCCCACTTAAGCATTATAGAGGGTTATAAAGTAATATGATGAATGAAAGTTAGTGCTGGGAATTCACAAAGCCAATTAAGATAACATTGAAAATAAATAGATTCAGGTAGCTGCATACCTCACTAATCAGAAATTCAATCAAATAGGGTTATTTGAGAATATAATATGTACACAAGACTCTATTAGACCATATGAAGACATAAAATGAATATAAAATGTTATTCCCATCCTCATCAACTACAATCTAGACATAGAGACGATGGGAATATTTTGAAGACTTAGGATCCAAAGTAAAAGAATGCAAAACAAAGTGGGAACTTGTGTATCAGCTACCTATGAGTTTTATCTACAGCAACTTTATTTTTTTATATCTAAAATGATGTGTGAAAATTCTGAGCTGAGTTGTAAAGCCAGTACTAGGTAGGATTTAGAGAAATGAAAGCAAAAGGTGTAGACTTTCACTGAGTAAACAATCTTATGTAAGGATGAGTATGATTTAATTAGTAGAATAAGGCAAATAGGAAAAGAGCTAGAAAGAAAGTCAGAAGTATTTTTGCATTTTGGTAAAAGGTGTACTGAAACCTTTGAAGGTTGTCATGGGCTAAATTGTGTCCCCGAAATTCATACATTGAAGCCCTATCCCTCGGTACTTCAGAATGTGACTGTATTTGGAGACAGAGCCTTTGAAGAGGAAGTTACAATGAAGCTATTAGGGTAAGCCTTAATCCAGTCTGACTGGTGTTTTTTTTATAAAAACAGAAAATTTGGACACACACGAAAAGATTCTGGGGAGCACATGTATAGATGAAAGTCATGTAAAGAGAAAGTAACAGGCAGCCACCTACAATCCTAAGAAAAACACCTCAGAGGAAACTGATGGCACTACACTTTTGATCCTAGACTTTCAGCCTCCGAAACTGTGAGAATTAAGTTTTTGTTGTTTAAGCCACCCAGTCTGTAGCATTTTATTACAGCAGCCATAGCAAACTAGCACAGGAGTGAAGAGTGGATTATGAGAAAACAGTTTTGAGAATACAATCTTTCTTTTTTTTTTTTTTTTTTTTTCCTAAACAGGTAGGTAAGCATTGAGTAAAAAAGGATGAAGTCAGTTATTTTTTTCATGGTTGAAATGATCATTCTTGATCTTTAACTTTCTTGGGACACCCTCAATTCTTGATAATATTGATACCATTATTCTTAGCAAGAAATTCTAACATTGTTATTATTTTTGAAATCCTTATATTTAAGACGGTTATGTTATAAAATACCTATATATAGAGGAGTAGATGGTCATTTGATGTGCAGAGTAATAAGATCTGTGATGTCATGAGCAAATGACAGGAGGGTTACACTTCAAAAATCCCTTTGATAAGACCCTTATCCCATAATAGTCTTATAATTTGAAATAAAGATTATACCAAATATAAACTATTCTGATGGTTGTTTTAAATCTTCACCTCACTTTCATAGTAGAATATTGTATCATGCTAGAATAAATGCTTTTATTTTTTTTTTATTCAACCATTCTATAAATGTTTTGGATGGGTAACACCTATAATAAGGTGTTTCTTTTTTAAAAAAATAAAACAAAGAATTTTAACATCTTGCACATTCCCATAAGAAAACCTTAAGGAGCAGTGGCCTAAGTTTAAACAGTCCTTCCATTTAAATTTCAAGAACACTGTGTTTCTGAGAGAAGTTAGTTCACTTATTTAGAGATCTGCATTCTTACTTAAAAAGTCTGTAAACCACCTTTTGTCCTATAGTTTCAAAAGTTTTAGGATACCAAGACTCTAATAATTTTAATTTCAAATTTTTTTAAATGGAAATTTTATCATGTCACTTTTCACCTAGAACACTTTGTTGTCTCCTTGGCTTTTAGAATCAATCCCAAATTTCCTTATATGTCTGATAAAACCCTGAATAAATCGATCCTTGCATAATAATCCAAACTCATCTCACTTCCCTCAATCAATCCCCACCTGCTACATATAGCAAACTCTATATCTATGTTTCCTTAACTACAAACTTTTTTCAGGTCCTAGAATAAACCATATTTCTATGAACCTACATAGATGTTATTTCATTAGCCTGAGTACTTTAACACATCACCTTCACTTATTAGGCCTGGACAATTCCAATTAATGCTTCTGATTTCAAATTAGATTATGTTGTCTTTAAAAACCATATCAGATGAATCAGTTCCCAGAGGTTGATCTGCATCTTTATTAGGCCCTTTAACCAAGCAAGACCGAAAAAAAAAAAAAAAAAAAAAAAAAAGACCTGGAAAATAACAAGTTCCAAAATTCTCCAGCTTTTTTTCTTGAAGATGCACAAAGGCCCAGAAAGCCAGAAAACTGAATTGACCATTAATGAAATGTATTATTCTTTTACCACATGCCCCAATTTATTCTGACTTTTGGACTTCTAGCAGCAGGTGGAAGTCAAAGGCTATAAAACATTGTTATCACTATACTGAAAAACTCATTGAATGGTGATTATAAACATACAGAATTAATCTCTATAAAACAATGTATTTGTACAAAAATATTAGATTCATTATAAGTTAAATCATGGCCACTGAAATTAAAGAACATATTAATGTTTTGAAAATATCTTATATGATTAAATTTACTTGGGATAGCATTTTTTCACCCATACCCTAATATATCTATATATACAATATTCTCAAAGTATGAGTGCAATTATATATTTTTTCAAATGAAAGCATGTAGCTTTATATGTGAAGTATAAAAATTAAAAATGGAAAGCTAGAAATAAGAAAACACAGCTCAACAATTTATATCCTTCAGGGTGACACTTTTTTAACCTTTCTATTAACATAATATCAAAGTGCCACCACTCCTTAAAAGAAACTAGATATTAACAGTAAAATCCAGCACAGCTTACAAAACAAAATGACACTAAAGAGTCCCAGAATATTTTAATGACTCTGGAGCTTTTCAGCAAGTCTAGGCTTGAGAGGAAAGAAAATAAAATAATTTAAAGTAACATTAAAATTGGAGGCCTTGAGTTGATTTCCCATTTGACAACATAAGAATAAATAAATTGCAGGAGGCATTATTATATCAACAAATAGAGAACATGGATTTTCACTGGACTGTGGATATTTGTGTCTAGAAGGGACCTGAGAGTTCATCAGTATCCGCAATCTATTATATGGATGTGAAGATGGACACACAAACAGCTGATTTATCCTATCACACAAGAGCTTACTGGGAGAACTTGGGTCCTCAGTCTCCTAGGTCAATATCATATTTGTTACGACACTAAAGTTCTGCTCACTAACAGATAATCTTAATAGCTAGCCCTTTCACTAGTATTCACTTACATTGAAAAGAGACATGACAAACTGAACTTCCACAACTGTGAAGACATCATATCACCACCCCTATCACCTTGCATGTTTCTCCTATTCATTTAGAGGAAAAAAAATGTTTTCATTTTCTTTCTGGTTTCCATTTAATAAAGTGAATATTGAGCCAACTATTTATAGATGTATATTTATAATTATGATAAAAGATATTTAGTTTATTATATGTGCTAAAATCATATTGTTCTACATATATTTAATTGCATCTTCAAGGTTTAGATATTGGTATCCCAGATGTATAGATTTGGAAACTGTTCTTTAGAGAGGTTAGTTGATGAAGGTTATTAAGATGAGAATCCAAGTCTCCAATGTCAATTTGACATCAAAACATGTGCTGCTAGCCACTTCATATACCACTTTAAAATCTCTTCTTTCTAGATGGCAGTATTACCCTGAATGTTCTCATAACACCTTGAATGCACGTTATTTTAGCTGTCATGAGATAAAATGATCACAGAATGTAATCATTTTCCATGATCAATGTGATTATTATGGTTACAAGGTCTGTGCCAAGTAGCTAGATTTTCACATTAATTGGATTCATAAGAAAACTTAGATATAAGTGTGAGGAGGTCTTTTTGTTAACCATCACCTTATTGTTGTATAGTTATTGACAAGTCACATATTAGGTAATTGTTGATTTTTACTCTGAGTTACAAAAGAATATAATACCCTCATATGGTTCCTAAAACTCACATGAGTCAGCCCTCCTGAGAAGCTCTTTTTCACATTCTTCTCCTCTGTTTCTTCCAATATAACAAGGTTTTCGTTTAATGGCCCATGTTTAACCGATACTGGGATCTCAAGCAATGATAGAAAGAAAGCACAATATTTTTATGTGTAGGTTTTTTGTGAAGGAAAGATAACTAGTATAAGATAATAATGACTATGAAGATATGAGAAAAACTCTGGGATGCAGTTAGTAGTCTGGGACTTAGCTCTGTATCTCTGACAAATAATTTAATCTCTCCTAATTCAAACTTCCTTACTAAAATGAGGCACTTAGATTCCAATTTTTAATGTGGTTTAGATAGTTTTGGCATTCAGTTTACTATGTTTCTATATAATTTGTATATAGTGTAAAATTTCAGCATGAGAGTTATCATATAGTCTTCAGGAAAAAAAAAGTATTTATTTTGGTAAATAACAACCATCATAAAACACTTTTTTTGACACACTTCATTTCTCTCTTAAATTAAACTTGGGTATTAAAGGGAACACTGATGTACTGACAGAAAGATAGGAAAAAGATCATTTAAGAAATGGCCAGTATCCCATTCACATTAAGCAGAGCATAAAGACAAAGCAATGACAAAAAAAAGCTTGATCATCTGATAGTTAATTCCCATTGCAGAGAAACTTAGAGAAAGCCTGTTGTGCCATAAAGATGCAGCTGTAGAACACATGCAACTTATCATCAACAGAAATGTCATCTCTCCTTTGGCAGAAAATACCAGTTGGTTAACATATAATTATTACTGACTTAAAATAGCCTTTGTGGGAATTATCTCGGCTTAGCTTTATTTCCTTGGGATGATTACACTTCAGCATGGTGTTTGTGTGTAGTCAACAAGCATATTTGGGAATATAAACACAAACTGTTAAAAGCTGTCTTTGTCCTACTTTCAACTTAAGGGCTGTTTCTTCATTCATCTTATGACAAATGACACTTCATTCAGTATCTATGTTTCCAGTAACTGCAGTAAGAACTAGAGAGGCAAAAATAATATAATAAAATGAGGAACTGGGTTTAGAAAAGAATCTTGCTTAATGTAGGAGTACTTTATCCATCACTTAATGAAGAAATTTCCAAGTTTTCCCTCTTGCCTTCAAGATTCTGCCTATGGAGAATAGGTGTAAATTGGCTTTGTTGTGATCAGAAATTAGTTTCAGGACAGAGTAGAGGTTGTTTTACCTTATTGGGTAATTCTATAAATTTCATTCGTTCGCCAAATAAGTATTCATAAAATAAATAATTATATGTTAAATACTACTCTTTTGTGAACAACATTCTCAAGAATTTCTCAACATCATGTATTATGTTGGGCGATGCTAAGTGTGAGTGCTGTTTTGTTAGTAGTAGGTGCTATAATTCATGGGCACTTCTCTAACCAGGATGCTTCTCACCTTTCTACTGCCTCAACAGTCTTAGTGAGCTAACCATGCTCGATTTTGTAATATTAGGTTCAGTGAGGTGATTATTTAGTTCACTATATCAGTTACTTATCCATGAAAAATTAGTTGAATTCCATGTGTCAAACACATGTGAAGCAAGTATAGAGAAAATTTAGGTAATAGAAATAATTCCTTTCTGGAGTGTTAAGGGGCAAACCAAAATAAAGAAGCTATTACACAGAGGATTAATTAATCATAATTTGTAAAACAGCAAAGAAGTTAAGCTGCTTGCCATAACTGAGATGTAGTAAATTCTATGTAGTTGAAAGACTGATGAGTGTGTGTGTGTGTGTGCGTGTGACTATTTTAAGAGTATCTAACTACGAGCGGGGAAATGCTGTAGCTGGGTGCATTTTGCTTGCTGCGACAACATTTTGAACATTGATTTCATAAACTTGACAGGAGTTAAGGTATTACAAATTATATATTTTACCAAGATAACTGGGAATGGTCTTGGTTACAAAAGGAGCAAAGAAGAAAAGGTGAATTTAGATATCGGTCCTATGACAGGGTAATGGAAAACTGAGAAAGCTGCATCTGGTTTCTCTCAAGAGGCTGAAATTTGTGTTTGGTTACTTTTGCTGTGACCCAAGGTTGCTTACAAACATATTTCCCCAAACTTAGCTTTCAAGAATTAAATTAAAAAAATAATAAGTCTTAAAGTTTCTATAGAACCATAATTATATATTATAGAACATATATATGAAATAATCAAATTTATAATACAAATATTGACTTATATATCATATGCATTACATATACTGTGTTGTATGTAATATTTCATGTATTGTATACTATACATAATACAAATTGCATATATAATATTTATCATATATAACTGCCATAATTATATATCATATATATATATTTTTTGCTTTTTAATTAACAGAATTGGAGGAGCCACAATAAAAAGCATTTATGGAATGTGAAACAAATGCCCATTAAATTAATTCTTTACAATATGTATTAAGCACTAAATACAAACATGACGCTGTGAAAAACATATTTTTTTTCTGTCCTTGAGAGATTTATAGCCTGGGAGGGAAGAAAACAACATGATCAGAAATTTTAATGTAGCATTTTAGATGCTGTGACTGTAGATCACTCATGATCCCATTGGAGGTATAAAGAAAGAAATAAGAGCTAGTTGAATTGTCCTGGTGGGCCATGAAGTATTTGTCCAAGCCATTTTCAGAACATATCCACTCTGTCTCTACTGCCACAGCTCTGGTCTGAACCACTTACATCTCCTACCTAATCTGCTATAATTACCCCCTACCACACAGTCCAAAATTCTACCCTTAACCTTTGACAATTGTCTGCAGCCCAAGTGATCCCCTTCAAGAGGAAATCATTTCATGTTAGTCTACTATTTTAAAGCTTCCTCTCACACTTAGAGTAAAATTCAAGTGCCATTCCATGGCATAAAAACCACTAAACATGAAAACTATCTACCTCTTTATCTCAAAATACCCTCAAGACACTCCAGAGATAAACACCTTATTGGAGTCTTAAAGATAAAAAAGAATTACATTTGTTCTCACCTCAGAAAGTTTATGTCTTCAATCCCTTCTTAAAACAATATTTTCTTAATATTTATGCATGTGTGAATGCTTTCCATAAATTCGCTGTCAGGTCAACATCCTTCCTCAGAGAAGTTTTTCCTGAGCATGCATTAGTCCCAACCTCCAGTCACGTTCAACCACTTCATTTTTCCTTTCTTCAAGGTCCTTATCAGGATCTTGTTTACTTAATTGTCAATTGCCTGATTACCATTCTTAATTATATAATAGAAACTCTGTAGGTTCTTAACTATCTCATTATACTTAACCTAGTATTGGTAACTGAAGAGGGCTTGGAAATATTTGACAGCTATAAAAACATAATAGTCAAATGAAATGTGAGGATAATTACTAGATTCATCAAGTAAAACCATGAAACATCTAGTTAAATTTGAAATTCAGATAAGCAAAAACATAATTTTGGTATAAATGTGTCTCAAAAAAAAAAAGGCTAAAATGTAGGAATGTTCACTGGTACATGGTTCAAAGAAAATCAATCATATAGGACATTTTGTGACATTTAGAAATATTAAAAAACTAAAGTAATGGTATTATGAGTTATTATTAATTTAGATAGATGTGATGATTGTTTTCTTATGAGAACAATGTATTCTTTTTCCAGATGCATATTGATGCATATTTACAGGTAAAATCACATGTCTGTTATTTATTTTAAATCATTTAAGCAAAAAAAAAAAATGATGAAACAAATATGACAATATGTTAACATGCTGTTTGAAGCCAAAAAAGTATGAAAGGAGAGAAAGAAACCTCTTGGAATTTCTCTTGTCCCATCTTTAATCTCTCTCACTGGAGCCTTCCATTGTTAGAATCAGGTTGAGGAGACTGAGGAGGTTGAAAACTCAGCAGAAGGGGCCTGTCTCCCTCAGCACAGAGCACAGAGGTGAGTAGGCAAAGGGTGTATTTAAGAACAGCCCCAGGACCTGCAGAGGTTTCTTGTACTCTTTTCTCTACTTCTTCGTAAGTTTGAAAATTTTCACAATAAAAATAAAATACAGATGATAGATGATGATGATAGATACATACATACATACATACATACATACATACATACATACTTACATGATAGATATAGATAGATAGATAGATAGATAGATAGATAGATAGATAGATAGATAGATGGCTATATATCTCTCTATATGTGTTCTGCTGGTGAATTTGAAACAAAGAGGATGTGTCGTGCCCTTCACATTTTTGCATTATTATACAACTTTTTAAAGAACTTAACATGTAATCAATAAATATTTGGTTGCTAAAAATATATTAAAAACGAATATATCCTGTGAATCAAAATTTTCTACTTTTACTTAGAGCAGAGAAAATAAAGAAGCCTGCTTATTTTGTCCAACTTGATCCTTTTAATTAGTACTATATCAATTATCCTTGCTTCCTTTGTAAACTTTGACTAATATAATTAACTTCTTAGGAGATTTTAAGTAATAAATATAAGATACATAAATTGTCTAACCACTAATTATTTCACAGTATAACAAACATTTAAAAAAATAAACTTAATAAACTCCAATATTCAGCCCTGCCTGTATGATCAACCTTGATTGCTACAGGTGGTGAATTCATCTTAGACTATCATTTCAGCTCATCTGTTTGTCTTTGGCATTTTGTTTACAAAAGAAAAAAGTGTTTATTATATTTTATGCAATATATGTAGGCATAAATATGCAGAAGTCTAATTATATTTGTTTAATGGTTAGGTAAATATTCCACTGTTAGTCACATATCTTATGCTTTACGTGTCCTTTGAGTTAAATGTTAGAAAAATAGGTGAGGCAGTTTTTCAGCAAGGCAGCCCTACATTGCTAGAAAACTATTCTAACTTTTTCTAGTTAATACGATAAGCAAATGCAGGCATGAAAAAATATCCAGTAATTTATTATATGTTCAAAATCATTATTCTATCAGAAATGCAAATATAAATCAAATTATTAAATATGTTTTTAACATACATGAATTAATACTGTGGTAAAACAGGAATGTTCATATTAAACTAGTGAGTAAAAATTAGGACGAGTCTTAAGACTAATTTGTAAAGTTCCAAATGGCAGAAACTCAGCTCAAAGCATAAGCAAAACAGGATTTCTAGGTTCACTAACTGGATTGTTATTTATGCCACTCAATATTTAATGTGATTCTATTATCTAAGGCTTCAGATTGTCCATTCAGGTCATATTTACTGATTAATCCAGGAGTTGTTTTGGTGATTCTTTCAAAATTTCTCTATAGATGATCAGATCATCAAATCATTTATAAACAAAAACAGTGTTTTTTTTTTTCTTCTCAGTCTGTATAGCTCTTATTTCCTCCCTCTCCGCCCCCCCCCCCCATTATTGTATTAGCTAGGACTTGCAGTATGTTGAAAAGGAGTGGTGAGAAAGGATATCCATGATCTTAGTTCCTGATCTTAGTGGGAAAGTTTCTAGTTTCTCATTGTCAAGTATCATATTAGCTATAGGTTTCTGTAGATTTTTTTTTTTTAACAAGTCAAGGAATTCTCCCTCTATTACTAGTTTACTGAGAGCTTTTATTATTTATGGGTGTTGATTTTTGTCAAATGCTTTTTCTGCATCTATTGATATGATCATGTGATCTTTCCTTTTTAGCCTGTTGATGTGATAAATTACGTTACCTGATTTTTGAATGTTGAACTAGTTTACCATACCTGGGAGAAATCCCACATGATTGTGGTATATAATTCCTTTTATACATTGTTGGATTTGATTTGCTAATATTTTGCTGAGGATTTTTTGCTTCTATGTTTGTGAGAGATCTTGGTGTGCAGTTTTTTAATAATGTGTTTGTTTGGCTTTGGTATTAAGGTAATATGAGCCTCACAGAATGAGTTAGAAGTATTTTTTTTCTGCTTCTATACTCTGAAATAGACTGTAGAGTAGTCATATAATTTCTTCCTTAAATTCGATAGAATTCACTAGGCCTGCTGCTTTCTATTTTAGAAGGTTATTAGGTATTAATTCAATTTCTTTTGAATAGACCTATTCAGACATATTTTCATGTGTAAGTTTTAGTAGATTGTGTCTTTCAAGGAATTAGTCCATTTCACCTTGGTTGTTAAATTTGTAGGTGTAAAGTTCACTACATTCTTGTATTATCCTTTTAATGACTATTGAATCTGTAGTGATGTCTTTTTTCATTTCTGTTATTAGTAATTTGTATCCTCTCTCTTTTATTCTTATTTAGCCTGACTAGGGGTTTATCAATTTTTTTTGATCTTTTCATATAACCAGCTTTTGTTTTGTTGATTTTCTCTATTCATTTCCTGTTATTATTATTATTTTTTTAAATTTCATTGATTTCTGCTCTAGTTCATATTATTTCTTTTTGGATTTAAATTGTTCTTCTCTTTGTAGTTTCCTAAGATGGAAAATTAGGTTATTGATTTCCCAATATTTTTTTCTTTATTCTCTCTACTTCTCCCATTACTTCATGTAGCTTCTTTTAAAACTATATTTTTATTGGTGGGAATAAATATGGACAAAATGTAGAAATGGAGCAAAAACTATTCCAGCTCATTCTTTTTTTTTTTTTTTTACATCAATCTCAAGTTCTGTTTTACAGTAAAAGACCCATATCTCATACCTCTTCTCCATTAAAAGCAATTTAGAAGGGAGAGGGTGCATATTATTATTATGAAATAAACACAGAGATGGCATTGGAAAAAGACCATTAGAGCCAATGAGAGCTCATTAGTGAAAGTCAGGTTCTAAATGCCAATCTGAAAGAGCAGAGCTAAATTTAAAGTAAAAAAAAAAGAAAGAAAGAAAGAAAAAAGGTGATATACCATCTCTTTGGTAATATTTGAAATGCCAGTTTTACTACTCTTTGAAAGAAATACTGTGAAATCACACATTTTCATAACACTAAGGACAAAACTCAAAATACTTTTAGGTGTTCATACATAAAATTCACACATTACATATATTTTTTATTTCAGAATTCATATTCTAGGTAATGTACCCCCATTCACATCAGATCTTACAAAATTTAGAATAAAATGATACAACATAATATAAGGAGCAATCTCCTTTAAAAATTTCTAGTCTGTATACACACAAGCAGACCAAAAAGTATTTGTTTTTCATATTCTTTCCTCCTACTATAGCTCAACCAATATGCTTTTAGTAAGAGTGGGCTTTACTGCCTGCATTTATTCCTTCTCTCAAAATTCACTCACTAATCCCTTGTTTTCAGGCTTTCACTCTCAACAGTCTAAAGAATTTCTTCCATCAAAAACTACTAATAAGTAGCAAAGAGCTAAGTCCATAATAATTTTATGTTATCTTTCTGACTGTAGTCTTTTAAACGCTCTTCCTATTTCTAATGTCTCCAAATATTTCTCTGACTCCTTTTTTCAGTTCTTACATTCTTTGGGAGGGAGTGCCCCTGGTATAATGCTTAGATCTCTTTCCCCTCATTAAATTATCAATTATCATTCTAATCCATTTCCATAGCTTCAATATGACATTTATAGAAAAGACTTACAAATCTATTTGTCTAACACTCCACAGCATTGCACAGGGATTGATAGCATTAACTGTTTTGACACTCAGCTTAGCTGTAATATTGCTGTATGCAAGCAATGATTTTGTACCACCTCTCTAAACATCTATGATTTCATCTGCAGAAAAATGAATACTAAGATTTCTTATCTCATTGGATTGTCCAACTAAACTACATAGTTTATTTATATTGTTATTATCTGAGTGTTTGACACAAATAGACAAATACTCAACAAATACCCACTAAAGAGTTATCATTTCTACATTTCCTGCAGGTTTTAGCTGATCTCCTAAATAGGCAACCCATGGTTGATTTACTATCCCTATCATAGACTATCAACTCTATTACATTTATCCATAGTATTGATTAGATATTATAATATCAATAACTTTACTGTATCAACAACTGTGTTGTTCATAAATTTCTTGAGGGTAGGCAGATACCACATCTTGCTTGTATTTATATTTCTAGTGCCTAGCATAAATTAAATAATTGGCATAAAGTCAAAGTAAAGGCCTAGGCTAGGATTCAAACACAAGCCTGATACCAATGTTGTGCTCACTCTCCATGCATTGTATGGACTCAGGTAAAGTGCTTACAGTGCTCTGACTTTGGCGGCGGTTACATGCTTACTCCATATAAACTTCTGGGGTTGGTCAACTAATCTAGTCTCTGATAAATGTTCATTAACAAACTTTTTCTTTGGTCCAGAGCTGAGTTAATAACCAGTAATTGAAAGTAATGGCCTCTGGCTGTGAGATAGTCCCACTGAAAGGATGTGGGCCAGCTAAGAGTGTTTCATACTTGCTAAGAGTTTCGCCCTGCTGAGCTCAGAGCAGAATCAATCTAGGCTTTACATTGAATGTGAGATACTACAAAATAACAAAGCCTTTTAATACTTATTGAAATCAAGCATGTACTATATAATCTGCAGAGATTTTATTTCTGAAAGGTAATGGTCACCTTTTCATTTATCGTAGTAAGTGACACCCAGAAGCTAAAAAAATAGCAAAACAAGAATTGCAGTTTTCAAAAACTACCACAAGAATTTGGTTGTTTCTATTTTTAAACCCAAAATATCTTTCATGTACTCTTCTTATTCTTTCTAAATTTTTAATAAAATTGTCTTCCACAATTCATGTGGCAAACAGCATTTCTCCAATTTATAGTTCCATGATTTAAACAATATGATTAAAAAATTGCATCTATTATTGAAAAAAACTTTAGAATGCAAGACTCCAAAGAATTTTATAATATTAACTACACAAATATTAAAAAGACTTTAAAGGCTAGTAATATTACACAAAAAACAGGCACCATAAAAAATTAGCTTAAATTATGATAAGGTCATTGTTAGAGGCATAAGGAAATCAGGACGGCATCCGGACTAACACTCATTCTATTCAGGAAACTTCTACAATATTTCTTATAAGTATCCATTCATAATTTGAAGATATTTATGGAAAGAATAAGCAATATTATTTAATTGTTCTACCACTCTGTTTAAAAATTTTGTTATTAGGGTGAAATAATGGTTCTCTATAACTTCCCTTCATTGGTGCTTGACTAAATCAAAATATGTCTCTTTTCAAATGGTATTTCTTAAACTTTTGAATATCAGGATTATTTTCCTTTTAGTCCTTTTCCACTGTTAGGATCACAGCACTCTGTGTAAATCTAGATCTGTGCCCAAATAATAATACTCATAAAAATAACACTTAGAAATAAAAATCATTAATTGAATAACTTCAAGTAGGTTTATGCAACCAGAAAAGCAAAATGCTACTGTAAACAGTAAAACAACCTATTTCATTGGAAATCTTAAAGGAAAAGGAATGTGATAAGATAAAATGAGTTTGTTTGGAAACCAATCACATTTAAATAGTATTTCATAAAAGAGCTTTAGGTTCATGTATTTTAATGAAAACTCTTGGTTTGATGTTTTTAAACAGATGAGTTTGTAAATATTTTTAGGAGATGTCTATTTAAGAGACCACTTCTGCCACCTGGTGTAAAAATACTCAAATTACAAGAAAAGTATTTGAGGAATACAGAGTTCAACTTGAGAGTTCAACTTGAAAATCTAAATATATAATTTAAAATGCATATTGTAGGCATATTATGACAGTAGAAGGCATAAAATAAGTTCAATTTAAACTGATCAAACATAGTTAAAATTTTGTGGAAAATATTAATAGAAACAGGCTGTGTAAATCAAAAATTGAGTTAAAGTAAAAGTGGTAAATGTTGTCATACTCATTTGGACAAATTTCTTAAACTTTTAATTTTCAAAACAAAATTAATTTAATTTGTTCAATAACAAAGGCCTCCACAGCTCGTCTGGCAGAAGAATGGTCATTACTTTGTCTTCTTTTTGAAGACAAAATTTCAGGACTTCAAACTCACATGCTTTGTTTTTCTCAAGGGTTCTTAAGGGATCAGAAGCATCACCTGGCCCTTGTTAGAGATTCAAATTCTCAGGACAACCTAAGAGCTACTAAATGAGAAGCTTTCTGTATGACAGCCAGAAATTCCTGTTTTAACAAGGCCTCCAGGTGATTCTGATTCTTGCTAAAGTTCAGTTTATCTTATATTTTCTGAGCATATATATTTGTAGTAGATGATTTAGATGAAAGCTCCAGGATACACATTGGTGGTTTAAATTTATCATCTCATTTAAATGCACCTTCTTATTTCACAAATTACATAATCCAGATATTAAAACTTAACTTCCCATTGTCCATTTTGTTCACAAGGGGAAGAATTAAAACCAGTACTTGACACCGTAAACCTTTGCTCCATATTTATTCTCTTTCTTTATGCCTTTAATTATTTTCTTTCTCTGCAAATGGTCACACACTACAATTTTCAAGATCAAGCTTTCAATTCTTCAATCCTAGAATTAACTCCATCCTAATATGATCAACCGCTACGTCTTTTTTCCGGACATTTTCTAAAATCATCAGGGGGGCAAAAATGAATAATCTTAAAAGTAATTTAAAATGTATATGTATTTGGAAAATATGGATTTCAAGGAATAAGTTTTTCCAACACTTTAAACAAGCTCTCAATTATCCTGTTACCTTAAATAAATTAAACAAGAAAAATGACCACCAGGCTGTCTTTGATAGGGCATTTCAGTTAAATGTATCTTGCTTTTGCATTTACTTTTTGTGATGAAAAAATTTTTTTCAAGCAATAAATTTTTTTTCAAGTTTAAAGTGAGATTGTTCTGGTTGAAGTGGGGAATCTAAAAAGTGTTTCAAGCAGCTGTTCCTTCCATAGCTCCAGAGACATGTCTTTGAGACCCAAATTTTTGCATGGTTAAGTCTGAAAACTTTGATCTAAAACATTTTTTTCTCTGGGTATCTTTGTATGTATTACAGATAACAAGGATTACTATAAACAGAAAGTGTTTTTTTTTTTTTTTTTGCTTAGACAGAATAATCAACCAATAAACTGAATACTAGAAGAGAGAAACAAGAAATTTCTCAGATGTTGAATAGAAAGCATTCAGGCTGTGTTCTACATGTAAAGACACTATTATTCTTTCAGACTGGAAGGCTCTCTGATCCTTCTGTGTTCATTTAGCAAGTTCTATTTATTCTTGAAAACCCCAATAAAGCTCTATTTCTTTTGTAAAGTTTCCACCAAAGAAAGTCAATCTTTCTACTGCAATAATTTTTATCATAAACAGATTTCTAACATTACATGATACACAAACATTTTACTAAAATTATTTGCGGACATTCATATCTCACCTCGAGTTGTTATAATTCCTCACTCAGCTATATCCAACACCAAATATAGATATGGCATGGGATAGGCACTCAATAAATGTGTATCTAAGTAATCAAAACTACAGAGAAAAGTTAAGGCAATTATTTATGTAAAATGGTTTTAAGACTCAAAAGAAAACTGATTAGACTAGAAGCAAATGCTTTTTTGTTCATAATAATCCAAACTTCAATTTTCTGCTTTATTGTGAGTATATAGATCAGTTTATAAAATTATCTTGATTTTTGAAATACTTTTGAGGACATTTCTTTTCTACTCAATGTTTGTATTGACTTATTTAAACATATTTTTAATCTAACTAATCTACAGATAAATAGCAATGTATGGATGGCAGTCTGATCATTTGGGATTACAAATAGATTTATCAAAATACGGACTTCCAGCTATGTTAGGAAACATTATCCAATAGGATTCAACCAACTTTTAAGAAACCATTTCAATGAAAGCTTGAACTCAAACAATTGTTTCTTAATATATACAGATATTTTGCTTATTTAAAGTAACTGATATAATTAGTGAAAACAGTCTACTTTCATCTATAAGTAAAATAAATTAAACCATATATTTGACCATATAGAGATATAAACTTATCATATAAATTTTCCTATTTAATTTATTTTACTTTTTTTACCCTAAAAATTTTTTTGGAGCACTTCAAATTGAAAAAAGAAACAACCACTGCACAATCACACATATGTACAAATACATAAATAAGAACATGCGGCCCTTTAGTGAAAATACTAAATCGCATAAAAACATATCCACATATCCATTTAACCATAAAAATACTGGATTTGCCACATTTTAAGCTGGTGATAATTACATTTCTACAATTCATATTTCTTTTCATCCTTAATCAAATTCAATTCAATTTAGTGACTTACTTTAAACATTTCAAGAACAGAGTTAATTAAGTATAATAGGATAGGCTGTTTTAAATGTTTAAAAGAAATAATTAATTGAAAACAGATGATGGATCAGTATAATGAGTGAGTTAATAGAAAAATAATATTGAGCATTATATTTGCAGGCTTTGCATATCATTAGAAGCATTTAAATATATCCTTGATCTCAAAACACTATATGTTGTGATTTCCATCCTGTGCTCCTTGAAGCCCTAGAGATTTCGCATAGGCCCCTCAAGGGCTGCCAGGAAAAAAAGAGAGAGATATGGTACTCCAGACCTTCTCGCCACAATTTAGGTTTTATTTAGAGGGGCTATCATTTCCCTCTTCCTTTTCCTCTTCCTCCTTTCTTTCCTCCGCCCCTTTTTCCATGTATGATTTTGCTAGAATAAAGTCTCATGACAAAAAGAGATGAAAAACTAATGTTATAAGGAATTTAGAGAAATCTTCACAGACCTTAATTTACTCTGTGTGCTAAAAAATATATATATATATATGTTGAATGCATTGATGACCTCAAACTAAATGATATCTCTGAGATTAAGTAACTTCCCAAAACTTCCTCCCAGAAATGTTTGTCTAATTTCTAAATTGTTATAAATGAGAGATCTTAAAATCCAATCTAAAATCTAGAATAATTGCTATTTTTTTCAATTAAAAATTTTATCAAATATCAATTTCTGTTTCAATAAATATTGAAGAAAGTTTTATTAGTTATTGAATATAATTTTAATTTTACTGTAACTTCAAAACAAAAAATGCCAAGCATATGTCTCATGAAAAAAAAAGATGTAGTTCATTAGCACTTGCTATTAATTATTGTAATTCCTTTATGTTGAAAAGGTTATTCATCAATATTTCAGTAATATATTGATCCTAGGCTCCTTTTAAATTGTAAGAAATATTTCGTTGATTAGAAGAATTTTTAATTCAATCAAGAAAGAAAAAAATTGGCATTGAAAATTTATAAAGTAAAAAAGTCATAAATTAATATTAAACGGTACTTGGTTAGCAGTATTTTCCACATGCTCCCCCAAACTCTACAAAATTATACATGGAAACAAATATCATTGTATTTAGTAGATATCATACTATACTGAAAAGTAGATCTGTTAGCTTCTAAGAAACTAGAAAGAATTCCCATCACATATAATTATAGTGTTGAAATAAAAAATATAATATTTAGATGGCCAGACTATGTTCACTAAAAAAAAAAAAAAAAAAAAGGAGGGGGCTGAAACAAAAATAAACACATATGCACACACCATAAAGAGTTCATATTTTGCTAGCATTATCTGTCCCTTTGGATCTAAAATTCAAGTGATTATATTAACCAATAATTAGGCCAGTCATCTGTTTGCCACTTAGGTAATTCCTGAAGTATCCCACATGCTGAGCTTCATTTTCTAATTTTCTCCTCCCTACAGTATCACTCTTACAATGTCCATTAGAAATGTCGACATCCAGAAAATACGCTGGTATATAGTAAATATAGGGAAGATGTTGATGGAGCCGACCTACAAGTAAAGAGTTACAGGCTTGAGCATAATAAAGAATAATCTTCCTAATTCTTGGGAATGCAATGTGATTTTTCATCAATGTTTTTTAGAGTGTCAGAGAGGCAAGCATTGGAAAGATGGGAAAAGATGCAATATCAATGGTCACAGGACTTCACTAAATGGACCTGCTTAAACACTGAGAAGTAATCCAGGAACCCGACAACACCTGTCCCATATATGAGAACCTTGGAATACCCAGGAAAGTCAAGAATAATTAACAATAAGCCTAGAGAGACAATCCTCCCTCTAAAGATAAGCAGGAAAATAATGTTTACAAATAAAAACTTATAGAACATCATCCCAACAAATCAGAGAGAGAGGTAATTACTGATTCTGACTTATTTGTAGAAAACTAGATATTTTTCTAAAAAAAGTAGTTTAAATCTCTTTAGAAAGTTAAAAGGACATGTGAAAATGTATCTTGTATAAAATCATAGCAGAAAACTGTAAGGAATAAAATAGAGATAAAAAGCCAACAGAATGACATAAAGAAGAAATATAATTGTCAAGGAATCAAAATTTCAATAGCACTCCTGGAAGTCTTAGAATAAATGCCTAAAAGAAAATGAAAACAAAGAATATAGAAGATAAATTTGGGAAGCTCTTGGAATATGCAGGTTAGTCATGAAATAAAAGCAATAAGGGACAAGATAGCAGATTTGAAAAGCTGAGAGTAGAGTCATCTTAAGCATTATAGGTGACACTGGGGAAGAAACCAGATAATTCTATTTTCAGGGCCACATCTTAGCAAAATCCCAGGCACTGACTACCAATTATTGCTTGTGTCCTTTTCTTCTAAAACTGGCCTTTTAGGCTGCATGAAATCAATGAATCTATAATCATGAATTTTCAATACAGAAGGTCAGAAAAACCAGTAATATATTACTGGTTTATACAAAAGTATACTTTTGTATACTACTTTATACAAAAGTAAGATTCACTTGGTCAATTTTAAATATGGCTCTGTCTGCACCTTTGCAACCTTGAAAAATACCAGCCATCCTAGAATAACTCTAAAACAGGACTTGGGATACTGACCGAGGATGGTGGTAGTCAGTGGGTATGGATCCAGTTAGTTCAAAAAAAAAAAAAAATATATATATATATATATGTATAAATATGTAAATGTATATACACACATATATGCACATGTATGTATAATATTTTATATGTATACATAAACACACACACACACATATATAAATACTTAAAAGGAGGCAGACATTGAGCTAGGAGTTTCAGAATTAAAACAAACTAAACATGGCTCCCACTTTCGAAACTTTATGGTAAACTGAAGAATACCTCTCTAAAACCATTTCCAGTATTGGCTTTCTAGAAATAATTGCCATAGTATTCAGACTTTTGAAAAGTCAAGGAGAAAAGAATAATTTAATATATATAAATCCAGTCTTAAAAAGAAAAAAGAAGAAAATGTAAACACAGGAATTTTGTTGGTACTTATGAAGATACAGTGTGTTTTGAGTAATTCACCTATTTTCTGCCTGATTACTTTAATCATGTCTGCAAGCTCTTCCAGTTCTTGGTATCCTGGATAGCTCAAAGGAGCCAACCTAGCTCATAACTCAAAACTTCCCTCTCTAAGGGTTCCAAATTATTCCTGTTTAAAAAATCCCTGCGTTTGCATTTTCTTTTTTATTGCATATCCATAGTTAGATAAGGATGTACTTCAGCAAAATCCATTGCCCCTACTGGCATGCAGAGTGCCTCTGACAGCGTATTGGATTTTAGCAGTTTGTCTAGTAGCAAAAAATTTGGTTTGCTCAAGTACATTTAATTCTGTGACACAAATGAGTATTTCAGGAAGCCCAAAAGAAACAAATCTTTTTACACCTTAGAAATTGTCTCAGCAATTGTGAAAAATCAATATTAGTCTTCTTAAATATGTGTAACTTGACACAGGGATTTCGGCCATCGTTAATCACACCACACTTTATGACAGTGTTGTTCATAATAATTTAGTTCTTTTGTTGAGCTTTAAACTAAAGGATATCTTCCTTCTCGATTATTGAAAAATGAAATAATGTTCTTTGCTATCCATGTTTTTAGCTAAGACTATAAGGAAACATTTTAAAGTTTACTTTCATAATTGTGTGAGGATGTGTGGCATCAAGGTACTAATTCACTTGCTGAAGTAAGTACATGCTAGACATCATTTTTGATGCTTAATATACACAGACAATCTAATGTTCAGTCTCTAAAAAAAAAAACCTAAGTAGCAGGTGGGGTCCACAAGGCTGAGTATAAGTTAGCCCAGAGAAAATTTTTGAAAAACAGAGATGCCCGTGAAAGTCATGGTTGAATTTAGACAAGAAATGATGTTTCACAAGGAAAAGCAGGAATCTGTTTCTGGTACAGAAAGGACAGCAGTTTTGGGAACATAACTAGAGAACTTGCAAAAATGTTTTCTCTATTTGTGGTTTAAATACTAACTCCTTGGTATGGCAGAAGGAAGTGGTGGTGTGGTCAGATAATACACTGATACCAGAACAAAATACTAGACCTATACAACCAAGTCTTTTAAGCTCATTTAATGAGTGATGGGATCTTTAAATAACAGGAACTTCAACTTAGCAGGAATTGATAAAAGTGACCCCCAAAGTGACAGTAGCAGTTGAAATTTCAAAGCGTATAAGAAGAAGAGTGCACAAAGATTGTTGGGCAAAGCTGGCTAAAGCAAAATGATAAAAAAAATAAACTAAAGTAGCAAATGTTACATTCTCTATTTTTACTTTCTTCCAACCCATGCCCTACCTATGCAGTTTTTTGGACAAACTTTTAAGTAAATTTTAAAAATTTTATTTTCCCCCAACTTTATTGAGATATAATTGATGAATAAAAATTATATATATTTAAATATACTACTTGATATTTTGATATAATCACCACAATTGAACTAGGTAGCATATTCCTTACCTCACATAGTTATCGTTTTCTTTGTTTTTTTTTTTTCATTTTTTTTGTGTGTGGTGAAAACACTTAAGATCTATTCTCTACCAAATTTCAAGTACAACAACACGGTATTATTAACTATAGTCACGTTATTTAAAATTAGATCTTCTGATGAGAAACATCTATTTTGACTTGCTGTGTAGGCATTTTATAGCATAGACATCCCTGCTCACACTCAAGAGTCTGGACAATAAGATAAGGATCTGAACTTAGAATTTCTTCTACAAGTACCCACTTTGCTTTTCCAGAGGCACCTTTTAAAATAACCACTTAAAGCTGAGCCTACAAAGTTAGTAACCTCAGCCCCAACAACCTTGTAAGTAATAGGTGCTTGCTACCCTCCTTTCTATTTCCTGCTTACTAGTGACCTGGGACAGAGGGCTGCCCTTCCCCCAGCTCTTTGTGGCCAACCCTCTCCTAGTTTTGGAATAGGTAAGTTATAAATCTTTTGACCTTACTTCCTTCATGTGAGTGTATTGAAACTGCACCTTCAAACAAAAGGACCCCAGGGTTTTCACTTTCTCACACAGTGGGGGCCAGGATGCTGGTGAGCCATGTGGGTGGCTTCTATCTCCTCATTTATAATCTGCATATTCATAATTTTAATATACCATCTATGACCTCCCACACAGATCTGCAGAATTCATCCTTCTTGCATAACTGACACTTTGTACACTTAATCCTTCCTCATTAAATAACCTAAGAAATCTTCCTCCAGTTCTTCTACTTACTAGCTGGGTAAGTTACTAAACTCTCCAAGCTCAGCTTCTTCAGCTGCAAAGTAGCAATCATAAAAATAATTCATAGGGTTTTTGTAAAGATTAAATAACTTTGTACATTACAAGCAGTTAGCTCAGTGTCTGGCACATATTCAACACCCATTAATTAGTTATTGCTTTTGTGATTCTTACTCTGGTGCTTTGACAAAAGTAATGCCCACAAATACCCATTGAGCTGCCCACAGCCACACAGTCTAGGGAAGTGAAAATTAATTCTTGATCAATAAATATAGAGATAAAAATATTTAAGTGGTTTAAAATATTTTGAGAACTTCTATTCATTTTGAAGCTCATAATGACTTTAGAACAGGGGTCCCCAACCCCCAGGCCAAGGACTTGCAGTGGTCGGCCAGTTAGGAACCAGGCCACACAGCGGGAGGTGAGCACAGGGTGAGCAAGTGAAGCTTCATCTGTATTTGCAGCCACTCCTCAGTGTTAGCATCACCACCTCAGATCATCAGGCATTAGATTCTCATAAGAATCCCAATCCCTTGTGCCAAAAAGGTTGAGGACCACTGCTTTAAAAGGAAGGAATAAGAGGACTTATCCTCTCAGTCCAAATGGGTAAAGACATGGTGACCTAGAGAAGTCAAGTGACTTACCCACCGAGTCAACCAGTGACAGAACTAAAGCTCTGATTTCTGGAGGCCTAGTCTCTCTCTTGTCAAACACTCCATCTGACACACAGAGAGGCTCTTTTTCTGCCCTGATGATTAGGACGGCGTTAGAGAGAAATACATCTGAATGGTTCAGAGAAGCAGTCATTTAATCATCAGCCCAAGAAGATTATGCAGCACTTCCACACAAGGCCTCACTTACTTTTCTAATTAAGAGAGTTTAATTTCTAAAATCTTTTGAATATAATAGGATCTTGATGGAATTCAACTCTAAGGAGCACAATATTAAAAAATAAGTGTTTGTGACAGGTATGGGATGATAGAAGAAAAATTAAATTAGTAACACTGGTAACATCAGAAAACCAAATGAACATTCACACTTCTAGGACAGGAGGTGTATCATGTACACATACAACTAATTAATATGTACATTCTTTTTCACTTATAAATGGAATATCATAAAAGACCAGGTAGGTATAAGCTATCTGCTGTTAGACACTGTTTGCAAGCACATGGCAGTAACGGGTTAATGGCTTGGGTTCACAGCCTCAGTAATGAACGTGCAAGCTCATTAAAACTGGCATCGGTATTGACAGCACAGCACACACCAAGGTGTTATCAATCGAAGGTGCGAAATGAGATCAGCTTTTAAATTATTTTCAGCAACTCCATATAGCCCATAAAAACAAGGAGAAAAGAGCTTCATGTCATATGCTTCACACTGAAGATTTCTTGTGTGAAAAAAAAAGCAGAGAAATTTCTGTGAAAGCTGACACCATTCTCTAGGTACTGTCTTAGATCAACCTGGCAGTGGTTTCCTAAACCATTTAAATATTAAAACTGTGGTATAAACCATATTTTCATGTTTACTTGAAGATAAAATGATAAAATTTTTATTATTTTAATGTGATTATTTCTAATCTCATACTATGTTAATCCCATTAAAGTATCCTTATCACATGATCGCCCAACCTTTCTAGAATATAAACAGGGAAGGAGAACTCACTACTTTCTATCTTGGTCTCACCAAAAGTTGGAAAACTATAGTTGCCAGATATGACTTATTGCAGCTGAGCAGACATACATCCCTTGCATATATTCTTAATGATAAACTCAATCATTCAGAATTAGCACAATTCCAGAAACTAGCTATGATCAGAACAGAATGCTCCCATTGACTACATCCCTAAAATTGCTCTATTTCTTCTCTCTACTTTGATTATATTTATGCCTTTAGCTTTTCCAACCATTAGTATTCTACACTTGTATTGGTATCCTTGGGTAAAACAAGATTCATAAGATGTTGTATTGGTATCCTTGGATAAAACAAGATTCATAAGATGTTAGCAATCATTCAAAAATTGGTAATAATTACTTGAAGGTTCAAAATACTATTCTTTTCACTTTTTGTTTAATGGATAGTATTCCATAAAAAGTTGTATAAAAGATGCCATAACGAGACTATTTCCTTCTCATACTTTCTATTCTGCTCAAAACACTTAATTTTCATTTGAAACAAGGCATAACTAATATTTTAATTCATAGATAGATATGTAGGACACAAAATGCATTGTCGTTAGTGATGATTGAAAAAAAAACAAATGTTTTTTGCATCTTATTTAGCAGCATAAATTGGGTATTCAGTTTAACTAATGTCATTTAGCAAGTCTATTAGAAATAGAAAAAGAGTAGAATCAAATTTTAAAATAGCAGCAAACTGTAAAATAGTAATATTAATTTTACTATTACTCTAATAAGATTCCCACTAGAACCAGGTTATAGCACTCTAGTCATATTGTCATTTGCTTTAAGGCCTATTCTACAACATCTGGATTTGAATAATTCCAAAATAAGAAAACCAGAGAGCTCTCTTGTGTCATTTAGTCAAATACTCTAATCACATCAATGAAGGACCTGAGGTTCAATAAGGTAATGAGAGTTTTCCCAAGGTGAATATTTAACAATTAAGACTGAACTCCTGAATCCAGTATAGTACTCTGTTTTCTATTCCACATGAAGTTTTAAATTCCAGTTGTGTGCATCTTATCTCAGAGTTCTTGTGTAAACTGGTTAGAGAAGTTTCACTGTTTCCTACATTAAATATATAGCATATGCTTAATCTTATATCTAAAAATAATTAATGTCTCCTTATGTTATTTGTCTTTCTCTTAATAGTCTTTTCCTTAACATATTTGTTTACAGTTACTATGCTCATCATTATCTGAAAGAAACAGTAGAACATGTGAACTTAAATTTTAATTTTGCCACCTCTAGCTGTGTGGCCTTGAACAAGTCACCTACTTGTTTTAAACCTCAGATTCTTCATTTATAAAATGAACACATTATTACTTAGAGAACTATAAACATTAGATATAATAATTGAAAATGCAAAGCATGGCTCATGGCTACTATAAGATGCCCTCCAAATAACTTTTAACATATGTAGATAAAAACTGTCAGATAAAGTAGAGGCAAAAGAATAAAAAGGGGTTCAAAAAACAAAATGTGCTCTGTGTGTCCTTGATCATAGTGAAGAGAGAGGTGTGAGACATGGAGATGTGTCTTGAATTCTAGGGAAAATAAAGTTAACCAAACCTTATAATCTTGATTAAATATTTCTTATACCTCTACTTATCTCTACTTCCTGCTCTCATTGACACACTTTTCATTACTAATTTCAGTCCTTAATCCATAAATATGAGTAAAGATTCTGTACACAATGGAGAAAGAACCTTTATATTTATAATTTCCTTGAGCAAAAGGACTATATTTATTTATCTTTATATCCTTATATTTTTTGCAATGCTTGATAAATATCTGTTAAATGAATAAAAGGATGTGTAGATAAATAGATCTAAAGATAGATGTCAACGTCAAGTGTCTTTTAATCTGTATTACTGTTAACAAACCCAGTACCTGGGCCAACAAAGACAAGAACAACCATAACTGTATAGAATTCATTATGGCTGTGAGAATACCATTTATGTTATTGCATATCTTTCAAATTATAACAGATCCCACTTGGAATATACAAAACCCTGGGCGGGCATATAGTTGGAACTCAGTAATGCTTGTTGATGATCTCTAAGCATGACTGTTTCATCTCTCACTTAGACTATTTTTCCTTTTAAAATAAATCTAACTATAGTTTTCTATTTCAAAATGCAAACTGTAGCATAAAAGTTTAGCTCTCTTAATCTAAAGTTTGTTATATGTTTCAAATTCACTTTAAATACGTTAACATAATCATCATATTTCTAAAACACAGAAATATTATTTTCCTTAAAACTTTTTTTTCCTGAAATGTTAACAGTGGTTTTATGCGTAAATACTTTTCCCTACTCTCTCTGATGTTTAGTATGAATATTATCATTTTAAGACAAGCTGCAATTTTAAAATAATTTCTTTAAAGAAAACTATTTAATTCAAATTTCAAACAAAAGTTTGAATATTTGCAGTTAATATGTAAGGTTTTCATAGTATGATTTTAAGTACTTTTAATATAAATTAAATTTAATTTCAACTTTAGCAAAATCACAATGCAACATGTAAATCATATAACAATAAAAACTGTGGTTTCTTTTTTTGTAATTTGGAGAAAGTAAACATGCTTTAATGGCATGCTTTTGTAAGCACTTCTTTAATTTTGGCAGAAAATGATTCACTCTTGATAGTAAGATACTTTGACATACATTTCTTTTAAAAAGGCTAGTCATAATAACAATTAATTATATTCTTAACATCATTTTCAAATCTCTAAGCTATGAATCAGGAACTAGGGATGTCATAATTTCAACAGCCCTCTATGTACTTACATTATTGGAGACAAAAATAAAACAGAGTGAACTAAAGGGAATAATCGGCCTCAACTCCTTAGAGAATAGGTTGTAAAACTTCTATTATAAGACCCCATACCTCTTAACAAAGCACATCGCTTCTCACAGAACAGTCTCATTCTTCCAGAGTTAGTAGTAACCTTACACTTTTTTCTGTTCCTCTCTCTGTTAATCTTTGGACAAAAAAAGAGCATATTCTGTCTTTCATGCCAGCTTTGGTACAAAGAGTGGGGGAAGGTTCTTTTTAAGAGCTACTATAGAAAAAATTAAAAATAACTCATCAGTCTATCAGAAAATTATTTATTAAATTGGCATAATTCTGTTTTCTTTGGCATCTACAGTTGTGGATATGCATGTTATTATTGTGAAAATATTGTGCATATAAATCTGTATTCTGCTATTTTCACTTAACATTTTATTCTAAGCATGTTCTAATGTCACTAATTTTATTCAAAGACCAGTTTTAGTGGTGGTATAATTTATTGTTAAATAGATGTAAAATAATTTATCTACCCACATAGCTACTTTTATGTGTTTAGTATCTATTCAATAGTTTGTCCTTATAAATTCTCTTGCAATAAAAATATAAATTATCTTCAAAAACCTCATAATCATTAATTCAAGTCTACCTTAGTTAAATATCAGCTTGGTTGATAGTTATCAAAAATAAAAATTGTGAACAAGAAAATAAAAAATAAGAGTTAAAATTCTGATTTAGACTAATGAGAAAGTGATAATGCTGTCGGAGTCCACCAGCTCCCTGTGCGCAAATAAATCCAACAGTTTCTGCAACACATTCTAAATGAATTAAGGGACAAAAATCCTACCATAAAAAGTAGTACCAAACAAATGAACAAAAAAATAACAGACTAGATTTATTTGATTCCCCTAATGAGTGTCCCTAATTATTATAAATATTAATATCATTTACAATAAGTTGTTTTATTACTCATGAAGATTATAACAACTCTGTTCAATATTCTAGATATAATTCATCAGGATGAGACTTCCAGGGGCATTTATTAAAAATATATCATGTCCACAGAATCTCTAAAAACAATTATAAGGACCCCTATCATTTGAAGATTCTAAGTCTCTGGAATTTTGCTTTATTTATATAACATTTTTTTTCTTTTTCTTACCTTTTTTTCTTTTGCTTTTTACATACATTTGCTCATTGAATTATCACTATGCTTCTACCTATAGAAACAATTACTCCCAGTTTAGATGAAGAAACCAAGCCTCAGAAGGCTTAAAAAAGTGCTGCAAGGCCCTGGCTTGCCTCATTTTATTGACTCTCCTATTTCAATATGTCATACTATTGCACACCATTGAAAGATAACAGGTTTAAATATCTATGTTGGACTATCATGTGGGAGATGAGTTCAATTAGCTCCAGTAGGAGTCGAATAAGAACACAATTAAGTTCAGAGGCTCAAATATTATTACTCATTTCAGCTAGCCATTTTTCAAAAAAAGAGTTAAGCAGCTCACATGCTGAATGGACATTAGGAAAGGTAAGTTTGTAGAGATCTGGAAAAAAAAAAACTATAAACACTATGAGAAAAAGAACTGAAATGAACTCTCCAATGATTGTGGATCATGTGGACCTACCTTTACATATCAAAGAAATATTATACCTTATCTCATTATGCTAACTAAACTATTTATCAAGCACTTCTTAAGTCCAGGCAAGGTTCAGATTACTGGGGTAACACAAATGTGAACATGATACAAGTCCTATTTCTCAGGGTTTACTGTCTTTTAGAGCACAGTTACTCTAAGGGTGATGTCAATGACTATAGCAATTTGGGAAGTGTTGGGCACTGGTACACAGTGGGATAGATTTAATTGAGAATAAGAATTTAGAAATGTCGTAGTACTTTGACATTGCTATGAGATCCAAATACATAACAGACTACTGTCAACTGAGCAAGTGAACTAGTGGATGAGCCAGTGACAGACTAGCTATACACAGTACAACCTCATTACATGATGTTATAACGTAACATTAGTTTGCCCACTGTAACTGAATACCCTTAAAATCCAGAATCTAATTTTTGATCAAAATATAAATTAAATGATCTATACTCTGCAGGATATATTTTAGAATTGGCTACTAGTAAAGAGTTGAAGATAAATTTGAAAATACAGTATCTCTTGACTCATTTTGGATTAAAGCTTAAAATAAACATCCTGAGATTACTAAAATTGCTTTACAATCTCTTCTATTACCATCATCCTTATTTTGAAAACTGATTTCTTCTCTACCCAGAGTATTATTAAAATAAAAAATAGAAACAGTCAAGATATGTATTATCCTCTATAAGTAGTGCTATCATCAATTTAACCTAGATTAATTAACAAGTAGCAAGAAAACTCACTTTTCACATTAAAACCTTTAAAAATGGATATGCCAGTTCTTGCTCAAAATCTGAGAATAGTTATTTAATGTGAATAATCACTATATCTCTCAATATTTGTTTAATTTTTATTTAGGAAAAATATAAGAACAATCCCATTTGTCTGTCTACAGTCTCTCAAAGTAATATATAAAATTCCTTTATTTTATTGCAATATTTTCCCCTTATTATATTTTTAAAATGTAATTTTCGATCTATTGAATATCATAATATAAAATGTGGGGTTGTATTTGAAATATTTATATATCTTATTTTTTAGTAATTATTTTTATTATATTTTTTAAGCTATTGATGCATGCCAAATTGGAAATAAAAACAAATGAATTACACTTAAAATAGTCTTTCACAATAGTTTTTCACAATAGTTTTAGAAATATTCTGTTAGAAGAGATTAGACATGATATTATAATTGAGGCAAAAATTTCTATATAGGAGAATCAAACTCTAGAGAAAGGTCATGTTGCTCACAGCTGGCAGGGAAATAAAATAGTCATTGGCTTTGTACCTGAGCATTAGGTTCTAAGTGGAATAAAATTAGGGCTTTCATATTAGAGAAGGGATTCCAGATAGAGAAAATGATGGCTAAGTCAAAGATACAAGCAAGTTTTGGTACTTATGAGAAATATCAAATAGTGTAATGTAGATGAAACATAATGTTAAGTAAAATAGTAGAAAAGAGGTTAAGCTTGATTCTGAGAGGATTGGAATACAGAGGGAGGAGTTAGAATTTATTCACTTGGCAAAGGGGCTCCACTGATGCTTCTTGAGAAGTGCATTAAAAGTTTCTAGCTAGGACTTAGAAAGTTGTATTTGATAGGAGACTGTTGAAGGGGTTGGAGACCTATGAGACTAAAATAGGTGAGAGCAATTTTTTTTTTCTTAATTAGTTATAAAAATCAAAAGAACATACACATTTGTTTAAGAAATTTTAGGGGAAAAAAGAAATAAGCAAAAAGAAAAAAATCAGGTCAAAATCCAATCATCTGGAAACACTGGCGCACAATATATCAATGTGATATCACATACTATTCACACTTTTGAAGACACCTTAGTTCACTTTTCATATCATGAACATGTCAATAAATATGCTTATACATCTTTGTTTTAGTGATTACATAATTACGATTATATGCATGTACCTGAGGAGATAAAGACATTATTTCAATATTCAAGATGAAGGTATTAATAGCAATGAGATCTGTGACAAAGAGATGCCAACAAGGTAGCTAATGTGTTAGAAAATAAGAATGGCATCTCAGAGTGAATCGGTTAAAGAGGTCAGATTTTATACTTAAACACAAGGACTAAAGCAGGCTTGACCTTTTATCAGCTGTGCCTCTGGATAAGTATTTTGCTTAAGCTTCAGTTTTCTAGGGTTAATAATTTTAATTTTATATACTATATATGAATTAGGTATATAAAGCATCTAGCATAAGGCCTAACATAGAAGGCGCTCCATTAATGTTAGTTCTTTCTTTGATGGTCAACTGACCATCGAATGTATGTGGGGAGATGAATAATTTTTTTAAGGTTAAATGTAAATATTTAATTGAAATTTTGAAATAATTGTAAAGTCACATGCACATGAAAGAAATTAAAAGATATTACATGCAAGATGAATAATTTTAAAGAAGATGAGTTTCTAGATATCACAGTGACATAACTCAAAAGAAAATGCTATAAAAACGGAAATTCGACCTTGTGAGCAGATATGCAGGAAGGCAGTTGTTAAGCTAACCATGAACAAGAGTGCCCATCCAAGACCATGATGCTATCAACAGATACATTATTTGAAAGCCAACATAATGAAATGAATGGCATTGCTGCACTACAACCTACCTATAGTGACCTCCGAGAACTAAATGAAGCTTCCAAATGAGCTTAGCTTAGTCTCCTTCAAGAGACTTATGTATTAAAAAAAAAACCTGGTGATACAGCTCATGAAAATAAATAAAAAGCTCACATTTTACATTTAGATACAATCTGAGATAATGAGGCCAACATTACACATTCTATTCGTATAGTTTCCACTGTATTTCCTGGCTATGTGAGGAATATGTAAGTAGGCCAAGTATCTAGTGATTGCCAGGAAAGTGATCTGGGTTGGATAAAAGAAATGAATGAGCACAAATCTATATCTCCACTGGACTAAGAGCCCAGTGCACACAATCTACTGACAGTGAGTCAATTCCATAGCTGGTTTTATAAGGACTGCATGCCTCTGAGAGCTTAGATTCTGTTTAATCTTGTTTAAAAGGTTGTTTTTATGTCAAATTCTTTTATAAATATTATAGATCTTAGGTCTCACCTGGAATATAATAAAAACACTACAGCTTTATCCTAGGATATTTTCTTAAGATCAGGTTTACTAATGCTTGATAAAGAAATTACTAAGAAAAAAAAAAGATTAAAATGATTTACTCCAAATATATTTTTTCAGTAATTTGTGGAGTGTTAGAGTAGAATGTGTGTCCTAGATATTGAAATGGCTTAATTTAGCATGCAGTTCACTACTTAAATCCTTTGGCATTTCAATATCAAAGTGTCAGTTATACACAGAAGTAAATGTCGCTTTAAATAATCCAAGCCAACCTGAGAAGGAAGGTGAGGTCCATGCTCTATTCTTGCTTTCCAAGGTCAAAAACCACAAATTTCTATAGTATGGACAAAATCACGGTGAATAAAATAGAATATTATTCAGCATTTCAAATCTAATGACTCACATTTTTTCATAATTTTTTAAAAATTATAATTAACATTAAATAATGTTTTATAATATAAAGTTTCAGGTGTACAGTATAGTGATTAGATGTTTATAAAATTTATGAACTGATCCCCCTAAAAAATCTAGTACTCACCTGGCACTAAATATACTTATTACTATATTATTGACTATATTCCCTACACTGCACTCCACATCCCTATGACTATTTTATAACTACCAATTAATACTTCTTTCTTAACCTCTTCACTTTTCACCCATATCCCCAACCCCTGTCCCATCTGGGAACTATCAGTTTGTTCTCTGAATCTCTGACTCTATTTCTGTTTCTTTTTTGTTTGTTTGTTTGTTTGTTTGTTTGTTTTGTTCTTTAGATTCCACATATAAGTGAAATCATATTGTATTTGTCTCTCACTGTTTGCCTTATTTCACTTAGCATAACAGTCTATAGGCCCATCCATGTTGTTGCAAAAGTTAAAATATCACTTTTTATGGCCAAGTAATATTTCATTGTAGAGACGTAATACATCTTTATCCAATCATCTATTGACAGTAGGTACTTAGGCTGCTTCTATTGGCTATCATAAATAGCAATGCAGTGAACATAGGGGTGTGCATGTCTTTTTAAATATGTAGTTTTGGATTTATTCTGATAAATATCCCAAAGTAGAATTTCTAGCTGATAAGGTGGGCCTATTTTTCTCCCATTCAACTGTTTTTTTTTTTCTTTTGTTGATCACTTCATTTGCTGTGCAGAAAGTTTTTAGTTTGACGTAGTCCCATTTGCATATTTTTTCTTTTGTTTCCCTTGCCCAAGGAGATGCATAAGAAAAAAAAAATATATTACTAAAAGCAATATCAGAGAGTTTACTGCCTATGCTTTCTTTTGGGAGTTTTACAGTTTTGGGTTTTACATTTAAGTCTTAAATCCATTTTTAGTTTATTTTTGTATATGATGTAAGAATTTTTTGAATTTTTTGCAATAGTTTGAGAAGAATAGGTGTTAATTTTTCTTTGAATATTTGGTAAAATTCTCATGTGAAGCCATCTAGTCCAGGACTTTTCTTTGTTGGGAGTTTCTTGATTCCTGATTCAATTTTGTTGATAGCAATCCAGCAGTTCAGACTTTGTTGCCTCTTGGTTCAGTCTTGGAAGATTTTATGTTTCTATTTCTTTCACATTGTCCAATTTATTGGTATATAATTGCTCATAGTATGTCACTTGTTCTATTTCACTTCTAATTTTATTAGTTTGGGTCGACTCTCTTTGTTTTCTTGATGAATCTGGTTAAAGGTTTATCAATTTTGTTTATCTTTTCAGAGAACCAGCTCTTGGTTTTATTGATTTTTTGTATTGTCATTTTTGACTCTGCTTCATTTATTTCTGCTGTGATCTTTATTATTTTTTTCCTTCCTTTGGGCTTTGTTTACTGTTTTATCTAGTTCTTTTAAGTGTAAGGTTACATTATGTATTTTAAATTCTTCTCCTTTCTTGAGGTAGGACTGTAGTGCTATAAATTTTCCTCTTAGAACTCTGCTGTGTCCCATAGATTTTTGGGGTCATTGAGATTTTGTTTTCATTTTTCTCAAGCTATCTTTTGATTTCTTCCTTGATCTCATTGTTAACCCATTTATTGTTTAGTCACATGTTATTTACCCTCCATATGTTTGTGTGTTTTTCAGGGTTTTTTTTTTCTTTTTTGTAATTAATTTCTCTAGTTTCATACCATGGTAGTCGAAGACACTTGATATGATTTTAACCTTTTAAAATTTATTGAGATTTGTTTTGTGGCCTAATATGTGCCTATCTTGGAAAATAATCAACGTGCACTTGAGAAGAATGTATAGCTTTTGTTTTAACTGGAATTCTCTAAAAATATCAAATCAATCTGGTCTAATGTATCATTTCACTCTGCTGTTTCCTTGTTGATTTTCTGTCTGAAAAGTCTGTCCGTTTATGTCAATGGGGGTGTAAAGCCCCCCTACTATAATATATTACCACCAATCTCTTCTTTTTATCAGTCAATACTCGCTTTATATATTTAGGTGTACCTGTGTTGAGTAGATAGATGTTTACTAGAGTTATATCCTCTTGTTGACTTGATTTCTTTATCATTATGTGACATTCTTCTTTGCCTCTTATAGCCTTTGTTTTAAAGTCTATTTTTGTCAGATATAAGTATTGCTACTCCAACTTTTTTCCCATTAGTATGAAATATATTTTTCCTTCTCTTTATTTTCAACCTATCTGTGTCTTTCAACCTGAAGTAGGTTTCTTATAGACAGCATAGGTATAGGTCTTGTTTTCCTATTCATTCAGCTACCCTGTTTTTTGACTGGAACATTTGATCTCTTAACTTTGAAGCAATTATTGATAGGTGCATAGTTATTATCATTTTATTATTCATATTTATGTTCTTTATTTTTCCTCTTCTTCTTCTTCTTAAAGAAGTCCCTTTAACATTTCTTATAATACTGTTTTGGTGGTGATGAATTCCTTTAGCTTTTGCTTTTCTGGGAAGCTCTTTATTTCTCTTTCAATTTTAAGTAGTCTTGCTGGGTAGAGTAGTCTTAATTGTAGGTCCTCGATTTTCATCTCTTTGAATATTTCCTGCCACTCCCTTCTGCACTCCAAAGTTTCTGTTGATAAGTCAGCTGAGAGTTTTATGGGAGCTCCCTTGTAAGCAACTAGTTATCTTTCTTTTGCTGCTTTTAGAATTCTCTTTGTCTTTAACCTTGCCATTTTAATTATGACGTGTCTCAGTGTGAGTCTCTTTAGGATCACCTTGTTTGAACTCTCTGCACTTTCTAATCTTGCATGTTTATTTCCTTCACTAGGTTAGGCAAGTTTTTAGTCATTATTTCTTCAAATATGTTCTTGATCCCTTCTTCGTCTCTTCTTCTCCTGGTACTGTTAGATGTGAATGTTGTTACACTTGATGTTGTCCCAGAAGTACCTTAATCTCCATTTTTTTTAATTCTTCTTTTTTCTTTTTGTTGTTCCGATTACATGTTTTCTGCTATCTTGTCTTCCAAATCACTGATTCATTCCTTTGCTTCATAAAATCTGATGTTGATTCTTTCTGGCATATTTTTTTTTTCATTTTAATTGTTGTATTCTTTGTTTCCAACTGGTTCTTTTCTTGATGGTTTCTATGTCATATTTTATGCTTGCTATCTATTTGTTAAAGTTCCTACTAGGTTACAAGAGCATCCTTATAACCAGTATTTTAAATTCTGTCTCTAGTAAGTTGCTTGTCTCCATTTCATTTAGTCATTTTTCTGAAATTTTCTCCTGTTTTTCTTTTGGAACATATTTCTTTGTATCTTCACTGTGGTTGCCTTTCTCTGTTTGTTTCTATGTATTAGGTAGATCTCTTACATCTCTCAGTCTCTACTGGGGTGCTTTATGTGGTAGGTAACCTGCATGGCACAGCGGTGCCATCTCCCTGATCACTTGTGACATGTGTTTCAGGATTGTCCCTTGTATGGATTGTGCATTCCCTCCTGTTGTAGTTGAGCTTTGATTGCTTTGGCAGATCAGTGGGTAGGATTGACTTTCAGGCTGACTGACCATGAGGACTGGCCACACTCATAGCACATGAGATACTTTAGGTGGTTGACTCCACAGAAAATTCGCCCCAATGGGTTCCCATGCCTGTTGAGATCACCCTTCAGTATACTACTTGTGGGGCTAATCGAGTAGTGTTCTGTTGTGGTCTGAAGCTAGCCTCCAAGTATGTTGGTTCTGGTGTCCCTTAGGAGAGGCTCCCATGCAGGCCAAGGTCAGCCAATGCCTATGACCAGTCTGGAGCTACCTAGTAGGAACTAAAAAGCTATCTGTGGTTGGTTGCTGCCTGTACTAGACATGTAAGGGTGGCCACACTAAGAACCAAAGCCAGCTGCCATCAATACTTGGCCTGGGGCAGCTTAGCAAAAGGCCCAGACCACCTCAAGGCCTGAAGGCATCTACTGGTTGCCTGTGAGGCTCAGCCACTAATAGAGCCTCAGCTGGTACTGAGGCAGGGTTGAGTGGGACAAGGTCCCAGGTCATTATCAAGGTGGGGTGAATGTTTGCCATGTTAATGCATATTCAGGATTGGTAGCAGTGCTGACCTTGCGGGCCCCTCACAAAAGTCCCAGAGAACGTGGTGGCTAGCTGCTGTCTGCCTTGGGCCCTAAGTCCCCAAGAATTGTCTAAGAAAAATTTCAGCATGGGTTGGGGCAGGTTGCCCACCACTGAAAATGCCTCCAGTGGTGGTCCATGAGTTGGATATGGCAGGGTCCCAAGGATTCGCCAGGGTGGTGTGAGCAGAGTTCACCAAGCCAGTGCAGGTTCAGATTTGGCCATATGGGGGAGGTCTCAACACCGAGAAGATGATGCCCACCTGCAGGCTGCACAGGACAAGCGCTCAACACAGGGATAACAGAGGCTGACCTCCTAGCCCTCACTCTAAAACCACACAATTCCGTATTTCCCTGTATGACTCTGGCACCTCCTATGGTATGGTCCCTCCACTAGAGCCCATGATGAGTGCCTGCAAGCGAGTGAGTCTGTGTGTAAGCCCTTTAAAAAGACATCTGTATTTCCAACAGCCTTCCATCTCACCTGCACAGACTAAATCCTTGATCATTTTCACAGCCAGGTGTTGTAGAGACTCCTCTTCCCAGTACTAGGGCCCTGGGCTAGGGATCCCGGTATGGGGGTGGAACCTCTTACTCCTCAGGGGAGACCTCCACTACACGTGGGTATGGGGCCAGATCATTTCTTGGCTCTACCCCTCTCACTAGTCTCAATAGGGCCTCTTCTTTATATCTCTAGTTATAGGAATTATGTTCAGCTAGTCTTCAGATGGTTCTCCAAGTTGATTGTTCTACACTTTAGTTCTATTTTAATGTGGTCATGGGAGGTAGCGATTACAGTGTTTACCTACCTCAACCTTCTTGCAATGAAACTCACATTTTTTATTTTATCATCTCCAATAGAAAAATACTTGCTAGCAAGTAAAAAGATGAATTACAAAATTACTATATAACATTAGGAGAATTATTCGTGAGAGATCCGTGTATTCAGAAAATGTTTGGTAACGAAACATCTTTTTTACTAGCCTTCTTTAATCACACCACTCATCCGAAATAATTATAATGTACATCTGAAATAATCATAGAACAAAAGCAAGAATATGGAAAGTCCCAAATTCATAAACAAATGAAAATGAAAATATAAAAATAAATTAATAAAATTGCTATCTTGCTTTCTCTATCTATACCATCACCATGATAGACACTCACCTTCTAACTTATTTTAACTGTAATTTGAATTTATGGGAAAAAATAATACAGAACTTCAATTAAATGCACATATTCATCTATTCAAAAAACAAATCTTGAGTGCCTGCTGATCTCCAGGAATTGTAACAGTGCTAAGTAAACAGTATGATTTGGTCCCTGCCTTCGTGAATTAAGATACCTTCTTTTTATAGCTTCCATAAATTACCATTTAATTTGCAGGCATAAAAGCACTTAATTAGAATATTAGAGAAAAAAAGAATGGACTATAAGTGAGATAATCATTATTAGATAAAAAAGGCAAAGCTCCTTTTATCTATCATCAAGTATTCTACCCTAGGCCTTGAAAACAAGCAAAGATATTATGTCTAAATAAATTGAAAGACAAAGATTAACAACTATCTGACCACAGTATGGTCAGGCAAATTGGAATATTTAAGAAATAAAAGCCTGACTTTCTTTTCATAAACACATTTCTTCTAACTAAATTATCCAATCATTTCTCCTATTACCTTCCATTAAGCAAAACAAAGTCCATGGAGCCTCATGTGGCTTTATTTTTGGTTGCTTCTTTTTAAATCTAAAAGTGCTTTCAAACTCTTTCAAAATAATAAAATCAGAAAAAAATCTAAGGAAAGCTGAGGTGGTTTCTTTTCCAGAGCAGAAAAAGGCATGGCATTGTTAAGTCCTTTCAACTTTTCCTAGAGTTTCCAGGAGATTCGAATTAAAAAGAAAAGCCACCAAGAAAGAAAGAAAAAAAAAAACTAATTTGGTTGCCAAAGTTGAAGCATTTACATGTAGCTCCTGAAATCTAAACATTATACCAAGGAGAATAATCCAAAGAAATGCTAGAGATGTACCAAAGTCATATAACTAATAGTGATCATAAGGGAACTGCCAATACTTAAAAATTGATTTAACGTTTCGAGGATGTTTCTACTGATGACCTATTTTAGGAACTGATTTTCTCTCACATGAGCTAAAGTATTAATTTCTAATTAAATGATATATGTAATATTTGAAGAATAATGTCAGTTAAAATATTAACTCAGGTATAATTATTTAATTTTAATTACACGGAACTGAAAATAAATAAAACATATAAAAAGATGTACACATACCATTGATCCATCGAGCTTCTGGATCATGAAGCACAAAATCTTTCCTGAAGAGGTCTTCTAAAGACAATCTAGTTTCTGATGAATTTGTGAGTTCATCTAAAACAAAGTAAATTTTAGATTAGACACTTATTTTATGTTCATTTTTAAAACTAATGAATCATAAAATCTGGAATACTTAACTTCAAAATATGTTAATTAAATGACATAATGTGACCATTTGAACATGATTTTTGGCATTTGAAATTTGCCTTTCATAACATTTCTCAATAAATTAAATATTTTTTTATTAAAATTGTCTTGTTTAGTACAAATTTAATAGATGAATCCTTTGTTATGTAGTGATATATAATATGAAAGCAGTTAAGAATCCCGTGTGCATTGTGCCCCATAGGGCACATTATTCACTATTTACTCATGGTCTAGACCATTACTTTCTAAAATCACTTGGACATATTCTCTTTAATGATAATGTGAGAGAGTGAGGGCCCTGAATATATTTGATAGAGAAAACTTCCCAACTCAAAAGGAAGGTCACTGAATAAACAGAATAAATACCAAGCCCCAACAATTATCATCAAATACTAATATGAATGAAAAGCACATATTTATATTAGTTTATGACATATAAATTAGGTGTACTACCCTTTTAAATTCCAAAATCTAAGACATATAAGGACAACACAGTTTAAGTACTAAAATTAGGCATAGCAAACACACTTTTATATGCAAGAGTCTATAGATAAGTAAGCAATATTACATTTTCGATGCAAAATAATAGCATTATTTACTGTATAATATCATCTTTTGACCTTTTGGCTCTCACCTTCACTCTGATTGAAAATAAAATGTCAAAGTTATATTCTAATCTCATTAGATACTGTTTTTTAAAAATTCAAAACTTATGGTAAGAGCTTTGTTTCTTCCAGCTGAAAAGCTGGGGCAAAGAATCAATAACTTCAAATGCAATTTTCTTTAACACGATCAACAGTGTATTTGACTTACAAAATAACTACTAAGGATCAACTGAAAAAATATTACTAGTGGAAATAGTGAGAATTACTTCATCCCAAACCTAGCATAAAACACTAAAGATTATACATATGCATTTACAAAATAAAATGTTTCATTTAATAGTCCAACACACCAAAATTTGAACTTCTTTATTCATTTAAAAAATACCGGAACTTATAATTTTCAAAGTATTATGTGAAGTATTGTAAGATGCTGGAGACACATCTACACCCTGCCTTTATGAGTACATATTTGCAAAACAAGAAAGAATATGATAGATGTCAGAATAAGTATATAGAGTACTATGTGAGTTCAAAGAAAAGAAAGAAAAATATATTGCAAAGGCAATTTAAAAAGGCCTTACTACTTAAAATAAAATGACAAAATCTTATGCATTGCTGTTGGGAATAAAAATATTAGGTACTTCGGAAGACAGTGTGGCAGTTTTTACAAAACTAAACATATTTGGTAATTACCAAGGAATTGCACTCCTTGGTACTTACCCAAGTGAGTTGAAAATGTATGGTCACACAAAAATTCACACATAGATATTTATAGCATTTTTATTCATAATTGCCAAAATTTGGAGGCAACCAGGAAGTCCTCCAATAAGTGAATAAACTATGGTACCTCCATATAATGCAATATTATGCAGCGATTAAAAAAAAATAAACTATCAACCATGAAAAGACATGGAGGAAACTTAAATGCACATTACTGATTAAAAGAAGCCAATTTGAAAAGGCTATGCACTTTATGACACCAACTATATGACAATCTGAAAAAAGCAAAGTATGGAGACATAAAAATTATCAGTGGTTGTAACAGTGAATACATGTCATGATACATTTGTCCAGACCTATAGAATACGATAGCAAGAGTGAACCCTCACATAAGGTATGGACCCTGGGAAATAATGATGATTCATCAGTATCAATGTAGATTCATCAGTTATAACAAACATATCACTTTGGTGTGGGATGTTGACAATGCAGATGGTCTTGCCTTGTGTGAGGGCAAGGGGTACACAAAAAATGTCTGTACCTTCAGCTCAATTTTTTGCGAACCTAAAACTTTTCTAGAAAAAAAAGTCTATTAAATGTTTAAAAAGTTAAATGACCTAGGCCTTACAGGTTCCAAACTTCGGAGAAAGGAATAGCAGGGACAAAAGAAACATTAGATAAAATCGTAATTCTTGTTTGATAAATCAAAGAAGTCTTGGTTCTAGAATTCCTTTTCTGTCGTAGGAGTTTGGGATTTTAATCAAATGACCTAATTTTACTAAGGTTTCAGAAATATACTAATTCTATGAGATACCTCAATAAGAGCGGATTTTGGTATAGATAAGTTTCAATTTTATAAATTTCCCAAGATATATAAAATACATTATCATTTTATCTAATTCAATCCCTTCAATTCTCAGAGAATTATATTTCACCATTTCTTTTTAAAATACATTTATTTGACCCAATGAAATTGATATATGTAAAGTGGGAGTAGGAGTCCAATTTTATTTCAGTGGGAGAGAGTATGATAATTAATGTATTACATAATTGAACCTTATTACTAAATTAAAAAAATAACTGTATGTATTATATATAAATATCGCATATATATGTATACACACACACACACACACACACACACACACACACAGTTTCCCCCAATTTTTTTCTTTCACAAGGTAAAGTTCACATATTTTGTTTACTGAATATTTTAGGCAGATGCCTTCTTTATAAGGCAAATGCATCACACCAAACAATAGTATTTTCAAATTATATGTCTATAATTCTCAAATATTTGATCTTTAAACATTTGAGTTTTTAAATCATGTCATCACCAAATTGATACATTTTATTAAAATAGCAAAATATATTTGTATTAAATTGGAAACCTTTAAACATTTTTTGTAATATTAAGGCATTTATTTCATTCAGAACTTATTCCACTCATTTTATATACATTAATTATATTTCACCTTCTATTTTTCATGTAGATCTTTTACTTTTTCCTATTAAGTCAAGTTTTATGTGTGTATGATTTGTTATTATTATGAACAGAACATTTTCCATTCTTATTCTAAATGATAAAAATTCATGCATCATTTAGGATAAGAACATATATCTATATCTATATTTTATATAAGTATACACACACATATATGCAGTTGATGATTAAATTATTCACCATATCAGATTTTCTTAAAAATTTCAATGGTGATTGAATCTTTTATTTTTCTAAATATCTAATATATCATCTAAAATATTTTTTCATTCTTTCCCAAAGTTTAAACAATACATTTATGTGATATATATGTGTATATATATACATATACATATACATATATGTATATATATACATATATGTGTGTGTATATATATATATATTTACACACACAAATTATAGATAGATAGATAGGTAACTGCAAAGGAGCTAGATCCTTTCTGACCTTCATTCGGTTTGCCTCAATGACACATAACACTGCATAATTATATCATAAAAAGAAATCAACATTGATGCTCTCCATCAAGTTTATTCAGATGTCACCGGTTTTATATATATTCATTTGCATACATATGTGCATGTATGTGTGTGTGTTTAATGGTATTCACTTGTTTCACATATGACCAGCACTGATCAAGATACAGAAAAATTCCATCACCAGGATCTCCTGTGCTGAACTTTTACTACCATAGCCTCTCTCTGCAACCTTTGGCAACTATTATTCTATTTTCCATCTCTATCACTTTGTAATTTCCAGAATGCTATGTAAATAATATCATACGCTATGTAACTTTTTGAAATAGGCATTTTTCACTCAGTGTAATTCCTTTGAGATCTATTTTAGTTGTTTAGTGTATCAATACTCTATTGTTTATCATTGGTTAGTAATGTTCCAGGGTTCGAATGTAACAGTTTGCTGAACTATTCATCTGTTGAAGGAAAACTGGGTTATCATTAATTGTTTTGGGTTCTTATAAATAAAGCTGCTATGAACATTTTTTACAGGTTTTTGCGTGAACAAAAATTTTTCTTAGGAATAAATGCAGAAATAAGTAATTGCTGAGTCACATGGTAAATGTATATTTAGTTTTGTAAAAAGATGTCATATTTTTCCAGAGTCATACCATTTTATGGGCTCAACAGCAATGATAAATAATCCAGTTTCTCTGCATTTCTGCAAGAATCTGGTGGTTTTTTTTTTTTAATTAAGTTATTCTGATATTTGTGATAATATCCTATTGTGGTTTTAATTTTCATTTCCCTAATAATTAATAAACATCTTTTAATGTGCTTATCTGTAATCTGCATATCCTATTTAGTAAAATGCCTATTTGTGTCATTTACTAATTGGATTGTTTTTGTGTGTTTGTTTAGTCTGAGTTTAGAGAGTTCTTTATTCTAGATACAAATCATTTGTCACATATGTCAGCGTTAAAGAAGTACAAATTAATAGTTGATCAACAGTCATAGGGTTAGGGAGTATGGCATAGGGAATGCAGTCAGCAGTAATGTAAGGGCTAGGTGGAGAGCCAGAGAGAGAAAGAGCAATTAGGGGGATCATTTTATAAACTATACAAATGTCTAACCAATGTACTGTATACTTGAAACTAATAATAAAACACAATTTTAAAAAACTACCTCCAAAAAATCAAATATAGTAGTGTTTTAAAGATTAAATTTAAAAAAAGTTAAATGAATAAACAAATATAAAAACTCAAAAAATAAAATAAGATTTCTTCCAAATCTTTACTTTTTCTTTTCATCCTCTTAAAAAATACTTTTGCAGAGAAAAAAGTGTTTAATATTAATGAGGTTGAATTTATCAATTCTTTTTATAAATTATAATTTTGCTAGGCAAGACTAAGAATGCTTCACCTAATCCTGAAAATTTTCTCCTATATTTTTTTCTACAAGGGTTAAGTTTTATATTTTACATATAAGTCTCTTTATTCATCTTGACCTACTTGTTTTATATAATGTGAGGGTTAACTATAGGTTAATATTTTATTTTATTGCTTATTGGATGCCCAATTATTCTTGTACCATTTGTTGAAAAGAATTTATTTCATTTTAGTGAATTATTTCATCAGCTTGAATGTTAAAAACAATGTTGAATAATAACAGCAATCGTCTTTTTCTTCAATTATGGAAGCATCTTTAATATTTCATTATTTAATAAGATATTTTTCTATAATTTTTGGAAAGAAATCATTATCATGCTTATGTAATTTCTTTTATTCCTGTGTCAGTTAGAATTTTTATTTGAAATTATTACTGTGTCATGATATACTTTGATATACATATTCTTTTATATAAAAATATTTTCCTCTTTAATGTATTAATATAAAAATTGAACAAATTAAATTTTCTATTTCTAACCACTTTCTATTTATATAACACTTTCTATATATATAACAAAATCCAGCTGATCATACTGGTGAAGTATGATTATTTTACACTGCTAGATTAACATGTTAAATATTTATTTAAATATTTAGATCTGTGCTGATAAATGAAATTACATGGTCCATGTTTTTTCCACTTTGCATTACACTGATGTATTAACATTTTAATATTCTTGTTAAATATTTTTAAACTTCCATTTATTTTGTTATATATAATAGTGTAATAATTTTAATAAGGATTTTTTTCTTCTACTCCAGTTGTCACTAGAACTTATTTTAAAATAACTCATCAAGGTAATTCAATTTATTGTAGTTAAATATACCTTTTAAACAATCAGAGGAAAAGATATGTAACGTAAAAGTTAATTTATTTACCTTCATTCATTACTGAGAGTGAACTTTTTTTCTTTCTTTTCGTTTTTATTTTTGTTCTTTTTAAAAATTTTTCTTTAGCTGCTAGGCACTATCCCTGAGGTCTCTTGAATTTTTCGGTCCTAGAATGAAGACGTCTTCCGTTTACATGTAATGAATATTTAAGATTCTCTTCCAATAGCCTCCAAGGCTGGCTTCTATAACCTGTCTCCTTTTATCTCCAACTCTTATCATAATCTTTTTGAATGTTCATACTTTGCAATCTATCTTCCCCTTTTCAAATGCCTCCAAAACTCTATTGGGTATTAGCATCTTTGTTTCACAGGAAAAACTTAGGCTCAGCAAAGTTAAATATCATGACAAAGGTCATGTGGAATTTTTATCTCCCTGACCAAGTAAGCTAAGCTGTCTCTCAAAATGTTTTCATTTTGCCTTTTTAATACTTTATTAATTAGTCATTTTTAAAACAAAAAGACAGTATACAATGTAATAATGATATTTTAAGAATAGTCTTATTTCCCTTAGCCAGAGAACTCTTCTTCCAATTGAAATTATACTCCTCAGAGTACCCTCTCCACATCTCATTAGCATCTCATTCTGCTCCAATTTGCCCATGAAGTTATCTTTGCCACAGTCCTCTTTTCTGAAATACAGCAGTTTCACAGTACTCACTAAAAAGTGAGGACTTTGTTTTTCTTGGAGAAAATTACCTAGAACATGCCAGCCTAAAATTCCAAATTTACCCTGTGATCATTATTGCACACTGTTTAGTATAAGAACTGCAGTAGCATTGCCTATCACATCTTATCAGCGAGCACTTACACCCACATTACAACCTGATTTCTCAGGAACTTAATTTATGTTAGAATCACTTGAAGAAATATTACTATTTGATATGTTTTAATAATTGTCTCTGTATTTTAACTCCAAAGCTACACTTATCAAACAAGAATGCTGAATATCACTCATTCATCCCAATAGCTCACACTGAATACTGAGAAAGTATCTCAAAAAAAACAAAAAACAAAAAAAAACTGGTATTAGATTATAAATAATTTTAAGAGATGATCCCTCATGTAAAGCTCCTTTCTTATAAATATTCAGAGAAGAGAATTCTGTTCCCTAATATTAACAAAATATGTTTTAAATTTAATATTCACCTCTCATAGATCTTATTCTTCACTAGTTAGGTACTAGGAAACATTTTATCTCTAGTTATTTTCTAACTAAATATACCTCTCTGATGTATATGTATGAATGTGTATATATTTGTGAAAATTTAAAAACTTAATATATATTACTAGTTGCTATTAATAGGGTAATTATTTGTTAACCAAATAGGACCCTATGACTATGATTTTAACTATAAATAGCAGCACAAAACCCAATGAGATATACAATATAACTATCATAACAAATATTTAAAGAACTAGAGGCAGAGTAATTATTTGCTAAACAGTTACAAGGTATAGAATATTAGCTAAAACATTTAGTTTTGGATACATGAATGTAGTAACAGAACTAAAACTGAATAATTCACTTGATGTTCTTTTCTCTGCTCCAGACTATCATTTAAGATCATAGATTGCTATTGGTGTTTCTGTGCGCTCTTTCCAAAATCACATGTTGCTTTTAAACGGCCTTTTGAAATAAGTCGGTGGCACAATCTTAAAAGAAACAGGAAGTTCTTTAGTACTGAATTGAAGAAAACTAATTTGAGACTTTCAGTTCATGGATTCTCTTATGTTACTTTTTATCAAGTTTACTATTGACATCAGAGGTTCAGAAATAAATAATTTTTAAACTTAAAAATTATATATTTGAAACAATTTTCTGTTAAAACAATAATACAAAGAAAAATCTAATCAGGTATTTATTCAAAAATTCTCACAAGAGGAATAAATTTTTTTTTTCTGCTTATGCGATTAATTCTTCTGTCTGGATTCTCAATGTGCAATCAACTTTGTTTCCTACTACTATGTTTAAATCTCTATTTATTCTTAAAAGTTATTTTAATTTTCAATGTGTAGTGTTAGCACAGTTTAGTGCTCTGGTACATTTCCATTTAAACATTATTGAATATTTAAAGTTCATTGAAAGAGTAACACCCTTTCCAGCTCTCCTTATATAACTAACTAGTTGAAAATATAGAATGCAAATTATAGCAGTCACGGCTAAAGTCCAAATTTTTTCAAAATATGTGTTGTCTGTCCATTCTCTAACCAGTAAACGATAGACCTTAAACATTTTTTATTACTTAACAGCTGAAGCATTAATTCCTCTTTTATTTTCTACCTTCTCTCCCCATTGTTTCTTTTCACTAGGATGCTAAGACACAACAAAGCACACTAAATACTGTCAAATTTTATGACATTTGAAATCAGATATAAGATCCCAAATTCTTTTTAATGTGTCCTAATTAAGTACCTAGAATATGAATAAAGGTTTACTATTTCTCAGTTAGGAAATTACATATTTGTATTATAAATTTGAGAAGTAACAGTATATATTATTGAAACAGAAAAAAAAGATATATCTTGGGACAAGCTACATTATTATTTTTTTTAATAACTGAGGACATATAGAAATCATTAGTCAATTAATGTCATTACATCATTATTATTAAAGAATTAAAATATGTAGGTCAATATAAAGCACCTTTGAATTTTACAATTCCAGAACTACAAAAAAAAATGTTTTTTTTAAGTATTCATCACTTTTATAGTTGTTCTCTTCAGTTAAAATGTTTCCATTAAGTTCTCAGTTTTACCCTCCCAGAAGCACATTATCGAGTTGCTTCTTACAGTTTATAAAAAGAATTCACTCATAAGTCTCCTTTTGAAGGAAGGGCATTTGATGATATTGAATTTGTAAGGTCAAAAAATGAATTACACAAATAATAATTTATAAATCAGTCTTGTCAATGAAGGAAACTTCAAGCAGCTTATCGTTTAGTATTGCTGTGAACGGCAATACATCCATTCAAACAAAAGCACAAAAGGAATTAGTGCATCACAAAACATCTGCTTTATAGTCCTGGAAAATTACCTTTGTTCTTCTTGGCATGCTGCATTTCCTTTTCCTATTTCTTTCTTTAGCCTTTTCTTATTCTGTCTAAAATCTTACTGTGGTAATAGCTAAGTTTTCTGAACAAAGAGTCTAGTCCATTCCTCATCAATTCTCACTAAAACCAGTTTCGATTCGGATTAAATCTGTATCTTATAAAGTCTAAAAAATACATTCTTCGAATTGAATTTATTTCTGAAATCAAATTATCTTCCAACAGATGTTCTTTATTTCTCGAGTAGATTTCCAGAATGTGACTTTCACATAGAAAGCCATATTTTAATTACAAAAAAATGCATTTACAAAATTCAACTATGGAGGAAGTTACTAAATTCTAACCAAAGCTATGTCTCTACTAAATAAAATAATGGGAACAGTTGGCAAATAAGTTATTATATATTTATTTATGTGTCTTTCTCCCCCCTCCCTCTCCTATCCCTTTTTTCCCCCACCACACATGGGGAGAATATTTAGAAAATATATATTAAATACAAAATACTGAAATATAGATCGCAAGAAATTTGCCTCCTACAATGCATTCATCTTCTTTAAGGTTCCAAACACAGTTATGAACCTATTCTCCCATTCTCTGTTCTCAAACAGGAACAAGCCATACCATCAATTTCCACATTTGTAAAGAGAAAGATCAGGACCAATTTACATTATTGTCACCTGCGTTCTAGGGACTCTAAATAGACTTCTCAGGACAGGAGGCAGGGGGAAGGATGGGGCTTTCCTGGTTAGTACTCTTCAATCAGAACAGAGAGCTCTGCTTTGGTGCATTTGACTTCTTCATATAGAATTTTATTAGAAGTACTCTGCATCCACTGGCATGCACAGACACATACACACACAATATAATAAAGTAGCTTGCATGTCTAAGATCCTCTAGTTTCTGTTATAGTACTAGTTCCCTTTGTTTTCAGCAGAGACTCTAAATCCTCATCAAACAAGAAATGCACTTTCAGGTTCTGAAGGGCTTATTAAATTCTACCTCAAACTTGTCATCTTTTTAGTAAATAAATCAAGAACTTTAGGATTTACTTATAGGCTTAATTGTTAAATTGGTCAATTATTCAAAATGCTAATCATTCTTAAACCTCTTTCTGAAACATTTATTCAAATTAACATCTCCTGAGTTTGAGTAGAAAACCTATACATGAGAAATACATTTACATAATGGACTTTCATTTGTGATAAGTAAAGAAAAATGACACAATAATACACACACACACATACACACACACAAACCCATGGAATTTTTATCTTTTTTTTTATCTTAAAGTGTTATGACCCTACTTTGAGCCTTTGAGGCCTTACATAGCCCGGTTTCGGTTGCTCCCTCAGGTATGTTGTTTATTTCAATCACATTACCATGAGCAAATTTTTGTATCATATTTTCATAACTTTCAGCATAATTTTGCAGAGTGTGATTCATAGAAAAACTGGTGAACAAAAGTCCTAGAAGTTGAAATTTTATTAATAATAATGTTATTATTTTTAGTGATACTATCCTTTTCCAGTGGGTAAAATTTTCACTCTTGTTTCAAAACCAACAGTGGATGAAACATCAGGCATCTTATAGTCAACTACTGTCATGCTATTCTTTAATGTCATATATGCTCAATTAAAAAAAAATCTAGTTTCACTTTAGAATTTCCTTGAGACTGTTTAAAAAATGTTAAATAAATTAAATTTTAATATTTGAGATTTTTTATTTGTGTATGGTGAAATCTGAAGTATGGTAAATAAACAAATATACATACACACACAGCGGGCACACGCACACACACACACACACACACACACACGCACACGCACATATACACACTTTCCCTTTATACTGACATGATGGTTGTGTCAAGAAAAAGCATGTGGGAAGTTGGTTGAGTTATAAACTGAACTAAATCACTTTTTTATGGAACACCATATTTAGTGGAAGGAATGAATAACAAACTATGATTATTCAGATTTAAGTATTCAACCCATTGTGAAACAATATAGAAGCACATACGAAAATCCTGATGTCTTCTATTCAGCCAAACAGATGTGCAGAAAATATAAAATTATGTCCTTCTTTTTACTATTTTTTAAAAGCATATTTTAATTACATCATGTATATTTACAAATTGTTTTGTTATTTCTATTTTAAATGAATTAATAAGCATTTTAGAAAAAGTCTCTAAAGTCAGAAATTAACTTTTAATTTCTAATATAGTAAATATTGATAGATACATTTCAAATATCAAAATAATATATTTTTGGGCCCTCAATAATTTATTAGAATGTCCCAAATTAAGCTCTACTATGTGTGTTTTATCGTTTACAGTAACTTTATCGTTAAGTTTATAGTAAATATTATTCTAGGTCTCTAAATATGGAGACTTTCTTTTTGGTTTGATAATATTACCAAATATAATAATCATACTCTATTATATTACTATTACTTTCATTGTCAAAAACTTGCACAAAATACTTTTATGATATTCACTAATTTTTAATGGAAGAGTGAATAACTGGATAATTTTGTTACTGGTCAATAATTACTAAAAACACAGTTTGTACTGATAGTCAAATACTATACATGCTATAATAAGTGTAGAGAATTGTGTAGATGTTAAGTATATAAACTCTATGCTCTACAGTTTCACATTCAATAAAGAACTCAGGTGATCACAAAAGGTAGAAATTAATACACATGTAAATTGTGTCTGTAAAGTTTGTTATCAGAGTGATGTCAGTGAACATGGAGGAATAGGCGGCCCCAAGAGCCACTTCCTCACAGAAAAAATAAATATTAAAAATCAAGCAAAATTCTCAGAATTAACTTTGTCAAAATTCTGAAAACAGTCAATGGTTTACAACAATTAAGTAAAAACTGAATCAAGAAAAAGGCAACTTAAAAACAGTAGAAAAGCTTTGTGGAATTTTTATTTGCTATTACTTCAATACCCTCTCTGTCACAATGGTGATCTTTATAAGTTAGTAGTCTACATTTCAAGTATGGGACCCTGGTCCCTGGGTTCTGGAGGAAACAAAGCAGATCTTATTTTCAAAGACTTCTGTTTGCCTCTCTAAACTCTCTGCGGGATACCTTAAGGATTGACACAAGGCACTTAACTTTGTTACACCAGACTTATATCACTCAGAGAAGAAAATTAGTGAATATTCATCAAAAACATTGTAAGGCAAATGAACAAGCCACAGACATCTGAGGAAAAAGATATTGTTAAGGCATAAAATAGAGCACCCAAAGCTTGAAAGGAAAAGCTGAGGAATTTTTTTCTTTGGGAAATTATGCATTGAAAATGCCTACATATACTGGAAAATTTAGAAAGCATATCCAGAGCAAAATTCATGCTTATAAAAGATCTGAGGACACCCTAAATTTTCACCTCTGCCTGAACTCTAGTATAAGCAGGAAATGAAGGCTAAAGTAGAGTTGTAAATGACCTGGTTAATTGTTAAACAACTATCCAAGTACAGGACTAATCTGAAAAGAATGAAAGCGTTTTCTTGTTCCCTTTATTTTTCTTCTTTTTTGTGTTTGTATTTTTTTTTTCCTATCACTCTTTTGGCTCATAGCATTCAAGAAATTCTTTGATAAAGACCACATAAGACAAAGAATATAGACTTTAAAAAATAGTTCAGAAATTCAACTAAACAAATGAATTAAAAAACAATACCTATAGCCTACAGGAAGCAACAAAAATACACTTCAAAGGCCGAGGATTCTGATTTCCAGGGTTATCACATTATAATATTCAAAATGTATGGTTTTCAATCAAAAAAGTTAAAGCATGCCAAGAATCTAGAAAGTATGGTCCATTCTCAGAAGAAATTAACACAAACCAATCCTAAAGAAGTATAGATAATTTACTTATTAGTCAAAGACTTTAAATTGACTGTCTTAAATATACTTACAGAGTACATAGAAAAAAAAAAACATGGACAAGAAGCTAAAGGAGACCAATGTATTAAAAAATAGATAATAACATTAAAGAGATAGAAATTATTCTTTTAAATCCACATATATTCATGAAGTGAAATGTACAATGACAAAAATAAAGGGAAAAACAAATATCTTTAAAAGTATTTAGAGACTTCAATAACCCAAATATAGACTAGAATATCTAGATTGAAGAATAATAAGAGAATACATAACTTTAACAACACTATTAATAAGTAAACACTGTATATATACATATATGTATATATCTACATATATGAATATATACACATATATAAATATAAATATCTTGCCACCCAACAACATCAGAATATATTTTTTATTTATTCTCCAGTATATCCATTTTTAGGCCATAAAACAAGTCTCAATAAATTTAAAAATATTGAGATCATCAAAATATATTTTCTGAAGTCAATAAAATAAAGCTAAAATTCAATAATAGAGAAAAAACTGAAAATTACCTATATGTGGAAATTAAATAACACTCTTAAGGAGCAATGTTTCATGAAAGAAATCACAAGGAAAATTAGGAAATACTTTGGGGCAAATGAAAATAAAAATACAGCATACCAAAACTTATAGGATAAAGTAGAAGTATTACTCAAAAGGACATTTATAGTTATAAACATCTCCATTAAAAAAGAAAAAGCTCGAATTAAAATCTAATTTTACATGTAAAGAAGTTTAAAACAGAAGAGCAAACTAACTGAACTCTAGTAAAAGGAAGAAAATAATAAAGATAAGAGCAATGATAAGTAAAATAGAGAATAGAAAATAATAGAATCAACAAAATCAAAAGATAGCTCTTTAAAAAGATCAACAAAATTGACAATCCTTTTGCTAGGGTGACTAAAATAAAAGAAAGAGGATACAAATAATCAGTCAGATATGAAATGAGGAGTGTTACTAAAAATCTTACAGAAATAAAATGAATAATGAGAGAATACTATGAACAATTGTATGCCAACAAATTAGATATCCTAATAAAATGGGTATATTTTGTAGAAACATGCAAACTACCAAACTTACTCTAGAAGAAACAGAAAATCTAAACAGACTTATACAAGTAAAGAAATTGAATCAGTAAAAACAAACGAAACGAACAAAACAAAACAAAACAAAAAACTTCCTCAGAACAACAGCAACAATAACAATCCAGGAGCAGATGGTTTCACCTGTGAATTCTACCAAACATTTAAAGAACACCAATCCTTTCAAGTTCTTCCAAAAAATGAGAAGAGGAAGGAAAACTTACTATCTCATTCTATCAGGTTATAATCATCTTGATCTCAGTCCAGACAAAGACAATATAAGAAAAGAAAACATAATTTTTCTTTATGAATGTAGATGCAAAAATCCTCATTGAAATACTAGCAGAGAATGGCAGAATTTTTTTAATTTAGCAAACCAAATTCTTTAGCATATCAAAAGTATTATGTGTCATTAACAAGAGCCATTCACTTCAGCAATGTAAGGTGAGCTCAACAAACAGAAGCCAAAGTACCAACACATTAATAGAAAAAAAGAGAAAAAAATATGATCATCTCAATTGGTGAAAAAATACATGTGACAAAGTTTTTAACTCTTTTTTTCTATAAAAACATTTAAAGATTAGGATTAAAAGGAAACTTTTTCAGTATGATATACAGCACGTATAAAAAACTCACGATTAGGATGATAGTCAATTATGAGAGACTGAAAGTTTTCTTCCTGTGTTCAGAACAGGACAATGATGCCTACTTTCATCATTTGTATTTAACATTTTACTAGAAATTCTAGCCAGAATAATTAGGCAAGAAAAAGAAATAAAAGGCAGCTAATTGGAAATGAAGAAATAAAGCTAACTCTATTCAGACATGGTATTATCTTCTCTATACAGAAAACTCCAAAGAATATGTAATAACCTACTACAGTTAAGAAGTAAATTTTAGATAGTTAAGGGTACATACTCAACACTCGAAAATTATTTGTATTTCTATATACAACAATGAGCAATAAAAGAAAAGATATTAGGGGATCAATTCTATTTACAGTAGCATTCAAAAGAATAAAATACTTAGGAATAAATATTCCCTTTAAAGAATATACAGAATTCATTCAGGCATTTAAAAAATTAAGACACAGACTAAAGCAGGACTCATTTTTCTTTTTTTTTTTTTGAAAATGTTTCTTGCTTATACTTTCCATAGGTGCAATCATATATCTTAATCTATAATCTATATTTTAGTATTTAAGACAAATTCTAGAGCCAATAGGGCCTGGGATAGCGACCTAGCTTCTCCATGTTCTAATATGTGTAACAAACACTTTACAATAACTTATAAGACTCAACTGAATAATGTAGAATATGAAAAAAATAATAGTATCTACTCCATGTTCATGGTATAAGGATAAAATAGTACATGTAAAGCACGTAGTATAATATCTGGCATGTAACAAGCAGTTAATAAATAAATGTTACTTATTAAAACAGATTCTCTTCTGAGTCTTATAAAACTAAACATAATCTAAACTAAATCCATTATCTATCTGATTGAAGAATACAAAGAAATGAGACTAAGTAAGAAAATCAAATCTGACTAATTATTGAAATGTAACTATAAAACAAAGGGAAAAAAATAACAATTCTTAGTGTATTAACTCCAGAGAAAATTATTTTTTATTCTACATCGGAGATAAAACTATTAGAATAGTAACAATTCATGTTATGGGAGAGGGGAATCTGTTAGAATTTGTCATTGTTTTCTCTTTGGCAGTCTGATTATATCTCAGTAATACCATATTCAAATGTATTTATCTATGCTATTCTTGGGCAAAAAAAGCAGAGACTATTTAGCTTATGTCTATAAATACAACATGTCTCCTTTTCTTAATTCAACAAAATAAACAATTTGCATCTTGGTTGATGTTGATGTTTACAAGTGAGTAATGCAAATTTCTAAATCTGTAAAACATTATTTCCTCTCATGAAAGGGTAATGGGATAGTTTTATTGTTGCTTTGACATTTTAAAACACAGGTCAGTTGCTTAAATGACACCTTTTAAATTACAGCTGCCAAGAGATTGCTTGTAACATAATATAACATGACATTTTAACTAACTATAACCAGAAGCTATTATTTTAGTAGAACATAACAGTAACCGGAATAAATTCATTTTGAGTTTTTGCATCACATAACAAATCAGCCGTCACCAGTCCAATAAAGTACTTAATTTTATCGAACACTTTCAGAAAAAGTCTCTCTTTATATATATATTTATAAATAGGGACAGATTAATCTTTTTTAAGCCTTATGTAAAAATCTGGTGTATAGATAATAGGAAGAGAGAATTCTTTACTTCATATTTGTAGGCACACATGAAGGAGAGGGCATGAACTCAAGTCAGTTTGATATCAATGTCAATTGAATCACTTTATCATACTTCTGCACAGATTAGGTACCTAAGCCATACAAATTTTCCTGACCATAACTGTATTATTTAAAAAACTGCTCTTTCTTTATATTGGTGTGTTATAAGAAATAAATGAGATAATTTTGCACACACACTTTGAAAATACATGTAAGTGGGTATTTCTTCAGAAAAAAAAAGCATACATCCTTAAATGTTAATGTCCACTTTTGTTTGCTTGTTTGTTTCTGGAGAGGATTGCCTGAATTCCTCTAATTCATCTCAACTTTCTTAGTTCCAAATCTTGACTCAAATGAACTATTTGAGCATATCTTCATGGATCAAATCCTTATCTTATATAAAGATTTACCTAACTATCAACATCAAAGTGGCAACCTCAACCTGTCACCAACATGACATCTGAACCTAGTTTAAAATTCTTACTATTAAAGATGCTCCTAAGAGTGAAACTGAAGGTATTTGCAAAGTGGAGCCAGACAATCCTTATTAAACTCATCTTTAACTAAGATCCAGTAGAGATCTTTTCGCTTATATATGAGTGCTTGGCTTCTTTCATATCCTGATAGACATGTAAAGACCAAACCAAGATGCTCACTTAGAGTACTAAAGGAATGAGAAATTGCCTAAAGAAGCAAGAGCTAGAGCTAATGAGGAAGGCACAATTTCTATGCTTTACAAGTTTGTCTTTAGTCCATCATGATAGTAAATTAACTTGATGACCCTGTTTTGACACTGACTGATTACAGACATCAATCAAAGGGCAACAGGTCACTGCTGCTGAAAACTGGTAGAATATACACAGTCCACAGGTGGCTATTTCAATATGGCAACTGAATTAAAGAACTTGATCTATATCCTCTACAAAATATTTTATAACTCATAAAAAATGCATCTCTCTTCTCAAAACAGGTCCAAATGGGTAACTGTAATGTGTATGAAATGTCTCCTGACCATGGTCATTCTTATTCTACGTATTAAATATAAATATGAGACTGCAAAGTAAATGCATAGCTACATAAGATTAGTATCCAAAACTTTAAGCATGAATGTCCACTCATATGTTTTTAGAGAAGAATTATTAATCTTATAGTTACATATTCTTTAAATAAGCACGGGTACTCTTTTTTTTTTCTTTAAACAAATTTAATGCAAACAGAAAAAGTGGGCTTGATCAATACATCTAAAAATGTCTGCTGTTTAATCAGAAAAATCGGGGCGCATAATTTGTTCCTTTCAAAAAATACTTATTAAGGAAATACTTGAATGGTTAACCCACTCTTCAGAAATAATTAGGACTTTTCTTTACAAGGCAGGGAAGTTGCTGACAATCTTGGAAATTAAGACACCTGTGTCAAATTACTTCTGTAATAAAATTTGCAATCAAACCAAAATTACAATGAACATGTGTTTTTCTGGTTATAGACTTGCATTCCTTAACACTTACCTGTAAAATGTGATGCTATTTTGAGCAAAACAGTTTCTAAATCATGTCTTAGACTAGAAAACTTCTTGCATGCTTTCTCCACGCTCCCCCCATCAAAAAAAAAAAAAAAACCATCAACTATATTTTCAAGGTAGAAACAGCTTAGTGAGAGAGCACATCAGATTTAATCTGTTGCTATATTTGTTATGAAATAAGCCATTGTTATCATTGTTTTTGTTTTTTTAAATTATTGATATTAGAGCTGTAATAAACTTAAGAGATTACTTCCCATTCTGGCAAACCAAGTATGCCCTTTTCTTCAACAAATGCTTGAGTACAAAGGTGGTAACTGATGTTCTAAAAGACATATAGCTATAAAATGCATATGAATTTCTGACTCTCGTCCTTACTGGAAGCATTGTTCTGGAGTCAGCCCTTTGACCTAAGTTCTAGTATCTTATTGGACCGGTAAGATTCATATCTTACTGAATAATTTCAAGATCAGAATTTCCTCTCCTGACATGGAATCCCCTTCCTGGCTGAAAGTTTCTACCTGCCTGAATGATTTTACTTAAAAAGCTGAGGCTTAGGAACATATTGGTGGACAAAGGCAGGATGAAAAGTTGGGTGGTAGTGTATATTATCTTTCAAGTTGGAGGTTTTCCTTGTGGGTCTATTCGAGTATAGCTGCAGGGTCTCAAGCCTGAGAGTGAGAAGAGAAAGGCTTCATGCAATTAGACTATTAGAGTGTGACCACAGACATGTACAGACACACATGCTAAATAAAAAGTCTACATTAATGGTCTTAATGCATTCTAGTCCCCAGAACTAGAAGTTAAACAATTTTTTTTATTTTTTTCTTTCTAATGAGGGAGGCAAGATTAGGAAACTTCTAAGAATAATTCCAGGTTTACGATTCAGGTCTTGGGCCACAAACTGTTAGGGTTCTAGCCTTATATTTCACTCTGATGTGTTTGGTTTGAGGCCTTCATGAGGGTCATACAACTAGGCTAGATTTGCCTGCTCCTAACTCAAGCAAACTCCTTACCACTGGCATCACACCTACTCACTTCTTCAATTTTATAATCTTATAGGCCCCCAGTAAGTTTACAGAGAGTACAGAAAACAGGTTGTGTGCTTCCTATAGCAATACCTTTTCCACTCCAAAATATTGACTTTTATTTTTCATTTCATAATATCTCTGCAAAAATTACTAGTGAAACCTAAAGACATTTGAACAGGTGGCAAGTGAAATGTATTTAGTAAACTGTACATTTAAAAAAAAACTGCCATTTCCATTTAAATGATTAAGCTTTTGGTTTGGGGACATTGAGTTGTTGTGTGTTTGTGTAGCTGAGAAAGGAGGGGATTGGAGGTGATAGTTACAATGCATTGGAGTACTGGACAACTACCATAACACTTAGAATGTTTTAAGAACTCTATATTTTTCTATTGATAAAGGACTAAATGAATGAAAAAACAGAGCTTTGAAAGACTGACTCTAGATTTCCATCTGATGTAATTTAACATCAAAATTACAGAAGATCTATATTCCTGAGAGATTTTATATTTTCTTTTGGAAATCTCTCTCATGTAACACAGTGTTTGACATTGTATCTAATGGTCAGTAAGAACTGAGTAATAGCAATCATAAGATGAATAGCAGCAGGACTGCTAGATACTACTAAACATGTGAAGTATATTATTGCATTTATCCCTCATAATAATACTATAAAGTTGGTGCTATATGTTGTGCCCATAATACAGATTAGTTAAGTGAGAAACAAGACTAAATAACTAGCCAAGTGCTCAAAACTATTACATTATAGAGCTAGAACTCAAACCAAGGTGTGTGTCTTGCCCAAAGCCCTTGCTTTAATAAAAGAATGAGTGAATGGCTTAATGAGTGCAACTATGCTGTGTTTTTATATCTGGGCAACTTGGAAAGGGTTGAGTAGAAGGAGTTTAGTTTAGTGAATGGCCAACTCTATAAAGTCTTTGTTATATCAAACTCTTAAAGACCCCAAAGTATCAGTGCGGCCTCAGAAAGTAATAAGAAAATCTGAGAAAGCAAATCACTGGGAAACAATACCAGAATCAGTATTGAAGAAAGTTTAAGAGAAATATACAGGCAACATGGCACCAATTTTCCCCATCTGGTTAAGAGTCATCAATAGAAAGCAGTAAAACTAAGTCATTCATTTTTTAATAATTATGCTAAAAATGCTTATGTTTAAGTGAAACACTGTTATGAACATAAGCTCAACTTCCATTAACAAAAACTCTTGGCATTCTGCAGCAACTTAGAGCCATCACATTGCTCAATTACACTGTACTGCAGATGTACAAATGAGGCAATTAAAAGAGGGTTCCTGAAGACAATACTGGATAAAACAACCAGCCTTTACCAGTAATATTTTTCTTTCTTTTAAAAAAATGTTTTCTTTCCCTTTCCTCCCTCCTAACTCCTTTAATTTCTTTCTCGATCTTTTCTAATATTAAATAACAACTATAAGCTATATTTTTGAGATTTTATACATTTCAAAGCCTATATTATGACCAAAGTGGAATATTTCACAAAGTACTACATTGGAGCAATTGATATTGCCACTTGTATAATTAGTCTTCATAATTAGTTGACTAAATGGTTCTGAAAAAAAGCTATTGTTAACCATAATTTGTATATAAAAAAATGAGTTGAACATATTTACGTAGCTCCTTAAGTAACAAAGCCAAGGCAGAAACTACATAATACATACATATTGTAATGGAATGGAAACATGTAACATTCAAAAATGGTCTATAGCTTAATACTAGTTGATTTTTAGACTAGCTCAATCCTATCCCAGAAACGACTCTTTTTTTTTTTTTTTTTACGATTCTGTCCTATGTCAATTTTCACTCTTTGAGGAAGCTAGTTGGCTGGGTTGTAGCAGCACACAAAATGTATGTGTTCCTCAAGACAGCTTGGAAATTTAAAAAAATAAGCAGCCTTTTTCTACCTTCCATATTAGCACTTACTAAAGAGTAGTAAAATTTCCACGTATTGAAATAATACCCAAAGAAGAATTAAGCCTACTGATAATTTATATATTAATGTTAAACATTTCAATATAAAGAACATAGTCCAAAGATTATTACAAGGGCAATTTAGAATGATTCTTTAGGGAGAAACTCAGAGTATAAAAACTATAGGGAAAGAAAGAAAAGGAGAAAGAAGCATTTCGAAGCTTAGCTCATTCTCTTTTGATATAATCCTCTGTGTTCTTCTGTTCCTCCCTTCATTGTCGTTACAGTGGGCTTATCATCTATATATGGGGACTTTCAGACTCCACTCCCTCATCTTCAACCCACAATAAAAGTCAAATGGTCCTGCATTTATTAAACTGGCAAATATCAGTCTCTAAGTAGCAATGGAGATCAAATATCTTGGCATTCTCATTGTATATATTTTATATTTCAGTTTCTCAAAAATATTTTGCATGAAATTTGAACAAGATTACTGTGCTAGCTGAAAAATATTTGGTTATATGTCTTATTTCAACCAATGCAAATGCACCCTAAGATACCATATAAGGATACCCTCTTAAGGCATCTGAATGTGAAATTATTATCCACATACCATTATAAGAGAGGAATAAAGACAGATTACCTGGGGTTAAGAGGATGACTGACATAGTGATGAGTGAGCATACAACTAAAATCACCAACAGGGCTATAGCAATTCCTTTCCAGTTTCTCTGTGGAGGACTGTTACTTCCCAGTTCCTACCAAGATAGAAAAAAAAAAGTTTCACAATTATATATGCTCCAAGAGAAATGTATTCATAAAGAAATGATTCAGTGCATGGCACAATCACAGTTTGAAAGCTGACTAGAATCCTTTTCCTCTTCAGTAGCTCATTTAATTATTCAAAGGTGCATATATTATGGCTGTCTTTTGTGGGGGGGCAATCTTATTTCTCTAAGAGATAAACCAGGAGAGTTTTATGCCTACTGTCCAAAATGTAGATGATTTTAAATGCACTGACTATAAACACTAGGTTGATAGCCAAAGTACTCTGCAAAATAAATATGGAAATAAAGTGTGTTATTTACATTTTTTCTTGCTACAATGGAACTTACAATAAAGATTTAAATATAAATATTCCCAAAGCACTATAGACTAGGTTTCTAACTGGATGGGGAAAAAGATTAGAGATGGGAAAATCATTCAAAATGCTGCTCGCTGCAAAGCAGTGCACAGTTGTCAACACAACATGTCCTGTTTAAACAGTTCCCCCACCAGTCGTAAAAATCAACAGGGTGTAGTAACTAAATTAAATGAGTGCTTCTATATCAATGGTTAACAGCATCCTCTCCCTGGGCAGCATGCATGATATTGTCAAGGAGGTAAGATTGATGGATAAAGATAAAGTCGAGCATCTCTCACAATGCATATGAGTAAAGCTTTTCATTTTCAGATGAGTCTGTGTTCTACTCTGTTGACTAGAAATGTGTGAGCATAATGCACCAAAGCATAGCACAGACCACATTGGTTTGAAATGAGTGGCAGATTTTCTTTGTGATAAAGTACATAAAACACTGAGTCTCATGTCTTTCTTCATGCCCATCCCTCAACTTCTTTTCCTCCTCCCCAGTAGAACCCTCTTTATTCAGAAATATTTATGTGATTTCAGGACAAATAAAATGTAAAGTTAACTATGTGTGCATAAATCACCCTAGAAGCCATAGAGTACCCTTGTTTTAAACAAAGATAGACAGTATAGCAAACATTTAATAAACCATAAACAAATGCCCATGACTCACAGTTGAAAGATTTGAAGCCAATTTTAAACTAGACCCAAATGAACAAAAGAAGAAACCATACATAGGAGATATTTTGTTCTTGTTTTACTTCATCTGAGAGCAACCACTTTTAAGTTGGTCTTTCATGCTGAGGAACCAAATTCATCAGAAGGCAATTCTACTCATTTTTAAATGACCACATCGCACCATTTTTCATGCTTATTAAATGCTTGTTATCCAACACTTGCATTCTTTTTGCATTTTGGTTATAAATTCCATTCATATTTTACACATCAATCAAGGAAGTAGGTTGCCAAATCATTTCCATTAGAGTAACAACATCATGACAAGAAATAGTCGTCTTAAGACTATAAACGATTTTCTGGAATGCAATTTTACTGTAGGTTTCTAGGTGTGTTTCTTCATCAAAATGAGTATGGTGTGATGGCTGGTCAGTCATTCTTCATATTAAGTGTTAACAACAGGACAACTCAGAAGTCAGAGTGACAGGTTATAGAGATCAGTGCTAAAAATCAAAGCCTATCGTGGTGAGAAAGTTTTGAAACAGCTCAAGAACTAAGAGAGAATGAAAAAAGGGGCAGCAAACAATAGGAAGGGTGTGTCTAGACTATGGATCATAAATAATTCTGTATCTATTAATGTAAAGAAAGGTAAGCTAAGTTTTATCTCTTCACAGTGTAAAAAAAGGGAAAAACAATAAAATTAAGAAATTGTGGCTGAATTCACAGTCCAGTAAAAGAATCAAAAGCGAATTATAAATTTAAATAAACTGATTCTGATCTTGGTTCACTGTCACTCAAACTCAAGGCAAATTATTAGAGAAATTACTTCAGTTTGTTTTTCAGATTTTTAATATGATGTGATCACCATGTGATGTCTACCAGACATTGTCTGACATATTATAATAGCTTAGACTTCTTACTTTGTGCTTAATGGCATACTGAATACTTTATATTCATAATTTCACATAATCCTCATAAATATTAAGTGAGATTACTAGTATTTTGACAAATTTACATATGAGAAAACTGTATTTAGAGAGATTAAAAATAAATCCATTTACTGTTAATAAATGGGAAATCTCAGGGCCCAATCCATAGTCTGTCTTCAGTAAAAATACCCCTAAACACTATAATATGCTATTATAAAAGTAAATTTTTTAAAGATAAATGTATGAATGAATCAATCAATAAATCTAGGAATGATCTGGACCCCATAATAAGAGCTGTACTCTAATATGTTTTCTTTGAGAAAATTCAGTTATATAAAACCTGTCCTGGATTCTATAATGCTTTTAAATAAGTCTAAATTTCCCCAGTCATAGTAAATTGAGAAAATACACTATTTTAAAAATGATAAAACATGTTTGAATGAAAAATAACTTTTTGTTCTTAAAGGATACACATAAGAATGTATAGCTCCTTTGAAAAGACTCATCAATGCCCAACACATCTACGAGTTCTTATTTAGGAACTGCAGACTTAATGAACTCTTATTATAATTCCCCCCTCCCCATCCACCATACATTCTATTACCTAATTCTCCTCTATTTAATTGCTTTCATGTACTTTTGATTATAGACACTGTCAATGTTTCACCATCCTGGTTAAATATCTCTTCTTTTGGGAATTTTCCCTAATTATGAAATCCAGATATAATTTTCTGAGGAAAAAAAAAATGCCTGAAATAAATTGTACCAAAAGGTTTGACTCCAACTCTACTACTTAATATTGATGATACTACAAGCATGTTTGTAAATTTTTCTGAGACTCAGATTTTTTTTAAAATGTGAACTGTAATTAGAAAGATAATTATTTTTAAATTTTAAAAGGATTAAAACAAATTATTTAAACAAAATTCTTACTTAAATGTACAATAAGAAAGTTCACACTAAGTGAACTGCTTAGTGTGTTCTTTCTCCACACACCTGAACAGATCATTCTTTCTCATCATTTAAGTCTATATATATAGTTTAAATATTTATCTGTCTCAGCTCTCCAAAAGAGAAGCTTTGTAAGTAACCTAGTTCATCTTATTTTCATTATATCCCTAGCATTTCGAACAGTGTTTGGCACATACTGGGTATACCACAGATAATAGAAAATGAATGAATGAATGAATGGTAGCAGCTATGATAGTGATAATTATAATAATAATAATATTGTTGGTAGTGATTATAATGCTTAAATCCATGTATAAAAAGCCATCATATCCTTGCTGAATTTTTTTAACACCTTAAAATAAGATCACATCTTAGACAACTTTCAATTCCTTGAAGTACTTAACAATCCCTGGTTCTCTTAATAAGTGTTTAGAAAATAATCACTGAATTAATTAAATGGCATAATAGAGACCTGAAAGGGTATAGAGATACACTGCCATTAGCTAAATACACATAAATAGTAAACTTTTTAAATGTAGCTATTTGCTAAAGATTAATTTGCAATTATATTTAGTTTCATTTATCTGATGCCTGGATTGCAAAACACACTTACCATTTTTGGAGTTACTTTTTCTTCAACAATCTCCTGCACACTAATTTTTATTGTTGTGGGAAGTAGTACTAATTGGCTTTGCTTTTCAATGACTTCCTACCAGCCAACACCTGAAAGCAATCAACTAAACATGCCAGGCCCACAGAAGAGGTACGGTGCTGTGCAGCAGCCTGAGAAATGAAATATGTAAGGAGCTTGCAACATGATAATCCAGATGCTCTGGAAGGAGAACAAAGCCAATGTTGGCATATTATATTCCCAAGAGAAGTCTAGTGGTACAAAGACAAATATTTAATACTCCATATATAGAGATGCTTTTATAAGTCAGACTTCCAGTGAATGAATGCATCAGTTGAAACACTTGTGTTGAATTCCAGATGATATTCAATGCTGTAGTTTTCTAGGGACATGTTGGTGCTACAGACCAAACTAAAGTAAATCTGTAACCTAGCTATTTATGTCATATTTACTGCCAATCAAATTACTTAATACCCTTCAAAGAACAGTTTAGTTTATCAGACAAAAATGTCCATGACACACATAGTTTGCTTAAATCCAAATATATTTTTAATGTGTTCAAATGCAAAGGACAAAATATTGACAATTATAAGCAGGAAACCTACAAGGTTTATATAACATTTCATTTGGGATCAAAAGGGAAAAGAGCCTAACCAACACATTCCGTTCTCTTAAAAAGGAGGTAAATTAAAGAATACCAACATTTTTATAGTATTCCGTCTGTACTTCCCCTTAGAAAATTTCAATATTTATCTTCTATTTGCATCATGAGAAGAAAAATGTTCTCTCCATATTGAAATAATCTAAAAATGTGATAACATTTAGAGAAAAATACAAGGGATAATACCATGGTAATATTGAAGTTATGCCTATAGGCTGGATGTGGGTGTGTTTTATTAAAAATAGGTTTCCTTCAACCACGTCTACTTTCTAAAAACCATAGAGAAACAGTAGAACACCTCAGGCCTCAAGAAAAAGCAGGAGTGAAACTTTTAGGGAAATTAAGACATTTTAAGATAGCTATGTATGTGAGGAGAGTGGTGTGAGATGTGCACATACAGGCCTAGGGAAGACACATGCTGCAAAAAGATCTGAGAATAGCTTGAGTATTCATACTGGACTATCCAATGAACATCTTTATCCACACAAAGCCAGTTTCCAGGGACTAGAAAAGGTGGCTATTTTTCAAATGCCCAATTTTCAACAAAAGATCACAAGGCATACAAAGAAACAGGGAAATGTTTCATTCAATGAAATAAAATAAAATTCCAGAAACTCACAGTAAAATAACAAAGCCTTCATAGTTACCAAAGAGAGAATTTAAAATAGCTATCTGAAATATGCTCTAAGAGATACAGGAAAATGTGGACAAAGAACTAAAGAAAATCAGGAAAATATATATAAAACAAATAAGAATATCAACAATGATTTAGAAATTATTTTTAAAAAACACACAGAAATTTGAATGTTGAAAAACACAATAAATGCATTGAAAAACTCACTACAGTGATTCAAAGGCAGACTCAAGAAGTAGGAAAAAACTCAGTGAACTGGAAGACAGGTCATTTAAAATGATTAAGTTGGAAGAAAAACAAAATGAAGAAACGTAAACAGAACTTATCAAGTAGATGAAAATTCACATTATAGGAATCCCAGAGGCAGTAAAAAAAGAGAATGAAAGAACCAGAGAACTTATTTGATGAAATAATGACTGAAACTTTCCAAATTTAAGGAAAAATATAAATACAAAAGCACAAGAAACTCAATGAACTCCAAATAAACACAAATAGACCCACACTGAGACTAGTTATAATCAAGCTATTCAAAGTCAAAGACAAAGAATCTTGAAAGAAGAGAGAGAAAAGTGATTTATCACTTATAAGTATTCACAATAAATTATCAATGGATTTCTCAACAGAAACTATCAGAACAGAATCACTGGGATAGTATATTTAAAATGCTGAAAGAAAAAAATAAACTAACTATTAATCAAGACTTCTATGCCCAGAAAAACTGCCCTTTGAAAAAATAGAAGAGAAACACTCAGATTTTCCAAGATAAACAAAATATGAGGGAGTTCATCACCACTAGTCTTTTCTTATAAGAAACATTAAAGGGATTCCTTTAAGTTGAAATAAAAATATTTTTAGAGAGTAACTTGAAGCTAGATGAAAATGCAAAATTCCCTATGACGGGAAATCCAAGGAAAGATATTAAAACCAATATTATTGTAATTTTGGCTCCTAACTCCACATTTTACTTTTCTGTAGGATTTGAAAAACAAAAACATTAAAGAAAGAAATTGGTATAAGTCTATGTTAATAGGTATACTATATAAAGATGTGATTGATAAGATCAATAACATAACCTCGAAAGGATGAAACTATAAAGAATTTAAGTATTTGTTTGCAATTAATTTTAGGGTGGTATTAGTTTAAAATATATCACTATAACTTTTGGATGCTATATGTAATCTCCATGGTAGCCACAGGAAAATTCTATAAAATGCACACAAAAGGAAATGAGAAGGGGATCAAAACATATCAAACACGAAAGTCAACTAAACACAAAGGACAGCAATAAGAGATGAAATGAGGGACCAAAAAGTTGTAAGACATATATAAAATGAACAAAATGTCTATATCCAGTCCTTCCCTATGAGTAAACATAAAGTAAATGTAATAAACTCCCTAACAAAAACATAGATTGATAAAATGTATTAACAAAAAACAGGATTCAACTATATGATGTCCACAAAGAACTCACTTTAAATTTAAAGACACACATAGATTAAAAATGAAAGGATGGAAAAGATATCTCATGCAAATAATAACCAAAAGATATCAGGGGGAATATAATAATATCACACAATTTAAGTCTGAGTCAAAAAATGTTGCAGGAGACAAAAAAGAATATTATTATATAATAAAAAAAAAATAGGTAATGGATTTGAATAGATGTTTTTCCAAAGACAATATACAAATACCTAAGCACATAAAAAGATGCTCAATATATCTAATCATTAGGAAAATGCAAACAAAACCATAAGCTACTACCTCATACACATTAGGAGAGCTATTATTAAGAAAACAGAAAATAACAAGTGTTGACAAGGTTGTAGAGAATTCAGAACTCTGTATACTGCTGGTGGGAAGGGAAATGGTCCAGTAATTGTGGGAAAACGGTATGATAGTTTCTCAAAAATTAAATAGAATTATCATATAATTCTGTAATTCCACCTCTGTGCATATTTCCCAAAGAATCAAAAGTAGAAATCTGAACACATATTTGTGCATTTATATTCATAGCAGCATTGTTCACAATAGCTAAAAGATGGAAGCAACCAAATTGTCCATAGCTGGATGAATGGGAAAACAAAATGTAGTATATATTTACAATGCAATATTTTTCATAATTGAAGATGTTATACTGATTAAAATAAGTTAGGACAGTTAAATTTATATAGATACATACTTTCTATCTCTATGTGATTGTTAGGGACAGGGAGTAGAAGGTAATGGGGACTTTTGATTTAATGGCTATGTAGTTTAATTTTGAGAAGGTGAGAAAAAATTCTGGGGATGGATGGTAGTGAGAGTTGAATACCAGTGTAAATGTGCTTAATGCCACCGAACTGTATACTTAAAAAATCTTATGACAATATTTTTTTGATAAAGCATATTTTGCCACAATTTAAAATATATATATAATAGCAACATTCATAATAGCAACAGATAATTACTTTAGAGAGTTTTATTGTCCAAAGAAAGAAAACTACAAAACTTTACTAAAGGATCTATAAGACCATTTGAACAATGTAGAAAATCACTGAATTTCTGTTAAGCAATATTCAATACGATAAAAGTGTCTATTTTCCTAGATTAATCTAAAAATTTAAAGTAATTCCAAAGAAAATCTTAACAGAACTGTTTTCTTAAACTGATAAAATAATCTTGACATTCATCTGAAAAAAAGATTATATCATTTTGAAAAAAAATAATGGTGGATGCCAGACATTGAAATGGAATATAAATCTGTGTTAATGAAAATAGTAAGTTATTAATAAGAAAAAATTAAAAACAAAACTATATTTCAAAGAAATCAGTTCCATGCACATGAACACGTATAGACAAACTCTTTATAATTCGATCTCCAATATCTCATTACACTTGCTTTCTATAAGGAAGGACTACTGGGATTTCACATTACTTTCCAATGAGATGTCTGTATGATCTCTCTGGTGCCAAAGCAGAGTCAATTTTTCCATTCTCTTACATGACTTCTTATCAGCATTTTAAGCTATTAACAATTCAATCCTCTTAAAAAAGTCTTTTCTTGCCTCCTATTAACACCTGCTCTCCTGTTCTTTAACTTCCAGTGCTAACCACTTTTTCGTTTTCTTTTCTGATTTCTTTTCAGGTTTATTTCTAAACTATGAATTTCCTCCAGACCTTGGCCTTGGCCCACCTTTTTTCTCTACATGAACAAGACTTCTAGTGATATCATCCAATACCACTTTGTTATTCAAATTTTTAATAAATTTTATATGTTAATGTTAAAAAGAGAATGCGAGGCATGCTATTTTAAATGAAAATAAATTATCTCTAAGTAGACAGCTAAAACTATCACCATATCCTTCAAGTAGTCTATTTTCTCCCTCTATATGTATAAATATTCTTTATGTATCATCTTCGATTGTTACTTACAGTACCTACTTCTTCTTAAAATTGCTCATTAAATTCATGCCATTCAGTGTCCCACAATTTTTTCTGCTTCTCTGATGAGAGGATGCCATGTTAAGAGTATATATTTTGATCAAAGATTTTACATTTTTAAAAATTGGGTTTCTTATTAGGTTTCTTCCATAGACCTATTTAGATAGGTCCTTAGTTCAGTGCAGCCCATAAATCGGCAAAGTCTAAAACTGACTTATTGATGCTGATAAACATAATTTTAAAACTTGTTTAAAATAAAAAGTACTTAGCTCACTCCGGACCTTCTGATTTCCATGGCTAGAGTGGCCCTAACATCTCTAAAAAAAGTTCTCCAGGTGATTCTGTATGCTAAAGTCTGATAAACATTCTCCTAAATTAGTGATATACAAAGAATTGTCAATGTCACCTCTGAGATAGCATGAATGTAAATTATTCAGCCCCACTGCAGAACTACTGAGTTTTTTGAGGAAAGGCTGATCATAGATTTTAACAGGTTTCCAGATGATTATGTGTACAGTAAAGTTTGAAAACCTCAGCCACAGAGATAAAGTTCTAGAGTGATACAGTTCTGGAACTGCTAAAACCATCTTTCTCATCCTCAAGAAATTTGGTGGTTATATTATGGCTTAGTGATTCTGGAGTCAGTACATCTGTATTTTAATTTCCAATTATCTATTTACTACCTCTATTATGTATACAATTGACCTACTATTAATTATAAACCCAATTAGCAGTGTCTGAGACATAAAGGTCACTTTTATTTTCTTCCTTGTATTTGTTATTTACTGAATCAAGTTTTTGTCTCAATGGTGTTCTACCTGGTCAGAGATAATCTCACAATCATCTTTGTGTCCCCAGTACCTAGTATGGCACATAGTAAGTGTTCAAAACATATCTAGATCGAAACACTATACTCAGCTTTATGCTTTAAGAGATAGGAACAGGATCTTCAATCTTGAGGGATGCATCTCAGTCATGTGAGGTCCAGGAGATGAACTAGCTATCTGCTTCTGAAATCTAAAGGGAAAAGACATCCCAGGAATGTAGTGTCGGTCTCATCTCAGCACCTGTTTAAAGAGCACTGAAAGAATCTTAGTGATCTACTAACTAGATCAATAGCTTTAAATCTCTGGGGTTGATTAGCCAGCATGAGATGCTAACAAGCCAAACAATCATCTTTGATCTTGATTTCAGGAGATGAGAAAACAGCAAACATAATTTCCTGTCTTCCCAAAGTTCTAATATTTTAGCAACTTTAACTCTTGCTAATGAGGAGGGCAGAGAATCTAGTCATTTCTCACTGCATCTTAAATGCTCAGCACAGTTGTTGACACAGTGCAAACACACATATTTATCAAATATATGAGTGTAAGAAACTATTATTTTAGCTTTTTATAACATTTAACCTTTATCTTTAACTTGCAATTACTTTCAGACTTTCAATTGATTTTCTATATTCTTATATCAATACATATAAAGCTAACTTTACATCAAAATGCAATTTAAAACTAAGTTGAAGACAGATTATCCACATCTGAAGTGAAATATTCATCATACAGACTTAGAAAATAATACACTTAACAGCCTAGTCTGCCCACATCAATAATTACTTGTGTGATTTAAGGTAAGGCTTTCCCTTTCTTAGGCATCAAAAATAAATAGCATCATATGCCCAAACGTCACTGGGCACTGTCTGATTCTGCTATAATGGTCCCAAAAATCAACCCCACTTTTCCTACTTACTAGATAAAACACAGCCTTACTTTGCTTACATGCAAAATAGAGGTGATATTACCTACCAACCTGCATATATATGAGCCTTCTAAGAAAAATGCAAGTGAAAACTGTTCATAAACTGATTATTCTATAAAAAATTAGGTTACATCCATGCCTCTCACATCTGAAAAATAAAAAAAATCTATATATAATTGTTCATGAATATTGTTATTGAGTCAGGAAAAGGAGAATGTTTAAAACAGTTTTATGACACTTCTACAAATTCTTAATAACATATACATTTTTGAAGCCTAAATATGACCTTGGCCTTTTGCTATGATAAATGTCAATTCATATTGAATAATGGATAAATGGATAACTGGAAAGGAGAAAAGAAGAGATGGAGGAAAAGAGGAAGGCAAGGATGAAGAGAGGAAGAAAAGGAGGGAGAGAGAAAGGGAGGGACTGGGAAAGAGTCCAAATGAGTTTATTTCCCTCACATAAATGATAATCCAGTTGAGGAGATCAATAGTTCATTAAACATTAGAAAAAATAGAAAAAAAAATTAAAATGGAATCCAAAATAGAGAAGAGATCTTGGTGGTTTTAAATGTTAAGGATGCTAAAGACCAAATGTATTTTGAACTTTTCTTAGGTAAAAAAAAAAAAAAAAAAAAAAAAAAAAAAAAAAAAAAAAAAAATTCAATCAGGAAGAGATTAAATGCGAAAGACAGAAGGCCACCCCAGGTTGAGGGAAGCCCCATTTCTTGTTATCTCTCCCGTTGAACATTGTGTTTAATTTGCTTCCTTTTCCAGTGGTTAGTTAAAGGTTGCAATTGCCCAGGAGTCAAAAAAGATTCTAAACAAAGGTTAAGAAAATAGAAAAGCCATTAGCAAAGTAGGACAGCTTGAAAAGAACAAGTGGTGCTATAGCTTCAAACTAAATTCAAAGCCAGAATTACTAATTTTCTCTTCATTACACAGCTGACCTTTAAATGTTGCTGGTCATCTGGGAAAAATTTGGCAATTCACCTGATCTTCTTATTTTAACTAACTGCACTTTTACATCACCATCAACTCCCAAGCTAAAACCAGTCCAAGGAGAATCCTCTCCTGAACAGAGGCCAGTGTCATTTCTCAGTAAGGCTCGCCAGAGAAAATGTCAGTGGCCAGGAAGAATTTACCCACTTCAGTAGAAAGACCTTGGCTTTCTCAGGAATAGAAACCAATATTGAAATAGATATATTTGATATAACTCGAAACAATATTTTCCACACATTTATTTATTAAACATCTATTATTTACTGACTCTTAAGAAATAGAATGTGATAAATTTTGAAAATTAAGCATTTGCTTCATTGTAAACATTTTCAACATTTTAAATAGTAGCTATGGAGGTATAGTCGTGTCTGTTAAGTTTAAAGAGAGCATGTCTGTAGGAGACAATCTAATTCCTTCTTCACATACAGATATTTAATATTAAAAAAAAAGACAGCTATAGCTATGACCTCAATTTTACAGTTTTTACTTCCAAAGGGAAAAAAAAGCAGAAATTAATGAAATGGGGCAGAAAAGGAACTAAATGTGTTTTTAATTATTTTGATTGCTTTTGCCATTAAAATGTTAATAAGTATCACATAGGTATTTGAGAAGAAAGATAAATAAATTATATATCCATCCACTCTGATAATCAATATCCTTATGGCCCTTTTAATTGGACATGTTATGAATATGAGTGTGTTAACTTCTCTGCTACTCTGTGATGGTTGTAACCAATTCTAACACATATATACTATATATCCACGCTATTAAATGAAAAGAAATCAATAGATATTTGAGCTTTTTTTTTTTTTTAATTTACAGTAAGATAGTATCCTGGTTACTTTTCAGAAATTCCATGGACCAGGAATAATTAAATAAATCCCAAGCAGTTATACTTTATGTGCAGACGGACTCATCATGCATCATTTGTGCTCTGCTTAAAGGAGTTCTCTGGCTGAAGTTTTTGTATGAAAGAGTAAGGCAATTACTCGCCTCAAAGCCAGTCAATATTTCTATTCATTTGCTAAAGACAGTCTTCTTTTTCCCTCATTTTTGTGAATACAGTAACCAGTATCGGCAGCAGTTCTCAGAAGGTCTCCTCAGTACTGCTAGTCAAAAATAGACCATTCCCCATACACTTTCAAAACAGGTTTGCTCTAAAAGTTCATTTTGCTTGAGATATTAGATTATGGCTAGTTTAAATTAGAATTTTATTTTGCACATCTTAACATTTTCATTCTGCAAGAAAAGGGATTAAAATAATATCAACCTTATGTCTGAATGGGACAGGAGGAGATGGGAAGTGACAACCCCCAGTCAGGAAGACATAATCGACTTCATGTCTTTCTTTCTTGTAAAATCATCACTCCTTTGGCTACATGATAAACAGCAACTTATTTCCTAATGATATTTATTAACATAATAAAAACATTCTGAGAATTTGAGGATGTTCACTAATTGTCTCAAACCAGTAGTAAGCCCTCCCCTTATAGGATACATTAATATAAAGAATCCATATTAAGTCACAGCAATAAGCTTACCAATATGGACCTAACCATTTTTCATTCTGTTAAGTCTTTCAAAAGAGATTTGCAAAAATAAACTTAAGAACAGTTCTTCAAAGAAGAAAAGCTGTAACACTATTCTGGAAGATCTCTTTTTGAAAAAGCAAAGAACAAAAAAAAGGGAGGCAGGGCAGGCAGAGAGAGAGAACAAAACAAAGAAATAATAATTCTTCTGGATAGAAATTTACAAAACTTAATAAACACAATCTACGCACTGGTAAATGAACTGTACATGAACTGAATCTTGCTTCCCGCCTCCCGCCCTCCGCCCGGCCATTGCATCCAAAGTGCTAACAAAGCCTGATGCACAGCATTTCAATGTATATCTGATAAATAAATAAATGAATTTCTAAATTCAGAAGCACTTTTTCTTCAAACCTCCTAGTCAACATGTATACATCAACACCATGATGGCCTCTTGGATCTCTCCAGAATTATTCAGTGATGCCCCAAGGGTGCATACTAGGGAAGGATGCCCCTTCCCCAGTATATTTAAGGCACCTTGACATACCCGCATGATAGTGCTTATCAAACTGTATCTGATTGTCCAGTTTTATGTCTCTTCTCCTTCAATAGATCTTTAACGAATAAATATTTATTGAACAGGGTGGAAATGACTAGTATAAAATACACACTGAGAGTGAGGACTCCTTTTTCAGGAAAGATATCTATTCCATTTTCTTTCCCCAAGTTTATTGAGATATAATTGATGTATAACACCATATAAGATGTACACAGCAATAACATGATATACTCATATATTGTAAAATAATTACCATAATAAAGTTAGTTAACTCCTCTATCACTTTACATAATTACTATTCTTTTTTGTGATGAGAACATTTAAGATCTACTCTCTTAGCAACTTTGAAGTAAATGATACAGTGTTGTTAATTATAACTTATTCATCTTTTAACTGAAAGTTCATACCCTCAATTTCCCCACCCCAACCCCTGACAACCACATTCCACTCTTCTACTAGTTTAGCTTTTTTAGATTTCACATATAAGTGATATCATACAGTTGTCTTTTTCTCTCCGACCTATTTCACTAAGGATGATGCCCTCAGGTTCCACCCATGTTGTTACAAATGGCAGATTTCCTTCATTCTCATGGCTGAAAAATATTCCATTGTAATACCACATCTTCTTTATTCATTCTTTCATAGACAGATATTTAGGTTGTCTCCATATTTTGGCTATTACAAATAACGCTACAATGAACATGGATGAACAGATATATGTGCAAAGATCTTGACTGTAGATATACATCCAGAAGTAGGATTGCTGCTTCACATGGTTGTGCATTTTTAAATTTGAGTAATTTCCATACTGTTTTCCACAGTGACTGCACCAATTAATATTCCCACCAAAAGTACATAAGGGTTCACTTTCTCTACCTCCACACCAACACTCGTTAACTCGTCTTTCTTTTAATAGTCACTCTAACAGGTAGGAGGTGGTATTTCATTATGATTTTGATTCACATTTCTCTAATGATTAATGATGATGAGCATTGTTTCATGTACCTGTTGGCCATCTGTATGTCTTCTTTAGAGGAAAAATGTCTATTCAGTTCCTCTACAATTTTTAAATTGGATCATTTTATGCTATTGAGTTGTGAGTTACTTATGTATTTTACATATTAAATCCTTATAGATATACAATTTATAAATATTTTCTACTAAGGAAAGATATATTTCTTTTCGTATTATTTTTTATATTAGAAAATTGCTTATTGTTTAAGTCTTTGATTTGGCAATTAGAGGAAGACAATGAACATTTTTTCTAAGTCTTAGTTTGCTCCTTTAAGAGCAGAGATTTACAGATGTTTGTACTGATTTAGATTTCAGTGATCAAATATGAACTTTCATGGGATTACTAGGATATATGGAACTAACATAACTGTCCTTCTTTGTCCCTCTTTTCTTTTCTCTCATTTAAAAAAAATTTGTAAATCTCTATTCTAACTATTTCCCCATATATTGAATGTGTTACTGAATGCTATGCTATGTTATTAAGTTCCACAGTTTATGGATAGGTGAACATTTTCCTTTATTCTTTCCTTACCCAGAAGCTTGTCTGCACTACATGGTGTTATCGCAGTGAATTTGAGAAAGGGGAATAAAAAAGCACTGCTATCTCAGAGTTAAAGCATAAAGCAAAGAACTGGATCCAGTCTACAGAGAAAGATGCTGTCTGTATTCTGATTCTGTTATTATCTCAATAGAAGCTACATAGCAGTCAGAGGAAGGTAAATTCCAGAAGTGCCCTCCCAGTTCTTGACCACTCTGATTTCCAAGACACATAAGTTCCTATTGAAGAAAAAAATGTATAAGGAAATAGTAGGTTCAGATTATTAAAATTTATAATTGTAGAACTGATTTCCTTTACTTTGATTCCATGTTCACCAAGCAATTTCTATATGTTCACTTAGCTTCACTGAAATGTCTGTCAATAGGGACAGAAAAGTCTGATCAAACTGACCTGAGTCTTGCAGCCTACAAGGACATTTTTCTTTTATCAATTTATCTCTTAACACTGATTTTGTTACCAATCTCTGTGCCCTTGATTAATGTGAATCTACACCCAAGATGGATCCATATAATGTGATTATAAACATCAAAATATCTGTGCCCCAAACCTGTGATAAATCTGGTACTTAGGTGAATCCATCAAAATAAATGGAATATTATGAGAAATGTGAACAACTAGCCATTTGACTTTGCTGAGTGATAGCCTGAACTTGGCATTCACCTGTCTTTCAAACTTTCACAATAGACACATTTCAGGATTCAGTCAACCATTCTCAGTAGGTTACCTTAGTTGCAACAGAACATCTTAATATGTCATGTGACAATGCCCAGATCCTTAGTAAAAGTACATTCTTCAATTTGATACCTACAAGTTTAGCAATTTCAGGAAACAATTTTAAGTGAAGCAACAACAACAATAGATGCATTATACCTATGATCCACTCAGGCTATGCTCCCCAAATTTGGACACATACTAATTTGGAGGACACAATGACATAGCAAAAATGTAATAAGCTGAACAATAAAGCCAAAGTACATTCACAGAGTAAACATTTTACCTAAACATTTGATGTGTAGAAGTTTTCTACCTACTGACTAAATTAAAATATGCTGTTTTAAAGTAAGCATAGATTTAGTATGCAGTAGTGAGCAAAAATGAGGTGGTATGTTTTATAAATAAATCATTTAGATACAAAATATATTTCAAGAAGTAGTTTTTTATTATGTTTTTAGGCTTCCTTATTACTATTTTGCAGGAAAGCTTGAAGAACACTACTATAAGATCAAAAGAATTTAAATTTATTTTATAGATTTTATATACTGTGGTGGCTGAAAAATTGACTCTTACTGGAAATTACTGTTTGACTATCGCTATGGGCACATAGGCCTTTGATTATAGGAACATAACATTCTAAACAAGCTTATGCACCTGACCTGTGAGTTGACAGGTGGTGAATAGAAGAAAGATAGACTTTTGTGTTTAGACAGAATGAAGAATGGGATTTTGGGCTTAAAAACCCTGTACCTCTACATTTTGGGGCTGCTTAATTTGGGGTCTGCATACTCCTGGCTGAACCAGCTGGCTAAATAAAGAGTATTTCCTATAACTCACTGAGTTCCAATGGTCCATGTGTCTTTTGGGGGCTGGAGGCTACAGAAATACATGTATATATAAAATGGTTTATATGCAGGTAATTAGGTTTATATTTTATGAAGTCTACTATGTGAAGGATGCTACTAGGAGGCATCCATTTCTAAGGAGGTGAAGTTCAGATTTAAAAAGTTTAAACAGCACTAAAGAAAATTAGACTAGTAACAGGACATAATGAAGAACTGAATACATATTTGGTATTATTTAAATGGAATAAAACTTTTCTCTAGAAATATTTTGCAATGGGACCTAATACTGCCTGTTTTGAATAGTGAAAAAAAGAGTTCTATAAGGAAACAAACAAACGTTTGACCTGAATGTCTACTTAAAACACTTAACAGTTCAAGCTTATCCTGATTATGTAAACTCATAGGAAAAGCAGTCAATATTCCTAGTCTAAAACTTAGTAAAACAAAGTCCACACTTTGACATGGATTTTTAGAGTGCACAGTGGCATGGTGCCATAAAGTCTAGTCACTACCAAGGTCTTGGTATTGATGAATGTGTTCAAACATAATGAGTGAACAAAAAAGATCAGATCAGTGACTATTTCATCCTCATAAATGATCATTTCTAAATTCTCATACCTATATAACACAAAAGTTTCCAAGTAGTAATTCTTTCATTCTTATTCATAAGTGGGCTTAAGAGTCAACACATCCATCATTCACATAAAGGTAGTGGTGGAAAAAATACATGCATAAATAAAATATATTGATACACTGGCCATATAAATGTTCAGGAAGACAAGAATGATATCAGCATATAGCAAGACTGTTCTTCATTTAAAATTTAAAAGGAAAAACAAAATACACCATTAGTTTACCAGCTATTTGAAATTTGTGGTGAGTAAAATTCAATGTGTTACTTAATAAAGCTTAAAATTCAATATGTTATGTTGGTTAGTAAAGCTTAAAGTTTTATGTATCCAAATTTAATAACATTTTCTCAATGACCTTGAATATTTAGTCTGGGAAAGATTGAAGAAGTGGTACGTGACAAAGGGGCAGAGCCTGTTCTGTGGTCATACAACAAACTTTAGCCTCACCCTTAATTATAGGTGGAAAGATGGGCAGATCAGCAGTAATTACTCTGCCTCAGAGAGTGTAAAGTTGATTATTTACTTTACTTTCATATCCTTGAAGAAGAGAAAGGAAGTTTCTTTACTGGCCAGGAAGAAGAAGCATCTCCCCAACAAGTAACATAGGAGTTGGAGAAATCAGATATAATCTTATTGCATGTGTGTGATTATGGATGTATCATAATTTAGTGAACAAAAGAAAGTGTTTTTCCTCAAAACATGTATCACCTTCAAGAAATTCTAACCAAATCAGTGTCAGTAATATTTTAAAGATTAAGACAATGATCTCTACTACAAAGCTTTTTTCAAATCCATTCTTATCTTTGCTTGAGCTTCAAAATCATGTCAATCTGTAGCCTCCAATGGTTTAGTGAGATTTCAACCAGCACTCACATCGAGGCCCTGTATGCCCAGAAGCAAAAAACTTAACTATTAAATATTTCTACTGCACCTTTGATTTGCAGTAGCTCATGTGACTTAAGGAAATGTTCTGTCAAATATTTGCATTTGAGGATTCCTTTTGAATCAAACATGGATACTCTTGATTGAACACACTGCTTATCCAATCCAGTATTCTGAAAAGGTCATGAGAACATTAGGGACTCCACAGAGGTGAGCATTGTTTATATAACACATAACAAAACACTTTTGTAAAATAATTTCATTTCCAGCTATCATTACTTGAATAAGCATTATGGATTTTTTCACCATTGTCTCAGGTAGCTTTATATTTTTTCCCAACATGTTATTATGAAAATGTTGAAACACATAGAAAAGTTGAGGAAAATGCACAGTGAACAGCTATGTACCAAGTAGCTAGATTCCAGTTATTTTGCTTTGTATAGCATTAACTTTATAGGTAAAATTTACATAGAGTAAAATATACAAATCTCAAATGAATCAAGTTTTGCTATTTTCCATGTGCCTCAAGATTTGTCCCTTTCAAATTTCAGTGAAACTTCCACTGGCTTTCATCTCTTCTCCATTTTCTGATACACTGGGATGTATGTGGTCAATTCATTTTTCTATTTTCACACCCTTAATAACTGCATGAATGCCGATTCTACAGTCCTACATTTTCTTCCATTCCAGAGTAAGGAAATGCAATTACTTAAAAAAAAAAAAATAGAAAAGAAAAGAAAAAAAAAGATATGCAATTACTAAACTCTCATCTATTCTCCTAGATAACAAATATATATATATATATATATGAATTTTTACTCTTGAATGTTTCAGTATAGTTTTAGCCAACTCTCATATAAAGGTTGTATACCCAGAAGCAGGAAACTTAAATATAATAGACTGTTACTACACATCAGGTTTGTAGCATATCAGTGCAATGTGAATTGAGAAAATTTCCTGACAAGGATTTCTACATTATAATTCCTTTGCTATCAAATGCACACTCAAGTTTGACTACTTTCTTAGTGATCTTATTCATTTTTTTAATGGGGAGTCTAAATAACAGCAAAATGACCTTTCAAAATAATAAGTGTCTTTATAGAGAAGAGTTTAAAAATAAAACTTCACTTCTCCCTTCTCCATCACCTCACTCCTAACACCCCTAATCACCTCATCACCTCACTTCTCCATGCACATCCTCTGTTCCCTTTCCTAAACTCTATTCCAGTTGCCATTGTCAAAAATGAGTCAATACTAGTTCAATTCTGAGCCTTTCGAATATATATATATTCACTTTAAACTTTATAGGCTATGTGACACAGGAAAATAAATAATATTTTAAATGTCAAATTGAAAAAGATGTTACTCTACATGTATTCCTTGAAAATAAATTCAGTTAAATATGTCTAAATATACACTTATGCATAACATCAGCCTCTTCCAGGATTCTCAGAAGAATTAAATATAGTTTCTCTTATGCTGAAGCAGAAATGTTAGCAGAAAAACTGCATCAACTAAAATCTCTCCAAATGTTATGTAAAGCTGTTACTGAGTAAACTTTAATATTTGCAAAAACAGTATTAGGAACTATAATAATTTTTTTGCTGAGTATTTTCTTATAAAAACAAAAGAGTGGGGCTATTTCTTCCTGTGGTAATGAAAAAAAGTAAATACAAATAAGTAGAGCAAAAACTATGATTTAAAAGTTAACACTTTAGTAGAGCTAATATAAAACTTCCCCAAAATAATATATAGAAACATAACTGCAGCATACATAAAAATGGACATAAACGTTAACCTGTAGAAAAAAATAAAGGCAATGAAGAAATAACAGACAGAAAAAGCTTCACCAACTACAATTTATCATTACTTTATTTCTGCTAATACTTTAATCACAAAGTGAAAACGTGACTACAGGGCAAAGAGAAACAGCTATCATGTAATTACACATGGAAACTACAACCCGAATTGTTCTTGGGTTTTATTTGCACCAAATGTATCCCAAGGTACATGACTCAGAGTATAAGGTTTTCTCTTTTTCCATTCTTAGAAAAAAGAGAGAGCCAGAAAGGATGACTGACCAATTTAACAATCTTCTTTGCTTGCTGAGATCAATCGATCTTTAACTCACCAAGTGCAGTGCTTCTTAGATGCTTGAAATGAAAAGTGTTTCATCTAACAATGAAATGCCTTTCCTCATTGTAGTTCTATGTAGAAAGGTCACCAGTGTGTAACTTGTACACATTCTAAAGTGTTAATATATACTCAAAGAAATTTTAAAAATAAATCAACACATATAATTATTTTTCCTACTATGTACTCATTTTTACTCATTATATACTAATTCTTACCTGCATTTGCACATATAGCAGGTTACATCATAATTCTGATATTATAGGCAATGTATCTTTCGGCTTATGAACTAGCAAGTATTAAATCTCTTTTTAAAGCACTATAATGACTTCACAGTTGATGTGTGAGAGAGTAGTGGTTAAGGACATAGTCGTCACTGGAAAGACATGAGCACTGGACATGCTCTGTTGCTTGTCTAAATTTATGATTAAATTCCTGAAGCTTGGCTTCTTCATTCACAAAAAGAGTTCATAAGCAAACCAACCTCAGAGTGTTGCTGTGGGGTTTAAATGAGATAATGAGTTTTAAGAACTTAGTACAGAGCCAGGCATGCTTTGGGCATATAGTTAATCTGTTAGTTGTTATGATAATTAGTCACAAACCCACTCTTCACATGTTAAACTACAATGGTTAAACACAATGGATAAGCACCATTGAGAAGCAGAGAATTTGAGATAATTATGGGCAATGGTTGCAGTTTTGAAGAATGATTAATTTTAAAGGAAAAAATTAAGGGAAATGATATAAGGGGTAAAGTAATCTGATAGATACTTTTATTCCACTGGTCCTAAATGGTACCTCTTCCAATGCATGGTACCTTAGATGTACAGGTTTATAAAACATAAATTTTAACTTATGTTTCATTTCTTTGCATTTATTTCAGAAGCATCTCATTTTTCTATAGCAATATTGAATATAGTTCATTTTCGAACAACAACAACAAAAGTACATTTCCCTTTCCTTTTGCCACTGAGCCAAAGCTAGTTTTGTCCTGTCTTATCATAACTGGTTAACATAACTGCTTCACAGATAATATTTTGTGCCATTAATTAAAAGTGCAAGAAAAATTACTTGATGCTTAAAAGCTTGACAGGTTTGAATATAAAGTCATGTTTTGACTTACTGAGGCTACTCAGAGATTATAAATACAAAATAGGATTTTTAAAGATAATACATTATTTATAAGCTGATAGGCCCTCTATATTCAATTAGTTTAACAGATAAATGACCAGGTTAAAGAAATCAGAGTGTTAGAGTGAACAGGCATATTGTGAAAGTAATCTGCATCTGTCTCCAAAACTTAACATAGTATATCTTTAATAAACACGATTCCGTAGAAACTACTCAGAATCTTACAGCATGTTGATATAGATTCTCCTTCTGTGCATTTTATGATAGACTTGCTTAAAAGTTTGATATTATTAAGAAAATTGATAGTTATTTTTCTTGTAATTAAGAAATAACTAAAACCCAATATCATACACACACAGGAAACCACATTTTTAGCAATGGTCAGATTGATTAGAAATCAATGCTAGTTATTTGGTCCCTCCTCTACCTGGGAACAATATCCTTCAGACTGAGTTTAAACATTTGGCTTAGAGTAAAAACCAATCATTTAATCCTCTAATAAAATTGTATCATATATGTCACATCTAAGATAAACAAGCAATAGTTATCAAAAGCGACTACTTATTATTTGGACTTAAAAAGAAACTTGACCAATATAAAAAAAAGGAATAAACACAGTTAAAATAATAAATATGAAGAGAGTAAGTCACCATACTCCATCTTTCTAACTGCTAGAATTTCAATAAAATTGTTTATCCCAAAATGTAATGTGCTATGTCACAAAGTTTTTCAATGACAAATTATAATCTGATTATATAAATTAAAGTTTAGGTTATTAAGATGGCAATATTATTGTTGTATGCTTCAAAGAGATTATTTATAATGCTGTAATTGAGTGATCTGCATTGGCTCTATGTAGCGCTAAGATATGGAAAGCTATATTATCTCTGCACCTGGGAAAGAGGCCAAAACCATAAATGAGATTAGAATAGGAAAGAGTGAGCTAGTTACGGGGTTGACAGAAAAACCATGGGCAGGTTATAGCATCTAATCCAATAAAGGCACATTAATGGGGCTCATTAGAAGTTAAGAAATATTCAAATGTTCAAATTAGATTGTAAATACACCTACAGGTATCATCTTTGCCTAAGTATGTCAGAAGGAGGGGGGGGGGGAAAGAGTGTCTATATTTAAAGACTGAGTAAAGAAAGGCTCTGCTGCTCAGAGTGAAAAATAGAACAAAAATAATGGTATTTTGCTGTGCAGACTTAAACTAAAAAATACTTCAAAATCTGCAATGTTGTTAGTTGAAAACAATAGTTTAAAAGTGAATATTCTCTTCTACCCCAAACAAAGATTATCTAGCCTCATCTTTGGTATTCAACTAGGCTCTGGCATATTTTAAAGTTAAGTTAGTTGGTGAAATTAGACTAGAGTTGTGGACGAGGGTTACTTCCTGGATAGGAACCTCTGAGGAGCAAAACTTTTTGGCTATAAACACCAAATGAAAGAATTAATCTTTTGAAAGACCTTTTTCTATACATTTTGGTAGGCAAGACACTATACATATTAAATGTAATAAATACAGCTGTATAATATTAGTTGGAGTAGGATTCAGGGGGAAAAAATATTTTTTAAGTTTTTAATTCTACTTTCAGAAAACCAAAAACAAATATATGCATAGAGGGGGGAAAAGTATTAATACTAGCCATTCGGATATTAGAAAGAAAAATATAAAATTATCACTATTTAAAGAAATGATCATCCATGCAGAAAAAAATAATGCTAATGAATATAGAGAAAAAGTTCTAAAACTGGCAAATAGGTTTAGGAGGGTTATTGGATACTCATTTACTATATAAAAATTGATTGTTTGTGTATGTGTGTGTATATATAATGTATACTCATTATATTTAAATATTGAAAAAGATTGCAATATAATAGCATCAAAAATATGAAATGCTTAGAAATTCATTTAATGAATTACGTGTAATGATTGTTTTCTAAAAACAGTTCACTCATAAAAATTAATGAAAGCCAAAATAAATGAGATGTATGAGATACATATCATGTTTATCAATTGGTAAGACAATATTAATAAGGTATAATTTCTTCCCATGTTGATTCACTGAAATCTCCATCAAACTATTAGCAAGGTATTTTTTAAAAATTGACAAGCTGGTTCTTTTCATTGAACTAGTCAAACAAACTTTCTAAAAAAACAAAGCTGAAGGACTTGTACTACCTGATTTCAAGACTTGCTATAAAACTAAAGTAATCAAGATAGTATGGTACTAGGGTCAAGAGAGATTCATAAATGAATGGAGTAGAATACAGTACAAAAAACAAACCCAGGCTTAAACGGCCAATTGATTTTAAACAGAGTGTAAAGGTAATTCAATGAAGAAAGGATAGTCTTCTCAACAAATAATGTTGGAATAATTGGTTATCCATATACAAAATAATAATCAGTAATCATAACCTTATACCATGTAAAAATAATAAAGTGGAAGGGTTATAGACTTAAATATAAGCTAAACCATGAAATTTTTAGAAGAAATCATGAAAACTCATTAAATAAAGGAAACATTTTATAAATGATATGATTATGGTTATATGATTACTTATATTTCAAAACTAATCAAACTGTGTATTTAAAATTGGTGAATTTTATTGTTGTTTGATGTGTGTTTATCTTCTTAAATTCACTTATTAAAGCATATGTTATAAGTTGGCAAACCTCATGTCATTTTTTTAATAAATACTAAGGTTATACAGATTATTGCTTGTTCATACAAATTCCTCAGCATGAGAAAAATTACAAAAAATCTCTTTTCTTCCTTTCAACAACCTCCCTACCCCCAACTCAAAGAACAATATACTGGTAATATTCAAATTTTATAAATATAATAATAACAACAGTAATTTAAAGTGCATATATAAAAATCAATACTAAACTTAAAGATTATTCCTAGGTAAGGATTCTAGAATTCTTAAAATGTCATTTTACCCTATAAACATCTTGCCATTTTTGAATATTTTATTATGGACATACCTTACTTTTATAATCATAAAGCACAGTAATTTTCTTTTTTATTTAATTTGACATATTTTTAATATATCCAGTTTTTTTGCAGTGAAATATTGATCATCTCTATTTACATCCTGTGCCTTACACTATGTGGACTAAAGTATTCAATAATTCAACTAATATTTTGAATACCTTTTCTTGCCAGGCACTGTTAGAGACAAAATATCATTAACATCAATCTCAGTAACAAAATAACAAAAGTTGTAAAAATGTTATTAAAAAAGAATTGTTTATCCCTACAGGCACATTGTATTCTGATGATCTCATGTGATTTTACCAAGAGGCACAGCTACACTGGATATTCCATTTCAAACCAGCACTGATCAGGTAGCATGGTATCTGTTAGCAAATGAGCTGCACTGAGGAAGAAGCATAGTTTTCTGTTAAGTTTTCATGTTTGTGGTGCCCCAGATATAATTACTCTATGGGAATTCTGCCTTACTTCTAATTAGTAAAAACAGTGAAAAAAGAGCAAGCGAGCGAGTGAGCAAGCGAGAGAGAGAGAGAGAGAGATTGAGAGAGAGAGAGAGAGAAAGAAGAAAAAGTCTCAAACATACCAGCAAGCACAGGAGCTTATCTTTGTTTCTGAAATAGAGCGCCGAAGTTTTACCGGGTTCTAAAATGGAATGCAGACTTGCTTCATTAAGGCACCTATTTCAACTTCCTGTCAATAAAACGTAAGAACGCCACTTGACTCTAAGAGTGAACAGTAAGAGAGAACTGAAGTTTATGGGATATAGTAGAAATCTGTTTAGAAGCAACCAGATAAAAAGTGAAAAGTAAAATGAAACCTCTTGTTCATGATCTAGCTGACAAAAAAGCAAACGCAAAAAGTAGGCATGATATTGTTTACGAGCACCTAATTCCAGGTTCATTTCCATGATCAACCTTTCCACTTTTTACAAACATGGCCATGTCAATTACAGCATTCTCATGTTTAAATGAGTATGGAAGAAATCAGGTAAGAACAAAGCTATAAAGTTAGCAATAGAAATTGATTTAGTATATTTAAAGGCATTCCCTCATACAACCTTTCAGGAATAACCAAGAGTAAAATAGCTAATAATTCTCTCTCACAAATTCTGGAGGGAGAATATTTGTAATAGAACCTACTGAGTGGGAAAAATAAAGAGTTTTTCAAACCTTGCAACTACGGCTATTTGTCTAAGGTTAACTAAAGACATCTACAAGTGATATAACTTCAGATACATGTGGAATACATAGGACATCTTGCTTTGCATTGGATTACTTTCTCAGTGAAAACTACTTCATGAGTGTCATCTAATCAGCATGATATTGCTCATGTGTGAGATATTACAAAAGGTCACCATTGAATTATAAGACTGAAGTTTATTTATTGTTTATGTATCCAGAAGTCACAGTTCTGGGTATGTTACTTTTTAAAATAAAGTCTTTTACGTTTTCTTTTCTTTTTTTTTAACCAATATCATCACTTACATGACTAAAAGTAGAAGACATAAATTATAAGATTTTGTCCATATCATAGTAAAATAGCAATAAAGTTCGTACTACTAGTTCCTATTTCTAAGACTATTAAAATGTCAGTTTCCACACAGGCCGCTAATTTCAAAGATACATCTTTCTCTGTGTCACTTTGCCTCATAAATCATCGAATCCAAATTTCGAGATCTTACATTCTATTCATTCTTCCACAATTCATTCAACTCGGTGAGCACTATAGCACAAGCAACTTACTACTACTGGGCATAAAATTGTAAGTAAGACACAACGATTATCTTCAAAAAGATTAATATTCTAATAATCTAGAGGAATGCCACTCCAAAAATCCCTAATAAGCAAAATCATATAAAATGTAAACCACATAATAAATGATTTTTAAATTGGGAAAAGCTTGCTACCAACAGGAAATATCTACTGAACTATTATATTTCAGCACACATTCTTCATCATGTAGAGACCAGTGACAAGCAGTTTATGGTCTGGTAGTGATTCACACTCAGCATATTCAGTGATACTTGTTTAAACCAAATTTTTCTCTACTCCTTTTTTTCATTGACTTCTGGCTTCTCATTCCACATAGCGAGTAAAATATGAATACAGTCTTTAAAAGTTAATGAGTTATAGATCCACAGATATTTTCTTCATGATATTTCCCTGTGTTTGTTTCGAACTCCTGCATAAGAAAATCTGTATCAGCCTACCGTGGGTTAAAAGCCATTTCTAATCCAATCAATTACAGCCATGGGAAATTCACATGTAAAATAATGGCTTTCTGATGGTGTTCTTTAAAGCATAAAAATTTTTAATTTTGATGAAATCAATCCTATCCATTTTTTCTTTTATTGCTGGTACTTTTGGTTTAAATCTAAGAAGTTGCTGCATAACCTAAGATAAAAAAGACTTACTATTGTATTTCTTTTAAGGGTTTTATAGTTTCATCACGGTGAAGGAAGCACACACTATAAATATGCTAAAATATATTGAATTGTACACTTAAACTGGTTAAATATATGATATGTAAATTCTCTCTAAAGCTATTTTAAAAATGTCTTCTTAGTAGTCAGACTTAAAAAGGCATTTGTTACAATGAATTTAACAGGAAAATAAGTGGTATATTCACTATTCCAAAAATGAAGGAATAGTACTTAGACTCCAGACAGAGTGCACAGGAACAGCCTCATACCAAAGGCACTGAATAGACTGTGATTTGAGAGATATTATCACAAAAAAGCGATCATGATACTCAGCTATGTGGAATACTTTATTATGTATATGCTTTGTTATATATATATATATATATTTAATACTTTAAAAAATTTAGAAAGAAATGCTATCATATATTGTTTTCTCAAGTTATGCCATATTTTAAGTTTCAGCTACTGAAGGAAAATTATGAGGAATCCAACGAAGTATATATTTATCACCAGAATGGCCTTTAGTACAAAACTACTTATTCTTTATAAGTATACAAGGGGATGTAGTGACTAAAGTGCTCAAACATCTTTGTTATAAAACATTTTCTCCTATATCATAATGTCATGTATGGAATACAAAGAAAGTGTGATTGAGTGCAAAAAAAAAAGAAAAGAAAAGAAAAACTGGCAGAATTTAAGTATCATTATCATTTTCTTAGATCCCTAGAGTAACATCAAAAAGTACATTGTACTAAAGGATAGTGTAGTGTTCCAAACTGACTGCCCTTAATGGCTATAAGTTTTATAATGTTATTCACTACCGATGCACTTGACTGTCTGCCTAGTTCATGAGTTTCACTGGTTTCTAAGAAATGGCAGCTCGGATAACTCCCGGATAACTTATTGATAGAAAACTGAGAATGCATTAGTTACTTTAGTTTAGAGTAGCTGTTTATTCCAATTTTGAGACAAGATAAAGTATAAAATGTTATTTCTTTAGGAATTTACTTCTTGATTTTTCTTAACATCTAGGTTAAATATTGTGAAACATCACCTTATGTAAATTTTTGTATAAAAATACAAGACCTGTATTGTTTAATCTTTTTGAAATTTATTATTCAATAAATTTATCTTAGAATCTTGGGAAAACAAGAAACATGAATTTTTTTTGAAACTCAAACTTTGAACGTTGCTTGACAAGTACATCTGTGTTGAAACTCTTTTGGATCAACCTAGAAATGGAGGCACATAGGTCAATGGCAGGACATCTTAGCCAAGAGCTTTATGAAAATTATTCCATTAGCGCAATCTGGGGAGTGTAACAGCAGTGAATCAGAAACATTATCAGCACCTATTTAATAAAGAAAAAAAAAGAAAATGATAAATGAGTCTCTACAAAAAGATAATCTTGCCAAAATCTCTTATGCTTGCCTTTATAGTGCCACCAATAAAGGTGATTGTATCTCATTGAATCCCTTACAGAATTCTTGGAGTAATCTATCTAAATGGGGACTGCCTCAGAGCACCAGGAAATAAATGGCATCATTAAGTTCCTCGGAAGTAACGTCTCCTTTTTCACTAATGTACCAACTCCCATGACAATCTCCCCTCAGACACTCAATATTGTTCTCACCCTAGTAGGAGAGGCTTTAGATTCTTGCATATAACCTATAGTTAGGGGAAAAAATGTATTTGCCTGTAGAACTATAAAAGTACCTTTAAAAAAAAAAAGATAAAAATGTAGGGGAAATTAGCTCAATATAAAGTGTTCTTCGCTTTTCAAAGAAGACAGTATATTGTGGCTATGCTTCTCCACTAGCCATTTACAAATTATCCTCTTGAGTGATACAAGGGACAGGATTCATTAGAAACCTTAGTGAACTCTCCATTTCTTAAAAGGTGACTATCTCAAATTTGGATTGGTCGGGTTCTGTGTCCTTCTTCCCTATTCTCACCCTGGCAATCTGCCATTTGAGTGTTTTCTCATTACCAATAACTATGCTAAAAGCCAAGGAGAAATGTAAGTGGTCTCTCCACGTGTCCAAAAAGAAAAAAAAAAAATGATGAGCATACAATTTATTACCAGGTACGATTTAAGAAAGATGTTTTCATCCTCAAAATGTGATAAAAACTGAGGAATTGTTCTTATAGCATAGTACTGATTTATAAATAAATGTGTCTACATAATTTTTATAAAATATCCAGAAAAATAAGAAAGACTCATATTTGCTGTTAAAATGACAAATATAGTAACTCTTTCCCTTACTATGTGAACATGGAAAAATCCCTTAAGCTTTTTGAACCTTGGTTTGCCATATAGAAAATATTAACACTATTTTTTTCATAGATTTTTGCAATGTGTATATAAAATGCCATGTCTTAAACAAGTGCTGGATACACAGCAGTTACTTATTAATATATAGCAATAGATAAATTATGTAAAATATATTTGAATTTGTGTTTATACATATATACACATACAGGTAGAGAGAGAGATAAAAGAAATGGAGAGAGATTATTTAATCAGAAAACTCTACATAGATAGTGTATGATTCATTCCAGAGTACTTCTCAAAGACAAAGGCACAAAGCAACTTTGCTTCTGCAGGACAGGTCAACCTGTGATTTCTGAATGGCCATTTCGTGAAATGCCTTGCATGAAGTGTGTTTAATTCCAGGTGGCTGCTAAAATTCATTTCAGAAAGCCAAGAAACAATCTATATATATGCTTTTACTAAAGCTTGTTTAAATCATTGACCTTTCCTCTTTGGTTCATAACACCTTGTCAAGATGCAACAGACTGTTTCTAATATAAAAGAACACAAAATGGATTCTATTCTGGGAATAGAGCTCTGTTTGCCTGAAGTGCTAAAGACTAGCGACCTTATAGAATAATATTAAAGTTAGAAACCAGAACATGCTTATTTTATACATATTATGCTTCGTGAATTGGGAGGAGAGACAAGAAGGTGCTACATCAAAATGGCATACAATTATATGTTTATCAGCTCATGAGGTGCATAAACAGTTTGCAGTCTCTCTCAATAGTTTACATTGAGTCTACGTGCTGGGGTTAAAATTTAGATTCTATCTGAATTTCTGACTTTCTCATTTAAAAAGTTTGTGCTTGATAATTTTCCTTTTTATTTTCCACAATTCATGTTGCCATAAACTTGTAATTCCCTGATGGATAGTTGTCAATGAATAATCCATTTAACCAAGGCCTCCACTGTGTAAATTTTATTACTAGACCTTTTGGCAGTATGTGTCTCTACAAGTCTTCCCACAAAGGTCTGGGAGTTTTCAGAACTTCTCTATAGATTAAATAAAAATGAAAAGATGAAAAAAGAAAAAAAAAAGTAGGCTTGCCATACATCCAGAGCAATAACAAACAAGATTTCAAATTTCATCTAACAATTAGAAAAAGAGAGAAAGGTGATGGCAATGTAATAGTTTTAATATCAGAGTCAGATTACTTCTGCAGGTTCTAGTGTTAAAGAACTTCAACATGAAGTGGCATGGTTCACAATCATAAAATGGAGAGATAAAACAATTAGGCTGTATTTTCAAGTATAGTTATACAATTATGTATAATAGGAATGCCATTCAAATATAAGACTGATTTAGATGACAACTATTAACTGGTGATCCCATGGACACACATAAGAAATTCAGTTCCTCAGGTTGCTCCACAGAGGGAGATAGGAGTAATGTGCTCACTGTAATCAACTGACATACCATATTACACAACCTTCTCAAGAGGCAGATCCATGATACCTCTTAGCACAGTAAAGACACTGACAAATCTTCCACAGGACAGTTACAAGTGGTTTAACTCAGTAATCCCCAAATTTATTTGGTCATGGAATCTTCCTAAAAGAATACAGCACTAGTTTTCCACTTAAAACAGTTTAGAAAGACTATTAAATTGCCCTTGTGTTCCAAGTCTTTAGAATAAATATTCACTATTGAACTTCAGAAAAACACCAATAAGTTTAATAATTTTTAAGAATATTATTTCAAATTTCTAATATGTTCTGAAAGAGCACATTTTAGATCAGAAGGCAGTCAATCCTGAATGCTAGATGTTTGTGAGCATCCTTAAAAGCAAATAGCCTAAAATAACTGTGGAGAAAAAGTATAGATAATCTTGGTCAAACAGACAAGTACTGAGTAGATTTAAGTGGTTATTTGAATGAATAACTCAAAAAAAAAAAAAAAAACTAGAAAAATGTTTCTTAGAAAGCAAATGTACTCTACTCCTGAATATCCAAACAACTTACTTCGAAGGGGAAAAGACAAACACTTTCAAAGAATCAAGGGAAAGGCTAAAAATCATACAAGTTCTTTCTCTGTCTCACTTCTCCGTCTCTCCATATCTGTGTATCCATCTACCCATTTGTTATCTATCTTAAAAATTTAACTTTGTATAAAAGAAAAAAAAACTAGCAACATGACAGCTATCTATCCTTCAAACCAGTGTTTTAATAAAGATTGGTTTGTTCATTTTTATCAAATAAACCTAATCAATAACAAGAAGTTAGTACAGAGCAAGCTCACTCTTCCAGATACTTCAATATCAAATATCACAGGTATTCTTGTTGCCTACCATCATTTGGGTACATAGCTGAGTTAAGAATGATTCTAATAATGAAACATTTTACATCAATAAGAACCTTGATTCTAGCCTTTTTCCTTTCAGAAGCTCAAATTAAAGACTAATTCAAATTAGCATAAATTCGACATATTTATTCTTTATTGAATTCATATATTCTAGGTCGAAATTAAGAGTTTTTCTATTCACTTGTAATATTTCTAAAAATCATACAAATAGAATTTTTTTTTTAAGAATTAAACTGCACTTTCCAATTTTAGGTCATAGGTGAACATTTCTGTCAATCTAACAATATCTATTACTATTCCACTCCAGATTCTCATTTCTTCATCCAACAGCCTAGAATCAAGTTCCTACTATACGTTCTAGGTACCGAAACTGAATTATTTCACAGAGAATACAATAAGATAATATTATATGAAGAATTATTTATAAAAATGTCAACCATCTCTACATCAATAACATCAATTTACTTGAGAACCTTTTGTTCAATTTTATTATGTATTTATAAAACATATTTCATCATTAATAATTATTTCCAGAGCATATGAACAGGCAGTTGCATATACGTGCATACATTGATTACATCTATTATTAAAATAAAAAAAGTATTATAAAGTTAATATTTTGCATACATATTTGTTGAAATAAAAATATTGTTTTCAACACAAATAGAACTCATGAAAAAATTTTAAAAATACTGTAAACTTCATATTTTTCAATTAAAATACCTATTTCTAATTTTTATGCCTCCAATTCTCTAAATTTCTGTTACATTTCTGTTATTTTTCAAATTTAATTTAAAAATACCTACACTATGAATTCTTCTATTGGAGCCATAAAATTATCATCCAAAGTGTTTGCCATTCTTCTTCATATTCTCTTACTCAAATATTTTTCACCCATGGTTTATTTAAAACTTGTTTTTGTTTTCCAACTTATACTTTAGTTTTCAGGTAGATTTTGAAGTTTCTAGTTCAGCTGAATAAATATTTTTCAAAAGAAATCACAGCTGCTCAGTCATACCAAGTATTTCTATTGCTTATTCTTTTTTTGTGTGAGAATTTGAGCTTGTCACTACATTTCTAAAAGCGGTAAGAAAAAAAAAGCATGAACAAGAAAGTGTTCAATGGTAAAGAAAAAATGTAACGGCTTTAGAACAAAGACTCTAGAAGTCAATTTTTAGCTGATCCCCTGTGTACTTAAAAATCTCTTTGGACATAGTTTCACAGTTTGAAAGGATAAAGAATACACTATTCAAAACTTCTGTCAAAATTTCCATATTTTAAAAGCTAGTAAAATACCCAACTATCTTAAAACTATCAGTGATCATTTATAAAAATAGAATACAGTTAATACATATATATTTTTAATTTTGTCCAAATCAGTACAATAGAATCAATTTCTTCTAAGTAAAATGCTGGCTGTACTTATCACACCAATTTGTTGACATTTTACACATACAAAAATGTAAATCCCTTTAAATTGCAATGAAGTGATATTAAAAACACTATAATGTGGCTGAATGAGCTTGAGCATTTTTCAGTATGTTGAATTTGGTTTGATAAGAGAGAATGACAGGTAAGTACTGTGGCAGGCAGCCTCTAAGATCACTCCCTTCCCAAAGTCTGCTACCTGGTATTTATGTCTTTGTATAATCCTCTCTCTTTGAATGTGGGCAGAACTTTGTGACTTCCTTCAAACCAAGAGAATGTGGCAGATGTAATGAAATGGTACTTCCAGTTAAGGTTTTAAAGAAACTTTGGCTTCTATCTAGTTGTGACTCTGTCCCTCCTTCCCTCCCTCTCTAACAGCTCACCTGGAAAAGCCAGGTGCCATGTCATGAGAAAGCCCTTTGAAGCAACTTATATGGAAAGCAACTGAGAGAGGGCTCTGGGTCACAGCCAGCAAGAAATTGAAAATTGCATAAGTTTATTTGAAAGTAATTTCCCCCTACTCTTCTGATGAGTCCGCAGCCCTTTTCAACAGCTTTACTGCACTCTCGTTAGAAACTTTAAATCAGAGGCACTGAATTCCAACTAAAGAAATAACGAGATAATAAATGTTGGTTGTTTTAAGCCATAAATTTTGGCATGATTTGTTATGTAGCAGTAGACAACTAATGCAGGTGCCCTACATTCTTCTCACTCTTTGTGCCTTAATAGGAGCTCAATAATTGGTAGTTTCTATTATTTTATAAAGCACAATCTTAAGTTGTTCAAAACCCTGAGCTTTAAATCAGCTAATGCTTTCTCCAAAATAAAATTTAATAAGCATCTATTTCATACAGGACACTGTGTACAAGTCTAGCAGGTATGAAGATAAAGTGCCTTGTTCTTATGATTTTATCTAATGAAGTCACAATAGCAAGGAAATTGAAAGATTAACAGAAAAATAAAAGTTTAATTATTCATAGCATAGAAATAATGATAAATCACTTAAATATGTAATAAGTGTGCCCACTATTGTTCTACCACTCCATTTTCCACTAATATCTTTGCCTTTCATTAATTCCAATACTTGTGGAATCGAATTAAAACATTGCATTTTAGGAAGTCACATTAATGGTTTCTGTCTCCTACTGGACATTTATCATAACTATGAAGTCATGTTTGTTCATTCATTAAATTATTCAGTGTTTAAGGAAGGTGATGACTCTTTCAAACTAGAATTCTCTGAGTTTTAATCCTGATTCTGTCACTTAGTGACTCTTAAGATCTCAGGATGTACATTAACCTCTGATCCATAATATGTTTCCCTTATAAACTGAAGATATTAATGACCACCTATTTCAGAGGATTACTCTGAGGATGAAATAAGATGAATTGAATAAAATGCAAAGAACCTAGTAGTGAATCTGGAACATAATAAATGGTAGCTAGACACATGGAGATACAAAGATGAGTGAAGGATACTACCAACATCGAAGTACATATAGTTTTTTAGAGAAACTTCTAAATAAATGACAATATCAATAAATTATGGTTAAAGCTACATTTGCAATTGGACACTGATTGATAGTCAAAATCCAGCTTAAACAACTATTGAGTGATAACTTTGCGAAAATCTGTGTGTCAATGACTATGATGTGTGTAAACAAAATATAGCCCTTGACCTATAGTAGAAGATTAGGAAAACACTAGGTGGACATACATAAATTACTGTCAAATAAGGCAGAGAAAGAGAACTATAATTTACAAAAGCACAAACTACAGTAATAGCGACAAAAGAGTAAATCTAATGGAAGCTTTGGGAATTTTTGAAGGTTCTATGATTTGAGATGGATTTTTAAAAATGGTTAGGAATTATATTTGCCTATAGGAAGAAAAGACACATGCGTGGCAGAGAAAATGACATGATCAAATGTCCTGAGGATAGAAAGTACACAAAAAGCAATTGTAACAAGATTAGAAGATAGACAGAGGAGGCGGGAAGAGAGAATAGAAGAAGAAACCGAGTGTAGGGGAGAGTGGGGAGCGAAAAAGCTAGAGTAAGAGAGAGTGAGAGTGAGAAAGAGAGAGAGGGAGGGAAGACAGATTCCTGGTTGCTAAAAAACACTGCTGAAATAAAATTATATAATAGCAAAGGTGCCCTCATTTTAAATTGATCCTTTATGTGCCTAAAGAAATCACATTTAGATAAAATAGTGGTTGCTAACATACAGTAGATTTCCTTCCTAAAGACAATTATCTGCTGTTTCAATATATTCCTGTTTGTGAAATTAGAAAATTCTTCAACAATTATCTCTCAAGGCACAAAGACATACCTTTCTACAGTCGTTATTTAATATATACTTTGCATATACGTTTATATGTTAGAAATAAGTTAAGCTAAATTGCTCCACAGAGTCAGTCCCATGAGAGCACAACTTTATAATCTGTCTCTGATACAGGCACTGAGGGATACCTCACAGAAACATGATGTGCTTCTAAGACGATAATCTAAAAAAATGTAGGAACAGTTCATCCAAACATCCCTTGATTCCCTGTAATGTATAAATATTAGTACCTTTTTACGCTCTAGAGCAAAGTTTCTCAAACGTCATACATGGCATCTATGGTGCTTTTAGCTAGGAAAGCACTGAGAAATGGATATGAAAACTCAAACTTAGCAGCCCTCTGGCAAACCAGGCCTCTGAAGAGTGAATGTGCTTTTACCTATAATAAGACAAAAACTCCCATATCTTAAGGCATAACATCATTAATCTACTTATCTTCCCAGAAAGAAAATTACAAGGGCTTTGTTTCTACCTTCTGCAAAATACCTTATGAGAATGGAAAAATCACACTATTTTTCACTATAGTGTCAATATGAATATTTCATGTTACTTGGTCTTTCCAAGTACTCTTTATAATTAATTTCTTAGAACATAAAGGTTGACCAAATTATCATTCTCAAATTTGAAACTGATTTGCATAGTCCTTAAAAAGATAAGACCACAAAGATAAAACCACTCTGGACAGTAATGAGCAGAACAAAATGTAATGGATACTTGAAATAATACTTTTAAGACGTGTAAAATTCTCAGGATAAACTTATGATCTGACAGAGAAATATATCATATCCCCATGAACACTTTCACACTTTTATACACAGATACTCTTCATCAGAGTTAAAGCACTATTCAATCCAACTCCTGTTAAAATGCAGAGTTCCAGAAATGTGTAGTAGATTAACCTCATTCAGCGATTAACAACCTCAACACTAAAGTGTTTATTGGAAAATCTAAGAAAAGCATGCAAAAATACAATAGCAGGTAGGTAACAATACTATATATCACTCACGAAATTCCCCTTTTTGAACTTTTGAACACTTTTTACATTACCCAGTTCTCCAAATCAGAAACCTGAAGAAACACCCATTGCCAGAAGAATAAAGTTTAAGATCTTTGGCTTAGAATTCACGTTCAGACATATTTGGCACCCAGTCTTCATTTTATCTTTATTTCACACTAACTCTCAGAAAGAACCCTTACATCTAATCCATCTCCTAAAATTCATAGTCTCCAAATATGTCCTGTTGAAAGCTATCTCAATCTAACAATTAAAATGCCTTTTCAGGTTAAGCTTCTTGAAACACCAATAGGAAATTCAAGTCCTGTCTCTTTACCCTTAATGAGGTCTAGTATTACTATTTTAACCAAAATTAGCTTCTTCCTTTTTAAAAATACTTTTAGTACATATGATCCTCAGTGTTTATTTAGCATTTAATGATACCAGAAAATACATCAAATGCGTGAATGTCTCTTCCTCTGTCTTTTAACTCTGGCCACCAGTTAGACCTACAAATGTTAAAGCAGCATTTTATAGTAAGTTGAGGCAGAAATGGGATTGACATTCATTTTGGGAGTTGCTATCGGCACTTATCTCCAATGAAATAGAATAGATCAGAATGTATCACATTTATTAACAGTAACAATGATTTGTGAAAATTCTGTTTAATGTATATGTGTTGATGTATGTATTTAGTAGGTCGTGATAAATATCTATTTCTTATAGTGCTACGAGATTTTTTTTTTTTAATTTCAAAACAACCATTCTAGGAGACCATGCCTCCTATTTAAATAGATTGTCTAATAAAAAATTCTATATTAATGATTTCACTTGTGTGTGGAATCTGAAGAATAAAACAAATGAACAAACAAAATGAAAACAGACTCACAGATACAGACAACAAACTGGTGATGGCCAGATGGAAGGGAGATTAGGGAGCTGGGTGAAAAAGGTGAAAGGATTAAGAAATACAAATTAATAATTACAAAACAGTCACAGGGATGTGGAATACAGCACAGGGAATACAGTCAATAATATTGTAAAAATTATATATAGTGTCAGATGGGTACTAGACTAATCAGGGGAATCAATTCATAAATTATATAAATGTCTAAATGTCTATCCATTGTGCTATACACCTGAAACTAATATACAATAAAATAAAATTTAAAAAACTAAAATAAAGAAATGTCAAATACAATTCTTGATACATGGTAGATATGCAATGGGCAACAAAAATATACATAATCATATTGTTATCAATTGATCACCAAGCATTATAATAATACAATAAGCCAGTTTCAAATTTGAAATTAAAAAAAATTCTATATTAAATAAACGTTTAATTAAATTAAAATGGGTAAGCCAGGAGACTGAATGAAGTTAAGAGAGAATCGGGTGCTCATAAGCAGAAGACAAAACTAAAGGAGAGAATGAAGACATTGGGAGTGTCGATGAATATATGCTGAATAAAAAAAAAAATGGGGAATGTGAAATCGGCAAGGTTGAATTTCATTTAAGTGCTGCCTGGAGTTGGCTCTGATCTGGCACAAGACTATGTGGCACACTGACTACTATGCTCAATGAGTACATCTTTGTGGATTGTCATAAAACTAAAATGTAATTTATAGCAGGTAAATTACAACATGCAATTATAAGATGCATGTGAAAGAAGAGTTTATTTTTCTTTAAGGTGTAAGATGAAACATTTGGCACCCTTAATAAAATTCATAAATGGTGTTTTTCTCAATTCATGATTTTCTTATGCCTGTTTCCTTTCTTATTCTATCACATAGACCAGAATTGGGTATCTACTTTTCACATACATTATGTAAATAGAGTTTACATTTTTAAACAAAGATGACATATGAATAAACATATGAATAAACATTAAATAGCTTACAGAACTGAAATAGCACCATCTGTCTAAACAATATCATTCCAAAATACATGGCAACTTTGTCTATATTTCCCAACGTATATTTTGAATTTGTTATGTATTCAAAATGGTTCAAAATATTATCAAGCATATTTCACGTAGCATATAGTACTATCTGTTTGCACTTCTTCCTTCTTTCTATCTTGAAATGGCTTCATGGTAGTGTGTTCACAATGTATGTATACCTCTCCTCATCACAGTCTTTGTGCTTGACCTTGTGACTTGCTTTGACCATTGCAAAGGACTTGATATAATGAACCAGGCTTTACATGTGTATGTATAATTTGTAAATGTAAACCTGCCCTAAAACACAAATATTTCTCCCCATTAGTACCAGGATGCAACATGCATGGAGGAGACATAAAAATGACAGATAGTCTGTAGGAGAGCCACACCAGCCAACATGGAGTAATTTCAATGAAGAATATATTTTGTTGTTGTTAGTCATTGAGATTTTTTGATAGTTTCTTATGCAGCACAACTTAATAATTTATTTTATCTTATAATGTTTAATTTATTAATTTAATTATTAATTTAAATAACAATTAATTATTTAAAAACGTTTTATTTATTTTAGTAAAAACTGAATCATACATTTCATGGCTCAGAATATCATAGTAACTGAAGTCCTAAAAATGTATCACAGAAATCCATTAGCACTCTTGAAAAGCTTCGCTAGTTTAAGTTTTTCAGCATACTTTTTTTGGTATACACACTCTTTTTAGTTTATATACTGTTGAATATTTAGTGTGGAAAGCAGTTTTTATTGCCTTCCATTCTCTTTTTATCAAGACCTGTTTTCCTGGTCATTTCAAAAGCATCCTGGTATAATTCATAATTCCTGGAATTAGGACATATAACAAGCAGCAAAACAGGGAAATCGATATAAACTTATTGGCTGTCATCTAATGTATTTAATAATAGCAGTGTGTGTGTGTGTGTGTGTGTGTGTGTGTGTGTACACGCGCGTGTGTATCCTAAACATCCTCAGGATTTTCACGCTACCATTTTCCAAATAAAAAATTGTTTTGAAGCTAATCTCAGAGAAAAAGCTATCTAATATATATGTAAGAAAGGCATTTGGAAGTAAATACTAAACCAATGAAGCAACTCCTGATTTATTAATGAACAACTGTACTAAAATAGGATCTTTTTAGAATGTCTTTTTATAATATAAGAAGAACTTTTATGGATTTGTAGTTAAGAGGATAAAATCTTTAAAGTAGCCCACCCAGCTATCATTGTTAAAGATGCCACAACTGTCCTTATCTTACAAAGATAAAATATTACATATTATATATAAATATTGCCGTATAATTAACTAAAAGGACAATGTTTGACCAGGTAAGCTCTGGTGAAAAAGTCAAGGCAAAGGCAGGATTAAAGCATTCATTTCATAAAGAATCAGATAAAATGGCTAAATATACCCTTAAAAATCATTCGGGTCAGGAACCAAAGGCTGGGCTTCTAACTAAATGGGCATTTTAGTAAGACATGAAGTGTGTGATTTCTGTTATAGATAGGCTATATGTAATATTTGGTAGAATGAAAAACTATGTCTAAGGAACTGAAATAACTTACCCTAGGACACAAGTATTATTTTCAAAGTCAGGGAAATGCTAATATTTTATTCATTCATTTAATCATTACTGTGGAAGGCTCAATCTACAAACAGATTTCCTGGGAAATGAGGTATAAATATAGGATGGTTCTGCGTCTTCCTCAGAAAGTACAATAACTTGGCTTATGTCCTCTTCCTGTGGAATACATAGAATTTTGGGATTAATGCACAATCTATTACAATGTTTACTTTATAAGGACCTTGGGAAAAATTCATGAAAGCAATGAATATAGAGATTCTAGCACAGTAAAAAGTGATGAGTTATTTATTGTGAAAAAAGCTCTATTATATTAAAGTGAAATTTCTAAGCACACAATTTATACAAGAACCATTATTGCTTTCCATATTCATATTAACTTATGTGATTATTGATATGTAATTTTGTTAAAATTGGATTTTTCTCTATATATCAATTACTGATCAATGCACATTTGAGGCAGAAAGAAGTATGCTTAGTATTATATTAAAGTTTAAGTGTAGATATACAGTTGAAGCTTGAATAATGTAAGCTTAGGCACACTGACCCCTGTGCAGTCAAAAATTGGTATATAACTTTTGACTTCCTAAAAACTTTACTAATAGTCTATTATTGACAAGATGCCTTATTGATAACATAGTCAATTAACACATATTTTGTATTTTATATGTATTATATACTTACAATAAAGTAAGGTAGGGAAAAGAAAATGTTATTAATAAAATCATAAAAAAATACATTTACAGTATTGTACATATTTTTTTAAAAAATCAATATATAAATGGACCAGTACAGTCAAACCATATTGTTCAAAGGTCAATTATACATATTGTAATTAACAGTTGCTTTAGATTATGTGATTTTCTATTCATGTAGTCAAAATGAATAAATATTGAGCTATATTCAATGATATTTCATGTTTCTAAAAAATATTTTTAAAAATAAAAATAAAATAGTAGCAAATATGAAATGATAGAAATAATTATGGCATGAATGAAATCTGGAATAGAAGAAGAAAATGGGAGAAACAGGTGACAAAAGATGAAGTGCAAAACCAAAAGTAACAGATCTATAATGACCAATAAGTTAAAGAAAAAATAATGCAGGGTTTTTGATTTGTGGCAAATTGATAAACTGAACTAATATGTGTCCTCTTGCTAAAAAATAAAAATAAAAATGTGAAATAAATTATGTATCAGATATTTTAAATGTGAAATAAATTAATTTAATTGTGTTACAAAGAAATAAATATAATGTCCATGTGCTAACAATAAAAATGCAACCTCAAAAATGAGAATGATAAGTATCAGAATTAAGGACTCTTTGGAGTAGGTTGAGGTGGTATGGGGAAACTACGTGAATAAGCTAAAAACTGGTATTTTAATTTTTTTTTCAAAAGGCATACCTAAAATCTGGGAAGAAAAAAAGAATCAAAATTAAAATATTGGAAAGTGAGAAAGACCAGGAAGAAATCAATTGAAAGGAAGTTGGTATAGATATATTATTATGAGAAAAAAAGACCTTCGGGCAAGAAACAGTTCTAGATATACAGATGAGGCATCACTTAGTAACACGAGTTTTGAATAATCTTATACTAATTAAATGAGCTCATTAGAATATTTAAAAATCCCTACAAACACTTTTCCAGACAGTTTTACAGATAAATTCAATGAAACTTTTAAGGAATAAGATAGGTAATTACAATCTTAAACAAACTCAGGGGATGCAAAAAATGTTGGTTTTTTTAAAAAATAAGAATACAAACTCCCACTCATTTGATGAAGACAGCATAACCATGATATTGAATACTAACAGTAGAGAAAAAGAAAATTAAAGTTAAGCAAGATTTGTTTAACATGAGAAATTCAAGTAAATAAATTCATTTTATTGATAGCCTAACAACGTCTAAAACAAATATCCCAAATAAGTAAAAGCATGTGGTGGAATTAAATTTATTTTTTAAAAAAACTGATTTTTTTATCACACACCTACAGCAAACCTTACACTTAATTGCAAAATTTTTAAATAATTCCCTTTAAAACCAGGAATAAAGAATGAGAACTATTGGAATTCCTATATAATAAGGCATATGCAAAATAAAATAAAATAAAATAAAATAAAATAAAATAAAATAAAATAAAATAAAATAAAATAAAAGGTAAAGGAATTAGAAAGAAAACTGTCACTATCAAAAAAATTGTTTTATATGTAAAAAAATACAAAGCAGATATTGTAGAATCTATGAGTCTCTAACCATCTCTTGATTTGTAGAAAAAAACAAATCAGTTTCTATAAATTGGCAACAAGCATATTATGCAATTTAAAGTAATAATATATTATATAAATATATACATAATATCTAAATTTTAAAATAAGCTTACATTTTTTAGAAATTTATCATGCTTTATCTTGTCATTTAAACATAGACTAAATAAACTGAAAGGTGTATTTTATAATTCTCTCCAGTTTGATTAATAATTTCTATGAATACCCTAGTTGTTTTTTTAACTAAAAATATGTCAGTGTAGTATTCATATAGAAGAATAAATGACAATGAATTATATAATTATGTTTGAGTCAAGAAAAAAGAGCAAGACAATGTCAGTGGGGGATTGTGTTACAAGATAAATTGATTTAATATAGCTATAGTAATAAATGTTCTGTAGTGTTGGCATAAGGAGACAACAGAAAAGTGAGAACAGAAGTCCCAATACTAAAGTTACTCATATATGGAAATACGATTTATTATATTGCTAATATGACAGACAAGTCAGTAAAGATTGCTTATTTAATTAATTATTGTATGTATCTCTATGAAGAAAGTTATCCCTACCTCATATTATAAACAAGAATTAAATCCAGGTGAATTAAAATTTAAAGTTTTAAAAGACAATTAGGTGACATCTTGAGGATCTCAAGATAGGGAAAGATTATATAAACAAAATATAAACAAAAAATGTAATAAATGATGTATTTAAAAATATAAAATTATAATCTGTTGGTTAAATAACACTAAAAGACATGAAAAGACAAGCTGCAAACTGAAAATAGCCATTTTTAAAACTTATAACTAACAAATTATTAGGATATGAATTGAACTACATATAAAACTCCTACAGATAAAATTTAATTAAAAATATTTTGAATGAATGTTTCATTAAAGAGGAAAGTATAAACTGAACAGCTATATTTGAAGCATTAAAACTATACTACTATCTTACACTTCACATAAAAAGTAACTCAAAGTGGATTAGGTTTGAATACAAGATTAAACCATAAAACTCCTAGAAGAAAATATAGACAAAATCTCCTTGATGTGGGTCATGGTGATAATTTTTTGAATCTGACAGACAGTAAAAGCAAAAGCAATAAAAACAAAAATAAACAAGTCGACTATATCAAACTAAATAGCTTTTGCGCAGCAAAGAAAATCATCAATAAAATAAAAAGGCAACCTACTGAATTGGAGAAAATATTTACAAATCATGTATCAAATAAGAGGTTAATATCCAAAACATACAAAGAACTCATAAAAACTCAATAGCTTAAAAAATTCCAATAAAAAATGAGCAGAGAACCTGAGGAATACATACAGATGGCCGAGTACATGAAAAGATGCTCATCAGTAATCATCAGAAAAATACTCATCAAAACTATAATGAGATATGACCTCATATGTGTTACAGTAGCTATTATAAAAAAGATAAAATATAACAAGTTTGGTAAGGATGGGAGAAAAGGGAACCCTTATGCACTATTGATGTGCAAGTAAATTGGTATAGATACTATGGAAAACAGTAGAGTGGTTCCTCAAAAAATTGAATACCACCATATGATCCAGCAATTTTACTTCTGGATATTTATCCAAAGAAAACAAAAATATTAACTCAAAAATATAAATGTACCCCCATGTTCACTCAGCATTATTTACAACGGCCAAGGTATGGAAACAACCTAAGTGTTGACTGATAAAGAAACTGTGATTACACACACACACACACACACACACACACACACACACACACACATAATGGAATATTATTCAGCCGTAAAAAAAAAGTCTTGCCATCTGCAACAACATAGATAGACCTTGAGGGTATTATGCAAAGCGAAATAAGTTAGACAAAGAAAAAGCCATATGATCTCACTTATATGTGGAATTATAAAAACAAAAAACAAATAAACAAAAAGCCATAGAAAAGAGAACATATCGATGATTGCCAGAGGTGGGGATGGCAGATCAGAGATATGGGTGGAGGGGGTCAAAATGTACAAACTTCCAGTTGTAAAATAACTAAGTGCAGAGGATCAATGTACAGCATGGTGAGTAAATAATATTGTATTTCCTATTTCAAAGTTGCTAAGAAAATAATCTTAAAAGTTCTCATCATAAGAAAATAATTGTTTTCTATAACTATGTTAGGTGACAGATGTTAACTAAACTTGTTATAGTGATCATTTCATATTAGGACAATGGGAGAGTTGTATAGAAACAAACATTCTGTGTCTTTTGTAAAATCTAAAGCAAATGTTTAAATATAAATATATCGAATGGCTTTATAAGTGTGAGGTTCACTTGTACTGCATCCAGTGGTTACATAAAATTTTTCTCACCTCTCTTTTTAATCTTTCCCACATTCTACCAACTACATGGCAGAAGTATTTTACTTATCCCCATATTGTCGTGTCTTTTCCAACATTTAGTTATATTATTGTAACTCTTCTCAGAAGGCACAGCATCCCTCAAATTAATGCCCCAATTGGGTTTTACTAAATAGGTAGTAGCTGTCTTAACTTGATCTCAGAGAAACAGGGTCTTGGGATGGCTTATCAGTTGGGGATTTCAGCTGTAGGCAATTGACAAGGGATTACAGAGGACCTGGCAAGTAGCCTGCAGAACTGATGCTGGGAAAATCTTTAGGAGAACTGCAGTGCTGAAATTGAAATAAAACTGTCTTATTGAAACATTGATCTGAAAATGCTGAGTGGGAAGATAGAAAACAGGTATGAGACAAAGGAACTAAGACAATATAAGTGGATTTGGAATATAAATTAAAAAGCTAGAGCCAGGATGCCTTCCTTTTGGTGCTTAGATAACATGCATATGTTTTATATCAGACAGCCCTAGCCTTACTGGGTCAAAAGAAATATCTTAGGGTCACTGAGTTGATTTCAGTCTTTTTCAGGGGGAGATTGTAACCTCAGGGGTATAATTACATTCATTCTACTATCTAACCATGATTGGAAACTAAATACTCAGAGCAAATCCATATGATGTATGGAACAACTGTAGTGAAGTAGTAGGTGGATCACATTGATGCTTAATAGAGAGAACTCACAAAACCCCATTGAATTTTAAAAAGTATTCAAAGCCATCAAGATAGAAAGAGCTGATATCTTCCCTTTTGTATTGGGGAAAATGATGACCTATTCAGGCAGTTTCAGAGAAAATTAGTGAAGCTGAATTTCTAATAACATCTTAAATGAGAATCGGTTATTAATCCCTTTTAAACTTTTCAAACCCTTTCAGTCCCCATACTGGAAAATGAAATGATGGAATAAGCTAAATGATACCCCTTAGAATCATACAATCAGTTCTCTATATTTTACTTCATTAAATTGTACTTAAATGATATTTGTTGTCATTAAAAATATCTTTAAATAAGAGTTTAGTGGGGAAGTAATTTTAATTGGGGTAGAATTGACATATAACACTAGTTTCAGGTGTATAACGTAATGGTTCCATATTTGTATGTATCATGTATATGTACTCAAGAAATATGTGACAACTTTATTTCCTTTTAACAACCAAAACAGCATGTGATAAACCTGATTGTAGAAAGTGTTGGAACAGAAAAACCAGCATAGTTTAAAATGCTCAAGAGTAATGGAAATTCCTCATGCTGGCAAGGCAAATTTCTGATTTTCTGGGTTCACTTAGTCCCAGTTCTTCATCATGGGTTTCCTAGAACATTCATAGGGTTCACACTAGAAATATCCAAAATAGAAATGCCTCACAAAAGTAATGGTATGACCCACTGCCTTTTAGGCTCAGCAGAACTGGGTCATCCAGAAGACTTAAAAATTTAATTCCTATACAACTTTTAATTAGTGGCAATGGTATTCTGGATGATATAGGTTCAACTGATTCCATCGTGCAAGGTAGAAATGTAGAACAAGATGTGCTCTTCTTTTTTTCAAACTATAGAGATTATAGACTCTCCTCTTAATTATATCCCACTGAGGTGGTTCAGATTTATTGGCTATGAAATGCACTATTTCCAGCCAATGTGTCTCTGCAGTATTTCCCACTGTTCCACTTATGCTAACAAGGACAATTCAAGGGCAAATACTAATTATGATTTTGACACAGTTTTACTTTTGTGTTTAGCTTTGAAAGTAATTCCATGGTACGCTCCAATTCCCTTGTCAGTTTCCTGTACTTTTCATTTCTAATTTAATGAACTAATGAACTCAAGGAGAAGTTCTGATTTTTAAAGTATTTTCCCTTCCCCAAATTTTATTTTCACTTTTCAGAATAACACTTCTAATTAAGATTTATTACAAAGAACTAAGAAAGTTTTAAACTTTAAAGAACAGCACTACACAAGAGCTCTAAAAAATCATACATGTATCACTTTTATCGCTGTAACTACTCACTATTACTAGTTAAGATAGACATTTGGAGGCTAGTTCTCTAAACTACAAAATATATTCATGAACAAGAATACCTTATACTTAAGGAAACAATAACATTTGTCATCGACATTTTGAGAAACTCTTGAAGCCTATCAGGTGTATTGGGGTCATTTCACAGAATGCTGATTTATCTCAAGCTCAGCCTTTGTTAACTTGGACATATACCCTAACTGAAGAGCAAGCACATTCACATCATTGTTATGTTTCTTGGTTCAAGAATAACTAAATTGTAAAAATAAAACAAAAACTATTATACCATAAAAAAGAAAGCAAGTTCAAATTACCACCAACCTGAATGATTTGAACCCATTGCCAACTTCCTAACTGCTATACAAGATATTAAGATATTAAAAACCTGAAAATAATGATTTACATATATGAAATTTGTAAAATTTGATTTATGAAAAACTAACTGATACTTATTGGTTAATCTAGAAAAAAGCAGTGAATAAACATGAATTTTAAAACATCAAAAAGTACGATTTTTGCTTTTAAAAGTATACGTCTGATAAAAATATTTCTAAATTATAAATTTAAAAAAATGTTCCATTGATAATTATTATTGAATATACTAAAGCAGGTGTAACTAAATTAAACATTTCTAAATATAGAAATATGCATAGATAATACAAGTATAATATATATCATACAGGGTTTGTGTGTATATGTGTATGCATATTTTAAAAACCATACATTTGATGTAAATAAGTCAAGATAGGGACTGCTATTTGGCCCCCCCAAGAATTATACTTTGACAGGTAAGTTTACTTATATTCATTAAATCAGCCTATTAATTGCATTATTCTCACCAATTTTGTGTCTTCTTAGTAAGTCAATAATCGAGAGAAGTACATTGAAAGATTTCACTTTAATAGGGGATTTGTCAATACTATTTTATTTTGAGCTAGAAAATATTAAGACTCTTTGTGCATATAACCTTATATTTTTATGTTTAACAATATATATTTGCAAGTTTATTGTTAAACATACAATGTCTAGTAAAAATTTAACTTTTCTCTCTACAGTTACCTTTATCACTATTGATTACTTTTGTCCTAAACTCTACATTGTTTCATGTACATTGCATTATTATAACTATTGAAATGAAAGAAAATGTTGGAAGCATAAGTTAGAAATAAAAATTTTTGTTAACAACTTTGTCTTGGAAACTCTTTATAGCTAGAGCGTTAGAAGAGAGATTGTCTATTTCCAGGAATGCAATTTGGAAAGAAAAGCATTACATTGGAGAAATCAATTAATCTGAGACTTTGAAGATTTGAAGAATTTGAGAAAATTTCATTGGAGTACATAAAGAAAATTCTGACTATTCTTAGGTCTAAATTTAAAATGGAATGTTGATGAATTATGTAAGACCAATAACTACAGTGAACATTAAATGCATCAGAGTTCCTCTCCTATAGGCTCTATGGACTGAACAAAGTAAACACAGGGAAGAAAATTATGTTTAATCAGATAAAAAAAAATCAGAATACGGTTAAAAAAAACATAATGAAGCATCAGTTTGTCTGAGTTAAACTAAGGCTAGACTAAGTAATAACTTTGACAATTATTTCAGTGTATCTTCAGGGCTTAAAGGTCACACCCTGTTGGGGGGGTGTCAATTTGAATTGATGCAATTATCCAAATAAATTAAATAAAAGTCACTCACTGAAAATATTTAGACAATTAAGAGGAATAACATATAAAAATATTATTTGTAACTGTTACTTATCATAGCAAAACATTATAAATTTTAATCAATATTTTATTGATCAAATTAGTATTTGAGGCATAGTTCAGACTGTAGTATATACTAAAAAAAAATAGTCTATCTTCGGGAAAAAAAAATTCCTGGATTAAATAGAAAATTGGCTTCCTTAGAATATATTAACTCTAAATGTGGAATGAATAATTTTAGTGGTGTACAATAGGAGTTCAATTTCATTCTTTTGCAAATAAACATCCAGTTTCCAAACACCATTTATTGAAGACATTCTTTTTCCTAATGATTATTCTTGGCTCTTTAGTCAAATATAAGCTGACCATATGTGCACAGGTTTATTTCTGGGCTCTCTATGCTGTTGCATTGGTCTACGTGTCCGTTTTATGCTAAAGTCATACTATTTTGATTTCTACAGACTTGTAATAAAGTTTGAAATAAGGATGTGTCATGTCTCCAATTTTGATTTTCTTCTTTAAGATTGCTTTGGCTATTCTGTGATTCCATATTAATTTTTTTTTTTTATTTCTGTGAAAAATCCCATTGGAATTTTAATAGAGATTGTATTGGACCTGTAAATGTCTTGAGCAGTATGGACTTTTTAACAATGTTAATTCTTCTCAACAATGAACATGGTATATTGTTCCATTCATTTGTATCTTCTTTTTCCCTCATCAATGTCTCATAATTTTGAGTATACAACTCTTTCACCTTCTTACATAAAATTATTCCAAGTATTTCATTTTTGATGCTACTGTAAATGGGAGTTCTTTCTTTATTTGTTACTGATAGTTCATTGTTAGTGTATAGAAATGCAACTAAATTGTATATATTGACTTTCAGTCCTGTAACTTTACTGAATTTATATATCGTTCTAATAGCTTTTTGGTGGAATTACTATGATTTTCTATACATAAAATCACATCATCTGCAAACGGAGATGATTTCACATCTTCCTTTCCAATTAGGATGTGTTTTATTTCCTTTTCTTACCTTGTTGCTCTGGCCAGGACTAGAAGTGGTGAAAGTGGATGCCCTTGTCTTATTCTTAATCTTAGCAGAAAGCTTTCAAACGTTTGCTGTTGAGAATGCTGCTAATTGTAGGTTTGTCATATATGGCCTTAATTGTGTTGAGGTATATTCCTTCGATACCCAATTAATTGAGAGTTTTTATCATGAAATGATGTTGAATTGTATCACATGCTTTTTCGGCATCTGTTGTGATAATCATATGATTTTGAACTTTCATTCTATTAATGTGGTGTATCTTTTTATTTATTTGCATATGTTGAACCATCTTGCATTCCAGGGACAAATACCAGTTGGCCATGATGTATGATCCTTTCAATACACTGTTAAAATTGATTTGCTAATATTTTATTGAGAATGTTGCATCTATACTCACCAAAGAAACTGGCCTGGGATCTTCTTTTCTTATAGTATTCATGTCTGGCTTTGGTATCAAGGCAATGCTAACCTCATCAAATGAAGTTGAGAGTGTTCCTCTTCAAATTTTTGGAAGAGATTGAGAAGAATTGGTGTTACTTTTCTTTAAATGACAGAATTCACTGGTGAAACAATCCAGTCCTAGACTTTTCTTTATTGGGAGGCTTTTAATTACTGACTTAATCTTTACACACAATGTTGGTCTGTTCAAATTTTCTATTTCTTCATGATTCTTACTAGGTTGTATGTTTCTAGGAATTTATCCATTTCTTCTAGGTTTCTAATGTATTGGTATATAATTACTCATAGCAGCCTCTATCCTTTTAATTTCTATGGAGTCAGCTGTAAAGTCTCTTCTGATTTTATGAGTTTTCTTTTTTCTTAGTCTAGTTAAAGATAGTCAAGCTTATTTATCTTTTAAAAAAGCCAGCTCTTAGTTTTGTTGATCTTTTTTTATTGTTCTCTGGTCTCTATTTCATTTATTTATGCTCTGATCTTTGTTTCTGTCTTCCGTCTGCTAGATTTTGGGCTTTTTTTTTTTTTTTTGTACATTCTTGATGTGTAATGTTGGACTGTTTCTTTGCGACCTTTTATTTTTTAATGTTGGTATTTATAGCTATATACTTTCCTCTTAGCACTGTTTTTGCTACATAAGTTTTAATACATTGTATTTACATTTTCATTTGTTACAAGCTATATTTTTAATTTTTTATTCTCTTCTTAGATCCATTGGTTTTTCAGAAATGTGTTATCTAATTTCTACACATTTATGAATTTTCCAGTTTTCTTCTTGTTATTGATTTCTACTTTCATATTACTGGGTTCAAAAAAATATACTTTGGGTGTACTTTCAACCTTTACATTTGTTAACATTTGTTTTTGACCTAACACAAAATGTATCCTGGAAAACACTCCATTTCTGCATGCAAAGAATGTATATTCTTCTGTTGTTGGGTACAATATTCTGTATATATCCGTTTGGTTCATTGGTATAAAGTTTAGTTCAAGCTTATTATTTCCTTATATATTTTTTGAATGGATGATCTAACAATTATTGAAAATGGTATATTAAAACCTCCTCCCTTTATTGTAATGTTGTCTACTTCTCCCTTCAGATGTTAGTATTTGCTTAATATTTTTAGGTGCCCTGATGTCAGGTGCATATATATTTACAAAAGTGTTATTCTCTTGATATATTGACTTTTTTCATTATTATATAATGATTTTTGTCTCTTGTTACAATTTTTGACTTAAAATCTATTTTCCCTGATATAAGTATAACTATCCCTAATCTTTTTTGGTTTCCCATTACATGAAATATCTTTTCCATCCCTTTACATTGAGCCTACATTTACCCTTAAAGCTGAAGTGAATCTCTTGTTGGCAGCATATAGTTGGAGTGTTTTTAAATCCTTTCAGCCACTGTCTTTTGATTTGATAATTTAATCCATTTACATTTGAATAATTATTGATAGATGAAGGCTTACTAAGGCTATCTTATTCACTGTTTTCTGACAGCTTTATAGTTCCCTTGTTCCTTCCTTCCTCTTTTGCTCTTTTTCTTTGTGAATTAATGATTTTCTGCAGTGATATACTTTTGCTTGTGTATCTACTATAGGTCTTTGCTTTATGGTTACCGTAAGCCTTATAGAAAACATCATGCTAATGGATTTAACATTCTATTTTAAACTGATGACATCTTAAGTTTGATTTCCTATAAAAACTCTACCCATTTGCTGCTATCCCTCATAGTTTGTTTTTGATGTCGTTTCCCTTTTTTTATATTATGTATCAGTTAATATATATATAATTATATGGTTATTTTTTAAAATTGCTATTATTTAAACCCTCATATTAGAGCTAAGTAAATATACCACCATAATAGAGGTTTAAGGCATCCTTAGTCAGACTGCATGCTTACCTTTACTAGTATATGGTACATGACATTCTTTTCTTTTTGCTCCTCTAATTAGATGATTTCAAATGATCTACGTCCTAGTTTATTCTTTTGTCTGCTTAGTCAAGTCTGCTATTGAAGTTCTCCATAAAATTTTTTCAGTGCAGTCACTCTATTCTTTAACTTTAGAAACTTTTTAAAATTTCTACTTCTTTGTTAAACTTCTCATTTGTTCATGCATTGTTTTCTTAATTTCACTTAGTTGTCATTTTGAGCATAAAGAAATGATGATGTTTGGACTTTGCAAAATGGATTCCATGGGAGCCATGACAGTAATGCCAACTGACACATAATGAGAACATGCTTAGTGTGTGACCAGACTGTCCCAAATCACAGAAATGTCAGCCCCCATCTGCAGGAGCCAGTAAGTGTGAAGATTCCACTTTGTAAGGCTCATATAAGCTAAACGCATTATACAGACAATGCTCAAGCCTAACCCAATAGCATCATGGATGGGTGCACTAGAGCCGAAGACTTTGACCTTCTGACCCCTCATAGCTACTGGCTTGGGACCAACACACAGCTCACTGAGTTGCCAGTCAACAGAGCTCGCTTTGGAGATGCTAAGGACTATCATCCCTTCGCTCTGTTGCATAAGATTCTGCACTTCTCCTTTCTGTGCGTTGTATGTTAACCTGCATGGATACCTGATTGGTTTATCTGAGAAGGTTCCACTCAATAAACCTTGCACTGTGGAAAGACAAAACCTCATTCAAGGGTGTTACTTCAGTAGCTGCTTTTCTTGCTCTGTCTATCTGTCTATCTGCTTGTCTATCTGTGTTTTCTTGTAGTTTACTGAATTTCTTTAAGAGGATTATTCAGAATTCTTTGTTGGACAATTCATAAACCTACATATTTAGAGTCAGCCATTGGTATTTTATAAGTTTCCTATGTTGGTGTCGTGTTTCCTTGAAATATCATAATATTTGTGGTCTTTTATTGGTGTTTGTGCATTTGACGAAGTATCTCTTCCAGTGTTTGAAGACTGGCTTCAGCAAGTAAATCTCTTCAGAGTCAGCCCACCTACAGACTATCAGTAGGTCGTCTGATGGTGTCTGTGGGTGGGCTTGGTACCGGAGTCCTTGGGCAGGCAGGTCTGGTGCCTGGGTCAGCAGGAACCAGTCTGGTAGTAGGATAGACTGGGAGGCTGGTTTTATGGGAACCAGCCTGGAGGCTGGGGCAGAGGGAGCGGATCTGGCCCAAGGGTAAGTCTAGAGCCTAGAGTCATGGGAATAAGCCTATAAATTGAGTTCTGGGGGCCTGTCCCGATGGTGCATTTTGCAGGAGTCAGTTTGGTTCAGTGGCAAGCTGGGAGCCTGGGTATGTGGAACTGGCCTTGAGGCTTGAACCTGGGAGCTGGTCTGGCACTGAGAGGGGCCAGGAGCCTGTGTTTGTGGGAGCCTATCTGGAGTCTAGAACAATGAGGGCTGACCTCTTTCTGGGTGGGTTGGGGGCCTGTGCTGCAGGAGCTGGGTTGGTGCTGGGATAAGTCAAAAGTCTGGGTCTGTGGTACTTGGCATGGTGCTGGACCGGCCTGGGAGCCTGGGTTCATGGGGGATGACTGGGAGTCTGTGGCCACAGAAGCCACCTGGGGCTGTGGGTGCTGGCCACTGCTGGGATGTGCTAATAGCCTGGATTTTCAGGAGTCCACTGAAAGCCTGGTGCCATAGGAGTCAAGTGGGGCCATGGGAGCTTCCTGGGGCCACTGAAGCTAGCAGGTACCTGGGTGAGCCAAGGACTCTGGGTTTGTGGGAGGCTGTAGGAAGCCACCTAAAGCCTCAAGAATTTGTCTGTTGCTGGGGTGGGCCAGGTTTGGGGTTTACAATAAAGATGGGCACTCTATTCTTTCTCCCATAGGGAAGGTATCTCCATGCTGGGCTACCTGGATTTGGGTGAGAGATCATGGGGTTAACGTGAATCTATCTTTCCTATCTGCCTCAGTGCATCTTTTTAAATTTCTGTGCTTTCTCCAGAATCCCTCACCTGGAATCTTTAGCTCTTGTAAAAGTATTTTTATGTTTCTTTGTTTATTTGTTGTGGAGGCAGGTGAGCACTAGAAATACTTATGCTGCCATTTTTTCAGATATCTCACCTCCCTTCTCATTTTTTTTTTCTATTACACTTTGCACTTCAATTAGCCACCATAGATATTTATTGGAGACTTAAATCTAAGAATTGGGGATTTGGGGTTCAAGCAAATGCTTTCTTATAAGAGGATTACATTAAGCTCACTCTTCCCTAGTGACTGAATTTATAGATCAACAGAGACACTAGAGACAGCTAAAAAGGTAGCAGAAGAGTGAGATGTGAGTATGTGTGTGAAGAATGATGTTTAAAGAAGAGAGGTGTTGTGTTTAGCAGTGACAACCTCAATCTCAATATGCCTTAAAACCATCATTAATAAAATTAGGCCAATCACACTTAATTCTCAAAACTTTTCTTAGGGAAAGCTGTGGGTCTTTTCTTAGTGAAGCTGTTGGAAATGAGGGAAAAGTGTTTCAAATAGTTGTGGATTCCCATCAAGATAAAGGAGGAGATGCAAGCACTGCAGTTCCCAAAGTACACAGCCCTGCCCTGGATAGCTACTGTGCTTGCTACTATTTCTATTTCCTACAATAAGTGCAGTGACATTCCCTCCAAAGCTGCTGAGGAAGAAAGCCATGAAACACTTTTTCATACCAGACCCTTGACTCTCACTTCCATTCTCTGGTTCACTGCTGCCGAATGGGAGCCCCAGCTTGTGGAACACTGCCCAATAGCACATAAGCCTGTCACGACTTAAACAAAAAGTATGTTGGCATTTCAATGGAGTTTATTACACATTTCCCCATAGAAACTATGTTTGAAATAGCAAGTTATTACTGTTCATTAACATAATTCTAAAAGTAAGTTATAAGAGATGACTGTGAGTTCGGTGTCGGAACCTGAATACCACAGAGTACTTTTTTTTGAAGTAAAGATTTTCTTAGTTGCCAATAATTATCTGTCAAATACGATTTTGGAATATACACTATAAGAGGTTGGTATCCATAGCAACATTACTCTTTTTTTCTAAGAAACTTCAGGAACCTAAGGAAAGTGCATGAAACAAATGTCCTGAGAATTGCAGCTATCATTGCCACACCCCATGGCCTCACAATTTCCCCTACTCCTCCCAGTCTTTGATTTCTTACTCCCTACAGGACCACCACACATCTCTGTTCCATTCTTCTTCCTTTTCTCTAAACCCTTCTGCTCACACATCTTGCACATGGCCACTGTGTCCATCAGTGACTTTCCTTCCTTGATACAAACTTTCAGTTTTAACCTCCGCCTCAAAAGACAGGATCATGGTAGATAAGCTGCCTCATCAGTGACCACAAGGTGGATCCATTGATCTTGGGCAATAGGTTTGCCACACCATTCTCTCAGTATATATCTATTTTACAAAAGAATTAAACAATTAACATTGCCTGTAGGATCAGACCTTGCAAGGAAGGTGTGTAAGTAGAAGATCTGGGTTATGTGATATACTCTAACATAAGCAATTATCCCGTAGAAGGACAGTGAGCAGGAAAAAAAAAATCTAATACCTCTGGGGAATACCGAACTAGTAAATTCAAAAGCCAAAAGCACCACACTTCTATCATTCTTTCAGTGTGTGATCAGTTTACTGAACAAAATCCTTTACCATCTAGTAACTCACTCATTGCAAAAATGTAATAGATACAACATAATTATAGTAACACACAGTACCTATGTTCACCATCATTCAGGAATGTTTGATCATTTTTACGAAGCTATTCTTTTACTGCAACAGCTTTCCTGATTTAGAGATTTGTCATTCCTCTCTTGGAACCGGGCTGACCTCTTTCACTTCCACTAGGCAGCTCCTTAAAGAAGAAAGGCAAGGTTCCTTTTGCTGTGATTAATTAAATTCTTCTTCTGTAAAAGTAATTTTAAAAATATACAAACCTCAAAACTCTTGATGTCTGCAGTAACTTCCTTTTATTTAAAGCTCCTGAATAGACTATGTAACAGCTTGGCTTAAAAATACACAAAGAAATTCTTTAGGATAAAACTCAAACTCATTAGTATGGTTTGCAATTACTTGGCCTCAAACACACACACTTTCAACCTCACTCCTCTTAACTTTGTCTCATAAAACAATTGACCCACTGAAAATAAGCCACGCTTTTTATACTCACTCCTAACTTCTGTCACTTTGCCTATGTAGTTCCCACTACTTGGAATGAACCAAATCCCACAACAGCACCTCACTTTTCTAAGTGCCACCTATGATTAAGGCCTAGCAAAAATGTCACATTTTACAAGGTCTTTTGCAATCACTTTATATAGATGTAATCTAATTGAAACATCCCCCTATAATTTATTTCTTAGCATTTAGTGTGTATTATATCAAGATATTAGTTAAATAGAAAAAAAACATTTCAGATTCATTTGTATATCACTGTAGTGACATTTATTTTACATATTAAATGGTGAAAAGCGATCTATTCTCTGAAAAAAAATGAGTTTATGGACAACTAGGTTTAATCTTTGGCATATGAAGTACCAAAATTTGTTGCTCAATTAGAAACAAAATACACTACTAAAACTTCAGTGTGATTTCGAACAATTTCCATTTTCAAATTGTCTTTTTTTTGTAATGATCACGTATAGCAAAATTTATCTATATACCTCTTTTAATGTACCCCCATTCCAACGTCACCCAAACTACTATCATGATTTTCTGTTGGGCTTCTGATTTAATCTTCCTAAATCATGGTACAGGAACAGAAGTATGATTTGTAGACTTGTGCCTTGCAGTATTAATATCCTTCATATTGTCGACTTATTTTCTTTTAGCACAAAGAAAATTATGTATGCTTTTATTTTTTAGATATTCATGGTAGTAGTACCATTCTTCCTTTTCATTATTATTAGGATTTTGTTCCCTTCTTACTCTACTTCCCCCATCTTTATCCATTGTGAAACAAGAGTAACAGTAACTTGAACTCTACCCACTTCACTACTCCCTCTGTAATAACTAATGTAGCAGTTTATCCCATTTGGCAGCCTAATCTGTATACACTGTAATTCACTCATGCCCGCCTATTTGTGATGAACAAATGGGATTGACCCACAAAGGAGACATTTTCAAGTGCAATCAGAGAAGCCTCTAATGATAACTCTCATCCTAAGGAAAAGAGGGTAAAAAGATATAAATATAGTTAAATGCCATGAGCCAGGTCTGACTGGAAGAATAATTGGACCACAGTTCATGGTCTAGCACTTAATATAGCTCTTCTCTTCTGGGACTCATACCTGAGTCCTGGAAAGAGGAATTGCATTAAAGCATAAAAGAGCATATAAAAACTAAGAGCTGTTTTACAGAAATATCTATCAGACACTGAAAGGATAAGGCAAATCTGAATAGTGCCTGAAGTGAGATTATACAGAAATCCCTCCTTGCAAAAATGGCATTTCTCACACAGCAGACATCAGTACTTTAGGGGAGGCACGTTTACATATTTGGTGCCTTTGTCCCAGTCGTTGACATAAAACATCATCACAAACCTCTAAACTGAAACAAATGATCCTGACAATAGGACATGTGGTATCCAAAACAATTTGCCATATAATTCCTTTCTTGGAGGCAACCTAAACTGACTGCTGAGGCATAGAAGGTGACTAAAGAACACCCCTTAGTTAGTAAGATGTGCCCAGGGGGCAGGCGGGGAGGAGGGGGAAGCAATACAGCATCTCAGTTTATTGTCTTTGCATGCAAACATTACATGAACTCAGTTTTCTTCTCAAACACTGTCTTCCCTTTCCTTCATAACTAACCTTCTAGAAAGAATAAACTTCTGGTAGTTTATTCTCTTTCTTTATTCTTTCCTCATACATTCTCTAACCTCTTGCAATCTGATTTTTTTTCCCACCACTCTAAGACACCATTGGCTTTGGGGGGGGGGCGGGTAAGTCAATCCCCTCTTTTCAGCTCTCATTCTATTCATATCTCATGTGTTGTTTACATCATGGAATCTTTTTAAATTCCTTCCCACCTTTTCTTCTCTGGCTCCTTTTATTTGCCAATCAACCTCATTTAGTTCAATTAATGTCTTCTGGTTCTCTGAGATAATGCTCATGAATTACCTGACATCATCTATTTGCTTTCTACATTCAATATTCAAGGTTCTAACATATAATATGTCAGGAAAAATTCTTGGACATCCCATGAATATAACTGCCTCCTATACCTTGATGACTCTCAAAATTATATACCTACTTTACATGTCTTGGTTGACTTCAGAACAAAATATTAGCTCTTCGGTGAGGGAATACAGATACTTCACTATCAAACAGTCAAAAATAAAACTAGACATTATCTGAAATTGTCCCCCTCCTTCTCTCCATTTTCCTCTTCCATTCTTTATCCTGTTCACAGTATTACAATCTACCAATGATTTAAATTAACAACAACAAAAAAAAAAAAACTGGGGCAATTCTCAATAACTCCTTTTCTTAATGCTATTCATTCATTCCTACAATAATGACAAATCTGTACATTTTTCCTCATTTTACCATTTTCAAATTAAAATATGTGCTTTATTTACAGATAAAGCTGTTTGGTACAACTGGCTTTGGACTTTGGCAATAGCAGGTTTTCTACTGTTCCTTTCTCACCCGTTCCTTCACTTGCACAGAGGTCAAAGGCAGCCTCCCTCATTCAGTAGTCTCTATCTAGCTTAGTTTATATCATGGCACAGAGGAAGCTCTTAGGCAGACTTGTGGTCTTCTCAACAATATATAAGCATGTTAGATATTGTTATAATCATTTTGCCATCAGATTATATAGCATTGTATAATAAATAAAATAAGTATAAATGTAATAAATATATGTACAACTATAGTAATACGAGTTCATATCCAGGTCCAACAACTTATGCATCAACCAGGAACATCTGTGTGTGTGTGTCCCAAGCATCAGATTCACTCTATTTCTTGTCTGGAGCACCTCTTCTGTCATCTCTCGACCCTCCTTGCTACTCTTCCAGTTCTATTTCTCTTCAGGTTCACCCAGACTATTGGAATAGGCTCCTAACTATTGGCCATTTCTCCTGTTTCTGCTAGTCTACTTATGATCCACACATTTATTCACATTGATCATCCAGTTTAGACTGCTCTTAGCAAAGTCTATACAGAAAAATCTACCAACTTTTTCAAAGCTCAGGCCAAGAGTTACCTATTCTGGAAAACCCTACTGAAAACCGTCCACACAACACTTTGGTAAATTGTTTAGCAAATTGTGCCCCCAATTATGTTGTGAATAATCTTTACTATCTTTATATAGCTAATATGTAGCATAATACCTGCCATACAGTAAAGGCTTTGTAACTATGTAATGAATTAAAACAAATCTTGCCAATTCTATGGATAACTGGGAATAGTGACTCACACAACTATTCACCTCAACAAAATATCCAGTGAGAGGTGGGACTGGAAAGCCATTAAATGTAAATGAATTGGAGCTCTCCATTCCCAAAGTGGTTTCCTTTAGGTGCTCATCTTTCATTTCAATTTCCTGTACTTAATATCCAGATTTTTATCACAATACGTATAAGCATAACTTTTACTTTCAATGAATATATTTTTCTAATAAAAACTAACATTACAAAATTCAATTAAAAACAATGCATAAGCTATATCTGAAATAATAAGATTCAGTTAATTAATATTACAATTTTATTGTTGGTCTCATTAAGATATTTATAAGGAGGTCATAAGAATCATTCTTTGCATGACTGACTTAAAGAAAACCTATCATGTATTAATATGTCAACTATTTTATTGCATCATGGATTGTTTACAACTCTGAAATAAAATCTTAAAGCAATAGTAAATAGAGAGGCGGTTTTGGGATACGAACTAGAGAAAGTAGCACATATGTAATCCATAGTAATACTTAATTTTAATTTATTTTATCTCCATTAAAATGTATATGGTATTGTCAGAATAAAACCATTCATCCCTTCAGCTTATCAATACGATGCATTCTCTCTCATACTATCATTTTATAATGTGTTCACAACTATTATGTTCAAGAATTAAAAAAATATTTAAATTACTGGGCCAAAAAATTTACCACTGACAAAGCTCTGTTATAATTATTCAAGTTATTTATTTTGGCTTTAACTTATAACTTCTTCATTGTGATTTTTATAACTCCAGTAACATTTTTATATTTCTTTCATCTTGGTGAAACATTTTGCTATGCCTATGGCTTAATTATAACAGTTGTAGAAGTAATTTAAAAAGCCAATATGTCATATTGGACATTTATATATATACTGTAGTTACTTACATTTTTAATAGACTGCCAGGACTTTATTTTCAAATGTGATACTAATATACACAGAAGTAAATGTCACAGAATTTTCTTTGAATGTCAAATTTCTTTTTAATCTACTTATTGTGATGAGCATTTAGGTTCTTATTTTAAAGTACCTTAAAGTAATTTCTCTGGTTTAGTAAATAGCCAACACATAAGAATACTTAGATCTTAAATGATAATAGATGACATAAAAATAATTTTTGACTTCAAATTATTGATAGACTGATTCTATAAGTAGTCTACCAAACTCCTAATATTATTTAGAACCATAGAATATCCATTTAAGCCAATACGTTTTACTATGCTTTGTATAAATCCTTCAATCAAGCATAGATATTGTTTGAAAATGCTGCCTAATATTTCTTTTAACTGCCCATAAGTTTTCTCTAGTGATTGAAGACACAAATAGTTAAAAGAAAAATAGCAAGAAGAGAAAAAGAAATCAACACATTGAGCCAAAGGATACTGTGATAGAAATTTGGATAACTCAAATACTTGTTGATTTCCTAGTTTACATAAATTGTTTTTCATATCTAACATTAACTAAATCAATCAAAGATCATGAGATTTTCTACTGTTATTTCCTACTATCAAATTAGAACTCTTTATCAAATAACTAGTTGTATAGTTTTATAATTATAATTCTTACAAAAATAATATAAAACTAGGTGAAAATGTGAGGAAATAAAACTATAGATAACCACTTAGATTTTTTGCTGAGCCTTATCATTATTATTTTTTTTACATAGCATAGTTTTACTTTCAGACTTTAAGAGAACTTCTAGCCTTTATGTGTTTAGTCAATGAGATGTTCTGTCACTAGGGTTAATGTACACAGCATAATTGTCCTCATGCTGGTACCAAATGTGAGATGTTGCTTTAATTAAATAAAAATAATTGTTTTGCCTTAGCGGTCATGTATCTGGTACCAAGGAACTAATATTGGTTGCTGGCAAGGTAATTTTCCATATTACGCCAATGCTAAATTTGGTAAGATTCTTACCTGTACTAGAGGACAAAATGAATGCCCAAGTACTTAGTAAAACACAAGAAACATTATGTACATGCAACACATATGCAAATATATACTTAAATTTATGTATATACAACCATTATAATTCATTTAAGACATAAGGGAAGTTTATGAGGTGATAGAAATATCACCAAATACTATTAAGATTTACATTATAAGTAATAATATTCACTTTTTTATTAAATATTTTCTCTTTGAGCTTGTTTTCAATACATGGAGCCATAGCTTGGCTTATTTAAACAACTATTTAAAAATTATATATGCAAACATAGTCTACTTCAAGTAGTCCCTGTGATATTAACAATGAGTAGTAATGATTTTAAAGGAATTGAGCATGAGTATATTAAAATCTTTATGGCAACCCTCTGACTTATATTCATCCCCATTTTCAAGATAAAGCACAGAAGGATTAGCTGATTGGACCAAAGTTAAACAACTAATAGATTAAGACTAAACCTCAGTCAATTCAGTTCTACTCCAAAGTATAAGGTGTCTCTGTATTATATGAAACAAAAATAAATCTAATGAAAATTCAGAGATAACAGAAAGTGGCTTGATTGACAACAGCAGGCCTCCTTCCATATCTCTCTCATTATGATATCACAGCTTATAGAATTCCCAGCACAAACATCTCCAAGGCCTGTAGGAAAGGGAGGGAAATTAGTGTGCTATTACTAATTTATTGCAAATTCCAATACCTAATGAAATATTTTATGTATAAACTCATTGCTATTTTATATAAATAATCTGTACAAAGCAAGATTCTGAGGATGTTTGAAATAAGATGGATTGTGTTCTTTCAGAGTAAAGAAAAAAGATATAGCAATGTAAGTTTAACAAAATGTTTAAATAGGCAGTTTGTGAAAACTAATCTCAGAAATACCAGAAACATTGCTTATTTTTATTTTTTCTGGAAAAAAAATTGCTATCATTTCATTCTCTGTTGTATCACAAGCTTTGGAGATGGACAGGCAGACCTGGTATTCAGTGTGGGACCTGCCAGTTAATAGCTGTGTTGCTGATGAGTAAATTACTGAAGAGTAAACCATAGTTATTTTGTTTCTATTTATAGAGGACATCATTTTACAAGATTTTTTGTGGAAATTGAATTTCAATGTATAGGGTGCACATATTACAGAACTGAGCTTCAAAGTAGGATGCGAGAAAGTGTTATTATTATCTGGCAGTTTGCTATACATTAAGGGGCTGCAAGGAAAACAATGATTTTTAGGATCCTTATCTTGAACATAAATTGCTCATGTTACATTCTAAAAATCTAATGTGTAAATATAATGTTCTTCCTTGAAATGTCTGACTCACCATAACATTAAGATGTTAAAATTGTTTTCATTAACAGGGAAAGCCAGTTTTCTTAAGCTCCATGACAGAGTATACTATGAGTTAATCAGCTTATTTTGCATAGTGCATACGTGTTTGTTGTATATCAACATATCTGTTACTGATTTGAGTTGAAAATTCAAAATTGTGTCTTTGAGTTTTGTTTGCTTGTCCTGTTTTTTTTTTTTTTTTTTGCTTTCAGTTTTATGTCCCACATATGAGTGAAATCATATTGTTATCAACTTTTTCAATGGTTACCAGAAGAAAAAGTGAGGAGGAGAGGATGTAAAAAAGGGTAAAAAGGGTGTCAAATATATGGTGATAGAAGGAGATCTGACTCCGTGGTGAACGCACAATGCAATACACAGATGATATATTACAGAACTGTACACTTAAAATCTACATAATTTTATTAACCAATGTCACTCCAATATATTTAATTTAAAAAATTCAAAATTGTCTTTAATCAGCAGAGTAGGAGAGTCAGAGAATGGAAGAAGATCAGAATGGCAAAATGTTTCAATTTTGTTGCCATTAACAAGTGATTGGTGATGTGGGCTTGAGTGCTCTTTGTGACAGATTTGGCTGAGCACTTTTGTTCCACTGAAAAAAAACTGCTATGATTAGTTAGTCATGTCTGCCATAGAAAAAGAAAGAAAATGAGAATCCTTTATTTTTTTTATTTTATTTTTTGGAGCTTATTACTAATTCAAAAATGTAATATGAGAATGAGAAGACAAAAAACAAAACAAACCAAACAAATAACCACTGCTCTCCACTGTGGTATTTATTATTAATACATAAGACATCTACTAGATGCCCACTCGATTTCTGAAAGTGAATCTACCACTAACTAACAAAGGGCAAGTTTACACTAGTACACACGCCTGACAATCATGTTCAGAGCGTATCCTTAAGGACATGAGTTAAACGCTCTACCAGTATGATGTTAGATCAATAAGAAACTTCTTGAACTTTTTTTAATGTATAAAATAATGATAATATTTACCTCAAAGCCTTGCTTTGAGAACTTAACAACAATGTTTAGCAAGTGTTAGGCACATACACAAAAAACATTTGATATATGGTTATAATCATCATCATGAACATTAAGACAGCTTTGAGTGTGCATGTGTATGAGAATATATATGGATTTAGTTTTGGTTGATTGTTTCTTTCCTGTACTCTTTAATCAAGAGTAAAGCTTTAATGTTGGTTATGAGATAAGGAACTAGAGTTGAGAGTTAGAGAGCAATTTAAACATTTCCCTCAGAAATTGCTCATGTGACAGACTTTCAAATATAGAACCTTCCCACAAAATTTACTTCTTGGGGTAAGAGCCTCAAATTTTCAACTTTAGGATAAATTGTGGCACTTCAGGAAATGGCATCATACACTTGGCTTTGTGGATGTTATCACAAATAACATCCTCTTATCTTTTTGTAATATGGAAAGCTGAGACCTACACCCCAATAACTCAGATGACAAATACATAACAAATAATTAAGGCAAAGCTTTTATTTTTTTATCATCCAGATCATCAATTCTACGTTCTCGTTTTCTTTGTATGTACTGATATTTTTGAGTCTCATTAAACCATTTCTAGCCCACATTATTTTTACAAAGAGAAGTCTGTTTTCTGAACTTCCTTGCGTGGAGGTTTTCTAGAGCAATTTGCCTTTCCCTGTGGATATCTGAGAGGTCATACTGAGAATAAAATTAGCAAGAGTACAATAAAAGCTAAGAAAAGTTAAAAAGAAAAACCTAAGCATTTTCATGTTAAATGAGAGAAAAGCTGGGAAAAAAGCTAACAGTTTATAAAGATCATGTTCTCATCCTAGAGAGATCATAAATTTGCCCTTCAAGGCAATAGGGAGGTATCAGTTTAAATTTTCAAGCGAGAGTTGATTTTCATGCCAAGGTCATATTGTCTATTATAATCAACTTCTAGAATAAATAAAGCTCTGGCAGAAATGAAAAGACTACTAAAATATAAGGATGCATGAATGTGTATATGTACTGTGTAGGTCCTGAGAAATCTGAAATAGTTGTTACTCTGAACAAATGAGAAAGAGCAGGTAATTTTTTTTATTTATGTATTTCAGAATAGCATGTATTATTGTCATATTTAGTGAAATCACTAAAATTGATCTAATTAACATCAGTGCATGCACATACACAGAGCTAGCCTCTATTCAAAGCATACATGATAAGCAGTTGGTATGACACACTGCTATTACTCTTGCCTCAAAATATTCCACAGTAGTGCAGGGATTACAGGAGAGAACACTGTTGAGAATTAAGATTCTAAAATTTTCAGGGCCAACTTTAGGGGAGTCCAGCTATTGATCTGAAAATCCATTGTACTGGAGAGAGAAAGGCCAACGTGTTTATTAGTCTTTACCTTTTATAGCAGTGTTCGATGAACTGTGAGACATGACCCCTCCAAAGGTTATCTAATAGTTTAGTGGTCATGAAACAAGCGTCTTGAAAACTGACAGAATTGAACAGATAAATTTTTAAAAATTATAGTGCAAGGCATGTGGTATTTTTTAAATTTTATTTCAGGTGTATGTGTTTGAGCAAGAGAGAGAGCGAACTTGACTCTGATGCAAAATGTATTTTTTATTGTGTGTTGAAGGGGAAAAATAATAAATACTAATCTGGATAATAAAACTAGGGGATAACTAAATTTGAGAGAAAACAGTCATTTCTCCACCTTCATCCTTTCACTTATTAGAATTTTTCCCCTTTCTTTAAGGTTGAGGTGACCTAAAAGCATTCCCCCCACTCCCTTCACTCAACTTCCTACTGATTGAAGGACTACTTTACCTTTTGCATCTTGGAATTTTCTGTTAGAAAACCACTCATAATGCTGAGGCAGAAGAAGGGTGGAGAGAGAGAAGTGCCCAGAGATGGGATATATGTGGGGTGGGGGGAGATAGGGGACAAAGATAAGTGAGTTTTGCATGAACCAGAGGATGCTGTAAAAGTTATGCTGGGATTCACATACTGTGCATACCCACGAGTGGACAGCAAATAGGGAGGAGTCCCCTCCTGTGACAGGAGTTTCCATCTGTGTTATTGATGGCTCTTGGCAGAAACTGAGTTGCTATTCCAAAAAACCCTTTAGGAAAGACTCAAAGTCCCTAAAGATTATCAAATGTACCCGCAGAGGTAACTCACATTGGAATGTTTCCTATAAAGTAGAATAGCGGGAAGAAAAACAGGGAACAGAGGAAGAGGGTGAGCAAATCACAGACCTCAGGCCCAAAAGACACCAATGGAATCAAGTCTAGCTTCCACCAGGAAGATTGGGAGAGAAAGCTAATAATCGTACATGGGGCTACATCTTTAGTCTACATTCTGGAACCAGCTCTTATTTAAAAAAAAAAAAATAGATTCTTTAAATAACAAAAAGTGCCTAAAATATGGAACCAGACTACCTTTCAGAAAGTACATGGGAGCAATCATTAGAGAGGATAATGCTCCCATCAATTTCAAGTGAACCGCATGTAAACAAACATCATACATGTATAAACACACCCATACCCCTACACAGACACACCTACATGATTACTAAAATTCTCTAAGTTGTTTGAAAGATCTCCTTTGATTTTGTCTGAAAAATACATTCTGTCATTGTAAGCCTTTAAAATATGACAGTTATCACTCATTTGCTTGCATTTAAAAAAAATTTTAAAGTCATATAGCCAAGATTGATTATAGACATGACCAATAAAGTTGCTAAGATTTTTATATCTACGACTCAGCTCTGGTCCCTACTAGCAATTGCAACACATTATGTTATTTAACTTTCCTGAGTCTCAAATTGCCCCATATATGAAACGGAATTAACAAACCTTCATCCCAGGGTGCTGGTTCTAAGGACATCTAATGTATGCATAAAATACTCAGCAAGGCTGTACATATTAACTACTGAATAAACAGCAGCTGCCATTATGATTACTAGGAAATATTAATGCTGTACAGATTAAGAGCTCAAAATGAGTATATTCACTCCATTCAATATGCATTTTTAGGGAGCTTGTCATGTGCGGTGATTTTGAAAGGAATCAAATTAGTTCCCTTGCCCAAGTGAGGATAATGTAGAATGTGCACTGATACTCACTTATGGCAGAACATCTTTCATAACAGTGGCTGCATGACAATTTGCACACATGTGCATAGAAGGAAGAAAGCACATAACACTGAGGAAATCTCAGAAGGCTTCAGATAGTCTGAAACCAAAACTGAATACTGAAGAATCTGCCGAGTTCAGAGGGTCAGCTGAAATATAGTAAGCAAAATAATTAAATGATAAGGGACAATGTGGCATTTTGGGGAACTACCCTGTCACATTGGCATCCCTAGATTTAATCAGTGACTTTTCCTTATGTTCAGTGTGTGTGTGTGTGTGTGTGTGTGTGTGTGTGTGTGTGTGTATTGCATTTAAAACTCAGAAAGAGCTTTAGTTCTATTAGAAGTAACTATGAGTTAAATTCAAGTCTCTAAGAGCAGAAACCACACTATTAAAAAATACTGCCTCCCAAAGGGAGGTTTAGTTGTGCTGGAGTCGAAGGGCACTGGGCTAGAAGGTTGGGCTAGAGTTCTTGAAAGCTAATGTGCCAAGTGTGACTCAGTTCATTGAAGGCCAATGACACAGAGTTAGAACAAACAACAACAAAAGGTACTAGACATTAAGAAGTCTTATGTCAGCTTAAGCATCTAGTCTTGATTGGAGTGGAATCAGAAAGGTCGGAGGCAAGGGCCCTCTGTGGATACACATGCAGGATTCTAGGCCAGGAATTTTAAACTTTGGTGGGTATCAAAATCACCCAGAGAATTTGGTAAAAATACACTAGCCCAAGCCCTAGTTTACTTTGACAGCCTAGACTGCTATGTGCATTACTGACTCTCCACATGATTCTCAACCAACACAGTTTGAGGACCACTGGTCTAAAGAGATAATGTGGGCTTTATCTAAATTAATGGCTGTGGGCATATGAGAAGGGAACACTGAGAGCTACAGAAAAGAATGAACTACAAGACTGGATTAATTCATTGATTTCTACTTCTTAGATAAAGATTTTGAGGCTAGAGCTTGTTCCAAACAGAAGGTATAGAAAGTTATTTCTAATGAGATTCACTGCATGTTAGTGATGTAATGAAGAATAGAGGAAATTCTCCTGAAGTAAGGTATAGAACCCTTGTATCTTTTGAAACTCTTCTATGCATTCACCATTCAGGAGATGGATGTCTTCAGAAAAATAAGGTGCTGGGGCTAGGATGATTTCTAACGTCACTTCAAACTCTAAATGTAGATATAACGTACAAAAAACTTAAATATTAATGTAAATCATAGTGTAAAATAGGTCCTCGAAAGACTTCATGTGAAAATGTGAGAAATATCACAAAAGCAACAAAAAGATTGCAAACATATATACCATAAAATAAAATACACATTTATAAGTAAAATGCATGGTATAATATTTTCATATAGAATGGAATAAAGGTAAAATAATATGCCCATTCTTGTTTTAAACTATTGCATTTAGAACTATTTTTATATACTTCATAACCTTAGATTAGTAATTTTATGTAATTTATTTTTTAGTGTATAAAGCCATACTACTTTTTTTCTCCTAGAGAATTTTGAATTTTCAGTTTTAACTTTACTTGAAACACAGTTTATACATACTACTAAAAGTAGTATCCTCCCTGGAAGGATATGGGCTAGTTAAAATGATAATTACAGTTTTCATTTTCTTTGTTCTAAACATTGAAATTTTTTTTCTCATCCACTTCATAGCCTCAACTTGCTGGTTAACTAAATTAACTAACTTTGGTTTAACTTTTAAAACTTCCAAGTTGAGTATCACTGGTTCTCAATCTTTGAGACTGAGTTCACAGACATTACATATTGAAAAAATACTATTGTATTTCTTTTCCAGAGAACTATAAGCAAAGTTAGAGCTCTGTAGATTTTCCTACTGATAATTTTTATGTGTCTATAGTTTCAAAATTTTCACAATTAATTTTATATCAAAAAAAGCATCTCAAAAAAGTGTAACAAATAAATTATTACCATATCTTGGGGGTTTTAACAGAATTTTTAAAAATATGATTCATTTTTCATTAAGTGCAATACTTACTAAAATGTAAATATTTTCAACTAATATAAAATGCATTTTTAAAAATCTCTCTTTCCAAAGTCTAAAATCATGAGAGCTTATTAGAAAAAATCTTAAAAAATAAGTAAGTAAAAGTACACAAAATAATAACTAGTCAAAGTGCTAAGATAATGCTAGTGTTCATGGCAGGAATACTACCTACAACATAAAAAGAAATCATAAAATGGCTGAAGAAACTGTTATATCCATTGAGATATTACTCGGCTGTTAAAGAAATATACAACTGATAACATACAACAGCACAAATGAATTTCAAATGCAATATGTTAAGTTAAAGAAGCCATTTATCAAAGGCTGTATATTATATGATTTAATTAATATGGCAATCTGGAAAGAGCAAAATCATAGAGACAAAATTTTATCAGTACCCATCAAGAAAGGGTGACTAAAGAGTGGCAAAGGAAAGTTTTAGGGAATTCTTCTGTATCTTAATTGTGCTAGTAGTTATATAGCTACATGTGTTCATCAAAACTCAGAACTGTTCACTACAAAGAATGAATTATGTTCCATGTAAATTATATCTGAATAAATTTGACAATATAAAGAGATAAAAAGAAAGTCTGAATTCCAACTGTAAGAATCAGCATATTCCTATACTGAAAGATGAATGATTTCGTGTACTCTGAAAATTTACCTTACTGTGAAAAATAATTTATTGCTAAAAATAGTCTTTACTGAAATAAAAAATATAATTTCTTTATTTCATTGTCTCTAGAATCTTACATATTCACATAATTCATATTATTAAGAACATTTCATTTTAAGAAACTTGAAAAGGAAGCATATGCATACTTCAGATTTAGCTCAAATCAATAATTTAAAATTAAATCTTGAGAAGATCTGTCCCATAAAATGTCTGGATGTTATAATAATGCAAGATGTAGGGTCTGCTTGCATTCATAGACATTAAGAATGTCCTAGAAACATGGCTATTTATGGGGAATTTCCACTTATTTATTTGAAATGTGCTTTGATGTCTACAGTCAATGTTCATGTGACTTAGTTTGGTAATTTCTTGTTTTAATTTACTTGAAATCTGCAGATCTTCAGACAGGAAAACATCCATCATGTTATATAGAAAGCTTAACCTATTACAATTGATTATAAAAAGGTAACAACAAATAAAAGGTCTGAGACCCAAATAAATAATTTTAAATAGAAATATTTGCTTTGAAATTAATCTCTTCCTTCCAGATATTTAATTGAATTGTACTTCTAATTTCTATCAAAAAAACTAAATTGACAATTGTTATAAGTAGCTAAAATGAGCATTTTAATAAACTTTATTATAGACAGAAGTTCTCAGTAAAGTCATTTGAAAAATATTATTTCAAAACTGAATATGACAGTTAAAACATTTTGTTGATAGTTAAGTTTGATTTTGCTATGTGGATAACCAAATGTATATTTATAAGTATTAAATTTTAAAAAATATATGAATTACTTTGCCTCAAGTGATTTTCATGAAAATATAGAATAGTACCACATGACGACTAAGTGGCAACTTTTCTGATTCAGAATGGAAGCAGATTTTATTGACTTATTTTTCTCACAGTATCTTTGTAGAAATTTATCAGATTCAACAAAACAGTGTGTCATATATTCACATGTATAGCTTATAAAGCATATAATAGAGAGAGTGCTAAGTAGTTAAGTTTCTTATTAGACTGCACCAAAGAGGTATGATAAATGTACTGTGATAGAAAGTAATTCTTAGAGAGTCTAGCTCACCCCCTACCAGAATTTGCTCAATGAATCATGACAACAAAATGTACAAACCAGACAAATGACTACATTCTAAGTGGCAAGATATTTAGCATATTAACTGTTTGTTGAAGAGTACGTAAAATTGAATTTAAGCTTTGTTGACAACTTCTGACAATAGCTTACATTGCTGTCAAATGAAATACTTGACAAATAGAATTTTGATGGAGATTATACCAGAGAGCATAAGAGAAAGTGGTCATCAACTGAATGGATCAAGCAGTATAAAAGAATGAGATGAGAAAATCCTCTCTATCCAGCAATGAAATACTAGGTCCATCTTTCACGTCTTGCCTCTTCCTTTTGCAACATGTACGAAGATGCCTATTCTATCATTACAAGTTTAACTTTTTCTCAATTGTGAACATTTATTTACCTATGGTAAATATATTTGCCTAGATAAAATGTATAAATTCCAGGAAACATATGAACAACCAAGATTGAATCATAAAGAAATAGAAAATCTGAAAAGACCAATTAATAAAAAAAGATGAAATCAGTAATCAAAAGCTTCCCAACAATGAAAAGTCCAGAACCAGAGGGCTTTGCTGGTTAATTCTACCAAACATTCAAAGAAGAATTAATACAAATCACTCTAAAACTTCTTAAAAATAGGGGAGATATTTCCAAATTTATTTCATGGGGCCAGTATTACCCTGACATCAAAGCCAGATAAAGATACCAAGAAAAAACAAAGCAAGCAAGCAAACAAAAACTCCAAGCCAATATCCCTGCTCCCTGCTGAACATAGAATCAAGAATTCTCAACAAAATGTTAGCAAATAGAATTCAACATTAAAAGAATCATACACATTAATCTACAGCCACACCACCTTGAACAAGCCCAATCCCTTCTGATCTTGGAAGCTAAGCAGGGTCGGGCCTGGTTAGTACTTGGATGGGAGACCACCTAGGAAGACCAGGTGTGTAGGCATTAAAAAACAAAACAAAACAAAACAAAAAACAACAACAACAACAACAAAAAAATCATACACCATGATTAAACAGGACTGATTCCTAGGATACAAGTATGGCTCAATATATGAGAATCAATAAATGTGATACACCACATTAACAAAATGAAGGATAAAAATCATATAATCATCTTAATAGATGTTGAAAGCCTTAGACAAAATTCAACACCCTTTCAAGATAAAAAAAAAAAAAACTAAAAAAAAGTGTAGAAGGAATGTACCTTAACAACAACAACAACAAAAGGCCATATATGACAAACCAACCACAAAGATCATATTCAATGGTAAAAGCTATGAGCTTTTTATTCTAGGATCCCAATTAAGAATGTCCACTCATGCCATTTTTATTCAACATAGTACTAGAAGTAGTAGCCAGAATAATTAGGCAAGAAAATAAAAAGGTATTTTAATCAGAAAGAAAAAAGTAATATTGTCTCTGCAGATGTCATGATAATATATATAAAAACCCTAAAGTCTCCATCAAAAAAATGGTTAGAATAAATAAAAGAATTCAGTAACATTGTAGGATACAAAATCAACATACATAACAGTTGCATTTCTATATACTAACAATAAACTCAAAAACAGAAATTTAAAAAAATCCCTTTACAATACCATCAAACATAATAAAATACTTGGAATAAATTTAGCCAAGGGGGTGAAAAATCTACACATTGATAATTACAAGATTGATGAGAGAAATTGAAGGACACTAATAAATGGAAAGTTATTTCATTTTCATGGATTAGAAGACTAAATATTGCTAAAAGGTTCATACTGCCCATAGCAATCTACAGATTCAATGAAATCTCTATGAAAATTCCAATAGTATTTTACACAGAAATAGAACAAACAATCCTAAAATTCATGTGGAATCACATAAAACCCAATATACCCACAGCACTCTTGAAAAAGAAGAATAAAGTTGGTGGCATCACATTTTCTGATTTTAAACTTTATTACACAGCTATTGCAATCAAAATAGCTTGTTACTAACATAAAAACAGACACATAGATCAATGGAAGAGAATCGAGATCCCAGAAATAAACCCATACATATGTGGTCAATGAGTTTTCAACGAAAAAACAAAGAATGTAAAATTGGAAAAGGATAGTCTCTTCAACAAATGGTGTTTAAAAAACTGGATATTCAGGTGTAAAATGATGAACCTAGACACCTATCTTACACCATACACAAAACGCAACTCAAAATGGGTTAAGCACTTGAACATAAGACATAAAATCTAAAACTCTTAGATGGGTTAAAGCCCCTGACATTGGTCTTGGCAATGAAGTTTTGGAGTTGACACCAAAAGCAAAGGCAACAAAAGAAAAAAATAAAGAAGTGGACTAGACTGAACTAGGAAACTATGTAGAAAATGATGTTCTATTCCTATGGAGATGGGAGAAAATTTGCAAAGCACATATCTAATAAGGTGTTATATACACAAATAAAATAAAATAAAAGAACTCAGAGCTCAATAGCAAAAAACAAATAACCTAGATAAAAAATTGGCTAAGTATCTGAGAGAGATTTTCCAAAGAAGATATTTAAATGGCCAATTGACACATAAAAAGATGCTCAACACACTAATCATTGGGAAAATGCAAATCAAAACCACAATCTCTCTTACACCAGTTAGAATAGCTATTATCAAAGATAGGAGATTACAAATGCTGGTGAGGATGTGTAGAAAAGGGAAACATTTTACATTAGTGGTAAGAATTTAAATTGGTACATCTAATATGGAAAACAGTATAGAGGTTCCTCAAAAAATTAAAAATAGAACTACCATATGATCCAGCAATCCTACTCCTGCATGTGTAAACAAAATGAACTAAATTATTGTCTTTAAGAGATATCGGTACTCTCATGTCACTATAAAATGGTATAAAAACAACCTAAGTGCCCATCTATGGATAAATAGATAAGGAAAGTGAGGCATACATATATAATGCACTATTATTCAGAATTTAAAAAGAAGAAAATATCTTAATTTGTGACATGGATGAAAATGGAAGGCATTATGCTAAATGAAATAAGTCAGAGAAAGACAAATATCACATAAAAATCTCACTTATATATGAAATTAAAAAATTAAAAATTAAAAAAATTAAAGTCAACTTCATAGAAATAGAATGGTGTTTGCCAGGGGCCAGAGGATGGGGGAAATAGAGAGTTGATAAAAAGGTACAAATTTTCAGTTATAAGGTGAATAAGGTCTGAGGATCTAAGGTATAACACAGTAATTATAGTTGATTGTATTGCATTGTATAATTGAAATGTGTTAAGAGAGTACAACTTAAATATTCTCACCAAAAAAAAAAAAGGTAAATATATGAATTAATGGATGTGATAACATGATGGGAAAAATACTTAATATTTTAATTCCAAATTAATTTATTCCAAAAAAACTTAAAATTTTAATTCCAAAAGGAAAAAAATATTTACTATTTTGCTCCAAAAAAGCAATACACATTGATTAAATTTAAAAATACAGGTCAAGAAAAAAAAAGCCTATAGAATACTTATAATTATAATAACAGAGAAATAATTACTGTTAATATTTGATTTACATTCATCCATATCCATTAATGTATTTCCCTAGGTAATCTCATTCATGTCCACAGTTTCAAATGCCAACTATTGACAAATAGTTTATCTACAGCCCAGTAATCTCCGCTGAGTTTCAGATCTATATACTCATTTGCTCTGGTTTCAACATATACATGTTTCGAAAGCATTCAACAAAATGAAAATCAAACTCGTGGTCACTGCCCCCACTTAGTCCTTGTTCAGTGTCACCAATCTTAGGAAAGGGTCTCAGTTTCCATATAATTGATCAATCAAAAATCTGAGGCCTCTTTAATAACTCACTTCTCTCCCCAACAGATTAATCACAAAGGATGGTCTAATTTGCCTGCAAAACATCTTTGAAATCTGTCTTCTTTTCTCCATCTCTATTGTCCTCTCCCTAATTCATCCTATCCTAATTTGTCTTCTGTGGTATTTTATAGCCTTCTAACTGCCTCCCTGCTGTCTTTCTTGCTTCTCTTGGAGATTCATCCCCACAAATGCCAGAGGAATTTATCCAAAATGCCAACATCTCAACGGGTTTTATCTTACTTTCAGGATCAAAATCAAAGTCTGGAATATCATAAATAGACCTATGTTCTGCCTTTTACCTACAAAGTGCTACAACAGTCATTAAGATTCAGTCTAGATTCAAATCCTAGTTTTACTAGGATTATGTGACCTGGAATACATTTCTTTGTTTTAGTGTTCTCATCTTTAGAAATGCAAATGATAATCATATCAAAATTATTGAGTATTTCATGTAATAATTTTATAATGCTTAATACACAGAAAGTATTTAGTATTTATTACCTAGCATTTTTCATATTACTTTTTCTAATTCAACTTCTTTCACATTAACTGTCATTCTCTAACCTTTAGCAACATGTCTTATTTCAGTTTCCAAGTGAAAAAAAAAAAAGCTATATAACCTTTATTTCTTTCTTCTCCTCCCCTACATGCCTACTCCCTGATTTACACTCAATTAGCTCTTAGTTCTCTCATCCTTCAGATTTCACAAAAGCCCATTTAGACCTTCAAGTAGATCAGGTTCCCTTTTTGCATACTTTCCTAAAACCATATTTTTATTTTCATAGTGTTTTCACGGTTGTAACTTTGATGTAATCCATTCATTTACCTATTTACTTGATTGCTGTCTCTCATTCAATAGACCATCAATCCATCAGGTTGAAACCATGCTTTCTTGGGTTCATCATTGGATTTTCAGCACCCATAACATTATCTAATGCATAATAGAAGCTAAATAAACGTTTATTGAATTAATTGTGATTTTTAAGCTTTGATATTGATAAAAATTCTACAAAAATCATTCTAGTAATTTCATAATGTTCCAAAGTATTTATATGGCATGATTAAACAACACATTTTGATAAAATTTAAAGTCTGCTTTCATGACTAGCACTGGTATGGTAAACATTCTGGAGGAAATCTGTGCATGTTATTAATCATTTTCTTAGAAAAATCTCAGTTTCTTCTCCACTATTTTTACCCATGAGTCTGACCCCAACAATTTTCTATTTCTTAGGACTTTCTCATACTTGCTAGCATATTGCTGCTAGAATACATTCTATTTTGGTTTATATTTTTATATATTTTTTTTAACTTTTGGCCATTCAGTATTCACTCATCACTTTGAACATCTTTTAAAAAGACTTCTTCTTTTTGTTTTCTCAAAATGATATTTTATGCATCATCTATTTTTTAGTTTCTTATATACTTTATGATATGCATGTAGGACTGTTAGTTTATCCATTTCCAGAAAATCTAGCTGGATTCAAAATTTAAAGTACTTGCAAAAGCTTCCATAATGAATAATTACCACAGCCCTGTTTAACTTATGGGTCCTAGCTCTTTCATTAGGTCTTCTATCTCTCCCTGTACATTGCGACAAAGCTAAGTTGTATCTTCCCCTAATCCTACTTCTAAAAAAACTACACACATACTTATATATACACATAGATATTATGTGCACAATAAATTTTAATTTTAAGGGTGTATATTTGATTCCTAAGGCTACTACACTAAATCACTTTTTATTAAAACAATCCCTGATTAATTTAATATTTTTCTGCACAATTAGCATTCCAAGGAATGCGCGCGCACACACACACACACACACAGCTGTTATGCAGCCCAATACTGCCTGATTACTGTTATTTCAAAAGATTAAAAATCTATATTTCTCTGTGAAATCTCATAATTTTTAAATGGCGTGAAAATCAAACAATTTACATTTTTAACAACAACAACAGAAAACACCTTGGAATACACATGCATACAAAATGCATTTGGACTAGGTTGGACAGTTTGTAACTTCCGACATAATTAATACTTTTTATGTTTTGAAACCAAAATAAATATTAGAATTGTGGCTCTATCAGTTATTACTGTATATTTTAGTTACATATAAATAAGTTATATATGTGTATACATATATATATCATGTGTAGATATATTACACATACATACAAACATACATGCATGCACACATATCGAGCATGATGCTATGTATTTCACCTAATTTACTTCTAATTATCATATCTATTTTTCTATATATAGACATAGATATAAGTATAAATAAATAGATATTTTTTCTAGCCAGCTTTTAGATTAGACATAATAATTAGAAGTAAATTATGTAAAATGTGTAGTGCAGTACCTGGTACAGCAATAGTGAACTATTGTTATTTTTTCTCTTTTGAATTTCTCAGGAATCATTAAAACTATAGGGTTTTTTTGTTGTGTTTTGTTTTTGTAAATATTAATGAAATGAACTACCAGTTAAAGCAGGTCTAATAATTTCTGAAGCTCATTTCGTTGGTAACAATTTTTCCCCTACAAAGCATTGGTTATGTCTATATCAGACATAACCATATGCAAACAGATGAATTTGTAACACAACTTGTCCTGAATGCATTTTTCTTCAAATATTAAACTCAAGGTATCCCTCATAAGATCACATGGGAAATCTATACAAGGTAAATAATTAGAAATAAACTATTTTTTCTTATCTTTCCCTCATACAAACTCATAAAGGCATTCTTTGGTAATGGTAATGCCTATCTGCATGGTAGCTACCACCACATTCAGTGGTCTTGTTGTAGAAAAGATCCAAAATCAGACCTGCAAGAAACTAAGCAGCATTCGGAGAGTTGGAGAACTCAGGTTTATTACACTGGTGGACCCACAGGAGCTAGTGCTCTGAATATCTGGGCTGGGAGCTCAGTTGTAACACTCCTTATATAGACCTTTTTGGCACTGCCTGATTGGGTGATTTGAACTCAGGCCCCGACAAAGCAGCAGGAGTTGCTATGGTTTCAGGTAGTTACATTGCCTTAGGAGCTACTGGCAGTTACAAAGTGCTACAAAATGCAGAAGTTGCTAGGGGGTACAAACAATTACATTTGTTGCTTAGACAGAACAAGCAAAGGGAAGGTGAGTCTTTAGTCTATTTCAGTATAGTCCATGCAGCAAGTATATTTACAGAAACAGAACAGAGAGCTGATTAGCCTTTTGAATGAATATTCCTCTTCAGTCTATAAAAAAAAGTAGGCAATATAAAAAAAAATGATTAAGAATATAGACTTTGGTGTGTTTGATAACCTGGCTTCATACATTTATCCTGCAACAATGTTAAGGAAAATGGGCAATTAAATCTCTGAGTATCACTATCTCCATCTTCACAATAGGAATTTTAGTTCTTATGCAGTTGAAATGAAGATTAAAGAGGATGATGCGTACAATGATCATAGTGAACATTCAATAAATGCCAGTCATTGGAGGTATTGTTATTATCACTGCCATCAGTCTACCACAGCAAGAAGTTTCATAGGCTGACTTATACATCTCTCATTGTTGATTACAGATGATAAATTGATAAAAAATGTAATCATCCATATTTTTCCATGACATATTTTCTCTCTATTAATGTAAGAGCCAAGGCAAAGTAGGCTCACTAAAGGGCATGGGAACAAGGAAGTCTGTTTGTGCTTTTCTACAAGCTCATTTCCAAGTTAACTGTGAGACTTTTGCCAGTCTTCTCAACTTTCCATTCCTCATAGTTTGGCTGATGACATTTAAGGTTATTTTCCTTTTAACTAAATTTTCACAACTTTTAAATTGAAAATCCAAGGTAAGATTTCAGGAAATATAAATATCCCTTTGTTATGTGCCATGTATGATAAATGTCAATAATCTTGATAGTTGATGAATATAGCACATTTTTATCATTATTATTATTGTTGCTATGACATTTATAAAATAGCTTCTTGGCTTCAGGAGCATGGATAGAGAAGAATCAGTAATAAGAATAAAGTTCTATATCTGCAACCTGAAACAGAAGTGAAATGAACATAGAAAAGTACTTCAAATCAGAGCTGGAAATCTTCAACTACATAATATGAACATAATCTTAAGACTGAGACACAAAAATTGTTTGTATCCCTGTTATGTAATAAATAGTGAGGAAATAAATGTAATATAATTTTGCTAATTTTCGAGGACTTCACAGTCTAGAAACTAAAATTTCTCAGCCTAGAACCTTGGGTACAAACAAGTAAATGCAAGCCAGTGTTATGAGTGTTTATTAGCTTAGGCTGAAGAATCAACACCTGCTTCCACTTTCTTAGTCTATGTAACTTTGTACTCTCTGTGCTCCTGATTATCATCTATAAAATGGGGAAAATACTAGTTACCTTAGATATTTTGATAAATACAACAATGCATGCTATTACTAAACACAGAGCCTAGTATATATAGTAAGCACTCAATATGATTTGGTAGGAAATGATCATGAATATTTGGATGTGTAATATTAATGCTTCTAACACTAATAGGTTAATCAATTTTATTTTGAACATACAATACTGACCTCCTTTAATAACATAAAATATATTTTTAAAACTATACTGTTACTCCCAATTAAAACACAAATTAATTCAGTAGCATTTATTTGTTTTAATTATGGTCATAAATGCAATCATCACAAAACTAATTTTAGCTCATAATCACTAGTGAACGAAATGTTAAACATGGGAAATCAGAGGCATATTTTATTACAATTATTTCCATTATACACTACAGGGATTTCTTTCACATGAGAAGAAAGCCAAAGATTTTACTCACAGCATTCTCGAAGAAAAAATTTAGATAAGATCTACATCCTGGTGAAGGGAAACAAGTTTTTGCTGCCTCCACTTAATATATTAAAAGGAAATCAGAAATTTAAAGCAGCGAAATTGTTTATATTATGTTGCTTTTCTGAGGGGAGCAGTTGGAGAATCTTAGCAAAACCTTCTAAGAAATCAATTCATTCCTTGTTTAATTAAAGGGTATTTTCTTTCTTCACAAAATATGAAATGGCCACTGCTTTGAATCTCATACCAGTATAATGACAAAACCATAAAGCTTAAGAGAAATATATTTTTTCCTAAGGTATATATTGAATTCGAATGTCATGTTCTAAGAAAGCCAGCTACAAATAGAAGTATGGGAATAACATTTTTTTCTAAAAAATGCAAGGATCCAGCACAACTTTCTTGCTACACACTGATTGAAATCACAGGAAAGATGTATAAGGCAAGAGATCATACTTCAAGAATGCCAAATTCTCTTCTCTCTCCTTTCCCCAAACCTCAAACTTACTTATCTCTTGAGTTCAATATTTTACATATATTTAACAGCTAACATATAAGGGCCTTGAAGGAACATTTTACACATGCAAATTCAAGACAGGAAATTTTGTTCTTCTGAATGCAAGTCAAGAAGCTGTATTGAGAAGGTAAAACTGTATATAAAATATTGAGTTCCTCTCAACTCATGTTTACTAAATCCTTTTAGAGAACTAAGAACTAATTTTCTGAAAAAACATTCATAAGTATGACACTAGAACTATGCCTACCTTTCACATATGACAAGCAGACAAAGCAGAGCATGGAGGAGGTAATACTAGGCAGAGGTATAAGAAGGTGATACTTGAGTTGAGTCTTGGACTAAGTAAGTTAAACAAGTAAATAAGGCAATGGCAATTCTAAACATAGTAATTAATAATTGTACAAACAAACGCAAAAACATTTGAACCAGTAGTGTGTGTTTAGGAGACAAAATAGTTCAGTATAACAACGGTTAGACAAAGTGACTAGAACCAGTCTCAGTGATACAGTTCTCAAAAGTGCTTGATTTTCATTTACAAGAGATTAGATGCTTTAGGATGGCTGAAAGGTGGCATTTAAGTAAAATAAGATCAAATGTGTATCTGGTATGTCTTTCTGGCAGCATTTGTAAAGCATTCATTTATTTACCCTAACTTAATTAAGCATCATCTATGTTTAGGACATATGTTAAGAAACTGAGGAAAGACCAATAATACCAAGTTATTGCTGTCTGGAGTCTTGGTACCATAGGGGAAGTAGCCATACAAGCAAAGAGTTAAATGTCACGATCCTAAGTAAATAATACTAATAACCATCACTAACAAAAACAGAATTAATATTAAACAAGCCTTATGTGACAAGCACTCTATATGTAATGATAATGGAGAAAATAAAATGGAAAAAATGACTAAGAGAGTCACTTGAAATAGAGTCAGGAAGCTGTAAAGGAAGCAAGATCTATACCCATCTGTTCTCAGAGTGGCTATTAAATTGCTAAACTTGCTGCTAAACTCAGCTCAAGGCCAAGCCATAAACATCCTGGAAGGACAACTGCTACATGGACACATAAGAACTTTACTTCCTCGATTGTAGTTTTTGCCTCCTTCATTTGCATATTGAAACTAACCAACCGATCTCTGTTGACCTAGCCAGAAACTTCTATTTGCAGTGGGAGAATTACATTTTGTGTTTTTTGCCTTTATAAACCTTTCCCTTCTTTGTTCTTTCCAGAGCCCAGTTGGGATTGTTACCTAAATCTGCATCTCTTGGATTACAATAATTTTGCTCAAAAAAATGCTTTTTATTGTTTATTACAACCTAAACTTTTTCTTTGACTGACAGTGTTTACCATGTATTATGTCATTCATCATTTACAAAACAGGTCAGTTATTATTATTAGATACTATTGTATCATTTTACAAAAGAAAATTTAAGATTTAAAGTCATTAGATAATTATTTCGAAGTCAACCAGCTCATAATTAGCAGATCTAGGATTTAAAACAAAGTTGTTTGATGCATTTTCCTTGCTCCTAATTATGAAGTATCTTAGCAAAACCCTAAAGTGAAAACAATTCACTTGGGAAAAGATGGGAAATTAATATGCAAATTAAGTCTTGAAGATGAACAGAGGCATATGAAACAGATGAAAGAATAAAGCCAAAGAGATGACACAATGATTTGAAAAGCATACTGCAATTAAACTCATATACATGTGTGTGTGCATGTGTGTGTGTGTGTGTGTGTACCTACACACACATACTTTTGACTATGCTAAATTAGACACATGTATATTTATAAAACAGTCATTGAAATTTTTAAAGTTCCATGGCCTCTCTGTAAGAGATTGAGGGATTTAAATTTTTCCATGTATATATCAGCTGCAACAACATGCGGCCTATTTTGAAATTTAAGGTTCTTCCAGGAATTCCACTGATGTATAATACCATATGGCATATTTCTTTAAAAGCCTTCTCTTTTCCAGGATTAAAATCACAACTTAATATGTCAATCACACTAGTCGAGTAATTTTAAAATGTCACTGTAGAAAGAAATTACATAAGTTCTCATTAGATGGGAATATTGATACTTTTTTCTTTGGTCCAATATTAAGTTACCCTTTGACACCAACTACAAAGAGAATAGATAGAGGCATAGTATGTTTACCAGCCTAGAGAATAACATCAACACTTGTTCTGAAGGAACTCTGGATAATCAACATTGAAAACATCCACAAAATTCTTATCATGTAGGTACGTAATAACACAAATTGTTGCATATGGAATAAGAACATAGCTTTTAAAAACCAAACCTACCAGGTAATAGAGCAGGTTAAAATCCTCACTCCACTCTTTTCCAATTTGTGTCATATCTACATGACAGATAGCAGTTTAATAATCTATAGGGCAGTAAAATGAGAAGACAATGGGGAAAACAACTGAAAGCCAGACAGGGGAACAATTGGACTGAGTGGACTGGAAACCTGAGGTCATAGGGAGGTGCAGGAAGTGGGCAAGAGGGTTGGTCACAATTCTATCAAACAATCAAGACCTGCATCAGGAGGGGGATATGGGAATTCAGTTCCTATGACACAGAATACCAAACACACCTCTCATATTTCTCCAGAGGCAGAGGACAACCTCTCATTAAGGCCAATGTAGGGCCACTGAGCGTTACTTATAAAGAAGGAAGTCAGGAGGAAAGGCAGATTATGACACTTCCAGACCAATATATGTTCAGTGACACAAGTAATTATTTCATATAGAATTCACACCACATGACAATACTGATCAATACTTTTCCCTGCTCCCTTTCAAAGTACATTGAAGTAGAAATTAACCAGAAATGAACTCAGTGTATCTTAACATCACTTCTGTTGATACAGATGATTTCAAAAGGCCTTTCAAAATCCACAGGATTTAACAATTTCATACCATCCATCAGGATCTGATACTTAGACTTGGAAATGAGGTAATACACTTGGTCAAGCTTAACCCTCAAAAGGATTCCTGCCACTGCAGCAGAATTGGAATAATAAAGCTTTTCATCAACTTGCTGAAAGCCAGGGTTGTCACTAAACCATCTTCACGGAATGTAGCTTTCATTCCTTACATTGACTTGGCACCCAGATCAAACCCCCATTCATTCCACATCCACAAACATTCTCAGTTTGCATGGCACTCTCCAACCCACTGGCCACATTTGCCAGGACAATTATGTTACATTTCCAAATCTGCTTCCCAGCCCCAGTCTATGGTGGGCTTGCTTCCCAAACACAGAATTTCTCTGCAAAACCAATGCCTAAATGTTACATGTAGTTTTAAAAAAATATATTTTATCCTAAATTTTTTATTTAAAAAAATTTCTTCTGATTTTTTTCATCTGTACATCGTGACTTCATTTCAGTATAATAAACAATATCTTAGGGACCTGAGTCAATTTATTAATAAGCACATAAACATGCCAAAAAATATACTGATTATATTAAGTACTGAAATAAATAATAGTCTAAGTAGTACAGATCTAAACTTACTATTACAGTATTTAAGACTCAAGTATCTGTCAGTCATCTTGACATACTGTACACTGTAATGCATCATACTAGTATTTACTTAGAATTGATTACATGAATGTTAAACAAAAATATTATCTGTAGCAATACAACTAGAAACAAAATCAAGGAATAATCAGGAAGAAATCATAAACAGAAATGTAGACCTTATCTCTCCTACTAAAAATCATCCAACAACAAAATTGGATGCAACGAGAATGTCAGAGAAATCACTTTTGAGCAACAATAAACAAACAAACAAATAAACCTATTTTAGTAAGAAAAGAGGAAAGGTAAGCAATGTATGATCAGCTAGGATGGGGATAGATAAACACATATAGATTAATGAAGACCTCATGTAAAACACACCATAAAGCCTTAAGGATGAGTACTTGATTATTCTCATTACTGTAGGCAGGTAATGCTTGGTAAAACATTGAGGAGTTTCTTATGAGCAAGAGAATTATAAAATGGATCTATAATATGTTCGTGTACAATCTGCCTTTTTTCCATCAATGCTAGTAAAGAACATTGCTTCCTACTCCAAGATATTTCTTTTTGATTCTGAGACAAAGTATGTGAAACCAAAAAGCACTGCATTCTGGCAGGGCCAGGGATGGATATCTAAAATGTGTCTTCAGTGAAGACTTTCCCATCATCTTCTTAGAAATTCTGCTCTGCTATAATTGCTGATCATTCCTTACACTGCATTCTATAGGCTTTCCAAGGGTTATCTTAAGAACTCATTTAAAGGATAACAGAGTGATGACAAATATTAATGGTCATGGCTAGTCGCATAGCAAGTTTCTATTTTATACTTACAAAAACAAACAATTTACATGATTATGGAAAAGAAAATAGACTCTTTCAATTCCATATGCAATAAATCCAGTGTGAATAAATCAAAGATTTCTTATAATGAAATACCGAATTCATTTAAGACCCAGCACATATGCTCATGTTACTTTAAGAATGTATGGACAAACATACCCAAATACGTGTGTATGTGTATATGTGTGTGTAGGTATGCGTGTATACATATATATACATATATGTATGTATGTATGTATGTATACATACATACATACATATATATACACATGCATATATATACATATGTATATGTATATATGTATGTATATATGTATATATGTATGTATGTATATATATACATATGTATATATGTATACATATGTATATATGTACATATACATATATACATATACATATATATGTATATATGTATGTGTGTGTGTGTGTGTGTGTGTATATATATATATATATAAGTTATATTGCAATAAGAATATGTCAAGGTAAAAGGCACTTTATTTTAGCATACTTTTGTGTGCTTCCGGTAGGTAGCAATTAAAGAAACAGGTTTCACACTATTGCTATATAGTTTATCATTCTACCAAACACAAAGGTATCATTTCATTACATATGTTAAAAGAGCATGCTACTATACAGTGACCCCCCTGAGTGAGAGCTTGGATTTTTCAAAGGTATGCTCCACAAACGTTTATGTTGAATTTAAAAAGATGCAGATCAAAGTAAGATACTTTGGCTATAGTAACTAAAGGCAGCCTCTCATCTGAATGAGTAGTGTGTGCCCTTTAGCAAAGGAAAACACTGGTACATCTATTAGTGGCTGATTCTATAAAGCTGGCTGCTCTGACCATCCTTGCTTAATATACACAACTGTCTCACATCTTCAAAAGTCTGTAATAAAGGGTCATGACATAACAGATTCAGGCAAGGAGGTTCACTCCAATGTTGTTTATGTACTAAAGTGCTTAAGGGACCAATAAGTACTTAGTTTAAAGGAAACATAGATAAAGATTAACCTCACAACTTGAAAATTAGCTAATTTGTGGATGAAGTACAAGTACTTGACAAAGGCATTAGCAGAGCTTTATGGAGAAGTAATTGCAGGTTAAGGTCAGGGCTAAGCCATGGATCACAGGGTTACTGCTTTTGCATAATGCTGATTGCACAGTTAACTCAACAAATCAAATGATTTTGACCTGTCTTTTGCTAAAGGAGCTACACAGCCATAGCATCAAATAGCTTAACTAGCACTTACTTGTTAATCAAGAAAAAAATAAAAATAATAAATTGATAGAAAAACATGTCAACTACTGTAATAAAGTATTTTTGCCTCCCACACACCAAGAAAAAGAAAGTAAATAACCTAACAGTGTATCTCCCAGTCTATTTAACCCAAATACATACATCATTTTTCTCTTAAGGAGATTCCAAGAAATATATGGATGAAATATTTCAAAATATGAATGCACAAAGTGGCATTAATTTTATTGCTTCTGATGAAATACATGACTATCAAGAGTTACATTATTACTACCATAGTAAATGAAAGAACATAGAGTGAATATCCTCAATTGTCAGTATTCTCAGGAAAAAAGAAAAAATATTATAAGGACAGATTCCTTGAATTATATACTATATCTGTAACGCTATATATTACATATTGAATATAATTCAATAGGCAAAATGAGACAATATTATTAAGTCAAAAATTTGTCTTCATTGATGATAGATGATGTATAATCTCATAAGCAGGAACTAGTAGGACTTATAGAAATTGTAATGATACTATTGACCAATGGCAAATTATTCAGTCCTTCCTACAGCTCGGTTATGCTAAATGATTTTCATGTGTTGTCTCACAATTGTCATAGGTGAGCACTGGTTTGGGGCCATTTTACAAATAAGGAACCTGATGTCTATTTGTCTAGTATCGTTATTCTTATATATGTAAGATCACACAGCTAGGAAGGAGTAGGCAAGGCCACTGTCTTAGCTGACACATTTCAAAGCCCATCCTCTTAGTTGTCATACCAGGATGTTCTCTGTTCTAACAAATCCAGTGGTTTTAAGAACAGCTTAGAGAAATTCCAGAATGCATGCATAAAAGTCTTCCCTTTTCTTGTTCAAACTGAACTTTATTTTCTTGTTGAATACTGAATGTCCACATGCATTCAAAATTTAAAATAAACCAGACTACTTAAAAGAAAACAATTTATTGAATCTAATTATTCCACTGCAATTTTGGTTAAATTGTACCGTTATGGGTACATTACCCAAATGCAAAGAACAATAATGAATTCTTAAAAAAAAAAAAAGTAAGGTAACGAAAAGATTGCTTTAGAAAGGTCAAATATAATGTCAAATTTTCCAAGTCAAATAAATAGGAAAAGAGCATTGTTTTTTAGTCAAACATTTTTAGTATGTTGACAAACTGGATCTTTTTGTAGCACCCTGATAAATTATCATTTAAAAAATACATTCTCAGAGGAAATTTTCTGGTTTAAAACAAAGTAAAACAAAGGGCAGCAAAACATTAATGAGATCAACAAAAGAAATTAAGCAAGCAACTCATCCTTCTGTAAAGCACACATAAATTTAGCAAACTGATGCTAAATTTAATAAATAGTATATATTAATCGTTAGAGTACAAAAATGGTATCAGATTTAAACCACTGCTCAAATAATTGTGTATTGCTATTTGCAAAATCAGCAAATTGCATTAATATATATGTTTTGAATAGTTATTTGTATAGCTTGGATTTATTTAATCTTCCTCTCTATATCGTTAGTATCTGCAGTGAATGTATTGTAGAAAGAGTGTTTTTCAATCTGTGTTACTATCATGTCAGTCTATCTGGGAAGTATAAATTTTGAGACATCTGTAGTTTTCCCCTATCCCTGCCAGAGCAGCTTCTTCTTGCATCTGCTTTGGCACGAATTCATCACCAGGAAACACAGTTTCTTCCTTACAGTTAGTGGGTTATTTACTTTTTCTCTGCTGTTCTGCATTGCAAGATCACACTGCCCAGAGGCTGGTTTGCTTGCTCAGGAGACAAGCAAGAGGAAAAGCAAGATGATTAAAGTAAGGCATAAAAAAAGAAAGTTAGACTGGACAAAGGAAAGTGACAAGAAAGCAAACACAGAGAAGAAAAACCCACAGAATAAAGTTTACCTTAGCAAGAAGGCACCTGAATGAGATCTTCACAATTTCACATGCCAAGACTTTTCATGTTTAAATCTACCTATAGAATATTATGTGTGTATGTGCATATCTTAAATTTCGCTAAGTAAATCTGTCCAATAAAACAATTAAGGCGTAAGTGAGTACAGAACATAAGATGTGTAAACAGCTTCATTTTCTGCTACGATGCTCATGTTCCTTACAGAAGAGCATTTGGCCCCTCAGACAGTAACATTTTCCTTAAAATGAGCACATTTGACTTTTGTAATTCACTCACGGCTTAAAGTTGGAAAATGCCATTCAAGATCAAGGCTATCTCCTTGTGGACAAGATGTAGTCTAGGAACAAAAAAAGACTGCCTCAGAGGTGAGGATTCTTGTCATTACAACTAAAGAGTGAGAGCTGGCCCAAGTGATTCAACATGGTCACAGTTTACAATGATTCCTCTCTCTGGTCTGAGAACTGATCTGTTATCCACACACACGCCAGCCCCGGAAATGGTTTCAGAATAAGCACATCAGAGGCAAGCAGAAGGGTCAGGTACAAGCATGAACTATGAAGATTATTTTTATAGCTTTGTAAATTTGCTCCTAAACTTTCACTTCCAGACAATTTGAAACTATGATGTCGGCACTGACCTTAATCAAGTTTCCTGCCCAGGAAGCACTTCTTAAATCCCCAGAAAAGGCTGGGAGTCCTGCTGCTGCAGACACAGAGCAGCCCATGTGCTCCCTGTCACCCGCTACTGTGTGTATTTCTCCTATTGCTCCTTCACTGCCTGAGCCTCAAGGACAGAGTTTCACTCATAACGTGCACCTAACACCTTCTGCAGTCCCAGGAGTACAAGTGGCGAAGAACACCTGTTCAGTGAATAACAGAGGTAAGTGAGCCTCATAGGGTAAAGAATATAAAGCAGATTTTGGAGCTAAATAAATTCATTGTGCAAAGTCAAGTAGCATGAGGCAGAGGCAACTGCCATCGAACACTTCCCCTCTGGTCTAGGACCTCATTTTAGCAATTTGTAATCATATTAGAAGACATTACTCTTTTACTCAGTACTATTTTAAGTCTAAGTGAAGGTAATAAAATGCAAACTAAAATAAAAATGGAGAGGTAATTTAAAGCAAAATTTCCCTAGAGATGTGAATTCTAATTCTAGCTCTGCCACTAACTAGTTTTAAAAGTTTTAGCAAGGTGATTGATTTAATTGTCCTGAGATTTAGTTTTCACATCTTAAACCAAGGACTTGGATTAGTGGATCTCCCAGCCTGAAAATTCTATCATCCTCTAGCTGATAACTGTATATATCTGCTAATAGATGCACGTGTGATAACCACTGGGAGCCTCCTTCCCCACCGCCTTCTTCTTGCCAATGCACTGTTATGTTAGTAGGAAGTAACATACTAGTTTCCCTGAATCCAGTCTGACTCTAATTTATTCTCCATACTCTACTGAGTCATTTTTGCCTAGAAACACAAATCTGACCTTGGTATCCCCCTGTTGAAAACCTCCAAAGTTTTCCATTACCTCAGGCTCAATTCCAAGAAAATGGCTTTTCACAATCTACCTGCTGTGTTCCAAGTTTTACTTTAAGATATTCTGATTTTAGACTCATTGCTCTAGCCACACTAGGCTTCATTCTACTGTGTTAAAGTGATATACTCTCTCATCTCTGGAACTCTGGTGTTCCTTAGAACAATCTTCCTATCTCAATTTTATCCAACTAACTTATACTAAACACTGTTCAATGGCTGTAAAATATTAAGCAGAGTAGTCTTAAACACAAAAGGCACTCAAATAATTGTTGAGTAAATAACTTTAAAATGACGCAAGCCAGGACAAAGTATCATTTCCTCTGTGTGTGTGTGTGTGTGTGTGTGTGTGTGTACACTAAATATTCTAAAAACCTGCAAGTAATTACCTTGGTTTGTAAATGGTTCACAGCACAGGGTGCTTACTGCACTGAAGAAAAACTGGATCTAGGAAAGCACTAATTGCCAAGACTGTTGGAGGAAAACAAATACTCTTCTGTAACTGTACACAAGTTACTCCGCAAAACGCAAAGCAAGAGTAACTGAAGAGACAGCTGCAAAACACACAATGATATAATGTGTTTGCCGATCTGCAAAATCATTTGAAAGTTGCTGTTTCAACAGCTGGTATATGGAAAGTGTAAGCATCGTTCAGTCTAGTTAAAATTACACAGAGCAAGAATGTTTATTATGCACACAAAAAGGAGGTTTGAATGTTGAAGTTACAGCACTTTTAAAAGTCTGGAACAGTCAACAAAACACTTGTTGGCAGTTAGAAAAAATCTCTCATACTCATATTTGTTCAGTCATGTTCTCTTTCTAGTTCTACAAATCTTATCATTACATCTCTGAAGATTGTTAAAGAGATAGCATTTTTAACCTGGTTTATGTCACATAATTCTTTGAGTCTGGCCTGCATCTAGATTGAGCAAATAACATCCACATATGTAACCTTAGCATTATTATTTAACATTGGTTACCATTTACAGAATAAATGAACAACTGACTGGTTCTATTACCCCAGAAAACTATAAATTATACCCTCTCAGTGCCAGACACCACAAAACAGAGATATAAACCCAGCTGAATAGTGTAACAAAATGGCTGCCTATAACCCACCTTCTCTTCTCACTGACTTAGTCACTGCTCCCCAGAGGACGTGCTGTCACTCTTTGATAGGAGCGGCAGAGTGAAGAAACCAAACTGATCCCTCTTTTTTTTATAACCTGTTTGTCCTGAGAATGTGGACACTTTTTTTTCTGTTCCTATATTGAAGGTCAAGGCCCAAGGTTTCACCCAGAGAAGTAACTTCCCTGAGTCTCACTATCCTCATCTGTAAAATGTACACAATATCTATTTTGTGGGTCTGCGGATTAAAATTTATGTGAGTAAAAAGCTTTGTTAGTCCTGGCGTTGTCTAAAAGTTCAATAGATTTTTCTGTTACTATCATAAATTCACCCCAACTGCATGATGGATCTACACAGTCCACACAGTTGCTACTGCTCCTGTCAGCACCAAGAGGCTGGAGACTTTGTCTTTTTCATTTGGTGAATGCTGAGGCCAATGTCTTACATGGAGAGCCAGTTAGTTCTTGGTACTTGTGTAGAAAATAACTTTTCTAGCATGAGTTAAATTACCTTCTTTGCTACTTGTGTTTTTATATCTTGCCTAAATTAAAAGTAGTCACTTTGTAGTTTAAGAGTCCACCAGCTCATGCACAGCTTTATAGCAGAGAGGGGTAGACAAGGCATAATGGATTTTTAACTGTAGAAAGCAATTTCACTAATTAGCTTTCTTTTTCTTTACAAATAATCAAAATCAAGTCAAATCAAAATAACTAAAGAAATTTCATGGTAGTCAAGGGGAATCTTTTCTTCTCAAAGTCACCCAGACCCATAGAATCCTATCATTTTTCATTTGAATAATATAATGTCTCTATGGTATTTATTCTTAAACTGAATATGAATTGCTTTAATATGATAATTAGGTAAACTTCTATAGGTAGGGAGTTTCAATTAGACAGTAAAGAGGAAAATATGAAACTATAGACTAACATAATAAAATATATTGTGTAGCATAGAGGATACTTTTTTTTTTTTTTGAACTGAGAGGCTGAGATGAGTTAGAGGGGTTCAAAAGAGAAATGAGAGGCCAAAAATACAGTACCAACTTCATGGTTGTAGTAGTGGTGATGTGTGTATCTTTTAAAAAAATTTTTCCAGAGTAAGAAAATTACAGTAGGTGAGTGAGGCTGAAAGTAAAATACTGCAGTAGTTTGGAAGAATAGCCCTTAGCTCTCGTCAATTCAGCTCAGCCCAATATGAGGCATCTGCATGTCCCTCTCCAAACTGCTTACTCCAGAATAAGGAATGGAGAAACAGCAAATAAAGATAACAGACAAGCATGTATGTGCATGACCTTCTATCTCCTCATCTTGATAGCATTTTCATATTTATAGAACTGACTCTTCAGTAAGGATCTGAGAAATGCCAAGGATCTTTTGAATTTACACACACTGGAAACAATTTGGAAAAACAGAAATAAGGACAAATAAAAAAAAAATAAGACTAGACTGCAAGTCAACCTTAGTTCTTGTGCCGAAAACTCATCCATTCCTGCAGAAATCATGAACTTGGTCACTGCAGTCTAATTACTGCCACTGGTGGGTTGCCTTAATGCCCTCTCTGTCCCTCCCTCCATATCTTCTCTACACAGCAATTCCTTGATCAATTACCATATAGAGATATTTTCTAAACGTGAAGTGACCATATATTGCAGTTTTCCTTATGCTTTTATTTCTATACAAAAACAAGCATTAACACCGATTTTTTTTCTCAAAGTTTGTGAAAGAAAATTGTGTGGTTAGTATATTGCCTGTGAGGCAGTAATACAAGAGAATATTTTCTTCTCTCTGCCCTTGATGAAAGCAATATTTCTAGAGCCACACTATTGAAATATAGCAGCCACTAGCCATGTTTGACCATTTTAATTTACTTAAAGTTTTATTTAAAACCAGTTATTCAGTCACACTAGCCACATTTCAAATGCTCAATAGCCATATGCCAAAATTGGACAGATATGGAACACTTCATCATCAAAGAAAATGCTATTAAACAGTGCTATTCTAGTGTTAAAAAAAAAAAGTCTTTCTCTGAGTAAAGAAAGAAGTAAGAAAATTATGAGGATTCTAATTTAGACTTAATAAAACACTCTCAAATAACTGAAACTGTCAGAAATATACACTTTTCAGAAAAAAAAAACAGATGACACAAATAGATCCTTTGGAAGTATTTAAACGAAAGTGATGCAATTTAAAAATACCATCCTCAATTAAAAGCTGAATTAGATGAGTTTATAATTCTAAGGGTGTTTAATTAGAAAATTGAGATCAGTTCAATTCCAAAAGTCATGATTTCCCCATCCTTAACCAGCAGGTATTTCTCATTCAGTGAGAAACCAATGAAGGTAGGACTTTAAGTTGCTGAGTCATAGAAAATTGCTCAACTTTAAAATCAGCTGCCTTTATTTCTTGAATTTTTAATTAATTAATAGAAATGAATTATGAATCTGTGGCTGAGTTTTAATCAAATATTAAATAATCTTGATAATCAGCATTTAAAGAATGTACAAGCAGCAATTTAATATAAAATTTAGAATTCTTAATAACACAGGAGCCACATCCAAAAACATTAAGAGCACTACATTTTGAAGAAAGACATTAGTGGAAGGGGACGTGAAAGATATTCTCATCTTATAATTCTCTAATATTTTCCTTTTTCAAAAATAAGGATTTTTAACCTCAAAATTTCCTGATGGAGTAACAGTTCTGAATATGCTAAAATATTGCTCCTGAGGACACATCAAGCTTTCATTCTCCTTTTATTGTTCCACTATGAGAGAAGGGGCTGGAATCCAGTACAGAGCAGAAGATGAAACAATTATTTAAAAAAAAAAAAAATTTCCCTACCTCTCGAGGATAAACGGGCTTTTCAAAGAAAGAGTCTACTGGCCAAGGAAGCATTCTTGTTTTCCTTTCTTGGACTGACCTATGCTATTTACACATAGACACAATTTGTAAATCCTACTTTAAGACTTCATTAACATAGAGGTGATATGAAAATATCTGAACTATCTTCAAAGTGGCCACCGAAATGGCTCTGTGTTTTGAAAGTTGTGAGATGTGTTTAGGTGAGGATTAATAAGATGTGGTCAAAGTATTTTTTTTTAATCCTTTAATATTTCTTTAATCTTTTAGATTTTTAATGGCAGAGGTCCCATTTATTTTTTAATTCAGATTAATAGGATGATCTAAAATAGGACTAGGTAAGTGCTATGAATTGAGGAACAAAAAAGTATCTCTTGCTTTCAAATACCAACTTTCTGTTTTCTCCCTTTCCTAATGAATAATAAGAATATCTGTGTCCCCTCTATTAGGGTTATCTCTTGGGGATAAGGCTCTGAAGTCCTCTGGAAAATGAAAATATATTAGGCAAATCAGTTGTTAGCATCTTCACTTAAATTAGTATAAAAAGTAAGCTCTCGATATGTGGAATGACTCAAGTAGACAAATTTAAACAATAATGAAGTCATGACAAATAAGAACTAGACTCTAACTCTTACTCAGCAGGGTAGCCCTGGGTGGAGTGTTCTCTGCCAAAACGACAAAATGCTTTAACAAGAGAAAGGACAGAGAACTAGGCGAGCAGAGTAGATAGATATTCCATAACCTTTGTAATTGCTGTAACTGTTTAAGGAAATAATATTCTTATAAAGTCTTATTCTTCCTCAAAATAAATTAGTCATTTCCACCAAAGACACCAATGAGTATGCCACAGATTTTTCTGAATGAATTTTCCTTTGTCGTTACTTAATCAACCTTCATTTTTAATCTGCACATAGAAGATTAAATGTGAGGTGCTTAATGACTTTTGAAAAAATCATTAGCTGAACGTTTTATCTCACCACAGGGCTTCTTATACACCTATGCAAAAATGCAAGAATTACAGTAGAGATTGGCAGGAGTAATGGTTATTTGAAAGTCTGCTTCAATACAACAAATGATCTCTCCCAATGCTTTCATTCTTCAAATATAGCACTGCTCTAGATGGAAAAGATGCCCAACCAAACCATCTGTCAGAAGACGGAGTTCAGCTGGAAAAGGCCATTTGTTTTGCTGCACTCTAAATTTTCTTGCTTCAAAGTAGATAAACTGCGGAACAGAAAGTACTCTGCTTTTTAGATGCAACAACTGAATAGTGATGGGACCCAGAGTTGATGTCATTTCTGCATAGTATAAGTTCAGAATACAATCATTTCACTCTAAAGGCATTTTATATGCTTTCTGATGATTAAAGGTCAGTTATGTAGGAGTCTGGCCTCCTGCTTTCTTTTGAAACACTGTGGGTGTTATGACAGTGTTTGAGTATGTTAAAATTTAATGTTTTATAAAATATTTTAATAAAATTTAATTTAAAAAATTGGGCCTGAAATTTAAGTTCTCAATAAGCATTAGTTCTTATTATTGTTACATTACTATTAATATTATTATCTATATCATCATAATTAGCCTCTGGTATATTTTTATCTGGATCACAAAGGTTTGGAGATGTAAACAGAAAGAATTCTAGAAATTTGATTCCATTTAATGATTCAAGTATCACAAAGGCTTCTGATTTTAAGAAAAAGTAAAAAGAGCTTTTCCTTCATTTTTTATCATAAAATTTATTTTTTGAGAAGCAATAATGGTACACTCTTGTTTAGAAGAGGCTTCCATTCATTAACTTCACATGCATTTATCAATTGCCTATTCCATGACAGATTATAAGGTAAATGTCAGAGATTCAGTAATGAAAAGAAATAGGGAACCTCCTTGTCCTCACTGAACTCACGCTCTGCAGTGAGTGGGAAGAGATACGAACAACAAAGAGAATAAAAAAGTAAAAATAGAGCATAATAGAGGGTGGTAAGTGCTGTTGAGAAAAAAATAAAGAGTGCTCAGAAAGCATTATATGTTTTCAATAAATTCTAGGGAAAAAAACACCAAGAAGTAATTTGATCAAAGTCTTTAAGAAACTGAAAAAGTGTTCCATGAAGATATCTGAGGGAAGATAATTCCAAACTAATGGAACAGTAAGGGCAAAGGCATGTATAAAGGCATGTATGAGAAATAGCAAGAATTCCAGGATGTACACAGAGAGTGACAGATAGTTATAATAAGAGATAAATAAATACATATTTTCTGGATGTGAGACTACACAGTTATTCTCTCTCTCTCTCTCTCTCTCTCTCTCTCTCTCTCTCTCTCTTTCTCTCTCTCTCTCTCTCCCTCCCCAGACTACAGACATTTAATCTGGTACCTTCACCACATCCACTGTAGTACCATAAAGTTAAATGGTGTAAGTAAAAGAGAGTTTGAGGAGACGAGTTCAGAGAAGAAAGAGGGTGTTAAATAATATAAATGCTTGTAAACTATTAAAATAACTTTGACTTTTACTTTGAGAAAGATGAAGAAAATATGGAGGATTTTAAGCTGAGAATTGCTCAGTTGTCTAAGTTTAAGACATATATTTATTTTAATAAGAACTGATGTAATTATATGAATTTTTTCCAAGAAAATAAGGTTGATAGTACCACTAAATTGTGAAGAAAGTACAGTAAATGAGAAATACAGAAAACAAGTTTAAGAGGAAATGCACTAAACAATTAGCAAACCTCAGTAAATATTTCAAAGAGAAAGGCACTATATAGATCACCCACTTTATATCACAGAAATACAACGGTACTTATCATGACCTAGGTATGGCCACAGATTGCTAAATTACACTTCAGGATTGCTACAAAAGTTGGAAATAAGATCTTAAAGAATATAGACACATGCTATACAGTTTACCCAGTTGAATTCTGAATCGTACCAATTACAAATGTCATAGTATATTCATTCATTTTCTTAACCATACTTCAAGACTCCAACGTCCTGCTGCTTCATAAAAATGGGATGTGGATTGAGCCAACTCTCAAATTTTATGGCCAAGATTTTCCAACATCCTAAATTCTGGCTATGAATCCAGTCATCTATGAGAGTTTATAGTAGGCTTTAAATGCAGTACAAAAATAAGAGGCTAACACCTAAAGTACCTGAATACGGTCAATAAGATATCTGTCCTAAATTTTGAATTCTGAACTGAATTGCAATGAAAGAAATTTCAGGTTGAAGTTGACCAACTTCCAATAAGGGGTATCTTGACTATACCACTTCTGATGAGAGACTGTTCTAGTAGCTCCTGAAGATAAGTTTATGAGTCCATGTTCTCAACTTCATTTAGTCAAGTGTTCTGTTTCCCCAGGATTTTGTGACTAAACCTTTGCCCATGTCATATTTATCTGTCAGTATTATCCACCCATTTCACCACTACTGGGCCAAACCTTATCCATCTACATTCAAGATGTGACTTAAGGTCTAATGTTATAATAAAGCAGCTTCTGACAGGAAGTCCTCTTTTCAGTTCCACATATTTGTCATAGTATATGATTATATTCAAATTTATGTTTCACTTTGACTTTGCTTTGTCTGTCAAATATTCTCTGACAAGCTCCTTCAGAACAGTTAGCTTGTATGCCATGCTCACAACTCCTTTGAAAGTGAGAGGCACAGGCAGAGAGCTCAATAAAGATTCACAAATGCCTTAAAAATCTCCAAGAGGACATGGTCAGAAGTCTTCCCTGGTTTTGCTCATAGTATAATCAATGTAAAAGTCAAGCTTTTAAAAAGTGTTTTCTTTCATGGGGCTAGCTACCCACTAAAAAGGAAATATAAAGTTGTAAAAATGTAGCTTCAGTTTTAGCTACTGTGGATCAATACAATTAAAGTGAAATTACCATATATTTCAAAATAAAAAAAACCTTGGAAACCCCAATTATTTTGAGTGTTTAAAATAAATATAATTTTATAGAAATAATTTTAAAATATGCTTTCAGAAAAGAGAGGAGAGGAATAACTAATCTGGTAGGTTGCTGTCAATATATAAAGCCCAAGTAGGAGAAGCAGGCAGATCCAAGAGTCAAACAAGGGAAATGCTAATACACTCTATTAAATATCTGACATCTGAGGGAGGAATATGCTCCAATGATCCAATATATGTTAGGGGAACTCTAATTTTTCCACCCTCACTGAAATGTCTTTTCTACATTTCAAATAAATTAGAACACCATAGTGAGGAAATCTCCGGAAAAATATTTCTGCGCTTTATGGATTTTCCACAGTTAATAAATAAAATGAACATCTGGACCCTGAAAAAAATGGCACTTCAATGACATACTTTTCCTCAATAATAAAAACACCTCAGATTGACATGAAATGTTGCTCCTGTGAAGTCCTTTCAAGATGCGTTCTTTATCTACGCTTTTGTTCCATGAAATACTTGGTTGTCATGGCAAATCTACTTTTTCACCAAACTGGAAGTAATAAAGTAAGTGATGTACTGTGTGTTGGTACAGAAGTAAATGTGGAAGAGAAGTAGGAGAAAATCAGAGCACCCACTGAAGAGCTGCCCTGTTGCTTTGTTTAGGGTAGAGGGCCACAAAATACAGTGCCAAGGCCATTAAAAGAAGAAATACTGTGCAGAAAAACCAAGGGAAAAGCAGCCATTAAGAATTCTGAGAGAACATCAAAAAGCTTCTACCATTTTTAAATAAACAATCGAGGTTTCAGAAGTTTGGATCATATCTAACTTACAGTACTAAAAATCGTAATGATAATTTCTGGGTACCATAGCCAAAGTAGTATTGATCATGATAGAACAATCACATAAACACATTAACGCAAATAGACATGAGAGTGTGAACATGTGCAGTATCCTTGAGTGCAGAAGTAAATAACTGGGTAGATTTTAAAGTAAAAGCTCAAAGCATTATCTAAAAATATATTCACACTTTTGTAAGACAAAGGTGTAAAATAAGCCTCTCCTTTCTGCGATTGTAAAACTAACATTCATCTCTACAGGTGTGTGTGGAGTGTGGGGTGGGGCTTTGTCCTCAGACTAGAACATAAGCAACAGTAAAGCCTAGCATCTTTAAGAATATACAACCATGATAAAACACGAGGTGGACAACAATCACATGATTTTAAAAGCACATTTTGTTGAGGACCACCATGAATCAGAATTAGAATCCTCTACAATGTTTTTTGAGTATAAAATAGGCTTCTGAATTACACAGCACCCTTCATCTTTTAATTATATGCTGCTTTTTTTCAATACATTTGCCCAGACAGTGATGATAACAGACATTGAATACCTAAAATATACCCCTGAATCTCCATCAGACTGTCCCAATTTAGATTGATCGGACAGGCAAACCTCAATACTAGGAAGCCGACCAATACAGTTCCCCTATACATGAGACAGGGAAGATTCTTTAAGAAGTGATATCTTTCTGATGGGACCTGAGATACTGCATCTGCCAAGGCGAACTGATGAGACAATGAAACACTGTGTAATTTCCTATTGTATTAAACATCTTGTATTAGTGTATTAAACTTCACACATAAATGTCTTTTCTGGTCCCCTGCAACCTAGATTACAGCAAATGTTCATAGCCTGTGAGGGAGCAGGTAACAATGGCTTGAAAATCACTTCAGGCTCTTACAGAGCAGCATGGAAGAGTGGAGAATATACCGGTCAGAAAGTAAGACCTCCATCTGAAGGCAGGCTTTGCCAGGGCGTCACATTTGACAAGTTTACAAACTCCTCTAAACTTCATTTTTCTCATCTATGCATCGGAAATCATAATATAAGAGGAGATTAAATACTGCTATTTGCAACAACATGGATGGACCTTGAGATAATCATACTAAGCAACATAACCCAGACAGAAAAAGTTGAAAATCACATGATATCACTTACATGTGGGATATAAACCTGAAAGCAACAAATAAACAGGACAAACAAATAAAGACTCATGGTTATGGAAAATAGGCTAGTGGTTACAAGAGGGTAGGGGGGAGGCAGTAGAGGGAAGATAGACAGGGCAAAAGGGGTCAAATATGTGGTGACAGAAAGAAATCTAACTATGGGAGGTGAACACACAGTGTAAATATATATATGACTTATTGTCTAAGTGTATAGCTAAAACTTATTGGACTTCTTAATCAATGTCACCATTAAAAAAAAATTTAAAAAAAAATCATAGTAGCTACCTCACATTGTACAGAGCCCCAGAATAACAACAGCCATACTCAAATATATGATAACAAAAAAAGAGTTACTTTTCTGGCAGTTCTTTTTTTAATCCAAGGCTCTTCCACCAGGCATATAATATTCAAGTTATTGTTTTTAAAAATCACTTAAAATAGCTCCTTGCTATATGATTATGTTACCTACTAAGTACATTTCATCCAGTAATATCTCTCATCTTTAATAGAGATTCCTTTCTTAATTTAGTTTGTCATAATTAAGGTTATGCAAATTATTTATAGAGATCCAAAATCACTTCTACAAGATAATGTAGGTTCAAAGAAGAATATACCTTTTTTCCTGTCGCTTGCCTCATAATTTCCCTCTTCTTGTTATAGATAAGTATTTTAATGTTATCGTTATCTTTTGGGGCTTTTTAAAAAATATAAACAGGTAAGTGTGTATATGTGAATCCAATTATATATATGGCAATATAGTACTAAATAGATATGTATCTTAATCATTTTTATAGTTTCAAAGTACTATATTTGTAAAGATGTATCACAATACTATTAAACAAAATTTGGATTGTTTCCAGTCTTTGCTATTATAAATAGACATATAATAAATAGCATTGGGTATTCTTTTTTCATATTTTGCCAAAATATTTTGAAACAGATTTCTAAGAGTGTGGTTGCTGGGTCATAGGGTAAAAGTATACATAGTTTCACTAGATACTGCCAAATTCCTCTCCATATGAAATTGCACCATCTTGCATTTCCACCAGCAATTCTCACAGTCACATCAACAGTATATATCTCCAATCTTTTTGATTTTTGCCAATCCAAAGGGAGATGACTTATATTAAAGTATAGTTTAATTTGTGTTTCTCTTTTTATGAGAAAATATGAACATTGTTATATATGGCTAAGAAGCATTTGCATTTCTGATTTTCTACCTATTTTGTATTATTGACTCTTCTTGGGTTTCTTCTATTTTATAAGCTGGTCTATGAATTGTCTCAAAGTATAGTAAAGGACTGTCTGTTTTTTAAAATACACCTCTGTAGACTTAAAATTACTTGGGTCATGGTTAAATTCAATAAAATTTTAACAGCCATACTGTAGTATTTAGATATTGGCCCAAACTTCACACAGAAAGATCCCATTATCTGACATTCCCCCAAGATCCTGCTTCCTTAATTACCATTTTTTCTCTCATATCGCCAATCTTAGTCCCAACTGATTCTTTGCCTGCAGTCTATAAACATTTTTCAATTATCTTTATCTTAAAAATAAGAAGGAAAATCATACAGATAATGTAAAACAAAATTTAAAATAACAGGAAAATCTGCTGAATTCTATGCCTCTTCCACTTTTATTAGTCTTGCTCCCTCTTTGCTTAGCAAAACTCTTTTGAAATTTTACTTCCCATCTGCTGTTTCTCATGCTGTGACTCATTAAATTGTTTTTCACCTCTACTTCCCAAAATGTTTAAAGGATGAGTCTCTCGGTTCTACAATGTCCCTAAGTATCTCAAACTTTATATATTAAAAACTAACTTCTCTTCAGCTGGATTTATGTCTAGAAGCTTCATACTGTCTCCCTAAGTCAACAAAGCTAGAAACCTGGGAGGAATTCTGGACTCATGTTACTCATCAAAGTAGTTCCATATTCTAATATCCAACCCAGATGAACTGAAGTTATATTTTCAAACTCTCTACTTCTGTTCATTCCTTACAAATATAATTTTAGTTTAGGTGCTTTGTTATCTCATCTGAACTTTTGAGGCAGCCTCTGGCTAGACTCTCTACCCTACAGTATTACTACTTTAAGTCCATCCCACATATTGCTGCCAAAATGAAATGTCTAAAATTGACTATTTCAGTTATCTACTTAAAGCCCTCTAACAGGCTTCCCGGTTCTAGGGTGAAGCCCAAGCTGCTGTGACTATCTTCCAAGGGCAATGATTTCCATGACATGGCTCTTCAGACCTCATCACATACCATCTCCTCGGACTTTACATGACAGTCACATAAAATTGCTTGTAATTCCTCCATAAGTACCAAGTGATTGAGATCTATACAATTTGTGTGCAATGCTGCCTGCTTCTTGAAATAACTAAAATTCCACCTTCTTTATCCTACCTTCTGCTCATGTTTCAAGTCTCAAGTCAAAGGTCACCTCCTCCAGGAAGTTTTCTTTCACTCCCCTCCAATTCCACAACCAAGGGTGAGCTAAGCAAAGCTCTTAAAAGCGACCCATAGCATTTGCTGCATGTATTATGACATTCACCAAAACACTATGCTGATCTATTTCTGCCTGTATTTCACTTCGGCTCTGAGAGCTGTATCATATCCTCTTCAGCAGTATAAATTCAGAAATGAGTACAGTTTCTGGTGCATAAGCCTCAATCTGAAGATGTTTATTACCCCAAACATATTAAATATACTCTTGTTCTCTCTTCATAGAAAAACATTCATGTGAAAGTGGGTTTATAAGGAAATAGAACCAAGCAAAGAGAACTTAGACCAGGAACAAAGAGAATAATAAAAACAATGGAGTGACTGAATGGTGAGAGAGAGAATAAGGGAAGAAATGAAAGAAACTTCCTATTCAAATGAAAGAGTTAGAAATAATTAAGTTAACATAATAAACTTTTTAAAACAATCAACCAACTAATGAATTTTATGAAATTCATAACACAATAATGTGGGTTGTGCTTATTATAAAGTAGTGGTGCTTTATTTGTTACAGTGATATTAACATTTTTCACCAAAGAAGTGAGGATAATTCCTGGAGAACTCCAGTAGAACACACTTGTATTATAATCTATACTAATTGATACTAATAGTAATTATCTCTAACTATAGTGACCTGCATATGTAATATTGTCCATATTATATCTTTTTGTTAAAATTAGCTTCCTGGAGTTCCTGCTACACGGAGTTAAAGCCACATCCATCTATGCCCAATTAGATAACATTAAATATCTATATTTATACCATTTTCCTCTTGGTTTATTAATCATAACTCTAAAATAACCATATATTCTTAGTACGATTTTCTTCAGAATTAATAAACTTGCAGCTTTAATACAAATTGACATAAAGTTAAAATATTTCTCATTAATAACTTAAATTTTACATATTTTTTACTTTTTAAAAATAGCCATCATTTTTAGGACTCTAGTGATAATTTTTCTGCATAATGAATTTGTTAAAATGGTTAGTTAATATTCCATGAGTTCTTTTTTAGTACAAACTCCATCATAATACTTTAAAACTTTTGTCACTACATTTATTTCTTTGTTGAAATGCTCTAAATATATGTTAATGAGTGTTAAAATTGAAATTCTTGACTTCTAATTTCTACCTCATTAATACAATGAAGTTCAGCCTCCAGAGTTCTCAAGCAGGTCAGAGGCTTCTTTAATTCATTGTAGGCTTAGTCTAAAAGTTAAAAACAACCACTCCCACCCCCCAAAAATTCCTATTTAAAAGCAAACACTTGGAACAAGGCAGTTAACCTGCTGTAAATTCTGAGCATGGGATACTGTTAAAACAATGTCATAGCGTTCCTCTGTAAGAGTTGAAAACTCAAAAGTTATAATCTGATTGTGACCTACCTAACTTTACAATCCAGATCTAATTCTAAAAATAAAAACATCAAACGATGCTATTTTCTTACTATAACTTATTTCATTATTTGACTAACAAAAAAATGACTACTGTATAAAATTTAATTTTTCTCAAGCAATGATGAAAAACTTGGCAATGAAGTTTCCTTTAAGGTTTTCAATATCCTCTTTGACTTTCATATTACGCATTCCTAAAGACCAGTATTCATTTTTCTTAGCTGTTTTGCAGAATGATATTACTTAAGGTAACAATAGCTTCTATTAGATTCTGTTTCTTTGCAATTACTTAAGGCAACCCGCTGTCACCTGACACAATTCAAACATTCTGACAATATGTGATCTGTAAATGTTTACATTAAGATATCTATCTCTTGTATGAATGAATGTTTGAAAGTGGGTGAAGAGATAAATAGCTGCCTCACTTATCTAACATTTATTAATATCCAAGTACTTCAAAGATCAATATTGTCCTGGGCCATTAATTACAGATGGCTTGGCTTTGCCAGTTATAGCTCTTCCATACATGACTCTGTTCACTGGTGATAAATGGAAACATTCCTCTAGAGCAGCTTCCAGAAGGCATGTTACTTTCTTCAAGTTCCTGGTTGCTGCTGCCATTTTCTCGACAAAGTCCAAAAACAGAAGAAATCCTTTTTCACGTACATCGTCTACAAATGCTTGTGCAACTTTTTTTCTTTTTTTGTCCTTCCTTTTGAAATGCACTCTTCTTCTACCCTCTCTATTCAATGCAGTCCAGCATAGTCAGCTCAGGTGCACAGTTAATCCTCATTAGGCAGCACAAGAATTCCTGCCAATAAACTATATTAGGGTGAAAAACAGAAATAATCAAAGCTTGCCTCGTTCAGATGCCTGGACAGTAGTTTCAAGTACTGTTTCCTTTTTGACCCATAATGTCCTTCAGGATAGGCCCTATTCATGGAGCTATTATTCTTATTAGGTTGCAATGGCTTATTCAGAAAAGTGATTAAGCTGTCTATTCCTTCCCCTTGTCCAGGCCTCAGGTTCAAAGACACTGACTGGATTTGAAGTTAAAACTAATGTTGCAATACACTCCCTTGTCAGTGTAGCTTGTGCTCCTCTTCCCCTGGCCTCATGGGAAGTCTCCAACTGGCATTATCTCCATAGAACACTCTAGAGGCTTATGTGGAACACAGCTCCGTCAAAACCTAGTACCCTCTGTTCTTCCAGATTTCTTTAAAACTCTTTTGGTCTAACTTTTGTAGCTGTTTTCCTTCTGCTATGCATCAAGTCACTCTAGGTTTTTTTCTGAGTTTATATACAAAAAGGCTAAATATTCATTCCACTTGAAGAAATGAGTTCGCCCAGGCTTCATCAGCCCACCTTGCCTAGTACCCTTAAGCTGATCTACAGATTGGGAGATATTTAAATACTAATCGGTTTAACAAAGATTGCCATGGCCTAATCCCTAAATGCCAGACTTCTTTCTCTTCAAAACATTTCTATTACCAATGTAAACCCACAAATATTTTTTGAAACTTCACTGATGATTCAAAACTAACAAAGCCCAGTCACTGCCCTCAGGAAACATAGCTATTTGGAGAGAGGCCAGTGTACAAGTAATTCCAAAGTATGATGAAAAAGGTTCCATGGGATTACAGCCCAAAACACCAAGATAGGAATACTTAACAGAGACTCATGGACACAAACAACAGTTTTGTGGTTGGTTACCAGAGGGAAAGAGGGAAGTAGGGGACATAGATAAGGGTAAAGGGAGTCAAATATATAGTGAGGAAAGGAAACTTTATCTTTTTTGGGTGGTGAACACACAGTGTAATATACATATGATGTATTGTTGAACTGTGTACTTGAAACCTATATAATTTTTTAACCAATGTCACCCCAATAAATGTAATAAAAAATGCCATGCAACTTTATTCCCAAGTACCACAAAACAGAATCCATTTGGAAGAATAGGATTTTTTTTTTCAGAGTTTGCAGTATTAATAGAAGGCCCATCTCTAAGAAATGGAAGACAACTCTTATGTGGCATTTGACGATAGAATGCCATAATATAGCAGTGGATAATTTTCTTCTATGTTCTTTTCTGTTTTGAGTAAGAAAAATTAGGTTTTTAAGTATGATCCCAACTAGTTCTGCAGGAATTTAATTTCAAGAGACATCATCAAATAATTTTTTTTTAGTTGATGTGCATGTGCTCGTGCGTGTGTGTGTGCGTGTGTGTGTGTGTGTGTGTGTGTGTGTGTGTCCGTGCACACCTGAGACAGAGAGACAGAGAAACCGAGAGACAGAGACAATGTGTGTGAATTTTCCATGTTCCAAAAAGACTGGTGGCAGCCTGTGGTCCATGTAGTATATGACACACCACTCTTCTGAGGTGGTAAAGTTTACCACTTAGGACATTTTGGTTTCTGCATTCCCATCTCCCATAAAAATGAAGGAGGATGGAAGTATGAAGCAGTGTTTTAAGCAGAACAGGTGGTATGCAGGAGTGGGGAGCACAGAGGAACCTCTCATCACTCAGTTTATATAGCAGTCTTGCTTCTGAGATAGCCTCCCAACTTTCCTTCCTTAGTTAAATAACTTTCACTTGATTCAGGGGTTAATAAAGGAAAAAATTATCATAAATAGAGACAAACACCAGGGGCAGTAGGATCTATACTTTGCATTGGAATCTACTTTAAAAAATTATACCAATGAGAACAGGGCACTTTTCATGCACTTTAATGTCTAAAGAGGGACAAGATCAATTTTAAAAGACATTACAGAGAGAATATATTACATTCCTGAGAACTCCAAAGCTTTTTCTCTAGATAATTTTCTCCCCATCTGAAAAAGCTGACCTTATGCGAAATCTCTGAAACCCCACTAATTCTCAGCTTAGCTGCTTCTTCCAGCACGAACTGTGACAACATAAAATATTTCATAGCAGGAGAATTCGTTGATTACATCTCAGAATTAAAGTATCCCTATAGCCATAATAACCAAATTCTATGTACAATGTTGTCCCTTGTTTTATAATGTACACATTCTCAGAAGTCTAAATAGATATATGTTTTACTTTATGACACCATATTACTCTAGATAGTGATAATTTCCCTGAAGTTAAAAGTTTCTTTAGAACACACCGTATTTTCAACCACTCAGTACATTAATTTTATCCCCAATAAATATATTTAATGACTATTTCTAGATAAAGGTGGTCTTTTATATCGATTTCTATTTCACAATAAAAAATACAAATTCTTGCCCTTTAAGCATCATTGCATTGGAAGGGCTGTTTTCTAGTAATTAAAACTTGCCTTTCCATTCCAAAGGGGAATACCTTGATGGACTGCAGCCAACTACAGCATTGACACCATGGCATCACTTTTATCCTTATAATATTTTCATCCTTTAAAACATCTTTAAATTTTGACATGCTCATATGATAAATATTTATACCCAGATATAGGTTTGTTGTTTAGGCTAATGTTGTTTGAGTCTGTGGTAGATTTGAGATGACTGCAAATTTTTTATCACATTTCTTCTGTAGACAAAGAGTCCATTTGTTCCTTCTTTTGGATTTCGGTTGACCTTGTACCTTGCCTTAACCAATAAAATGTGCAGGACAGATATTCTATAACTTCTAAGGTTGATCCTTAAGAAATTTGTAATTTCTGCCCTCACTACGTTGGAATGTTCCCCTTTGGAAGACAACTGCTTGATAAGAAGTCCTAAGATGCATGCTGTGAAGAAGCCCAAGGCATCTTCATGTGTGTGGAGAGAGTGAAAGGTCAGGTAAAGGCTCACCAAGGTACCAGACACTTGAGTGAAGACTTCTTGGCCTTTCAGCCTAGCTTAGCTACTAGCTGAATGCAGCTGAGTTCATGACACTACATGGAACAGAAGAGCTGCCACCAAGGTCTGCCTGAATTCCTCAGAAACAGAATTATGAGAAAATAAAACTGTTATTGTTTTAAGACATCAAGTGATGGAATAATGGGTTATAAAGTAATAGCTAATTGAAACAGGATCTGCCATAAGATACTTTCTGAACACCTACAGGTTAGCACAATGATTTACCAGATTTTCCCGTGACTTCCTAAAAGTAATGAAAGCTGCTCATTTTAATTATTTTTACACCAAAATTGTCTGTCTGAAAAATCATTTTCAAGGTCCAGGATAAAAGGAACAGATGTGTCTTGCAAAGTCTTAGTGTAATGCAGTGTCCTGTTAGAAACTGGTTTTTAAACTTTTCTTATTCACAAGTCAAAACAAAGGTGAGGTGTTTTTGTTAAGTGACACATTTTCAGGAAGAAGAGAAACACTTTTATTTATTTCTTTATCCCCTCTTGTATCTTTATTTGAAAAGGAAAATAAAAGACTGGAAGAAGGGAGAGAGGGAGGGTAGGAAGTAGGGAGAAGAAGGAAGGAAAGAAGGGAGGTTATTGCAATCAGGAGTACCTGGGGCTACCCTTAGTCCTTCCAATGTACACACTCACCTCCACAGATATCAATGTGATAGGTAGAAAGACCCACCAACACTAATTTAGAAGAGTTTTTCTTAAGCATAAACCTAGGTGTCTCTCCCTATATATGCACCTATTTCTATTAACAGAAGAGTAAAGTTAGATTTCGCTGGAGCGAATTTATAATTCATTCATCCAGTACGTCATGAGACTCACAGTTACTGGCTGCCAGAAAACAGGGTTTGGTGTGCCTTGGGCCACACTGACATTCCAGGAGCTAGGGGAATCCTGACTTCCTGCTAAACTGCTGACTCACTGTAATTACATTATCTGACCTAAGATTTCCAGGTTAATTTGAAAAAGCAATGGTTCTAACCTAAGACACATTAGATTAAAATACACATAAGTGTTGATTCCCCATGATAAAATTAAATGATGCCACTACCCAGCCTTTACTTATAAATATGTAAGTAGTAAATTAAAACTCATTTTAACTCATATTCATTCAGTATTTACAAAAAAAAAATTAAGAATTCTTCCGGTGTCATACTATATACCCTTTTCTCTATGGGTCATTTCAAAAGATTTTAAAAAAATTATGAAACCCCTAATGTGATTTCTATCACTATACCCCCCTACACTGCACTCCCATTCTTCTATATCTCAAGCAGAGAACATTAATGATTAATGCTTGATCCAAATTCGAGGAACCACCTCCCATTCAGACTTGACTTTCCAGAACCATTAGAAAAAAAAATGTTTGCTCTTAGTATTTAAAGATTAGCAGCTACAAATATGTCTTACTATAATTCAGCAGGCATATTATAAAATTTTTTCAATTTTTCAGAGAAAAGTTATTTGATTTTAAATAGCTCTGTAATCTTAAAATATGTATTTTTTAATTTCCTATTGTTATGAATAGTTTAACTAAAATTTCCTCCTGTGAAAGTAGTTGGAGTCTTGGAAGAGCTGGTCATCTTTAATGAATCAATAAAACATTCGATTACTGCTATTTTTCTCCCTGGCATGTTTGTTAATAATTTTCAATACTACTTGGTGAAATAGAGGGGAATACTTTGACCAAATAAATTTTCTGAGTTTGAAATGGTCCTCGGTTCCTTTATTACTTTAGGTGATAAGGACATATGAATCATAAATTTATAATTTATTGATGCAAATTTTCTTTAAAAATAACAAAAGGATTCTGCAAAGGGCAAAATCTTCCATCCCCTTTAACTGTTATTACTCTCCTTCCTCTTCACTAGGAGAATGAGTAACTTGACTGACGGCAACATAGAGCCTTTTTAGGCTAAAAAAGAGATGTGAATGTAGTATTATTTCTTAAAGAGATGCCTCCCTTCTTCCAAATTAGGTTAACTCCACAGGATATAAGAAAATGCAAGCACTTTATTCATCATCGTAGACCGAAGGTCCTTATACTTCTTAATAAAATTACAATATTTTCACAATGCTGGATCCTGTCCATTAGCAGATTTTAGGTTTCCCAGTACCATTCATTCATCTACTGATGTAAAATCTTCCATGCTTTTACAGGAAACATAGGTTAAAATTTATATTTAAATTTTAAAATTTATATTTAAATTTCTAAGTATAGTTTTATTTCCTTAGCATTAATAACTCACAGGGCATAATCTATCTTTAATAATAGGATAATGAAAGTCCCTTCCCTTATACTATCCACTGGGAAATGCTAATCAATTATCTCCAGCTTTTTAGAGTATGCAAATGCTGGCGCTTATTTCCGAGTCTAATGCTTTGGGTGGAAGGAAGAGACCCCCTCTTCGATGTGCTAAAAGAATCTCAGTAACATATATAGATTAATGTTATATAGACAAAGATACACATATACAAAAATGTATAGCAGTGAAATGACAGCCAAAAATTTGAATACTTTTATTCTGGTTTTACAAACGAGAAGCTGAAGTTCAGAGGTTAAGAGATTCTCAAGGCAGCATATCTAGTAAATAAAGAAAATATCTTCTTGGTTATATATGGTCATTTACAACAACCATAAATTGATTATCTTTATTAATTGTGGTTGAATGATTTATTACACATTTAAATGATATAGTTTAAATTATATTAAATTATTTGCTGTGTATAGCTTATCAATAAATCATATTTGATTCTCTTCCATAGATAATAGTAGTAATAGTGAAGACTAGTAGCTAATATAATAATCCCCATTAGAACTCTGTAATAAAGTTAATACTGTCATCCTTATTTTAAAGATAAAAAAAAAACAAAAAAACTAAAGAACAGAGAGGTAAAGTAATTTGACAAGGGCCTCATGACTTTTAAGTGGCAGAACTAGGTTTTGAATCTTTACTATCTGCCTCTACAGTCCACGCTCTTATGTGCTCCACTAGACAATTTCTTAGGTATTTAGTGAGTAAATAGTGTGTGTCAGGTTATATGCTAAGAGCATGGTTCCTATCTGTTATTTGCACACAAATGCACATGTACATACATACACCAAGACTGGTTATCAGCTTAGAAAATAGAGATCTAATTTATTATGAATAAAGAAAGAAAATTTGTTAAAGAAGCCAACTGTTAGAGGATCTATTTCGACAATGTTCATATTTTTATCAAAAAAGCAACATAAAAATACTATATATCTTAAAATAAATGTGTATGTTAACATTTTTTTTAAAAAAGAGAGGCAGAGGAAAAAAAATTGATTAGCTTGTATATGCAAAAATTTCTCTGAAACAAAGAAAGAAATGAAAATAATAAGAGTAAAACAATGACAGAATGAGGAATTGAGTAGCTGGGGAACAACTGTAGGAGGGAGAAATTCCAATATATATGTTTGTATGATATTCGATGTTTGAACTATGTGAACGTTATTCAGAAATTAATGGAAAGACTGTATGATTTGTTGAAAATCAGGAAGTACAAAAATAGACTCAATTAACATTAGTCATTGAATTAACCAAAAGTACAGAGAACTCTGAAAACTATGGCTGAGATCTAACACAGGTTACTGAATAACGAGGGCCAAGTCATTCACCTTTCATTCATTAAAATAATAAAGCCAGTATGTTAGCTCAAGGTTATTGTGTGATTATGAAAAGGCGGACAATTTTAAGCTTTTCCAAATTTACATGCACACACATTCTACAGTTGCCATCAGTTTTTCACTAAAAAGAAAAGTAGACATAAGATACTTAATGTTTAAAAGACTAATATTAGCTATGCATAATTTAAAATTTGGCTTCAGAGACCACACAAATTAAACACTTTGAACATGGAAGAGTTTTTCATGTTTTAAAATATTCTGAATGAACATAAAATTACTCATGGTTAAAATTTTCAAAGTAAACTATATTTACCATTGAACATATAGAAGACAAGAACCATACTCCTAACACACTGCTTGAAATACAATAGGTGCTCACTAAATACCTGAAAAATTGTCTAGTAGAGCAGATAAGAGCATGGAATCTAGAGACAGTCAGGATTCAAAATCTTGTTTTGCCTCATAAAACTCATGTGCCGCTCGTCAAATTATTTTACTTCTCTATCCATCAGTTTCATCTTTAAAATAAGAATGACAGTACTAACATGCCCAGATTCGAAAAAGGACTATTACTGTTACTACCAGTAAGACTATTACTACTATTATCTGTGGAAGAGAATCAAGTGTGATTTATTGATCAACCGCACACAGCAAATCATGGCCTCTTTATAATAGAGGCAAGCAACTTATGGTTTTATGATCTATATATATATATATATATAATTGTATGTGACCAAAAGATAGCTTCTCCAATTAGTAGCTGTGCTACCTTGCGAATCTCTTATCCTCTCCAAACCTCAGCTTCTCATTTGCAAAACTGGAGTAAAAGTACTACCTATTATACAGAGTTATAGTAAGGATTAAATGAGATATAGGCACTTGACTACTGCATGGTATATTTGACTAGTACACATTCAAAATTTTAGCCACCATCAATGAAATCAAAAATGCCAATAACTGTATCACTGAAATTATTTTCCATTTACAATTCTAAAGTCATACTTTATAATTTTGCTACAGGCCCATCGGACTTATCTTTTGGCAACCTGGACAAAGTCATAAATGGCATCTTTTCTTGTTTCCATAAATTAGAATTTGAGAATCCTTGCTGGTGAGAAATAAAGCCTTGTTTAAAGTGTGATCCACAGACTGGGCATCATGTTATAAATACAAAATCATAGATCCTATTCCACATTCACTGAGTTAGAATCTGCTTTATAACAATATCTCTATGTGATTCATATGCATGTTAAAGGTATAAGACTAGCACTGATAAAGTAGCTATAAGCCACTATTTAAATTTAAATTAATTAAAGTTAAATAAAGTTTAAAACCAGTTCCTCAGTGACACTAGCCACAATTTAAGTGTTCCACAGCCACATGTGGCTGGTGACTACCATATTGGAAAGCACATACGTAGAACATTTTCATTCCAGAATGTACTATTGGAAAATGCTGATCTAGAGCATCTTTCTTAATATTTGATAAGATAGTTTTCGGTAGGCAGTAAAAGGTATTTCAGGAAAATACATTTTAATAATTTAATAAGATTGGTTAAACCCAAAATTATTCATCAAACTTCTTCCTACCCAGTACAGAAATATTTATATAAACTTATTTTTTAACTCGGTTTGGAAAACTGACATCAAATTAAGTGAAGTAGTTTACAACATTTGAAGGCCATGATTCTTGAGAGTCCCAGCCTTATTCCTAAGTTTATTTTCCCCTGCCCCCCACTCTCTCATATTCACGAGGCTCTCATTTTCGCTGGCCCCCAAACATCAGTTTTTAAGACATGGCATAACAAGCAATTATAGAGAGACAAATAAATGGAAGTTAGACATAAACCATTAACATCCCCCTGTTCTGCCTTAAGTTAAAGTAGCAAACAAAGTCATAGTGGGATTCCAGATATATGCTGATATATGTTTCCTGATAGATAAGATGAGCTATTTCTTGACTAGCAATAAAGAATGTGAGTGACACAAAAAGGAAAACTTATGACTTAAATAAGACCATGTAGGTGGCTATGCCCTCTCTCTCCTAATGGTTGATGTCTCTGAAAGCAGCCATCTCCAGGGACAACTACTGTGAAACTTGATCTGAAACGTAGTTTGCTAAACCCAAGAGAATGGCTTTTTACCTTCTTGCTTATAGTTACTCTATTTCACCTTCTCCACAAAGAACTATTTGAAATTACCAAATTGTATTCTTCTGTCCAGGACCTCACGCTGGTGAATCAGATCTCACACTCAAAGCTTCACAGAAAACTTTAACAATATTGCTTAAGAAGTTGGCTGTGACATCAAGTGTGGGCCCTGATTAAACCATTTTTTTTGAGTTTGGAAATGTTAAACAAATTTTTGAGAATTTAGAAGTAAAACTTAAGTATGACTGCACATCCATCTTTTCAACGTCAGACTTGGGCGTTGTCTAATCGCCCCACACAAGGGTCATATTCTTTTTGGAACTTGTACCTTTCTTAGACTTACTATTTACTATTGACATAGGTCCAAGGTCTGTAAAGTTAGATGTTTATCATAGAAGATGGATACATTGCAAACTTTCTGTCTGCTATAAAGGATAATTGTAAAGGTTACAGATTAAATGTTGGATATTAATCAATTTTGTATCTACTTATGAAAACATTGCATGCTATTCCTTCCCTAACTATATAAATCTCTCTTCTTCAAATGCTCTTTAAACAAGCTCTACTATCTTGATGGTTCCTTTACTGAGTTAAATCCTTGACATATGTTCACCGTATATTCATGTGATGGCTAGTATATTTATACTTATATATGTATGCTTCTATAGGGATCAGTGCTGTCTTACAGACCTTCATATGTGGTCTGCATCAGGTCTTCCTATTCTCTGCTATTTCATTAGAGAAATGAGAAATTGCAGAAAATACAAGCTTCACCCTAACCATTATACATGTGACCACCTGCGCCTTGATGCTTCCAGATAGCATTCATATAATAGATCTAACCTTATTAAACATACTGGCTAGAAGAAAAGTTTAAAGTAAATATAAAAACAACAAAAAATTTTTAACTAGCTGGAACCTTCTCATTTTAATTCCCATCTACTTTTTTTTGACATCAATATAGACAACCAAAAAAAAAAAAAAAGATTTTTATAAGTTTAACGATTGAGTGAGACTCCTTCTACCAATTCTCAATGTAAAAACAAAGAGCTCTGGTTCCCAATTTACCAAAATGACCATTCCTATGTCCTTGAATAAGTCACTATTTATCACTCTCAGTCTGTCTTACCAGTAAACCAGTTGGCTTAATCACCATGGTTAGTTCTAAGATCCTTTTTAAAAGAATTGAATCTTTTAAAGGAGTAAAATTGAAAGATTAGATTCTATTATTCAAATCTCTCAGTCAGAAAAAATGACACATAGTGGACATTCCTAATAAAACAGACTTATGCTGGCAATTTGACCACTGCTTCCTATGCTCAGGTTACTTAGTATATATCTACTACCTACAACATACCCATAAGAACAAATATGCTCTCCTTAAAATTGGCTTTAAATGGAGATCAGCAGATGGTACTGTGCAGCAGTTCCATGTTATGATAACTACATAATTTTTTTATCCCCTGTATAACCTCTTGGTACTTTGTGGTCACTCTGATGCATTTTTTCCCTTATTATAGAGCACCTCGCTTTGGAGTTTATATAACAATCATGGGCTTCTTAAGTTGCATAACTCCAAAGCAGTAATTTTATATCATGATGCTTTTGTCCTGGGTTTTCCTTTAACTAAAATTGCCTTATGTGACCAATAAGCAACGTGAAGTTGACATTTCAGAGCCCAAGCAGCTAATTCTAGATTGTATTTACTTATTTTCAAATATTTGCACCATCTGTGATTCTATATTAGTTTTTTTTTGGATTTGTCATTACATCTCAAAGACTGTGACTCTGAGTAGGAATGAAGCAGCATGCCAAATGTAGACTATATTATATACATGAGATGGGATGAGGCAAAGAAAAAAAACAAATTCAAGAAAACTAAATGCATATTTAGTTCTTCACCTTCAAAATGCAAACTCTATTGATTGTCCTACACTTGCAAAGACCATAAAAATGGATGCCATATAGTTTCTTGACCAAACTCTAATTCATGTTTGCTTTGGAGCCAGAATGATTCCATAAAATCTCCATATGAACAAAATAAAAGCTCAGTATTAAAGGTCCTCTGAAGCTTGGTCAAAGTAACAAAGAAAGGAGAGTTAAAGCTGGTATTTCCAACAACTGGGAATCTCCACATCCAGTGCAGTTTGATTTCCCTTCACTTTACCTCCATCTGTTATAATAGCCAATTCATATTAATAACCAAAAAAGAAAGGGAGGGAGGGAAAGAGGAAGGCAGGGAGGGAGGAAGAAAGGAAACAAGCCTGCACCACCATTTTCAGCAACTCCTAGATAATAAAACCTATATCATTACTAATCTTCACAATTTTGCAAGGTAAACATCATCCCATTTCCAAATGAAAGATTAAATTCAAATACTGGGTAACTCGCTCAAACTAATTAAGTGAGTGTAAACTGAGTTTAAATTAATAGGAAGCCCTAGTTCTCTTTCCACTAAAAAGAAATCTACGTGGCTGAAAATTCTGATTTATTTAGCATGTAAAAGTTTCACAGATGAGTATTGAATCTTGGTACTTGGTCGAAATTATCACAGCTCCTAGAAACAGCCTTACTTTCCAAGAAATTCAGTGAATCAAAAGCCTGTTGTTTCTCTCAACTCCCCAAGAAAGCCCTAAAACTCACCTGTATGCTTTCCAGCATCCCTAAGTGTATCCTTCCTTTATTAAGAAGGGATTCATTCACTCATTATTCCATCCACAACTGAACTGCGATTTCAAGTGCTGACCACAGAGATCAATGGGTGCTTATTCATGCTGAGGGGACAAGAGGAGGCTTAAGAATGCCAGTGTCTTCATACATGGTGGGAGGTGCTGTCATTTCCTCAGAACAGTGGGCGAATAGCTTATTTTCAGAATGGCTTTATGGCTCTGGGGTGACTTCATGCAATGGCAAGTTGGAAGAGAGGCATATGTGATTCTGTGAAGTCTTGTGGCCAGGTGCCAAAAATTTAAGGACCACTGGCCCAGAACCAATATATCATAAAGGAGAAACTAAGAAAAGTCAAGTGAGTAGTTTTGCTTATAGATTTAAAGATCGTAAGAATATAAATGTTTTTAAAAGTTACTCTGATATCAAGTGTTAAGGAAAGCAGATATGGCACCAAGACACCAACCAAGGTTCTATATCAACAGTATCAACAGTGGAATCTGGCAGCATGACACATAGAAAATGGCCATAAGTCAAGAAACAAGGACATTAGATACAGAGAATAGAACAATTTCTCAAAATGCTACATCCTCTGTGACTTAGGCACATTTGAAGGAAGAATTTGGAAAGGTGAGGCTCCTGTGAATGTCACAGGAATCTAGATGCCAATGAATCAGTCTTGGACAGAGATGGGATCTCAGAAACATATAGAGGTAGAAGGAACTAGATTTGGATTTGGAGATGGCACAGATGCAAAGGGGGACAAAAGAAGCAAAAGTACCATCATGTAATGCAAGAGACACAGAGTCTGTGAACAAACAGTCATTGTTAAGTGGCAGATGCAGAAGAGTCTTTCATAATGCCACTGTGACCCCAATGTTAGGTAAATTTCATTTCAGAGCAATTGTAAACAACCTCCCTAGATGTGAACAAGGGTGGGTCGCTCTCATTTCAAGGCTCAAGTCATACTCACCTATCACTGCTAACATGATTGTCAAGTACTGGAATATGAATATTTCCCACTATCAGAGAAAAGCTCTAATAAAGACATTGGAGATAGCTTCAAAATATATTCACTTTATTTCTTGGAACACTTTCATTTATGGTAGTCTAAAAAAAAAATTAAAATACAATTTTTCCCTTAAAATCTCTAAAAGCTAATGGAGTCTATAGAAAAATATATTAATAAATTCATAGAGCCTGGTATATGTAAATTATATACTAAACTATCTAAATAAATTACCTATTTCTACATTTGAGAAATTCATGAATTTCAGACTTTTCCTCTTGAAAAGACATATTTTTGACTTCTGTTCCTAAAGTGTCTTGCTTCCTAACCTTTGATTCTGTGTCTAAGAGAGAAGAATCATTATATGTTTGTGAAACACTAATTAAAAAGGTTGGTTCATAAAAATAAGAAATAAGACTTCCTACCACTTGCTTCAAAACATGTGAACTAGAAAAAATGGCCATATCTTGCATTCATTAACTCATATTAAAACCTTTCCTAGAGGTGAGATGTGATTAATGGAAGTGTCAGTGTCAGATTCTCCTCACCAAAAGTAAATGCATGTACCCATAACAGGAAAGACCCACTTCTACCCTGTACAAACAGTATTAATGCAATTTCAAAAGGTCTCTCTAGTCCATTATTTGAAAATAAATCACAGGAGAACCTGCCATTCAAGTTCTCAATTATATAATTCAGATTTGTCATATTTATGTTTTCAGAGCAGAGACTTTCAGATGGAATAAGAAATTGAATCTTCATTTAGATCTCAAAAAGGGGATGGGAATAAAGATAATAAAAATTACTTTTTTCCTCACTTTTCTTCATTTGCTATGTTGTAACCTGATGCACAGGTTTTTGTATTGACCTGAGAAAATCAATAAGTATGATAAATTACAATAATATTAAAGTCAGTAATATACAGCTTGGTGGGAGAATATACAGCTCGGTTTGACTCTGCTCTCCCAGACTTAGAGTCAGTTTTGATAATACAGTTAACTAACTTTTCTTAAATTTCGACTCAACACATCACTAGCTCTCATATTCAAAGAATCTCTAAGTCAATCATTTCTGGAAACCGAACTCTGGGAAGAGATTATTAAACCATGAACACTTCAAAGAAGATCTTAAGTCTTTTTTGGTGGGAAAAAAAGGCTATCATCTAAAAATAGTAGAAATCAGTCAGGTTGATATAAATTGATTTTTATGTAATGTCCTAGAACATTTAGATCATAACTGTATACACACATTTGGTATACACACATATATATTCAGGATTGTCATTAATTTAAATGTAAAATTACCCTTGCAAAATAATTAAATAATCTCAGATAATTTAAAAGCATAGTAACTTCTAAAGAATAAAAATACTAAATTCTACCATAGGCTTATTCATATAGATTATTTCTAACCCTTGCAATATTCTCACTATCCTCTTCCTTTAAAGGTGAAGGAATGGTTTAAATGGGTTAAATAGTTTGTCCTAAATCACACAGTAAATGGTACAAGGATTCAGTATGAAAGTATCTTGACTCTCTCCTCCATACTACATCATGCTGCTTCTCCCCAAAATACAATTAAATCTGAAAATAACTCTGAAATTCCAAAAATACTGTAGAATATACCATTCTGGTTAATGAAAAGCATATTATCTGAAAGTTGATTTTAAAAGTTTTACTGTTTTAACAATTTTCAAATAGACTACAGCACGACAAACTGAAAAGAAAATGAAAAAGAAAATGAAACCATGTTTTATTACTAAGAGTACTACTAACATCAATTACTAAACAGAACAGTTGAAAACAAAATATTTATTTTATTATTTTGAATAAAAGTGATTTTTCTGTATTTAGCCTGGCAGTAGGTGCTGTATTTACCATTAGATATGGGTATGTCTGAAACCCTGAAGATTTAGCACAGCTTAACAAAAATGAATCTACAGTAGGTCTCTCTTAAATGTCCCATTTTCTCCACTGAACCAACTTCACAGCTTTCTCTGCCATCCTGGAAGTGACAAGCATTCCTTAAGTTAATATGTAATAAGTGATAAGAATGTCTACCACGCAGATAGGTGTAGTTTTAAAGCCTTGGAGAACAGGTTCTCTAGATAGAGAAAAGTAAACAGAGATTGGTCATTGCCCAACAGCTGTGAATCATGTCAGTACACAACAGTGTGCTGGGAATAACCACTACCGAGCTGCATGACTCAAGGCAAGCTGCATATACTACGGCAGAAACATTTCTAACTTTACATGAAGACATGCGTTTATGAAAAAAAAAATTTTACATTCCTGCTATCATTTATTTGCCCTTTTATGGACCTTTTACAGTCCTTCAGATGGGAGAATTTCCAAACTTCCTTAGTTGATGTGCCCTAGTGTATGCCCACATTATAAGATTTCAATAACATATGAACCTGATTAGAATGCACATAAAGTCATCAGCAAGAATGAAAATATATGGAGGTAATTTTAATACAGGCATAACTCATTTTATTGTACTTTGTTTTATCGTGCTTCACAGATACTGTGTTTTTTACAAATTGAAGGTCTGTAGCAACCCCACGTGGAACAAATCTATTGGCACCATTTCTCAAATAGCATTTGATCACTTTGCATTTCTGTATCACATTTTGGTAATTCTCACAATATTTGAAACTTTTTCATTATTTTAATATTTGTTATGGAGATACATCATCAGTGATCTTTATGTGAATACTGCAACTATTATGTGGTACCACAAATTGTACCCATATAAGTAGGCAAACTTAATCAATAAATGTGTGTTCTAACTACACCACTGACCAGCCATTGCCTCATTTCTCACCTGCTCTTCAAGACTCCCTATTCCCTGAGACACAACAACATTGAAATTAGGTCAATTAATAACCCTATAAGGCTAATTTCACAAAGTGTCCCAGTGAAATGAACAGTCACATATCTCTCACTGTAAATCAAAAGCAAGAAATGATTACGCTTAGTGAGGAAGACATGCCGAAAGCCAAGAAAGGCCAAAAGTTAGGCTTCTTGCACCCAACACCCAATGTGTGAATGCAAAAGAAAAGTTTTTGAAGGAAACAAAAAGTACTACTCCAGTGAACATATGAATGATAAGAAAGCAAAACAGCATTACTGCTGACATGAAGAAAGTTTTGGAGGTTTGGATAGATCAGTTACAACATTCTCTGAAATCAAAGCTTAATCCAGAGCGTGGCCCTAACTCTCCTCAATTCTGTGAAGGCTGAGAGATGAGAAAGCTGCAGACAAAAACTCTGAAGCTATCAGAGGGTTGTTCATGAGGTTTAAGGAAAGAAGCCATCTTCATAATATAAAAATGCAAGGTAAAACAGCAGTGCTGATGTACAAGCTGTGGTAAGCGATCCAGATCCAGCTAAGATAAGTACTGAAGGTGGCTAAACTAAATGACAGATTTTCAATGCTGACAGTACAGACTTATATTGGATGAAGATGTCATCTAGGATTTTCATAGCTAGAGAGGAGAAGTCAATGTCTGGTTTCAAAGCTTCAAAAGACATGCTGTCTCTCTTGTTAGGGGATAATGTTGCTGGTGACTTTAAATTGAAGCCCATGGTCACTGACCACTTCAAAAATCTTAAGGTCCTTAAAAATTATGCTTAATGTATGCTGCCTGTGCTGTATAAATGTAAAAACAAAGCCTGAATGACACACATCTGTTCATACCATGGCTCACTTAATATTTTAAGCCCACCGTTGAAAACTAGTGCTCAGAAAAAAGGTCCCTTTCAAAATATTGCTGCTCACTGATGATATCCAAGACCTCTGGTCATCCAAGAACTCTGATGGAGATGTACAAGGAGATTAATGTTATTTTTATGCCTGTTAACACAACATCCATTCTGCAGCCTATGAGTCATGATAATTTAGACTTTCAAGTCTAATTTTTTAAGAAACACATTTCATAAGACTATAGCTACCATAGATAGTGATTCTTCTGATAGATCTGGGCAAAGTAAATTGAAAACTTTCTGGAAAGAATTCACCATTCTATATGCCATTAAGAACATTCATGAGTCACAGGAAGAGGTCAAAGTACCAACATTAACAGGAGTATGGAAGGAGCTGATTGCAACTCTAATGGATGACTTTGAGGAGTTCAAGACTTTGGTGAAAGAAGTAACTGCAGATGTGGTGGAAAGAGCAAGAGAAGTAAAAGCGGAGCCCAAAGATGTGACTGAATTGCTGCAATCCCATGGATGAGGAGTTGCTTAGTACGAATGATGAAAGAAAGTGATTTCTTAAGATGAAATCTACTACTAGTGAAGATGCAGTGAAGATTGTTGAAATGACAACAACAGATTTAGAATATTACATAAACTTAGTTGATAAAGCAGTGGCAGAATTTGAGAGAATTGCTCCAGTTTTGAAGAAGTCCTACTGTGAATAAAATCCTATCATACAGCATTATGTGCTACAGGGAAATCATTTATAAAATGAAGAGTCAATGTGGCAAACTTCATTGTTGTCTTATTTTGAGAAATGACCACAGCCACCCCAAAATTGAGACACTACCACCCTAACCAGTAAGCGGCCACCAACATCAAGATTGAAGAAAGAGCATCCATGAGTAAAAAGATTATAACTTTCTGAAGGTTCAGATGATGGTTAGCAACTTTTTTTTAGCAATAAAGTACTTTTAATTAAGATATATTCATTTTTTAGACAAAATGTTATTGCACACTTAACAGACTATGGTACAGTGTAAACATAACTTTTATATGCACTTGAAAACCAAAATATGAATGTGACTCACTTTATTGCAATATTCACTTTATTGAGGTGTTCTAGAACTGAACCCACAATATATCCAAGGTATGCCTATAGTTGGAACATCAAGAAAGGATGTATTTAAGTACTGCATAGGCATAGCTGTAGAAAAAGTTGTGTGAAAAAAGTCTTATGAATTATGCAAAGCCACTACTGGATCACTCATTCCCACCCCCGATGACAGTAGGCAGAACCATCCTGCAGTCCTGAGAGCTCCTTTACTATATACATTCTCCTGCCATAAGGACTGAAATCTCACCTCCTGAGATAATTCTATAAATTACACTTTCTTTTTCTGCTAACATCTTCTTTTTTCAAGCTAATTACCTTATGAAGTGCATTTCACTAAAAACGACATGCAACATATTCATCAACTCATTCATCTATTAGTGAGAATTAGACGGGCCTCTTACAGAATATGGCAGTAAAGAAGTGAGTTTTGATTGAATGGAAGTAGAGATGTAACAGAATATTTTGAAGTCTTCACGTCTGCCAAATAAGGCCTGATGTCCCAACCAAATGACATATATTATTAATATAATATTTATATGCACATGCAAACTCGTTGCCACATGAATATGTATACTGAACAATGCAATATTCTATAAAATGTTAAAATGACATTCCAGCTGTAGATGGCTCAATGATCCTCTAAGCTTTTTGTTTTTTCCCCCTAGGCTCCTAGTCCTAGGCTATACATTTAATGAAAGCACTTGGTATGAGATAGGCATTATTCCAAAATTTTTACATATTCTTTAATTTAATCCTTACAAGCATGTAAAAGATCTACCGTCACCTCCGTTCATAGATAATAATAAATATAGAAAATGAGTTATCCCGCCCAAGGAAACACAGTGATACCCAGTGGAGCTGGGATATGAACTTGATTCTGTAGTTTCCAATGTATAGATGATAGTAAACAGTAATTTGTGGTTGATGGCACAAAAGGTCACAGTCTTCATTGCAAAAATCGAGTGCTATGCTATATGGTACACTGTAAGTAAGCTAAAAATATGCCTAAGTACTAGAGCTTAAAATATTATGTATCATAATATTTGATTCAAGAAAACAAAAATTTGAAATATCTTTATTTTTACTCAGACTGGGAGAAATTTGGTTTCAGGGTTGTTTCCAATGCATTGCACTTCATAAAATAATGCAGAGTTAATATTTAATGATAGAATTTTCTTTAACTTGTTTTTATATAGTTTACACTTTCTTAAATGTGCAATTTTCTCAGTCCCTGAAATAAATGAATACTGAGATTAAAAACTTATAAGCAACAGATCTTTTGTGGTATGTTCTAAACTCAGTCTATAAATATATAATATATAGTTGTGTAATAAAGAAATTAAGGGATAGTAGAGAATGCATAATATCTCCTAAGTTATAAGGACTTCTACATAATGCTTATACGATGCTTATATCCAATCTAAATAATCTTTTATAACCAAATCATATAGCACGCGCCCATCAATTAGATAGTATATATTTTATGCTAAATGCTTAGGAGAAAAGTAATACATCTTTTATTAAATACAGCTTTTTGATATGATTTCTAAAAGATGTTTTTGAAGTTCTGTGTTAATTTTTTTTTTAATTTTATGAGGTTTGCTAGACCAAAGTTGAAATAAAAATACTGAATTCAAATTTCTGTACGGGAACATTTTAAGTTAATATCACCTAAAGGTCAAAAGTATATTTACAAAAGATATTTTACACATTATATATTTAATCACAATTTGACCCATGAATAATTTCATCGAGAGGTTGCTATATGTTCAACTGTAAGAGACTGATTTTCTACCAGAATTAGTTTTTAAAGGAAAATGAATAACTAATGCTATCACTGCAGCCAAGTAGTTGCTTATAAAAATACATTTCTCTCACTACTCAGAAAGCAGGGTGGCGTTTTTTTTTCTTTTGTTTATTTATTTATTTAGTTTCTGTTTTTGCTCTGGTTTTGTCTTGTTTTTTTTTTTTTTTGTATTTTTGTTTTGTTTTGTTTTTGGTTTTTGTTTTTTGGTTTTTGGTTTTTTTTGGAACTGAAAGGATAGTTAAACATTTTAGGAAATATTTTTACCCACAGGATTCAGCAGAAGGGTGCCACCTGGTGGTAACATAGGCAAATTCTAAATCAGGTCTGACTGTAAAATGTACTCAGTCAACAAACCTTGAAAGCCTTATAACTACCAAGGGCAAACAATAGGAAGGCATTCCTAAAAACAAGTTACTATATACTTACCGAGATCTGTCTGTGTTTTATATTACTGCTGTCAAAAGAAGAAATGCTAAGTAGACTTTAAAATTTCAAGAGCAATTATTATTTGTTGAAGTTTTAAAACAGATGTTTCATCCATTTTATATTCAAGGTAAAGCTGCATGCATGCATGCATACATGCATGCGCGCGGGCGCGCGCGCGCGCACACACACACACACACACATACACACAGGCGCTCTTTGCAATTATATTGCATTATAATAGACATGTGTTGGACTGTGATTTTGTAGAAGTTAGAAGGTTGGGCTTTAGACTTAAATAAGTTTATCTTAAATGTCATTGAGTATGACTAAGTCTGATCACCATTTATGAAGACAAATTTGTTCAAGTTGCTTAGTTTCTTAAATCGTCTGTAACCTCATCTCTAAAATGGGAATAACAGTAGGATTTACTTCAGAAAGTTGTTTTGAGGATCAAATAGAAAAATGCATTCAATAAAAGTTACCTTTAGCAGCCTGGAGAACAGCAGTACTCTGCATATGACAAACATTTTAAAAAGTGATCTCAAAAAATAATAAGTTACAACTAACCATTCAAAATTTTGGATCCTTTAATGTAAAATAGGATCGAGTTAAATGGGAATAACTGTATTTACCTATATTAAAGCATTTATTTTTAAACATTTTGTAAATGTAGAGTGTTATAAAAACAAAAATAATTGTCATAAACATTTAATCAATAAAACTTTAAAGGAAAGACTATTAAATAAAAAATATTTCCAATGATTTGAAATATTCATAAAAGTATACAGTCCCTGCTATTCTTGTTGCTGCTGCTCCCTGGGGAAGGAGTGCCTCTGATCATGGCACCCTGTGCCAGAGGATGGAACAGGGAGGTCAAGCTCTCTGAAGGACCATAACCACCACCAAATTATATGGACAAAACCATCTCCCCCAGAAGAAAGTCTAAGTTTTCTACTATGTGCTTAAGTGGAAATAGGTGTCTGATAGCCTCAGGACACGGCATTTTTGAGGTTTCATAAAAATCTCTACTATGCAAAGTAATAAACCTTTCTGGCAGCATTTAAAAGCTTAAATCACTCAAAATCAATATACAGTGAATGATTAGCTGGAACATGCCCCCTATTTAATCATTAAATCGAAATTCATAAAGCTAGATTTTTACTTAAATTTGTGAATAGTCTTTTTTTGGTTTTGTTTTGTTTGTTTTGTTTTAGAAATACCATAGAAGCCTGAACAATCAATCATGTCTATATAGAAGTAATGTATCTAGTGCCACATAAGAGTTGTGTGACACTTACAGAATTAGGCCACAAGGACTAATACTGTTAATAAAAACTTAGTAATCTTAGTAAGTAGTTTAAAGATTCACAGTAATCATCCACATACCTGGCCATCATTTCATATGTCAAGCTTTAGACAAAGGATATACTGGAAATAGGTATTTTCAGGGAGTGTTTGGAAAACCTTCGATGGGATGCCACCATGTATATTTCGATCTGACTTTCCTTCCCGTTGCAAAATTAATCTCTTTCATTTTAACTCGACCATAATACGCACACCATTGACATTTTAAAATCATGTAAATGCTCAGAAAGTCACTTTAAAAACTCAATTAAAATAGTTCTGCAAATGGCCACTCCCTGAATATTTGGAATGACTGTAAACAAACAAACAAACAAAAAATGCGTGCTGAAAAGAAAAAACAGATTCAAACTTGAATGTATCTCTTGATATGAATTTGAAGTACCAGATTAGTCCTGACCAAAGGCTTTGCTGTGCATATATAGCTTGTCCACTATTTACACATATTGGTTCAGTTTCTGAGTGTTCCTGCTCTACCTCTGCCTCCCCCACCTTCACCATCTCTGAACTGTTTGCAGCACCTCCAGTAACCAGCTGGTGTCACAGGTTAGTGAGCACAGATTTCATGTGGGGACTCTCACCTGACTAATCATTCTTATTGGTAGCATCATTCCAAGAGCGATAGAGGCTCAACAGCGTGTTAATGAAATTTAAGGACTGTCAGCCTGAAAGAGGATGTTAAACCCTTGTCCCTCTCCTGAAATTATTTTTATAATCTGCTAACCAGTTGCTTACCTTGTAGCATGTGTTAGAGGGAGCAGGGAAAAGAGATATATGGGGAAGAGACACATAAGATATGTTTTATTACTTTTATACTTATCTCAGGGTAGGGAGCAAAAAAGATGGTTTAAGAAAACAACTGCTTTGTATAAACTGCAACAATCACCCCCGTAAATGGAGGCGGGGCTTTATGGCATTGAGAAATCCTCACCACCTGTGTGAAACATATGTGAGGGAAATGAAAAGGGGAGGGAAGGAGAGAAGAAAGAGATCACAAGCCAGGAGAGATGACCAAGACTAGAATATTAATAATAGCAGCTTTAGAATTGTCTCCTCTGCCTCAGGCCACTCCTGGGCAATTGAAACAAACGGCTCCCCGTTTACTTGCTCCTCAGTGCTGAGAATATGGGAAGAGCAGAGCTGCTACTGAAGCCTAGTTGTTTGAACCCCCCTTCACCCCACTTCTAGCAATGAGCTGGGAGTGTCTCTGCCAGAAACGCGTCGGGCGGCCTTCAACAGTGCACTTCGGGGCAAAGGGCCCATCTCTGTACCCCCGCACCACCATGCTCCAGCTTCTTGGTTACCCACTGACCTAAGTAAGTGTAGCCCTCTGGTCTCAGTCTCTAATTGATGTAACCGTGGCAGCGCCTGGAGCCAAGGCATCACAGCCTCCCTCCTCCTCGCCAGAGTACCTTAGCGGTCGGTCGTACCCTACAACTTTAGGCAAAAGCGACACCGAACTCCCCAGTCACCACAATCGAGGGACAGAGACGAGTTAAGATCCACCGTACGGTTATGCTACAGATCCCTAAAGATGGAAACAAAAAAGGGGGTGGCCGGTGCAGAAAGGCATTAACGGGACAGAAATAACCCTCAACCAACACAGGGCACCTCATCTCTGCAGACACAACGCATCTGGACCCAACAAATCACTAAAGCTAGTAGTATCTTCCCAGCTCCTCACAATAATTAATGTCTTTTTGCTTCCAAGCTCCGCTCCTCTCAGCAGACCAGATACCTGGTATACCCTCTTCCCTCATTTATCTTCCCGTTCCCGTCCCCATCTCCTCAAAGAAAAAAAGGAAACGAACGGGAAAACTGCCAGCCTAAAGGTCATTTGCCTACTCGGATAGCTTTGGCCAGCGCTTGTCTCAGCAACCGGGCTCGAACCCTGTAAGTGGCGCCTCCAGGAGCGCAGCAATTCCTCCAGTGTGCGTTACTAGGAACCAAGAGGCCCCCATTTCTTGGCCGCGGCCACCTCTCCCCTCCCTCGGTTGTCCACCCGCCGGGGCTCCCCGGGACACCCCCAGCCTTTACCTCTCTACCCCCTTCCCCGCGGCTCTCCGCCTTGCGCATCCTCTCGCTCGACCCCCGGAGCGCACTCAGATGGTCTAACTTCCTGCGGAGTCCATGGAGGAGCGAAGGAGAGCCTGGAACTGGGGCGGAGGGAGGGTGGGGAGAGGGAGGCGTGGGAGCCGAGCCAGGGAGGAGGGGCGAGGGAGCGCGAACCGGAGCCTCCCTTCCCGGGAGGGCCTGGCCGCAGCTGCCAACTCTCACCTGGTCCGCCGGCTGCGCCTGGCTAGTCCTGGCCCCCGGGGTGGGCTGCTGCTCCTGCTTCATGGCTGTCATTGCCGGCGGCCCGCGTTGGCGCTCACTTCCTCGCGGGCACTTCAGACTCGGGGACCGTCACTTGGCAGCGATCTCATGTCACAGGCGCCCGGCGCTCTCCGAATTAGCGGAAGGGACAGAGGCAGCGACGGGGTGGGGGGAGGGGAGCGTAGAGAGGGGAAGACGAGCAGCACCAGGCAGGCTTTCCCTCGCAGGATCCCTTCTTCGGCTACCGCAGACCCTCCAACTCCCCACTCTCCCCGCCCCCCACCACCCCAAAGCGTACAGAGCCTCGGAGACCAGACACGACCAAGTGGCAAGTTAGTGGAGCGACGCGCGGCCGGCAAGGGGCACCTGACCGCGCTCGAGCGACGTCGCGCAGCGCCTGAGGAGCGGGGCTCGCATTCTACCGCAGTCCGCGCCCCGCGCCCGCCCGGGGGGCTCCCAGCGCCGCGCTCAGCGCGCCAGGTGGAGCAGCCTGGCGCTGCGCTCCAGCATCTCCTGAGCAACCGCAAAGCGGGAAAGAGCCTAGCGGGGCGCGCGAGCTCCCCACACGCGCGGCCAAGGCTGCGGGGCTCCGCGGGCCCCCTCACCCCCCGCCCCCCGCGGGCTCCTGCTAAAACCCGGAGAAACGGAGTGTGCCCATGCAAAGCCCTCGGTGGCGCCAGCGCTGCCACTGGGCATGCTCCAGCGCTCCAAGAAGGCAAGGGGTAGCGAGGGACTGAGACCCCAGAGCCCCGAAAGCCCCCTTGGAAGACACGAACACCTGTCGGGACCCAAGAGGTTGTTTCAGATTATAATCCGAGGCTCTGCGCCTCCTTATTTGGGGTGATGGACATCCTTTAGCCTCCAGCTTGGATTCCTTAGCTATGTGTCTGGTTGGTGCCAGTGGAATTCCTAAAGGTCAATTTAAAACAATTGTAACCAATTATATGATATTCTCGTACTTATATATTTTTTCTTCTACATGTATAAAAACCTTCAAATTTTAAGTCCCTTCCCAAGCTTTCTTTTCGCTCAACACAGCCCTCTCGCCTTCAAAGTTTGTTTATTGAGCACTTACCATGTGCCAAACGCGCTGTAAGGCTTGGAGGGATTGCAAGGAAGAAAGACTAAAGCCGACCCAAATTTACCAAATTCTCTGCTTGCAGGGAGTCTGCGTTATAGCGTGGGTACTGGGAGCCTGGATCAGTGATACAAATCAACGAGTCAATGGTGCTCTGTGGAAGTTGAATTCCTGTGGGTATAATATCACAGTCAACTAGTTTCATCCAGATAAACTAGCATATGGCTTTCCAGTGGTGCTAGAAAGGACTTGCCCACAGCAGATGGGCAAAAAGCAGTCCCCAAGACTTAGGCACAGGTTGTTGGAGATAGCTCAAGAGAGGAAAGGCAGGAGAGAGTTAAATGTCCAGATGTTACTGAATTCAGCACACAGGGGTTGTGAGAAGGTTCCAGCAGAAGAGACAGAGAATATGATGGGAGAGGAGAGGGGAGTAGCCTTGAGTGATGTTTTATTGGCCAAGGACCAGCTCCCTCCTTGTCTGAGTTACTCTATCCAAGAACTATACACTTCCTAGCTGAGGAGCTATTGTGGGATAGTAGGAGTTGTGCTCTTGCCTCACTAATTCCTAAAATACAGATCATCACACTGGTTCTAAACATTAATTGTAACAATAGTTCCTCTAAAATATGTATTGTAAAAAAAATAAGTGTTCGCCAGATTGATTAAATTAGAGAAGAAAAATACAATGGTTTTCTCTTTAGAGAGGTAGGGTTTGGGTAATATATCTGCACTTTTTATGCATATATATTATAAGTGACCTATAATTGTGTGTTGGTTTATTTCAACAGAAATAACTTTTCGATAAGAGTAAATTTTCTAGTTGTAAAAGTACAAAACAAATTTTAAAAAAGAAACACAGGTAAAATAGCTATTGGGTAGTTTATCCAGTAAATTTGGCAATCTAGATTTTTCCTCACATGTAATTTTTTGGGGGGAGGAAAGGGTTCTACATAATTTAAGAAAATATTTTTGTCTCTATATTTTGCTCTTCCGTTCATTATTTTAGTATATTCATCCTTTGTGTTTCCATTTGGACAATTGACTTGAAGAAATTTATGTTCAAAGATTCCTTTTGACATAAGACATATATGAGAGGAAATTAACCTCACCCTATTTAGATTACTTATTTGAATGAATTCAGCTTGCATCCATTTTCAGTATAAAATCAACTTTGGTCGCACATCAAGATATAAGTTGTTCTATGTTTCATGTATAACATGTATATGTGTGTATGTATTTTTTTAAGAAAACATTCTTTCATTTGGGTCTTTATCTTTCTGTTAGGTGTTATTTTGTTTAAGTTAAGAACATTAACTTATAGCTGTTGAGATTTGAGTCAAGGGCATTAATTAAAACTTAATCACATGTAAACTGATTTTCCCAACTTAAATACTCTGTTTTTGAAATGTGATGCACTTGAATTACAATGCAGGATTTTCTTCTTCATTTCTTATTGAAGGAAACATTCTGATAATTAAGAAAAAATAAAAGAATACCTTACATTTTAAAAGAGAATGTCTGAAATTTAGTGTTGCATGGCTTCTTACTATAGCTTATCATTAAAAAAAAAAAAACTTAAAAAACCAATTTACAATGAAACATCTATAAAGCTTTAAAATTGCTCAAGTAGACCTAACCCTAGAAGAGGGTAGACAAGAGGACCTGACTATAAGTTAGCAGATTGGCATTCTTGCCTTAGTTCCATCATGGCTAGGAGGTGTGAGCCTGAGTAAAGTCAATTATGTCCTGCTCTGCTTCCTTACCTGATAAAATGAAAAAGTTTAGACAAGATGATCATTAAGGTCCCTTCTATCTCTAATATCTATGATTATATATTTATTTTATGAATCAAAAGACTATCATCTGAATGATAAATTATGTATGTTTAAAATTTTGTGGAAGAGTCAATTAAATGCTTAGAAAAAATACAAAAAAATAAATAAATCAATAGAAAAGTGAATTACTTCAAAAAGGATCCTTAATATCCATCCACCAAACTTCCCCATGCTCTCTAGTTACACATAAGTATATAGTAACAATTATTGTCTTGATAATATTTTTAAAATACAGAAAATTAATATTAAAAATTTCTTTAGAGTACCATTTCTGAAAATTAAAGATTAAAGGACATTTTTATAGAGATTTACAGAATATTTCTGAGTAATTTTCTCATAAATTGTCTTTGATAAGCTAATTCATAGACAACCATACATTTATAACATTTACACAATAATACAGGGGATTTTCCTATAGTTTTCATGTAATGGAATCAGTCACTCATAACTGCAAAAGACCTAGAGAGATTGCCTAGAGAAATTTTCTCTATTTGGGATTATAAATACATAAACCTTGAAACATGTTGCCATATTATTCAGGAATATTTCTAGGGATTTTACTTCAACACTCCCTTCTGAAAAATATTATCGCTTCAAATTCTAGTTTCACTTTTCCACGTAGACATATCCCACTATGTTGCTTCCTCAATATGTTGATTTGAATTTCCAAAGTCACTTGAAAACTTTCTCACATTTAATATTGTGAACATCTACAAAATCTTTCCTTGACATTTTATTCTTTAAAAGTGAGATGCAATGCAGTACATTTCATTTTACCTAGAATCATCAACATGAATAATTGAGGATAGGTTATGAGGTTAGATAACAACTGAATTCATTCAAGATTATCATTAAAATGTTTAAGCATCAGTGGCAAAAATGGGTTGTTCCAGAATATTTAGGTCATGTGGCTGCACTTAGTCTTCCATATCAAATTTGTGCGCGCGCGCGCGTGCGCGTGTGTGTGTGTGTGTGTGTGTGTGTGTGTGTGTGTGTGTGCTGGGTCTATCAAATACTTGACCCAGTACACACACACAAAAATTTGTTTTTATGACAACCAGTAACATATAAGGCCTGAAAAAACGCTGATATATTTGAGAGAAACAAAAGTCCCTCGAGATTTTGTGGAGAATGGCCTTTAGAGACAAACTTCAGTTTCAGATCAATTAGATAAGGTGTAGGACTCTGTAAGCATCTAGTTGCCTGAAATCTCTCTCTACTTTTTTTTTTTTTCACCTCTCTCTTCTTCCTGAGGTAAATCTGCAGTGTCATGTAAAGGCCACCTTGATGAGGATTTCCCTAGCATTAGCCAGTCCTCTATTGAGTGTCTGTAATGAGCACAGTATCAGGAAGACAGAGTTCATAAGCTGTGCCTTCAGAGACCTGGCCTGAAATGTGCCCAATTAGCTTTTCACAGATCAAGAAATAGCTTTAGTTCACATCTTCTGCTATCATTTGCTTTCGATTTATAAATCACTGCTACTCACCTCAATTGGCTTCTTAAATTCCCAGAAGTGTACATCATGTCACTGGGTAGAAAACCAGTATGCGGAGCAATCCTCAGAAACAAGCTATATTTTAGAAGTTCTAACCATTAAACTATCATAAAATTTGTTTAAAAAGAAAAGGAAGTGAAAGAAATACAGGCACTGCATATTTAAGTGATATCTATGTACACTATTCATACTATTCTGAGATTCTTTGAGTATTAATTTAACTAAACTTTTTTCAGTCTCTGTCTATGGCAGAAAGACTTTTCTACTGTAAAAATTCATAGCCCAATTATGATCTCTGGTGGAAGCAGATAGAGTTGCAATATCCTGAGAGCCATTCTTGTTCTCACTGGAGACCTGAAGATATTGACAAACTGCTCATTCATACTGATCTCCAGTGTTGTACAGTCTCCTTGGTTATTATAGTAACACATCTTACATTTTCCTTTAACCCTACATCTTTACTATGACATATATAAATATGGGTATTAAGACAGTAAAACAATGCATATGATTTTCTCATGTAATATTTTGTCTCCACTTGTATATCTGAATTGCAGCATGAAAACAACTTGAAAATGTGGTAAATATACCTGTTATCATTATTCTTTTTACCTATTAGGTGCTTGACAAGAGAGTCTGTATTTATTTGATTTTTTAAGAGTAATTGTTTGATGAATTGCTTATGTTAGCATAGTAAAAAAAAATTCTAACTATTAAAATCACCTGATAGTAGTAGTTATTTTTTCCCTGATCTTCACATTTCTTTAGAAATACAATCAAGTTTTCTGAATCATATTCTGTCCACAAATGTCAGAAAGATCGTCAAATATAGAAGAGTTTTTGGAAACATTGGCACAACATTTGTTCTTGTCAGATGAGTCTTTTTTTTTTTTATGAACAAATTTCTTTTAACCTAATAGTTTTTGTTTCTGTAACCAAGACTAGATTTTCTAATGATTCAAAATAACCTCTTCATCTTTGTCCTTGGAAAGTACATTATTGTTGAGACTTCTCTTATTCTAGGACTTCATGACAGTTACCTGACTTCTTTCTTTATATAATTTCCAAGATAACATTTCCAATTAGGGAAACCTTTATGAATTGAAAGAGAAAACTCTACTGTGAGATTATGACTAATTTTTGGAAGGAAGGGAAGATTTACATTTTCTGTAACAATTTCACCATGCTCAATTTATTTTTAAGAATTTAATGTAGATTCAGAATTCCCCCACAGATTTTCCTCTCGAAAATGAAAGAGCCTACTATAAGATTCAGGTGAAACCGTTCCCAACCATTCACCAACTGAGACCAATTTCTTAGATTCACAGCAAATCCTTTCACCACACAGAGTCATCTGTTTAGGTTATACAAATATAGTTTCAGGATATCTTGGGATGTGAATTCTATTGAAATAAAGCACATTAAAATATGTCTCTCATTATTAAACACTGTTTAACTCTGTTTAACCTATGAGCTTAGATGGGTTGCATGCTACTGCTGTAGATCACTTCTTAAAATTTTATAGTCATCTATCTGTCATCTATCAATATCTATTTGGGAGAATAATTGAGTCACTCAATATTTATCTTTTAAATCTAAATATTTACTAAAGTCATATCTGTATTCAAATCATAGGAGGAGGAGAAAGAGGACAAAAAGAGTAAAAGGAGTGAGAGAGGAAAAAGAGCGAGGGAAAGCCTAAAGAATGCATTCTGAATCTGTTTGGGGTATTAGCTTATATGAAGTCTTTTGTTTTTTATTAATACTCTCATAAAGATTATGAAATATCTTAATTCTTATTGGTTAGGTCCTAAGAATTGTTCCTGCCATTGGTTATGTTCTATATATTCATATGATTTTATAAAGCATAGTCCAAATTTTAATTTCCTTATTCTTCTCTTAGTTGATTTATATTTAATATTTTTCAGTCAATACAGTTTACATTTTCTTGTAATACTTTATCATTTTTGCACTTAACAATCGATTGTAAACATCGGTGGAGGAGGTGGAGAGAACCTATAACAAATATCACAGTGTATACAAATCAACGATTAGAGAAATATCCTTTAATTGACTATTTTATTGAGTCATCAGTGTTTATATGAGTGTTTAATCCTAGTTGATAGGACATCAAAATAGCCTAAGAGAACATATGAGCACTTTTCTTCAGTGACTCCCTCCCCTCCCCTCTGAGAAGCTATTAACTCTTGTATTTTATACCTCACTACACAATTTATGCCTTTATTCTGTACTAGTTTGCTCAGCATTCTGTCACAATTGACATCTTTTCCTATTAAACTGTAAATTCTTGGAGGAGAAAAAATCTGTTGGAGACTGAGATACACTTTGTGTGTGTGCAGAAGTGTAGGTAGGGATCTGTATCAGTCTCCTTGCTTAAGCAGACTTGGAGGAAATGCACTTTGAAAAAAAATTCTTCTTCTCACTCCCTTGATATTAATGCCTCTCAGAATCTCCTATAAACCTGCATTTTTTTTTCTCTTAATTTATTAAAGAGGGTCACCCAAGGGATATTTCTTTTCTCTGTCTCTCTATTGCATGAAAATACTTCACTTTCTCTATTTGACATGTAGAAATGATATAATTTTGATATTCCTCTGATCTACTGATGCTGGCTATGGGTAAAAGCTGGGAAGATTTTGCTGAGTTCTAAAATATTAAGTAAGGCTCAGGTAAACTTGGAATTTTTCACTGTGTATGAGCAATATTATGTGTTACAAAATACCAAGACCCCAGTCCTGAGAATTCACAGGGAAAATTAAATTTGGAGACAATAGTTATATTGGCGATGCCACTATTAATGTATTCTATTTTCCCCCTAACATATAAATCGTATCATGGATTTCAGGGAGGATAAGCTGTACTGGGTAAGATGGTGAGGAAATGTTGAAATTTAATATAATGTATTATTGTCTTAAATAGAGCTTATGTGAGAAGTTTGCTCAATGACAGATAATTACTAGAATTAGTGGAGTGATCACATTGTAAGGTATAAAAATGTCAAATCACTACATTGTATACCTGAAACTATTATAATTAATATAATATTATATACCAACTATAAATGAAAACTAAATAGTAAACAAATTAATAAAAAATAAATAGTGATTAAATTTCTATAGCTTGACCATATAGTGCCAAAATTATCACAAGATCAATAGAATCTTCTAGGATTACACCCAATCTCAGAGCATATTTATTTTTACTTTGTATTCTCTGTACACACTTTAAATAAGCTTATTTGTCTGATTTACTAGTCTTTTGACCACATTTTCAAAAGTAGGGTAAGAGGAATTGCTGTTAGATGAGATACACAAATAATAACAAGAAGGGAAAATATATAATCTTATAGAAAGACAAGGAAGAAAAATCTTTGACCTCCACTTAAAATAATAGAACAACTTAGTACCATTTAGTGTGCGAGATGGAGGGGAAGAAAGGCAAATATCCCTACATAGCTCAGTGAGACCTTAGACTATAACCATAATACAGTAAAGTTGGTATTCAAAATGAGGACTTCAAAAGGAGTAAAATCAGGCTTAGCAAACTTTATTTGAAAGACAGGATTATTTTTGGAAGATGAACTTGTGATGATGCCAGCATGAGTTTAGGCTAGGTAGGGAACTAGATGTCAAACCAAAAGCATTACATTTACAACATATTTAGATAACAGAATACCTCTGCAAATTCCTAAATACCAAAAGCCACACAGCCTGATTGCCTTTGGTGTCTATGTGGGAAAATGCCAAGGGAAGCAGTAGTGCAAATGATAGACCTGGCAACCCCAAAATATTTAAAGAGAGTACCCTCAAATAGTCAATGGATATTCACTAGTAAGTACAGTGTATCAATATAAGAATATTTGATGGAACTAGGAGAAGTGTGGGCATTCTAATAGTGAGTAAAAGAGAGCCTGTTATGAGTTGATTTTCCACTCATCTGTCACATTTCTTTATGTCTTACTAGAAAGAAATGGTCTTTTGTTCTAGAATATCTTTTAAAGGGTAGTTGTATACCAGTTATCCTGGAAAGAAAGAATAGCATCTCCCTCTGGAACAAAGAGCAAGTTTTTTTATAGTCTTGGAAGATAGATATTGTTCTCCCTCCAGGGCAAAGGGTAGACATGTTCAGTCTCCAGTATAACTAGAATCATGTCTCCCTTTAGAACAAAAAGTAGGCATGCTTACTTTCTATTATAAAAAAATTAGGATCTTAAGCTCAGGGATCCTTTTCTAAACCGCAACCCAGTGTGTGAGAAGGTATCTATCTGGGCCCAGTCTTTCACCCCCATCATCCTTGGGGACAAGGAGAATACACACAAATATGCTAATGTTTATGCTATGTGCTGTACCATGAGTAGTGAAGTTCTTTGTTTCTGACCCAAGAGTTTCACGTTTTTGTTTTCGATTCTTTTTTTTTTTTTTTGATACTCATAAAACTGCTAGGCTAACTTGTTAGCTTGTAAGCCTTGTAAAATCTCAGATGCTTCATAGTTCTTAACAGGCCAATGTCAGGGTCTAAGTTGGCTGGAGCAGTCTAGGGCTTCTTTCCAATATAGGACCCCATACTGAGGAAAAACTAAAAGTGGAATCAAAGTGAGCAGAATAGAGATAACAGAGATGAAGAAAAGAGGAAATCCAGATGAAAGGTTAGCAGATCCAGGAAATATAAGAGCATAGGTCATCATATTTTTTTTTAAAACACTACATGAAAACAAAGATCTCTTTGAAGTTAGAAAGCCTATCTGAACTTTTAACTATCTAAAAGTTTAAGAAAACTAAATTCACACACACACACACACACACAAAATGAGCAAGAGAAAACTATTACAGCCAAATATCACATAAAGTTTAACCTCAAAAATAAATTTTTTACAAGAAAAAAAGAAAGAACCATATCCCAATAGATCAAGGACTTGCAAACTATAGCCCACAGGCCAAATCCAGCCCACCTCTTGTTTTTATAAATAAAGTTTTACTGGAACACAGCCATGCTTACTCGTTTACGAATTGCCTATGACTGTTTTCAAGCCACAATGCAATGTTAAGTATTTGTGATATAGAACATATGGCATGCAAAAGGTAAAATATTTATTCTCTTGCACCTTACAGAAAGTTTGCTAGCTTCTGCTGTTGACAAAGAAACCTTGTCAAAAGTCATGATCGAATTATTTTTAAAATTACAATATATTTCAAAACGAGCTAAAGAACATTAAGAAAATCATACAATATGTGAAAGAACTTAACAAAATTAGAAAAACTCAGAAATAAAGGGACAGAACTCAAGAAAGAATTAGAATTTTTTTTAAAGTCATATTAGAAATAAAGACTGATTTAGGAGTACTACATGAGTAATTAATCACAACAAATGATACTCTAAGGAAATCAAGGTAAGAAGAAAAATGTTAAAAACCAATGAAGAAAGAAAGATGTACAAGGGAAAGCAACAAATATTGTAGATGACAAAGTTCTAATACTTTTTTTTTTCACAGCAATACTTTATCTTAGAAAGAAAATGAAGTTACATATTTAAGATACTTTTTAAATGTGTACCAGGGATTTATATATATATTCCTTAGAATTGAAATATAATTTAAGACCCTTCTTATCTAAAGTTTCTTTTCTCTGACCGTCACAGTAGTCAAACATACATTATTGTCTGAGAGCTCAGCTGCTCCTTCAAATCCTTCCCTTTGCCTCCTCTTCACAAGTATTTCCTCTAATAACTCTCTTGCATATCTAATCTCATCTGCCTCTCAGAGGACCTAGATTACCACGGTCTAGAAATAATGACCTGCCTAGTTGTAAGCAGTTATCAAAATATAAAGTTTTTTAAAATATAAGGTGTCCAATTAAATTAGGATTTCAGAAAAAATAGCAAATAATTTTTAGTATAAGTTATCCTATATGAACCATTTGGGACACATTTGTACTAAAGTTTATTTGTTGTTTATTTGAAATTAAAATTTGACTGGGTGTTTTGTATTTTTATTTGCTAAATCGAGCAACCGTGGTAGAAATAATTATCACACAGATCCAGGTTGTGGTCATAAAAGAAACTAGGGTTTCTTACAGAAATGGCTCAATCTGTATCTGGGATAAAAAAAAAAAAAGGTACTAAATGAAACCTAAAATGTTTTGACATAAATTAGCATGGCAGCTATCAAAGGCTATTAGGATATGTTAAGAGGAATTAAAAGCCAACACTGAAAAGGCTCTACCTGGCCAAAGAAAAAAATTGGTGTTCAATAAGGATAGAAATTATAGTAGATGGGAATTCATTAGATATATTTAAATCCTAATCGGTCCTTTCTGAGGATTACATGAGACCAATTTATTACCATGAAAACTATGTGGAAGAAAATAATCACATTAATTCTGCCTACTTTGGAACTGTAGCACTGATTAAGCAAATTAAAGATGGGAGAAAGCATCTCCTAATAAATAAAATTATTCAAGCTAATGTATAAAAATAATAGGTTAAATTAGTGTAGTACCATATTTGAGTCTTCAAAAAAATAATAATGGTTGTGTTAAGCATCAGTATGCCTCCTGATTAAGGAACACAGCAGTACCTGTAGTCTGGCCAAAGACATCAAGGCTGAGATCTACCCAAGGTCCTGCTGTTCATTTGTGGGAAATACAGAGAAGAGAACATGTAAAGCTGCACCATGACTGTACAATAAGCACCTCTTCCCTGGGGCAAATGCAACAAGACAAGTGCTTCAAGTTATCAACAGATAAATTTTAAGGAAGAGAAAAGAGGGAATTTGAAAGTGGGGAGAATAACTTAATTAAAATGAAGTCAAAAAATATTAATTTGAAAATTGATGACTATTGATAAAAAATATGCCTGAGAAAGCACACTTAAGCAATAAACCATAGAGAAATACAAAGAAAGGATTGCTATAAAAGGACAGTGTTTGTTTTTGGAGAGAGAAAGGACAGACATATGAAGAGGCTTCTGGGTAAGCTAGCAATGCTTTATTCTTTGACGTGTGTGGTAGCTAAAACGGCATTTGTTTTACAATAATTTTGGTGATTTTCTGTTATCTGTGTTTTATTTTAAAATAAAAGTTTAAAAAATGCCTAATAGAGTTCTTGACTCTTTGTAAACACTCAATAAAGGGCGGCTATTGACTATAAAGTAAAAACTAGGGACTACATTTAAAATAATTCCTTCTTTTATTTTATTTTTCTTATGTAATTGATGGTAAACCTTCAGCTCAAGGCCATGCTCTCTTTCCAATGTATGTACAACTACAAAAATTGTTCCAACCTTTCCAAAATATGTTTATAGCACTGAAAGTGGAATGCTAACCTTGTTTATGCTTTTAGAAATCCCAAGACTTAGCAAACACCAAGAAAAACAAGAGATTGTAAGAAGGGTGCTTTATGTTTTGCTGGGTATCTTCATTGCAAGGCCATTAACTCATTTGCATCCTTTTAAATACCATATAGACTTAGCCTACATTGACACCTTGGAAAAAATTGTAGATTGAGGTCTCTTTGTTCAATTCCAAATTTACATGCAAAAAGCAAAGAGTCCCAATTTAAGCCCTCTCTTTCTCAATGGTTGTAGAAGAACTAACAGTCTGTGTGATACAGAGAACAATTAATTCTTTTTAAAAGGTTTTATTACTTCAGGTGGCTATTCCTGTTGCTTTCCCAAACTCAGTGACATGCTTGTTTAAAGGCCTATAGTCTTCGGTATGTAATTTTCTAGCTATAAACTAGGTGTGTAGTTGTGATTCAAGCTGAGTTTCAATTAGGATTAAAAGGATCCCTTCTCCTCACTTGTTTTCAATTTTTTTTCTTTTGTATCACCTGCCTTGGAACTATCTCTGCGTACATTGTCAAATCCTGGCAGAGTGGGTTGTGTCTGACGATCTAAAGGGGATCTTCCATCTGCCAAGGAGTGATAAATCTCTGAATTTGTGCATCCTGAAAAGATATCCCCTTCAAATGCATATTTTCTCCATCTAGAAATGTTTGCAAATTCATCTAGACTCCTCATTGAAGTCATCCCTGCCTACTTCAGTGAAAAGTGATTTTCTGTTTTTTATTCCTAGACTACTTAATTTCTACATTATGCATTGGTCACGTATCATTTATTTTCTTATATCATTAGCTATCACACTAGCATTCTAGAATTCTTTCCACTCTACCACTCTAATGAGTCCATTCCCATTTTTGAATTTTTCCTGTGAATAATAATAGTGAAAATAATAATAACTCACATTTATAGACTGCTTAATGTGAATCAGGCACTGTCTAATGCTTTAAATGCAATAATTCTACAGAATAGATGCTATCTATACCTTCATTTTGAATCATGTAAACTAAAGCTTAAAAGATATTATCTAAGTATCTGCACCTATTTAGAAGCATAACAGGAATTTAAACCCAGGTAATTTTATTGCAAATATCTTTATTAATATCTGTCTCAGATCAAAAGCCACACACACACACACACACGCACACAAAAGGTGTCTCTTCAATTTAATCCATAAGATTTTATAGAGTGCCTGACATGTTGATTTTTACCTGGCCTAAAATTGCTGTTTAATATACCTTAAACTCTGTGTATGTGTCTGTATGCGAGTGTGTGTGTAATTTAAATGGGGACTGCAGCCAAGAAATTAAGAGAAGGCTGAGACTCAGAAGAGAAGCAATGGAAGAATTAGGAAACATCATCGAAATCAAAGATATGTAATTAGAGGCCAAGGCTAAAATCTTCCACACCCTTGTATTTATTAGTACTATATGTGGAAGTGATAGTTGGAGAGTGAAGAAGGCTTATAGGGAAAACATTGATTCATTTGAAATATGGTGTTGGAGGAGAGTTCTGCAGATACCCTGGCCACCAGAAAGATGAACAAGTGGGTCCTATAGCAAGTAAAGCCTAAAACATCACTGGAGGTAAAATGACAAATCTGAAGTTTTCTTATTTTGCACATGCCACGAGAAAGCATTGTTCTTTAGAAAAAAAAAAAAAACAGTGATGCTGGGAAAAATAAAAGGCAGCAGGAAAAGAGGAAGACCAAATATGAAATGGATTGATTCCATAAAAGAAGTTGTAGCTACGAGTTTACAGGAGCTGTTAAGAACAGGACATTTTGGACATCACTCATTCACAGGGTTACCAGGGTGGAAGCGGAGGGGAGCAGGGAATCAAAGACGGGAGAAAATAAATGAAGGGACACAGTACCTGTTCACTTACATTTAAGTTATTTTCTCATTTTTTCCAGTACAATTTATTTTATATAAATAATTGTTTTTGTAAATATGCTTCTAAGAGAAATGCATGAAGCAAGATACAAACAAAATATAGAAACTTCTATTTGGGCTTTAAATAATCTTATTATGATAATGTAATGGTTCTAATCTTGGGTGTGTCTCAGAATCTCCCACTCTAGTTTCTCATTTTGAAGATTCTGATGTCATAGGGTGGTGTTCAGGAGTCTGAATTTTTATCTAGATTCTAGTTGGTTCTGAAGTAAGAGATCGAGGGGTCACACTTTGAGAAAAAAAATGTAGGAGTCAAGAGATCAGAAAAATCTGAGAGTCACAGATTCAAGAACTACTTGAAATATAGCTAACTTCTCTAAACTTTGGTTTCCTTTGCTGGAAAATGCTTAATAATAATGGCATCTGACTCATAATGTTGTGAGAAAATACATGAAAAATATTTAGCCTGGTGTATAAAAAATGATAATTGGCGTTATCAAGAAGTGGGAGTGGTATTATTAACAGTTGTTAAAATATAGGTGTTCTTAACATTATATGACCTTAGAGAATTATAAATTAAAACAGCAATGAGATACCACTACACACCTATTAGAATGGCAAAAATTCAAAACACTGACAACATCTAATGCTGACGAGTATATGGAGCAAAGGGAACCCTCACTTATTGCTGGTATGAATACAAAATGGTACAGCCACTTTGGAAGACAGTTTGAAAGTTTCTTACAAAACTAAACATATTCTTACCATATGATCCAGCAATCATATTCCTTGGTATTTACCCAATGAGTTGAAAACATGTCCACACAAAAACCTGCACAAAGATATTTATAGCAGCTTTATTTATAATTGCCAAAACTCACAGACCACGTTACAGTTTAGTAGGTGAATGGATGAATAAACTGTAGTACAGTCATACAGTGGAATATCATTCTCCAGTAAAAAGAAATAAGCTATCAAGCCATGAAAACACATTGAATAACTTTAAATGTATATCACTAAGTGAAATAAGCCAATCAGAAAAGCCTACATAATGTATAATTACAACTGTCACATTCTTGGAAAGGCAAAATTATGGAGATAGTAAAAAGATCAGTGGTTTGGGGAGGACAGAGGGAGGAACGAATAAGTGGAGCTACAGGGATTTTTAGGGCAATAAAACCATTCTATATTACACAGTAACAGTAGATATATATCTTTATACATTTGTCAAAACCCGTAACATATACTACACAAAGAGTGACCCCTAACATCAACTATGGTGGTTACTTAAAAATAATATATCAATATTATCTCATCAATTGCAACAAATATACCATATTAATGCAAGATATTAATGATGGAGGACTGTACACACTTGAGGCAGGTGCAAGCTATATGGGAACTCTGTACTTACAGCTTAATTTTTCAGTAAACCTAAGTCTGCTTTTAAAAATAAAGTTGATAATTACAAAACAAAATAAGAAAATAAATTAGGTATTATTTGCTGAAATATGAAAATGTGTAATCAAAGAAAGAAGACTGGCTTTAAACTAAGACAGCACTTACCCTAGTGCTGAAAAATACAACTGGATTGAGAGAAAGAGAGCACGAGTGAGAGAGAGAAAGGAGAGAGGGAGAGAGGACAGGAAGAAGAAAGGAAGGAACCTATCTCAGAAATACATTTTATATTGATTATTAATTGAAATGTTAATGTGTTGGGTTAAATTAAATATAATATTAAATAAATTTCACATTTTTTTTTTACTTTATCGTGGCTATCAAAAATATAATTATTTATGGCTCGCATCGTATTTCTTTTGGACAGTGCTGACCTATGAAATGCTTAGCAATGTTTCGGGCATATAATAGTCTTTCCAAATGTCTCTTAGATACTCATCAACGTCCTGACTTTATTGTAATGATCTATCATTATTTTTCTTAATTAGAGTCAGTTTCTTTTTTATTATTGCTCTTTTCCCTTGATGAGTTTAAATAAAAAATTAAGGCTAGTTTAATCCTTTGGACTTTACCTCAGTTCTCCGTCTGATCTTACAACTGAAATTTCCCAGTCACCACCTCTGGACTGAAGTCACCTACAGAGCTCTTGTTGGTAACTTGCCAGTATAATCTTGAGTCAGTGACAGTGCTGCTGGGTTTCTGATGTGTACCTTTTCTCCTATTCCTGAATATCCTATCAAATAGCCACATCCCAGATTTCTCTTGAAATATTCAACTTTCAGAACAGGGTATTTTTTGTTTGTTTGTTTGTTTGTTTTTTGCCTTATACCCTATATTAGTTTCTGATGCTGTGTAACAAATTACTAAAAACTTAGGGACTTAAAACACATTTAATATCTCAGATTTTGTGATATAGGGATCCAGGCATGATTTATCTGGGTCCTCGACTATGGATCTAAAATGTTGAACTCAAGATATTGTCTGGGCTGTGTTCTCATCTGGAGATGGAACTAGGGGAAAATCTGCTTCTGAGCTCACTCGGTTTGTGATAGTTCACTTCTTTGTTACTGATGAATGAAGATACCAGTTTCTTATAGATTCTTGGCTGAAGGGTGCCCTCAGGTCAACCCACAGTTACTCCTGCATGTGACCCTCTTCATAGGAACATTATAGCACTGCTATTTGCTTCTTCAAGTTCAGCAGACTATCTTGCTCTGGTTTGCTAAACTGGAGTCTAATATAGTGTAACATAAATAAGGGAGTGACATCCCATCATCTTTTCCATATTCTACCAGCTGGAAACAAATCTTGGATTTTGCCTGCACTCAACAAGGGGTTATAGAGGGCTTGATTACTGGGAGTCATACTGCTTGGGTTTCTTCCTTTTCCACTAGCCCTTCTCATGTTTCTCTTTGGCTCAGGCTTATATAAACCAGTTGTTCTGTCTCTTGATTTCATTTACTCAGATGGACTGGATCTCAGGCACCTACTTACTGTCAGGTCTTTTCTATTTGCTTACTGATAGCTTGGGAATCTTCCTTTCTGTTGCCTTCCATTTTTTCTTCTTCCTCTTTACCATTTCATTTTCCTTCCTGCCTTTCTTTTACTTCTTGAATAAGCTTCTATCAAACTGCTCTTCCCCAAAATAATAGCTATAAACTCTGGACAAATCACACACACAAAAAACAACTACTTGAAAGCAATGGAGAATGATAAAAACAGACAAATTCTGGAAAGAAGTCAACACTTGGAAGAAGGGAGCAGCACTGGGTGAGTTTTCCATTTCAGAGCATCTAGACTAAAGAAAGGCTTCAGCTTGCACCTTTCAAGGAAGTTAAAACATGATTTAAAAACTTGCTTGATTTTCTAATTGGCCCATGAACTCTACATATGTAGAGTAGATTTCAGACGGGTTACCTAAGAATATAAGATTTTACTATATTTTGAGCTTCTACCAAAAAACAGGATTTATAGTTTGAATCCAGTCAAGTTAGTTGCTTTATGAAACAAATAAGATATTTACACTTTTTTGGAGGAATGCAATAAACTCCAAAGTCTCCATCACATAATATCTGGAATGTCCAGAATATAATAAAAATATCCAACATATGAAGAAACAGAGAATGTAACATTTTGAGGATAAAAGAGAATCAATACTGACCAACTATATTAATAATTGCAATAGATGTCAATGAACTAAACTTTTGATTAAAAACCAGAGATAGCCAAAATGGATTAAAAAACATCCTATTATATTATGTTCATAAAAGATGTAAATATAAAGACACGTATAGGTCGAAAGTAACAGTAAGCATAAGAAGGTTGAAGTACCAGGTTTAATATCAGATAAAATATATTTCAAAACAAAAAATATTATCAGAGATAGAGGAGCATTTTATATTGATAAAGTTTTAATTCACTAAAGGCATAAGAATCATAAATTTATATACATCTATATTTGTTTGTTAGGGCTGCCATAACAAAATACTACACACTGGGTGATTTAAATCACAGAAATTAATTTTTCTCACAAGTTCGATTTCTTCTGAGTTCTCTCTTCTTTATCTTCATGTGGTCTTTCTTCTGTGTCTGCCTGTGAACTCATCCCCTCTTAAAATGATATCAGTCATATTGGATGAAAGCCCACCCAGATGACATGATTTTATCTTGATTATCTCTATAAAGGCTCTATCTCCAAATATAGTCACATTCTGAATACTGGGGTTTGAGACTTCAAAACATGAATTTTGAAGAGACACAATGCAGTTGATAAAAATGTCTTATATTTCTAAATACACAAAGAAAATGTGAAAAACATTTAAGGGAGAAATATACAATTCTAGTTGGAGATTTTATTAGTCCTCTTGCAGGAATTAATTGAACTAGATACAAATAAAAGGTGAAGACTCTGATGAGCTCAAAAATGGCATCAATACCTTGACCTAATTAGTATTTATAGGACATACACTCAACAACTACATATTACTCTCTCCTTATCTCCTTCTGTATACAGAGTCAAAATTGCTTTTTTTAAAAAAAAAAAAATTTTTAAATTGGCCAAGTTTTTAATAAAAAGCCTACATAGTAATCTTGGGCCAGGGTAATAAAAATGAAATGATTCCTTTTTTTGAATCCTAACCTATCCCAGCCTATCTATGTGAGAATGGTCAAAGAATAAGATCCAATTCATAGTAAAGAGAAATCCTAGAAAAAGGGAAGGTGGTGATATTAACACTAGAAGTATGGGTCAGAGTGAAGTATCCTGGTCCCAGGATATTGGTATTTCTAAAAACATGTTTGTGTTCCCAGGTCCTAGAATTGTAGGGGCTGGGCGGTTACAGTGTTTTAGGGGCTTCCCACCTTCCTGCAAGTAACTGAGTGGGCCAATCAAATAACTTTATGTTAAAAAGTCTTACTGTTTTAAATGTTAAACATTATACCATGCGAAATTTACCCTTACAATTATCTGACATAAAACAACATAGAGGATCCTAGCATAACAGGCATCTGTATTTTCTTCCATCACCTTGATTGATGCAGTGCAAAATGGAACTGGAACCAGGCTATGGAGAAACAAAAACCATCCTCCTGAGACTACTTGAAGAACTGCAGATGGAGTCTACGGATTGGCAGAAGCTGTATTGGAGGGACTTCCTGCCCTCTGTTTTTATTGTGATGAAAGAATAGAATGCGATGCACTATGGAACACTTGAGTGTCTGGGAAGATTGTAAAAAAAAAAAAAATTGTTTAATTCATGATGCTATGTACCTTTATGCAATAAGATCATATAAATTATCTGAAGTTCAGAAGACTGAACTTTATTGAGGCATGACCACCCTCAGTAGGATCAAGGCTATTGGACTCTGTATGTGGCATAGTTAGGATCCCAGTGCAATTTAAACCTATTGTGCTTTCTTTGACATTAGAATTCATAGCCTTGTGGAAGTTGTGCTATATCTTGGATAGTGCTCTATTTATTGATCAGATCCATTTATTCTTCGCCATTTATTTCATTTCATATTTCATTAATTCTTCAGGTCTGTTGAGCAAGTCTGTTCTACCCAGGCATCTTACAATGCCCTAAATTATCTCCTTAGCTTGGAAGGGTCATTGCTAGTATTGATTTAATAATCATAATGAACCATTACTTCCAGCTAGCTATATATTTTCTTTGTTTTCATAACTAATGCCTCAACATATGAAAGGAGCTATAGTTTGTCTGCTGTGTGCTAGCAAAAGGCTATCCTAATAGGTATAAATGGTGTATCCCTCTGCTTGTCATTCATTGCTCTTCTACCTTACCCAGGGCAATTCTAATCAGTTTTACGGCACCATATTCATCCTTAGCTGTCATGGTATGGCCTACTGTCCCTCCCAAGACCAGGCAATTTTCTAAGGCGAGTAAATACAGCAAGGTGAACTAGAGTCAGTATCTCCAAAAATCTCAAACCCAAGGATAGAGGTCTCAACACTGGGTTTTGTTTAAGAGTAGCGGAATGCTAAAGAAAAGAGGGTCAAGGTCCCTGGCCCTTAAGAAAAGCTCAAGTTCAACTTCGGAGACTGGACTCAAACTCACATAACTAGTAGATCTAGGACACACCACTTCCACCACCAAAGTTAACAGTCTTCTCTTGGAATAAGAAAACACTACTCGGAAGCAGCTTTAAAGAGAAACTGAAGTAGACCAAGAACTCTCAAAGACTTCTGGAGCTGGAGACCTGAGGGACTGTAGCTTTGTCTCCTCCTCCAGGTGCAGCAGTAAGAACAGCCAAGAAGCAGTCCCTCTTTCTTTGAATCCTGAGACCAAAGTAGATCTCTAGAGGGGTACTCCAGTCAGCCCTTTCTCTGGGTGCTTCTGGGCTCTGCCACACCCACCTTTGCTTTTTAGTTTGTTTCAGCAATAACTTTCTTCTTTGAAACAAAGTGCTGATATGAAATTTCTAAACTTGGTCTGCCTCTGTTTAGACCAGCAGTATTGGCGTTCATCTGATCTCCATTCCTGTGGCTAATTTCCTGGGTCCAGGTTACCTATGAGTCACATTGTTTTGTTCCCAGCCTCTGACTCTCTGTATTTAGAACCTTGAGCTCTGGTTAGCAGAAGCTTTCCCTGAATTTCAGAATCCAGACTTCTACCACCCTTACTTGAGCCCTTTTGTGGCCTTGCTTGATTAACTGATCACTGCAGAAAGCAGTGAATGATTTTTGCAAAGCCCAGGATTATAGGCAGTTGATGAATTTTAAACAGGCAAAAGGAGTACAGCCTTTAAAGCAGAAATAATGTGTTATTATCTGACTCTTTTGATAGAATAGAAATCCTTGAGAACAAGAACCGTGTCTTATTTAGCTATGGAGTACATAGCTCTTTACCTATCATAAGTGCTAAAAGAATGTTGGATGAATGAAAGAATACAAGAAAACATCTGTATACAGGATAGCATGGACTGTATCTTCCTGAAGCTTACAATTCTTAAAGTGTTTCTTTCCAGAATCTAATGTATTATTGCATAGATAGTATCTACTTAAACAAGTTATGAAACTCCTATCTTATGCCAAAATACTTGGAAACATCTTTTCATCTTCTTCAGATAGAAATGACTGTAGATAAAGCAAAATGTTAGCTCTATCCCAGGCTAGTTTTGTTAGCTAGGTGAATTATTTAACCTAATTTTCCTCATGCCTAAAAACAGAGCTAAGAGTTTCTATCTCAAAAGTATGCTAGAAGGATTAATTAAGATAATATATGTAAAGCAGTAAAAGCAATGTCTGGGACAACATGCATTCTGTGAATTTTCTTGTTCCTCCCTTCATAAATTTCAAATTTCTTGGCATTACTTTGAGAATGTTCCTCAAAGAAACTTTTTTCTCTTGCATTTACATTAGTGATTTCCATGTTGGAAAAGAGCTTTGAGAATCAACTAAGGAATTTTCCAAGTCACTCACTTTGCACCCCACCCCCTTACCACTGCTATAATGTGTAGACAGCAAAATATTTCCAAGTGATTTTGATAGCCTTAACCATTTCATCAAACATCCATTCTTTCTTGTCCTATTCAATAGTTTTCATTCTTGGCTGAATGTAAGAATCCCCTGGGAAATTGACAACCTCTGTTAGATGTTAGGGCTATCTGGTAATCTTACAATAAGTCTCTATTTCATTCATTTTTCTACTTTCCAAGAAAATTACATCTCCTCTATCCTGAAGGTCCAATAGGCACCTCAAAATTATCATGCCCAAATACAGACTCTTTATTTATCTCCCTCCCATCACCTGCTCTGTTGCAGTAAATGACAGCTCCATCCTTCTAATTATTTGGTAGAGACAACTTGGAGTCCTTGATTATTCCTCTCTTCACTTTTCTCCCCTCTCACATACCATATGCAATTTACCAGTAAGTTCTGTTAAGTCTCACTTCAAAATAGATCCTGGATTCAGCCATTTCTCACTACTTCCACTGCTAGAGACTTGATCCAAACTATAAGCATCTTTTATCGGGATGGTTGTGAAAGTGTGTATTATCCCTTCCTATACCCTTGCTCCCCTTCTGTTTTGCAGTCAAAATAAGCTATTTAAAAGAGAAGCCAAATTATACCATTCTTCTACTTAAAGGTGTCTGATGGCCTCCTGTCTCAGTGAAAGCTAAAGACAAATTTCTTATAATCATCCCAAAAGTTATCACTAATTTGGATCCATTGCTGTCACTTCTTTTGAGCCATTATCTCCCATCATTCTCTTCTCGCTCACATCCCTGCAGACTCACTGTCCATCTTGCTGATCTTTAAACAGAAACTCTCTGATCTTCCCTGCTATTCCCTCTGCCAGGAACATATTTCCTTCTAAAATCAGCAATACCCATTGTTGACTTCCTTCATGCCTCCATCAAAAGCCACTGTGCCAGGAAAATCTTTCCCGATTACCTTCTCAAAAATAGCATTACTATTACTTTCTGCAGTCTTTATTCTGATTCATTATCTTCGTAAAATTCATCACCACCTAGAATGCATTTATTTATTTGTTTGTTTGTTTGTTTGTTTATTTGCTTATTATCTCTTTTTACTTAGTCTAACATAAACTCCACACCTCAAAGTCTTTGTCTTTTTTGTTCAATTCCATGTCCGAAGTACCTAGTGGGATCCCCCTGCCACTGGGAGGCATTTAATAGATATGTGTGTATCAGGATGTATGAATGCCCTGTCCTCCCCAGTAGGATCCAGTGTCCTAAAGCTCAATTTTCTGTCCTAGAATCCTTTGTTAGGGGCAAAGAGGATCACATCTTTGATCCAAGAATCAACTAAGGAATTTTCCAAGTCACTCAGGCCAATTCATTGATCAAGTCCACTGTCTCAATGGTAGGAGATTGATTTATGTATCATTAACACAGAATCATCAAGATATTTTATAACAAAATACTCATAAAATTTTATTATTTCTGCTTCTCAGATTTACCTCCCAATTATAGACTATCCTTTAGATCTCTAGATGTAAACCGGAAGCACCTCCTCGCACTTATTTTTTACCTCTGGGCAGCATTGAAACTCAATTTTCTCTCTTGCTTGACAAAACTTAATTTATCAAGCCTTTGATACTTGGCCCCAAATGTCCATTTTATAACAAATATTTTAAGATGATTATTGTTAGCTTTATAACCAAATGCTTACTATATATTTCATTGTCTTGGTAGTTTTGCCTGGTATTTTAAAATATGAAGCTTTTAAGGTGTGTGCGTGTGTATGTGTGTTTATGAGAGGGAGGAGAGGGAAAAGGAGGATAAGGATGAAGATGAGGGAGACAGAGAAACTGAAAATGTCTTCCCAAAGTCCTTTGCTGATTTACACTAAATAACTTAAAACCTGAAAACAAAATCTATACACTTCCCTATTATTTTTGTCTCTGACACCATCTTATAACACAAGTTCTATAGTAGCAACATATATTTCACTTACGTGATTAAAATTTTTAACACAAAGTCTCCTGAATCCCTTTTCAAATATAATATAATATGCCATAAATTAAATGAGACAATTGTTCTGTTCTTTTTGCATATATTTTCAAGTTCTCTGTTATAATTGCTGGAATGGTTGCTATTTTAATCCTACTATAATGTCTTTGCAAACACCCTCTTGGAATATAGAATTTTCTAGAAAGAATATAACTCTCAATCATATTTGAAGGAGAAATGAAGATATTTAGATAGTAAATCTGAATGTATCACACATATCAGTTTTTTCCTTTACTATCAATTTGAAATTTATTTTTTTATGACCTGGAGCTATTGATAATTTTAAAGACATTTTGTTCAGATATAAGCAATCAGAATTTATTGTAAATTGTGAACCAAGGAAATATACATAAATTAAACATAATCTAACAAAGTCATGGAGTTTAAATCCTGATAAATAGATAGTGATTAAGGCTTCTGATAATATCTTCAAATGCAACCCTAGATGTGAAAGTTATTAATATATAATGCTTCCCACTGGTTTATAAAACTGTCAGTTAAAAAATATTAAATCACTCTAGTATCTTAACTGTGGTATTGCTTGTGTTCTAATAAATAAAAAAAAAATGTATTTGTGTTTTATTTTCCAAAGTGAAATATATAGCAATCACTCTCACTCATGAAAATTATTTATCTTGTGAGTAATTATGTCTATGTTTATCTTTTAAAACACTGTTGAGTAAAAACATTGAGTTAATATAAATTAAAGCAAACTGTAAATGTGTTCTAGAAGAAAAATACTATTCTTCTTAAATGTATGTGCAACAAAAATGCAAATCAGCCCTAATTTATTTTCAAAATGCCACTCTTTTAACCAATATAATGCACAATCAATTTTAAGTACCAGGCTGGATGCTTTATAATGCTGCTCTAGGGAAGACACACAATTTTTCATTTTATTTTCAACACAGTTAAGTTGTATCCTCAAATAATCTATGAACTTCTGATTAACCAGATCCCATTTTCCACCCTCTGTCCCAGATTAAATGCAGTGATGTGTTCAATAGGATACTAAAAAAATTGATAATATTTTTTTTCTTTTTCCTCCAGATATTCACCCTAGCCCCCCATGTAGAGTGGAAATCAGGCATAGAAAGAATATATATATATATATAACTTTTGAAAAAACAAATTAAATATAAAACATTTCAGTTTTATAAGTTTCATCTTAATGCAGTGTAATGCATAACAGTGACTCTGCCAGTCTTACATCATATTCTTTACTGTTTCCTTCTTAAGCTCTGAATATCTGTATCACTATGTTGGTTATGAAGCAGTGACCCTCATTTCTCAGTGTAAGTCTGGTCTAGCCACATGTGACATTGTGGGGAGTATTAGCAGCCTAAGTCTCATAGTTGAATAGAATCTCGCATTAATACTTTGTCTAATAGTCTAATAACACTTGTGTCTGGAATGGAGTTGGTTGCATAAGCTCTAGATCACAACATTCTGCTTACCCTGACTTTATTTAACTATCCAGCTACCCTGTCCCTTGATAGGCTAAATGGGTCTACTAAAGGAGCTGGGGCAGGAGGAGATGAGAGGAAGGGCAGATGCGGAGAAAGAAGAGGAAGGATGCTACCTCTTGTAAACTTAAAAAAAAAGTTGCTTGGCAGCAACAATCTCCCTGTCTAAAATTAGAGGCCTAATTTTATATCTATAAATATATTAAAAAGCAAGTCAAACTTAAAAAAAATAATAGTCCACTGTGAATGGACTTTTCCTTCCAAACCATAGTGCTAGTCAATGTCTTCTTAACTAGAGCCTGACTTCATTTATTGTCTGGTTCACCTGCTGTTAGACATTCCTTGAGAGTGAGCCTAGTTACCTTTCATACCTAGCCTGGTCAAACACTCTGCACAGAGTAGTGCAGATCACTCCTTTTCTTTCTTGTGTTGGTAGCCTCTGTAGTCTCGGTAATTGGCCAGCCTCAAACCTGCCACATCTTGTACCTCCTCACCAATCTTTTGGCTGAGGGGCTAGCTTGCCTCAGACTACACCCTTTCCTCCGCTGATACACTAGTTCCCTGCCAGATGGCTCAGTCAGATAGATGTACTAGACAAATCGAATCCCTGGCCAGGGTTGGAATTATTTCGCTGCACTCCCTAAAGCTCTATTTATTTATTGTATTAGTTGTAATTCTATCATTCCCTATCAGAAAATGAAAACTCAAATAGATGCCCTTCACATACAAAGGTGATGCCGGATATGCACTTTGAGTTGATTTTTTCATTAGTACAAATGACCTCCCCTTCTCACCCACTTTACTCTCCCTCCCTCTCACAAACCAGCACAAAGTTTGAATACTAACTGCTCTGGCATCTTGTTGAAAGAGAGTGAAGTCATCTGGACTATGTAGGGGAGTAGCTACCACCTGCACCTAATGCTAAAAACACTAAGCTAACTGAATCTTGGACCCAAATAAAATAACACCTAATTTATCCCACATCGTTGGTAAAGAAAATGTTTTCGTTAAGTGAAAATACTTTTAATCTATTTTGAATGGACAGTTTCTAAAATTATTACATTTCTCTCTTCTTTCTTACACTGAGGATTTGAAATTGAATGACTTTGGTTAACATCAATTTCTGTGCTATGCTCCCAAAGATTATTAGCATAGGCGCAATTATTGGCTCCTAAAATAGGTATCATCATACAAATTGGCTCCCTAAATCTCTAAGTCTGGTTTATGGTTTTTTCATCTATCCCTCTGCAGCTTTTGCTTTTGCTGATTTCTAGCAGCGTTTACCCTTTTAATCTGTTTTGACCTGGGAAATGAGACAGCCACGTTTGGTTGAATAGATCATAACATAAAAATACATTGGTTCTGACTGAGTGCCTGAGGATATCTCTTGAGAATATATACATGAGCTTTTAGGGAGAATAATTTTTTAAAATATCATGGCCTTACTTTCTTGCTCATGGTTATAGCTTTGTCCAGTTGATGTGGCCCTGCAAATACTATAATACATAAAAGCTGGGAAAACATTGCCATTTGTTCCAAATATCTTTACAGCACATCCACATTGTCACAGAAATACTGAAACAGAACTCACACAGGTGTTCTCTTTCAATCATTAACTCCCACACATTTTCTCTAATAGATAATTTAACACACATAGGTATGTTTAGAGGGATCTCAGTGTATTTAGAATACTCCTCAGAGTTTTTGCTGCATAGTGATTTGCATTCACATTTTTGTTTTCTTTTCAGGATAAATCAAGTATCTACTGTTTTGTACCTTAAAGTTTGATCCATGAAATACCCCTCAAAGACACAAGACATCTCCTTTTTTCATCCCAGTTCTTTCTACTCCTCAAAAATAAGAAAACTTGCCTTTGATTTTTGAGATGGAAGTCAAGAAGGCTTTTTGCTGAATGGTCTGGGATTATGCATAAAACATTAAACATTTAATATCCAGCCTCAAAAACTCACAGAAAGTGATCTCCTGGGCTAGGTTGGTGATTTTATATTACCACTCAATTAACTGGAGAACAAAAGAGACCCCAATTTACTGTGTTCAGGTCAACCTCATGAGGTGAGAGAACAAAAATTCATTGCACTGAGACCATAAATGATTTCATTGAACTTGAAAATGGTTCATTTTATTTTATTTTAATTAAAATTATTGCAGTGACATTGGTTAATAAAATCAAATAAGTTTCAAGTATACAACTTAATAACTGCATCATATTGTATGTTTACCACCCATACTTAAATTTCATCCTGTTACCAAATATTTGACTCCCTTTACTCCTATCTACCTCCCTCCTTCCCTTTCCTTCTGATAACCACTAATGTACTTTCTGTGTCCAGAAATCTGTCATGTTTGTTTGTTGCTTTCAGTTTTATATCCCACATATAAATGAAATTATATGGTTCTCAACTTTTTCTGTTTGACTTATTTCACTTAGCATGCTAATCTCAAGATCCATCCATGTTGTTGCAAATAGTAATATTTCATCTCTTCTTATGGTTGAGCAATATTCCATTGTATATATGTACCACATCTTCTTTATTCAATCATCTATCGAAGGATACTTCGGTTTTTCCAGGTCTTGGCCAATTGAATAATGCTATAAACATGGTGGTGCATATATCTTTTTGGATAAATGTTTTTAAGTATTTTGGGTAAATACCCAGAAGAAGGATTACTGGGTCATATCGTAATTCTATTCTTATTTTTTTGAGTAACCTTCATACTGGTTTTCTCAGTAGCTGTACCAATTTACATTCCCACTAGAAGTGTATGAATGTTCTTTTTCCCCCCCAAAACCTCTCCAACACTTATTATTTGTCCTGTTGATGATAGCCATTCTAACAGGTGTGAAGTGATATCTCATTGTAGTTTTGATTTGTATTTCCCTACTAACTATGAAGTTGAGCATCTTTTTATATGTCTGTTGGATATTTGTATGTCTTCTTGAAAGAAGTGTCTGTTCAGATCTTCTGCCTATTTTTTAATTGGATTTTTTTAATCATTAGGTTATATAAGTTCTTTATATATTTTGGATATTAGTCCCTTATCAGAGGCTTTGTTTGCAAACATATTTTCCCATTTGGATGGTTGCCTCTTTGTCTTGTTGATGATTTCTTTTGCTGTGCATAAGCTTTTTAATTTAATATAGTGCTATTCATTTACTTTTGCTTTTATTTCCCTTGCATTTAAGGTCAAATTCATAAAACCCTACCTAAATCCAAGGTTAATGAGTTTAGTACCTATATTTTCTTCTTTGTAATTTATTTTCTCAGGTCTTATATTTAGGTCTTTGATTCATTTTGAATTGATTTTGGTGTATGGTGATAGATAGTAGCCTAGTTTCATTCTTTTTCACATGGCTTTCCAATTTTCCCAGCACCATTTTTTGAAGAGACTTTCCTTTCTCTGTTGTATGTTTTTGGCTCTTTGGTTGCAAATTATTTGCTCATATACATGGGGGTTTATTTCTCCATTTTAAACCATGAACAGTGTTTTAACAGGTTAGCCATTTGACCCAGAGGATTCTCACAAAGTTGGTGCCTTCTTTTCTTTTGGGATATTAAAAATGGAATGTAAAACCTGAGGTGTTTTTAATAAAACATATGAGTGAGTGTTACCAATCAAGAAAGCTATAATCAATATATTCTCCAAATGCGGTCAGTATACAAGGAGGTAAATTGAGAGTTCATGAAAAATACACATATTTGAAAGGAAGGAAGGAGCAGGGGAAGAAAAGCTGTGCAAAAAGAAGAATAAAAACTATTAAGTTCTATTTACTCTCATTACCATTCTACTCTACTTTTCACAATCTCTAGACTGTGCTTCATCATAAAAATTATAAGGGGAAGGCACATGAATACAGTGAGATACAGGCCACATCCCCTTCTCAGGGGAGCTGTAAAGGAGTAGAACTCTATAAGAGCAAGACCATCTATCCCATAGCATGTTGGACTGACTTACAGGACTGCTCACCTTTCTGTGTCCAACATCTAGTGTGCTGTCTGCCTGATCAGTGTAGTACTTGCATGCCTGTTTGAGGTAATAAGTAGAAGTCTTCACTACTGTTTTCTTTTTCAGTATTCTCATCCAGCCATGATTACTGCTCCTACCCTGGGTTTGAAGTGAAAGTATAATTTCACAAATTAGTGCTAACCGTCCTAGTTTATGTTTAGTTAGAATAGCAGTGTGGAAGGTTCCCTCCCTCTGCCTTGGCTAGACCATGGCACTGCATCTCCTCTCTCAGAATTCTTCTTTAATTTTATATAAAGTCTTGTCCTAAAATGCACTTATCCTGCTGTATTATGAGTTTAAATTTTTCCATTACTAAAATAACAAAATGTAACATAATGCAATGAAACCACTGTTCGCATTGTGGTGTGTTTCCTTCCAGTCTTTTTTTTTTTTTTTTTCCCTCTAAAAATGCACTTATCCTTGACCCTGTAGATACTGTAAATATTTTATTATCCATTATGCTTTTACTCTGATCCTTTTGGATGAAGGCCCTATTTGCATCACTGTGTCCTCTTTGTATTTTGAGTTGTTGGGGACAGCATATGCTAAGTGGGGTGGACAAAGACTTAGAATCAGACAAGCAGGTTTAAATTCTAGCCTTAACAAGTAAGATGCATAAGTTGGGCAACTTACTTAACCTATCTTTGTCTCATTCTCTCCATCTAAATGTGATTATAGTCAAAAACATTCCATATGATTGTTTCGAATATCGAACATTGTTTTAAATATCAACGGTCTGTGTGCACTACCTCACCAGCTGCGTCATGCAGAGCAAATATAATAAATATAATTTCCTTTACTCATGTCTAGAGGATAGGGTCCCCGTTGTTATAATAATTTGGGGTTCACTGATGGGTAGCATATATACAAAATTACCTATTAAGAGATGTTTTATTGGATATTCAAGAATAGGATAGTAAATCAGTCATTTCTTTATAAAAATTTCTGTGAATTTGTGCTAATGTCTTTATATCAAAGAATTATTATTCTTTATTAGATCTCATAAAAGAAAATTTTCTAATCCTGTACTCATTCTTCTAGATACTTAACTGTACTCAAGATCAACATCCTCAAAAACAAAGCAAATAATAACAAAATTCTCATATTTACCAAATGTGTTTTCAAAGGAGAATAGTATAATGTTCTTTAAAATGTTCGTTTTAACTAGTTGTTTATTAACATGGGGACAAAACAATCCCTCGAGTCTGATGAGTGTTTGATAATAATGTATTAAAAATCATTCATCAATTTAGCAAGCATTTATGGATTATCCAGTATAATAGAACTCAGTGCTAGGAATTGTAGGGCAAATACAAAATAGCTGAAAAACGTCTTTACAGACAGATCTGATTAAAAACAAACCGAAAGCAATAAATGAACAAGAGAAACAAAAATTCGCAGACACAGACAATAGTTTAGTGGTTACCAGAGGGCAAGAGGGGGAGCGGAGGAGGTAAAAAAGGGTAACAGAGGTAAAATATATGGTGACAGAAGGAATTTTGACTTTGGGTGGTAAACACTCAGTATAATATACGTATGATGTATTATAGAATTGTGCACTTGAAACCTACATAATTTTATTAACCAATGTCACCCCAATAAATTTAATAAAAAATAAATTTAAAAAATAGATAAGCAGTTTGGTTTGCTTGTCTCTAAAATGGTTTTCACTTATCGTAAAGATTACAAGTACTTCTAATGAAAGCAGCTTGGCCCTCGAAGTTAAATAAGCAAAGCTTCAGATTACCCCTTTATTACTACAGAGTGGTGTTTCTGTTAGCAAAACACTGATTTTCTTTTAGTGCTAGTTCTCACCTGCAAAACGAGCTTTAGAAAATAGAAATCCCACATGCCTAAAAAAGTTCTTGGCATTAAGTAAGTACTCACTTACTGTTATTTTCATTTATTTTTCTTTATTGATAATATCTACTTATAACATTTTTATATACATCAAATGAGAAAATCTATTTAAATGCCCATGAATAACAGGTCTTGGAATCTAGTAAATACTCAGTGTTAGCTCGGTTCCTTGATCTTTAAGTTCCTAAAGAGAAATGTCCTTGAATAACCTGTGTATTTAAGGATTGTCCATTGATATCATTATTCATGTATGAACTTCTATTTAGCTGTTGTCATTGAGAAAAGTAAAATAAAGCATTAACAAGTTGTGAATGTTGGTTTCAGTATTTGAATGCAAAGGTAACAATGCACTGAACATTTACTTTTGTGGAAATGTTAGTGGATTCTATAATAAGGTTCATAGCTCTTCTGAATCTGATATCATTTTGAACATGTCCCTAAAGATGTCCACATGGAAGGGTTTAACAAGGCTTTTATATTGCATATAAAATTATCTGCTAATCTACTGGTTCGAGTAGATATAATGTTTTTAACAGTTCAAGTAGTAAGGTAATAAAATTTTAAGTTTGTATATTAATTCTTCTATTGGTCACGTAGTTCACAGTTACATTTACAATTTTTCCCATTTGCCAAATGGCATCCAGTGAAGCAATATTTTTGATTTACCAGATAAACACCAGAACAATAGCTGTAGATAAATATGTGCAACTTTCACCTTTGTCTAGTTCTTTCAACTATATGATCATTCATATTGGTTTTAGCATTTATCCTGTTTGTTACTTCTTAATTACAGAAAAAAATATAATTGATCATCACAAATACTAGATTCACATATTAATGCTTTTAGAGAGCCTGCTATATGACAGGCCCTGGGAACACAGATTAGAATAAGATAATTCCTCATCTAATGGAATTGCTATTACCTTCATTATTATTCTAGAGAACCCCTATGCATCCTCATTCAGGTGGGGTTCTCACATAGTCACATATTCTACGGTCTCACATATTCTACATTTCTAATGTAAAGTAAGTTATACTGGGTAATAAAAAGCCTTTACTCCATATTGCAAGGGTATAGGGGACAGCATCTGACAAACCAAGGTCCTATAAACATGGCAGGGTGACCCTGCATCCACCAAGTGCTTGAATGTGAATGCCAGTCCCATATAACCACCCTCATTCTTGGCAATATTCCACAATAATTACAAGAGATTGGCATAGACTTGTTTCTCTATACATGCTCTTGCATAAAAGGATCTTGGAATACTGGTTTCAGAGGCTTAGCTTGGTATTAATATTATGAAGGGCTTTTTTTTAGTGATCCCGATACTTCTTTTTGGCTTATAAAATGGTGATTTTTATGATTTCTCTCTGTTTAAGTTTTGGGATCCCTCACAAACTCTTGAATAATTCCCTTTTCCTGATCCTCGCCTATAATTTCAAACTATAAGACTGTTTCCCAGACTTCCTTTCCGAAAATGTAGGTTTGAAGAAATAAAAAGGAAATTTAGGGTGAAGAATTCAGGAGTGAGAGAAGGTTATCCTACAGCAGAGTTTTTAGGTATAAGTCAAAGATATAAATGAGGGAAACATTACACATATATGAATGAACTATAACTAAATTGGATGGGCAAATAGTGGAGTTTATTTCAAGAATCACTAGTTAAACATTAAGATAAGAGCATCAAAAACAATTTATAAACATATATTTGACCCAGAATCAATTTAAGCTTTTACTTTATTTTCACTAATACATAGTTGTTAAGAAAGTATGTAGCCTGAGAAACTGTATCTCATTTGGGTTGTTTACCTACCTGTCCCTTTCATATTTTTGTAACCTCAGGATACCTTCCTTGCTTTTTGTGGACATGTGCGGAGAAACCCACTGAGGTGACTAACGTATGAGGAAGACAGCTTTGGAGGAAGTGAGAAAGATTCATTAGAAAGAATACTGCAGGTGAAGAGCAGGCAAATCTAGTTAGGGACAATCATTACAGTGCAAATAAGAAATAATAAAGTCAGTAATATTGTGATAAGAGCAGTAGGATAGAGTTGCTAAGACAGTGGAATTGGCAGAATTCATAGACGATTGAATATGGAGAGTAATGGGAAGGAGGAGTTGAGAAAGATGTTTCAGTTCTACCAGCCCAGCTAAGGAAAATGAAATGGAATAAAGAAGGGAAAATAGTTTAGTTTGAGGCATGACAAGTAGAGATATCTAACATGCAGAGAAAGATGAGTCTGGAGCTAAAATTGAATGGCTGTAGATGACATATTTAATTAGAAAGCACAGTAAGGAAATGAGAATGAAAGATTCAAGAGGTGGTAAAATCAGAAGAGAATTATATCACAGAAACTGAAGGAAAAGAGAGTTTTAAGAAATAAATCATTAACTGAAATTTGGAAGATGCTCAATATGTTTAGCAATTTTAAGTAATTGTGACTTCAAGAAGTTTCAGGAGAATGACGGAGCAGAAAAGCTGACGATGAGCCAAAGAATACTTAGAAAGTAGAGTAGGCTCCCCTTCAGAGCATCTTGAAGGAGAAATAAATTCTATGTGAACAAACTAGATATTGGGAAGGCATGTTCAAAGATATTTTTATTTTTGGAGTGGTAGTGGAGGATATATGAATAAGAGAGTTTTAATTGGGCAGAAGATTAATTGTAAAGATGGTTTAGAGAATTTCAAGCAAGGAGACATGCTAAAAAAAGGAGAGAGAAAAGTTGCAGAAGTTTCCCAGGATGAAAGGAACAGCTGAGAAGGAGAGATGTTTATAAGCCATGTACCTGAGACCACAGTGTAAATCCAGAAGAGACTTAGACAAAGCTTCTCAGACTTTAACGACCATTAAGAATTACCAATGGGAGTTTGTTTAAATGTATATTCTGGTTCACTCTGTTTAGAGTTGAACCTAAGATTCTGCATTTCGAATGAACTTACATCATGCCTAAGCTACTGGTTTTCTGACCACCCTTTGAGAAATAAGGACACAGAGGAAAGCAGATGATTGAGGCAAATAGGTTTCTGTGTGTAATCTGTATAAGTTTGATAAAAGACAAAACACCTGATGATTAAACATGGCAAAGAAGAAGAACAAAAATGCATTCTACAATGCATTTTCTAGATCATGTATTCATTAACAAGCTACTAAATTCTTATTAGATTGCATATGCCTTTCCTTTGCAAGACATAGAACAAAGCACATTAAATCTTAGAGTTTAGGGATTTCATATTACATACAAAAAAAAAACCCATAAACAAAAATGTTACTAATACATAGATACATAAGTACTTCAGAAATAAACAATAGTCAAAACCTGCAAAAGATAATAGACAGCTCAAATATTACTTTGGATTAATTTTTTTGAATCAAGATTTTATTAAGAATATTCAAATTGCCATTCACTTTTAAACTGAATAAATAGTGAGTGAATTATCATCCACATTCCCTACATTCACCTTTAAAGAAAGATATGACAGATGTACAGTTTCTATCGATTTGGGAATAGTAGAGAAAAAATGAGATGCACCTTGAATTGAAGTGATTCGATCTCTTTTCGCCTCTGTCACAGTAGAGAGCTACATGAAAAGAGAAACAATTTTAGGCCTTCAAAGATTGCTTAGTTCTCTTCTTAGGCATTTTCTTCTGTTTACTAAGTCTGGGACACCCTCCCCCACCCCTTTCTGCTGCTGTTACTGTTCCACTGTCTTAGCCAATGGATATTGCATCGTTAGTGCTATTCTTACCTAGACCCAGTTGTTGTGCACATACCATGGGCTCATAATAGTTGAAGAACTTTGGAGCAGACAAAAAAATGGTAAGAACAAAGTTTAGTGTTTTTAGATGTTTGCTGGCTGGCTTGTAAGAACAAAAAATAAAATTATGTCAAAAACTAACATTGTTCAAATAGTCTTCTGCAGAATAAAATTCCATAAAATTCTACTAGAAAATATGGACAAAAAAAGGAGTTTGATACTGATATGTGTTTGTAAAATACTGTACATTAGAACTTCTCTTCTTCAATATGAATAAAAGAACATGTACATTTTAATGGTTTTGAGAATACTACAGTAAATAAATATGATTAACTTTGTTTACACTAAAATTTTCTAAAGATTTTTTATTTGTTTTCAAACCAATGAACTTTTTACATCATAAAAACTACTAATAAGGACAAATAAGGGAATACTATTATAAAGATTAACTGTTTGCTATAGTCAGTTTAGAGAAGTTTTAATTAGGGAGGTAAGTGATCATTTCGGAAATTTAGGCAAGGCAGTAATAAAGAGTTTGAGCTGGCATTGAATGATGTGAGTATTTTGAACACTGACAAAGTAAGATATTGTGCATTGGGATGGAAATAGAGAGGGTTAACAGAATAAATAAAAATGTAGAGGAGGAAATAGTTCTGGGTTCAGGTGTGTTTAAACAACAATGTGAAAATCAATATACCTGGAGAGGAGGGTTTTGATTGAGTGAAAATCAATTTGTCAAGGCTGATTATAAAGACCCTTCCATTATGGGTTAGGTTCTATGAAGATTGAAATATGCATTAATTGCATCCAGAGGAGAAAAAGTAGAAAATATGTTTTTAGCCTTCTGACCAAACCATTTATTTAATTTTTTAAAAAGATTTTATTGCTGTTTTTGTTTTTAAAAATAACAGAAGCACATAGTGAAAAATTCATGACATAAAAAAATAAACAGAGGAAAGTTAAAATTATTCATAACCCCATTGACCAGATATAACACAGTTGGCATTAGGAGTACCTTTGCCAATTTTTCCTAATCCTACACATGTAAATACTCAAAACTCAGCTTACACTATGTCATAGAGACTGTAAACTAAATTCCTAAAGGGCAAATTAATATAAAAGTGTGTAGCAGGATAGAGTGGGTGAGGTGTTGAAGATGCAGTCTTTCACACAGATACCATAACACATTAAGTATACGGAATGTTCTTTACTTCCACAGAGAAATACACTATCCCTTTGCACTACTTTTATTTGAAACATAGAGCCATCTAGGTCTATTTTTAATTTTGCCACACTCGATGGAAATTCAGGTATAAGAAACATTTTATTTTTTCAGCTCTAACATTAGGAAAACATTACACAAATGGTACCTGATTTTAGGCTTCAGTGTGTGGGATACAAAAGCAGAAGAGAAGAGTGTTGAAATAAGAACCCACCTCCCTCTAAGGGAATAGCCACCACTCAGAAGCAGCTACTGCTGCCAAGCATTTATGGGGACCAGACTTAGCAGATCTTCACAGTTTCCAAGAAAAGATGGAAATCCAGTACCTATGTGATATTTTCTGATTTTTAAAAATTAGGTAGTATTTAATCATTTTAACAAGACTATCAGAATTCAGTAGTAAAGCAAAACACACTCAGGACTCTAGCTTTTGTCTCTTGCTTATACATACCCACAAAATGAAACAAAATGACAGCAACGAAACGTCCTGGTTTTTTATAGTTAGGAAAAGATGCTGCAGTGAATCTTCTCTGGCAGAAAATCTTAAATCCCTAGGGTAATGGGCATTTTTACTGACTAGACTGTTCCATCCCTAGATGTGACCTAGTGCAATATTTACATTTATTTGTATTAGCATATTATGAATCTTTCATTGTTAAAAAATTCATTTGAAAAGTCTGTAGGATTTCATAAATATGCTTACCGAATGTATATTTTGTTGATTTGAATAGGTATTTACCCACTGGAGGAAGATCTATTCCCAAATGCCACTTAGGTTATTTTCAAGAACTCCCTACTGAATATTGATGCAGCTGTGTGCCTTTGCAGAAATGGGAACAAAGCCGGCTGTGTCAAACCCTGAAATCACAGTGAGTAATTAGCACAATGTCTGTAATCAGGAAAAGGTTAGGTTAGGAAAAGAGGAATATAAATGTCTGTGACACACAAAAAAACAACAAGAAGCACATCATCTAAACAATAAGAACAAAAAGAACAATTAATCTTTAAGTTTAAAAAACAACTGATTTATATACATACCGTATCTTCTTCACTTTGAAAATAAACTTTTCTCTCACCTGATAATTCCTATCCAGGTGATAGATACTATGCTTTTATCTATTTATATCATTAGTATTGCTTTTAAATAAATATACTTCAACAACTCCAGGTTGACAATAAGAGAGTATCCATACATCAAGATTGCCTAAGCGCAGAAAACACAAAATAACTTGAAATGTATGAAGTGTTGTATAATTTTAGTCAATAGCATAGACTAGAACAAAATTATATAAGGTAGAAACATTCAACAAATGAAACTATTTCAACAAAACTTTGTATTTGACCATTATAAAAATATAGATAAAGTTCTAATCATGAAACAGGTACCCTTTATTGGCCTAATAATACAGCTTTTTAAATATTTAATTGAACTATTTCAATAATCAAACTATGGGTCTAATGAACTAGGGTGGCTCAGTATTTGAAGAAACAAATAAATAATTTTTTAAAATTTATATTGACTTTCAATATTTTTGATTTCCAGGTTTGAATTTTGTTTGTTTGTTTCTCATTGGAAATGTCATTTTTATTTCCACATTGAAAGGAACAAGAACAGGTCAGGTTTTAAGGCACCTGTCAAAATTCAAGCTTCTATGCTTTATCTTGCTTTTTCCTGTGTAGGATTAATTTGAGAAGTTTTTAACAATATTTTTCACAGTTTATATTTCATGTGCAGAGATTATTTTAATCTGATGAGATATGGTCCCAACACATCTTTTACCCTAGTATTTTACTGATCTCACTGTGTCTACCAACTGAATTTGGACTTTTGAATTTATACTCTTAGGGAAGCATAACTTTACAAATTGGCCAACTGATCTCCCCTAATGCCCATATTAATGTTTGAAACTCCTGCACAGTGACAGTAGATAAGGAAGCAGTTGAATTTTTGACAGGAGGAAAGTGGAAAGAGACTTTTCATATCATTCCATAGACTTGGTAAGTTCATCTGTAAAATAGGGGGTTAAGATGGATTATCTCTAAGGTGTCCCTGGCTTTTCTCTCAGTAGCTAGATAAAGTACCTACAAAGTTGAAGTACAGAGTCAAAGTAACTCTATAGTTGTTTTGGTAATCCATTGATTGATTGATTTAATAAGGATTTATTAAACAACAGTTAGAACAACAACAATCAGGAACTGTAATATACTAATAATATAATGGGTAACAGACATCGCCTGTTTCACTACAAACATAATGTAATTAAATTTGTGTGATAGAAGGAACAATAACATATATAATGATACAAGTAATTAGTTATAATTCTAGATGTTATAAAATTGCATGTAAAGGAAGACTTGATCTAGCCTTGAGTAATCACATAATGATGGTACACAATAAATGTTCCCATGGAAGTACTCTCTAAGCTGGGTTCTGAAAGAACATCATGAGTTAAGGGACGATGAGAGATGATCAAGCCCAAAAAAGGTAAAATAAAATTGTATGTGTGAAAGCTCAGACCAAAACGAGTCCCATACATCTAATAAATTTGAAAGAAACAGTGGTAGTAGAGATCGAACAATGAATGCATAAATGGCAATGATGTGGCTGGAGAGATGTATGTGGGTGAATCAAGCAAGCTCGTTTGGAGTTATATTAAAATTTTTTGAATTTATTTCAAATGTCAGGTTAAACCATCAAATGGTTTTAAGCTAGAAAAGTGAATGATTAGATATTTTATATATCACTGAGTCTGTTGGATGCAATGACAATGACCAATGTTTGCTGAGAGCTTTCTATACACCAGGTCTCTTTAAGGGTGTTATATGTAGCAATGTATTAATAGATACAACAGCATAATGAAGTAGATACTATTATTTCTACTTTATAAAAAACTTAAGCAATTTGCCCAGTGGGACAAAACTAATCATTGAGCAGTCTAATTTGAAAATTAGCAATTTTAAGCTCTATGCTTATTTAAGGGTGGAAAGGGATGTAAATTTTTTTGAAGGAGTCTAGGTAAGAGATAATGTTGGTTTATACTATCCTGATCATGTTAATCTAGAGAGAAATGTAAAGGATCAAGAGAGATTTAGGAGAAAGATCCAAAAGAAATTAGTAGTTGTTTGGATATAATAGGTGAAAGAGGGAGAGAAAAAGATAAGGATAATGTCTAGGTATGGGGCTGGAGCAACTGGGCAGATGGTGGTGACGTTTATCAACATGGTAACCTACACTAGAGAAGGGATAGTATTAGGTAAAGAAGGCTTTTGCTAAGGAAAAGTTATTGTCATGAAAAGCTACCCTAGAGGATCTTTGCATTTGGGGATCTAGTTTTACTTAATATTAAACATTTCCTCTCTCCTACATATTCTTTCACCCTCCTTCTAATGTGGTTATTTACTCTAAAGGTGTTTGAGGCAATAGGACGTTCAGTTCTTCTGTCCTCTTTTAAATTCCCTCGTCTTATTTTTATACCTCCAAAAATTTTTAAACAAAACTACGTCAGTTCTCATCAACTTCTTTTTCATTATATGTCAAGCTTATAAAATCTTTTCAGGAATCTATACACAAGTTAGTTTTCCAAAGGTGGGAAAAATATGTGGAATCCGGACACATTGAAATGTAAACACTAGCATTTATTTTTTGGCCACTCATGTTAAAATACTGAGCTCATTGGCCTAGTAGCACATAAAAAGAAAAACTGGCTGGTAAAATTGCTGTTTTGACTTTCCACTTCCTGGTAGAAGGCAGTGAATTTCCAAATTCTGTAATTCTCTTTTCCTTATTCAATGGTAACAGCTCATATTATTTGACTTGCTGTACCTTGTAAATGAAGTAAACTAAACAATTCACTTTCTTTGACCAAGCACAAATCACATGATTACCAAATATTGACTGAGTGCCTACCTGGTGAAGTCAATACACTGGGAAGAGTGAGGAGCTACAAAGAAGTGTACATGTTTTTCCTCTGAACTTTCTAGATAGTGGGACAAGATGTAAACATGTTTAAGAATGGGTAAGTGGTTACAAAGAGGGATAAATAAAAAGATACAGCATGTGAGAAAAATAATTATAACATATATGTGTTCTATTGGTTCCAAGAAAAGAAAAATTTGTATGTATTGGAAATTTGCTAATGATTTATAGAAGATCAATTGTTATGAGCTCAGTCTTACAATATGTATAGATTTTAGCTAGAAGGAGAGAAAATGAACCAAAAGGATGGTATGATATTCCTATTATGAGCAGCTCAAGAAGCAAGAATGTAGGAAATATATCAACAAAATTAAAAGTTGTGAAACTTGTGTTTTAACTTAACTTTAACAATAATTATACATATGTACAAAGCAGTAATTTTCCCTGGACCTCTGTTTTCTCGCCTTTAAAATAGGAAATTGGGTTACATGCTTTCTATGGAATCTTTGAGGTTTAACATAAACTTAACATTTCTTTTTTATTTTAAAGAAAGAGTAAGTTCTGCTTACTTGCTCAGAATTATATGAAACTAACAAAAGGTAGAGTGTTTTGAAATATGCACATTATAGTTTAAATTGGGCAGACAAGGATTTGAATCTTGGTGGACCCAGTTGTTACTTAGGAAACTTGGGCAAGATACTCAACCCTCATGAACCTTGATTTCCTCGTCAATAGGTGATAGATAGATAGATAGATAGATAGATAGATAGATAGATAGATAGATACACAAATACATATTATAGATGTGAATATAAATATAGATGTAAATATAAATATAAACAATTAGCCTTTTAAATAGTAAAGGTAGCATGTAATCATACTGTGTATAATAACTGGTTATATAGGGGGCATTGAAAAAAATTGGTTACATCCCTTATTATCCATAGATGAAATAATCTTTGTTGCAGTCATGAAGTCTAAGTTCAAAGCTCTGCTGTATAATAGACTTTCTAAGCATATTTGAAAAAAAGCGGCTTTGAGATTGATCAGTATTTATATCTATTCAGTACCACTCAAATATTTTGGAGGCAAACAAAAGGTCAAAACACATATGGGGAAATACGAATTGTTTAAAACACAGCAATTGAGGATGCTGGACAGCTAGAGAATGTTATACTTACCTCTGGTTTTATGTGATTTTTATTTTTAAACAAGGCAAATATTCCCCTCACATCACCACTCCCCCACCCCGATGCTTCTGACAACTTACAATTTCTTTTCAATGGACTTTGAGATTCTTGGATACTGTTTAGGCTACACAACATTTTCACTCCACTGTGCTAATTAATAGCACCATGAATAATTATCAGCAACTTCGTCATTTTCTCCAGCATACTGTTTTAATGTTATTATTTTCATAGATTATGAGGAGAGCAACATAAAACCACCACCAGTTTTCATGCCAAGAATGTTTCATCTCACTAGGAAATGCTATGCAGTATATTTCGGGGACAAATTCTACTTATAAACATGGCATTCTAATGCGTATTGAAGTTTCATGTACTAAAAATTGGAGTAGCTATCGGTAGTCAATGAATAATGGGTAAGAATGATTAATGACTTTGTGAGATAAGGGATAATTAGATTTGGCATGTGCATCCACCATTTAAGCAAATTGGTATGTGGAATGCATAGTTGAAAGAGATACAGACAAATGACATTAAGCTTCAAAAATTCAAATGTGTCTCCTGAGAATGCACAATCTAAATTATTTTCTAATTTTTCTCCAACTCAACACAACCATAAAGGTAACCATGGATCTTATTTTTATGTTAGCAATAGTTGCCTCAGCAACAGAATGATAGACTCTGAAGCCCGGGCAAGCTTCTTCACACCTTTTTGCCTTCAGGTCATTTACTTTTCCCAGAGCTCTGCCATTTACTCAGATATGCTCAACAGTTCCACTAGGACTGGACACAATGACGTTGGGGAAAAACAGTAGCTCTTGGCAAAATTGTGAAGAAGGAACTGTTATCTATAACATCTTGTGCAAATCTCTTCCCACCAACCCATGCATAGGCAAGCATATCTGTACCTTCTTAGGTGCTAAACCAATATACTACTCTATGGCTGCTTATCTTTTTACAAATTGGCACATTAATAAAAGCTATATTTTGCAAGTAATGAAATGCTTTAGATCCTCTTTATTCCTAATGAACTATCTATGTCTCTTTTCTCCCGTTTGAGTTTTCTAGTTATATCACGGAATTCATCTATGCCAGTATGTTAATACTACACTTCTAAGCCTGAAAGTAGAAACACATTGGCAAGTCATAATCAGGAGAGAGGCATGTCAAAAGTTACGTGTTACTAATTCTAGTATTGGTTACTAACATTAGATAAAATGCAAATGTCATGTGAAGGAAATGTTATTTAAATTAGACTTTATTGAAATGTTATTGATATAAAAAAGTTCACATATTGAAATATGCTTTTATTTTCTCCTAGTAGAAGTGAAATAACTAGGATTACAAATAAAATTCAGGACCCTTACCAGGATTGGAAGTGAAGTTGAGGGTGGTTTGATGGCTCAAAAAGAGAGTCTAGATTGTGAATATAATCCTTGGAGAAAAAAATGTTGGTAGGTGCTAATTGATAAATGGTATTTATTGTTCATAAATATACACAATTTTGAATGAATCCACATAGACATAGTAGAACATATAAATTGGTACTATTAGGAATTTGGATGAGGTATCCATTAATCAAATGCCTGTTCATCATATTTTTTGTTTCGTTTTCAACAGGGAAAAGGAACAATATTAAATAAGAACCACAAAACAATATTAAAGACTTCACAAAAGCCTGATATCTGAATACACAGCCCTGGTAAACATTAGTTTTGAGTAGCCTATGTATGCCCTTATATGTTGCTCAGAAATCTTTTCCTCAAAAACTTATCACCCTCAGATTAGTCACATAGATAAAGGAGAGATGAGCTGAAGCATAAGACAGCCAATTCTGGGAACCTAGCTCTTGGTGAGCTCTTTCTCCTACGTGTGAGCTCCAAGGAGATAGAGAAGAGATGAAAAAAAAAAAAAGGAATAGAGATAGACAAGATGAATGCATATGAGTTAATGCACACTGAACATTAGTAAGAATGACTTCATTACTGTTTGATTACTGACTAATCAGATTAGAAGCATCTTCCTTGGGCCAGGGTGTGGGGACCAGGGATGAAAAACTAGGATGGTTATGGGAAGAAAAGAGCACAAAACATGACCAAAAACATAACTTTAAAAATACTAAAAATAATGATAATTTAGGGCTAATAAAAGAGACATTTGGGGGCAAAAGAACCATTCAGTACACTTAGATTAAAAACAAAAGACATATGCACATAGTATGCGTGTGTGTATGTATTTGTATATGTATGACATATACAAACTTGTATGTATACATATATCATTTGATGATATATATACATATAGCATATATATATACAAATTTATGTATGTATATATCATGTATGTATATACATATAATATATGACATAACATATAAAACAAAACAAAACATAAAATACAGCCTATATAAATATATATTGATATATATAAAGCATATAACATATACAAACTATTACATATGTCTAATATGTAAATATATGTTAAATATATCATATACATTAAAAAGATACATATTACATACAATTGACACCTGAAAAACACGAGATAAGCTGTGCCAACTTCCCCACACAGTCAAAAACCCTCATATAATTTAAAACAGCCTCTACATACACAGATGTCCAAATGTCAATTGAAAAGTCAAAAATCCACATTTAGGCAAACCTATGGAGTTCAAACCAACTTCGTTAAAGGGTCAGTTGTACATCTACAAGTTTCCCTGCTATCTGAATGTAGAGCATTCTCCTATGAAGCTTTCGTAAGACAAAATACCATAAAGCAAAGAAGCAATTATCTTAGGACACATCTCGCTAAATAGATGCATAAAATAAATCAAGATAAAACCCAGAAACTCACAGACACAGTTTAAAGCTTATGGCAGCTTGAGGACTTTCACATCCTATTGAAATCCATGGATAGATCATCCAGACACAAAAACCAACAAAGAAACAGCTGTCTTAAGTGACAATTAGACCAGATGAATTTAATCAATATTTTTAGAACATTTCACAAAGCAGCAGAATATACATTCTTTTCAAGCTCACGTGGAACATTTTCCAGGAAAGTCCACATGTTAGACCATAAATAAATTTAAGACAATTAAAATCACATCAAGTGTCTTCTCTGACCACAGTAGTATGAAACTGGAAATCAATTACAAGAAGAAAACTGAAAAACACACAAACACACATAGGCTGAATAACATGTTATCAAACAATGAATGGGTTAACAATGAAATCAAGAAGAAAAACAAAAATATCTTGAGACAATTGAAAAAAAAAAAACACAATGACTCAAAATCTATAGTCGAGGTCCCTAACTACCCGGGCCTCAGACAGGTACTGGCCCATGGCCTGTTAGGAACTGGACCTCACAGCAGGAGGTGGGCAATGAGCAAGTGAGCGAAGCTTCATCTATATTTCCAGTCATTCCCTAGTGCTAGCATCACCACCTCAGCTCCACCTCAGATCATTAGGCGTTAGATTCTCAAAAAAGCACAGGTCTGTGGTGCCCAAATGGTTGGCAACTGCTATTCTATGGAACACAGCAAAAGCATTTTTAAGAGGGAAATTCAAAAAAAAAAAAAAAAAGAAAAAGAAAAATATCAAATAAAAAATTTAGCTTACACATATAGAAACTAGAAGAAGAATAACAAATAAAGCCCAAAGAAAGCAGAAGGAAGATAATAATAAAAATCAGAGCATAAAAAATCCAAAATAGAGTCTAAAAATACATAAGATCAATGAAACCAAGATCTGTTTTTTTGAAGAGATAAACAGAATTGAAAAACCTTTAACCGGACTCAACAAGAAAAAAAGAGAGGACCCAAATAAATAAAATCAGAAATAAAAGAGAAGTGACACTGACACCACAGAAATGCAAAGGGTTTTAATAAAATACTACTAACAATTATATGCCTACAAATTGAACAATCAAGAAAAGATGGATAAATTCCTAGAAACACACAATCTTCCAAGACTGAGTACAGAAGAATCAGATAATCTGAATAGATGGATTACTATTAAAGAAATCAAATCAGTAATCAAAAACTACAACAAACAAAAATCCTGGACCGAATGGCTTCACAGGTGAATTTTAGCAAACATTCAAAGAAGAATGAACACCTATCTTTCTCAAACTATTCCAAAAAATTCAAGAAGACTCCCAAGCTCATTTTACAAGGCCAGCATTATTCTGATTCCAAAAACAGACAAATATGCTACAAAAATAAATAACAGAAAACCTGTAGGCCAATATCCCTAATGAACATAGATGAAAAATTTCAGTAAAATAGTAGTAAACCAAATTCAACAATACATTAAAAAGATCATACACCATGATCAAGTGGGATTTATTCTTGTTATGCAAAGTTAGTTCAAAATCTACAAATCAATTAATATGATATACCACAATAACAAACTGAAATATAAAAATCATGTGATCATGTTACTAGATGTAGAAAAAACATTTGACAAAATCCAATGTCTATTTATGATAAAAACCCTCAGCAAAATGAGAAAAGAGGGAACGTATCTCAGTATAATAAAAACCATATATGACAGACTCACAACTAACATTATACTCAATGCTGATAAGCTAAAAGCATTTTTCTTAAGATTAGGAATAAGACACAGATGTTCACATTCACCCCTTTTAGTTAATGTAGTATCAAAAGACCTGGCCACAGAAATAATACAGGAATAATAAATAAAATTCATCCAAATTGGAAAGGAAAAAGCAAAACTGTCACTGCAGATGATATGATACTATATAGAGAGAACCCTAAATATTCCACCAAAAACCTGCTAGACCTGATGAATGAATTCAGTAAAGTAGTAGGGTATAAAATTAATATTCAGAAATTGGTTGCATTATTATACACAAATAACAAACTATCAAAAAAAAATTCCATTTATAATTGTATCAATGAATACCTAGGAATAAATTTAACTAAGGAGGTAAAAGACCTATGCTTGGAAAATTTTAAGACATTAAAGAAAAAGCTTGAAGAAGACACAAATAAATGAAAATATACTGTGCTCATGATAGAAATATAAAACATCATTAAAATGCCCATACTACCCAAAGGAATTTATAGATTCAATGCAATTCCTATTGAAATACCAGGGAGATTTTTCACAGAACTAGAAAAAACAATTCTAAAATTTTTATGGAACACAAAAGACCCTAAATAGCCACAGCAATCTTGAGAAGGAAAAATGAAATTGGCAGTATCATGCTACCTTGTAGGATCTAATTATACTACAAGATTATAGTAATCAAAACAGCATAATACTGGCTTAAAAACACATAGACCAATGGAACAGACTAAAGAGCTCAGAAATAAACCTAAGCCTATGTGGTAAATTAATCTATGATGAAGGAGACAAGAATATACAATGGGGTAAAAACAGTCTATTCAATAAATGGTGTTGGGAAAACTGGATAGATAAATGCAAAAAAGAAAAAAAGAAACTAGACCATCTTCTTACACCATATACAAGAATAAACTCAAAATGGATAAAAACTTTAAATGCATGACTTGAAACCATAAAACTCCCAGGAGAAAACATAGGCAATAAACTCTCAGACATTGCTCTTAATAATATTTTTTTCTGATATATCTCCTTGGGTAAGGGAAATAGAAGAAAAACAAGCAAACAAATAGGAATAGATCAAAGTAAAAAGATTCTGTCCAGCAAAGGAAACTCCTCATAAAACTAAAAGACAATCTATCAGTTGGGAGAAGATATTTACCAATGATACATCCAATAAGGGGTTAATATTCAAAATTTATAAAGAACTAATACAACTTAACATAAATAAAAAACAAACAATCTAATTAAAAATGGGCAAAGGACCTAGAGGACACAGAGATGGCGAATAGACATGTGAAAAAATACTCAAAGTTACTAATCACCAGGAAATGCAAATTAAAACAACAGTGAGATATCACCTTATACCTACCTGTCAGAATGGCTATCATCAAGAAATCACCAAACAACAAATGTTGGCAAGGACATGGAGTAAAGGAAACCCTCGTGCATTGTTGATGGGATTGCAATTGGTGCAGCCACTATGAAAAACAGTTCGGAGGTTCCTCAAAAAATTAAAAATAGAACTACTTTATGACTAAGCAATTTTACTTTTGGGTATTTATCTGAAAAAAAAAAATCCAAAACACTAATTTGAAAAGATATATGCACCCTTGTGTTCATTGCAGCATTATTTACAATATCCAAGATATGGAAACAACCTAAGTGCCCATCAATAGATGACTGGATAAAGAAGAAGTAGCACATATACACAATGTAATATTACTCGGTCATAAAAAAGAATGAAATCTTACCTTTTTGACAACATGAATGGCCCTAGAGGTATTATGCTAAGTGAAATAAGTCAGGCTGAGAAAGACAAATACCATTTGATTTCACTTATACCTAGAATCTAAAGAATATAAAACAAATTAAACAGTAACAGACTAATAAATACAGAGAACAAACTGGTGGTTGTTACATGGGAGGAGGGTGGGGAGCTGGGTGAAAAGTGTGAAGGGAGGAAGAACTACAATTGGTAGTTACAAAATAGTCATGAGGATATAAAGTACAGAATAGGAAATGTAGTCAATAATATTGTAATATTTATATATGGTGCCAGGTGGGTACTAGACTTATCGGGGGGATCACTTCATAAATTATATAAATGTCTAACCACTATACTGTAGACCTGAAACTAATATAAAATAATATTGAATGACCATTGCAATTGAAATAAATAATTTAAAAAAATAAAATAATTACATAATTTAAAAACTATAAATGTTTTTATTGTGCTTGTATTTTTAGAATCGATAGATAAGAAAACTAAAACACAACTTACCAAATGTGAAATTTATAAATTTGAAATTTTAAAATAATAATATAAGCAATAAACTTTAGGAGAGGGAGGAGGGTAGACACAGTTGGGTAACTTACTATGATTAATTTTTTGAAGAGTAGAATCAAATGCTACTATCTAAAATTAGTAAATCATGAAAAAACTCAAAACATTTATTGCAAATATGTAAAGGAAATTACCCAAAGAAATTAAACTCAGAAACTATGAAAAGAAAAAGAATAAAAATAAATATGGGTGTGTGAGAATTTTGTACTCTTTATTTTAGGCTCATTTAGACATATTTTTAAAACTTTTGTATAATTCAATTTAAGATATAACTTTAAAATATGATAGAGCACCCTTATCTACAAAGCACCAAGTAAATAAATTATAGTAAAATAAATTTTAATGACCATTTAAATCCCTCAATTTAGATAATGCTTATAACTTCTGAAAGTGCTTTCACATATTGAAGTAAAAACCGTTTATTGATTACTTCTTCTGGGCAAGCCATTACTTTCCCTGCTAACACATTTATTTTCATCCCTGAGACAGGTAAGGGAAAATATCTTTTCGTCCTTTTGATGGTAAGAAAACTAAAACGTAGAAAGTAAATTGCTTTGCCTAAGGTCATAAAACTAATCCTGGTGATACTAAAGCTCTCTTCTCTGTTCTCCCAACCCAAGATCCTTATGGTCTTTCCAGTCACTGTGGGAAATGGGTGATAATCAAAAATGTTAGTCCAGAAGAGCCAATGAGAGAAATACGCAGAGGTAGATACAAGGAGAATTGAAGCTGGATAAGTGATTTCATTTGCCAGGCACTGCAGCAGGTGCTTACACAGATTTTGCATCATTAATCCTTACAAAGATTTCTCTGAAATAAATAGTATTGTCCCCACTTAACATATAAAGAAACTGAGACCCAGACTGATTTACTTCTGAGAGTCCTCATAGCCAGAAAATGGCAGAGAATTATCTAGTTCTCAAACTCATGCCTTTTCCCCTAAGCAGTTTCTCAACCTCGGCAGTATTGAAAGTCTGGGCTGGATAATTCTTTCTTGTGGGACTGTTCTGCATATTGTGGGGTATTTAGCAGCACCCCCAGCTTCTACCCACTAGATGCCAATAGCATCCTCATCTTCATTTGTGACAACCAAAAATGTTTATGGATGTTCCAGGGAAGGGGTGATAGGATCAGCCCCAGCTGAGAATCACTGCCTTACAGGTCTGGGTTATCTTCTTGAGCTGTATTAGGAAACATTCCCTCAGTGGGATTCTAGTTTCTTGAACCTGGGTTCTCTTCAGCTTTCTTTTGTACTTTACTGTGAAATTGTTATTGACAATGCTGAATTTTACCTGAGCCCTGTGATTCTGGAAAACAACAACAGTTAGGAAATCCCCACCCCCCCTTCCCTTTGTGTTCTGGAAAAGGCTACTGCAAGGCCCCCTACATCCTCCGCTATCCCCTAGGACTTAGACTACATATGTTCCTCTTGTCCACCTCTGACAGGGCCAGACACAGACTCTCTAAATTCCTATTCTTTGCCTCATAAATGAATAGATGAACTGTTTTGTCCCCACTTATCAGTCGGAACAAAATGCTTGTAACCAAACTTTGGTTATGTTTCTCTCCCCTTTGCAGATCTCTGGACTTTGATCCACCTTCAGCCTGCGCCTGTATACAGTCCCTCCTTAATGTACTGCCTTGAAAATAGACAGACCTCGAGATAAAACATTTTCTGACCTACTGACTTACCACCTCACCCTTGAGCATGCAACTTCCTCAAACCTGGTTTAAGTTTTTTCCCCTGATAAAGAAATGACCCTTTCTGGTTAACTTTTGGGAAGCTGGCTGATCCTACGGTTACATGTTCTTCCTATTGCAATAGTACCCCCTCCTGCAATAGTTTCTCCCTTGACTTTTTTGCAATGAGTTTTTGAATAAAGTTTATTTTTACCTAGAGCAAGATTTGTTTTTTATTTGACATTATAATAACACAAACGAGAGAATGAATGCCAATTTCTTGATATCTCAAAAATCACATTTAACCTAAGATAGAAAATTAATTTTTAAAAAGTATATGGAGTATACATTGTAAATATATAACTGAGTTAAAAAAAAAAAAGACATATTCAGTGACTTCAAAGCTCACAGCTTTGTAAGCAGACTTGTTTGGAGCCCTCAGTCCAGAAGCAAGAGAAAATAGCTGTCCAAGAACTAACATCTATCCATTTTTCAGCATGGTACACAATTGACATGTCAGTTGAGTATTAAAATGGCCAAGGCGTCACAGGCAGGAGTGAGTGACTCTAAATGAGAGACCAGTGTGATGAGAATCATTGCCTGAGGCAGAGAACCTTTACTTAAACTGCCTCCCAAAGGTTCGGATTTATGAAAAGCCAACTTGTCTTCAAGAACAGTCCCAGTGACTGAGAAGTGGCTCATCATTGACAAGGTTAGTTCAAGAGAGCAGAGGTGAAACAGAAATAAAGCTAAAACTTAACCTGCCATGGAAAGGTTACCTTTTGTAGCCATGTGAGTATTATTCCCTGAGTGTGCTGCCACTACGCTGAAACCATTTTAATTTATTCCATAACTTAGCAAGGAGCAAAGCCTGTGTGGGAGTGGGGGATGAGGAAGGAAGAAAGGGAGGAGAAAAAATAGTTCCACCAGCAGCCAAATTCTGTCTTTAATAATTTTCTAGCTATTTCTTAGTGCCTGTTCTGCTAATGATTGCTTTAAAAATTTTTAGCTTTTCAACCCAAATTTTGAATTTGGCTCCAATTCTTTTTATATTACCTAGGACTGATACCTAGATTAGAATTTTCTGTAGCTATCTGGACATAAAACACCCTTAATGGCATGAATTCATGTTTTTTTTTTTCTCACACATAGTTAGAGATACTCATATGAATGAAGTGGTGACATGCCTTATAGAGGAGAGGGATTGCCTAAGTTCACTGATACAGTCTGTGAATGAGTCTACAAACTCTCTCATCCCCATTTGTTAGCCATACACCCACCCTAGCTTCCACTGATGAATAATCACCCTAACATAGACATTAAGCTTTTTGGACCAACATTGATTAGAATCTGAAGGGTATTTAGAGGCCTAAATGCAAATAAATTCATAAAGCTAACAGGTATGAGATATAAGAAATGGTAGGACCCATGACTCAGTAGTGTTGAAAGACATTAAAATTCAATTTAAAAAATGTTTGCAGACTTCTGTTACAGCAGGTTTGTAATTCCCATGTAAGATTTACATATAGGTTTAAAATTGGCTGTTGATAGGCCACAGAGATTTTTTGAGGATTTGAAATAGATACCTACATTTAATTGAGACTTGACTTAAAAAAAATAAACTTCTGACTTTTCTTTCTATGCTGGTAATATCTGGACCACATTTTGGCAAGGAAACAATTGCCTGACCTTTATAGATATTTTCCTTTTCTGAGGAGCATAGATTTTCACATTCACCACAGTCTATCAGATTATATCTGTTTGTTCAATCCATTCTTATTACCTGCCAAGCCTCTGCTGGCATCTAAATTTGAAAACTCTAGTCTATAAAAGCTATGATTCTTTGATCCTATTCCAGATGCACAAATTCAGTCTCCTTCTTTTTCACATTTCATCTGCACTAGTGAAGATACATATTATTGGGAATGAGTAGATTTTTCCTACCAATGAAAAATATTCAAAAAGGGTTAGTACATCACCCTGGGGAATAGCCTGGTGAAAGAGAAAACCAGAACCATAAAAAATAATGGGTGAGTCAGTGTTATCCTGCATGGTAAGATTTATAATAATAATTATGAAAATATTAATCTTGCATGAAGTATTCTCAAAAACTTATGTTGAGATATGTGCACATTCAATACTTTGTAATAAAATAAATTTTCTTAAATTTATTTTCCCCTCTAAAGATGAGAATATATTAATATATTCTTTTGAAAAAGAGAATGTCATTTTAAATTTTGCATATTCAGGTTTTCTTAAAAAAACTGACTAGAAATGTTTTATAAATCTTTTGAAATTATGATAAGTAAGGTAATAATGGTATAAAAAACAAATATTGTAAAATTGCCATATTTTATTTTCAGAAATTAGCATTTTAGAGTACATTATGAGTTTATGATCAAATGATAATACATAAGAGCATTTTGACTTAAGTTAGAAAATACATTATACTATATATATGTATGTATATATATCATAACAGATATATGTTTGTATCTCTCTCTACATCTATCTATCATCTATCTATTATCTATCTATCTATCTATCTATCTATCTATCTATCTATCGTCTGTCATCTATTCACCTATTTATCTAATCTGAGATGTTGCTAAAACAATATCTGTCCGAATTTATGAACCTGGCTTTTAAAGTATGGGCTTTAAATTTCTAGCTATCTGAAATTTAGTCATCCTTATACACAGTCCCTAAAAAATGAAATAAAATAAAGCCGCAACCAATCCAGAAACCTTTTTATTGATCTTTCTTTATTGAAATTTATCAGCTTTTTTGTTTTCCCTTTCTCTTACTAAATAATTTATTTTTAAACAGAGTTTTAATATTTTAAGGAAATTTAGCTTTGTAAACACTTAGACTAAGCAATACATTGTAAAAAGGGTGGTTCTTGTTCTCTTCAAGTTATAAAGCACAAATGAAGTAATGTAAAAATTATAAAACAAAAAACTTACATATGTTACCTCAAAAAACTTTATGTTTGGATTTATAATAATCTTTTTAAATTAGAGTTTATAGAACAATTTCATAAGAGAGGATGTATTCTTAAATGCAGTTTTATTTTAAGAAACTTCTTTCATCCATTTTTAATTTGTGCATACAGTTTTCTCTAGGGACTATAGTTCTTGCATTAGATGCCAAGAAAGCCATTTTGTAGGAAATCAGTCACTGTAAGACACTTGCACAGAATAGAAAAATATTCTCTTACTACTTTACTATAAGATGCTGTCTGTGGAAATTATCAGTAATTCTAAGCATTCATACAATCACTGTTCAAAGTGGCATTATCAGAGACATAGCACTGACAGAAAGAATCACAAAGCAGTAAGAAAGATAAAGTAATTTGCAGAAGTACAGTAGGTCATCACAATGATGCCAAAATAGCTTTAGGTGATTGAAATTATATGTATGTTCATGTCTTTAGAATTAGAAAACAGAGTTTAAGAAACTATGTCAGAAGTCAATCTGATCCATGCTTCAAAGTTACTACAGTTACTACACACACACACACACACACACACACACAACCTTGTGTTGCCAAGAGTAGGTAATATCTCTTCTAAGGATTTTCACTTGTTTTTTTTGGAGTCTTTGCTTACATATATTTTAATATAATCACTGAATTTTTTGGTAATTAAAGAAACAACAAATAGAAGAGTGAATAATTCATTGGATTTGTGTGCTTAACTTCAATGCAATTTTGTTAGAAAATATAAATATTTTGTTTGCCTAGAATTTGTATTAACTTAATAGACTTTAGAGTCAAGTCAATGATCTATAACTCTGCTAACCTGTGTGTATGTATGTGTGTGTGTGTGTGTGTGTGTGTGTTATATCACATGGATTTATAGATTCACTATATGGCCATCTAAGAGAAAAATTATAAGTACAGTTGATAGGGAGGTAGATTTAGACCAGAGTAGGTGCTATGGACAAATGGTAAAATATAAATCAGCTCCAGGTCACTTTTGGCAAAGTAGATTCTTTCTTTGTAACCATAGGAAAATTCAATTAATTCAGACAAACATTCATTTTATTACAGATTTTTTTCTAACAAAGAGAAGATTGAGTAAATGTTCTATTTGGTTGATTAGATATTTTTGGTGTCATGCAAAAATGTTGGAGGGCAATGGTGTCTCTCTGAATTATTGGCAAATAATAATATATATGTACCTCCAAGATCTTACACTGTGGTCATATAAATATTTGCAAAACATGTATTTAGTTCTAGAAATACAATTTTGGCTGTGAAACAAAGCAAAGCAAACTACTTATTTGTTTATATATTAAACAGTTATACATTAAGTATGTGCTATGAGTCAGGTTATAGGGGATAAAGTGATGAAAGATAGACAATGTACTCATAACAAATATGTATTAGTAGGAAAGAACAGACAATAAACAGCAAAAAAAGAAATAAATATGATTATTTCCAATAGTGAGAAATAGCATTGATAAGCCTAAAACAGAAAAAAGAGTACTGTTATAACATCTAAGATATGCAACAATGGCTTGGTGAAGCAGTTCAGATGGGAACTCATGTTATGCAGTTGTAAACCATTTGGTAAAATTTCTGTTTGTAGTAACTTGGGAAGCAGACCAGGAACCAACTGATCTGTAGCTCTAGAGAAATGGTCAAAAAGGGTAAAAGTAAATGTGTGTATTGAGATAGTAATATAATAAAATATAATAAAAAGTGTATATGAGAAAGAATTGGCTGAATTGCCAAAAGAAAGAGGAATTTTAGAGTCCAGACTTGAGGGTGCCTGAAGGTTACCAATGCTTCCTGCTTAGACAACTAAGACACAGATAAGAGAATAGAGACTTTGACTAATAAAGAATAAATCATATGTACCCCTGAACTGCAGATCAGATTCAGGCTGTGGGCATCTCGCTCAAAACTGGTGTGCCAGAAAGCCTCAACCTTAGCACCATTAACTAAAATCTAAAGCGTGAAAGCAAACAATTAAAGAAATCAATCAGGCTTGAGAAATATGTCTGGGAAAAACTTTGAATGTGACTTTTAAGTACATGAATCATGACTGGAAGAAAATAGATATGTGCCTATTTTTGAAGAAATGTATCGTCGAAACTTCCACAAACCTAGTCTTTTAAAAACCCTTGGTATTTGGAGCCTAAAATAACTCCTGGACTCATACTCTTCCAGGAGTAGGAAGCAAGTGAGAGGTACTCTTCCGCTACATGTATTTTCAGAAAATACTGCAGATGTTACAATGGAGACTGATATTAGGGGTAACAGAAAACAATGAACAAAAGAAACTTCTGAAAGAGAGTAGAATCAGGTGATCAAAAATTTCTCTACATCCAATTTAGAATGCCTTCATGACTCATACAACAAGATTTCATAAATGCTATGAACTGAGGATTGTTTTGTGTATCCTCCTTTCTTGAATGAGATAATCACTTTAGTTATAATCTGTGAGTCCTTTATTGTATATTAGGTCAAGATACAGATAAATTTTACATTGTTTGATAGTTTGCTACATTAGGAAGACCCACATTTGTATCTGAAAAAAAAATTGTACTTCACCTGAAAATTCTGAAATTTGAACTGAGGTAGTAGCTCAGTGAGACTTTGGGTTATCTCTCTTTAGAGGGAATGAATGTATTTAATATGTGGATGAAAGGAGCAAAGGGATATTTGAGGCACATGAGAATGGACTGTGCTAACTCAGCTAATCATCATGCCCCTTTCTACTTCTTCCTGGAAAAAGAAAAAAAAAAAAAACTTCTGTTCTCATTTGCGTTAAGATTAACCATATGTTCTAGAAAATGTAGGCAGAATAAAAGCACTGGTTTTAGGCCTAATTTATTAAAAATCTCTCATGCTTGATCTTTATGTTCTTTCACTCTTTCCCAAGGCTGGAAATAAAGTAATCCCAGGGAAATTTTGGAAGTCAACTTTTGAAGACTGATGGAGCCAAAATTTGAAAGAAGCCTTGATTCCAGTACAATCATTTGTAGAAGAGATATTATTTTAACTGTTATGTGAGAGAGGTGTAATTTTTATGGTATCAAGCTATTGATGTTTTTAAGTTTATTTTTATTGTAATAATCCAAATGGTTACAGCTCCAAATAAGAAAAATCTTCTCAACATAATAAAAAGTTCGGAAGATTTTGCAGCTCGAGGATATCATCAATATACTGGAAGATTATCATCCTTTCACCATTTTCAGTGTGTTGCCTCTTTTGTCCTTGTGTTTATGTTACATGGCCAGGAAGTGGCTGTCACAGCTTCAGACACTATGATCATAGGTAAGGGGAAGATGTGGGTAGGGCAAAGTGTGGAGGAGTGGTGACCAGGGCTGCAAAAGGACCATTTTCTTTATGATTCTCTCTTTTAGTCTGTAAAAGAAATCTACCAGAATTCACCTATATTTTGGACTGAATATTTGTGCCCTGCCCCAATTCATATGTTGAAGCCCAACCCTCTTCCTTCTTCCAAGGTGATGGTTTTTAGAGGTAGAGCCTTTGGGAAGTGATTAGGTTTAGATAAGTGCATAAGGACAGAGCACTCGTGATGGTATTAATGTAAAAACACAGGGAGAAAGCAGCTATCTGCAAGTCAGGAAGGGAAATCTCACCAAGAACTAAATTTGCTGGCACCTTAATATTGGATTTTCCAGAAATAAGTCTTTTAGTTTAAGTCACCTAGTCTACAACTTTGTTATAGTAGCAGACTAATACACCACACCATACGTTTACTGTCTTAACTCAAGGCTATGATAACTTCTCCATGCCTTCTATTCATAATTAGTTGGAAGAAATCTGGACCATGTAGATATTCTGCAGAATCGGTTCAGATACCTAGATATTTTACATATTAGTTCACTATATCAAGGTCATATCTTAATTGGACCAGAATAATAAGAAGTTACAAATGTAGTGAGGGCCTTGAAAAGAACTTTGTACTCTGGAAAATGAAAAATAAAGCCTGTAGAGATTTAGGGGCTGCCACATCAGTGATAATTTTAGGAATTCAGTAGTCTGGGGCATGTTGGAACAATCCAAAAAAATTAAAAGACAAAATATTATACCATTTTGGATTAAAGAGAAAGCACATTTCATACTTGAGAATACTTATTTGACCCATTAACTGGCTTACAGCAAAGACTGCCCATTTTCTCTGGGAACTAGAGCACAAAATAGCTCCATAGCAGGTTTAGAATACAAGTGGCTCTACTACTTGAAACCTATGGATCAATAGATTCTATATTATTATGTGTATCAGTGGTGGGAGATGATGCCATGTGGAGTTTATCATAGCTCTAACAGAATCACAGCAGAGACCTCAAGGGTTCTGGTGTAAGCTTATGCTACCTGAAGTAAAGAATTGTGCTCTATTCAAAAAAAAAAGAACATTTCCCAGAGGTACGGGTCAGCTTATAATGAATGAGGTAGTCAAGTGACCATTAAGATAGATCTTTCCATCATTAACTTATTTCTTGGAGACCCAAAAAGTCATGAGATGAGGTGAGCCCAAAAGTAATTCATCAGAAGATGGAATTTCACATTTGGATTGAACCAGAGCAGGGACAGAACAAACATGTAAAATGCATAAGCAGATAGCCTAGACTCCATGTCATTCGTCACTATTACACTATTACTTCTTTCTCAGCTCTCACTTTTGCGACATAAGGAGGACCATTATGATTAACCGACAGAGGAGAATAATGACTGAGCTTAGTCATAGGTGGTTGGCTCATTATGTGGGTGCCAATAAAAATGACCATGAAAAACAACTGTATGAGTAAATCTTCCCAGTGGACAGAGCTGCAGGTGGTGCATCTGTTTTTCCATTTGGTGTGAAAAGAGAAGCAGGCCAAGATAAGGCTATACCTTAGGCTCATGGGCTGTGGTGAATGGCCTAATTGGTCAGGAGCCTGGAAGGGGAGAGATTGAATGACTGAGATAAAGGAAGTATATGAGGAATAGATATGTGGATGGACCTATGGGGGGGGGGGCAGTCACAAAGTGTGAATATCTTTGTGTCGTATGTTAGCATTCAACATAGAAAATCCAATATTAAGATGCCAGAGCATCCAACATAGAAGAAGCACTAATCAACCAAGTTTAAGTGAGCCATTTTATGTCATTCAGTTTCTCTCATTGCCATCTCGGTACTAGAACAGTAGGCAAGTAAATAGAGCAGTCATAGTGGCAGGGGTGGAATCTGTGCATAAGCACAATAGTATGGGTTCACACTCACCAAGTTTGATGAGTTAACGCCACTTTTGAATACACACTCTGCCAATAACAGAGACCAGTGGTGTACCTCCAATATGGCACCGTATTTTAAGAAGACCAACCAGCTACTTGACGGCACATTGATTGTATTAGGTCTCTTTTGCCCTGGAGGAAGAGTTTTCATCTTTAGAAATGATGATAGGAGAGGGAAACAACAAATATCATTTATGGCTTTAGATTAGCTGTAGTACATGGTCTATAGCTCATCATTTACCAAAGTTGAATGTAGTGGATGGTCCTGTATATCATTATGTCTCCCAGCAGGACTGAGGCTCCTAATCCTGCACCATCTGGGAGTATTTTTGGCTAACAACTCTCAACCAGAACCTTTTTCTGGGAATTACCCTCAGCCAAGGACAGCAGACATACCCATGGTTAGGCCTTCACCCCTCATTCAAGGGCTGACTGATGAGGAAGTGTAAATGCCTACTCCTTTGCAACAAGTTGGGATTATTCTACATCAGCATCCCAGTAACAGGGCTCTTATTGGGAAAGATGGATCTGATGGGGCTTTAATTTTGACTGCATTCCTCTGCCCAGTCCAGTCTCCTTCCCTCCAAGGACATTGCTTAATGAACTTCCTACATGCACGTCTCTGTCCCGAAGACTAATTTCTAAAGAGCCCTACGTAAAACAATGGTCGAAAATGGTTTCTCTCCAAATGTGAAATTTGAACTGAGACTCGAATGACAATAAAGATTCAGCCATAAGAACTATCTGTAAAAAAGAAAAGAAAAGATTTTTTTAAAAAAGTACCATGTAGCAAAATAAACTTTCTCTTTTATCTAAAATCATTCTCCTACTTGGGGTGACCCAAGCATGCCTTTATTTCCCATCCTAAGAAAGGTGGATAAAGTTTCTACTAAGTTTTGGAGCCTTATTTTGCCTTAAATATTATGCTCATATGAACTTTGAGGAAAAACTGGACATTTCATTAATGCCATACTTTAATCAATTACAGGCAGAAAGCAAAAGGATACTTTTATCATTTAGAGATTTCGGGTCATGTTTATTGAGCAATTAATGTATTAAATGTCTGTACTATAATTTGTTAACTAGCTGATAGAGTCATTAACTAAAGAAATTCTTCATTAGGGGGATTTTGGTGATCTAAGAGTACTTAAATGAGAATCAATATTTCTAATCTCTTTCAAAGCATTCTAACAAAGATTTTCACATTAGAATTCAATATAGATACAGATCTGAAGTATATATATTTTAAAATTTTTAATTTTAACTAGGATCGGAGACAGTCTTTAATATGAAATTAGGAGAACATTTTCTAAGTGGAAAATATTTTTGAGAGTCTCTGCTAGCTAGATTGCAACAACCTTATTATGCTTATTACCTTTAATTTCATAAAGAAATTGTTACAATACCTTGTCTTGATAACGTGGCCAATTGACTATCAGCCACACAATTATATAGCGCTCTCAGTTTAATCTCCACTAGACTAGCTCTCTCCTTATATCAAAGTGTCTATTTTCACAAGAGTATAATGTTTAGATTAAGCAGGCACTTGGCTTGAGCAAAGCAGTTTATTATTATTTAAGAGATAGAACCAAGGGAATGAGTTTAAACTTGAGAAATAGATTTAAAATGGACTTTCATTGATTTATTTATCCTACACACTTAAAAGTTTCAGAGTAATATAAACTAGATATCTATCATATCTGAAATGAACTTTTGCCACAAACACATAATTTGTTAGCTATGTTTTTTAGAGAAATTGACATTAATACATACATGTATATATATGTGTACTTATAAATATGACATATGTATAGTGAACTTAAGCTCTTTATTTTGTCTTCACCCCTTTTGACCTTACCCAGGCTATCTCTAATATACTTACTATCTTCCTTCTCCCAGTTCTCTAGTTTTCATTCTACCTTTTTAGCAATTATGAAACTCTTCGTATATCTGTACATTCCTTGAGAGTGTATGAACACATATTCAATGTGTGCATATAAATATATGTGTATGTATACCAGAGCTCAGCAAACTACAACTTGTGTGATTGCCACCTCTTTTTGTAAACAAAGTTTTATTTGAACACAGCCATGCACATCTGATTATTATTCATGGCTGCTTTTGTCTTACAACAGCAGAGATGTGTAGTTGTGAAAGAAACTGTATAACTTACAAACCTAAAATATTACTATCTGGCCATTTAAGAAAATGTTTGCTGACCTCTGCTATATATAGGTTGGATAAGTTATCTTTTGCATTGTAAGGAACCATTCTGAAACTTCATGGATTAAAACAATAGTTATTTTATAGCTCCAAGTCCTGAGTGTTGTCAATTTCACCTGTGCCCATTTGGATAGTTCTTCTGCAGGTTTCCCCTGGGCTCACACACATGGCAGTAGTCAGGTGGTTGCTCAGCAGGGGGTTGCTGGTGCAAGAGAGCTTCACTCCTGTGATTAGCAGTCGATACTAGCAGCTGGGTCCTCTATTGCTTGGTCTCTTACCCTTAAGAAGGCTAGTGTCAATTTTATTCTCACAGTGCTATCAAGACAGAGTTCTGAGAAAGTAAGAGCAGATGTTGGAAGGTAGCTTAAAGTCCTAAATTTGAAATTATAATGGTCAAGTTAAGTCATGAGACCAACCAAATGTCAAGGGATTGTAGAAATTAACTCTATTTCTTGATGGAAGGATTAACAAAATCACAATTTAAAAGAGTATGATATAGAAATTGAAGGAATTTATGACCACCTTTTTTGCAATGTACCAGTCCCATATATACCTTAGATTACATTGATACCTCATGATCTGGCAATTGTAGAAAATAAACTGTTCTGTATAAAAATAATTCCCAGAACTTTAAATATAAATCTATGAAAACTTGGAAATATTCATGGGAGAAAAAGTTTACCACTCTCTGGCATTTTATCTTGGTTTCCTATGTAGAATATGTTGATTACAACTTAACCTATAATACAGCAGTCCCTAGTTCCTTCCACCATGTGAGGACACAGAAAGCAGTTGGCAACCTACAACCCAGTAGAAGGCCTTCACCGGATCCTGATCATCCTGGCACCATGATTTTGGACTTCCAGCTTTCAAAACTGTGAGAAATAAATTTCTGTTGTTTGTAAGTGAACCCATCTATGGTACTTTGTTACAGTAGCTCAAACAGAGGAAGACAATAAGTATTAGTGATGAACTGGTAATTGTATCCTCTCTCTTTCTACTTGCGCACATGTGCGTGCGTGTGTGCGCGTACACACACACACACACAATTGTATTTTACATAATGAAAAAATGTTTATCGAATAACCACTAATCTTTTTCTACTAGTATTGATAACATCTTTTAGTAAAAGATATGCAAAACCAAAATTTCACTGTCATCTTTACATATTTGTTTGATCTTTATGGTATTCAAAATTGTATTTTTAATTTGTTGTTAATATATTAAGATGAGTAGATTTTCACATAAAAATCTAAATATCTGGCCTGTCTAAAGTTAGAAGATCTCTTTCCCCTGATAATCATCCCAAAAAGCTGGAAAGTTGCTCACACACTGTGATCAAGCAACATTCTCTAGTTCACTACTCTGTCTTACAACTCACGTCCTCTCATTCCTATTGCCCATCTTGTCCATATGGCATTTGAATTTGGAGCTCAGTTTTATATTAACCTTTCCTTAGATCTGCATTGTCCTCACTGGGCTGAGTGTATTTACTCATATTAATGCCCTAGAAATCTACCTCCTGTGGGAGCTCCTCTGATTCTTTCTGCACGCAGTTAAGATCAATTGTTAAAACAGCGGCCTTTCTACTGGTGTTGATTTTCTATTTCTGTGGCTTATTATGGACTAACATCTGTTCTTTTGCACCTGTATATTGCATTACATCATGCTGCTGAAGAAGAGATATTTTTTTCTGTCTATTTAGGAAAGCAAAATAGACAAACTTTTTTGTTTGTTTGTATTGTTACTTTGGTCCATATTTTAATTTATGCTGAGTTCAGTTTCTCATGTATACTATGTACGATTATTTACAATGTTAGATTTTTCTCTGCAGGAAGCTCAATCTCATCTTTGACAACTTGTACATTAAGATAAGTCTGAAGTTTTCTTTTCCTTTAAAGGATGGCCTTTAAAGGAAATGGAACAGCCAATTTACTCGCTGGTCATATCCTTTTTCTCACCTTAATGACCACTTAACCAGGAATCATATTCACTAACATGACCTCACTTTAATAATTTCATGTGGATTGCCTGTTCAGATGTTTAATCCCCAATGGTTCACCTCTGCTCACTTTCTTTCTCCATTTACCATTCATCTCACACTTACAAATTCTCATCACATACATAGAAATACATGGAAATATAGTATAGCATTAAAAAGATGATAATGAACATATGTGTTCCCTCTCTTCCCACCCAACTGTTACCACATTATTATGGAAAAATTGTGGTTTAGGTCTGTACATAGTTCTTTAAGAACCGCACTTCTCCTGAGTCAGGAGTTGCTTTGTTAGTCCATGTAGATCTGTGGTTAGAACACTGCAGATTAAAAGCAAATGTGATGGAGTTTTTGAATCACAATTACTATGACAGATACACTTAATATTTGGGTTAATTAGTTGGACAGAAATCAAATGTACTAGGAAAATATGACCCAGAAATTATTTATAGATAATCTAAGTTTCCCAAAGTTTCCTGGTTCACAGCATGCTTAGTGTCTTAGTAATATTTCACAATGCCACTGGAAAAAAGGGAAATAACTCATCCTTTTATTAAGTAGTTAAGTTTTTTTTTAAACAAAACAAAACAATAGTTGGTTATATCCTAATGACCTGTTGGTCATTTTTCAGCTTTTCAAAACTTCAAATCAGATTGTATACTACTATTCTCATTTCTTTTTCCACACTGATTTTCATATGATACCTGCTCTTCATCACAAAAACTACCAAAATGCCAGTTCCTAAAAGATATGACATGGTTAAAAGAAACAAGTTAAAGCAAAACTACCTCAATGTAATAGTTTTTAGTATCTGGCAGGTGGCATGTGAGTTCGCTGTGGTGCTTTTGGATACTTCAACACACAGTTTGGAAACCACAGATCTAAGGTGTGCACTGTAGTGCCTTGGGTAGTTTGGTGATTATTTTGCACTCTGTATATTTAACGAAGGAAAAGTTCATGGCTTCTGGCATTATGAAGATAGATAGGTCTTTAGCAATCTTTAGGTAAAATCTCTTACCTTAACCCACGAGGAAGCTAAGGTTCAGAAAGGTTAAGGGCTTTGCCCATTTTTCAGTTTCTCTTTTAATTTTTATTCTTATATCACTCAGAGGTACTATGTGTAAGATATTTTACAGTTTGGAAAATGTCATGTAGTTTTTTTTTTTATAATGCAACACTAATAGACTACAGTCTAATTTGATTTAAAACACAGAAATTAAAAGATTAAAGTTAATTTTAATTGCTCATGTGTGTTAAAAATACGGAAGTCCTTTTGGCAAAGGGTAGCATAGTTTCCTGAGAAGATCTCTCTTGTGTCTAATACTGACTACTGTTAGATGCTCTTACATAGTCAGACATCAAGGACAACAGCCTGACATGTCAGCAGAGGGAGCTGCTACTCCTGCTCCAGCTAACATTGTTCCCAAAGCCCATTTGTTTATGAACTTTCTCCTACTGCCAGGAAAAAATATATTCCGTTCATCTAAATCCATCCTTTTTCTATGGTGCACTTTAAACCTCATTGATTTGTTTTTTCTCCTGATGATGTCATTCTCAATAGATACTTCACACTTATTTAAACCCTATTATCCATATCATCCACTTGGCTCTCAGAATAGTGAGATAAAGGCATAATTAAACAATTCATTTCAATTATTTATGCTAAATGCACAAGAAATTGATTTTAATCTATCACCTTACTTAACCTTCTTTTAAATAAATTTGCATAACGAAGGGCCAAGTCTATAGAAATATTTAAATCTTCAAATTTATTGCACAAGGGTCTACTTCAGAGGTCAGTGAACTAAACCTCATAGACTAAATGCGCCCAATTCTTGTTTTTATATGGCCTGTGAGCTAAGAAATGTTTTTATCTTTTTAAATATTTATAATTTTTATACCTTATTTATTTAAATTTTTAAATTTTAAATAGATATATAAGTACCACATAATATCCTTGATTTTGCATTTTGACATTCTAAACTTAAAATATTTTTTATCTGGCCCTTTACAGAAAATGCTTGCAAAACTCTGCGATACTTATTTCTGTGCTCATTTTAATGCTATATTTGTCATTGTCAGGTAAGTAAAACTACTTAGCTAAATTAATTGCTTAGATAATTCAACTACATTTAAATTTATATAATTGAATTCTGTTAATGTCAATAAACACTCATGAAGTATCTATTTCAAAATAGGTATTATGTTAGATCCAGGAGACATAAGAATTAATAAGACAGACAAGAAGCTCACAATTCAATGGAATCTCCCATTTTACTCCTAGAATATCACCTTTACATTAATTTTATGTGTTCCAGTTGAAGTAGTTTACCATCTGTTGTAAGTTAAAGGCTTAAGAGGATTGAGGATTGCCTTTTGACTCTTGTGATCAATGAGAAAGTTTGCTGAAGGTAAGAAAGTAATTTTTCTAACTCCCAAAATATATACCTCAGTCCAGATATTTCACTTCTATTATCATTTTCAGTCAATTCGCACTAGAAATTGCATAACAACCACAGAGCTTTTGTTGCAGTAAAGCATAACAATAAAGGTCAGTTGCTGTCATGTTTCCAACTCTGAAGAGTCTAAGCCTATTTACATGGCATGATCTTGATTTTAATTTGCACATCATTGTGTGAAGTAACAGTGATTAAACCTACTATACAAACATTTTTTTCCTTTACATTTAACATTTAACGGATGCGTGAACTCCATCATTTGCAACTCATTACTTAATGCTTCAAAGTTACTTGATATTTCTTAAAAACTGTAGGTGATTCTCAAATGCCTCTCAATCAGTTTTAAAAGAAATCACACTGTTATATGTAGGGCATTTTTATTCCCTAAATTACCCATTCGTTTCCATAAAATGTTTTTGAAACTGTATATTTGATGGATACAAGGGAGAACTTCTTCATTGTTAAAAATTAAAAAGAAATAGATGATTTATTTAAAGTGGTTCACAAATGTGTCTACACAAAGAGACGGATACAATAATTACACTTTCATAAATGACAGTAAATTCATTTAGTAGAACAATAAAAATATTAGGTGATATTTTATGCATTTTTTGAACATTTAAATTTTTTTAGAGTTCTATTTTTTTTTAATATAATTAATGTCCCAGCACTATGGGTCAAAAGAATCATTGTTTCGCCTTACCTTTTACCCAGAGAAACTGTTTAGTTTGTGTTCCAGTCAGTGACTGCCATTTACTGATTCACTCAACAAATATTAAGTGCATAGTTTTCTAGGCATGATATGACTCCAAATTATTGTTATTTCTCCAAATTTAGTTTTCCTCCAAAGCAAATACATAAACTTTTGTAACTATCCATTTTAAAGTCTGGATTAAAATGTTTTAAATTATTTTAAAATTTGATCTATCCTTTATAATGGCAAGTAATAGTATAAAATATAGTGTTCTCCTACACTGTAGTATATTCTTTATGTTAGTTGATTCAACATATAATTCATTGTTGGTATTTACGATATTGCTTCGTGATGCATATAATATGTATATGCCATTCAGTTTACCTTTGCTGATCTGCTGATCTAACAGGAGCACCCATATTTCATATGCTTCAAGCAACTCTTATTTCTCTGTGTAGCTTGTCACTTAAGAGTTTTCACATGTCTTCCACTCCACCTCTTGGTTTGCTGCATTGTATTCCAACTGGACTTTCACCTTACCTCTACAGTTTTTCCTGCATTTTATCTTCTAGCCTTTTATCTTAAGGGGTGGTGAAAAAGCCTCTAGGCAATGTAAAAAGGAAAAACAATATCGACAAACTCTACAACTGTATTTTTTTTTACTGCCCACTATATCCCTACCTAAAAGTCAATTAAATAATCAATCAACTATTTTTTTTATTATCAATGATAAAATACAATCACATAGCACTTTATGAGTTATAAAACACTTCCACACCCATTATTGTATTTGATTCTCTCTTAAAAACTCAATAAAAGGTAAAACAAGTCATTTTATTATTATTATTACCATGTTTCTGGATGACAATATTGAGGTCCAGTGGCCCCTGTCACATTTTCTAATATTACACAGCTAGTAAATGCTAGAATTTGATGTAAGCCTTCTTATAATAAATAACACATTATTTTTTAATGTTATTTTATCACACTTTCTCTTTTCACACTATTTATTGAAATCAAGTACTAAAACCAAAAACAAAAACAAGACAGTCCTATACCAGATAGAATGGGAGATGCTAAGAACAACTCTGAGACCTAAAGGTGATAAGTATATTTCTAACATGAACTGATACATACAAATAAGTGTTACAAACAGATATTCCTTAGTAGCATAGAAGAATAAACATTACTTTATGCTAGGATAATCAAGGGGAGGACAAATTACAAGATGAGATATAAACTGGCTCTTTAAAACTGGATAGGATATTTTATATTAAAAGGAGTGGCAAGACTATTCTGGAAATGAGCAATAAGAAATGAACAAATTAATAAGGTTATAACGTATGAATCACATGATAATGGACCCAAATTGTTTGGAAGGTGAGTTATTTGGTATTAGTTTGGATAGCGTTCAAAATATAGACAAGTCAAAGAGAAGAGTCTACCACCTATTAATATGATGAAGTGGCACAAATTATTTAAGCTTTCTGAGGTTTGGTTGCTTTATTTTTAAAAAGTGGGTATAGTAGATAAGTCCCAGGGAGCTAAAATAATTAAAATGTATAGAAACCCTTAGCAGAGTGCCTAATAAGACACATATGCTCAATGACAGCAGCAGTTAGCATTATTAGTGGACTCTATAAGGTACTGGAGTCGAGATGATTATTTAAAGGCATTGCCCTGAAAGTTTCATAGCACCATTGTGACTATTTTCAGCTTACACTTGTAACAGAATGTTAGTCTCAGTACTAAATGGCAAACAAGCTATCACACCAGAAAACACAATGTCGAAGCAGGTGGGCTGAACATGTATACAGTACTCAAAGAAGAGAGAAGCTGAACTGAACTGCAGGTAAAACGAAAATAATATGAAGCCTTTCCCAGGCTGAAGTACAACTACAAACAGGTTTTAGTTTTATCTTTGTTAATTTTGCCTCTTTAGTACATTGTTCATAAAAAACAATTTCAAAGTAAATGGGCAGGTCTTTCCTAGAAAAAATGGCAGAATTAAGCCATTTTTCTTCTACTCTCTTCCCTTAAGCCTTATTGAACATATATATAGACACGGGGGTGAGGGGGGAGGGGTTAGTTTCAATATGAAGTTTCTAACTGCAAACCTAAAACTAAAAAAAAAAAAAAAAATCCTTATCACTCATTAAGATTTAGACAAAGATGAGGGAAGATGCATAAAGCTAATATCTATCTCCTTAAACTATGAATAATCACAATACTTGTCTAAAGGAGCGTGACATGGTCCTGAAAAGGAGATTCAGCACTACTTTGTGGGAGACTGTTAACTAGATCTAGAAGTATAGTCCAAGGGAGGAAGGGAGCAGACTTAAATCTCCAGGAAAGGGGCTTATCAAGTACAATCTGCTGATGTGCCATTTTGTCCTCAGTCCTGTTTCCTAGCACAGGGTGATGGTTGGCCACAAGAGAATAAGGAGGGAGGGGTAACTTTGATCATCTATCTGAGCACATCACAGGACTTCACTGTGAACCAATCTCCTCCCCAAGCACCAAACACTGAATAGAAAGCTTCCCCTAAGTTGGAAAACAGAACAGATATTGTGAAAAGATATTTGAAACAACAAACAGGAACCAAGGTTTTAGGTAGTTCCAAGGTGGCGGCCTCCATCCTTTAATTCCCATTCTATTCATCTTCAAATAACTGTTCCAAGTAGAATTCACACCCCTCCTGAAAGAGTGGTAATAAACAAACAAACAAAAACAAGTATAAGACCCAGAGACTGCAAACTTTAAATATACAGACCTGTGTCCAGAATGTCATTTAACAATTGCTGGCAAAAATTACCTCTGGATGAACAGAATTCTTTGCATTTTTATGTTTTATATTTTTTAAAAAAATGAGATGTGAACATTTAGCAAATGAATAATAATACAAAATGAAGCATAAGACAAAAAGTAAGGGTCGAGAAGAGAAAATTAAGGGGAAATAACTTTGGAATTAGAAAATGAAAAAAGAAGAATGATCCACTACTTATTTACTGAGTAGTCCTTGTGATGTACCAGATACTGAGCTAGTTATTAGGGACGGAGCTGAAAGGCATGGAACCAAAAGCTCACAGTTTGATTTAGGAGACAAGCCAGGAAAGACATGATTTCAAAGAGTGAGTTTTTGTTTTTGTTTTAATGGCAAATGAAAGTGCAACCTGCTGTGGCTGGGCCTTGTTTCCGAACATTGAAACACAGCCTACTTTCCCAGGCACTCCTCTGGTGATAAGACATATGAAGCGAAATGTGGCGCTTACCCAATACTACCTCTGTGTTGGCTCTTGTTCTGCTCTTGTTTTCCTCTGAAGCAGGTAGCAATGAGGCAAAAATTAGTGAAGACACAAGTACCAGCATAGGGAAGGAAGAAAAAGTCAAAGAAGAAAAATGACTGGTGGCTATTATTATTATTATTATTATTACTATTTTATGTAGGCAGCACATGAGGAAGATCTTTTTCCATAGTGTGATGAAGGAAGTGGTTAGAAAGGGACTTCAATGACAAGAATCTGAAGTAAAGATTTGAAAAATGGCAGAGAGCACAACTACTGCCCCACCAATCAATATCGGAGCTGATACATTTCCAGTTGCAAATTCACATGGTGGTCTTAACATATTTTTTACAGATGATTATTAACATGAAAGTCAAAGGAAAAATAAGATGATTAGATTAGATTGTTTTGGCTTTGTGTGAGAAGGACAAGAAAGCAAGGGCGTTTCTCATAGTAAAAAAGAATGATTATTTCTCGATGACTACGACGATTGTCTCACTGGATTTAGGAAAACGATGAAGGCAGAAGAAAATGAATCAAGAAATTGAGAAAAGAGGAATAAAAGAAAAAATAGGAAATCGGGGCCTGGAAAGTTTGAGGAGATTGTGAGAGGGTGGCATATCAGAATTTAAGACATAAAAGGTAGAGCAGGTTATCATGATGACAGTATTCCAAGATGTTACTCTGGCAGTGAACAACCAAAGGGGATGGCAGTAATGAGGTAATGAGCGTGAACGTCTACTGTGTCCAGGAATACAGATTTTCTTTTCTTAGTTAAATTTGGCTGAGTTTACTCAACATTTCACTGTGTTCAGTGGAAAAAGAAATAAATAGCATACAGATATAGTTTTTTTCTTTCATTATTTGTGTGGAAGTTAAATAGGTAGCACCATTTTTATTTTTCTCAAACAATTTTCAAATATTTCAGTAATTCTGATGAAATCCAGATTGAAGAATCCTCATGGTATTGCTCTTAAACAGCAGTCCTCAACATTTTTGGCACCAGGGATGGGTGCTCCTATGAGAATCAAACTCCTGATGATCTGAGGTGGAGCTGAGGCTGTGATGCTAGCACTTGGGGGTGGCTGCAAAAACAGTTGAAGCTTTGCTCACTTGCCCACCACTCACCTCTTGCTGTGCGGTACGGTTCCTAACAGGCCACGGACTGGTACCAGACTGAGGTTGGAGACTCCTGCTCTAGAAGAATGGTTCTCAAAGTGTGCTCTCCAACTAACACCATTAGCATCACTTGGAATTTTTTAGAAATGAGTATTCTAGGCCTCACCCTAGATTTCCTGAATAGAAACTCTGAAGGTGGGGTGAGCAATCTGTTGTTTCACCAAACTTCTATTTGATTTTGATGCATGCTTGAGTTTGAGAACCACTACTTTAAAAGGTATTTATACTAATTAATTGAGTGAATTTTTTTTTACAGCCATAAAACTTAAAATATTTCTACCAATCTCTGATGCCCATCTTTTCCTTAAAATATTTCCTTAAAGGTGCCTACAGCTAACATAACATTATTATTTTAACATCTAGCATATTCAGCTGGATGTTTCAGTTTGGCAGATTCAACTTCTTCTAACTGTTGTAATCAAAACTGTTTACTTACAAGATAAATGACAGCACCAGGAGACAGCGCAGCAAAATAAATAGAATGCATTGGAGAATGCCCTCAACGTGGAACACAGAACGTACTTACTGGCTGAGAACATTTGTCCTGTGACTGGCTAACACTCTTAAGATTAGAACAGGACACACACCCTGCTCTTATGGGTTGAGAGCAAAATGGAAGATAATGTATGTGCAAGGAGAGGTATAGATATGTGCAATATATACATAATACATTTATTTATATAGCATAAGATGTGATGCTTTAGCTGTTTATAGAACATTTTATAAAATAGTTTGAATATAAACAGTATTATAAGCAGCCATGGTTAGAAAGACTGATTTAAATGAGATATGTATATAATTTTTGGAAGAATACCTATTTTCATTTGATAAAGGTTGGGGGAAACAGGAATTTTCTATTCTATATCTTAATGGCATTAGCCAAATACTAAGGATACATATGCTTCTGAATTTTTTAGTTTGAAATTTGACTTTTTGAGAAGTATTATCTTATTAGAATATCTCCATATAACTATGTATTTTCCAAATATAGTACTACAAACTCATTTGTTTAGATTAAAATAATTTATTATAATTTGTAAAAGATAGGTTTGAAATTAACACTTTTTTCTGAAAAAAAAATGTTTTCTAAACATGTTAGTATTTAAAGGGAAATATTTAAGCTGATCCAGCAAATGACACACTTTTGGTTGTCATAACAGAATGGATGTGAACACACACACACACACACACACACACACACAAACACACACAACATACCCTATGAAATTGTATTATGTACAGAGGAAATCAGGGTATCCCTCTATCGAGAAATGCCTAGCCTGATAAGCTAATTAGAAATTAGTGTTATGAATGTATTAAAACTAGTCTTTACTCTGATATATGATATATTTAGATTAGAATAAAACCATTTTTAAAAATCATTAAACATTTCATTAGAATTTTTTAATTTCAATCACTCTCTATTCTTAATCCATTATTATAACCAAAGATGGAACATTCATATTACACCATTTTTCCTAATAGAAACTTAGCAAAAAGTTTTTGTCTTTTTTTAAATATGGTATTTTCCTCAACTTACTATATGCCTTTTACTATTGACAATATTTTATTAAAACTTCATTCCCTGGGTACATAATATTCACGTGTTTACTACCTATCTTTCTGGGGTAAGTGCTATAAAACTACCTTTATTCTTCTGTTCGGAAGAAATCTGAGTGTATAAAATTCAAATCGAAAAGTCTATTGTACTCATTCAACCAGAAAGTCTGATTTATTTTGGATATTCATATGTTTAAATGGTATATATTTAAATATGTATATATGTTTATATGTACATATACAATTGAGAGGGGTTGAGAGATGGAATGATGAAAGAGAAGAGGTAGGAGAGGAGATGGGAAGGGAAGGAGGTGGGAAGAGAAGGGTGGGGAGAAGGCAGATGAGTAGGGAAAGAGATCTTTTACCTAGATGAAGCAGATATTTTAAGAGTACATAAAACAAGTCAAGTAAGATTTTTTTTTAGTCCCTGGGCCAACTGTAATTCGGTCTATTATAGTGAAATAATAAATCACAAGGTGAATACAGACTGAATTTTCAGGATATTATTCATTTCAGGTGGTCTTAGCCCCATTTCAAACTCCTCTGCAAGAGATAAACCAAAAGACGGCATTTTCTCTATTGTCATATTCTGTGCCATGTGCTCCCCCGAATAAATGTTGCACTCAACTGAACAACTGAAAAAGAGAACTCCTTTGAACAAGCCAACTCATAACTCTGTAACCAGGAGGAATAAAAATAAACTTTTTTCTTAGAAGTGCTAATCTATTTTTTTCTGAGGCTGTGCTTTCTAACAGAGTGCGTTTAGACATGCTTGAAGGTTGAGCCCTCTGGGGGAATATAGGCTCCACCGTAACTTGAGGCAATCATTATTAGAACTGAAGTAGTTCTCTGGGTTCAGCATATGGACCACAAACTGGCAGAAAGCTGGAGCTCTCTGAGGAAGGACGCCAGAGCCCCTCCATCGTTTCCTTAGCTGTTGGGAGAAATTTCAGCTTTTCAGCAGTTTCTCTTCCTGACCAGCTTTTCCCAAGATAAATCTGAGCTAGCACCATATGTTTTCAGAACAAAAAAACAGCTTCTGAATTATTACAGCATAGTGTACTCTTGCCCAGGAAATTCAAGCTGCTTCGGCACTGTAATCATAGTACCAAACAGAATCTGAGAGAGCAGTGAACCTGATCTCACAACCCTTTGTCAAACATTTGTCTACAAAGAGTAGGACTCCTTGGGAATTTCTCTGAGATCAAAGAAAATGTTCCCTACATTCCTAGTTACTTTGAAATCAGAATCCTGACTGAATGACCAATTATCAAATGAGTCCCCAAGTACTGTTAGAGTTTGGGGAGGTCAGCATTTTCCTTTCCATGTTTTCATGTGTTTTTTGTTTTTGTTTTCTATTTTAAAACCACCAAGTGGCTATAATTGTTAGGTACTGTGCTAAATGCTGAGCATATAAAGACATTTAAGATATATTTAAAATTTCATTGTTCTAATGAGGTAAAATCAAAAACTGCACAATGGTATGCAGGTATATTTACAGGGATCCATACAGGGTTTGACAAGATCACAATGGAAATGCATCTAGATGTTTCATAAAAGGATACCTGGAAAAAAAAAAAAAAAAAAAAAAAAACCTGAGTTGAATCTTAAAAGAGGTGTAGTGGTGTATAGACTGAATAGTAGGAGAATGGACAGGCATTCTGAATTGAGAATACAACATCTATAGAGACACAGAGACAAGGAAAGTAGAATATAAAAGAAGGACGAGTAGTTGGGTTTTTGTTGTTTATTTTTTAATAAAGTGTACAAGAAGGAGTGGAAAAATTAATTTAGAAGATATAGACAGGGAACAGATAATTAGGAATCTTGTATTCAGGTACTCAGCATAGTAATTAAAAATGGGCACACATTCCTTAACACTCTTCTCACCAACAAGTGAAAGCCCTTCTTCTTGAATCTGAGTTGGCCTTAACACTTGCTTGGTCAATAAAATATGATAAAAGTGACCTTCTAGGCCTTCCCAGGTTGTGTCCTAAGAATTGTTTTATAACCTGGGCCTCTCAGAACTCTTGCTATTAAAATCTAGCCACCACACTGAGGAAGCTGAAGCCAGTCCATGCAGAGACTCGCATAGAGAGAAGCAGAAGTTCTCGACAACTGTTCTGGCTGAGCTCCCAGCCTACAGTCAGCACCATCTTGGTAGTCACATGAATGACCCACCTTGACAATAAATTCTCCGGCCTTCATTGAGCTGCCCCAGTTAACTCTCCATGGAGCAGAGATGGGCCTTCCCCTCAGAGCTCTGCCCAAATTATGAGTGAAGTACATTATTATTGTGGCTATAAGCCACTGAATTTGGGGATTATCTTCTATGCAGCAATATAATTAATCGGAACAATTATGAAGTATTTACTGAATGTTTACACTATCGCTATAATGTAATGTTATGGAGTTTAGACTTTAATCCTGACAAAGATGATCATCATGACCAAACTAACTGGGCTCTCAGAGCCCTCTTATTGACTAGGTCTCAACCTTGGCCTGTAAAACTACAGATTCTCAACATAAATGATTTCATCTGCCCCCCTTCTCCTACAGTAAAAGAATTAAACAAACACTAACGTAGTTTCTGACAATTCAAATCCTTAACCCTAGGATGACTCTAGACTCCCTTAAAGTTCTTGCCTGAGAAGACTCAAAGTTCCCCTCCCTCAGCCCCCACCTCCACAACCCTGCCAAATTTACTGTTTTAGTCAACATCAGAAGATATACCCCTAACACCCTTTCTTAGAGCATTTATTAAAAAGGGCTTCAACTATGACTCCTTCCTTTGTTCCTTTGAGATTATATATATATATATATATATATATATATATATATATATAATATATATATATATATATATATCCTACAACTCAGGAGTATATTTCTTAAGGACCCAAAAGCCATTCCATTGAAATGTGACCATCAGAAGGAATATTACCCCAGTCTTCCAGTCTCTGTGGGAGGATAAAATTCTAATTTCCATATTTGCCAACTAGAAGATACAGCTGACCTAATCCTTTGTAATTTTTCACTTTTCTGAATCTACTGAGACAATGTTCACCCCTCTTCCTACTTCCTCATTCTCCCTTTAAAATGCCCAGTCACTTCTGTACCAATCAAAATTTAGTTCAGTTCATGCTTGACACTCTTTCTTATTATAATAGTATATTACGGATTAAAATGTGTTTTTACCCGTTTAGTGTCAGGCATTGTTTATCTTTGAGAATCCTAAGGCAAGTAGATTTCAGCTTTAAAGCCATCTCCTACCAACAGTAATAACTGTGTAGGGTTGGAGACTAGGCTTAAGATGAAAATAATGCAAAAATCGCTTAATGATGACTGTCAGAGGGAGAGAAAATAATTGTGGTAGCATGTATGTTTATGATTGGCCAAAGTTGCTAGAGCCTCTGAATTTTTTTGAACAACTTATTTTGACAGCTTAAGTTTAAGATGCCTATAAAAGAAACAAAACAGTTAAGAAGACTAATTGAGAAGCCGTTAGTGTTTCGGGAGAGAGAAAAGGTAGGCTGATCTGGGGCAGTGTGATAGAAACAGAGAGGACACAAACATGATGAAGAGGATGGAGCCTTGGTTTCTTTAGCAGGTGGTTGGGTTACTAGCTGTGATGCTCTGTGAAATGAAGGAGTAGCTAACCAGCCAGCAGATGGCAGAGAAGAACATGACTTTAATAGTTTGGGATATATTGAATCTTAGGGTCTAAAGAGGTATATATATCTAACTATCAGCTGTCAGATTATATATTCAAGTCTATAATGCAGGAAGAGGTTTTATAGAAAGATACAGATCACGTTATCATGGTCATACAGATGATAGTGGAAAGGAAAAAAAGGGAAAGCCAACAGGAGAGTTTGTGGTTAGAGGAGTGGAAAGAATATTAAACCTGTTAAATGCTAATACTTATGGGGGGGGGCGAGAAAGAAACAGAACAGAAGAAATAAAATAAAATACACAAGAGAAATGGGGAAATAACAGTACAGAAGTTCTAGTAGAAGCAAGAAGATATGGTATCACAAAAATGAAGAGAGTACACTTCAATAAATGGTGCTAAAAAATTAGAAAGCCACATGCAAAAGAATGAAACCATCTATCAATATGCACAAAATTTACTCAAATTGTTCAAAAATCTGAATATAAGACCTGAAACAATAGATCGCATAGAAGAAAACACAGGCGTTAAACTCATGAACCTGGGATTTAAAGAGAATTTTATAAATTTGATCTCAAAGGCAAGGGAAGTAAGAGCAAAAATAAATGAAGGGGACTATATCAAATTAAAAATTTTCTGCATAGCAAAAGGAACCATCGACAAGGCAAAGAAGCAACTATCTGAATGGAAGAATATATTTGCAAACAATGTAATGGTGATATTAGACCTCCAATAAAGGCCTAATATCCAAAATTTATAAAAAACTCATGCAACTCAACAATTAAAAAAATCCAATTAAAAAATGGGCAGAGGACCTGAACAGACACTTTTCCCAAGGAGACTTACAATTGGCCAACAGACATATGAAAATATGCTCAACTTCACTAACTATGAAAAAAGTGCAAATCATTTAGAATGGCTATCATCAACAGGACAAGTAGTAGCAAGTGTCGGAGAGGTTGTGGGCAAAAAAGAACCCTTATACACTTCTGGTGGGGATGCCGATTGATACAGCCACTGTTCAAAACAATATGGGAAAGTTTCCTCAAAAAACTAAAAATAGAATTACTGAATTACTATATGAGTAATTTTGTGCATACTGATAGCAATCCTTCATCTGGGCATTTACCCCAACGACTTGAAAACATTTAGAAAGATATATGCACCCTGATGTTCATAGCATTATTCAAGGTGCCCATCATGGAAACAACTGTAGTGTCCTTCACAGATGATTGGATAAAAAAGATGTGGTACATATATACAATTGCATATTACTCAGCCATAAGAAAAGTTGAAACACTGCCATTTGTGACAACATGAATGGATCTTGAGATTATCATGCTATATAAGTCAGACAGAGAAAGTTTAGAACCATATGATTTCACTCATATTTGAGATATAAAGCTTAAAGTAATGAACAAACAGAGACTCATGGACACAGACAGTGGATTAGTGATACCAGAGAGAAGAGGGGCGGGGGAAGGTAGGTTGAAGTAAAGGGAGAGTCAAATATTTGGTGATGGAAGGAAATGTAACTTCAGGAGTCAGGTGGTGAACACACAATACAAGATACATATGATGTATTATTGAATTGTACACTTGAAACTCATTTGATTTTATTAACCGATGTTAACCTAATCATTTTAATTAAAAAAAAAGAAATGAAGAGAGTACAGATTTTTAAATATTAATCAATATTGTCAGATGGTACAAAAATAGTCTCATTAAATAAGAACTGACAAATGCTCATTGATTTAACAATTAAGAGGTGATTAGCAAATTTAAGAGAATCATTTCAATAAAGTAGTATAGCTTTATGAGTTAGCTTTTTCTACAAACAACCAAACCTCTTTTAAAGCTTAAAACAACCACTGGTTACATTAGCTCATGAATCCACAGGTTAGCAATTTTGGCTGGGTTTGGCTAAGTGGTTTTCTTACGCTGGGCCAGACTTGGCTGATCTCAATTGGTCTCAGGTGAGATTACTCATAAATCAATAGTCGGCTCGTAGGTTCTCTGACTTGAGCAAGTGAAGTTCACCGGGTTCCAAAAGTAAGAGTGGATATGCTCAAAAATTCTAGAGAACCTAATTAAACCATATATAACATCCACCCTGTAGCATTTATCTACCACAGTAGCATATGAGGCAGACCAGATTCAAAGAGCGAAGAAATAGACTACCTTGATAAAAGAAGCTGCAACAAATTGCCATTTACACAATCTATCACAGCACGAGCAAAACAGAGTTCTTGGAATTCTGATTGTTTGCCATAGTCACAGCGCTTTACATACAAAAATGGCCTCAAGTAGTTATTTTAGTACAAGCTTTGTATAATGTCGGAGCAAAAAGAGCACAAAATCTTGCTACTGTCCTTTACGTTCAGAGAGTTAAAGGGTGAGAAACCTCTCTCTGACCCATCAAGGCAGCAGAGGAAGCGTTCTCCTTGGCAGAACACCAAGGCCTCATTTAACCTAATATCCTCACCTTTAAAACGAATATTCAGAACATGTCTTGTTTCTAGAAATGGCAGAGCTAGGTCTTTAGGGGATACTCACCTGCTGAAAACAACTTTAAAAAGCTGGATAGAATATTACAAAAGAAATTCTTCAGAGCATCACATAGACAGTAGGACAGCAAGGAACTAATAGGTCAAAAATGCGGGGGCAACAAAACCCCAAAGATGTATGCCAGTGCAGAGATTGATTCTGCCCTGAAGGTATCTGATTTCCTGGCAGGGGCCTTCTGAAAGTGGGACGAGAATCAAAGCCCAGAATTCAACTAAACCAGAAAGTCTAATAGGGCTCCTTCTTGATAAGTTGAGACCCTAAAGAGTTTACTCTCAGGCTGAGGGCGAACAGCAAGTGGCAGTGCCTGGGCAGAATTATAGTTGTATAGTAAATTATGTGTATCAAATCTCAAGCCCGATGCAGAATTGGACTTTTTCTTTCAAAAATTGTTTTGCAAATTGGTCCTAAAACAGTTTTTCAAATAGAATGTCCTCACATCAAAAATGATAACTAGGTACATATATGATAGACTCTGCAAAGATAAGCAGAAAAGGCAAAACTGGAAACCAGAACCACAACATAAAGCAACGACACCATATGTTGAAATAATTAAACACTGACCACAAAATGACTACACCGACAATGTTTAAACAAATGAAAGTCCAACTTAACAATATCTGCAGAAGCTGGAAACTATAAGAAGTGACATAGTAGGTTTGGGGGAAAAAAAAAACTTCTGGAAAAAATACATAATAAAAATTTAAATTTCTGTGAATGGGCTTAACAACAAACTAAGGAGAGCTAAAGACAAACTTGATCTATCTGAAAATACATTAAAAAGAATTATCTAGAGTTCTTTTCAGAAGGCCAAAAGAAGACTATACTGGAGAGAGACTAATAACCATGACACCATAACCAGGTCTAGGATATGTAATCAGAGCTCTGGATGGAGAGAAGAGAGACTGTGGGAAAGGAGATATATCTTAAGAGATAATGGTGGAGAATTTTCTAGATATGCGAGACAGTAATCTGCAGATTCAAGAAGCCCAGTTTTGCACTACCAAATTTCATGCAGGATAATTAAAAAGAAATCTACAATAAAATACATTACATTGAAACTGCAAGGGGGAACAAAAATTACAAAAACAAAACAAAACAAAAAACAAAAACAAAAACCAAGAGAAAAATCTTAGGAGACGCCAGAGGCAAACCAAAAAGGAAAGGTTACCTTCCAGGGAGCAAGAGATTGGCTGACAGTTGATGTCTTAAAAGCAACAAAGTAAGACTGATAATAGAAGAATAATCTCCTTCATGCGTAAAAGAAAATAATTACAACCCAGAAAACATTTCAAGGATATTGGTGAAAAAAAGTATGTTTTAGACAAAGGTGAGAGGGGTCATTATGACAGACTTTCACTAAAAAAAATCTAAAGGTTGTACTTCAGGCAGAAGGAAAATTATTTCAGTTATGACTGAGGCATAAGAAGAAAAAAAGAGCAAAGAAAGTAGAAATAGGTGAAAAAAATACATGTATGGGAACAAGTGAGTCAGGGGTTGGCAACCATTTTCTATACGGGGCCAGAGTGTGAATGTATTAGACTTTGTATGTCATATGATCTCTTTTGTGAGTGTTGTGTTGTTGTAGTACAAAAATAACCATAGACAATACGTAAAAGAATGAGAACATGACTGAGGTCCAATAAAACTCTATTTCTGAAAACAGGCGGTGGGCTGGAGGCCACAGTTCACAGACCCCTAACTTTAATGAACTTCCAGCTCTATTCCTGAGCTCTTTTAGTTGCCTCCATGCTTAGGAAGAAGAAACAAAGGACTAAACAAGTTTGCATCCTTTCTTTTATTGTAGATTGCCATATACTATAAGGCCAGTGTCCATAAGCTTAGTGTGGCCTCTGACTCCTTTACTGTCATAGGTAAAGCCTGTGGAGATCATTAGAAAGCTTCTTTTTGTGTCCACCTAACTCGTCTAAATTGTAGGAAATATTCAACAACAACAAGGCAAGTAGAATGAGCTCTCTGAAACACAAACCCGACATTGCCATTTCCCTGTTTACATATTTTTATGGATTTCTCTGTCTGAGCAACAAGTTCCAATTCCTCACAGTGACATGAGGACCCTTGTGTCTGGTGTTTACTGTTTCTCTCTAGTCACTTTTCTCCCACTCTATCCAAGCTCATTTTACTACTTAAGTTAAGCCACTGCTATGTAGTTATATGGGCTGTTTTTACTTCTCTCTTCATCCCCCTTTGTCTAGGTGGTAAGCACTAGTCTTTTAAGACTCAGCCTGTCTACAGCCATGCCACCCTGAATGTGCCCAATCTTGTCTGATCTTGGAAGCTAAGCAGGGTTGGTCCTGATTAGTACTTGGATGGGAGACCATCTAGGAATATCAGGTGCTGTAGGCATTAAAAAAAAAAAAAAAGTCTCAACCCTGATAATGCTTCCTCCAGAAGCTGATTATGCACCAAATTCAGTGCACAGATTTCCTCTGGGCTTCTCCTGCTCTGCTAATGTCTCTAAGCACAGCGAGCCACACAATATGTCCTTGTTTGTCTGTCTTCCACATTAAGCTGTGATTTCCTTGAGGCCCTCTTCTGTGTCCTAGCATGTTATAGAGTGGGCACTCAATTAAGTGTGTGTGGCACTCAATTAAGTGTGTGTACTTTAATGAATTACTGGATGAAGCAAAAACAAGAATAACAACACAAAAACCCACCCAAACTGGATACTCTTAAGTTTATCATAGATTTAATCTAAATAAAAATCACCCATTAATCAAGTAACCCACAAATATCTATTTAGTATGATTATAAAGAGGTCATACTAATCAAAAGATTATTACGTAATAATAATGGTGTTACTTTTAGCAATTTAACAAATCACTTGAGCAATTTAAATTATCTGTAATATTTAAATATGTCTTTAATTCAAATGAATGTTTGGAAATAATAAGAATGGATATAGAAACAAAAGAATTTTTTTTTAAGCCCATAATTTGAAACAATTTAAATTGTCGTATCAGTTGACCAATCACATACGTAAATTCAGGACTGCCAAGGTTAGCAATCTCTTCAGTTAATTACTTAAATTTTTGATTTTGAAACATAATTCTAAAAATTTGCATTTATAGACTCTATATGTTGTTTAATTTTAAGTATATTACTTACATAACCTTTATTAAGCATTGCATTATTCGAATAGGTATTTTTTCATTTTTGCCTACATTTTAGTGTGTTTCATTTGTTTATTGATTTAAAGTACATAATGAAACTACTGGTATGATGTTATTTTCCTTTAATTATTTTTAAAATAAATGACTTTTAAACAAATGTTTTACAACATCTTTGTCATTTTTTAATAACAAATTTTCGACCATGATGTGTTTGTGAAATTATAGAATAATTCTCTTTTATTGCTTATTTCAGTAATGTTTAACATTTTCATGTAATATGGAGTTAATTTCATATTGATTAGTGTGAAATGAAATCATTTAGTGTTCATTCGAATGTCACATGTATTTTCTTAAATGTTTCATTATAATATAACAATATCTAACGGGTATTAAAAACAGACTGTTACCTACGCATTAATCATAATTCCATTAGCATGCTGTGTCTTTGAATGTAAATGGTGAATGTGATTGTCTCAGGTCTTTATGGATGAATGATGGTAGAGGAATTTCTTAAAGGTACCTAAGTGATTTAAAATAAAAAAAGACTCTAAAATTATTTCTTATTTTCCCCCTACATTTAAGAACCTTAGTTTGGTGCTTATAAAATAAGATTTTGGGTAACTAACAAAGAAACTGGATGAAAATTTCTTTCTAGAGAAGATATTTTCCAGGGTGAATATGATAGTAAGCCACTGTTAGTACTGGTTAATTAGTTTACCAGATTGGTTAGGAAGGAAGAAAGTCCTGAAGTAATAGATTACTAATTAGTGAGATGTTAGAGTAAGTAAGTGGTACAGCAAAATCTTGGTAACTTTAATTGTTCTTCAGGGCAAGAGGCTCAGGATGTTTCTTGGCAGGACACCACACTGCAGGGGCCTATATTGTTTTAACATAAACAAGCCCAATACCGAAAGATTCAGCATACTCTCTGAACCTCTCCCTCTACAATCACAGACAGGTAAGGATATGGGAGACCTTCAGTCATTAAAAAAAAAAAAATCTTTTATTTAATGTGCACCGAATTCCTAATGGACATTATACTGGAGGAGAATGAGAATGAAATCATATAGGGGAAGAGTGGAAAAAGAACTCAACTGTTTCTGCAATGTTTAATTTCTTTTAAAATTTTTGAAACAATTATTTCCTTAATTTGATGAAACCTGATGTTCATTGTAATACTTTGTATAACACTTTATTTTAACCCGACTGTTTAAAATATTTCACAATAAAATTTAAACTCTAATAATAACAGAATCAACAAAATCGACTAAATCTTTATAAGAAAGACATAGAGTTAAGGAAGTTAAGAAATTTCTGTTGCCCCAAAGTTCAGTTTACAAACATATACTGTGGGCTGAATGGGGAGAATGGAAATCTAGGTTTTTAAATTCTGAGTTTGGTGCATAATTCACAACAGCACCCTCTTAATTGCTTCCTGCACTCTGTTGGAATCCAAATGACCAAGGCATACTTGACCCTAAAAGGTAAGATTAAATTTAATAAATGATATTAAATTTACTTGTTAGAACTTCAAATTGACTCACAGTCCCTGAATACAAGAATTCGACCACTCTTCCTAAGATGGATAGAGATATAATTTTAACTAAAAGGCAGGTATTTTCTGCATTATAGAGTAGAGTGAGTTGCTTAACATAACAAAAATCCTTCATCTCTCTTTACCCTGAAGTAAAATAGACAGAACTAGTAAGCTTCAATTGTCTTTGAAATCACTAAGATAATAAGAGATTCAGAAAGATTTAGAATCCATAAATAAATTTTAGATTACATACTACAGCTGACAAATGCAACAATTATTTTTTAAAAGAGATTGTTTTGGCAAAACCTCTGTGGGTAACTATTTCTTTAGGGATTAAAAACAATTTCAGAGTTAGACTGGATTCTAATCTGAAATTGCAAAACAACCTTCAAAGTTTTCAATCTGAGATTTTACATCTCGGTCTGGGCTCATTCTATGTAATGACTAGATTGAAGGGCCATTTGGAAATTTAGGCTTTTCTTGCTAGTATATGCCAGAGACATTTCTTGAAGAGCAACTTTGCTTTCACTTCTAAACAACTTCTAAGAAACAGTACCTGTCAATTAGAGTATACTATTTTATGCAAAGCACCAGAATGACTGACTGGCAATAGTGTTATCATGGGAAGACCTTAATAGAAACTTGAACGCCCTTCTCACTGTATGTTTTCTCTGAATATGATCTCCCACACTCATGGTTTCATCTGCCACCTTACCTTCCACGGTCAATGACCCATACCTACTTCCACAGCTCTCCTCTGCAAGACTGAGGCATCTCTCTAATTACTTACCTGACATCTCATCTTGAATAGTTCAAAGGAATCTCAAGCTTGACATGTTCAAAACATGATCTTCCACCCCAAATAAGACATTACTTTAGCACACATGATTATATTGAATAGTAGCATTGCTTTTCTGACTGCTCAAGGCAAATATATAGGTATCACACACAAGCTTCTCTTTTAAATTCTGTTGACTTTACATCTAAAATGCTACATATATAAATCCTCTCTATAGACAGTTCTCTCTCCCAAATAGTTCTTGCAAATCGACTGTTCTCTACCACCCACTCAGGGTACGAGCCCAGAGGACTGACATCTGTCTCATGTGGACAACTTCCATTACCTGGTAAATGGTCTTCTATTATCTGTATTTGCTTCCCTCCCATTTTCACAGTACTTGATCAAAATCTATCTTATTCTAAAAGGTAAACTCTATGAAGTCAAGAAATGTGCTTGTTTTTTTCAGGATCATATCTCTACTGCCCTGCAATTGCATTGTATCGTCATCTTGCCTTAGTGCCCTGAATTCTCAAAGAAAATTTCACACGGGGATTATAAGTCTTTTCTTCAGCAGTAGCAGGAATAGCATTTTTAAAATGATATCCTAGCTCTCCTAGGTAACTATTTTAAGTTGAATATCACTAATTAAGACAAAAATATTGTTCTTTGTATTGTTTAAAACTACCATTTTTTTCCCTTAAAACTTAAAAGCACCCACCTTCTCCCTAGTCTTCACAGAGATATTGCCAGAGTAGTAAATGGGCTGACCTGCTTTTGATCACTTTGACTTAACTTTGCCTATTTTACACTATAGGAGCACTAGACAATATGAAAGTTTACACAGCATTGGAAAGGATAAGGAAATTGCCCACTGCATTTGCCTGTGTGTTAATTCCTACACATTATCTTTCATTTAATTAGAACAACCTCTAGGTTGGTGAATCTAGTTTTTAATCACCTCTTCTTTATAGATGAGGAAACTAATATTATAAGGCATTCCATCATTTCCCACAGCATCTCAGCAGGTAAATGGCAGAGGCAACACTCGAATTGAAATGTCTGATAGTAAAATCCCTGCTGTTCTTTCCTCCAACATCCTATTTTTTTGGTAGGTAAGTTTGGAGAAGAGATTTTTTTCTTCGGCCACAAACCGGCCCTAAGAGAGTGATTCTCTACCTTGCATATGGATGACATTAACTAGGGAGAATTTTAAAAATCAAAATTTCTCATAGTGGAATTCAGGTTTTAGTATTTTTAAAGCTCTCCAGAGGATTCCAATATGTTGATGATTTTTGGAAGCAGAACACAAATACTCTTTAAGAATGTTATTATGTCTTTAAATTTAGCGTACAAAAAGAACATTAAATTTTAGACAGAAAGCAATTATTCTTTGGGAGGCAGAATTAAGAAGATTAGGCTTACTATTTCTATCTAAAATAAATTATATACTCTTACTCTCTACTTAATATGTATTGTGGGCACTTACGATTAATATATCCTTGTATTCTCCTCCCCCTGCAACTAGGAAAAATAGGAAATCTTAACACTTTAAATACTATTCATAGAAAGTATGCCTTTTTGTTGTTCTTTAGTTGTCTACACATTCTCTCCAAGATATGTGTGTAAGTGCATACACATTTTAGCAAAGTGTTAATTCAATAATAGCACCCAAACACAATTTTCAGAAAAGAGGAGATTTCATAATAGGCTCACGAAGAAGGCAGGAGAGCAGCAGTCAGTGTAACAATATTAAATGTATTACAGGCTGTTGTTTCAAGGGCACAGGTGAATTTAAAGCTAGTATACTCACATCTACACACAGCCAAAATCACTCAAGGCAATAAAAAGTGGCTTCTATGAATAAAATATAAGCCAAGATTGTTTCTTTTAAGAAAAAAGACATAACCATGCTAAATCGTGAAACCTGTTTCTAGGACTGTTCCCTACAGCGATGTTCCTTGTCTGCTTGGCTTAGTCTGATTGTCATCCTTTTTCAGCAGGGCTCTCATTCAAATAACAATCAGATGATATATGTGCTTAAAAAAAAATAACAGCTGGCAAAGAATGAGTAAATGCGCATTTATTCCATTTCCAGTCTGTGACTCATTTCTGTACCTTCTCCAACTTATTGCTGAATTTTATGGTGTCTCTTTATATTCCCGCTATCTTTCCTGTCTTTTCCAGATCCACTTTCATCATCTCGACTTTGGACTTAACTTCTCTCATGTGTACACCTGGACAATTCCTTCTTGCAGTTCTTATTCTTTCTAGCTCTTCACTCTCTGGCCTTGCCTCAGTGATGCTACCAATGACATTGAGCAACTTTAACATGTAATTTTCTGTTCATCTGAGAAAAACCTAAGAAAAAAATTTTTTGAGACCTTACATTTATGGACCAGGAAACTTTATCCTTCTCACCCTCTCAGTTTCTAAATGTTTAAACTAAGGTGATCAGGCCTTATGAGCATTGCTTCCCTCCTCTGCCTCTGCCCTCTCCTCACCTGCTGCTCCCCACGGTGCTTTAAACGAGGCCATCACTGTTCCTCGTGGCAGTTGTAGAAAGTGGAGGAGCAGTATGGAACAACGAGAACAAGAAAACATAGTTGAGGATGAAAAAGGAGGAAAAAGTAAGTGGAAGAAAGATTATAAAAACAAAGAAAGAAAGCATTCTCTGTTGCTGACTCCTTGAAGAGCAAGGACACTTACGAATTCTATGCTAAGTGTTTAATTGGCAAGCAGACAACTGCATAAACATTGATTCATTAATTTCTATTTATGAAAATACTCATTTAGTTGCAAAGTTAGGAAAACAACCTTTTGTCCTTTATAAATATTAATTTTTAAAATACTTAGAAAATTATTGGCATTGATTTGGCCGATTTGTTTTTGACTATCTGGGAAATTTGATGCCTGAAGCCAAATACACATTTTCATTATGTGAAGGATAAGTGCATTGGTAAATGAATTTGAGAAAATTCTAAGTTATTTAATGTTTGTTTTTTTTTTTTTAATTTAAAACTCAAGGAGGAAAAGACAATCAGCCAGTAAGTTTCAGCACCTATAAATTTAAAACATTTAATTATCAAATTAGTATTTCCATATTTATCTTTATACCTTTTATTTTTAGAATCATTGAATCCATATACTGTAAATAATGTCTATATATTTTTATAATCATATACTGTTACCTGTTTGATAGCTAATACTGTGGTAATCAGTGATAGCATGCTAATAAATGTGTCTGATCGATTATAGTTAACACTGTTTTACACTCATTATTAGAATTCAGGGACAAAACATTAGCATGCTTTTTTATTGTAATTTATCATATCTGAATAAGGTTATGTGATTTGACATGGTACTAAATAATCTATCGTCCTCTGGAAAGAATGCTTGAGGTACTGTTTAATAATTCTCTGCTATATATTTGTTCTGAACATTGATCAAAGATGGTAGTGTTAGTGTCAGCTAGTTGTTTTTAGTTTTATCGAAAAAAATTATGACACTATAATGTACTAAATGAGTGAAATATAGAACTTGCTTCTATGAACTGTTTAAGGGCTAGAGGCTGTTAAGAAATAATGACTAGTGTTTGCATGGCTGACAAGCATATTCCCAAAAACAAAGAGGTACGTAATGCCACATTTGCATAAAGTATTATATCTTATCACCACATAATGTATTTTCATTATACTTTTATGAGCTTGTGGAGTTTCATTGTGCTTGTCTTAGAGCATCTACATATTAACCTAATAGATTACTATGATATAAATCTACCTACCAGGGTATTAAGCTCAAATCTATTTTATTTAAATTTGAACACTATAAACACACACAATAGATTTGTTAACAACATCAAATTGAACACATAGGTAAGTGTGGTTAATTTGTACATATATATATATTTCAGCATAAAATAATGTATAATATATACTGTTATAGATAATATATACATGTGTGCATATGTACATATATTTCTCAAAATAACCATTAGATTGCTCTGATTATTATGTTCATTTACCAAATGAGAAAAACAATAAGCTTCTCAAAGAGGTTAAATAATTTCCCTAAATTTACCAGCATGTGATTTCAGAGAACAGATGTGAAATCTGGATTTGTCTAATGTCAAAGCCTGTATACCTCATCACTATGCTCAACCGAGTAATAGTCAGACTGAGTTAATACGGTTCCAACAAAAGCAAAGAAGTAGTGATCCTTTAGTTAGTCTCAATCTTATTGAGGATATCAAAAGCAAAATGATGATTTCTGTAAAGAAATAGCTAAACAATCTGGAGGATAGCCATTGTGATGTTCATAGATCCCTAAGATTCCTGGACCTGATAGGAAACCTCATTTAGACTTCTATTAATTACTTTGGTAGTTTCTTATTTTATTTGGCTCATGATACCCACTGTTTAACAAAATAACAGTAGTACTACTATTATTACTTGATAAAATTTTTGAGAAATGCAAGAAGAATCATTCAGGTTTTTATTTCGTTCTTTTTTTGTCTTCATACTTTTTAATGTCTAAAGCAGTGCTGAGCAGCAGGTACCCGATAATTATCTGTTGAGGAAATGATAGTTATTAGGAACAGGTGGCCATTTAGAATCAATTTGGTGAGTGCCATATGTTATTCTAACATTACGTTGTTACCATTTGCTTTAAATTGAAGGTAAGTTTTAATTTTCAAAATTTGAGAGACATTATAATTTTTAAAAAATGTGCCACTGATGAACCCTAAGACCCCATTAGATCCCATGGTCCAATTCTATATTTAGGTATGAAAATAAATACATTAGCTCTTTTTATCTTTGTATTTTTCTCATATTTTGAATACCCTCAAATTATCCCTAGTAATGAAATAATGTATAAATATAGAGATACAGATATGTATTTATGCATGTATAAAATATGCACACATGCAGCCAAGTGTGTGACAAAAATTGTAGCTGGCATTCGGCCTAACAGCATATAATCTGTAACAATCCACAAAAAATAAGACACACATATATAAATTATTTTATACTTACATGTGATGTCTTCAATAGATAAAGACTAATGCAAACAGTTTATATCTTATGTTTGCATATTTAATGTTTCTCTTAGGCTATAATATGGAACTTATCAAGTCACACAATTTAGAATGATGGTAGATATAAATACTTTGTTGTTTATTAATGTATCACTTTAAGTGTTACTGATTCAGAAACTGAGTCAACTGCAGGATGGCAGGCAATATCTATGCAAATGCTAAGGTTAACATAATTTAATATTTAAAGATTATTTATTAAATAAATACAGATACACTAACTCAATTAATCTAATTTTCCTTTTGGGAAATATATTTTAGTGAAAATTAAGAGTAACGATGTATATACTTTATTAGAAAATGTACCTGGGATTAGACCAAAGGGGCAGGCTGAGTACACAATTCTACTCTCCTATTTTTCAAAATCTCATAAAATGAGAAAATGCTAGAGAACAAAGTAGGATGAAGGAGAAAAAGAGAGAGAGAGAGGCTACGTACCTCTGAAAACACACACACACACACACACACACACCCTTCAAAATGAGCACCAGAAAACTGAAAACTGCCATCAGAGAACCAGAAAATTGAGGAATTCCTTAAACTTAGAAAAAAAATTTAAAAATAACTATGAATATATAAAACAAACATAAGAAACCAGAGCACCAAATTCTTGTATCACAAGATCCTCAGCTAACTTTGTAACAGTCTAGGAGACTTTTATGATCAGAGTTAATGGATGCTAAGCGTGGGAGAGGCCACCTGGTCATTCATGAGGATAACTATTGGAGCAGATAGGCCACTTCTTTATCCCTCTCAATTTATACCAAGTAGCTGTCATTGAAATATATTTGCTTTAAACTTTCAATTTTCAATTGAAGTAAAATTTTATCAGTGCTAAATTAAACCCCAAGAACATCAACATGGTGTGACTGGTAGGAATGGAGCATAATATTGTACAAGAACAGTGAAAATATGTTATGGTTATTTTCTAAAAAGATACTAATTTAAATTATCCTTAAAAAATATAGTACAAACGTGTATATTACACATTCGTGAGTAACTGTTAGGAATATGATGCAGAATGCTTAAAACTAGAAAAAATGGGGGAAAAACAATTGCAGTAAAATAAAAGAAATTCAGTCAGATGTCAGGAAGAAGACCACATTAAAAATGTCATATGCAACAGTCATTTACTTGTTCTTCACTCAGCTGTCACCTTGATGACCAGCTCTCAGCAGACTCTGACCAACTTCTGTAGGAGTGATGTCCAGCATGTCACCCCAATGCCCTTGCCTTGTGCCTCATCATGCCTCATTATGCCTCCTGTTGCCAGCATTTTGTGTTTCACATGTAAGTACAGGAAACAAAGGATCTTTGTTCAGTGTGTAACTAATATCCAGCCAGAATATGGGATGGGGCAGGGGGGTTAACACCATTGTCATCTAGAATTTTGAGTAGTGGGCAACAGGAATGGGTGGATAAATTTTTACCCCTTTCCCTTGGCAGACTATTTTGAGTCATAGCACTTCTGGGAGTGCGACTCTGAAAGTTAAGCATCGGTTTTACTTTGTGTCAGGCAGCTCAGCACACATTCTCCATTGGTTCTTCCTTCTTCTCTCCCCACAACCTCACTGCTTCTTCCAGGGGCCACACTCTCTAATAGAGCAGAACATAAGCCTTTGCCTCTGACTCTCCTTTGTGGGACCCCAACCCAAGAAATGCTAACTTAAATTAGTATTTAATAAATAAACAGAGAGAAATGTTATATTTCCTTATTATAAAACAAAGGCTTTAATATCAGGCAAAATAAAAAAAAGAGAGATGAACAAAACCAAACTAACAGTTATCTCATATCTACTTATACACTGTATGACAGTGAGAGAGTTAAAAATACAATAACATACAAGTCAAGTATGATAAAATAATGAAAAAAGTATATGCAGCAAATTTTACCCCCCCCAAAAAGACAAAACAAAACAAACGTTGCACCAGCACTATGAAACCAGTTATAATAGCAGAAAATAAATAAATGGGGCGAGGTAAAAGTATTTTGTATTGGTAAAAGTAAATCATGAAACCTTATATGTCTAAAATACTGTATTGAACTATATGAAACTAAGCTCATATAAACACAAGGAGAAATTCATTAATCCGGTAATGTCAAAGCCTTAAAGATACTTCAATCCAAATGTATTTTGTGATGACATTAGGTTCAAAATAAAAAGAAATAGTAAAATTCAAACAACTAATAATTTGATTTAATAGCTATATAGATGTGTATATATTCTATTTATAATAAATATGGAGAGAGAAATTCTTGAGACAATAGTACATTTTTGCACTCATAAAATATTTAAAATTTTCATGTAATAAATCTCAATTAAAATTAGAACAAATGATATAACAGAAAGCCACATTCTCTTATCAAAGTACTTAAAAAGTAAATTAAAAGGAAACAGCCAAAAATAGTCAATAATAATTACAAATCTTTTTTGCTTGTATGAGGAAGAAAGTGTAAACCGAAATTATGAACTATTATGCGAAAGATATAATAATAAGCATCTGATCTTCATTTAGGTCCTCCTACATGCTGTGTTCCTTCTCACTTCAGATACTTTGCATTGGCTGTTTACCTCATAATTTTTGTATTATTTTTTAGTTCTCAATCAGAATAATCATTTCACTTGCTTCGAATGGTATTTGGGGGCATTCAATGGATTAATTTATATAAAGCACTTATAAGAGGGCCTGGCACACTTGTAAAAGTAAAACTGATTTTATAACTGCTCTCTAGCTATCATCATTGCTATCATTATCCTCACTATTATTATTTTTCCTAATTATAGATGCTGTACATTTTATTTAATTAGCATGCATTTTTAAATTCTTAATTTTGAACTTAATGTAAGTCTATATTTATAAATTGCAAATGGCCAAGCTTTTACATAGAGGGTAATCAATGTGTTATTTGTATGGAAATTGTTGCTTAAATTATTGTATACCACCAGAATGCTTCCCCCTCCATAAATTGGGAGCACTTTTCCATTGCAAGGAACAACTGGAAACTATCAGCTTCAAAAGCTATTTGGCTACTTTTGGCATGACAGAAAATAAGTAAATGAGTCATTTTCATCTGCATTTATCTATGAATTTTTAAAAACAAATAGACAAAACATAAAAGTTTTCCCAGAAGCTCCTGTGGAGGTTGGGAGCTTGTTACATAAGTACCTAAGTAGGAGGGAAAGTTCTGTGTTTGCTCTTCTACTGTTTAATGAGGTCAAATAATGATTTCTGGCATTTAACAATATTGTTAATTGTGGTAATTCAGAGCCTTGTAGTTGTAATGGCTGGAGAGAAGGCAAATCAAATTTTAAGAGTTTTAAAAGAGTCTCCTAAGAAATCAAAAAGATCTTGGTTAATTGTTTAAAAGGAAGTGAGGCATCACAAGGATTTTCTTATTTATCTTGAGATGCTGCAGGGAGTGTGGATTGTCAAAGAGAAAAGGAAATGTATGGCTGTGAATATACTGTATCTGTTCTCCTAAGCAGGATGAGCATCTCCATACATTACCAGGAATATTTTCTAAGCTTGAAATGTTTGAGGAGCATCACTCTGAGCTTAGCTTATTAGAATAACATGAACATTCCTTAGACAGGACATTTAACAATCCAGAATGAAGTCGGAAGGGAGAAAAAAGATTTCAGGAGAGCGTGTGATCAGGTAATGAAACATGTTAGAATAATATAAGATGTGAGTTCTCAAAGCATTTGATACAGTACTCTAAAGAATCGTACAGAATGGAATTGTTGACAGAGTGTTCAATTTTGTTTCTTTCTCTCTATATGTGTCTGTCCATCTGTTTGTCTCTCTCTCTATCATCTCTCTATCATCTATCTATCATCTATCTATCTATCTATCTATCTATCTATCTATCTATCTATCTATCTATTTATCTATCTATCATCTATCATCTATCTATCATCTACCATCATTTATCTCTCTCTCTCTGTCTATCTGTATCTGTCTATATCTATCATCTCAATATTCATGGTGTGTTAACTGAATGCCTAGCATTATGCTAGATACATAAGGTCAACAACAAAAAATAATACTTCTTGCTCTCATATAACTTATAATAGCCGGGGAAAGAGTGGTTAAACAATTACACAATTAATGCATTAGATTAAAGGTAAGGTTTGAAAAAATAAATAGTGCTAAAGATTTGCACACATCATCTTCATGTTTTAAATTGGAAGTAATTAAATTTAGAAACTAGTGAAATTTGATTTCTACTTTGAGAAAATAAATATTACTTTTCATGCCTCTATTTCTGATAGAAATAAAAGAAATAGAGCTCATAGTGACTTAAACAAAAAGTGTCGGTATCTAAAACTTTACAAATGACTTCTGACATGGTGTGCTCCCTGTATTTCCAGGTTATCAGGAAGCCGTTTCCACCTCTTGGCTCCTTTTATTGCCTGAGCTTTATTTTTTTCTCCCACATCTGCCTTTTCACTATTGGAACCTCAAGTATTCCCAAGCTTTCTTCCAAGTCTTGTTGAAATAGAGTTTATTTCCTGGCTTTTCCAATAAAAGTTCTGAGGTTAGTTTTGATTGGCTCTGTAAGGATCAGATGCCCATCTCTGAACCAGTCATCATGGATGGACAATAATGTGTTTTCATTAGTCAGACCAGAATATCATGTGTTCCACTGAAGTTCACATTAGACAGAGTTCTCCCAAACTGCTTTCCCTGGAAGTGAGGATGGCGTGGATTCATTGAAAATTAGGGTATTTTTATTAGAAAAAAGAAAATGGATATTATGTAAGCAAACCACAAATATCTACTGTAATATTTATCAAATAGTTCATGAGAATTTAAAAGACAAAAGAAAGAAACACTTTAAACATGCATGACTTATTAAGACCATACCAAAATAGACTAATTTTCTTATTTTTTTCTCCTTTTCCTTTCCTTCCCCTCCCTCCTCCTTTCCTTCCTCCCTCTCTCTTTTTTCCTCTCTTCTCCTTTCCCTTTCCTTCCTTCCTTCCTTCCTTCCTTCCTTCCTTCCTTCCTTCCTTCCTTCCTTCCTTCCTTCTTTCTTTCCTTCCTTCATTCCTTTCTTTATTACCAGGGTTAAATGAAGTAATCAGTGGAATGACTGACAGCATAAGATTCCCAATATAGATGTGAATGAATCCCTGGTAGAGATATGATATACTTGGTGAATGACAGGTTCAGCTGGCGTCTGCTAAGAGATTTATATTTAAAATTAGAAGTGAGCCTATGGCCATGCCAGCCTGAATGTGCTGGATCTCAGTCTAATCTCAGAAGCTAAGCAGCATTGGGCCTGGTTAGTACTTGGATGGGAGACCACCTAGGAATACCAGATGCTGTAGACACATTTCACTTTTTTTAAGTGACACATTGAGAATGTTCTGGAGAGCATACAAAAGCAAGATATATCAGAATTTTGGAGCTAGAAAAACAAAGATTAAGACCAAGGCTGCCTGTCTGATCTTAGAAGCTAAACAGGGTCAGGCTTGGTTAGTACTGGGATGAGAGATCACCTAGGAAGACCAAGTGCTGTAGGCGCAAAAAATTAAATAAATAAATAAATAAATAAAAAATAAGAGATTGTAAACTGAAAGGTCTTTGCAATCTGTGAGGTCAACCAAGTGTTGCCTCGCTTAAAAAATAAATAAATAAAAGACCAAGGCTAGGAATAGTTGTAGAAGAGAGGTAACTCATTGAAATACTTAAAGGGTTGTCTTGAAGAGAAAATTATTGACTTTCTCTGTGCTGCTTCAGACTACAGAAATAAAACAGTTTGAAATTTAAGAGAGAGTTTTTTGTTTGTTTCCACAAAGGAAGAGGTTTTTAAAAGAGCTGAAGAGGCTGGGGGGGTCTTTGAGAACTACGTTTTTTGCCTCTGTAAGGTTCAAGACCAGCCATGATTTCAGCATGATAGATAGAAGAAAAGCTGAGAATTAAGTGTCCCACCTGGAAGGGTGAACACTATGGTGTTATCAACTACTTATTATGAGGGATGTTCTTACAGAGTCTGGATTTTTTCTTACATTAGGTTGAGGACAATTCTATCCATAGAAAGCTCTTACTGAAACAAGAAATCTCCTAAGCCCTCTAGAAGATATAGATAAGAAAGGATTGACCCAGTCTGAACACACAAGAATTTTAAGGCCCCAAACATTCTTAGCCTCCTGTATAGTTTTTACATTGCATGTATTCTGCTTTGTAAATAAACCAAAGAGAAAGCAAGCTTGCATTGAGTCCAAGTAAAAATTTTCATACAAAGTCAAACCTCAAACAGGCTAGAATGTCTGGTCTAGCCCACATTTTCTGAGACATTGGGTAAATCACCCATTAAGAGGCATTGTCTTGAATGACCCCGAAAGCCCTGTTCAACTCTTAAATTCTATGACTTATTTTTGCCCATTATCTATTGATCTATGAGATCACTAGCCATAAGTAGAGGCTCTTTGAAATTATAAATTGAATAATTCAACGCATTTTTGTGTAGTAGCTGTTTTGTTCTTTTCCACCACATGCACATTTACTAAAAACAAACAGATTGCAAAGACCTTTCAAAAATCTTCTATCCCTTTTTTGGACCTTATAGAAAGATAATTTACACAGTAAAAACAGCAACTCCATACCTTTTTAGCAAGTCACTGAGTCTCAGTTACATCATCTCATAAATGGATCTGTTACATTTAGCTACTTTTGTAGATCTGCTGGGATAATCACTTAAAATATTGAATGTGAAAAAGCAGGAAACTTACAAATCCTTAGTTAAATGTAATGTTTTGTTTTTATAATCCCTCTCCCTCACCATTTAACATTAAATAATTTTTTGTCATACGTATTGTGAATTCAAGAAGAAAAAACACTTGCAGTTGAAACGCTATTCCTGTCTCAGGCAACAGTTCAAGTAGTTTGGCGCGTGGAATGGGTAAGGGGTTAGAAGGATTTCCTGGCATAGAGGTGTCCTGGTATACTTTCTTTAGCTCCTGTCTGAGGGATTCAAGAAAGACTTGAACAGAACTAGCAGCTTCAGTTATAAAACTTTCTAGGTCCCAGCTTTGCTTAAAAATGAAATTGAAGAAGGTAAAGGTTGTTCTCGTTCTTGTTTTCTAGGAAGTTGTTCTTCTCTTTTAAACTTAAGTTGAGAAAACTTGTGAGGAAAGTGATTTCTATTATCAGTCTGCTTTTATTTGTGGACACAATGCAATATTGGTAAGGAAAGAAATGAAAACATATCCCCTCCTCTTAGTTATAAATTGTTTAAAGTATTTGTTACGGCAAAAAGTGACCAAGGGAATGCATTGTAAAGGTAGGTGTGGCTATGAGTTGATATCCCATTTTGGCTACCTCTGTTCCTCCTCTTCCATTCACTCTCTTCAGTCTTGGTGCCCATCTTCTTTTCCTCCATTTTGGGCCATTGGGCGAGAGAAGATGTGCAGCCTTGAGTTTGCCTTTGACATCGTTCTTAGAAATGTAAAGCCTGATATTCATGGTGCTCATCTATGACCCAAGCTTTTCAGACTCTGCGCATAACAGTACATAACAACGGCACGCTGAGGCTAATCTGTTCATTCTTTACACTACAGTGTCATAACTTAATCATCCGTTCTGTAAATTGTAGCCTATATACCTCCCTCTCAAACTGCAGGTTGTTGTTATTACATGTGCAATAAACATATAAGGAAATTCAAGAGAGTCATATAGAGAATAATGTTTTTCTCTAGGGAAAATGTTTGGGAAGCAAGAAACAAAGGAGATTTGATTCTGGCAATATCTTATTTATTAAACTGGGGAGTAGATTTGGCTATTCATTATATTCTTTATAAATTCTATATGTTTTACATGATGCATGGTGGATTAATATTTAAAAGAGTGAGTCTAATATGACACATTTTTAATATCATTATCAACAAAACCATACATTTTTACGTGCCAGGAAAGACTAAATAATAGCAAATATTTATAAGTAAAAATGATAAAATATTAAAATATGAAATTACGAGCAAATTATCCCTTACAGTGGTTTGGGTGCAACAAGATTCTTTCAGCTCTCCATTCTAAAAGTGGGTGTCAGACAAATTATGCCTGTTCTATTGGCAATTGTAAAGTCATCTTCAAATCACTTCTGGACAACTGGCTGAAAATAAATTTCCAGATAGTTTGCTTACCAAATAGCTATTTTATTTTTGAGGTTTAGTATAAAAAGTATAAACTTGAGAGAACAACATAACTACAAGTTTGAAAAGTTCCTTAAAAGTTACCTGTACAAGCAGTTCTTAGTCTGTTTATCTTCTACCAAACACTTTGTCAAAGAGAGCCGCTTTTTCCAAGAATGACATTTATAAGTTATTTGGAATTCAGTTATAGTTATCACTTATGGAAAGTTCCAAAACAACAAAAAATTTTCAGTGCTAGCTTTGGAATAAGTTTATCTGTATGACTCCCTGTGTTGAGTTGCTCTACATAGCGCTAAAACTTATAAAAAATAGATTAAAGACAGGATAGTCTGCATGAAAATTTAAGGGAATAATGGAAAACATAGTTTACAGGGGTCTGGAGTAGTCGAGACATTAGCAGTTTGTGTCAACTTTTTGTTTCAGTACAAGCAAGACTCACCAAGAAAAAAAAAAAAACATGAGAAATGGCAGACAAGACAAACCAATAGTGTAGTTTTATTTCAAGCACCACAAAAATAAAGGTGGGCAATTTAAAAGAAATGCTGAAATAAAATAATAATACATGAACAAATAAAATACAGTAAAAGGTAGAAGCCACACATTACATTTTAAAAAGAAATTGTATATAGTATTATACAGATTACCAATATATCAGTCACTGGACTACCATAGACCAAAAAACAATTTAAGAAAGTGAATTTAACTTTAGTTTCTTAGTTAAAATTTTAGTTAACTTAGATTGCTATAAGAAATTACAAAAATTAACTCAATAGTACATTTTTTCCCAAGAGTATTATTAAAGAGACAGTCCACTGTGTCATTTGCAATAAAGTACTAGGTATGGAAATGATACTAGAGCTGAGTTCAACAGACTTATGCTTTTTAAAAAGTGCCATAGGGAAGCAAGAACCACAATATGACATTCATTTATGTCAACTACATGAATGCTTGAAATTTTCAGTAACTAGACAGTGAACTGCTTCTCCATCTTCTTTGACATTATTCTAGGACTCTGAGGAGCCATGGAGTGTTTAGTACTGAAACCAAAGATAATAACTGATCATACTATATAAGGTAAAGTTTTCAGAAAATTATATTACTTTGCATAAGGTAATGTACCAGAAAATTAAGTCAACTCAAATTTTAGTATGATCACCAACTAAATGATCTCCATGAACCTGTATTGACTATTCCATTCTAGAAACTATGACAAGAAACCATGCTTTTTTGTATTTGAATCTGAAGGCAAGAATTGGAAAACGCTGTTGGTGATAATACATTAGCTTATTTCTTATAAGCCAAAACATTAATTAATTAATTCAAACCATTTATTGATATGCCCATCAGTTGTAAGTGACTAAGCTAGTTGCAAGCAGTAAATTAATTAAACGAAAAACGCATATAGTTTAGTTGAAAAGATATACTCTACTATATAATACAAATGGATATAGGGAAACTCTAATATAACATGCTACAAATTTCAGAGTAAAAATCTAAAAGAATAAAATTTCCATTCAAATAAAATTTACATTGACTGCATATTGGAAAAAATCTTGATAAATTCAATCTCTTTATTAGTTATAAGTTTATTCAGATTTTCAATCTCTTTTTGAGTCAATTTGATGTTCATGAGTTTTCAGGTCTTATTCTATTTCATCTAGGTTATCCAAATTTTTGGCATACCTTTGTTACAGCATTTTTATTTCTGTAAGGTCAGTAGTAATGTTTCTACTTTTACTTCTGATTTTAGCAATCTGACTAGCTAAAGATTTATCAATTTTGTTGATCTTTATAAAGAACCAACTTCTGGTTTAATTTATTTCTTCATTGTTTGTCCTTATCTCTATTTCATTTATTTTTACTTGATTATTTGTTGTTTACTTCCTTTTGCTTGCCCTGAGTTGAGTTTGTTCTTTTTCTAATTTGTTAAGGTGGAATTTTAGGTTATTAATTGATATTTTAAAAATGGATGGCTATTTGTTATAAATTTACCTCTGAGCTCTGATTTAACTGAATTCCATAAATATTGGTATGTTGTAGTTTTGTTTCTGTCAATCAAAATATTTTCTATTTTTTCGTGATGTCTTCTTTGACTCATTGATTAAGAGTGTGTTGTTTAATTTCCACATAATGTTGATATTTTAAATTTTATCCCTTATTGGTTTTCTTATTTCATTCTATTATTGTCAGAGAACATGCTGTGTGTGCTTCAATCTATTTAAGTATTTGTTTTGTGACCTTACATATGGTTTACCCTGAAGAATATGCCACGTAGACTTGAGAATAATATGTATTCTGATATTACTGGGTGAGTGTTCTATATATGTCTTATAGATTTAGTTGGTTTATAGTATGGTTCAAGTCTTCTTTTTCATTGCTGATCTTCTATCTTGGTCTGTTCATTGTTGAAAGTTGAATTGAACTATTTTTTTCTTCATTTTTGCCAGTATTTGTCATGTATTTTGGGGCTCTGCATTTAGATGTACATGTGTTTACAATCGTCAAATCTTCTTGAAGGATTGGCCCTTTATCATTTATAAAATGACTTTATCGCCTACAAAATTTTCATCTTAAAATACATTTTGTTTGAGATTAGTATAACTACCTAGTTCTCTTTTAATTGTTTGCGTGAAATACATTTTTGTCTTCTTTTACTTCCAACTTGTTTTCTTAAGTGCGAAATATATCTCTTGTAGCCAACATATGGTTAGATAATATTTAATTATCTGTTCTCCCAATCTTTGATTTTTAATTGGGTAGATTTTTTTTCTTTTATATTTAATGTAGTTATTACTGGTAAGGAAGGACTTTTATTTCTCCCATTTCTATATTTTATTTTCCATATGTTTTATCTATTTTTTCCTCAATTTCTCCATTATTATCTTCTGTTTTGTTAAATAAGTGTACCATTTTAATTCTCTATTGTGTCTTTTACCATGTACTATTGAGTTATTTTCTTAGTGGTTGCCCTGGTAATTAAATTAACATCTTAATTTTTTACAATCTAGTTTGGATTAATATCAACATAATTTCAATAGCATACAAAAATTTTGGTCTCTTCAGCTCTCTTTAGTTTTCTTCAATCTTTTTTATTTCTGTTCCCATACTTTATAAGCTCAACTGACCTATATTCGAGTTTGCTGATTTTTTCTACTGCCAGCTTAAATCTGCTGTTGAGTACCTCTAGTGAGCTTTTTTCTTTCTTTCTTTTTTAATTTCAGTTGTATTTTTCAATTCTAGAACTTCTATTTGATTTCTCTTTAAAATTTCTTTCTCTATATTGATATTCTCTATTTGGTAAGACATTGTTCTTTTGTTCCCTTTAGTGCTTTAGACATGAATTCCTTTAGCTCATTGAAAACATTTAAAAGAGTTGACTTAAATAACTTACTAAGACCACTGTCTGAGATTCTTCAAGGACTGTTTATAATATTATTTTCCTGTGCATGGGTCATTCCTTCTTAACTTGATGTCTAATTTTTGTTGTTGTTGTTGTTGTCGTCAAAGATTGTACATTCTGAATATCGTAATATAGAAACTATGGAATTCAGATATTTCTCATTCCCTAGGGTTTATAATTTCTGTATTCTTTGTCATGTATGGCCAATAAATTCTTTGTTCTGTTATGTTAGCGGTCAGCTAGTGATTGGACAGAGATTTCCCTACTTGTCTGGAACATGTCTGAAAAATTCTCCCAGGCTTTGGAGATGGTCTCTGTCTCTGTGTTGGGGCATGTTTTCAACACTAGCCAGTCTTTTCAAATCTCTATTTTGTATTTTCTTCCTACTCGTGCAGAGACTGAGATTAGCCAAAATGAGAACCAAAAGTTGTGTTTTTCTTTTTTCTTTTTTTTAAGTCTTCCTTGAATTTTTGCACTGTACATTTATGTGTGCGGCTTTGTGGATTTCCTGGAATATGTTAGGGCTTTTCAAAGCCTTTATTCCTATAAACATATCATTCTCTAATCTTTTATCCCAAGTTTTTGGTTATTCACATATAATATGAATAAATGTTACTCACTGACCCAGGCGATAGTGACTAATATATTTACCTGAAATGTTTTTGACTATGCCCCTTTGATAGCTATAGGGAGAGTTCTGAGTTATGAGAGATTAAGGAAAGTAGTTTGAGCTGATCCTCCAGGGAACTACCATGCAGGTCAAAACAGCAATCACAATTATTTATGAATGGGGCTGTTCTGCTACCTCCAGGACTAATACATGTACTGGAAATATAGGATGTCTTCTTTAGGGTCACTAATAATCTGAGATTAGGGGAAAATTAAAATCCTACAAAGCTCACTGTCCCTACAAATATTCATCTGGTATTTCTGGATCAAGAATTCCCCTCATTTCTGCAGGATTTGGTTTAGTTTCCATCATCCTGAAGAAGTCCATTCAGATAGCTTTGCCTGCTTTTTTATTGTTTTTATAGAGAAATGAAATTTTGAAATTTTTTCCTCTGCTATTTTTGCTCTATTGGAAATTTCTTTTGAAATAAGTCACTCTCTATGGTGTGGTGGTTAAAAAATTTAATATAATTTGACAGCTGAAACAATCCTAATTTTTTTCCAGTTATTTCATAACTAACATTTTATTTTCATGATTTCTGGCTCATTTTTTCTCAGCATACTTTGAAAAATATTTGAGGTAAATTATATATATCCATATGCCACTTAAAAATTTCATAAAGATAAATAAGTTAGAAAAGGGGAACTATCAGAGCCAAATTGTGATTTGAAAGGAGGAAGGAAGAGTGCAGAAATGCACTTTATAATGCATATGATATCCAGGACAATTTGGAATATAGTGAGTATACTAGATTGGCTGAAATAAAAGATTCAGATGTGGAGTACTTTTGATATAAAGAAAGATAACATTATTTTCTGATATTGAAGAGACATAAATTACTATTGAGAAAAGAAATGACTTTATATCAAATTTACATAGTCTAAGAGTTTAAAATTATTTTTAACATCTTGCTTTACTTCTCATAACTATAGTGGTAGAAAGTTAGAAATATTGTCTCCATTGCATAAAGACACAGAATGAAAAACTGTAAGAAGATAGCTGTGGTGGTGAAATAGAAACCAGAGTTAGCTTTCTATAGTCTAACATACAATTCTTCTTTGAGCTTGCTAAGAAAATCAGCAGTTAACAGTGGCATATGTGATGTTTGTACAAATGAACATAGTGAATATCAAGGATACAGTAAATGTTCAATAATGGTACTTATGACATTTGATGCTCACCTTCATCATTATCATCATTTATATAATACTAAAATTAATGAGTTATTAAATAGATTTAAGATACAATTTTAAAATAATATGTCACTGTATCTGTTATATAAATTTTATTGCTCATTCCTTTGACACATATTCATTATGTATTAAACTTACTTATGTATCCATTTATCTATTCAACCATTCAATCTAAGAATTCATTTTCTCATTAAAGTATTTATTAAACATATTCTTTTTAATAACTAAAGATAAAACTGTGGAGAATCCATAGCTCTATGAATTTAACTTACTTGCACAAAACTGAGGGAAACAGAAAACTTGAAATACACTAGATAAATATGGTTAATTTATTGGACTATGGAAGATGACTTCCCTTATCTGGTTTGACAAATGACAGTCATGCTGGACCTAATCCCTTGAGAAAAATGAAAAAAGGGAAGAAAAGCTGATAATGGGTAGAATTTTAGATATGTTAAGAACATCCAAGTGTAGACATTCAATAGGTTGTTCATCATGACACAGATGTCAATGGGCAGTCCCAAAGAATAGAACATGTTCTCAGTCCTTAATGGCTTTACACTCTGGTTAAGAGAATAAGATATTTATGTAAACGCAAATTTAAAATATACACTAGAAAGTAAGAAAATTATGCATCTAAGCTATATACACAGAAGCCATTACTATTTTCAAGGCATAGAGTTAATCATGGGCACAGTAGATGAGGGAACAATTCATGAAAAATGATAGACTGAAAAAAAAATGGTAAGACTTCAGATTTGGGCAGCTAGTGGGAAGTAGTTTTAGAATAGAGAAATTTATTGGGGGCTGGTAGGAGATATTTGTGGTAGGTGAGGATCAGCAAGAAATATTGTAGCCTCTCTAGTTACTGATATCTATAATATGTATTACTTTCAAATTTCTAATCTTAAAAACTCTTACCTTTTTACTCTATTTTATTTGAAATATAAAAGTCTTTCTTTTCATGTCTAATATTTTTGCATTATTAATTTACTGCTCAGACATCAAGGTTGCTGCCCTTTTTTTTACATATTAAAATATGTGTGTGGATAACATTGACTACTGTTATTCTACAATATTTAGATTCTTATAAAACAAGAAAGGAGGAAAAATATTGAAGTTTTACTGATTTAAAAGAATAAAAGAGTGATTATAATCTGATTAAAAATAATTCTTACTAATGAAAAAATTACCATAGAGAAATATTTCCTAAAGTTTAGAACATTAAGATTAGACTGTGAATACAGAGAATTTTTTCAATTATAGTGTAATAGTGATTAATATAGTGAAAATTTGCTTAACATTTAGTATGGTTGGCAAAGAGCAATGATGTTATAAATACACTTAAAAGATATAGTGTAAATATATCTGTAGAATTCAGATAAGTCATTAGAAAAATTGAGAGAATAATTAAGCATTTGATTTATTCAGCAATGACATGAGAGTTATCTATCTATTCAGCATATATATAATTTACAAAGTTTCAATGTATTCTGTGTGTGTCTATGAATCAAAGATTATCTTAATTGTTCAATAAAATAGTATACACAAATGTTACTGGTATTAAAATTGTTAATTCTCAAATATTTGTGAATAACAATTTTAAATGACATAGAAGGACATCTCTTGAAGTTTGGTTTCTGAGCATAAGCCAAATTGAATGAAGATACAGTCCATGTTTAATATTTATCAGATGTTTTGTTGATGGAGTTCGTGGAAGAAAAACAAATTAAAATATGAAATATAGCTACAAGTTTCAATCTATAATATTAAGGAAATGAGAATTCTGTTTAAAAAGAAAAAGGGTCACAGCAAACAAGAAAAGAAAATATAAACTAAAACAATTAAAATTCATGTATAGTAAGTTTATGCAAATATCCAAAAGAAGTAGAGAAGTAATAACAATAATAATAATTTCCTCAACAAGTAAAGTATCATCATATGTTCAAGTTAATTATATTGGGATACATCCTTTTCTCCATAATATTTTTGGATGATTGAATGTTTTTGGTTTTCAGGCTTTACAAGGTATTGGCTCAAGGTCTCCTATATAAAAATAAGTTACTACTACAAAGTTACAAACTAAGGTAGAATCTCTCTTGGAAATTATAAATTATTATCTCTCATTTGTTTTAGGATGGCCTCATGGAGCAGGCACAGGCATAATAGGATATAAGGGTTCTCTAGAGAGAGATTTTAATTTTATTTCCTCACCTGAGCTAAGAATCATTTTCTGTGGCATATTAAAGATGCCTATAGTGTGAGAAGAGTAGGAAACTATTTAAGCTTTAAAGTTTCCAAGATTTCAAATGGTGTGGTTTTGAATAGTTATTTTTATTTAATTAGATAAGAATTTATATCTTTTGTAACCAAAGCTGGATTCTGTCATTCCCTTAAAACAATATCATTTGTGAAAATGATGGTTTTTCAGATGGAAACAATTTTAAGTTCTTTATATGCATACATACTCACAAACTGACTCTCGGCACACACCACACGTCTCTTGAGTGAATATAAATTTGAAAATATTACTCATGAAATTAGTAAAACAAAACAAAAACCTTGAAATAATAAAATTGATAAATCAAAATTATCATCTGTGTCCTTATTTATCTGGTCAAAATATTGATGATCACAGAAACAGTGAAGAGGAAAAGCTTTGATATGTTAAATATACATTGAAACTAAATAAAAGCAAATATTTCCAATGTTTTCTCCACAATTTTTAAATTAAGAAAGATAATTTGCAAGTAAAAAATTTAATTTGGAGGGCTTTTTTAAAAATCTGATTCAATTGCTAATGAGTTCTGACATGTAAAAAGGAGAGAAAAATTATGAACCTAGTTAATATGTCAATTTACTAATCTATCTCTGAATAATTAATAGATCACTATATTGTCTTTGATAGTCATATATGATAGGTGTTATTCAATTAAAGTTTGATATTCCTTCCTTGGAAGAAGACATTTTAAATAAATAGCCATACAAATTGTTGATATTTATATGTCTACATATTGTGATAAAGGCACTTAAAATAACAGTTTAGCAAAGCCATGAAATATCTCAAATTGTGTGATCTTGGAAAGTGAGTTCATTAAAATCTAATCAACTGATTTTTTAAAATAAATATGACCTTTTTGAGATTCATGTGATTATGCACCATTTTCTAATATTTAAATTTGTCTAGATCAATCATTATATTTTAAGAAGAAAAAAATACACAACAATTTTTTTCCTATCTGCATATGGAGTATCAGTTAGAGACTTTCAAGAAAGTATTTTGACCATTAGAACTTTTTAAATGAATTATTTTAATTACTTTGGCTAGAAATTCTTATGTGTATTACAGCATAGCTGAGTCAGAGAAACCTGCTATGTCTGTGCTGTGAGTGTAGCTTTGGTCAGGTAACACTACTTGGTGAAATAATTTTGCAAATAGCATTCAAATAAACTATTAAAATTTGGAATTATTTAATGTACAATATCATAAATCCAAGGGTTATACATGAAACATTAGACAGAATATAGTAAATTAAACAGAGTCCCTGATTATTAGGTTCAAATTCAAAATGGTTCACAAGTGCATGGTATGAAGTGAGAAGAGGAATAATGCTTTTGGTAGGAGAATAATAACATGAGGCAAATATTATAAAATAATAGGGCATGAACTAAAATTAAAGTATCAAGATGGTTTTAGGAGAGCTAGTTATACTTAGGCACCTTGTTCTTAGAGCAACACCTTTATCTTTTCTATGCCTTTCTTTTCTAATCTGCAGCTTAAGGGGTCAAAATTAAGAATGTTTTCATTCTAACACTCCATAAGTCAACAATCAAAAGTAATGTTCAAAATACTATAATAGCAATAACCATAGATATTTATGAGAACTTAGTCTATGCCAAATTAAATATTAGCATTTTACTTGTATCATGCAATTTAAAATTTACAGCACTCCTTTGAGGTTTGTTTATTTTATCCAACTCACAGATGTGGAAACTGAGAATCACTTAGCAGGCTGGTGATCAAATAAGAATTCAAATCTGTATTTTCTTGATTTTAAATATTCTTTCTGCTAAATCATAAGTTCCTGATTGAGAGGAAAATAACTAGACAGCAAGAAACACACCGATTAATTTGAGAAAAGGAGCTTCGTAACGACAAATCTAGTGCTAGAAAACCAAGCTGTAGAATAGCTTGTTGGCAGAGGGCCAGTAAGCTCATGGCATCCTCATTGTGTAACAAAGGGCACCACCAATTTATATAATATGCTTTCTAAAAACACACCATTACTCAAAGTCACATCAAATCCTTATGTGAAAATGATGAAGAATAAGGTCAGGAAGATATTTCCAAGTATGAGGACACTGTAGATTTATAACTCTTGTTAAAATTCTTGAGGCAGCAAGAATGTGACCTAGAAAGATACACTGCATGGAAAATACAGAGTGAGGAGATCCACTCTGATACAAAAAGGGAAAAAGTAAAGAAAATACAAGAAAAACAAAACAAAAACAAAAAAACGACAAAAAAAAAACAGCACTGTTACTATGAAAAGTGTATAGCAAATATAACTTGTTAATACATAAGGGCAGAAATCCTAAGTTAATATCTTTATTGGGTCACAAAAAATCACTAAGCTGGAAATTTCGATTTTATCCTATCACAAAAGCAACATCTCATGATTAGAAAGAATGATGAACAACCTTTCTCTCCTGACTGAATGCTAGACCAAACTCAAAGCAAGAAGCCAGTGATTATTTGTCTCATATGATACATGTAACAGATACTGGAAATCATATCAGTGGGAACAGATCTGATATTCTTTGAAATTTACTTAATAAAAAAAGATTTAATCAGTAAATAATTTTATTACATTAAAGATAATTAAAGAATAGCAAAGAAAAAGGATGAATATTTGCTACAGACGTGATCATCTGGTCTTCTCCTTTCTGCTGTGACTAAATTTACTCAGTTAAAAAAGAATGTCACTTTTAAGTTAATCTGTTTTAAATCAAGTTAGAATTAAAACCTTCAAAGATATTTATTTAAGGTAACATATGTGGCTTGAATGGACCTGAGGGAGATTGAACAACTAAGATTCCAGCATCATTCATGTTTACATTTAAATGGTTTATGAGTGGTTAGTTGGATGGCTTCATTAGATAAAGTTTTGTAAGTATCATGTTACTGATTACTAGGAATTGGTATTGTAGTAAGGTGTTGCTTGAAAATAGGCACTTGTTAATGGATATGTACATTTATACATCAGTATAGATGGCACTATTAGTTATTGTGTCCAATAATATGTACTTTCTAGGATCCCAAAGTACCAAACAACCCAGGTATTATTAAGGAAATAATGGCCTAAAAATCAGCCATGCCCATGAAGGTAAATACAAAATACTTTTTAAAAATGTACTTGACCTAGGAGAATAACCACTCAGTTCATTAACTCATGGGGGGAAAAGTGTGCACACATAATTTGCCAGGTTAGAAAACTGCTAGGGAGGTCTTGCTCTCTGGTATAAGAAAAAAATGTCATGCTTACCTTTTCCTCAGGACCAGAATGCCTACAAACTCTTAGTAACACAACTATTTCCTTTATGTATTACCCAAAAGACTGATAAGCACACGAACAAGTCATTTGGATTTATTAATTATTATTTGTTAGTACACACTACTAATTACCATTCTTTAAAAACTATTTCTCTAAAGTGAAGTCTTAATGATTTATCTCTTCACAAAGTATTCAGTAGACATCTTCTACAAGATAAATCTGAGATTCTTGGCATGGCATACAATTCTCTTCAATATCTGGTCTATTATTTTTCTGTTCATCATCTCCTACTTTACTCCCATACCAAAACTTACACTCTAACAAAACCAAGAAATTTATAATTACTTAAACATGGCATGTTCTCACATGTTTTATGCTATTGTACATGCTGCTCCACATGTTCCCTCTTCTCCATACATATAACAAGGAAACATCTTCTGGCCTTCTCTTACTCCTTCAGGTAGACCCATGTAGTCTTGCTTCTCCTATGCTTTCACTGAACCTCCAGTATGCGTCATTTGTAGCATGCTTGTCATTTTATACATATGTATATAATATATATTATAATATATGTTAACCTAAATGCATAATTAAGAACTCTGATGATCTAGTCCCAGCACCTTGTTCGGTACTATAGCATAAATATTTCAAAGGAAGGGCTCCGATGAAAGAAGGGTGGATTCAAGTTCCAAATAAAATTGATTCTAGCTGAATGACTCTACCTCACTGAGCTTCAGTTTCCTCGCTTATAAAACAATCCCTCCATTATGGGGTTATAACATTCAAATGCAATAACATGTGATAATTCAGAAAAGTCCTTGATAGTAAAACTAATCTATATTGTTTGTTTTTATTAATATTTTAAATGCTACTTAAATTCCTGGCTCATAAGAGAAGCTTAATAAATATTTGTCAAATAAAATGAATGAAAGGATGACGGAAGATAGGTGGCACTAACTCATATTTCTGCTATTTCTCGTATTGTTGTAATATAGACCTTGTATCTATATTCAGTGTTCATATGACCCTGCACCAGGCTGATAACTGGTATCCAGATACTGACTAGCCCAAGCAGCACATTACTACCCTAAACTTTCTTTAAAATTTAGAACTTAACAAACAAACAAACAAGGAACCCAAGTAAAGTATATCAGTCCAAACATAGTCACCTGAGAAATGTTAAAAAGAGAATAATGGGCAAGGGTGGAATAAAAGTTCTGGAAAACATTCTAGATGATGTCTGTCTCCCATCTCCCTCATCAACTGTATCAGAGGCCTTCACCATGTGGTTGACTTCAAAAATCATATTAACTAGCCCACTGCTTCTCAGACCTTAATGTATGTATGAACGACCTAAAAATAAGTTAAAATGCAGACTCTAATTCAGAAAGTATTGGAATTGTAACTTAGTGGCTGCTAAATGTGTATTCATGTTATAAATGAAAGAAAAGAACGAATAAATGAACCATGACTTCATCTGAAATTTTAGAAAGATTGTGGACAGAAAGCAAAAAGAAAAAGAAAAAAAAAATTGCCACATGTATGTGCATGTAATATATGAGTCCTTTATAAAAAATAACAACTTGGAATATTCATTATTTACCTCTTTCTCTCAAAATCCTCTAGTTCATCATCATGGGCAAATACTAATATTCAGGAATTACAAACTAAATGATAAGGCAAAATTGTTAAGAACATTTGTAATCAAACAATATTGTTTTAAGTTTGACAATACACACTCCACTGTATGCTGTTCATTGCATCTCACATGACATGTGTTTAGCTAATGAGTTCTGGCCCAATTTGGTAGATAAATGGCTCACTTGGCAGCTTAATCCAGCCAGGATTAAATGAGAAGAGTGACAATGGCTCTCAATGCTTCCCCTCAGAAAAACATCACGTTGCCTTTTTTTCAGAGCTTGTTTGATTCTCAGGTCTGAACATGAGTATGGAGAGGTGGTTGTTCATGTCTCACAGAAGCAAGGCAGCTCAGAGATATAACTTTTTTCTACATTTTCATGTGTTTCTATTATAGAAGATTGGAGGTTTCTTTAATTCTCCCTAAAAAACTTGCAGCAAGAAAATTTTAACTCCAGATATTTCATTGTAAATATATATAGAAGATGGGTTAATGAGCTAAAAGTACTTTGAAAAAAATAAACAGTGATGTAAAACAACAGTAACAAACCCATTGTGGTCAGATGCATTATTAACTGAGAAGAATCTAAAAAATGCAAAGTAGTTTGGACACTTAGCTATAAAGGTTGAAAACAAAAGTGAGTATCTCAATACCTCATGTTTCCTTTGTTAAACCTTTAGAGTTGTGTGATAATTAAACATTACTGTTTATTTTGATTTTTGTTTTAATGGAAGACTATAATAGTTTGACTAATGTTCTCGTGTTCTCACAACAATAATAATAAGAACAAAATAGTCATTGTAATTCCTGCTCCTCTTATAACTATCATTATTTTTCACCAAAGAGCATTATGGAGCTTCATTCTCTCTCTCTCTCTCTCTCTCTCTCTCTCTCTCTCTCTCTCTCTCTCTCTCTCTCTTTCTCTCTCTCTCTCTCTCTCTCTCATTTTTTTTTTAATTTTTTTTTTTTAAGGAATCACTGATCTCTCCCTTTTAGGTGAGAGAACCTAAGACAACATTAATATTCATATATAGGAGGTATCATATGCACAACTGCCAGAGGAAAAATGAATAGGAAAATAAATAGGTAATAACAGTAACAGTTAATTTTATTAGACGCTAATCATGTGCTAGTTATATACTAAGCATTTTACAACTTATTAAAATCTCATGGCAACCTTATGAAGTAGTTTCGCCATTTTGCAGTTGAAAAAAAAAGAAATATATAATGGTTTAGATATCTTCCATATTTACATGTGGAGTGTTTGAATTTTAAAGGATGTAAGAAAGGATGTGGATTATATAGGTAGTTTCTATTGTAATTATGGTTTAACATTGGTTTGGCTGAGGAGATAAAATTTAAAGGTTGTCTAATTTCATTCATTCCCTAACATTTTTTTTTTTTTGAGAATTTGCTATGTGCCAAATATTTAAATGGTTCTGAAAATACAAAGATAAAAGGGATCAAATTTCCTCCTTCGAGATACATTGTAATTATAATTAATCATTATAAAATTTGTGTATATTAGAAACAACATATTGTAAAAATATAATATTATAGACACAACTGTTGAAAAATTTGTGTAATAAAATTTGTTTCTAAAAATTTGCATAGAAATTCTGTGGAGATAGCACTTCATTCTGCCTTATCGGAGTGGGTTGGAAGTGGATAGGGAGATAAGCAGGAAAAGGTTTATTTTTAAACTTATGATTAAAAATTAAGTGAGAGTTTTCCAGACAGAAAGAGAAAGCACAGAGTAAATGTATAAAAAAGGCATGATGTATTAGGGCATGGCAAGGTTAGTCTCAGGTTTGAGAAGCAATTCTGGTCACTGTACAGCATGCAGTGTGCAATGGAGTAAATGACAACTGGTGTGATTGCCATGGTAGCTTGTCTTTAGATTGAAAAAGCCTTACATAGTATGATTACATGAACTTATCACATAGAGTACCTGATCCCACTTAAATTTTAGCAAGATAACTCTGTAGGCAGTGGGGAAATGGGATGGGAATGTTTAGAATCTAAAGACAGAGAACAGTTCACTCATTTTAAAATAGGCAGTGCGAAAGAACAAGACCTCTGGTGATGAAAAGGGAAGAGAAGGAGACATTCCAGGGACTTGTTAGTGATAGAATTGTCATGACCGGAGATCAGCTGGATATAGGAAGTGAGGAAGAGTGATAAGTTAAAGGTAACATTACTATTACTTAATAAATATTGAGAGCTTACAATGCGAAGGGACTCTTAAATATTTTAAATGTTTTAACTCATTTAGGAGGGTCTTGATATTTGAGTTTGAATAAAGGAGAAAGGGGAAAATACTGAGGACAATGGGGAGATAATGTCTGCTTTTGGAAATGTTTGAGAAGCCTATTTAGCGTTCAGGTGTTTACATCTACCATGGCATTGGTAACGTGACTCCCAGGTTTAAGAAAGAAATCAGGGCTGCAGATATAAATATATCTTCTTGGATAAATGATGCTTTGTAGTATATACAGAGGGAGAATAAAGGTTGGAACCCTTGGAACATAAGTACTTAGGTAAAGGGCAAGAGGACAGAAGAACAAAAATGAGCAAAATGACATAGAAGTAAAGTCAGAGGGAAAAAGGTCAGAAAGGAAAATGTTTTAAAAATAATGTTAAAATTCTGATTTAAGTAGAATTAAATTGAAGACAAAAATTGTGGAATTAGAAAGTTGGTAAAATTTAAAAGTATAATTTTAGTCACATGATGAGTGTAATAAAATAAATTGGAAGTGAGGAAATAGTGGCCAAATGGACTACTGCTTTGAGGATTTTGACACAGGGTAAAGAGCTGAAGCAGGAGGGTAAAGACCATGGCATTACTAAAGTTTTGAAAAAAGTGAAAAAAAAAAAAAAAGACTTTAACATACACTCAGAGCAGAAGAAGCCATTAAAGACGGAGAAAGTAAACGTACAATATAGTGGCACTAGGTCAGCAATGAGCAATTGTTGATGGAGAAAAATCCTGAAGAAGGCCACAAGTGAGAAAATGTGTTTATCTAACAAATGCAATTATCTCACAGTGTTTGTGACTTCAGGGCTCAACACCAAACAGTTCCGTTTCTATCCTGGCTGTCCCACTTATCAATTGTATTGGTCAAGAAGTTACTGAAACTCTATGCCCCAGTTTCATATCTGTCAAATGTGAAAATAATCATAACTTCTCTCGGTGTTACTGAAAGGATTAAATGAGATAAGGTTTATAAGAACAGAATCTACTATTAGTTAACTGCCTGCCCATCACAAATTAAATGTTATATTCAGAGGAGAAGTATGAAGAGCCATTGTAGAAAGGAACAGAATCACTAATCTTTGCGATAAAGCAAGAAGAGAAAAGAAATAAAAAAAACTTTATAAAGGCCTCCTAACAATGAACATATATTCTAAATACATATGAAACATACTTTTATTATTTTAATATAAAATAACATCATTCTATATCTCTAAGGAATACTGAGACTCAGTTATTTGTTGCTAAGATAAATAAATATCTTTCTTTTTATTCTAAATCACACTAATCACAAATACTTAACTTCAGAGATTATTTTTAGTCTTTGTTTGTTTAATGGTTCAAGTTATAAACTTAGAGAATCAAAATCAACTCTTTCTAATAACTACATAGAAATGTAGTGTTAAAAAGTTAGGCTTTTATTTCATCTCTCTCTGAAAAATACCATATGCAGTGATGGATTCTGGGAATTATTTATCTGCTTTGCATGCTCTCTGCTCTGTTATAGAGATAATCTTGGCATTTTAATAGGAAGAAAGGCCATTTCTAGAGTAAATATGACTTGAAAATGCCTCTGCCTCTTGCTAAGAAAAATTGATTCCATGATATTTTCTTCTATTGTTAGCAAATACTATTTTAAAAAATTTTTGAACCACTTTATTCTCATTCTCATGCAGAGTACAATGAAGTCAGAGAGTAATTTGTTTTGACTCTTCTTTTAGAGGGTTTTATAAGATAATTATATGTGATGGATTCAAGTTTTACATTCTACCATTACAGTAAACGTTTTAAAAAAAGTAATTTAGCAATGGTACATATTATTGTGGTTGTATTTTATGTATGTATTGAGTAGTCTCTGTTTCAAAGTGATTTTTCAACTATTATCTTATATAGTCTATATAAGAGCAAAACACATTATGGCTGCATTTCAGTTGAAAAACCGGACATGAAGAAAGAAAACTGATTTTCCCCTAAGTCAGATAGCAAGGTTATAAATGCTAAACTGCTAAAAGCTGCATTGTTCACATTTAAAAAAAAAAAAAAAACATTCTTAAGGTATTTTTGAAAGCTTTTGTAAAGATTTACTCTTCCATGAAATCACTGGAGAAAAGAATAAACAGAAAAATTTACACCTTTTCTATTTGTTTCTTTCGTCAGCACTCTAAACATCTATAAAACTGTTTATATTAAATATGCACTCTGCTTGCAAAAGAACGATTTAGAGATTTAGAGAAAAAAATAATTCAATGATCTAGGAAGTTTCCTATGTTAATTTCCTTAAAAGTAAACGTAAGTGAAAAAATATTAATTGATTAGATTGTAATTGCATTCATATTGGACAAATGTAAACCAAGCAAACTCTAGGTATCTGCTGATAAACCAATTAGAAGTTCTGTAAGACCCATTTACTACAAATAAAGGTGGAGCAATCAGTACTATAGCAGATGTCCAGAGTTTGTATCTCATCGAATTATTCAGGCTATTTTCCTTACCTCCAATTGAATTCACAAGAGAACTCATTCTCCCTAAGGGATTTTTTTTTTTTTTTAAATCTAAGATCATGAGAAATAATTCTCTGGAGAAAAGAGAAGTTATGGGACATCTTGGGACTTCTGAGTATATAATAAGCCTAGCATATGGTTTTTAGACTGCTTCCAAGTGAGAGATGTCTAAGTGAGAAGGGCACCAATTTTTTTTTATGTTAAAGGAACGTCTACTCAAAGACTACACATCAAAAGATTTTTATTGAGAGTGGAATCTTCAGAATTATGAGGTCACATTATGAAATGACAATCCTAACTAAACATTAGAGAATAAATCCTTACATTGTATACATATTTACTCTCATTCTTGGAAAATTATATTCTTAATAAAATGCTCCCAATGAGGTAAAATGTAGTCTAAGGTCAATATGTGATTTCAATGAATTCAGATACCCATTCCAGGACCAGATTGAGTAACGAGGACCATATTTACCACCATGCCAAAACAACTAAAAAGAGAAACTAAAGCCATACAAAAACAAAAACAACAAACCAGACAAAATATATGAAACAATGGTTTTCAAGACACTGAATAGCCACATAGTGATTCTGAGATATGGAAAATAAATTAAGTAAGCCCTAAGATTGTCTGAACTTATCTTTTAGAGAGACTCCAAGACATGGCATGGAAAAGGTGAACAACAAGCTCTTCCTGAGCTTAAAAAATAGTTATTGAAAGTCATGGAAGTCCAAGAAAGCATGAGTTTGTGGGACAGAGTACTGGTAAAATAAGGGCTGCAAAGGACTCTTAATTTTTTAGTTAAAGAAACTACCTAAGTCACGGAAAGAATGATTTCTCATAAACGATAGAACATCAGGTGGAGAAGTCAGAGGATTTTGCCTCAACGGTGGGATAACCTAACCTAACCGAACCGCACCTCCCCCCCCCCAAAAAAAACCCAACCAAACAACAGCTTAAAAACAAGATGCAAAGGGATCAAACTATTTCCAAATAACTTTAACTGCATCTCAGAACAAAACTCAATCAGATTTATAAATATATAAAAATATCTAGCACCACAAAAAGATAAAATTTAGTCCCTAGTATCCAATAAACATTAACAAGCATTCAAAGGAGCAGGAACATATGACTCATAATGAGGATACAAATCAATTGAAACATACCCAGAAATAACACTATGATATAATAGAATATAGGGTATTAAAACAGTTTTTGAGATAACAAATACTGGATAAGGTTAACAACCAATTAACTCTATAGAGAGGTAAATTGGTAAATATAAAGACAAACAATTAGAACCTTTCCAAAATGAGATACAGAAAGAAGATTTTTAAAAATGAACAGAACATCAGTGAATTGTGAGACAACTTCAAGTAACTAAATATACATAAAATTTGAGTCACTGAAGGAGAGAAGGGTGTGTACAGAAAAAATGTTTCAAGAAATAATGACCCAAATTTTTCCATACTGAATGAAAACCATAAACCTATAAATTCAAGAGATCTGAAATACCTCAACCACAAGAAATAAGAAGAAAACTGTACTAAGTAACATTGTAACCAAATTGCTTAAAACCATTGGTAAAAATAAAATCTTAGAAGCAGCCAGAGTAAAATGATATGATATAAAACATAGAAAGGAACAAAGAATAACAGCCAACTTCTCAGCAGAAATAATGTAAATCAGAAGGCAGTTGGGTAATACCTTTGGGGTGAGGAAGTCTAGAGTTCTAAATCAAGTGATACTATTTTTCAAAATTTAAGATGATATTAAAAGGACTTAACACATATCAGAGCTGAATATCACAAACAGCAAATTTTACTATAGGAATTAGTTGAGGAAGCCCTTCAGGTAGAAGGAATGATATTAGGTGGAAATCTGTATATACAGAAGGAAATAAAAAACACAAAAAAATGGTAACTATGTAAGAAAATGGACTTTTTTTTATCATTTAATTCTATGTAAAAGACAGTTACCTATTTACAATAAAGTACCAAGAGTGTATTGAAGAGTTTACAATATTGTCAAAATAGAATGTATGACAGCAATAGTGCAAATGCTGGAACGGTGTAAATGCAAGTATACCTTAGAAGATTCTTATATTATATGTGAATAAGTATATAATTTGAATTAAATTACATTAAAGATGTGTGGTATTAAAAATCATAAAGCAATCACAAACATTATTTAAAAATAGTAATAGCTTATAAGCCAAAAAAGAATATAAGTAAAAATAAGTTTTAAAAATTGTTTAATCAAAAAAAGATGGAAAAGAGGAAAATAGGAAAATAAGATAAATAGAAAGCAAATAGTAAGCAAATTAATATTAACATTACATGTAAATGGCCTAAAACTCCCAACTGAAGATAAGAGATTGATTGTCAGATCAAATTAAAACCAAGACTCGACTATATAATGACTAGAAGAAATCTTCTTAAAATATAAATAGGCAAATAGGTTAAAAAACAAACTAAAACTCCTGTCATGCTAATAACAAATCAAAGAAATCTAGAAAGACTATATTAATATTAAACAAAGTAGATTTCAGAGCAAAGCATATTAGCAAAGATAAAGAGAATCAATGATCAGGATGACATAAAAATCCTGATTGTTTATATGCCTAACAATGAAGCAAATTACATGGGCAAAAATAATAGAATTATAATGAGAAATAAAATCTGCAATTTTAGTTGGAAATTTTAAGTCTTTTCTCTCAATAATTGACAGAATAAAGAGAAAATCAGTAAAGATATAAAAGATGTGAATAACACTTTCAATAGACTTTACCTCATTGACATTTGTAGAACACTTCACTGTACAAAAGCAGAATGTATTCTTTTCAAATGTACACATTTATCAAGATAGACCATATTCTGAGGTACGAAATAAGTCGCAATGAATCTAATGTTTAAAAACATACAGAATATGTTCTTAGACTATGATAGGATTAAATTAGAAATGTGTAACAGAATATTTGCATAAAATCCCCAAGTATTTGAAACTAAAATTTGTCTAGATCACCTTTTATCAAACCAGAGATCAAAAGAGAAATTTGACAGGATTTTAAACTTATCACAAATAAAGTACAGTGTATCAATGAACTCAGAGGACAGATTAATAGATCTCAGAGTTTATTTAAAGGATTCTACATTTGTTGCTTCCTAAAGGTCACAGATGTTATAAAACCTAGATCTAAAATATGTATTCATTTTTTCAACTCTGAAAACGCATAGTAGAGAAAGTGAAAGCACATTATTTTCTTCTGGTATAGTGGCAATGATTTGATTGGTTTTGGAATTACTCATAAACCTAAATATTTGCTTTCAGAGACATTACCTGAATTATCTATCTTATAATGGCCATATCTTCATCTTCCTCTCCATTAATTCTTTCTCTCCATCAGTTTTTTGGGCGTTGCCTCCCCTGTCTGTCTACTACTGCTCATAATAGTAGAAGACATGTGGCACATTAAGAGATTGGGAAAAATAAAAGGATTTATGCTGAGTTTATTGCTATGAAATCACTAAACATATATTAATGGATTTTTTATTGACTGATGAATTGTGGAGCTTCTGTTAAAAAAAGTGTCTCATGTAATTTACAAAAATGATATGCATCTCATTTTCAATTCATATCACAGCATTTGAGACCTTTAGACTCATTTTAATTATGCAGAATAATTTGTATTGGTGATCATGTTCGACAGATACTAGTATATATCAATTTGACCTTTTAATTTTCTATTCATTCACATTAGATACTAAAGAATAATAATGTTTTGTGCCTGACACCTGGGCGTTGTCACATTTGTTTTTATTCTCGGCAATGAAAAATGCATCATTTTTATTTAAACTATAACCATATTTTCTAAAAAAAATTGTTGCTTCTGATTTACCTGATTAACTTATTTAATGTGGCAGAAAGAAGGTCTCATGCATTGTGCTTAGTTGCAAATAGTGTATGACTAGATAAATAGCAATTGCACATCAGTCTGCCTGACTTCCTGTTATTATCTACCAGCAAGAATAAATTAAAGCTCAATTCAGTTATTACATTTATGTGTACACATTTTCACAATGAGCCACCATCTATTACAAACTTTATGCTTAGGTTTCTGGATTACCTTTACTTGATGGGCCATAGAATTTTTAAAATAGGATTTATGAAAATCGCAATGTTGTACGCTTATAGAAATCAACCATGAATGGCAAAATAATCAAGAAAAAGACAAAGATACTCAACTACATTTTATTTTGACAAATTGAAGTAGATCACAACTGAAGAAAGATAAACTGAAAAATTTTAGAAGATTTACCTGTCTGCCATAGAAAAACTTATTACACTACTTTTTAAATATTTATTTTTTAAAAAATAAAATTCATATAAGGCTAAAACTAGCCTTACAAATTGTATCACCTTCAGCTCACATCAAAGTTCCATATATACTTTTGGCTAAGTAAATATTTGTTGTGTTGATGAATAAATTAATAATATATAATATATTAATATAATGCAGTTATAATAATGTAATAAATGAAATTTATAGCTTTGGAAAGTTCTAAAATTGCTATTAAATTTGTTTTAAGTTTATGAATTAATTCCTACATATGTGAGATAATGTTGGTGAATGTCTACATGAATATAAAATGTTTATTTTTAATAATTTGTAGCTGTTTCAAGAATTATATATGCTTAGAAATTTGAATTATTCATGTTACATAAATAATATTCTAAATCTCTCCTTATACTTATGTTAAATATTTAACTTACAAATTAAAGATTTCACACAATTCACTTCATGGTGATATTTTTAAAATTCTTCAAAGTCAAAAGTATTGAAAGTTAACATCAGTTATTTTGATGTTGATGGTTTAGTACCAAAAACAAAGAAAGGCAAATCTTGAATATAAATAGAAATAATATTTTTATTGATATAATGATGCAAAGAATGTTAATTTAGCTCTACAGAAAATGTCAGAGGTGGAGAAGGACAAATTAATGGATCTCAAAGTTTATTTGATAAATTTACTTGTTTTCTTGCTTCCTAACAGTCATAGGTGTCACAAACCAAGATCTGAAATATATATTTGTTTTCTCAGCTCTAAAAAATGAATAGGAGAGAAAGTGACCAGGCATCATTTTCTTTTTGAATAATGGCAATGATTTGATTGGTTTTGAAATTACTTATAAACCTGAATTAGTTTAGAAAAATTGGAGATATTTTTAGGTGTGAGGTCTTTAGTTTTTTAAATGCTATGGAACATTCAACATATGGGTAGGAAATTAAATTATTTTGGCTCAACATTAAAATTGTTTAAATATCCACCGAAGATGATGTTTTATAGTGCTATCATGTTTAAGAACTGTTATAGTAGTATATTTTACAACCATGGTAGCAACAAATAGAAATGAAGAGCCACTATAGAGCAAGTGATAAACACAGATCAAATGGGTTTTATGAACAACAGAGTGGGTTATAACCATCCAAGGCTATTTACTGTAATGACAAAAGGAACCAATATAAAAGATACAAATTTATTCATAACTACAGGTACTGAAAAATCTTCTAACAGAATTAACTAGATTTGTTTTTCTTTTTTTACATTAGAGAACACAGTTCTTTTGGAACAATTTATTTTTCCTGGAATCATTAATCCTCACAAAAGGTAAAATATTGATGGTAACAATTCTTCTAAGACTTATGTTTCCTAATTTATGTGTGCATTTTTATTTATCTGTATGTCCTAAACAGTCCTAGATGACAACAAGCACTAACTTAAAGCTTAATTAATTAGATTTTTAAATTTGTGTCCTTATTTTTCTACAAATTATTTTAGGTAATCTATTTTTTAAGTACATAAACATAATGAATTAGTAAAACCAAGAACCAACTAATTAAAATGGGGGCTCAACATAAGGTCCTTGTATAGAAGAGATGGAGAAGTAGAAAGAGAAAACACAAATGTGAAGACCATAAGATATACTAGATTAAATGTAATTAAACTCCTAATTCTGCTGCCATTAGGGCAATCTGAATTCCAGCATTGTCCTGGTAACACTGGGGATCCTTGGGGTTTTTTCACTGTTGCAGAAAGAATTGCAGGTTAGCGAGATTTAGGAAAGTTAAGAGTTATTAAAAGCACACTTTGAGATAGAAGTGGGTCATGCCTAAACAGGCTATAATCACGTGGAAACACAAGGTAGGGGCAGGTAACAGCAAAGACGGTTGTAACCTTGTGGAAGTGGGAAGGTCTGTATTATATTAGGGCTGTGATGGGGGTTACAAAGGTATTCCTAGATGATTGGTACGTGAGGTCATTTTGACTGACATTCAACTGTTGTTTAACTTCCCACCTATTGAGCATGTGGTTACCCAGAATTCAGTCTGTTGTAATTAAATTCATGAACTTCCAGGCATAAGCTTAATATTACAATGATGATATAATGAGGCTAGGGTGAAGAGAGGCTTAGAATAGTCCTTATTGTGCAAGCGTCTGTGGCAGGATTAAACCAGCTGTAGGTTTATGACCTTTGTTCCTTTGTCTCTCAGGATGCAAGAGTGATTTATAACTACAAAATGGATATTCTTTGGGAGATCTCTGGGTGTTCTCTGGGCTGGGCCTTCGCTCCTTTGCTCCCCCATTGCTCATTCCTGTCTAATTACCTAATAATTTGACTCTGGGCTTCTAGATGATCAAGGAGGAAAGGGATATTGATCAATCATACACACACACAAAATCTTGTTTAAAATAACAACAGGAAAAAATATACATGCATAATATATAAGTACGTACAGACACAAACAGCATGTCCTCAGGGAAAATTGGATTGTACTAGGAGGAAGGGTTATAAATACACATACCAGTCACCCTTTTGTTCACTGTTTTGCCAGCATAAAAGGAGTTCAAAGCCAAGAGAACAATACTTTCAATAGCTTCTTGGGACCTGCGTAAATACAGGTGTGAAGGATTTTTTAAAAAGTTCTTCTATAACTCCTCCACCTTCTATTTTTAAAATTTACTTTATTGAGGTATAATATACATACCATAAAATATGACCACTTTAAAAGTACAATTTAATGAGTTTTGCTAAATATATACATCTATGTAGTTTCTACTACAATCAAGATAAGTAACATTTCTATCATCTCTCAAGACTTTTCTTATTCCCCATTCTAATGCTGGCAAGTTTTGCCACTTTAAACTTTATTACATTTTTAATCACAAAGTAATATATGATTTTGAAGTTAAAAAATATAACAATTTAATTTTTAAGTTAATATTTCCTCTAATATTCTACTCATGCTCACCTGGTTAGTTAACACAAATTAGAAGTTTGATATGTAAAATGTTTCAAACTTATTTCTGTATTTATTCAAACACTTATCACATATGTAAAACTTATCTTTATCACATTTTTCCCACTTGTGTATGTTGGGGGCACTGGTAGAAATACACCCTTTAAGTTTTTATGTTTTTGATGTCTGGCATTCTTAACTCTTTACACAAAGTGGGATATCTGTTGCTTGGTACTTTTTAGCTCATTTATTGATTTGACTTCTATGTGCTGAGTAATTTTATAATTTACATTACTTTTTAAATATAATTTTACAGCTTACATTACTTTGCAACTTGCTTTGTTCTATTTTTTCATTTCTCTCAATTGCATACCATGGGCACCTGTCCAGATTAATGCTCATACATTCTTATTTCTCTAAATAGATGTAACTACCTTAGTTTGTCAACTTTTTATTTTTGGTGAAATATGCTTGATTTCAGATTTTTTTTTTATCTTCAAACCATACTGAAGCAAATGTCTTTTTATATCATATAATTTATTTATGCTTGTATTGTCATGAAATAGATGTCCCAAATTGGAATTGCTGGGTAAAATATTCTGTACAGTTTTAAATACAACTGATATTGTCAGGTTGTAGCATTTTATATTTCTGGCCAAAGCTAAGAGTTTGAACTCTAAACATTGAACATTTACCAAATTTTCTCAAACTTACATTGTTAATTAATGGTCATTCTGCACTTAGAGATCATTCTCCATTGACCTGGGTCATTGAACAAACAGCCTGACCTCCAGCTCTGATCTAGGTACAGGTTCAGTCCCAGGGAAACAGAGAGGAGTGAGAACATCTGTTAACTGCATTTAAGGATCTCATAATCTCAGACCTTATCATACTTTCTAAAACATGCTTCTTCTCCTAATTTTGTCAAATTTTCTGATTTTATAGTAGCTCTTCAGGCTTCTTTCTACCACGAGAAATAATACTGAGTGGGAAAGAGGAAAGAAGAAACATTTGTTGTTAGATTCATTTTTCCCCTTGGGGAACACCTTACATATGTTAAAGAGAAAGGAGCTCAAGGTTAAGTACAGCTAGTGGGTGTCTCACAAAATTGCAAAGCAGAAAGGATAAACTTATCTTTATCATCCTTTCCCTGCTTGTATATGCTGGGGGGCACGAGTAGAAATATGCCCTTTAAGTTTTTATGTTTTTAATGTCTGACTTTCTAATGCAAAGTGGAATATCTATTGTTTGGTATTTTTTAGCTCATTTATTGGTCAGACGCTTATTATGTGCTGAGAGACAAAGGGAATACAAAATAAAATTATATCCCATGCAAGAAGTTGATAGGAGAGAGAGCCAAGTAAGTAGGTGCAGCATCCTCTGGGGTGGGAGAAAGCCACACAGAGGCTGCTGTAAGAGCAACCTTGGAGTTCAGATGTCTAGGGAGTTTCTTGGAAGATGTAATACCTGAGTTAAGTATTAAAAACCAAAACAAGATGCCAGAAAATGACATTTTGATATGGAAGGAGGGGTATAGAGCAGGGAAATTGTTGACAAAGGCCTCAAGATATGTAGAGACAAGAGGTGAGCCAGGAAAAAGCAAACTCTTCATGCAGCTGCAGAGCAAAGTGCAATGAAAGTTGGGCAAGGCCAGATCATCAAGGGTGTTGTAGGAAATTTGGTTTTACAGAACAAACAAAAGGAAATCCAGGTTCTAATTTAACCAGGAAAATGAGTGATGAGATTTGGCTAGATAAATCTCATTCTAGTTGTAAAATGAGGAATGAATTGGAGAGGAGTGCAATTCAGAAGAACTCAGAGGGAGTTTGGGAAGCAATCTGGGAGAGAGATAATTAGAACCTCGAGAAGTAGCAGTGCCTATATTTTTGAAGCCTGACTTTCTCTTACTCCCTAAAACTATGAGTCTATCCTCTCGAGGTTGTTCTCTCATTCATTCACACATTCATTCATACATTCATTCATTTATTCAAGTAATATTTATGTCGCTCCTTTTATAAACACTGAGGATATGAAGTAAGCAAAATGAAGTTTCTGATCTCACGAATGTTATATCCTTATAGTAAAGCTCCCTGACACTTTCTGAAATGTCTGCTTTAGTGCTTAGTTATTCTAGTACAATTTGCATTTTTCAGCACTCAAAAGAAAAGCTGACTTTTGATGACATTTCAAGCACTAAGACAAGGGACAGGTATTTTGGATTAAAAAACGAACAAACCAAAAAACACTCTACTTTCTTGAAATTATATCACACAGGTAACTAACTGTTTTTGTACTCAGAACATCACATGCATTGTCACAGTTTCACTACTTATTGACAATCTATTTTCTGAAAAGCCCTATCCTGAATATTTTACATGCATTATCTTATTTAATCCTCATAATGACATAATAAATTCAGGATTGAAATAACCAGAATAATGGTTCCTCAAAAAATGTCCATGCCCTAATCCCCAGAATTAATGAATATGTTACATTCATTACATCACAAAAGTAATTTTTCAGATGTAATTAAGGTAAAGACTTTGAGATGGAGAAATTATCATAGGTTATCCAGGTGGGCCCAAGGTAATCATATGAACCCTTAAAAGTGGGAAACTTTTCCAGGTTGTGGTCAGAGACAGATATGTGACAACTGAAGAAAGGTCTGAGAAATGGCAGTTTGGGAAGGATTCATTTTTCTGGTTCTGTGGGGGAGGGAGCTATGTGTTAAGACCAGAGAGAGGTCTCTAGGATCTTCCCAAGGCAACAGCTAGCAAGCAAACATAGGCTTCAGTTCTGCAACTGCATGGAATTAATCCTACTGAGAACCTGGATGAACAGGAAATGGATTCTCCTCTAGAGACTGCAGAGGCAGATGCAGTCTTGCCAGCAGGTGAATATTTTAGCCTGTTGAGACCTGCACTGGACTCTGACTACAGAACACATCTGTGTTTCTTAGATCACTAAATTTATGGCAATTGTTTTACAGAAATAAACTTTTTTGTTTGTATCTCTCTACTCTTTTCCCCTTAGTTCTGTGGCCAGGAAGCTGACCCTCACAGATGTATTGTTAAGATCCCTGATCCACTGGCTGCTGATTGGTTTCAGTCAATGGGAAGATTGGGCAGGAGATAGGAGGATTTGTGGGAGGAGAGAAGTATGAAATAAGCAGAGCTGGGTCCCTCTATCTACTGGGCACCTGCCCTGTGCAGCTTCTCTCTGTAATTTCCCTGCTCTGTTCTTGCTTCTTCAGGTCTAGACGTGGTAATAACTCCCTGCTCTCAGTAGCCCTGGGGTGCTGCACTATCCTTTGTTACTCCCGCGAAAGAGCTTTTTATTTTTTACTTGCAACTAAAAGCATGGAAGAAATTCCATTAAATACAGCAATAAATTTCATAAAATCTGGAGATTAATATGTTCTTTATGTAAGAGTTGGAAGTAATGTATTAAAAGGTACTATGAATAATCAGGAAAGGTAGTATTCAGAGAAATAAACCATCAAAAATGCAAACAAATATTTTGGAAGTCCTAGTTCCTTTAACATATTTCATTTTTATTCTAATAACAAGTGTTAGATCAGAATTTATGTGAAAGAGAAGTATTTATGAGAAAATAACGTGAAAGTATTGTGAATTTCTCCAACATGGCACGATGAAGCATTGCATTCTAGTTATATATACTGGCAGCTAGAGCACTGTCCACAAAAACTGCTGTACGGTTTTCAGGAATTCTGCAAACAGTGTCTTGTTGACCATTATTAGTTCAAGGTAGTCTTGCAATCCACCAACATGAATATTGACAAGTAATGTCCTTAATGTTTTATTCAGTTAGATGTTGGCAAAAAAGAGAGAAGGCTATTACGCAACAGAGCCTTGGCAATAGACTAAAGGACAGCTTCTTACCTTGGTCAAGCCAATTGACTACACAGGGTTAGTTTTCACATCTGTAAAACAGTTGTAATCTTATGTGTCCTAACTGTTACTTTATAAAGTTCTTAAAAAGCTCAAAAAATCAAAAAACATTCATTTCCTCAAAGCTAGATTTTGGTTTGGAGTATGAATCTCCCTACTGCCTGCCTTACATAAGCACCATAAGGCTCTATCTCCAAAATCTTAGAGACCCAGATTAGAATTAAAGTGGCTTTCGTATTATGAGTCAATAAAACACTCCTGCTCAAGTTGGGGCGGTTTTTGGCTATTAGACTTTCAAGGACATTCCATGCAAACATGTAAGTCTCAGACAGATCTATTTGTGGTTTTCAAGGTAGGTATTGTCAACGATACAAGTAATAAATAGAAATTCTCAAAGTGAGGACTTGATAAACACATGCATTGGTTTCCAAAGCCAGGACTCGATCAAATTGTGAAATTCACTTGACTCATTATAAATATAGACACAGTTTTAGCTTGATTTTGTCAAACATTAAAAATTAATAAAGTTGCTTCATGTAACTCTTCCTATGTAGCTTTGTTGTTTTGAATCAGGTTACAGTTCTTTTCTATAACCTTTCATAAATTAGTTGTTCTGAACACATTCAAAACATAATTTTCTATGTCAGTGATTATTGCTCCAATTAGAGAGAAGAAGCAAGCCATAACTTGACAAGAAATATCAACATTTAAAATCATTCAGCAGGATGATACCAAATTCAAGATATTTCATCGTCAGGATTTTAGAAGCAGATTGGGATCATATACCACTTTTCCTTTTCTTTTCAGACCTCATGTAAATAGAATTCCTTCCTTCCAATCCATTGTGCCCATTTCAAGAATTTATAATTTATTTAGCCAAGGCTGTTTTCATATTGACTTCTTTTGTTTGCCATTTTATCAGTTCTTGATTCTTTATAAAATATATATAAATTTGGGTATTGTTATAATTATTTTAGAATTTTTCAAAGGTGAAGTTTCTCAGAAATGTGCCCCACCTAAAACTTTCATCTAATTTGACATCTTTTTTCAATATTTAAATTTCTTAAGAACTTTTTAATGACTTTGTTCATCAGGATCATTAAAGTTACCCTTTTATACTCAAGTAACAAAAACTATTGTTCTACCTATTACTTTTTCTGATATAAACTGGTAGTATATGTTGTATCCAGTGACTCCCTTAAGAAATTTATTGTGAAGTATGAAATGTTACTATTAATCAAAATAGTAAGGTAATATATATCCAGAAAAATTCAGTTTGAGCTAAGGATCGGCTCAATTTATAATCCAAATATTTAAACTTGTGTATTAAAAATGATTGAGTTATAGATTTAAGGTACTGATATAGCCTAAAATACAAAGCCAGTAAAAAAGAAAATAATTGGTGTCTTTTAAATTAAGGAAATTAAAAATTGCCTTCAACCTATATTTTATACAATTTTTATTTTCTTGTAACTGAAGTCAGAAAAGGAGAAAAAACATTAAAAAGGGACTGTTTGAGCTAATATTTACATATGTTTTGTCTTTCCATCATTTTTTAAATAGATATACTCCCCACCCTCTTGGGCAATTTATAATGTCATTATTATACCTATGACAAAGAAAGTAGAATATGATTTACAGGTAGGGAGAAAAAAGAATATTTCAAAAGTGAATAGATATGATTTAACTAAAGAGTGATAGATGATTACACCTTGCCTTAAGCTACTTGTGATATTAAAAATAAATGAAATCCCTGGAAGAAAAGAAAGCCAGTTTCCACGCCCATCCGTAAGCTTGATGTTTATTATTTTTGCACTAGCAGCTTAGAAAGATATCTTTACATAGATTGATTCTTCAAAGCTTGAAAGAAAATCCTTTGTGAGGGGGGTCAGAGCAGTCTTTCTAAATTCCTGAATCCTACAATTTTTAATTTTTCCACATTCATATCTTGAGTATATGGTTTTCATTACTTACGTAAAAGCGAGAGCTTTTACCTATTTGGTTATACCTGCCAGATTTGTAAATTCACATGAAATCTTTATTCTAAAAATGTATATGAAAAATAGTACCTTATCAAGCACATGAAAAAGGAGAGCACTTAGTTTACACATGTGGTTTATATTGAGAGTTTAATATGTTCACTAGAGGAAAGATGGAAAAAAAAAAAAACACTAACGGTCTTTTCAATGTTTACGTGCCCCTCACAACAAATTGTAAACAGGTGCAATTTTCACAATCAGTTTTAGAGAAATGCGGAACATTACATGAACCCACTGAGAAAAAATTTATAATTTTGAATCTTTGGCAAATTTAAGACTGGTCATAATGGGTAGGTGAATTAGTCATCTGTATATGTTGATTATATTAGGAAGATTATACAATTCTCTTCCTAATATCTTTACTTTTGTTTAGAATCTCAAAGAGATTTTTATTTTAATAACTAAATAAGTAACTGAAGTTTAAATAATTTTAATAAGTAACTGAAACTCAATATTTCAGTTACTTATTACAAATAAGATATATAATTACTTCCTTTGCAAAGTTCAATTCAATCAAACATATTAGGTCAAGTACAGTTCTATGTATGAAAGAAACAGAATTAATCAAGGCGCAGAATTCTTATGCCCTAGTGTTTCACGGTATAGAGTCAAATTAATTTTTATTTTAGTTATACTTGCCACAGTAACCTTTTACAACAAACATATCTTCTGGTCAGCTAGTTGTCAGTTGGTCTAAAATGGCCATGGCTGAGGTAAATGCGACAACGTGATTTTGTTCCATGTGCTTTCAGGCTAATCTGGGCAGGTTCACATAGCAATGGCAAAAGACAAGAGTAAATGAGCTTCAGTATGCAAGTACATGTAAGCTTCTCCTTGCATCATATTTGATAACATTCTATTGGCCAAAGTAATTCACGTGATCAAGCTCAGAGTTAAAGTGTACAGATACCACAAAGTAACATTGCAAAAGGAAATGGAGGAGTGATAAATTCCAATCTAACATTTTTTCACTCTAACACAAAAATTGTATATAGAAATGAGTGTGTTGTGGTAATTACAGTATTAGAATTAATAAGGTTATCAACAGTTGTAATTCAATTTGTAAACTGCTATTTTAGAAGAGTTTTTCTGGAGCAGCTAATCTTAGAGGAACTGAGATGTAAAGATAAATAGTCATGAATGAGGCCCCCAAGGAAGATAAGGACATTTAGGATATTTTGAATATATGGAAAGTGAATACATAGAAAGGGTATAATGAGCACGTGAGACTATAATGATAATATACAATAGTATGTCAAGTGCAGATGTAGGTGGCAAGGATGACATAAGTGCTGAAGAGTGGCAGTTGAGGATCTGAGAGACAGGAAATTGGGAGCCACACCCTGAAGAGTACAAATGCCATGGCAGATAATTCTCTTGAAAGTAGGTTTTACTACTGTGGAGAGACAGGCAAGAAGTGAGATGCCCAGAGCACACCAGTTGCTTGAAAGAAGAATGGATGTAAAAAGGCAATCATGAAAGTTCCTAATATAAATTCTACCACTTCACAGTATTTTTAAAAATAATTTAAAATTTTTTTTCAATTAGAGTTGACATACAAATATGTTAGTTTCAAGTGTGCAACATAGTGATTAGATAATTATATAATTTGCAAAGTGATCACCCTGATAAATCTAGTATCCATCTGACATCATACATAGTTATTACAATGTTATTGACTATATTCCCTATGTTATACTTTACATCCTCGTGACAATTTTTGAGCTACCAATTTGTACTTCTTAATCCTTTACCTTTTCCACTCATCCCTCCAACACCCCTTCCCATCTGGCAGCCATCAAAGTGTTCTCTTTATTAATGAGTTTGTTTCTGTTTTGTTTGTTTTATAGATTCCACATATAAGTAAAATCATATGGTGTTGTATTTCTCTGTCTGACTTATTTAACTTAGGGTAACACCCTCTAGGTCCATCCATATTGTTGCAGATTGCAAGATTTCATTCCTTTTTTATGGCTGAGCTGTATGCCATTGTACAATATTCCATTGTATATATGTACATTGTATATATATTGTACATATGTTCTTCTTTATCCATTAATCTATTGATGGGCACTTAGGTTGTTTCCATAACTTGGCTACACAGTATTTTCGAGACTTAGTCCTGATTATGGTAACTTTAACTTAAATATACATATGTATATATAAAGGATTTTTCCCTAGGTATTTTTCTCATGTAATTTGAGAATACTATATTACTCTACGCAGTATTTACATTTACCCCACATCTTTTACTCGATTTTAATTAATCTTTTCAAGTACATTAAAAATGCTTCTTTATATTTCAAACATAAATCTTACCACTAGATAGTGTAAATTCAGGACAAACACATGAAATTATAAGTTAACAACAACGAAAACTAGAGTCTTTAGAGAATTGGGTTTTCTAGCTTGGCATAATAAAATCACAGTTCTGAAACAAGGTATAAGTTAGTCCCATGAAGAGTAAATGTAATGGAGAGAAGATGACAGAATAAAAGAGCAGATTAGGAACATTAAGCTATACTCCAGAAGATAGGGTTGAGGGATAAAAGGCTAATCAAGGAAGAAATGGTTACATATATACAGTCTCAAGAAGAAATGATTGATTCAACCATTATGGAAATATTTGTAGAGTCAATTTGGACTTCATTGTGCTTTGCGATTGCTTCTTAGAATTGACTCATATGTGCAGACCCATATGGCACATGTATGTGTATACACACATACACACAAACATATGTACATAGTCAGATAGTCATACAATCTATGAGTAGATTAAAGAGAAGAGAACATGAATTGTTTGCAAATATACACATGCTATGCAAATTATATGCATAAGATAAAACTTGTCCTTGTGTAAAAAAAATGGATACTGTCTATGGCCATGCCATCTTGAACACACCCAATCCCATCTAATCTTGGAAGCTAAGCAGGGTCAGGCCTGGTTAGTACTTGGATAGGAGACCACCTAGGAATACCAGATGCTGTAGGCATTAAAAAAAAAAGATCCTTACATTAAAACATTAATCACATTGTATAAACACACAATAAAAATTTATCTAATACCAACATTGAATTTACAGCCTAAATAAAATAGTACCATTTTCAGTTATTGATATTTAAACTTGATTTTTATGGTTTTAAAGTTTGTGTGCACATATCTTCGAATTTTGACATGGAAAGACCTTAGAGTAGATCACCACTTTATTCATTTATGTGGGGAAAAAAAGGAAAGAAAAAAAAAAAGTATTACTCAGGTTGTACTAAGTACCAGGGATGCAACGAAGAATAAGTCATATCCCACTCATAGGAACTCACTGTGGAGTAAGAGAGAATAGATGTACCTAAATGGTAGACTGTAACTTGACAAATGGAATATTAGGACCTGGTTATAGGAACTATAGGAAGAAAGTAGGTAGTAAGGGATTATTTTTACAGTTGTTCTAGTTGACCCTGAGGTTTCACAGAGTGACACTGATGTAAGAAGTAAAGGACAAATGAGGGAGAAAAAAAAAAACACTCTGACGAAGGAGAAATAGCTTAGGCACAAATACATACATGTTAAAGGGCATGAGGTATTCAGAGAAGTGCAAGTAGCTCTGTGTACTTGCAGAGGGAAAGAAGGCAGATGCCATTCTTCCTTGTGGAAGTGTTGAGATACTAAAACTCAAGTTTATGAAATAAATAAAGGATTCATGCACGTATGCCACTGATTATTATCCAGAAATAGTTAACAGGCTAACACACTGTAATTATTGATGATATTGTAGCCTTCCGATGCCCTCACTTTTAAAACTATTTTTAGTTACTTTTGCTTTTTCTCTTTTAATTGTTTCTCTCACTAAAACAATTTAATCATCGAACCCTGCTCATCTTTCCTTTAAATGCCTCTTGAAACTATCATCTATACCAGATTTGAAACCTGCCATTTATTTTCATGTGTTTCTAAGTTAACCTGGGTGCAGAAATCTCAGCTGTTTGTGTGTGGAGAGGGTGGTCTTAATTATGGTTCTCTGGTTACAAGCAACAGAGATTGCTTCTGGCCGACATGAAAGGATTTACTGAAATAAATCAGAATGTTAAACATCAAGCTGGTATAAGCCAAGACATAGATTGGATCTGGAAGCCATAGCAGCTGGAGTTTTTAGAAGCTCTTTGTAGGAGGCTGATGTTAATGTGCTTCAGATTCAACAGCTTCCCTTTGGGGAGCTCTGAACAGGGAGCTAAGAGTGACTATCTTGTGAACCAAGCAGATGTCTAAAATTTTATTGACTATAAACAAGAAAAGCCAGATGTGCAGAAGAATGTATTTTCAATCTAGGCACTCACAGTAGTCCTATTAGAACCTCAGAAAGTCCCTCCTTTTAGACACTTTATTTTTTCAACCACAATTCCATATTCACCTCAGATTCTACAATAGTCCTGTGGGGCATGAGTCAGTTTTCTGGCCATTAATTTTGAATTCATATTTGTTAATATTTGATCTGGTTTTTACTCCACATAGATGTTGGTGGACTGTTTCTATATACCACCACAGTCCATTCCTTGTTTCTGCTCCAGCTAGGTCCCCGCCCATCTGTGGATTTGCATGAATATAAATCTATCCAGATACTGTCTTTTGGGATTTTTAATAGTCATCATCAAGCCTCCATATAATTCCTCCCATCTGCTACCTTTTTCTCTATATTTTCCATGCTTAGCTCCAAAGAGCCCTCAAAATGATTTCTGTCCTCTAGTTGATATAGTCTATTATTGTCTTTGTATTTGCATTATTTATTCTAGTCCCAGATCATTTATTTATATTCATCAAGCCTACAATGTATCATCCTTATTAAATGTTCTCTCTTCCTTTAACACTTGCTAATAATTCAAACTACCTTCTGGAGTTTATAGTGACGGCGTCAAACAAAGCTAATATGGTGTTAGCACTAAATAGAGGTCCATTGTATAATGTTACAGAAGAAATTTCTAGTCATTATCCATATCCAATTCTCAATTTCTATGGCTACGAAAAGAAGTTAGCTTTCCTTGCAACACCCCCCTTTTTTTCCATTTGCTTAAATGAAAACTCATGAATAATTCTGGCTAGTGGCTTTCCAGTGGAAGTGACTTTTATCGCTTGTAAGCGAATGTCTTAAATTATTAGTATGAGTACTCCAGAGGTCTTCACTTCTCTCTTGATGGTCATGGAGACTGGACTACTGAGCCACAGCTAAGAAGGCACCTGTCCTTGGCAATTGGCCAGGCCTATGGCAGACTTTGAGATAGAAGTAAAATTTGCTTTCTTTAAGATGCTGGTATTTTAAGGAGGAAATTTTACTGTAACATAACCAAGTCTATATTTACTGATAAAAATATGAAACTTCTAAGAAGTTTCTAAATTATCTCAGTTTGTATAATAGTGATTTGGTCTTACCCGTACTTACTTATAGAAACATCATAAAGTATATGCTTTAACAAATATATTTTTTTAATGTATAAGAAGTTCATTACATAGCACATGCGACTAACGTGACATTGGATGTTTATTATTATAAATGCTAATAAAAATCTACTAAAATATTTTGTGGGGAAAAAAAGGCATAGATGATAGAGACTCTGTTCATCCCTTTGGTGACCGAATCAAAATTGTGACAAAAAACAAGGAACAGCAGCAAGGAAAAATCACCTGGGATCTTGATAAAAAAGACATACAAATAGAAAGAAATCCAAGAAAACACGCTGCAACGGCAGAAGGTAGGATGAGGCGAAAACACGGGGCTACTGGGTCTTGAGTGGCTGAGTGAGACAGAGGCTACAGCAAAGGCAGCAGATGCCTTTTACAGAGGCTACGTCTGCAATTGGATTTTCACAGTGACGAACCTACTGGCTCTGAGCACCACTGCTGATTTGGCTGCATGCAGGGGGTACCAGGGACTTGCAGAGAGGCATTGCCGGAGTGAGGACTGAAGTGAGACAAGCTCTGTACAGAAGTGCCAGCTGTATCCATTGTTCCCTGTTGAGCCCTCCTCCTTCCTAGGGTGCAGATACAGCACCACCATAGCCCTGACTTCATCAAACTGGATAATAGAGGTTGCTCCACCCAGAGAATTCCCTAAAACCCCACCTCCCCCAACTCAGGCCCCACCCAAGTCACATCCAAGTTTATCCTCAGTGAGTCAGGTGTTCCTTGCTGAGTGGCACATAGACTCACACTGGAGGCTGCTGACCTTAGTTTCTGGTGTGGCCTTTTGAGGCAACTATAAGCACAGCATCTGTGGATTGCTTGTTGAATCTTAACAGTGGCCCCAGAGGGGTCAAGGCTTGGGCTAAATTTGGCCTGCAGCTGAACCCCTCTCAGGACTGTGCCACTGGACACCTACTTCACAAATCCACATTAATAAGACCGGGAGACTTAAGAGCTTTGCTTAGTACATAGGAACAGACATGGAAAAGCAGCCAAAATGGCAAGACAAAGAAGCAGAAACCATATGAGAGAATAGAACAGAGATATAGATATAATGGATTCAACTAATCTAAGAGGTGCAGAGTTCAAAAAACTGGTTATAAAGATGCTCAATGAACTTTTGGGAAGTGTGAATTCCAGGCCTGGCTGGCCCAAGATCTGGCTGTTATCCAAGGTCTGCAGTTATAAATAGGACCTCAGATTTAGAAAACATGTAAACATACTTCAGCTTATTATATAAGACATATGTGGCTGAAGGCCATTATTGTAGTCTGCTCTATGAGGAGCCAGGCGGATCCCTGGAGAGCAGAAAGCACAGAAAGGGGAGCAGAAGAAGTTTGTGCAATACTGCATGCCCCATGCAATAGACTGCACTCCCCAATAAAACTGCTCCGCAGAATAAAGTTGTTGTCTGCCATTTCATTCTCATGTTGGCCTCTTGTGTGTTCTTTCAACTGGGTGTCTCACCATCAAACCATCCCTTCTCGGTCAGCATGCCACTGACACTTGGCAGAGCTGACATGATCCACTCGGCCCTGATAGGAACTGTAGATAAATTCAGCAAAGAGATAAAAATATAAAAATGGAAATGGAAATTATAAAAGAGAACCAGTCTGAAATGAAGAACACATTATCTGAGCACATTAAATGGAATAAACAAAGGAATGAACAGAGTGAATAAAGACAAGAATCAAATGACCTATCTAGAGGATGGGAAAGCCAAGGACACATAATCAGAATGGCAAGAGATAAGATGCCAAGACTATAAGAACAGTTTAAGAAGCATATGGGACACTATTAAGGGTCAAAATATCCATTTGATCAGCATAACTGAAGAAAATCAAGATGTTGAACACCTGTTTGAAGAAATAATGATGGAAAACTTCCCTAACCTGGTGAAGGAAATAGACATAAAACCCCAGTAAGCTCAGAGAATTCCAAAAATCAAGGATCCAAAGAGGCCCATGCCAAGACACATCATAATTAAGATTCCAAAGTTTAAATACAAAGAAAGAATATTAAAAGCTGGAAGAGAAAAACAGATAGTTACTTATAAGGGAATACCCATAAGACTGGCAGCTGATTTCTCAAAAGAAATTATTCAAGACAAAGGGCTTGACACAGAATATTTGACAGGATGAAGACCCAGGATCTACAACCAAGAATACTTTATCCATCAAAGCTATCATTTAGAGTTGGAGGAGAAAGATAAAGAGCTTCCCAGGCAAAAATAAGCTAAAGGAAATTATCATCGCCAAGCCATTATGATAAGAAATGTTGGAGGGACTTCTTTAAGAAGAAAAAATATATATCAAAAATAGAAATAAGTAATGGTAATAACTACAGTCCTATCAACAAGTACCTCAAATGGAAAAAAATAAAATTAAATGCTCCAACCAAAAGACAGAGTGGCTGAATGGATAAGAAAACAAGACCCCTACATATACTATCTGCAAGATATTCCAGATTAAAAGACACAGACTGAAAGAAAGTGCATGGAAAAGATATTGCCTTGATAGACCTAGAAGGTATCGCACTGAATGAAATGGGTTGGATAGAGAATGATAAATATTGCATGATTTCATGTATATGTGGAATCTAAAGAACAGAATCAACAATAGCAACAACAAAAGCAGAAATAAACTCATAGATACAAAGAATATTTAGAGGGATATTAGGTGGGAGTAGAGTTAGGGGGACAAAAAAGGCAAAGGGATTAAGAGTTAAAAATGGATAGTTGCAGAATAGACATGGAGATGTAGAGTGTAGCATGGGTAAGATGGTTAATAATGTTGTAATAAACGTGTAAGGGGAAAAAGGGTACTAGATTTAGTGGGGTGATCACTTTGCAAGTTATGTGGATCTCTGATCAATATGCTATACAACTGAAACTCATATATTATGTTATGCTAACTGTAATTGAAAAAAATCATTGAATTGTACAATGTAAATACGAGCAACTAATTGTCTATTATATTTCAATAAAGACAAAAAATAATATAATAAAAAAGAAAATGAGCAATCTGAAAATGTCAGAGATTTTTGTTCTATAAAAATTATTAGAAATTCAAACAAAATGTTAAAAAATGTATTTTCATAGACAGAAGAGCTGATCATAAACCATGCAATTTAACCATTATGAGGTCATATGTGACCTTTTCACAAAAAATTTCATAATAAGTGTGTAAAAATAAAAAGCCAGATTGAAGCTGATAAATGAGAAAGTGCAGATAATTTTGGTGGTATGTTATTAATAAAGAGAAGAAAAAAGACTTTCAAAGGGAGCGGAATCAAGAATTTTTTTTTTTTTTTTAAGAAGCAGGGTTTTGAGAATGAATGGATGTTTAGAAGGTGACTCAAGTATCAGTGTATGGGAAAAAAAATAATTTACGGCATAAAGTTCTGAAGAATCTTGAATCAAGGTACTAAAGGAAGGGACAGTCTTGGCCTTAGGCATTTCTTCTTTCTCACACATATACAGTCAGCTTATTTGCTTTTTTCAGTAAAGAGACAGAGATACTAATTTTACATACAAAATGATCATTTGATACCACAAAGAGATGCTTCGTTAGCTATAGAACTGAATGAGAGGTGGGATTATATGTTGCCATTTGAAATGATTGTTTCAATGAACAACTTCAACAATAAAAACAAAAAACTTCTCTGGAACTGTTTGGTTCATAAAATTTGGTGAGCTCTAACACGCCAAAAACTTCTCTGGAACTGTTTGGTTCATAAAATTTGGTGAGCTCTAACACGCCAGACATTTAATTATGAGAGATGACTTTGAAAATAAATAAGGCTCTTCACTCGAGGAGTGTAGTCTCGGACTAGTAGTAAGAAATAACACCCTAATAAGAACCAAAATATTTCTGGCTCTTTCTACATGAGGAAGGTTATTGGCGAGTCCTATTAATTTCAACATCAAGAACGTTTTTAATAACTAATTTTTATTCAAAAGTAAGGGCAACTTAAAAAAGTACAGCCTTTCACAACTTGCATACATTAGGAAAGATAACATTCGGAGGGAAGGAATTTATTATACAGCCAGAAATAAAATAATAGAAAAATGAAAGGGTAGGAAGGAGAGAGAAAGGGAGGAAGGAAGGGAGGGAGGAAGAAAAGAAGTAAAGAAGAAAGGAAGGAAGGAAGGAAGGAAGGAAGGAAGGAAGGAAGGAAGGAAGGAAGGAAGGAAGGAAGGAAAAAAAAGGAGCAGAGAGAAGGGAACGGAGGGGAGGAGAGGAAAGGAGAAGATAGATAATTCAAGAAGTGAAGTTATACAAAGTTATAATTTATAAAAACTTGTCCAATAGCAGAAAGGCTGTATCAAGTGTAAGATACTAGGAGAGAATTCATTAAACAAGTGATAGAATTTGGGTTCAGGAGAAGGTTGAGAAGTAAAAGACAAGGTGAATATAGGAAAAAGTGTCTGTGACATACAGTGAACAAAGTTGAAGATGTGGACAAGTGATGGAACTGAAAAAAGTTCTGGTATATAACTTTTCTAGCAGCTTTATAATTTGTATACCATAAGTTTAATCCAGATAAGTATACACTTCAATGAGTTTTTAACATGTAATTTTTTTTTCAAAAATTCTTAAAAGTGATTAGAAAAATTATCTGATAGCAATGCATTTGTGAAAGTCATCTTTAGCTTTTTGCAGATACTTTTAAATGCTTAAATTCTCATTAGCTGTTACTATTTAATTATGCTATTTGTGTTATTTACCTTTTATTTTGCTGTTAAATGATAAGTTTGGCAATTTCATTGTTATTTTTATGGACTTGTGTTCATTAAATAAGTTGCTCTTTAGATCTGATTGGTCGTGGCAGTTAAAATTACGATCACACTCTTGGAGTAATTTACAAAGATTCTTATATTCCCTACGTAATTATATCCAGAAGGAGTTTATGAACTAGAATCTCAAGGAAGGGGCTGTAAATGACATTGCTGAGAATTCTGGAAAAATCATGAATACAATGACTTTCTCCTTAAAAGCTTGCTAAGTATTAATTAAGTTTTGTAGAAATTACAATAAACTGAAGCTCAAACTCGAAATGAAAAGAAAATCTACACTTTTATAAATAATGGCCTTTTCTATGTCAGTTTATCACATTGTTATGCTTTTAAAGGTTTTTAGTATAGGTTTATTGGATTTTAAATAAAAGGAAAATTAAAAATAAATGACATTTATTAAAAGTGTAATATTTTGTCATTTAATTATTTTAACTTCTAAAAAGATAGGTTCACTTTTAATCAAAATTATTTCAATTGCTGTTGTAGCATGCTTGCATGTGAATTACGTGCAAGCATTTAAATTATGAAGACGACTGCTTAGCCATGTAATTTGACAGCTATGTACACTCAGAAGTGTATGCTTTTGTTTTTTAAATTAAATTTATAAATCTATTTTACTATTTAAATTATGGCCATGGAAAATTAAATTTGAATGCTATCAAATATAATGTACATTTTCACGTCAGGATAAAACCATATATATTACATATATACATATATACATGTATATTATATATGTACATATATAAATAATCATTTAATACATTGTGGAATCGAGCTCCAGTGTGACTTTCTTTAGCCTGTATTTCTATTCTAAGAAACACACAAAGAACATATTTATCATCTATAGTCTTAGTTCTGCGCTATTTCCCTTGACTTGAATTCACCACCTTTCTCATTCATTCAATTGACATTTACCACATGCAAGTCCTTTTAGTCAGTGCAGTGCAGGAGAGGCAGAATAGGTCCCTGCTCTGGTCAAATTTATAGTTTATTGGAGTAGATAATACATATTTAATCAAATAAATAACCAAGATAATTTAGACTATCACAATTTCTAGAAAGAAAGTAAACACAAAGTGATGTGATAGGAAGTAATTTAGGAGCCCTCTTTCAAAAAGCTGCTCAGTAAAGTTTTCTCTGAGAGGGTGAGATTGAGCTAGGCATTTGAAGAACTTAAGAAGAGCATTCCAGACAGAAGGGACAAAAATTGCAAAGACCCTGAGACAACTGAGAGGATGTGGGCTAATTGGATAACTAGAAGGAGAACCATAAACAGTGACCTCCCCTTATCCGTAGGGGATTTGTTCCAAGATCCCCCGTGGATGCCTGAAACCAAGAAGAGTACCGAACCCCATGTATACTATGATTTTTTTTCTATATATACATACTATGATAAAGTTTAACTTGTAAATTAGGCATGGTAAGAGATTAATAATAGTAAATAATAATAAAATAGAACAATAATAACAATACACTGTAATAAAACATGTGAATACAGTCTTTTTCTCATTCTCAAAATAGCTTATGTTATTATACTTACCTTTTCACTTAAAAGAAGCACTTTACAGCTTCCATTTGGCATATCCGAATTGCCAGAGTCACTATTACACTTTGGGGTCATTATTAAGTAAAATAAGGGCGACTTGAACAAAAGTACTTCCATACTGAGACAGTCAATCTGAAGACTGAGAGGGATGTTAAGTGACTAATAGGCAGAGAGTATCAACAGTGTGGACATGCTGGACAAAGAAATGAGTCATATTTTGAGCCAGATGAAGTGGGACTTGAGAGATTCTATCGTGCTGCTCAGAACAGCACTCAATTTGAATTTATGAATCATTTTGTTTTGGAATTTTTTACTTAGTATTTTCTGACTATGGTTGACTAGGGTAACAAACTGTGGAAAGAAAAATCACAGATAAGAGAGAACAACTGTAACTGGCAATAATAATATGTATGGGACAGGCAGAGGAAGTGGGAGAAAAATGAGATAGGGTTAGAGGAAGGCAATTCAGAGTCATTGGGCCTTGAAAAAGAGTTTGGATTTTATTCTGAGGTCTAGGGGAATGCACTGATTTTTCTTTCTTTCTTTTTTTTCACTAAAATAGGTTTTACGCTAGGGAGTGATATTATCTCATTTCTTAGTTAAAATTCTCTGGACTGTGTCATGTAGCACAACGTGGGGGAAAGGCAAGAAGCGGAAGCATGGAAATTCACATATAATGGTGGCCATTTTGTGTTCCAGGTAAGAGAAGGTCACACTTAGACTAGGGAGCTGGAGAAGGGAAATTGGGAGAAGTGGCTGCATTCTAACTTTATTTTCGAAGTGAACCTGGAGGGCTTCCTACAGCTTTGATGTCAGAGTAGGAAATAAGGAAAATAAGAAACTAAGATAATGCTAGATTTTTGATAAGAGCAATGGTACCTGATTCTTTTTTCTTTTTTACTCATTTATTTTTTGTTCATAAAGAATATTAACAGAAAGATGCATTGGACAATGCAACCATTATTTAAAATGGATTTGATATTACTAGGAATTGACAAGTCTTTTCATTATAATTAACACATATTTTTATTTATGAATTGATGGGTTTTTACTAGTAATTTTTCTATTTTCATTCTTACATGCCTGTGGGATTGACACATTCTGCTGGCTTTCAGCTATGACGATTTCTTTTCATTTTAATTTTTTCCCATTTCTTTTTTCCTCAAATGTGTTACAAGCTGCAGTCACCTTAGATAATACTCTTCCTGGTCCCATTTGACCTTTTTAACCTAAAAGCAGCAGTCACAAATGTGCACCAGGCTCACCTCTCTCCAAAACCTGGGGTTTAGTTTTTAAATAAAATATACATATTCTAGCAGAAAATGTGGAAAAAAACAAAACTCTTGAAAGAAGACTAAGCATCAGTGGTTTTGATGAGAAAGCTTATCCTTTTCGGTGTTAATTGTCTGGCAGGAGAATTAACTGTATCTCTTTAGAATTTAACACTCAGTGGCAAAAAAAAAAAAAAAAATTTTGAACAAAATCAGATTTATTGGTATGTTCTAGTAAAGTATTTAATAAGTAGAGGAACCAGAACTTCTAAGTTCTGGCAACTAGGTTTGTGGTAGCAAATTAAAGTGAGGAATCTTGGGCCCATCTGTTTCTGTAGCTTTATATGTCACTGGATTCCTAGTACTTATTTTGGTTACCCAAAGCTAATTTGTATAGAGGCCATGAAACTAACAGTTAAGTCAGAGTATGGCCTGCAGGGCTACACTACCTGAGTTCAAACTTTAACTTAATTCCTTATTTCCTGTGTGACATCAGGTAAATTACCTAGCCTCTCTGAGCCTCAATTTCTTCAATGTTAATATGAGCATGAAAATAAGATCAAACTCTTAGATTATTATGAGAATTGAATCATTTAATATCAGTGAGACAATTTAAAAAGTTCATGGCTAATGTAAGCTCTATAGAAGTGTTATCTACTTTTAGAATTATTTTGCTTTATCTCCACTTTTTTAGTTATTCAGTCTACTGGGAAGGCCCCTACTCATTAGTAAAATTCATTGGCAGCACTCAATACTATACACCTGATGAAAGCCTTTAACCATGTATAAAGACTAAAATGACCTTAGGGGAATGCAATTTATATTATAATGGCTTAATGGAACCAATTATATTATATCGGCATAAAAATTTTTAAATAGAGAAATGTATTTGCTGGTAAAAATGTCCTATATTTCTTTTTCTTTATTCCTTAGTTTTTAGGTGAGGCAACCCTTGGTTGACCTCACAGATTTCAAAGAGCTTGCCAGTTTACAGTCCTTTATTTTTTAAATTTTTTATGCCTACAGCTCCTGGTCTTCCTAGGTGGCCTCACCATCCAAGTACTAACCGGGCCGACCCTGCTTAGCTTCTGAGATCAGATAGGATTGGGCTTGTTTAGGGTAGCATGGCCATAGACAAGATGTTCTATATTTCAACAAGACTGTTTATTAGTCAAGATTCAAGGAATATTCACCACTTAGTATTAAGTTTCATAATTTTTAATTCAATATCTATTAATAAGTTAATTCAGAATCAAGAAGGGTTTTTATAATGTGACATTTAATTGTAAAATTGTCTTAACTATAAAGAACCTAGGAACTATGTCAAACTTTCAACAAATATAATTAATTAAATATTTCTCAGAAGAAACTGGATCATCTGGTAACTGATTTAAAATAGCAATAAAGACCATTGGCATTGTCTTCATATCCAATTTTTGCATTAATTTAAAAAAAACATAAAATTAATAATCACATGTATAATTCACTAAGAGCTATGAACAGCATCATTAATATTATTTCAAAGAACATGAGTTTTGATATCAAACTTAAAATTCCTAGAAGATTATATATATATATATAAATGTTTTAGTAGGACAATAATGCTTAAGTAATATACATAATCTTTTAGATTTGAAAATTCAGTTTGAAAAACTCTATTATATTTGAAGTAAAGCAAGCAATTTTAATTTTCCTTAATATTGTTATCTGCTATAACATCATTATTTATAAGAAGGTTTGCACTTATTACAATTAGTCACTGTTACAACTACCGGCACTACCACAACAATAAAATGTATGAGATTAGTACAACAAAAAAATTATAAAGAGTTTTATCACAATTTACTTACTGGCTCTGTTCCTGTGGGACTATTATAGAACATTATTAACTTTGTGTTGAGAAGGAAGAGTTGAAGAATCTCTAAAATAAATTAGCATAACTGGTTGAAGTAGGAAATGTTAAAGGTCTACAATGGTCTAAATTAAAATATATTTTAGTCATAGTACTTAAGAAAATTTAATAATTTAAAATAATATATTACTCTCCCTTCCTAAGAGAAGCTTGCTGAATGTTATTGAACGTTTTCTTGATATGAGATATATATATAGAGATAGATAGATAGATAGATATAGTCAATTTGACTTCCTGTTATTCATTTAGATAAAAAAAAAGACACGTTTACATGTTTAGATAAAACTGCATTTATTTAGTTTTTCTTGAAATTAAAAAAAAATAGAATAATATACTGTTCTACACTACAGAATATAAAATTATATTGGCATTAAGTTAAACAAAAAATTGCAAATGTGCTCATTGCAAAAACATATCAAAAGAAATTAAATAAAAAGTCAAAGTCACTCACTTTGCTGTCCAGTTCCAATTCCCAAAGGTTATAGTTGACAGTTTAGAGTATACCATTTTAGACCTTTTTCTTATATTTATGAAAATACGTAGGCTTATACATATATATTCATACTGTATGTATCTTTTCTGTAAAATAATAATAATAATAATAAAAGAATTATCCAGATCTGTGGTCTTTTAACTTGCTTATTTCGGTAAAACATAAATTTTGTTATTTTGCAATGGCTGTAGGTAATCTATTCTATTGATTTTACATCATTTATTTTACCAAAGATTGACATTGAGATTGTTTCCAATATTTCACTGTTACATACAATATTTCAGAGGCCATTAGCACAGACATGTTTGAGCACCAGATGATGGTTGCGGGACTGAATCTTAGAAGTTGAATTAATCAATTGATGAATTTGAGATTTAAGTCTCTGAGAAGTACAAATTGTTGTCTGAAATGGTTGGGCCGATTCACTCTCCTGTCAATAATATATGATTGTGTCTGTCTTCCTCATACTCTGAAGCACGAGATATTATTCATCTTTACATTTTATTAATCTTATTGGTTAAAAGTTGCTATGTCATCATAAATAAACTTGCATTTATATAATTGAGACTGAAATTGAGTTTGGACTATTTAGATTTCTATTTTAGGGAATTTCCTGATAATATTCTTTGTTTATTTTTCTATAGAATTTTGTTCTTTCTATATTCTAGAAGCTCTTTATAAAGTCTATGTGTATTTTATATAGGTTACGAATAATTTTTCCAAATTCGTCATTTGTCCTTGAAATTTGTTTATAGAATTTTGGTAACTATAGAGTAATGCCTCTTAACCATATTATTCAATGTCAGTTTAATTTAACAGTGATATTTAAGATGCATTATGAATTATTCATAGATATTATTAGAAAGTATAAGATTTGTGACTACATTAATTACTAAAAGACAAGATCAAATTCATAGTCATTCATATAATGACTTGCTCCCATATATTCCCTGCATATGGGGTATAAAGCAATAAAACAAACAGAAATACACACTGAATTCATATCACTGACCCCACAGAAGTATAATCTTGATCTGACTGAGGAATTAAGAAAAATAATAGAATGCAAGGGAATAAAGCTACTTAAAAAAAAAAAAACTAAGAGATATCGTTCTTATTATAGTTGGTTAATGAAAAGATAAGACACACATACATACACATGCACACAAATCGTGAGGTTATATATTAGTAATTACAAAAACTATGAAAACTGGAAATATTTTTCTTAGAAAGAAACCAATTAACATTTGTGCCAGAAGGTAGGGAATTAATATGTTTGATCATGTCCACCTATATTATAAATTAAATATATCTAAACACATAGTTTATATAGTTAAAATTGTATTATATAAGTTTAAATAATTTTTCTTTAATTTTCTATTTACTAATGTAATTAATTATTTTTTATTGTTTATCTTTTATTTTTTAAAATAGTTCATGTATGCTGTAAGCATTTAAAATAAGCCTTAAATAATTCTAACTTGATGTCTCTTTTCAGGGCTAAACACATATCTTTTGCAATAAAAGTTTTCCATACAATGAGATAATATATCCATAATATCTACACATTATGTATGATGGACTGTTCAGTAATCACTATCAAATACAAAATATCTTAACTTAACTAGCAATAGAAGTCTAAGTTAACTGAGCACAAATGCATAGGTAGAAGAAGAAAAGCCTACTAAACAATAAATTTAAAATGATGATAATAATAAACATTATATAAAATAATCAAAACTGCCTCAAAGAACTGATAAGATCTGTCATATAATTAAATATTAAAATTTTTAAATGAAACATTCAAAATAGCTGTCCTGATCATGTTTTCTTTCCACATGTGCATCATTAACATTTTAATAAAGTCATATAAAAGAATGTTTCACTTTAAATAATTGAGCTGAAGTGAATCTCTCTGTAAAACATTTCTGAAAAATGGTTTCCAAATCTATCTGATTTATGAAAAATGATGATCTGTTGGACCAATGAAAGTACATGGTGAGATTATTTCAATGGAAGAAAATGCTGCTGATTTTATTTATCTAGCAAATACAGGACTGTGCTTTTCTCTGTGTATTAATGTGACAAAGTGCCTAATTTGTGTGAGATGAGCCATACTGAATTAGCAACATGGAAATTTCAACAGTGTATTAAAGATTGATATGAGAGGAGGAAATGATCATTATCCCTGAACTGCTGCTGATGATAGGAATGTGTGAAATAAGAGATTCCCCTTCCTCAAAAGATTCGTCTACACTGGGTTATTGATAAAATGATCTAGTAATACCATGGACGAATCATTTGAATATATTGTGGGAAAGCAGAATTTGCTACCCAAAAATATACCTTTTGGGATATTGACTATTTAAAGCTGGTTATTTTCAAGAAAAAAGAAGACTCAGGTAAAACTTGGACTCCTCCTTAACTAATTAAAATAATTTAGATAAAATTATTCCAGGAAGAGAGTTATCATCATAGATGACTATAGTTTAATATTAACTGTTCGAAGATCCCATTGATCAAAGTCCTCTCTTTGTTCCATTGCTTAAAATGGCCCAGCAAACGTTTATTTAGCAGATTCCTGTTAGGTGACCAAATAAGTCTTTCTGTGTATTAAGCTATGTTGGTAGAATACCTAAAGAACTCTCATTGACACATTCATTTTTTAGTCAAGAACACCAATCATTCATAGTATATAAATAACACAATAATCAAATGTGTGCTTGAGTACAATTGCAAACTACTCAAGCCATAGATCTTCGATCTTTGTGAATCTTCAAAACTGAACACTAAATCTGTGAAATACAGAGGTCTACACTAATCAGATGTTTCCCTGACTTCAAATTAATTCAGTCACATTGGTTGTGAGTGTGGACTTAACCATTTCAATGTAAACTGATACAGTTGTTAGGAAAATGAATTAGAACAAATTCAAAGCTGATGACTGTCAAGAACAATAATAAAAAGCAAAGCCCAAAGAGTGATTGGCAATTAGCAATTAGTTCTGATTACCATCTAAATCAATCTCATTCTAAATAAGATTTTAACAAAACAATGACTAAACTGTGAAGAGAGCCAACTTACTCATAGCAGTCTAACTTGATTTTTAATTGTGCTCCTATAATGAATGATAACCTTGAATTCAAGTTGCTGGCTTGATTTTCATATCAGTTCATGATATGAAAAGCCATTTTACTACTGCAAATTAGTAGTCATAGAGGTGAAAGAGCAAATTTTGATTATCTCAATATGAAAAATAGATAGAAGAATAATTTAGAAAGACAACTATTTTAAGCTTGACTATCTTCTTTAATAATGAAAGTTTAACCATCTAAACAAGTTGTACCTGAGGGAAAGTGGGAAATAGTCTCAGATTTTTATTCACTGCCTCTTGCCTCTCCTTCTCTGTGTTTCTTATAAAACTTCATGGTCTTTTTTCTCTCCATTTCATTAGTGTCTACTTGCTCTCTTCAACTTTTAATTTTAAGTCACAATATAGCTAAAGGATAATTTTGTTTATATCACAGCAAATTAAATGAAGTTTGGCATTCCTTTATGTCTTTTAGGTGAATCAATTTTAATGTGTCACATCTTCCAATGGTGTTTTTACACAGCCTGTAACAGTAGAAGAAAAGTCTATTCTTTCCAAAGTACCTTCAAAACATAAATGTGCAGGTGCTAGTTGTTTTAAGAACACCCTTTTTCAAGGGACCAGTAATGACACTATGTGTTGTAATCAAGTTTATCTCTTTGTTATACAATAGGTACAATTGTAGATAAAGTAAGCTAGCAAGTTAAATTGGGGCTGCAAAAAAAAAAAAAATCAGTTTCTTAAAGTGACTAGCATACTATAAATTATGGTATCCAAATGTGAACTCAAAATTTGAATCGGTTTCCTTAGCTCTCAGATTGTCAACTTTGTGGAATTGCCGTGAGCTCTAAATGTGTTAACATAAGTAAAACACTGAACATAGAGTCTGACACATAAGAAGTGCTCAGATTTCATTCTTTTATTCCAATTGATTACGTATTGAGCTACAAATCTGGTTTATATTTACAAAATACAGGTTACAAATACATTTTTCTGAATTATCTGGTTGGGCTGTCTACTAAGTGCTCATGATCTAAAAAAATCCTTCTCTTTACTATCTTTCAACTGCCTAGTCTGGGTTAGATGCGCATCCTTTGTGATGTCTTAATAGCCTGTGTTTAACTCAGTCATCCATCACTTGCCTGTCTACCCCATTAAGTTCTTAATCTCTTGAGGGCTGAGATCAAATTACTAAAGATCAATAATTTGGGGATTGGATGGAAGAATAAACAAATTAAATCAATTTATTGCTAAATCTTGATTTAATTTGGTGTGGAATAAGCCAAGCTGTGTTAATACTTTGTTACTAAGAACCAAATATTTGCTAATATATACAGTTAAGAGAAAAATATTAAGAATGACAGTTCTTTTTAGCTGTCATGGCTTTAGGCAATACTCAGATGTTTGGATTTTGTCTCTTGGCCTGAGAAAATAATCTGGTGATGATAAATTAGGGGATTAGACACTATCGGTCTCACCTATGGTGTATCTTTAATTCCACTTTCTCTTCAATTTGCCAAGACAGCCTATAACTTTCATCAAATGCATATTGGAAGATTTGGAGAAATGAAAACACTACCAATATAGGAAACAGTTTTAACACTTATAAGGAAAGGGGGACCTTTAAACTTTTAAACTGATAAAATATTGCTTTGATCAGTAAAGCCCTACAGTACAAAACCTCTAGAAAAAAAATTCAATCATTGCTTCTGTAATATTGTGATATAATAAGAAATATATATTTGGTCTTTGTCCCCAGTCCTAAAACAGAGGTTCTAAAACTCTTATTATTTACCAAGTGATAAGGGTGAAAAGAGCATCTTTTGTTATTCATAATAAGCCTCAACTATTCTGGAATCCTTGTTAATGAGGTGGTTCTTGGTGGGCTCCTAAGTAGCTTCAGGATGAGGGCTGGTTACCAGAGGAAACAACTATGTGATTAAAGGGTTGAAACTTTTATCCCCACCTTCAAACTCTACAGAGAAGCTGGAGCTTAATTATCAATGACCAATAGTTTAACCAGCCATGCCTATGTTATGAAACCTCCATAAAAGTCTCAAATAAAAGGATTTGAAGAGCTTCTAGTTTGGTGAACACATCCACATGTTCCCAGAGGGTGGCGCATCGCAAATTCTTACAATTAGGACACTTCTGGGGCCTCATCCTATGTACCTCTTCAACTGACTATTTATTTGTATCCTTTATAACATCCTATATGTAAAAAATACATATATATATATATATATATATATATATATATATATATATAAAATAGTAAGTAAAGTATTTCCCTGAGTTGTATGAACCATGATAGCAAATATCAAACCTCAGGAGGGAGTCATGAGAACCTCAGATCTTTAGCCAATTTCTACAAAATTGTAGGTAACCTGGGGACCAACTAATAGCAATTGGCATCAGAAGTCAGGGACACTCTGGTGGAAATGAGGTCTGGCTAACTCTGGGTATTCGGTGTCAGAATTGCTTAATGTTGTGAGGGGAAAACCCACACATTTGGATTAGAAATGCTGAGTAGAGAAAATTTTTTTTTTTTTTTTTTGCTTTATCCTCAGATTTTACCTTCTTCTTGGACATATATAGAATCTTACATCCTCATTTATTTTCTCACTTTAACTTTCCACTCATGTTATCACAAAGCCATAACTAATTCTGTTAGCAATCATATTGGAAACTCGAACATTCTCTACGCTAAGCTTGGCCATACTCTGCCTTAATTTCTGCCCATGTTTCCAGTTGTACTCTTTTATTGGCTAAATCATCTTAGCCAAGCAGAGCCTGAACATTCAACCAGACTTGAGGAAGAGTCAAGGTGGGAGAAGACTGACTTTTGACTATAAGAGTAGATTCCAGCTATAATACTAGTTTCTGTATAAAAAAAATCCTGAAAACTCAGTGGCTTAAAAAAATTCAAGTTTCTCAATCACTTTGCAATTAAATGAAAGTTGGTGGGGACTGGGAGTGGACAGTTTCTGTTCCATGGAATCAGTTCAGAGCCAGGTGCTTCCCCTAGGTCCTCAGAGTCCTGTGCAGTCAGCCAGATGACAGGAAAGATGGACTAAGGATATATTTTGAGTCTTACCTAGAAGAGGCATCTTTCACTTCCACTCATAAAGCATTGACCAGAACTCAATCATAAAGTCACACATTACTGTACAGATACTGGAAAATGCAGTCGAGCTTGTGCCCCAAAAGAGGTATCTGTGAGTACCAGCATAATCTGCCACATAGGCGATCTCAAAAAGTCAAGCAAAGAATCCTCAGAATCAATCTCGGGAGTACGTAACTTTTTACAGGGATCCTCCACAGGTTAATTTGAATGAATATGTTTGTGTACGTGTGTGTATATCTGATTGTAATCTCTGTACAATAGAGGAAAACCAAAATTTAAACAATGAACTTATATTGTGAAACTACTACTTAAGGTAGCTATGTAAATCCCATTGTAAAGTTAGGAACTCTCTTCTAAAACAAGTAGTTGTCCCATAACTTACATATTTAAAATAAAAGTATTATATAGTTTAATATCTTAAAGAAATCACATATTTACTACAATAATTCAAGGCTAAAACGAATCTGGATTATTACTTGAAAAGTGCATTTCATGAGCCAGAAGTGTTAAAACGAAACCAAAATCTTTGGTAGTTTACCTGTCAGATGATTCTATTGATCCACCAACAATAAATGAAAAGACTTCATTTAAGCTATGCTATTTGTATATAGATATCTCCAAATTATCATTTTGTCATTTTATATCTCTTTTGCCCAAGAAGATCTCCTCATTTGTTTCAATATGTCAGTGGGCCCAGCCATTGGAGATTAACAATAAAGAGATATGTGGTATGGCCCCACGGAATGAACCATGTAACAAATCTAAATGGGACTGCCTGGCTTGGTTGTCCAGAACATGAAATTTATGAGGTCATTATCATGGCTTCAATCATTGTTCAAACTGAAAAACCCTGTTACAAAACCACCAGACTAGTCATATTTCCCTGACAAAATAATAAACAAATATTTCTAGGGACTACAAGGATCTCTTGCAGGGGGTGGTGGATAATCTGAATATTTGGGAAAAAAAATCCACATTGTTCAAGAAAAATGATTTACTGATATCACAAAGTTTCACTGAAAAATTAATAAATCTTGCTTTTACCATATGAAGAGTGAAAGTATAAATATTTTATTATTTAATATGAGCATAAACGATCTGGTACAAAGAAATGTATTCTATAAACAGATTGTTCATTATTTTTGGCCGTGCGCAAATATAATAATTTGTTGTGAATTAGATTTGGACATGGCATAGCATCTGATTCAGAAATCATTTTACTCTGGAATGAGTTATTCAGATGGAATAACTGATCCTCCAAGGACATATAGTGAATGCTTAATAACTATTTTATATGCTGGACTACAAAGACAAAAGAAAAACATCCTTACCATCAGGGCCCTTCTTTCTTGTTGAGAGTAATAGATGCAAAACATAATGAGATTATGAGATGTCTATTAAAACAGAAGTCTATATAAAGTTCAGTGAAAGCAAAAAAAGTAAGTCACCTATGCTGACCAAGGGGAACCAGGAAAGATCTCAGCTTAAGTATGAAGACTAAGTAATAATTATTTCTATGTGTGTAGTAAAACAGAGCAAACAGTAGCAAAGGTTAAGGCATGACCATATGAAAAACAATAGAGCATAATGTGGGAGCTAAGGGAATAGGTGAAGTAAAATATTTAGATGTAATCCTCTAGGTAAAGAGGAACCGATGAAAAATTCTGAGAGGCAGCACAGTGTAATGAGGTTTGTTTATTTGGAAAACTCCTTGGGTAGTTGCACAGGAATGGATTGTAGCAAGGACAGTAATTTTCACATGCTTTGTACATAAAGTTATATAGCCTCACTCTTAGAGATTCTTATTCATTATGCCTAAGTTGAGGACCAAGAATTTGAATTTCTAATAAACATCCAAGCTATGCTCATGCTGCTGGTCTGTGAACCATATACTTTGATTCGTACTAGATTAGAGGCAAGAAACATGCTCCACGAGTAATAATGATAACTTGAAAAAAAGCACTGGCAATAGGATAAAAAGAAGCTGAAGATGTGTTAGCAGCTGGAGTAACTCGGATGGATGGGATTTAGGACAAATAAACAACTTTGAAAACATAGAGATAATTCTTCTACCTCACAGGGCTGTACAAACTTTCTGACTTTTCATTATCCTTCATTTTCAACCCCAGTCCCTCCAATTCTCACTTTTCTTCTTGCATTGCTTTAATGATCAGCCATAATCGATCCTTTACATATACTCTCATTGCTTTTCCCTTTACCCTGCATTTCATTGTACTTATTTTGACATATAAGACTCCTAATCAAGCCCAGCCTGCCCTGACTATCTTTTATCTGCATTTCACAAATGAGAATAGATAACTGGATAAAAACTACAAAACAGTGATATTGGGACACTTTAAATTACTACCATTAGTTTCGTAGTGCAGTCTGGCAATCATTCTATATCCTTCCAGCCCATTCTCCCTCTTACTCTCATACTATTTACTGTCTCCTTATTCCCTCAGTTTCAGTTTTATTCTCACCTACAACTTCCACCGAGAACCTAAAACCACTTAGCAGAGACCCATTACGGTCTCTCTGTACAACATCTATCCTAAGTTCATCTGAGCCCACACACTCGGCTGGCTCTTCTGCTTTCGCGAAGCATGGAGCACAGCAAAAATGTGGCCATCTATGAACCAGAATGTGGGCCTTCACTAGACATAGAATCTTGATCTTGGACTTTCCAGTCTCAAGATTTGTGAGAAATAAATTTCTGTTATTTATAAGCCACCTGGTCTATGGTATTTTATTATATCAGCCGGAACTAAGACAAAGAGCTATCTGCAGATTCCACCTCTGAAACCCCATGCTCTGGTTCAGCTCCACTAGATCTCTTTTGAAATGCTTCATTTCTCATATTGCGCTCTGCTAGGTCCTTAGGATTTGATCTTCAAGAAATCCCTTGTGACCAGACCGTCTGAATAAAGTCCTTTCTTCACTGTTTTTTGGAAGCCACAGGTCAGTCCTTTAAACTCTGAAGCTTAGCCCAACTACTGTTGCAGGCAGTCATGGTGAGAGCTGAGGGCAGCATTCACACTGATCATTTTGCTTTTCATTGTTCCAGGAGATTTAATAATGGCGTATTTATATTGGCACAGACCATCAGCCTGGTTATGAAGAGAACGCAATCTATATTGTGTGTTACTGCCCATATAAATTGTATAGCTTTGGTTGTTTGTGCTATAAACTTTTCCCCCCACTTCTTGTATAATCTAACAATTGGATCTGTGAGTTTTGTCTTTTTTCCTTAATTGGGCATTTTTCTTACAACAAATTACTTTTTTTATTTAAGAAAAGATGATAAATATGGATTCTCTCCATTTAAACACCATTTACTAAAATAGCTTGGATATTGCTTTAAAAATTCTCATCTGATGTTTTAACTTCACTAATAAAAGGGTCATTTAAAAAAAATGAGTTGTTTAGGAGTCTTGGGAATATTCTAACTCCGAGTATATATCATTTGGAAAAATGTTATTATGTTATTAAAAAGTTAACTGAAAAATAAATTATGCCCATTGATTTTAATAAGGAATGTATGAATAAAGTCATTGTTTTTACTTGTTAGACTTAGTCAGACACTATTCTAATATATTTAACACATGGCATCTACATTAATCTTTAGAACTATCCATTATTAATTGGATTTTATAGATTAAAGAAAAAGTGCTGAGTGGTAATATGACTCCACACAAATCTTACGGTTAGTGACAGGGCTAGGACTTGAGCCTAAATTTTCTGTTCTTGGTCCCACATTTCCAAACACTATATTCGTGGTGACTAGGCTGAAATATATTTTCCAGAATTCTCTTTCCTGTATGTTTCTGGTTAGAAAGGGCCACCAGAAAAATTCTTGTTGGGAATTTGGAGAGCAGGAGTCTTCACTTAGAGAAGCCATTTTGCAGATCATGCACATTGTCACTGACTTGCTGGCTCCCCGAGTTGCTGTGAGGAAGAGGTCTGGCCTGCAACTGTCCCACCTAACCTTGAACCACCTTAGGCTTTCCCGACTCCTGGGCCAGTTGTGTCTTCAGTGGTCATAAAGGACAACTCTAGCTTCTGCAGAAATAGATAAATAGATAGATAAATTCCATAGATAGATTCCACACACAAAGATCTTATACATATATAGATTCTGTATATATAGAACTATATATATATAGATTTCATGTGTATAGATCTTTAGATAGATGATAGATTAGATAGATGATAGATGAAAGATATAGATAGACAGAGAGATGATAGATAGATAGATAGATAGATAGATAGATAGATAGATAGATAGATTACATCTATGGAATATCTATCTATCTATCTATCTATCTATCTATCTATCATCTATCATCTATCAACTATCTATCTATAATCCATCTATAACATGTATATAAAGATAAAATCTCCTAGTGGTTCTGCTTCTCTGATTGAACACTGAGTAATCCAACACTGGATTAAAAATCTAATTCTGCTGAGACAACAAATGCTACATGGACTTTTATTTATTCTTTGAAGTTGAATTCTTCCTAAAGAGACCCTTATTTCAAACCAGGCTTCCTGTCTTTAGTTCTTTATTTTTAAGAGAAAAAATAAATGAATAAATGAAATGAATTTATGAAAATATTTGATGTTTGAAACAAATATGTTTTGTCAATGTATGAAATGTTACTACTTTGTTGTCTTAATATATCATGGGCGAAACCAATCCTATTTGATTTAGAAGAGTCATTTAAATTACAATCTCTCATTCTCCATTTTTCTTACTAATACAACTTCAATGAAAGGGCAAGAGTCAAAATAAATCTTGTGTAACCTTTCTCTCGTCTTTTTAACATCTAACCTCATGTATCTCCTGGACTTTTACCCTGCCATAAATTCAGTTTCTTTGCGGGAACTAGGTAATAAAACATGATTTCACCTCTGTGGTGACAGAAATTTGTTGACTTTCCCTTCCTTTAGAGTAGGCACTATGAAGACCTATGTACTACCAGAAGACTTAATACTTACAGAAGACTTAATAGACCATGAGTCAATCTTCCCCAAATAGTATTAACCTACACAATTACCTTAACAATTCATCTTTAATTTGAAAGAAACAAATATGTTTCCTTCAAAAATGCTTATATCTTCATTAGAATATGTATTTGATTTGGGACTCAAAGAACTTCCTGAATAATGTGAGAAAATGTCTGTAACCTGTAAATCCACCTGCAAAGTCATGTTTGTTCCCACAACCTAAAACAATTAGACCTCAACTGAAGAGTGAAAATGAAAATATGCATCTATATGACTACCAAAATGCTTATCATCATACAGAATATATACCTTAATCTTTTATTTAAATAATTTATACTGAAAGTTTGATAGAGATTATACATAAATTAAGTTGAAAATGGAAAATGTATATTTCTTCCTTCTTTTCATAATTGGTCTGATTCACATTTAGATTTATTAATCTACCATCAAAGCATATAAACAACCTGATTTACTTTTCACTATTTGCTCTGTACCACCTTGGTCCAAGCCACAATCTTCTCTTTATCTGAGTTATTCTAGTAGTCTCCTATTACTTTTTTATTCTGTGCTCAACAAAGCAACCAAAGAATGTTTACTAAAACTGATTCTCATTGTGTCTCTCCTCTGTTAAGTGCTTTAACATCAGTGTCTGCTCATCTCACTTTGAGTAAAGATAAAATAATGGGCGGTAATTTTTCTGTCTTGTCTTCCTCACTAGAAAATAAGCTCTAGGAGGGCAGGGATCTTTGTGTTTTTTTGTTTACTGCTGTACACTCAGAACCTAGATCAGGGTCTGGTACACTATAGATGCTCAATCAATATTCAATGAATAAATGAATGAGTCTTCAAGTTTTTAAGTTAACGTGAAGTAAGACTGACATCAGGTATGACAAGTTATGTATTTCTAAAGAAGTTAGTTCAGCAAGCATACAGATATTCAGTGAAGCACCTAGAAGAATGGCTGGCTCTAGTTGCTTTCCCCATTGCAAATACAATTATGCCATATTATGGAACTAGTACCTCTTTCCTTGCATGCAAGTCGAAGTCCTTTTATTTAGAGAAGGATAACATTTAAAGAAAGCCTTTTTTGACATAAAACTTTCTCTCTTATTAACAAAAAGTGGTTTTACTAACAGTTATCAGGACATGCATTTTGAATTGTGTTTCTTTTGACATATGCTGAAATTCATGTTCTTTCTCATTAAGTTTATCTAGAGATGAATGGCATCATTTCATATTTGCTATTTAAAACTACAATGCCCTTGTGACTAGGGTGAAACATTTGCCTCTATATAAAGCAATCACACTTAAAATAAACCTGAAATCTGGATCTTAGTATTATCAAGAATTAAGAAACAGTTTCAGGAAAGCCATACTGTCCACATGTGTAAATATATGCAAAGATAATCCATGGATTTTGTTTTAAAAAAAAAAATACTGTGCTTAAGAATGTTTTTAAATGCTAAGGTTGTTATACACAGAAATATATCTTGTGACATTTTAATTCTTTCTATTATACAAATTTGTAACAGCATTACTCGAAGGAACTTAACAAGACTCAAAGTAATTATTCTCATTCTTCTCACTGAAGATATATAAATCTTGCATTAAAGATTTTGCAAGTTATGGAAATATATTGTCCCTATAAAGTACATTTAGCATCAGAAGGATTCAGATGAGGCTTTGGAATAATAATTGAGAAAACCAAGTAATTTAAATTAGGGCTTAACAATGGGACCCTGCAAATCATTTTGTAGGCCTTTTGCTCCACATTTATGTCTCTTCCATAAGTAGATTATGCTAATAGGTGCCAAGAGATTCATATCTCCAGCAGGCTGAGATAGGCTGTGGGTATTTTAAATTCTTTTTCTCTCAAAGGGCAGACATCATAACCCAAAGTATTTTCATTATGATTCACTTAACAAAGACGATATGTGGCAGGTAGACTGCCTATCAATAATATTTAGAGTTCATTTTGGACAAGCTTTGTAATTTGGGTTTGGAGCAGAAAGGCAAATAAAAAATGTGATCTTTCTTCTTAGATGCTTGAACTAAAAAATCATGTGTACATCCCCACTCTCCTTCCACTAGTGACACACACATGAGGGATAGAGTAAAGCCTGTGCTCAAATCGCACTAACTATATCTTATTCTTAAAACATGCTGGAGTCTAACACCTTACCCTCAAAATTTCTGAAGAAACTGTATATGCAAAGCAGGCAAACAAACCAATAAATATACACAAGAACCAACTCCAAAATCCACCTTGAAGAAGGATATTTAACCTCTTCCCAGTATTATTTTCTGTGATTCCATTTTTTTTATTGATAATATTGGGATAACAAAGGTATTGATATTATACATACAAGATTAAATGAGATAATGTATAAAGATCATAGGTTATAATCAGCACTCAATAAATAATAGTTAACAATAGTAGAAATAGTATTAATAGCAGCAGCAGTAGCCCCTCTAAAAACATCAGCCTTAGTAATCAATTTATGAACTAGAATTGAGTACATTTTACATGCCATGCATTGTACTACGTCCTGGCAAAACAAAGATAAACCACATATATTATATTCTTAATTATTTATTAGTTTTTTTTTTATAAAGCACACATACACACACCCACACACACACACACACACACACACACACGGACACTCAACCACACAAACACACACAAACATTCAGATAGAGTGTGATAAATGTTCTGATTACATTTTATAAGGTGTTATAAAAGCACATAGAGGGTCGTTGCTTGGCAGATATCACATATTTTTTTTAGCAATTTGATACTGTCTGCTTAAATCTAAACAAAACTTTAATTAGAATTTATTCTTATCTGTTTTTGATAAGATACCAACTATTGCTACTCAGTAAACTCATTTGAGCCATATAGCCAGCAAAACACACTGGTCAGCTGTCATATATAGAATCTTTCTCAAAGTTACCTGTACTTTAACATATGTCCACTTGACAGAAGATTGCAATCCATATTGGTGATATAAATGACATTCCATTACAATGAATGTCCAGTGACTGAATAGCACACTGCATTTTCTTAAAATGGGATTTCACTGAAGCAGAAACTATATGGATATAACCCACCACCACTGTGCAGAGTGTTATGATTGCAACTTATTTTTCACTTAAATGGTCTTGAGCCTAGATAATGAGATTTTACCTGTATAAGCTAAAAACAAAAAATCATATTTTAGTTTCCTCATGGTCCAGCTACTTGGAATAAATACATGACAAATTTGTTTATATCTTCTTACATGAGTAAAATTAACAGCTATAAAAATGTTAACTTTGCAAAGAATATTCCAATACTTTAATTTTATATTAGTTACCCCACAAATAACTTACCATATCCCATCCAACTAAAGTGTATATGAATAAAATATATTTTCTACATCCAGAGACAATATAGGTATTTACTAAATAAATACTCCTCTATTATCAATTGCAAACATTTTTCTTTTGGAAATATATTTTTGTTAATGAGAGCCATAGTAATGAAATCCTTGTTTTTAATTTGCTTTTTCTTCAGAGTTAAAGTTCATAAAACAATTACCTTGCCTTTGAGAAGGCACTAAAATATCATCTGGCAATTTGGTAGGAGATAGAGTCATATGTCTTCAAATAGTAGTATCAGTAATTGATATAGTCTTATTGGGTATTCACATATGTAATGAACATTGTTTAGTACCAGAAGACTGGTTAATTTTTTTTTTTTCCTAATTAGAAATGGGATACACAAGTCACACAAAAATGATGGCTATGGTTTAAACTAGTCTGTAGAACCATCATACACTGCTGGTCTTGCAACTCAATAATAAAAAGATAAATTATCTTGTTAAAAAGTGGGCAAAGGATCTGAATAGACATTTCTCCAAAGAAGATACACAAATTTCCAAAAAGCACATGAAAAGCTACTTGATATCATTAGTAATTGGGGAAATACATATCAAAGCTATAGTGGTTATAATAACAGTACAAAATAAAGAGAGAGTGTTGGAGGTGGGGGAGGAGAATAGCATGCATTGATGAGAATGTGGAGAAAATGGAATCATCATACATTATTGGTGGGAATGTAAATGTAGCAGCCAGTTTGGAAAACAGTATGGCAATTTCTCAGAATGATACATAGAATTACCATAAGACTAAGAAATTCTCCTCCTAAGTGTATACTCAAGAGAAATTAAACCCTATGGTCAAATAAAACTTATACATAAATGTTCACAGTAGCATTATTTATAATAAGCAAAAAGGGGAAACAACCCAAGATACCCAACAATTTATAAATAGATAAAGAAAATGTGGAACATAGTAACAATGGAATATTATTTGACAATGAGAAAGAATAAAGTATTGATACATGCCACAGAGATGATCCTTAAAAACATTATGCTAAGAATCCAGATATAGAATGTCACATATTGTAAAATTTCATTTATATGAAATGTTCAGAATAGGCAGATCCATAGAGGAAGAAAGTAAATTAGTGATTGTGAATATACTAAAAACTTCTGAACTGTATACTTTAAATGAGTGAATTCTATGTGATGTGATTCATATCTCAATAAATCTGTTTTATCATGTAAACAATATAGGAATAATATGTTTATAAGTGTTTGCATGGGAATGTACTACTGAATGTAAATAAAGTTGGTTGTGTATGTCTTGTGAATGTACTTCTGTTATTTCTATATACATGTATGTTTATATAATGTAATTATATATATATTTTTTAAACTTAGGCATAGGAACTTTATCATATACCATATATTTATTATTTATTTAGATTATTTTATAGTCCCCCTAAAATATCTTCTATTGAGATGTTAGTATATAGTTTAGTAACTAATATGTTTATATCTCTAATCATAGTAAACTAACTATATCAGTTACTATTTAAGGACTATAGTTCCAATGTAATAATTATTGCTAAACAAAACATGTATTTAAGATTTTATTAAGTCCTATATTTGAAATCTGATAAATATTAACTTATTTATAAAATGTATTGAGATTTTAAATGTTAGTATATTAGGGGAAAGAAAGGTGTTATTTATATTAATCATGTATGCTTCCTACTCTCATCAGGTAAACAAAACAATATATGAGACAGGTATGTGAAAAACTCTAACATAAGCCAAATGACTTAAGAGCTTTAATAAATATAAAGCAAAGCAAAGCAATAAAATTCAAAAGAGTGATATTAATTCAAATCAAAAAGTTCGGAAAATATTTGATAAAAGGAGGAGATATTTGAGCTGGAATAGTGTAAGAAAATAAAATTTTTATTTTGTTACTTAAAAAAAATTTGTCCTCTCATTATTAAAAATCTTTATTTTCAGTCTTGCTTTAGGGCATTTTATAATCTTTAGATTTACTTCTAATAACAGAGTAATTACTTTGGAGTACCCTGGGAAATAAATGGAAAGTTGGTTGATAACAATCACTTTTTAGGCATATATAATTAAAAATTTAAAAAAAAATACTATTTATTTTTCAAGTACAGAGAAAACTCAGTATAAATCTGAAGGGATCATCTTTTATCATTCAGTTATTATGTTCATCTTCCTTATAAGTTTTTTGTACAAGAACCAAATATAATAAACATGACAATAGAATCCTGTGTATTGTGTACTAAATCTTACCTTGATTTATGGTGTTGGAAACTGACAAAGGTAGACTTTCTAATACATACACTCAGTCACAGCTGAATAGCTCACTAATATACTATATTCCCCGATGAACCAATCAATTTAATAACTTTGCCAAAGCCAGCGTTCGAATAAAGCAGCCCCTCATTGACATTCCAATGCAATAGCTAATTAACAATTAGATTTTATTGTAGCATTGTATCTTGCTATTGTCATCCCAACAAGAGATGCTTTCCTTATAATCCATAGAATTGACATAAATGTAAATGTTAGTCCAACCCACCAAATAAGTGGTCTATGGACCCTCATTACCAGATATGAGTGCACATCTGTCTCATTGTCATATATTGTTTTTCTGCGTCATTTATTTTTCCAGTCTTTGAAAAGACTCCAATATTTTTCAATTTTTGAAACCCTGTCACCAATTTGGAAAATATTTCAGGCTCTGGAGAAATGTATCTTTCTAATATCTTTCAAATATATCTTGTTAATATTGTCCCTTTAGAACCTAAGAAACTAAATAGGATGCTACAAGCACATTTTATGGATATAAAACTCAAAGGTTTTCCAAGATGTTAGAATCTAAAAGTTACTCAAAGTGCCATTTTCAAAATAATTTAAATCATCCCTTCCCTGCCCACACAGAGCATTCATCCTGGCACTTTAGCATTAATGACAAAAGGCTTCTAAAGATACTGAGGAATAATATCATTGAAATACATTGTTTGGTGTAGGCAAGATAGAATTGGGTTTATATTATTATAGATCTAGATAGGTAGAAAAAAATCATCTTAAATTCTACTGGTATTATATGAATGTGGACAAAAAAAGGGATGTGTAATAAGTCTGACCAAAAGTAATCTCACAGGATGATCTGATCATAAGTTCATAATTTGGCAGGTCATGGTAGGTAGTCACTCACCAGGCCTATAACTTCTTTAGTAAAAGGTTTATGTTTGCCTTAAGCATGCCCTGTCCCTTCTTATGCCTCTAGGTCAACACAACTTTAAAATACCAGAGTAATCCCTTTTTTAACATCCCAAAGAGGCATATATGTCTCTTTCCAATATGGCTCAGTGACATAATCACCTTCAAGGGAGCACATAAACTTGTTAACTATCCTATAATCCAATCACAGAGATTTCCCCTACTTTCTTTCTTCCATCTTTGTGTAATCTTCCTTACTTCCTCTCTTTAATTTCAAATATGCAAAAGAAACTGCAAAATTCTCCAGAAATTGTCATTCTCCAGAGCATTTCAGATCTTGCTTTCTTACATATCATTAGTCTGGCTCAAATAAACTCAAAAACATTCTCTACAGGTTTGGACATTCTCATGGCAACATGAACATAGTATACAATGGCTTATTAAAATAATTTCCTTTGAGTTATGTTAGTCTTCAGACATTTGAAAAGGTAAATCAACACAGGCTGCTGGATGCCTACCCAGGAATCAATTCTCTAAAGGGAGATGTCACAGAGACACAAAGAATTTGATGAATCACAGACACGAACATTAAAACCGAAAAACTCAGGAGATTAAAGATCCTTGAGAGAAAACATGGGAGAAACTATCCAGCCTTCCAGAGCTGAGACACGGGGGGAATTTTCACACTGTTTCCTCCCTTTCCTCATCCACCATTCACAATTGCCTTAAGCATGCCCTGTCCCTTCTTATGCCTCTAGGTCAACACAACTTTAAAATGCCAGAGTAATCCCTTTTTTGCCGCAAGTGAATCAGTGCCTCCACCATTAGCCCTGAAAGAGAAAGCACACAAAAACAAAACAGTCGGACCAGCCTAACTCAAACTATAGAATTTGAGGTAATACATTAGAATGCAAGTGTGTGGGGCCCCAACCACTTGGGCATTTGTGAATCAAAACTTTTAAGGGTAGGGCTGAATAATGTTTTAACAAGGCTGCTAGGTACTTCTGATCAAGGCTCAAGTTTGAGAAGTCCTACAGTGGAAAGTGATTAGCAAACAGATACAGGTATGCTTCTAAAATTATTCCGGTAATTATGGATCCAGTAGCACAAAAAGAGAAGAAGAGAAAAGAAAAATAAGAAAAGCAAAAAAAGACACAGCTCCTTGAGAGAAAAAGATGGTCAACGGTGTGTGCAGAGCAAAAAATGAAAGTAGTCCAGCTCACATTTTGGTATTCCAGGTTCTCTGTCCTAAAGTGTTTAACTCTTCTAATATTACTAAAAGAATTATAAATATTATTATAGAGATAAGGAGTAATATTGCAAAGTAAAAAGAAATAATTTTAAAGTAAAAAACAAATCAAAACATTGAGTATAAAAAAGAAGAAATAAAATTAATAAGTTAACTAAATGGAGTTGTTGCAGAAACAAGACCGGTGAGAAACCAAGCACCCCTCAGAGAGTTGGAGAACTCAGGTTTGTTTTACCGGCAGTTCCAGAAGAGCTAGCACTCTGAAACTCTGGGCCCTGAGCTCAGGGGTAACCTTACTTTTATAGGGCTTAACAAGCAAAAGCAATACATCTGTTCTTAACAAGCAAAGGCAATACATCTGTTTTTAACAAGCAAAGGCAATACATATCAAAGGCAAGGGTGAGTCTTTAGCTGATTTCAAGATCATTCTATCCTTCAACCTATGCAGCAAGCATGTTTACAGAAGCATAACAGAGAGCAGATTACAAGTTTAGCCATTTGAGCTGAAAATTCCTCTTCAGAGTCAACTAAAAAACAAACGAGGGAGCTGAACATTTAAGTTCAGGAATTCTCTCAGAAGGCAACCGAAAGACAAAGAAACAGAATTAATGAGAGAAAACGTAAAAGATATTAAAGAGAATTAGAAATATTAATAGTCATTTAACAATAGTCCCCAGTGAGAAAAAGAAAGAGAAGAATATTTAAAAAAATAAGTACCAGAACTAAAATCTCAGAATAAAGAGGTTTATAATATGAACCAAAAATATAAGGCAAGGGGCGTTAGCCTGCGCACATACTAAATTAAATTTAATGTCATCTGTTAAATACAACAGGCCCGAAATGAAGTTACTTATGCCAAGCCCAAAGTTACAAACCAAAACTCGATAATTATAATGTTGGCTTCTCCCAGGAGTGGAATTTTAAATCAGTCGTTCTAGAATCACCTGGTCATCACTGGTGGAATAGTCTGCCTAGGGACCACTGCCTTCCCTAAAGGAAAATCACCTTGCCACAACCAATCCGATCTTCAACAGTGTAACTTCTTTGTCCCACTCCCTTCTACCTATAGTAATCTTTCACTTTGTACAGTTCCTTGGAGCTTCTTTCTACCTGCTAGATGAGATACTGCCAGATAAGACCTTTAAAGCCAATAAGATCTGAAAAATTTACTCAGTTGATTTTTGTTTTTTAACACTTCAAAAGTGAAAGAAAGTCCTAAAAGCTTCCTGAGGGAAAAAGTTTACATCTACAAGGAAAAAGTACATGTCAGAAGAAAAAAAAGAAAAAGACTTTGAACTTAAAATGTATGTCTATTAGAATTATCATTTTTAAAAATAAGTTTTTTTTTCAAGTTATGCAGGCTTAGAAACTTAATCTGATTAAAATCCTCTTTGAAAGTATTTTTCAAAAAATATTGTAAAAAGCAAAGAAATATGGAGAATATGAAAAATTAAATAATTTATGAATTTTAATGTTAACCAAAGCAATGACAAAAAGAAGATATTCAACAAAGTTATTTTAAGATGGAGATGGCAATCAAAGGAAGGAGGATAAGTGTGAAAAATGCTAACAAATTTTCTTTATTTGGAGAGAAAAAGATAATAGATAGATGATATAGATATACAGATACAGATAGATAATATGTTATAAATGGATTATAAAAAATAAACATATGCATGGGCCTGTAAATGTCAAGACAAAAAAAGGATGATAATAACAACATATAAAGTGAAACTGAGGAAAATTTGTTTTAATGAGAAAGCATAGAGAAGATACCACAGAAAATACAATATTTGAAATAGGCTAACAGAAATAAATATAACTATGCAACTATAACAGAACTGAAATCCAAATGCACAAATATAAAGAGTAGCTTTCAAATAATTTTATAAAAGCCCCATTAAAATAATATCATCATGATATTTATTGATTGGACAAAACGTATATCAAGTCACTATTATGGAAAAATATGTTAGTCTATCATATTTCTTATCAGGAAAAAATAGAAATTAAAGCTTACAATACAAACTAGATATTATATTCTGATAAATGGAGCTAACAAAACAAAGGAAAAATGATAATAAAAGTATATTCAGATCACTAAGTAACCTTGAGAAAGGTAAAGCACCAATTGATGCAGAAAAAGAGATCAAATTAAAAAAATATTCACTAGAATTTTTTAACACTCTCAGAGATTAAACAAGCAGATAAAAATCATGCAATACATTGGGATATTTAGATGAAATGTTCATACTCTGAAAAATATGACATAAAAACTGGCACAAGAAATAGAAAACATGAATATTCCCGGATTTAAGAAATTTAATTCACGCTTAAATATATTCCTGGCAAAAAAAGCTAGAGTCTCATAAGTTTTCATTGGAGAATTCTTTTAAACATTTTAGGAGGAAATAATACAAATTCTACATAACCCTTATAGCAAAGAAAGAGGAGGGAACACTTGCAAGCACATAATTCCCTTCAAAGAAATAAGAACATAATTCTTTATATCTCACTAGCCTAGATACAAAAATCCAAACCAAAACAAAACACTTAAACAAATATTAGAAACTAAATCCATCAATATATAAATGGCTAACAAAACATGGATTTATCTCATAAATTTAATAGTGATTTAAAAATCAAAAACATTCAATGCAATTCACTACATAAATAATACAAAACAGAAAAATTATATAAATGGGGGAAATTTTTGGATTCATTTGAATAAGCTAATAAACTCTTGAATTGAAAACCAAATAATAATATTGCGCGCGTGCGCGCGCGCGCACACACACACACACACACACACACACACACACAACAAATCTAATAAAATATACAATAGTTACTAAACTCCCTTTAACCTCGACATCTATTACAGAGTTGAGGCCTAAAAAAAGGTAGTATATGGAAAATGCCTAGTAAAAATCTGAGTGCTCATACACTGGTAGTCTTCATCATATAATATGTTTCCAGTGGAAAGAGGAACGTCTATCATGCATGTTCTCTTAAAGCTCAAGACAGTGTCAGGTAATAAATGATTCCTCGTGCAAACTATTATGGCCATATATTTCATGGTTGGGTAAAAAATATATATAATTTAAAACAGTAAAGAAAGAAATGCCTAAAATGTAGGTAAAAAGCAGAGAATGTAAACAACAATTGATTTTAAAATGAGATATAAATATTTAATAAACAAGCTCATGAGTCAAATCCACTGATATTAGAGAAACAAAAATGCTTATAAAATAAAAGTATTATTATTTACCTGTCAAATTAAACAAGTTATCCAAAGTTGGTAAAAGTTGAAGTAGAATTAAAGTCTATACACACTGCTATATACACATCACTATACTGGTGTTATTAATAGTAAAGGATAAAGAAATGTGATTACGAACTCATGATTCATAATACCAAGAAAATATTTTTCCTAAATTTACATACCCAGGGAAACCAACTTGTTAATCTGTCCAAGAATATTTTTAATGTACAAATCGAAATGTTCTATTCATGGAAAATGATTATGCAGAAATTGAAATTAATAAAAACATTTTACCCTAAGATGTTTATTATAGAACTGTATCATGGTAGAAGAAAAAACTAAATAAATCATAGTATAGTAACACAATGGAATGTTGTGCAGTCATAACATTTTATGTTGAAAGCAAAAGAATAATAACATCAGAAAATATTTATTATCAAGTTTTATGTTACTACAGTAAGAAAATTTTTACATATAGTCTCAACAATTTTCAAATGAAAAGAAATATAATAACATCTTAATGATGATTTTCTTTGGAGTGTTGGCTGGATTTTTAAATATTCTTTAGAACTTCTATACTTTCTAAGATATTCATGATTTTAATTACATTCAGAAAAAAGTTTATTCTACAAAGAGTGCAAAAATATTTTAATTTAACTTATCTATGAATTTTTAGAAAAAAATGACTTATTATGATGCTTCAAAATAAATGCCCATAAGGACCTTGCTCTTTAGCATATGCAATTTGTGTTACATGGACTAGGATATAACGAGCACAGATGTATTTGTTAAAAAGAAAATGGCAAGAATGATAGATGTTGATGCTGTATGAGGGATAAATTGATTAATTTAGAAATGTCTGTGGAAAAAAATGCTGGAATTAGATAAAAGAGCAGTTTGACCATAGCAGCAGGCCCTACAGCAACTAACTATAGATGTATACCTACTGGCAAAATGAGTTTGAAAAATAATTGATTGGTCAATTTAACTAGAAGACAGATTTGGCTTATTTCTCCTGGCCCCAGTCCTCCAACCATTCTCCCCAGATGGGGATTGACCAATTGACATGGTTAACATCTTCAATATTGGTATAACGATATCATAATCTTCAATTTCACCAAATGTCCAGAACCAAGATCAAATGAGCCACAATTATCTCAGGTTCTGTACTGATGTTTATTTTTTTGCCAAAGCCTTTCTGTACAAGTCTTAAAATTCTATCACTTCCTCACCTTTCTCAGCTCCCCCATAGAGGTCATCCTGTGTAGAACAGAATGAACACAAACTTAATATTTAACGTCAGCTAGGGATGTGCCCTTTCAGGCACCTAGAGATATGTTTGTCAACACTGATTCTATTAGTTGGTAAAGATGGTAAGTGAATGACAGCTAATTATCATTTTAGAGTGTATTTTCATGACACTGAATTAATCTCAAGAATTTAGCATCTGTTGTAATACAATATAGCAACTTTTAGGACCACTGAACCATATTCTCCCTATAAACAATGATCAAGAATTACCTAGAGAATCATGAAATGCTCTAGATATTCAGATAATATTATGATACTTATAATTAGTATATCCCTTATAGTATAATACCTAGGAAATAATATTTCTCCTAACTTGTAATAACCAAGGCCTAACTAATTCCCTGAGAACATCTGATTAATTTATGGAGTAAATAGTGATTGCTCATGGCGAAGCCACTGTGAGTAGCTGTTTGATCTTCAGATTTTAGAACTGAACGATTATCTAATTAAGGAAAAGAAAAAGGGAACTCGGAATCATTAAGAAAATCTGAATCTTTGAACAAATACTCTAGGAGTGGAGAGTTAACAGGACTCGTACCTAAGACATGTGCAGCCCATACAGATTGGAGTGGCGTCTATGTATTTTTTGATATCACACACACCGCAGGCATTATTATATGCTTTTAGGCAAAACGGCTTTAAATTTGCTTAAGAAAAAGGAACAAATTCTTTGGATTCCTATTTAACACCTTTACAATTAAACCTTTCTCAAGTGGTCGATAAAACAAGTTCCAAGAAAAAAAGTATTTAGTAATGTGATTTAACATTTAGAGTGTATGGCCTTCCCTAGGCATTACAGCTAGATCGTTGAGCTGACAGTAGTTCCATTGTAAAATAACAAAAAGTGATCACATGAACAAGGTTGTAAGAGTCTAGAGAATGTAATTAGTTACTTCAGAGATATATTTAAGAAAAAATTACAGCTTTTAATCATTTTAAGAGTCCAGAGACTAGAAGGCACAGGCAGAATAAAATGTGCATGGCACAGAAGTAAACACAAGTCATAGTAATGCACAATACTGTTAGCATAATGGCTTTGCTGTCTTGGCAGTTCAGTTTATCATTTAATGCTGTATTACCAAGGCCTGACATTTTAATTTCTTTTCTACTTAATTGAGATTTCCTTAACATGAGGTAAAAACAAACCTTTATCTGGGGTTTGATATGCTGCTTATTGACTGAACCAATGCAAACATGCAAGAATCTTATTAAAACATCATTTTTTTGAATGATCTCTAGTGGAGATTCTAATATTTAGATGTAAACTGACTGTCACAACACTAACTGCTCTAGCTCACAAAAATTTTCATTTCAGGTCAGTCTGGTTCTAGATGTCTACAGCTGTCAAATCTTGTATCTTTCACTTTCATCGCTAGAGTAGATGCGCTCTGTTTGCTCTTGTAATAAAATATGTGCCTGATCTCTAATCAATTACTGAATCAACTGGAATATAACAAAATGGTCATAGTATCTACAGGGTTGAATGCCAAAGAACAGGTTAAGTAAGCTTCTTGGTGGAATAGAGCAATTTTTTATTTTCACAGTATAATATTTACAGGCTTGATCCAGAAAGGACAATATTAGATTACACATTAGCCTTTTGATTATTTATGCTTCTAGAAGCAAGGTGCTTCAAAGATAATTGTTTACACATATATGAGAAATGTTTAAGCAACTACCAGAGATTAAAGTAAAATTAATTGTCAGAATTGACATAAATGTTATGAGAGACCATTGGTGAGCCTCTTACCATGGATGCCAATTAAAATATTTTAAATGTCTGTTACATGACACTCATCTTTGATTTGTGCAATAACGCATTAGAGAAAATTTTCCTGTGAAATCACATTTTGTACATAAAGTAGAATATTGATTTCACAAAAAATTACCTAGTGTTATGGCCTGAACATTTGTGTGCCTTTTCTCCCAAATTTATATGTTGAAATGCTAACCTCCAATGGGGCTGTGTTTGGAGATGGGGGCTCTAAGAAAGTAATTAAATTTAAATGAGATTATAAGGTTGGGGTCCTGATCCAGTAGTATTAATGTCCTTATAAGAAGGGACACCATGCCTTACTATTAAAATGTACAGCTGAAACTTATCGGATTTTGTTAACCAATGTCATCATAAAAAATAATAAATAAATAAATAAATAGATAAATAAATAAATAAATAAAAAGAAGAGACACCAGAGAGCTCACTTATTCTCTCTCTCCTCACGTACACTAATTGAAGAAGCCTCATGCGAGGCATAGCAAGAAGGTGGCCTTCTGCAATCTTGGAAAAGAGCTCTTACCAGAAACCAACCATGCTGGCTCCCTGAATTTAGACTTCTAGCCTCCAGAATTGTAAGAAATAAGTGCCTGAGTTTTAGCCACCTACACTCTGGTATTTTGCTTATGGCAGCATAAGCTAACTAATGCATCTGGTATGAGTCATAGAATTAAATAAAACAATGCCTAAAGTTAACAGTTAACCCCTAAGCAGAAAAAAGGGAAAGTAGATGAAATCATAGCAATTATTCTAAGATGATACAATTTCCAGGATATTTCTATAATGTGAGTAGAAGAAAGTAGAATGCTGTACTTCAAAATTAAAAGGAGAATCTGAATTAGATAAATATTGCAAGATACAAGTTGAAATATACTATGGATTTTATCTATATTAAAGTCACCTTTCATTATCTTTAACAATAAATTGCACTTTAAATTTATACTTAAATTTATTATAAAGGGAAATAAGTTTTGTGCTAAATCATATTCATATAGAATTTAAATCATTTAAACAGTATGAAATGAGTAGTCGGATAGACTGACAGAAATTATGCAAAGTAGAAAATAGAGGGAAAAAAGTGTAGAAAAATTCAGTATATGATAAAAAGTAGTACTCAAATTAGAATAAGCAAAACTATTTTTAAATTGGTGCTAAGAAAAATAGTTAATTATTTGTAGAAATGCACAAAAGGATTCCTAGTTTATTTATTGCAACATATTCTAGAATAATTAAAACACACACATATCTATTTATGTATACTTGCTGACATGTATGGGAAATTACATTCTACATATGAAGATACAAGAGAACTAAAAGATAAATGAATAAATAATTATCAACTTGGATTAACAAAGACAATTATAATATTAAAAGTAAGAATCTCCCAAAATTGATTGATAGCTTTGACTAAAGTTTTTTTCTTTTAATTATAAAAGGTGCTTTAAAAAAAAGCACAGAGGGAAAAGCCTTAATGAGAGAAAAAATTATAAACTTACCAATATTTACCATTGTGAAGATTTATAAAATTAATGAGTTAAAAAATTACTACCTCTTTAAAAAATATATATATATGTATGTGTGTGTGTGGTGTGTGTGTGTGTGTGTGTGTGTGTGTATATATATATATATAGACAGTTTTGTAGAGGGAGAACTAGACAAATGCCTAGCGGGGAAAAAAAATTTCAAAGTCACTCCTTCTTAGTCATGCAAATTAAAACATCTAAATACAAATTTTACCTGGAAAATCAGCCACTTAATTATGTTTATAAAGAACTGTGTTAATGACAGAAGTAATTTCATACATTTTTTGGTAAGCTGCTATCATATTTCTTAAGAGAAATTCAGAATCCTATGATCACATTTTAACTCAGAAAGCCACTTCTAGTAATTTGGGCACACGTTTTATCGTGTAATAGAGGAACAGGTTATAGTATTTGGAAGAAGTAAGTTCTTCCATAATACCAAAAGACAATCAGTCATGTGTACAAAGTTTGATGTATAAAATATTTATGGTGACATTATTTATAATGGGAAAACATATGGAAACAAAAGATTTCATCTAAATAATTTCTTACACCATTAATGGTGAACATTCTTAAAAATTATATTTTAAAGAACTATAATGACATGTAAAAATACATACTTTATACTTACAGAAAAGGTATGTTAAAAGTTTGTAAATATGAAACTAATTTTGTTGCTAACATTCAATTGAGCAAGATATCTATCATCTATCTCTACCTATCTATCATCATATATCCATCTATAAAATATAAGATAGAATGAAATAGTCCAGTGTTGAATGTGGACTTGATAAGTGACTTTATTTACTTTCTTAAGCTTCTCAATATTTTCTAATTTTTCAAAAATGAATACTTATTATTTGTATTATCAGAATTGAATTGACAATATGTATTTTTAAGTGTCTTCTCCCCATATTCTCTTTGGAGGAAACGTGTGTGACTAGGTTTTGTGCCAATCTCTCTATTTTTACTGTCTATTTTAAATTAGACTGTGAGTGGTGCCAACCCTTGCTGTCCTTTAGGAATACTCAGAGTGAAGAGGAATTTTCCCTCAAAAGGCTAATCAGCTCTTTGTTCTGCTTCCGTAGAAACGCTTGCTGCATAGACCATCCTGGAAATTAACTAAAGGCTCATCTTCCCTTTTGCTTGTTCTGTCTAAGCAATAAATGTAACTGCCTGTATCCCCTAGTAACTCCCTCACTTTGTAATTCTTTGTAACTGCCTGCAATCCATAGTACTTCCCTCGCTTTTGTAACCATCTGAGGACAAATTAGCCAATCTGCCCATGCCAAATGAATTCTATATAAGGAATGTTGCAACTGAGCTCTGGGCTCAGATCTTCAGAGTGCTAGCTCCTCTGGGACCTCCAGCATAATAAACCGGAGTTCTCCAACTCTCCGAGTGCTATTTGGTTCCTCGCCGGTCTGATTTTTGCAACTTTTCTGCAGCAAGAGAGCTTATAGAAAATATGTATACTAGGGGAACTTTGCCCTCGGAGATTCTGAGTAAATTATTCTAACATATTGATGTCTTTTATAAACTCCCTGGATGTTTTTAATATACAGACCAGAGGTTCCCAAACTTGTTTCTTTATACAAATTTACTGGAGGCTCTTGTTTAAAATATAAATTACCAGGCCACATTATTTAGGAATTTTGCAATATTTCATCTAGAGTTAGGACTTGAACACACATACACACACACAGCTCATATGATTAATTCTGATGAGGAAAGTGTTTGGAAATGACTAAATGTGCCTATTCCTTCAAAGCCAGGCACTAAATTGCAGTCATACTACATTGAGGAATTATTCAACTTTAAATGACGCTATTGTAGAAAGATAATTCTATGAAGGAATAGCAAACCTTATCCATAATTCTGATGAATTAAAATTCAAGAAGAGGGTACCACTTACACCTGATAGTTCACTACAAACTCAATACTGCATACATTTAAGTGCCTAAAGGGTACATTAAGTTCTAAAGAAATTGAGAAAGATAGAAAGCTAACTTGAGGCTGGAGTGGAAGTAAGAGGACTCAGTAAAAAATGTAGCTTATATGGACCTTAAAGGATGAGTAAGGGTGAGTTGGGCTTAAAAGCAATAAAGAAACTTTCTTTTCAACAGAAAGGGGAAAAAATGAACAAATAACAAGCAAAGTGGCATATTGATCAGATAGCGGGAGAGATAAGATTAGAACAATAGGCTGTAATCAAATGTAGAGAGACTAAAATTAGAGGCAGTGGGGTGCAATGCCAGAACAATGAGTGACACGGTAAAAGACTGTAGTTAAAATAAATATTTCTATGAGTACCTGTGGTAGAGGTATGTCATTCATTATTATAGCTCTAAAATCTGTACCAGTGATTGCCAATCATTAAAGACTCAATAAATATCTTCTCATAAGTAAATGTGATTATAATGATTATGAAATAATTTATCAGTTGTTTAGGACAAATAAAAAATGCATTAAAATATTATTTTATAAGGGCTTGGAAAAAAGATGTTTACAAAGCAGAAATGATTACCATGGTATTATTTACTGTTACAGCCCTGCTATTTCACTAACCTCCCTTTCTCATTATTAGAGGCTCCTGGCTTCTGCTACAGGAGGTCCTTCGTGATCATCTCCTATGTGCCATCTTATATAACTGGATTCAGCTCCAGCCTTGTGGTCCTGGAGAGTGGGTTGCCCTGTGTAGTATAAACCCACCAAACACATTATTATTATTTCAATAAAGCAAGGCACTTCTATAGAATGAGTAAGAAAATAATAGAGAATTTAATGTTTTGTAGTGGATTCAGGGAAGATCCAGGACAGTATAAGAGACATCACTGCCACCACATCCTTACATCTTAATGGTGGAGTTTGGAAAAATAATAGCAATAGTAGTCAGAACTTCTCAGTTTCCTGTTTGAGAATAATATCGAAGTCGGAGGAAAGTTGGAGCAGTTTGATTTTACGTATTTCTCTTCTAGGTCAGTAGTTCTCAAAGAGTGTCTGGAGATTAAGAAATAAGTATGGCTTGAGAATTATTAAAAATGTAAAGTCTTTGGCCCCTATCTGAATCTATTGAATGAGAAACTCTGGGTATATGGCCTAGCAACCTGAGTAAAGAGCCCTTTAGGTAGTTCTGATGCAGGGTCAAGTTTGAGAGCCTCTATTCCAGATTTATATATATATAGAATATGGTAGCTAAGAATATATATATTCTTTTGGCTACTTTCTATCTTGAAGCCCTCATTTGTCAATACTTTTTGTCATTGGTGTTGTTTTTTTTTGCCTTCACATTTGTCTACCTTCCACTCTTAAAAATTTAGTCACTTCTCTAAAATATTTGGTTGGGTTATCTGCTATTTCAATAGTGAATATTAAGCCCTGTTTGCTTTTCTTGTGCCTGCCCAAATATTCTGAATTCTGCATTCAGCACCCAATGCAGTATAGAATCTCAGTACCCTCCTCTAAACACTGGCTTAGGCAATTGTACACTTACCTAATCTGTTGAGCTGCTAATGACTCATAAAGGTGCTGAAATATTGTCAAGGGTGTTTTAAAGAATGGTTTAGAATGTGTCACTCAAGCCTCAACTGGTGCTGCCTGATTCCAAGAAAGATACCAGGTACTGAAAGAAAATGTGAGAGTAAGTGGCCAAAGTGTCATTGCATTTATCACAATTCTAATTAATTATTTACAAAATATATTTGTAATTTTTTTTCTTAAATAGAATGTAAGCTCCATAAAAGCAAGATCATTCTACTTTATCCCATATCTAACAAAATGGCTTGTTCATTATAGGTAATCAGTAAATGTTTGTTAAATAAATGAATAAGACAATGAATGAATGAAAGTTTATTACACAGAACCTCAAGAAGTAAGTACATTGAAGTTATTAGGATTGTTCATAAATGTTCTGCTCTCTCTTTCTCCCTCCAGGAAGTAAGCATTTCTCTACTCGCTGAAGGCAGGTATGGCTACATGACTGGGTGGGTCCGTTTAGGTGAGTGGCAGCTTTAAAACTATCTGGTAGGAGTGAGGAATGAATATTTGTTGTTTTAGCTACCAAGATTTACTAGGTTAATTATATTTCCTTTTCTCTTTTTGTACACTTTATGTGTACAAAAGTGTACATGTCTATAAATTTATACATGGGGATACACCTTTATAATCATGACGACACCAGACTTCGGTCTGTTTGACTACATACAGCCCTTATTCCTTCCACTCCAACCACACTGCCTGACATAATACCCAGTTTTCCAGTTCTGAGTGAAAGACAACCTCAGTTTCCAGGGCTGCTAATCCAGCATCAAATGGAGTATTGCATTTATGTATTCATACCTTAGCCTGGGATGCTGCTTAAAACTTTATCTTCCCCAGGCCAAATAAAAAAATCATTTCAGACTTGGTTACTCGTTAAACTCCCACCTGCCTTTGCATCTAGACCTTTTGGGTCTGATATTAGTGATCAAGGGTACAACTGTCTCCTCCAGGGGCGTGATTCCATATTAAATCACCTGCTAGGGCATCCATGCAGGAAACATATGACTTACCTTTCTCTCCCAGAGGAAGAAAGTATCTGTCACTTCTACAAATCATTTTTTTTTTTTTTGTACTTGGACAGGGCACAGGCAGTTAACATTTCCCTGATGCTTGTTTCCAATCCTGAAATCCAAAGCCAGGTCAGTTAAATGAGATCAGCCCCAGAAGAGACCACTTGCTCAAGGAAGGGCTTTTGTGGTATGCTCTGGCTTCTGATGTCAGCGGTCATCCCAGTGGTGGGATTTTAAGGGTTCCGGATAGACTCTATATTCTCCTTCCTAACAAATGAAGTTCTATTATTATCAATTTATTCTTGGATTTTCAGAATAGTTTGCAGTGGTGAAAATCTTTGTAAATGTAGGTTCATTATCTGGAATAACTATCAGAAGTTATGTCATCAGCAATAACACCAGGTAAAGGAAATTCCTCAGACCCATTCTTTTTGACAGGAGAGTTCTTGGGTTGCATGAAGGTACTTGGAAGGAATGACAGAAAGGGACAAGAAGTTTGAGCATAACAACTTCCTAGAAATTATGCCTGAGTTTTCTGTCACTAGAGGCTGAACTGGATTTCTCTCCTGCCTGCACTTAATTCTGTTTTATCACTCTAATTACTGCACTACAATTACCTATTTAATTGTCAGTTTTCCCATCAAGCTGTGTTACTTTTGAGAGTAGAAACTGGTTTAATCTGGGTCCTCATGACATCAACAGTGTTCTTAGTATGTGCTAGACATTAAGGACAGTTTGTTAGACTGTCTGCTGGAGCAGGAACCAAAGACAGACTTCTCTGATTTTATAATTGGGCTGTAGGGCCTTAGCCTGGCCTTTGGATGCTCTTGGGGACATTTGAGAACAGACTTCTCCCTAGAGGGAGCTTTAGTATTTAGCAAGGTCTAAAATTTCACACACACACACACACACACACACACACACACACACACACACACACACACACGGCTACACGGCTCTCATTTCTGGAACAGATCAGAAATAAAACCCAAAATTGCCTTGCGGAAGTTGGCCTGTTAAGAGCTTGAATACTTGAGTATTGAATACTATTGGAAGGGTTGTTCTCCAAGGTATTTTGTGGCTTTTTTGGTCCACTTAGATAATTAAACTCCATACAGAAACTGCAGGATGAACAATCCCTGCACAGCTGCTGAGAAGAACACAGATATGACCTTTAAATTTGAACACATGCAAAATCCAGAGCCTGATTGAAAAATGATTCATTCTCCCCTTCTGAAGGAGTGAATTAATGGTGTTTCCTTTTGCCTTTCAGAGCTTTGATAATCCACGCTGGTCCCCAAACAGCAGTCAGTATCACGTGCATCTTGCTAAAAATGTAGAATTTCAACTCCTCCCCATACCTGACGAGTCAGAACCTGTACCTTTAATAGGTGATCTGTATATACATGAAAGGGTGGGAAGCGCTGCTCTTAGGAACCAAATGATTACAATTAATTTCACTTCTGTTTTGTTCTGTCGTTTCTGTTTTTTTTTTTTTTTTTTGAGATGTTTTGTTTGGTTACCCGGAGGGAATAGAATCCATTCAGTCAATTAAGAACTGCATCTCAAAGATAATAAAGGAGAACCCTCCACCCCCACCACCTGCCCCACCCCCCGCCAAAAAAAAAATCAAAAAACAAACAAACAAACAAAAAAACCCAGCTGTCTTTGGCTTCTCCCCAGACTAGCTTCATGTCCCTGAATTTTATCTTAAAATATTCTTTTTGTTGTTGTTGAGATTCTTAGCTTTTATCTTCTAAGTTGTTTTTTTTTTCTCTCTTCTCATTTGCACTTACTCTTTTTCTTTCTTTCTTTTCTTTTTGTTTAAACAAAAACCCATTTGCAAAGTAAATTGAATAACATATATACACTGTTCAGCTATTATGTTTCCAGCACTTTGGAAAATGGATAACAACATAATGATAAAGGCATTAAATTTCAAAAAGTACTGGAGTATGTGGCTCAGACAAAAATCAATAAAAGTTTAAATAAGTAAAAGACCTTTGCTCATTTATCCATTCATTCATACGTGCATTTAATGCATTCATTGAATGTCTACTACATGTGAGGCATGGTAGTAGGCATGTGGGATACAGCCATGGGAGACAGACATTATCCCTGCAGTAATGTGACCTACAGTTCAGAGGTAACATCAGACTAATAACACATAACTCAACAAATCCTGATTTTAAAAAAAGATAAAAAGTAAAACAAAGATAGTTAAACTCATTTTGCTCATGTAATTCCTAAAAGAATTTTGATAAACTATTGTATTCTCTACGTATTTTTAAGTTGACATTTAAATATTTTCATTATGAGTTTAAATTAATAGACTTTATTTATTATAGCTAGAAACTATTTTAATATAAATTCATATTAATGACTATAGCTGGAATAAATATTTCATATGATTTGCTAAAATAAGTTTCAACTATATATTAAATTGAACACATGATATTTGAAATGGATAATGTAGAAATTTTACCCATGTGTTTTATATGATGTACTTTGAAAAATGTGGCTGTCCTTTGATACGTTTTAATTCCATTTCAAGAAATCAGCTTCTCTAACCTACGGCTCCAGCTGTATGAATTAAGTGTATTCTCAAATAGGCCAAAATATTTCTCTAACATCAAGCTGCATTCCCCCGCCCCTTCATGGAAATAGTCCATGAGGAAGGAAAAAACAGGAAACCTTATGAATTTATGTTGCCTAAATTAAATATTAAAATGTATTCTTTAAGCCAATATTTCAAATTCTCCTGTTCGATGCCCTAGTATACTTTACAATTCAATAAAAATTATACAACATAACAGTAAGATTTGATATGAGTGAGTTTTATTTGTTTATATTATTTGTTTGTTTATTATTGGCAAACTGGAAGTGAGAATATTGTGAGTGCTTGTTCATTCTCAAACAGATCATTTCTAGCAAAGATCATATCTGAAATTCGAAGATCTGGAAATTAGTTCTTTTGAAATTTTTGGTGTAAGCATAGCAGTGGAAAGTTTATCTGTGTCACCAAGGGTTCACGTATCATCATGGGCACTCAAACCACAGTTTTAAGATTACTGTTTTAGAGTACACTGGGGAATTTCTGGGTTTGTGGACTTACCAAAACTAAAGTGTAGACATGAGGAAACAAGACTTAGTGATTGGTAAAGGATAAAGGAGGCTGAGATGCGAAGCAGGTGTTCTCTAAGACTAACAAGAAAATGTGAATTCCAGAGTAACAGGCAGATAGTTTACTCAGAAACTTTTGCCAATCTGAAGGGATGATGTAAGTAAAATAGGACTTTGCACCATCCAAAACAGGCAACAAATGAAAATATATAGAAACCACTTCTGCCAAGAAAAAGTAACACGACTCAGGCTCACACTAAACATTGAAATTTAAATAGAAAAGATTTCAGGAAAACCTGGCAAAATAAATCATTGCAATTTTCATACAAATAAATCATAGTTAATATGTCTTATTTTCTCTAAAGTCAGTCATCAATACCTTCTAAGATTATATCCAGCCCCTGGTTATTATTGATTGATCAATAATCATTTTTTTTCAATGTTTTATTTTAGGGTTACTAATAATGCTAAGGGCATTTTTTCTTTTAAGTTTTTAATTAATTATTTTTTAATTTTTAAGAAATTTAACTTGCCATTGTTTTGAAAGGATTATCTCTATCTTAATTTAGGTCTGCTAGTACATCCTAGGGATACATCAATATTCCTCTATGTGGAGACTTATTTTTTTAATTAATTCTGAAAACTTCCAGCCATCGTCTAGCCCTATTTTCTCTAGTCTATCCTCTTGGAACTTCATCTGATAAATGTTTGACATTCTCACTCTTTTCTCTATATCTCATAATATCCTACTCATTTTCTTGTTTTTTTTTTTTTTCCTTCGTTCTCTGCTGCATTTTAGACATTTTAAAAATCTCTCAGTTTAGCATTTCTTTCTTTAGTAGTGTCTAATATGCTATCAGGTTATCTACTAAACTTCTAATTTTTATGATCAAATGTTTTAAAACCTAGAAATCCTATTTGGTTCTTTTCTAAATATATCTATTGATAGATTCTTGTTGCTTCCTTCAGAGCCAGATTACCCATTGGACACAGAAGACACAGTGTCTATGGATCATGATGCTTTTAGAAGTATACAAAAATACTTTATTTTAAAATTATAAGGAAAAATACAGAATTTTTAGGTTGAAGAACTGTTTTGATACAAAATGTTAATACATTTGTCTTTATTCCTAGCATAGTCATAAAATGTGTACACACTCATATACACACACACACAGGAGAAAAAGGCCTACAAAGGTAAATGTAAGTGCCTAGGGCCCACCAAAATCACAATGTTGTTCTGACTTCCTTATATTTTCTTTTAATTCTTTAAGAAAATATATTTTATTAAATTATTGAATTATTCTACTAAATTCTAGTTAATGTGGTTTCTGTAGTCTGTTATTCTGATTATGTAGTTTGTGTGACTCTTGCTTATGGCAGCCTTTTCCCTTAGATATTTCATATGTGCTTGTGTGTGTGTGTGTGTGTATGTGTGTGTGTACGTGTGTGTGTGTGTGTGTGTATTTAAATTTATATTTTTGGAACTTCTTCTGTGTAAACTCTTTTAGGTCTTCTTTGAAAACATTTCCCTACAAAGAGGGTTTGTGCTTTTTTCCTGCCAGATACGTGGAAAACTTCCAATTCAGAACAAGGTTAAACTCAACTTATGACTTGAGATTTTTTTTTCAAGACAGAAAATATATTTTGTATTCTATTTCCATTCCAATGATTGCTGGCTTGTAGTTAACTAAGCCTTCTCAGAGAAAACTTTTTCCTGCTTTTCTCAGGATCTAGACTGAGAAATATTTTCATCTCCACACATTTCCTTAAAGTGGCATGATTTTTTCTAGAAATCCATTAATAGTATTGCTTTCTGGGGAATCTAGATTTTTGTGAGGTCTGTGATCTAAGTTTTCATTTAACTTGATTTCAGTCTTTGTATGTCTAACTTCCAATCCACTAGTTGTTCAAAGACGTCTCAAGGTCAAAGCTAGCTCTATTCCTGATATTTTAGAATGTTTGAGGATTCTTCTTACTTTCCTTCCAAATCAAGAATTATTTATACACTTCTTATTTAGGGTTTTAGATAATCTATACCATCAGAGGTCTTTCATATAGACAACCTTCCATTAGAAATGCAGCATTTACTATTAATTATCCACGTTTGTTATTACAAAATTTATATTTATAGAGCTGAATCAAATTTTCTAAGTTCTCATAACTAATATACTTTATTAAGAAAAAAATAAAAGATTTTATCAAATTTGAAATCTATATTTGAAGACTTAGGTAGATGGACGTTTCTAGAAACATATAACTCACTGAAACTGACACAGGAAAGAATAGCAAATTATTAACAACCACCAAATAAATTAATTAAAAATATTTTTCTAAAAAGAACTTCAAACCAAGGTAACAGCTATAGAAATCTTCCGAAGATTCAAGGAAGAAGTAACATTGTTCTTATAAATGTACTTCGAGAAATGTAAATAAATAAATAAATAAAAACACTAATTTGATGGTAACATATATCAACACTAAAATATAGCAAGTATCATTCCACCAAATCTCATTGCAAATATAAATAAAAAATTCTGAGCAAAATGTTTCTTCAGTAATTTCAATAATATATAAAAGAATATACACCATAATTAATATCAATTTATTCCAGAAATACAAGGTTAGTTTAGGAAAAGAATATCAAACAAGATAATTCACCACATTAATTGAATAAAGAATGCAATTATATGATAATTTCAATAAATGTACAAAAAAACATTTGATAAAATTTAATATCCATTCCCAATTTTTTAAAAAAAGAAATTTGTAAATATGTTTATCTACCATAAAAGAAAAAGCTTAATAGAAATACCATATTTTATAATTAAGTACTGAATGGTAGCGCCAAAAAAGATGCAGAGAGGAGGTGGGAATAGAGCTTTAAAATTTATTCTTTTCACTGAAATTAAGGTTGTATAGCTGTAGATTCTAATAAGTTAAATTTATATTACAAGCCCTAAAGCAACTACTAAAAAAAGTAAAAATGTGGTTTAAAATAATTAAAATATTACACTAGAAAATAGTCATTAAAAAAGAAATCCATAAAGGAGGTACAGTGAAACAAAAAGAGACAAAGATATATAGAAATGAAAAAAATAGGAGCTATAAATCTAACAATATCAATAACAATATTAAATATGACTTGATTAAATAACTCAATCAAAAGTGAGAAAGTATTAGACTAGATTAAAAAATCAAAATACAGTTATACGATTTATAATGTATAGCAGATACACTTTAAACATTTTTTAAGATTTATTTATTTATTTTTTAATGGCAACATTGGTTAACAAAATCCAATCAGTTTCAGCTGTATGTTTTAAAAGTAAGGCATATATATATTTACGTTGAGACACACTTTAAATTTAAATATCCAACTAAGTTGAGTAAAAATATGGAAAATGATATATCATATAAACAGCAACTGTAAAAGAGGTGGATTGTCTACACTAATTTCAGACAAAATTGATTTTAAAACAACAACTATATATATATTACTAGGAATAAAGAGGAATATTTTATAGTGATAAAAAGATCAATTTATCATGAAGATATAACAATTATAAACCTAACAATAGAACTCCAAAATACATGCAGCAAAAACTGAAATAAATAAAAGGGAGAAATAGACAATTCAACAATAGTAATTGAAGACTTCGATATTCCATTTCCATTAATGGGTAGAACAAATAGAGGTTGAGCAAGAAAATAGAAATCTAAACATCATAAACCAAGTAAACTTAATGGATATGTTATAACATTCTACACAATAAACCAAACATAGATTCTTCTCAAGCACATGTATTCTCCAGAATAGCCTATATGTTAGTTCATAAATCAAGTCTCAAAAAATCTAAAGGAGTAGAAATCATTTATGATTTCCAACCATAATGGAACTACATGTGAAATCAACAAGAAGGAAATTTGAGACATCCACAGTTAAATGAAAATTAAAAATCACTCTCCTAAATAACCAATGGGTCAAAAAAGGAAAAATAGAAAATATTTTCAGATGAATAAAAATGAAACCATAAGATACCAAAATGTATCCTTCTAAAGCAGTGCTTAGAGAGAAATTTATAGCTGCAAATGCTATATTAAAAAGGGGGAAGAAAAGTCTCAAGTAAATATTCTAATTTTCAAAATTAAGATTCTGGAAAAAAAAACGCAAACTAATCCCAATGCAAACATATAGAAAAGACAATAAAAAATTAAAGCAGAAATTAATGAAACAGAGAATAGAAAAAAACAATGCGGAAAGTCAAGCAAACCAAATTTTAGTTCCTTGAAAAGATCAACAAAATTAGCAAATGTTACCTAAAATGACCAAGAGAAATTTATACACACACACACACACACACACATACACACACACATACATATATATATACACATACACACATACACATACATATATAATATGTGAAAAAATATATATACACATATATGGGTACTATGAATAACTGTATGCTTAAATTAGACAGCGTAGATAAAATAGAAAAAAATTATAGAAAAACACATACTACCAAGACTGAGTCAAGAAGAAATAAAGTATCTGAATAGATTGATAACAAATAAAAGGAATAAATTAGAAATCTTAAAACTTCTCACAAATGTCTTAGCAGAGATGGCTTTACTAGTGAATTTTACCAGAAATTTAAAAAAGACAATACAAATCTTTCACTAACTCTTCCAAAACATAGAGGGAATGCTCTCAGTGGCCTTCTATAAGGACTTAATATCATAGGACAATACTGCAAGAAAACTACAGACAATATCCTTTGTGAATATAGACGAAAAACCTAATAAAATACTAGAACACCAAATTCAGTAACATATAGATAAGATTATGCACCATGACCACGTAGGCTTTATCCTAGGAATACAACTAAAATCAATTAATTGATTGCACCACATTAATAAATTAAAGGACAAAAGTCATACTATCGTTTCAAAAGAGACAGAAAAAGAATGTCGCAAAATTCAACACCTTTTCATGACAAATGTACTTAATGAACTAGGAATAAAAGAGAACTTACTTAACCTAATAAAAGGCATCTTTGAAAAAACCCAAGCTAATATACTTAAAATGGTGAAGGACTAAATAATTTTCCAATAACATCAGAAACAAGACAAGAGTATTTACTTTCACTACTTCTATTCAATGTTGTACTGAAGGATCCAATGAAGACAATATGTAAGAAAATAACAGGCATTCAGATAGGTAAGAAAGATGTAAACTTTTTAGTGCTGATAACATTGTCTTATACAGAGAAAACCCTAAGAAACACACTAACAACTATTAGAACTAGTAAACAAGTTTAACAAGGTTGCAAGATACATGATCAATATACAAAAATCAATCATATATCTATACACTATAATTTAATATTCAAAAATGATTCAATTTAAAACATCAAAATAATAAAATACTAAGAAATAAATTTAAACAAAGAAGTGAGGATTTGTATACTTCTTTAACCAAAAAAAAAATGAATGTGTGATATTGCAAAGTATCTGCTTAGACATTTCTCCAATGAGGATACATAAATAATCATTAAATACATGAAAAGATATTCATCATCATTAATTATTAGGGAAGTTTATATACAAACTATGATGACATATCATTTCACACTTTCTAGAATGTTTATAATAAAAAAGAGAATAGCAAATACTGATGAAAATGTAGAAAAATTTGAATACTTATAGAATATTGGTGGAAATGTAAATAGGTGCAATCTCTTTTGGAAAACTGGCAGTTCTTCAAAAAATAGAGAGCTATTATTTGACCCATAAAATCTGCTCCTTTTTCAAACACCCAAGAGAAATAAAAACCTGTATGGTCATAAAAACATTTGCACAAATATTCACAGCAGTACAATTCAAAACAGGCAGAGTAGAATCAACCCAAATGCCCATCACTGATAAATAGATAAATATGGCCTACACATAACATGGAATATTACTCATCAATAAAAAAGGAATGAAGTAGTACTATTAGCTACAAAATGGATGAATGTTTAAAACATTATGCTAAGCGAAAGGAGCCAACAATTAAATACAGAATATTATATGATTCTGTCTATGAGAAATATACAGACTAGACAGATCTATATAGAGAAAAGTTAAATAAGTGCTTGCCTAGTGTAGGAGGGGTATGACTACTAATGGCTATGAATTTGTCTTTGAGAGATGTTGAAAATGTTCTAAGATTTGATTATTTGGATTGTTACTTAACTCGATAAGTTTTCCTTTGTTTTTATTTTTTAAATTTATTTTTGTTAAAATACATTAGAAATGCAATATTATTTTAGTTTTTTAAGTGTGGGAACAATTGGATATCCATTTGCGAAAAATTTGACACCTACATCGCATCATATAAATAAATTAACTTTAAGTGTATTAGAAGCCTAAATTTGAAAGGAATTTTGCTACAAAGCTTCTATAAGATTGTATAAGAGAATACCTTTTTACCTTCGAGTTTGAAAAAAGACATCTTAAAGAGAGCTCAAAAAGCAATATCCATAATAGAAAGGTTGATAAAGGATATGTTAAAATTAGAAACGTCTGTGGATCGAATGAAATGAAGTGAATGAAAAATAGGCCACATAATACTTGAAACATATAAAGAAACAAAAAAATTGTATCCTGAACAGATAGAACACTCTCATAAATAGATTAAAAAAAAAAAAAAAAAAAAAAAACCCGGTCAAAAAAGAGCAAAAACTTGAATAGGAACTTTGCAAATGAGGACTCAAAATTGTTAATAAACATGTGAAAATGTGATCAATTTCAGTAGTAATCAGGCAAGTGAAAATTCAAACTACAATGAGATAACAAACACATTCACCAGTTACCAGAATGCCAAAATAATAATAATAACAATAATAATAATAATAATAATAATAATAAAGACAATATTGTGTGCTGGCAAAGAAGGGGAGCCATCGAAAGTCTAATAAACTATTGGCAAAAATGTAAATTATATACTTCTGAATCAACAATTCTACTTTTAGGTATACATTCAATAGAATGTATAAACATGGCTACGAAGAGATATGCATAAAATATCAATGTCAATACAATTGTATTAGACCCAAACTGAAACAACTCCAACTGTCTATCAATAGCAAAACATAAAAATGCATCAATTTAGGGTACATTAATTAACATAGATGAATATTTTAAATATATTGTTGAGATAAAGAAGAAAATCAGAAAATAATAGTGATGATTCCATTATACAAGCTTCAAAAATTTATAAAATTAAACTATGGTATTTAAGAATGCATAATTAGGTAGTAAAGTATAATGAAAGTGAGGAACTCATTGCCATGAAAATCAAACGGTTTCATCTAGAAAAGAGGGAAGAATTTTAATTGAGAAGGGACATGTGGAGGGTTTCTGAGGTGCTGGCACTGTTTTATTTCTTGTTCTATGTGATAGTAGCACAATAGCTTATTTAATAGCAAACCATCGATGTTTAATGCATTTTTTTCCTAGTTGTATATTCTATTTCCCAATTTAAAAAAGCTTAAAAGAAAAACAAAAAACCTAAACTTGCTTTTGACCACTTAGTTGACTCTGGAAAATAAGATGACAATTAGTTGTGAAATATATGCATGCATAAAAAGTTATTTTCATATATAGAATTTCTACATTAATTAAACTACTATGTACAGTCTTTTTTGAGTAGCGATTTATTTGTGACTATTTTGCAATAAAAGTCCCGAACAAAAATTTATTTAAGTAGTTAATATGCATTTTTCTCGTGTCACACCTCTCTCCGTGTAATAAATTAGATGAGATTCTCAACTACCAAAACTACATTAAGATTCTAGTCCATATCAAGAGGATTGATTTAGGAGAGACTTAGAGAATTAATGACCTGCAGTTGTTGTGCATATTAAATATGGGCTATTCTATTAGAAAATAAAGTAGGCAAATTGTTGCAGAGACATCGGGAAGAAAGTAAAACCCTGCTCTTTTCTTCAGTATGTCAATACCATGTATCTGAAGAAAGCAGTTTGATGAGAGCTTCATCTGTTTGAAATCAACATATGGCTTATATTAAAAGTAAAAACTCCTGCCAACTAAATAGTTACATTATTAAAAACCTGATTTAACTAATTGTGCTATGTAGTGTAGATATCTGAGTGCCGTATAAGTACTAAGTTGTTAAATTTAGATTAAATGGTCATTTACAGGGTCCCTGCTCTTTTCCAAACTTTATATCTATACTCTTTAATTCTTACAACTTTTATGATGGGACTTTTACAGCAAAGAAAAGGAAATTCAAAGAGATTAAATAAATCAACTGAGGTTACACAGCTAGTAAATGTTAGTACAGTTTGGAGAGAAGTATCTTAACTCCTGTTTGAATAATTTTTCATTATTGTATCTTACTGAAACGGACAAATAATCAGTAAATCTGAGTGGCTTAAAATAACAAATGTTCATATTTTATTACACAATCCAACATTTTGGAGGCCAGTTTCAGGAATGGGAGTTGTACGTTCATAGTCATTAGGGGACCCAGGTGTCTTCCAGCTCCTATCTCTCCAATGTAATGACATCTTCCACTGGATTCTTTGGCATCTCTCCAGCATATGAAGGATGAGAAAGACCAAGTGTTCTGTGAAAAAGTTTGAAATTTTACATTTGGAAATGGCCTGCATATCTCTTGTCCATATTCCATTGTCCAGAACTTGTCACCTGGCCTCACCTTACTTGCAATAAGGCTGAGAAATGAAATTTTACTACACTCCTACAAAGAAGAGAGAAGGATTTTATGAGTTCCTATTTATTACTATAAGGCCTCTTTCTCAGGACTGTGGCCAGCCACATGTGGGTAATGCTTCATTGATTGTCGATTTTGCATGTTTGATATTTTACCATGCACACTTAATTTTATTTTCAATCAATATACTAAATACTCATAGCCCTCATTTTCAGGTCCTTTAGCAAAATGATAGTAGACAATACTTATGTGGCTCATACTACACTTCCTCAGTTTTTTACAATTATTAACTAGTTTTGGCTTCCTACGGGGAACCATTGATGTCTTTTGTAGATTATGAACCTTGTCTAACTGTCATATTTCTAATAAGTTCAATAAGGAACAACTGGATTTTTACTCTACTTAGTTGGCAGCCCATTAATCCTTTTCTATATTTCTCTTTGCCATAGACTATGTACTTCCCCACCGTTTACATATTGTTACTTACTCATTTATTTTAACTTTTTACATATTTTATGAAGGTATAATTCAAACCTTTAAAAAATAATATGATATGTAATGACACATTTACTTTATATGATGTATAATGACACATTAACTTTATTCAGGTAAATTATGGGCAAGTTTTAGAATTGGTTCTTTTCTTATTAAGTCAATTTTGCCAACCTTATAAAGTCAGTTATTAAAGCATCTGTTGAACAATTACTAAGGAAAATTACCTATGTTGAGTGTTACTCTGAAAAGTAACTACTCTAATTCACTTACTATTCTGCTGCTTTGATCCAAAGTACTTCATAAATATTTAGACAAAAAAAAAAAAAAGGGGAATGCTTAATATTTTTCAGTGATATTGATCAATAAATAAGATAGATTTAGATTTAACTAATTCCAAAGTTATTAAGCAAAGTAGTCTTTTACATAGAGTACACTAGCCAGAAACTCTTCTCTCATGAGACTTTGTTAAATATGTGGAGAGGCGCAGAGATAATAGCAGAGAGGGGTGAGAAAAATGGCAGATATCCAGGGGGAAGTGGAATGAGGGTAGCAAAGATTCTTTTTTTAGGAGGCCAGGAGCTAAATTTGTATCTGATTAGATAGAAGATAGGGCCAGACTTAGCCCAGGTGAGGTTATACAGTCAGGAGCAAAGGGCAATGTCAAAAACTAATTTTTGTTTGTTTGTTTCACAATTTTAACTGAAGGGTTGACTTTATATTTCTCATGTATGCAATATGAAAATGTTTTCATCATTAATATGTTAATTTGATAAAATCATATTCCAACTTTAAAGGTGTTCTTAATTTACTTATAAACCTGAAGCAGGCTGTTTGTCCACAGAGTAAAGATGAAGCTTCTTATTTTAGAAATAACAACTCTCCAGATTCGGTCCCACCAGCCTCTTGCACCTTGATAACTCGGTTAATCTGAGTTTCTCATTCTATAGCCAAGATAAATTACTTACTCTTCTTCCCACTGATCTTCTTTCCTATGGTTGTGCCTCATTTGCTATTTCCTCATCCTAGCATAACTTCTCTCTTCCCCCACCTCCAAATGTCTAAAAGCTGTCTGTTTTTCAAGACCAAACCTAAATGCCATGTCCCTGAAACCTCCCTCATCTGCCTTGGCTGGAATGAGAGTTTCTCCTTTGGACTCTGTAACATTTGATCTGCATCTCTGTTAAGGCTTTCTACTTTATTAATTTAGATTCATATATAACTCATAGTACATGTACTATATATTTAATGATGAATACATGATTTTCAAATTGAGTTACATGAAGCATTATTAAACTGTGAGACTGATATATTTTGAAAAAGAATTCTATGATTATTTACCTTGAGAAATTATACTTTTCCTTAGTTTATTTTTCTTGGAACCCTAAGACATTCAAGGAGATATTTAATATATAAATCTTTGAAAATTTGTTTAACTACAGAATTAATAATTTTTAATAAAAATTCTTTGATCTTACAGTATATTGGTGTTCTGTGAAGTACACTTAATACTCATGTCCAATGGGTACTGGTTTTCCCACTTCCTCAGCTCAGTGGAATATCTTTAGTTAGCCCTGTTAAATCCCATCTTCCCTACTTGCAGGGATTTATTCCTTCCTATCACTGCCATTTCTCATGGCTCCATCTTTTATCCTGTGTTTTGAAAAGGAGGTTTGTCCACATGGAAAGGATATGTTGATGGAGGCTGGGGGTATGAGCAACCAGAGCGATTAAAGATCTATATGCTGCAGTTGGTTGGCAGTCTTCGTCAACTTGCAAGAACAACTAATTTGACTCCTTGTCACAAGGACTGCACAGTGTTTATCTACATAAAGACATGAGGTTCTCAAAAAGCTTAATAGCTCTGCTGGCTCACTGGGGCTGGTTAGTAACTGCGCTCGTGAAGCAGAGCTCAGAAGGCTGTCTTTATTGAGTCCATTTCAGTGTGTGCGGTCCTTGGCTTCATTCTCATTGAATTGTATCATTATATCGTCTTTCCTTTGTTCTCCTTTGAGAAAATACTCATGTCCAATGGACATTGCTTTTAGTACTGCCTCAGCTCAGTGGAACATCCCCCTGAAGTAATTAGTATAAAAAGTCTAACTGGCTATATTGGCAAGGTGGGGGATGGTCAGAACAGGGTTTTAGGATGCTGGGAAGATTGGAAGGGGTAGCAGGAGAAAATGGTTAATACAAAATATTATCTTAGCACACTGATATACATGGACTATCCCCTTACCAGCTGATAAATTCCTTGAGATTTGTCCTTGGTAATGTGCGGTCCATAGTACTTAGCAAAGAGAATTAGATACTAATGAATATTTTGTTAAAATAGTATGAAGTTTTTAAGACATTAATTGTGTAGAGAGTTTCCCAACCACTTCTGATCATTTTAGTAGGGTTATTAGTTTCCAGCCCACAATAGGTGGTAGGGGGTTCTTGTTCTAAAGGAGGTTAAAGATTCTGCCTCATGGAAAGCCAATACTGGCTTCAGACAAAAAGGCATGTGTCAGTTCCACAGACAGACAGACATCCTTAGTAGAGGGCACATTCTGCAAAGGACTAGAGTGTAAATCATTATTTAACATATCCTATGATATTAAAAGAGAAGTGCAGATTTCCTCTCTCTAAATTGTAATTTTGACTCAATGTCCTTCAATCACTTATTGCGAAAAGAGATTAACAGTCTATTTAATCATCCATCAGGAAAAAATACTTTAAAGCTGTTACAAAATGACTCTCCAGAAAGGCCACATGATTTTCTTGCAGTGATTTGAAATTGTTTGCTAATGACCGATTATGCTCCTTTTTGATAAAAGCACTGCTGGTGGCAATGGCTTTATGTGTGAGCACAATTAAGACTCATGTTTCATTCTTGCTTCATTCTCCATAACCACATACTTGAAGACAACCCTTCTGCACTTCTGTCTACTCGTGGCATTTCTTGATGCCGTTAAGCTTAATTTTTAGTAATAAACCTTTCCATTTATATGATATTTAACATTTTTGAGATTCTTAACACCTGTGTGACACATCAAATTTGTGATAGCCTTAAGAGGTAAAGAGAGCCTGAACTGGGTTTCTAATTGCACATTAGCTACACATGGCAAATAGCATTTGTCATTTAGTTTGTGATAAGGCTTATTCTGTAACCCTATACTGCCTTTATTTCCTTGAACTTATACTTTAACATAACCATAGACTATCTTCCATCTGTGACACTTGCCTCTTTCCATACTCAGTTTGCCTCACTATCACACAGTTACTTGAATTTGGCTGCCAACCACTCTCCACAGACATCCTTTTCATAGAATTGGTTGGGATGAACATTCTATGGTCCTTGAAATTTGTCTAAAATTTATGTTTTCTATGTCTTTTTTTTTTAAATGAGTTTTGATTTTACACAGCAGCATCTTTCATCGGGATATGATTTTCCAGAAGTATTGGAAGATGAAAACAGTACCAGATATAACTTGGAGTATTTGCTGAGCAAGTTGACAGCATTTGTCCGTATTGTTCCCTGCTACCCTGCTCTACACATAGCATATACTCAATAAGTAGGAGAAATTAAGATATTGTTATTTCTAAGTTGATTTGCATTGTCAATGCCTCATTTGACTCTAAACGATTTAATTGGTCATTGAATTATTGGAACGTAGTAGGCCCTCAATTAATGCTTCAGGAATAAATGATGCTAATAAGTATCCAAATGTTGGCTGCAACAACAAGTGAGTAATAATTTGAATTGCTCTAATTGTGTGGTTTATTTTCATAAAATTTTGAGAAGCTGGCTTGGGGATATTGAGAACTGTTCCACATTTATGGATTAATTTCAATTTCTGTTTCTCCTTTGTGTATGTTCTATTTCAAATTCTTCTCTTTCTAAGGCCCCCGCTCTGTACCTTCATGGGGTGGTGGTGGGGGGGGTATTTTATATTTTATTTTCTATTCCCCTTTCCCCCTCAATATTGCTTTTTGTACCTTTCATCATCAAATCGCTTTCTCTCAACTCTCCTATTTCTTGAGCAGCATGTTTTCTCTTTGCCTTGCAGCACACAAAATCATTTAGAAAATATGTTCCTGCCTCAAATCCATTTTGCTACCTGCTAATGCATCAGTAGACCTGAATCACTTCTTCTAGCTTGTTGATCAGCACTGGAATATACAGGTACCTCTCAGCACATCTTGTACTAAATGACATTAAACTATGTTTGTCTCTCCACCGGACTGTGAAATCGTCAAAGGAGAGAGACATGGTATATTTATGTATATACCCATACCTGATGGTGAGTGACTGCTGGAATATCAGCCCAATAAACACTGGTGGAATTCTATCTCTAGTCTTCTCATCTTTGCAAATGACTGTTGACTTGAACAACATCTGAATAAACACAATAAAGATGTATATAGTGTGAATGTCTCTTTTTTGCCAATGCCTTTTAATTAAAATATTAGTAATTCTTACTTTAGACTGAAAACATGAATAAAGAAATGGAACAATTTTGACAATCATCTGCCATTTCCGAGTGTCTGAAAGCAAAATTATCATGACTTTATCAGTTTTAGTATGGATATTATTAGAGACAAGTTGAAAACAACTTTTTTCCCTAACTGATTTTTCTAAATAATGATTTTATTTCACCTTCCCCTAAAAATTCAAATGCTATGCATGAAGATAAAATGAATTACCCTATAAAACTGCCCTACAAAGTTTAGCTGCTTGCAATGTTATATATAAATTTTTTAAAAAATTTTATACATTCAAGCCAAAAGTTTTATCATCATGTGTAAGATGACAATGATGTGATTCCAGGTTCAAGTCATAGTTTTTTATTAGTAATACATACAAACTATGTATAAAAAATTTTTATGTTAGAGTCATACAGATCCAGATCTGAAGATCACTATTCAGATTAAACAGACTAAAAATAAAACATTTGAGAAATTTTTCTAAACCAGCTTTAGACACAGAATGAATAGGGATACATTACTTTACTAGAGCTGTCAAACAAACACCACAGAATGGAGATTTAAACAACAGAAATTTATTTTCCCGCAATTCTGGAAGCCAGAATCTGGATCAAGGTGTTGGTAGGGTTGATTTCTTCTGAGCCTTCTCTTCCTAACATGTAGATAGACTTACCCTTCTGGTAACTTCACATGATCTCCCTTCTGTGCATGTTCTCTTCTTAAAAGAATACCAGTAAGAATGTATTGGGACACACCCTAATTACTTCATTTTACCTCTTTAAAGACCATATCTCCAAATACAGTCAAATTTTCCAGTACTAAGAGTCAAGATTTCATCATAAGAATTTTTGGAGGATACAATTTTGTCTTCAACAAAGAATATAAAATATCTCCAGAAGCATATCTTCCTGAGGTAGGGCTGATTGTACAGTCCATGTGTAAATGAAGAGATTCTGGGCAAAGTCATTTCCAGTGGACTGTCTTATGATGACACCTTCATTACAAGAAGAAATTGAAAAAGATCCAGTGTGAATTTTAACACAAAGAAGAAAAATATTCTTTACAGTCTCTCAGTACATCATTATAAAAGAAAATGCACATATATACATATTTTTTAAGCAGAGAGGTTGTTGTTCTTTGAGTCCTACCTTGAGAACTTTAATACAATTTTAAGTTACTCTCAAAATGAACTTCAAGTTCTATCTACAATTTAATTTCAACTTTAAATCATTAATTAGAACTTTTTTGATCATCTTTTATTTTCTGTTACCAAACTTAGTTTTCAAAGTAAAACTTTTTCTATTCTTAATCATTATACAGACATAAAAAAATTTTTGAGACTTGTCACTTTGTGTCAACATTTTTATTAAATGTATCTTCTTTTTTTTTTCTGCTATAGTCTAATGACCTCGTTAGTGTCTTTTAATGAAGCATTCAAAGATACAGGGATCAGTCAATCAACACATTTGGTGTGTTCTACTCTGTGCTAGAAAATTATGCTCAGAAGGAGAATTAGAGGATCCCACTCTGTGCTGAACACTGCTATTGTTGTCTTATAATACAGAGAAAACTATTATGATACTCATTTTCTAGATGAGAGGCCTGGTCACATGGCACAAATGACACATGTAAGATCAAACCACTATGTCCCATGAGCTAATGTTCAAACCCAAGCTTTCACTGACAACAACATTTCTGCATTCTAATATGCCATACAGTATTTTTCTCATAATGATGAAATAGGGAAGGCAATAATATTATAGAAGTCTCTGATCTTAATGTAGTAATCCTTAGAAGGCTCTCTGAAATACATATAATTATCATCATTTTACAAATAAATAATTTTCACTTTAGAGAGGTGAATAATCTTATAATGAATAGCACAAGTGTTGAAAGAGAATGTGAAACAAACCTCAAGACTTTCAGGGGTCTTCTCAGTTAAAGACATCAACCTTGCTATTAAGGAGTTTTAAATTAATTAGATAGTTGCAAAACTATCAGACTAGGGGGAAAACAAATCCATACTTACACCCAAATGTTGTTCTGGGAAAATGAATATGTTCAAAGAGGACATAACCCCAGAGAGGATTTTTAATAGGTTTATAACTTTTTCCCTTGAGCCTGTCTGAAGTAACCTAAATTTTAGTCTTCACTGAGTCACTAACCCAATCACTTTGAACTAATTCATTTATATGCAATCAAATAATAAATATCTTATAACCTGAAATCCCAATACCCAAAGTGTTCATGGGAACCAGTCATTACTGAGGAGACCAAAAGCTTAAAGGAAACTTATTAAGTGCTCTAGTAAAGTAATGGAGAGCCTGGAGAATCTGTGCATGAGGAGAGATTTGGGAAATAGGTGGGAACAATGAAGAGAAAAAGGAAGAAATCAAGGAGGAGCAAGAGAAACAAGCTACTATGGAAGGCAATTAGAGCAAAATAAAACAAATGGAGAGAGCACAAGAGAAAATGAGTCAATCCTGAGACTGCAAGGCTAGAAGAAATGGTAAGTGGCATGAGGGAAAGAGGAAAGCTAATGAGAAAGAATTTATTAAAACAGCTCAGCACTATGTGGAATTGAATAACTCTCTTCATATATTGCTTGTCAGTATATCCAAGGCAAAGTGAATAGATACATGACTGCAGAATTTGCATTTCCCAATGAAGGGGAGAAAAGTAATCGTAAGCCTTCCCAGAGAGGAGTGTTTATACATATAGATGAAATGTATACATACAGATTTTTGATAATTTGAGTAAATAAAATAATATTTGAAATTTTAAGGAAAGAACAGACACAAATACAGATGTAAAAGTTATATCTAAGCCTATATCTTCAATAGATAAATACATTGGCAATCACTGCCAGACAAAATTATTTCAACCTGCACATCATGATTTTTTTCAGAATATATACTGCTAAATGGACAGATTTCATGAGAAAGTTAATCTCTCTTATAGGAACTGTTAAAGAGTTTTCTATATCATTATATTAATAAAAATAAATTATGTTCACTGGTAACCAGAGATTACAATTTTTATATGATAAAGTATCAAATAGAGCTTAGAGAAGGTTTTGCTGCTAGTGTGATGTTTGGAAAAAAGGATGCCTGTAATAAAAAGTAATTGTTTCTTTACTCATGAGATGTGAAAAAGTTAAAATTAAAGGTAGGTTGAAGGAGGACAAAGTTGGAGAACTCACACTATCTGATTTCAAGACTTAATATAAAGCTACAGTAATCAAAAAAGTGGGATATTGAAGAAAGATCAGATGGTTAGATCAATGGAACAGAAGAGAACTCAGAAATAGAGTCAACTGATCTTTGACAAAGGAGCAAAAGAATGGAGCAAAGGTAGTCTCTTCAACAAATGGTTCTGAAACAACTGGACATCCACACGCAAAAAAACAAATCTAGTCGCAGACTTTACACCCTTCATAAAATTAACTCAAAATCAATCATAGACCTAAATGTAAAACATAAAACTGTAAAACTCTTAGAAAATGACATAAGAGAAAACCTTGGGTGTGGTGAAACCTTTTTAGGTGCAACATAAAAGACAAGGCCTATGAAGGATTGATAACCTGACCTATATTTAAAAAAATAAATAAAACAAACAAATAAACAAACAAACAAAAACTTTGCTCTGTAAAAGACAATTTTAAGAGAACGAGAAGATAAGCCACAGATTGGAAGAGAACGTTCACAAAAGACACATCTGATAAAGGGCTGTTATCTAAAAAACATAAAGATCTCTTCAAACTCAACAATAAGAAAACTAACAATCCTATTAAAAAATGGGGCCAGGACTTTGAGAGATACCTTACTAAAGAATATATACAGATGACAAATAGGCATGTAAAAAGATGCTCCACATCATAAGTCACCAGGAATTGTTAATCAAAACAACAGTGAGATACAGCTACACACCTATTAGAATGGCCCACATCTGGAGCACTGAAAACTTCAAATTCTGGCGAGGATGTGGAGCACAAGGAACTCTCATATTTTATTGTTGGGAATACAAAATTTTACAACCACTGTAGAAGGCAATTTGGCTTTTATTTTTCTACAAAACTAAATATAGTCTTACCATACAATATAATAATTGCTCTTGGTATTAACTGAAAGGAGTTAAAAACATTTGTTCACACAGGAAGCTGTACATGAATGTTCATGTGAAAGAAACCAATCTACAAAGTCTTCGCACTGTATGATTTTAATACATGACTTTTTAGAATAGGCAAATTATGAAGGCAATAAAAAGTAAGTGGTTTCCAAGGACGAGAAAGGAGAGATGAGAGTTGAATAGATAGAGCACAGAAGATTGTTAAGGCAATAAAAATATTCTGCGTGGTTTTATAACAATAATACCTTATATAATATTATAATAATGAATATATGTCACTATACATTTGTTGAAACCCATTAAATATACAACACTAATAATGAATTCTAAGGTAAACTATGAACTTAGGTGATTATGATGTGTTGATGTAGGTTCATTTTTTGGGAAAAGATGTACCATTCTGGTGAGTGATGTTGACAATAGGGGAGGTGATGCACGTGCAGGGTCTGGAGTATATGAGAAATCTTTGTACCTCCCTCCCTCTCCATTTTGTTGTAAAATTAAAACTACTTTAAAAAATAAATTCTGAAAATTTAAAGATAGGAGTCCAAACATCAGAATAGCCTCAGGAACATATTTATCCAGATATTAAGATATTATGAAGATTTTCATATCAAATGTAGTTTTAAAAATAAAAGTGTACATTCTTCTAGAAATATAATTTTTTCTCTTACCTTATCATTAATTTTTGTTCATAAGCAAAAATAATTTTATTAAATTTACAGATTTAAAGAAATATAAGTTTCTGATGGTTAGGACATTGTCACGAATAACACTAAAAATAATATCTCTAATTTATTGAGTACTGAGTATATGTTAACACAACTTTTTATACATTATTCCTTTTAATTTTTTTCTCAGTGCTTTGAGGATGAATTTATCATCCTTATTTTTAGGATGAGGAATTTGATACTTAAAAATGTTAAATAATACGCTTGGGTGACACAAACGGCAAGTGGAACAACTTGGACTGCAGCTGGGGAATCAACTCTGTATTGCATGTGCTAAACCACCACACTCTACAGTCTTCATCTATAATATACTTTTGAATGTATTTGTATATCCTCTCTATTTGTAATAAAAGATTTGGATTTTTAGAGATCATCTAGCATATTGGTGATGGACACTGCCAATTTATGAACAATGAAAAAAGAGTACAACAAAGGCGGTCAAGTTAAAAGGTCATGTTACACAGAGTATGTACATAAATCCCTCATATTTTAGTAAAGGCAAAGATATTCCAATAGAAAATTGTGCCCACTAAATGTTAAATGGTTGAAAAATATGTTAGAGTGAAGGGAAGGTCACAAGTAGACATTTTTGTTGTTGTTGATCCCAACCTCAAACTCATTCCAGCAGTAACACTGTTGCTTTGCCCCTTCTATAGATAATTGCCTTCTAGTTCTAAAAGAAGAGTCAGCAGCAAAGGAGTTTCTCTTTTACAAAATCTGTCCTACCTGTGAAGAAATTTTAAAACATCCTCAGCAATCTCATTATCCAGTCACAGAGTCCACCATGCAGTATAAACTGATTAGATCATGTAGGGGCCCTTTTTAACACCCTCCTCCCCCATCACCTAGTACAGTGCCGTAAGTATAATAGATCCTTAATAAATTCTCATTCATTTGATCAAGATATCTTTCATACGGCAACAGGAAAAAAAGCCAAGTCAATTTAATAGCTCATATGAATTTTATAAAGAACTAGAAAAAACTGAATTGATGTAAAAGACTTTGGAAAAAGAAAAAAAAAGACACCAATAATTCTAATTCCTTCCATTAGCAAACATTATGCATGCAGAGGCTTATAAAATATTTGGTTTTGTTTTGCTTTTTGATTTTCACTCTCTAGATTTTTTTGAAATTCAAATGCCATGTGAAGAAGTTTTAAGTATCTGCTAGATGTCTGAGATATGGGGTCCTAATTTATCCTATTACCCCAATTGAATGCCAGACATGTGGGTGAGGCCATCTGAGATCCCCTTTTGAGCCCAGGTGAAATGAGGCTGGCACATCTTAAGGCATCATTTGCTATTCAGCTGTTTTATAGTAACAGAGTTAGCACTGTAGACATGTATCCATTTTTTAAATTTTTCATCACAATATTATTCAAAGGAATATTCATTGATCAAGTGAATAATGAAGAATTTTACTAATGTATTAAAAGAGGTCCCATAAAATGAACAAGATAATGACCAAATTAACTGAAATGAGTATTTTAAATAATTAACAATGTTTATTCATATATACTCCTAGCTTACTGAGCATAAAAGTCTACCTGCTTGTAAGAAGAATGATATCCCTTTATGATATCCCACATTACTAATTTGCGCTGGAAATTATAAATGCTATAGAAGGGAAACTGTATGTAGTCAATCAAGAAATACTGGTTAGTCCCCACTATTCTCTCTACAAGCATAAGTTCTTGTGTTCTTGTCCATTTCTGTATCACTTGGCCATTGTGAAGCAAAACCAGGATCTTCAAACCCAGGCAATGTATACTTCTAACCTAGTCTTCAAGGTAGTAGTGAACCTGGGATATTAGGAGAAGTACACTTGACCAGAAATCAATATACTTGGTCTTAATCTCAAAGCTTTCAGTAAGTAATTGAATGATTCTAGATTTGGCATCTAATTTTCGTGCCCCTGCATTTTTTTTCACTCACAGTTTGAGAGGTAAGAAGTTGCTTTCCTAGTTTCATGGAGTGATATGACAATGAAATTTAGCATTTTAGAGCTGAACAGCATAGATAAAGTTTATTAACTGCAAAAATAGATATTTCATTTTCTATACTTAAGAGAAGATTTGGATTGGCTTTTTCTATTTTAGCTTTTTCTATCAGGAAAGTAAACTATAGCAACCATATGGATTTAACACTCAAATAAGTTTTATATTTTCTCCTTTCTTCTACTTGGCTTTTCATTATAATTCATATTTTTCCAGATCTTAATTTTTAGATTTTTTCTTTTTATTTTAGGTGTTTTTGTTTATTTTATTATATGCATTATTTATAAATGACTCCAAATCTTTTTATGAAAAAATATAGTAAATAAAATTTTAAAACGAACATGCATATAACACATGCTTTTTGCAGGAGAAAGAATAGACTATATGCCTGATACGGCTTTAAGATACTCTGAACTATCTGGTCAGTTTTTGGATTTTAGTAGTCATTATATATACTAAAGCAATTTTTTGCTTTCAGTGTATGTGCTATGGACTATTAATGTGCTATGGAGGCACTCTGGTGTCTCTCTGAGTTGCTTTTAACAAAGAATATTCCCCAGACAACAGTAACATAATATCCAAAGGTTTCATAATCTTTATAATTCTATTTATTCATAGCCTCAGTCACTCAATTACTCCCCATGCTTTATTAAATTTTTCTCATCAATTGAACTTATTAGTTATAGATGATAGATAGATAGATAGATAGATAGATAGATAGATAGATAGATATAGATAGATGGATGGATAGATAGATAGGTAGATTGATGATAGGTAATCTGTCAATATGGCTCCAAGCAGATTCAATATAATAAATTAGAGCAAATGTACAAAGGGATTATAAATTTTTGGAATCAAAATGGCATACAGGGAAACTTAAGCTGCTTCTAGATATTAGAGGGAAAATACTTGCTAGAAATTGGAGACAATGGGCTGCAGTTTTTTCTATCATTCCAGCCAAATGCCAGGTACATAAATTAGGCATGTTACCCATCATCAATGGTCAAACGGGCCTCTTATCCTCTATATAGTGAGTTTTAATTTTGAAGTCAAAAACAATTATTTTCTAAGATCTTTAAGTCTGTGAATACAGAACCATCCACAAAATACACAGGTAATATTGGTTCTATTTCTAATGTAGCTGATCAAATGCAAAGTAAAAGTAATGTGAACTAAGCAAAACCCATTTGAGAATGGCAGTGACACCAACATCACGAAAATAAGCATCTATTATCATCACTGCATCTATTACTTAAACAAGTAAATGTTTAAAGTACTTGACTCATTTCACTTTTTAAATACGTTTTGTGTACTTCCTTGATATTTTATGTAACTTGGCACATTTTGTATACTCTCTTGTTATTTTATATAATTGTATTTAGTGAAAATTCAGTCTTTGGAAAGGTCCTTAAATAATATTACTCATCGATGACTGACTATAGCACTTATAATCCAAATGAATATTACACTGTAGGGTTTTCCCCCCCTTTTCATGAGAAACTTATTTATTTTTTAATAGAACGTTTTCATTAATTTTATCTGGCTTATTTCATTGTGTATGTATTTCATGCAGTTAAAACTAAACTCTGCCCTCCTAGACAATGCTCACCAAATTATATATGACAGTGCTGGTGTAGTTCCTCGTTGGCATGCTACAACCTGCTTCGTTAATGAATATTTTTAAGCTTCTTTGAAGTCTTGAATATGAAAATAGAATAAAAATGTGATTACTGTCACTATAGCACTGCCAAATTTGTTAATGAGGCAATATTCTTTATTTTGTCTTAGGCCAAATTTGATGGTTGTTTTGCAAACAACACAAAGCAATGATTAATGCACGTAAGCTAAGCTCCTCAGCTTTATGTTGTGGATGCTTTTTATGTAGATTTATTCAACATTTTCCCCTTAGTGTTTGGGAGGAATCAAATTTCATAGCTTCGACTATTTCACATGTTCAGTACAGATCCTAAAAGTAGGTAAAATGGAGGTGAAAAAGCTCCTCAGGGAATAAGTATACTCTCTTATATGTTGTCCTAAAATACTTTTTTCAATGACATTTGTCATCTAAACTGGGTTTGCTGAAATCCTGAAATCCCGTTATATACAATAAGTTTTGTCTTTATTAGTGCTAAATTCTCTAAGTTACAGAGCATGGTCTCTTCTGCCTAACTTAAAAGATTCTGACATCCCCAAATTCTACAGAAAAGCTCATGGACAGCACAGGAAACTCCTGCCAGTGAGAAGATATAGTCACTATATTTTACAACCTTTTACATCAAATTATTTAAAAGTCCTCTTGCATTAGTTACCTCTGAAATCAATTATAAATTTCATTTTTTGTTTTGTTTTGTTTTTGGTCAAGTATTTCAGTTACCACAAAGACACCTACCCATGGAAGTATATTTTACAATATTTAGAATCATGTTTAATTTTATTTCTTACTATAATTTCAACTTTTCAATTTACACTTCAAAATTATTTGAGAATTATGCAAACTGTTTGTTTTTTTAGTGAGAAAACATTATATTTTAAATGTAAACATACTAACTTATTTCAATCCCTAATATTCCTCTGAGACTGCTAAGTTGAATAGTTTTAAGAGTTTAGATAAATTGGTCAGATAGGTTTATAATAGAGTGCTAAAGGGAACTGAGGTTATCTGTGAGACGATGACAGTAATAATGTTAATAAGGGCAGGCAGTTTATTGAGCAGAAAACTAGTGAAATAACAAAAACATTAATCATTGCTAGATAGCAAATTCTTTGAGGACGGGGACCAGAGCTTATAAAACATTTACCTCACATGCCCTGCCTATACTATGGTTAAGTGGTCAGTAAATATATGTGAACTTTGGTTTCATGGTCAGAGAGAAGTAGAAAAAGAGTCATGTCAAAAAAAGTGATAAAACAATTTGCCTATAAAGTCATCTACTATTTGAATCATCTTTCAAAACCAAAGTATATAAATAATTCAGTAATCTAGACAGGAAAATTATTTGCCAAACTGCCACTAAATCCTGGGAAAAAGAATAATGCACTTTCCTGATAAATCTTGTTTCTTCCACATGGAAATATCAGGCATATATGATATGAATGAAGGACTAGTTAGCCAAATACATTTTGTTTTTAAGAAAATGGGTATAGTCTATGGCCATGCCACCCTGAACAAGCCCAATCCTATCTGATCTTGGAAACTAAGTAGAGTTGGGCTTGGTTAGTACTTGAATGAGAGACCATCTAAGAACACCAGGTGTTGTAGGTGTAAAAATTTTGAAAAAAAGAATTATAAGCAATAAGGTCCTTACAATCTGTGAGATCAACCAAGGATTGCCTCACCTAAAAAAAAAAAAAAAAAAGAAAGAAAAGAAAAAGAAAGTAGGTATACAATGGATTAATTAATTTAATTTAAATGTCATAAAACTCTAATTAGGTCAGTAAAACTCCCATTAGGTTAGTTAAATGATTGAGCTATATGTAACAGTACTGATCATGGCCCAATCACACTTGTTTTGTTGTTGTTGTTTATTTTATTTTATTTTATTTTATTTTATTTTATTTTATTTATTTTATTCTATTTTATTCTATTTTATTTTATTTTATTTTATTTTATTTTATTTTATTTTATTTTATTTTATTTTATTTTAAATACTGTCCGACTTCTTATTTTGTTAAACTGGAATTGAGGCCTTGGGCCTGGGGCCCAAGGATGTTAGGAAGCATCTGTAGCCTGGGTTTAATGTCTCGTGCAAACATCAGGAAGATCCAAGGCTAACGGTCCAAAACCAAACTCTCAATTATATGGACTAGTTAAAGAAATGAATCGAAGATTTGGGACTCACTAGGTCTGAGAAATGAGGGGTGTCAGTGTCTGTGTCAGCATTAAGAGGTTCAGAGCAAGCAGAAAGAAAGCTAGATCTGGAAGAATTTCATGAATCAGAATATCAGACACTTGTAATGCTTTGTATACATGGCAATACTGTGGTCATAAGGAGAGAGGAGAATAAAGCAAACCCATATAGTTAAATGAGGGTATTGATGGTACTTACTCAACTTACCCAAAGACTTATTGTAGAAATCAAAGAACAAAGGATATGCAAATGCATCTTTTAAACACAGAAACATAGCATATAAACATACAGGTTTCCTCCCCCCACTCAGAATTATTCAGACAAAATTATACTGGGTTCTTAAAGCTAGAGTTGTGTTTTTGAAAATGTATCATTCTTAAAGTTGTCTATGTTTAAACTAGAAAATTTCTGATGCTGATTCTCTTAAGGTTTGCAGTTATAAACATTAAGTACATCATACATATGTTAGGCAGGTTGATTTTACATGTGACTTAGTCATTTCTTGCTCTAACAATTTTAAAGGCACTATTGCTCTTCCCTCCCTCATTCTCAATGGCAAAGACAGCCAGCCGTTCAACATAGTAAAATTATATAACAGCCTCTGTCTGGAGTATAATTTTAGTCTAACCAGTAGTCTATTATCATAATCATGTTCCCCATGGGATCTAAATTCCATGTTCTCTATGAGATCTCAAATCATTGACATTATTAAAATACATTCAATATTTTTAATTCTATATGACCTCAACTTCTTTCATATACTATGAGTTTTATAAATTGTTTTTAACAGGTGAATTTTGTATTTTCCTCTTTAAGACCCTTCATTTAAGCAAACAAAAGGAAAATACAAGTGGGCCAAAACCTATCTTTGTCGATAAAAAGATTTCTACTGTCTCTCTTCATCCAAATACTTTTAACTCTGGGCCTATTAAAAAAAATAGTTGAAGAAAATGCATTTAATACAGGAAAGATAAAATTTGGCTTGCATCTCATGATTACTTAAAGAATGTAGGCAGAAAGCATTAACAAGTGGGTAGGCTAGGAAAAACAAAATAGTTTAAAACTGAGGCAAATTAAACAGCCTCTTTTCCCATCTAAATGTAGAAGCTGGCCCTCACTTCTACAGTGTTCATGCCTTATGGGATTATAAACTCAGCATAATCAAAATATCTCATGTTTCAAGAGAAAGCAGAAATCCAGATTACCCTGTAGAAATTAATATTTTAAATAGTGCAGCATAACCTTATGACTAAGGAGAACATGACTGTAAAATCAGTTTTCTTGGGTTCGAATCCCAATAACACTACTGACTTACTATCTGTCCCTCAGTTTTATTATTAAAAATGGGGTAATAATAGGATAATAACATTCTATTATAGGGATACTCTATGTACTAAATGAGTTAATATTTGTAAAACATTAAAAAATGACTGACACATAGTAAGCACTGTATAATGCTTACAACATTTTGTAAATCAAAATGTTGATCAAACTTTAAAATGCAGAGTAAAGACATCATCGTATCAAACAAACGAAGTATAGTTATAAATTTTGTTTAGGCTACATGATATGAGTTTTGAACCTCTGATTTAGGGGAACATAACTAACCTGGTACCTGGGAGGGGGGAAATAATCTTATCCTGTGTTGCTTCAGATGAGATGGAACTGAGATTAGTGAGTAGAAGTTAGAGGAAAGTCTAATTTGAGTCAGGAGCTACTTTCTACCAATTAGATGTGTCTAAAAGTAGAATGAACTGCCTAAAAACTAGTGAGTTCCCTGTCACTGAATGTGGCTCAAGCAGAAACTATAAGATAAATTATCTTTTGGAGATGTGATACAATTTCTGCAGTGGGTAAGCCTTTAGAAAAATGAACTGTAAAATGTTTTCCAACCCTAAAGTCGTGAATCTAAGATGACAAATACCAGAGGATCCTGGCAAATAGAATGCACAGCAACTGGAAACACTGCTGGCCCTATCAATAACCCACAAGCAATAGTCAGTTACAGCAATGATCAAGGAGGCTGAGGGGAAGGAGGTAGCAAAGGATAACTGTAGGCGTTTTTTAAGACTCAATGAAGGTCCACTGTGGGGGTATGGAAAACCCATAGCCCCAAAATGTTACTGATATCAGAACCAGGTGCACAGTCAAAGGAGGGGGGAAATAGAGCAAAATGACCAGAAGGGCAACTTGCCAAATAATGCCAACAACCTCTTTTTGTCCTTCTCTTTAGCCTGTACTTATAAGATAGCTATGGCTCTGTAGCGCCCTGAAGAGGCTGCTTGGTTTCTGACAATTATAAATCTTTTCTCTCAAGTGGAAATTGATGGTGGGTGAATGGAAGGTAGATTGGGGTGATAGAGAATTGGCAGAATGTCACCAAGATGAATGGTCAACCACAATTTTGCCAAGGGCAAGTACTACATCTTGTCTTCATTAAGAGGTGAAGTAATCTATTTGTATATACATTCCCCTATCCCTTCCCCTACACACACACAGAAAGTGGAGAACCATACTAGAGATAAAGTTTTATCTGTCTAATTTTTGGAGTTGACTTTAGCAAGGCCAGTCCTTTCTGAATAGCCTTTTCTACCAATGCAGCTATTAAAAAGGAGACAATTTTTAAAGTCGATTAATCTACTTTTACTCTGACATGTCTGATATGTTTTAATTTCAAATACAAATTTTTTGAGTTTACCGAAGGTTCAATTTTCAAAGATTAGGTACCAACTCTAGTGGATTTTATTAAATAAATATATTACTAGATGATATTTCCTATTATTTATCTATCATTTTCCTGAAAATTTTATAAAATTTCTTATTCTAAAACAATACTCGTAACTTTTCTAAATTTTATAGAATTTTAGAACTTGGAGAATTTTAAAGACTCAGCCCATGTTTAGAGATAAAAAAGGTGAAAGCCAGAGAAAGAGCTAGCCCAAATTATAATGGCTAGTAAGAATTTGACCTTGAATTTTCCAATTCTCAGTCTAGTAACCTCTCTATGCCACAATAGCAACAAAAATTTCTCTAATGACTCACACATTAGCTGAGCTTCCAGTAAAGTCTACAACTTTGAATTTAGTGTTGAGAATACAGAAGAGTAGCTTCCTGCCCCCAAGATTTGTCCAAGCTAAAAGGTGAAACTGAATAGTCTTCAAAGGAATTAATAAGATATGTTAAGAGTGGTTACCATAGTCTGTTGAATAGAAAAGAATTCTGGGATGGGCTAGATTTAAATTACAAAGTGATGAGTTGCAAATAATTATGTAATGTAAAAAGACAAAAAAGAGATATTATGACCTTTCGATCTTCCCTATTTTCAACAATTGGTATGTAATAGTCATTGTATTCTTATTCTACAAACATCCAACAATTTCTTGAGCACTTGCTCTGTTTAATGTGCACTGTTCAGTGAAGTGGGAGTATAGAGAACAACAACAAATAGATAGGTCTCTGTTCTTTTGGAACTTTATTTCAGTGGAGAGGAAGATAGACGACTGCCATATAAATAATTAAGCAGGAAAAAACAATAAAGATAAGCATCATGCCGAGCATACAAATGCAGTGATAAAGTAGAATGACTAAATAACTACATTATTTTGATGGTCAAGAAAGCTCACTTTGAGAAAGCAATCTTTAAGTACCAAAACATAATGAGGAGTCAGCCATGCAGAGATCAATGGAGAGCATTCTGGCATAGACGCAGGCTGGGACAAATATCCTAATGTGTGTATGAGTTTGGCATGTTGATAAACATAAAGCTGATGGAGCTGAGTGCAGGAGGTAAGATGAAAGCAGAGATATGTTAAGATGGATAAGTCGTCAGGGAAAAGATTTTAAAGGGCCTTTTGAGCCAGGGTAAGATGTTTGGATTTTATTATTAATGTGGGGATAGTTGTGTGTATATGTTTGTATAGGATGGGTGTTGGTGGGAGATTTTGTGTTTTAACCAAGAGAATGATAAGACCTTTTAAAAGATCACTCTGGTATATAGTGGATGTAATTAATGTGAGATGAAAATCTTGAGAGCCAGAGAGGCTGGTTAAGAGCAAGAGAAGAGGGCAATTTTGTCTAGAGCAGTGGTTCTCAGTGGGAGGGAAGGAAGAGTATCGCCCCCCAGAAGATATTTTCAATGTCTGGAGACATTTTCAATAATCATAACTAGGAAACTGAAGGTTGCTACCAACATCTAGTGAGTAGAGGCCCAGGCTGCTGGTCAACATTCTACAGTGCACAGAACAGCCCCCACAAAAAGAATTATCTAGTGTTAACAGGCACAACTTTGTGGATTTATGACCTGTGCAATCTCTTGGGTCCCAGCTCACAGGTAGAAGATAGCTGTCACTCCCTTAAAGTTCTTAATAATTTTATCTTGAACTTGATTTGTGAGTGAATTCCATTGGGACAATGAAGTATGCCTGTAAGTAGAGGCAATATGTGCAAAAGGCATGCCCTTCATTCTTTGCTGGCCCATGGACACACAGGTTTGCCATACGTGATGAGCACAGAGTTCCAGTGGATCCGCAAGCTGTGGAATTTTAGTAATACTCAAAATGAGTACAAGGCAGTCATATTACATCTCTGATTGAGTAAGCAGATTCTGAGAGCTTCAAGTGAGGACACTTTCTTTTGAAACTGTTTTCAATGCAGAAAGAAGGCAATGACTTTAGTCTAAACAATATGCGTGACAAAGGAAACTTAAATACCCTCTTTTACTCATGTTACTCTCCTGCATCAGCAAAAAACTTATTTGCAAACAAAATTGAAGGACACTGAAAGGAATATAAGACAACCATTCCCCCCCCTCTTTTCTTATTCAGAATTAATTTAGATTGTGTGCATATCAAGAAGGGAAATAAAAGTAGTTGATATAGTTTTATGCAGCATTTTCACTGTTCTGATAACAAAATACATATGCATGCATAGGCTGTGAAATAGTAATTGTGTAATTTGGAAGATTCTTCAAGTGAGTTAAATATTCTTATATTTGCATTTAAAACTGGCATTAAACAATATAAAGACAAATGGCAAAATTCATGCTAATAATTTAACATTTTAATTTTTTCTTTACTAGAAAGACATTGAATAGAAAATTAACATCATAACAAAAAAAGAGATACTACAGAAAAAAGAAAAAAGTTTTATACTTTAATATCTTTAATGTGACATTTTTCCTGCATTTTGAACAAAAGATCCCAAGTTTTCATTTTGCACCAGGCCCTGTAAATTATGTAGCTTATTCCTGCTCCAAACATCAATAATGTCTAGGTTGAGAATTCTTGTTCTAGGGAGTGTCAGGGAAGATGAAGAAAAGTGAACAGAGACAAGATTTGTTCTGGAATTAAAGTTAACTGGACTTCCCTAAAAAGGCAATGAGCAAAGGTAAGAGACCAAGGATAGATAGCATGGGGCTTAAACAGCTGGCAAAATAGAAGGAAATCATGTGATGATGTATATCAATGAATTTAATCATTGTGACGGTGATATAAAATGTATGTAATTTTTCTTATTTTATGAAGGATGAAACTGGTTGTCCCAAATGCTAAAGCTAATAAAGGTCAAACCCAGAGTTAAAATCCAAAGCCTTTGGAGTTCACAGAGAGTAAGTCGTGCTGGCGACTTTGTCTCCCAAAATTAGAGGGAAGCAGCAGGCTGATGAGGCTCACCTACAAATCATGAAGCAAATTGCAAATGGAAGCCAGTGAAACAGAGCAAAGAACTTCATTTCTTTTCTGCTCTCTTGTGTGGATTTTCCTGCTCTGCTGGTGATGTCAGTAATGAATATTCCTTTCAATGTGTCTTGTCAATTCATCTGTCTCCCAATGTTGCATAATATCTTAGAGCATAGTTATAGAAATTGAGAAATATGAGTGTATAAAACAGAAAGTATTTGCTATGGCTTTTCATTATATTATGTTCTGTATTTTATATCATTCATATTTTTCTTTATAAACTCCTTGTCAAATATTTGAACAGTCATTTACTTTATCTGTAGTTTGCAATACTGAATATAGTATCAAAAACCTAAAAAAAATCAACGTTCTACTCTATAAAAATTCAAAGCATATAAATATATTAGAATTTGTAAAAATTCATTCTAAAATGTCATATCCCATTAGACATACAATGATGCTGAACTTTACAGCTTTAAAAATTTCCTTGTCTATTTTTTCTTATTTACACATATATCTATTTGAAAATAATTGACATTCTAATTAAAGTATCTCTTTAAATTATACATGAATCCCTTCTACTAGAAACAATAAAACAGCATATGACATAGAAATGTATTTATGCCAGAGATTTCAGTAATTCAATTGTGCAGTAATGAATGTTTCATTATTTAACTTATGCTAATTTCTTAACTGTCTCCACCTGCTTATTTAGATAACCAGAGCGTGAATTTTTCTCTGAATATTTGGATCAATTTCTAGTAAACTTAGCTGCCTTACTCATTTTTGTCTTCTCAAACTTTGTTTTTTCTCATCAAGCACATTGCTGAAAATTTGGGCTGAACTTATTAGTTTCTCAAAAGAGCTTTCACTGTCCCAGAAGGCAAAGTAAGATTTATTCCAAGTCAGAGCTGAAATAAAGATATTAGTTTTAGTTGTGCAATAAGCTGAAGAAAAAAATTCTAGCAACTTGCATATGGTACTCACTATGCTATGTTGTAATTTATTCATTTATGTGTCTGCTCTCCCATTAGGGTATGAGGTTTTACTTGAGTAAGTACTGTCTCACGCCTCTCTGCTGCTTTTCGTTTATAACACACTGCTTCAATAGGGCTTCAATAAATATCTGGTAAATGAATGAAGACTGAAGAAAAGTATTATATCACTGGCATAAATAACTCCCAAACCTTTGATACTTAATTCTGACTCGGGGTCATTGAGATTAAAATGAATTAAAGGAAAACTACAAAATTAAAATTTATATCACAGAGCCACTCGTTCTAACAATGCTTTCATAGAAGACTTAAGATCCAGATTATAGACTAGTTATGCCTCAATGTTTTTGTTTTTGTTACTGTTGTTTTATAAAGATGTGACTTTGGGGACTGTTTGATCTGGCATATCTGAATAGTAAAGAAACCACCTGCCTCCTCTCCAGTAATACAAGGCGAGGTTAGTAATTTCTCTTTTGGAGTCCAAATGTCCAAGTTCAAAAGCTTGCTTCTCCATTTACAAGCTAGGTTGCAGCAGACAAGTTAACAATACAAAGCCTCAATTTTCTTCTGCAAAATGTAGACAATAATAAAATATATATCATAGAGGTATGTGGTTTCCAAAATTTAAAAATAAGTATTGAATACAGTTCTAGAAATATACTAAAAACTTAGTAAATATTAACTCTTTTTAGGTTAGTGTTATGAGTTAGCTTTTTTTTACCTTTCAAGTTTCAAAGTGAACTCTACCCTCTTTATTGGATCTTTCTTAGAACTTTTCCAACTACTTTAATTTATCCTTTTCCTGAATTATAAAGCTCATTTTGATTTCAAAGGACTTGGGGAATCTTAGAATTTTCACAACATCTTGAATTTTTTTTGTAATCGTTTCACTAGTGTTAAGTCATGTTTCTTCAACGTTCTTTCCATATTGTAAGGAATGATGGAATTTTTTCCCAAAGGAGTTCATGGCAGTAACTTCTAACATCCAAAAAGGGCAAGAGGTAGGTGAGGTGAGGTGATTATTTCTCATGGTCCAAGATGGAAAGCTAGAGGGTAGATACCAGCCTTCTTCTAGGGAGCACCAATGACCATAACTAGGGAAGCCATATATTTATCATCTTTCATGAGTCAATAAATTAAAGACAAAGTAAAGCATATGAGTACTGCTTAAATTAAAAAGAAAAGAAAAATAAAGACTAAAAGAAATGAAAAGGGAAGTAGATATTACTGACATTCATTTTTTAATCTGATGCTACAGGAATGCTGCCTCTACTTCTGAGAGTTCACAATCATTTAATCAACAAGTTCTAAAAGAAACCTAAGTAAGCTGTGCTAGATGCTTCATTACAGCCCCTCCCCCCCCACTATATGTTCATGGAAATATCCAGATGGATGTCCTATGGTAAAAGAAAGGTATTTAAAACAAACATTTTATCTGAGATAAAAATTCACTTTCCATTAGTTCTGAGAGTTAATAAATATGTTACATTATCCCTAAGATCTCTTTATCTGACCATTGAAATCCATTTTTTGGAAAAATGGAGACCTATCCTCTGTTGTGATAATTATCAAAATCTCATATTTTCTTCAGATTCTGTAACACTCACACCTGGGTAGATATCTTCACCTTTAATTGTCTCATTAGACTTTTGTATATTTTATACAGTTAAGAGATTTTTTCCTACTTTCCTACTTTCTGCAGTTTCTATTGCTCAAACAATAGATTTTTTTTTTCCTACTTGAAATACTCTGTTGCCATATGGAGTAAATTTTTTAAACTACACACACTCGAGATATTCTCATCCCCACCTGGAATCACTGTGTGTGCTCTATGCTAAAATAGAAAATAGAATTCATTGAAGGTTTACTCTGGGTCAAGTATATATTCAATGTTTTTCATTCATTATACCATTTACTTCTCACATACACACACACACAAAAACTATGAGGAGGCATTATTATTATTATTATCATTTTATTATAAAGAAAATAGGCTTTAAGAAGCTTGCCCAAGGTCACTTTTTAATAAGGCATAACTGGATATTAAACCAAACTTAGCTATTATGCTAAGGACAAAAAGCATGTGTTAAGGATGACAATGTTCTTTGTTGAAAATCATGTCTAGATCAGAGGACGAACCAGGAAGCAACAAGTTTGAATTAAGATTCACTCAGATTACTACAAACATCAGGTATGAATTTAATTTTGACTGCTCTTAGATAATTGTGACTTTCTCTTTGTTTCTTCTCCTATAATTAAAAACCTTCGAATAGCTGTATACTTTGGAAGGAAGTGGGGAGAAGTTGTGAAAGACTACATTTTCCTTCTGTAGTTAGATAAATGCATGTAGATCACTCTCTAAAAGCAATAGGTATAGGTCCAAAAAAGTCAGGTCAGTTTTTGATATGTGTGAAAATATAAAAATAAATAAGACCTGTAAGTGGGAGGAGAGAATAGCCTGTGTGGTGATCTGGAGACTACTTGGGACACTGCAAATGCACCTGAATGTGAGAAACCAGCAGGAAGTTCTTGGGGCTCTGCCTTATCTCACCCTTTCCTTCTCCAATCCCCACCAACTGTCTCCCCCAATCAGGATTAGGCTCCCATATTATCATAAGTGTAGTCTATTTTCATATTTATCATACACCATACGATAATTGCCCATGTATTAGTCAGTGTTATGGACTTCATTGTGTCTTCCAAAAATTCATACGCAGAAGTCCTAATTCCCAGTACTTCAGAAAGTGACTGTGTTTAGGGATAGGGTTTTTAAAGAGGTAATTAAGTTAAAATGAGATCACTGGGATTGATTCTAATCCAATGACTGGTGTTCTTATGAGAAGAGGAAGTCTGGACATAGGCAGGAACAGAGAGAAGACCATGTAAGGGCACAAGGAGAAGATGGCCATCTACAAATCAAAGAGAAGGGGCCTCAGAAGAACCCAATCCTACTGACATATTGATTTGCGCTTCTCTCCTCTAGAATTGTGAGAAAATAGATGTCTGTTGTTTAAGCCTCACAGTCTATGGTACTTTGTTATGGTAGCCCTCACAAACTAACACAGTTGGTCCCCGTCACCAGACTTGGAGCATTTCCAGGAAAAGAACAAAGACTCTTATCTATCATTCACCAATCAACTAGTACAGGCTCTAGAAATTGATTCTTACATATTTGTTGAATAAATTATTGAATAAATATCACAAATATTACTGCATCCTCTTCCACCACTACCAGCTAGTGAACCTACAGAAATAGCTAGTTATCAGCCCTGGAACTTCGTAATTTTCTGCTCATTACTTTTTTTTCCCCACTCTTTCTCTTCTTTTCTTTTCTTTAGATGTAAAAACAGTTTCCTACAGTGGAAAAGATAGGGTAACTGCTGGCTCACAAAGACTAAAGAATTCTTAAGTTTGTATTTGACAGCTTCTCCACATATGATTGTAGGGTCTTACATAAAACAACTTGGAAAAGTCTCAACAACACTGCAGGAATATGATGAGCAATTCTGCTTTAGAAAGATGAGGAAATTATACCTTACAGTAGAAGATGTAATGGAAGATCCAATTTATAGTAAAATTTGATGTCTATATATTGCCAATGCTGATTAAAACCAACCATATTTAATAATTGGTTCTTTTATGTTGTGTTTATTATGGGCCACATAATTTTTGTGGTGTTTTATATTTGTGAATGTAATTTTCACAGCCCTTAGAAAATTACAACCATTATTTCTATTTTATAAGTACAAGGAGGATACATGACTTACTCAAGTCCATATAGCTAGCAAGGGTTGAAACCAGCATTAAAACCCAGGTATTTGGGCTCAAGAGTCTATGTTTTCACTGCTTCATCTTATGCATATGTTTGTTATAGCTGGTCCTGCTTATCAATTAAGGCAGGGGTCCCTAACTCCCAAGTCCATGGACCAGTACCATCTGTGGCCTATTAGGAACTGGGCTGCACAGCAGGAAGTGAGCAGCGGGCAAGTGAAGCTACATCTGTATTTGCAGCCACTCCCCAGAGCTGGCATCACTACCTCAACTCCTCTTCATATCATCAGGCATTAGATTAGTTTTCATAGGAGCACTAGTCTCTGGTGCTAAAAAGATTGGGGACCACTGGGTTAAGGAAAATATGCTTGCATTCCAAATTACGAATGGAATATATATCTCATAGTCTAATAGAAGCCTAAACTCATTCTTATTGCATATACTGATTTTATAACTAAAGCACAATGTTCCTTTTAAGCTGTCAATTGATAATCCTTCTCACATAAAATAAAACTAACTCCTAAATCCAATAAATATAACAGCATCTTTCATTTGCTGAGTGCTCTCTTCAGGGCAGACATTGATCTCGATCTCTTCACGAATTCTCTTCTTTAAACTCCCCAGACCTGTGAGGTAGGCATTATTATTTTTCCAGTTTTGCAGTTGAGGAAACAGAGAGGCTCAGATAGACTAAGTTAACCAAATCACACAGCTCTGGTTGATCCTAAAACTCATGATCATAAACACTGCACAAGACTCATTTAGAAATTCTTTTTAGTTTACATTCATTTTAAAGTTTGAGTCCAAGATCAAGTTCCCCTGAAATTTCTGTCAGATTCAGATGTAAGTTCCCTACCTTCCAGATCTACCCTAAATCCTAGGAATCAACCCAACTTAACTTAATATGAAGTTAGGAGTTCAGTCATTCATCTGACCATACTAAGACTGTGCGTATGGCTTATTCCTTGTCTCTTGGTGTTGGCTTCATGACTCCTAGGTGGTGAACTAACCATTTCTAGCATTCCTTCATGAGCTGAAGTGAAAGTAAAGGCTGTACAATGGGGAAAATAAAATCACCCTTGGAGAATTAAACTACAAATCAACACTTTATGAATGAGGTCACAATTACCCTAAGATATAATGTCTTTTTTACAAAAATCTCTTAAAAATTTCATGGCCCCAAGGCTAACACTGTTTAACTGTGGCCACCCAAAGTCTCTATATTTTCAATCAAGTGGCTATCAGAAAAATGGGAATAGTAAGTAGGTAGGGACAAACCTGGTAATGTGCAAGCAAGGCTCTGAGAGAAGAGGTCCTAATCAAAGACTCACCTGTATGGTCTAGGTAGCAAGTAGTTCTATGGATAAACACACCAGGCTATAAGACCTTAAGCTCCTTGAATATTTAAATAAAAATAAATTCATCTTTTTTTTAATTGAAATATAAATGACGTACAACATCATATTAGTTTCAGGTGTACAACACGATTAGATATTTGTATATATTGTGAAATGATCACTACAATAAGTCTGGTTAGCATCATGCCTACCTTACAGGTCTGGGGTACTGTACATAGCACCGAATATTTTCCTTGTGAAAAAGCACTTTTAAGATTTACTCTATCAGCTACTTTCAAATATGCAATACAGTATTATTAACTCTACTCACCATGCTATTGTTACCACATTATATCCTTATAACTTATTTATTTTAAAACTGGAAATTTGTATCTTTTGACTCCCTTTATCAATTTTGTCCACACTCCATTCTGGCAACCACTGATCTTTTCTCCATAGTATAAGCACACTCTTTCTTTTAGAGTCCACATATAAGTGAGGTTATATATTATTTCTCTTTCTCCCTCTGACTTATATCATTTAGCATAATTCCTTCAAGGTCCATACAAACTGTCACAAATGGTAACATTTTATTCTTTTATATCATTGAAGAACATTCCATTGTGCGCATGTGTATGTCACAATTTCTTTATCCATTCATTTATTAATGAACATTTAGGTTGTTTTCATATGTTGGTTATTATAAATAATGGTGCAATGAACATGGGGTTGCATATATCTTTTCGAGTTAATGTTTTAATTTTCTTCAGATAAATACCCGGAAGTAGAATTACTAGATCATATGGTAGTTCTACTTTTAATTTTTGGAGAAACTTCCATACTGTTTTTCATAGTAGCTTCACCAATTTATATTCCCATCTACAGTGCACAAAGGTTCCCTTTTCTTTACACCTTCATCAACACTTGTTAGCTCTTTTTGATAATAGTCATTGTAACAGGTGTGGGGTGATGTCTCATTGTGGTTTAATTTGCATTTCCCTGATGATTAGTGATGTTGAGCATCTTTTCATATTCTTGTTGACCATCTGTGTGTCTTTGGAAAAATGTCTTTTTAGATCTCCTGCCCATTTTTTAACTGGATTATTCTGTGTTTTTGCTTTTTGCTATTAAGTTATGTGATATATATAGTCATCTCATCTGATACAGGGTTTATATATATGTATATATATATATAAACCCTGTATCAGAGATATGATTTGCAAATATTTTGTCCCATTTAATAGATTGCCTTTTCATTTTACTGATGATTTCCTTTGTTGTGCTTTTTAGTTTGATGTAGTTCCATTTATTTTTGCTTTTGATTTCAAATCCAGAAAATTATCACTAAGGTCACTGTAAAGAAGCTTACTGCCCATGTTTTCTTCTAGGAATGTTATGGTTTCAGAACTTGCATTCAAGTCTTTAACCCATTTTGAGTTGATTTTCTTTGTATGATATGAGATCATAATCTAGTTTCATGTTTTACAAAATGCAGTTTAGTTTTCCCAGCACCATTTATTAAAAGAGACTAATTTTTTTTTTTATATTGTATGTTTTTGGCTCCTTTGTCATAAGTTAATTGACTATATATATGTTGGTTTCTTTCTGGGCTCTCTATTCTGTTCCACTGATATATGTGTCTGTCTTTATGTCAATATCACACTTTTTGATTATTATAGTTTTGTAATATAGTTTGAAATCAGGGACCATGATGCTTCTAGCTTTGTTCTTCTTTCTCAAGATTACTTTGGCTATTCAGGGTATTTTTTGGTTGTATAAAGTTTTTATAATTGTTTTCTCTATTTCTAGTGAAAATGTCACTGGAATTTTGATAGGGATTGCATTGAATCTGTAGATCGCTTTGGATAATATAGACATTTTAACAATATTAATTTTTCCAATCAATGAGCATGGAATATATTTTCATTTTTTTGTGTGTCTTCTTCAATTTCTTTCATCAATGTCCTATAGTTGTAGAGTATAAGCCTTTTATCTCCTCAGAAAATTTATTCCTAGGTATTTTAATCTTTTTGATACCATTAGAAATAGAATTGTTTCTTAATTTCTATTTCCTGTAGTTTGTTATTAGTGTATAAAAACAACAGAGTTCTGTATATTGATTTTTGCATTATGTAAATTTACTGAACTTGTTTTTTAGTTCTACCAGTTTTTTGGTGAAATATTTAAAGTTTTCTGTATGCAGAATTATGTCATCTGAAAATAGTGACAATTTTACCTCTTACTTTACAATTTGGATAATTTTTGTCTTCTTTTCTTACCTAATAATGGTGGTTAGGACTTTCAATACTACATTGAACAAAAGTAGTGAGAGTGGGCATTCTTGTTTTGTTTCTGATCTTAGAGAAAAAAAGCTTTCAGTTTTTCACTATTGAGTATGATATTAGCTGTAGGTTTGCCATATGCAGCCTTTATTATATTGAGGTACTTTCTCTCTATATCTACTTTGTTGAGAGTTTTTAACATAAATGAATATCGTATTTTGTCAAAAGTTTTTTATACATCTATTGAGATGACTATGTAATTTTTATCTTTCACTTTGTTAATATGGTGTATTATGGTGATTGATTTGTGGATGTTGAAGCATATTTGCATCTCCAAAATAAATCTCACTTGCTCATTCTGTGTGATCTTTTTAAATACAGTATTGAATTTAGTTTGCTAATGTTTTATTGATAATTTTTGCATCTACGTTTATCAGATATATTGGTCTTTAATTTTCCTTTCTTGTCATGTTCTTATAATATGAGTTTGGAAGTATTCCCTTCTCTTCTATTTTTTAGAAGAATTTGAAAAGATTGGTATTCTTTTTTTTTTTTTTTTTTTTTGTATGTTCGATAACTTCACCAGTGCAGCCATGTGGTTTGGACTTTTTGATTTTAGGGAGTTTTTAAATTATTGATTCAATCTCCTGACTACCAATTGGTTAATCAGATTTTCTTTTTCCCCCTTTTTCTTTAATTTTAATGATTCAGTCATGAAAGGTTTATGTTTCTAGTAATTTATCCATTTCTTCTAGGTTATCCAATTTTCTGAGATATATTTGTTCATAATAGTCTCATGATTCTTTTTATTTCTGTAGTATCAGTTGAAATATCTCCTCTTTCATTTCTAATTTTATTTGAGCCCTCTCACTCTCTCTCTTTTTTTTTTTTTTCCTTTTGGTGAGTCTATGCATAAATATTTACAAATGTCGTATTCTCACATTATATTGATCCTTTCTTTTTATTATGTAATGCCATTCCTTGTCTCTTATTACAGTCTTTGCCATAAGGTATATTTTGTCTGATATAAGTATAGCTATCCTAGCTTTCCTTTGGTTCTCATTTTTACAGAATAATTTTTTCATCCCTTTACTTTCAGTCTGTGTATGTCTTTACACTTGAAGTGTCATGTAGGCAGCATATAGGTGTGTCTTTTTTTTTTTTTCCGTTTAGGCACTGAATATTTCTGAATAACTTAGTCTATTTACATTTAAAGTAATTATTGATACTTACGTACTTATTGCTTTTTTGTTAATTATTTTCTGGCTGCTAAGAAGTCCTCTTAACATATAAGGCCAGTTTTGTGGTAATAAACTCCTTTAGCTTTTGCTTATTGAAAAACTCTTAATTCTTCTACCTGGATCTCAGGGACTACAACAAAAAGATATCTCTCACCAAACTACTAATCCCGGGGCACTGCACAGACTTTAAACTAAAGCACATTCACAGCCCTTCTATAAAAGGGACCTGTTTTCTAGCCTTGGAGCTTTGGCTTTTGCAGCAGGCTTAAGGTTTGGTACATGTCTAGAGGCTACAGAGATGCTCTCAGGGAATGTAGGCCAGAGGATGTTATCTTTGCACTCTCCCATTCCCTTACTACAGCTGGCCAGTGCCTCCCAGAAAGGGAGTCTTGTGTCTGGTCTCACAATTTTTTTCATCTGCTTACCAGGAGAAACTTCCAGATTGCCTCACTATGGAAGACAGAAAGGCATATATTTGCAATCCCATAGGACTGGACACATTTACATTCATTAAAAAGCTGATACCTGAAGCTCTGGCTTCCAATCAGGCTAAATCTAGGTGCTGACTGAGATTCTCCCATTTGGGATACTGACTGGTCTTAGCACACTTTCAACTACTGTGAGATATTAAAAATAAAAAAGAGTTGCTTGGATGAGTATAAAGTTTTAAGAGAAAAACCAAGACTTAGAGCTAGGTTGAAAAATAAGTTTCATCTTCCACAAATGGTCGGTATTCAAGACTATAAGATGTGGGTACTTCATTTAATGCACAGCAACTAACACAGACAGTTAAGCAAAATGAAGAAACAAATATATTTCAAGCATATGAACATAACAAAATCTCAGGAAAAACCTTTAATGAAAATGGAGGTAAGTAATTTACCTGATAAAGAGTTCACAGTAATGGTCACAAAGATGCTCCTTAAACTTGGGAATAAAATGGATGAATGCAGTGAAAACTTTGACAATGAGATACAAAATATTTAAAAGTTCCAAACAAAAATCAAAGAACTGAAGAATATACTACCTGAACTAAAAAATACACCAGAAGGGTTCAACAGAATTCTAGATGAAGCAGGGAAAAAAAAAAAAAAAAAAATTTTATATATATATATATATATATATATATATATATATATCTTTTTTTTATTGATATATATATCAATAAACTCCAAAACGAGGCAGAGGAACTCAACCAATCAGAGCAGAAAAGAGAAAAAAAGATTTTTTTAAAGTAAAAATAGCAAAAAAACCTTATGGAATGACATCAGGCAAACTAACATTCACATTATAGGAGTCTCAGAAAAAGAAAATAGCAAAAAAGAATAAAAGGGGTGTGGCAGAAAAGTTAATTAATATATAATGGCTGAATTTTTTTCTAACCTGGGGAAGGAAATAGACATCTAGATCCAGAAGGTTCAGAATTTTTTTTATAAGATGAACCCAAAAAGACCCATATCAAGACAAACATAATTAAAATATCAAAAGTTAAAGATAAAGAAATAATTTTAAAAGTAGTAAGAGGAAAATTCTTTTGGCACAATGTATTCAAAGTGATACAAGAAAAAAATTTCAACCAAGAATACTCTATCCAGCAAAGTTATCATTCAGCTGGGAATATGCTTCAGTCTGATGTCTGTGCAGTGTCCTGGGAGTAGTAATCTTGCTGTTTCTCTGATTATTATAGACCCTTGGGATTTAGAAGGGCAAGCCCCTCTGGCCACCAGAGCAAGGTGATTAAAAAATACCTGTAGGTAGCAGCCATAAAAAAAACCAAAAAAAAACAAAAAAAAAAACAAACAAAAAAAACAACCCCCCCCCAAAACAAACAACAACAACAACAAAAAACAAACAAACAAGCAAACAAACAAAAAAAACAGGGTACAAGGAATGAAACCCCCACTGGTATCCAGATCCAGGAAATCAATGGGTATGCCCTGAGTGGAACCTGTAAATATTAAGTTACCAAACTTCAAATCTGGAGTATCACATGAGTATAAGAGCTTCCTTCTGATTAATGCTGGGGCTCTGGAGTGTAGCAGAGGGAGAGCATGAAGATAGTATTCACGCTCTAGGTCTCAGGAAGGCTTTAAAGGCAGCCTTTAGATATGTGTTTAATTGGAAGCCTCTCCCTCAGTATAAAGCTATGATAATAAGCTAATAGGCCTCTTCCACAGTAATATCGATCCCCCTGGTCTGTTGCCTCTTCTTGTGCTCTGTGGGTCATAGATGTTTAAAAGTAGTTTCTGTATTGGTTGCAGTCCTGTGGGTCCTGCTAGCATAAGCCTTGCTAATCACCAAAGCCAGGCAATATAGATGTGTTCCCCAGCATCAACTACAAAAATAAGGGCACCAGACAAAGGTGTAAGCACCTACCTGAAAGATACCAGTGAGCTGGAACAAGGCAGAGAGAGTACAAAGACTGCATCCACTCTTCTCTATTACCTAAAAGCACCTTCACAGCTTCTATAAGTTTGCCAGACCAGAAATCTGTCCCTTGGGTCATAGCTCCTGAGCAAGCAAACAGGTTCTTTCTGAGAAACTGGAGGTGTGTTTCAGTCTACTCTCTGTGTGGTGCCCTGGGAGTGGCAGTCTACCAAGAGCTGTCTCTCCAATTGTGACAGTCCTATGAAACCCAGGAATGAAAGCCATGCTGGCTTCCAGGACTAGGAGATCAAGGGGTGTCCCCTGGGTGGCAACTGCAAACACTCAGTCACCAATGTAAAAACCAGGTCACCAGATGTGTGTAGAAGCTCCCTTCTGGGAGGTACCGGTGCTCTGGAGTGCAGTAGAGGGAGCGCATGAAGATAGTGATCACTGGCTGGAGCAAGGCAGAGGGAGAGTGCAAAAACTGCTCTGCTTATAACAAGAAAAAAAAAAAAAGAGAAAAAAAGTGAAAAGAAGAAGAATAGGAAGAAAAATTTTAAAGGGAAATATAAAAAAGAAAAAAAAAAAAAGATAGTGCCTGGCAGCTTTAACAGCAAGGCAGTAGCAGCGCAGAAAGATGGTGCCCACCAGCCTCCAACCCTTGAGAGTAACCCAGCAGGCCCCTTCCCCTCAGATCAGCTCTCTAAAATTGGAAAATTAATTAGTCTCATTCACATAAAGTCTAGGTGCTTTAAACAACTATTTCTGAGTTGGGCCCTAGGGTGGATAAATCTGTGTGCAGGCGCTTTAAGAACCATTCCTCGGTTCACCAAGCCATGCAGGTCTTTTGCATAAGAGTCCCATTGGTCTTCAAAACAGATGTTTTGGGGACTTATCTCAGGTGCTGGTCTTAAAAGATGGGCTGCCGGATGTGAGGAATGAATACTTTGTTCCTCAGGGAGAAACTCTGAGTTTTGAGTTCCCTCCTGAGTGTGGGTCACTAAGCAAGACTGTGTCTTAGTCTTTCGTACCCACCTCAATGTGGTCTCCCTCTTGTTTGCCTGGTGTGAAGGGGTCATTCCACTAGTCTTTACTTTAGTTGTTTCCCACCCCCACCCCAGAGGATATTGTTTCATATATAACTACAGATATGGTGTGTCTGTGGGAGGAGGTGAATACAGGATATTCCTATGTCACTAGTTTGAACTGGAATTTGTATTCACCCTGTTTAAATGCTGATGAACTTTTGACCATAATTTGGCTTTAATGTATTAGGCCATAGGAGAGAGTATTAACTAGGGGATATATTAGATTCTTCTGATAGTAATCTAACTGCAAATTAACACCTAGACATTCTTGTTTTGAATATCATTTCATGAGAGCTATGTCAACCTGATTCAGAGTTCAGATCTAATCAAGTCTGAGATACTCTCGATAAGATTAAGTTTCTGAGCCTGGGGAGCTGAGGGTCAGATGTGAAGCCTGAGAGAACACAATCTAAGGACCTTTACTGGTGACACATGACCTTTTTTTTTTTTTAAGGATGCTTTCAGCAACATCTTGCTATGCTCTTGGACTTCCTTAGAAGGAAAAAGGGCAATCTATCAGGAAAACCTTATTACCTTCCATGACATAGTATAGGCATAAAAATGGTTTTAGTTTTAGTAAGCTGTAGGCTGGTGCAAAATGAGATATACAGTCATAAATAAATACTCTCAAAGTTTTTGCAAGATCATATTAAGACAGATGCCAAAGCTCATAATTGCAATACACTGCGTATTACTGAAACTTTTCATAAAATCTAATGAGATTCTAACTTATAAGGAACGAGGCATAAGGAAACTTGTAGCGACATAATTAAATGACACTTTCTGCCCAGAGGGCAAAAGAAGCTAAAAAGTATAACTGGTATTTGTGTTTCTAAAAAGAAGGGATGCAGGGAAATGTTATAATCCAATAAGTCTAGTTTTGATTGCATTATCTTTTGAAAACGAGAATACAAATTTTTGAATGAAGGGTTTCAGAAAGGGTAATTAAAAAGCTCCCACTGTTCAAATTGCATTGAATAAGATCATTTAAAAGGTGAGGATCTTCTGTGATGGAAACGAGAAGCAGGAGTGAGCTAAAGACTGTCTAACCTAGGTTTTTAACTATGTGCCTGAACTCCCACAAGAATTGTCGTTTTTTAGACGTGACACCAGGACCTGGAAAACCAATTCACATTGATTTAAGCCAGATGTAAACAAAGATCTTGAAGGAAGCAAAGAAGTTTAATGAGTACTGAGTTTCACCTTTTGTACTTTGCTCATTAATACAGAACATGAAATTCCTCATGGAAATGAATGACGGTAACATGTCGAATAAAGGAGGGAACAGTGCCAACTTCTCCTAACCTAGAGAGCTGCTCAAAGTGGCTATTAACAAGCCAATAAAGACTAAAGCCTGCCCATGTGAATGTGATCATATCTGAGCTGTTAATTAGCCTTATATTTATTTAGGGGAGTCTCCAGTCTTCACTTATAACCAGAGATCAAAGTTAAAGTCCGAGACTTTTAGCATGTTCCCCATTTTTTTAGGTCACATGCAACTAAATGCTGGATGAAAAATTTACTGGAAAAAAACACTCATTCCATTTCTTGCATATGTGACTAAAATATAGGATTTATATTTTGTTCTTCGCTTCATCATTTATTTGTTATGTGAACTTGTGCAAGTTACTCAACATCTCTAAATTTCAACTGCCTTGACTATTTTATTATTATTATTATTATTATTATTATTATTATTATTATTATTTATGGCTACAGCACCTAGTCTTCCTAGGTGGTCTCCCATCTAAGTACTAACCAGACCTAACCCTGCTTAGCTTCTGAGATGAGACATTGGGCTTGTTTAGGGTGGCATGGTTGTAGACCACAGACCATGGCTCCACTGAGGCATGAACCCAGGGCTTTCTGCATGTAAAGCAAACGTGCTAACTGCTACAATATGGAACCACATCCTGCCTTGACTATTACATAGTAGTAAAAATATTTACTTCTTAGAGTTCTTCCGAGAAATAAATAAAAAATAAATAAAGCTTCTAACACATTATCATTAATATTTCATAAAGCTTTGTATTTACTAATAACAATCTGTTTAATCTTTCAACAGGAAACCTAAACAATGCAAATTACATAGTGCTTTTATTGTATTACATATTCCATATATAATTATTTTGCATATAATATATAGAGAATTGGAGCTTATTTTACATGTATAGTAACTTAATAGATACCAATATTTAAAAAGCAAGTACAGGTCCTAGAACAAGAACTCAAAAAATAGTTGTTTTACTTTTCTTTTTTCATTAGCTACCATAGACTTCAAAGGTAAATGAAAATCTAGAATGAAATTAATGATCATTCTTCCTTTGTCATGATTTTTAAGTGTAATTATATTTTGAACAAACAAACATAAAACTTTAAATAAAATAGGTTTTATTTATTAGAACTGGACAGATGTCAAGATTGACTCAGCTCTGGTTGTTTTCCTAATGAATCAGAAAAGACTTGGAATAATGAAGCAGAAATAGGTGTATCAGAGAGTTAATCTTCCTTCCCGTTTCCCCTCCATCATGCCTAAGACAACACCTAGCCAAATGGAATTGCTATTTGGAATAGAACGTGTCCCAGCATCTTCTCTCCCACTTGAATATTAATATGAAGTGATTAATGAACCCGTTGCTCAACATGTTAAATAACAGTGAAGAGATTAAGAATGCCATTCCCATTATTGAGTGCTGCATTTTAAGTCCTAATGTGTAAACTAGACCATTAGTTTTCAGTCAGGCTTCGTAATAGATTTATTTATGAATTTATTTCACCTTTTCTGCAAGCAAATCAGGCAGCAAATATTTATTTATTCATTCTACATAAAGAATTGAAAGCTTTTTCCACCAGTAAATAATAAAGATCTCTGACCCAGAAATTTTATGTAACTGTCATTTTTAGTCTATTTAGTGTGGATAACTAAGATTGTGGGGACTTAATGCGTCTCCTTACTGCTAAGACTTCTTCAGTGAAACTACACTCTCCCAAGATGTGTAAAAACATAGAGGTCTTCAATATGAAAATATCACGTATAATCATAGCATAACTTTAAGAATATCTGTCACTGATTACATAGTATCAGATATTCAGTAACTTCGGCTTACAATTAGAATAGATATAAAAAATGCCCATCCAATTCTCAAGTTTAAGGTAAATTATTGTTCTTGTATATTTTCCCAGATTTTATTATATCTTAGAATGACCTCTCACATTAAAAAGAAATCTTCCTTTTTTATAGAAAAAGAATCTTCTCTCACATTATTCCTTAGGATGAGATGACCAATTGTCTCCCAAGAGGAAACTGTGAGATTTGTTTTGTAACTATTCGGGCAAGAAGTTACCCATAAAAAGTTAATTTAGAGACCTGCTATTTATTTTTCAATTGATATGTATATGGAATCTAATATAAATTAGATGGATTAGGTGTGTTAGATGTCTAGTGATTTTATGAGGTAGCTGAATACTATTGGCGATTTGTCCTTCACTTTTCTACCCTAACTATACAAATAATTAACTTCTTAGAAATAACTGCAGAGAGAAAGCAAGTCGTATTTTGTCCCCTGTAACTATCTCTCTTCCTCTTTTAACAAAACAATCAGCAAGAAGAGTTATATGATTCACAGCTGAAACTGCATTTGCACACACACCACTCTGTGAACTGAGGTCTAAATCATGGATTTTGCTTTTTTCAGCAAGGTATTTCATAGGCCAGACAGCTCTTGTTTTTACATATCTAGTTGACTGCAAACTCCTTGACTCTTCCCAAGTTCTCTTTCACTAAATAAAACAGCACAGGGGTGGGCTCCCTCTCTAGAAGCACAATCTATGGAGTGTCTAGCTGTGATGAGTTCAAGAACAACTATCAGTAGGCTGTTAAGAGCTGGTGGGATTGTGTGCATTCTCTTGATCTCCTTCTCTGTTTCCTTTAATAACTCATGTTTTATTCCTGGACTGTGAGTTACTAATGATGTCCCTACCCTGAGTCTTGATAATTGTAGGGAAAAGATGTGGTTCTCTTGGCCAACATCATATTTTCTGTGCTAGAGCAGTGCCTGGATGAGCACTAAAGAACTGTTTATTCATTGCTGTGTTCACTGCAAATGTCATATTTATGAAGTAAATCTATACTACAAAAGAGTGAAAAATGTAGATTTTATTGGCTTTCATTAGAAAATGAGAGAGAGTATATCTCACAGAATACTGCAAGCAACTTAATAAAACTCTCTATTGGATATTTCTGTTCTATATTTCTCTTTTAGCATTAACTTATCCTTTCTATTTAAGTGCATTTTTTTCTAAAACAGTATTTCCAATATTCTCTAATATCTTAGCATTTTAGCTCTGTCCCCAAATTTCTTGTCCCCTGAGCAAAATAATAGTCCTTCAATTAACTGAACTAACATTTCTTAGAAGACCAATGAACAACCAGCAAATAAGACTGAGACATCCGGGCCCTGTCCCAAGATGTTTATTAAATTATTCATCTACGTTTTTCCCTTAGTGTGCGAAGTACAGGCACAGGATAAGATAGGCATGGGAGAGATTGCACTGCTAAGAAAAATATTTTCTCCTTTTAGTTATACAAAAATGAGTGGGAATGCAAACGTGGTGTCCTTAACCATGGTTATAGCCTTCCAGTATCTAAAGGAGTTTAATTTCACTGCAATTTTGTCCTGTCTTAAGTGAAACAGTAGAGTAGACCATCCTGTCTGTATTTATTGAGGTTATTTCAAGGAAGCAGAATCACTATTCCTGTGACGTTTTGGGTTTATTTTGTTGATTTGGCCTTAGACAATTGTGGGAGGAGCCAGGGAAATAAAAGTCCTGAAAAGGGAGTAAAATCACTAACCAGACCAGTTGATGGTGAACAAGTTGAAGCTTGCAGGGAAAACACATATATTGGGATGAAGTAGTCTATGACAGGTTTTGGTGCTTTGTGGCTGTGTATTAGTAGCCATATGCTTAGTGTCAGACCTGAGATCCATCACTATGGTCAGCAGGGATGATAATTGAGAAGGGGAGCTGGGAGTGGAGAAGGAAAGAGTGAAGATAAACCAGAAAGTGCCAACACCTTCTGCTTGTCTCTGAGCACCACTAATAGGGATCTTCAGAACATGATGGCTGCTGCTAAAACTTTACCTCCTCAGTCTCATGCAACTCTACTTTTGATCAACTCCAACCCTTGAAATAAATGAAATCATACAGAAAAGGGATCCCCAGGAATATAGTTCCCAGAATAACCAAGTTCACAGTAAAACAAACTAGCATACTGCCCCATGAGGAATCAAATTCTCACTAACCTATTCTTTGTCATTTATCCAGGAAGCTAGTCAATTACATTAATTTGAGCATTGGTAGCCATCAAAACAAAGCATATTTGTATTACGGGAACAGATGGAGCACTAAAAATGCCTAGTCAAATGAGGAAACTAAGACAGATATGTGAATTTTAACATGTTCTTTAGATGCTTAGGCATGACCCCTTCCCCACGCGTGTGCTCACACACACACACTCAATCACTTGTAAACCTACCTATTGTGAATTCTACCAGTGTCTTTGACACGTATGAGATGCTTAATTTATGTTTATGAATAACTAGGGAACTACACAATAATTCTATAAAAATGGAGGATTTTTTTGTCTTAAAATAAACATTCTTAACATAAACTAGATTTAAAGAAGTCAGTAAAATAAGAAATTTGTTTACTACAAAGAGTAAATAAACTTTATGCATCATAGCCTGACTTTTGCCAAATATCACTACTTCTTCTACACTGCTCCTGTTGACATAATCTTCAGCCTACATTTCTCCATTTCTACTTTCATCTGAATGGCTGTTTTCGTTTTTTTTTTTTTTTTTTTATAAGTTTCAGATTTATTTCTGATATAGTTTTCTCATTTGTCTTTATCTCACTCCCTACTTTTTTTGTTTTAACTTTTCTGTCTATTCCTTGTGTAACTTCTTTTCCCTTTTATCATTACCCCAAATTCAGATAATCTTTTTTACTGAAAGTTTGATTTCACAGGAGAGGAAAAATCAGTCTGTCTGACAAAAAGGTTGTCAGCATCTGCTTCCCGAGTGTGAGATTTAGTTTTTTTCCACTCTGCTAGCAGACATGTCACCAATATTATATTACACTGTTCTAACATTGAGGGGGAAATAGTAAAATGCAATTCAAGCTTCTTATGAGGGAGAAAAAAATTATTTTTATCTTATAGGAACTGTGAGTTTTTAGACCTTTTGCTATTTTATTTTTTTACTTGGACAGTTGTATGTAATAGCTTTCCAGATGGAGTTGTATCTGCAGAGTCTTAAAAGTCTATTTTGTTTGCCTTTGTTCTTTTGAACTTTGCAATCTATGTCTGGTGATGCTGTCTATAATGCTTTATTGAGAAGAGGAATTTTGAAATGAGTAATAAAATTCTGGCTTTGATGGTCTATGGATTTGTAGGCTTTTTTAAAATTAAAGATTCAAAGGCCATTGGGCCTAAAATGAAAATATTAATCAAACCCTTGGTTTTGTACTACATGCACATAAAGCTATTTAAATATATATATATATATATATATATATATATATATATATATATATATATCAGTTAGTTGTCTTGCTTTTTCTGTGGAGACACAATATTTTTTCTTTCAGAATAACATATTACCAAATAAATGACAACCATCTTTACATTTTTTCCTTAAGCTCTATCTCTAAATACCAAAAAGTAAACTTTCCAGTCTCTTCAGAACAAACTACAGATATCTAGTTCAAGGGCTTATATTATAGATGATTAAAAATAATGACCATAGAAAGGCAGCCATTAAGAAAGGTGCCCAGAGTTACTTGGCCATGTGTGGAAGATCCTACAGTAAGTAAAAAATAAGTTATTAAATTAGATGCTGCATAGTGAAAGGTATCAAATTTGCCAAACTAGGGCCTAAACAAAGCCATCAGCCTCAGAAGTTGGACAAATCAATCTACTAGTTTGTTCATTTAACCTTAGCACATATTTCTATGCATTATTGAGTTGAAATTATTAATCAATTTAGTTCAAGAGTGTTTTTAATAATTGAGTGGAAAATAAATTTGCACTATCATAATGATATTTTATTTTTTGGTAAATCTAATTGGACTTCTTATGTTTGTTTGTTTTGTTACTGGTACATTTCAGTTAATTGAGAACCATATTCTTAACTTTTGTGACAAAAGGCTTTTCAAGTGTTTGGCATAGTTTTCATAGTTTTCATGGACTATTGACTCATAATTTTCAAGGTTAGGTGCCAACATTATGTGTGAGATGGGTGGACTCGAATCCCTGAGTTTTACAGCATCTGCTGTTGCAGACTCTGAGTGCCATGTGGACATGGGACATGGGGAGTTTGGCCGAGGAACATGTGCTAACAAGGGAAGCAGGCAGCCTGTCACTCTCTGGCTTTTGTAGGGCCAGACTCTCTGCAATCCAAGATACAAAGAAATAATGAATTTCAAGTCAGGCACACTCTTTGGACCAGAATATTTTGCCTTTGCAATAAAACATTTACATGCAAACACAACATTGATAAGATGGAGGTGTTATGTTGTAGAGTTTGAAAGCGTGGGCTTTCAATACAGACAGACCTGGGTTTAGTGCCCAAGCTTCTCATGTAGAAAATTTAAAATGAATAAACAAATAAGGAAAAGTAAGAGGAGAACTTTGCTACTATAAGTTTAAGACATCTCAGGAAGAATTTATAAGTCAAATATTGGCTGCCCCTGGGGAGGAGAATCCAGTGGCTCAGAAACAGAATGGGGAGGAATACTTTTCACCCGATACCTTTTATGTACTTTGAATATTAAATAATAAGAATGTATTACCAGAAAAAGGCAAAACAACAGGAAAAAATAAGGATGTAAGCTAAAATAAAAAATATTGTATTTAATATAATAATATTCAATTACTTTGTCACTAAATAATAAACCTTATCTTTTCTGTTTTATTATGCAGCCAAAGTTAAACTTTGAACATTTTATTTGTAGTGCTAAATTTTAGCTTTTTTTAATTAAAAAATAATGGCCAAGATGTTAACAAATAAATCTGTGTCATTAGGTCAAATACATATGCTTATGCAAAAATGTATTTACAAACCATACAAAAAAATCATGTAAGATACAGTTTTAAACAGAAAATGATATGTTATGAAAACAAAATTTCAGCTCTAGCACCAATCATCCTACATCCTAGGGAAAAGTATTTTTTTTCCTGTAATTCTCAATATTTCCATCTAAAAATAGGCTATAGTATTTATTTTTTTGAGTTTTTGTGAAGATAAAAATTGAATAATTTACGTATAGCTTCTAATGCAATGCTTGACTCATGAAAAATACTAAGTAGTGTAACTGGCAGTTGTATTATTTTTAATATTATGATTATATTATAGAGCAAAGAAAGTGGCCAAGATAAGGGCAATTATGGAATCATACAACCACATTTAACCTTAAAGAAATCAAAACCTAAAAAAAAAATTGTTACTTGATTAACTCATGTAGTTTATTCCCCCCTATAAGAGTGAGCAATAGGATTGGATTAAACATGGCAGAGTGAGAGACAACCCCAGATCTCTCCCTTTGAAACAACAACAAATTGAACATCTGAAACTCAATAGAAAACGCCCAAACTGCACACCAGCACGTCTGAGTGTGGGATCTGTGAATAAGAGCTACCACAGGTCAGTATCTTGGGTGCTGAGCAGTGGACTGAAAAAAATAAAGAAGCTGCCTCTTGTAGGCACTGGAGCTACCTGTAGGAGGAGGAGGGAGGGGAGAAGGAGTGGCGAGTTTCCTGAATAGCCCTGTCTGGGAAAGCTGTGAGCTCTCCACAGCTGGCTGGCAGCAGGGCCCAATCTTCAGGGCAGAAGGCAGAGAAGCAGGCAGAAAAACAGTTGATTTTACCAGCCATGGTTGAAAAACTAAGGTTGAGCTGCAGTCCCCATCATTCAATCCAGGGGGTCCTTTCCCCCATACCCGCCAAGATAGAACACCCCAAAGCCCCAGGGAAATCTGGGCAAACACTACTGAAAATGTTGCTGACACTGACAGGAACTGAAACTGAGGGTAGTGAGCATGATTAAACACCTATAAGTAACAACAACAACAAAAAGGCATTATTAAGACCTCAGACTTTACATACAGTGGGGATCCAAAAGGATTAGATGTCATCTACTGGAAACCAAAACAAAAAACAAAAAAACAAAAAACAAAAAACACCCTCTTTGCAACAGGCTAGGGATCATTAAATAATAAATCTTTTTTTTCAAGAAAGAAAAAGCAGAACACACTACCATTAATGCCCAGCTGGAGAAATAATCCATTAAACACCATGAACAACCAAGGTGACAAGGAATCTCAGAAAGATCTCCAGAAAATAAGCTTACACACATAGAAATATGCGACTTAAATGATAGAGAATTCAAGACGGTGCTTCTGAAAAAACTCAATGAGATCTGAAATGAATCATATCAACAATTTCAGGAACTGTAAAAACAACTGGATGAGCAGAATGAGTTCTTTAGTAAGGAGACTGAAACCCTCAAAAAGAAGTGAATAGACTTTCTGGAGATAAAGAACACACTATAAGAGTTAAAAAATGAAATAACAAGCTTGGGAAATAGAGTTGACCAAATGGAAGAAACGATTAGTGATATAGAAGACAGAAATCTAGAAATAAATCAGAAGGAAGAAGAGAGAAACTGAAGAATGAAAAATAATGAAAGAGAAATACAAGTACTAGCTGATACCATCGGGAGAGGAAACACAAGAATAATGGGCATTATCGAAGGCTGGGAAAAGGAGCAGCAATTAGAAAGCATTTTCAGATAAATAGTGGATGAGAATGTCCCAAATTTAAGGAATGAGCTGGAGCTTGGAATTCAAAAAGTCAACAGAACACCCAATGATGTCAACCCAAAAAGACCTTCACAAATACACATTGTATTAAAAGTATCAAAAATCAATGTCAATGACAGACTTCTCAGGGCAGCCAGGGAAAAGAAGACTGTGACATAAAAGAAAACCCATTGGATTATTGTCGAACTTCTCAGCACAAACCTTACAAGCCAGAAAGGAATGGAATCAAATATTCAAACTATTAAATGAAAAGAACTACTAGCCAAGAATAATGTATCCAGGTAAGCTCTTTTTTAGATATGAAGGAGAAATAAAGACCTTTCCAGACATACAAAAATTGAGGGAATTCTCCATTACAAGGCCTGCACTACAGGAAAAACTGAAAGGGGTCAGCTCACCTAAAACAAAATGACAAAAATAAAAAATAAAAAAACAAAAAACAAAAAACAAAAATCATAATTAGGAGGAAGGTGACTAGTAGGCTGTTAGAAGCAGAGGAGTGCAACCCTTACTAGGAACAGGCTTAAAAGTAAGAAGAGGTTTTCTATAGCAAGATAGTAATGAACATTCAACATACATAGAGCCAAATTGAGACAACAATGACTAAAAAAGAGACGATCCAAAGATTCAAATTTGCAATGGGGAATGGAGATAAGGCATGTGCAGAAGAAAAGGGAGGATTGTGTGTGTGTGTGTGTGTGTGTGTGTGTGTGTGTGTGTGTGTGTAACTATCCTTTACATATTCATAATGGTAACCACTCGTCAAAATTCAGAACTGAAGTATGTAACACAAAACAAGAAGCATCAGAGGAAAACCCACGAAAGCCAACCAAAATAAAGAAAATAGAAACAGAAGGACAAGAAATCAATAGAAACACTGAGCAAAAGATAAAATGGCTATAAGAAGATCTCATATTTCAATAATCATCCTATATGTAAATGAACCAAACTCACCATAAAACGGCACAGAGTTGTAGAATGCATCAAAAATCAAAACCCAACTATATGCTGCCTCCAGGAGACACATCTTAGTTCTAAGGACAAATATAGACTCAAAATGAAAGGGTGGAAAATGATATTTCAAGCAAATGTCATTCAGAGAAAAGGAGTAGTGATACTAATATCAGACAAAATAGACTTCGAAATAAAAAAGGTAAAGAAAGATACTGAGGGATACTTCATAATGATAAAGAAAATCATGCACCGAGAAGACTTAACACTTATTATATCTATACTCCCAATCAGGGAGCCCTGAAATATGTAAAGCAATGACTAACAGAACTAAAAGGAGAAACAGACCAAAACACTATCATGTTAGGGGACCTAAATATCCCATTGTCAGATATGGACAGATCATCAATAAGAAAATAAAATCCTTAAATGACACATTAGACCAACTGGACATAATTGACAATTACAGAGCCTTTTATCTCAAAGCAGCTGCTTATACATTCTTTTTTACTGCACATGGAACATTCTCAAGGATCAACCACATAGTGGGACACAGAGATAGCCTCAACAAATATAAGAGAGTTGAAATCATACCAAGCATATTCTCTGATTATAACGCTTTGAAACTAGAAATCAGCTGAAAAGAAAGTAAAAAGAACCACAAATACATTGAGATTAAACAACATGCTACTGAAGAATAACTAGGTCAGAGAAGAAATAAAAAGAGAGATCAAGAGATACATAGAAATGAGTGATAATGATAGTACAACATATCAAAACTTTTGGGATATAACAAAAGTGGCTGTAAGAGGAAAGTTCATATCATTACAGGCCTATCTCCAGAACAAAGAATGAGCACAAATAAACAACCTAATGCATTATCTTAAAAAACTAGAAAAGGAAGAACAAATGAGGCCTAAAGTCAGCAGATAAAAAGAAATGATCAAAATTAGAGCAGAAATAAATGAAATTGAAAACAAAAGAAAAAATAAATGCAAGAAAAAGCTGGTTCTTTGAGAAGGTTAATAAAATTGACAACCCCCTGGCTAGACTTACTAAAGAAAAAAGAGAAAGGACACAAATAAACAAAATCAAGGATGAAAGAGGGGAAATTATGACACATACTGTATAAATACAAAGGATCGTACAAGAATATTATGAAAAAGTATACAACAACAAATTTAATAACCTAAAAGAAATGGACCAGTACTCAGGAAGATACAACCTTCCTAGGCTGAATCAAGAAAAACTGGAAAATCTAAATACACTGATCAAGAGTAGAGAAATTGAAACAATCATCAAAATCCTAACAAAAAGTAAAAATTCAGGGCCAGATGATTTCATCCATGAATTCTACCAAACTTTCAAAGAAGATTTAATACCTATTCTCCTCAAACTCTTCCAAAAAATCAAACAGGAGACAATACTTCACAACTCATTTTATGAGGCCAGTATCAGCTTGATACCAAAACCAGGTAAATATAACACAAAAATAGAAAACTACAGACCAATATCTCTCATGGACGTGGACACAAAAATTCTAAATAAAATACTAGTGAACCAAATACAGCAACATATTAAAAGGATTATATACCACGATCAAGTGGACTTCATCCCAGAGGCACAGGAATGGTTCAACATACGCGAATCGATTACTGTGATACACCACATAAACAAATTAAAAAATACAAATCATATGATCATATCAATAGATGCAGAAAAAGACAAGATACAGTATCCATTTGCAATCAAAACTGTTAACTAATTTGGTATAAAAGGAAAGTACCTTAACATAATAAAGGCCATATATGACAAACCCTCAGCCAACATTATGCTTAATGGTGAAAAACTAAAAACCTTCCCCTTAAGATCAGGAACAAGACAAGGCTGTCCACTATCACCACTGTTATTCAATATAACATTGGAGGTCCTAGTGAAGGCAATCAGGTAAGGGAAAGATACAAAAGGCATTCAAATAGGAAAGATAGAAGTCAAACTGTCATTATTTGTGGTTGACATGACTCTCTATCTAGAAAAAACTAAAGATTACACAATAACACTACTAGAAACAATTAACAAATACAGTAGAGTTTTTGGATACAAAATCAATGTTCAGAAATACATATTGTTCCTGTACTCTAATAATGAAGTGTCAGAATAAGAAGTAGAAAAAATAATTTCTTTTGCAATTGCAACAAAAACAACAAAAATACCTAGGAAGAAATCTAACGAAACATGTAAAAGACCTGTATAATGAAAACTATAAGACTCTATTAAAAGAAATCAAAGAAGATACAAAGAAATGGAAAGATATTCCATGTTCTTGGATTGGAAAAATCAACATAGTTAAAATGACTTTATTACCTAAAGCATTATACAGATTTAATGCAATTCCCATCAAAATCCCATCAGCATTTTTTTAAAGAAATAGAACAAAAATCATCAGATTTGTATGGAAAAACAAAAGATCTTGAATTGACAAAGCTATCTTGAGAAAAAAGAATGAGGCTGGAGACATCACTCTGCCTGACTTCAAACTATACTACACAGAGACAGTAATCAAAACAGCATGGTATTGGCAGAAAAACAGACACATGGATCAGTGGAACAGAATTGAGACTCCAGGCGTAAACTCATCTTTATATGGGCAAATAATTGTTGAGAAAATAACAAAAACATACAGTGGAGAAAGGAAAGTCTCTTCAATAAATAGTGCTGGGAAAAATGAAAAGCCGCCTGCAAAAGAATGAAACTAGGATATTGTCTATCACCACACACCAAAATTAACTCAAAACGAATTAAGGAACCTGAATGTAAGACCTGAAACAACAAAATGCATAGAAGAAAACTTAGGAACTAAATTCAAGGACCTTGGAATTAAAGAGGTATTTATGGATTTGACCTCAAAAGCAAGTGAAGTAAAAGCTAAAATAAATGAATGCAACTACGTCAAACTAAAAAGCTTCTGCTCAGCAAAAGAAATCATTCACAAGGTAAAGAGACAACCATTGAAATGGGAAAATATATTTGCAAACAACACCTCTGATAAGGACCTAATATCTAAAATATACAAAGAACTCTTACAACTCAATAACAACAACAACAACAACAACAACAAAATGATCCAATCAAAAAATGGGGAAAAGACCTGAACAGACTCTTCTCCCTAGAGGACATACAAATGGCCAACAAATATTTGAAAAGATTCTCAATATCGCTAACTATTAGGAAAATGTAAATCAAAACCACAATGAGATACCATCTCGCACTGTTAGAATAGCTATAATCAACAAGACAAATAATAACAAATATTGGAGAGGATGTGGAGAAATGGGAATTCCCATACACTGCTGGTGGGACTGCAAATTGGTACAGCCACTGTGGAATACAGTATGGAGATTCCTCAAAAAGCTAAGAATTGATCTACAATATGATCCAGCAATCCCTCTACTGGGTATTTACCCCAAAGACTTGAAAACCCATATCCGAAAAGATATTTGCACACTGTTGTTCATATCAGCAATATTCACAGTGGCCACGACATGAAAGCAACCGAAGTATCCTATGATAGATGATTGGCTAAATAAGCTGTGGTACATATATATAATGGAATGTTACTCAGTCATAAGAAGAAAGGCAATATTTCCATTTGCAACAACATGGATGGACCTTGAAATAATCATACTAAGCAAAATAAGCCCAACAGGGAAAGGTTGAAAATCACATGATATCACTTATATGTGGGATATAAACTTAAAAGCAACAAATGATCAGGACAAAGAAACAGAGACTCATGGACAAAGACAATGGATTAGTGGTTACCAGTGGGGAAGTGAAAAATAAATAAAATGCTAAACAAATGAACAAACAAATAAAAGGTTAAAAGGTTAAATAAATAAATAAAGGTATCCTAAAAAACAAAAAAAGAGTGAGTGAAACAGCAGAATTCTCAACAATTCAAAGTTCTTTCAAATGAATCTTTTTTATTATTTAATAATATCTACATTGACTCTCGCCTGTCAAAAAGTGTTTCAAGGACCAGCTGTAAAGTATTGCATAATTAGAAATGCAGAATCTTGGGCCCCACCCTAGGTCTACTACATTAGAAGCTGCATTTTAATAAGATCTGGATGATTTATGTATATACTTAACTTTTTAGAAGCCCTGGTATAGATTAAACCTGAAATTGTGCTAATTGATGGCAAAACAATAAAACAACTCCAGGAATTCAGTTGAAAATCAATAACAACTGACTGAGAATTGAAAAATGCCCAAAATCACTTGTGAGGTTGAGATCCTAGATAAGTGGATGGATGGATGGGCGGACAGATGAATGTATGGATGAATGGTTAAAAAGAGACACGATGGTCACAGAAACGGTTAAAAAGAGAGACAATGGTCACAGAGACACAATGAGACATATGTGTGTGTATTTCTGTACTATATGGGAATAGAGCTACACTAAGTTTAGGAGATTGGGTTCTATTTCAAATCAAATATATGTTATTGCTATATATAAGTCAAATAACTAGTTTATTTCCTTATATAATCTGTTGAAACAAATTGAATGAGTGTTAGACCATGTTGTTGAACATTTAATAATCTACTGATTCACTAAATAATTCATTTCTCAGGTAGTTTTTATGACATGTATAAACACAAGTTGAATATCAGATGCTATTCCTGTTGAGATTTATAATAAAGGACAGGTTACATAGATAAGCTCTGTGTGAGGACAAGAGCAAAGGGTTTGGAGTCACACAAACTCAATATAAATTGCAGCTCTGCCTTTTAGCTATCCAGTTTCCTGAATTTCCTTGGACAGTTTTCCATAATTTTCTACATCTATGAAATAGAAACATTAAAAAGCACCTTGCAAGCTTGTTCTGAGGAACAGAAACTCCCATAGAACGTATAACAAACATCCTATGAGTGGTAGGTATGAGAAGAATTCTGGCATTATTGTGTCTTATTAAACCTCAACAGGGACTCAACTCAAAACTGTAACATTCATGAAATAATCTGATCATTTTCAGTTTCAACAGATAGTGTACATGTTTCAATTACTGCTCTAAATGAAGCATAGAGAACACTGCCATTTTTGCAAAGTTCCTTTTAAGAAAATGCTCAGCCCTGATACAACTGATATACATTTCATTAGGAACCTATTGGATAGAAGATAATACAATTAACTTCTTTTGATAGATAGAGCGAATCAACTCATAGAAATACAAAATATTTAGAACTGTTTTTTTTTTTAAAGAAAGGAAAAGAAGTGAGGATACAAAGAGTACTTAAAAAGTATTATCATAGCTTATAATTTCAGGAATGGGAAGTAGATTTAAAAACTAAATAATAAGATTAATTAAATCTCTTTATTTTCAGTTTTCTATAAGTCACAAGAATATTTACATAGTTTATCTTATTTAATTAAAATTGTCACAGAGCTATGAGTTAGACAACCTTATCTCTGTTTTACATATGAGAAAATTGACATTCAAAAAGCCAAGTTACTTTTTAATGTTATGTGGACAATAAGCAGGTAGAACTCACTACCCTGAACTTACCTCACAGAAGCTCAGGAACCTGCTATTGATCTAGGGTGGAAGGTTAGCTCAGTGAATGCTGATAAAAGGAAGGATAACTGCTTTTTAGAGATTGTTTATCAATTTCATCTCTAAGTTTCTCTATAGACTTATTTCAGTCAGGTATCTTACTTTTTTTCCCCCAGCAGCTAATTTTTCCCTACCTGTGTCTTCATAACGTGAACACTGCTACTAATACTCATCTAAAATTTCCTCCTAGAAAATTTCAAGAAAAGATTCCAGGTCTTGGGATGGCTGTGAGGAGGTAGAGGAACTGATCTCCTGAGCTGGAGCCAACATCCAAAAAGGGGGACAAAAACAAGAAGAAAAACTGAGCCGAGCAGAAAGTCTGCCTAACCATTCATCCAAAGGGGTTGGACCAGTATGTTCAGGAAATCTCATACACAACAGCATTTCTGGAGCATGTTGATTCCTGCCAATTAGTAAGATTAAGTATGTAAGAGGCAAGCAAACCCGAGAGAAAACTGGAAGGTTCTGAAAAGGACACTCCTATCCATTTTCTATTTCGGTAGAAAGACAACATCCTTCACAAACAAACAAACAAACAAACAAAAACAACAACAGCAACAATAGCAACCAAAACGGGCATTTTATTTTTCTAGACTACAGCTGGGAAAAGGTTGCAGTATTTTTATGCAGTGTATAAATGGATCTTTTATTAATTTAGAAACTTTACCGGAAATACTGGAAGCTAAATTCATGTCTTTTGAAAATCAGGCACAATTTAAAGGAAAAAATATAGGCTTTGGACTCAGATGGACCTAGGTTAGAATATTGGTTCTGTCGATTTCTAGTTCTGGGAGATACTAGATGGTTGCATCCTCTCTTTAACCCTCAGTATCTTTAGTTTCAAAAGGAAATAATATATAGCTAGTAAAATTATTGTATTAATTAACTGCTATATTATATTTATTATAATGGATAGACATAAGGCATTCTAACATAGTGGTCATTACTATTATCATTATCCATTCAGTTATAGTTTGCTGTACATAAAAGTGCACATTACAGGTGTATAGCTAAATGAGTTATCACACAGTGAACATACTCATATAACCACTGCCTACATAAAAACAGAGTTGGCTGTCCTGCACCTTTACTACCAACTCAGATGTAATCATGATTCTGACTTTTAATACTAGGGATGAGTTTTGCATGTTTTTGAAATTTCTACAAATGTAGGAAACTGCAACTGTTTTCTTTGGTATTTTGCTTTTTTCATAAAATATTACACTTGTGAGATCTATGTTATGTATATAGCAGTAGTTTATTCATTTTCATTGCTACATAGTATTTTATTTTCAATAAACATTTACGCTGTCGATGAACATTTGAATATTTCCAGTTTTTAGCTATTACAAATAATGTTGCCCTGAAAATTCTCCTATTTGTCCCTGTGACATATGTATAAAGTTCTGTTCTACAGAAACTTAGGAATGAGATTGCTGGTCGAGGCTACATGTGTATTTAATTTTAGAAAATGCTGTAAGGCAATTTAAAGAGGGATTCTTCCTGTTTACTTTCTCACCAACATTTTATGAGAGTTTCTATATTTCTGTTACTTCACCAACACTTGCTATTTTCAATTGTTTTAAAAAGTCAGGCATTTCAGTGGGTGTAATGACATCTCATAAAATTTTTAGTGTGATTTCACTGATAACTAATAATGTTGAGCTCCTTTAAATATATTTATTGTCATTTTAATATTTTCTTATGTAAAGTTCTTATTGAAGTATTCATATCTCTTCCTATCCCCTCCCCTTTTCTTACCTATTTCTTGTTGGTTTATTATAAAATTTTATTTATTTAGATTACAAGTAATTTTTCAGTTGAAGGAAAATATTAACAGTGTGACATTTTTATTACACTCAATGATGCTTGAAGACGTGACCTTTGTCAAATGTTCCTTGGAACACTAATTTTTAAGAGATTGTATGGCTATAGCTATGTCAAAGCTAACAGAGTATCTCATCCAAGACTATGTACTAAGATAAGCCACTAAAACTAGAATTGCCAAAAAAAAATATAATTTATAATTTGCATAAACATATGCAATTAAAATTCTTTCTCTCATAAAGTATTTCTATGGTATAAGATGCTGATCTATGAGTGTGGTAAGAGTTTAGTCTCTACTCAGCTTCATATGTTACATGCATATTAGATGACAGGATTTCCTTGGTCTGTATAGAAGGGAAACAATAAAATGTTTTGAGATTTATTCCATGTTAGCATCATATAGAGAAGAAAAATGTATTCATATATGGGTTACAGATAGTTTGAGGAAGTTTCAAAGGCTACAGTTTAATAACTATGCCAGAAATTTGTAAAATATATGCCTGTCATGTCAAATGGTATTTTCAGTGGGGTTCCACAATGAAGATCTGTGTTATCGCCAATAACTAATTTCTTTAATCTTTTTGCTTCACTCTTCTGTCTTCTTTTTTTCTTCTTTCTCTTCCTTTTTTCCTTTCTTCCTTCCTTTCTTTCTGCCTTCTTTCCTTCCTTCCTTCCTTCCTTCCTTCCTTCCTTCCTTCCTTCCTTCCTTCCTTTCCTTCTTTCCTTTCTTTTTATTTCATTCTTTCTTTCCTTGCTTCCTCATCTTTCCCTCTTTCCCCCTTCCTTCTTTTTCCCTCTCTTACTTTTCCTCTCTTTGATCACATTTCAAATTGGATCTACCTGGAATGAAAAATGAGCTTGTTGTATTATTTCAATACATACATTTCATCTTTGTCTCTTTCTGTGGACTCAATGAAGGTTGGAGGTAGAAGCAGATGAGTGATTTCACACAGACAGTAATCTTTCTGCATTAAATTACTTGTGAATTATCTTATAACATACAGAAAATAAATTAAAGATTTTAATGTAAGACCTGAAACCATACAACTCTAAAAAGAAAATGTAGGCAGTTAGCTCCTTGATGTCAGTCTTGGAGATAATATTTTGGATTAGACACCAAAAGCAAAGGCAACAAAGGAAAAAAATAAACAAATGGGACTATATCAAACTAAAAAACTTGTGTACAGCAAAGGAAATTATCAACAAAACAAAAAAGTAATGTATTGAAAGAGTGAAATATTTGCAAATTATATATCTGATAAGGATACAAAATATCTTAAGAACTCATGCAACTCAGTGTTAAATAAACTAATAATCTAATTTTCAAAAATGAGTAGAAGATCTGAAAAGACATCTTTTTTTAAAGAATACATACAAATGGCCAACGGGTAAATGGAAAGATGTTTAACATCATTAATTATCAAGGAAATATAAATTAAAACCACAATAGGTTATTACCTCACACCTTTTAGAATGGCTATTATCAAAAAGACAAGAAGTGACAAGGGTTGGCAAGAATTGAATAAAAAGAAACTCTTATGAACTGCTGGTGGTGTGTAAGTTGGTGCAGCCAGCATGGAAAATAGTATGAAAGTTTCTCAAAAAATTAAAAGCAGAACTATCATATGATCCAGCAATTCCTTTTCTAGCTATTTATCTGAAGTAAACAAAGACACTAACACAAAAAGATATCTGCACTTCATGTTAATTGCAAAAGTATTTACATTAGCCATGTATGTAAACAACATATGTCCACTGATGAATGAAGAAATTGTGATATATATGCATACCACAAAATATTATTCAGCCATAAAAAGAATAAAATGTTGCCATTTGTGACAATATGGATGAACCCTTAAGGCATTATGCTAAGTGAAATAAATGACACAAAGACAAATAGTATATGATCTCACTTCCATGTGGAATTCTAAAGAAAAAACTAAACAAGACAAAACATACACAATAATTTCATGGATACGGAGAACAATTTGATGTTTTCCAGATATGGAGAGAAGTGTGCGCAAAATAGGTGAAGGTGGTCAAAAAGTACAAACTTCCAGTTATAAAATAAATGTCATGGGGATAAAATATATGGCACAGTGGCTATAGTTAATACTGTATTGCATATTCGAAAGTCTCTAAGAGTGAAACTTAAAAGTACTCACCAGAAGAAAAAATATGTTTAACTATGCATGGTGACATGTTAATTAGACTTATTGTGATGATCTTTTCTCAATGTATGCAGATATTGAATCATTATGTTATACATCTAAAACTAATATAATATTATATGTCAATTATGATTTAATTTTTTTGAAAAGAGAAATATTTGTGGATTAAAACAAGTATACAAAAATGCACATAGACATGGGTCTGCATATTCTCGCACTGTGAAAGATACCTACTCCCAAATTTCCACCCCCCAAATTAAATATGACAAAGCATGAGTGTTTTTCAATGACAAATTAAAGAACATAAAATAAATAAAGATGCTATGTATCTGATGCTCCCATTGGTTAGGTAATATCTATTTGTACTTTCTTATTATTCAATAGCAATATTCAAGAACCCTTTCCTTGAAGTCTTTACAATTTCCATAACAAGGACAGCTTTTCTTTTTCAAGAGCTTCTTCAAACCTTGTATCTTTACCACACAAGGTCATATCTGCCCTCCAAGTATAGCACTTATTCTTGTTCTTCTAAGATTGTAAAGTCTATTGAAGCTTTTGAGCACCAACAGACTTCTCTGCCAGAGGTTCATTATATTTTCAATCAGTACTCATATAAATTGAACAGCTTTTAAACACTGCAGATAGAAGATCTCTTTATCCTTCTTTCTATGCAAAATACTTGAGGACAATTCAGTTAAGGTAAAGATATAACATTTATTTTATTTTGGATCATATTTTGTTTAGGTCAATTGTGAAGGATAATAATTAAATTAAAAAGCTAACATTGTCGGCAACTTACTACATGTCAAAATCATTCTAAATGTTTTAGAAATATATATCTTCTAACATTCACAATAACTCTAGGATTTAGGCAACATAAGAGAGGACCCTGTGCTCTAATCTTGATTATAACAATCTCCATGTGTGATCTCATACAAGCAACTTAACCTCTTTAGGTTTTAGTTTCTCAATGTGTATTGGTTATCTATTGCTGCATAACAAGTTATCTCTAACTTAATAGATGAAAACAACAGATACTTATTATCTTATAGTTTTTCCAGGGTCAGAAATCCAAGAGTGATTTAGCTGGCTAGTTCTGGTTCAAGTTCTCTAACAAGGTTACAGTTCAGGTATTAGCCAGGGCTTCAAACACCTTGAAGGCTTGATCTGAGCTGGGGAATCTACTTCCTAGCTCACTTATGTGGTTGTTAGAAGACTGCTTTAGTTCCTCACAAGCTACTGTGGAGTGCTTGGTTCCTCACCACATGGCTCTCTATATAGGCCCTTCATGATAGGGCAGTTGGCTTTCCTCACAATGACTGATCACAGAGAGAGTGAATAAGACAGAGGCCTGGGTGCCTTCTTACAATCTAGTCTCTGAAATTGCACTTTATCATTTCTCACTCACTTTTTACTATTCGAAGAAGCAAGTCACTAAGTGCAATCCACATTCAGGTAGTGGGAAAATAGGCTCTACTCTTTGATATGCCAACATAATATTAAACTATCGCACTTCCTATAGAAATTAATAGAGTGAGAGCCATGGTTTGAGTTCAGTCTGTCCTTAAAACCCCTGAAATTTTACAAAAATGGGTTTTAAGCCTTCTAAAATCTGACGAACCATGTCTCCTCTTTAAGGCTAAATCTAAATGGTGGCCTTGTTGATATGTCATATTGAAAGTCTTAGAGCCAGCTTTACTTATAAAAAAATTACTAGTAGTTGTAGTAGTAATAGTATTTCATTAGTAGCTTGATGAATTGTCACATATGTTCATATCTATGTAACTACCAGGTAGATTAAGTTATAGAATATTTTCAATACCTCGAAAGGCCTTCTCAGGACCTTTACCAGATACCACTGTCTCCCAGAGATAACCAAATATTCTGACATTTATTGTCGCAGATTAGTTTTACCTGTTTTAAACTCTTTTTACATAGAATCATATCATAAATATTTATTTACCAGTCTCTTTTAGCTCAATATGCTTTACTTTTAAGTTTAGTGGGTGGTTATCCTGAGTCCAGACAGAAGGTCATCTGATCAAAATACAGCCTGGACAGGTGTTTGGAATTCTTATCACAAAATAGTCACTCCTCTAGAGATCAGGAAATACTTCTGGCAGTAGCATGGAAAGTAGGGTATTTGGGAATTAAGGTAAACATCTGAATTTATTTTCAGATAGAGAGGCTTGTTGTATATCAATTCATTAAAAAATACTTATCGTGTCCCTCCTATACACCAGGTATTTAAATACATTGTTGGAATATACACATCAATTGGCAAAGTGTGTAATTAAAAGCAGCTCCAGCCTATGGACACAGAGCTGATTATAACACAATACTACAAGTACTATCATGGAAATAAGCAGACCAAGAACAGGAACTCGATCAGTTTAGAAGTGACAGAGAGATGATGTTTCAACTATGCTTCACAGGCTCAATATGGGTAACTACAGAGTTCAACATAGAGAAGGGGGTTATACTAAAGGAAAGATGCAGTAGTTATAAAAATTTGCCTAAAAATCACTTAAGACATTTGAAAGATGTTATGGGTGAAACATGAGGGTAGAAAATCAAAATGCCAAGGCAAGTGATGTCCAGATCATAAATCCCTGTGTACACCATGGTATGAGCTTATATTTTACCCCATAAGCTATCAAGATCCTTTGAAAATTCTTAAGAAAGGGAGTGGCATGATCAAAATTGCATGAAAATAACACCAGAAGCAATTAAGATAATGAGTTGAGAAAAGGCAATAATGGGAGCAGGAGGGACAAAAGTAGGCCAATGATTATATAAATGAGAGGAGATGAGGCCCTGGATTTGCCCTGGAAATGGGCATAGGATGGAGTAAAGGCATTTCAGAGATGTCGCTGAAGTTTATACAGTTGCCTGATGGCTGCACTACTGATATCCTAGACTTTTTGCTCATCTCTTATGTCTCACAGAGGTTCTTTCCAACTATCTGTGAACTCTGACGCTACTCAGATGGCATTCTTGAAGTCCCCAAGTCTCCTGACATTATGTGTACAACTGTGTTAGTTACAGGCATGTGCATTATGGGGATAGGGATGTACTTTTCCTGCGCTGAAGTTTATGACTCACATAGTCTCAAATCATTGCATTAAGGGATCATTAATGTAACGTAGAATTATGTAAATTACTGTGTAACCAAGTCTTATTGTTGTTTACCAATTTAGATATTTCATAATACCTAAATTATATTTTGTCGATATGCCAATAAACTGAAAAAATTAAGAGTAGAAATTTTACTCATTTGTATTTAAGCTCCTAAAATCTAGCAAGGTGCCTGGTACATATTTGGTGTTCAATATCTTGTTAGTGAATGAAATTAGTTTTTCAAAATACAAACAGTTCCTGTAGAATGGGAATGTTAATACAGTGTTACAGTGAGGGTTAAGTTAAATAAACTATAGATTTAACCCACTTAGTACTCCATGATACAGAATAAAAATTCAATACATGGCAGATGTTAATTGTATTAGCTTTGCCTTCAACAACACACGTAAATTCCCATCTCTCAATATCTTTAAGGAAATCATTAAACCATGAATAAGCATCAGGGTATTAATTTTCCAAACATTGATTAAAAAAATGCTGCAAATGATATGAGCCAAAAATGCTGTCAGGAATAAATGTTAGAAAGAGAAGTTTTTGACTACTTTTAATTAGCTTTTGATCTTCCCTTCACCAACCTTTTATCCTCTCTATAACAAAAAAAAAAAAAATGAGAGAAAAATGAGTCAAAGTATTAAATCAAAATGAAGCAGTTATAGAAAATTCTGTCTAGAGAATTCATTCACATCACATAAACATTTCTGATTTTAAGTGTTATAAATGGTAAAAGTTTCTTTCCTATGAAATATTATGAACTAAACAGCTTTTGGAGGGTTTCCAAAGAAACTAAAAAAAAAAAAATATGGAAAACATACACTAACATAATGTTGCTGGTTATATTGTAGGAGGAAAAAAAATATCCTTAAGATTAAATGCAATAAACAGTAATAAAAAATGTCTGGCATGTGAGGCTTCTGTAATTCTTATCTTAGGGAGATGAGGTCCCTTCGCAGTGTTTGCTCCCTCCTCTTTGAACCTCTACGATTCCACAGAGACAAGTAGATCCTCATTCCGAAATCTGGCAGCAGAAATTGGGGAGATGTAACTTGAGCATCCTCCACAAAGTTCCTTTCCATCTCAATCTTCTAGTTCTAGTCTCTAAGATCTGTACTGAGATTTTCTCCAGCTTAATAAAAATGAATTATGACTGGAAACAATAAAATGCCTCTCTCATAAGAGTGATAATAATAATTTTTAAAATAATTTGTGTCTAGCAGTGCAACTTAAAAAAATAAGTAGTAGTTTATTTAATCTCCTATATTTGTTATTCATATTAAAGAATTCTGTTGCATAAAAAAATGTTACTGTAATAGCCTTTCAACTTACCTCCTGTTTTTTTGGTGAATAGTAATGTAATTTTTTTCAAAAATGTTAGGATAAAGCAACAGAGTCCTCAAAAATAAAAGGTGCCTGCAATCAGGGCCAAAGACAGTAAGATAAAAATGGTGTCATATCTACATTATTTTGGGGCACGTTGTAATTACGCAAGATGTTGTTCCTAAACTACCTCTTGGCTGTTAGTATGAAAAGTATTTATTGGTGTTTTGATATCCACTTTTTTATGGAACATAAATTTCTTTTAAGAAATGACTTTAGGTTCCGGTAAAGATGGCAGAATAGGTAAACGCCTCCTCTCATGACAATGTCAAAGTTACAACTAAACTACAGAATAACCACCATTATGAATCACCTGAAGTTTAGCTAAACAGAATTCCTAAAACTAAGGTTATAGAGAAGAAGCGATGTGGAGACTTGTAGGAGGCAAGGAGACACCAGAAGGGCTAGTCCCACAGCCATGTGTGGCGGTTAAAAGCTGAAAGGATAGGGCAGCTTCAGAGGTCCCTCCTGAGGAGCCTGGGGTCTTAGATCCATTTCAGGCCCCTCAGCCCAGGCTTGCAGTGTCAAGAAGAGAAGTCCCCATGTCTTCTGGCTGTGAAAACCAGCAAAGACAGTTGCTAAGTGAGATAGAAGGCAGCTTGTGTCCCAGGTGTCCTCTTAAAGGGCTCATGCATGGATTTACTTGCTGATGAATCACTCACTTTGAGCTCCAGAGCTAGGGCATCAGCTTTAAAGGACATATGAAGATTTCAGGCTGAAGGCTGGAGGGACAGCTTTCTTTTAAACAGAAGTGCTGACAGAATCTATTGTTCCTTTGTTGAGTCCTCCACTAACATGGCATGCAAACACAGGCAGGTGCCATATCCAAGTCTCCATCAACCTAGTTGAGATGAGACTGTTCCAAATGAAAATAAAACAAAACAAAATGAACAAACGAACAAACAAAAACAGATAAAACTCTAGAAAAAGACCTACGGAAAAAAAAAAGCAACCAATCTACCAGATGCAGAGTTTGTTTATTTATTTATTTTTATTTATTATTATTTATGCCTGGTCTTCCTAAGTGGTCTCCCATCCAAGCACAAAACAGGTTCAACCCTGCTTAGCTTCTGAGATCAGACATCAGACTTGTTCAGGGTGGCATGGCCATAGATCTTGGACTGTGGTTCCATTGTGATGTGAACCCAGGACCTTCTGTGTGTAAAGCAAACGTGCTAACCTCTGCACTATAGAACCACCTCCCCAGATGCATAGTTTAAAACACTGGTTATAAGGATGCTCAATGATTTCAGTGAGAACTTCAACAAAGAAAGGAATCATAAAAATGGAGATAGACAATGTGAAAAAGAACCAGTCAGAAATAAAGAATGCAATAACTGAAATAAAGAATATGTTAGGGGGGATCAACAGAGATTAGATGAAGCAGAGGATCAAATCAGCAATTTGGAAAACAGGATTGCAGAAAACAATCAGAACAGCAGCAAAAATAAGAATTTGAAAATGAGGACAGTTTAAGGGTCCTCTCGAACAATGTAAATGTATACCAATATTTACAACATTGGGTTACCAGAAGGAAAAGAGAGAGAGAGCCATAAATTAAAAACCTATTTAAAGAAATAAAGATGGAAAACTTCCCTAACCTGGAGAAGAAAATAGACATACAAGCCTGTGAAGTGCCAAGAATCCCAAACAAGATGAACCCAAAAAGGCCCACGCAAAGATACATTGTAATTAAAATGGCAAAGTTTAAAGGGGAGAAAGAATTTTAAAAGTCATAAGAGAAGAAGAGTTAGTTACCTACAAGGACACTCCCATAGACTGTCAGCTAATTTCACAACAGAAACTTTGTAGGCTAGAAGAAATTGGCAGAAAATATTCAAAGTAATGAAAAGCAAGGATCTACAATCAAGATTACTGAACCCAGCGAAGCTATCATTTAGAATTGAAGGACAGATAAAGAGTTACCCAGACAAGAAAAAACTAAAGGAGTTCATCATCACCAAATAAGTATTACAGGAAATATTACAGGGATTTCTTTAAGAAGAAGAAGAAAAAAATAAAGAATATAAATATGAATAAGAAAATGGCAATAACTATGTATCTATCAATAATTACTTTAAATGTAAATGGATTAAATGACACCGGGTAGATTAATGGATAAGAAAACAAGATCTTCACATAAATTGCCTACAAGAGACTAAGTTCAGATTGAGGGATACACAGAGTCTGAAAGTAAAGAGATGGAAAAAGATATTTTATAAAAATGAAAACAGACAAAACAAAACAAAAAGCTGGGGTAGCAATACTTATACCAGGCACAATAGGCTTTAAAATAAAGGCCATCACAAGAGACAAAGAAAGATCCAGTAATCCACTTCTGGTTATTTATTAGACAAAACCCAAAACACTCCTTTGAAGGGACATATGCATCCATACGTTCACTGCAGCATTTTTAACAAAAGCCAAGATCTGGAGGTGACTTGGGTGTCCATTAAGGGATAAATGGATAAAGAAGAGTTAGTACGTATATAAATGGAATATTACTGAGTAAAAAAAAATAAATAAATGAAATCTTGCCATCTGCAACAACATGAATAAACCTAGAGGGTATTGTGTTGAGTGGAGTAAGTCAGACAGAGAAAGACAAATGCCATATGATTTCACATATATGTAGGATCTAAAGAATAAAATAAACAAAACGGGAACAAACATATATACAGAGAACATTTTGAGAATATTTTGATGGTTGTCAGATGGGAGGGGGGCTAAGGAAAGGGAGAAAAGGAAAGAGGTTTAAGAAGTACGAATTGGTAGCTATGCAATAGTCATGGGGATGTAAAGTAGAGCATAAAGAACATAGTCAATAATACTGTAATAACTGTGCATGGTGTCAGATGGGCACTAGATTTATAGGCGTGATTACTTAGTAAGTTATATAAATGTCTAATCACTATGTTGTATACTTGAAACTAATACCATATTATATGCCGACTATAATTGAAAAATAATATTAAAAATAAAAAGTGACTATAAGCAAAAGGTGTTTATAAATGCTCTTGCTTCTCCCTACATATGTAAAACCTGTCAGAGGACAGCAAAGCATAGAGAACAGAGACCCAGAGTGATCACTTCAGAAGGGCTGAGGTTTGGGGCACATAGAAATCCCAAAGTGAGAGCTTGGTAGTCTGAGTAAATGTATATGCAAAGAATCAGACTAAAGCAAGAATCAACCAATTCAGCACCAAATGGGCAAACTGGAATATGGGCAATATGAATATGAGCACCAAGATATTTTCAATGGATCCCATAATATGTAGCTACTATTTTTTAATGGTGTTGTGACCATTCATTATTAGGCACTTTTGCTCTAAAAACTTTCTGAACTTTAAAGTTCATTTTCTCTGAAACAAAAAACTTTTCAGTACTTCTCAAATCAAATAGATCTCTAATAAGACAAGGCTGATATGATCATTTTGGCATGTGTCTGTCACAGTGACTTTATTTTCTTCAACTTCACAGTGAGTTCATCTGTAATGAAAATCCTAGTGGTAGTATGTAACCCTAGGTATTTGAATTTCAATATTTTGGAATGTCAAATAATGTCCTCTTATTTATAGTCCTTGCAGTATTATTTTTTTCATTTTTTGTACCTTTTGACTCTCCCTTGTTTGTGCTTATCTTCTCAAGGGAACTGTTTAATTTTTATTAGAATTTATTTTTGTTTGGAGTTGATTTGTTTACTCTGAGTACTATGTGCTCTAACTGTAAAAGAGTTAATGTGGAATAGTTTTAAATTTCTTTTGTTAGAACCCTAAGGATTTCATGAATCTTGGATCCATATCTATATTGTATACTTTGCTTTGACTAGTGTAGTGTAAATCTGACCCCATTTCCATGTACGGCACTAAACAGGGAATTGAAGTTTCTCATGGGAAAGTTTCTCCACAGTAAACACTGGGGTAGACTGCAAACTTCCTTGTCATTTTCCATTTGTTGGCCAAGTTTATCTAGGTTTTGTTTTATAGATTTGGGATATCCTTTGAAGGTCCAAATCAGTTCCGCCTCCCTATCTCACCTGGGTGTAAGGCTATATGGATCTTGATCACTTCTGGACTTTAATATTCTAGACACATAAGGCCATTTCTCAGCTCTGGATACTTTCTGTCAGTATAAGTCAACTATCTTGACATTGACATTTACCACAACACCTCTGAATTTCCCTCTCATTGTCTTTAAACTCTTTCAGATGTTGTTATTGTTATTATTATTACCAGTATTGTTAATTTAATAATAATCCATTAATGTTAGTGGATACACATAAGATTGGTTTGCCCTATTACCTAAAACATGGTTCAATATTCTTTACCTAACTATAGCGTTGACTTACCATTTATTTTGTTCATTTTAGCTGATGAAACCAATGCCTTTACATAAAGGAATGATTATTGTATTAGGCCCATTAGGAGATAACTTTTATGCAGATGAAATTTTAACAAGCCTATTAAAATTACAAAATGTAAATAAAGGAAGGAGACAGTTGCTTATTTCGCTATGTGAAACGTTGTCCTTTTATGCACTTGTACAATATTGATTTCCTGCACATGAACTGTTTCTTTGCTCATTCATTTATTAGGATAGTCTTTCTGGAAATATTTCTCCATAGCAACAATTGTGTTAGGCATCATTGTAGAGGTTGGATGTACAGAGATAAATAAAAATGTATCCCTATTCTCAAGAGATTTGCAAACTAAATGTATATAAATTTAGTGATCAAATACAGCAATTAGGACACAAGGAGGAACAAGATAGAAACTGCTTGAAACATAAAGAAAATGGGCAAGAGTGAATCAGGCTGACCAGTGTTTGCAGGCAGGGAATAGAAAGATGGGTAATCCAGGTGTGACATTGTGAAGAAACCTGTAGATAACAGTTGTCAAGAACTTGGTATGCAAGGAGCAGAATTTGAAACAATGTCCAACAAGACTCAAGGTATTGAAAGTAACTAGAGACCACACTATACTAAGGTTTGGAATGCTATAAGGAGTAGCAATACTAATGGGAAAAATTAATCAGGGAGTTGCACAATCAGACTGTTTAAGAAAAAAATTTTGGTTTCCATGACAATCAGACCCAAATATTTGACCATGTTATCAGTTCCTTTTCTTGTCTTGATCCTCATTAAGCACAATTTGAAGACAATTTAGCAAGAAATCACTAAGACGATCAACAGAGAGTTTTCCTCCTTTATATTTCTATAGATTACTCTGAAGTTACAGTGTACTGTAAGAGAATGTGGCATTTGATGATATTGGGCAGTTTTCATGAGGTCTCTATTCAAGCCAGCTTTGTGTTGGTACAAAGATGAATCCAGAAGACTAAACCTTCAGACAACTTAAATCCTCATCATAAAACGAAAACCAGAATCTGAGTGTGCAGCTTATATTTAAGAAATAGTAAAACTACAAATTATCTATTTAGGTATAAATTGTGGAAGAGAGAGAAGAGATAGCAACACAATTAAATTTCCTGAAAATTACTCTGTTATAGATTTTCAGATCTTTTTTTGCAATCGAGAGTTGATTTTTCTTTCCTAAAGACTCATATTTCTGACACTTTTTAATCAAATAGATCCTCCAAGCCTTCCTCTGGGGTATTTGTTGAGTAATTGATCAGCATATCTAAATTCATGAAAATAACTTGAATGACATGGCTTTGTAATTTTATTCTCAATATTGTATGTCATAGAAATGAAACAGCTTTAGAGAATGTGGGTTTATAAACAGCCTCAATTCAATGTAAACATATATTATTATGAAAATAATGTTTGATTTTATTAATACAACATTAGAGGCATATTATACATATAATACATTATGCAGAAATTAATAGTAGAATGCTGAGATTTGATGGCCCCAGCCTGGTTATGTTAGAACAGCCTGGCCCTTAAGTTTGTTCTCGGTGAGATCCAATACGCAAAAATATATTTGTATGAGAAAAAAATATCTGCAGTGAGTCTGAGGGAGAAGTCATGTTTAAAAAAAATGTACAGTTATCTCATCAAGATCCTTCTGGTCTACTCTTTAAAGTTTCAACTAGTCTCAACTAGGGAAATAAACAGGTCCAGATGGAGCTTACCTCTTTTACACTTATAACTATTGTACATTAGCCCTGCCATAAGAGCATGTGAGAAACAAGAAAGGAAACATGTTTCCTGCAAAAGTGTCCTTTTATAAGTGATTGGCAATATTCCGACAGCTAGATTTTTCATACCTCTTGACGACCAAAAGATATTTCTTCACACCTTTTACAGATATCAACCTGCAAAGCTACTGCAATTCATTTTGTGGTTCAGATACTACTCAGCTGAGTGAGCCAGCACTCTGGGGGAATCCACTGACACAGAAGTTGCTGAGAAACAACTAAAATGTTGTTAAAAATTGTTTAAATCCCAGGTCTGTTCTTGATGGCTTACTTTGCCTCACAGATGTTTTAGATGAATTGGGTTGCATTAGTGATTGTGTAAGACCCTTATTCTGGAAACTAAGAATTTTAAGGAATCAACTCTGATCAATTTTATTATTATTATTAATTACCTTAATTTTTCGACCAGTTTTTGTCTCACAGAAAAATTGAATGGGAGGTATAGAGAGTTCCTATATACCCCCTGTTACTGCATATATGTATTATTAAGTTTTATACAGTATTTATTAATCATTTCATATATGCTATTCTTGCTTCCCTAATGAGATTGTAAAAATTTGTTGATTAGGAAGATATGTCTTGTGCTTCTCAGCATCCCGTTTTTAGGTGGAGCCTGATGCAGTTTGGTTGACTGATCAAGATTCCAAGGCCTTGAGATGATGCCGTTATGTTGAGATCCCTTATCACATGAAGCCATTTGTTATAGTGGGAATGGCATTAACTTTGGAATCAGACATACCTAGGTTTGAATTCTGCCCTTTTAATTTATGAACAACTAAATCTATTCCTCAGAGTCTCTTTTTGATACTTGTAAAATCAGTAAAACATCACTGTAATGCATGACTATTATAAGAGAATATTTCCACTGAGAATGTGCCTGTGATACATTTAGTACAGACTTTGGTCGTAACTTAGTAAACATTATCTTCCTCCTATTATTTCCTTCCACCCCTGACTCTATTTAAGATTAATTTTACATCAATTCTTTCCTAAAATTCATTACTTTTACTTTGCTTAAGTAAGTATTCAATTAAAATGTATAAATATATAAATTGATAGCATATATCACTGAAGTTAGTGGGAAAAAGAAAGGAAGATTGATAAAGAAGGGTCATAGAGAAAGTAGAAATAGGGTTATTAGGATTTCAGACAATGAGAAATGTTCTTGAACACTCCCAAAGGCAGCTTTAGGAGAATCATGTAGACCACAGTTGTTTTACTACATTTTACCTCGTGTATTCGAATATTGGGGCCTTTGACATGATTATGCAAATATATGCAAATTTTGTTGTTCCTTTAGTCACAACAAGTTACTCTTTCAACCTTATCAAGAACCTTGTAATATCCCCTATACTAAACTCATATATAAAAAACATCTCTAGTTTCCAAGTTATTAGCTTAGTTGGAAAAGCATGAATAAGGAGGTTGGCTTCTTATTTTGGCTCCTGTAACCTATCATTTAATCTTGGGCAAGGCATTCAGTATTTTAGAAAGCTTCATTTTTGAGGTGTTAGTAACCATGCTGCCTCTTTTACAGAGTTGTTCCAAGGATCAAGTGTAAAGCATACAGATACTGCCCAAGGATTTGTATGTACAGTATACCAGGGGCAGTGAGCAACTGCCTGTTTTAGGTTACAGGAATATGCCCACTCTAAGGAGCGAAGAAAAGGCAAAATAAGGAAGAAATAGAGGACAAAAGGGTACTGAAGGGGGATCAAAGCATTATCCACTCTAATAAGAAGCCCAAGAGAAATGATTTTATATAACACACAATATAAAACTAATCCCAATTAGATCACAGCAGCTGAACAGTATTGTTTACACCAAAGACATATTTTACCCTGGTTTTTGATGAAAAAGAGATTGGGTAGTTTCCTTGCAAAATTAGGATTGCTTTTAAGAACAATAAATTTATGAAATAGGCTACAAACATGTCTTGGGAAGCCAGACAATGTAATGGTGGTTGATTAAATACACTCAGTGACTTACCATTTGAGACAATTTCCCTCAGTAGGGAAAGGAATAATGTCACAGAAAAGACATTGAGGAGGCAGAAGAAATTGATGGGACCAGAATGATAAATGAGAAAGGAGGTAATATTACTTTTGAGAGCTAGAAAAACTGAGATTACAATAGCTGAAGAAAAGACATTGAAGAGCAGAGATATGATTGAAGCGTTTAAGATGTTAAAAAGGATAGTAAAGGTCAATACAGATAAGCTTTGCCAACAATAATGACAAACACTGAAATTTAAGGACACATTCTAAAAATGAGCAGTGGATAGAAGGAGATTACTTTTTTGTTGTTCAGGAAACCCCTGCATATTCTGTTTACTCCTAAATTATTTTTATTTTGTTGAACAATCATAGCACAGGAAGGCATGGAGTCAAAAATATTATGCATCATGGTAAAAAAAAAAAAGACAAAGATTCAAACCAGAATTAAAATAGCAATTTATACACCATTCCTGAGGCTACACATTTATTTCTTCAGAGGATAAATGACAAAAATGTGAGTGATGTGTAGATTTGTTTATAAGTCCTATGGACTTGGTTCTTTCAATAACATTTTGTAATGGCTTTAACCAGAATCATGTGGGTGTTACCAGCCTGGGATTACTTTTAAGTTAACTTACTGTCCTGGGATTCAGAGCCATGCAAGGGATTGGTGTAAATTAAAAGCACATATGCTATCAGGGCATATTCATGACATGAGCCTCAAATAATATTTTGTTTGATTGTTTGTTCCTACCCTAGTCCAGACATCCTTATTATCTCTCTGACATTGGGAAGATTTTTTTTTTTTCAAGTCTACCCTATTACTGAACATATCAGTCTTTTAAGGCCCTACCTTAATACCAATATCTCACTGCCAATGTCTCTTGCTCTGGGCCTGGTCTGCCATCACTGTGTGCCTTAGGTTTTTGATTGTCTGTTTACTTTTGTCTCTGGGGATTTACTTTAATTTCTAGCAATTTAAAATTGAACTTAAAGGATGTTTGCGATATTTTATTCATCATTTCCAGCTTTTTTAAAAGTAGTCTTCTGTATTGCTTGGAAACACAAATTATTGAACTTTTGTGAATGTTCCAGGAAGATAAATAATAAGATAAAATAGATATATTTACTTAGTTATGTGGGTTTGTTAGGTAGCCATGAGTGACGGGAGCAAAGGCCCAGCTCTGTAACCACAGAAATGACAACACTGACGGCCCAACCCAAAAGGCTGCCCCTAAGACTTCCCAGAAAAATTAAAAAAATTAAAAATAAATAAAAAACTCATTTTTTAAATAACTATACCCCTGTATCTTCGTGTAAAAGGACATAAATGACCATAGCATAGCAACCAGTTTAGGTCGGCCGCAAATGCTTGTGCAGTAAGAAGTACTCTGACCTCTTTTCACTTCAGCCTTGTTATATCATCATGTCATGCATATGCCCACAACTTCAAAAATCTAATTATAACAGGCTAAATTCTGGGAAGGTACATGTGCAGTTAACAATAGGTTATATAACAGCCAGCTGTCATTCAAGATGACTTCATGCATCAATCAGCTAGCATCATACTTGTAACCACCGACCCTGGCCCAAATATAAGACAGACCTCCCCACCTCTATGACACTATAGCACTCTGATGTAGCCCATTTCCTTTTTGGGGCAATGACAGACTTAGATCACTCCAATGGTGATGGATTGATCAGTAGTAATAGAAAATCCACAAATTTCATTGCCTCAAATATATATCCTTAAGACATTTAAAAAAATGTTCTTGTATAGTCACTTCAAAGATGTTGTTGGGGAAGGGAAGACTTCTCTCTTTTTGTATCTGATCTATATGAATTAGTTTCATGGGAAGTTACTCTATTTCTTGCCCTGTAGGCTGAGTTACTCACCTGGCCATCTAATTTACAACTGATTCAGAAATCCCAAAGTACAGGGCCATAAAGAATTTTCTGTCAGCATTCTTCTCTTGGGCTCGCTACAAGCCTCTATGACATTAGTGGCAGAGTATCATTAGCTCCATCCTATCTAATCTAGTCATTAGTGCCTTCTGAGAAGAAAGAACAAATAATCCTCACATGTAGATAAGATATAATTATTTCCAAAAGTAACCCAGTTTTTCATACTTCTACCACCTCCACTCCTCCCGGGGGGGGGAGGAGGAGAATGAAACTCAGAACCCAATACCTTCTATCCACTCTATTCTAGTGAAGGAGACAATATATCCTAGTCTGCCTAGGACAATTCAAGCTTTCATAGGTGGTCCTGACATAATCATTAAAATGCTTCCTTCTATGCTCTAAAGTGAGCTCATGTGGAAGGCAAATTATATAGTCATTTTAGATCTGGTCCAGTTTATATACAAAGTCTGTCTAAAGAAATGCTATGTCTTTTTTTCTCATTGATACAGTCTTAGAGGAAAGCCCATACTCATTTAATGTGGTATTCCCCAACATGTGTGCCAGGCTTTTCTAATTTTCTCTGCCTATACAAGATTCCTTTACTGCCTGGCAGAACCTCAATCTAAGTCACCACAGCAATACCCAGATTTCTGTGCAGCCCCAATTCATAGCTTTCTATATACAAATTCTGTACTGGTGCAGTCCATAGGATTGCATTTTCACTTGGAGTCTTAATTTCTTGGTAGATTTGTTAACTCCCCTAACATTCTAATTCTTCTTTAATCCTGGAAGTTGACTGTGAACTCCAGCTAGTACTTCTTCTTGGGAGAGACTTCAGTCCATAACTTGGCTCCATCTGAAAAATATCAACTCAACTCATTACCTATCACACTGAATCTCTATTTGAAATAAATTATTATCATTTACTGAACCCAGTATCTTGGAAGAAATTGTTGATTGGATCATGTCCACATTGGTTTTGTCCAGTGAATGTCTGCCTCAGACCATAAGCTATTCCCAAACCTCCAAAACTAACCTCACTGGGCTGCCTTTATTCATAATCCTACTTCATATCATTTTTTGCAGGAGTGAGGACTACCAGCCCTTCATTGTTAATGATCTAGCATGCTAAACATAAGTTTACCCAAATCTCAATAATATTAATTTGATAACATCAATTTGAAGAAAAAAAAATTTTTTAATTTAATTTAGTTATACATTATTTTTATTGCTTTTCCATCTTGGCATGCAACTAATTAATACTTACTGTTTTATGATCAATAATTGCTTAAATTCAGAGTGGTTTAAAAAATACACTGTGTATTCAAAACTTACTATTGAGTCTCTACTATGTGATTGTGGGTTAGGCTCAGTGTAGGATTTGGGGATAAACATAACATATACCCTATCCCCAGCAGCTTCCAGTCTGGGAGCATAGCTTGTTACTTTAATATAGTTTGCATATATAAAGCTTATTTTGTATGCACATGAAGCAGATGCAGATATGGATAAGAAAAGTCCATCTGCCCAGGATTCAAGTCATAATTAAATGAGTCACTGGTAAGGCTTAGGAAAAATCACAGTAAAAACCACAAACTTGTCAAAAGAGCTGTTTAATAGTGTGACAATAAAATTCCTCTCCCTTATGTTGATTAGTGGGAGGAAAACAACCACAGAGCATAAATACTCTGTGACTGCTGTCATCAAATACTGTTAGAGAATGAAAAACAATAGCCAGCCTCTAACTAAACAGAGTGACAAGTGTTCTGGAATAAATCTCTTAAATTAAACTGAAGGCTTCAAATATTTGGAACATAGAGGAGCTTTTCTTTTTCACTTGTTTTCCTATTTTATATGGAAGAAAAGGGAGTGCTTGGGGGTTTTAATTTTTTTAAATTAATTTCATAAACAGATTCCATAACCTGTCTAAGATAACTAGCTGACTCAGTTCTTCTTGCCCTACTTCTTTCTTGAGCAGTAGGTTTTCTTACTCTTTCCATTTTATTGTTTGTATTCTCTCTTCTTTTCAAAAACTACTTTTACTAATCTTTTTAGCCAAACCAAAACCAATCAAAACAAAACCAAGCAAACCAAACCAAACCAACCCGAACCAAACCAAACCAAACCAAACCAAACCAAACCAAACCAAACCAAACCAAACCAAACCAAACCAAACAAACCATTCAATCCCTAATCACTCTTTAAGAACTCACGAAGTATGTATACCTTATGAATATTTTCAAGAAATTTCATTAAAGCTGGTACTGGGTTACTTAGGAAAACATTGTTTTGCTGTTTAACAGGCTTAGGTGAAGGCCTTAGAAGGATTTTCACAGAGGTAGAGATATTACTCTAATTCTGTGTTATACAGAAAGCTATTTCCAACTTAAATCCATCCTTCTCACACATATTTAAAAAACAAAAAACAAAAAAAACTTGTCATTTACCAAATGTTACTCATGTGACAACACAGATTATATAATTTTTCCATCCCAGATATAACTACTAAGGCAAAGAACTAAAATTAGAGAGAACCACCATACCTCCTGAAATGCTATGTATACCAGTAGGTCTCTCCTGCATTTTTCATGCACAAAATTGCCAAGATTCTTATTTTAATTGTGGATCCGGAGTATTCAATGCTACCCAAAAGTTTATCAAAGGTAATTCTTAAAATCCTATATTTTTTCTGAGTCTTTTTAGATTGATTAGAATTTTACATCTCTTCTTATACATGTACTATAAACAAGGACTTTGAATCTTTTAAATTTCTCCCTTTTGGTTTTGCAGTCCTAAAATTGATTTCTCTCAATCTAGGTACAAAGAGAAGAGAACAAAAATGAGTGAGAAGAGAAAAGAGAACTTTGAAAACAAAAATGCAGAATGACAGAGGAATGAAGTAGTTTAATAAGAAAGTATATGTATTACAGTTGATAAACATCAGAATTTCTGTCAGAAGCATGAAAGAAAAATTTTGATTAATTAATAAAATAACTAAGTTAGCAGAGTTCTTTTTCTTCATAGTACCGTTTTAACTCTGAATGAAAAATAATTAGTTTTCAAAAGGCCTTATTATTTTTCTTAATATCTTTTGTTGGTGATGACTAATAGAATTTGACATACAGAGCAACTCATAGAAATATATGTGTTAAATTTAATGAAGTCACTTAAACTGATATCACCTTTTATGGAGTCTGTTATAGACTGACCTGATTATCAATCTAGAAATTCACTAAGGTCACAAGAAAGCTATTTCCAACTTAAATCCATCCTTCTCACTCATATTTAAAAAACAAAAAACAAAAAATTTGCCATTTACCAAATGTTACTCATGTGACAACACAGATTATACAATTTTGCCATCCCAGATATAACTGCTAAAGGAAACAACTATCATACTGCCGTGAAAAAAAGTAATTTATCTATTAATTATGAATAATTTTAATAGCATAGTCAAAATTATGTTTTTAAAGTTGAGGCCATGTTGAAGCATTAAAATATATATCATAATATGAAAAAACATAGAAAAAAAATGTTAGCTGTTGTTAGATAAGTTTCCTCTTATAAATGATTAGCTTTAATGCTAAATAAGAAAGTGGAAACACATTAGCCTCTTTTTCCAGAGACTCTAGCAATAATAGGGTGATGCAGTGCATTCTTAAAACTTTATTTCGAGCAATATCTGAGAACATACTTTTATGTGACTTACTGGAATAAAAAGCAATTTCAAAGTGTTTTTTGTTTTGTTTTGTTTTGTTTTGTTTTGTTTTTTGTTTTTTGTTTTTTGTTTTTTATAAAATGCTTTGAGTATTTCATAACCTAGGACCAACTCAGCTCTGGGAAATTAGAAAAAATAAAAAGTAAATCATCAAAAACAAATTTAAGCAAAAGACGTTAAAAGATTAAGCAATTAAATGTGTCTAAATGAAGTTCCGAAATAATTTAAATCTTGAGAAGATAAAAAATTAAGTGTAAATATACATTTAAAAAGGAGGGAGGAGGATAGGTCAGACAGCATCAACAGGATAGCCTCTCAGTTTCTGCTCTTTTAAAGTCCCATGTATATTTAAGGACTTTAAAACAAATAGAGAGACAGAATGAGAGAAGCAAACCTTATTTAGATATATAACCAGTGTTTTTTTTTTTAAGTCTTCTTGCTGATAAACTATTCGAACTATCAATGTGATATTTTATTAAATTGTACTTCTATGCAACTTAATTTTCAATTTTGTTAAATAGAATTTTGATCTCCCTTGAGAGTTTAAGGTTTTGCAGGTTATGTGCAGAATATCAAACTCTTTTATGTCTTTTTTTCTTTTCTGTAAACCCAGCTTTCCTAAATGATTCTTTATGGTAATACAATACAGACTGACAGTTTTGGCAAGAGACACTCAATGCCTGTAATTAAAACTTAGATAGATAACGTTTCTTTGCTACAAAAAATAAACATGATTTCTATAAATTGGGTCATATTTATTTGCTTTCCAAAGTCAATGTTTCTGAATTAGTCCTAGGTTATGAACCCAAAGCTAATCTTCAACTTGGTGGCTCTGTTCATAAATGTGAAATACTAAAGTGTTGGGTATTCGACTCAAAAAAAATTTTAAGTCCAAAAATATATTACAAACATCCCCTATCGTGAATTATAGAACACACATACATGAACCTATTATAAGGAGAACTATTTTTTAAGGCACTTTCTATTAAAAACCTTTTAGTATAAAAATTTTATAAAACAGAGGAAATGGTGTGCTATCATTATGACATTAATATTTTTATTTTGCCCATTTTTCTACTACCATGTAATATATGCCTTTATTGCCATATCATCTATTTTTATTAGAACATTTCTGATGTCCTTAAAAAACGTAGCAAAAAAGTCCTTGCACAGTTGAAATTTTCCACTGCAGGTTGAAAAATAAAACTTTTTATTAAAAGCTATGCAGATCACCTAATGCTAAACAATTGATTTGAGCAATGTTTCTTTCTGACTTTTTTAAAAATAATGAACCGACTACAAATTTAAAAGTGACTAACCAATTTGGTTAGTGCAGTCTAAAGAGTTAATGCTCAAATCAGCTGCTTATCTAATTTAAAGTCATTTAAATTTGTTTCTATGTTAATATAGTAAAAATGATTATTTGGCCTAATAAAGAAACAATGTACAAATATTCTTCTATGTATGGCAGAGATATAGGAAAACATCCATTAGGATGACAAAATTAACAAAAGATGTAGTGGTTTAAAAAAAATAAGAGGTTGTTATAGCTGCATCAATTTTAAAACAATCCCACTTGGCAGTTCACAAGAATGTACTGTGTGCCAAGCATTATCTGTGCGAGGTGTAAAGAGAAAGGAAGAGGCACATTTATGTAAATAATTCAGTGTGGTAAGTGGTATATAAATAGAATAAGAGAAGAAACTATCATGTTTTACAGTGAGCGACTAAATAGAATGTGACATTTTAACTGAGTCTTGAAAGGTGAAAGGAATGTTCCAACCAAAGAAGGAAAGGGAGAATATTCTAGGCATAGAAAAAGCATGCCTAAACAGAAAGGGGGATGGAAAGCATATAGGATATTTGGGAAATTAAAAACAGCTTGATTGAGGGCTCACAAGATGGTATAGAAGGTAAAGACTGGACACGCCTCCTCTAGGAACCACACCAAAATTATAACAAAATTACAGAGCAAACAGTATGTGGAATTGCCTGAGGCCTAACTGAACAGAAGCCCTATAATTAAGTCACCTCAAATAACAGATCACCTCAAATTGGTTGGAAGAACAGAGACGCGAAACGGTCTGGTCCTACAATTCGTGTGATGACGGAGAATTGGGAGGCTATCTTGGCTACAGTGCACCCTCTTCCACCTGAGGAGTGAGGGGTCCTGGCTGACGTACACTGGGATCTCCAGTTCAGGATTCCAGGACCAGGAAGAGAAGTCCCCACAACCTCTGGCCATGAAAACCAGCGGAGGTTGAAGCTGAGAGGGACAGAGGGCTGCAGAAAATGGAGACGTTTTTCTTAAAAGACCCAAGCCCAGTTTTACGTGCTGATGGACTTGCTCTGAGTTCTAGCTCTGAATGGAGGGGTGCTGGGGATATGGGGAAGCGCTTTGTTGTGGGGCTTCAGGGCGAGGACTGGAGGGGCGACTTTCTCCCAGATGGAGGTACAGGCAGAAGCTATATTTCTTTGTTGGGCCCGCCCTCCTCTCTGACACTCAGGTGCCATTTAGCTGGATAACGCAAGTTGCTCTGCTAGGGAAAACGCTGAGACTCTATGTCTCCCAACATGTGGGACCACCCAAGTCATTTCCAGTGATTTATTCCATACAAAAAAGTTGTCTTGGCTCCAGCTGTGAAGTTTCATAAAATATCTCAAAGGCTCACAAATTCCAAAGAAGCGGCATCTGGCCTCGGTGTGCCCTGTACCTCTTATTGAGCAGCCCTGAGCCCCACACTAGTGGTAGCTGGCCTCGGTTTCTAACTTGGACCCTCAAGGCACCTATCAATCCAGCACGGGTGGCAGTCATATATGGATTGCTTGGTGACTCTTATCTGGTGGCCCTGGAGGTGTACAGGCTGTGGCTGAACTTGGCCTGCAGCCGGACCCCTTTCCAGGACTCTCCCATTGGGCCCCACAGCACACCTACTGTATAAAGCAGATCTACCAAGACTGAGAAACTTAGGAGCCCTAATAAATGCATAGAAACGGACACAGGGAGGCAGCCAAGATGGAGAGACAAAGAAGTGTGTCCCGTATGAAAGAACAGAACAAAGCTACAGAAAAAGATTTCACTGAAATGGAGACGAGCAATATACCAGATGCAGAGTTCAAAACACTGGTTATAAGGATGCTCAAGGAACTTAGGAGAAGAGTAGATGAACTCAGGGAGAACTTTAACAAAGAGGTGTAAAACTAAAATATGGTTATGGAAAACAATAGGGAGCCAGGACAGAAATGAAGAATATAGTATCTGAAATGAAGAGTACATTAGAGGGAATCAGAGAGGATGAAAAGGAGAATTGAATGAGCGACATAGAGGATGGGGTAGCAGAGGATACCAAATCAGAATAGCAATGAGAAAAAGGAATCCAAAAAAAATGAACATAGTTTAAGAAGCCTGTGGGGCAACATCAGATGTATCAACATTAGCATCATTGAGGTACCAGAAGGAGAAGAGAAAGAGCAAAGAATTGAAAACTCATTTGAAGAAATAATGATGGAAAACTTCCCTAACCTGGTGAAGGAAATAGACATTCAACCCTAGGAAATTCAGAGAGTCTCAAACAGGAAGAACCCAAAGAAACTCATACCAAGACACTTCATAATTAAAATGCCAAGTTTAAAGACAGGAGCAGCCATAAGACTGTCAACCAGTTTCTCAACAGAAACCTTACAGGCCAGAAGGGTTTGGCACAAATATTCAAAGTGATGAAAACCGAGGATTATAACCAAGATTACTTTATCCAGAAAAGTTATCATTTAGAATCAAAGAACAGAGCTTTCTAAGCAAGAAAAAGCTAAAGGAATTCATCACTGCCAAGCCAGTATTACAGGAAATGTTGGAGGGACGTCTTTAAGAAGAAAAAAATGTGTATCAAAAGCCTAAATAAAGGATGGCAGTAACTACATAATGAAAAAGAATTTAAATACTTCAGTCAAAAGATAGGGTGGCCGAATATCTAATGAAAAATGAAATGAAATGAAAAAGAATTTAAATACTTCAGTCAAAAGATAGGGTGGCCGAATATCTAAGAAACCTTACATATGCTGCCTACAAGAGACTCATTTCAGATGAGAAGACACACACAGACTAAAAGGAAGGGGATGAAAAAGGATATTTTGTGATGGACCCTAGAGGGTAGTATGCTGAGTAAAATAAGTCAGAGGAAGACAAATGTCATATGATTGCATGTATATTTGGAATCTAAAGAACAAAACAAACAAACAAAAAACAAACTCATAGTATTAGAGAAGATTTTGAGGGTTACCAGATTGGGGAGTTGGGGAGGCCGGTTTAAAATGAGGAAGAGATTAAGTACAAATTGGTGGTTACAAACTAGTCACAGAGATAAAAAGTACAGCATAGAAAATGTAGTGAATAATATTGTAATAACTATGTATGGTGTCAGAGAGATACTATATTTATTGGGGTGATACTTTGTGAGTTATCTAGATGTCTAATCATTATGTTATACCCCTAAAATTAATATAATATTGTATGCCAACTATAACTGAAAATTTAAAAAATTATTATTAATAAACAAAGCCGGTTGACTATATCTCAGATGTAAATGGGATAAACAAATGGAGAAAAGTATAAGAGAAGTGATCAATGGCCACATTATGATGGTTATAAGTACCTAATTATTAGGGAGTTTGACAAGATATTTTGGGGGATAAGGGGCAATAAAGGCTCATAACATGGGAAAACACGTAAGTCATATCAGCATTCATAAATAAAATTCTGAAAGAGTTGTGAAAATTATATTGGAGGTAGGAGAGACTTAGTTAGGTTGAAGAGATCACAAAGGAGGCATTTAAAATAACCCAGGAGAGGACAGCAGTCAAAGTAGTGAGAGGTCAATAGGCCAAAAACAGTAAAGTAAGAAGAAAATGTGTGTATTCTAGACAGACTGCAGTAGTTGCTTGAAATCAACTTGATTGTTTAGAAGTTGTAGTGGGGAAAGGAAGAAAGGATAATGTGTATTCTGAAATGAATAATCCTGTTGAGGAAAGATATCATTGTTATTTCAATATTTTTAATAGGTCTTATAAAACATAGTATAAACCTCAATTATTTAGGGACTTTTAAAAAATATTGAAAATTTTGAAGCAAATAAAATATATTTCTTTAAGAAGACATATATTTTGACTTCAGTCATTTTCTAAACAAGAATGTACTATGTGTCAATTTGTAAATGCTACACTCAGTAATTAGTGTATTTCTAAGGAAGACCTTAGATATATACACTTTTTATGTTCTGATTTCCCCCTATCCACAAACCTCCTGTCCTTTTCAAATCTGTTACCTATTTTCCCTTGAATGTATTTTTTTTTCACCATTGCATGAAAGTTTCTATGCCTTGCATATTTGTTAATTGTTTCTCTCTTAAAACAAACAAACAAACAAACAGCCCAGACTTCTTTCTTATCCCTCTCTGCTCAGCCTCCCTGTCCTAACCTATTTACCTACATTCTAGTCCATGTGCCCCATCCTACTTAATCTTAGTCATCTCAATGATTACATTGCTTGTGAAACATCAATGGTTTTATTGGTCTTCAGGCTTCTTTTACTTTTTTTAAAACTCTTGAACTTTCTAGGGCATTTTTAGCTCACCGTACAGTATATATTGCTCTGTAAATATACTGTTTTATGCATTAATTTATTTCACAAATATTCATTGAGTTCTTTATTCATGGAAGGCACTATTCTAAGGATTTCATGTGCATTTTTAAAGTCATCTCCAACTAAACTCCAAGATCACTGATAGAAAAATTGTGTATAATACATCTTAGTAGTCCTACCACAAACTGGTTTATAGACACTTAATACATATTGACCCCCCTACTTGTATGTATGTATAAATACACATTGTGTTTAGATATATATATGAATATATATATTATTTAAAACAAGATAGCAAGCTCAAAATGGAGTTGCTTATTCTAAATCTCATGTCACCAAACCAAAACTTGATTACGGTTTCCTCTTCCAGAAATAGAATATTAAACAGATTAGGAATCGCCTGATCAGCACTAATTAAGCAGTCTATCTGTTAGGCCCCTGCCATCCCCTAAAGAAAAGTAAACTTGCAATAATCAATCTGCTTTTTTGTCTAGTATAACTTCTTTATTCCTTTTCCTTTATGCCTATAAAAGTCTTACATTCTGTACAGTTCCTTGGAGCCCCTGTCTGTCTGCTAGCTTGATTCACATTGATTTTTGCTGAAATAAAACCTTAAAATTTTTGATATGCTTCAGTTTATCTTTTAACTATATATACGTATTTAATTGTATCACTGTGAGTTTCTATAAGTAACAATGACAGAAACAAGTGCTAATAAAAATAGATTAACTATAATGAATCTTATGTATAAGTATATAATTGTATGTAAAATTTATTTTGTGTCCCTTGTAAATCCAACTTTTCCTTATAACTAGACTTTTGAGAATATTTGACCATTATCAAAAGATGAAACTTGCACTATTCTCCATGTTCTCTCTCCTTTGTCTCTGAAAGAATTGTTTATAGAATTATGCCACTTGTTTATTTTTTTCAGAAATAGCATGTAAGCATTGAAATGTCAAAGTAAATGGAAAAAGAAAATTTCGTTTTGACTATGACAATAAAAAATGAATAAATAAATAAATGTGGCTTTTTATACAAAGTAAGAGAAACAAAGACACTGTACATGTGAGTAAAAATCTACTTTTTATTATCGTGAAATATGAAAATGTAAAACTCAAGCTAATTATATATATGTTATATATATATGTTATATATATATATATATATCTGAAAGCACTGTTGCCAGTGGAGTGAAGTAAAGTTACATGTTGGCCTTTGAAAAGCAGAAAGGCACACCAGAAAATAAAAATGTTGAGCATTTTGAGTTTTCACAAAATTGTTATATGTGCTTGTTCTATCTGCCCTTCCTCAGGCTAAATAGGTATGCATTTTTATTTTAAAGAAAGGAAGAAAGGAAGAAAGAAAAGAAAGAAAGAGAGAGAGAGAGAGAGAGAGAGAGAGAGAGAGAGAGGAAGGAGGGAGGGAGGGAGGGAGGGAGGGAGGGAAAGAGGGAGGGAGGGAGGGGGGAAGGAAGAAGGGAAGGGAAGGGAAAGAAAAGAAACTATCAAAACTTTAATATGCTAAGAGACATTAATGGATTAAATACATGCATGCATACACACACACACACACACACACACACACACACACATATCTACCCACTCAAAAAATTAAATTATCAATTAGCAAGTAGACAAAAAAAAAGGTGGTTTGAGGAGACTATCCAAAGTCCAGGTATAGTAAACATATTTACTGAATGTACACAATTATTAACCAGCTGATGATCTTTAGCCATAATTAGACTTAGAGCTGCAATTGTGGCCCTGTGCCTACTAGTTAATACTCCCAAGCTAGCGCCCCTATTTCTTCAATAGGTTCATAGACAAATCAGCATCTACAATAGCTTTTCTCTATGTAAAACTTCAGCAATTAGAACATTATGGAATCATTTCCCATAAAATATCTCATCATGTGACAGGCATTGATTGTAGTTAGGGTGGTTTACTTCCACAACAGTAATAATTACACATTTCTCCAGAAGACCACATTCTGGACCCCTTTCTGTTCTCTGCGATCTTTTCATAGTTCCAATTCTAATGACTGAACACATCTTTTTATTTATTTTATAATCTTTTGTTTAAATTGGTTTAATTAAGATCAGGTTTCTACTTTTAGAACCCATTCAATTTATTTACACTTGCTTAATATGTGCATCGAATGTGTTAAGATGAATTTCTGGAAAGGAATTTACCTACCCTGTGCCTTCCAAAAACCATAATGCTCATAGGTTAAAATTTACCTGGGTCAGATACACATCATATAAAAACATCTCTCAAAGTAAATATACAAAAGCACTTATTCCTTGAGGCTTTGAGGAAAAATACTTGCTAGTATATTAAGTATGGGAACTCCCACATATTTATTTCTCTTTTAATGTTTTACCTATCTATAAAAGCTCCGAAAAGTCATTTATCAACACTGCAACTAAATAAATTGTCTTTATTATATATCAGTGAAGCCCTTTTCACATATTTTTTCTTATTTGAATTTTCCTGATTTATTTTCCAAGTATGATTACATTCATATTTGATCACATGTTTCCACTAAGACAATGTTCTCAGTCTCTTGTCTGCAATTTCAAAGTTCAGACTTTAAATGCTAAGTTTCAGTTACACCTTTTATGGGTTTTCCAACCTCTCTTCTTAATTACTCGGTGAAAAATTTCACTCTATATCTTACATACGCTGCAAAATGCTAGACAGTGAATATTTATTCATTGAAAATGTCGTTTTTCTATTTTCAAAGACAAATTTTGATCTGTTTATTTCCAAATGCTCTGAGTTTGTATGAATTAGTGCAGCAATTGGAGGTGTTTTACACCTCTTTTTTTTGGAGGAAACTTTTCATGTAAAGCTTAAAACAGCTTTATGGATAATAAAAGCACCATGATAAATTCTTTGCTATTCTATAAATCAGCTCTTTTCCTCACCAGAAGAAGTGATCACAATTTTACTATTTTTACCTTCTTATACCCTTCATTGTTTAGGCTACATAGTATCACATGCAAACTATTCACACTTGTCACTACATACTTCAAGCTCACTGAACTGGATATCTTTTTTTTTTTTTTTTTCTGATTAGACTCACCATCTATTAAAAGGGGCAAATTATATTAAGCTATTGACTATATCTACACATTTTAAATCCTGGGTCTGTGTTTGGGGTGGAGGGAACATAAAATTCACAGAAAGCTTCAAAGAAATTATTTTAGGCCATGTATAATTGAGCATCCCTTTAGTTTATGCCTAAACTCATAAGAAAGTAAGGCTTTAGGAAAGAACAAGGAGAAATAACCTCTCTTCTTTATATTCAGGACATATTCCACAACCCAAGAAAATCCTAAGATAATCATATGCGTAACTGAAATAAGTATATTTGTTTGGGGATCACCTGGGTTCCAGTTGGCCAAAGATTCAGTTATCCAGCACACAAAGGTAAAGAAAATAGAACTCACATACAATTCATATCAAAGGCAAAGCAGGTTAAATGTATTCCTCTCAGCTTTTATATCATCCCCTTCCTAGCTCTCAGTACTTCCCTTTTTCATGGCATTTTCTGCCTGTGAGGAAGTCTCAGATATTAAGTTTTAAACTAATTATATTCTTGGATAAAACACTTTGGAGGGGGAGATATGCATTCTTCCTTGAGTCTACTGGGAAGACTCCTTGTAGATTTTATGCCAGCGAATGAGGCTACAAAACACAAAGTGTGCTTTCTCTAAAGGTCTTGGAAACTGCACGCCTCTTCATCGGTCTGTCTTTCATTTGATGATAACATACCTTCCACACCACTGAGTTAACTGCATAACAAAGATTCTTAATGAATACTCATTGAATGAATCAAAACAAAACCTACTCTCTGAACTATTTGCTGGAGTATTTACTGCAGAAGGGTTACTGAGCTTTCATTTTGCTTATTATTTGAGCATGTCTCTTTTTTATCTACGGCAGCATCTTTATTAGAAAGAATATAGAGCTCTCTTAGAAGACTATTTTCTCTTAGTCTTCTGAAATTTTATTAAATAGGCCTTTTTACATATTTCTCTAGCATTTAGGTTTAAATGATTAAAGTCAAGATTTCTTACATAATTCATTTGTTAAACTATTAATGATATTTCAGAGTCTCCCTAGCAATAACTTAATTTTCTAATATTCTTTTCAATGACCACTATAATAAGTAAGCTTCTAACAATTAATTCTTAAGAGAAAAAAACTAACATAAATTTATAGTCTATCAAATGTTCTAAAAGACCCATTCTTATTGAATGCATTGACTGAAAGTTATTTGAAAATGTCACAGAATCAGCTTTTGCCTAAACTTCCCTTAAAAGAATCATGTATATATATTTTTTGTCTTCTATAAAACTGAATCAAGTTTGGAGACTATAATGAACCCTCATTATCATTGTCATTTCAAAATCTCACCTTCACTTCTGATGGTCTATCAATATTATGAGTCTTTCTCTCAATCTTTCAAAGACACACAGCCCCTAATGTTATTTACAAATTCATCATCAGTTATATGCTATTATCTCAACAATAAAAACGGGTATAAGATGAGAATTTCTGCAACAAATGAAAGAGGGTAATATTTCTTTCATTTTTCACTCTTAACATTTAGGTCATAAGAACAGATTGATTTGAGTCCTTTTTATTATCCCAAGTCCCATTTTATCCCCTCAGCATTCCACATGTAAATCTGTTCTAGCTAAAACTCCATAGAGATTTTTGATGTGTAGAAGCTGGAAAAATAAATCAATTAAAAACTGCAAGCATTTACTCTGTTTTGAAAGAAATGGAGACATGGTTTTATCTTTGAAACACTGTGTTCCTTCACTCTGGAGCATCATCTTGGTGATTCTGCATGCTTCCCACAGTCCGTTTTCCACCATTCCTTGCCTGCTCTGAGTCACCAGAGAATGACTTTTTCAGCCTAAGTTTTTAAGATGGCTGATATCTGGTTGGATTCAGCTAATGGGAGGCACCATCAGGAGAACAGGACAAGAAAGAGGAAATGGGGTATTTCTTCCTCTCACCCTTCTGGCCATACCATCTCATTTTAGAAAGTAGCTGAGCCCTCCAGAAATCTTCTTCCTACCGGGTAGCACTTCATTAACTGTTTCACTTTTTACTGTGCTTCCATGACACTGTTTTCTTTTCTTATCTATTAAGATTTGAACAGAGGGATTTTATACTGAATTTATTATCTTTGGTTGTTTTATCATTCAATGTGTATCCTCTTAACCCTGAGTTACTCTTTGGCTGTAATCTCCTTTGGGGCCAGGGATTTGGGTCTTGTTCATCGCTCTATCTCTATCAGCCATTGAAGAATACCTGGCACCTAATAGGCACTCCAGAGATATCAATGCTGAAAGTTCAGTCTAGAATAAGACATTATCTTAGACTGTTCACGTGTGTTTATTGTATATTAGGTAATACATACAACTTTCAAAACTTGAAGACTGTGATACTCTGAAAAGTGCATAGGTGCCCCTTGGTATCATACAGTCCTGGGATTATTTTTGTCTCTACCTTTTACTTTGAGGTATTGTGGTCAATTCTTTGCACTTCAATTTCTTCATCTGATAATACTATTTTATGAGTGATGTGGTGAGGATTACATTAGATAAATTGTGTAAAACACCCAGCACTGTATCTGGAACAATAAAACTAATCCTACTACTCTTGTTTCAGGATAAATGTATTTTTGAAACCTGGACAATTTTCCTCTTTCCCACAGAGTAATAAAGCTCTTAAAATGAACAAGCTCAACATGGCCACTCAATTAAAATTACCAAATTTTGAAAAGGTCAAAGCAGCATAGCATATCTTTATATTTCATAGATTATTGAATGCATTAACATTCCAATCTCTCATTCTTAAAGAAAAGATTATAATAAGAACCAAAAATGTACACACATTAATCCTTTCCTATGACAATACTTGTTCCTTTTCTGGGAAAGGTACAAATGTAACCTCTGCTGACACCGAACTTCAATTTGGATGTCACATTGTACTTCTGGTTTTGATAACAAATGGATACCCAGGAGGAGAGCAATAGGAAGTATGCTAGATGCTCACAAAAGAAAAAGGCTTTCAAATATGCTGTGAGTTAATATCAATCAAACTGCCCTGTCTAGAAAATTATATAATTGACATCCCTGCTTAAGAATATTTTGAGTGTTCACAAGGCTGGGCTGGGCTTTTTACACAGGGTTTAAACAAGCAATCAAGCATCTGTTTCTCAAATTAAAGAGCCAAAAGACTAATTGATATGAGTTCATGATTACAATGTTAAATATTACAATGTTAAAATGTTTGATCATTTTCAAGTCAATCAGTTTTATTTTTATTTTTCATGATATTTTCAGGGATAACTTAGACTCGTAATCACCGACTCTTAGACTCACAAATGGCTTTAGGGACCTCTTAGTCCATCTCTCTCATTTTATGGATGAGAAAACTGAGGATCACAGAGGGTAAGTGGCTTGTCTAAGGTCAAAAAGTTAGTTGCTAAACTAAAATAACACTGAAAACAACTCCAATTTCAAACAGCCAGTTATTGAAATTATTTCATGCAAATTATCTTCTCTTCCAAATTTTTCTTTAAGAAAGTGTTTGATAACATCTATGATGAGAGAATTACAGAACAAGGTGCTTGGATCACTTGAAGACAACTATGAAAATCATGAAGGATAAATATCTCAGTATTAAAGATTTCAAGGTGTTCCATGAAATCTCCTAAAGAAAAGTCCAACACCTCATTCCCTTCCCTCTAATGGCCACTTGGACCAAGATTTTGCAATAAGGTTAGGCAAAATGTCAGTTAAGTCCATTCAAAAAGCAACTAGTTATTTGGGAGAATTGATTTATCATTTGATAATAGGTGTTCAAAATATAGTTACTTGAAGAAATATGGTGCAAAATATATAAAATATTATATTTTTACATATTAAGACATGGATTTGATATAATAATGAAAGGTGGGAAGAAAGGGCGCATATGGTAGAAAAGACTTATAGGAATAGTGTAATATTTTCCTCTAGGCAAGCATATATTCTGTAAAGAGATGGATCAGTATCTAATCCATGTTCATTCCAGTAGATGTTAAAGTAAAATGACCTTCTGTTAGAGATTACAGTCCTAAAATGCTGTTTTCAAAGATCTGTATGTACTACAGTGTGTAAAAAGGCCTGGTTTTATAACTTTTCTTTTGGCAGACAAAACGAATAATTTAGCTTGACAATAGTTTTAAAAAAAAATCTTGCTAACGAGCGATTAATTCCTTCATTTGAAAGAATATGTCAGATATTTCTCTTTTTTGTTTTTGGCAATAATGAGGATTTGGTGTTTTCCTGGTTATGAGGGTTTTACTCTATGGCTTCTTCTTTCCAGGCAAAAGATTAAACTTAGTTCCAAATGTTTTTCCCCAGGCATCATGGGTAGAAAGCTATGTTTTAACCCTTTAAGACTCTGGTGGTGTTCAAATGGATTAGTTTGAGTTAGATAAACTCTGCCAGTAATCCAGGAACTCTTCTGACTTACTTTCTTAAGTATTAACAATACTTGCCCCTAAAGGCTTCTTTGCCCCTTTATTTTCTATTGCATGTCTATATTGCAGAGCAGATACAATCAGTAGAGTAAATGTAGATTTCTGAGATACAATCTCTTGTCATGCAGCTTCTCTACTCTTACCTACTAAGCTGGTTATTTTTCATTTGCTTGCCCCAGCTCTCAATGGTCCTACTTGGTCACCAGGAAGCCTGGCTTCTATAGACTGCATTTGCCAGTTCTCATACCCTCCAACTTCCTGTTAGGTTTGGCAGAGTGGAAGGAAAGAAAAGTCGTGCTGCTGAGATTCTGGTAAGAGCCACATTTCTCTGTGGTCAGAGCTCCTGTTAGCTGGCCTCGACTCCAGGCCCCAGCCTTCACTGATCTCTGGTAATATCATCTTCTTCCCTAATTCCTTCCAGACAAAGGGTTGGGATGACTTTCAACTGTTGCTACTTCCTGAGTGCTTCACATTTCCCAGATGGTTTCTTTAGCCATGTCCACACCTCTGCCTATAGTACTATCACAGCTTCATTAAATTCTCTTTAGTTAAAACTTTTGTATGAGCCCTTTATCACTTGCCAGGACACTGAATGATATGCTGCTATCACTATATTTCTAACATTTGTCTGTTTTCCGTTACAATAATTACTTTTAATGTCAGACAAAGTAATGGCTGCCTCATTTTGCCAAGGTCCTCAGTATCCACTGCAAAGCCATGCAAGTGGTATTTGATTGAAAATGCCATTTAATAGCATAGGGTATAAACTGCTTTGCCTTATTAAAAGTTGCCTTTAAAAGTCTTCCTCAAAACCATTTGAAAATACACAGGTTGCTAAAGAGCTAGAATTACTTATGCCCTTGATTTGGACCATGATGACCAATGTACCATAGCAAGAAAAAAAATATTGATATTCACAATTTATATTGTGTCCAGACACCAACAATAAAAAAAAAAATTATTCTTTGTTTCACATAGGTATGGCTTTTTATAAATCTTGTTTGTGAAAGATAATGTAGAGGGATTTGTAATTTGTAGGACTCTTTGAACTTCAGGTGCCTCTGATTGTCCCCAAAGGAGCCTATCACTAAAATTGGGACTTTACATCTGGGATTTCTTTTATGTGGGAAAATTACTTATTCATTTTTGCAACAAAATATTTGTTGGATGCCTACCACATATCCTGTTCTAGTTCTTGCTCTAGGAATTGATATTTATGGTGGTACAAAAAGTGAACATGTAAATAAATCAATAAACCAATGAATAACAGATAATTTAAGATATAAATACATACTAGAAAGGCAATAAAACAGCAATACAATCAAGAGATGGGGCAGAGAGACTTTTAATAGTGTCGTCAAGGAAGATCTCAGTTTCTACTTGATCTGAGACCAAAAATGACCAGAATAAGACAGATGTGCAAAGGCCTAGGGTAAGGGTCAGCATATAATGGTGGCCTGTGGACCAAATCTAGCTCATTCCAACTTTATTGGAATAGAGGAGCAGAGCCATGAGCACTAGTTCATGTGTTATAATGGCAGAGTTGAGTAGTTGTGACAGAGACCAAATGATTCCCAAAGGTGAAAATATTTACTATCTGAGCTTTTAAATAAAGTTCATTGATATGGTCTTGGAGAAGAGTATCCTAAAGATTAAAAAAAGGCTAGTTTATGGGATGAAGTTAGGAACAATTTTGGGGGCCCATGTAACTGAAGTGTGCGTGTGAGGTAGAGAGTGGATGGAGACCATGGTCTGAGGTGAGCAGGGTCAAAACCATGATAAGCAGACTAGATTTTATTCTACATGAGGAATAAAGACATTTTTGGTTTTCATTCTGAGAGTTAAGTAACCTATTGTTTACTTTTGAAATGCTGAACATTCTATTATATTTTTATAGATTTGATTCTCATTTTTCATAACAAATATCTAGCTAGAAAAAATAATTGGTATTTTAGAGGTGATAAAAATAAAAACTAAGAGTTTAAGTGACTGGTCAGGGATTGAAAGGTGAGTGGCCCAAATCCAAAAGGCATGTGACTTCATGAGAAATAAAAGACATTTTTCTCCCAACTGCTAGTTCTTGATGTGCCAGCCTTCACACCTCCGACATTCTCATATACAGTAATAATATAACCGAGGGAGTATGAAGACAAGTCTGTGACCCTGAATTCATGTTCTGTGTGTTTATGCCTAGTGATGCTTGAAATTCCAGTATTAGAAGGTCCAAATTAGACGTTTGGCATCTCTGACTAGGTTATAAAATAATTGTTTCTATTCATTTTGTTCATGTATATGCTAACTTTTCTAAAGAACAATTCAAAAAGTGCACTGTACTTGAGTAAAAATAAGGTAATAAGGCAAGATAAATTATAGTCCTTCTACCAGGTAGACACCTTCAATGAAGAAACAAATGCTTTTGGAAAGTTTCAGTTTGATGACACCCCCAAACTTTCTGGCCAGTGTGTGACAGGGACTCTAGAGAATAGGGAGCTCTTACTTTTCCTTATATTACCAATCCTTGGCTCAGTCTTTGGCAGGCTTTAAATGAAAGGATGTTTTCAAAGAAAATGAATGTCTTAGATACAAATAATTTCAGATGGAGCACCAAAATAGAAATTTTCTTGACTCATAACATGTACGGAAACTATAAGTACAATTATGTGGTGAAAAGGAAAATTCCCAAATCAATCTCTTTCTCTTCTCCTGACTCTTGACCTGACCATCTGCCAGCATCATCCCCTTGTGGGAAAGTGAGATTCAGCAGATCATATTAATGGAGCACTGAAGTGAGAGGAAGCAGAAGGGAGGGAGGATCCTTCTGTTCAGGTTTGTCACCTTCTCCTGCCATGGCATTCCTTTCTCTCCCACACCCATAATCCTAATTAAACAACCACCAGGTCCCTCTGGATGTACCATCCCCAAGGCCTGTCTACAAAGCCTGTGCTGGCTCCTCAGAGGCGTGGCTCTGCCCTCAGACTCAGCTGGGCAGCAGCAGTAGCAACTGGAGGAAGGAAGGAAAGGCTGAGAACTATAACAAAATTCTTGCCTGAACCACTGTGGACAAACAGGAATAAAATAAGAAAAGAAGGCTCTTGACAGGAGAAAGTCTCTCTTGTTTCCACAAAGTTGGACCTCCACTGAAAGAGTCAGCTAATTTGTAAAAATAGATCTGGTGATGCTCAGGTCTCCCCAAGGTTGATCGGTGGTGATTCTCTAGAACTACTTTATCTAATACAGTGGTTACTAGGCACATATGACTACTGAATACTTAGTAGTACATGTTATTAATGCAATGTGTTTAAATAATAATATTTTAGATTCAATAAATGATTAAAATTAATTCCATCTACTTATTTTTACTTTTAAAAAATATTTTTATTAAAATATAGCTAACATGCAATATTGCATTGTTTCAGGTGTACACTATAGTTATTCAACATTTATATAGCTAAAGAAATGACCACCATGATACATCTAACAACTATCTGACACCATGCAGAGCTTCACAATATTATTGACTATATATGCTATATTTTACACTACATCTCTATGACATATTTGTTTTATACCTGGAAATTCGAACCCCTTATTCCCCTTCACCTTTCCCCTCATTTTTCGATTTTTAATTATAGTGACATTCAATATTGTTTTATATTAGTTTCAGACATACAGCATAGTAGTTAGATATTTAAATAATTTATTAGTTTTACCTTTTTTTTTAATTTGGCTATTATAAAAAATTTAATTACATATTACATATGTGTCATTATATAGTGTTGTTGGAGAGTAGAAAAAATAAAACTGGAGATCAAGGAAGGTAAAGATTTAGGACATAAACAGAAGAGGAACCAAAAATCCTCACCAAATATCCCAATTTGAAAGTAAAAAGATTCCTAATATCATTAATTCAATATTTTTTTTTCCAAAGAGAATAGCACATAATTTATTGACATCTTCTAAAAGTTCAAATCACAGAAAATTGCCATTATTTCAAACTGTTACTTGTTCTTAACTGATATCAAATGATTTTGTTTTGCTCCCTCAAAGATGCTGCAATGCTGTAAGCTCTTTAGAAGCAAGGACTACATCTTAATATTTTTTCTTTATCTACCATAATGTCTACCAGAACAATGACACACATAAGCATTCAATAAATGTTGATCATCTGATTAACAAAAATAAAATGAAGAGTAGGTTTAGAATAGATAGTTATTGAGTTAATGAACAGCTTGGTGTGGGTGTGTGTGTGTGTGTGTGTGTACATGTATGCCAGTGTAACAATAGTTAGCATGAAGTTACTGACCACGACTCCTACCTCACTAGCTATTGTTGCTAGGGAAATATTTAATAGTAATAATATACAGTAATGTCATAACGGTCATAATCCTGATCAGTACCTCATATTAAGTATCTACTCTGAGCCAAGAAAACCTCTTCCCACTAAAAATGGTTCTCTTTCTTTCTCACCCTAGAACCTTATAGTGAAGAATAATGAATCCCAAAGATATAATGATTCTGCCAAAGACACTGGTGAAAATAAATGTTTAGATTTGAAACTTGGAATGTTACAGTACCATTCAGCCATGCCTTCCACAAAGACATAAACCTAGAATAAAACATAAACTTTGAAGAAAAAAATGAATAGCATAGATCATTCAGTACAGTAGATACCAACCAGCAATACCAGACCTGTTTTCTTAAGTGCAGTGTTGTTGAGGAAGAACTAAAGACTCATAGCAGAACTGAAATTATGTAGAGACATTTCTTAATGAGTGATTACAATGTATGGATCCAAGTACTCGGCAAATATTGTTTATATTTTAGGTATTTTTGTTTCCATTTTACAGATTAAGAAAATAAAACTCTGAAAAGCCAACTCATTAGAGTTTACAAATCTAGCCCGAGGTTTGGTTAGGAATTAAAATCAAATACATCTATAATGAGTTTTCATAATGCCTTCTTTTGCATATGTGCATTTTTGGAACATGATTATTTGTAATAAATTGTACATTGATCTAAATCCTGAGTGTTCATTCATTTGTTACCATAACATTTTCATTTGTTTGAAAAAGTATACAGTTAAAGATCCTTTTGGGAAGTGTTGTGTTGTATCCAGACTATCACAATCATGACTATGACACATGTGTAGAAAATCTCAGATGTATAACTTTCTGTATGTAACTCAATTGTCATAAGGCTTAATTGTATATGAGTAATACTCTGTATGCTACATATTGCATTAACATAATTGGACACTGATGCTAAGGGGAGCCACAGCACCCTAAATAAAACAGAGAAACAGAGGCACCATTCTACCCTGGAGCATTAGGTAAGCGTACATTGTTTTGTTCTGGACCGTGTAATCCCCAAAACAAATATTTATGAGTGTAGGGTTGTGAATATTTTCATTTTGTTTTTGTGACTATCACCAAGTTTTTCATTTTGGAATGTTTACAACAGAAAAAAAAAGAAACACTTAAAGACTATGGCAGTAAAAATGGGAATGGAGAAGGTCGTGGGGATGAAGAACAAAAACATTAATGTTACATGTTTTTTATTTGAGTTCTGATTTTAGAGAAAAAAATATAATTGTTTTGAGAAAAATTTGAATTTTTGAAATACAGCAAACCAAGAACTTGAAGCTTTCTAACTTCAAATTTCTTTTAGTGCTGCCCACTGGTTCTTGCAAACAACAATCTTGCAGAGTATATAGATTTACATGTTTCTCTATAAAATATTTAAAGATTAAAAGTAGAAGCTACTTTCAGGCAAAAAAAAAAAAAATCCTTTGATATTGCTTCTCCACAAAGGCTTTGATTTTATTTTAAACAGGTCTGATTTCAGTTTTGAAACCTGCACAGAGTAACTCAGGGCAAAGCAGAGTGGTGCTCAGAACAGACTGCGCATGGGTGGAAATGCAGAGCAGAGGTACTAGGCCTTCAGATGTTATCTCCTATCAGGAATTTTTGTTCTTGAAAGCGTGGCCTAAGAAAAATGGGAAATACGAATCATTCATGTGAATCCATTAAAAAATTAGATCTCTTGGTTGTTGAGAGACAACACAGGGGTCAGACCTCTTCTATCATTTAAATTTTAGTATTAATGTGATCTTTTCTTCAGAGGGAGAATGGGAAGTGAGCAGGAGAGAATTGAAAAGCAGAGTTTGGCAGGGGAGTAGTGGTGAGAAGAGGTGTCATGGTGATGGTGGCATTGCATGGCGATAGAGTCGGAAATGGAAGTGGTTGTAATAATGAAGGTGATGATGGTGGTGGTGATAATAGTGGTGGTGGAAAGAAGGTATAGAGCAAGAAAATGTGAACAGAGGTGAGGATTCTACAGAAACACCTCCATTGTCCCTTAGTCATTCATTCTCTGATGTAGCTCTTTCTTCACCGTATTAATTTAGCTTTTCTTGAAAGGTTGCACTTCACTGACTAAATTGTATCATTTGCAGAATTTCTGTATCAGCCATTCCAGTCAACTGAAATCTGAATATGAGATGTTGTCTCGTTGTTGTTGTTATGGGGAGGAGAGGCAAAGGGTCTCACAGCAGCCTCTTCTGTGCCAGAAAACTTCACAATAGGCCATAGAGCATTGGCTTTTTTGCCTTCCTGCTGGTTCTGCCTTAGAAATCTCTGGGGGTAAAAATGCATCCAGAGAAATAACCCAGAGATGAGAAAGACATAACAGGTGGGGACGATCATTTTGCCTGAAAAATATTATCTATTCTATTTTTAACATAATGCCCTTTCTGTTGTGCCTCTGTGTTATCAGAAAAGTCTTCTGGGGAAAACCTCTGGGCTGTTTCATTGACAAATAAAGATAAGATCAATTACGTGAGTAAACTGCTGTGGCAAACTTGAAGAATGCTAGCAGAAGAGGCCCGGAGGGAAACCCAAGGTGAGGACCCTTCTCTCTGTCACATCATTATCCATGTGTTTTGCATGCAGAGTTCCAAACAGGGTATCAGCAGGGAATAAAGAAAATAACACCAAAGCGGCAACACAAACTAACATCCATTCGCACACACACCAAGGAAATGTTGGATAAAGAGCTGGAAATATTGATATTGCTGGCAAATGTGACTCTCAGCTTAATCTTTAAAGGTGGAAAGCTTGGAATATTCCAAACTTAAGCAAGCAGCACTGAAATATCTTAAACCACCAACTAAATTAGTGATTTGCAAGAGTTAGTCCAAAGCCTAGTTTTTTGTTTTTTTGTTTTTGTTTTTTTTTTTTGTTTTTTTTTTAATGTTAATTATCTGGCACTATTCACACAATTTCTGATTTAAAATTCTAAACCTGGGATAGGGCTTAAAATCTTTGTTTCACTTTTAAACTCCTCGAGGAGGTTCTTGTTCAACCCACCAAGACTATCGGAATTGAGAAAGAGCTGATGATGTTGCTATTTTGTCCACATGGTAAATTTCTCTGTCATCTTAACTATTACTCTGGCTAGAAAGCACTCTTCAGGTTTATGATAATCAAATAAACAAAAATTAAAGATAGAGAGAAGGTAAAACAGATGGAAAAATATTTTTAAATTTGGATAACATGAGAAACAATGGCACATTATTTACCAAAATATAGGAGGGGAAAAGCTGGACTTTAGGAAATGTTTCTAAGGTTGATGAGTATGAGCTGTCGAAATCTTATTCAGTTAGAAATTTCTACTGATGACTTAAAAATGTAAAAGTAGCACTCCAAGAAAGGTTGGGACTGGGGATAAAATTGAATATTTTACATAGGACTTTGGAATCTTGGGGAAAATAAAAGAGCAAGAATTCAGAGATTCAAAGAATAAAGAACAGCTTATCTTGAAATTGGTTCTCTGAGTATGGCACCCAGACCAGCAGCACAGGTAGCATCTAGAAAGTAGTCAGACACACAAATTCTCAGGGTTTATCTCCAATCTGTTACGTAAAGTCTGGCCCAACCAATCTGTGGTTTAACAAGCCCTCTACAGCTGAAGCTTGAAAATCACTGCACTGAAGAAAGCACTCTCAGCTGAGATGTGACTGCCTCCAACTAAGATAACGCTTTATATTTTTCACCAGAGCAATGTAATTTCTTCATACCAGCTTCTCAACCATCTTCAATGCAGAAGTTTTAAATTTACATAATTGACTGACCCATTCATGTGACAGTCAAATAGAATTGGAAAATTTCTACCAAAATAATTTTCAAGTCTCCGCTTATTGCAAAACAAAAAGCTGCTCATTGCATTGAAAAGACAGTTTCTCTAGCATCTGCTACTATTATCACAGTTTCAAAAATATTGAAGTCAAATTTCAGCAACTTTTTTTAATTAAAAAGATTTTCAATTACATTTAACACACAATATTATGTTAGTTTCAGGTGCACAACATAATAATAATTAGGCATTTATATAACTTACGAAGTGATCATCCCGGTAAGTTTAGTACCATCTGATGCTACATATAGTAATTACGATATTATTGGCTATATTGTCTATGCTATACTTTATATTCTTGTGACTGTTTTTATAACTGGCACTTTGTACTTCTTAATCTCATTTTTTTACCATCTTCCCAACCTCCTTCTTATATGGCAACCATCAGTTTGTTCTCTATAAGTTTCTGTTTTGTTTGCTCATTTATTTTGGTTTTTAGATTCCATATATAAGTGAAATCACATGGTATTTGCTTGACTTATTTCACTTAGCATAATATCTTCTAGATCAGGTGTCCTCAAACTCCAGGCCACAGATCAGTACTTGTCTGTGGCCTGCTAGGAACAGCAGAAGGTGAGCAGCAGGCCAGTGTGCAAAATTTCATTTAAATTTGCAGCTGCTCCCCAGTAATAGCATCATCACCTCAGCTCCACCTCAGATCATCAGGCATTAGAGTCCCATAAGAAGCACCAGTCTCTGATGCCAAAAAGATTGTGGACCGCTGTTCTAGGTTCATCCGTGTTGTCACAAATATACAATGGACTATTACTCAACCACAAAAAAAGAATCAAATTTTAGCATCTGAATTACCTGCAGCAGAGGTCTGAGCATTATCTGTAAAAGGATGGAAATAGAGACAATAGAAAGAAATTTAAAAAAAAATTAAAAGGGGAAAATTGATAATGATGGCAGTAAAGTGAGTTTTATCCTTTAAAACACCTTTTATACTCAAGAATGGACATAGTTCTTACTAATTTCTCAGACCCCATGGTGAACAACTCAAAATGTTTAGAGCCAGTCTAGACCATGAGATTTCATTTCACTTCAACATTAATTTTAGCCAAATTATTAATATTACTGAACATCTACCTTTTCCCAAGCACTGTACTAGGCATGAATAAATATGTAAGGAGAATACGAAAAATAGTTTCTGATTTCAAATAGCTAGACAAGCTTCTCTATTATTTAATTTATTAAGAAAATAATGTATTAATTAAAAAAAAGTCTTTTACACATTTCAAGTCACTGTGGATTCTAGCAGTGAGATATATAAATTTAAAAAAATAAAGATAAATTTTAAATTAAATTTATTGGGGCGGCATTTGTTAAAAAGATTATATAAGTTTCACATATGCTTTCATGGATGATTGATTAAATAAGATTTGGTACAGATACACAATGGAATACAACTCAGCCATAAAAAAAAGGAAATAAATATAATTTTATGTGATACTATGTGATCCGATGAAAACAGAATAATATGAAGGAGAGACATGAAGGGCGGGGATTGAGATGCAGTTTAGAATGGTGGTCAGACAATTTCCCCGAGAAACAGGTATTTGAACAGGTATTTCAAGACAGAAGAAACAGTACATGCAATGGTCCTATGTAGACAATGAGTTTGTCTTGTTTTAGATCTAATAAGTAGGCCCATGAATCTGGAGCTTTATGGCAAGATGAGATGCTAGATGATGAGAAATGTGCAGAAACCAGGTCTTCTAGTCCCTTGCAGGCAATGGCAAAGATTTCAAATTCTATGTTAAGTGCTGTTGAGATCTCTGTACAGCATTAAAGAAAAAGTATAATTTAAAGAGATCACTTTATGTTCTCAAAAGTATTCCCACTTTTAAGATTGGGAGCAGTGTAAATTGATAAAATCACTTGGATAAATACATTAACGGTATCTAGTAAAGTTGAATATTGCATAATCTAAAACCCAGCAATTCTACTCCTATGTATATTCTAGAAATGCATGCCGATGTGTCACAGAATACACACCCAAGAATGTTTATTGGATCATTGTTTATAATAGCTCCAAATGGAAATAAATTATAGTATATTCATACAATGGAACACTATTGTGTTATTTAAAACATGACCAGAAATTTTTTTACCTTTCTCCACTCAAGAAGTGGGATCCATGTATCCTTCCTTTGAATTTCATTGGGCTTGTGACAACTCTGCCCAACAGAGTTTGGTGGAAATGCCATATGTCTTCAGAGCTACATAATAAAAGGGCATGCATTTCTGCCTAGAGCTGCTGGAATACACACTCTGGGAGTCCTGAGCTGCTATGGAAGATATATGACTACTCTTACATCATCATGCTGCAAGGAAGTCCAACCAATATTGAGAGGACACTTGTAGGCACTCTGACCTATGGAGTAGTAGCTGTTTACCTTCCAGCTGCCAGACATGGGAGTGATTTTAGTCCCCAGACATCTGAGTCTTGCCATCTGAAGCTCCAGATATTATGTATAAGAGACAAGTTTCCAAGCTGTGTCTTGTTTGAATTCTTTGTTTGAATGCACAGAATCCATGAGCATAATAAAATGGTTTTTTTATTATCATTATTATTTGGTTTTGGTATTTTTGTTGTTGTTGTTGTTTTTTAATGCCACTTTGGCGTGCCATTGGGAGTGGTTTATTACACAGCAATAGAGAAGTGGAACAACCATATCCATAAAACCACAGTTAACACACAAGTAACATGGATAAATATAAAAGAGGCATAAAAATAGTACAAATGGTAGGATTCAGTTTACATAAAATTCTAAAAAAGAAGTTAGAAAATGTATATTATTTGAGGGTACATAAAAAGCAAAGAGAGAACGTGATTAGCTTCAAATTCAAGATAAATATCGTATCTAAGAAAGAGAAAAATGGTTTTGATCATATTGAAGCTGCTGGATGTAGACAATATTCTATTTCTTGGTCACATTGGTAACTCCGTGAGTGCTCACCATAAAACACTTGGTTAAGTTCTGTGTTTATGCTTTATGCACTTTTCTGCATTATATTCTGTATTATATTAAGCAATAAAAAAGTGTTTTCAAAAAGGATAATTCTGGATTCTGGGTGAAAAATAAATCCAGCAAGCAAGTGAGGAAGCAGGAAAATAAGTTGGAAGGCTGTTTTCTATCTATCATGAGAAAAATGCTGGCGGTTTGAACAAGCTATACAGATGGTGAAAGGAGGTTGGTTCTTGCATATTTTGACATGAGAGCTAGTGAAATTTCCCGCTAGATTAGATGGGGGTGGGTGAGTTAAACGAAGACTCAGGAAGGATTATAAATTTTTGACATGAGTAATTGGTTGGATTATGATTCTATTAACTGAAATTTTTATGCACTTCAATATTACCAAGTAGCATTAGTTTTACTGTAATATGCCTAGTTTACCTGATATGTCATTTAAAATTAGTAAGCAGTAAAAATAAAAATCTGGTGACCACTTACTCAGTTTATCAAGAGATTAATATTTTTGCAATAATTCATTAAGATTTAAGAAATTTTTTATTTAAACTTATATCCATCATTTCCGGTTATTATGAAAAGAAGACAATGCAATTTAAATGAAAAAAAAATTCTCTAGAGCTTCTACGATATAATTCCACTTATTCTATTTTTTTTTGAGAAGAAATTTAAATGGTTTAGTAATAAAATAGCTAAACCTGAACTTGAAGATTATAAACTACATTTTACCACTAATTAACTTGGTAGGCTTAAGAAAACCATTCAATCATTCTGTGATTTAACTTCATACTGTCAAATAATCTTGCTTTAATCTTGAATAATTTTGTGAGAGTAAAATCAGTTTTTAAAGTAGCTTGTAATGGGAACATCTTTCAGAAATAATACTGTGTTATATGCAGGTCTCTTAGCTGAGTCTTAATTAGATTAGTTAGTGAACCTAAAGAGTGGGGAAACTCTAAAGATGTCTTTTTGCATTAATTGATTTCCTGAGATGCATGAGCAATTTTGCTTATTTCCTGAGGAAGAGGTGGCCTAGTGTGGAGGTGACTGGGAAGGGGATGGAAACAGTTGTCGATCGTATAAGCAACAGGCTTGCTGCCTTCACTTAACCTGGTTTTGAGCCCATTTGCAAATTGGTGGTGTACTTATTAAATATTTCCAGTTCTATTTCCATCAGGGCACATAGCAAGATTGTACTTTATACCCTATCCCCAGTGGGGTCATGTAACAGTTATGGCCAATTGTAAGTAAAAATGACATGTATCATTCTCAGATCAAGCATTAGAAAGTAACCAGCAGAATTTCCATTCAACATAGTACCATAAGTCCTAGCATAGTAATCAGGCAAGATAAAGAAAAGAAAGCATCCAAATTGAGAGTGAAGAAATAAAACTGTAATTTTTTGCTGATGACATGATTCTTTATATAGAAAACCCTAAAGACTTCAGCAAACATTAAAAACAGTAAAACAAATACAGTAAAGTTGTAGAATACAAAATCAGTGTACAAAATTCATTGTGTTCCTATATACTAAAAATTAAATTTTAGAAAAAGACAATAAAAAATCTATTTGCAATTACAGTAAAAAGGACAAAATATCTAGGAATAAATTTAAAAGATCTATACAGTGAAGGATCTATACACTGAAAATTACATAACATTATTTTAAAAAGTTAAAAGAGACTCAAAGAAATGGAAGTCTTTTGTGTTCATGAATTGGAAGAACCAACATAGTTAAAATGGCCATATTACCCAAAGCAATAGATTTAATAAAATCTTCATCAAAATAACAATGTCGTTTTTCAAATAAATAGAACAAATATCACCAAATTTGTATGGAACCGAAAAAGACCCCGAATAGCCAAAGCAATCCTGAGAAAAAAGAACAATGCTAGAAATATCACACTCCCTGACTTCAAATTACATTACAAAGCTACAGTACTCATAACAGCATGGTATTAGCAGAAAAAAACAGACACACAGACCAATGGAACAAAATTGAGAGGCCAGAAATAAACCCACTGTATATAGGCAACTAAATTACAATAAAACGTACAAGTGATAAAATAAAGCCTCTTCAAAAAATGGTGCTGAGAGAATTGGAATACCACATGCAAAAGAATAAAACTAGACTGCTACTTTACATCATACAAAAAAATTAACTCAAAATTGATCAAAGACCTAAATGTAAGAGCTGAAACAATAAAATACATAGAAAAAAAAACACATAATACCAAACTTATGGACCTTGGTCTCAGGATGTTATGATTTTGACCCCATAGGTAAGGGAAGTAAAAAAAAAACTAAAGAAATGAAACTATATCAAACTAAAAAGCTTCTGCACAGCAAAAGAAACTGTCAACAAAACAAAAAGGCAATAAACTAAATGAGAGAAGATATTTGCAAACATTACCACTAATAAGGACCTAATATCCAAAATATATAAAGAACTCATATAACTCAATAGCAGCAACAACAAAAGCCTATTTAATTAAAAAATGGGCCGAGGACCTGAATACTTTTCCCAGGAAGACATACAAATGGCCAACAGATATATAAAAAGATACTCAGCTTCACAAGCAAATTAAAACCACAATGAGATGACACCTCACACCTGTTATAATGGCTATCATCAATAGGAAAGTAATAACAAGTATTGGAGAGATTATGGAGAAAAAAGGAATCCTTATATGCTGCTGGTAAGAATGTAAATTCCCACTATGGAAAACAGTATGAAATTTTCTCAAAAAAAAAAATAAGAATAGAGCTACCATATGACCTAGCAATCCATCTTCTGGGTATCTACCCCCAAAATTTAAAAATATTTAATTGTAAAAATATATTTACTCGCTTGTTCATTGCAGCATTATTCACAATAGCCAAGACATGGAAATAACCCAACAAAGTGTCTTTCAATGGGTGATTGGATAAAGAACATGTGATACATATATACAATGGAATATTACTTAGCCATAAGAAAGAATGAAATACTGTCATTTGTGACAAATATGGATGGATCTTGAGAGTATTATGCTAAGCCAAATGAGTCAGACAAAGACAAGAACCATATGATTTCATTCATATGTGGGTTATAAAACAGAAAGTAAGAAATGAACAATCAAAGCAAACAAACAAAAAGAATTCATTGACACAGTCAATAGTATGGAAGTTACCAAAGGGGAAAGAGGGTGGGGGACATTAAAGAGGGTAAATGGGATCAAATTTTATGGTGACAGAAAGAGACTAAACTTTTGGAAGTGAGCACACAATGCCATATACAGATGATATGTTTTAGAGTTGTACACCTGACACATGTAATTTTATTAACCAATGTCATTCGATAAATTTAATTTAGAATGTTTAAGCTCCCTCAAGGCATAGATTATGTTTTCTTTGCAACCCAGGATGTTGTTCACAGAGTAAACACTCAATAAATATTTGTTAAAAGAAGGGAAATTTTTTAACTATGTAAGGTGATAGATGTTAACTGGACGTTGTGGTAATCATTTTGCAATGTATATAAATATCAAATCATTATGTCATACAACTGAAACTAATGTAATGTTATATGTCAAAACCTCAATTAATATTTTAAATAAAAATGAGTAAAAAAAAAATACATAAGCAGCAAAATTCGAGATGGGTGATAACTTTCCTACATTGATCTCTGTGTGCTGCCAAGAAGCAGAGCTCCCTTGCTTACCTATGATAGACACCATGTGGGCGAAAGAAATATATTTGGTTTTAAGTCACTGAAATTTGAGAATAGCATAACTTAATCAAGTCTTGACTGACACATGAGAGAAGGTTTAGAGTGGGGACAAAAGGAGTTTGTTCATATTAGATATTGTATGTCTGAGCCAAGCGTCTGCTTTAGGAGAAAGGTAATCAAGAACAATCCACTTAAGGAGAGTTTCCCAAGCCTCATCCCTATCATCACAAAGTGCATGATACTGTAGGGGTACCTTTGGCATCAGAATGATATTGAAGAGGATTCCTATGTCCCAATAAGAAAGTAGTAGAATGGTTGGCACTTCAGAAGCAATGCCCTGATGTTCTCATGAAACTCAAGGAAAGTCCGGGTGATGGGCACCATACTGAATGGACTTTCTGGTGACTCCTAAAAAATCTGAGGGAAATTTTAAATACCCCAATGGTTAAGAGGAATCATACTTTGAACATTTATGTTAATGTAAGCACATTTGAACCATAGGTGATGCTTAGAATAATTAGATTATGGTATTATCATGTGGCATTGACAGAATTATGAACTCACTTGACAATGAAGAACTAAGAATCAAATAGTCATCATTATCTCTTTGGTGAGAACACAATGTTTTAATATACAAGAAAAGCTAAAAAGAATATACACAAAGTAAAAATAAGACAACTAGCAAATTTCTCAATACTAAAGTCTTTTCATTTCACTTATTTCCTTTCAGAGGCCACAGATCTCAAACCCAGGAGTGGTCACTTTTCGTTATTGACCTGTGCCGCTCAATAGCCCTAAAATCCAGCCTTGGATAGTCCATTCTGGCCATTAGATTTCTAAATGTTCTATGGATTATTCCAGATCATAAAGAGAGCAGATAAAAAAATACAATACTACTAATTAGGTGATATTTATACATTTTATTTTTAATGTAAGAGGCTAATTATCCACTGAGTGGATACATCTCTGATTTACCAGAATATAAGGCTATCTTTAGTTAAACCAAAGGACAAGGCAGAAACAGTCGTTTTGGGATATAATCAAACCACATTTAAATATGTGAAAAGTTTAAATACCTTCATCCCTTATTACCTATATTTATGCTTGCCTTCTCCTTTTAAATTATGCACAACTGTGAAAACACCTTTCCTGGAACCTCATGCCTGATTATATTCTCACCTTATGTATTTAATATATTGGCTACTTGATAATTTACATTCTTCTACCTCTTTTTGAATTTACATAAAATGTTTGTCTTCTTCAGGCTGATACCTCAAATGAGAAGTAAGTAATCCTGGACTGATTATTGAGCTTATTTACTCTTTTATTTTTAACATCATATTAATGCCTACAATTAGGAATATTGAGTAAATTACTGACACCTGGAAACATTTCTACAAAAATCTCACTCACAAAGCAAGGTAGAAATTTGAAACCAGTGCACTGGATCCACATGAACAAACGACTCCACTTTGAATATTACAATCTTTGGTCCTTAAGTCATCAGTAATTTCATGTACATAAATCCAAGCACATGAACAAAAAAAAAGAGGGGGAGGATAGAATGAGAGTGATATGCTTTAACCACATGATGCTGAATAATTGGCAAGATTTTGCGATTCTTTGCCATAGGCAGGGCAAATAACCTCAGTGCTTTGCTCTTAGTTTTATTCATTCTATTGAAGAGAAAGTTTATGAATTTAGGAGGAATTAACATTTAAGAGCCTGATGTAGTCCAAGTACTATATTTAGTTCTTTATATGTATCATTTTACTTAATGTTCACTATGCACCCCAATAATGCAGACATTATCTGTCCCACTTCATAAATTAACAAACTAAACACAAGGTTTCAGGCAAATTCACAAATAGCTGACTAGATAAAGTTAGACTACAAACCACAAGTAGGGATATTCCCAGGTGTGTTTCTCATTAATTACAATAATACACGTGACTAAGAGAGTCAGGGTCCAGATGTGACCACCTGCAGTCGCCCACTTTTTTTAGGATCAATTGAACCTTCGATGTTATTTATCATTTGTTTTTCTTTTTCTTTATCTCCTGTAACATCACAAGTCCTTTTCAGGAAAAGGATGCAATTTAAAAATTCTCGATTTCTTCCTCATGTTCCTTAAGTAAGTACTAAAATTTCCCTGAGATTTTTCTAATGCCTGTTTTTTCACTTGCAGTCACTGAGGAAAACTGAGAGTCTGCAAAGTGCTATTCAAAAGCAGTAGCTTCAGGCTCCCATAAAGCCTTGGTTCAGATTCTAATGGTGTCTCTGTCTGGACCTAGTTATTCACTTTTACAAGCTTCAGTTATTTCATATATAAAACTGGAATAGTAATACATGCCTCTCAGCTTCATGAGGATAAAATGTGATAATACAGGCAAAATGCCTATTCTCTCCAGCAGAACAATAACCATTAGTTCCCTTCTCTAAATACACGAGATGACAAAATGCATATGATATGTCTAAGACATTGTATGTATTTTCATATGCCTGACAGAATGTTTTGCTCCTAAGAATCTTCTGCTCTCATCTTTTTGTTCTTTGACTATTTTTCATCCCAATTTTAATATCCCTTGTATGTGAAGTATTTGTATTTTTGAAATGTGTGTATTCAGAATGTTGACTGAAAAAAAAAGTACAAAATTCACGTTCTGATAAAATAAAGCACATTCTTTTGGATCTATAATAAAAAGTTCACATATTTCTGATGCCAATTAAATTTTCCTTTCTGCATATCATTTCTAAATGATTTACTTTTACTATTGGATAACTTTATTATTAATGACTAGCTTTTAAGATCAGTTTAATTTCCATATTATGAATATTTCCTTTTCAATCAATCACAGATTCAAAGTTTTGTGTTTTCCTTCATTTCATAGTTTAGAACCTCATATCATGTGGTTTAAATCTTGCACTTATATCATTTATGCATTGTGCTGACAAGGAATAAACAACTAAAATACTTACAACCTTATTTGCTTCTAAGTGTAGTGAAGGGAAGTGTGTCAGATTGAGCTATACAAAATAATATAGGTTTGTACATTCCTCATATTCAAGGTTTTGCTTTGCCTGTTCAAAATGCAAGACTATCATCTACCCCATTCAAATTATATTAAATGCAGAATGATTCAAGTAGTGCTAGCTGCCAATTTAAATTTCAAATGAAAACCTGCTCATTTGCTGACTCTTCATTTACTCCTCTTTCCCTCCACCTTTTTTTCCCTTCTTTTTCCAATTTATTTTAAAAGCTACTTTATAGGCATTTCTCATGGGAGGACCTGCTCTAAGTGAGTTGTGCCTTTGAGTCATAAACCACTTCCATATTTTTCCCTGTGCAATAGCAACATTTTCTCTTGCCTGCCACTACTTACAGACAGACCTCAGAAAACTCCAGATTATGTTAAAAAAAAATGAGTAACTCATTCTCTTATTAAATTGCTCAGAAAGAGAAAAATACCTTTTCTTTTATTTTCCCTGCTTAAGATGAGAAATTTAAAAATAACTAGAAAGAAATTAAAGCATGAAAGAAAGCATATATGAATTCATGCAAGTAGACTTAGCACAGAGTTTTTAGGATCTGTGTCTCTAGCCTATGAGTGTATCTTGTCTAAACTCTCTGCTTTACTCTTACTTGGGGATGATCAGGATGGACTCTCAGCTTCTGAATCATTTCAGTATGATCCAGGGAATGACGTGGCCCCGCTGAGTATGGTTTTTACCAGGAGTTAAAGTGCAGTACTTGTGTGCTGTGTTATAGATCACACTGAGAAGAGGTTGGAGCTCATTTTAATGCAGTCAATAGAACACAAACTGAAACTTTGAAGAGAGAGATGGTCCAATTCTTAAGACTCTAAACCTGTACTTCCCATTCCCTCTGGCATTCATCCTTTAATATAAACCTAAAAATTAAAATATAGCATATAGATAAAAAGTGAACAAATCCAAATTGTCCAGTTAGATGAATTTTCATAGAGTAGTACATCCATGTAACATAACCCAGAGCAAGAAATAGAACATTTTCAGAACCTCCTCACACTCACTTCCCCTCACAATCATCCCCCAACCACCAAGGGTAACAACCATCCTGACTTTCAATACTGTAATGTAGTAACTTTGCTTGTTATTGACCTTTACGTAAATTTAATCAGTGTGTAATTGGTGTCTGAGAACATTTATTCTCAACAAGGATGAGAAAAAATGGAGAATAAAAAAAAAACTGACTTTTTGTTGTTATCTTTCTCCTTTCTCCTTCCCTGCCTCCTCATCCTTGTCCTCCTCCTCACCCTTGTCTTACTTTGATAAACTTTTTATTCTGGAAAAATTTTTAGATTACTGAAAAGTTTTGGAACTTGTACAGAGACTTCCCCTACAGCACTTACCAATGTTCCCTAATAATAACATTTTTGATACATTATCAAAACTAAGAAACCAACCTTGATACATAAACATAAAGACTATTCAAATTTCTCTAGTTTTTCCAATAATGTTTTTTTTTTTTCTTTCTGTTATGACATCCCATCCAAAATACCACATTGCCTTTAGTTATCATGTATTCTTAGAGTCCCATGGCCTACTCCAGTATCTTTGTCTTGCCTTGCTTTCAGGACTGTAACAGACTGGAGAATAGTTAGGTATTTTATAGTGTTTGTCAATTTAAGTTTGTCTAATGTTTTTCATGTGATTAGACTTAGGTTATGGATTTGAGGAAGATAATAGCACAAAGGTGAAGTCCTTCTTTCTTCATATCAGGGAGTACATGATATCAGGGAGTATAGGACTTGTTCTGGTGATAACTTTAATCACTCTGGTCACCACAGTATCTGCCTGATTTTTCCACAGTCAATATGTTCTCCTATCCTTTCTACTATATTCTTTGGATGAGAGTCACTAAGCCCAGGCCCCACAAGGAAGACGAGGCATGGGAATTAAATTCCATTACTTGCAGGAGACAATAGCTACCTATGTTGTTGCTTGGAATTTTCCTATAAGGACAATTTGTTACTTCTCTACCATCTATTTATTTATTTTTAATCATTTTTTATTAGTATGAATTCATGTGTATTTATTTTATACTTTGGATTATAGTCAAGTGTGACATTATTTTTTGCTTAAATTGTTTCAGCTTGGTGTTTTAGAAACTCATTCAAGTTGGTTCTGTGTCCCTTTGACATACTACATTAACTGTCCTCTTACTTTCTGGCATAGGTATTCATTTGAATGTTCAAACAGTACCTAATAACACTAACTTTCATTTTAAAACTAGAATTGAGGTTCAGAATAGTTCAGCGACTTGCCCAAGATCGCCCAGAGAATAATAGTGGAACTAACATTTAAACCCAGAACTCTCACCTTCAGGTCTGTAAGTTCTTGGCAATATACCACCTGCCTCACAAGATAGTTAGGGCCAACATATAAGGAGAATTTTACCACTAAGCATCAGCTAACAGACCCCAAAACAGCTCCCTAGCCTCGGTGCCTCTGCAAAGAGAATAAAAGTTGCTGCACCGTCGGTGGTATATTTATTGGGAAAACTGAAATAATTAAGGAACTGAGGGAACTGGGCTCTGTTGTCAGTTAGGTTTTCTTTTTGGCATACTGGGGTCATGGGAAAGTAATCTTGACTTCCTTTTAAGTTCTCAATCTGTTTAATGCTTTCAGGTATCTGGATTGTTGGGCTACGGTATCTCTTCAAATAGGGTTCTATGAGCAAACAAGCTAAGTAAGCTTTTGCCTATTTTTACCATGGCTATGCATTCTAGCCAATAGAAAGACTGCTATCTTTCAGAAGGTAACCTCTCAGAGATTCTGGTGCATCAGCTACACAGTGAAATAGGTATCACTTTTAGCTGGCCAAAGTATTCCAACTCAAATGAGGTTGACCAAACTGCTGGAATAGTCACAAGAAAATTTATTACTTGTACAAATAAAACAGATATTAATGTTAATAACAGTCAGAATACAGTTGACTCTTGAATAATATGAGTTTGAACTATGCTGGTTTACTTACATGTAGATTCCTTTTTCTTTTTTCAATAAATATGTACAATACTGTGAATATTATTTCTTTCTAATGATTTTCTTAATAACATTTTCTTTTTTCTAGCTTACTTTATTGTAAGAATACAGTATATAATATATGTAACATAAAATATGAGTTAATTGACTATAGTTAATTAGAGAAATATTTCTGGTTAATAGTAAGCTATTAATAGTTAAGTTTTAGAGGAGTCAAATATTATATGCATATTTTCAACTATGCAGGAGTCAGCTCCCCTAACCCTCTCTTTGTTCAATGGTCAATTGTACTTTTCCTAAATGCAGGAAGCAAAATGCTTATATTGGGGTATGTATATAAAATGTCTACAGTGTATATATAATGTTATACTTGCAAATTTAGAACAGTGTACTGCTTAAATCAACACAGAAACAAAGAACTTGTAATTACATTGTGACCACAATTTATCACTCAATTCTGAATAAAGATTTCTTTATCTGAGGTAAGAAGAAAGCTCTATATTTTAACAACAATGAATTCTAATTTTTATTAAACCTATAAACATGAGAACAAGTTGTAAAAATAAATTTAAAAAATTTTCATAACAAAACCAGGCAAGTAAAAGATGAGTAATTGAATAGTATACGAAATATTCTGACAGTATCATAGGAGCAAAAATATTAATGGCTACTATACAACTCCAGATTATTAGTAGTGATATATGCCTCAAGCAATGTACTTAGAACTTACGCTATCATTTTCTGACATATAATTAATCCATTTCATCATTGTGAAGGGTGAACAATGTTTAATGATGCAAATAAAAGGGTAATTAAAAACTGTAATTTTGACTTAGGACTGAGAATGTGTTTATAAATGTAGCCCACTAAAGCATTGATTGATCTGTATATTCTGTTCTAAAATGCACTCATCTCATTTCTCACCCAATGACATGAAATTACTGGAAAAGGGAGGCAGTACCTGAAATTATAAACTTTTGTTTGGGGATTGATTACTTTTGTAGAGAAATAGATTATCCAATTATTGACAAAGGCTCTTTATTCATTAATTTGGGTGTAGAATTTATTCAAATCATTTTGACAAGTGACTGAATGTTTAAATTTCCTTTCCAGACCTTCTCTCCCTTCATGCCCCTACCACCCATTGCTGTCTCTTGTCTTCTCAACCTAAAATAATTTTTTTTTTTTGCATTAAGGAAGATATAAACAAGCAATAACAATGGATCAGAACACCTTCATTTTCTTCAAACCTCTAAGTTCTATGAAACCTGTGGGACAGTGGCTGTGCTTATGAACTTTTCCTTAACTTTATTACCCTAAAAGGATGTGAAGAAAAATCAACAAAGGAAAAAAGCATGAGTTCGACATAAAGCATATATTTTGTATAAATAATTTAGACACAGTGAGCAGTTCTTACCAGGTTATAACCCTGTCTACAAATCTAAGTTCCCAGAAGCTGGCCAAAGGCCCACCTTACAATCAGGTCTAAGGATAGCAGACACAGATCTGCTATATTACCTTTTCTGCACAATAATTTTTATCAATTTTGATTTTAGGAACATCCAATCTTGTGTATAGATGACAGCTCTAAAGAGATATTTGGCGGGTTCTTAATTTCATTGTGTATAACTTTTCAGAATGAGAAGATTTCAGAGAGAGAAGTACCTTATTTATAAAATAATGTCATCTCACCATCTCTATCATCATCCAAGTCCATGTGTTAGCTGCTACCATACACTGAGTTTGAATGATGTTCCATGTGTTGTATTCTCATACAGAAGCAACATTCTAAAGATTTGATACACTTATTTATTCACTATTTCATAGTCATAGCTCTTCTTTTATAGTATATAAAAAATCAAAATATAAACTGAAAATGGACCTCAATTACCAACAAATGCCAGGGCAAAAAGTAATGTCAGAAACATGCTGGAGTAAGAAACATCCCTAGATCTCTTCCCTTGAAACAACATTAAGCCGAACATATAAAACTCAACAAAAACCACCCAAATTGCACACCAGCGTGCCTGAGCATAGGATCTGTGCATAAGAGCTACCATAGGTCAGAACCTTGGGAGTTGGGTGGTGGACTAGGAGAAACAAAAAAGCTGCCTCTCTCAGCCAGAGCTCCCTGTAGAAGGAGGTGGGGGGAGAAGGTGCAGCAAATTCTCTGAACAGCTGTGCTTGGGAGAGCTATGAGTGTCACATAGCCATAGGCAGTGCCCAGTCATCAGGGCAGAAAGCAGAGAATCAAGAATGGCAGAGGAATAAAGTTGATTTTTACCAGCTGCAGTTGTAAAACTGAGGCTGAGCCGCAGCTCCCAACCCCCAACCCAGAGGGCCCCTTTCCCTATATCCTCCAAGACTGAACACTGCAGAGCCCCAGAAGCATCTGAGAAAAAGCTACTAAAACTGTTGCTAACACTAACAGGGACTGAGACTGAGATAGCCAGCATAATTAAACATCTCTAAGAAAAAAATAAAGGCATTATTAAGGCTTTATATAAAGCAGGGAACCGAAAAGCTTAGATGCCACCTACTGGAAACCAAAATCAAAGCACCTTTTTTGCAGCAGGCCAAAGGGAGACTTTAATATAATAAATCTTCTTTCTGGATTTAAAAAAAAAAAAAGAAAGAAAGCAGAATACACTTCCATTAATGCCCGAGCGGAGAAATAGCCCTTTAAATACCATGAACAACCAAGGTGACAAGAAATCTCAGAAAGAAAGAGAAAATAAGCTTAAAGACATAGAAATATGCAACTTAAATGATAGAGAATTAAAAATGGTACTTCTGAAAAAAATTGATGAGAACTGAAATGAATCATATCAATAATTTCAGGAACTGAAAAAAAAAAAAACTAGGTGAACAAAATGAGTTCTTTAGCAAGGAGATAGAAACCCTTAAAAAGAACCAAATAGAACTCCTGTAGACAAAGAACACACTGAAAGAGTTGAAAAATGGAATAGCAAGCTTGGGAAATAGTGTAGATAAAATGGAGGAAAGAAACAGTGATAGCGAAGACAGAAATCTACAAATAAATCAGCAGAAAAAAGAGAGAAACCAAAGTATGAAAAATAATGAAAGAGAAATACAAGAACTAGCTGATACCATCAGGAGAGAAAACATAAGAATAATAGGAATTCTTGAAGGGATGGAAAAGGAGCAGGGATTAGAAAGCATTTTCAGGCAAATAGTTGACAAGGAATTCCCGAATCTAAGGAATGAGCTGAAACTTGGAATTCAAAAATATCCAATTATCTCAACCCAAAAAGGCCTTTACCAAGACGCAGTGTATTAAAATCAATAATTAAAGACAAAGACAAAATACTCAGGAAAACCAGAGAAAAGAAGACGGTGACCTATAAAGGAAAACCCATTAGATTATCATCAGACTTCTCAGGACAATCCTTGCAAGCCAGAAAGGAATGGAACCAAATATTCAAACTATTAAATGAAGGAACTAGCAGCCAAGAATAATGTATCTAGCTAAGTTCTCCTTTAGATATGAAGGAGAAATTAAGACCTTTTCAGACATACAAAAATTAAGAGACCTCTACTACAAGGCCTGCATGACAAGAAATACTGAAAGGAGTTAGCTTACTTAAAACAAAATGACAAAAAATAAAAATTAAAAAAAAAAAAACATGTTTAGGAGTAAGGTGACTAGCAGCCTAATAGAAGCAGAGGAATGAAAACATTACTAAGAATAAGGCGTTATAAGCTTAAATGATAAGAAGAGAATTGCTATAGTAAGATAGTAATGAATGTTCAGCATGCATAGGGACAAATTGAGATAATAATGACTGAAAAGGGGAGGATTCAAATATCCAAAATCCCAAAGAGGAATGGAGATAAGTCATGTGCAGAAGAAAATGGATGACTGTGTGTGTGTGTGTGTGTGTGTGTGTGTGTGTGTGTATAACTATTCTTTACATATTTGTAATGGTAACCACTCATCAAAATTCAGAACTGAAGTATGTAACATAAAACAAGAAGCATCAGAGGGAAACCCACAAAAGCCAACCAAAATAAAGAAAATAGAAACACAAGGATAAGGAAGCAATAGAAACACTGAGCTACTGGAAAGCAAAAGATAAAATGGCCATAAGAAGATCTCATATTTCAATAATCACTCTAAATTTAAATGGACTGAATTCAACATAAAATGGCGCAGAGTCGTAGACAGGATCAAAAAACAAAATCCAACCATATGCTGCCTCCAGGAGATATATCTCAGCTCCAAAGACAAATATAAACTCAAAGTGAAAGGGTGGGAAATGATATTTCAGGCATTCAGAGAATAGTGGGAGTAGCCATACTAATATCGGATGAAATAGACTTCAAAATAAAAAAGATAAAGAAAGATACTGAGGGACATAATAATACATAATGATAAAGGAAATTGTGCGCCAAGAAGACTTAACCCTTATTAATATCTATGCCACCAATCGAGGAGCCCCAAAATATATAAAGCAATTACTAACAAAACTAAAGGGAGAAACAGACCAAAACACTATTGTAGTAGGGGACCTACATACCTCAGATATGGACAGATGATTCAAACAGAAAAGCAATAAGGAAGTAACATCCTTAAATGACACATTAGATCAACTGGACATTATTGACATTTACAGAGCCTTTCATCCCAAAACATCTGCTTATGCATTCTTCTCTAGTGCACTTGGAATATTCTCAAGAATTGACTACATACTGGGACACAGAGATCGCCTCGATAAATATAAGAGGGTTGAAATCATACCAACCATATTCTCTGATCATAATGCTTTGAAACTAGACATCAACTGTAAAAAGAAAGCAGGAAGAACCACAAATATATAAAAATTAAACAACATACTACTAAAGAATAACTGGGTCAGAGAAGAAATAAAAAGAGAGACCAAGGGATACATAGAAATGAATAATAATGATAGTACGACATATCAAAACTTTGGGAACATAACAAAAGTGGCCATAAGGGGAAAGTTCATATCATTACAGGCCTACCTGTAAAAATAATAATGAGTCCAAATAAACAACCTAATGCTTCATCTTAAAAAAAAAAAAAAAAAAAAAAAAAAAAAAACTAGACAGGGAAGAACAAATGAAGCCTACAGTCGCCAGAAGGAAAGAAATAATCAAAATTAGAGCAAAAATATCATTAGCGAATATCTTCTCCCAATCGGTTGTCTTTTTGTTTTGTTGATGGTTTCCTTTGCTGTACGAAATCTTTTTAGTTTGATGTAGTCCCTTTTCTTTTATTTTTTCTTGTTTCCCTTGTCCAGGGAGATATATCTGAAAAGAAATTTGTGTTAGTAATATCAGAGAGTTTACTGCTTATGTTTTCTTCTAAAAGTTTTATGGTTTTGGTCTTACATTTAAGTCTTTAATTCATTTTGAGTCTATTCTTGTATATGGTGTAAGAAGATTTCTAGCTACATTTTTTTGCATGTATCTGTCCAATTTTCCAAACACTATTTGTTGAAGAGACCATCTTTATCCCATTGTATATTATTACTTCCTTTGTCATATATTAAGTGAGTGTATAAGAAGAGAGCTAAGAAGGTGAAAGACTCGTTTTCAGAAAATTATAAGTCATTGAAAAAAGAAATTGAAGAAGATACAAATAAATGGAAGCATATACTGTGGGTAGGAAGAATCATTTCTGGGCTCTCTATTCTGTTCCATTGATCAATGTATTTGTTTTTATGGCAGGTACCATACCATTTTGATTAGTGGTGCCTTGTAGTATAGTTCAATATCAGATCATGTGATACCTCCAAATTTGTTCTTCTTTCTCAAGATTGCCATGACTACTGGGAGTTTTTTATGGCTCATATCAATTTAAGGATTATTTTTCCTAGCTCTCTGAAAAATGCCATTGGTATTTTTATAGGGATTGCATTGAATCTACAAATTGCTTTGGGTAGTATGGCCATTTTAATGATGTTGATTCTTCCTACCCACAGTATATGCTTCCATTTATTTGTATCTTCTTCAATTTCTTTTTTCAATGACTTATAATTTTCTGAAAACGAGTCTTTCACCTTCTTAGTTAATTTGATTCCCAGGTATTTTATAGTTTTCTATGCAATTATAAATGGGATTGTTTTCTTAATTTCTCTTTTTGAAAGTTCATCATTGGCATATAAAAATGCCACTGACTTCTGTATATTTTTTTGTAATCTGCTACTATACTGAATTCATTGATCAGTTCTAAGTTTTTTTTTTTGTGGAATCTTTAGGGTTTTCTCTACATAGTATAATGTCATCGGTAAATAATGAGAGTTTTACTTCACCAGAGAAATGCAAATTAAAACCACAATGAGATATCACCTCACACCTGTCAGAATGACTATCATTAACAAATCAAAAAACAGCAAGTGTTGGCAAAGATGCGAATAAAAGGGAATGCACAAAGAATGCAGTTAGCATTAATATTATGGCTAAGTGAAGGGCCAGGAGAAGAAGGGAGCAATTAAGAGAATCATTTTATGAACAATATAGATGTCTAACCAATTAATTTTAAGTACTGTATACTTAAAATTAATTTAAATTTTAAGTACTGTATACTTAAAATTAATTTAAATTTTAAGTACTGTATACTTAAAATTAATTTAAATAAATACTTTATTTAAAAAAATAGAGCAGAAATAAATGAAATTGAAAAGAAAAAAGAAATGCAACAAAGAGCTGGTTCTTTGAGAAAGTTAATAAAATTGACAAACTCCTGGCTAGACTCATTAAAGAATAAGGAGAAAGGACAAAAATAAACAAAATCAGGTATGAAAAAGGGGAAATTATGACAGACACCGCAGAAATACAAAGGATCATACAAGAATACTATGAAAAAGTATGTAACACCAAATAACCTAAAAGAAAAGGACTAGTACTTAGAAAAATAGAACCTTCCTAGATTGAATCAAGAAGAACTGGAAAATCTAAATAGACCAATCAACAGTATGGAAATTGAAACAATCATCAAAAGTCTACCAAAAAGTAAAAGTTCAGGACCAGATGGCCTCACTGGTAAGTTTTATGAAACATTCAAAGAAGATTTAATACCTATTCTCCTCAAACTCTTCCAAAAAATTGAAGAGGCAGCGATACTTCCCAACTCATTTTATGAGGTCAATATTACCCTGAAACCAAAACTTGGTAAAGATAACACAAAAAAAGAAAACTACAAACCATTATCTCTCATGAACACGGATGCAAAAATCCCAAATAAGGTACTTGTGAACCAAATACAGCAACGTATTAAAAGGATTATACACCATGATCAAGTGGACTTCATCTCAGAGGCACAGGATGATTCAACATATGCAAATCAACTAATGTGATACATCGCATAAACAAATTAAAAAATGAGAATCAAATAATCATATCGATAGATGGAGTTAAAGCCTTCGATGAGATACAGCATCCATTTATGATCAAAACAGTTAACAAAATTGATATAGAAGGAAAGTAACTTAACATAATAAAGGCCATATATGATAAACCCTCAACCAACACTATACCTACTGAGAAAAACTAAAAACCTTCCCTCTAAAATCAGGAACAAGGCAAGGCTGTCCACTAGCACCACTGTTAATCATTATAACATTGGAGTGCAATCGGGTGAGAGAAAGATACAAAAGGTATCCAAACGGGAAACAAAGAAGTGAAACTGTCACTATTTGTGGATGACATGATTCTCTATGCAGAAAATCCTAAAGACTTCACAAGAACACTACTAGAAACAATAAGTGAATACAGTAAAGTTTCTGTATACAAAATCAATGTGTAAAAATCCATAATCATTCCCATACTCTAATAATGAAGTGTCAGAAAAAGAAGTGGAAAAAACAATTTCTTTTGCCACTGCAACAAAAGGAATAAAATACCCAGGAATAAATCCAAATGTGTGAAGGACCTATATAAGGAAAACTATAAGACCCTACTAAAAGAAATCGAAGAAGATACAAAGGAATGGAAAGATATTCTGTGTTCTTGGATTGGAAGAATCAATAGCTAAAATGACCTTATTACCTAATGTATTATACGAATTTAATGCAAACCCATCAAAGTCTCATTGGATTTTGTTTTTAAAGAATAGAACAAAAAATTATCAGATTTGTGTGAAAGGAAGTACAAAAGTCCCCAAATTGCCAAAGCTATCCTAAGGAAAAAGAATGAAGCTGGAGACATCACTCTGCCTGATTTTGAATTATACTACAAAGAGACAGTAATCAAAATGGCATGGTATTGGCAGAAAAACAGACACACGGACCAGTGGAACAGAATTGAGAATCCAAAAGTAAGCCCATCTTTACATGGGCAAATAATGTTGAGAAAATGCCATAAACATACAGTGGAGAAAGGAAAGCCTCTTCAATAATTGGTGCTGGGAAAAATGGAAAGCCACCTGCAAAAGAATGAAACTAGACTATTGTCTATCGCCACACACCAAAATTAATTTGAAATGCTTTAAGGACCTGAATATAAGACCTGAAACAACAAAATCCATAGAAAAAAACATAGGAACTAAACTCAAGGACTTTGAACTTAAAGAGGATTTTTATGAAATTGACCTCAAAGGAAAGAGAAGTAAAAGCAAAAATAAATGAATGAGATTATATCAAACTAAAAAGCTTCTGTACAGAAAGAGAAACCATTGACAAGATAAAGAGACAACTATCTGAATAGGAAAATATATTTGCAAGCAACACCTCTGATAAGGGCCTAATATCCAAAATATACAAAGAGCTCATGCAACTCAATAACAACAACAACAAAAAAAGAATGATTCAATTAAAAAAAAAATGGCAAGAAGACCTGAACAGACACTTCTCCCTAGAGGATATACAAATGGCCAAGAAATATTTGAAAAGATGCTCATCACTAGTTATCATGGAAATGCAAATCAAAACCACAATGAGATACCATCTGACACCTGCTAGAGTGGCTATAATTAACAGGAAAGGTAGTAACAAATATTGAAGAGGATGTGGAGTAAAGGGAACCTTTATACACTACTGGTGGGACTGTAAATTGATACAGCCACTATGGAAAATAATTCGGACATTTCTCAAAAAGCTAAGAATTGATCTACTGTAGGGTCCATCAATCCCTTTACTGAGTATTTACCCCAAAGACTTAAAACCCATATCTGAAAAGATATTTTCATACTGTTGTTCATAGCAGCATTATTCACAGTGGCCAGGACATAGAAACAACTGAAGTGTCCTACAATAGATGATTGGCTAAAGAAGCCATGGTACATATATACAAAGGAATAGTATTCAGCCATAAGAAGAGATGAAATACTGCCATATGAGACAACATGGATGGACCTCGAGATAATCGTGCTAAGTGAAATAAACCAGATGGAAAAAGTTGAAAACCACATGACATCACTTATATGTGGGATATAAATCTAAAAGCAACAAATGAACAGAACAAACAATCAGAGACTCATGAACCTGAACAATGGATTAGTGGTTACCAGAGGTAATGGGTAGAGGGTAAGGAGTGTTAGATGGGGTAAAGGGGGGAAAAATTAAAAAATAAAATGTTACAAAAATACAAATAAATAAATAAGTTATTAATCTGTAAAAATAAAATAAAATGCCAAAGAAATAGGCTACATCAATTTAAAGTTGTCTCTTTCTTTTGCCAACACTTATCTCTCATAAAGAATTCAACAAAGACCTAATAACTTAAAGAAATGATGAGGTGTTATCAAATGCTATATGAAAAGTGAAAATATTAATTCAATGATATAAGTATTTAGAAATCTAGATATTTAACATCTTATCAGAAAAATTGTTTTCTAACTTTCTAAATAATAGTTGTAATACTAATCATTTTTGTACTTTACAGAAAATATACCTACCGCCTATGTATATTTGAATGTTGCAGCAAGTTTGTAATGTTTTTCTCCACTTGACTACTAATAATTATTTGTCATTTATGCTGTCCATGTACATTGGTCATTAAGCTAAACCATAGTGCCCATTCAGTACTCTAGTCATCTGTGTCTCCTCAGTGAAGACAGAGTGGCATGTTCAGGAGGGTTGAGGACCCTGGGTATTTTTTTCCATAAGATATTAAAATAGGTACTGTATTTTTTGAATTTTTTGAGAAAACCTATTTTCAAACAAACTCTCACTTGAAAGTCCAAGTAAAAAGTAAAAATCAGAAGTGCTGAAATAAAAAAAAAAAAATGGTGGCAGCCCAATGCTGTACTTACTTCCTCTCTTCATTTTCCTGTCTGACAGCTCCTGAAGCAAATGGAAGCTTTCTAGAAAGTAATCTGAGCACCATTTACTCCACTTGGCCTACCATCAGTTTGTTTGTTAATATGCAAAGACATTAATTTGATCATAGCCACGGGGCTAGTTCAGTGGATGAACAAGATTAAAGTTGACCTGGCATCAAAGCCCTTGAACTTCTCCACTGTTTTTGAGGTGGCTTGGACCTGTTTCCACTCTCTCTTTGCAGAGATGGAGAAAAGGAGTCCCAGAGACGTAAGTTTACATTTACAAGTCTTTCCTCTTTGGTGGGACCTTATGCTTGAGTTTAGGTTTCTTTACTTCCAGGACACCAATTTGCTACTATATCAGACCGATGTTTTTATCACTCATTTTTACTTTCCATTCTTTTGAAATATAGTTTTTATCCTATTTTATTTTTTCTTATATTCTATACTCATGCTTATGCCTTTTGTCTGTAAAATTTAATCACCAGCATTGGTATGCGAGAATCAGCAAGTCCTTTTGTGTAGTATAAATGAATACTCATGATATGAGAAAAAGAGCCTCCTATTATCTATACTTTTGTCTGATAAATATATGTAATAGTAAATTACCTAAGTAAACAAATATAACATGAAAATTAGATGTTTATTTCTATATATCTTTGAAGAAGTAACCATTTCCCTCTCTGAGCTATTTATTATCTCTTCAATTTGCAAAAGCTGAGTAATCAGGAATTCCACACCATGGCTTTAATTGCAAGCATAGCCACTAAGTGCTGATGTGGGATATTCTGTTACTGAGTTTTTTACAAGTGGCAACTTTAAAAAGAATTTTTTTTTCATAATTAAGGTGGCCTACATAATCATACCATGCCTTTATCAGCACAATATTGTTCTCTGATATATATATAGATTTTCTTAACAGTCAATTTACTTGTCAAAAAACAAAATTAATGTCAATGATAACAACCATAATAAAAGGTAAAGTTAGTCTACCTAACGTGTCAGGCATTGTTGTAAGTAATTAAAATGCATTATTTAATTTAATAAGCCAAGAAAAGTATTTAAACATTTCTGAATGCACAAAGACAAACTAATAATGAATAAACAAACAAAAAAATGAAAACACTCATAGATAGAGAACAAATTAGTGATTGCCAGATTGTGAGGAGGAGTAGGGGGACTAGGTGAAAAAGGTGAAGGGGTTCAAAAGCACAAAATGGTTACAAAATAGTCACAAGGATGTAAAGTACAACATAGGGAATATAGTCGCCAGTATTGTAATAACTATGTATAGTACTAGGTGGGTACTAGACTAATTGGGGGGAATCACTTAGGAAAAAAAAAAAGACAAACTAATGCAACTCATGGTCATTTGCCCACCTCCGGAGTTCTGCATCAGAGTCTGGACTGCACACTCATTTGCCGTACATTACACTGCTCTGGACCATTACCTGACCTCTCATCTCCAGCCACTTGTTCACTGGTTATTAGACAATACATTTATTTATCAGAAACGCAAGTTGGTGGATTGTTTTCCCATGACCTCTCTCACTTTCCATATTTTACCTACCACAGGGATTTTAACATTTTAAGATAAGTATGACTACCCTGGGAAAATGTTAAAATGCAGGTCTGAGGCTTGTTCAGAGATTCTGCATTTCTCACAAGCTTTCAGGTGGTGCTATGCTGCTGATGCTGGAACCTCACTTTCAGTAACAAGGTGAGCAAATGAATTCATCATTTACCCTCTATCTTCAGTTACTCTCTTGATGCTGGAGAGGGGTGTCAAATGTGACTGATGGGCCAGTGAGAGGTGTGTAGCTCCTCCCTAGGCTGTGTTCCCCAAGCAAAATGCACTGTGACCTAGGCTGCTCTCACTCAAACACTTCTGTCTAGATTTTAGGTGTACTTAGATGACTTTGTGGGTAAATTCACTCCCAGAAATTTCCTCTCACCCTGCATCACTGCATAAGCCTCTCAAGCCTCTTAGTTCCACCCCTTCTCTGAAATCCCATTTCCTATCTCAGCTGAAAAAAAAGTCTTAGGGGACTAATTCTGCAATCTTAGTTATATTTATAAGTCTGCTCAGAGACCGTGGTGAAATCTAAGGGAATTAAAATGTAGATATGCCAGCTTTTAGCCTAGGTCCTGGGAATGGAGCTGCTAGTAAATCAGGCCTACTCCCTTCTCTAGTACATGGGGGTCCAGCATCGATTCATGTGTTCATTCTTTCTTTTGATGAATAGAGCCTGACCTGTGGATGAGTCCATGAAAATAAATCTCAACATGCCCACGTTTTCTCATTTTCCTCTGTAGACAAATACCATTACTTCTCTTTATCTTTCTTCCCTATAATAAAGCTTATAAAACTCTAGTCAGGTAAAAATGTAAAAATTTTTCTGTTTCTCTAGTAAAGAGAATATAGACTTCCAAGTATTTGCTTTGGGGTAGATTTTGCTTTAGGGTAGAATGATTATGTATTTTTCAGATAAACTGTTCCCAAATATTTGTACCTGATGGCTCTGAACCCAAATGTCTTAATGTCTTAACATGGTGAAGAATTTGTTTCCAGAAAGTCTCTGAGGAGTTTGTAGACAAGAGCCTGGTGAAATCTATGTTGCAGGCTGGTTGATTTTTAGTGACTCTCAATCGCAAATAATTTTCCGAATTTATAATGGTGAACCTCCTCTGATCCCCACATTTTATCTTACATCCCATAGGACCTACTTAACCCACTTTCTTACCCTTAAGAATGACACTGCCTGGAAATGGTTTGTGAATGGAATAGCATGCATGGATCCATGAAACCTGAGGAAAGATACCACTGAAAAAGATAAAAGGGCCAGTTGCAGTGAAAAAAAAAAAAAAAAGCTATTATGAAAAATGCTCAACTTTTAATTAATAGATCAAACAAATGTTAATGAAAAGATTTTCTTTTCTTTTGGTCTCTACCTATAAAATTGTCCCGTGAAAGAATAATGCTCAGTATTGCTGAGGATAAGAGCAGCATCCTATATTGCTCTTGTATAAATAAGCTTAAGGGAAATTTGAAAATATATGTTACATGCATTAGATATGTGCCTGCTCTTTACCATGTCCACCAGTTCAACTGCTGAGAATTTATTCTAAAGAAATTATTAGGCAAGTGTGTAAATATAATTTACATAGATGTATTTAGATAAACATAAGGATGTGTATAAATGGCATTTCTCAAGATATTGAAAGTTGAAGATATTGGAAATGGTTATGTTACTATGTTGAACCACATTGAAATAATTGGTAGTTGATTATCTATGACCTAAAAAAGACACTTTCATTTGGTTCAATTTAATAATTACAGTATATAAATAATAAAATATCAACATACCATTAAAATGCACTTACATGTGCACATATATACATAGAAAACATATAAAGAAGGCTTTCAACCAAATGTTATTAGTACTTTTATCTAAGTGTTGAGATTATATTTTTCATTCCTATTTTTTTTTATAACTTTTCTCTCAATGAACATGAGCAAATGGGTTGTTGTGAAATAAATAAATAAAAAGGCCAGTGTTTAAATAACTCATTAACAATTTCCCTGCATTAACAATTTTTAGCTCATTTTCAGTAAGCCAAAGTTGGGGTTACTGCAAAGTATTTTCTGCTGATGGTGATTTGATAATATGTATTATTAGAAAAAGTAATTTCCAGTTATTGTATTGAAATTCAGTAATTACTTTTTCAATAAAGAAAGAGAAAACTATTAAAAGCAAAAATGTGAACTAAATTAGCTTTATATCCTACACTCAATTAAACTATCATAGCAAAAAGGTAATGAATTAAGATAATTTGAGGATGGGAAGAAGGCTTTACAAAGCAGAGATTTAACACTATTCTGAAATCTATTAAAATACTCCAAAAGAAGATCATAGCAAAATGGGGAGACCATAAAATACTTTAGAGAAATCACAGTGTTCATGCTAAGTAGGTAGAGAGAGTTTTCAGCCTTTGAAATCTGAGAGGCTCAAGTGCAAAGCAGCTCAAGCACACAAAGTATAGCTTGGTGACAGTGACCCAGAGAATAAAGGTAAATTTTCCACTGGCTTCATCACTTTAGAGAACAGTAAGATAGCCTTGTTCTTCAGGCATATATTCTCTCAAGGAATCCATATGGTATTTGAGCAGTCATTGACATATAAGTGTTTAATTTATTATAAAGAGTGTGCTCATAAAAGTTAACTCTTGCTACTCCACTGCTAAAAACTCTCTTCTGGTTTCCACTGTATTTGGAATTAAAAAAATCAGATTTCTTTCTATGACCTACAGGGTGCTATAGGCACCAGGTTTTGCCTGTCTCTCCAGTGTCACTGCTTCATTTACACTGGCTTTCCCTCTGTTTTCAGAATGGGTCAAACTCATGTCTGTCCCCATGCCTTTGTGCTCGCTGCTCCTTCTATCAGGTTTACTCTTTCTTCTGTTCTTCTCAAGGCTAGGTCCTTGTCATGGGCTCAAATGTCAACTCCTTAGAGTTCCCCAACCACCAGTAAAACCAAAACAATCCCCTACTCTTTTTCTAATCATTTCCTTTCATATCATTTTTTTTTCTATGTTCAGTTTTCTTTATAGTACATATTGCCATCTGACACTCCTTTTTATCTGTGAACTCCATGAGAGAAAGTAGGACACATCCGCAATTCCTAGAACAGCGCCTGGCATACAGATACTCAATACACTGTTGAATCAATGCCATGGCCACCATCGGAGAGTGGTCTAGATTGTCTCATTTGTGTGCTTCAAATGGTTGAGGGGAGCAGTGGTAAAAAGCTGGAGAACCCATGAGCCCCAATTTTCTAGAGTCCCTAACAGAACTGACCCAGGTAGGTCTCTTGACAAAAACACCACATTGCTTTTTTTTCTTGTTATTTATTGGTTTGTTTCACCTCACTTTGACATGAACGAGTAACCAGTAGTCAGATGGATGCTCAACACTGGTTAGTATCATTTTTGATACAATCAAACTTCTAGAGATTCTGGAATAAACTTCTAAAGAGACATTTCTATACCTGAGAACTATTGTGCTTTTTTGCATTATTCTCAAAGATTTTTTAAAGTAAAAATTTACTTTAGGTAAAATGGATTATAGAAATTATGTTTATTTTAAATTTTCTAAATATATTGCAGCTTAATATTGTTTTAATTCTATTCAAAATACACATTGGCTTAATTTCAACAAGCCATACCATATGCAGACATCTTTTTCCTGCTCCTCACCCCCTCACCTTGAGAATCATTGAAGCAGAGCAGTGTTTCTCTTACTCTTGTATTTTTATAGATATATTTCCAAGGGTCTTTGAATATGTATTTCTTTCCAAAGGGGTATGATGATTCACCAAATACAAGTTTGAGAATTACTGGGATAAAAAGTTAGAAAAGGAAAACTTCCATTTGAAATGCTGATATCACTAGGAGAAAAGAGTTTCCTTCAGTCATTGAAGCTATAAAGTAATTTTGCTTAATCATCTTATTTTTTCCTAATGCAAGGCTGGGACCAGCTACTCTATGAGAATGGAAGCTTTGCTTGAAAGAAGAAAAGGAACAGCATTTTCTATCATGAGGCTACTGCTTTTATTCTCTAACAGGAGAGCCTGGGCACAGGTATTAGAATAAGAAGGAAGTAGCTAAAAATGGAAGTAAGGCTTCATATGCTGAGGCAAACTATCATTTTAAATCTTGCTTATTGGCATTGAGTTCAGGAAAAGAAAATGAGATTACCTTCTACTTTTTTATTGTTGCCAGAATCTATAATTTATACCTCTTAGTGGTTTATTTAATTTATTTACAGTTAAAGGCAACTTTCATAAGTTAATTTGGAATAACTAGACCCTAAACCTAATGGTATTAATAGAGCAGAATGCATTCTGAATTTCAAATACAGTCTATGAATTTATTAGCCCCTTAGATAATCTCTCAAAGATGGGACTTCATTTTATTAATCGCTGGACTTCCAGAGCCCTGTAAATTTCTTCTCAGAGTATATTCTCAGTAAACACTTTTGAACACAAGTGTTGTGATTTGGGGACACAAAATTTCCTAACCTGAAACCTGTTTTTTTAACATTTAACCTGGTATTTAACATTTGTCTCTCAGTTACTGTACTACATGGAAGAGGCTCCTTCCATGCCAAAAGCCATAGAATCACACTGGGTATCAGCTCCCAGGAGGAGACTGTGAAACTTAGTCGCGTGCAGAGCTGCCAGCAATGACTTCTGTGATAACAGACAGAACACCTACCATAGTGAGAGACAGCCATTTCTCACATCAGACCAGGTGGCAAACTTGGTAAGGGAAACTTCAGGGGAAAAAAGCCAAACACACAAAATATGCCCTGTTTCTGCTGCCTCCGCCCAATTAGGAGCATGCTTTTCATCTTATAAACTTTATAAAACACACAGGACTCAAAATACAACTGGGGGAGGGACGAGGCATGAGTTAAACATTCAGTTGTGTATTTATTTCAATCATTGAGAGTCCAGATTGGAGTCAGACTCCACTTTCCCTAGAGTCAGTAAGTTATTACAACAGCAAGGTGATTGGATGAAAGAGAATATAAATGAAGCAAAAAACAACTCCCGGAGTGGAAAAGACTTGAAACAAGTTTAGTAAGGCCAAACAAAAACAAAAACAAAAACAAACAAACAAAAAACCTGTCTTTTCAGAATCTTATGCATATTTTAAGGGCAGAGAAGAGTAATGTAAATATCTTTCTTTTATAGCTCCATCTAATTTGGCATGCCATTATAATTTCTGGCTCAGTTAGCAAATGACTGGAAACACTGCTTTCTGCAATTTTCCCTGAAATATGACAGTTCTATAAGTTGCTCTATTGATGTACTTGAAACTAATCCAAGATGGGAGTGACTATTATTCTTAATTTTTATTATCAGGGAGGTTTTATTAGGTGCCTATGTGAAAGTACCATCTACATACTGTGGTTATGAATTTGGGGAAAGAAATACCTGAACAATTTTAGGAATGAAAATGCCTAGAATTCTACTATTAGAGATTAGCTACTATGGATCAACCTTGCAATCTCTGACATAATGTTTTCTTCATATGACTATACTTGAAAACATTATTATAAGCAATCATTACTGATATCTTCACATCAGAAGGGGCACGGATAACTTGAAGTCATTGGACGGGCAGATGAAGGCAAATTTAAGAAAATACAAGAAAAAAATTAAAAACAGGCTCAAGTTCTGAAGGAAGGCAGTTAAGATAGTTATTCCTTATAAACATGGTGATCTTGAATAAATTACACAACTTCTTTGAACTCTGATGATTCTTTTCTATAAAGTGAGTGATAGAACAGGGAGTTGAAAAGGATAGGAAAAAAAGCAAAAATGATGCTTCATTTTTAGGTTACCCATCATTCCAGGAGGTTCTTGATCAGAATAGCCTTTCTGAGAACCCTTGTTTAATATATCTCAGAATATTTACATCAGCTCCAGACCACTACTGGTCAAAGACGGCCCACAGACATCAACTCCCTGCACGTCATTTATGCACATAGAAGTGCAAAGTGCTGTCAGTTTGCACCTCAAAGTGGTGAAAGTCTTCATGCAGCTGGTCACTATAGCAGAGACTGTAATAAAAGGTAGGATAGGGATATTTTAAATGGCACAAAAGAAACATCTAATGCATATATTTTATGTTTATGTTTTTAATTATTTAATATGTTTCCTGTCTCTATAAAGTAAGCTCTATGAGAGCAGACAGACTGTTTTGACTCTCTTGTCATACTTGTTCTTAGTATTTGTTGAATAGATGAAAGAACAAAAATAGTTGCCTTTATATTTTAACTAATATATTTTTTGCATATATTTTAAATCTGAACTGCTTCCTTTGGTTGTTGTTTTGGTATGTTTATCATTGGTTTTAATTTAATTCTCTTTAAGCACCTTTCTTTTTTCAATTATTTCTGTTTTTACTATTTTTACTTTAATGCAATTTTATACTTCCAAAACTGAATTAAGGGTCTTTTTGATCTTGTTTACTTTTAAATGTTTTGATTTAGTTTTTATATTGCATCCTTAAATTTCTTTAAATCCTTACTAAACTAGCTTTTAATTTTAACAATTTTGCTCAGAGATCTTGTTTCCAATCTACTTTAATTTTCCTTGTCAAAGAAGTGATTTATGTTTTCAAATTAGCATATTTTATTGATGTTGTCTCATTTGAGATACTGAGGACAGGGGGAACGTCTCTCCCTCCCTCTTCTTGAGACTAGAAAGTTCAGGAGTGTTTTCAAACTGAGGTACACTGGTCCTCACCCTGTGTTCATTCTACTATACTATGTGGGGTGCATTGTGTGAAATTACTAAACAAATTTGAAATCATTAAAATAATTCTCAAGAAAAACTGGGATATGGCAACATTTATTTCAATGATGTAGTTAACATAAAATGCTGCTATAGTCAGCTTTGAGATGAGGATCTAAATACTATTTTACATCTATTTCTTAAGCTCTGTCATAAAGGATTTCAGCATAAGACAGTAGTTCTGAAATGGCTGTTTCTTCCCAGCCAATTATATCTAGTCAAATTCCTTTCTTTACTTACTGCCGCTTGTAATAGGTGACCTCATATTAGAGATTGAAATGGGATAATCACCAAGTTTCCAAACCTTTTCCAGAAGAAATATAATTTTGTAGGAATAATATATGCAAATGCAATACTCAAAAAAAAAAAAAAGAATCTAAAAAACTACTATATACTGAACATTTGTGTTTCCCAAAATTCATATGTTGAAACCTGATCCCTAATGTGATGGGTTTTGGAGGTGAGCCTTTGGGAGGTGATTAGGAAATGAAGGTGACAACCTCATGAATGGGATTTGCACTCTGATAAAGAGACCCCAGAAAGCTCTCTCACTTCATCTGCCATGTGAGGACACAGTGAGAAGACAGCCATCTATGAACCAGAAATTGGGATCTCACAAGACATGAAATCTACTGCCACCTTGTTCTTGAATTTCACAGCCACTAGAACTATAAAATAAACGTTTGTTGTTTAAGCCACCTCATCTGTATTATTTTACTTATAGCAACTTGAACGGACAGAAATTGCTACAGAGATGTCTGTGAGTAACATATTCCTACGCATCATGATTTATAAGGTGAAACCATGGGAAGTCCTAGGGAGAGCTGGAGCAACAAAGGAGGCACCATTTCTAGTACAGTGCAGTATTGCCTGGGGCATAGAATTATAGGACTTAAACATGACTTGTTGGTCTTCTTTTCTTTTTCATATTAAAAATAATTTTAAAAATAGATAAGAATATGGTAACTAGAAACAACACAATTTACCCATTCTCAAAGAGTATGTCCCCTTTGCTTAAGAAAAGAATACCTTAACGTAGTGTATAAAGCCTGTATCAACTGTTTTTTAAATCCAATAATTGAAAAATTTTGTAAGAATTATTACACTTATTTTTTTAATTATATGAAAACTGATCCCCAAATAGTCCTTTTGGCTACTACAATGTCTTCTAAAATTATTACTCTGTCTTTTCTCTGATAATTTAGATCCCCTTTTCAGAATTCACAATGCCCAGAGAGGTTTCTCTACTTACCTGCCTTTCTACTAGTCATTATTCTTACACTTTACACTAACTTTATTTAATTTATATCACTGAAACATGAAACTTAAAAATCACTCTATTATTTATTTATCCAACAAACATTTTTGAACAATTTCCTGTTTATCATAATTAGCAAGACCTAAGAAATATAGTTACTGATTTCTGGTAAACTAAAACTCTGAAAAATAAGTTCTGATTTGTAATGTTTGTCAGTTTCCATGGTATAAATACTCCTGCCATAGATCACAAAATTCTCATAGATATAAATCAGTTCTCCTGAGTTTGTACATGCCAACTTCTCATACCACTAGCAGTGTTAATTCAAATCCAATGCCAGCTCACAAGGAGCTTATGGCATGGTAAGAAAGACAGGCTTTCAAGTTAAGAAAATTATTAACTGTTGAGTAATACTCACTATAATGAAAGTGTATACTAGAAACAGAGACTTCACAAGAGAAGGAATAATCAGTTATTAGGGAAAGAATTTAAGGATGTTTTTTGACAAGATACATGAAGCTCTGCAACCTTGAGGGAATGTGGATGTTTTTCTCTCAACATAGGCAGCAAAGGTCATTTAAGCAGATGGAGTGGTGAGTTCAAAGGCACTGATGTGTAACTTGCCATGGCATGATCATTTACCGATGGTGCAACAGGAGGGGTAACCAGGCATCAGATCATGGAGGACTTTTGGTGTCCTAATTGTTGTCTAGTTGTTCATTCAGGTAGATAAACTCAGTGACAACTAAGATGTATCTGCATCTAATTTTTTCTCTAAAACTTTGCTTAATTTTCAATCTATAGCTATAGCTATATCTATAATCAGTATGGTTTCCTATCATGTCTTCAAAATGCATCTCATTTGTCAACTCTGAGAAGATATTGCTTTGTGCATTCAATCACAGTGAACTTTCTCTTCTTTGGGGTAATTCTCATGTACCTCTGTGCATTTTACCAAGAATGCAAATTTATTTACTTAGCTGTCTCTCTCTCTGTCACCCAAAGTAGTAGTTACTTGAGATCTAGGATTACCTATCATTGTTTTTATTGCCAGGGCCTAGCACAGGGCATGATATATAGGAGGTATCCAATATTTGTGAATCGTATTGAATTTGTGTTATACTACTTGATTATAATTCAAACATTAAACAAAGAGAGTGCTGAGATTCTAGTTGTTGGAAATGTGAAATCCTGTTTTCTGGTTTTACCTTTCTAATTATTGCTGCCATATACTCAAAGGAAATGCACCCTACGAGCTCAAGCTAATATTGCTAAGAGAATAAAAATTTACTAGGTCCCTTCAGCCTGCTAAAACTTTCCCTCAGGCTAAAATCCACCCAAGTTAAACTCAGCTGGAGCAAGATTATAGCAAGGCAGATAAGAAAAAGGAAGTATTTTCACGATGCCCAGAAGCGGGATAGAAATGCTGATCCTTGAATTTCTGTGTATGGCTTTAGAACATTTCTAAACTTGGCGCCCCACAGCTACAGAAACCAAAAACTTCCTTTTAAAATCAGTGAATTTTAGGGCTGGAAAGGACTTTTAAATATCTACCCTGGCCCATCTCAACTTGAGTAATATACTGGCTTGGACTCTACAGGTGGATTCTCCTGGTATATGCCACTTACTACTAATCTTTCCTTGGATGTGCTTTAACCTTTAGCTGCTACAGGTATACAATTGAGATGATAATAATAATATGTAAATTATGATGTTTTGTGAGGACTATACAAGATGATGCACATATAGTGTCTGCCCTCTAGTTGTATATCTATACAGGTTTTTATGGAATCATTGTATTACATGGCAGCAAAGGTGAGGATCAGGATCCAAACTGGTTAAGCTCAAATTTCATTTCCTCTATTTACTTGTTGTGTCATTTTAGGTAAATCATTTGACCTATCTGGGCTTCGGATTTCTCATTTCTAGAATGGGAATAATAATGATAACTACCACAGTATTGTTGTGAGAATTAAATTATATGACATGAAGAGTGTAAAACATGGTCAGGCCTATACATAATAGGAGAAGAAGTTGAGAGATAGCTTAGCATTAGGTGAAAGAAGTTATTAAATTTCATGCTTCAGGAAAAGAAGTTAAGTCTTGTAGTGTTCCTACTATCTTTGTAAAAATTCTTGTGAAGCTTTGGCCTACTGATGTTACTCAGTCATTATTATTGGTCATCAATGACCACTGCAATGCACTTAAGAGCATATATTATTATTTGCAATACTGATAACTATAGTCTTTTCTGTTTCACAGTTAACTTCTGATCATCTAAATTACATCTAAAATTTTGTAAAAGTTTCTTCGATTTTCTTGTAAAAGTTTTAAGCTAGTGTTAGGGTATAAACTTATTTTCCTTAAAATAAATTATTTGACTCTAACAAATTCCCCCCAAAACTCTCAAATTCTACTTGTTTCTCTAATAGGCAAGTATGCCTTAAAATTAGTTTTTTTTTTTTTCCTTTCTGTCAGAAGTCCAAATATATTCCTCATTGACAAACATGTCATCGAAAACAAGGTCTCAAGGACCCACTCACTGTTATGCTTAGGTAGGTTATGGAATGCAGTGCATAAAGAACATTTACTTACCTAGGAACTGATCGGGAATCAAAAAAAGTGTCAATTTTCCATACATCTCTTGGTCATTATAAGTATGTGCTCCTTGAGGACAGAAATTTTTTTTAATCGTCCCTGGTTCCTAATTCCCAGAAGATATGACCCAAACTGGGTGTATCGAATGAATAAATATAAATAAATATAAATATTTTATGCTTCTTAACCACTGTACTACTGTGAGTTACTGATGTTCATTTTTTTCTGTGTGTGTGTGTGTGTGTGTGTGTGTGTGTGTGTCTATACTTGCATATGACTACTTAAAGAACAAACAATACAAACATAGAGATTATATCTATATGATTCACTCCCCAAAATGAATGTGAATGGATTTCAGGCCATTTTAGATCTAGGCTTTTATAGTGATTTTTCAAGGGCCTAGAAGGTTCAGATTTCTAAAATCAAATATAAAGTCCTCATTGCTTCATATAAAAATGCAAAGGCCTTAGAAATGTGCTAACAATGAAAATATTTGCTTTGGTTTCCAATTACACCTCATAAGATAATGGACATTACTTTAAGACCTGTTATGCTTAGCTCTTATGAGAAGAAGGTACAGGAAGAACTAATGTTTATTGATCCTGCAGTATGTAGAAAACCCATTACATATGTTCATTAAAAAAAAAAATCAGGTTCGTTGAGTTATAATTTACATAAAGTAAAAGTCCATGATGCAGTTTCACAAATATATATGTTGTATAACCAACACAAAAATTCGGGTAGACAGCAAATAGATCATCCCACACACACATTTTATTTGTGTCCCTTTCCAGTCAACATTCTATCTGTACTGTCAGTCATTGGCGACCACTCATCTGATTTATGCCTAAAGTTTTTTTCTTTTCAGTAATGTCACATAGAAATTATACAGTAGCAGGCTCTTGTCTGGCTTCTTTCACCATATTGTCTAATTTAATTATAGTTATTTCCATTTTATAGATAAGAAAATGGAGGCTTAGAGAGTTTAAGCAACTTACCCTCTCTAAGCCAGGTTTTGATGCCATATCTAAAGAGAGTGATATTTTTGAGATAATGTTGATTAAATTTATTATTTGGATTTCTGCTCACAACCAGCAAATACTGGCATACTAGAAACAAATGGAAAGGTTATAGAGTCGGATTCACCTGGTTCTAACATCTTAGCATCTAGCTCAAGAGGTGCTTAAGAAAATTGATGAGATGGACCCCAAAGCTCTGGTCCGTCCTGCTTCTTAAAATGAGATTGAGTCAGTATGATAATCTTACTTGCTTTAGCTGAATATAAGGTATAAGATATAAAACTTAAGGAACACACACTGGGATAGGGAAAATTAATCCACATAGTACAATATTTTAGAGAAATCTCTCATACTGTGAATAAGGATGATATAATTGTTTATCACCCAAGGTGTATGAAACCTCCTACTTGATAAAAGCCTCAGTCAAACACATGTTGTGTGTTTGATTTCATAGAAAATGAAATAAATGAAACAGATTTGTGGCAAGATACTATAAAAATTAATTTTATGTTTCTCCCCTCTAAAAGATGATTTTACATCTCAGCAAAGAATGTTAGGATAATCCTGATATGAGGAGAAAATTGGGGAGAAAATTTCTATAGGAAGAAATCATTTAGACTCTAGAATGAAAAGTTTTTTTTTAATAGTTAATTTTACTTATATCTACCATTGACTCTACTGGCCTGAGGATGAAAGGTGTTATAAGAAGTAATCTGTCATCCTTGAAAAGAAATCACTAGTACTTATTATGTATATGCTATATGTTCAGGTCATGGGACTTATATATTTTTTAATAGTTAGAAATGCTTTATAGTTTATTAGCCTTAAATCAGATTAAGATTATGCATGACTATGAAAACTATGCATTTAGAAGTATTCTAAAGATTAAAAGTCACATGGTCCTCTTTCCAGTTCAACGCAAAAGGTCAAGTGGCTTTAAGTAAGTGGGTTTCCCCCTGCACTGGGATGTAATCTACTTTCTTATTTCCATATCAATTGACATATGGATGCTATCTCTAACATAGGAGATTCTTTCAGCAATACACTGTTTTTGTATCTAAGCTATTGTTTTCATAAAATCTATTGCATTCTTTGAAGAAGAAGCTACTCACTGACTTTGTCTTTATGAAGTCATTTATTCTCAGAAGAATGGACTTCCTCTGGGGATGCTGGCTGTTGAATTGGAAAGCAGATTATAAACTAGACAGGCAAAACAATGAAGAGACTTTAGGTGGTTTAGCTGTGAGGAAATAGGCCAGATGAGGAGGGTTTAATTCTGTGGAGGGACTGCTGCCTACCTGAGCACTGGCATTTATGGGTAACACTACAAACCACTGCTATTGGACTAAGGTCCCAAGCAACCAAAATCCTCAATGAAATAAGTTCAGGATATAACAAGTTGTCAGCATCTTCTTGCTTAATATATAAGATGTGTGGAGCCAATGCTCTGACAAGAGTTCAGGAATTCAATTTTCCTTAGTTATTGCTGCTCACGGAATTTTTCTTCAACATATTCTAAATGAATTAGCTCTGAAGAATGACACTCACCATCCACAGTCTCAACAAAGTGGGTAAGTGTTTAGACTAATACACAAATTAAACATAACATTGATATCCAAAGTTCTCTAGAGTATCTGACACTAAAACATCCCTATTGCAGTAATTTTATTTTATTTAATTTCATAGCTATTTCTTGCTAAAGGCTATCAAAGAGAATGCTGAGGCAAAACATTTTTTTCCATAATTTTTGAATATATGAGTAGTTCCTGGAAATTCTGCTTTTTAAAATATATATATATATATATAGAGAGAGAGAAATGACCTACAGATGAAAGAAAAACAGCAAAATCTCTGTAAGATGATTTTCAATTTATTATTATAAATAAATTCAGAGCTGAAGAATAACATTGCAGTTTAAGGCCAAAGTTATGCTTTGTGTAAAAGATTCTTCTTTTATAGCCGATGTGCTGCCTTCCCCCTCCCTCAATTATATAAACTTGCAAGTATTATGTCTTTCATTTATGTTTATTATCTATTTAAATATCAATTAAAAATTTTTAAGTGGGATTACTAAATCAAGAGGAAAATACATTTTGGGTTTAAAACATACTGCTATTTTTCTTCTGCAAATGTTGGGATCAATCCATACTCTTACTAACATCGTGTGAAAAGTATTTGTCATATCTTCCTGTCTCCACGTAGTTGAATCGTTATTACTAACATGCATATAGATTCTTATGTTAATAAAAAAAAATTGATTTCATTCCTAAAAATAATTAAAATACCATCACAATAGTATTATTGGGATTTTTACTTCCATAATGTAGAGCCCCCCTTTTCTCCATTATGGTGTAGCCTCCTAGGAATGCGAAGTCCCCTTAGCTAACACTTAACTACTGCACTAGTCTTGCTCCTGCTCCTCTCCTCTCCCTCACTCACTCCTCCCCAGGAAATAAAGAATGTTTTCCATATGATTTGCTGACTCTGGTGGAAGGAACCAGGTTAAGTGTTTTAGTGCTTTTTCTCTTTTTCTTCTAGAACCAGACTGCTAACAAAGACATTTGCATATATGGAGCTATGTTCTGTTACATAGGTGTTTATACTTCTATTTGTAATTGAATCGTACTCTCATAATGAGAACATGCTTCAGTTATTGAAAGTTATTAATGACATAAAATTAGACATGTGTTCTGTTCATAGAATCTGACTAGTGATGCTATTTCTCTCTAACTGTAAAAGCAATAAAGCAAAATTTAACAACCGACCACTTTACTTCTTCATATATACAACCTCATTTTCACCTTGAGCCTTAAAACAACTTTATGAAGGAACCAGCTCATTAATTAGTTTCTCTGTTTAAAAGGTGAGGCTTTTTCAATATCAATTTATCACTGGTGTGCTGGGGGGAGGGACGGAAGGAGGGAGAGAAGAGAGAGAGAGAGAGAGAGAGAGAGAGAGAGAGAAACATCTGTGGTTATCCTAGAGTAAATAATCCCTGCAGAACTGATTCAAACTGGCAACAGTTTATCAATCAGCTCACAGAATTCCTAATTATGTGATAAGCAGTACCTCACTACAAAACCACTACTAATCCAAACTAAATTTTCTGATTCTGATTCCTGAATTGTATTCTGTCTCTTCATGTGGTCCTCTCTTTCATTTAATCTAATTTAAGCCTTCACACTGGATTTCTTAACTCTGATGTCTAGATTCCCCTCTTGATCATTCTCCAAGTGGCGAGAAGAGAGATAGTTTTAATATGCAACTCTGATTTAGTCTTGCTCTTTTTTTGGGGGAGGGGGGGTCTTGCCCTTGATGCATAAAATTATATCAGAGGCTCCCAACTGCTCTTATGAAAAAAATCATACTCTTGTTTGTGAGTCTATTTTCAATTAGTTTGTTCTTTTTGGTTTTTAGATTTCACATATAAGTGAAATCATATGGTATTTATCTTTCTCTGTCTGAGGGGGAGTTGGAAAACTGGGAGAATGAGATGAAGGGTTAAAGAAGTACAAATTAGTAGGTGATAGATGGTCATAGGGATGTGGAGCACTGCATAGGGAATGAAGTTAGCATTAATATATTGGCTAGGTGGAAAACCAGAGGAGACAGGAATAATTAGGGGGATCATTTTATAAACTATATAAGATGTTTAACCAATGTACTATATACTTGAAACTAATTAAAATAAATAAATTGATTTTAAAAAACAATCAATTGACCATTAAAAATTTCAGACTCTTTAAGCAGCTTATAATACCAACTGGCATATGAAATGTGATTCCCACTATAATCTTATACCATTGATTTGGTTCAGATAAAGTCACCTGTTCAAATATTGGCATGTATCATTATCTTGGAGAATTTGGAATCCTCATTCAAGACAGATAAAGGTAAATTTGCAGTATCCTGTATCCTTTAAATTAGACTTCTGTCTCTGCCAGATGCCCCAGTGGTAGGCAGAATAATAGCCCCAATGATGTTTACATTCTAGTCCGCAGAAAATGTAAATTTGTTACCTTATATTATAAAAGGAATTTTGCAGACATGATTAAGATTATGAACCTTGAGATGGGATAGTATCCTGAATTACGCATGTGGGTCCAATCCAATAATATGAATCATTAAAATTAGAGAATCTTTCCAGCACTGTCAGAGAATGAGATTTGAAAGCACACAAACCACTGGCTTTGCTGTTTGGAGGAGGGCACCTGGAGCCAACTAATGCAATAGCTTCTAAAAGATACAATGGCTTTCAATTTACAAGCAGCAAAACAGTGGGTCCTAACAGCTGCAAGAAACTGAATTCTGATGATAACTTTAATGAGCAGGAAATGAATCCTCCCCTTGAGCCATCAGAAAAGAATGCACCCCTGCTGATAGCTTGATTTTAGCCTAGAGACTTCTGGACTTCTGACCTCTGAAACTGCAAGATAATACTTTTTGTGTGATTTAAACTGCTAAGTTTATGGTGATTGGTAATAGCAATAATAGAAAACTAATGCAGGCCCCTTAACAGATGCCAGGAATCACCTCTGGATAATTCATGTAAGACCCTTTCTATTCAAATTAACCCATTCTTCAGCCCCAGCCCCAAGCCATTTTTTTTCCAAGAGATCATCTCTGCTCTCTATCCCACAGTGTATATCACTGATATCTCATTTCAGTATTTTCTTCAGTCATCTAAGCAATACTTCTATTTAATTGTTAATTAGAATCTTCTGAAGAAAGTGTATAAATGTTTAGTATTTCTAGTTACATCCTTATTAGAAAAATTATTTCCCCCATTTATCTCTATTCATTTAGTGGATTTAATTTTTGTGTCCCCCCTGAAAAAAATTATATGTTAAAGCTCTAATCTCCAATGTGATAATATTTGGAGATGGAGGCTTTAGGAAACAATTAGAGTTAGATGAGGTCATGAGGGTGGGGCCCTCGTAATGGGATTAGTTCCCTAACAGGAAGAGATTCCAGAAAGCTTACTTTTTCTTTACTCTGAGAGGACACAGAGAGAAGGCAGCTGTAGGCAATCCAGGATGAGAGCCTTTATTAGAAACCAACCATCCTGGCACACTAATCATGGAGTTCTAGCCTCCAGAACCATGGGAAAATGAATCTTTGTTGTTTAAGTAACCCAGCCTATGGTCTTTTGTTATGACAACCCTAATACACCAAGGCAGTGGGTAATCCCAAGAGTTTATTACACAGACTTATTACTGTCTAACGTCAATCTATATGTTAATGTCTCTGACTTAAGCGATTTGAGTACTTTAAAACACTTTAATACTGATCAGCCATTTCTGAACAACATGACATATTATTTAGCATGTATCTGTTTTAAACTTCACACAGATTATTATTGTGATGGTCATTCTTTTTTCTTTTCTTTTTTTTTTTATGATGACATTGGTTAATAAAATCCAGTAAGTTTCAGGTCATTCATTTTTAAGAATAATGCATGTTATATTCACTTACATACTTATCAATTTCTCTACTCACCATCTTTATTTAACTCTCATGCCTTTTTGGAATCACTTTCCTCATTTCACAAAATAAACCTTTAGAAATTAATTTGGTAAATTTTGTCAGGTTAAAAACTCTCAGTTTTTGTCTACCTAGAAATGTTTTTATTTCAGTCTCATTTTTTTTTTTTTTTTGGTATAATTCTGGATTTTTTTTTCTCCCTCTGAGAACTTTGATGGCAATATTCTACTGTTTTCTATCTTAGCTGTTTATATTAGGCAAGCTTGATATGAGGGCAAATTAATGGTTCTCAACAACATGGAGAGTATTAAAAGAAATACTGATGCCTAGGTGCACTCCAAGAGGCCCTACTTTAATTGGGATGAATATGATATTAGATATTTAGAAGCAAGTAGGTAATTACATTAATTAATTACCCAAGGAGGTAATTAAAATGCATAGCCCTCTTTAAAAACCATTAGTCTAAACGTTCTTGCTTTTCTGGTGGTCTCTCTTATCTCTGAATGCTTTTAATGTCTTCTTTTTTTCCATCCCTTTTGGTGTTCTACAGTTTTCCTATAATGTTCCTATATCATTAACATCCTTTTTGTTACTATTAGGGGCTATTCAAATACATTGTTGCCCCAGTGGTACTGAGGTGGCCTCCGTCTTTCTGCCAATGCAGTAAAGAATTACAGATCAGTGAAATTTAGGAAAAGTAAGATTTATTAAAGTGTGTTTCAAGAGAGAAACAGGCTATGCCAGAGAGGGCCACAGCCTCATTGATTTTGGGAAGTAAACTTAATGTTGGTCTTTTATGGGTGGTTATATAGGGGTGGTGCTAGATGGTTGGCACATGAGTTTATTTTGATTGACATTCAGGTACTATATAACCCTTTGTCTACTGCGCATGTGGTTCCCCCGAATTTGGTCTTTCATAATTAGATTCAAGAACTTCTGAGCATATGTATGATATTATAAAGACAGTATAATGAGACTAAGGTTAAGAAAGGGCAGTATATGTACTAACTATGCAGGCGCTTGTGGCCAGACTAAATCAGCAGTTAGTTTTGTGGTTTTTATTTTATTGTATTTCGGGATGTAATAGTAATCTTTAACCATAAAATGGGCATTTTAGGGAAGTCCTTAGGAAGGTTTCTGAGTTGGACTTTCATTCCTCTGTTGCTCATGTCTTCCTATCTGCCTAATACTTCTACTACTATCTGTGGATTCGTATCATTCTTTATCATTTTGGGGAAATATATATATATATATATATATATATGTATATTTTAATATTGCCTCTCCTCTATTCTCCCTACTCACTTTTCTAGTACACCAGTTAGACTTAGTTTACACCTTTTCATTTTATCATATATGCTTCATAACACCACTTTTATATTTTTTAATTTTCTTCTTGTTGTTTTCTTTAAGCCTAACAGTTTTTCAATTTTGAAAAATTTTAGCTGCTTTCATCCCACCCACGAAGGTCTTTTTTTTTACTTTTTATTCAACATAATTTTAGATTCACAGAAAGTTACAATATAGATACATAAGGTACCTTAAACATCTCACCAATTTCCCTCAAAAGTAACATAATATATAATGTGTGTGTGTGTGTGTGTGTGTGTGTGTGTGTGTGTGTGTAGGGCTCTGCAGTTTTATCCCACATATAGGTTTACATAACCAACACCACATCAGAAATACAGAACTGTTTATCACAAGAATAGAACTCCATTTATTTTCAAATTCTACTCTCATGTCTGTTTCCTAATAACCACCCTGTGCTTCTCCATCTCTATAATTTTATTATTATTATTATTTCAGGAATATTACAACAATGGAATCATACAGTATGTAACTTTTTTTTTGAAATTGACTTTTTTCAAGAAGCATAATAGTTCGTTACCAACCCATCTAAGTCATTGTATATATCAATAGCTTGTTCCTTTTAAACGCTGAATGGTATTCCTTTGTCTGAACCAGAACTTGATCAACCATCCACCTATAGAAGGATGTTTGGGTTGTTTCCAGTAAAACTGCTGTGAATATGTGTGAATAGGTATTTGTGTGAACATAAGTTTTCATTTCTCCCGGATAAGTGCTCAAGGGTATGATTCCTTAATAAAATGGTAATTGCATATTTCATTTTGTAATGACACACCCATTTTCTAGAGAGGCTGTATCATTTTAAATTCTCACCAAAAATGTTTGAGAAATCCAGTTTCTCTACATCCTTGCAAGGATTGGATATTATCACTATTTTTTATTAAAGCTGTTCTATAGTAGTATAGTAGCCAAGAGTGTCCAATCTCAGCGATGATAATTTCTAAGAGTGTCTATTTGGGTCTTTCCTAAATCTGTTTAATTATTCACAATCATTTATTATGTTGTGCTCATTTTTATGTTTCTTTTTTTTATTTCTTTAACCATTTTATATGTATTATTTTATATTTAATAATTTTAGTTTCTTAAATCCTTGAAAGTCTAGATATGTTTGTTATTTCTGCAGACTCTCAGTTGAAGTGGTTTATTTACGTTTGTTGCTTTGATTTTTATTGTGAGCTCACAGTGGTTGAACTTAATCTAAAAATTTTTGAGAGCTAAAAATGGAGATTTCCTCTAGATAGTATTTAGAATGCTCATGCTGGCCAGCAGAGGTTGCTACTGACCTGGGATCATTTTAGAGCAATTTGAGGGCCTCAACTAAATGTGACAGTCTCAGTTTTATCTGCAACATTTTAATTGAAACTCTCATGTTAGTTTCCCAGTCACAGTACTTACAGCATAAATGTCCAAAAGTAAACTGAGATTTCTAAATTGCTTAAGATTTTTTTTTTAAGTTTTAGCTAATAATTGTTGTTTTGAATATATTAGGCCATTAAAGTATTCCCTTGCTCTCTTGAAATTTTAGGAAATTAGTAAAATGTATGTTTATTATAACTTATCTAAGATTTTTTTTATTTGTTTTGTTGACTATACAGAAAAATCTTTCTGATCATCTCTTCTGCCATATTGCTAGAAGCATATGTCCTGGCTTCATTTTTCATATTTGTTATGTTTACCCCTTAGTATTGTTTCATTACCGCTCACCTAATGCATGAAAAAAATAATTTATTAATAGAATCAGTAGATATTTATTATTTTATATTAGTAAATATAATTAATGATAATTAGTAGAATGATTCAGTTCATAACCTCTTTTAGATGTATCAAGATCATATTTAGAAACCCTTTTTTTTTAAAAGAAAGTTTCCTTCAATAAAACAGTAAAGCTATGGTGTTAATACCATCAGTTTTATAAATACTTTCCAACACACATATCTATACTATTTTACTACAACAATAATACAATTATTGCATGGTAAAAATAGATTAAAAATGTAAAGTATATTTTTAAGGCTGATGATAATTGGAATTTAATCTAATTCCGAAACAATAAAAATCTAAAGAAAAAAATGAAAACATGCCATGTTGCAGGCCACTAACCTTTTGAATATATAAAGTTGGCAATTTCTGATCAAAATAACTAACCCAATATAGATAAATCATTTCAAAACATGTTAATTCAAAAGCTAGAATCATACCTCTACAGTCTAAACTGTGCATTTGTTATTTTACAAAAGCCTAACTCCTCAAGGTCACAGAAGATAGGGATTTTTTTTTCTTCCAATATTCCCATTATACTCAGTATGAGTGAAACCTTTTCTTCTCTGAAATTACATACATAAATTGAAAATTGAAGCAGAAGTATTATATTGATAGGTATAGGATTGAAATACTTTCTTATTCAATCTAATTCGTGGTTTACTTAACTGTCATTTCCTTTCTTAAAAAAGAATTTTGAAGCACTATTGCCCCTCATGGGGACAAATTATAAATTAAATAAACCTTTAAATTGTAAACAGAAATGTTAGCACTTGTAATTTAATGATACCAACACATCAGTTTGGTAACAAATTTAAGCAATGGTATAGACTTAAAGAAATTTGGTCCTATAAAATGTCTGAAAGTATTCTAATTCCTCTCTAGGCATAAACTTTAACTTCTTTTAATTGTACAGATGATTCTTTATGTCATTAAAATTGAGATCAAAATTGTTTTTCTTTCCCTCAGAATACGTCGACTAGAAAGAAATCTGAATGTAACAGAAACATGATAAAAAAAAAAGCAATTTAAGAAGCTAGCAATTGCAAAGAAGTAAAAAACAGTGAGACATGTCAAGCATTGCAGAATAAATAATATAAAAACATGCAGTTTTTCAAACTAAATAAACTATCCTTCCATTTTTTGATGTTCACTGCAATACCATTTAGTAATACAGTTTGAGGCATTCAAATAACTATTTAAGCAGTATTTACCAAAAGTAATTATATAAAGAAGCAAGTCTTTGATTCTCAGAAAACAGTTTTTAGTATTTGATGTGCTCTGTGGAGTGTTCCAGATTTAAAAATGTCTTTCTGAAAAAGAGCCAGGCTTGTAGAGACAATAAAAAGGAAAGAGTACACTGGACTAAAATTTTATCCAGCATCCAAAATCTTATCAGAGAAGTGACAAGATTGAGACTACCTGAAATAATAATCTATAGAAGAAGGAAGATGAGGGAAGGGGCTGTCAGGGCTGCCATACTTAAACTTGGCTGAAAATCATTAGTTTGCCTAAGGCTGGAGTCCACATATGCCAAATTTTAAGGTATCTGATGCCAATTGTCCCTTCCTTGTTTACACTGCCACTGTGATACGTGGAATTATAAATGTGCCAATTAAACATGATTCTTTCTTTGGTTTTCAGGATCCTTTATTAACACCACCAAATTTTTCTTGAGTGGAGCTTATTTTCATTTATAGTTGACCATGTAGCCTACTTTCGTTTTTTTTTTTTTTAATCTTTGTAAAATACAAAAATTATTATCTTAACTTCTGGGAACATAATTTATATATGAAGAAAATATAAATTGCATCCTGATGCAATTGATATATTTTATAAATTACATATTTATATTCATATTTAAATTATGTTCCCCCTGGCTCCCCTCCCCCCCAAAAAATGTTTAACTAATTTTAGAACTTATCAGAAGTGAATATTTTGATTTATCTATTCTGAATTGGCCATTTGGCTAACCAAGTGAGAGCCCCCTGAATGCTATAAGAGGAAATAAAAAGTAATACTTGATACCTAGTACCAGATTGCCAGTCTGTAAACCATGTCAGTGGTTTCTTCCTTTCAGGGTGAAATCCAAGTCCCTTAGTATCTCACACAAAGACTTTTCATCATCTTGCCTCTTCTTCATGTCTAGATTCATTTCTCAATCTGTTCTTATGTGTTTTCAGCACTCCAGTAAGACTGGTCTGCAGTATCTCCAAAAGCACTAACACTTTCATAGCCTGATGCCCTTGAACACACTGTAACTTCCTAAAACCTCTATTCGCTAATCATTTACTTGGAAAAGTTCTACTCATCCAGAAGAACTTGACCCCTTTATGTACTCCATATTTGGGTGAAATGCCTTCTCCCTGTTCTCCCAATAACACATGTACATTACCTTCATTACCCTCACCAAACCAGATTTTATAAGCTATTTTACTCCTCTGTTTTCTCCTCTAGATTTTGAGAAAAAACTCTCTCATCTCAGCGCTTCCAGAACACATTTGACTGTCAGGCACATCAGAGATATTTAATAAAGGAGCACATTTCAGTTTTTCTGCTATTCTGTCCAGGTCAGAAATAATCTCTTGTGCCCTGTACCACTTTATTTAGACAACGGTTAGGGCTCCACTCATAATGTTATGTTATATATCTGTTCTGATTCTGCCTCATAGCTTCTAATTGTTCGATTTGTCTGTCTGGTTATTGGCAGCCTGCTGGGTGTTAAAAGAGAAACTCAAAGCTATTTTAAGAGCTACTTATTGAGTCAGCCCTGAAAGTTTTGTTTATCTTTTTCTGTATTCTGCTTCCTTTTATATTCCTTGGGACTACTCAAAAACATTTAAAACCATCTTCCAATTTATTTTTCCAATGTATATTTACAGCTGAGTTCTTTTTTTTATTACTTGATAGTTCCTCTTGCAGAATTCTCAGATCAGCTTTGAGAAGAGTTCGCATCACATTATTTCAGCTTCTTAGTTGTTTATATCATTATATGCCGGGAATGCAACAGGAGGGAGAAGAAAGTCAGATTCTCTTTTAGAGGTCAGATAGTGCTGCACAGCAATTAGTGTAAGCAGAAGAAAAGATGCAGAAGAAGCAGACATCCAGGTGCATTCTTGGTCTAATGTTTAGGGCTTCCTCCAGAGCCATTGTTTAAAAGGAGAAAGTCCCTGTTATGAATTTACCCTTACTTCAAGAATGTATCAAGACATGTAATTAAAACTAGGAAGGTGGTTGATATAGGAAAAGCAAATAAAAGCACTGACTCAGAGGAGGTGTAGCATCTGCCTCATGAATTCTTCTGTTTGTACTTGGAGAGGGGAGAATCAACCTTCGAGTGAGGCAGAAAGTAGCAGCCAACATGTTATTTCTGATCTCCCTAAGCAGCTCTATCTGCCTTTCTGTCACTGTGGGGCTACATTCCATGTCAATGTGCAATAGAGGAAAACAAGTCGCATTAGATAAAATATAAAATGAATATGTTTCCTTATTAGAAGACTTCTTAGAGCCCTTCACTTGAGTTGCGAATTCCTAGGAGGGGAATTGTCAAGTGGTCAGCAGTCCTAAGCAGTAGCATGGTGGGAAGCTACTAGGCTGGCTTTCACACTTCCACTGATTTGGCTGATAAGAAACAATAGGTTCAAATGAATTACATAGTTTGTTATTTCCATCAGAGCAGGCAACAGGAGCTCCATGCTTCTGTTCCTCTTGCCCCCTTAGTCCCATGGGGATGATACATTTGCAGGACACTGAGCTTAGAAAATCCCCAGTCTTATAAGAGAATGCCAGCATATCCATCTACCCTCCCCTCCAGAGACAGATATTCTGTTTATTACCCAGGAATATGGACAAAAAGAGAAGGGAAGCATCTTTGCTTTACTATCCTGGAATGTCTCCTTATACAAACATTCTTAAATTGACTTTTTAAAATTCTTAAAATGCTTTTGCTTAAAAGAGTGTATAAAAACATGAGAAATCCAGGGAGAATTGTCTTCCAACAGGGATATAATATACAGAGTTTCAAAATTCACTTCAACCACCAACACTACCCTCCATCTTTTATCTTTTTCTTTTCTTTTCCTTCCTTCCTTCCTTCCTTCCTTCCTTCCTTCCTTCCTTCCTTCTTTCTTTCTTTCTTTCTTTCTTTCTTTCTTTCTTTCTTTCTTTCTTTCTTTCTTTCTTTCTTCTTTCCCTTTTGTCTTTTTTTCCTTCAGTATTTTGTTCAGTTAACAATTTTTAGAATTCTCTTTGAAATACACCTGTGGAAAAATCATAAGGCTCGAAGTCAGATACCTTGGTTCAAAGAACAGTTTAAGACTTACTAGTTATGTGATCTTGAGCAAGTTCCTCAAGTCATCTGACCCTACATGTTTTAAAATGTAACATAGGGGAAATAAACAAAAAACAACTAAAATACAGTAACAATTTGGTTATATTATGTACCTCCAATCTAGTCAAAGTAGCTAAGAAGAATTGTTAGTATCTCCTACTTTACTTCTTTTTTTTTTAAGAAAAAAATCTGTTTCTAAAATATCTTCATTTTCTCAGAGTTGTATATATTTGTTCATTTTCACGGAGTTTCTCAAACATTTTCCAAATATATCCAGTAAGAAACAAGATAATATTCAACCTTTATAATGTCAAAAACAATTCAAGGTCCTTTTCTTTTCATACAAATTTCACTCATTTTAATGATGTGAAATTTCTGCTCACTAGAATAAAGTTAAAAACACCATTTTGGCATGTCATGTCATTATCCTAAGTTAAATAACTATATTGACTTGTGCTGTCAGTGTATCTTATATTGGGTTTCACAGAGTTGGGCCTCAGCAAGAGGAACTTGTGTAAGTAGGAGAAAGCTCAGAAGAAGAAAAAAACTGTAAGGAACTGAGGACACTGGAATACTGCCAGGTTAGAAGCTCAACAAAGACCTGGTTTAGCTGACATCTAGTCTCAGTCTGATCACACAGGAAGCTCTGGAGTCTGCATAGCACAACAGGTTTATCTCACCTCCAGGAAAGGAGCCGAACTTTTGTATATTAGTATCAGACAATGGCTGAAGCGTACACTCAGAGGGTATGTCCCTGTATGCTGACAACAGGTCTTAGGGGAAAGATGCAAATGCAGATCATTAGCAGCCATGGCTCACAGCTACTGAGGGTGGGCACACCTGCCTGGTAAATAGGATCTAGGTGGCCCAGCAACAGCATCTCCTGCATGGGGCAACAAGTTAGAGAGACTAAGAGAGTAGTAGATATGATAGCTCAGATGTGGGGGGATCAGATGGTTGAAAGTGGGTGGATGTAGGATTTAAAAAACACTGAATTTGAAGCCAAGATGTAATAATTGCCTCTCTGTTAATGTCCTTTCCTTATATCTGATTCCAAATATTTTGTCTTCTTCTCAAATTCTTTCATCAGCTTCAATTCCCACAAATCTCTTAGTTGCTAACTATTTTGCTTAGCACTTTGACTTTTCATTTTGTTCTGACCCTCCAGTTCTTGGCAATTCCCCTGATGCTGTCTAATTGCATAGCCTATAGAGATCTCATTTTCTACTCTTGATCTCAACTTATTTCCATGGCCTCTGACCTACTGCTGCCTAAACACTTATAAATCTTCTGTGTGCTGCTTTTCTGATCCAAGTTACTTGATTTGTCTACACGACTTTCTAGTTGTAAAGTAGCATAGGCAGAGCCATGTTCAGACTAAGTCCCTAATCACTTTGTAGAAAATCTTGCTCCAGAACATAATGACATGCAGAGAAAATAGGAAAAGGAGGTAAAACTAAAGGATTTCCTTTTATTCTTCCTTCCTTCCTTCCTTCCTTCCTTCCTTCCTTCCTTCCTTCCTTCCTTCCTTCTTCTTCTGCCCCTGTCCCCTGCTTCTCTCTTTTTCTTTTTTTCTCTCTCTCTTTTTCAAGATTTACAGACCGCTAGTCTGGTACTATTTAGTACAGAAACAAAGAAATATACTGAGTTTTATTGATGTAAGAACAAGAATGTTTTATAGCCTAGTTACTATTATATTAACTCTCACAAATGATACCAACATCATCAAGGCACCTAAAGATAGTCATTGTCCTGTTTAATCAGGCCATAAACAGTTTGATCACAACCGAAATGGTTAATCCACATGTTTTGGTACTTTATGTGTAAAACATAAATTTTATGGAAACTTCATTTTTCTGGGTTACTCTCTCTCTTAAATATGATCAAAATATGTAGTCACTGTAATAAAAGTTTGATTAAGTAGAACACTTGAAAAGCAATCTTTTCATAACTTCAAAATTAACCCAATTGGTTACAATAGTCCTGGTAAAAATCCTTTGAAAATGTATTAGTCCATTTCTTGTCTTCCAAATGGAGCCTTTAAAAATAATCAACTTTTTGTTTCATAACTAAAAATATTACTAGACTACAGGTTATCTGATTAACGGTTTTCACTTAACTAGATTATAGATGTAAAAAGGCATAAGAGTGCTTTGAATATTTTTGAATTTTTAAAAATTTTATGAAACTTTATTGTCCTATCCTTTATGTCATTTCCCAGCAAGCAAAATATAAGCGATGTACAGTTAATTGAGGTTCCTACTATTTTCCAGTGTGATTAATCAAGAATTTTTCTGTAAAATAATTCATTTTCAGGCATAGAGACATCTCTAATTTAGCCTTTTAAAATTTTTTTTATAGAGTTAGAGGGACTGACTATTTGAGCCTTTACATTTATCTGAAATACAGTTAGAATAATGGAAACGCCTTTATCTTCTCAGCATTAAAGGCTATAGAATGGACAATTAAAAGCTATCCTAGATTAATGCTATTAAAATGTCATGAGTAATATAGGCCTGGCCATCTGATTTATCATTCATCATTACTATATAACTTACTCAGAAGCTGTGTAATGAGGAGGGATGCTAAATTAACACAGCCATAAATTCTTAAGTAGAAGAGGAAAAAATCCTCAGATTAGACTGTTTCTCACAATAACAGTTTCAACTGACTGGTATGTGATTCATTGGAATGGTAGCTTGAGAATCCTTTCAGCATACACTATGTCAACAGCACCTGTAGGAATGTAGATGCCCAGTCATGAAGGTTGCAGTGTTACAAGGGAATTGTTTCATGGAAAGTGTGTAGGGTTGGACTGGCTGCACATATCAAACTAGTAATTGCTTTAACTTTTTTTTCAGGCGAAAGTTCTGATAATCATTAGACATGTAGTTGTGTGAATTGACAGACGGCTGAATCTAAAACTGATCAAACTGATCCATAGAAATAATTCTTCTTAAAAAATCTATGCAGGGAACCCTGGGAACTCTGGAATCAGGCAACATCCAGAGTTGTGTTTAACACAGACAGGGCCCAAATCTGCAAGGCCAGTTTATTAGATTTTCTTCTGTGAGAACCAAGGGACTCTGTGGAGAGAGTCTCCACAGAACTGTATTTGGGGTATGTGGTTTGGATTGGATATGGGGGTTGTCAGCTGCGGCCAACCATGTTTCAACCAAAGTAACTTCACTTGTATCCATGCCTGAACACACAATGGCAACACTTGAGGAAGCTTATTAATCAGAAAACTGTGTCCCATCCCCAGATCTGATGATTCAGTAGGTCTGAAGCGGACTGTCAGAACTTGCATTTCTAACAAGTTCAACACTTGTTGGTCTGGGGATCACACTTTGAGAACTACAAAGTTCTATTATATGTGTTGAAACACCAAATAAGAAAGCGTTCTAAAGCTAAAAAGATCAAATAATAAGTTTAAAATGTTGAAAGTACTCATATAAGTAAAGGCTCCAAGGCATGCCTATTTTTCCTTTACATACCCTTTTATGGATGTTTCTGATACCTGTACACCTCTGGCTGCCCAAGACACCACAGTGTAAAAACTAGTTTGTTCATTCTTACATACCTGTGTCTTTTCCTCTTTCCTTCCTTTCCTCCCTTCTTTACCCTACCATGTAATCAAGACTTAAGATAGTGTAGATACCAGGCCACATGCCATGAGTATCACATAACCAAGCCCTTGAGAAGTTTCTAATCTGATATGTAGAGTAATCACATGATGACCAGTGTGTGCTTCAACAGAGCTCTCTTCACATTGTTTTGTTAAGGAATAATTCATTTTTCTTAGGAGTTTAAATGAAGATTTGAATTAAGAGATAATATTTGAAATGATTCTTAAAGATATGTACAATTTTCCCAGTCAGGAAAAAATAAAGTGGTGTTTCAGACAAAGAAAATGGCATCATGAGCATATGCTCAGAAATTTCTGAATGTCTGACAATTAGAGATGGAAGGAGCTTAAGAATGGAGAGCTTGAGGGTCAGGGGAGACACTGTATTCTTGCCATATTGGGTTGACAATTTGTGAAGACTGATTCCCTTTGAGGGAAGAATTGGTGATTTGTAATATTTCTTAAATGTATTCTAAATCCTCTGCGTCACTCCCTGGCTCTTCCCCATAGAAGTTCAGATTTATTTGTCTTTTAGGGAGCTTAGATACCAGGGTTTTGGTGAAGCTCTCCACTGTCACTCTAATATGTATCCAGAGCTGAGAACCACTAAGAAATCAGCTTTGATTGTGACCTACTTTATAAAAGTACTCAGATTGGGTGACAAATATGGAGAGCTGAACTGAGTAGATAACTTTCTTATCTAGGTATAAATACTTCTTTTTTGCTATTTAAATGCATGTGCTCACCCCTCCAAATTCAATTGTTGTCAACCAAATGATCTTGGATCATGACCATGATTCCCCAGAGTATACAAGGACCTTCTCATGGGTGAGTTTCTGCCTAATTCTCTAGACTCTCAAGTCATACTAGACACCTATCTTCATTTGCCTTTTCTGAACAAACATATTTTGATATCTTGAATGTAACATCTCTCTTACATCATAATTCCTCCTACTACTATTTTTTTCTTCCTTGCATCTTCACAGCCTATCCTAAACTCCTGCTACATAGAAAATAATAAATATTGACTTTGTCTAATGCTAAAAGAAAAAAAAAAAAAGGTAGACAAAAGATGTAAAGAATACAGGTAGAAAATAAAAGAAATGGTAATGAATGCATGTTTGCAATAACTCTCTATTTTGGTTTGTATTTCTTTCCCCATCTTGAACATTCTAAGTTCTTCTCTGCCTCACTGCCCTCTGCCTTGTAGTTTCCCTTATTTTACAACTGGCTCCATCTCATCCTGTCATCTTGGGAAGCTGGAGAGGACCTTTAGATTCTATCACAGTAGAGACAACCTTCCCTCAACACACACTCACACACAGTTTTCCTCAATCAATAAATCGTATGTGTTTTCTTCGTTGCATTTAATATGATTTATCATTTGTTTTCTTCTTTACTGTCTGTCTTCCATTAAATTGTAAGTACTAAGGGGCCGGAAACCAAATTTGTTTTAATTAAAAATATTGTAACCATTTCCTAATCCAGTGCTAGGTACTCAAAGGAATTGATTCAATAAATATTTGTGGAATAAATGAATAAATGAGTAAATGAATGGAAAATAAGGGTCTGGACATTAATACAGATTCATTTCTCAGTCCTGCTAACTGAAATAAAATTTTGCCCATATATTTATTTTAACAACTTAGCATCCGAACAACAAAAATATTCTATTTGAGAGTTATTATTCATTAAAAAGATAAATCTGCATTAAATAACCTATTCAAACTCCAATAGTCACAGATGTTTTTATTAAGTTGCTGTTGTATCCCCAATCTCTTTTTCAAAATAACTTGTATAATTCACTAACATAAAATCTAACCTTTATTTAAACAGTCACTTTGTTTGCCAGAGAATCTCAGTTTATATTTGAAAACATGTTTTTAATTGCAATTTTATTTTATAATCTCATACAAGTATTGTTCATGGGATACTCACAGTCTGACTAACTCGTAAATTGTTTCATAATCATTACTGAGAAAAATCAATGATAGAAATGCCGTCTTCACACAAGGAAGCAGACTATCTCGGTCTCAAGCAGACTTTCCTAACCCAGGCTGCAAATTAGAATCACCTGGGAAGCTTTTACAATGAACATAGATACCAGACTCCACCCTCTGAGATTTGAATATTATTGATTTGGGGTGGAATCAAGGAATTTCTTCTATTTTTAACACTCTCTGTGTTTTCATGTGCAGCGAAGATTGAGAATCAACGATTTTTTTTTTTTTTTTTAAAAAAAAGAGGAAAAAAACTACACTCAAACAGAGAATGTACTACTTGCTCCCAGTCTTTGAGAGTTGCCCTGACATTCAAATCAATCCAGCCATTATACATTAAAGGCAGAGAAATTACTGCTACTTATGCTCTCAGTGCTGGCAACCTGACTGAGAAATGGATATAAAAGACTCGAGCTGGGAGACCTGCTAAGACCAGTGATTGGCTCAGGACTAAAACTGATTGTGAGCAGAACAACTAATCTCATCTAAGTCTGGCCACCTGTTTCACTGGCCCCTTGAATCTCTGTGCTAAGCTCCGTTCACGTCCTTCTCCATCAATAAAATGTCCTTTTCCTTTCCTGCTGTTAACTTGCTGCCTTTCCTCCTGGAGCCAACCAAAGCCATGATGCTCCAATGAAACCACTATAGCAGGGGTCTCCAAACCTCCTGCAACCACCCCCTCTCCCACCCTCCCCAGGGGTGCTACAGACTGGAACCAGTCCGTTTTCTGTTAGGAACCAGCTGCACAGCACAACAGGAGATGAGCAGCAGAGGAGTGAAGCAAAGCTTCATCTGTATGTGCAATTGCTCCTCAGAGCTAGCATCACTGCCTCAGCTCCACCTCAAATCATCAGGCATTAGAATCTGAACTATATATATATATTTATAATCTTGAACTGAGAAACTACTATGTGCTAGGCATTTCATAGACATTTTACATATTTCCTTTACTCTTATAATCTCCTTTTTTAGCCCATACATTGGCTTTTTGGTTTTAAACTTTTTACATCTATGGCCTTTACTTCAAGATTATGAGTTAGTCAAGGTCAGGTATGATATGAAATATTTCATTGCATTAATTTATATGGCTAAAGGATGAAGAAAGAGAAGAAAAATTGTTATAGAGAGTCCCTTCTAGATATAAGTGATACCTTATTTCATTCTCACAATAATTTTTGGAGATTTGATTTTATATCTTCATTGTGTATAAGTAAACTGAAGCTCAGAGAGATTAAGTAACTAGTTTTATATAGGACAGAATCTGAACTCAATTTAGTTACTAATTAAACTAACCGGGGGGAAACATTAGCCTGGTATTTGAAGTGAGAGTGGGTTGGCAAGCTTGAGCCTTGGGTTCTCTTTCAGAGGACTAATAATTCATCACCCACTTGTTCCCAGAGGAAGGATATCCATCAGCTCTTCATTTCTGGTCTCCTCCTGTTCCCTCATTTTCTACTTTCCTTGGGAATGAAAAATTATTTACTCAATTGGTGGGCTTGACAGAAGGAACTGAACTTGCTTATCTCTGATTCTCTCTTCATTTTCTTCAGGACCTAGCTACCTGCAGGGAACATGCGTTTTGCTCTGCTTCTCCATGTCATCGGTTTCCCAAGGGCAGGTCCCCAAAAGGAATGCTTGTGGGGTTCCGTGCTGCCTGTGGATGGGTGTACACATCTATCTAATTCTGGGTCAGCCTTAAGAAAGCTATAGTTGATTTATGCCTAAGACTTATTATCCAATATCAGCTTTATCAGCAAAAGTAACAATTTGGTTTAATTTTCTATCTTAATTGGTGAAAAATGTAAGCAAGTAAAACAGGGATGTCGTTTAATGTGATCCCTCGAAATTGTGGTTCTCCAAGTTGTTTGGGGTCAGAAATTTTAATAACACCTGCGAAGTTTTAGAAATACAAATTCTCAGGCTCCATCCCAGACCAAAATCTGTGCCTTAACAGCTTTTCAGAGAATTCTGATGCCCAAAAAAGTATAAGAAACACTGCTGTGGACAAGACCTTGAGTCTTGTCTCTTAAGGCTCTTTGACAGTAGGGAACAAAGTGATGTCCTTTTTACTATGAAGCTGCAGGCAGCAGTTTGAGTCTGAGATCAAGTATGAGTGGGTGTAGGATGATGAGCAGGCATTGATGGTGCAGACTGAATGATGACAGTAGCTAGAGACATCTCGTCTCTCAGTTTTTTCTTCTAGGCTCTGATCAGTGGTTGTATGATTTTATTTTGCTTTGTTTCATTTTATTTTATTTTTCTCTATTGCTATAACATTTCAGGGTTTAAAAGGTTGGGAGGCTTTCGTTTTCTATTTTACAGATGGCTGAAGAGTAAGATGATTATTATCTTTCTATTGTCGTCCCTGAATAAACTGCCAAAAGAGGAGGGACGGCACACATTTAGAGGAAGGGGTGACAACCCGTCCTTCTGAGTAGTTACAGCTGAATTCAGTTGGGAGCACTGTAAGGTGAGGCAATGGTTCTTAAAGTGTGGACCCTAATAATCAGCATCATTTGGGACCTTGCTAGAAATGCAAATTTATGGTCTTACCTCAGACTGCTGAATTACAAACTCTGGTGGTAGGATCCAGCAGTCTGAGTTTCAGCAAGACTCCCAGGTAGTTTTAGTACACTAATGTTTGAGAATCACTGCTGGGCCTTGTCGCTCATAGCATGGTCTGGCATCACATGGAAGCTTATTAGAAATCTGAATTTTAGGCCAATGACGGACCCACTGACTTATTCACAATCTGCATTTTACAAAATCCACAGGTGATTGGTAAGCAACGTTTAAGTTTTCTAAGCATTGGTATAGAGCAAAGGATGCAAAAATTGAATGATAAAACAAAAGAAGCATGAACAGGATTTTAATAAGGTTTTCAGCCTAAACTACAAACCTGTAAATTCTAATCTGGGGAATAAGGCTAGAGTGAGGAAACACATTAAAACCTGAAGAAAGGTAGCTGTGTGGAAGGCTCCTTAGAGCCCGAGGCACCTACTTCAGTCTGGTTGTCCTCATTACCTCATGCTAGCTTCTTGCTTAATCCTGTTCTGTCAGATACTTGCTTGGGCCTAGACTGCCACCAGGGATTTGTTGTATCTCATTCACCCCATGCATCTTCACTAGCCACCATTTTAGATCTGCATTGAATGTCCAACCAAACTTCTTTTGGAATTCTTCTCACAGCAGGGCAGGCCTCCCTAGGTGTCCGCATAAGGTCATTTCTCAGACCAAACAGGTAGTGCCTGGGATCGATAAGAACCAAATAACTCTGAGCGTTTAAACATGTGGCTAGAGTGTGAATAAGTAGTTGGAGAAATTGTAAAAAGGTCAGGTAGCAAGAACTGCTAGCTTTATAACTAGCAAAAGCACTTGCACGTGTATTTGGCATTTCACGGAACCTGCAAGCTGAGTTTGATTAGTTATTAAAATTATGGTTGGCCGGTGGGGAGAATCATGATAATTGGTATAGGTCACAGATAATCAAAAGTGTCTCTCCCAGTGGGATGAACCTATTAAAATTCGTTATTTAAAACTCTTTGCCATTTCCAGATTCTGCTCACACACAAAATGGCTGGTTTCTGAACTTGGTCTCCAAGGAAGAAAGCAAACATCTTCCATTGTTCTTTGTTTGATGCTAATTAACATTTTCAGGAGGATTGACTTAGATGCAGCTCTGTATACCCTAAAGCAATCTCACCATTCAATTTCCAGATCACAGGTTTACCTCATTAAATAATTAGCTTTAAAAATTCAGAATGCTTAGATTATTTCAACTGGTATTTCCAGAACTTGTAATCACATACAAATAATCCTCATTCTTATCCCACCAGTGCTGAGGGGAGGAAATGCTTTTGTAAAAGAGAAAAATATCTTATTTCTATTCTTAACCTTGTGCTTTGGGATAATGCAACTCTAGTTTCTGAAAGCCAGTCAGGCAACCGACATGGATTAATTTGGTAGAACAGGTGAACTATATCATCTAACGCAGTGTTCCTGAAACCTAGTGGGACACTTGAATTACTTGGGAGATGTTACCGATTCATCTGGTGTAAGGTGGGGCCCAGTCATTTTTTTTTATTGTTGTTGTTTTTAGCAACTTCTAAAATTCTGGTGTCATTGCACAGGTTATTTTCCTTTCTCCATTCAGCCGCCCACATACTTTGCCTTAATTTTATCCTTGTCTCGGACTACCTGATTCTCAATCTTTCTCAGAGATCCTATTACTTTTATTACAAACTTTCCTAGCTGCCCCATTTATTCAATTTTTTTATATACATTAAAAATAAAAATAAAACATGTTCAATACAAAACACAGAATATCATAAAGGAAAAGAAATAAGTAAACTTACCACTCAAGGGTATTTACTGAGAACATTTTTATGTATGTCTCTTTACATGTGAATATGTTTTCTTTATCAAAAATAGTCATACTAAATATATACTTCTTTACATCATACATTTTTTAACCCTAGCACAACAGTGTATAGAGTATACATGATAAATGATACTTCTTTTACCACAAGCCTTTTGGATGATCAAGGGTGTGTCATCATTGTATCCACCATAATTTAGTATGCTAACCCTTATTCTTTCCTGTTTATGTATTTTTAATTTTTCACTCTTGAAAACAGTGCCAGGATAAGTCTCCTTATCTTGATATTTCAATATGAATCTTATAATTCTTAACCACCACTCATGGCTTGGTGGTCATGAGTGCAGAAGACACTGGTAAAACACACAAATATAGCATATCATTCTTACTGTAAGCGAGTCTTCAAAATAGACAAGGTTTGAATGCCAAATTCTTTTGCTCAGATCGAAAAACTCCCACTGTCTTAACTGAAAAATTCCCGATACCCCAGGTGTCTATTTCTCACAGGAACCACAAAGTGAAAAGTATTCTCTAAGCAATTTCTGTTCCTTTACAGCAGTGCCTCTCTAACTGTTCCAGTGAAGAGCTAGATTTTTGCTTGCTTTATTTTGTTTTACTTCCAATTTTTCATAGATATATACTTTTGTAGAATAGTTTAAAAAATAAATTTCTAGAAAAATGAAATAAAATAACAAAATACAAAGCCCATTTTTTTACTAGATTCAAGAGTCAGAAAATTTTTTTGACCAATTGCCATAAATATTTTAAGAGCTTACTCTCAATCTCTATATTCAATTTCATAGCAGGCAAGTAACAGTTTACAATGCAGCACTGATGGGCCATAACCTGAGAGGCACTGGTTTAGAGCGAATTCTCAAGGAGATCCATTAGCTAAGTGAGATAATCCAGTGTTAGAGTGGAGATAAAAATCTCCTACCAAAGGTGTAACAAAAGTGCAAAGTCAAAGTATATTTGGTAACAGTGAAATAACCAGTGAGACTGTAGTAAAGTTGAGACCAATGCTAAAAACACACAGGGCTGGAAAGCACATGATCAGCAATTTGAATGATTCAGAGAAGAGAGCATAAACTGCACAAGGATGACAGGCAAACTCATGAAGTATTATATATTTTTTCCAAAAAAGTATTCTATTTGTTGACCTAGCAATGGTTTTCTCCTTAGAGCCACTTATCAAAATGTGCTTATAAATTTTAGGCAATTCTGTGTATTTTATAATTAAACAATGTTACACATACACTCAGCTGCTAATGTTTGTTAAAGGTATAAGTGACAAATGCTTCTATATCAACACAAGTGAATGCAACCATGTGATGGAAAATGTACATTGTAGATGACTTTGGCAATTCATATTCAAATGTACAATATGTGTCTAAAATTCCTTTCAACAGCACTTAAATAAAAGATCTCATACTTATCTCCTTTACAAAGAATAAACAACTGATAAAAGCAAAGACATACCAAAGACTCATTTTTACTAGTGAAGGGCATAGTTTATTATTCTTAAAGGAAAGTTGTCAGATAAGATGTATCCTAAAACAATAATACTCTGTGTGTGTGTGTGCACGCGCACGTGTGTGATATACATCTAAATGCCAGGAGTAGGGCTGGGAAAGGGCTTTCTTACCATCATCCTTCTCTTATTTATGTTTCAGTTCTTAATGAGAGGAAGAGGGAACACTCCATGTACCTTTACTCTAAAATTGCATAGCAAATTATACAGAACTAACTATATGATATCTACAGTGTATTCTCACTACATGTGTGTATATAAACATGTATACATTGAGATTAGCTTAGGAAGTCTCTTTCGTACTTCAACTTGAGTTTCAGAAACAATGTTTCACTGGTAAGTTAAATTTTCTTTCTTGATTTTTACCCATTTTATGCTTAAAAGATGAAGGGTGTGAGGCAGCTAGAGAAAGAAAATGCCTTGTTCTTTATGATATTCATTCCCATTTCCATTTTCATTTTGTCATTGCAAAATCCTTAGAACAGTTTGCTTTTATTTCTTATTCCAAGTTCTAATGACAATGTCTCTCCTGGTTCCTTTGGGTTTGCTCATCAAATACAAAAGAGAATAGAAGCTGTAGACACCTTATCTAACATGATTCTCAGGTCACACTCCACAGGCCTCTGGATGTCTTTGTCTTCATCTCTACAATGGGCCCAGGCACCAGAATTGTCAAGTCCAGTCCCACAGGCTTCCTTCTCCTGAAGAGAACTTTTTTTATGACTACATTCTGTAGCTATGGGCAGGTCACTTAGCCATTTGAGACTTTTGTTCCCTCGTTTTTTTTTTGACTGATTTTTAAATTCTCTTTTAAGATTGTTAAAAGTATATTGATATTTTCTGCCCTATGAGTAGAGGAAGGAAGGAAAAAAAGAAAGATAATGGGGTCAGAGCAAATGAATGAGTGAATCAAATGCACTTGGCTCAGCAGAAATAGAACCCAGTGGATGAAGCCAAAGAGGACTCTGCTCTTTGAACCCCTGGGACATCTATCGAGCTTTGTGTCACAATGGTTATTTTTATTGGCATTTCACAAGACATTTGTGTAAAGGATCAGACTAAAAGAATGAGAGAGAGCGAAAGAGAAAAGAAATGGATACTGGAAAGAGAGACAATAGTCCAATTCTCTTTGGTCAATTTCCTGCTGGTGGATACAAGGAGATAGAAATAAAGCAAAGGAAAGATAAAATGAAACTGCAATGGGACATGGCATAAAAGCAGTCAAAGAACTGACAGAAGGCACATTATCAGAGCCCTTCTTCTCTACTGCTAGTCACCAATAAGAAGTCTACGGTGCTTCCAAATTAAGGATTGCAAATCAATTGCTTTGAAAGACCAGTGGGTAATATAAATAAGTGAAGCTGGCTCAGCATGAGACAAGAAGAAATGAAAGAAACTGTGTGAACAGAAAAGCATATTTCCCATGTGAAGGGGAGGCCAACACCCAGCTTCAGGGGGCTCCTGTATTGCTAGGTCAGCAAGCCCGGTGTTGTCACATATTCAGATATTTCAAGAGAAACTCCATATTTTAGATAAACCCCAGACATTACCTAAATTGTCCTGATTTTCAAAACATTATTTAGTTTCTATGGACATTTATCTTTGTCCCTAACTCCAAGAAAAGAGGAAAGATATAAAAATTAATTCACACATTAATTCTCCTTTCGTAAGTCAATATTGCCTTATATTGTTTTTATTTGGTTTTCATATATGGGCATTTGCCTATGGAGATTTAAAAATTTCTAAAAGCAGTCACCATGCCATGTATTTCCTTATACTCTCCATTCACCAAGATGGACTAGAGAGCAGGTCTGATTAAAAATTTCTGCCACTGAATTAAAATAATCTGGTATGATATTCCTTTTAGTTTCCTCTCTCTAGTGGAACAAACCAAAACCTATTAGTGCATATGTTTATGTGACAGCCTTTTTTCAATAAAATAGAAAATGCTGGTTTTAAGTAGTTGTATTCTCCCCTCATGTTTCTCTTTTAAAATGCTAGTTCCTAAGTTGCTAATTAAAGTGCTTGAAATTTCAGAGGCTGTTTTCATTATATCTCAAAAAGAAATAGCAAGGTGAGTATATGAACAAAATCAATTTCTGAAATTTACCTCAATATCAGGATATTCATGATTAGGGGTTAGCAAGTATTTTCTATCCAGAGAGAGAACATTTTAGGTTTTGGATCCACATGTTCACAACTAGTCAACTTTGCCTTTGTAGCACAAAAGCGGCCATAGACAAAACATAGACAAATGAGAGTGCCTGTGTTCCAATATTACTTTACAGAAACAAGCAGCAGACAGAATTTAGCCAGTTGGCCATAGTTTGCCCACCCCTTCCCTACATGAAATCTCTTTCCTTAGCCTGCATTCTCTAGATAACTGCTTCTATTTCAAATTGATTAACAATGTAGACAGCTCTCTTTAACATTTTCTCCTACTTCCAGGTCAGAATTATCCCTTTCCTGAGCATTATGTGCCAGTCTTAGTCCAGGTCATTACCCCTCCTGGTACATGCAAATCATTGTTCGTTCCAATGCCAAATTCGATTACAATTCAATCTTCACTGATTTTTTCCTCTCATTTGATTATTGAAAATAGCCTCCAAATTATTCTCTCTTTCTGTAACCTCCCATATCTTCAATACAGTCTACTTATTATTTTTACAAGTGAAACTATATAATCTTGCCACTCTTTGTTCAAACATCTTCTATGATTCCCTGTTGCCTGCAAAAATAAGGTTCAAGCTCCTTGGTAAAGACATGACTTCCAGCAGACCTTTCCAGTTAAAAGCATATCCAATTACCGACCTCCATATGTTCATGTCCAACTAGCTCCGAATCTTTAAACTGTTTTGTGCTTTGACTGTGCCAATGGATCCAGAACTCTGCTTAGTAAGGACTGCGTCAAGACCAGTTCAAATGCCACCATCTCTGGGAAGTAGTCTAGGTTCCCCTCAGCCAAAGGTATCCTCTCCTGCATTTATAGTCTCAAACTTTGTGTTTTGTTTAGAATAATCATTACCTTTAGTGTTAAACGATCTGACAGCAAGATCAAAACTCTATCACCATGTCTACCACCAACACATAAGCCATCAATTCTACTCAGAGGAGACACCATCATCAAAAGTTAATACTTATCCAGCACCTTCTCTGCGGCACTATACAACTTTTATGTTTTATACCTTTCAAAAATGTTAAATCATTTAATCTTTACAATAACATCTTTTATAGATGAGAAAACCAGGGTGCTATATAATATTTATTTCAAGGCTGGGGAAGCAGGCACAGAGAGGTTATATGGCTATTTGGTTGCAGAGCTGGCATCCAAACCCAGAAGTGAAGCCTGGGTACCTAAGCTATTAGTTTTGCTACTGGGCAACCTTTCAATATATTTTTACATTTTACAGAATTTATATTTTACAGAATTTGGAATACATTTTGTTCTTTTCACCTATAGAAGTTGTAATAATTATATCTATGCTTTAATAAAAGCTCCTTGATCAGAATATGATGTATTTAATATTGAATACATTTGTTTAGAAACTAAACCCTCAGAAATGGAATTATTTTAAAAACTACAATCTGTTCTACAGTGTTCAACTTGAGTATTACTAAAATAATTATTTTCTCGAGATTTAAAAATTCCATCTTACCTGCTTTTACTCCTATTTTTAACTTCACAACTTAAATTACATTTTTTATGTAAACTTCAGGTTTGGATATAAAAAAATTATCTTAAAGTAAATTTGACTTTTCTGTTGTTCTCTCCTAGTCATCCATAAACTCACAACGGGGCATTGGTTCTTCCTGGATAGGGATGGGGTATTATTACTAAGTATCCTAGAAGCCTTCTGTAAACATGGATTGGGTTTTGCCATGTTTCTAAACACAAATCTGTTGAGATTTTGGGGCAATATTAACTCATCTGTATTTCATGTATCATCACTTGGCACAGAGCCTCAAGAGCAAGCTTCAAAAAAATTCACTTAGGGAGTCAACAGGCCTGTATTGATTTGAATGTTATTGGACTGGCTTAGTTGAGTTCCAGATATTCCTCTGTGGCTGAAATAATCTTTCAGTTTGGTGGTAGTGAGAACTCCCTCTCCTCTCTTTCCCTTTGGCCTTGGGCTGTTTACACATCAGACTCTCCCTTAATACTTTAGTGGGTAAGAAGGGGATGCAGATGAGGAATGTATCCATTTCTTAAGGCTGCTGTAACAAAGGATCAGACTGAGTAGCTTAAAACAACAGAAATTTATTTTCTCAGTTCTGGAGAAACATCAGAAATCAAGCTGTCAGCAGGGCCATGCTCTTTTTCTGAAGCCTCTAGGGGTGGATCATTCTTTGCCTCTTCCGCTTCCTGGTGGACTCAGGTATCCCTTGGTTTGTGGTAGCATAACTTCCATCTCTACCTCTGTCTTCAAATGGCTATCTTCTGTATGTCTGCCTTCATGTGGTATTCTGCTCTTTTCTTAAGAACAGCAGTCATATTTGTTTACAGCACACCCTAATGGCTTCAATTGAACTTGATTACATCTGCAAAGTTTATTCACTAATAAAGTCTCATTCATGGGTACCAGGAATATCTTGGGGAATATTGTTATATATTGAACATATAACAAAAGGTTTGATTGTTCTCTTCTCTTTCTTCCTGCCTTCACAGGCCAAGGTGAGGAACAGAGAGAGGATTCACTATCCTCCAGCAATTTCAAGCAAGAGTCCCTAGGCCTTGCTACCCCTTTCTTTAACATTCTCTCTTACAACCTTCAACACCAATCCAGCTCTCTCTTTACATTTCTCTTCTGGCCTTTGCCACATCAGACAGCTTAAATAATTATGGAAAAGGGCTCAGGTTTTCTTTATCCTTTGATAACCAGATGCTCCTTTATTGTGCCAGGATTAGTTAAAAAATAGTTTCAGGTGCCTGGGAAATAGTTTCTGGAGGTAGACAAAGGAGTTTTAGGCTTTGCAATCAAGGAAAACTGAATTGCTATCCAAATTCTCTATTTATATAAACTCAATAATCCATGCCTATTCAAGCTTCAGATTCTTTATAACATAAAAATGAAGATAAAATTACCTTGTAGAATTATTGTTATGATAAAAAGCTGCAATATATAAAGTGCCAGATATCCAGGTGTTCATTAGCAAATTAATTTGTAATTCTGAATAATTTGAAACTCTGAACAATTTTCCCAAATAAAGACTATGCAAGATGACTAGATTGTATAGTATCTTGAAGTCTACAGCACAGGTACAGTACATGCTGCTAAAACCTGCCCATGAAGAAAATGGACCCTATGTTTAAATAACTGACCTAGGACCAGACTTTTTGCGTGAAAATTGATTGTTCCTTTGATAAAAGTTTTAATTAATTCATAGCAAGCCCACTACCAGAATCTATCATGGCCTCCAACATCATGCCTTCTAAATGTGCTATATTTTTCTTAGATGTATTACTTAGATTATTTGGTTGCAGGGAATAGAATTGTATTCTGGCTTAGAAAGAAATAAGTTCATTGGAAAGAAGGAGGTAGCCTACAGAATCAGAGAAATTGTTGAACAACCTGATCATAGGGTAAGAACATATCTCTGAATATCTAGGCAGCAAGAACAGATGCACATACGATTCTTTATGATGAATAAATAATTAGGTCCCATTTTGGCCCAAAAAAACATAGTTTGAGAATAGTCCGAATGAGCGAGATTAAGTTGCTGCCCATTCCTTAGCCTAGGAATGTAGGGCCTTAATTTGACAGTCTCAGTAGAACTGCATGCACTGAGAAGGACAATCTAAGTGTTCTAGAGAAATGTAAATGAATATTTGACAGGTAAAATTGACAGATGTCTATGCGTTGTCATTTTAAGAACAGAGATTTACCTTGACTTTCAATCGTCATTCATACTCTTAGTCAAATGTATTAACAGAATGAATGACAGCTTGCCTTGTTTCTAAAAGGACTTGTAAACAGGTAGAAAAGGCAGTAGAAGTGATATTAGAAAGAAAGCTTTCTGACCTAAATCTCTTAAAAAATTTTTCATGTGAACATTTCTTTATTTTGATTAATGTACATTTTCCTAACATGTAGAAAAACTTTTGTAGCACAGCAACAATTTATCAGATTTCAACAAAGGATTATGTTACTTTGATGTTTTAATCTTATTGGTAAATTGAGATCCTGACACCTCAAACTAGGAAACAGGGAAACTAAACTGGAGATGACTCAGAGGGGAGCCTGTATTTCTCAAAAAAAAAAAAAAAAAAAAAAAAAGGTGGTACTATGGGAAATCCCTGTCCTGCGGATAAGAGCTACAGAAGTGGGCTTCTGGGCTTCCAAAAGACACTCTGAACATCTCACACATATGGCGGGAAGAACAGACTCATAAGAGAAGAGAGAAAGAAACAGTGCAGAGATTCCAGGATAATTATGGCACATACTTATGAGTCTGTGCCTCTCTATCAGAGGTGATGGGTATGTGTTTCATCAGTAGGGTAGCCACTAAAGGAGCCTGAGATCAGTAAGCAGTTACTTGTCCTTCTTTTTCATCTTAGTCCAACTCAAATGTTCTATGCTACATTTCCACCTCTTAATTTTACAGAAAAGAAAACTGAGGTTCAAAAATATTAACTCACCTGAAAGTTCATACAACTGGGCAGAGGTGAAAGAGGGATTCCAGCATAGGCTTTCCTTTCAACTCTGTTTTCTAGTGTTAATTTTTTTCACCAGGGGTGGAATAAACAGTTTGTCCCTTATGAAGACAATTAACCAATCAACTGAGAAACCGTTATGTTTTGGGAGGTGTACCACAGCAATTAATTCTTATTTTTTCTGAAATTATTCGAGCAGGTAGTGTGCTCAAGCATTAGCTACGGTTTTAATTCTTACACTGTGCCAAGAACTGTGTGGGGTGCTTTTCTATATTTTATTTCACTCTATTCTCAAAGAAGCCTTGTCAGGTGGATAAAACAATCTGTATCACATAGCTGAGGAAATAGACTTAACTGTCTTGCGCAAGGTCACAGAGCTAGTCTTTGACAGGGCTGAGGGCAGATCCCATATCACTTGATTCTCCATCTCATTTGTTTTGCACACCCTGTACTGTCCTTTGGGGGCTTGGTAATTGCAAGTGACTTTCTTAGATGCCAGCCTTCTGGAATAAAAACACACACAGATATCCGGATTTCCCGAGATGGGAATAAGGATGCCTCCTATTGATTCCATCTTGCCACTGTTTCTCCTTGAAGTCTTACAGATTTCCCTTTCCATCAAGCTTTCGTTACAGATAGGGCTTAGGAAAGGCTGGAGTGATGTTTATCTGTCAGGCAGACTGCTCTCTACTGCACAAATGTTAGCCTTTGCACAGATCACTGCATCCTTCCTTAAAACTTGTAGTAAACCAAAAGACGTCTTCTGGAATCAGACTGATGGAGGAGACACCTGTAAACATTATTCAATCAGACAGAAGTTCAGACCACTGTCAAGAACCTCAGTGTAGCTCAAGAAAGGACAAAGCCTGACTGCATTTTTCCTGCTGCATGGAGACTTGTCTGATTAAATTCAATGAGTTGAGTTAGATAAGCAGGTGAAAACTAACATTTAGCATATTGTAAGCACCTGTCCTAGTCACTAGTATGAACAGAAGATAATTCTGTTTTATTTTGTTTTGTTTTGTGTTTTAGTTTGCAATAATTCCTAAAGACCACAATCATTTCTACTCTACTATTTTCTATTTACTTCACATCTATTATATTTGTTAATCAATGCAAATGGCAACGATTATGGAAGGTACTTTTATACAGGTTTCCTCGTTCTTTGTAGTACTAAATACAGTTACTGTACATTCAGAAAGATTTCAGCAAACACTTATTGATTGAAAGATTGACTCACTAAAAAGTTATTCAGTCTACGATTATCAGTAAATATGATCCTAAAAATTCTTGGAGTCTCTTAAGGCCTGACTATTTCTCTATCATTATAAAAATTCTGGTTATCAGACACACTACACTAAAATGTTTAGGCTTTATTTTCTCACTTTGCACCACAAAGCATATAGACAAAAAAAAAAAGTGGAAAGTTGAATCATTTTTGAAAAATCACTTAGGGACCTACTTCTATTTGAGTAAAATGAAGGGAAAGTAAGCTTGACCCAAATTAGCTGCATTGGCTTTTTTTGGAAATGTTATTATCCAGATAATTTACTACAATTTTTTTCTGATTTTATAGACTCTGTCTTTCATGAAATCAAACACCCAATTTTATTTTTCTAAATAGTGTCCAATTATTTTGCATCATTAAAATGTATTCAACTGACTATTCAACTTTTGCCTGAAAGTTTTGCCCTGTATGAATGTTTGTTCATTCATTCATTCATTCATTCATTTATCGGATATTTTTCAAAGGGCAGCAATAAGCTGGGAACCATGCTAAGCAGTGGAGACACAGAATAAATGTGACAGTTTTTTCAGTTGAGAAATTCAGAATTTGGTCAGACATATATATATAGATGTATTCTAATTTCATGTAATTGGGAAGACACATGAGCATGTTTATAATTTAGTTGGAGGAAACTAGTGGAAGAAGGGGTGTGATATTGCCTAGAGAATGAATAGTTGAAAATGCAAAATCCCAGAGGAAGATGATGAAATCCTGAGAATAGTTGAAGGAGAGACTTCTTTCCCAGTTCAGTAGGGAAGAAATAAGTATATGAGTAGGTCTGGATGTGGCTATATATGTGGCAGAGAATCTTGAGAAAATTCCCCTTTAAAATTCTAAGCATACCTAATAACCACTTCAGTTAATGTTTTTTATCTACCTGAGAAAAAAAAAAACTTGTTTGACAAACTAAATTATGAGCAAGATTTGTGTGCTTCTTTCTCAGAAATTCAGATTTTACGTTTCTTAACTCGAATGCCTACAGATTTCCTTTTGGAAGTACCATAAAAGATTATGGAAGAGCCAGGATATTTCTCCCTTTTGATGGTGTTCTTGATTATAAGCAAAATCCTCTGTCACTCTCATGACAAGCTGATTTGCTTGAACATTAAAAAAAAAGAAACTCATAAGCAGAGGAATGGAACTAATATAGATAATAATCAGTATTTTCATTATCTCATTGAATAGGGAGAGAAAGGAAAGTGAAAACCATATGAAAGATTTTTATATCATCTGGAGTCTTGAAACTTCTATACCCTTACTTATTTTAAGGAAAGCAAAATAGGGCTAAAGCATTACAAAAAAATGTACCCCTGCCTGTTTTGAAAATACTGAAAACTTACTGGTCTCCAAGCCTGGAAATGTTATTAAACTGAGTGTCATTATAGTTCTATATTTTTTCTGAGTTGGAGCTATTTTTATCCTTTTGTTGTTGCTTTTGGATAATGATAAAAATAAATACAAAGATGTGCTTTTATGGACCGATCGTATCGCTCCAAAATATATATGTTGACGACATTAACCCTCAGTACCTCAGAATCTCACTGTATTTGGAGCAGGCCCTTTAAAGAGGTAATTAAGTTAAAATGCTGCTCTTAGTGTGGGCCCTAATCCAATTTGATTTGTGTACTTATAATAATAAGAAGAGACACCAAAATGGGCATGCACAGAAAAAAGACCACACAGGGAGAAGATGGCCACCTGCAGGCCAAGGGAGGGGCCTAAGAAGAAACAATACCTGCTGACCCATTGATCTTAAACTTCCACTCTCCAGAAATGTAAGAATATCAATTTCTATTGCCTAAGCCACCCAGTCAGTGGTACCTTCTTACGACAGTTCTGACAAAGTAATACATGTGTTGTGCCACAGAGAAGTAGTGAAATATTTAGGAGACTTTGGACATTTTCCTGTGATAATTCTTCTTGTATCTGGAAAGAGATTGGTTTACTAAACTAATATTCATAAAGTAAAACCATAAGGCCTTCTCCATTTTAGCTCAAGAAATAATTTATATAAGTTCTTTTAATGGAAGAAAATGGAAGCACCTGGACCTTTCCCCATAATGATTATGTTTGCTACTTTATAATAATTCTATTTTAAAACAACAAAGACTAGCCTTTGGGGCTTAAATGAGAAAATAAAAATTACTGGATGTTATCACTATCAATTATCTAAAACACAAAGGAGAGGGTCAGACAGCCTCTTTCAATTGTTGGAGAACGAAGTGATATTCAGGGATCTACCATGGATGAACATTTCCCATCACCCATTCCATTTGTCCTTCTTGAGGCTGAAAGTCTTATCATCTCAGGCTGGAAGTCTTATCATCTCAGACATTTAAAACAAAATAAACAGAAACCTCTTTGGCAAAAGGCTGAGAAACCAAGGCTATAAATATATGCTATTATTTCATATTATTATGAGCAAAAGGTCAAGAGGTCTTGTTTTTCATTGATTTCTGTCTCTTCACATTATATTCTAAATATTTAGTTAAAGAACCAGTCACTTAATTTGGACCTGACAAAAATAAGGACATTATTGTGAATCTTAGCCAAAGATTTAAAAACAAGTAGAAAATGTAATCAATTACTAGAGTTGAGCAGAAATGAAATAGCATACCATCTGTAGAAGAATGGAGAAAGTTTGAGTTTGTTGCTGTGAAGAAAAAGAGATGAAGCCAGGAAACAAGTAAAAAGACTGTCCAGAGATAGAGAGGGTCCAACTTAAGATGAAAGCAAAATTTGTAGTGACCCTGAGCCAACCTTAAAACTTCACACAATCTTCCTTAACATACCCAACCACCTAGCTTCAAACCATTACAAAGAATTGCCCTTTCTGGTGCCTTAATAACTTTCAAGTGTGTGGCATTATCTGCTCCCCTACTGCCACTAACTAGTTCAGGCTATTTTTCTTCCAGCATGAAGGCAGTGATACAGCACGTAAGAATACACATCGAGTTCATATCCTGACTGCAACAGTTTTTCTTACTATTTTTAAAAATGTTTTCAATTACAGTTGGCAGGCAATATAATATTGGTTTCAGGTGTACAACACAGTGATTAGACAGTTATCTTACAAAGTGATCACCCTGATGAATCTAGTACCCATCTGACACCATACATAGATATTACTATATTATTGCCTATATTCCTTACATTATACTTTATATCTTCATGACTATTTTGTAACTACCAATTAGTACTTCTTAATCCCTTCCCTTTTTCACCCACCCCAAACTCCTTCTCATCTGGCAAACATCAAAATGTTCTCTGTATCTATGAGTGTGTTTCTGTTTTGTTTGTTTATTTTGTTCTTTAGTTCCATATGTAAGTTAAATCATATGGCATTTGTCTTTCTCTGTCTGACTCACTCCACTCAGCACAACACCCTCTTGGTTCATCTATGTCATTGCAGATAGCAAGAGATCATTCTTTCCTACGGCTAAATAATATTTCATTGTATATATGTGCCACATCTTTTTTTATTCATTCATTTATTAATGGGCACCCAGGTTGCCTCCATATTTTGACTATTGTAAATACTGCTGCAGTGAACATAGAGATGTCCATGTCTTTTCCAAATAGCATTTTGGGTTTGATTGAATAAATACCCAGAAATGGGTCTTTCTTTGTCTCTTATTATAGCCTTTGTTTTAAAGTCTATTTTGTCTGGTATAAGTTTTGCTTCCCCCCAGCTTTTTTGTTTCTATTTTTATGAAATACCTTTTTTTATCACTTTATTTTCAGTCTCTGTGTGTCTCTTATAGGCAGCATATGTGGGGATCTTGTTTTCTTATCCATTCATCCACCTAAGTCTTAATTAGAACATTTAATCTATTTACATTTACAGTAATTATTGATAGATATAAATTATTGCCATTTTCTTATTCATATTTATGTCCTTTTCTTTTTTCTTCTTAAAGAAATCCCTGTAACATCTCCTGTAATACTGATTTCATTGTGATGAACCTCTTTGGCTTTTCTCATCTGGGAAGCTTTTTATCTATCCTTCAAGTCCAAATAATAGCTTTATTGGGTAGAGTTATCTTGGTTGTATATTCTTGCTTTTCATCACTTTGAATATTTTGTGTCAATCCCTTTTGGCCTGCAAAGTTTCTGTTGAGAAATCATCTGACAGTCTTATGGGAGCTCCCTTGTAGGTAACTAACTGCTTTTCTCTTGCTGTTTTCAAGACTAAGTTTTGGCATTTTAATTATGATGTGTCTTGGTGTGGGCCTCTTTGGGTTCATCTTGTTTAGAACTCTGTGCTTCCTGGGCGTGTATGTCTATTTCCTTCTCCAGGTTAAGAAAGTTTTTTTTTTTTTTTAATCATCAGTTCTCTAAATAGGCTTTCAATTTCTTGCACTCTTCTTCTAGTACCCTGATGATGCATATGTTGGTATACTTGATGTTGTCCCAGAGGCCCCTTGAACTATTTTTGTTTTTATTCTTTTATCCTTTTGCTATTCTGGTTGTGTGTTTTCTGCTACCTTTTGTTTCAAATAGCTAATTCGATCCTCTGCTTAATTTAATCTACTGCTAATTTTCTCTAATGTATTCTTGATTTTAGTCATTGCATTCTTCATTTCTGATTGGTTATTTCTATGCCATTTATCTCCTTTTTTGTGTTTTATATATATTTGTTAAATTTCTCACTGAGTTCATCTACTCCTCACCTAAATTCATTAAGCATCCTTATGACTAGTGTTTTGAACTCTGCATCAGGTAAATTGCTTGCCTCTGATTTGTTTAGTTCTTTTTCTAAAGCTTTGTTTTATTCTTTCATTTGGGATGTGCTTCTTTGTCTCCCCATCTTGGCTACCTCCCCACATTTGTTTTTATGTATTAGGTAGGGCTCCTAATTCTCCCAGTCTTGTAGTGTGGCCTAATGTAGTAGGTGTCCTGTGAAGCCCAGTGGTACAGTCTTTCTTGGTCACCTGAGCCAGGTGTTCCAGGTGTGTCCCTTGTACAAGATGTGTGTGTCCTCTGGTTGAACCTCGGTTGCTGTCTGAACTTCAGTGGGAGGGACTGACCCTCTGGTCATCTGGTTATGAGGAGGGAAATGGCCCTACAGAGCAGAACTCACTTCAGCAGGACTCTGGTGAGTGTCCAGTCTGTTCTTTGGATGTGTCATATTCCAATGCAGCTTCGGATGTTGCTTTGGCTCAGCTCAAAGCCAGTCACTAGGTGTGCCAGCCCTGGGGCTTCCTCCGAGGGGCCCCACCACAGGCCAAGTTCAGCCTTAGCTTGTGCTCTGCCCTGGGCCACCTGACAAGAGTCATCAAGCAATCCATAGATGGCCACCAGCGCACTGGGCTTGAAGGTGCCTCAAGAGTAAAAGCCACAATCTGAGGCCAGCTGCCGCCGATGCCAGGCTTGAGACTGCTTGACAAGAGGTATGGGGCATGATGAGGCCAGCCTTCCTTGACTTCGATATTAGGCTAGCTGTCCCTCTTGTGCATCATAGCCCACTTCTCTCCCTCTTATTGGTTGTCTCTCACTACTAAATTGTAGTTGCCTGTTACATTGGCTGTTTTCTCAGTTGGAATGTAAACTTTAGGAGATCTAGGACTAAGCACACTGGTGTTCCAAGATTCTGGCACAAGGGAACACCTGACCATGAGAGCTATTATTAGGAAGAGTAGCATCACTGTGCTGTGAGTCAGTGACAAAAATATTTCCCAGGACCAAGGCATCCTTGGAAATGTGATTGCACTTAACTAAACCCTAGTAAATGATGTCAACTTGTCGCAAAAATATAAAGTGTCAGCTGAGGAAGGAGAGAAGTTTAGCCTAAAACATGGACAAATCTGTCAGAGAAGCAGAGGTAATAATGCTGTGACTCATGAACCCAAATAGGAGGCTTGTTTTACAAGTATATCCACACAGAGGAGATGGATGCATTAGGATATTAAAACCCCATTAATTTCTTGTGATTTGATACTATGTTCATCAATCACATTTCTCATTTTAATCTGATGCTCCATTTAAATTCTCTGAGAAGACTGCATGTGGATTAGCTAACAAACTCTCTGGCTGACTCTTAACTTCTGCTGCTCATAGTAAATTAGGGGAAAAAAAGGCATGATAGGTAATATTGACATGAGTCTCTTGTGGTTTTGGTTAAAAAAAGAAACCTTCTTTGAGGGAATGATCAAGTTGGGATGTCATGCCTTAATGAACTTTATAGATCTGCCAAATTAAGATGGAATCTTGGAAATTTGTGGTCACATCAAAGCACTGCTTGTCCTGACGTCCTCTGAGCATGGCTGGCCACCGCTTTTGGGTGTTTCAGCTGTGGTCTTGTTCTCTATGCTGCGATCTTTTACTTAATGGAATAATGGTTCCATTATCTATCATCCACCATAAAACCATGCAATTAATTAATAAAACAGAAATAATTTTTTTGGACTAGAATTTAGTCGATGCCCATTAAAGTGACAAAATTACTTCTTCCAAGAGTTTTTATGCTTTTTAAGTATAATTGACTTTTCACTTCCAGTTTTTTTTTCTTTCTCCTGTTTGAACAGTTAACTTGTGTTGTAGTTTTATTATGCACTTTTTCTCTCTGAGAACAATTAAAAGTCATTTTTAAAGTTTTCTTGCTCAATGTACTAAGGAATAAGCTGTAAACATTTCTAATAGAGAAAATTACTTGAAAATAAAGTTATTTTTCTGAAGATTTCTTTGCTATTGTAAAATAGGGAGAAATTCAAATGTTGTAGCGGAAAGTCTAGTTTCTTCCTTTATTTATCATTGATTGTTCTGGTCTATTTTTAAAGGATTACTTTCTTTCAGGTTATTCTTCTGTTCCCACATTTATTATTCAAGCTTATTTATAGTTTAAAGTGATAACAAAGACCACATAAGTGGTAAATCCTACAGCAAGGTATTATTTGAGGATTTGCCCTGAATTTTAAAATATGGATAACAATGGTAGTTTCCAGACCTATACCTTTAGTTCTCAAAATTGAATGTGCATGAGAATCAAGTGAGATGTTTAGAAAACTCAGATTTCTGGACCCTTCCCTCAGAACTTCTGATCCGTAGACCTGAGGTGCGCCCGGAAAACTAGCATTTCTTACAAATTATCCGGTAATTTTGATGCTACCAATCTGAGGACAACATTTTGGCCCTTTACTTTTTTTATCCATATGAAAATAAATTTGGCTGAAGACCAGAAACTGTCTAGAGCCTCACTCTTAATTCTGGTAAGCTTCTTGGTTCATTGCATCCTTGGAGGCAAAAACTATCCATAACTGGGTTAGTATGCCAAACCCCCAAAGGTGCCTGGAGGTCCCAGAGGTGCAATTTATCAATAATCATTTCATCCTTAATAGACTTAGAGCTGCTACTTCTAACTTACAAAATGGCTAATTCTCGCTGCAGGTTTCCTTGGAGCTGTTAAATGAGTCTATTCAGTAAGCAGTGCTGCCACCTTCTGATTTTCAATAGAAAATGTTTATTAAAAAGTTTTGTTCTTTGTTGAATGTATTATGTACTCAGCAAGTATTTATTTTAACACGCTTTGTTCATGAGTTCTTTTTCTCCCTTGGGCATCTTATTTTAAAAGCCACTTATTGTTTCCTGTTAGCACATTTCTATTCAAAGCCCTTATGCTGTAATAACAGGCCCTCAACATTTTAAAAACACTGTCTCCATAAAACCTCCCTCCATTTAGGAGTCCAGGGTCATGTGTCAAAGAAAAGAACCAAAGATTACCAAGTTATTTGTCAGTGGGTTAGTTTCCAAAGGTTATTTCAAAAGAGACTTCCAAATCCCAACGCATAGTCTTTTTGAAAAGACTCATTTAAAAAATATTTTTGTTTTAGCTATTCATAGCCACCTAAAAGAGATTTTTATTTTGGTCTCAAAACAACTCCCTCCCATATCTGATATTTTATAGGACCCAACTTATTGAATAAAAGACTAGGAGTGTATTTTCTTTCAGGTACAGTAATAGACTACTGGAGCTTGTTATAAGTAGAGAAAACCAAATCTAATCCTATTCTATAATTTTACCTCAGAGAGAAAGATCAAATTCTGGCTCAAGGACATGCATTACTTAGTGACAGAGCTACGACTCCCTTCAAACACAATCTACTTCTCTAGACAGGCTTGCACTACAGGAGTCCAAAGGTCATATTGGGACCATTTTTGTGTCCATGGGAATGGTACACTATGACCGACCAAGCCTAGTTCATGTATCCACACCCATGACCAAGGGTCAATGTATCTAACCCGGTGGGGGAAAAGTCACGTCTTCATAGACAGCTGAGGGTCAGGAAAAAGTAACTCTCCTGGGTTAATGAACAAAAGGCATCGTTGAGGCTCAGATTAGGTTTTGATTACAAAACCTAGTTTTCTACAATCCTCCACTGTCCCAGGTTAGAAGTGTCGGTAGAAATGAACACATGGTATTGAGGGGAAAGTGATGATGTTCTGCATCTTCTCATATCTTTTCCAATGTGATAAGGGTGTTGTGATCCTTCTCCCTGCCAGCCTTCCACCTATCTCCCTTCCACATTACCAGATTGTTAGCCAGTAAGTCTCAATGCTAAAGTTATTCTACGCTGTGTTCTCAGAAGATGAAGAAGAGGACTAAAGATGAAAGACTGGCTCTTATTTATACAATTGCCACTTCTCTAGTAACACAAACTAGCTCTTTGATCATGTGCAAATTAAATTCTGTGTCTCAGTTTCAGCATCTAAATTGGATATTAGTCCTTCCTCACAGGATTGGTGTAATAATTAAAGGAGGATTTATAAGTGAAGTGGTGACTACAGTGACAAGCAGGTAATAGACAATAAATAGTGACTCTCGCTGTGATTATTTTTATTATTAACATTATCACCTCAAGAAAAGGCATTCAGAGCCTGACTGATCCTATCTGCAGAACTATCTTAGAACTACCTCTGTTTCCTATTTGCGGGAGTACTTTACTACACAAATCCAAAATAATTTGGACTAAATAAAAAAAACCAATTGAATTTGTGCAGTCATCAGAGAATAATATATTGATTTTCCTAAGAATAAATATTCGAACTCATCGATCAGGCAAAGTAACTTAAAAAATGACCTGTGTCCATTTACGAACACAACAGTGGTCAGCTGTTTGGGCACCATGTTGGCACAGGAACAGGGCCTGCCACTTAACTTATCCTGGGGCTTCTTTTCTATTTTATCCTTTAAAAACAACCTGCTGGATCATACATGACATCCAATCCTGCCTTATTAACTAGAAGCTAAATGAGCATTTGAGAAATTTAATTGAAAGTGATACTTAGAATGTTAATAAGCCCTTGGTCAGGAGAGAAATTTGTGTTCCCAGCTGCAAACCCAGCCTGGAGAGTCTCTGAAGACCTTGTCACCAGAGGCAGGCTAAGCTTCTGTCCACTGCTGCTGCCTTCCTCGTGGACTCGCTTCCACCAGTTCTCCTAGCCATCCGCCTAGTCCCTTAATTCTTGCTTAATCAGTTGCCCCTGTATAGAACCCTGCCTACTGGCTCCATAGAAATCAAGCACCAAGACAACTGTTGCTATTAGGAATGGAAAACGGTTCTCTGACTGAAATTTTAAGTAAATGAAAAGGATGATGCTGAGAAAACAGGGATTCGAACCTTTGAATCCCTTTCTTCTTCATGCAAAAAACTTGAAAAACCTATGTCCTATGCAATCAGAAACAATGTCTCTGAAAACATTCATGAAGATAGACTATGTATTATTCAAACTGTATTTGTATGTATAAAAAGGAGGGTTTCCATTTTCAGAGCTTATAATATTAAAGATTCCTAATCATACTTTGAACTTTGAGCATATCTTTTCATGAAACATTTCCAGGAATAGGAGCATACTGCTGATTTTTTGTTTTTTTCTTAATAATTCAAACCACAGGTGACCTACGTAAGTCTAAAGGAGTTCCAGTTGAGGCTAAAGCATTGCTATCGGCATGCCCAGTGGTTTCCGTTGTTGTCTCTGACATAAATATGTTTCGATACATTTATTTTCTTTTTTTATGTAGTTGAAACAAAAAATAATTCAGAACAATAAATAAAGCAAACTAAAATTTTCTAATAGTTACAGACACACATATTTTAGTACAGACAAAAAAAAAAGAGATAATGATTAAGTAGAACTACTGATTAAAAGGCAATGCCACCAGGTCAAACTTAAAATGTTTATTCACCGGTGGTTTTTGGGAACCTGCATTTGGTCTACAAAAGAGAGGTTAAAAGTATTATCCTATAACAAATAAAAGAATGAATTATATAAAAAGCTGAGGAAGTCAATATTTAAAAGCATAAACTACTCCCTATTTCTGCTTACCACAGGGACCTCAATATTGATTTAAGGAATCACTGGCTCATCTGAGCCACTTAGCTGACTAGTTAGCTTTTGCTAAGTAAATTGTAGGACTTTTGCTTGAAACCACTTTGGTTCAATTACACACTGGACCTCTTAAAAGATAAAATGGAGACTTTCTTCTTGTTTGCCAGTTTGGTTTAGGATAGATAAGGAAATGTAACATAGTAGTTATGAGCACATACTCTGGGGAATAAGTGGCCTTGGATCAAATCTCTTTCCCAACACTTGTTAGCCAGGCAAACAAACTTTGAATGTAGTTTTTTCTTCTGTAAAACAAAAAGGCAATCAAAGAAGAGAAAGAGCGCATACATCAAAGAGTGAAGAGTAGTTAGACTGGGTTCCACTTCTCAACTGGGATCAATAAAAACCCAATCACCGTCCTGCAAGCCTTCAACTAGGATTGCTATCAAATTAAAAAAATAGATGGGTGTGCTTCGAACCTCTCAATTAAGTTGCTCTAAGCCAACAAGACTTTGATTTTTCTGACTTTACATTTTGGACCCAATTGAATTGAACCAAAGTTTCTCTGAACTGACTGGCATAAGCCTCGTCCAGCCTTGGTTCAAGAGAAGTCGGTGCAGTTTTTACTTGGTGCTGTGCATCTCTCCAACTATTCCATTCCTCACAACGTTTTCTTAACTCCCTACCTCCAGACTCCAGCAAGGTTTACTATTTCCTAATAAGATACAGGATGCTAAGGTTAAACATTTGTCAGGAATTTTTCATTTTAACAAAGTTCTTTTGAAAACGAAAATGCTTAAGAGCCAAAGGACTTCTAGGCTTAGAAGCACTGAGTATTTGAAGGTCTTACCCAACATTTCTTATCTTTCATTGTGGAAGTTGAGAGATTTGATGGTCAGAGAACCTGAACAAGTCTTGGGAAAGTTGCCTAACATTAAAAGTATTCTGAAAGAGCTAGGGTACATCGTGCCAGGAAGACTTATTGATTTCCCACCCTGTTCCCACAAACTATACAAACACTTTATTACTGGTTTAGATGCCCAATGAGTTTTACTAACAACTTTTGTTTATCTTATAATTATAGTACCTATCATGCTAGAATGAATTTACTAGCTTATTTGACTTCATTCCTCATCAGATTTTATCCCATTTGGGGTAGGAAATATCTTGTTATAATTTATGCACCTTCTGGTCAACATGATACAGTACCTAGTGAAGAGAAAGAAGTCTTTAAATGTAGGAATAGTTTATTAGATTGGTTGTTTAAGACCTGTGTTTTCCTATCAGTTTAGATACTAACTAGTTGAGAGGCTAAACATTTTCAGAGTCCTCAGGGCTTATCCCTAAAATAGGGTAATATTTTTTTCAGACCTCTGATCCTTAGGTATCCTCTCCTTAAAACTTATTTTGAAAACAACCTGTAAAAAGCATTGTGCCAAGGTAAATATTTTTTTTTATTATCATTCTTGATAAAAAATGGTGTAATTTCAGTCCAGGGCAAAATTATGAGTTCTCTCATTGGCTTTTCCTCTCCATGTTCAGGTTCTTTATGACAGCCTCACTCCTAAAATTCTATCTAGGCCTTTTTCTTTGGGCAGTGCCATTTATAGTCTCTCCTCACCTCTCCCATGTCCAAGAAGTGAGAGAACTGGCATTTGTAGCTACTTATGGATCAATACATTATTTTGGGTACTTTACATAAGCTCTCTTATTTTGCTTTCTCAACTATAATGTAAAGTAGTTATTAACCCATTTTACAAAGGAGAGAGATGAGGTCTAGAGAAGTTAAGTAACCTGCCAAAGTCACCTAGCTGGGAAGCGACAGATTCAGAACCGAGGCTTTAAGTTGTTCTAGATGCAAATCACTGAATATGCTCACCATTCCACTGATGTTTTTGAAGCTGAGAGTTCTTAGATTTCCAAGGTGATATTTTGATCTTCAGTCTCTCTCTGGGATTGACATGTGCTACTGATTGTGAAGGAGTTAGTAGATCATTCCCTGTGCATTATATATAAGCATATTTTTGCAAGTCAAGACAATGACTCTCTTAGGCACCTTTGGGAAGGGTTAATCTGTAGATTCAGAGTTCTAGCCAAGGACATCAGAGGTAAGATTCACAATTGAATGATAGAGAAAAGCAAGATTGAAAAGCCATAGCAGAGTTAACAGACTTGCTCAGTCAGTTATGGTTCTCTGCATTTTCAAATAGTGCTTTCAAATACTGGCAAAACAAGGGGGAAAAGTCTATTCAAATCTTCCCACCGAAAAGGGAAAAAAAATCACACATAGCCAAATTAAAAATTAAAATTAACGTCATTCCAAATGCTTAATTCAGAAATAGCAAGATGTCTTTTGGAAGCTGTCAGCTTTGACAGCAACATCTTTTGTTTATAAGAATGTATTGGTAAGGCTTTTGTTACTTTTCAAAGCATCTTCTCAACAAATCTGCAAAAAAGTAGGGCAGGCATTAGAGAAGGATTACAGAATAAATATACACGCTAGAAGAGACATTGGAGGCAATCTGGTCTAACTTCTTCTATTTTATGTATGAGGAAGTCAGGGCATAGGGAAAAGCAGCGACTTGTTCACCAAGGCAGTGGGAATTAACATAGTTAGGACAGAACAGGTCATGCTGTATAATATATAAACCCCAATATCACAGTGCCTTGGCCTTTAAAAGTGTTTCTTGCTTATATAAACTCTGTTGTCATTTGGGCAGCTCGCCAAGGCAGTTCTTTTCTAAGACATGACTTTTTTCTAAGACATGAACTTATAGACCTTTGCCGTTTCCATCTTGTGGCTTCATCATCTCATCATGTGCTTTTTAGAATCACTGTGATAGATGAAGAAAGCTGATAGGTCGCCAAGGCTAGTCACGGGCCTTGCTCAGAAATTACATATGTAAATTCTGTTATCTACTGGCCAGAACCAATAATGTGGTCTTGAGCAAGGGTATGGGAAATGTAGTTTCCTGTGTCCAAAAAGTAAAGAATCAGATATGGATGGGCGTCATTAATCTCCACCAGCAAAGTGGTTCAAAACTCAGACTTTCTGATGGCCTCTTTCTACTATTACGTGGCCTCCATACACTATTTGTAATAGATCTTGGAAATTTCAGAAAAATCTAATGTTATCTTAACCCTAGTATTTTTAAAAATAAATTTTAGAGAAATAACTTGTTTGACATGACCTCATTTCTCCCAAATATAATTGGCTACCTAAAAAAGAATCACTACGTTTCTAAGAGATGCCATCTTTATTTTCCCTTTTAACCTTTGCAATGAGCTATTGAAATTGGTACTATTAGCCTCAGTTTAAATAGGAGGCTTTGGTTGCAAATTATAGAAAATCAATAAATTACCTCATTAAAAAAATTAAAAATGAGAAATTGTGTTAAAGAAGCCCAAAAGCTCATAGAAACTCAAATAGAAAAGTCATCAGGAAACCAAACTACTGACAAACTAGAACTGAGCCTCATTTAGAATTTGCAGTTGCTCACTCATGGGCTGTCTTGTCTCCTGTGAGCAATTTTCAGTTTCTCTGAAGTAGTCTGTTCTGTTCTTAATCTCTCTTTTCATATGCTTGTCCTCCATCTCCTGCCACTGCCTGATGTTCTCTGCTTTCAATTTCTGAACCTTTAATCATTTCTGCTTGTAAATAAATAGCTCAAAATTGTGCACCAGTCCCTCTGTGTCTCAGCATCTCTCAGTTATGGCCATTCCCCTCACTGCTAACTGGCCTTGTCTTTTAACATCCTAGTTGCAAATTTCAAAATACTGTATACCTGGCTCATTCTTATGAACCAGGCCATGTAAATCCTATGCCATTTGATCAACTGTCCTTGGATTAGGCACCCCCCTATTCATAGATGTATGCATTTGTGCTATAGCTAAAGAAGGTAGAGAAGTCGTGGACATGGACACTCTGACTTAACAAGAGCAAGAGCAGGGTATCATCCTATGGAAAGAGGAGTGGAAAGGCAGGTAACAATGCATATGCCTAATCTTGTGTAAGGTCAAGGCTGTGGTGTGAATATTTGTGCTTCCACCCCTCAATTCATATGATAAAATCCTAACCCCCAAAAGTGATTGTATGAATAGTTGGGGCCTTTTGGAGGTGATTATATCATGAGGGAGGAACCCTAATAAATCTAACTAGTGCTTTTATAAAAGAGACCCTACAGAGCTCTCTAGCCCCTTTGTAAAGAGACAGTAAGTAGTTTGTGATTCATAATCAAGCTCTCATGCAACATGTTGGCACCCTGCTCTTAGACTTCCAGCTTCCAGAACTGTAAGCTATACATATCTGTTGTTTATTAGCCATCCCTTTTATAGTATTTCATTATAGTAGCCTGAATGGACTGAGTCACAGTGCTGGTAAATGTCAGTGTGAGATTTAAGAGCAAAATTGCCTGACACTTCAGTATCAAGCTGAATGAAGAAAAGTATAGGAGCAACACCTAGACTGGAACTTAGTGTCCTTCTCCCTCAATACTTTATGCTCTGTAGATCCTCAACCCTGAGGCGATCACAAGTCTAGCTAAATAGACACCTCACAAAAGTAAACTATTTGGCTAAAGCTGAAGAAAGCATTTTACGGCACATTTAGAGGAGATTTCTGTTTGAAACAATCAAACTCAGGAATAGTTAAAAAAAAAAAAAACTGAATGAAAATAATAAATCAACAGTTTTCAGACTGGAACTTTGAATTTGGTTTCTTGAGGCACTTAGTGAGGTTGAATCTGTTCAAGTGGGAACTCTACCACCAGGTTTCAGTGCAAGAATTAATTTTATATCCTTATTTTAAAATTTATGACTGTGCGTCACTGCCAATACTGACTCTGTCACAAAGTCAAAACACTTAACCTCTCTGTACCTCAGTTTCTGCAACAGTAAAATAAGAGGAGTTATAGTAAATTACCTCCTAGGGTCCTTACAGCTACAAAATGCTACCACTAGCTCACCTTACAAATTTAACATGCAAATGCCTACATCTACTGATTACGACCCGAGGCAAGATCATTTTTTTCAATGCTCATTTTAAATAGCATCCAAGAATCCTTGCATAGATTATCTTTTGAACTAAACTGCAGAACTGTCTAGTAGGAACTTTCCATAATGATGGAAACAATCTATATCTGTCTAATACAGCAGCCTCTAGTCATATGTGACGATCAAGGACTTAAAATGCAGCTAGTGCAACAGAGGAACCAAATTTTTACTTTAATTTAAATGTAAACAGCTAGATGTGACTATTGGCTACCATACTAAAATGTGTAGGAATGGAGATGTATATAATATGGATGACGAAGGGGAAATCAAGAAGTAATAACACTAATTTAATGCATGAATTCAGAAAGCCACCAGCTTTCATTTTCATGTGGAACTATGAACTCCTCTTTTTTGATTTTAGGTAACAATCTATTTTGAGATGATGCAGGTCTTTTGACAAGTAGGAAAGGAGTGAAGATTTCTCAAGCTCTAGCTCTATGTCTCAGAATAGTAACTAAAGCTGTTAAACAAATATCAAAACTTTCCTAAAAAAAATAGCAATTGTCTCTTACAATATGTTTCATCAGAGATTTAAGATATTTACTTAAGGTTCTTTGCAAAGACAGCGGCAATACAAAGGAATAGCTTTAAGAGTCTTTAGTAGTTTACTGGATTTGAAATTTGGAGCTCTGAATTTTTAATTCTATCTCTATTATAAATTACTATTTTCTTTAATTCTAGATTACTGTATAATGTAAAACTTACTATTATTCTATCAACTGTGTTGAGAGAGGAAAGTAGTGTGAGAAGGAAGACACTTATTTTTTAGCTAAATGATTTTAACATTTATTATATAGGCTACCACTTTTTTCAGTAGCAATATTTAAGTTTCTAAAACTTCTCCACACATGCAATCTAACAAGTCTCACAAATAGTTTTCTCATTCATGGATCTCGCGAAACCATCAAGGTGAAAGCTACTTTTTAGTTCCCAAACTCAACATCTTAAATCTTTCAACCTCTTTAGAAGTCATGGCATAATTGAACAGGGCTTCATCTTTACTTATTTGCTTAAATTCATATTTTATTATTTGTTTTTCTTTGATTGAATTATATAGTTCAAAAATAAACTTACATAGCTTTTCTAGAATATTAGACAGATGCTTTTGACAAATGATGTTCTGTGACTAACAGTTAGTCTTTCGATATGTGGATTAATCACAAAATGATCTTTGAGAACTCTTACACTTACTCAGAAGGATCAAACATTTTCAATTGCCTTTTACTGTTTTGCCCAGCATGAGACATGTTGTCTACTTTATGTGCAGTGATTTTTCATTACAAAGTCATCTCCTAATGAAAATTTTAAAAGAGATTTTAATGCAATGGTAAGAATATAAAAATAAGTTAAGATATAACTGTTTGAAAAAATAATGCATTGATGATTGAATAAGCCCCTCATGCATGCATATAGGCTAAGGCAACAATAACCGTCAAAACTCTCATTTCTGTTTCTCAGCTGACAGGTGGTAGTTGTGTTTTTAAATGTGTGTATGTCTTATATTTGAATAAATATGGTAGTTGTTATTTTAGCTAAGTCTCTTCAATATATTGGGTTATCTATGAAATAGAATTTGTGATGCTAAATATCACGCTTCCCTACAGAGAAGATCCTTTAGATCCTTATGCTTCTAAAATATCACAATTTTTAGAGAACTTATAAAATGTCCATTTTAGCTCATTATTTTTGAATAAGAAAGATAAACCAGCTTGGGACAAGACCAAAATTATTATTATTTTTTTATCTACAGTAAAACATTGCTTAACCAGAATGCTCAAGAAGGGCAATTTCCAAGTCATTTGCAGTTACTATATAACAAGGTGTGGTCCACATTCTTCCTTGTACTAGATTATGTATTTTACTAAGTCCAGTCAATTTCAGTTGACATACAATATTATATTAGTTTCAGATGTACAACCTAGTGATTATACATTTATATAACTTACAAAGTAATCATGCCAATATATCTAGTACACATCTGACACAATACATAATTATTACAATATTATTGCCTGTATTCCTTATGCTATATTTTATAAACCCATGACTATTTTGTAACTACCAATTTGTAATTTTTAATTTCTTCCCCCCTTTTATCCATTCTGAAAAACCTCATTCTATCTTGCAACAATCAAAATATTTCTGTAGCTATTAGTTGTTTTATTTTTATTTTTTTTTTTACTTTGTTCTTTGAATGACACATATAAGTGAAATCATATAGAATTTTTCTTTCGCTGTCTAACTTACACCACACAGCACAATACCATCTAGGTCCATTCATGTTGAAGATGTCAAGCTTTCACTTATTTTTTATGGCTGAGTAATATTCCATCATATATAGGTACCACCTCTTCTTTATCCATTCATCCATTGATAGACACCTGGATTGCCTCCATATCTTGGCTACTGTAAATAATACTGCAATAAACATAGAGCTGTATATGTCTTTTCAAAAGTAGTGCTTTGGGTTTTCTCGGACAAAACCCAGAAGTAGCCTTAGTGGGTCTTTCTTTATCTTTTGCTATCTTTTATTTTAAAGTCTATTTTGTCTCATATAAGTATTGGTACCCAAGCTCCCCCACCTTACTTTCATGAAATAGCTTTTTCCATCCCTTTACTTTCAAACTGTGTGTATCTTTCAATATGAAGTGAGTCTCTCGGAGGCAACACATGGGGGAGTCTGATTTTCTTATCCATTCAGCCACCCCATGTCTTTTATTGGAACATTTAATCCATTTACATTAAAAGTCGATGTTGACAGAAAATTTTGTTACTGTCATTTTATTATTCATATTTTCATCCTCTTCTTCCTCCTTCTTCAAGAAGTCCCTCTAACATTTCTTGTAATATTGATTTGGTGGTGATGAATTTCTGCTTTTTCTTGTCTGGGAAGCTCTCTATCTGTTCTTCAATCCTAAATGATAGCTTTGCCAGGTGGAGTAATCTTGGTTGTACTTCCTTCCTTTTCATCACTTTGACTATTTCATGCCAATCCCTTCTTGTCTGCAAAGTTTCTGTTAAGAAATCAGCTGACAGTTTTACGGAGCTCCCTTGTAGGTAACTGTTTTTCTCTTGCTGCTTTTAAGATTCTCGCTTTGTCTTAAAACTTTGGCATTTTAATTATGATATGTCTTGATGTAGGCCTCTTTGGGCTCATCTTGTTTGGGATTCTCTGCACTTTCTGGGCTTGTACATCTATTTCCTTTGCCAGGTTAGGGAAGGTTTCCATCATTATTCCTCTAAATAGGTTTTCAAGTCCTTGCTCTCTTCTTTTTCTGTTACTTCAATGATGCCAATATTGTTATGCTTGATGTTGTTCCATAAGACCCTTAAACTATCCTCAAATTTTTTGGATTTTTTTTTTCTTTTTGCTATTCTGATTGGGTGTTTTCTCCTATCTTGTCTTCCAAAACACTGATTTGATTTTGGGGTTCATCTAATCCGCTGTTGCTTCCACCTAACGTAGTTGATTCCCTTTAATTTCCTCTAATGGTTATTTTATTCAGTGAGTAAGTCTATGTGCAGGTCCTTTAAGAGGAGCACCTAGGACTTCAGCCACTTTCCATCTTACTCAACCACAATCCCCGCTGATTTTCACAGTCAGAGTTACTGGAAATTTTATTCCTGACACTATAACCCTGGGCTTTGGAGTCTGATTTGGATTTGGGACCCATCACTCTTTAGGCAGACTTCCATAGCTGAAATGTCCCTCCCAGGTTTTAACTATTACACATGGTTGTGGGGTCTGCCCATTTCGCATCTCCACCCTTTTTACCAGTGTCGAGTTAACCTCTTCTGTTTATCTTTATTTATGGGACTTTTGTTCAGATAGCATTCATGCATTTCTCAATGATGGTCATTGTAACGATGATTGTTTAGTTGTAATTTTGATGTGGTCGTGAGATGAGGCAAGCACAGTGTTTACCTACTCTGCCATCTTGACTTACACTCTTATATTTTCTGTTTACACCAAAGAGGAACATACGTGTTTCACCAAGTCACACATAACTAAAACATTAGTCCTTATGTCAAACACACTTTAGTTTACAATTCTAAGCAAGCCAGCTGTAACTCTAATTTCTTTTCTAAAATATTTTGAGGATCAACAGTGATAATAGTACAATTTTAATTAAAGGCTTGAGTGCTTTTCATTTTTTAAGACAATCATTTTCATTAAGAATTGTGCTACTATTAGTACACTGTTTTTGATATATAGCTAGTCCAGTATGAAAATCAGACATCTACACCACCTGTTTGGTAATCCAGTACCATTTTGAGTTATTTCTAATTTTATCATTCAAATTCATCATCTCCACGATCATACTATAAGATAAAGTATTCTCCTAAATTCATTGTGTGTATCAAGTACTTAGTTATATATATGGATACTTAGTGATATATTAATATATCCATCAATTAATATATTAGCCTCATTCGTGTGTGTGTATCTCTGAGTGTTTGTGTGAGTGTGTGTTCTGCTTTTTTATACCAGAATAAAATAACTTACTAGATTAAATAAAAATTCTGATCAGTTGTATTCTAATTAATAATAATTAAGATAGCTTTGCTCTAATAATCAGCTTTTATTTTAATTTTTAACAATTTTTTATATGATAAAGTTCAATATAAAGATAGTGACACCTAAATTCTAACATTTTTCAGTTAAAGGTCTTAAATTTTTTTGCTGTAGAATAAAATATTTGTCTTTCATGAGACATTCAAAGTTATTTCAAAGAAATATGAAAAAAATGTTTTAAACATATCAATATTGAATTTTTTTGCACTTTCAGCCAAGGAGAATGATTCTTTCTTATTTGACCTTTTTCAATGAATAAAGCATAAATTTTCCTCTCACTGACAACTTTGCCATTAAGAGATTATACATCATTCAAAAGGAAGTTGGGAAAGATTATTTATATCAATATGAATTGAATTAGTGAGAATTTTCCACTAGAGGACATTTTCTTCTCAATTGAAACTGTTATTTTGGTGCTTAATTATTGTCTTAATTTTAAGTGGGATCAGTGTGTCTTGCAATCCCTTTCACGAGCCCATTTTCTACTCAGAGATAACAGAAAGATTTGTAGTTCCACATTTTTTTTTCTCTATCAAATATCTACATGGTTCTCAGGAGCTCAAATAGGTGTAGGCTAAAGAATGCACTACAATATTACTATGCTCATAATTTTTAAATTAAAAAGGACCCTTATGAACGATTTTTCGTTCTAGGGAGGCAGCTATCATTATTAAATTAGATCAACATTTTTCTGTTCTTTATTCTTAGTTGCTGTGTTTTTGTTTGTTTGTTTGTTCATCTCTTTTTTCTGTCTTCCTAACTATTAATAATGGCCAATAGAGTGTAAAAAAGCTTGATATTTCAGAAATCATTCAAATTTCATTGTACTTTATTAGCTTATTTTTATAACAAATAATAGAGGCTTACATAGAATGTACCAAGTAACAGAGATAATACTACAAATAATGAAGATTTACCAAAATCTAGATCTCAAAAAATTCAGAAAAAAATCTTAACAATATCCTTAAAAAAGAAGAAGACTCAGACCTCAAATATGCTTTACAGAAACTAGAACAGGATTCAAGATTTTTCAAGGAGTCAAGCAAGTCCTCTGGGTGAAGAAGGCTCATCACTCTCTTCTTATATGCATTATTTTGGCTTTTCACCAGTGCTCAATCATCAATACAACTGACTGATTTACTTTCTGGTATTCTCTAATTCTCTCCCTGACTATTGTGGGGGTCATGAGGTCAAAGGCCTAGCTCTGATATCATCATCTCTGACTAGGGTATCAGGGCTGTATGATCCAGAACCTGATTATTTATTTCCTAAATATAAATAAATTTCTGATTTTAGGAAGCTAATATTTTTCCAGGAAAAAAAAAGAAAGAAAAAAAACCCCTCTGGCTACTGCTGAAGATACCATTACACTCAGAATACATGACATATTCATAGGTTTTATATTTTTGAAAATTCCTGGGAATGCTCCATATACCACCACCCCTCAGTGTGCGTGTGCGCACACACACACAGAAATATACATAAAACCTATAATGTTTACCTTTAGCACCTAGCCTTACCATTTTCTTATGGGAAATGGGGAACACTCAAAAAATATTTATAGAGGGAATAGTTTAAATTATTCTTTATTGGTTTATACATCTTTGGGAAGTGGTAGTATGCTATCTTAGATATTTTTGCATTGTTCATTCCTGTATCAGATATGACTTAAAAATAAATAAAGTTCCTGATGATTAAGGTGGGAAAACTGTATATATACATATACACATGTGTATATATGTGATATAGTTCTGTGTTCAAATAGGGCATTAGATGAATTTATATATATATATATATATATATATACACACACACACACACACAAACACTACATATATACACATATACATATATATGTGGGTGTATATAGTTCTGTGTTCAAATAAGTTATTAGATGAATTAGCATTGACTTAATTGTGGTTTCTGAAAGGCAATTTGTCTATACATATTGGTAGTCTTAAAACAATTGTACCCTTTACACCAGCCATTTTAGTTATAAGAATTTATTATAAGGAAATTATTCAGAGAGTCAAAGACTGCATTGAATTTTTATTACAAAATTATTTATAACTGTAAAAAATTTGAAGCATTTAAATTATCGAGTGAAATTCTATTGTGCTATAGACATGCAAATATATACTATGCACATATTAAAATTTTTAAAAAATAAAAATGACAAAACTTCTAACAACATTTTCAATAAAAAATCTGAATTAAGATATAATATGATAAGAAACAATTTAGAAGTGTGTATATATTTGTGTATACAAAAAGAGAGAGAAGGTTAATAGAATATGTAAAAACATTATTAATGGATGTTTCTCATGGGTGGGATTATGGTTGATATATATCTTCTTCATAGTTTTCTAAACTTTTCAAAATTACTACAGTAAATAGATAATGCTTTTATGACAGATGAGTGATAGAAAAAAATATAATTTAGCTGTGCTAGGTTTTCTAGATGTTAACTTTTCAGTTCGTGTGTTCTTGAGACCACATGACAAACCGGGAGGAAAGACCATGAAGTTTGGAGTCAAATTTTCCTAGATAGGAGCCCTCACTCTGTCTCGTGCCTCACATGTGACTTGGGGAAATCACATTAGCTATCTGACCACCTGAGTTCTTTCATTTAAAAAATGGGGATACAACCATTAACTTTATGGAATTTCTATAAGCAATAAAAAGAATTGAATACGTTAGATCAACTTCTATGACTGGTATATAGTAGCCATTCAGTAAATGTTAGGTGATGATGATGATCATAATTTAGTTTTGCTATTTTTCATGCATATATGATGTGAATTACTCCAAATGAAGTAGAGAAAGCATAGCATGCTAATTAAATTACAGCTTCATGCTAGCTTAATTTTCTAAGCCTGAAGTACTTTAAAATATAAATAAAGGACAAAACATTTCTCTCCCCTCATACTCATTCACTCATCCTATGAGAGCCATCTCAAAAGATTTCTTCAAAAAAGAAGAAAAATGTTGGCAATTTAAGAGGAAAATCAAAGGATCAGGATGATTCTTATATTAATAAATACCACGTAGCACTCACTATGTGCCAGCACCCACTGTTCTAAGCAGTTTGCAAACATGCCATTAGTTAATCATTACAACAATCTTACAATAGATTTTATTATCATCCAACCTTTAAACATGAAGAAACTGAGAAAGAGGTATTCAGTAATTTTCCCATAGTCACACAGCTAACAAAGGGCAATCTAATGCAGTCCTAGGCAGGTTTGAATCCTGAACCCATGTCCTCCAACTTTTAGCTTTCCTGAATCATCAACACTATTATGCATTCTCATGTCTTAATTGGAAGATCCCCTAGAAGCTTCTAATTAATTTGTATGGAAATTCTTGCCAGTTTACTAAGCTGGTGTATATATAATACCTACCCACTAAAATATAAGCTGAGGGGAGGAGGAGACTTTTCTGCCATGTTGCCTGTTTTTATTTATTTATTGTCTGTTTTTTGTTTTGTTTTGTTTTGTTTTTAATACAATGTCTGAAAGGTATTAATGAGTAAATGGATAAATAAATCAATGATAATCTAAATTATTTTTTTCTAATTTTAATTTTTCTTTCATTCAGCCTTCCTCAGAAATATGTACGGTTCAACAAGCTGAGCTTGAAGCACAAATAACTGTGCAGTCCTTTGTTTACTCTATATGCCCAGGAGACCTTATATCTTCCTCGTTTGAAAAGAAAGTCCTTCTCTTTGATGTTTGGCTTCCATCTTAATTGGAAGTAATTTCTTTCTCTCCTGGAACAGTCCTCGTCTATATCCCTGCTAGCAGTCATTTACTTCCTCATCTTATCTATATGTGCAGGTGTCATCTTTCTCCTACTACCTGATGAATTCCTCGACTGTGCTTTTATTCTACATAGCTTCTAGCACAGTAGCTGACATATAGTAAGCATTCCAGAAATGTTTTAATGAAAAGAAAGAAGGCCAAATGATCTCCATAAAAACAAGCAACTATAGCAGAGGTTGGCAAACTTTTTCATAAATGGACAGATAGTAAGCATTTTGTCTTTGTAGGTCACACTGTCTCTTTTAACTACTTTACTCTGCCTTTGAAGCAGGGAAACAGCTATAGACAGAAAGCAAATGAGTGACAGTGGCTCTGTGCTAATAAAACTTTATTTACAAAAATAGGCCATGGGCTAGATTTGGCCCACAGGTCACAGTAGTTTGCCAACTTGTGTATTTACCACTTCCCACACTGTAGTGCTTGCTTTGCATTTTTACTAGAAACAAAAGGGTAGATCTGGTGGGGAGAGAGTATGAAGTTATCAATAAAACCTTCCCATTACTGGAAAAGCTCAAGAGAATGCAGCCTCCTGAAAATAGGTCAGCTACTTTGTTTGCATATGTAAAGACTGTACTGTGGTTTACTTTATATATCTTTCTTTCCTTGCGTGAAATCCTTTTCTAATCTCATCTTCTTCTCAATTTCCCCTTAAAGCTCCTGTCCTTCCAAACCTCTAAAAGATAATAAATAAAAATTTTCTATTAAAGATAATGGGCTTTCAGGAATCTCTCTGCAAAGAGGAAATGAGAGGAAAAAATCTTATTAGGACCTATCTCCATCATATAGATTGATCTGCAATTCGCTAATTAGAAATGGATTTTGCTTTATCAATACTCTATTTATTTTCTTATAATATCCCTTTAGGATATCAAAATTGAAATTAGTTCTGGGCAATTCATAAGGCACAGGGGAAAAGTGTATAGAAAATATCTTGGCTGAGAAGAAAATCATAGATGCAAAACACTATGCAACTAGGTGGTAAAGTATAATATTTCAATAATGGTCACCTATTTACTTCTGATTTAAAGTGTGTTTTAGTGTCCTCTACCAGGGAAACAGAAACTACTATTTGTATTAAAATAGAGGAAATCCAAAGCAGAACATTGTTTACACAGATAATTAAGAAGTTAACACACTAAAGAAGAAAGAAGCCACTTTAAGCAAACAGTGCTGAGCTGCCCCTAAGGCTTAAGAGAGGGATAAAGTGCCCTGGTTTCTCCCTTCCTTGGGCCTTCCAGCCTCCTGACTATGCCTACCTCTGGGTTGAACACAGTCATAAAACAATTCACCAGGAAGTCTGGGAAACAGCCTGGTGGGTTAGCTTCTTATGCAAGGGCAGAGCAGAGAAAGAAGAAATGAATCTAAGGACAAATATGCATGGACCAGTACAAAAGTAAAAAGTGAGAAGATAAGAAGAAATACATTGACATTGATGTTAACTCCATAAAACTTGGGAAACCACATGTGCCTTGTTTATATATGCATTCTCCCTGGACCTGCACAGAGGGATCATTGAATAAATATTTGCTGACTAAATTAGTTAAAGAAGAATGATGCTAGGAATTCTCATACTACATAGCCTTAGCTTAAAATTCTCCTTTTTTCATTTTCTTGCTTTTCCTTCCTTTCTCTTTCCTTTCAGTGCAACTATGTGCAGCTGAGTCATAATCTCAATCAAACTACAAGTATTGGTGCTCTGGGGCACTTACTTCAATGAAGAGTAGGGCACTCTCAGTTTTCTGTCGCGAGAGAGAGAGAGAGAGAGAGAGAGAGAGAGAGAGAGAGAGAGAGAGAGAGAGAGTGTGTGTTTTAATAAATGTCTGTGTGGAAAGGATGGGAGAAGAAGTTGGGAGGTAGGGATAGTTAATGGTCACAGGAGAAATCTGTGGGTCCACTACTCTGGCCTTTGCTCTGCTTGATTGACATTGGACAACTGAATAGCATGCCAAGCTGGACACTTAATTTCTGAATCCATCCTGGGCTGCTAACCTATGGTTCTGTTTTCGGCTACCCAAAAGGCCAGTCACGCTCTCATGACCCATTTTTTTTTTTTCCAGAGGAGTTCTCGAGCAGAGCTATTGAATCCCAAACAGTGCAGTTATTTCTATTAAACCAGTAGCCCCCAAACTTAATAAATTATTTTCTCTTAACAATACAATATATTTGAGCTCACATTTCTAATATATGTAAAATTTAAGTAACTTTTGTCTCAAGACACATCATTGACCTAAAGTGAGGATCACAACTAACAAAAGTGGATACAAATTCATGATGTAAATAGTTCCTGTCTAATAATTTAGAGTTTTGTAGCTAATTCGTCTTCAGATTTGATTAAATTACCATGATTTTACCTCATCTTCGGATTGATAAGGTCTCATGCTAAGAGCAGAAGTGTCAGCTCTTCTTCTTTATTTTATATCACTCATTATTAGTAATACCTTCAAGTAGTAGCAGTATTTTAAGGCACTTGTTCTTTTGGTAAGTGTCATCTTAGTTACAAGTAGAAAGTGTTCATAACTTCTCTTTATAGGGCCCATATGAACAGCAATGAGTTACAATAGAAGGAAAGCAAGTTGAATAATGAGGCATGATGATCATCGCCTCATCAGTGTAGAACCCCTTCCACACTCAGGATGCCGCTTGTACCATGACATGTGCCTGCCTGTGTGACTAGCAGACCCAATGAGAGGCATGGTGTTAATTTATATGCTCAGTATTAGAAAGCCTTTATTCCTCTCTTATTTCCTTAAATAAACACAATTATAAATAGAAGTTACAAGATATTTTCACTTCTCCCCATTTGATAGACCATTGGTTTAAATTACAATCCTCCCCTTGCCAGAATATCAGGCATGGACTTAACATGCATCCAAAAAACTCTGTTGGTACATTACCTAGGGTTTTATTCACGGTGATTTTCTCCAAGAAATTTGCAATGTATTGAAGAGTGAACCCAAAAAGAGACATCTAAGTCCTAACCCTTATTACATCTATAAATTTGACCTGATTGGGAAATAGGCTCTTTGCAGATGTAATTTGATTATAGAACTCAAGATGATACCATTCTGGATTATGAGTGGGTTCTAAATTCAATAATGCATGTCCTAATAAGAGACAGAAAAGGAAGTAACCCAGAGACCCAGAGGGGAAGGCCATGTGAAGATATGGAAGAAGAAAAAGGAGTAATGTATCTCCAAGCCAAGGAATGACAAGGGTTACTAATGGCTACTAGAGATAGAAGAGAGGCATTTCCTCTTAGAATTTCTGGAAGGAAGCAGTCCTGCCAAAACCTTGATTTTGAAATTCTGGACTTTGGAACTGTGAGAGAATAAATTTCTGTCACGTTAAGCCATGAAGTTTCTGGTAATTAGTTATCACAGCCTTAGGAACTAATACAAGGTCCTATGGCCTCTCTTCACAATTTAGCCCCTTCAAGAACACCCTCTGATACACACACTCCAGCAACACAGGCTTGCATGTATCTAAGCCAAATTGTGAACTGTATCCAAACTTTTTGTCACATAACTCTAAGATCAAAGGATATGGCCAGGCATCAGTTTCAGTAACCTAGAAGTTTCACTGATAGTAAAGAAGCTAGGATCTTGAGGAGGCTAGTTTGCACAATGTTTAAAATATGACCTGTCAGGTCAGCCAGTGTGGACAGCTCACATTTCTAAAATATATAAAATTTAAATAACTATTGTCTCATGACACATCATAGATAGTCCTAAGGTGAGGATCACAACTAACAACAATGGACTCTCCTTCTTTTCTGCATGCAATACTCATGTGAAGACTTCAAATTGATATCAACATTTTTCTATCGTGAGAGAAACCAGCTTAAGGGTGATGCTGACATATGGGCCTAAGAAAATAACATAGAAATAGAGTCGGTGCCTTGAGCAAACCACACCTGAATTATGAATATTCTCAATCTTCTCAGTAACTAGAACATAAGAACCTTTATCATTTAAGTTTGCTTTAGTGAATATTTTATCATTTGCCACTGAAAATATCCTAGATGGTATTCTCTCTTATCTTGTTCTCTCTGTTTCTTTTTCTTTTTAATTTATAAAATCAACAGTTATTAAGTCATTGTTGAATTGTAGGCCTTTATACTCCCTGCTGTTTTTTCAAGTGCATTATTTCTAACAAGTTTGCCAGAATGTTTTTAGTATAAACATAATAAGATATATTGGTATTTTCTATTTCCTTTTGCCAAATGATAGACTATGATGATCAAGGAAAGTAAAATGAGAAGACAGATATGAGTTAAAAAATTGTTTATAGAAAAATTAAGACAGAACAAAGTTCTTACATATATTCTACTACTTTTCTTCAAAAAGTTATGAAAAAATGGGGTTTAGAATAACCACTCACTAAAACAATGAATTTAGCATATATTTATAGTGCACCCAATATAGCGAGACAATTAAAAGTTACTAGGAGAAAAAAGTTATGTTGAGTCAGGATTAAATATTTTTCATTCTGCTAACAAAGTCGTAATTCTCCATCTGTGTCCATGAAGGAATCTTGCTCAACTTGCCTTTTGATTTTCTGTAATTTCTCTTTGACCATGGCTCCTTGTATTTGTGTGTCTGGCTGCCATAACAAAACACCACAAACTGGGAGGCTTAAATGACAGAAATTAATTTTCTCACACTTATGGAGAATGGAAGTCTAAGGCAAAGGTGCTGACAGGGCTGGTTTCTGGTGAAATCTTTTCTCCTTGGCTTGTAGATGACCTCCTTTCTGTCTTCACATGGCCTTTTCTCTTGGTGTATACTCCAGGCATCGCTTCTTCTTATAAGGACATCAGTCCTATTGGATTAGGTCTCTATCCTTGTGACTTTATCCAACTTTAATTATCTCCTTGAAGGCCCCATCTCCAAATATAGTCACAGTGGGGATTAGGGCTGCACTGGGAGGTGGAGGGTATAATTCAGTATATAACACCCTTCTTCTTTTTTGTTAACTCCATTTCTTCATTTTGCAGGCATATTATATGTTTGAAACTCATCATAGACACCCACACACACTTACCAATTATAAGTGTACCAATTGTAATTGTACCAATTTACAAAAGAATATTACTATTTACTGAAGGACACCAATGGTAATATTCCCAAGGTTTAGTTGTAATGACCCTGAAAATAGTTGAAATTAGTCAACATTTTATTTTGAGATAGCTATTATTTGTTTGGGTTATATATTCAGGTTTAACTTGCCTTAGTCAATCAAACTTTTCAGTATATACATACACTCTGCTCATAGCAGATTAAACTAGTATCTGTATAGTTCTATCTCACAGCATCCTTATCCCTGTCTCTCTACTTAAGACTCTGTTTCCCAAGGTCTGAATGATCATTTCAACTCTATCCGCCTGTTCAAATCTTCCCTTTATACTGCAATTCAGGCTAAGACCTACTTCCCCCCTTAACTCTTCTAATAATATTCCAGGCCACCCTCATCCTTTTCATCTTTAACCCTCTATCACCAGCAGTACTTCTATCACCAGCACATCTGTCTCTAGCATTTTTACAGCTCCAGTGCTTAATCTCATGTTTATCTGTTTTGTATTTATAGACATGAATTCACTTTCTCAAATACATTGTTCTGAGTATTACCCTATTCCTAATCTTCATCATACCATAAAAGGTCTAAGCCTTGTCCTAGTGCTCTCATGGTCCCCAGCACTATGGTGGGGATCTAACTAAAAACTTGGAAAAGTTTGTGGTGTAGCTTCATTCTGAGACAGCAGCAGGGAAAAGGTCAAATCTCTTTTTTTTTCTTTCTGATCTCTCACTTCCAGGTTCTTCCCCGCTATGTCTCTTGCCCAGACATTATGTAACTACTCTGATTTACAGCACAGACAGCATGTTTAAGTCAATTTTCCCTTTTGGCATTATAAATAATGAAGACTACAAATTGAAACGCTCTTATTAACCTACCATCTGAGCAAGAAGCTCTTCTTATTTAAACATTTCTATTTTACGGAACTAGACAAATATGCTTTATTAAAAAATATTGTCTAGAGGACTTAGATTTAGGTATATTTATTGTACCTATAAAACCAGCCATCATTTCCATTTCCCATGGACATCAAGCTAAAATTTGTGTGAAATTTAACAATGAATGAAAATTGATTAAACTCACACATGCTGAATTATGTTTTCCCCAAGGATAGTTAACAATTTTCTGAATAAACTTGACCTTTTCACTTTCTTTAATTTTAATATCAAGGCAAATGGAAATCATATTCAAACAAGCATACTAGTCCATTTGGGCAAGCCTAGAAACAAACTTCTGTCTGTGAAAATGGAAAGTACTTTACTCTTTTATTATTAAGATGTTGGGAGCAGGAAACATCCACTATGATTCTCTCCTGACACCATGAAGTATCTCACATCATTTCACTCTCCTGGAACTCCTTTCCACACCATCTTAACCTATAAAATCTTTTCCTTACTTCAAAATGTGCATTTTCTGTGCTGGTTTTCCTGACCATGCTTTCATAGTTGGAGTGATGGTGGACTTATGCCATAAATTGTCATTGAATACTTCCCGAGTACCGTACCACAAATAGAGTCAAGTTCTGGGAACAAAAATACAATAATATATTGTTCATACCTTCCCTCAAGTAACTTATAGTCTAGTGGGATTGATCCCCAAAGAAAGTGACAATCACCTTACATCACAGTAAGGTCACTTACAGACTTTCAGAGGAGTAGTTTTCACAAAGTTTTCACTATATTTATAATTATTCATCCAATAAAAAATTAAATACTTCTATCCGGAGATATCTTTCTAGGCATTGGTATTTAACTTTTAACATTATTTTCTTAGATGACCTCGAATAGCCATTCTAACTCTGATATTTTATAATACTATATTTTATTATCTCAGCAGTGCTATAGATCCATACAAAGAAGAAACTTTTCATAATAGCCTCAGCTTTTCAGACATACACACAAAATAATTCCTTAAATGTAGCCTGCACTTTGTTCTCCTGGGTTTTGATTGAAAAATGACTGCATATACTCAGGAATAGAGTGTATTACTGTCCAAATGTGGCTCTAACAAATGCAGATTATGCTCTTTTGGAAAATTCAGTTATCTTTTTAAAATATGAGTTTCCCCACATTTAAAATTCATTTAATGGTTTCTGCATTGTAGGATTGTTATAAGTTAAACAATATTTTATAATAAAATATCTAGAACACAGAGTACCTTAAAGCATGATCTTTAATTGATCTTCAAATACTTAATTGTAGAGAGAGAAATTTAAATTCAAATCCCATCTCTTCTACTTACAGATAGTGACAGTAGGTGAATTATATAGTTTCTATAAACCTAAACATTCTTATGAATAAAGTTGGAATAATAATAATAATAATAATAATAATAATAATAAAACAACCTACCTCCTGAGATTTTTGTAAAGATCAAATAAAATAATATTTGTAGATAACTTAGTATAGTAACTGGCATATAGAAAGCATTCAATAAATCAACTTTTAAGATTTATATTTGTTATCTAGATTTAAAAGAATAATGTGTGACTTTCCAAGAACTTAAATGGAATCACATAATTTATCTGAAGATCTATCTTTACCAAATTGTCCTAAGTACTTAGGACCTAATCAATAGTGAGAAAAGACTCTCTAAAGTTAACAACAACAACAATAATAATGCACCATGACAAAGCTTCTACAATTCTCTATTGCCACTTTGCTAAAACTAAGTCTACCAATGGTTGTATGTTTACTGAAAAAGGGTTTAACAAGTGAGAACAGCTAATCTAAAGATAAATAGTAAAGACACATTCTATGTTTAAGTTGCTCATGGTCTCATAAAGGAGTGGGACATGGAAACAAAGAGTATCAATGCAGTGGTGTATGTATTTATTGTTATGATATGCTTAGGGTACGAAAGGGGTGGATCAACTCTGTTCTCAAACAGAGCAACAAAGAAAAACTTCACTGGAGAGGTTGGAATTAAAGTCAGTCTTGAAGGCAGAGTTAGAGTTTACCAGGAAGAAGAAATAGAAGAAGAAATGATGGAGTGTGTAATGCCTGAGATGACAAAAGGGAAAGGTCAGAAGTGGTTTTTGTGTCGATGATGTGGTTTAAGTTGGGGAAACAATAGAACTGAAGCAAGAACCAGCTTATCTAAGAATTTTACCTAAATTTCAATACTTCCTAACATTTTAGAATCATAGTTTCTTTCCATTTTAAGTGAATGTTATGTCATCTTTCTTCAGGAAAATATACATATATGCATATTAAAAATATATGTCTATATAGTCTCAATACTGGAAAGATGAGAAGTAAAATCTATAGCCAGGAAAAAAATTATTCTTGCTCCATCAGACAAGCACATGGAGTCTCTATAGGATGAAATAGTAATGGGTGTGGTGACTGGTTCAGCAGTATCAACAGCTTTTGTTTTTTGTTTTTTATTTTCTTGGAGACTAGCCCAGTTTTCATTTGAACAGCTACTCTTCCTCTATATAACATAAAATGCTTTGAGAGAAACTGACTCAATCTATGGGTAAGCCATGTGGTTCCAGTTTAAGATAATGACCAAAATCCCACCCTTTGGCCACAATTATTGATTCAGGGTAAAGCATGAGAAACTTATTTGACCAAGTAATTTACTAAAAAGGTTCGCTGAAGGCTTCTGGTAAATGAGCATCTTTGCTTTTCTGGGAGGGCTTCAAGAAGCAAATAGCCCAATTTCTTTTTTTATCTATATGATTAGGGACATAGCAGACCCAGGGGTTACTGCTGGTCATATTCTGTGATCATGATAGGGAGACAGGTTTTAGAATTAAGCTGGTACCATGGGAGGCAGAATGAAAATGATGAAAAGAAATTTGGCACTTACTGATACTTTAGAGTCACAGAATCAATAAGCCTTGATGCCCACCTACCACTGGGCCTTCCTTACGGCAGCCACTAAGTCCCTTATGTAGTTGAACGAATCCGAATTAGATTTCGATTGATTGTATCCAACAATATCTTGAAAAATACATTGCAAAAAATAGAAATGTACTCCTCTCTTTGTTTATACAGAGTCCAGGACAGTGCTTCCTTTGCACTCTCTCCTTTACCCCTTTCTCTCTGTCCCTCTTCTCTTCTCACACTGTATGGCCTCAGCTCTGAGTTACTTAATTATGTTCACCTTGATAGAATTGGGAGAGTATTAGGAGGCCTTCAGGTCCTGCATTTACTCAGTTGTTTCATTCATTTGCCTTAATAAAGGAATCTTCCTCTTGCTAATACTTTCTCTTAAAATACAATTCTAAGGTTTATAATGGTAACAGCCTCTGCCTAGCAAAGACTGCTAAGGTTTCCTTCATCATAGTTACATATGAGCCAAGAGCATGAAAGAAAGGTGACAATTTCCTGAGGAGAATATGGAGATGAGGAGGAAAAATCTTCATTCTACCATAGTAGTGTTTGCAGTGTGATCAGAGATTCCCCAAAAGGCCTTTGAACTTGCAATGCTTCATAAGTACAGGCTAAGGATACTTACTTTATGTGTTGGGGAGCTACTGAAGAATTTTAAGTAGAGATATAACATGGTCATATCTGTGTTCTTCAAAGATCAGTATCGAGCAATGTCATTAACATATGGCAAGTGAAAGTTTCTTATATTTGCATTTTACTTTTTATGCCTGGGAGTTATCATAACTTATCTTCTCTCTCCCCATTTCTCTCTGTACATATTAAATATAATACATATGTATATGTATATACATATACACATATGTGTATCCATATACACATATTATACACACATATACATATATTATACTATATTATTCTCATATGATGTTTTAGGTTTATCACACTTTAATGATTGTAGTTTTATGTCCTCTTACTTAAAGCACCCTGTATACCCAAAGAAACAGATAACTGTAGATTCAAAGTAAATGATAAGGTGTAACTTATCTATTTATTTTAAAATAAAAACTCTTTGTCTTCAAAAAACATAACATCTGGAATGTAATACCTAAGATTATTGAATGTATCATGAGAGCATTTAAAGACGGGAATTGACTATTCTTTCCCAATGCAACTTATATTTTAAGGTACTATGACATTTATTTCATAAATATGATAAGATAATAATCAAGAAATTTAGCATAAGAGGGACAATTACATCAGAATCCAGCCCTGACTTACTTATGCAAACAGCATTCAGAACATAATATGACCCTTTTCCCTTCATTCATTTGAATACACCAAGCTCATAATTCCTAATGCACGCTGGGAACATGAAAAGAGCTAGATAGGCAGTTACACTTGGTCTCTGGAATTCATTCAGACCACAGGTCACTTTTAATGTCTATGTTCTCTACTCTTCGAACTTTCATTCCCTTTCCTAGGTCTCTTGACTGATTGAGTCTTGTTCTTCTGACTTTGATCTAATTAATTCTTCTTCTAGAGGGGTTGTTATTTATTTTCTCATTTTATGTGTTGTGAGTATAGCAAAAAGTACCTGATCCCTTGGTCTTACTATATTTCTTTTTATTGGTACATAATAAACTACTCTGAAAGTTAGTATCTGAAAATAATAAACAATTATCTCACACAGTTTCTGAGGTCATGAAACCAGCACAGTCTTAGCTGGGTGGTTATGTCTCAAGGTCTTTCATGAGACTGCAGCCAAGATGTTGGATGGGGCTACAGTCATAACAAGGCTTGACTGGGACTGGAGGATCCACTTCCAAGATGGAGTCACTCACATAGCTCTTGGCACAAGGCCTCAGGTTTTTTTTCCATATGGGCTTCTTTTTATTATGATATGTTAATCAGCTTCCTTCAGAGAGAGTGGTGAGAGGGAGAGAGAGAGAGAAAGAGGAAAGCCGGATTCTCTTTTAAACCAAATTTTAGAAGTAATATGTCATCAGTCTTGTCATATTCTTTTGGCCCTACAGACTAAGTTCAATACAATGTGGAAGGGAAATATATGAGGATGTGATCACCTGAAGATGGATATCATTAAGGGCCTCCTGGGAGTTTGGCCACCACACACCCTTGGTGTGTTCAGACTTCTACCACACGGGCCCACTGTCTCTTACTTAACTCCCATTACCTTTTGATGGGAGGGGAAATGAATATCTCTGAAAAATGTTTTTTCTGAAATAATTTCAAAATATACATAAAGAATATTGTTCATGTTTTATAAATGTCATAGTGGACTTGGGTAAAAAATTGCTAGCTTCATAAGAGGCAAAATATTGAAGTTTTAATTGTGCTATAGCAATGGATTAAAAGAGACATTATGAAAGTATCTAAATTATAATATAAACGATATATCTAAAGTACTTTTAAGAATGTAAGATAATCTGTTCCTAAATTCTGAAATAATGACTAAATTTCTTCTGTAGTTTGGTATTTTCCAAATTTACTACATTTTTTTGCACTAAAATCAAATAAATATAAATAAATTAATTAATAAATAAAATAGTAAATGATTAAGAGGCTTTGTTTGGATTATAAAAATACTATTATTAGTGCTATCTTATAAGAAAAGCTGCTAGTAGTAGTATCCCGAATTCATAACTATAAAATACATGGGAAAGGAAAGGAACAATAAATTATAATATCTTTAAAAATAACAAAGGCTTAATGTTAAAAAATAAAAGACTGATAGTTTCAGGCATCTGGAAGAGGAAAAGTATATGTTAGAACCCCAAAAGTGCACTAATAGAGAAGTAGCAGTTTGATATTTTCTAAGCTAGATAAGCAGACTAGGGCTTTGTGAAACCATTAATGAAGTCTTGATATGATACCTAAGATCACCATGTTACATCAAACCCCAAAGCAATAATGAGACAATCTTCAAAGAAAAGAAAGAAAGCTTAAGTGTAGACTGAGGATTCATATTCAGATGACGATGAAAGGCTTGACTGAACAGAACTTTTGCACAGAGTAAAGTCTACCTTTGATAAAGGACTACCTTTGTCCATTTGTTTACTTTAATTGCTCAAAAAAAAAAAAAAAGAAAAAGAAAAAGAAAAGAAATCCAGCCTTGCTAGAGAAAAGTTTGATGGTTTTTTGGGCACCATCAGGACTAGTAAAATGTAATGATAACTATGAGTGTTTTATATCTGATCATTAGGCTTATGGTGATTATTTAATAATGCTTTAAGAGCAGGGTCATAAGGCTTGACTCATTCTGCAGAACAATAACTGGTTATTAGAAAAGTATTACACCTATCTTTGTGTTAAAAAAAAAAGTCCCTCTTTTAATTGCAATTTGAAACCCAGATATCCCCATATAGGATATGACTCTCTGTAAGAGGACGTTTATTTTATAAACATTTGAAATATTAAAGATTATAAAATATACAATACATGAAATCAACTATATAAATAGTAAAACAAGACACAGTGAAATTATAAATATTTATATAATGTTGATAATATATAAACCAAACCTAAAACTATAAGGAATGTATTTCGAAGAGTCCACAGCTGCCTTTTCTGTAAGGGCTGCAATGTGACTTCCAGTTAATAGGAAGCAAAGAAATATGTTTAGGTTGAAGTAACTATAATGAAGATCCACTTCTGCTAGTCTCTGTATTCTCCTCCTTGTTTAGTTAAAGATTTGTAATTTGATCTCTTTTTCCTATATGTTACCATAAACTTACTTAGCTTTATTTCTACTAACTGACCTTGGTATTTTCCTTTTCTAATGCATTAGATTCTCTTTCTGATCAATGTCTGCAAATTAATACCGCTTAGTTCAGTTGTTACTGATGTTAACCACCAGGACTGAATATTTTAGGCTTATTAAGGTGATTTTTGAAAGGCTATCTCTGGTGGCTTTTCTACACATCAATTATAACCCTGGGGTTCTCGCCACCCTAAGTCAGCTTGAACATATTCACCTGAAAGAGATAGCAACAAATAGCCAGACCCATTATCTCAAAAGGTGGTTGGGAGGATGGGAAAGCTATCTTTACAGTGCTCTACTCCGTACCCTTTGCTTTGTTAACAGCTTCCATAATTAAAAGAGAGAGTGAATGCAGTTTTCTGAGTGCCAACAGTATAGCATACACCTTGATCTCTGCTTAACTTTCATAGACTCACTTGATTCTTAAAACTCTATAGCCACTATAGAAAACAGTATGGAGTTTCCTCAAAAAACTAAGAATTGATTTGCCATATGACCCATCAATCTCTCCACTGGGTATTTACCCTATAAACTTGAGTATCTATATCCAAAAAGATACTGATTTGCACACCAATGTCCATAGCAGCATTATTCATGGTGGCCAGGACATGGAAGCAACCGAAGTGTCCCATAACAGATGATTGGATAAAGAAGCTGTGGTACATATATAATGGAATATTATTCAGCCATAAGAAGAGATAAAATACTGCCATTTGTGACAACATGGATGGACCTTGAGATAATCATGCTAAGCGAAATAAGCCAGACAGAAAAAGTTGAAAACCATGTATCACTTATATGTGGGATCTAAACCTAAAAGCAATAAACAGGACAAACAAACAGAGATTCATGGACACGGACAATAAACTAGTTGTTACAGAGGGTAAGGGGAAAGGGAGAAGAGGGAGGTAGATTGGATAAAAAGGGTTAAATATGTGGTGACAGAAAGAAATCTAACTATGGTCAGTGAACACAAAATGCAATATATATATATATATATATATATATATATATATATATATACGCCTTACTGTTAAATCGTACACATGAAACTTACTGGATTTTGTTAACTAACATCACCATAATAAAAATTAATTTAAAAAAAAACTCTGTAAGCTATTAGTATGATCATGTATTTTTTTAACCGAAGAAATTAATGCTCATAAGTTAATAATAAACTAAAAATGCTGTAATCCAAACCCAGGCTTGCCAGCTTCCAAAGCCCATTCTTACTCTATAATGCCATGCAACTTTTTCAAGCCAAATGGTTTTTGCCTTTCCCCTGATGACTTATTTTTTATTCGCCTCTTTAATTTGCCTTATCGTGCATGCCCACACACATGCACACACTTCTTAAGTTAGCTAAGTATTATTTTTTTCAGCACCTGTTATTTGGTTCTTTGCCAACTAACCACAAACAAACTTTGAATTTTTCATATTGCATCTAGTTTGCTAAATGGTAAGAGACATTTAGTAATAAAATAATGTCCCAAAGGATATTTTCAAATTTATTTGCTGTTTGTCTTTTAAAATTTCCATCAGTAAAAGCACCAAACAACCATAGGCTCTGGATATAATAGCTTTAGTTGCAAATAAAGAACTGTCTTTATGGCTAGAAGGTTGAAAAAGAACTATTACATTAGTCTCTCAGCTATTTTGCTGCAGAACATTGTAGTACATTCAAACAAATGAAGGTAGCAGTTGATAAACCAGTCTTTTAACTTTATGTAAGATTTTCCATACCTGGAATTCAAATCATTTTGGAGGCAAGTATTAACTTACTTTTTCTTTTTGCCTAATTTTTCATGTGGACGAATTTAGACACAGAGGAAAATATGAACTTGACAGAGGGTCAGGAGCAAGACATTGATGGAAAATGAGCACAAATTGTGGGATGCTGAATTCAGTGCTTCTAGCTTGTATTTCTCATAATGGAAGCACAGCCAACCAGTTACATTTGTATTTTATGGTTCACTGAACACCCGCAATAACAAATTTTAAATACTCATCAAATGTCATAAAATGTCATTTAATATTGTTCTTGGTCTGTAAAGAGAAAATGAAAACTGATAAAGTTCATGTATATTTTGTGCTGGTTCAATACTCTAAATAACATACCATAAGACTTTCAACAAATATACAGTTGATTGTAGTAATATGATAATATTAAATAAGAGCATGCTACATTTTTTAAGACAAAGCAGTCATGCTAAAAGAGGTTCTTTTAATGATGCTCTAAACAATGTCTTTGACTGCATTACAGCATAGGTTCAGTTGATAATAAAAATTGCCTTTAAAAGGAGTACTCTATGTTTTTATAGGACTCCAATTCTTCTGTGCAATTATGGAATTTGAAATGTAATTCTCTCCAGGACCATAAAGGATTTAGAACAGAGAAATGTTGTTAAGAATAAGGTAAGATTAAAAGGAATTGCTTCAAAGACCCTTTTTTATTTTGCCATTTTTTGGTGTCATGTTATATTCCAAGTCATCATGTTGTTATGGGGGAAAAAAAATTAAAATCCACTCTAGACAATTGAGTATTTCTAAAATGTTAACTCAGTAATATTTTTTCTCTTAATAATCACATATTAATTTCTATGGTTATTTATCTATGAACTACACACAGAATTTTCAGAGTAATGGATGATTAGCCAATATACAACTGTTAAGGTACCTTGAGTCATGTAAATAATGCACAAACTCATCCAAAGAACTGAGATGTGTTCATTTAATCTTGACTTCTATCTCTATTTCATATTTAATTAATCACAAAGTCTCATTAATAATCTCTCAAATCCTCCCATTCTACTACATCACAGAACCACTATTAAGAATTATTAAAGTTTCTAACAACTTTGTTTACTTTAATGTATTCTGAGCAGTATTTTGGAAATAAAATTGTGATTATTCCACCCCTCTACTTTAATTTACTTCAGAATATTTATATTTAACTCATGATAAAGTCCAAGTCTATAAGACTAAATTATGCAGGGTCTTCCATGAGCTGATTCTTCTTATCTTTTTAACTTTTATTCCCTCCTTCCCCAAATATTTCATCCAAATTAAACATCATGTAGTTTCCTGAGCCAGAAAGATGATTCTAGTTCCCTCATCCTAAGTCTTTTTTATATGTTTCCTCTTCCTAGGACACATTTTCCCTCACCTTTTGTCTACCTACTCTACTAGTCTGTTGAGAATTAGTTCAGTAATCATATCCTCCATTATACCTTTCTTACCCTCTCCTCTTTTATGGATTAGATCCCTCTTCTACGTAAACTCTTAGTTTAGGTACCTATGTCTGTTACTGTATTTATATAGTTCTGCTATCTTCCATGAGAAATCTGTTAGATCTTTGAAGACAAGGATCATGTTGTACTTATCTTTTAGATTTTTGACCTACATAGAACTTGCCACATGGTTTTTGATTCAACAAAAATGTTTGTAGAATAAGTAAATTCAAAATGGAGAAAGTATATATTAATTCCATCTTAATTTACAAATTTGTCATGTGTTTATCTTTCACTGTAGACTATACCCAATAGGATAGTTGGTATCTGATTTAATAGTGCTGACTTCTAACATTTTTAAACTAAACATTATGCTTTAATTATTAATTATATGTTTATATAATAATACTATGATTCATCAGATGTAAAATTAACTATAAGACAGAATAAATGGTAAGATATATCTCCTCTACAGATATATTAAAATGTGTGTGTGTGTGGGGGGGGAATCAATGTCTTATCGATGAAATAAAATTCATTGAGGTTTTTTGGTGCTTGACTATGTGCTGTGTTTTATATTAATAAATCTCTTAATCCTCATAGCATTCTTATGAGAAAGGTACTTTTATTATTTTCATTTTAAAAATTAATAAACTGAGTTCAAAGAAAGGTAATTTTCCCAAGGTTACTTAGATTGTTAAGTGGCAATGTCAAGATTTCAGTCTCTATCTTACTCCAAAGTTCATGTTCTACTGTCTGAAATGTTTCTGATATTCCTTTATTTGGGCTAAGCTCTGAAAGAAAAACAAAGAAAAAAATATTTTAGAATACATTTGGCTTCATCTTACACAAGTACACACACAGAAAAACACAAACACCCTCTGAATTTCTAAATTATGTAGTAGGTATATTTTTAAAAATGTTATCCATTAAGCATTACAATTATTTCTGCATGTAGATTATTAAATGCCTCTTGAATAAAATGGAGACACCTAAAGAATTGAAAAAAACAGGACTGAGTTGAGGAATGAATATAACTCTGGAATGTTAATGACATTTTAGAAAGAGGCATGTTAGCTTCATTGAAGGGAAAGCAGATGCCTCCCACCTAAATGTCATCCAATTACAGATATGTTCTATAAATATTTTACATTTTAAGATGTCAATGGAAAGTAAGCCTATCCAAATACTAAAGCATAAACAATGCAAATCATTTCTAAATTTTAACATGCTCCAAAGAATTGAATCAACACCATGGATTTTGAAACTAATTTAACACTTTCCGCTTGTTACAAAGGGATTCCAACATGATCCATAATCTCTAACAGTAGAAAAGACCGTGTTTAGATAAATTTTGTCCTTTTTAATTGCTTACTATTTTCCATTCCCCTATAAACTCATATATACATGCATGTACATATACATACACACATTTTCCAATTCAATTATTGTAATCCATGTCTTAGTATCAGTGTGTAGATAACTAAACTAAATTTTGCCTAATTTGCTTCTCTTTTATCTTTTCCCAGATGCTCAATGTCACTATGCTATACTTGGTCCACCAGGACTTCTGTCTTTCCATCACCACCACACAACTGATTTATCAGAGTCCATTCTCTCACAGTACTGTTAGAGATAATTAGATTATATAAATCGAATGTAAGATGATAATATTTTAATGAAATATTCCTTTTAGTTACTGTTTTTTTTTTTTTTTTAACCAAGGGTAAAGCTGGCCGCAGTCAAAATAATAATAAAAAAATAATAAACTTCATCTTAGAAACTTTCAAAGTCCTAGACATAACACTTTATTCCTTATTGGTGAAACTTCCTTTTCCTTCCCATTGGACACCTAGTAGCTTCCTTCGTCTCCTTAGAATTTTTTCAAAATTGTATTTCATATGCATACATATTTTAGCAAACCAACCAAGATAAGAGAGCAGTTGAGTTTATCTCTTCAGATCTTTCAGCAAAGATACTCTGAATTTAATTTACCAGAATATTTTCTAGATAACCCAACACCACCATCTAGGGTTCTGAGGTGACTAAGAATACATAAGAATATATGTCCTGCTATAATTCTATTTCTTTACATTTATTGATAATGGAAACTATTAATACAGAGTGCTTTATTAAATTCAGCCCAGACATAACCACCTCCAGAAAGCCTTACCTAGTTATTTTTCTCTGACCTATTGAATATAGTGCCCATTTCTGTCAGAGGTCTTGTCTTCCTATATGCACTTGTCAGTTCACCAGGCCTATGAAATGCTCTCATGAAAAGACTAGAGCTTGTTTACTCTGTATGCTCAGAACACAAAAGCAACTCATCATAATTCTAACTTTTTCTCCCAGTTTCTGTACTTATCCAGTCATTTAGCCTAGTTATTCTTAAGTAGAAGGGAAAGCACTGTTTCCTAGGACCAAGAATCAAAAACCTCTGGGAGGTTTTCTCAACCAAGTACAGGCTTGTTGTTTTTGTTATATTTTCTGCAAGAGAGTAAAGCCTTCTTCATCTCTTTTCAATGAATGACTGCTGCACAGGGCAGCAAAACTAAATATGTTATAATCCTTGAGTGTATTTAGGTAGAAAAAAATAAAAGATAATCATTGCACTGACTCTGCAAAATTGCATATAGGTCTTTACATGCATGTGCCTCTGTGACTTTCCACAATCTGGACCCCACCCTTTTCTTCATTCAACTATTTCCTGTTAGTTTTCACATCCTAGATCAAAAATCATGATTTCTATGAATACTTCTAAGTTCTTCTTTTGCTTATTTATATAAACTTGTTAGGATTCTTCTAGCGGTCCATGTTTACAGCCAATACAGCCAAACATTATCTATGTTTGCTATATTTGTCCAGTCAATTCTTTGTTCTACCTACTAATTTGTAAGTTTCTTGAGTTCAAAAATAGTCTGTTTATTATTTCTATTGCAAAGGCCTATCATAGCAACAAGAATATAATGTGTATATAATAAATGATTCCTGATTGATGAATAACAAAATTAGTAAATTAATATTCAATCTTGAACTGAGTACTGTAGAAATAAAATAAAATTTCCTATGTTTCTCCTTTTGAATTTCTTTGAGGTGATATAACTCATAGGAACAGAGAACGGCATAAGATAATGTATGATAAAACGTTAAATTGATAAGTTTTGGATTTTCAAGTGGAGAAAACATCTATTTTAGGCAGAATTGGAAGAAAATATTTCATTATAGAAAAATTGTTTCGATTGAACTTTGAAGTTGTGACAGACTGGAATAAATAGACAAGAGAAGAAAGGACATACTGTAAAGATGGGAGACTGCATGTTCCCAGGTTGTACGAATGGTTAAGTATGTGTGCTACAGAGGCCATGAAAAGGCACAGGGCAGCAGCCAGAAAAATGGGGATGCTTGACCTCTCATTATTACTTCCTGGCATATGCCTTATCTAAAATGCCCAATTCTCAGGGATTCCTGATTGGCCCAGGGAGGTGGTTATTTCAGTATTAACTTAAGATTTTCAGTAGGCACTAGGTTGAATTTTTTAAGATAAGTCTTAGAGAAATGAGGAAAACATGCAGACTATTATCAAAGATAGAATTTGCAAAATTGAGGTTTATATTTAAAGATTACAACCGATTAAGAATTCTGTCTTTGTTTAAAAAACAAAAACAAGAGAGGCATATCCAAATAAAACACCCAAATTAAGTGGCTAATTTTATTTTACTTTATTTTATTTTTTATTATTAGTATTTTCTTTTTAGGCAAGGCAACCCTTGGTTGACCTCACAGATTGCAAGGACCTTATTTTTTTATTTTTTATGCCCACAGCACCTGACCTTTCTAGGTGGTCCCCCATCCAAGTACTAACCAGGACTGACCCTGCTTAGCTTCTGAGATCAGATGAGATCAGGCTTGTTCAGGGTAGCATCACTGTAGACCAATTTTATTTTTAAGTAATTGAATTACCAAATAAATTCAACATATTTCAAAGATATACCTGTTGATATTTAACTTCTAAGACAATTTATAGTCCCTCTGACCATACCAGAAAAGGACCACTAAAGCAGTATGGTTCACTGGTAGTTCTTCTTAAACTTTCCCTCAAGTACAGCCAAAAATAATAACGTTCAGGAGGAGAACCATAAAAGGCTTGTGGGGAAGCCAGAAAGAATGACCAAGAATTCATGCAGTGGAAGCACTCAAGCCAGCCAATGACTACTTCTTACCGTCCCTGTCCACTAGTATACAATATTTTCTTTAACCAGGGACAGATGTGTGGAGATTCATTCCTCTGTCCCTTTTTCTGCATGGGAATTTCAATTGATATTTTCCTATTTCTTCACCATCATTGTGTAATAGGTGCCTGAGGACTGGTTAAATAGATAGATTTTACTAATACATTGCAAGATAATGAGTGTAAAATCTGTACATTACTAACATAATGCACATCATAGAGAGAGACCTTAAACTTAGGACTGGTTGTAGTAGTTGAACGTGATTTTGAATTTTCTACTACTTGAAAGAGATTGCATGTGTGATACTTGAATTATATTAGATAGAAACTCTTAGGATTGTTTTTGAGGGGGCATTTGTACATCAGGCAAGCAAGTACTTGACTGAAGTAGCTACATTTTTTCCCCTGCTTGTGCCATCTATTAATATGTGAGCATGTGAGTCAAGAGGAGCTATTTAAAGGCCCTCATAATATCAACAATAGGAATGAGTCTAATGTAAGACACATGACACAAGCTGAGCCAATCAGAGATATTACCCTAGTTTTTCTTATGGGGTTAACAGGGAAAATGCTATAGCTTATAGCCATGGAAACTAATAATTGAAAGCAATTTAGAATGAAACAGAGATAAGAAATAAAGAGAGAGGAAGAGTAAGTCCTAGCATTATGATATCCTAATTTTAATTTCATTGTATCGATGAATCTATTTTTGTTTTTGCATTCTTTAATTTGTGAGGTACCATAGAGTTTACTAACAAATTACTATTTCTTATTTTGATTGGTTGGTGTTTAGCTGTTGCTACTTAAAGAAGTCCAAACAATAGAGAATTTTGCATATGTGTCTCAATTCTCACAACTTTTTAAATAAGATGTTACTATTTTTATCTGTAAAACAGTTAAGGAAATTAATACTCAGCCATGTTAGGTAATTTTCCAAAGTCACTTGGCTCAGAAGTTTTAGAAATGAGATGAGAAGTGAGTTCTGAGACTGGGCTCAGAGTGCATGTCTTTTTTTCCTGCACTTTATTGTCTTCTGAAGATGACTAGGAGTTGATGAGGTAGAGAAGGAGGGAAGGATGCTTTTGCTCTGGGTGGTAGAGACATATGTTCATGTTTTATTCTAGGAACTGTAAATACCATTCAAGGAAGAAGATAGAATGCTCTGGTAGGGGTGGCTGTGAAAGTCAATGATGGGGATAATATTAAAGAACACAGAAATGGAGAAATAAGCTGCATTTATTCTATAGAAAAATAAATAAGTTTGGCAGCACCAGGGATAATGCATTGGAAGAAGGCAGCAGTATAAGCAAAAAGACCAGGGATTTCTATGGTCATGTGGACAAAGGATGATGGAGTCTAAACTAAGGTGAAGATTAATGGCAAGGACAGAGCCATAGTCTGTAAACTATTCAGTCAGAATCACTGGGTATAAGAAAAAGAAGAAGAAAGAACAGTCAGAAAATAATTCTTGATATCTCTGATCAAGTATGTAGATAAATGATAACATTCACTGAACATGAGAATATAGATATAATGACTAGAGTTTTGTGAAGAAAAGACAGTTTAAATTTGTATATTTGATTATAGGCTATCAAATGGGAAACCCTAGCAAGCAGATAGCTAGTCTGGAGTTTAAGAGAATTGTTTCACCATTCTGACAGAAAACTGGGAGCCATTAGTTACAGCCTGGAAAGAGAAGTTCCTTTTGGGGTAAAAGTGGGCCTTAGGTCTATGCTTCCCTATAGCTAAAACATTTTTATTCATTGACCAAAAAAAAAAAAAAAAAAAAAAAGGACAGTAGAAGTCTAGGGTAGCAGGGACCAGGTGTTGATTCTTGAGTCAGCAGCCAAATAAGCAAAGCAATCCCAGCCCAGGGAATGGCTTAACACTCAAGTTTTGCTTTTATCTTATGAGTTATGGGAGTAGGGAAATGAACAGAGAAGTAGGCAGAGTGAGGAGGTAGAAGGGTGAAGTGAAGAAAGAACCTAGTAAATAATATATTTTAGAACTAAATAGAGGATGAGGGATCCAATAAAAAATTTGAGGAAGGGTAACCAGAGATTTAGAAGAAGGAAAACTAGGGTATATGAAAAGAGGAAATAATGATTTGTATCAGAACTGCAGAGAATTCACATACAAACAAAAATAAAACAGGTCCTTTTGATTCAATCGGTATGAAATTCTTGTTGACCTTGGAAGAAACATATTTAGTGAGGCGATATTCACTAGTTAAGAATTCAATCACAATCAGCCACAGAAACTCCATGTGTTTCTGTGGGCTTCTTTAGGTAGAGTTTGTTCACTTTTATAAATACAATGTTAAGAATGCTGAAAACATAACAGAAATTAGGAAAATTATACCTAAGCACATGAATCAAATATGCCAGCACAGGTATCTTATAACAGAAGAGAGTGTAGGTTCTTCTTGCATTTACTTTGTAAAAATGATTATTTTTTCCATCCACCAACATTTTGCCTTTGAAGAATAGGTAACTGAGTATTGGAAGCAAACCAGACTTCTCTGGCAAAATGTGGTGAATGAGAGAGCAGAAGCACAGGGCCAGCTGTTGGCATCTGAGCAAGACCAAAGGCTTGCTGGATGTTTGATGTCCCCTAATACAGTCAAGTTTCTTACCCAATCGAAAACCTTTAACAAAGTACTGAAGAAGACAGGCACCCTGGTGTTTCAGCATTGTGAAACCAGCCCAGAGGGAAAGAAAGAAGATACTTTTATGTACTAACCTCATTCTGTTTTCTCCTTTTGTCTTGCCTTTGCCTCTGCCTGTTTTATTTCTCTCTGTACTACAGGATCCACTTCTTTCTAACCTTTGAACACCATATGAACATGTCACATTGAGAGCTGCAGTGAACTGGAGGTAGAGTGAAATCAACTCTTTTAACTTCCATTTCTCATAAAGTGGTAAGAAGGGAAAAAAGAAGTTCCTCAGAGCTATCTCTCTATGTAACTGTCGGGAAGGCTCACTTGGTTTCCAGCTCGCACAGGGCCTGACTCTGGGTTACCTGAAAAATAAAACCCATTAAAGCCAACCTAAGCTGAAAATAGCCTAGCAAAAATCTTCCCTACCCAGAATGCTATAAATAGCTTACATGGTGTGGAGACAAAAATAAGAATTCTTCCTGCTCGGAGTAGCCAGGGCCATCTAGAGTAGCTAGAAGACATCTAGAGTAGCTAGAACGCTGAGGCCTATTATCACAGGCCACAAGTAGCTTTAGCCCTTCACTTTATGGTACTATGCAAATATGAGCATTTGTATTTGTGTCATGATGTAGAAATAGTAGCACCGGTCACCTCTTATTTAGGCAGTGAGTTTGAATATATTATAAAGAGACTTTGAAAAGTAATATTGTCTGTGAGATCCAGGAGAGCAAATGTTGAAAGATGGGATGTCACCATTAGAATGGGCCCATCCGTGTTCTGGGATTTCTGCAGGTCAGGGTAGCAGGCTCAGGGAATCTAAGATAGAAGAGCTGCATTGCCATCAAGGAACAGAAGCCAGTTAGTTAACCAGAACTTAAGCCAGAGCTTCTCTCCTGCTCACTGGACCCCATTACAGTCTTAATTGTAATACAAGAAAAAGAAAAATAATTTTCAAAAGGGACACACTAGGTATTGAAGAATTCATCTCTGGAGCATGGTGGACCTGGATGAAGATTCTAATTCCATCACTTACTTGTTTGATAACTCCATAAAACCAAGAATCACTTCTGTTTTTGCCCACCCCTATGTTCTCAGTGTTTAGCACAATACCTGGCACATAAGAGGAAAAATCAACTTGTTGAATTAATAAAAGAAAAGAAATACAAAGAAGTAAATAACATAGGAAAAATTATCTTACATTGAGTCAGTTGCTTAACATCTCATAATCTCATTTTTTTTCATCTACGAAATGGGAAAAAATATTGTATGTCAGCAAAGAGTGTCAGTGGATTCAAGGTGAAAGGATATCTGTAATTATGCTTATCAGCATGTTTAGTCCATAAGGCAAACTCAATAAATATTAGCCATTTCAATGATTAACAAAGCTTTATAAGTACAGGATCCTTTAGCTTAAAATGGAAAAGAAAATTTGATTAAAGGGCTAGGATATTAGTCATACATAATTTGGAGAGTAAAGATGATCTTACTACAAGGTAGAACACAGGAAAGACATAGTATCTACATGCCCTTTGTACTTCATGAATATATATACATCTCCATCTCCTAAGAAGATGGTACCATAAGGAAGACTAAAATGACCCAACTCAAACATATACATAGGCTTTTTACCTTAAAAAGTTGGAGGGGAGGGGAAGATACCTAGCTTTAAAGAACTATTTGAAAGCCTAATAATCATTATTCTAATAATAAGAACCTGATAATTGCAATTTAGAATCGATTACTGGATAAACATCTGGAACTGTGGGCATGTGTAAAGTATGCAAAAATAATATTTTATGATTAAATCATTGATAGTGATTATTGCACACAGGAAGTATTTAATAGAAACAATGGACAGATCAAGGTGAACTAGAATATCGTGAAACTGCAGAATATCAGGGTTGACTGAGACTCTAAAACCATGTTTTTGAACTTCAACAGGCACCTGAATCCTGGGAAGATATATGCCAGTCTGAAATCTTGAAGAATAACCTGGATTTGGGTTGATAGAATAATAGTTCTGAAGGGGTCTTACTAGAGACAGAGACTGAAGGATAGAGAGATAGAGAGAGACAGAGAGACAGAGAGAACCAATCCAAGAGTCTTGTCAACTGTTCTAACAAATGTCAATTATATTATCCTGGAAAAGTGTACAGTAGGGCCTAGTTATGTGACTTTTAGTTTTCGGCATGTCCACTGAAGAAATGGGACAGGACAGTTGATAATGCTCTAAGTCATCTCTTCTAAGTTTTACTATTATCCAAAAAACGTCTCAGGCACTTGTTAAATTTCCCAGGCTGTCCATAGTTAGAACTAATGTAATCTTCCCTAAGCACTGTAGTGCTATTTATCTCTTCTTATCATTACAACAAAATGCCACAGCTCTGTTTCACAACATAGATTATAATAGGAACATAAAATACAGCAAATTAATTGTTTCTCATGATAACAATGTTGGATGACAAAGAAATAAAAACAGGTTGTCCTCTTCCAAAGCAATTTTAAACTCTAACATCGAGTCATGCTCAGTCTACTCTGATCGCTATAGGCTTCATAAAATGTATCATTTCAAAGCAATTTTTTGTTAATGTACAGATATTCCCTCCTGTTGTATAACAGAGTCAGCTCACACAGAGCCTCCATTTATCAGCGGAGGCAATTCTTTTAAAGGTCCTTTCAGAAATCCGGAATACAGTTATAGCAATAAGCATCTCTGAACTAGATCTTACTGATGGATCTATTGAAAAGTTGTGTTCCTCATATAAACTTATGATTCTATCTGATCCCTATGAAATTGATGATAAATGTTTATTTTAAGAGTAGGAAGTATCAAGAAGAGAAGAAGACTTTACCACATCTATAAGAAAAAGCAAATGGAATATGAAAATGATTATAGTATATCAGAGTTCCTATTACACCCAAGACTATTGGTGTGTAAAAATCAAAATCGATCAGGAGAACCTTTGGTCATACAGTACTTATTTATTCATTAAACTGTAATGGACTTTGCACTACCAGGTAATCTTATGATGTTTCTTAAAATATGACATTGGAACAATTCTAAGAAAGCAGCATGTTTGGCTGATATAATTAAACATTAGAAAAAGACTTCTGACAAAAAGAATTTACACTGGGACTTAAAAAGTGGGTAGAAATGGAATAATTTATGATAAGGATGGGAATTTTGGGGAATAAAAACAGCTCAATTAAAATTAATTATTAGGATCTAAAGTATAGAATATGGAATATATAATATGGACAATATAAAAAGAGATTGAGTCCTAGAATCAGAAAATATGGAATGATTTCTCCATATAAGAGGACAGTACTACATAGTAGTCAAAATTTATCTCCTCTTCAAGTTTCTTTAATGTAAGACCATGTCTTAATCATATCTGCTTTTCTAGGGCTGAGCACAGTGCCTGGTTCATAATTTTAGTTTAATGAAAAGGTAGTTGACTGAATGGCCCCCAAATGTATATTTGAATAGCCGATGTAAACAACCTTGGAGGAGATGGACTTAAGGAGTTTAAAAATATCAGTTTGCTTTTCTCCCCATAACTATATTTATTGGTACTTGACACTTATAGAGAATTACTTCTCTGTATTCATATAACCCCTAAAATCAGGTTTTAACTTATCTTTTAACACATATTTTTATTCACTTTATCACATTATAAAGACTAAAGAGATGAAAAAATAGCTTTTAAAGAAGAAAGCCAAAATACTGGATTCTTTAAAAGTAAGTATTTAAAGTATAAAATTATACTTCTGAGATAGAATGGACAATGAGGAACCAGAGTGATCAGACAACTCATTATTGAAATTTTCTCTTGAGGCTCTTATAATTCAGGACCCAGGTTCATAAAACTGGATAAGGTGGTTTTGATAATAAGCACATAAAAGATCAAGAAAATCAGGGGGAAAAAGTGTGAGCTGGAGTGATCACAAAATCATGAAAATCATGGAAACCATGGAACAATGTCACATGAATTTCCCAGAAGGGAAGTCAGCAGCAGAAACATCAAAAGTTTTATTTATTTTGTTTTGTTTTGTTTTGTTTTGTTTTGTTTTTACTAAAACATGCACATTAGCACTCATCCACATTTTAAATTTAGATGTTACTCATATCTTTTTGCCTTACACTGATGTCCTCAAATATATAAACCTCAAGTGACAATTCCATGAAAATATACAGTACATATGTTTAAACATATGTGCTCTAGATAAGACTCTGCAAATTGATTTCCATCAGCTATTTCCTATCTTAAATATCCTAGGAGAATTGTTTTTTTCAAAAATATCTGTGAAGAATTCTGTCCTGAATTACAGAAACATGTCCTATATCTTGCACTTCAACATATTTCAATATCTTGAGTTTACTTGGCTAGGTACTATCTACATTGAGGCTCCAGCCCTTGGTCTATGATAGACACTATAATAGAGATCCAGCTTCTTAATTCTTAAGAAATTTAGGATTGCACAATATTAGAGTTTACGGCAATACTGTAATCAACTAGAGAGCCCTAAGATAAGATTTCATAATTCTTCTTAAAAATGCAATCTAACAGACAAATCTCCAAGACATAATTTATGATACATTTTCTAAATTCTTCCTGTTGTCTTGTCATTGGAAGTAGGACTGACAGCTTACTCTACTTCACTCCCACACAGTCAGAAATAATACACACACACACACACACACACACACACACACACACCCCTCCCTTCATCAATGCAGTAGTGCTTTCTTTACTGCAATACTACCTAATAATCCATAATCAGTAGTTATACTACCCATGATATTTTGCAGGAGTCTTGTGCCAAATGTGACCAACTACCTGTTTTTAAAATAAAATTTTATTGGAGTAAGGCTATGCTTATTTTTTTTCATATTGTCTGTGGAGGCTTTCATGCTATATAATGTCAGAATTGAGCAGTAGTTATGGCCAAGACAACGTGATTCACAAAATCTAAAATAATTATTAGCTGGTTCTTTACAGATAAAGTTTACTGATTCTTGACCTATAGTCTAAGTGCTATAATGTATCAGGAATTTCTGGTCACTTATAGCTGTCAAAATTGAGTGTTTCTTAATCAAAATGATGCAAACTTATTTCTGTAAATAACTTAGAGTTAATTATAATCTAATTTTGGCAATACGTTACAGTAAATATCCTTTAATACCCAATAGTGTACAGTGTTTGGCCATAGAAATGTCTATCATATTTATTAATATTTCAGTGTGCCAGGTATAAGTAGGCTCTTTGGAGTATATATACATATTTTTTAAAATCTTCATACCACTTATAAACTGTCATCTACAATTTACTGATAAGTAAACAGAGGCCCAAAACGTTTATAAAAATTACCTAGCAACATGCAACTAGTATATGGAACATGTATGTGATTTGATTTCAGATTTTTTTTCTTTCAAAATCCAGGTTCTTTCTAGCACAGAATAAAACTTTTTCTAAAATTATAATTTTTTTTAGCTCTCGGGGAAGCTAACTAGACAAAAAATGCAGGCACCTCACATTCTGGATTGACTTTCTAGTCCAAGACTCCTCTAACATTTAGCTCTAAGTAAATACTATCATATAAACAAGAGAGGCCTAAAGAATACCAGTTAGTGTCATTACAATAACAGCAGAGCCTCTTCAAAAACAATTATTTTACTATCATTGTAGGTGGAAAAGGAGTAATTCCACAGACCATTTATATTTCTCCTTGGAAGTGCTCTCTGCATTAGAAGCCAAGATACAATTGCACATTACAACAAAAGATCTCATCTCTGTCTCCCTGCATTTCAATCCCTGCTCCAAGCAAATAAAATTTAGAAATCTCTTTTGAGGTGTTCACAAATAAAATGCTTGAAACAACTGCCCTGCATTAGAGTTTCACAAACCACTGGGGTGTAATCAGATCTTGTTTGAAAACTACATTCAAGCTCTGTGAACAATATCACTGTGGCCACTGCTCCTCAGAAGACCTGTACTCTAAAATGGAATAAAGGTCTCAAATTGTTTGAGAACACAAATGGATTACTAAAAACAAAAACAAAAACAAAAACAAAAAAAAAACCCTGCTAAGAATAGATTTCTTTTAAAGAAGTATATCTATGTGCCTGATCCAAATAAAAATATAAGGAATTGCCCTTAAAATGACTACTTTTATTCTACAGTTAATTTCCCTAGAAATTATATCATGATAAATTTGAGAGCAAGAGTAGAGAAGAAAAGGGAATTACCATTTTACTACTGTGTAGACCAAATTAGAAAAAAAGTTGGTTAATAACATTCGATCATATTTTTTCTCGGGCATTTAATAGTTATTAATTCCACCAATATTTACTGAGCTTATTGTGTGCTTATCATTGTGTTATACCTGGAGTTTCAAATATTAAGAAGAAAAATATGCTGCCCTCAAGGGCTTATATATAGTAAAGATTTTGTAAATAATAATTACAATGTAGTAGCAGAAATGAAATAAAGGTAAGAAGAAGAGAAAAGAGATAAGAGAAGGGAAAAGAAGGGAAAGGAAGGGAAGGGAAGGGAAGCGAAGGGAAAAGGACCATTTACTAGCACTTATGCTGGAGGGAGACCTTGATAACCTAACTCATCTTCAGTTGGTGAAGTAAGGGAAGCCAAGATTAGTAAAGTTGCTAATTATTCCATAGTTGGAATATGGTACTTCCGATGGGCCTATAGGGTTAGAGTGAAGGCAATTTTCAGAGAGAAAACAAACAAAACGACAATAACGACCGAAAAGAAACGACCACTCACATGGAAAACTGACCTAATCCAAAAGTAGCAAGACACAGGCTTAAGATATATTTATGGTTTATCATAACTAAAACTTAGTTATCAATGAAATATGTCTATTTTTTTTAATCTCATGGCTACAAGCTGAAATTGAAAGATATTTCCTAACACGTAATTAAACCATTTGTTTAATTCCCACTCTCAAGCATAAGTATTTAGAAAGTAAAATGATGACTGTAGCAAAAACCTAATCAGTATAACCTGATTCATTTATCACACTATGGTTTATTAGAAATGCTAAAATACAAGATATAAAATACTCCATATCTTTCATTTTAGGAGCTTTCACTTTATAAATCACATAAAAATATTGGCGGTTGGGTGTGCCTTTTACAAAATGTTACTTTATCTTCCTCACATAAATAACCACTTTCATGAATCTCAATCAGGTTAGAGTTATTGCAGTGATCATCAGATTAAACATACTTTCCTTTGTTCTAAAATGAAAACAGATCTATTTTAGCACAATATATTACACATTCATCTAATGCATTCCAAATTGTTATCAGCAGTTGATAGAGAAAGGAACACTATATTTTTTTAACTATATTGATTCACTAAGAAGACAAACATTGCTGCCAGTGTTTAGTAGTTGTTAACTGCAGGAAAACTTTTAACTCTTGATTTTCAATTTCTTCATCTGTAAATGTAGAAGATAAGAATTCAGGAGCATGTGAGGACTGAGTAAAATAATCTATGCATGATGTAACTAGCAGAACACCCAGCACAAAATAAGAAATCAGTAACAGATATTTTTATATTAGAAAAGATGCTAAAAAATCTATTTCATCCCTCAAATAACTGATCATCTGTTTCCTTAAATTTTTTTATTAAACAATGAAGATGAAGGTATAATGTAATTTTTCTATAAGAAGTCCTAATCCATTAAATATAAAAGGACTTGAGTACAGAGGGAAGTACTACCCAAATGGTACAATAACAATTATATATTTTGCTTTTTTATTCCACAATGATGTTAGTAATTAGCAATCTTGACTAGACAGCCATCTTCAATGTGCAAGATGTGGCCTGCAATGAATTTCAAACATTCATCTTTGATTATTACTATAAAAAAAAAAAGTTAAAAGGTCAAGTTGAAGAAGGTGGTAGAGAACAGATGAGCCGGAGCAAGATAACATCGTTTATTGTTCAGTAGCTAAGATTATAGACTCTGATCTGAACACAAACTCTGGTCTGCCAAATCAAACTGTGTGACCTTGGGCAAAGTACTTTTTCTCTCTGAGCCCCAGTTAAGTGGATATAATAAACAAGGTCATGTGTTTGATATTTGATATTCAGAGCTCTGTCCATGAAAGGTCCTTAATAAATAGTAGTTAAATATATTTTTCAAATGTATTTATTTATGGGGTGATTATAAAGGGTTAATTTCAAGAGAACGATCCATCCTATGAGAAATGTGCACACGCGTGCACACGCATACACACACACACACACACACACACACACACACACACACACACACACTAGCCTGAACCCTTCTTACTCAAATTTTGGTCCCAAGTTTAGCAGCATTAGAAAACCTGGAAGCTTTCTGGGAATGCTGAATCGTAGTCCCCATTCCAATGATATGAATCAGAATCTTAGAAATTTTAGTAAGATCTTCAGATAATTTGGATAAACAACCAAGTTATAGAAGCACTGATGTAGAGATTCATTTAATTGTAATTGTTCCATGCATTATGGCTACAACAGTGTGTGTAAATATACATACATATATACATATACATATACACATACATATGAATAAAACACAGTATACCAATGCACAAATATTTGATTAGTTGAACTGAAATCCTTTATAACCAACAATGATCACTATGAAACTGGTAGAGTTGGTATGCTAAGTAGTTTTTGTTGTTATCTACAGAAGTAACTACTCATTGTCTTGTGGAGATCTGAAAATAAGTGTTTGATGATATTAATTAGAAAATGAAAAGCAAAAATTGAAATGAAATAATTTAGTATTGCCATTCCACAGGGTAAGATTAGTCTGATTATATATTACTTATCTGAGCAGATCAACATTGTCTCAAAATGTTTTTTAAGACAATGTATATTACAATCATATAGGGCCTAGTTCTAAGTGCAAATTCTCAGGCATCAAATTCCCAAATGCAGTTATTCAGAATTTTTAGGAATTGGGGGTACGAGAGATAGGGAATACATACTCATATTTGTTTTTATTTTAAGAGGACACAGAAAAATACTGATGAATGGATCCCACTCTCAGAAATTCTAATTTAATTCATTTGAGTGTTTCTTGGGCATTGGTATTTTTAAAAAGTTCTCCAGGCAATTCTGATGTAAAGCCAAAGCTGAGAACTGTTGTTTCTAATAGAGCTAAGATGCATGGTTAGTATGAAAAATATGTTAATCAAGTTGTTTACTTCTGATTATTAAATATAAAATTTGACACTACATTGGGAAGACAGATTGAGCATAATGACCAGAATACACATGTGGCCTTTTATATCCACACATTCATTAGCCACAATCCTAAAGTTATGATAGTGTTTAAGACTCAAAATACAAAAAATATTTGCTAATTAATTGATTATTTGTCAACTCAATCCTCATTTAAACATTTGCCCTCCTTACTACTGACATCTCTTCCCATTTTGACATTAAAAAATATTTATCAGGTGTTTAAAATAGAAGTGAACTGGATAGAATGATGGAGATTTACATTTCTGCAAGTGATCCAGTATTTCATAAAAGTGATGTTGAAGAATCACATGCGAAGCCATTGACAGATGACTTTCTGACAAAAGTATACCAGTTAGCAAGAAGAGAATTTCAGGAAACTGATGTGGGGCATCAAAAGAAGAGAGTTCAAAGAATAACTTGTATATCAAAAGAAATAGAAGAGGCCCTTGAGAAAACTGCTGATGTACTGAAAGATCCTATTAAAAGGATCCTTTTATGAAAAAGATTCAAAAGTCATTTTTAGAGTGAGGGGTTATGTTAACTTTGAACTTAGAAAAATACACTGAAAAAATGGAATTTCTTTTTGCCCATTTCTAATAATGATACATAGTTGTAACTATAACTTAAAGTTTATAGAAGGTTAAATAAATTATTTTCATAATATTTAGTTTCATCTTTTCTAAGAGTAATTTCAACAAGCACCCTATTCAATATATAGTCTAAAATGTGATGCTGCATTTTACTAGATCAACTATTCTCCAACAATAGAAATGTTACTATATATTTTCCTCTCTTCCATAGCACCTATAACAACACAAGATTTCAAAAGTGCATCTAGTTCAGAATCATGGCCAGTACAAAGCTACTAGAAAATGTATTATCTGCCAGAAAAGGATCTTAATTGCCACCACCCTGCATGACTCATCTATTCAGGAAAATAACAAAGTTGGAAAGCTACACAGCACAGATGTATTTTGTAACATTATTTAAAAAAAAAAAAAGAGGGTTTTTTTTGGTAATAATCTTAAATATTTTTTACTTTTCCTCAAAAATTTAACTTCTGGTAAAATAAAATAATCTAAAATATGTTGCTTCATTTATTGAAGCATTGCTAATTCTGGTAAAAATAGGAAATCAACAAAAATGCACAATATTCAAAATGTTTAAGTAAACACATTCAGTTAATGGAATATTATGAATCTGTAAAAATAATGTTATGATGAGTTTTCAAACATAATAAAATGCTTATGTTTTAATGATAGGTGATATAAAGAGTATATATTATTTATTTAGTATATAAGTTTAGTTACATTGTAAAAACATATATATATATAACAAAAACTGCAACAATGTGATCAAAATGTTAAAGTAGGATAGGGTTATAAAAGGTATTTTTTCCTCCATTTAAATTTTTCTTCTTTACTTTTCAAATTTTCAAGTATATTCCATGAAAAGCTTCAATTATTAGAAAAATAAAATAAAAGGCTTTCAAGTTTAAGTTCAAACTAAAGTCAAGACACCTGTTCTCAATCTTGCAAGTCAAACTGATTCAAGATCCCTTGTTTCTTGATATGTCACAGTGGAAAATGATTGCAATTCAAGAAATTCAGGTTCAAGAAATCATATGTTCTAGTATTGATATGCAATAAATTCATGATCGAATTTGCTTTTAATGAGGATTTTAACTTGTTATAACTAAATGAGTGTATTTTCACAGAATGGGGAAATTTTATAATTATGAAAATGTTTTTAGTATGACACTAGAAAAGTTAACAAAAAAGAGAAATCAAATCACCAGTCACCAAATCATCCCTGTTAGATAAGTGCTAAGTAGCAAAAGCATGGACTCAGATTTTTCCTAGCAAAGTCAGTTTCCATTACTTTTCAATCTGAATTAACATATGAATTAGAAACTATTTGCCCATCCTTGACACTGTATGGATCTATGGAAGGGGCATATATTTAAAACAATAACATATCATAGACTTATTATGCAAGTTAGCATGGGGGTAGAGAGGATGTGTTACAGACACAAGAATTTACAAGGTGCAATATGGCAAGCAAATTAAGTAGCACACTGAGAAAAAGAAGGTTTAACATCTATCTTCTTACGCTTTGTAACTACCTGATACAATACTTAAATCACAGTACTAAGCCAGTAGCAGATGGCTAATAATTCACTGTGTAACAGCAGGTAATACAATTGAAAGATGTCTTTGGAGGTTGGAGAACTCTGGAATACAGGAAAGGGCTGATACCATTCTCCTTGACATCTCTGTTAGAAATAACCCAGCACTGGGATTAAATGTAATCAAAACAGAATCTGCATGTGGAAGGAAAGCCTCCATATTTTTGTTAGAGTTTGGACTGGTAGATATTTCACAGGGCATTTAACAACAAGCACTAATAAATTATTTGTTGAAAGCTACTATAAATTTCACAAAGTAACATATGCAGTTCCAAGAATCAACCAATTTCCCATGAATCCTCATGATAATTTTTGTGTTAGAAGAGAGAGTACAGAAAGTGTAACAAAAAAGGTCAATTGGGAAAAATATGGGTTCCCACTAGTTTACAAATTGAGTCTTCCAGAAAGCAATCAGCATGACATCCTCCTCATTTCCTTGCCTCATATTTCATGTGTTATCTCCTGGAGCTGGGACTGAGCTTGTGATTTTAAATTTTACAAATGGAACATAATTGTAAAGCATTGACATAAATATATAATTACTGAGTATCAATGCAAACAATTCACTCAAGCAAAGAAAAGTTACCTAATTCATCTATCAAACAATTTTTTTTTTGGTAGGGAGAGTGGGAGGGAGTAGGAGAGAGGAAGTAAGAGAAAGAGGCAGAAAATTTGTTTTGAAGAAAGAAAATATAATTATATCATTTCTATAAATCATGTTTTTCTTCCAAGTTCTTTTCTCATCTGTTTTATTCAACTATGACCCACAATCCTAATAAGTATAAAAAAAATAAGGGATATAATTTCTAGATATGATACTAAAACAATAAGGTATCTATTCGGAAAATAAAAATAAGCTTGAATGTTTTTAACTTACTACACACAAAAAAATACATAAAAATAGAGTAATGTTTGCAAGGTCAAATAAGATGTCCTCCTCTTGTGTACTCTAAGAACAACAATAATTTGGCATCCACCCACAGACAAAAGTGCTTTCTTGGAAGATTTTGGATCCAACTAAGAGATTGGAAAACACCAGTACAGTCCAAGGTCAAAAAGAGCAATATTGAGAAGACAGGCTTGCATCCAGTTGGCTTAATTGCTGATCATGGTCCCAGCTATATGCCTAGAAACAACTCTGTATCCCTGAGCACTCAGCTACAGTGCTGTTTGGCTTGGTTCTTTTGCCAGTACCATATACCAAGGAACTGGGAAAAGTCACATCTACCCATGTACATATTGGGTAATAGGCATTCAAAACTTAATCCCAGCTAAAGACCTTGAAGTGGCCTGTGACCCAGCTTCAGTTCCTATTGACTAAAGTCCAATCAGATTATAGATTCTGAAAGAGTCTTGTAGCCTGTCCCATCTGCAGTCTGTGAATAGCCATTTGGCACAAGGACTTGGCAGGAGACACTCCTGGCCACAACCCCGGAGATCTTGAAAAGTCCCTGTATTCAGCTCTAGTTCCCTGACAGCCAAAGTCTGCCAACTCATGGACCTAGCAGGAGACAATCCTTTCTGCAATCCCAAGATCCTGAAGGCCCTTATAGTCAGTTCAAGCCCTTCCCAGCCATGGTTTGCAAGCAGTCCTGCTGTCACAGGAACCCTAGGGGAACACTCATGTCTTCAGTTCAAAAAATCCAGAAAGGGCCCTACACTCAGCTACAGCCCCTCCAGCCACAATCAGGGAGCAGTCCAGCTCACCCAGAAACCTGGTGGCACACTCATCTTTGCCTCCATAGTCAGATCTAGAGACCAAAATCTTAACTGTGGAAACTGTTAAAAATCCCTGGGTCTCAGTCCCAGTCTCTCTTATACATGCCCTAGGACTGCTACTGCCTACCCAGGGACTCACTCATCCAGTGACTAGTCAGGAACCCTCCTAGGGGTCTACCAGAAGCCACATCCCTCCACATACCTAGTAATAGGCACGCTGATTGAGTGCCCAGTGGTGGACTCTGAAATGGTTCTTTGTCCTAGTGCCACCCCATTGAACAAGCTACTGGAGGCAGTTTCAATGATCCAGGTACCTGATGGAATCCACATCTGCCTAAGCCCCAGTAACAAGCACACCAACTGTGGACCCCACTGCAGACCCAGCAACAGCCTTGAATCTGGCTCCAACCAGCATGACTGAAAATTTTGGGGTAATTCCATCAGCCCTTTTACCTGCTAACACCAGTCTATAAAGACTGAAAAAGGTGTTTGCTCATTTACATGCATATACACTTATGCAAGTCTACATGGATCACAAAGAAATAGGCAGGGAATTAACAAAGCTCCAATAACTGACCCCAAGTAAGTGGATCTATAATTTATGTGACAAAGAATGCGAAATAAGCATCTTAAAGAAACTAAGTGAAATGCAAGAGAACACAGACAACAAAACCAGAAAAATGAAGCATGAACAAAATAAGTTTAAATAAATAGAAACCATGAAAAAGAACAAAACAGAAATCCTGGAGCTGAAGAATGAGAGGACTGAAACATTCAATAGAGAGCTCCTACAACAGCATTGATTATTTCATATTAGCCAGTTAGGGAAACAAAAAAGAAAAAAAAGAAAGAAAGAAAAAGAAAAAGAAAGAAAGAGAAAGAAAAAAAGAAAAGAAAAGAAATTCTACATGAATTATGGGATACCATCAAACAAATGAACATTTGTATCGTGGGAGTCCCAAAAGGAGACTAGAGAGGGAAAGAAAATAAGAGCTGAAAACTTCTCAACTCTTGAAAGAGGGACGTACATCAGGTGCAGGATATTCAAAGAACCTAAATAAGATAAATTGAAATAATATTACTTCAAGACACATTATAATTAAAATATTAAAAGGCAAACACAAAGAAAGAATTTTTAAAGCAGCAAGAGAAAAATGACTCATCACATACAAGGGAACCCCCATAAGGCTATAAGCAGATGTCTCTGCCGAAAGCGTATAGGCCAGGTGGGAATGAAATGATATAATCCAAAGGGCTAAAAGGAAACACTGCCAACTAAGAACATTAGTGGTAAATTTTCCTTCAGAAATAAAGGCGAGATGAAGACCTTTCAAGACAAACAAGAACTAAGAGAGCTCATTATCACTAGACCTGTTTAATAAGAAATGATAAAAAAGGTTTTTCTAGTTGAAATAAAAAGACACTAAGTAACATGAAAAGGTAAGGATATAAAACTCAACAGTGAAGGTAAATACACAGTCAATTTCAGAATACACTAATATTGTAATAGTGGTATAGAAATCACTTTTATCTCTAGCATGAATATCAAAAATATTAATGTTTAAAATAACTATAGCTGTAATAATTTGCTCATGAATGCACAATATACAAAGATGTAAAGTATGAAATCAATAGCAAAAATTGTGGGAGAATAAATAAGTGCAGTTTTTTAATGTGATCTAAGGTAAGTTCTGATCAACTTAAAATAGACTTATAAGATGTTTTATGTAAGCCTCATGATGACCCAAAAGAGAAAAATCTATGGTAGATTAAATTTTCATAGGATTTAAACTATGTAAGAAAGTTTTAATATTTTAATTTTGGAGGAAGAAAGTGGTTGATTAATATTTTAACAGAACCCTCTGAGAAGAAGGCATTTGAGCTAAAATCTAAATAACGCAAAAGAGGCAGCCATGCAAAGGTCTGAGAGAAATGTTTTAGGCAGGAGGAAAAAAATACAAAAGCTTGAGGTTGAACCAAGCTTGACATCTTAAAAGGAAGAAGATAAGAAGGTCCATCTAACTAGACTGTATAGGATCTAAGAGGTGTTCAAGGAAAAGATTATAAAGCACTTTGAAGAGTTCAAATATTATTCTATTTCAATAGGAAGCCAAAAGAGGGTTACAAGAAGGTTGTAAAATAATCTGATTTAGTATCTAAGAAAAGCAGAGGAGAAAATATAGGATAATAGGAGACTATTTCATAAATCCAGGTAAGATATGATGATAGTCAGAATGACTATGGTAGTGGTAAAGTTGAAAGGGTAAGTTTTGGAAACAAAACCAATAAGACTTGCTTCTGCATCTGATGTGAAAAGTAAAACAAAATAATTGAGAAAAAAAATGTAATTAAGTAGAGAAGTGGAAGAGTAGAAAGGTAAGTAGAATGTCTAAATGTGGAATTTTAGAATTATGTATCTGTTACATGAAACTAAAAATTGATGAGGGTGATTGGTCTTCATGAAAATAAAGGTCATTGAAGTTTAGGAGGTCACACTGGTGGTTTCTGAGAAGAAATATGTTGACCCTGAGAAAGAAGGAGAGCTCCGAGTGGCTAACTGGGCTCAAATTAAAAAGAAAAGAAAAGGAAACAGCCTAGTAGCCATTTCTACACATGGACTTCTCGCACAAACTGTATTTCAAGGAGAAGCCTGCAGTGAACTGCTGTCTCTGAGACTTTCTTCATCCAGTAGGAACTATGCAGCTATTTCCTCATCAGCATCTTCACTGACCAATCAGAATGACTTCATTCTGATCAATTGGAACAGTGCTTTATGGATCGATCAAACTGCAAGGACTTGGAGTCCTCGTGTGCATGAGGACAGACCAATTAGGGACCAGGAGCGAGAACTTCTATCTATATAAGTCAGCACTCATCTGGCTAAAGAGCACACTTTCCATTTTCCCTTGAGACTAAAGCTTCCATTTCTTCAGCTGAAGCTGAAACACTGAAAATGAAACACTAAAGGTGTCTGGCAGGAACAGAGCAGAACAGATCAGGGCAGGGCAGAGTGGATCAGACTATAGCAGAATGGAGCAGAGCTATCTAGCCAGAGAGGGACCTCATCCTGAGGCTGCCTCACAGCCATGCTGCTTCATAATTGAGCTGTAAGACTATTAAGTGTTCCACAGCCATGCTGTATCACAATCAAGCTCTTTGCACTCCATAGTTTCCTTCTTCACCACACCCCTAGCTGGAGATTCCTGTTGACATTGAATTAGTGCCGACTACCATTGGTTGACAGGTATCACACAGAATAATAGTTAGGCTTGGCACCTCTGGGAGCTTGATAGATAACAATGAAGAGAGCAGCATTAGGGATGGTTAATAGGTGATAAAAGTATCAGATGAGCAAAACTTTTTAGATAAGGTTGGAAATTTAATGAACTGTGTATAGAAATGGGGAGAGAGTTTTATTTGCATTCTCACACAGAGATACAAAGAGTTGGGAAATGAGAAATCTTAGTGTGAGAAAGCACACATAAAGTAAATCAGGCCAGAGGGAAAATCACATTGTCAGGTTGAGAATATAATGACATTTGTTTACATTGAATCCATTTGTGTATGTTTTTGCCATGACACATAGTGCCAAGCAGTAACAAAATTTAGAGTGAAAACAACAGGACATGAGTTTGGTGGGGAACTTTGGAGCAAGTGAGAATGTGAACACACAAACAGAAGGATGACCCTAGAGATTTATATCTTGCAAAGTGGCTAATGGCAACAGGGGTGCTAAGAATAGTAAGTTTATTTGGCTATGCTTTTTCCCAGAAAATTTAAAGTCAGTTCTTAATGAGATGATAGTGTTTGTGCAAGAATGAGAGAAGTTGTGAAAGTTCTCAAGAGTTTGGTTTCACTGCAACTATCCAAAAAACAGGAGCATACATAGAGAAAATGAAACTTAACTTGGGAGTGAGGAGCAGTGATTGGATGGGAAGGTTGTCCTTGAGAGATGAATTCTGAGACACAATGGATAGTATGGGGCAGCCACAGCCAGTAGAGGAGAGTTGTTTGGAACATGAATAAGGAAATAGAGCATAAGGACAGTGAGAAAGAGACTATCTAAGGGTAACAAATTTGTTATTATAGAGAGAAGAAATCAAAGGAGGGAATGAAAGATCAAGTTCATTTTAGGAAAGAGAGGAGTTGGCAAGGCAATTCAGAAAAAAAAAAAAGAGGTATATAGACAAAGAAATGGCTGTGAAAACAAAGGGTTCAGAATCACATTCAAATAGCAGAACATGCTATCTCATCAAGATCCTAATAGTTTAGTGTCATTAACTATTCCATTTAAAGGAGGGTCATAGATGCCTTATAAAAGTTCCAAAGGGCCAATACCTGGAATAACATATTCTAGCTCTGTTCCAGAGAAAGATGGAAGATGCTTGGTATGGCTGTTGAACCATTCTGCATCCCTTACTCTTACTCTGTCATAAAAAATGAGTCAAGTGGCATTCATGTTCAACATAAGACAAAAAGAGAAGAAATCTCAGGCTATATTATACGGAAATAAATAAGACCCCCATCATGTAAAGGATCTAGGGTGAGACGCAAGACTTAGTAATTTTCAAGTGTTCATGGTTTTTAAAATTCTAATATGCAGGCAGAGTTAAGAACCACTGATATAAATTGAAAGAGAAATATTTCCAATACTTCCTTACAAAATCATAACAGTACCATCAGGGAAACTTAGAAGCTATGACTGGAGGAGAAAATTACAAATATTTCCCACTTATAAATATCTATGCAAAAATTCCAAACAAAATATTAACAAACCAATTTTAGTAGCATATTAAAAGAATAGTAGAATGTAACCAATAGTAGAATGTAACCAATAGTAGAATGTAACCAATAGAAATCACATTTCTAAATTTTATTAGAAATGTGATTATTACTCCTTAAAAATAGTAGGAGGAAAAGTGTATGGAAAGTTGTAATATTATTTAATTTTTTAAAAATAATGTAAAAAACTGATTTATTCTGCACTTTGAGAAAACACACCACATACCCCTCTTCCACACATATCCTGTTTACTGGTAAAATCCTAAAATCCTTGCAGTCAACTTTAAGATACAGATATATGCTTTTTCTGAAATTGCTTGCCAATGCCAATTAGACTAGAGAAAGATAGAAGGCATCTAATGTGTAATACATGGAAACCATAGCAAAAGTGGAAAATGCAGGAGAGACTAGTAAAAAAAAAGTATCAGAACTATTAAAGAATTTCAAAATAGTGACAAAGTTAAAACAAATATACAAAATACCTTACCTGTATACTACAGAAATAATAGCAGTTTAGAAAATGCACTTTAAATATATCTCATTCATAATAGAAACAGCAAAATAATTTTAAAAATAACTTTACTAAAAATATGTAAGACTCATATGAATAAAGTTACAAAACTGCCAAAGCAAGAACAAGGTTAAAATACTTGAAGAAAGCTATTGTTCTTGAACACAAAGATTCAATGTTGTATGACAGTTATCCTTAAACCAGTCAATAAATTTAGTGCATACTTAATGACAATTTTAATGTGAGCATGTATATGGGTCTGCCTCTCTCTATCTCTGAGCTTAAGTTTGAAATGTGTCAATATCTTAAAATTTATCTAACAAAGAAAAATTTAAGAAGAATCAGCCAGGTAAATTTCACATACACACACACACATACACACACAAATGATGAAAGAGGATTGGTCCTAAATAACATTAAAACATATAATTAAACAACCAAAATTACAACAAGATGATGTAGGTGTACGACTAGAATAAATCACTTGAAAGTAATTTTTAAAAATCTAAATATAACCAGGATACATTGACAATTAAAATATGAGAAAGCAGTATTTCAAACAGACAAGGGAAAGATGGATTATTCATTAAATATCACTGGGATAACTTCCAGTCATTAGGTAATAAACAAGCCAGTGCTCACTCATTTCACCAAAATAATTTCTAGACAGATCAAAGATGTAAACATAAATATATAAATATGTGTGTAAATATAAATATATATAAATTATATATGCATATAAATTATATATAAGTAATTGAAAAATTATATATATATATATATAATTAGAAAAGTAGTTTCTTTTGTTGTACAGAGCTTTTTAATTTGACATAGTCCCATTCATTTAGTTTTGCTTTTACTTCCCTTGTCTTTGAGGTCAAATTCATGAAATCCTCTAAATCCAAGATCCATGAATTTAGTACCTATGTTTTTGTCTATGAAATTTATTGTTTAAGATCATATATTCAAGTCTGATTCATTCTGAGTTAATTTTGGTGTATGATGGCAGATAGCAGTCTAGTTTTGTTCTTTTGCATGTGGTTTTCCAATTTCCAGTACTATTTATTGAAGAGGCTCTCCTATCTCCATTGTATGTTTTTGGCTCATTTGTCAAAAATTATCTTCCCATATATACAGGGATATTACTGCATTGTTTATAAAAGCCAAAAGTGAGAGATTTTGGCTACTTTGACTCATTCATACAATGAAACATTACATTTAAAAACAAATAAACCTTTATGAATGGAAAGATGTCAATGGCATGTCTGTTGGTTTGAAATGTATTTTGCAGAACAGGACCCACAGTGTGATCTGGTTTATGTTATAAGTAATATTTACATGTGTTCTCCTTAATATATAGCCACTTTAAACTTCAGTATGGTTAGGATCTTTTTTTTTCCTATAAAAGGCATGTATTGCTTTTTAAAATTAGCTAGCTATATAAAGAGTTAAAAATGTTTTTCTTAACACAGTCTCCAAAATATAGTTAAATGAACTACCATTGTCAAAGTATTACATATACTAATACACATTACCTGTTTATATTGTAGTAAACATATGTTGTGCAGTTCAGAAGACATCTCTAGGGACTCCAATATCTTACGTCAAATTGTAAGAACATTAATTTTTGTTTTATAAATCACCGGCAATAGTGATAAACTGGAATACTGGGCAAGATGTAAATGGACGTATTGAAAAAATTTTTTTGAATGAAATTCTGATATTTTCTCTATCTTAACCTCTTTTATTTTTGTTTCCTTCTTTATCCTTTCAAATACTTACTGCATACCTACTATAAAGGTAGAGCTGTATGAAAAAACTGAGACTTGTTTTTGATCTATAAAACTATGAATTTCCTCTAATTTGATCTCACACATTTTAGGCAATCATGTTATTTAATCTGCACTATATTTTCATATCGTGAATATTATTAACCCCAATTTTTACACACACATACCCACACACAGACACACATACCACTGAGCAAGTTATTTAAATTTCAAAGAATTCATTCATTCATTCATTCATTCATTAAAATACAGAATTTATTTCACATCTATATTTTTGGATCCCCACAATTTCCATTTTTCTGACTGCCACTACTACTATGATCTATCATTACATTTCACACATACTTAAAACCAAGCAAAGGGTGAAATTCCATCTTTAAAAACTAAACAGACCTTTCAGACAACACATTTTGGCAATGGAACCTGGACAACATTTATCACACACAGTAGGAAAGTTCTCATTCTGTATTTTGAAAAAAATAGCCATATACCAACTGTTATAGAAATGAAATAAGACAAAACATTTTAACAAACTATTTAAAACATTTTCTTTAAAAGATTTCCTCCATTGCCAGAGAGCTTGAATAGCATCCTGGTCAGTCATCCAGAGCAATTCTTCACATAATTGATAAAATTGGCTTCTACTTTAGAAAGAGAGCTATCTTTTTTATATATATTTGCTTGGATTTTTGCTTTTATATCTTCTACAGAACTGGATTCCTGCAGTATCTTAGGAGTTTTTTTCTGTTTCTTGTCTGTTTTTTGTGTTGTTGTTTGTTTGTTTTTAAGGATTCTTGATCTTTTGATCTTAGTATTAATAATTTTGTGCTCTGGTTTGATTTTTGTCCATTTTGGCTGGAGAATTGATATAGATTTCTTTACTGTAGCTTTTTCTTCAGCTTCCTCATCATCAAAATCATCATTATCTTCATGATCATGATCTTTATCAGTGGCAAGTTTTATTTTTTTCTGTGGAATGTTTCTGCCACTTCCAGGAGCAGATCACTTTCCAGATATATTTAGGAGTTTCACTTCCCCTTTGTCTTCATCTTCTGACTCTGCCTCTTCCTTCGCAGATACAAAGTATTGTCAACTAATATGCACAGGCTCTAAAATACACTAACTCTGAGACTACAGGTGGTATTATTATTTCAAAGCCCTCAAGGGGAACCACTGGCTGTAGAGATATTTTTAAAGTTGCCAATGTTACCTTAACTTGACTTCCTTCATAATGCATCGTCTCTGCTTCAACTACGTACAATTCATTCTTTGCTTCAGCTTGTAAAGGGCTATTCTTAAAGATATTTGAGGCTTACTTTCAATATTATCTACTTTACAGTGATAATTTTTGTTGACTTATGGTTTATAATAGTTCTGGAGGTTGGAAGTCCATGATCAGGGTGCCAGTATGCTCAGGTGAGGGCTCCCTTCCAGGTTGCAGTCTTCTTGTTGTATCTTCATATTGTCGAAGGGGTTTAAACCTCAAAAACTGTAAATAGCTTTCAAAAGTGTACACAACTAGATAGTACTGGAGTCCAAACTAGAACTGGAAGCTTGTTTGACACCAAATTACAAATGTACCTTCTTTCGTGCTGGGTATTTATTTCATAAGAGGGTTGGATTTCTTTTTATTATTGCAGAATATCACAATGTCACATTTTTACCATCCACTCATTCTGTGTTCATTCACCATTTATCAAATGTTTTCTGGTGCTACACTAGTAAATGTTTAATAATCTATTGTCTGGGGGGAAAGCCCTTTCCCATGCCTAATTTTATGGCTTAAATACTCCCACCACGCCTGATTGTAAGCTACCAAGTTGACCCAAAACAGCCTGTAGAGTTCCTGAGAATCTGAAAATTGGCTCTCACAGACCAGCATGAGTCACACGCAGCACACTGTGGACTACTTTCCATATACCAGGCAATTTGTTAGGCATTAGAGGAAAGTAGAAATAATGATATTTCTGCTTTTGAATAATCCAGAGTCTAGTAAAGGAAAATAATGACCAATAACATAAATTATCATAACTTTTGGGAATATTGGATAATTTTAATATCTATTATCGTTATCATCTTTTAGATGACTATTTATAATATTGTTCTCAGTTGAAGGTTACTTTAACCCCCCTCAAAACCATAATAAAAGTAATTAAAATTTGTCCAAGAGGTTAGTCATAAAAAAATTGTAAATCAAAACTACTTTAAAACCTTTTATTCTTCAAATTTCCTATGTACAAAAATTTCTTAATGTTAGTTCATCTTTTATATTCTCTCTAATGTGACTTTTAATAGCTCTATAAAATTAGAACAGACTTAAATGGTAGTAACTAACTGTGTTGCATGTGATAATTACTATAATCATGTCATCATCATTCTCCAAATTGATGTATTTTCCCTACAACACATCAAGAAAATTATTTACTTGTAAGATGATGAATGACTTACAACAACAATTCAGACAGGTATTACAATGATAAGTAATAAGGTAAACACAATTCTTCCTTGAAATAGAAACATAACTGGTTCTATATGTTGGCATGTGTAGATTTTACATTTTAAAAATACACATTAAATTTTGCAGACATTAAGGGCTCTGATTAGGAAAAGCCTAATGTTGACAAACGAAGATGCCTTAGTCATGTTTTCTCTATGAAACACACAGTGGTCTTTATAATATTAAAAAAAAAATGGCCACTGTTATAGAAGAAAGCCAGTTTCACTTATCAAAAATGTTGACTTAAAGGCAGCCTTAATGAAAAATTACTAAATAATTTTTAATATGAAATGAATTGCTTTCTTATGTAGATAGTAAGTAGAAAAGAGTAAAGTATTTTATAAAATATTTTTGTGAAAATTGCTATTCATTATTAGAGTGTTATAAACCCAATACTGCACCTGATGATCTATAATGTGAAAGAGACAAAGTTTCTGCAGATAAGTGTAACTCCTTTTTTGACATAACCCTATCTTTCCCACCCACAATACCAAAGTACAACATATTTATTATCAGGCTTCTAGAACCTTATATGTAATTAAACTTAAACCAATTACCATAGGCTTACAATTAGTCTTACAATTAGTCTTACACATACATGTGTGCGTTACTAGTTTTTAAAAATTATACAAATGCTTTTTGCATATATATTTACTTGAATATATTGTAATTAGAATAGCTTTTTATAGATACTGTTTTTATCTCTAGGTATAGTTACTAGAAGTCCAACTGTCATACTGAGATCTATGAAATTTTTTATGCTATAAATTAATCTGAATTTTAAAATGGCAATCATTAAAGATGGTTCATAAGACACTTATGGCCAGAAAGTAAATGTAAGTTTGATGCGTTTTCAACAGAAATGTCTTGAGCTAATTACTATGTTTTAAATAAGGCTAAGTAGATGTTTAGATACAAGAAATGTTTAAAAGATGGCCTTGTCCTGAACAGAGTCTTATGGAAGACAAAAACATAAACAAGTATAAGAGAATGTATAAGAGAATGCAATGACCAATTTGTTACATGTACAAAGTTAATGATAAAAACATAGGGGAGGGAGTAGGTAATAAAAGGCATAACTTTCGAAACTTGAAACACAGTAAGATAATTCTACCAGGTAAGTGCAGAAGGGTTATTCAACAGAGAAAGAAAAAGCTAGCAAAGTTTCTCCCTACTATTAAAAGTTTTGATTTTCAGTTTGTGGATACAACAGGTCTGTAATTGAGCATCTCTCCAATGATTTATATTCTTACAATCCTTATTCAATCCACTTCATGTGGGCTGAATTTTTTGGTATAATCTCCTCAATGGTATTAAGACAAGATTTTTTCCTACTAGCAAACTGTCAACTTATTTACTTTCACACATATGCATAAGACCATGTTCCATAGCAAAAATACATTAATTCTGGCTATACCAACCATTGGTGTTAAGAATCATGAACAACCATCAGATTTTAGCTTAGTCTGCTTTTTATGTTTGCTTAATTTGAATTTAATTTTGAAGGTTTTTTTTATCATATTGTTATTCTCATGATATCTAATAACTTCAAAAGCAGTAAGAACATTTTAAGAATATCTATGAAGAGTATAATTTTTATAGAAATCATAGTTGAGAAAATTAAATTTGAAAGTAGTGAAAGTGACAAATATTTTACATATATATAGCAAATAAATCATTTGTGAGTAGCAGTAATTCAGAAGGTCTGGTGGTGATTCATATATAGGCTAACCATATGTCCCAGTTTGCTTGGGACAGTCTCAATTTACATCTGTTATCCCAATGTCTTTCTGGTTTGTTGTTTGTCACAGAATTTTTATTTTTTAACAATGCTATTTTTAATGGTTGCATTTAAACAACATGGTATGAGTTTGAGAGCTCTTCACTTTGTACTATGAATTTCTGCCACGATCTGTCTTAGTATATGTGAAACATATGTTCATGGAACAGAATTCTCTCTTTCACTGTTAGTTAAATTTAAAGACAAACAATAATACCTTACTTCTTTCTCCAACCCTTTTCAAATGCAATATAACTAAGTTAACTCTTTTAACAGATAGCACACAGAAGTCTTGCTGATAAACTAAAGAACATTGAGAAACCCTTGAGGTTTCTTTCAAAGATAGGTGAAGGATTAGCGCCTCATCCCCTGCTGACCCATTTAGTGTACTATCCAACAATCTACTTTCATCATGGCCATGGCCAAGTCCATGATCTTGAGAGGCCCAAACCACAAAATATTAGTCAGCAAGACAGTGGAAAATGTAGGAAATATTGGAAGAGTATATGTGAAATTTAAGTGGGAAATAGAGGCCAAGAAGCCCTGCCTTATCAAGTGATGGAGTAGTCAGATGTCTGTTGTTACAATGGTTGTTGCATTGTTTTATGGTGTAAAATTGCAACTCATATTATTTTTATTATCCAATAAACTATTCAAGAACAGTAATTTTAAAAAGTACATGTTTAATAAAAAATCAGTGATTGGATTTCTGTTTCTCAAGATAAGGGGATGTAATGTTCACAAAATATATGTTGTTATTTACCATCCACCTTGGGAACTACAGCAATATCACTGGTAATAGTAAAACTGAAGAACACAAGTCTACTTAACAAAACATCTCCATGGGCTTCAAGTATTATTGTTAATTTAAGAGGACTATACATGAAGACCAGAATTTAATGCATGCAACAACAGAAGATGCATTTGTATAACATTCTGTCAAACTTGATTTTTTTATTTAGATTGAATTACTATCCTGCTAAGTTAATCCTGCTCAGTTGATTTCAAGTTTTCATGTGAAAGGATAAAATGTAGAGTAATAGCCATTAATTTATTGGTTTGAATAGCAGAAGAAATTTACAAACAGCTAAATGAGTCCAGTTTTATATTGTTATGATTAGACTCATTAAAGTTAATTCCTAAAATAGTTCCTTATTTTTTCCTTCAATTCATGGAATCAAAATAGAGCTTTAAAAGTTTATTGTGTCTGTATAAGTTATGCTCTTCCAGAGAAACAAAACCAAAAGGATATGTGTATGTATGTGTGTGTGTGTGTGTGTACACACACACATATGTATGTGTATATATACATATATATGTATATACATATATGTACACACACACACATATATAGATAGATAGAAAGAGAAAGAGAGAGAGAGAGAGAGAGAGAGAGAGAGAGAGAGAGAGAGAGAGAGAGACACTTATGTAAAGAAATTGGCTTACATGATTATGTAAGTCACAACCTACCTGGTAAGCTGACAGGCTGGGGATCAAGGAAGAACTGCAGTTCTAGTACAAAGGCAATCTGTTGGTGGAATTTCTTTTTTCTTGGAGGAAGCTAGAATTTATTCTATTAAGGCCTTCAGCTGACTGAATAAGACCCATTCAAATTATGGAGGATAATCTGCTTTACTAAAAGTCCACTGATTTAAATGTAAATCTCATAAAAAAAAAAAAGAACTTTCACAGAAACATCTGGAATAATGTTTCATCAAATATATGAATACTGTAGTCCTGAAAATTTAATACTAAAATTAATTATCACAATGTCTAAGGTAAACCATTTTCTAATCTTGTGAATGTTATTATTTACTATTAAAATAATGAACATTGAAGATAATACTATAAATATAAATTTTTCTAAAGGAAAAATATTGTTACTAAATTAGTAATTCTATGGAACAGGATGTTACTTGTAATTGGTCATAGTAAATATATCATTCATATTTGTGCTTAAATTACATGCAATATTTTACCAAGTGATGGGACAGCCACGGCTGTTAAAAACTCAACTACACAATTTATGTTAAAGAACTTAAATACAAAAGTTTGAATTAAACTTGGAAGTAGTTGTTTGGCCTTGCTTCTTGGAGTTTAAACTTCAATCAGATTTTAAAAATGTTTACTGTTAAAGAGTTACTTTGTAAATCATCCAAAATGTCTTATGATGATACCAATTTCTAATTTGGGAAAGGAGACACATTGTTTTTCTCTGTACTTTGCTTTCAGTTTGGAATTATTTGGAGACATTGAATAAAATCATCCAACAAATAAAAAATAGCATTTTGATGCTTTTAATGAATTTCAGTTATTTAAAATAAAGCTTGAAAACAGGAAATATTGAAATATATATATATATATAAACAAGAAAGGAACTGCATAAAGTAAACATAAAAAGCATAAAAAATATAAGATTTAATTTTAAAATTCTTCAATTGTACTTTGAAATATGGAAAAAAAATTTGATAGAGTGAGTCTACTTTTCTGCAGGGAGAATCTCTTTTTAAGTTGCAAAAGTTATGGTATATACCAGACTAAAATAAAAAATGAGAACTCCAATGATTTGCAATATCATATTTAGAAAAAAATAATTATTAATACAGAAAATTTGTCTTATAAATATCTTTTCTGAAAAGGTTGGAAGAGAGGCAAAACAAAAACAAAATCTAATGAAAAATATTGGGTTGAAATATTTTTATATTTTAAAGTGGAAAAAATTGTATTATTTTCTATTTAATAGAATTTTCACTGAGATTAAGAGGGAATTTAACATATGTAAAAACAGTATTTCTTAATTAAAAATATTATGATCTACAAGAGTCAATTAACGGTGTCAATAATTTCAAATTTATTAACCATAAAATACAACTTTGAAGATTACATATTTTTAAGATTTCATATTTAAAAAAAATTAAATAAGATCATATTGTGAATGAATATACATTTTTTCAGAAATAAATATACCATAAATATTGTGTAAAACTGATAATATATAAATTTGATTAAAATATGAAAATGTGTATCAAGTATAATTAAATTGCTTATACTATACTTTTACTGTCCAGACCATCCATATAATCAATATAAAGTAGATTTTGCTTTTATAAAATGGATATGCTATTTTTATTTTTTAAAAAAAATTTATTTCTGAATAATAGTTTTTGAATAAAATTATCATATAAAGGCAAAGACAATCTAATATATTAGTCAATAAAGAAATATTCTAAAAATTACACAATTTAAATATCTTGATACCTTTTTAATTTTTTTAAATGACTCTACTTAATTGCTAAATGATGTGACCACATGTTACATGACAAACTTTACCTCTAAACTAAAAATCATAAGTGACAGGTTATGCTGTGACAAAATAAATTTTTTTAAATGTTCAAATTTTGGCCAGAATTGTTGACAATATCCAATGCCTTATTATCCTGCTAGTTCAAGAAAAGGTAAGAAATTAATTTCAGAATAAGCACAAGGGCAGAATTATTGCTTAAACTTGAGTTGCAAACCGTATATATTTTCTATTAATATGCTTGTTAATAATTCCTAAGTTTTTATGAAAGATACTATCTGTCAGATACTTTAAGGGCTTTGTCTTCTTTTACTCTAGCAACCCCATAGAGTAGGTACTACTTTCATCCTTTTTATAGATAAAGAAAACAAGGCATAGAGAAGTTTGGCTGCAAGTCCAAAGTCACAAAAGTGGGAACTTGTGATTCAGCACTGATTCTATCTACATTTCCTTGGAAACAACATTACAGAAGAGTGGTAAGCACTGAATGGTTAGGGGTCCTTTACCAAAGATAAACTTATCAATGTTAAAAGGATACAAGTAGCAAATACAAGGCAAATCATTAAGTAGGAGAAGAGTGTGCGTAGCTATATAAAACATGGTAGGATCAGCTGGCTTAAGCCTCACTTCATCCCTTTGAAGAACTCTTAAATGTATCTGCGTTTTAACAAGCAGATGTGTCTCTAAGTGCAGTGTCTCTATAATACATGGCTCATTTTTCAGGCATCGTTTCACATGAGATGAAAAAGATTTTTGAGATGGTTTTTCCTCTGCTATCTGTTGTCATCTGAATTAGAGAGTTAACAAAATAACTATATGGGGAAAAGGAAACTCATGACAATATTATCTAAGATTGTTAACTTTCCACTGGACTATCTTTTAGGCAAAAAATAGTTTTTTGTCTCCCTCAAACCTCACAAAGTCTCTGACTTAAGGACACAAAAGATAATCAGTGTATATTTACCGAATATTTATAGAACTCACAACATTATTTGATAAGAATTTTTGTCAAAGTTCCAGCATGTACAACATCCTCAGGCAAAGCCATCAGAATGCTTCAGATTTGTACTACCCCACTTCTACAAGGCACTCTGGTTAAACTTAGATTGTATTCTTATTAGCACTCACACAATTTAGTTCTTTGTAAAAATTCACATTTCTGTTTGCACTTTTTTTCTGAAGTCTTATCTCCTCTCTAGCAGCATTTACACAATATCCCCTAAGCTCTCTTTGAGCAATGATAGTACACAGAGTGGGATTTGCCAAACATGAATATTCCATAAAGGATCACAGGGATTCTCTAGCTCACTGACTCCATCGTCTTTGAAGGCAAATTTCAACATTAACAGAGTTCTGTTCCTCCTTTTCAGAACTAAGTGATAATAATAACCCCATGTTATGAGAGTAAATTATATTCAGTAGAGAATTATCATTCATATAGATACAGAGAGAGCATACTTTACTCCTCTACATTTCTTCTTTCCCTAGATTCTTTTGGCATGTTGGAAGAAGGGGTCGATCTTTCAGGTTATAACAACTAGAAAGATATAAATGAGATAAAAATAAAATTAATTCATGGATAGCCATTTAATATAAAAATAAGACCATGACCATAGTTTGGACTGTGACATACTTGGATATAAGAATCAGATTTTATTCACCTTTTTATACCAATATATAACAGAATATCTGGTACATAATATTTGTTTAATAAACATTTGTTAAGGAATGAAGTATGGATGGTCAAACTGGACCAAATCTGGCCATCCCTTATTTTGCAAGGCCTATGAACACACACATGCTCATGCACTTACATAATGTCTATGGCTGCTTTCATACTACAGAGGGAGAGTATGTGGCCTCTTAGTTGGCAGAGCCAAAACAAATTGCCATCTGAGCCATTGTAGAAAATATATCCTAAATCCTGCATAAGAGAATGCTTGAAAATGGAAAAACAAACAAACAAACAAACAAAACTAGTCATCTTTTCCATGAGCATAATTTTATGTACTTACAATTAAATCATATACATGTTTAGTATTTTACTTTTTATTTACTACATTATATGCCTTTTTCTGTGATGAGTTACAGTCTTCATTTTTTTTTAATAGCTGCAACTGTATTCTGTTGTGCATATATGTTGTGTGACTGGCTCTTCCTGACCCAGTTTTAATGTTTGGAGGATAAGAGTCATGTAGATAAGTTGTAAGGTGCTTCTGGCTCTGGCCCTTTCTGGTTCTATCTCCCTCCCATGGTCTTTCACATACATGTGAGTTTAGAGATTGTATATATGCTCTCTTGTTTTATTTTAATATATTCGAGGAGAGTTAAGAGAGCATGTTCTAAACTTTCCTCTTATAGTTAAAATGTAAAACTCGACGTCTTTTCTAAACACCCATAATATGGCCCCTACTAGTAGGTCTAGGTTTTCATTCTTAAAAGAATTCTGCTAAAAGGAGATAATATCACATTTTATTTCCTTAGGTATTTTTTCCTAGATGCTAAATACCTAATATAGAGCTATACCCTAGGGATAGAAACATCAGTGAGAGAGATACTAGACCCTGATGAACAGCTCAGTGATGAGTAAAATTCTAAATACCAAAGATAACAAATAAATTTCATTAACTAGATTCTTATCCGATCGGTACGTCAGTGCAGCAAGATATCTAATTATGTTTAAGTTTAGTGACATAGAGTCTCAGATGGCCAGGAACATGAGTTTATGCTATTTATTTAGGTTCCCAAAACAAAAGTAACTCCCCTAGACTTTGTGTTTCCCAAAATTTCAAAATATGTTACTGTATGAATACACTACAGTAATGGTTCTGAGGGCAGTTGGGCCATATCACTCCCCCAGTGTACCAGTCTGCCTGGTTCTCTTCCATGAGAGCAAGTGTATTTTCTTGGGATCACCTAGTATTACAGGGCTTTTGTTTCTAGGACTTGCAGCTCACAATAACAGTGTCAGTGTTCCTATTATTTAGACAACTGCCAAACTAATTCCTCTAATCAGGTTATAGGAAAGATTTTCTGTAAGTCCTATCTTACATAAGTTTAGTCTTGTCATTCTGAAAGATAACTGTCCTTCTTTCTTTGTCAGATATGAAGAGTCATGAGTCACCTCCACCTTTGCTCAGAAGCAAGAAAGCAACAATAGGCACAGGAACATGACGTCTGGGAAGAAGCTTGTATTATTTCTTGCTGGGGTCACAGGCAGCTTTGCAAGCAAAGAAATGATAAAGAAGAAAAGAGATGCATAAAAAGAACAAGCTTGTTTCCCTTTTGGCTGAGATAATATGCAAGTGAGGAAACAGGTAAGGGTGTGCTGAGGTTACACTTGGTCATATTATTGGGCAGATGGTTCATGAATGACAGACTCATTGTCCTATCTCAAACAGAACGACTTTACTAAATTTGGGATGGTTTCTCTGGTTAATGGGGTCCATTCGCAAGGCTAGGTTCAAGAGGGTAAAGTTCTGTAGCAACATTCAGGTACTTTTCAACATATATTTTCCCTTAACTATGTCATAATACAAGGTACTTAAGAAATTATAGGAGACCTTTGCTATTTCAGGGAACTCTAGACCCCCCCTCTGCAGTACCCATATGGTCCCTTATCTGCCCTATGTTACCATTCCATTCCATTTCCTGATTGTCCCTGAGGCTACAAATGCTGCGAATGAGATGACATTTACTACTCAACTATACTCTTGAGTCACTCGTAGTCCTTATGTCCCTTCTACTAGCTTTACATTTATCCACATGATTCTTCAGTGAGAGGGAAGAAAAGAAGTTTATGATTTAACTTCCATGTGCTACCTGAGCTTCACAGAGCAGCTCTGAATCAGCTAGCTATGAATGCAAAAATATAGAAACTCAAAATTTAATTTAATATGCTCTTGGTTGGCCAATCACAATGAAAATCTCAAACTTGCTACTCAAAATTTAAAATATTCAAACTGCAAGATTCAACTGTAAAATTTTATATAATTGCTCCCTGGGATGTTTGTAGATGATGCACACTTATGCTCCTTCCCCAAAATTACTTCTCTAGTTACCCATCTTTAAACTCTCATTAATAATAACAGCTATGATTTATTAAGTACTTATTATGTTAAGAGTACTGTTCCAAGTGCTTTACATATATTAACTCAGTCCTCAGAGGAAGGTCCTTTTATCATTCCCATTCTATTTTTTATGGTATGCAATCTACAGAGAGATTAAGTAAATTGCTCAAGGTCACATAGCTAGTAAGTGGCAGAGCTGAGTAAATCCAGGTAGTGTGGCTCTGGAGAGCCTAAACTCTTAACAATTAAGCTCTTTTGTTAACCCCTGGACTCATTATGCAGCAGCAATCTTCATTACTGTGTCATCATTTTGTTGAGGAGATGTTTTCATGGTGTTGCTGGAATACACCTAGCAAAAATCTTGCAAATGTACACACTCAGAGAGTACCATGCAGACACTATTTAGTGTCTGAATGCCAAGCAGTCTACAGTGGGTTACAAGAAGCCCTTGTATCTCTCTCATACTTTTGTTGTATCAGGTAAAGATTGATTTGTACTATATTTGAGGCAGAAGAATAAAATATACACATAAAAGAAACAGGAAGTGCTGTTACATAGCTAATGAATATGGGTAAGGTAAGACATAAAAAGATAACCAAAACTGAGAAATGCTATGTGCTGACTTAGAGTGTCTGATGCCTTCCAGGGACATTGCCTTCCTTCAGTCTTGTGATACAAATTATGTGATAATCCCCTCTTCGATACTATTATATTACAAAATTCAAGTTCTTTTTCACTGATGCTTTCATGACATTAACATAGGCACCCCAATCTGTGAAGTAATTGAAGTATATATGTACATATATTATGCTATCTCAAGCAAAATCCGATTTGTTGTGGAAAATTTATGCTCCATTTACCTTGATTCTGCCACCAAAATAATATTCGGTATGGCATGTGATCTGAAGAGAAAGCAGAACCAAGCATCCCCAAGTTATTCCAAGACTCCCCAGTTGTTAATCATATTCCAATGCAAATCTACTGGAGAATTTTAAAATGCCAAGTCAAGCATGATTGGGCATCAAAGATTGTAAACCTTTGGGGAGAATCTATATTAATATGGAAGAGTGGAAACCATTCATATTATTTTAGCATTCCAGAACACTCATCTAACTTAAAAAATTTTTTTTGTTGTTCTTTGAAAGGAAAGATGAATGGGTGTGTATCACTTCGGGCAGAATTCTGCAGAAACTATAATCTACGATTACTGCACTTATCTGAATGAAACTCTGTACTTTATTTTAAAGGTCGTGGCTGTATAATTCTGACTTTAGCAAGTAGGAATATTTTTCAAAAATGTAGTCTAATTTTATTGTTCATCTTTAAATATTCATTTCATATTTGATGGGCTAGAAATTTGAAATTCAAATGACTTCCTTTCCCTTTATTCTTAGCAAAATCATCTAAGAGCTGTAGTTCATTTATAACAAAATACAAATAAAATACACTTCATAATTCAAGAAGAACTAATTAAAATTATTTGAAAGCTTGTACTTATAGGTGAGTAAACTATAAATTCAAGTTGCATAACTCAGAATCTTTATAAGTTTTTTAGAGAAATTAGTCATCTACTGAGTCATTGAATCAGAAAGCTAAAAGGAACATTAAAGTTCACTTCCTTCCAAACCTTCATATAACTGATGAAGTCTGGAGAGTTTCCTCAACAAAGATAAGGTCACTTTCTAATAAGTTGCAAAGTTGAGGATCAAGTTAAGGTCTCTTGTTTCCAAGTCCATTGCACTTTCTACACTTGGCCAATCCATACTGGATACTGAGTAAATCCTTCTAATATCTCATGGTCAATATCAAGCCAGACTACATTTTCTCAAGCCCCAGATCAGGGACTCCAGGTGACACTGAGTCTCCTGTGTGGTCACTGATTTTCAGTAAGACATAATATTCCCACGAATATCCTTTTCCAGAAGAAGATGTAAGTAGAAGGTGATGAGAGAGCTTTTTTTTTCATTTTTTAGAAAATTTCATTATAATTTTCTCCAGCTGATATGTGCAGGCTCTTACTATTAAGCACATTTGACATAAAATCTCCTAACATAAAAGTCCATTTATTATGATAGTGGTCAGGCAGGAAATATGATATAGAACACGCATTTCCTTCCCCATTTCTTTACTCCAATACCAGTTTCCTAGAGCTGCTTTAGCAAAGTAGCCCAAACTGAGTGGCTTAAAACAACAAATATTTATTCCCTCACAGTTTTAGGAGATAGAATTCTGAAGTCAAGGCATCAGTAGGCCACACTTTCTGAAGGCTCTGAGGGAAAATCTGTTCCATGCTTCTTTTTTAACTATTGCTGGTTTCAGGAAATATTTGGTGTTATTTGGCTTGTAGCCACACCACTCTGATTTTTCTCTCTGTTTTCACATGGCCTTCCTTCCTCTTCATATGTGTGTGCTTATGTGTTTCCAAATTGTCCTCTCCTACCAGTTATTGGATTCAGGGCCCACCCTAATTTAATGTAACCTCATTTTTACTTAATTACATCTGAAAAATTTCTATTTCTAAATAAAGTTACATTCAGAAGCACTGCAGGTTAGGACTTCAATGTGTCTTTTGGGAGGCACAATTTAACCCAGTACAGCTCCTAAAAAGATTATTTTTAATAAAGAGAACACTGCTGCAAGAAATAAGAGAAAAAGTATTAGATAATTTTTTTCCTGAACGAATCATAAATTTTAGCTAGCTCACACACACGAAAAATAAAAATAGTAAAGCTGGGTACAATAACAAACCTGGCTTGATACAAGGATTTTTTGAAAGTCAGAAATGAGGCACCATCCCTAATGTGTCAGGTCATGTACACCCAGGGCAGAGATAGGGCAACAGTCCCTGGTAGAATAGGTCCTTTCATCACCCTTATTGTAATTCATTGGAACATTTACCTTTGAATTTTTGTTTTAAAGTTTTATTTACTAGGGAATTGTAAACTATCCATAATCTCTTTTCATACCTACTTACCCAACTGGGATTCTGAGACCCTCTTGCTACACATACTCTGGGCAGAGACATTTCAAGATGGCTGACACTAATCAGTATCTGCTCAATTTAGAGACGATATAATAATTCCATTCAGTACCAGGCATCAACACAGGGTACAGATGGCACGAACTATAGGATACATCAGGTTAGTAATGTTCGATCTATCCCCTTATATCTATTATGAAAGTCTGCTTATGTTTTTCAGTTTGGTGTCATATACGTGTGCGTGCGTATTATATGATAGATTGTAAATTCTTTAAGGGAATAAATTAAACCCTGATTTATTTTAATAAACTTTATAGCAGTTAGTATAATCTCTTGCACATAACAGAGGCTTTAAGAATATCTGCATAATAAAAAAAGTATGGATTTTTAAAGCCAAAACTAGTTATTTGTAAATAAGATTGTGCTTAAATTTCATAAAATAAACTTAACCATTTTTTCCACAAAGTAATACATCTGATCAAGTCATTGCTTAATGAGTTAGTCTCATATATCGAGTACAGAGAAATATGATAAAATTTAGAAACATGTTATTTGGCAAAAATAAACATGTTGGATAATAATTATACTGTGTCTTCTCACAATGTGTTATTCTTAAACTATGCATAGAGAACAAAATTATTTCTACTTTATGATTTTTAAATTATAGAGAAAAGAAAAAACATTGAAAATAATTAGTATATAGATCTGACAAGCTAAATTTATTTAAGCAAGTATATAAAATTCAAATAATAACTAATGATTAATATGTCAATATTTTAAGTTATCAAGCTAAATCATTACTAGTTAGAAAAGGGTACACTGAAAGGTTGTCATTAAAACATAATACAGGAAAAAAATTCTTTTTTTGGGTCATTCAATGTGGAATTTAAAGCTGACAAAGATCCAATTCTTTTAAATGTCTGTTAGAGACCACTAGAAGAAAGAACACAAAAATATCTATATTACAAATTTTTAAATAAACTTTTCATTATAATATATCTTTTAGATCTTAAAATGTAAAGGTCTGAGCATTTGAAGATTTACAAGGAAATTGACACTACACATTTATCTTCCAGTTTGGAACATGGCAGAGCCATCTAGGACCAACTTTATGGGCTCTTCACATCCCTGACAGGCCCAGGTTTATGGTATTTCCATATGCAAAGTCCTGTTTCCCAAGCTTCACCACAAAGATTTTGAGGCAAAAATGGTGCTTATAGAGGTGATCGTTTCTATATTTCTTTTTAAGGTTTTTTTTTTTTCCTCTTAATTTAGTTTGACCACTTAGATTGAATGACTCTGTGTTCTCAAATTATTAATATTACCTTCTGAGGATTTTTTTTTTCTCCATTCAAAGTTATAATAGGATTAAGTTGTGCTGATATGGCTTGTGTGCATCTCTTCTCTGTTATAATTGTCTACTTTCTCATTTGCCCATTCCTCACCATTTTTTCTACATATGATATCCCTACATCTTCCCAACAAACACACATTCTACAATTTTAACAATAATTTTGTCTCATTTGCTATATATTCTTATCACCAAGCATATCACTATATAACAGTTGTTCAATAATTATTGCCCAAATAGTGAAATTGTGATTGAAGAGGTGATTTACTGCTTTATCTCTTGCCTATTACATTTGGGTGCCTCTCTCTCTACCTTTGAAAGCTATGAGAGCAATAGAGTGCAGATATTGGCCGTGCGATGGTTTACTTCCACAGCACAAGTGATAAGTAGTTTATCTGGACTTTTTTTTCTTTCCTTCCTCTCTTTTATCTTTCTTCTTATCTTCCATGAATCATTTGTTTATCTGCTTTAAAAATATATAACCCCTTTCTTTTCATTCCATTTACCTTGTTTCAAAAAAAGAATTTGGACAAATCCATTTCCTTTCTAAATGTTAACAGATATATCTCAAAGATCAGGAAGAAAATGGAGATTTCTGAGATCCCAGGCCAAACCTGAGCTATCAGATAATTTGGTCAAAGTTTTTGCAATTGAAAAAATTTGACTAGTTCAGTAGATTCAAATGTGAGACTGTTTTCTTAAAATTATTCATTTTCAGAAGAATTTCAAAGACACACAAATAACATCGAATCACAATATGTATAATCATCCTTTCAAAGATAGCATGCTATCTATACCAAAGCTTTTTTGTGAAGCCCACATAACCTACAAGATTGCATCTTTAAACTTAATAATTGGTGCCACAGAATTTGACTAGAAGTCATATGTTTCTGACCAGTAACTTTTAACAAGCTTCTCTCCTTGACGGAATTTTGTCCCGCTCTCAGCAGTGTCAGAAATATTGAAATTACCCCCATTAAAAATAATGAGATGCTTTTGTAATGAGTCCTGATCTATAATTTCTGACTGTGAAACATCTTCTTTTCGAAAGAAAAAAATAATTAGATACTATGGAGTTTCTCATCTTAAGATGAAAAAGGTAAGCAATTAACCATGTTTGATTATGTAAACTAAATATTTTAAGAGGAAAAAAGCAGACTGACTAAAAAATAAGTTACATTTGATAATAACATAAACCTGAATGAAAAAGACAAACAGAAAACAGACAAGAGGACACTGTCATTATTTTGCTTCCATGAACCATCATAACTTTTTTTCCTAGAAAAACTTTTCCTGACAGAAAAAGGAGCACAGCACTACTTGGTGAAGTGTTAATTTTATTTCTCAACCCATCAGACACTTGCACTCTTCAAACTTCTAAATGTACTTTTCTTGCCTTAACACTGTCTACCCTGCTGTGAAAATGGAATATATTTTTTTACCAAAGCCATGCAAAAGTTTAGCAAGCAATTTCTTTAAACATCACACACTCCCCCCACAGGGGTTAGTGTAGCATAAGCAGTAACTAACTTTTCTAATATTTCTAACTATACCAGTTACTTAAACCACTCAGCACCTCGTTCTTTGAACACTGACCACTAGACCACCAGAGAACAGCACCTCTTTCTTTGAATCCTCTATTCCCAGTCATCTACAGCAAGTAATATCACTTTGTTAATAATAACAATCACAATAATAGCCTCTGTATAAGTGTTATTAGGTCCCAGTCATTATGCCATGTTCTTATTGTATATTGTCTCACTCTGTCTTTCCAAAATTCCTATATGGTAGATATTATACTTATTCCAATTTTTTTTTATGGGGCACTAGAGATTCAGGAATATTAAGTAACTTATCTAAAATTTAACACAAAATTAGTGGTTACAGTATGGATAGAAAGTAGGATAGTTGGGAAAAAGGAACTAAAATTAACATTAATTTTAGAACTCCACATCCGTTTCATAGAAAATGGAACTCATACTAGTATCCCTTCCCTTTAACTCATGATACTTTAACTCATGAACTTGTCCAAGGTCTTAGTCAGTCACCCCAGTCCAAATGCTGCTTCCTCTTCTAACTACCTCTGGCTTTACTGTGATTGCCCAGGTAGGCTACAGAGTGGGTCTCAGACAACATCCTCAATTAAGAGGGGCAGTCATAACCCAGTTCCTGGCAAGGCAGGAATGCAGAGATAATGCTGCCAGATTGTCCAAATCTTTAAAACAGAAAATTTTATATTCTTATGTGAAATAGACTGCTTTTTGAATATTAAATTTTTAAAAAAACACATGTACAAGTGAAGCCTGGCACAGAGGTTGCCAGTTGACAACCCGTACTTTAAATTCTGCCACAACTCGTGAGGACTGATGGCAGGATTTCTCGATTGTCCTCTCCATGGTTTGAGCAGCTAGCTTCCATGGGTTAAATTTTCCTCCAGTTTTTCTTGCTTTACAAAATTTGACTCTGCTCTTGGCTTTTTCTCCAGTTTTATATTATTACAAATCATTCTCAATAGCTTGTTGATTCCCCTTCTTTTCAACACTTGCATTGAATATTCAAGACAACAATAGGAGTCAAATGTATAATTGGGTGAATCATTTAAACTCAGGTAGCTCATTTGCAGTCTAGCTAGGCTGCTTACCTGCCTGGGAACCCAAGTAGCAGCAGAAAGATCTAGAATTTCATAACAAGCACAGTTTACTTGTAAGCAGAGAAGTGGCAGGTCGTTGTCTGAATAGTACTGAGATAGTAAGGGTAGAAAAAAATGAGGTAGATCTGAATCATTTTCATTTTTTATTAATTCCCAAATAATATTTAAGATAGAAAAATAAATGATTCCACAATAAGATGAACATGGGAGAGAAGTGTTATGTTAACACTAATAACATCAACTAGACTATTGGAAATAGACCTGGAGGGCTGTGGATTCCCCCAGGAAGTTCAGTACCTTTCTAGCTGCCTATTTTGTGAGAGAAAAAGTAATAATATTCACTACCCAGAGGCGTTGATATACAGAGAATCCCACAGAAAATGTTCTTTTAAATCACAATCATTTTTTACTGCACAAAAGTCTGTTTTAACCTGAAGACTTTGGCTGGCTGCAGCCCTACACGCAAATACACCATTCCTCACCCACAGAGAATCTTCTTAACTTTGGGCTCCACCAAGCCGTTTTTGGATTCAAGGTTAGGGTAAAAGTAAGGAAAGGCTCTCCCTAGTGAATGGCTGTTAACAACCCACTGTTGGCAGAAGTGCGCTTTGGAAGACATAGCTCACACATGGAAACAAAGTTTAAACAAAATGACCTTTAGGAGTTTCTGGGACTTGTTTTTCTTTTCTCCTCTTCCCTTCATAACCCTCACTCCAGGTTATTGGGTAGTGTATTATTTTTCTAGAGCTACCAGAACAAATTACCACAGACTGGGTGGCTTAAGAAAATGAAACAAAACAAAAAAATCAGTTGATTGTAACTCTGGAGAGCAGAAGTCTGAAAATCAAGATGTCCATAGGGCCAGTTTCCTCCAGAAGCTCTGGGGGAGATTCTACTCCTTGCTTTTTGGCTTCACCCCCTCACACACATCTGGAGACTCAAGGCATTTGTTAGCTTGTTACTGACTACATCACTCTAATCTCTGACACATCTTCACCTGGCCTTCTCTGTATCTTCTCTTCTATCTCTAATAAAGCACTGCAATTAGGACTCACTTGGATAACCTAGGAGATGATCTCATCTCAAGATCCTTAAATTAATTGCATCTGCAAGGACCATTTTTCCAAATAAGATTATATTCACAGTTTCCAAGATGTGGAAATATCTTTTGAGAGGTTAATATTGAAATTACTATAAGCGCACACACACACACACACTCTCTCTCTCTCTCACACACACATTCTTCTAAGTGAAAGAGAAGATTGGTGAAGTACAGCTTGCCTACTTGTGCTCGCATAATTCCTTCTAGGGGAGATGTCTGAAGACAGTGGACTTAGGCTGAGTCTGGAGACTATACTTCCCCTCCCCATTCTGAACAGGAGCTCTAAAGTATGAGAAAATGGCTCTTGCTATGAATCTCGAAAGAATTAAATTTCTTTCAGATGCTTACTTTGGAAAAATGTATCAAGGAAGAGCATACTTGAGGCAAAATATACTTGGCATTTATAGAGCATAAAATCCGACAAGCACCATCAATTAGACATCCACTATAACGCATCTTCACATAGGTGTTTTGCAAATAAAAGTCAACCCGACTAAGAAAGCTGAAATATGTGCAGGGAGTGTGGTTAAATGATTAAATGAATCCGATGCACCTGCTGCTTAGACAATTTCCGCTCATCAAGTTGGTCTCCAAACACGTTCTATAGGACTAATTTAATATCGACTACTGGGAATAAAGTGAAATCCATTTTTTTTTTTTTTTGCAATGGAAATTACATTCTCAACTAAGGCAACTAAGAAAACAGAGAAAGCGAGAAAGCTCACGGGCTTTAATAAAATTTCTCTGGGGATCTGTTAGGATGTGCTTCTAGAAGTTGCATTTGCCTTTTCGCTCGCATGCCTGTCTCCTCAATCAGGTAGAAATTACATACTTAGTCTGGGCCAGTCTTGTTAAGACTGGATGCTTTCTCCAAAAATTCACTTAAAGCCTAAACCTATGGCTTTCAAGTAATTTTCTGTGGAAGGAAACTTCCGAGCATCCTCTTCTTTCCTACTTTTAAATTTCTAAAGTATTATTAGATGTGGGTTCTCTAGCTTCATTTCACTTTTCTTGTCTCATGTCTCCATCTGCCTTTCTCATCCCTTGCTTGCCTTAACCCTGTTTCTTTATGAATGTCTAAACTCTTTGCTAATCAGTGTTGTTCATGGATGTAGGAGCTTGTTAGATCAATAGCACCTCAGGCACCTAGAAACTTGTTAGACCAATAGTACCTCAGGCACCATCCCAGACTTTATCACAAACACCTTAACTGTGAGCAGAGTAAACTGCAAAACATGCTACCTAACTCACACTTGCTTGTTAGGTTATAGCCATTGCCGTGGCTTAGCTTCCTGCCCTCCTAGCAAGCATGCTCTCTTCTTAAAGACTCCACTTCTTCACCTGCTACTTGTGTAGCACAGTAGATTTCAATCCTAGCTGCATATCAAAATCTCCTGAGGAATTTTGGTTGGTCATCCTTTTTCTTTTCATCGGAAAAGCTCCATTCTCCGAGATCTTAATTCAATTGGCTGTGGATGAAGCTTGGGCACAGTATTTTTTTTTTTTAATTCTCCCTAGGAAATTCTAATGTGTAACCACATTTGAAACCACCATCATAGAACAGTGAAACCACCTTCATAGAACAGTGACTCAGTGGTTCCTGAGTCAGCAGTATGAGTATCACCAGAACTTGTTAAAAATGTACATTCTTTACCTTCATTCCAGGCTTTCTGAACCAGAAATTCTGGGAGTGAGCCCAACAAACTGTGTTTTAACAAGCCTTATAAGTGATTTTGATGGCAGCTAAAGTGAGAAACAATGCCTTTGAGTATCTCTTCTCACTCTCTCAGAGTTCCACGGAAGGTACACAAACGAAGTCTGGTTCTTACCTGGAGTAAGAAGAATTTACTTGGAGGAAACACTTTGAATATAGAGACAGACCTAAACATGATACATATGTTCAGATACATGTAATTCTACTCAGAATGTGACTAAGTTCAAGAAAATTGCATGTGAGTGAGCAGAAAATAAACAAACAACAAAACAAAACAAAAATTATTAATTCTGAGTGAAAGGATTTCTGTAGAAAGAGGAAATTTATGCAGGTAACAATCATAAACAATAGGAAGGAAGAGGGCATTTAGGCAAGTAGGATGGTTTATTAAATGATAGAACAAAAATAAATAAACAGATGGTAGTCGAACTACAGAGAATCTTTAATGTCACTGTAAGTCATCAAGTATTTCTAAAAAATATGAAGACAATATTTAATGTATGAGCTGCAGTTAGCTAAAGAAAGAGAAGGTAAAGGACAGAGATATTTCCGGGCACTGAAAAGAGTATGTACATAGGCTCTAAAACAAGAAAAATCATGGTATCTTCAGTAGAATCCCAAATCAGAGATCCTCGAAGTAGTCATTTAGGATGCAGGCTCTGAGTGCTCATCTGTAAGGGTGCTGTGAAGCTGATTTTACAGAGGACAGATTGATAGGACTTGTGACCTTGAAATTCCAATTTAATTCTAAAAGAATCCCTTCCTGATTATACTTGATAGAATTTTCCCAAGTATTAAAGCCTCCTTTATTCTTCATCTATCATTCTAATTTCTTTCTTTTAATGTAAACTAATGGGATACTCTGAATAAGTAAAATTTTGAAAGCAGGAAAATTTTATAATGCAACACAACCCTGAGGGTTGCCACAGTAATGCAGTGTTGAAAAACAAATATATTGTACATGTGTGATGTTCCTCATTTGTAACTATAGCTTCTTTCTTGGAGAACCACCATTTAGAATCATATCGTGGGCTTATTCTCAGTGCCATAAACATATATATGACATATATACATATATATGACATATATATGTCATATATATCATATATATATGAAAAATAAAATATAGCATGCATTTAATAGTCTTTAATGCTTCACAGCCATTTCTTGCCTTTGAAATAATAGGACCCAAATTTTCCCCTACTCTACAGTCTGGACAACATACCCTATCTACAAACATCCTCTTTCTGGATCTCATATTATGTACTCTCACAGTCACACCAAGATTAGAGGATGGAACTCAGGTCTGACCAATCAAAATGTCATATTTCCCTGATCACAGAGATTGAATGGTTCCAGATGGCCCAAAACACTAGATTGTGGAACTTGATGAACTTATTCTAATTTTTCAGAAAAAAAAATGTATAACATGGCCAAGAACATTTTATTTAAAGTAGTATAATAAGGTAGAACTTGTTCTTCTAATTATCATAATAACCTGTAAATCTATAGCAATTTAAACTGTGTAATATTAGTTTAAAAACAATCAAATAGACCAGTGGAGTAGTATAGAGAATCCAGAAACAATAAAACATAGAGAATTAATATTTGTGAGGATATAATTTAAAATAAGTAAGAGAAACAAAACTGGTAAGAAAAAAATATTTCATAAATAATGTTGGAAAAATTAGCTATCTAGTTGAATACTTATTATATACCTGTCCAAAAGTGAATTTTAGATTAAAATGCTAAATTGAAAACCCTCTAAAATAATTCTTTTCAAATTATTGCCACATGTTATAACCATATTGTGATCTTTAAAACACACACACACACACACACACACACACACACACAAACAGATCCATTATATTACCAATTAAATGAGAATCTGTGAGGGTGGAACCCAAGCATTAGTATTTTTGAAGCCTTCCTGGTTCCAATGTGCAGCAAAGTTTGAGAACCATTACTGGATAGCTGAGAAATGTGCTCCTGAGCTTTCTAGCAGTCAAAGCAAAGAAAAGGTTAATAATAAGTAACAAAATTTTCATTAAAAATAATAAAAGTCAAATGTTCAGTAGATTGCTGGTCTTGAAAAATATAGAGAGATAACACTATTTAAAAATTTCAGGAACAGCCACTTTGGAAAACAGTTTGGAGGTTCCTCAAAAAGTTAAAACTAGAAAAATCACACGACCCAGCAATTCCACTTCTCTGTATTTATCCAAAGAAACCAAAACACTAATTTGAAAAGATAAATGCACCCTTATGTTCACTGCAGTGCTATGTACAATAGCTAAGATATGGAAGCAACCTAAGGGTTCTTCATTAGATTGAATAAAGAAGAGGTGGTACACACACACACACACACACACACACACACACACACACATACACACACAATATTACTCGGCTTTGAAAAAGAATGAAATTTTACCTTTTGAGTCAACATGGATGGACCTAGACAGAGTTACGCTAAATGAAATATGTCAGACAGAGAAATGCAAATACTTTATGACCTTACTTATATATGGAAAATAAAGAACAAAATAAACAAACGAAACAGAAACGGACTCATAGATACAGAGAACAAATTAATGATTGCCAGATGGAAGGGAGGTTGGGGGGCTGGGTGGAAAAGTTGAAGGGATTAAGAAGTACAAACCGGTAGTTACAAAATAGTCATAGGGATGTAGAATACAGTGTAGAGAATATTGTCAGTAATATTGTAATAACTATATGTGGTGCCAGGTGGCCACTAGACTTATCAAGAACATCGCTTTGTAAATTATATAAATGTCTAATCACTATATCGTACACCTGAAACAATATAAAATAACACTGAATATTAACTTTAATTGAAAAATTAAAATAAAAAAAACTTCATATATTAACAGTGCATTAACCTGTTAACAGTGGCTGTATAACACAAATGCCTTTGTTAATTGTGCTTTTCCACCTTTAAAACTTCACAGAAAGATCCTAATTGCTTAACTATAGAGAAGTCAGAAAAAAAGGTTGTAGAAAACTTAGCAGATTTATCCCCTATAAATAGCCAGAGTAATTATCTATTAGGAATGGACAGTGGCTTTACCATCATCAAAAATAGTTCACTTCATGTTATGTATGTGTTCTTCTCTATTCATCAATTCTTCATATCATTTAACACTTGATATGCCTGACAATAGAGCCCTAATGCAGATATTTTGGACTTGAAATATCTAGACCATTTCATCTTCCTAGACATAAATATCATTTAATCACACTGAACTTAGACACGACTTCTGAATATTTCTATTATAAGCTTCAGACTATCACTATCAAATAATTAGAATCAGTACATAAATTGAAATATAGGAATTTTCCTTTCCATTGTGACTACAAAGAGGGAGCCACACTTGGAGGGGTAACCCAGTGGGAAATAGTCTGAAACCCTGAAACAGGGAAAAGATGCTGGGATGAAGATGGTACAACAAGGAATTAATAATCTAGATCTAAAATGAATAAAATAATCTAGATCTAATAATCTAGATCTAAAAAATTCTAGATCCAGAAAGAAGAAACCAGGTGTCAAAGAACCGTGAAGAGTCTAAGATTTACAAATTTGAGCCTTACAAGTTGGTCTGTTATTATCATAGATGCTCAAAGAGGATATGAAACTCCTGGATCGGAAATAAAAAAGCTCTATTACTGAGAGCACAGGAGGCAGCTTGAGCTTCATGCTCTCATCAATTGCCTTTGATCCTGAAGTCCCACGGGGAGGGTAGGTGGGTTTAGGTGGGCTCAGGAGGATATTGCCCACGCTATATGTTTGCTCCACAGTTCAGGAAACCTAAGATTAGAAAACACCTAATCTGTAAAGGGGGCTGCAAGCAGACCTGTCCAAATTTTGCCCTGATGGAAGCATTATCATTATTATATTGCCTTCTGCCCTGAAGGAAGGTAATACTCCATCTTCCAAGAACATTTTCTATACAAACATGCTAGATAGTCCAAAAACATGCAGAGACAAAAAAAAAAAAATTAATTAGAGAAAATAAAATTAGCAGCCCACATTATAATCCCAGTTTTTCAAGACAGATGACTTATTGATTAGATTTCTAGTTAGAGAAGCACTGTAAATCTAGGACATAATGGGAATTTCCTCTGCCCCTATTAATCTAATGCCCATACCCTGCAACCAGACTCAGATCTCTGAGGGTAATACTACAGTTAAGGCATTACTCAAGATGCCACATTTTTATCTGCTACTTGGGAAATGTAATGGATTTCCTTCCAAAATATACATCTATTATCCTTTTCATTATGGATTTCATTATAGGTGGACAACTCACTAAAAACATAGCCAAAGGATATCATTATTATCTGATACTTTACAACTCCAATTAAATTAGTCAATTTAAGAATGTTGAAGCCAATGGGGAAATTCTCTGACATTAAATAGCTCTGGCATTTTCAGCAGTCTTGGTTAGTTCAGCTTTGCACAGAGAACAGCTGGAGAGGTAAGGGTACAAAGCAGTGCTGATTGCAAGTCAAGGAACCTGAAAAAAATCCAAATTAAACACTTGCAATTTCTGCTCACCCCCAGGGACAGCCATTGGGAAATGGGCCCCCTGAGACAGAGAAAGTGATAGCAAGGGAAAGTAGGAGGATGGACACCTGCAGTCATCCCATAAGCTTTCCTTGAAATCTCTTCTTATTCATAGCAGCACTTGCTGATTTGGAAATATGTTCAGCTTCCTTTCCTCAGGATGCTATTGAGTATATTCTGAGGCAATGACCACAGCTAATTGAAAGATGATGACATGCCAACCAATACAGTATAGCAGAAAGTGAACTGGGTTTGGAGTCCAGTGTGTGAACTACAATTAACTGGCTGTGGGACCTTAGGCTAGGCCCTCTTCTGCTTTGAATTTCAGTTTCCTCCTCAATGAAGTGAGGAGATATTCACTAGGGCTGTAATATTTCAAATATCTTACTGGGAAGGGGCAGAATTCCAAGGACAATCTTTAAAACAACTTGATGGAGGGAAGGGGAATGGGTCGAAGAGAAAGACCAAGAAACCAAACCTTACGTTTTCCATCAACTAATTCAGGTGTAGATTTTATGTATCTTATATTCCTATATGATTCAATTTTAGGTAAGGATTCTCTGCCAAAATGAATTTAATAAACTTTCGAATATAGTCCCTTCTGCCACTAACACTATTATTTTTTTCAAAAACTTCCTCTAGTGGAAAACCAACAATAACCACACAACACACAACACACACACACACACACACACACACACACACAATCGAGGGTAATAAGTCTTCAGGGAATCAGAGTTTAATTTCATATAATAAAGAAAAACTCCCTGGAGGACCCATCTAGATTCATTCGAGATTCAGATATAGAATCCTGAAAGGGAGTCCATTCAAAGCATGCTGGGAAATAACATATATAGCCTTTAATTAGAAATGAATAGTTTAGTGCTATCTCCTTCTCGTTCATTTATCTCTTTTGGAAGGAAACTTAGAGATAGATAATATAAAGATACAGCCATGGGTAGGTCAGACCCATTTTATTAATTTGTTCTTGGGTTATTAGAGCTGAGAGATGGCTAACTGAGATAGATGAGAATGTGCAGGGGAAAAAAATTTCTCATGACTCTACATGTACAGTCTGCCTTTAGAAACTTTACTGCTAAGGCAAAGCAGGTGAAATGTTTCTCCCCTTTTATATACTCCTGTCATTTTGATCTTCTCATCTATTTTAGAATCTCATTGTAGTTAAATATTTTACCATTGAAATTGTCTCATTAGTAGCAAAAGGAAGGGAGGATGGGAAACACATCCAGTATGAGTGGAGGGTCTTGTGCCACTGAGGGCTGGCTTGACACTTCATTGCCTAGACATGGCTCTGAATGAATGTAGAAAACAATGTTTTTAACCTTTCTTTTCAATTCTTTCTCCCATTTTCTGAGAAGGGCTGGCTTTGGAATTAAGACGATATTCTGACTTGTTCCACAGATGCCATAAAATCTAGATTTAGGGCTCTGGGAAGGAAAGAACTTCCATATTAAGAGATCCACCTGGTGAACTTTAGTCTAGTGGTAAGACTAGTGTGTAAACAGGAGGGTCACCCAGGCTCTGTTGGACACATATACAGGGTAGAGCCTTCTGTTCCTCATGTCATAGATTGATGAAGACATAAAACTCAGACACAAAATGTTATAAGAATGTGTCCAAAATGTCAAAGACCAAATCAACCTGGAAACATTCCAACTGGTTTTTATATAGAGAAAAAATTGAGCCAGAATATGGTATGCACCCTAAAAGAGAGATAGTATGTATTGTCAGCTCTTATGCTATAATCAGTATGGAATCCTCTAATAGAGTAAAATCCCCCCCCCAAAAAAAATAGATTTCCATAAAAAATTTCTGAAAAATCTACATCTTATCACCTCAAATTGTCTTCAGTTGTCTTGGTGTATGAATTAGGCCAATTCATTTTTCTTAGGACTTAACTCAGGACACTTAATTTAGCTGTGAAAATAATAATTAGGTAGCAAATAAAAGTATACCATATATGGAAAAATGACTAAAGTTGAGATTTTTAAAAGGGTTTTTAACCAAGAGTATTTTGAAATAATTTACTTGGAAAGAAAGAATAATGTATTCTGGCACATTCAAAACCAGGTTAGTAGACTTATTAGATAAAGTGTGTGTCCTGGACTTTTCTTTCATATCATGCATCTTAAGATACTTGCTAAATGTCTTAATTTGGCAAGGTAGGGTTTGTCTCTCATTTTAACTACTTTACCCCAAGAGTTTATCCAACATAATAGTTTGTATTCATAATAAGTGGATTTCACCAAGAGAAGAACAGAAAATGAAAGGGGAGCTTTGTGCCTTTGTATGCCTATATTAGAGAATGAGTAAAACAGCAATTAAAACAGTTGCCCTGCTTTTCCATCCATTAAATCAAGAAGATCTGAAATTATAAAAGACAGTACCATGCCCCCTACCATGCCCTCCACTGTCACCCCACATAAGGCAGGGCACTAAATTTGAGTTGCTTATTGAATAACTATTGCCAATGAATATTGACTGAATAAATGAAGTCAGGCAATTTTCTGAGCCCAACATTCTTCAAGTCAAATCAAAGCCTTTCCTAAAAGCTAAAACTCTTAACATGGCTTCACATTGAAATCACTCTCACAACTTTTAGAAAATACTGATTTCTGAGCCATACACCCAGAGACATAATGGCCAAGAAACAGTGATTCAGTGACTTAAATTTCTCAGAAATGATAATTAATCACTGGCCTCATTTTAAGAAACTCGAGATTCTAAGTAATGAGCTACAAGAAGCAGGCGAGGAGCTTTTCTATAGGGATATATTTAGAAAGACACATACAACTGGTGGGAAATCATATATATGTATATATGAAAAAAACTATGTTCAGGCATGATTATGTGGTAAGTATTCTAGGAAAAAATATACATCTGATGTAAATATAGTAAGTTTAGAATTGACTAGGTAAGTTTAAAATTTACTTTGGTTAGTGAGATATCAGCAAGAGAGTGAGAAGGGCAAAGAGTATAAATCTTTCAAAAAAGAGAAATACACCAGAACCTAGATGGAATTTAACCAAGAACAGAGGGCATGGCTATTACTCAATAGTATAGAAACTAATACTGGCTGTCCTGATTACAGTGACTCCTCCTCAAATTAATAAAGTTATCTAATGAAAGTCACAGGCAAATGAAGAAATAGTAGTTAAGGAAGAAATAGTGTATGGTCTGGTGAACTTCACCTAGTGGAGGGCTTGTGATCGAGCTTTTGAAGGCTTCAGCAGAAGATAAAGTGTAGGTGCACATGGAGTAAAACTTGATCATAAATAAAAAAGCTTATTAGCATCTTACATGCTCAAGAGAGCCTTAGGAATGGCAGCAATCTGTCCTGTCTTCTGCTAACAGAATTAGTACCAGGGTGAATAAACCAAGTGTAAAACTGTATTGCCCAATTAGTTCTACCAGGTGACATTGCCTTATGGGAGAGAGGATAAGGGCTTTTGTCAACTGGGGACTGTGTTACCTTGTATCCTAGAATGCCCTCATGTCCCTCGGTACCATCAAGGAGCTTGGAAAACCCTCTATGAAAGTGACTAGAAAGTGAGGACTGTCAGAACAGCAGTGTAGCTGGTATACTGTGGTAGCACAGGGGAAAAAAAGTAGGATTCTCCTTCTCGGAGTTTCACGTGTCCTAGAAGCCTGTGAAGTGATGTTTGAAAGTGGTAGTTAGACTGAAAGTTTTTTGAGTTCATACTAGAGCTGTTGTCTTCACAGACTCATTGCTTATGCAAGAACGGGTATACAATCTCATGTGAGTCTACCAGCGACCAATGGGCACTGACAGCCCTGGAAGTGAGACAGAAATAAAGGGAAATATGAAAATATGGTTAGCTCATTGTGGTTGTTTCCATGGATGATCTAAGCAGGTATTCTGCTTGGACTCATGAGATCAGGGTTCTGTTTTCAGCTTCACACATATAAACACTGGTATCTACAAGGCAGTGACAGTTTCAATTTGTGTTGAGCAAATGTTTGGTTAAGAAACACACCGAAATTGAGAAAAGCTTTTCCCAGGCTAGATGGAGTTTCTGAAGGTGAGGTTTTCACTTCCTCACTGTGCTCCTGTGGTGATTTGTTGCTGCTGCTCTCATGACAGTCATTTATTTCACTGTGGTTACCATAGCTGCTGACATTCCTACAGCCCACGGGTACAAGCAGTATCTGTTTCTTCTGTCTGCACAATGCCTGCCGAGAGCAATGTGGGCACCTAGTAGCTGCTTAATGATGTAAAAAGGATGTATCTGAAAATATAATCCTACTGAGTTCTTGGTTTAATTGTGCTTTGTTTAATTCAACTTAGTCTGGATTAAAGAACTTGAGCTTTGAAGTCAACCCGTATGGATTCAAATCTCGGTTCTTTCAAAATCTTTAGTTGAGGAACTTGAGTAAATCACTTAAATTCTTCGATCCTGTTTCCTTTCTTGTATACTGGGAAAAATACTAGCTACATTATCTTCCTTTCACAAATGCGTAATCAAAAAATAAATAAATAAATAAAGAGTCTTTCAGGTTAAGGAGCTCAGTGAACTAAGGAGAACTCAAAGAACATAGTTTTTATCTTAATTCATAAATATAATTATTTCTTATGTATTCAAATTTTGCCCTCAGTGGAGAAAATAGCAGGACTCTCAACTACAAAAAAATGTTTCCCCCCTGGCTACAAGCCTATGTCTGAGGTTATCAGCAAGGCAAAAGCTTAAAATTACCTCAAAAGAGCAGCTACATTTAGCAATCATAAAAATGATTGCTAATACATTAATATAATAAAATAATATATTAATATGTTATATAATACATAATATGGTGTTGACATTATTTTATATTAGTAAAATTAATATTATTAATATAAACAAATATTAAATAATAATGCATTGAGCAATTTCTTTTTTAAAATATAAAAATATAGAACCTGCTTCATTACTATAAAGCTAAGAAAACATATTCATATTATTTTCCACACCTGGTGAGTAATTAGTCTGGTTTTGTGCTTTTGAGCCACCACAATTTAATTATGACCTTTAAGCAGAACCAAGAAAGACAAAATATAATTTTGTCCATTTTGATCTTGATTTTTTTTTTATCTATTCCTCTTTTAATCACTTGCTTCATTGAACATTTACATGGTTAATTTCACTGAATTATTCTAACTCCTGAGTTGTGGGCTTTTATTGGGACTTTATAAAGTTCCTCATTAGAGAACATGAATCAGTTTAAAATAGACTTTAGCTGTGGCCAAGAATCCTTATAAAACAGCTAAATGGCTTTAAATTCAAGTTAAAAAGCAAGACATTAAGATCATTTTAAAATTTAAAATACTATTTTTTTAAAATACTTTTAAGTAGTGCCCACTTTGGCAGCATCTGCCAGGTCATTTCATCTGCTATTAGCATAAATGTGATTCTTTGGAGGTGGCCTCCCTGCGCAGTGCTGCTCATGACTCCTCTCCTGAGAAATCCTACAAGAAAAAGCTCTTCATTGCCCCTTACAGCTGTGAAGAACACTACTGATCATGACAGTACCAAGAACAAAGTGACCTATTAGAGTTAAAAAGAAAGGTCTGAGTTGAAAAGTGATTTAAAAATAAAGAGAATACAATACATTGATAAAAAATATGAAAAGAGTAAAGAAAAGTAGATTTAGATAGACTTATACTAGAAATGAAATCTTGAGAAAATTACTGACCTTCTCTGAACCGCTGTTTTGTTATTGTTAAATAGTAACTGTCTTCTAGGATTATTGTGAAAATTAAATGAACTGATCTATGTGAAATGTAGCAGGCGTTTACAATATGTTTAACCTTCAAGATGGATAGAAAATTAAAATAAAAGAATGATAGATGTGTGGAAAGTGCCCGGCAGATTCTGCTAGTTGATGCTCCTATGATGCTCAAATCTTCTGAAGTATTATTAAGCCAGAGAGGTACCTCAGTTCCTCCCTCCCCTTGACTCCATGACCAAGTTGGTTTAATACTTTGTCTTCAGTTTTCCCCTTTCCTGTGGCACATCAAAAAGGGAAGTTAAGGTGAGTAGAAAGGTAACTGGTCCATGAGCCAAGGGACTCACAAAGATAGCTCTTTCACTTATTCTTTACATGGTTGGCAGGTGGGAATACATACCTTCGAGGCTGGGGCTACCATAGGTGTCCATGATATATTGGAGCAAGAAGTTCTCTGAAGGTGAAGGGAGAGGGAAGGTAGAGAAAGGAAGGACAAGGCAATTGGCTATCATAACCCAATGGGCATGAGGGCTTTCATGAAGCTGGGTTGCTGAATTAAGGTATGGTTGCATATGTCCTTTTTAGTTCTCTTTATTTACACTTTGGAAGAAATAGAGGTACTGCTGCATACACTAGGGCTGAATCATAGAAAGTAGTTAATTTGAGGTAAAAAATCAGATCATCTTGGCTTCTAAGAAAATGGGAAAGGAAGATAAGCTGATAGAATGACAAAAGATGTGATACTGAGGTTTCACCAGAGAGTGCCAAATAAAGTGTGACCTTCTCTGATCAGCTGTAGACTCTACTTAGCTTTCCAAAGTCCCTGCTTCAGTGAGTCCACTGTCCACCTGCACCACTGTCAGGCATTATGTCCAGTTCTCCATCTGTCCATAGAAAATCTTGAATTAGGGAATCATTTGCCTCTTGCTTTTCCAAAATCCATATAATGTCATAAAGTGTTAATGACAGAATCCAAGTCTCAGTCTATATAATGTTCTGATAACTCCATTACAGTTGTTCCATTTTCCTCTGCCATTTGTTCTCATTCTTTCCATAATTTCTTTAGAAACAGTGAAGGACAGGATTGTCCAAAAAACTTTGGGATCTTAGGACGAATTGCAGTATCTTAAGCAATGATTTCATTATAGATACCAACTGGTTTTAATAAAAATCCATTTAAAATTGAATTTTTTCCTAAGGATAAATATTTGGTGTTAACCATTATTTTGTAAGTAAGAAAACAATCAATGATAGAGTAATAACTTAAAAACAGAAAATAAACTTGCCCAGTATCTTTAGAGGAATCCAAAACAAAATAAAGGCCTTAAATCTGAAATAGTCTTTGTCAATTAAACAATTAATTACTTATTTTATTAAATAAAACCCTAAATGCAGATTTTATGAACTGCTGGGTGCTGATCTTCCCTTTGGCAGGCTGTTCTGCACTATGCTTAACCAGCTCCTATGTGGATTGGAGGACAATAGTGAAGGGATCAGATCAGATGATCTTTTGAAAGCCTTTCGGGGTATAAGAAGCTTGTCCTAAATAAAACTTCCCTTTCACCCAGGAATTGTCACCTATGTGACAAAATTTACTTAAGAAAATTTGATTATCAATACTATGCATTCCTTTAGCCTTTCAAAGTCAGATATTTTAAATAAAAACTTGCTTTTCGAGGATCTTGAAACACAAGAAATTAACAGTTTACCTGTCTTAACAAACATTCTTTCCAAATTAGTTGAAGAAAAAACATATTCTTTAAATGATGAAAGAATAAAAAGCAAGGACTTAAGCACAGCACAATATGTACATTAATTTGCTAATGCTTCTTCCCACATGTTTATCTCCAGTCTTCTCTCCAAGTACGTGGCAATGGCAAAATTTCCAGCACTGCATGATTTGAACTTCTCAGATTATTCTATTCACCCTCACTTTCCTCATGCTCCAGTTTTCTTTCTGGACCATTTTTGACCCAAATTTTATATCAAAGACCAATAAAAGAGGTACACTGTATATATTTTGGGCCAGGAAAGTTTTTGGTCTTCCTACTAAAGGTTATATTAAGCCTCAAGTTCATAAGGAACATTGAATAATCTGTGTGTCTATTTTCTCTGGACATTGTGTAGTTTAAATATTATTTTGAAAATGAGAATGAAAGACTCAAAGAGGTACAGGTTTTAATGCCTGCAGAAGACTTCGTTTCTGCCTTGAGTGAGTGAATGTGTTGCTGCAGATTCGAGGTTCCGAGGTAAGGGTTATGAGACTTGGCAGAAAATATGGGGAGCCATAGGCAACTGTGACATAGCTCTTTATTCCAACAAGGGCACAGCCAACCTCACAGGGCAGCAGCGTTATCCAGCAAGGGCACAGCCAACCTCGCATGGCGGGGGTGCCTTTTATATACAGGTTAAACAATAGTAGCACAATGCCAGATAATGGAAGCCCACACATGCCTACCAGGCACCTGGTTACATAAGGGGAAAAGCCCTGAGTTTCTTCCACTCTGGAAATTAACTACAGGCATCGGGAGGGAGCCTGACTATAGCTATCTTTCTATGTCTGCACAGTGAGTCAACCTTAAGAAGTCAGCAGGACCATTTGATACACTGTCACACAAATCTCCAACAGTATTGTTTTGCCCTAAGTATCTGGGATACTAGAAAATAAAATAATTGTTAATAGAAATGTCCTTTTCTCAAGACTGCTCTTTGAAAGAAATATGATGAACTTATATATTGATAACACCTCTGTTAAGTTTTAAATTATGTGGCTTCAAGGATCTGCCACTCCCCTGAGCTGAGGCTAATACATTCAATCAAGCTTTAGCTAAGTATTCACCCACAAGTGTATTCACTTGTTCTAAATTTCTTTAAAAAAAAAAAAATCAGTATATCGCATTCATCCGCCCCACCCTACCCTTAATAATGCCAAAAACATTTTATTTAGATGTCCTCTGTTGTATTTGTTTATTTGTTTGGTAGTGGTTGGTTTGTTGAGGTTAGAGTGGAGAGAAAGACAGGGGCTGGGGCAGGCGAGGACTGAATTCCTAGACTACCCATGTCGTCTCACTACATGGGTGGAATCATAGAAGTCGCCCTTCTTGGTAAAGGTCATCTCTTCCCTGATTCAAAGCCACCAAGGCAGACATAAACCTTACTATAGTATTCTCAAAGTATGATCCACAGACCTGGGGGATTTCTAAGACACCTTTCAGGTGGTCCTCAAGATTAAAACTGTTTCCATAATAATTCTAAGATATTATTTAGCCTTTTCATTATGTTGACATTTGTGCTAACGATGTAAAGGTAATCATGGGTAAAACTGCTGGTGTCTTAGCATAATTCAAGGCAATAGCACCAAACTGTATAAGCAGTCATATTTTTCAAAGCCACTCACTTTCAGGGGGGAAAAAATGTCAATTGTGTTTAAGAATTTCTTTGTTCAAGCTATAAAAATTATTAATTTTATTTATAACCTTTGATAACACATCTTTTTAATATCTTCTGTGATGTATAAAACAATTCTACTGCATACGGAAGCATAGCAGCTATTTTTTTTAAAGCACTTGTGCAATTGTTTGAGTCGTGAGATTAACTGGCTCCATTTGTACATTTAACATAAGTCTTACTTGAAAGGATTATCAAAAACTATAGTTATTCAGACTTGGGTACTTAGTAGACACTTTCTCAAAAATGAACTAGTGAATCTGTCACTTCAAAGAAAACAACTGACAACTTGTAAGTAAAAATTGAAATTCAGGAAAATGTGTATCTGCCATCAGACATTGACAGCTTCTTAGTACTTAACAGACTTTTCCGATGAGAACAGTGTGATATTAATAAATGTAATTTTCTTATATTTATAAGGAAATCTGTCAACATTTGGAATTTCTACATAACTCAGTGAACCAGTATTTTTCAAATGACCAATGCATGATGTTACAAAGTCATGCATGATACAAAGCCCATTCAAAGTGTAACAGAGTGCAAAAAGTGTCTTGATATGGTTTGAGATATCACATTGCAACTGTTCTTTAATAAACTGCCACTTACAGAATTTGGATATTTTATCAAAGAATAATAGCCACAAATTACCTAAAAAAGGTTACCAAAATATCCCTCTCTCTTCCACCTACATATCTAAGGGAGGTTGCATTGCCTTTGTATTCTTCAATCAAGGCAATATATCACCAGGTAACAGAAACTGTTCTATGAAGCCAGATTTTAAAGAGGTTTGCAAAAATGTAAAATAATGTCACTTTTTTTCAGTATATTTGGAGAAATATGTTGTTTTATTTTAAAATCCCATTTATGTTAATATGTAATTGTTTATATTGTTGCTATTTTAATTTAATTTAATTAATTTAATTAATTAATTTTTCTCAATATTAATTCCTCATGTGATAAGTATCAGCAGATATAAACTCAAATTTGTGAAAGCTCTTTTAAGCTCTTTTAATTTTTAAGAGTGTACATGAGTCTTGAGATCAAAAAGTTTTTAATTTGTTGCCTTAATGCAAGTCAATGTGAATAATCTCCTATTATGAAATACAGCGGTATAACAAACTCTTTAAGGCAGGGTCCAAGGCATTTACTAACGTCAAATGAAAACTGTTGAATTGCCTTTGTCTTCAGAAAAACAGTCACTCTTGGTTTTGCTCATACGGCTTCGTATAAATCGTGCTGGTAAACCTAGTAATCTCAATATGTCATATCCTATAAAATGGTGATTTCCGGCCAGATCTCAGTCATGATTTTCATTCATGTAATATTTCTCATAACAATATCCAATTAGCACATTCATTTTATGTCCACTGTGTTAATTTTATGTTAAAAGAAATCCAATAGTGCTCAATTACATTTGCTTCCAAATTAAATTAGCATTACATGAATTTAATGGGTATCTAAATTAGACCATGCTATTAAGAGGATTTTATACAAATTAAATTCCACCTCTGCATGGTTCAAGCTTCTTTGTGTTAAACACAAGATGAAAATTCTTTAACACATAGGGAGCAGAAGAATATCTTATATTGCAAACAGAGAAGGAAATAACAAAGAAATTAACACAAATTTAAGCAAGACTCACTTCAACCAGAAATTACCTCACTGTTTCTATTTCTTTTAGTAGTAGCTAGAAGAAAAGAAAAAATAAAGTGGAACGTTCTTGTTCACTAAAATATTAAAAAATTTATTTTGAAAAATAAAGCAATGTCAGCACGATCTAAGATGCTTTTAATCTTTATGAAATCATGAATTAACAAACTCAAGCTTGTTGGCATTTTTAGTTTGTTTTTAGCACAATAATTCAAGTTTACCAATTCTAAGAATACGTTACTTTTATTCAACAGAATTGATGTGCAATCAAAAGACAACATTCATTGAAGTAAACTCAATAGTAAAATTTTCCTGTGCCCTTCTGTATGACTGATATTATTATGGTTTCACTAGTTATAATAATGGGTAATATTCACTTAGTAATTATTATGTGCTTAGCAATCTGCTAATTATTTTGCATAAATTATCTCTAATCCTTGTTATACTTCTGACTATTATCCCTAATTCATAACTGGGATAAATGAAACGCAGAGAAGTTAGGGAACTTGCTCAAAGTTGCACATACATAGACAGAACATGCCAATTTCACGGCCTTTCTTCTTTCCCAAAATGTTACTTAAGGAGGACCTTTGAGAGACAGGCTCTATCTCAGCAGGCAGACTGCCTCAGTTTGATTCATGACTCCACCATCTTGTGGCCAACGTATACAGACAAATAAATCTGCCGCAGAGACCAATTCATGATGGGATACTTGAGATGGACAAATAGGAAATCAAATAAAATGGCTTCCTCTGGGCATAGGCAATTGGAGTGAGTCTTCTCTAAATATACTTTCAATTTTGTTTTAACTTTGAACCATGTAATAGTTTTACATATTTTTAAAATAAAATTATATAAAAAAATAGCAGACACTAAAATTTAACATAGGTACAAATGAATTTAATTGATAAAATCATGCAGATTAAATAATTGCTTCAAATAACTGTTGACACAATATTACTTCTGTATTGTCTTAGTGGTGTGTATTTCAAAATATATCTGCAAAGTGTATCTGCCAAGAAGAAATTACATCTAAATTTCACTCAGTAAATTTAATAATATATATACACATATACACACAACTTATACAATTAGGGTAAAGCAAATTATAACCCATTAATATAAGTTAAAACCTACAGAAAAGCCCCCAAACACTTAAGAGCCAAGATTTTCAGTGTAATGAAAGAAAAAAAATGTAAAATAGTAAAGAAAAATCAAATCTATAATGTTAAATTTGTAATGGAAATATCAATGCAAAGTATTTAACTTCACTTTCAATACATCTTTTGTCTCTATCTACTAAACAGGCTCAGACTTAACGATGTCTGAGTAACAAAAGCACCTTGCACATAGAGTTTGCTTTCTAATTACCATTTTCGTTGGAAAGTATCCAGAGCTGTTTAGAGAAATGTCTGATTTCAGGTCTGAAATTTAAAATGTACTAGGGAATTCTGGCACAAGGAAGCAACCAGGTATTTATTAGAGTCATGTAAGAAATGGATAAAAGAGCCTGCTTGAAAGAGCATCCACTGTCAAATTTGGAATAAATATAAGAGTAAATATAATTATGATGTTAATTAATTACAACCCACCAATATAAATTAAAATCCCCAAGTTCATAGTGATGCTTAAACAAAGAGAAAGATTAAAAAGGAAGCTTTTTTTTATCCCCCAAAAGTCTAATGAATGTAAAGAAAAAATATATTTGTAATTGCCATTTTGCAAATTCATACTATTTTAATTTATTTAAAAATGCATTATTAATGAATACTAAAACCAACTATCTTACATCATACACAAAAATTGACTCAAAACATGTTAAAGACTCAAATGTAAGACCTGAAATGGTAAGCTCTTTGACATCGTCTTAGCAATTTGCTTGTGGATCTGACTTCAAAGGCAAGGGAAACAAATGCAAAAATAAACAAATGAGACTGCATCAAACTAAAAAGCTTCTACACAGCAAAAGGAATCATCGTCAAATGAAAAGGCAACCTACTAAATGGTAGAAGATATTTATAAATCATACCTGCGATAAGGGGTTAATATCCGAAATATATGAAGAACCCGTGCAACTCAATGATGACAAAACAAACAACTCGATTTAAAAAAGGGCAGAAGATCTGAAGAGACATTTTCCAAAAAGAGATATACAGATGGTCAACAGGCACATGTTCAACATCACTAATTATTAGGAAATGTAAATCAAAACTACTATGACATATCACTTCATGCCTGTTAGAACAGCGATTATCAAAAGGACAAAAAACTAACAAGTGTTAGAGAGGATGTAAAGAAAAGAGAACCCTAATACACTATTGGTGGGGTTGTAAAATGGTGCAGCTACTATGGAAAACAGTATTAAGCTGCTTCAAGAAATTAAGAATAGAGTTACTATATGATCCAGCTTTGAATTTCTGGATATTTATCTGAAGAATATGAAACACTAAATCAAAATTATATATATATACACCTATATTCATTGCAGCATTATTTATAATAGCCAAGATATGGAAACAACCTAAGTGTCCATAAAAAAAAAAATTGTGCCATTTGTGACAACATAGATGGAATTTGAGGGTATAACGCTAAGTGAAATAATTCAGAAAGAGAAAGACAAATACGATATGATTTCACTCACATGTGAAATCTAAACAAACATGCAAACAAAACAAAACAAAAGCAAACTCATAGATACAGAGAATAGATCAGTGGTCACCAGAGGAGAAGGAAGTTAGGGGTTAGCCAAAAGGTATGAAGGGGTATGAAAGGGTATGAAATTGTATGGTGATGGACAGTAACTAGATTTTGGGAGTGATCACTGTGTATTGTATACAGATGTCAAATTGAAATGTTGCACACCCGAAACTTAAATATATATTTTAAAAAAGAAGAAGTTGTTTGGGAACAGAGGATTCACACAGATTTCTTACTAATTACAAAGGGAAAAAATGGAATGTCTCAGTGAAGTAGTCATTATATTAGCCAAGTGATTAAATTTAGACTCTCTAATAGCAAGACAATCTGATATGATATAATAAGAAAAACACAGCATCGCCTATGAACTACTCCTGCAAAAGAGATAAAGAAGAAATGTCTGACCTGAAGCTAATTTACTTAAGCTTACAGGGAATAGAGAAATATAGGGAATAGAGAAAAATGTTGAATTGTAACAAGATAAAACAATCAGCCAAATCTAGATTATGTCCTATAAAAATATAATTCTAGATTCTTCAAAAATGCAGTGTCATAAAAACCAATGGAGAAAATATTCTAGACTATAAGAGACTAAAGAGATGCCTAACCACAAATCTATAAAAACCAGATTAGATACTAGTTAAATAAATGCTACATATAGATTACTATAACATTTGGATATTGTTGCATGTGAACTAGGTATTAGATGATATGGAATTCTTGATAATTAATTTTCTTAATCTTGATGATATTGTGGTCCTAGAAGCAATTGTCCTTATTCTTAGGAAATGCGTCATAAATATTTAAAGGTTGTGTCTTGATGTCTACAATTTATTTTAAATGAAAAAGGGAAATAATAGGGGAAAGAAACAGAGAGGAAAAAATTATGGCAAAATGTCCCTAGTTTTTTCCTGACACTGAATGAACAGCATGCAGACAAGATTTGAGAATGACCAAAAAATAAAAATTATTCCAGTGTATTTAGTCCTAAAGTGTATTCTCGATTCAGGAACAAAGTGACAAAAAGTTCCAACTTACTTTAAAGTAAAACCACCTCTACACCTCTAGCCCAGACTCATCTAGTGCATGTCTGCGGTACTTCTCATTTTCCTCAGTTCATCTCCTTCCTCAGTCCCAGACTTATCCAGGATGAAGAGAGGGCAGGGCTGGTGAAGTTAGGTGAGGTGGTGAGGAAAGTCTGCATTTCAATGTATGCCATTTTTTACCATGGAAGTTTTTAAAGTTAACTCTCAGTGGGGGCACATGTGTGGATTTGTCAGCAACCCCACCATCTTATTTCAAATTTCCTTCTTGTTGACAAACGCACCTTTTCTAGCTCTTCACTCCTCTGTCCACTAGTTATTCTACGCGCCTCCCTCTTCCTTTTGAGGTTTTCTAACCCCCTCTGAATAATTACGGAATCAATCTCACTTGCGTTCAGACTCAAACTGCCTGTCTCCGGCCTCCCCTCCCCACCTTAATCTCTCTCCGTCTCTCTCTGCCCTACTCCCCTTTCTCTCTTAATTTAGCTGCCATATTTGGTCCTCGAAAAGCATAAACAATATCTTGATAAACTCTGGACGTTTAAGCATTTTCATTGCAGCAAATCTTTATTCTGCACAAGAGCAATTAACAAGTTACAATCTCTAGTTTTTCTCTCTCTCAAGCATCAACTGGACACCAAGGCTCCAGCATCCCCGCTCTAGGGGACACAAAGCAAGCTTTCCAAACAATCCCATTGAAGCCTCTTCTGTAGACTTGAAACGAGGGGAAAGCTCTCCTACCCCACCTTTTGGTAAGGAAGGGTAGGGCCACAGTGAGGGAAGCACAGAGCAGTCTGAAGAATCTTTTCCAAAACCCTCTTCTAATCCACAGCAAATTCTCTCAACCTCAAATTTCTTTCATAGACTAGAGATGGCTGGTCACCTTTGGTTACAAGACTGACTCTCGGTTACTTTATCTGGCGCCACATGCCTCCCTTTGGCATGTGGGTGTGCTTGGCAGAAAACTTTCTTAGGGTTTAAACCAAGCCTGAGACAGAAAGTTTTCTAATAACATTTTTTTTATAATAATATATTTGTTTTTTTCATTTAATTTTAAGTGATCAAATTATAATGGGATGAGATGAGGGAACTAGAGATTGGATACTAACAAGGTTTTCATTTAACAAACTGACTTTTCCAAATTAGACTCTGCATGCCCTGTAACATTAGCATTATTTTAGGTTTATCAATATTGACCTGAACTAGATAGAATAAAAATACCCTGAACTTAATTAGTGGTTCTAACTGACCTTTCAAGGCTTTCATAGAGCTGATAGAAACCCATAAGAGATCACGAGCACATTTTGAAATAGTATGTTTCCATTATGTTTGTCTAAATTGAAACGATTTTGAATTAAAAAATTTTAACTAATAACATATTTTAAAATTTTAGAACCCAATTATAAAATATAGAGAATCAAAGAGAGAAAATAGTATCATCTCAGGGAGAACTATTTCTAAAATGGTCATTAACAATTTTCTAATTTTTATTGTTATGCAGATATTTCTTTGTTTATATGAATATGTATGCATATGTACATAAATATGATTTACAGCATATGTTTTTACTTAATACTGTATAGCAAACATCTATTTATATAGATTACGATACATCTGCATCATTAATTTCTTGTGGCTATAACAGTCTTTTGAAAGAATATTCCAAAATTTATTTATTGGTTGTTTTTACATATTTGAATATAAAAAAAAAGTATTACTATGAACATCCTAGTATAAAAGTCTTTGAATATTTAACTAGTTGTTTATATACTCTAATTTTCAGAAATGCTGGATCAACAGATATGCACATTTTTAAGAATTTACATCTATGCTGTTGAATCTTCCTTCAGCAGGTGCCAACTGATACAACCTCTGCAACACAAAAGCTTCTCCATCTCACTACCGCTGACATTCTTTCTTCATTCTTTTACTTGGACAATATAATGAGATAGAACACACAAAGTTATGCTATTATTATTTCTAATTATACTTATTTTATTATTAATAGCATTAGGTTTCTTTACAAATGTTATTGCCCATTGTTATTTCTTTATAAATTGTCCATTTGTGACCTAAGCTCATTTTCTGATTGGTTAATAAGAGTCCTTGGAATCTTAAGGCCCTTAATCAACTTTTTGTTAGAGAGAGCTAATTTGCAAAATATATAATAAGCATTTTTTCAAATATGTTATCACTTTGATTTTGAACAATCTAAAAGTTTTTCTGTAATCAATCAGGCCCAGTTAGCCATTGATAAGATGTTACATAATTCAGCAAAGGCAGAAAGGCAGGTATCTGATGACTGACCTTAGATTCGAGAGAAATAGAGGAATTTTTAAAAATGAAAAATATTAGCAATCATCTACTCTAAAGCTTTAATCTTATAAAGAAGGATATATAAACTCGGGGCTGTTAAGGTTTACACTATAGGTCTCGGATTATGTAGTTTGTTGTTGCTAGAGCCAGAACTTAAACCTTTGTATTATCTTTCCACCAGCCAGTTGCTCTCAAAGTTGCACATCCAAACACCTGAGGAGCTATTTCAAATAACCCATGGGAGGCAGCAGCACATAAACTACACTCTGTCTTGTGTGTCATAGTAAACAAATTATAAACCATCCTCCTAAATAAACTCTTACATTTCCTTTTAGCTGTCTTTCTCGGGGCACCTGGAAAGTATGAAATTTGATATTTGCCACAAAGACAAGGATAAAAGAAGACTTCAAATCTTTACCTTTTGTCGAGTCTGCTTTCCAATGTATTTTATAACATGATGTTAAGAGATGGCACCATAAAAGGGTAAAATTACTTTCTGAACTTCCAGAGCTAAACAGTGGCCCTTTATGCATCTCTCAACATATCTCAAGACCACTACGGTCCTATTTGTATAAGATTTCCCCTGGAGCTCAGATGGTTGAAGAGCCAGTACACAGGTTGATACAGGAAATGAGAAGTTCATTTGGATTGGAGAGTTTAAGATGAGAGTTAGGCTGCCAGTAAGAATGCACAAGTTGCTAAAGGCCAGGTTAATGATTAAGATTGGCAAAAGACCTCACAAATGAAAAACTCTAGCTAATTACTTTAGCTTAATTGCTCTCTTCTCGGTCTTCATGCCTTAAAAAAAGACAGTAAAATTTTAAATGAAGTGATAGTCTGATAAGATGATGGAACAATTAGACATGTTCCTTGCCTCATGTGACTAGGGTCCTGTTTAAATCTCAGCACAAGTTTCTGGTAAAATATTGCTTCCTGCATAATATGGATGTCTAATTCAAAATATAGACACCTTTTCTGATTTACAAAGAAATAAGTCCAGCAGGAATTAAACCTCTGAAGCATAAAATATCCAAAAGTCACAATCTTAGTATTTAGAAAAAATCGTCCTTACCACATCTCAAATCAGAGGTATTTATTCAATCTAGTTCAAGGCCCAGTGTAAAAAAATTGATGTCACCTGTCATAGATTTGCTCAATGACACCCTAGAACTCCCCAAAATGCCTGAATTTAACTGGTAGACATGACTAACAAGTTTAAAAATAAATTTTAATACTCTGCCTCCACTCACATATATCTCCAAAAGTTCTTTTCGCTAGTGATCTGCAAAATTCAAGCTCCAACCAACCATGGCAACATCTCCAGGGATGTTGGTAGTACCCCACTCCATTAAACTTGACTCCATCTGGAAATTAACTCTCTGGGCCATCATGTGCCATCTTCTGACATGCATCTTCATCATGGCTCTGCAGAGGGTTCACCAATCCCAGTCCTAAAATATTCTTAATCCTGTACCCTAACAAACTTAGTTTTTCACATATGTTGAACTCTGATTTAAATTAAATTAAAGATGCCACTTAGGGAGTTCCCAGTGCTTGATCACTTGAGGATTCCTGCAATACTCAAACTCTTGTCTCCTATCTCTTATCCAGTTAGCTATATTACCTCACATTTTCTTCTGAATGTGCTCTTACTTCCATCCCCCCAAAACTCCCAGCTCATCTCCTTTGTTCACTTTCTTGATGGTGGTGCAATTATTGTGTAAAATCACAGCACTTCTATGGGGTTCTGTGCTGTGTCTGATAATTTTAGCAGCATATTTGCCTGATTTAGTTCACTCTAAAGAAAATCTGCAGAAAAATTAATTTAATTCTTTGGCATGGGGTGCTTTGGTAAATTGGTATATAGTATGATTTGCAAGAGAAAAGAATGATGAAAATACATTTTCTATGCAGCAGGAAAATATGTGGGAAAAGTATCTTGAGAAGAGACTAATTTAGTCATGAGGGAGACTTGAGGTCAAATGTTTCCGATACTACTGAAATCTGTCTCTTCTCTTGGTAGCTGATTAAAAATAATATTTAATATTTTCTCTCCCTTGCATCCTAATTGTCAAATAGTTCATCTAATTGGTGAACAAGACTTGATAAAGTGTTATATGCACCAACATGATCAAAAATACTACTTGCTACTGCTGCCACAGGTGAAGACAATACTTATATTATTTTGTTAAAGCATCATGTGTTTATTCCGAGATTATTATAACAGGAAAACAATTGGAACCTATATAAATGTTCTACAGTGGTACAGTAGAACAGCTAATTAAATAAGATCTATCCACCAGATGGAGCAGTATGAAACCATTAAAATGATAACAGAAAGAATATGGTACAACATGAAAAATATTTATGATAGAATGTCAAATAAAAGTGCAGAATAGCAAGTAATAGGCAATCTCTTAATGTCAACTCTATAAAATAAATATATAAAATACCACGGAGGTGGAACAAAATCATAGCTGATATTTTTATTTAATTTCTAAACCTTTCATAATATTACTTAATACTTAGTGTACTTTTTCTTTAAGCAAGAGAGATCTGAGAAGTTTCAGAAGTGTTTTCACATTGGTACTATCCTCTGTGCCAGCCAGCTCTCTTCATTAGCAGAGGAAACCCGGTTATAGGTAGGTGACTAGAATTTTTCTGTAACTAGAAATTTTCTGTAACTAGAAATTTCAAAGAAGTAAGAATTTGGTACCTATCCCCAAAATTCCCATGGTAAAAACAGGCAGCTCAAACAACATGCCTCATGTCTTAAAAGCCTATTGCTTTGAATATTTGTTGTTCATTGATGTGACTTTGAAGCCATCTACATAGTTTACATAATTATAAAATACAATTTAAATATAAAAATCAATCTGTAAATTTTAAAAGTGAAAGGAAATAAATCTAGTTAAATATCCCATTGGTGAAATTACTATAGAGAGAGGAAGTACTCCAAAGGATCATAAAGCACAATGTTTTCCCCTAAGGACAAAATGAACATGGAAAACAATAAATTAAAACTTGTTTTTTAGTAATCTTATTGTTGGTCGTGGTTTTATAGTGTGCATTTTACATGCAGAATGGGTTAAAGCAAATGAGTAATTACATTTGTGTTGCTGAAAACCAGGATTTTCAACATGGGATTAAGAAAATAGAGGGTGGGTAAAGGTAAATTGAAATTCAATAGCCCTAAATTTAAGTTGAAGTCATCATTATAAATTTATAATATATTTTATTTTATTTTTAATCTCCTTAACTAGTTCACCTAAAAGACCTAGAGTAATGACCAACACAGGAGCAATATGCATTCATAATTCCTTGATTTTAGTCTCTGGAAAAATGTTATTTTCTACTCAAAGACACTAGGGCTTTTTGGAGAACTGGCAAATTCCAGGTCCGTGGCAGGGAATACTTAAGATGAGCATGGAGTATCATATATCAGAAAGAAAGCTCCCAAAAGTATTCAAGAGCCTACTTGAATTAGCTCCCACTGCCCAAAAATAGAAAAATTTGAGCTCTAGTAAATTTAGCAAGTACAATGATTTGAAACACATCAAATGTTTCCTAACACATTAATTCAGAATGAAATTTCTTAAAACCCACTGCCTGACTTTGGGGTCAATGATATCAACTCATGAATTTGAAAGATGGTAAATAAAGAGAAGGTATCAAAAATTTATCCTGTTTTATCTCAAGGTAACCGAATAGTTGATAAAGAGAGGTTTCTGTTTCTCTTTACAAAAGTACCTTAGCTTAAATGAAGGAATAATGAAATTAGATTATCATTATTTTGCAAATCTTAATAATTGTTACCAATAATTGATAATATCAAACAATGAAGAACAAAATAATATAATGTACCTCTTTGTACAAACTTACATGACATTGCCAATGAAGGAATCTTGTCTAAATATATGTATCTAAATCTATTCCAGCCCCTAGATCTAATCAACAATTGTCAGAAAATATTGAGGCCAGAAGAGTGTGTTAGATACGTCAAAATGGAGTAAGCAAAATTCACATGGTGGGAAACTGAAAGACACACAGCCTTCTTTCTTCAGTAATACAACAACAAAATAACAATTGCAAAGATAAATAGATTAAGAAAGATTTTAAAGATAAATTTAGAAAAAAAAAAACTACAACATGAATCCTGGAATCCTGATTCAAACAAACAAGTTGAACATTATGGTGAGTCAAAACTAGATATCTGAAAATATTACAGAATTATTGTTAATTCTTTTTAGGTATGACAATGGTTTGGAATTTTTTTCAAAAGAAGTCCTTATTTCTCAAAGATTCACATTTAATTATTTATAAATGAAATTATATTTCTTTGAAATTTGCTTCTAACTATTCCAGGGAGCAGGAAAGTAAGTAGGAGTATGGGTGAAACAAGATTGGCATGAGTTAATAACTGTCGAAGATAGGAAATGGGAATTCATTATACCATTGTTTTACTACTCTATTTTTGTTATGCTAGAGGTTTTCTTTCATTGAAGAGTTCAACGAATTCTGATGTTTATTAAGACAACAACTTTTAAAATAGACACCAACATATTAGGAATCATATTGTATAAAATTTTTGAACACATACATTGCATTTGCTCATCACCATATGTATAGGAAAGCACCACAAAGTATCTGATATATGTGGGTGTCTATAAATGTCTTTTTAAAGTTAAATCCCTATGAGATAAAATTGATTATTCACATTTTTAAAAAATAAATTACTAAGTGGCAGGTGGGGCCTGGAACCAGACGATTCTAAACTATATACCATTCTATTCCTATAGTTTAATATTCACAAGATAATTCAAAAGCAATTCTGAAACTAAACCATATTATACCACTAGTATGCAAAATAAAATTCAATTATTTTCTATGCACCAGAGGATAAAATGTAAGTATCTCTTCAGACCTACTGTGACTTGCTCACCATTCCCTGAACATACCTAGCATTCCCATGGCCCCAGAACTTTGACCCATCAGTCTTTCCCTAGAAAGCCTACCCACATTGTTCCATTTAATAAACTTTTACTCACTCTTAATGATCTAGTTAAAATTATTCCTTCCTGGTGGAGACTTCTCTAGCCCCAAGACAGAGCTAGCTATTCCCTCTTCAATGCTCCCATAGTTCCAAGAATAGATATTTTCTCAGAATAGATATTTGCAGAATATATCTATTCACAGTGTAATAATAACTATTATTAATAGAACTTATCAAGCCCTGGTCACTATTTCAAGTGCTTTAGTTATATTAAATCAATTGACTGATCTTAACAATCCTATGTGTTAGATACTACCACCATCACTATTTTGACAGATGAGGACCTTCTTCGATGTTTTAAATCAGCTTTATTTGTCTTTGTATTTTGAATACTAAGTAGTTCAAGGCACATAGTAATCACTCAGTAACTAGTTATTAAATTGGATTGTTTTGGAAATTTTTTATTACAAATCTAAATAATTTAAATTTAAAGCAAAGTTATTTCTTAACAGCAATTTTTAGGTAATACAACAAAGAAGTTTGGATTGAATTAACTAATGTGATTTAAATTCATCTGTTGAAATAGATTTATACTTTGACTTTTCTCAGGAAAAAAAAAGTAATTATTTGTGCCATGGAGCTCTTTATTTGAACTATTAACTTTGTTATTTTTCTTGTCGTGAGGCTTTTTACACAAGAGAAAACAAATCGCCATCACATTTTGTTTGACTAAGGTCATGAAGGATTTTGACCAGCCTTGGTGTTTCTCAAAATTTTCAATTGAAAATCAGTTTTATAAAAAGAGCTCCAATTGCAAGAAACTAGGAGTACATCTTGGTTGACCTTGAAATACAATTTGAAAAATGTGTTTTCTAGTTCACCTATTCTATTTTTATAATACATTTTTCTTTTTAAATAAACTATGGTGTTGCTGACAATTGTATTATTTTGGAGAATGTTTTAAAATATATAAAACATTAGATGTTTCTGTAAGTACATTTCATGAGAGATTTTCTATTTGTAATAGTGTGAGTACAATTACATCTTTCTTTTTTTCATGGATATAAGATACATATTATTTTTATAGTACATTTTAATATTCAGTGCATTTTTACTGTGTTGCTTTAAATACTGGAATGTTATCAACTTAGGTCAGTCGAATTATCCTTTACTGTGAGACATGGAAGCTAACAAAAAGGATGTTGACTCCTGCTGTCTCCTATATAAAACTTCCACTTCATTTTAGCCTTACATTATAAATGCCTTTCTTTAACACATGCCACTCTCATTCTAACCCTGTTTCATCCTGCCACCTCTGAATTGTCAGTCATTCTTGTACTACCTTCCCTCTATTCCTGGGTTTATTTGGTTTTGTATGGCAGATCCTCAAATCCAACTAATTGAGACAAAAAACAACTGTTGATCCATCCATACCCAGGCAAGCAAATTCTGGCGCCCAAATCTTTCTGTTCCCATCACTTGACCCTTACTTTGTTTTCTAATAATGTTCTTCTCAAATAATCTCACTTTGGGAGCAGGATGGCAACTAAAAATCATGAATTTGTATCTTTAGAGCTCAAATCCCAAAGAGAAAGAAGAAATTTCTATCCCAAACACATACCTGGAAAATTATATCACATTAACCAATTACAGTGATTTAGAAAACTGATTTTGCTAATTGTCCAGACCTAGGTCACATGCCCAACAATAGAACTGATGGGAAGATGTCAGCATTACATGAAGGATATTACTTTGAGAGTGGAGGTGGGGTGGTCTCACAAGAGAAAATAGAAGAGTTGCCACTAAAATGACCAATGGCTTCTAGGCAAGAAATAGTCAATATAGCCTGTACAAGATATAGCAATCATTGAGACAATTGTAAGGTATTGCAAAAAGTAATATAGATCAGATTACTTAGGGACAATGTCTAATTAAAAAACTTACAATGTGGATTTTGCCAGTCAATAAACTCCTTTGGAGCCTCAATTTTCTTCTCTGCAAAATGTGAAGAGATAATAATTTCCACTTTATGAAGTTTGAATGAGTAAGTATAAGTAAAGTATTTGCCACATACCACGTTTCTTGCCAAATAGTCAGCTAGCTTTCTTCAAGACCAGATAGGTTTGTCTCACATAGGAAATCATCCTCCACTACTGTCTTTTCATCTGCATCCACTGAAATCCATTTGGTATTAGAATTCATTAAACAACTTAGCACTTAATTGCACACAAGCAGTACAGCCTTTGTAAGCTGGATATGCAAATGTCTTATCAACTCATTTTCACTCTTTCGAAGGGTTTGAAATAATTTCTGTGTGCCCTGCTCCAGCCCAAGACAAGTTATTTGCTCATCCCAGAGTAAAGGAGGTACTACATCTCTGGACTAACCGTGGGATCAAATCACATTTGAGAATACTGGATTACACATATGGAACAATGCACTGGCAAAAGACAGGGTAAATACTGAAATAATTATCTGAGGAAAGCTGTGTCTATAAAATAAAAGGGTCTCTGTGCATTTACTTATTTACTTAGAGAATAAAATAAAATATAGGAGGTATGGGAAGAGAGGTTTACTATTACTCTGCTGAAACTATAAGGATGATCTAAATGCTTTTTGAAGATCCCTTCTAATTTATGAGGATTTTGTCATATGCAGTAGGATTACTTGCATTTCAAAAACATTAGAATTTAAGTTAATGTGTATTTACGTTAATAATTCATTGGTAGATAAAATAGACAGACCTAGATTTGAGCCCTATATCCACCATTTAGAATCTGTGTGAATTTAGGCAAATTACATAAACTTTTTAAGCCTTATAGAATGTGTAGAGAGTGATTCATATGAGAATGTGAGTTAAATAAGGTAGTGCAGATAAAGGGATGCTTCTCATGCAGACGGGAAAGCAATAAACATTAGCAAATGTAATATTTATTATTATGTTATTTGAGGCATTTAGAAGGCATAAACGGGGTTATGTTTGAGTTGGATAAGTTCAACACCTAAACATTACAATTTTCTTCTTCCCTTTGGTAAAAGTGAACAGCACACATAACAAGCCTTTGCCTAATATCCAGCTGGGTGAGAGCAATCCTATTTCCTTTGGTTTCATTCTCAATGGAGAGCAAAATCAGACAGCAACTGAGACTGGGTTTGTCTGCTTTTTTTGAACCCTGAACAGTTTCTTCTCTGTCTCCATGTTTTTTCTCAGCTTCACTCAAAATCTTAATGACTTAAAATAAGATTCAACCACTGATACTCTCTCGGTAGAGATATTACATTTTTATTTTACCAATTCCACCTGATTTGGAGAACATAATGTAGTTACTGTCAAAAAACAAAGCTTCTAAGAGAGAGATATATACATATAGAGAGATGAATGAGAATATTATTAATAAGTCATCAAGATGCTAAATGTTTGTTGTGCTGGAGTGAAAAGTCCATTACAAAAACTGATAAGGGGGACTTTTGCAATGTGCGGGAGGGACAGTGACACAATTTAAAACTTTTTATTGCTCATTAATTGGTCTAGCACTTTCCTCTGAAACCATCTGAATAGTCTTTCTAAAACACAAACATAAAACTAAGTAGATATTGTAGTACAAATTGTTTTTGCTCTGTTGTTTCGAAAAGGGAGTTTCCAGGTAATTCTTGGAGTAAAGGTAGCAGAATAGACAAGGTTTTTATAATACTCTATAATAGCTTTTTCGCTCTGAATTAAATGGTAGATTTCATTATTTAACCTCAATTAAACCATTACAATGTCAATCTATTATGATCAGTTAATGTTCTGATAGGAAAACTGATGATTTCGAATAAAGTAATAATTAACATCCTCCAAGCATCATCCTAATGGCCACCTCAACTCCCTTTCTCCACGCATGCCAATTCAGAGGTGGTGTTTTAGACAAAATGGTATACTTATTGTTATTCTCTAAAAATGATATACCTAAACCCACTTGTGTTCTTTTATTTTCCTTGTCTCGAGTTTCTTCCTTATTTGTTGTTTTAACTAATTCTCAAGTGTGGCTGCAAGTTGGATCCCTCCTATCCCTGTAAACTCCTGTTAATCTAGGAGATAAGTCTTGCTCATTGTCACACAACCATTTTTTTGTGTTTACTTTTCCTCTACTGCATTGAAAATCTTTCAGAGCAGAGCTTATATCTTCTATCTTATATTTTTCAAGTTTTTTCATATAAATGGTTGTTGATGGCCTTTCCATTATATAAAATGCTTTCTTAAGTATGGGTGGGCACTATAAGGAAGAAATTACAAAACATAATTTCTGCCAATTGAAATGTCATAGTCAAATAGGAAAAGATGAACATATCAACAGCTAAATTTAATATAACAGGATATTGTAGATGAATTCCCTGCTTGAGCCTAAATTGAGATTTTTAAGATCCTTTTAAATAATCGAACAGACCTAACAGGGGTTAATTTACATGAGGGTATTGTTTTTGGCTGAAGCAGAAAAGGGTAGAGGAAAGCTACTTCAAAAAGAAGTTACATGGCCATAGGATTAGGGACAAGTGAAATGGAATTGATGCTCCTGCTGATGTATGAATAAAGAAGATATTTGTAGGAACTGCCCACCAATTCTTTAATCTGAGCCCAAGCAGAGGTGCTGCAAGTAGAAAGTGAATAAAATCTATTGGCAAGGGTTTTAAAAGAATTATATCTTGACAAATAAATTGAAACAGATTCATTTCTGGCAATGGTAGACCTGATGTGGTAAAGAGAATCTACTGTCAATTTTATTTGTTTGTTTAACCTCAGGAGTAACCTAAAACCTGATAAGAGCCATTCTTTGAAAGATAAATTCATTCAGGGCAGTAGGTTGGAGTGGAAAGAGACAAAATAGAATTATTGTCAATGGATGAGGCAAATTTTTCCAATATTTTGATGTTTGGTAAAATGTTGAGGACATTCTGTTTATATACTCATTTGAGTATTTGAAAATTGTAATATTGTTTTTTTTAGATTTCTTAAAACTTATTTGACTTTGTGTAAATATTTCAATGCTTTTTAACTATACTTATATAGTATAGTTACTGTTTCCAAACTGTAACAAAAGATTTTACCTTCTTCCATTTTTCTTCAAATTTGCCCTCATTATATATATGGATAAATGTATATTCTGCAATCCTTCTTATGTTTATTTATCATAATTGATATTGTTCACAACCTCCATAAAAGTCTTATTTCTAACTACAAGATCTAAATCATTCCGCCAGTCTTATTGACAAGGAATAAATCCCTGCCAACATTCCACAACAGTGTCTTCTCTTTTCAGTGTGCCAATTTATTGCTCCCTTGATATATCTTCTTTTTATTCCATATCAGTGATTCCTGATAACTCCCAAACTTGAGCTCTTAAGTTTGAATCTGCACAGTAACAGTGATTTCGAAATTGTGCCTTTTATCCAGGCAATTAAAAAATAAATAAATAAATAAACCAGCCACCGTCCTCTGTTTCACTTATATGGAATGCTATTATTGGCTTGAATTCTCAGGGTATTTGATCTAATATACCACTTTATTTTATATTGATTATATTTAATTGGTTCTCACTTTACCTAATGTGACAAAAATTGAAAAATTTAGTGTCATAGGAACCCTCAGTCCACGTGGCAACAAATGATTGATTTTTGTTGTTATTGTCTTGCTCTGTTTTAATCCGCACCAGGACTATTATTATTTAAAATAATAATATTGCAAACATATAACACTTTTGCTCAACTCTCTCTGTTCCATTATGTTACTTTTTTATTGTTGCTGCTTAAAAAGAAAGTATCTAGAGCAGTGAGAAGAATGCATGGTTTAGAATGAAGGAAAGGAGACCTGAGTTCAAATTCTGACTCAGCTTTGCATTAACTGATGATCTTTTAGAATCCATTTTTCATTCTACTTTAGTTTTCTCATCTGTAAAACAAAGAAAACAACAAAAAAAAATAAACAGGAAATAGTTTATTGGTCTGGTAGTGTTTTAATGAGAAGGTTATAAATGTTATGCCTAAAGTATCTAGTGTATTTCCTGGGACATGTTGGTTCAAAATGAGTGATTGTATCATCATTTTCATTAATATTTTGAAAGATTATATCTGTGCGATAGTACTACCATTTCTCATATTTTTCAATAAAACCTTTTTTTTTTTTTAATTGAGCTTTGTGTTGCTACAAGGACAAAGAAAGAAGCCTATGCAGTTGGCATTCATGGTTGAATACTTAGGGTTAGTTCTTGTATGGAAACTATTATATTTTTCCTTTTTAAATTTTGTACTTGAGGAATTGGCAATTGCCTGTCAATCAATTCCAGTACCTTGCCAATTATATGGGAAGTATGGGACACTTGATTAGAGGATTTTAAAAATGTAATAAAACTAATCTGTTGCTGCTAATGTGGACACATTATTACTGACACCAACATTGTGAGTACCTTGATATCTATTTAGGTCATAATTGTCTTCCTTTCAAAACATTTTCTGTCCATGATAGAGACCTAAAGAAAGAAATTGTGTAGTCATTTAAATACATAGTCTATTTCCTCACTATCTGTGTTATCTGACACATAGAGCAATCTCAAACAGTTGTGGTGGCTGATATCCAACTAGCTTTACCCAGCTGGTTGACTGGCTTTACTAGTAGTTCAAATACACACTGCTCGGGCTGATTAAATCAGCTAATTCCTAGATAGAGAAGTCATACAACCATAGTCTATACTTTTACAAAGGAAGGCAATTTATAGTCACTAATGTAATAATCAGTAATGAAAAGAAAATTTGTTATATTGTCTTTAATGGAAGGATTAATACGTAGTTATTATCCCAGAAAACCAAGCACTTGGGCTAAGTGAAAGCAAGTATGAAATTTGGTAGTCATCTTCATATAGTTACTGACCTCTTCTGGATACAGGCTTTAAACAAATAAAATAAATTGAAGGACACTTAAAACAACACTAAATTTAGGATCAGACTGCATAGGAAGTAACACCTTAAATGATTTCACCCTGGGTCACTAGTCTTTTTTATTTAAAAAAAAAAATTAAACACTTAAAATTTTAAAAGAATATAATCATAAATATCTTGCATCTTTTCCTTTCATATTTAATAGGCATTGACATTTTGTCATAATTTTAACATCTATTTTCAAAGTAATTATCCACATATGAGCTATAAACTCTAAATAATTCAGTATACATTACATTTCTAAAATTTGAGACATTTTTCTAACTATAATACCATTATTGAACAAAACAAAATTAAAATTTTCTGAATAAAATCTAATAACAAGTTCATATTTAAATGTTCTCAATTATCTTTAAATATCTTTAAAGCTGGATTTTTCAAATCCAACTTTAGAATCTCACTTTACATTTGGTTGTTATACTTTTCTGCCTCCTTCTCACTTTTTTTTTTTGCAACAGTTGGCTTGTTAAGGAGACAAGTCAATTGTCTTGCAGAATATATCACACTACATTTTTCTGATGTTAACTTGTGGTATTGTTTAACTTCTATCTCTACTTTGTACTTCATGCACAGGAAAAGATGGATCTAGGGGCTTACTAAATTTAAGTTAATCACTTTGGCAAAAACACTTCATAGGTCATGCTGATGAGTTTATCTGTCACTGATATGATGCATTAGGGCTTCTGGTTGTCCCATAATTAGTCATACACTGGGTTACGGTAGTGAAAGCATGATCTCTCCATTGAAGTTCTGTTGTGTCCAGTAAGAAATCTGTGGAGTCACATAAATACTTAGTTTCCCATCTGTTATTCAAATGATATCTTTATCATTCAATGAATGACCACTTTCTCACTCAATAATTTCATTTAGGCTTATGAAAAGATGTTGCCAGCTTTTTGTTTAACCATAATAATATTGTATTACAAATGGCCCCCAAATCTCCAAGACTTATATCAACAACATTGATTTTATGCTCCTAGGCATGTCTGAGGTTCAGCTGGTATAGACCGGGATCAGCTGGGTTGCATTGAAATCTGGCCTTTGGGTGGAGTTCAGTCTGCTCCATGTTTCTTAGTTCTTGACTCCGGTTAAGGAAAAACAGTTACTTGGAGCAAGTTTTTCCTGGCAAAGTGAAGGAAATCCGAACAGGCTGACAAAAACTTCCCGTGACTCTTCAAGTCTCAGCTCAGAAATGGCATGGTGTCTCTTCTGCCCACATTCCATTGGAGAAAGAAGGTCAACCTGTTGTAACCAGTCAATGAAAGAAGATGTGTACTCTGCCAACTCTAAAAGGGTATACAGAGTTACTTGGAAAGGGCAACTAATGTATAGTTCTTCCACAATAGGGGGTAAAGAGTTGCAAAAAATAACCCAACCTACCAAAATAAATTGACAATCATGTACCTTCTGTTTTTCTTAAGATTATTAATAGACAAACTATCCTTTTAAGTAATTCACTTGATGAGATTCCAGATACTGTTTCAAACACATTTGAGTTCAGTTATCTCTTCTACCTCTGTCAGATAATGATCCCCAGTGTAATGATGTCTAACTTATCTTTGCATTCCCAGTGCCCAGCACAATTCTTAGACTGCATAAGATGCTCAATAAATGTGGGATGAGTTGTATTTCAGAATCATCCCTAAATTTTGCAAATAATTTTCATCCAAAGAAATTTATGGCATGTTTTTCCTTTTCCCTGCCTACAAATATAATTATCATAGGTTTCCAGATGGAAAAAATAAGACATTGAGAGGGTAAGAGGCACGACATGCCCAAGGCTAAACAATAAATCAAAAATAGAGTAGGGAATAGAATTCAATACTTTTGATTCCTTTTCTGTAGATCGGACAGTATGCCCCAGTGCTTTCATTCCATATCATACCATTGTTTCCATACACAAGGTAATTGCCACTGAACATTATGACTATTAGTGATAAATTGAGGACTGTGCTAAGCCCTGTATCTTTTTATACCTCTGAGAGAGAGAGACAGAGAGAGAGAGACAGAGAGATAGAGACAGAGAGAGAAAGAGAGACAGAGAGAGAGAGAGAGAGAGAGACAGAGAGAGAGAGAAAGAAGTCAAGTTACTAACTCTTTTTTAAAGACAAAGGGAAAGAGACAAAGAAAATAAAGCAAGAGATCAGGTAGGAGAAGGGAAACTATAATCACAGACAAAGTTAGAAACAGCCATACTGTTTTATAGGTGCAGAATTAAATTGTGTTTACATTAATTTTTAGTAATTTATAAATTTAATAGAATAAGAAAAGAATGCTAACATATGAAGAGCCAAATGTTATTATTGAAAGTAAGTTTACTCTTCATCTGGAAATAAAACCAGAATGCAAAAATAAAAGGAAAAAATCAGTTGTAAGGAATAAGATTTGCACATCTAGTTGATTATTTTAAATCTTAGTTATTCCATTACAGGCACTCAATTAACTACAATTCATAGATTTCAGTAACAAATTATATTTGCATGGCTATAGAACTTGATCTATAAATATGTGCATATTTATTAGCTTGCCCTAAATTGAAGTATTTTGGTGGGATGGGTTTCTTTCACTGTTTCGTGTTTCAGAATATCAATCTGTCAATCTGCAGGCTTATTGAATAGAAAAAAATTATTAATTCAAGTTGACCGGCTGCGTTGATAATTTATGCACAATTAATAGAAAGGCTTTTGCCATCATTGTGGAGTTTCATAGACTACTTATACACCCTAGTGGGAAAAAATGGTCAAAGCACTTTTTTTTCTGAAGAGAAAAATCAAGCAAGTAACAAATAAATATATAGCACTTAAGCTTCACAATGATACGGGAACTCCTCAGAGTGTCCTGAAATTGTGTGAGCAAACTGATATTATAAAATCTGACATAAAAAGCCACTTAAACCACATTAATTAGATGAATAATAAAAATCAAGTGACTATTGAAATGCAAGAAAGTTATGTAGACAATTAAAGTTTAATTAGACATGTGAATACGAGTTCTTCCTGCTCTGGGATTTATTCCTCAGGTGTTTTAGACAGATTCATAAGACAGCTTGACATATAATATAAACTTTATTAGAAATTCATTTCTGTGAAAAAGAGTTCTTTGATAAAAATATCAAGCTTTAGGAAGTGGGGCAGGTTGGGGGCGGGTGGAGGGAATAGCAATAATTAATGATAGCTATGAAACATTTGGAGGATCTTTGCTAATTTGGTCAATATGCAACATAAACAAATTTAAATTTATTTTTACCATAGATACATAAATAGAATTTTGAAAGACACAGAAAGCTCAATGATGAGTGTAGGTGAGGCACATTAATGAAGTATGAAGAAATCCTGTATGGCATTGAAGGGACAGTTTGAAGATTGGGTTCTAGCCCAAACTCTGCCCCCTGGCAATTCATGAGAGCTCTTTGGGGCTCAGTTTTCCTTCTAAAAGATAAAATCTGCTTTAGGTTACTTGATCTTTATGGCTTCTTCATTAATTTAATGTCCATAACCTAATGATCTCTTTCTTTAATATTTTTTTGTCACATAAAAATGCTAATACATATGTGTAGAAAGATTGGATGTTAAAAAAATAAAGTGTCATAGTCTCTAAAAATTTATTCCACCATTCATTCAATTCAATATTTTTTTTTTCTGGGAGCTGAACATGTGCTAGAAACTATGGTAGATGCTAAGTATTTGAAGATAAATGCCAATATCATTGACTTCTGTTTATTAATAAGCTTAATAATTAAATATTTTGATGTGGATAACAAATATTAATAACCACATATATTTCATGTATCCTTATGAGTTTCACCAGAATCCTTTTATAAGATTCTTCTGTAAAAATAACAGATAGCTGAGAACATTTCTAATAATCAAAATTATTTATTAAATGACTATTGTACATCATTTAATCATCACCAGTCTGAGAATTAACAAATATTATTTACATTTACACAGATAAATATATAACTCAGTGACTCACTCAAGATGATATAACTTGTAAGAGACTGAGCCAGTAATTGAACTCAGGTTTTTCATTAACTACTAATTACCATGCTTCTTGATATTTAAGGGAACTCTAATGATTTGACCACATGCATCTGGAAGAAATATCTAGAGGCATAATGAGAAGAAACGTAAAAAAAAAAAATGCAGATGTGTGATTGGAATTTTGTCAGAAATTACAAAAAAGAAAATCACCAAATATTCAAATCAGAAAGTATAACATGGTTTCCAGCTATGGAATAAAGACAGGCTGCTCCGCCTCATCTACAGTTTGAAGCTGGGAACTCTCCAGTGGAGTTGAGGCTGAAAGTGACTTCTTGAGCATGAGGAGCAGCTGGGCAAAAAGAAGAGTGAGAGTATGAGGAGAGGCTTCTGAGAAAAGGAAACAGCAAATGCAAAGGCAGAATCATCAGACAGATGGTTGAAGAACCGCAGTTGCTGAATGTACCCTGATCCAAAGTCCACGTGGTACCTAGCAATGGGAGGGCCAGAGAAGAAGCAGAACAAGAAGAGGGAGAAGTTGCATGGGACTTGGATTTCACCTTAATAATTAAGCAAAGTTAAAAATTAAGTAAAAGAAAGTGTGTGACTGTGTGAAGTTGGAGAAGCAGTTTGAGAAAAGGTGTGAAGGAAAAGAGTAGTTAACATAGTTGATTTGTACTGGAGAATGGGGAGAGAAAAGGTGGAAAGATAAGCAAGGCAGCTAATGTGAGCTTAGTTTCAATGATGAGAAAACCCTCAGAGCTAGAGTTAGAACTGCGATTCGACCAAGTTTTCCTGTCGCCAAAGCCTCTGCAGATTTTCTGACACTGTAAGGTTGTCAGAAAATGTCACATATAGAACAAGCTTTATCAATATTGAATGATTTATTGATTAATAAGGAGTTAGCAAAGAATTGGGAATAATTTAATTGGCCCACAATTGGAAAATAAAGTGAAGTGAATAAGGAGATGACAACGAGATGAAATATACAACTATTAGAAAAGGTTTTTTTTAATGTATTCAGTGGCATAAATGTTTTCTCATAATATAATAAAAATTACAAATAAGATTATGAAATGGCTATAATATAACCTTAATTATTTTACCTGTGTGTGCGAATAGAGATTACATGGAAATATATAAAAATATTAATCGAAGTTTTTTCTGAACTGTGGAGCCAAAAGTTTTTCATCTATTTCTCTATTTTCCATATTTTATATTTATTACTTATGGAATGGGAAAATGAATACTGCAAAGAAAAATAAAAGTGGACATGTGACAGTGACTGAAATGTAGACCAATTTCATTCCTCACATGCACATGAAATCAGGTTGTCACTATTCTCTGTTTTTTATAGCAAAATTATAAATCCTGGATGAGTAAATAATTAAAACTCGTGCATGCCTATCAAAGCAAGGACACTCCAGCTCTTATTTCTGCTTGGCACCTGAACCTTGTAGTGCCTGCGAGTTTTCTTTCAAAACATTTAATAGAGAATGAGAGCTCACCCCTCCCTGTTAAGTACAGAGTAGGCAGTAGGTGCTGGGACAGCCTTCATAATTATACCTGAGGCTGCACTAAGAGTACAATAGTATGGTTGGAAAATTGTATCTGATGATGATTGCTCAGTACCGAAGGTCAGAAAATAGCTGCCTTACTAAAAAAAAAAAAAAAAAAAAAAAATAGCCTCTGTGTGGGAGGAGGGTGGTTCGGTGGGGGCACTTGTGGATTAAGCAATGGAGGGCAAGGTAGAGCCCAGATGTGGACTGAGCTGCTGGTGAAGATAGACAGGGTTACTGCAGGCCAGAAAGAACAGAGTCTGTACTAGAAACCACACCAGCTCTCTGCCACCAAAAACACAGAGAACCTGCTGAGAGAAGCTGTTTGCTTGTGCACATGTTTGTTGATTATGTGGATGTTTAATGTGGATGAGACAATTGATGTTTAATGTGGATGAGACAATTGTCCTTACCAGGCTTCTCCAACTGCCAGCCTCTTGGGTTGTGTCTGACTTTGTACTGAGTCACCCAGACAGTCCCTAATCCCTGGAATAGTTGTTCTTTCCAAACCTGGTCCTTAAAGTAAGCAACTTCAAATGTAAAAACATTTCCGATATAATTCGTATAAAGAAAAGCAGAATTATCTTCTCTCCCAACCCTTGTTTGAATATTGTGTATTCATTTTATGCATTCCAGAGCATATTCACTGTTTTCAGTCTGCCTTCTGGGTGTCAACCTTGGCTGCCCATCAGATCCCTCATAAAATATGATCACATACAGCTATCTTGTCTCTTAGCTATGCGAGGCCCAATGCAGCAGGTTTGAAGTGGGGTTTGGGGATTTATAATTTTAACAAGTTTATTAAATTACTGTGATGCCCAACCAGGCTTCAGTACCCCTCCTCTAGAATATTAATATAGAAGGTAAATAGAAACCAAAATTAAAATACACAGCTGTCACATATGCCATAGGGACAATGTGGGATAGCACGGGGCATTCTTTTTCCCTATCTGAACCTCAATTTTATCATTTGTAAAATGGTAATATTATTCCCTACCTCGCAGTGCAGTTTATGCAAAATACTTAGCACACAATCTCTAGCACAAAGCAGTTACCAAACAAATGAAAACCTGCCTTCTCTTTCTTCTGAGATCTCTACACTGTCTGATGAGTAAGAGTATCAAAGGCATTTGGGGTTGATGGGTACAATTTTTCTAGCTGAATATTTTTCAGGTTAAAGACATGACCCTTACTTCCCATTGTCCTGTATAAGTTTCTCATTCCTAAAATTATTTTTGACACTGAAATTTTTGTCTATGTTAACTTCTGAAAGTTTTCAAGGCGAGTGTTTCTATCAGTAATTGGTAATTGGGAGTTTGGATACAGTAGTTGAGAATCTCTTAAGTTTTCCTCCCTATCACTTACTAGATTTTAAAATTAGACTATCTACCTAGTTTTCTTCCTTAGCTCAGTTTTCTTCACCTATGAAATGGAGAAAACAATAAAGGACTAGATACCACTTTTGCAACATTTCAAGTCCTCTTGTCCCATCTGTGAATGAAGCCAGGTCAATCACACAGACATAGGTTGATAGTGCTTCACCTCTTTCTGGCACAGTGGTCTTCTCATCTTCTATTCTGAGGCTTTCCACCTGACTTGCCATGACTCTAATGCATGGGTGACTGAAATAACTGTTTGCAGAGAAAGTTAAGACCATGAAGATGATCTCTGGCCAAGGGAAACACAAGCCATGGATGAATTCATCCCCCTTTTTACCTCACGGAGAAAGTTTTGAGACACAAGTTAGTTTCTCGAGAGGCCTGTACTTTGATCAAGCAAATTATAATATTTTGTCTTGGCTACCTTGATAAAGCAATCTCATCTTGGTCCTTTCTCCTTCTCTGCTTAATTGTCTGCACCCTCACTCTTGTCCATGAATTTGTACTCTCAATTAAATTAATGGTTCATTAAATCTCCCAAACTCTACATTCTAGGTAAACTTATGCTAAGACACATAATATTTATAATTTAGAATTGATGTGAAGATGAGATAGTTCATAGAAGTGTTATAAATCGAATTCAGTAAATGTTAAATTGTTATCATCATATGTCCTAATATATATTTCTCAAACTACACATTATTTATCACTCCCACTGCCTCCTCTAACCCTTTTCCTACACCTATTTTTTCTAGCTTCACACTAGTAGCCATCATTCATGTTATGTTTGTTTGTTTGTTTGTTTGTTTTCCAAATATGGAGAACAAATCTGTGCTTAGTGTTTTAGTTATAAGTATGACTTTTTGAACAAGGATTAAAATGGTGCTAGTCATCTAAAACTACCTGGTTGTCCTCTATTAGTCTCTCATTGTTTCTCATTTATTTTCTCAAAGAAATATAACTCACTACAGGTAAGGGCTACACTTAACTTATCCCCCACAAACCAACTCCTTTAGTCAGAGCTAGTAAATATTTATATTTGGAGAGTTCTATAGTAATGGCTAGAGTTTAGTGGAGATGGTGCTATTTGCATAGATGGCTTAGAGCACCATGAGAAGGATGGTGGATGGAGACTTTAGGAGTCATGATCAACTCACAGGTTTAGGGGTCGTAAATGATCATGGAGCAAGGTTTTCCTTAATCCTCCAATCAGTACGCTGGATTGACAATTTTTTTTCCCCTGGGGGAAAAGACCATGACTGGTCCAGGAATAATAGTTTGGGGGTTGAGTCAACACTAATTTGGATACTGACATTGTATCCAAATTACCTACGGGGAGTCTGGAAGTCTCTGTAAAGAAACGAAATAAATTAATGTGAATCATTACAGCATCTTCTCAGTAAGAAGCAAAGGATACAAGGGAAAAAAAGGAAGATATTTCCCTACTCAAGGTTGATAACTATAGGAGTCAACTGAAAGAAGGCCTACCTCACTTAATAGAATGTGCCTGTTCACAGCATACTCCCAGTGCCTGGCAGAGTTCTTGACTCATTAAGTACTCTGTAGGAATTTGTTGACTACTAATATGAGGTGATGAAGCTAGAGGCTCATATAGCCAGTAAACTCAGAGAGTGAACAGATAGAAATACACGTGGGGGATTTTTGTGTGAATAAGCTGGAATTTCTTATCATCATGAAGTGTAAGATTTGAGGCTCATGGATAAGCAGTTTTGTGGAGGCAGACATGATCTATACCTAAGTTTAGCCCATCTAAATTCAAGTTCCCTCTTATCATACAAGTGCACACACACATACACACACATACATAGCCATGTATCTTTTCTTTCCAGTTACAAATTGTTTCTTCCCTCAGCTATATCCCTCCACCAAGAAACAATGGTTTATTCTTTATACCATATGTTGCCTTTCTCTCTTATTATCTCTGCTTCAATCATGAATTACTGGGTACCATCTAGACACATCATTCCCAAGGGATATTTTATCTCTTTTGTAAGAGCCATAAAAAACTCTGTTCTTTATTTGATTCACTTCAGGGGATTTATATTTTGAAGGAAGACAAAATTTGTAAGAAATTTCTAAGAAGAAGAAGTCTTCAAATTAAAAGACCTCCATGGCCAAGAACAATACCACCACAACCTTTGCGATTGCATTCTGTCAGTGCCACTCCAGAGCTCTTATGGTGCTTTGCATTTTAGGACCATTTCCTTAGATGTTCTTGGCTGGCAACACAGAATCCATGATCATTTTCAGGATTTGTAGACAATGGTCCCATCTTTTCAACAAATTACCCATATTCATTTCTTTAGTCAGAGTAAGTCATTTTGTGTCTTTCCAAGACACAACAGTTAGATAAGAGAATTCAGGTTTAAATGAATGTCAAGAACTCTTCTGAAATAGGACAAAATTTATAAGGTGTATCCTGCCTCCTGAAAGGTAGGTAAAGAGGAAAAGTATGTGGGGAAGGCTAGGCTTCCCACTGTACTGATAATGTGGGAGCTTGGGATTTGACTATTTATAGGGTCATTTTTGTTTGATTTTGTTTGTTTGTTTGTTTGTTTGTTTCTGGAAAGCAGCTTGTATTATATCTGTCATCTTCTTTTCCAGACTACCACTTGCACTCACTATATCTAACATTTATTCAAATACATGAATTGATGAATGAGAGCTTTCACACAATAAATGAAAAATCAAAAACTTAACAAGAGACTCCCAAAATATTGTGGAGGCAGACATGATCTATACCTATTTCATGGTCTGGTACATGAAATAACCCTGTGGCAGGCAAAAACTTTAAGGAAGAAGCAGATACTAAAGTCCTGACAGCATAAGTACATCAAGCAGCTGAAGAAAGAATTTACATGTAGCAAGGACTGTGAAAAAGAGAAGTCAAGAAAGGACTAGAAAAAACTTGGTGAATTTCACAATGTTGCCAAGGGCCGGTCTGAATTCTAATCATCAAGTTCAAGCTCATAAAAGTGCAGGCATAAAACAGAAACAAAGACAGATAATCCTTCAAGTATATTTCATTTCATTATTTATAGGTTTATTAAGTGCATTGATCATGGAACCCATGTCTTAGATTTCCAATGAGACTTAAATCAATATATTGAGACTCGACATTAAGGTAAAGAACTGCAAGTTTTATTGAATACTAAATATCTTTTATAGTGGGATGTCTCTATAAAACTAACTCTTCTGCCCAAATGGTTATTTCAACATCCGTGAGAAAATGAAATAAACCTGAATGAATTAAGCCTTATTCATGATAAATAGTGGCTTCAAAACAGACCAGCCACCCACTTACTTGACAACTTGTATTCAAACAAGAGGGTGATAACTTAGGTCATAACAGTCTTAGATAAGAAGACTGGACATCCAAGCTTTGACAAATAATTAGATCTATGTCTCTGTTTTTGACTCTGTCCATCACTTACTGCTTCATTCCTAAATATGTCCATTCATCATACCTTGAGTTCAACATCTCTCCTCATTCATGAATTTTTATTTAATAACTAGATATAATTTCTTGGGTCTTGATCATTTATACTGGATTATAGCTATTATTAGATACTGTTAGCTTCCAATCAACCTAGGGTAGTTGACTATTCTCCACAAATCTAGCTTGGGTCTCTGAAACCCCACCATGGCAGTAATTTCCTTGGTTAGAACTCCACTGAGTTTGCTACTGCTACAAGAAGTCATAAAAGTAAGAACTGTCTGCAATAAGGCTAAGACTGACTCTCTATTATGATTCTATCCATGAACTTACTTTTATGACATTAAGTTGATTCTATGGTGAGGTTGCATATTCAAAGAACAGTAAAATCTGTGCTCTAGTCCAAATCATTCCAACAAATTTCTCTAATATGGTTACTTTACTACATAGAATCTTGGCTATCGAATCACAAGCCTAACTACTTCATAGAGTTTCTTGTTGAAGAAAAACAAATAAAAATTAAAGAGGGGAGGGGCATAACATAAATAATAGTTACTAAAGGGCTATGTAATTTCAAGGATGAGATAAATTTGGTGTCTTATTTATGTTTTTCAATCAGCACCAAATGAGCAGAAAGCAATGCAGAAATCACTCAAGCCTTTTGTAAACATTCATTAAATCTGGTGTATGTGAAAAGAGCTGCTTCAGAGAAGGCAAATTGAGTTGTAGGAAAAGCCAGATAAGTAAATATTCAAAGGCTAAGAGAACGAAGAAGGAATTAGTGCCCACTCTAGCACAGGTTGCACAACATGCTCCTCCATGTCAGGTTCTCCTAGAAGAGGCAGGGCAGCAGGTAAGGCAGGGCAGTTTGTTTACAGCCAAATGTACCTGGCCAAGGAGACAGGTAGGAGTAAAGACACGATTATCTTCTGCTCTCCAATTCTTGTGTCTTGGCATGGGGCTGTGTCTTCCCCAAGAAAAGAGGGCCTTTCTACTAGAGTAAGAGTTAACATGACCTGAAACTCTGTAAGCAAGAGCTAATACAACCTGAGTAGGCTTGAGAATGTTATCCATAGAAATAGGCTTACTTGCATGGTTGGCCCTTAGCCGGAGGCTAAGACCTGGACTTCAGGAAGGTCCTCGCCATCCTCTGATAGGAACAACTCAGTGTGCCTAAACGTTTATGCCCCTAACATGGTCCATACTGAACATTTGTTACCCTTGGGAGGATCTGGAATTTTGGTACAAGCCAGGAAGAGGGTACCTATGTGTCCAGCCTCTAATAAAAATCCTAGGCACTGAGTCTTTAACAAGGATTCCTGGAAGACATTTCTCATATGTTGTTATCACCTGTCACTGAGGGAATTAAGCACATCCCATGTGAGTCCACTGGGGGAGGACTCAAGGAACGTCATGTCCAGTTTTCTCTATACTTTGTTCCATGTGCCTCTCCCTTAGAAAATTTTGTTCTGTATCCTTTTGTTGTAGTAAATTATAGCCAGACTCCTTCCAGCAAATCATAAAAACTAGAAATGGTCTTGGGAACCTCCAATACACATTTCTTTTCATATGGAGAGTCCATGTGTTCACCAACCTGTCTGTCATGGGGCTGTCTTTCATGTCTGCCTAGAAGTACTGCTTTTCCAATTCACAAAAAGCCATCATAAAAACAATTGAGGCTCTATTGGGAGAAGAGGATAAAGAAAATACATAGGCATCCTGCTCCCACCCACGTCCTTTGGATAATATAGAGAATCACTGGCCACACCTCCCCATTTCTTCACTGAAGTCAGAGTGAACACTGCCCAGTCAGTATTCACTCTGCAGTTATGGAGATGGGTCTTGGGAATAAAGGAAGAAAAGGACCAATATTTATGAAGATTCTCTTATGTCCTTGGCACTACGTTTGGGGTTTTGCACATATATTAATACATTATTATAACAGAGGGCAGTAGTAATCATGTTTTATGATTTAAGAACCTGGGATTCAGGGAAGTTAAGTAATTTTCCCAAGATCACACAGTAAGTGGTGAAGCATGACTTGAACCTAAGTGTGATTCCAAATTGTCTACCCTCATTTTCATATCTTCAACTTAAATGTTTTCTGCATTTGAAAACTGCAGCTATTTCACTGGGTTTTTATTAAAATGAAGTGAAATATTTATGTTAAGTATATAGTATAAGATATGGTATGTAATAAACTTGAAACAAATGGGAATCATTTTTATTATTACTGTGACTATGATTACACTTGGAGAAGGGACTTATTAAGCACAGGACATTTGTGCTGCTCTGGGGATGGCAAGGCAGACAATAAATACTATTTAGTGAACACTATTCTGATGCTTTTTTTTCATATTTACAATGTAGGACACTAATAACAATGCATCTCATTAAATATGTATAAGATTAACACTGAAAGTTTTATTTGAATCAACTCCAAACTCATATGCATGCAATTCTCAATTTCTTATACTGTTCTCAAGTATATCATAAGTCCATCCCAAACTTAAAAGAAAACAAAAAAATAAAAACTACCTAAAGCACTGTCTTGGAATGGCCAAGTTGCTTCCTGGGCACATAGTGACTTATGAAATAACTTTACAAATTATTCTCCCGTGCACCATTCTGTATTAATAAAATATAATAATATACTTCCCCAAATGTGTATGAGAGTGCATATTTTCCTTCTGTTGCTAACATTTCAAAACACGGCCCAAGTACTGATTTTATTCAGATCAGTGTAGTAAACACACAGTGTAAGATAACAAAAAGGTTAGTCCACAAAAAGCTATTGAGAGCTTACTTCATATTGAATAGCCCTTAACACAGCATCTGTCTGGCACACAGTAAGACTCAATAAATGAAGCTAAGATGATGGTGGTGGTGATTAGAGAATGAGTAAAGTGTGTTCTGGCATTGGACAAGAGTTTAGTTTCTGAGGTCAATCCATCATTATTTCACATTTCATAACCCCTATGCTCAGCACACACACACATTCAATAAATATGCTCACATATACACTCACACACATACCAAACACACACACACACACACACACACACACACACACACACACACACACTATTATGTACCAGTATAGGACTGAATCCTCTGTACCTCTAGCTTCCTAGAAAAACCTTGATTTCATGAATTTACATAAGGTGAGCTGAGACTATATCACCTTTTTTTTTTTTTTTGGAAAATTAAACTTCTCATGGCTTCAGTTATATTAACTACTACCAACACATGCAGTGTGCATTCTCTCATTAAAATATGTTCAATATTTTGTACAATTACTTTTAAGCTCCATATTAATAAACTCAGCCTAAACAATAGAAGAAAATATCCTTAAAAATAGATATAGCCCATTCTGTTTCCATGAGCATATATTATTGCTATTGATTTTCTAGTCATCTACTTTTGAAGTCAGTTTGAAAATGATTTTTAAGTGCTCAATCTCATTTATTAAACCTTGAAAGTTGATTGCCTTAATTTCTCCCAATCAACAAGATAACTCTTAATTTTAAGGTCTGGATTAGTGTCACTCCCAACGATGAAGTAATGATGTCATTTATTTATATTAGAATCAACACAAGTTCAGAACTTAAAGCCCTCATCAATTTTCCAAATAAAACTGCAGCTGTAATGTGAAACAGGTGAAATGATATCTGTATTTCTCAAATGTAACATAGCCAAGAGCTTAACCCAGGCTTTATGAAGTTAAAAAACAATAAAGTGAAAGTTATTTCAGCCCTGTAGCATACTTACTTAAAGAGATGGATGTTATTGGCTGTTTTTCAATATACTGATTATACTATCCTGAAAACTTGAAATAAAATCCTATAGTGTTGCCATGTTCAAAATGCCATGTGATGAGACGAACCACCCTCCTCCCCAATCTCTTTAAATCCTATAGTGTTGCCATGTTCAAAATGCCATGTGATGAGACGAACCACCCTCCTCCCCAAATCTCTTGAAAACAAAAGAATAAAAATAATTGTAAAGCTATACCAGAGTACTATGATATCTACAGAATCCTATCTCTATCTTCATTCCTACAGAAAAAAGAGAGAGAGAGAGAGAGAGAGAGAGAGAGAGAGAGAGAGAGAGATATTATGGAATATCAAGTATTGTTGGGAGCTTTGGAATCAGAAGCCAGAAGAGTTGGTGGCACACAATTGTCAAATTAACAGCATGAAAGGTGATACTAAGGAGTCTCTAAATCCCATGAAGTTAGGAACCATATCTATTCCCACCTATTACAATGTCTTTTAGAATGCCAAATGGATATCAGATATCCTGTGACTACTGAATGAATTAATAAATAAATCCTATATAAATACAGCTAGATTCCTCCATGGTGATTAATTGCTCTGAAAAAGTTTCTGAAAGGCTCCATAAGAAAAATATGATTTTTTTGCTATATCACAGAATCTTTGGATGTCGAAAGCTAAAAGGAAGAGAATGGAGCAGAGCATTTTACCTTTTTTGCTTAGGTGTCTCTCTGTGGCATGAACTCTTTTAAAGTGTTCATACTTCTCCCTCTTCTACTTCTAAATATACAAGTTCAACAAATTCTGTCAAAGTAGCATTTATTTAATGCCACACTACATTGTTAACCAGAGCATTCTCGGTTTAGTAAGATAAAGTTCAAATCCAAATAATTAGGCATTTTTTACCTTTCACTATCATGTGTTATCAGTGCTATTCCCTGCATAATAACTGAGGATTTCTATTCTATACTAATTTAGACTGGAAAAATTATTACTGATATGTTAAAAAAATAACTTGAAATAAATTAATGATGCTGAGGATATTAAATTTCCTTATGACTGTGTCAAGCCAAATCAAGATAATATTTATGTCATAACTCCTGTGACAATAAAATTCTTTTGCTTCTTTTATAACCAAGAGAACAAATAGCCAATAGATACAGGTCCAGAGAAATCACAAATATTGGAATTAGCAGGGAATGACTTTAAAACAGTTATTATAAATATGTTCAAGGATTTTTAAAAAGACATATATAAAATAAATTAGAAGATAGGGGTTCTCAGAAAATTAACAGAATTCATAAAAATGCATCAAGTGGAAATTATAGAACTAAAAAAATATAACATCTGAAGTATAAAGTTATCTTTTATTTACTTATTTATTTTTTAGGTGAGGCAACCCTTGGTTGACTTCACAAATTGCAAGGAATTTGTCAGCTTACAATCCCTTATTTTTTAAATTTTTTACACTTATAGCACCTGGTCTTCCTAGGTGGTCTCCCAGCCAAGTACTAACCAGGCCTCACCCAGTTTCCGAGATCAGATGGGATCTGGCTTGTTCAGAGTGGCATGGCCATAGACTTGAAATGTAAAATTATCTTATGGGTTAATAGAAGACTGGACACTGGAGAGGAAACTATCAGCAAACTTCAAGACAGGAAATAGAAATTACAAAAATGATTTTCAGAGAGGGAAAAGTTTTAAAAAATTAACAGGACCTAAATGACCAATGAGACAACATTTACATTGTCTAACAGATGTGTAATTGAAATCCTAAAAGGAAGAGAGATTGGCATACAACAAATATGTGAAAAAATGATGGCTTAAAATTTTTCTAAATTTGATTCAAAAAATATAAACCCCTAGAGGCAACACAATAATGTCCCGAGCAGAATAAACAAATAAAGAAAACCATATCTAGATATATCTTAGATTCCTGAAAATCAAGATAAAATAAAAAAATCTTAAAGTGATTCGATGAAAAAATCTTTTCAAATATTGCACTAAAGCATGCGATAACCATATAGAAAAAAAAATGAACCTCTACACTTAAATGCAACTACACACAGTAATTAAATTTATAATGAATAATAGACGTAAACATACAAACTAATTTATAAAGTTTCTAATAAAAAAAAGGGGGTATATCTACATAACTTGGGTATAAGAGCAAGATTTGTACAAGAAAGTCATAGAAGCTTTATTCATAATATGAAACTGGATATCAAAAAAAGTGACATGAACAGGCAGAGATTTAAAAACAACAACAAAAAAATCCTCTTTGGTATAGTAAATATATTCAAACCTAGTAATAATAATAATAATAATAATAATAATAAACCTACTAGTGCACAAAACCACATAGATAAATGCCAAAGACACACTGAAAGAAGCTAGAGACAAAAAAAAAAAAAGGCAGTATATATTGTCTGATTCTAAAAATTCTAGTATAAGAAAAATTAATCTATAGTTAAAGAAATAATAGTAATTGTCTCTAAGGATGGTGGTAAAAGAACTAAGTGCAAAGGAAGATGAGAGAATTTTCTGAAGTAGTAGAAAAAGTTTATGTCTTTAGGGTTTTGGATTACATAATCATTTTTCAAAACTCAAAAAGCTGTAAAATATCTGTGCATTTCACTATGTATATATTTTATATCAATTTTTAAAAAGTGAAAATAAATATAAAACTAACTCATCCTTTTCTCCTTTAAGTCAAGATTATCCTTTCTTGACTTCTCCATTTCTCTTAATGGCAGCTTTATTCTTGGTCAAAACAAAATTGTAAAGTAAGTTTTTACATATATTACTTCTTTCTCCAATATTTTACCATTTTCCAAATTCAAACAATATTATAATTGCCACCAGTTTTAAGTACTTAGATCAAGCACAGGTAAAGCTCTTTTCATCCAATAATTTATTTATAATCTCATTTATTCTATAGACATACAAACCCATTGGTTTTTATTCCCTTATTTGCTGTGAGGAAACTAAGATTTAGAGAAGTCAAGTCACAAATAATTTGCTGGGAATCAGGATTTGAATTCATGTATCCTTTAAATTATTATCAATATTAAATATTACAAAATTTACCTCATGTCTCTCCCACTTGGAAACATTATCCGCAACCAGATTCAACTTGGATTCTGCCCTCAATGAAACTAGCAAACAAGCAAATACCTGGCTAATGCCATCAATAACCTCTATGGTGCTAAAGCTGATAGTTATGCTCTAGCCCACATCTTATTTGACCTCTTCTCTGTATTTAGCACTGTTGATATTTTCCTACCCAAAGCATACTCTTTTTACCTGCCATTATAAAGTATCCTAATGATTTTCTTCCTTCCGCTCCCACCACATCTTCTCAAATTCACTTGAGTAGAGCCCTAAGCCTATTCAGTAATTGTTATCATTCCTTGAGATGTGGTTATAGATTTATCTGTAAACAAAAGGGTTAGTAGCATTTTGCAATCTATCTTCTTGCTTTTCCCAAACTTTTTCCCATCCTAAACAAGAATGATTTATTCACCTTTTTAAAACATAGTTTGATCATTTCACTTCTCAAACACCTTCACCTCTCTCCTTCCCGCCGCTAGCCAAACAAAACATAGATTCCTCTTGATACCAAAACACGATCTCCCAAAATGTAGAAACAAGTTAGCTCTCTTAGCCCTTATGTCACGCTGCTCTTTTTTTATATCATCTGTGATCTATCACACAGGCTTCTCTGCCTTTCTGCCACCCTTTCTACGTTGTGCCATTATGTGTGCTACATTTTCTATTTAGGAAATGTCCCTGCACACCAATTTTGGACTGTTACAGTTTTATTTACTTTTGGAAGCACAGAATGACATGAGATGTCTTGCTTGAAACTTTCCTTATTTCTAAAGTCAGACATGTCTTTTTTCTTCTATAAACTCTCAAATTATTTTATGTATTCTGGTTGCACATAAAGATATTGAAGTGGCCCAAATTTATTCGGAACTGAAGTGAAAAGGAAGGTTGCAGGCTAAATTTCAGTCTTCTGTAACCCTCAGGCAGTAACTGAAATGTAGATCAGTGACAAAGTCATTGAGAGACAAAGTGGATTAACTAGAGTGCCATGAACTTCAAAAGGAGATAAATGTATGATTTCCTTGAGAATTAAAATATTTTCCTCTGTCTTAAAATACTGAAAGCACAGGAGAATGGAAGCTGCAGGTATCAGGGCATCAGTCATCAGGTATTCTTGGAGGAGAACCACGTAAGTAATCGTAATGTCAAACAAAAATGTTATCTATTCAATAGACAGATAGAAGATCTTCACCATTTTTTTTAATCCAGCCAGAAGTTCTCATTTCTAATATCTGATAATATATCAACTGATATAAAAGAGGACTCTACTGAATATATTCTTACCAGTAAGACAAAATAAAACAAAACTTACTAATTGGGAAACAATTAGCTACCCTGCATATCTTCTGAGTATGCCTTGTTCTGATCATTCCCTTGTTTAAAATTCCACAGGTTTTATGCCCTACAGAGAATCCCAAATTGCAAGACTAGATTATAAGTTTCTTTATTTTTTGTTACCCAATAACCTTATAGCTTCATTCTTACTATTCGCCTACACGGTCTTTATAGCACAACAATAAATACCATTACTCTTCTTGTTTTCTGTTCTATTATATTTCACCACTAGGTGTCACTGCGTGCACTTTTCCCTTTTTCTGAAATGTCGTTGCCCTTGGCCAACACAGTGAACATTCAGGGACTCCATAATGCAGTTAATCTTTCCCTGAGATCTGAGACACCTCTCGTTAACAAGTAGTCACTTGTTTATTACAGGTACTATCCTGTATTACATTCATTTGTTCATTTTCTTGACTTACCTACTAGAATATGATCTCTGAATACTTAGGGGTCTACTTAATCATTTTGCAACCCCAGTGACTAAGACAATGGCTACATATAGCAAGTATTTAATAATATTTATAGGATTTTATAGAAAGAATATTATCAACAGTTTCAAGAAACGTATAGTGTGATAATAGCAGAGAAATGGTTAAAAGGTTCCAAGAGGTAGTTTGGCATATTTGATTAAATTGTGAATTACTGATTATGACTCTTGAAAGTTATTTAACTTCTCTCAACCTCAGCTTAATCATTTGGGAGAAAAATGACAAATGAAGATAATAATACTCTGCGGAATAATTGTTAAGAAATGAGATAATCTGTGTAAAGTACGTAGCATAATTTCTGCCATATATATTGAATACTCAATAAGTTAGAGCTGTTATTATTTGTATTATTACAAAATGAGCACACAAAAGTAGAAAGAATTAAAAATAAAAGGATTCATGATGTACCCGTGGACAAAGAAATTCATGTTTTTGTTTTTGCTTTGTTTTTTTAATCACTGAGCTCTCGATGTACACCTATTTATACTTACTTGTTATTTCAGTAGATTTAGTGTCTATCCAAAACCCCAGAAATCCAGGCTAAAGGATATCTAGTTGTCTCTTTTCAAAGCCCCTGGAAATGTCCATTTCCCTTAGACAACCAAAGGATGAAGACTGCCATAATGTCTCCATGAGAATGCACAAGGATGAGAGGTCTAGCTATGGTTGGGAGTGAGGACAGGCAAATATGAAATAGAATAAAAACATACATAATTCACAGAAATGGACCCAATAAAAAGCAGAAATTTCTCCACAATTTTCAAGAAATAGCTCAGGGGAAAGCACTAGCTAAACAAAAGTTGCATATTTTCAAGGTGGATTTGATTCATAAGTGATTTTTACATGTATGCTCCAAAATTTCAGGTGAAATTGAGTAACTCAGGAAGTTTTCCTGACAGGCTGGTAATGAAATGCCTCATCTTTGTAAAATAGGCATAAAAATACCAAGGCGCTTCATTCCCGAAATGACATTTCCAAATTGATTTCCTACTAATAGCCACCCTTGGCAAACTATTCTGGGTGTACAACTCACTGATTAAATCTCCTCTTATCAAAATCTAGTTGAAAGTGAAGATAATGATACAGGATCATTTAGGGGACATGCAGGTCATACATCGCTCGAGGTGTCTTAGGTAGTATACTTGACTCCTCCTAGGTCATGAAAAATCTATTTGTTTAGGCTACAATGTCTCTGCTATACATGAAAGTGCTTTCACTGAGATTCATTTGGAATGCATGCCCCAGCATTTAAGAACTGTCTCATCTGTGACTATTTGAAAGGTCATTTGATGAATGATATACTCTTCTCCATCCTCTACCTCGAACCACATGGCCTGGCCTTTTACTTTTTGTGATGATAAAAATATTAGTAAAAATCAAAACCATTGTCATTAAAATAACAAAGATTAATCAGAATAAAATATATTTATGGTAAAAATACTTTTTCTGCGGTACTAATTGTTTTGGTAGCCTTGTCATAGAAACACAGCTTCCTAAGCCTTTCTCTTCTACAATTTCTGGGTCATTCTCCATATGTCCAGAAAGATATTTTCTCAAAAGTACAGTTGATGAAGGGTCAGTTTACTGATAACTGGAAACACAAATTTCAGGGCCCTGATTGCAGTGGGAGTGGAGGTGGGGAAAAGCTTCTATGAGTCTTTTTCTTTTTTAAATTTATTTCATTTCATAAATTCTTTTTTTTCCCTCAACATTTGATCTGTAAATAAGCTATCTGTTGCTTATCCAGCCATCAGGAAGGATAGAGGAAGTAGAGAATTCAGCCGAAGGTTTGAATTTAGGTAGAATGAGAAATGAAATTAGATGTGTGACAGGGGAAAAAAGAGTAACATTTATAATTATGCTTTTCCTTCCTTACCAGATACAGTAATTACAAGGTCCCAAGAGGTCAGATTTTTCATAAGAAAACTTGGAGAAGATATAAATAGGAAATTATCTGGAAAAAGACAACAGGCAGGAGAATCCTGTGGGAAGTAGGGAAAAGAGAGACTGGCAGACAGATAGACAGATAGACAGAGATAATGAGAGAGAGAGACCAAGAAATATCACAGAGCCCAAAAGAACAAAGGAGAAAGAGCAAGCGGATTGAGAACAACTCAGAGAGACAAAGAAAGAGGACCTAAGGGCACATCATTGGACAAATGGAAGATAGCTATAAGGAAACTTTAGCATATTTGGCTGAGGGATGAACAGTATTATCTACTATTCTGTATCACTTAAAGACTTTCAATGAAGAACTACATTGTTCTTCAATCCTTCTTTAGTCACACTTGTAACCTGTGCCTCCAACCCCTCTCTCCAGGTGTCTGTGTTAAGAAAACCTTTTAGGTGGATGAGCTTTTGGGTAGCTCCAGTTCGTCCTGATACACTCAGAACACACTTTCTGCTTTGTTCACAACTACCATGAGAAAGATGACAACCATGACAGAGTGGTGAGGCAAAGGCATTTGGGCATCCCAGCTGAAGCTTGTTATAAGCTTGTTATAAGCTTGTTTGCAACAAAGTAAGGGAAGAAGAAATCTGAGAGAGGAGGCAAAAAGTATCCAACTATTTATGCCATCTCCGTTACTAGAAAGCTAAATCCTTCTGCTTCCTAGGTTACAGAAAAGCAATGAGTCTGATCGGCACCGGGAAGGACAGACTGTGAGGAAGGAATTCTGAGGTGGATGAGAAGAGCTAAAACCACTTCCTCTGGCCCATGGAGATGGATGCAGTGACTCTTAGCCCTAAGTCAATAAAACCCATGGAACTGATTGAGGTTCTTTCCCCTTGACTTCCAAGCGCAGTAGATAAACTTTGTAGCTCTATTGTTCCATCTATATAGTTCCTTATAGCTTCTATATTACTGTTCTAATTTGTCTCTCATGCTCTCGGATTTTTACAATTTATTTTTTTCTTGTTCCTGATTTTTTGTTCTTTTATTGTACTTTGAAAATTACTTGATTTTGTTGTAAGCTGCCTCAAATGGTTTGAGGAATGAAGTGGGTGAATAAATGTTTAAGTGCTGATGAAATTTTCATTACTAAAAGCAACATAATAAAAAAAAAAGCATCTTTTTTTGTTTTATATTATCTAAAACAGACTGAGATCGAACATATCATAGAGAATAAAAAATGAAATTGTAAATAAACCAATCAGAAAAAGACCAACAACATTTAGTACTTTACAGAAGGAGGCAATATTATAAGCAGTTATGAACGGAAATTCTAAAATCCCATGCATTTTCAATATACATAAAATTTTAATCCATCGAGTTGTAGTATCAAAAAGTTCACAAAAGCAGCATAGTGGAGTATAAGTTGTATATATTTTATTGAACCCTCAATTTTATATAGCCATTAAACAATACAAAATATCTCACAGTTACTTCAATTCAATTTAAATTTATTTGAATATTTTCAGCATGAACATGTGTTCAAATGTTGGTGCATGTATGTGTGTGGTTTGCTATTTTCCTTCCTTTTGGTGACAGCTTTTTGTTAAGATTGGTTGCTTTGTTTCTTTAAACTCTGAACATGATGCTTGCAGCTGTCCTCAACTCCATAACCATATTTTTCATGAAATTCTGCAACTGGGAAGCATAGATTTATTAAGACTAAAGACCAGGTTCAGTTACTTGAAAATCAAAAGTTCAATTCTGATTTTCTTGCTTTCAGCCTACCATCTAGAGACCAAAATTATCGGGACATGCTGACTTCCCCCAAATAAATGCAGGTGACCAACCAGTTTTCCCAAATTCCAGTGCTGCATATCTCTTTATACATTGAAGAAAAAACAATAGGCAAACAAGAAGGGACTAATGTCTGGAGCATAGACAGGGACACAACAGCCTCAAGTCATAATTTAGAAAGTATCCCAGAGGCAGGTCTGCTTTACATTCTTCTGTTACCAGAAATCACAAATCCTTCCCTAATCTCAACCTCCTAAAAAGAAAGCAAGGGACTGACACTTTTGAAAAGAAAACCCATCAGATTACAAAATATTAGTATATTTATATGGTCCCTACTTCTTAAATAAATAAAATATTGTTTTTCTGTACTCTGAGTGCTTCTCAACACTGTCTGCCTGTATCATTATTACCATTGAGGTGATTGTGGTTAAAGTCTCTACTATCTCTTTTCCTCATACCATCAACAAGTATTGCTGGTTGGAGTCCTCTTTCTAATTAGTAGACAGAATAACGTTTTAGTTAATGACCTCTCTGTGTGCATAGCTCTACAAAGTCAGCATATTAGAAAGAGGTTAGGACCATTTTGAGCCTCCTTGTTTTGGTGGTGGATGAAAACCTCCCTCCTTTGTTTGAGAATGGACCTGAGCTTTCCTGAGGGAAGAATCAAATTTTAAAGAGACTCTGAAAGAAAAGGAAAGGGTGCTGACCAAAGACAATCACAAGGACAAACATAGACATTGAAGGTTCAGCTGAGATGGGACCAGCCTGGCTTTTCTGCCTTAGGAAAGGCCTCTCTTCTCTCTACTCCCTACATTGTTTTTGTTTTGAAATGCAAATCTGAAACATTCTTTTGTTTTTAAAAATCTTTAAAGGCTGCCAATCACAAACAAGAGGAAATTCTTACTCCTCAGTTTGACCTTAAAGGTCCTTCTGATCTGGCCTCTGCAGATGTCACCCCATTCTAATCATAAGAGATTAGGGCAGGTCCCTATACAGGCCATGATGCCTCAGGCTACTGAACATTCTGCTTCCTCTATACGGGACGCCTCCTCACTGCAAGTACTGCACCTACTGCACATCTTCACATTCATGCATCTTTCGGGACTTGCCTAGATCCTGACATCCTCAGATGAGACAACTTTTTTCCTTTGTGCTCCACTTTACCTTTAGCACATGTCTCATGTCCAGTGGTGTGCTAGAGCTGACCCATATGGGCTCACAGAAGATGATTCTTAACTTTTAAGAACATTTAAGCACTAATTGTTAATTATAAGTATTATTAAAAGAGTAAATTCTATAAAATTGAAATTAAATAAATTATATTAAAAACTAAATAAGTGCTTAAAGCTCATCACTTTTCAGTTATTTCATCACATTTTACTTCTATCTATGTTTTTGAAGATTTTTTATGTCTCTTTCATATGTATGATGGAAATACTGTAAGTGGTGTGCTACTGGGAATCTCTTCCCAATTCCGTGTTCAGTGACATCCTGTTAGTGGTTTGAAATCAACCGTAATCGGTTTATTTACACAATCAAAATTGACAAACACTGCAAATCATAGCTCTTGATGTCACATTGATTGTCTAGAATTAAGAAAGTGGTTGAGAAAATATTAATAATATAGCTTAGACTTAAAATTTATTGTGTTCTTAAATGTTTCATTGTGAATAACACAAAAAATAAAAATAACAGTCTTTCAAAATTTGAAAATTATTATCCAAGTGAGCAAAGATTTATCTGTCATTAATGAATAAGGGAAGTTCTGGCCTACATCTTTGTCATTCTTTTTCATCTTACTTGTTATCATAAACAAAAATATCTGTTGTTATTTGTATTGGAACTATATTTGTCAATTGCAACAATCAGTTAGCTATAGATAAAGAGTGAATCCAAAAACCAGTGCAGACATTCTTTGAGGAGCAATTAGCTGCATAAATTTACAATAAAAAATTATGTATTTTGTTAGTATTATTTGTAAATTATGTGCCACATAATCTTTAGATCAATAATATTTATAACAAGCATATATACATGTCTGTATTCATACTTTTCCCCCTAGAAGACTGGTTGTTAAACATTTACTAGTACACCATCTTACATGTCTATTTTCCCAAGAGACTAAAGTTTTTGCTTGTTTGTTGGTTTGTTCACTTTTTAAGGGTTGGGATCATACATGAATCATCAGATATTCAGCACCTATTTGACACCTAGAAGGTACTTAATAAATGCTTGTTGACTTGAGTTAAAAGGATGAGGGTATTCCTAACTATTTAGATTGCAGGACCTCTCCAACCTCAAACAGGCTGGCATGTTTCCCACCTGGGTCAAGGTGACTGAGGAGCCATAGGCTGATTATTATGGGAATAGAGGAAGAGGAGTATCTGGCTAAAGCATCATTGTACCAGAATATGTACCTATAACTCCTGGGTTACTTTTATACTTAAAAATTGTGTCATCAGAAGACCATTATTCAATGTATTGGTCTGATATATTGAAATTATTTTTAGAGTCTGTAGTAGGTGCAGTTACTTCATCCTCAAGCACGTCCCCCATTTATCCTGCTATACCCGTAACTTTAATACCTTCTTATAGGAAAAGAGCTAAAACATATTTATTCCACAACATAATGGTGTTACGTTGTTTTAAAATGTTCCCTTTAATTTCACATTGTATCCATATTTGTCCTCATTTGGCTTAGGACCAGAAAACAGAAATCACGCTAGGTATTTTCATCGGAAAGGGAAATAACAAAGAGCATTAGGGCTTATAGGATCATTGGGGGAATGGGGGTGGGGGGGAGTGATTCTATAGGCTGGGCCTCCAAGAATTTCATAGAACTGACCCATTCGAGGGATGTTTTCTCTGCTATAAGCCACAACTTAGATTTAGATTTATGTGAACACCGGGATCAAGAAACTGCCAACTGCCCTCAAAACCCACAAAATTTATGGAATGCTTACTATTAAGGTGTGACTATAAAATTTTACATCTCCAGTTTCTGTAAACAGTCAAAAAAAGCAGGAAAATGACCCCTGCCTTACTTCCAAATAGCAAAGCTGTATCTAACTGGAAGAATCAAATTCACATCCAAGATCATACATAGCTTCAAGAAAGAATGACATGTGAGTTTTAGCTTTTTTCACTTCTATAGACCAAAAAAAACATGATAGAAAGAGATGGGATTGATTCTGAGTGCCAATCACCAATATACAATGAAAACCCCTAACTGTGTATTTTTTGCTCTCAGCCAAATGGTTATGGGAACCTTCACCACATCCTTCAAATGGCACCACAAAGCAACCAAACACTGTGCCAGTTCTTTTTTGAAGTGACATTTGGCTGAAATAAAATAACCAATAACTTCTTTACCTAAAAAAAGTTTTTAAATATGATTACGATAATTTAAAAAGTTGTGTGTATTTTGGACTCATTTTATTTTCATTTAACATTATGTCCTACGTCTTTTGCTCTACCAATAAAAATTATTCACACACATTTGCAAAGGGTGCCTAATATGTCATCTGTGGCTGTCCTATACTATACTTAATCATTTCTATTTTGCTAGTTATATAGATAAGTTACAATTTCCTACAAATGCTAACGATGTTGTGAGGAACACCCTTGTGTATAAATCCTCTCCATCCTCTCCAATTATTTTGTTAGAATACGTTCTCAGGCTTCTCTTAAAAATGGGTCTTATTTACTGGCTCGCTGAATCTAGGGCTATTATGTGCTCTGTAAATGAGACAAAAGTAGATCCACATTGTTTTAGAAGGGCTAAGAGAAAAAGTCAGCAGTATATTATTTTGTGCTAAAAAAGCACAGCTTCTAAAACACCTGGGACCTTGTTCAGAGGAATTACATAAAAGCATAGATTACAGTAAATGTTGCTTCATTCTGACTTTTGTTTTAGACTTATAATCTTGATGTAATAAATCAATATGTTTCTTATTTAATGATACTTAATCATTAGATGCTAGTACTGACAAATACCATTGCTTATTTTCCTAAAGACAATACCTGTTTCTTGTATTTTTAGTTTGAATCAATTCACTAAGTATGTGCTTCCTACCTTGCAAAATTCTGGTGGAATCAAAAAGTATAAAATGATGCTTCTAGTTGGGTAATGGAGAAAACTGTTTTATTGCTCTATTTTTAAACCGCATTATGGTGTCTCTAAATTTTTGTTTAAATCTAAGTAGAAATAGAGTTGTGTGAGAACACAAATAATTCCCATTAGAATCTTTAAGCTGTAAACTCCTCAAGGACCAGGGGTTTGTTTTTTTTTTGTTTGTTTAAATTGGTATTTCCATTGCTAAGTTTGCAACTTGATAAATATGGATTGGATAATAGAATGAGCAAATGGACAGTAAAGGAATGAATCATGTCTAAACTTATTCTCTAGGATAGAAAATCAGTTCAAAAAATAGCCAAAGATCTATGTGGCTTAGTAACTAGATGAATTATCCTCAACATAGAGAACATTTGTCAAGCACTTAACTGAAGTCTATCGTAAGCCCTTTACATGTTGTATTTCATTTACTATTCATAATTGCTTTATGTGGTTGGTATTACTTTGTTTCCCAATTTATAGAAAAGAAAACTAAGGCCTAGCATTACTTTTCCCAAATAATTTCAGTGAGTAAGAAGTGAAGTGCCCTTAATCATTATACTGGGGTTTATGTATATTAGATAACAAATTTCAGGAGTTGATACAGGTCAAAATCTTATAGCAAATTAAGAAACAATGTTTAAAAGCTATTACTTCATTCCTATATTTGCAATAGAAATAGAGTCATGCAATTTTTAAATTTCTATGTGTCCTTTTGACAGGAAGCCCACTACCACCTCTGGAAATCCTACTGACCTTGAATTGTCCCAAAATGTTAAAGGCATACTTTGTCCAAAAGCATCCACACCTTATCAGAACACAAAGCTCAGAGAAAACCCAATGCCGATGGCAGTCACTGACTTCATTTTAATTGGTACAAGATGTTGCTGTTGAAATGGTATAATTTTTTATTATACTCATAAATGTCAACTCTGCAGTGATGCTTCATGGTCTGCCAGCTTGAGAGGGTTACTTTTTACGTGATTTTTAGTTTATAGCTCAGGAGTAGGCAGAATTCTAAATGGTTTCCCCAAATCCTAGCTTGTTTATGTATACAGACCAACTCCCAGTTATTTAATTAATAGTAATCTAGGTGTTGCTATGCAGGGATTTTGTGCATGCAATTAAAGTCCCCAGTAGTTGACTTTAAGACTGAGAGGTTTGTCTGGGTGAAACTGGACTAGTCACATGAACTCTGTAAGTCTGAGTTTAATGGTCAGAGACAAGTATGTCTAGAAAATTAGAAAAATGAGAGATTCAATAAGAAGGAGGTGAGGGGAGACACATGGCGTACAATTTAAGCAGTCTCTAGATGGTGAGTGAAGCCCATGATAGCCAGCAAGGAACACTGGGTAAATCAGTCCCATAACCTCAGGGAACCAGACTCTGTCAACATCCTGAATGGGCTTAGACATGGCTTCTTCCCAGAGCTTCCAGGGAAGCCAAACTCCTAATTTAGCCTTTAGATAACCTAAACAGTGAAGCTCGCTATACAGTGCCAGACTGTGAGCTAATAAATGTGTATTGTTTTAAACTGCTAAATGTGTGGTAATATGTCACACACCAACATAAAACTTATATAAATTCTTGTATTTCAAGCTCTAAGTCCGAGAATTTTTCTCCACAGCCCATATGCTGACCCTTGGTCCTGAGAGGCTTCTGTCATGATCCACAATGAGATCCAGAACTTCGCCTATCCCATAAACCGTAAAGTCTTCATGCTGAGGCTAGGGTTCTAGCCTATACTCTTTTAGCATTCCTGTTGAGCATCCTTTTTTCACTCACAGAAACAAATCTCTCTTCATGTCTAAGGATAAAGCCTAAGACTTATATCTGTTAGGCCACAACAAGTTTGAATGTAGTTTCTTTAGGCAAGGCATTGGCTATCTACTGGTGTAAATGTTCATAAGTAGTACTTTAATTAAAAAAAAATGTATCACATGATCTAAAGTTGTTAACTCTAGGCAGAGTTCATTCCTCAGTAATTCTTATATTTAAGTTTGTTTAAACATGTGTACCCTTACCTGTGAATTTTTTTTGCTAACCAGAAAAGAAAAAGAAAAATACACACACACACAGACACACACACCCACACACACACACTCACACACACACACACACACACACACACACACACCATGTTTATTTTTTAGCCTTTGTCTCAAAGCAAAATTAAAGTAACATGCAAAAGAGGCAAAGGCAGACTCAGAATGCAAATTGGGAGCACTGAGGTGGCAACATAATGCTCTTCAAAATAAATAAATAAATAGCTAGATGATAGATAGATAAATGGTATTTATTTGAATCCTTAATAACTTTTTTTATTTATCCTTTTCTCTTATTCTTTCTTTACCCGACAAATATCTTAAAGTCTTAACACACCAGGACTTTTATATATCTGTACTCCAGAATGGTATTTGCTTTCAGAAATTGTATGGTGAGATAAAAGAAAAGCCTAGAAGGAGAATGAGAATTACATTAAACAGTGATTCATAACAGTTGAACATCAATGAGAAGAGAAGCAAATGCTATCTAGAGGTTACTCCATATCTCATCATCTTTTAAAATATGCTGTCTTATTTATACAAGAGAAAATAGACTTTATTCAGATTTGCAGATCTATTGTTTTGGATTTATTTAAAATAGCAAGTAATTCTTTCCTTTAGTGAAAGGATTCAAAGAGTTACAGTGCAATAAGCCCACCTTAAATATTGTCAACTGCTATCTTAGAGAAGTCTAATTTGAAAAGTCAAATGTTCATTTAAACATCCCCAGATTTCTTACAAGAAGTTATGATATTAAATTTAAGAAAAGGCAGACTCATCTGCATTTTAGGTTAGGCAGATTCAAATTTCTTTAAAAACATAAAAATATTTACACATTGTATCCTGTGCTTAATAGATGGACTATAACCCTATGGGTATAGGGTTATAGTCCATCTATTAAATCTATGATCCTTTTTTTAAATTTCATGGTCTGTGACTTCATGTTTTAACAAAAAGTTCTTTTTAAAAGCGTGATAGCCAAATTGAGTAGAAATGATTCAGTTTTACTTTCTTATTTAAGATTTTGGAAGAATAATTCTAAAAATTATGAGGTTGTAGTATAATTGTCCATCCATAATGGTCTATTAATAAAAATATAAAGCATGGAATACAGCAAAAAATAATTTTTTTAAAACTAACCTAGAAAACACAATTCTAAGCTGTGCTTACAAACACATTTAAACAGGAGATTATAAACAATAAATAAGACATACAATTAGATGTTAATGCAGGATGATATAGAAAAAGAAGAGGCTGAAAAAGTTCATCTCTAACCTATACTAAATGAAGAACACATTGTGAGGTCAGTGTTTTAGTGGATCTCAACACTATTTCCTAGAATCTCTGTAGAACTTCATCTATGGTTAGAGTTTCAAAAATGCCTATGCCTAACCAGCACCCTCAGAGGAAATGATTTACTTGGTCTAGAGCAGTGGTTCTCAAAGTGTTGATACCATAACCTGGGAACCTGTTGGAAATTCAGATTCTCAGGCCCCATCTCACTCTATTAAAACAGAAATTCTGGGGTTAACATCCTGCAGCTGGATTTGTAACAAGCACCCAAGTGATTCTGTTGTTTAGTTTACAAGATTCAAGTATCATTGGTCTATACTGAGGAGGAGGGTAGCCAGTTCTTTATTGTTTGAAAGTTCTACTGGAGATTCTAATATACAGCCAATATTAAAAACACTGAATTAAACATTAAAAATTGAATTGCAATTAACATTCAACAATAAAAAGATATTAAAACTCAAAAATAACGAAAAGGAAACAGCCTGATTTAAAAATGGACAAAGGAACTAAATAGATGTACCTCATCAAAGAAGATACACAGAAGGCAAACGTATGAAAAGTTTCTCCACATCATATGTCATTAGGGAATTGCAAATTAAAATAATGAAATACCACTACACACCTATTAAAATAGCCAAATCTGGAACACTGACAACACCAATGTTGTCATGTGTGGAGCAGCAGGAACCCTCACTCATTGCTGGTGGGAATAAAAAATGGAACAGCCACTTTGGAAGACAGTTTGGCAGTTTCTTACAAAACTAAAACATAGTCTTACCATAGGACCCTACAATCATGCTTCTTGGTATTTACTAAATGAGTTGAAAGCATGTCTACACTAAAACCTACACACAGGTATTTATAGTAGCTTTATTCATAATTGCCCAAACCTGGAAGCAACTATTCTTTGGTAGGTGAATAAATAAATACACTGATGCATTCATATAATTAAATATTATTAAACACTAAAAAGAAATGAGCTATCAAGCCATGAAAAAATCTGGATATATCTTAAATACATATTACTAAGTAAAACAAGCTAATCAGAAAAGGCTACATACAATATGATTCTGGAAAAGGCAAAATTATGGAGACAGTAAAACGATTGGTGGTAGGCAGGGTTCAAGAGAAGGGAGGGGATGAATAGGCAGAGCAGAGAGAAATTTTAGGGCAGTGAAACTATTCTTTTTTAATTTTTTAATTGCATTTAAAAAACATATTACATGATATAATACTATACTGATGGGCACATATTATTATATATTTGTCAAAACTCACAGAACGTACAAGCCCAAGAGGAAACCATAATGTAAACTATGGAATTAGGGTGATAATGATGTGTCAGTGTAGGTTCATTAGTGCAACAAATGTGCCACTCTGGTACTGGATATTGATATTGAGGAAGGTTGTGCTTATGTAGAGGCAGGGAATATATAAAAACTCTCTGCAATTCCTGCTCTGTTTTACTGTGACCCTAAAACTACTGAAAAAAATTAAATCTCTTTAAAAATTAGATGAATGACATTAAAAGTTAATTTTCAAGAAACGTAAAACATGGGTACTGATACAGACAGAAAAGAAATAGATGTCAAATGTTATTTAATTAATTAGTTGGTAAGGGAGCTGGAAACAAATGTTATAACAAGTTCAAAGGAGAATCCAAAAGAAAAAAAAAATGGCCATCAGGAATGTCAAAATGAACTTGGGAAAGAGAAGCAAACAGGCTTTTTTCACAATGAGGAAGGAAAATCAGTTAAATCTCTGGCAGAATTTATAGGCGTGCATATAGAAAATAATTATTTGTATTACTATCCATTTTCTATAAGTTTACTTCTAATTCTACAGAGTTGTATTATAGCTCCAAGAGAATGAAATGGACAAATTCTACAGAATCAGATAACTTAGAGAGTGTATTCTAAACAATACATAATTTCTCCATTCAAGAAGCCTAATAATCTTTTGGTTCTTATAAAATTGTCTCTAATTTTTTCCTTACAGTTAAAAATAGGAGGAAACAAGGGCAAGGCAAAGCTTGGCCCAGTGGGAACATGGCCAGCTGAGATAACCAGGGGGTGATATTTTAAAAGAGCAGAAGATTGGAATTGAAATATCAAGTCCAAAAAGGATTGTCCCTTATCGAAGCATCTTAAGTGTCATGCTGGTGGTTTTGTTATTCTTATTATGTTAACATGAGTTATCGAAGGTTTCTGGGAAAAGATGTGATGCGATTAACGCAGGGCTTCAGGGATATTAATACAAAGCAATCTCTAAAAGGTATTAAACACAAGAAATGATTGGAAAGACTAAGAGCTCATAAAATAATGCAGAATTAAGGTAAAATTTTAAGTTTTCTTTTCTAGAGATTTTCTCTCTAAAAATTTATTTCAAGAGAAGCACTCTTCCAAATCCATCTTATTCTACAGAACTCACAAAACCAGTGTGTTCCCCCTCTCGTGGCCTTGCTCCACAGTAATATGTTGAAAATAGAGACCCATTTTTCTTTCCAGACAGGGTGGATAGTTATCTGGAGTGAAAAGTTTTATTTTCTAGCATTTTTCATTGAAACTATCACCTGATAATTACACTGAATAGAAAGTAACCATTAATCATATCTTTAATATATCAATTCATCACTGTCCACCTTGTGTGAAGTAGAAGAACTAAAATTAATCAGTCAAACTAAACCCCATCACAATCAACCTCCAGGGAGGAGTAGGGTTCAGAAGGAAATCCTTTTAAATGAATAAAATACATTTGCTTCTCCTGGCCAAAGGACTGAGGCCTCATTGGTAACGCTACTTTCCGTCATCATAAAAGGTGATCTTAATTTCCTCCTTTGCTCAGTTTGAGCACCTTCAAATTTGTTAGAAATTTAAAGTCCTTAAATGTTATCTGACCTATGAGGAAAGGAAGTAGGTGAGTTCTGTCATTGTCCTTTATTTGCAAAAATTTTTGTTAATGAAAGGCTTTTAGAAAAACAAATTAACATTTCAAATTCCAACTGCTTGCTGCCTGTGTCCTTGTCACCCCTGTTTCTCAACTGATAAGCCCTCTCTGTCAGGTAGTACACTTAAAGGTGTCTCATTCTAAAGCTCTAGGAAAAAAAGGTGTTTTTGTGGTGGTGATTAGATGTAGACTCTGGTGCTAAAGACTCCTGATAATGAATAAGGCACATGGAGAACTAGTCATTCATAGCTTATCATCCTCTGCTTTCTTGATTTGACTTGATGTCATGAAAGAAACCTGTCTCATTTTTCCAGCTAGATTATAAACTGCTTGAAGATAGCAGCCAGGTCTTCTACTTATTTTAAGTTACTTTCCAAATATGGCAGCTCCTGTATAGCTGATTTATAAATAATTCGATGTTTGATTTGTTATAAACAATAGATCCTCCATAAAGTTTAGGAAAAAATTAAAATTCTCTAAGAAGCTGAAAATGTCAAGGCATTTATTTCTAAACACTGAATCTAGATTATAAACTTTTATTATATTTTACATAGAGAGCCAAAATTTGGCATTTTTTTAGAGATAGACCTTAAGACTTTCAAGTGATTGCCATTACAATACATTATTTTCCTCTGTAAAATTCAGTGCATCAAAAATTGATGAAAGTGAAGGCTGTGGCAAAATGAAAACTATCAAGCCACTGAGTTGTGGGTGCTGAGCAATCAACTTTGTCATAAGGAAGAGGCTCCCACTGACAGCCCAGCTGTGGATATGTCAAGTCTGTGCCATCTCAAAATTGCAAAGTATTGCATATTGGAAACCCGTGTGCTTGGTCATTAATCCAAACAATAACATTTAATATACCGAATTCTAAACTTACAAAATATTCTCATCTTTATAGCTCCTACCAAAGTACAAGAAAAATGATGGATGCTCAGGATATTTTGGATGAATGAATTAACTTGTAGATTACTACAGTCTCCAGCATAGAGTAGGCAAATTTGAGAGTAACAAAGAGGAGAAGGAAAGGGTCAAAAAAAAGAGAGATTATGATGCCTACGTCAGATAAGTTTTCATTTTATATAAATCAAAAGAGTGCTTTAATATTTGAGTTATGAGTTAAATGCAGAAACTCAAAAACACTTGTTTTTCTTCATTTATATTTTCTGCAAAAAAATAAAAATAAATTAAATAGATGGGTGTGGGATACGTGTCAGTCTGGGAGCAGGTTATGACTAAAGAGAAAAATACCAGTTAGCATCCAAAAAAAAGAAAGAGGCAAAAGTCATTGGGGGTAAAAGCCAAATTTGACTGTAGCATCCAGGATATCACTTCAATTTCTAATTGAACAGTATGTGAACAGGTGTGTAATCTATGTGCTGATTGTACTGACTATTTGAGCTCCTTTTGTTGGTGAGCTGTTTAGTTTGGAAACTGGAGCGGCTCAGTTTCCTAGAAGGAAATAAACATATACGCTACTACTCTAGAATGTAATTGAGGTTAAAAAAAAAAAAATGGACCACATAAGTAAGAAATGTTCAATGTAACAGTAAACATAAGCTACCTATATAAAGACATAGTAATGACAATAAAATCAACACCTAATTTGACTAGCACACAGCTTACAAAGTGCTATCACATATGTTATCTCATGTGATTCTGAGGTTATTATAAAATGTATCTGCACATTACACATATTTGTATAATTGATTTCTCAGCACCAAGGTCAACTGCATTTTTACAGATACTTGCTAACATAGCTCTTATGAGCAATATTCTAAATGTCCATTGTTTTCCTTTCATTAAATCTTCTTTCTTGGATCTTCAGCTTTATGAAGCCTCATAAACTAATTCTTTTTTGAACCTGACAGATTTATAGGTTGCTGTTCTGGGTTGAATCGTATCCGCCCCTAGATTTAGATGTTGAAATCCTAAACCCAGTGCTTTAGATTGTGACCTTATTTAGAATTAGGGTCACTGCTGATATAAGCAGTTAAGATGAGATCATTAAGGTAGGCCCTAATCCAATACAACATATGTCCTTATAAAAAAGAGAAATGTGAACAGAGACAAGCATACAGGGAGAATGTCAGGTGAAGAAAAAGGCAGAGACTGGGATGATGCTTCTGCAAATCAAGGAATGCCAAAAACTGCCAGCAAACCACTAGAAGCCTGGAAAGGCATAGAACATATTTTTCTCTCAGTCCTCAGAAAGAACCAACACTGTGGACACCTTGATCTCACACTTCTAGCCTCCAGAACTGTGAGACAATACATTTCTGTTGTTTAATCCATCTGTTTGTGTACTTTGTGAACACAGCCCCAGCTAACTGATACAGGTACCATCAAGCATGTTACTTTAAGAAGGAAGTGACTAAGAGAGTCACAGGTCTATGCCAAAATGGATCCCTTTGTCATCCTAAACAACAACTGTAACTCCAAGGACAACTCTGTTTATCCTATAGTAAACAAGAGTAACTTCTTGGAAGCTGATGTGCCCCCTGGTCCATCAGGTGTGTGATGCTGACCACCCCACTCTGCTTATAATCCATGTACATACTGGGCTGAGATGTCTTCCCAATGTTCTCTGCAGGAAGTCATTCTGGTCAAGAGAATCAGCAGAAGGATGTTGGTTCCTGGCTTTCCCAATTACCAGGTTTGGGCTCTTGGCCAAACTATTTAATCTCCCCACTTATGAACTGGGGATAATGAAACTTATCTCTAGGTGTTTATAAGGTGTAAATGAGTTAATGTCCATTACTTTTTCCAGAACTTTTTTCTTGTCTCAGAGTTGAAAGCTGCTACAAAGGCAAGGGAGAAAAAATATGAAAAAAAAAAACAAAAAACATTTCTTTGCACCCTCAGATCATGATCCTCAGATCATGATTCTTTGTTCTTTCTCTGTCTCTTTCCTCTTAATAAAATGCCATACAAATTTTTTTTAATGTAACGTTGATTTGCCTAGTCATCCTTCTAATTTCTAAGCATCTTTGATCATGTCATCCCCATCAACTTTGTCTTCTTGACTTCTTCTTAGCTAAGGCAATCAATTGTATTGTCTTCTCTTTACTCATCTCTTTCTGGGAAAATCACTTTTCCCCCATGTCTATGGATGGCTGCAGAATTTCTACATAGGAAGGCTTAGATGCAGTAATTTTGTTGGAAAGTGTGTCAAAGGACATGTCTTAAGTCTATAGTTGCAGAACAGGTGCTGTGTTTTGTTTAGTCTTGGTTTATTAGGAATGTTTCAGAGAGAGTAGATGTGCTAATTGGCTAATGCACCATACTAAAGCCTCAAGTGCTGGCTTTTTTCGTTTGCCAGATCTTTTCTTCATCCTTCTTCAATCTGCTCTGTGCTTCCTGACAGGAGATCACTCAGCAGACCAGAGAGAGACAGGGGTACCAACTCGCCCTATTTCCGGGTCCCTCTAAGCAAGGCTACGGTTTCAACAGTGGCTGTGTTCCTCTAAGGTGACAGCTCCTTTCCGGAAAGACTTCTCCTATTGTGAATAGCTCTTTTCCAATTCCAGTAGTACTATTCTCCCCTCCTTTCTTTGAGACTAGACATAGACATATAAACAGATGTAACAATCATCTTTTAATACTTCCATCCCTTGAAAAATTGAGGGGCTGGCACTATTGCTAGTCCCTAGGAATTTCATTATTCTTTAACACTTTCCACACCTCTGTAAATAGTCCACTCATTAAAACTCTTCACTTAAACCCATTGAGTGTGCCATCATTCTACTGTCAAGACTTTGATGGCCTGCTACCACAACTACCATGGCACTACCACTTCTCTCTCTAAGAACATCATACTAGGTATAACCAGTAGATCATTTATAAGGAGTTTCTACTTTATCCCTGTCCATCTATATATCAAATAATTTTAGTGATGTTTTTAATACCACAACCAATAGCTCTTCTTTTATTATCATGTGTCTCTGATATTCTTTAACCTTTCTTTTCTTTTTCTTCCTTCCTTCTTTCTTTTCTTCTTTCCATCCTTCCTTCCTTCTGCCCTCTCTCTCTCCCTATTCCTATTGATCTAAATTGAACAATTTAAAAATTTTTATTATTTTTTAATTATAGTTGACGTTTAATATTATATTAGCTTCAGGTGTATAGCACAGTGGTTAGACATTTATATAACTTATGAATGAAGTGATCCCCCATAAGTCTTGTACCCACCAAACATCATATATAGTTGTTATTATTATTGATTATATTCCCTACGCTGTACTATACATCCCCAAGACTATTTTGTAACTGGCAATTTGTACCTCTTAATCCTTTCAACTTCTATACCCTGCCCCCTAACCCCCCCTCTATCTAGTAACCAACAGTTTGTTCTCTGTATCTATAAAGTTGTTGCTGTTTTGTCTGTTCTTTTATTTTACTTTTTAGATTTCGGATATAAGTGAAATCATATGATTTTGTCTTTCTGATATACTTCACTCAGCATAATACCCTCGAGGTTCATCCATGACCAAATGGTAAAATTTCATTCTTTTTATGACCAAGTAATATTCCATTGCATCTTTGTATCACATATTCTTTATCTATTTGTCTTTTGACTGAAGCATTTAATCCATTTATATTTAAAGTAATCGTTGTAGGTATGTAGTTATTACCATTTTTTAAATTGTTTTCTGATTGCTTTTATAGCTCTTCTTTGTTCCTTTCTTATTCTTTTGCTCTCTTTTCTTGTATGTTGATGACTTTCTACAGTGTTGTGTTTAGATTACTTTCTCTTTATTTCTTCTATCTCTCTCATAGACTTTCGGTTTGTGGTTACCATGTGCTTTATATCAAGTTATGTTTATAGTAGTCTATTTTAAGATGATGGTCACTTCATTTGAATACATTCTAATATCACCACTATTTTTACTTATTCCTTCCACATTTATGTTTTTGTCATTATTTTATACTTTTTTTTGTGTGTTTATGTGCATCCCTTTACTGCTGCAATCAAACAAGTGAAGACTATAGCGCATAGTAGTGGATTAACAGTTGCTAGCCCCTATATACATAAAATTTCCCTTTGGTCTGACCCTTCATACAGGAAGTATTATCCTCACACCAAAAATGTCCTGGGATTTTTTATTTTCTTCCTTATTGATGCATTAAGTATGGTGTTCTACTCAACGCTACACTTTTTTCATCAGTTTATCCTTCCATCATCTCTTTGCACTAGTCACAATTTCATTTTTACTGTTACATAATGAAATGTAATAATCATTGTCTGGTGCCACCATCCCTTTGAAAAGGGAAGATATCCTAGCAGAGGATCATTTCTTTCCAGGAGAAGCATTCACTTTGCAGCAGAATACTGAAACAAATACTGCAATTCCTTTTTAGTTAACATCGATTACTGCTCATTTTCTTTTACATCATTGTTGATGCTATCAGTCAATCTTTCAAGAATTGCTCATTGTATCCTCTCACCTGGAGTCTGCTTTCTCCCCTGGGTAGGGGGGTCTAGGAAGATGAAGACCATTTTCCTAGCAGTCCTCAAAACAGTCTTAAAACTCAGGAATTAGGTCAGCAGGACCAAGAGCAACTTCCCTTTCAAGAGATTATTCATGCTCTTTATTTCCTGAGCTAGGAAGTCTGATTTGGGATTACTTTTTGCTTTTCTTTGATAGCTTTTGACCATGTCCTTGCTCCTTTCCCTATACTTTTCTCGTTCCCCAAAATGACTTATGAAAAACTCTTTTATTAGCTAAAGTTGTTTTTTCAAGATTATCTTCTCAACCTCGCCCCCTTTTTTATTATGTAAGCTTATTAGGGCTTTCTCTTTTCTTCTTTCACACTCTAAAACATCTCTAGGTCATGACTTTATTTAGGCTTGGCCTGATCTTTCATTTACTTATTTTTTTCCCCCATATCTTCTTAATTCTTAACATACAAATTCATTTATTTGAATTTTATAATTTCTACCTTTATGTTTTCAGTTTGTCTTTAAATTCTCCAGGATGGTAGAGTAAAAGAAGTGCAGGCTTTATATCTAACAGAACATGATATTAATCTCAGCTTGACACAAAACTTCAGTTTCTTCATGTAAGAAGAGATAACATTATCCACTGCATGGACCAGTTTTCAGGACTATCACATTTTAAAAGCCAATCACAATGCCTGGAACATTGTGTTCCCTCAATAAATGTTAGTTTTCTTCTTTCTTCTATTTCATTAAATTCAAATACCAGGAGGCATTTATCATTTGATGTAGTTTTACCCCTTTCTCTGAAAACTCGTACTATAGCTCTGTGTGTCAGGAGAGTTGGACAAATTGAATGAGGTGCAGAGATATGCCTCTTATGATCATTTTTCTTATATTTCTACACCTTTTGTGTTCTAATAGAAATTCATCTTCTTCACATGACCATAAATTCTCTGAGATTATGAGGAATTAATTTTAGTTACTATTACAGAATAATAGGTATTACTTTTGTCTTCTATTTTTACAATCTATCTTTTTCCTACAAATTGCCTAACGACTACTGCCTATATTATGTTTTGTTGAATTTGTTTCAGACTGTTAGTACATTTAACTAAATAAATGTCTTGAATTCTATATGAGTATATCAATTCAAAGTATTTAACCATAGGGCCACAATTTGGTTTTATTCACTTCTATTATATCTATGAAATTAAATTATTTACAAAGGAAATTGTTCTTTTTGTAATGATAAAGTTTCCCTAATTTCTAACAGCATTGATGACCTTTCTTGTGTGTTCCAGACAGGACCAAGAGGAAGTATAAGTTCACTGAGTTGAGAACGTACCTAACGAGTTCAAGGGAAAACAGGATGTTGGTTATTCTGCAGGGGGCAAAGTATAAGGAAGAAGAGTACATGATGAGAGTAATAAGAAAACAGAGGTTAGGATTTAGGGGAGTGTGAAGATTTTGTAGGGTCTTGTGGGCCACTGTAAGAATTTTTGGCTTCCACTGAGTGATATGAAAGCTACTAAAGTTTAATGAGCCTAGAAATTTCACCTGCCATGATCTGAATTTGTTTTATCAATACTCATAGCTTGTTTTAATAATATCCATAGAGATAAAGCATGGATGCAGAGGAACTGTCAGAAAGAGGTTGTATAAATAAATGAGAGATAATTCTGGCTGGAACCTAGATAGAAGGGGCGGAAGTGATAAGAAGTGTTCAGACTGTGAAAACATTTTGAGGGCAGAGCCAATAGGATTTGTAGATGGGTTGTCTGTGGGATGTGAGAGACAGATGAGACAAGTATCACTCCAGATTTTTGAAGAATCGGCATAGACTAAAAGAGTGAGGATGCATTGAGGGCACATATGAGGGTACATGGCTAGTAGATGCCTGAGTGGAAAAGAGAAAAGGCAGCAGGATGAGTGAGTCTGAGGAATGGGGAGGGATACAGGATAGAGATGAGAACTGAGAATCTCTGTCCTACAGATGGTAATGAAAGCTATGAGAATGGAATTTGTGAGAAAGGAGAAATCAAAAACTGAGACTAAAATAGAGCAATCGATAACGTAAAGATCAGAAGAATAGGGTGTCCTGGAAGTAAAGTGGAACACCTCTCCCCACTCCCAGCTGCCAAAAAAATAAAGAAAGAAAAGAAAAAAAAAAAAGAAAAAAGGAAAAAAAGTATTTCAAGGAGAAGGAAGAAATTGATCCACTGAACCCAATTTTGCTGACATTTTCTATAAGATGAGAGATAGGAATTGTCATTAATTTTAACTACAGAGGTTATTGGTATTCTTGGCATGCTACTTTGAGTGGAGTAGTAGAAGAGAAATTCTTATTAATTTGATGTTAGGAGAGAATGAAAGGAGTAGAAAAAGAGAGAGTATATAAGCAATTTTCCTGAGATTTTCCTATAAAGGAAGCTGATAAAGGATGAAGACAGAATTTTTTAACATATAAGAAATTACAGAATGTTTATATGTTCATGATAATAATCTAATATATAGGAGAAATTGATGGCACAGAGGAAAAATGGGACAATTACTGGAGCGATTAACTTGTGTAACAGAAAGTAAATAGATCCAGTGCCTCAAAGAATACTTCACAGGAAGGAGGGGAGAGTAGATGGACATATGTGGAGTAAATGAGTAAGATGGTGACAAGCTGTGGAAGTTCTCTTCTCATTGTCTGCATTTCTTCAGCAAAATCAGAAGCCAGGGCACCAGCTGTGTGAGTAGGTCAGGAAGGAGGTGTTGGAGAGTAGAATAGGTTTAAAATGTCACCTAGGAAAGGGAGAATGAACAGACAACAGAAGGATTGTATGACTGCTTATCAGTGTTGTGGGCATTAGTTGAGGACGTAAGTTCGGTCACCATGAATTTAATGTGTAGCCAGTTGGCATTATGGTGGGCTCCTCTCCAGCCACATTCAACTGTGCAGGTGCTGGCATGAGGAAATGAAGGGCTGGATGCATGCAAAGTGAAGTTTTTGCTAGGATGCATAATGATTTAAGGGAAAACTCAGGGAGTTTTGTGATTTAGTATCAGGGAAAGTGTGATTATATTGGTAGGTCGTGGGACTGAACCTGGACAATAAGATCCAGGAGCAAACAATTGGCGTAGGACAAATAGATTGATTTTAGGTCTGTAGGGTTTGAAGAAATATTAGAACTGTCCAATTCTTCTAAATTGTCTTCTAAAATAAGTACTTATGTCTTGCTTTGTTTTATTTCTCTCCTGCAGGACTCTCTTCTTCCTGTGGTACTTCTTACTCATTCTTGTTCTTTTTCTCATGCTGTATTTCAGTCCATGAAAATTTAAATTTTTTTCTTTTAAAATCTTTTCTTATTTCTCCTGAATAATATTTCTCACTGCTTTTCCATTCTCTTTCAGTGCTGTCCCGCAGAACTTTCTGCGATGATGAAAATGTCCTATATTTGCACTATCCAATAAAGAAGCCACTAGCCACCTGTGAATAGTGTGACGAAGAAAATAAATTTTTTTGTTCTATTTAATTAGAATTCATTTAAATTTAAATCACCACATGTAACTAGTGGCTAATTTATTGACAAGCACAGTGAACCTAAGAGATACGTTTATCTCATTGAATGATATAAAAGCCATTGGCATGAAAATCATTTTTCTGATCTCCCTTTCACTTCTACCATCTAAAGTCGGTTGTTGTGTGCTGCATTCCACATTTATTCAACAAACCTTTATGAAACATTGACCCTATGTTGGCACCAGTGAGAGATATTAGTGACATGGGGACAAATAAGTAAGGATTTTTGTCCTCAAATAAGGAAGATATGAGTAAAAATATCAATGACAATAGTATAACATTATAGTACAATGTGCTGCATGTTATGATTGTTGGATGTATGAAGAATGGTAGGAAGACAGCAGGCAATAGGCAAAGGGAATATTATTCAGTACCTTACCAGGTGAGGTTTGAATCCTGGCTTTGTTGCTTCTTCAGTGAGTAACTCACCTCATATGGTAGTTACAAGAATTTTTAAAAATTGGCGTGTATTAAGTGCTTAGCACATTACTTTCCTTTAAATAGAACTAATTCCTTCTTGGGCAAAACACATAAATTTCTTCTGTATTACAAAATTTATTCGTAATTTTTTAAATTGAAAATTATGGTGTCCTTATTCTTCATTCTCAGGATAGATTTCTGAGGGCAGCTTCTATTCGATTGGTTTCTTGAGCCACACATCCAGCATTGTTTTGTGTTCCCATGTTGCCACTCTTGTCTCTACCTAGCTCAAAATGGAGATTCTCTCTCCTCCCACATCACAATATATTGCAGAGTAATCACCTAGTTATTATTTTCTTGAACGCTTACTTATCCAAAGAATATTCTTAACAAAATGTAGTGTCTTTTGTCCAAAAGAATTATAAAATACTGAAAATTTAAAAATATAAGCATAGCCTCATTCCTGTCAGGAAGTCGTCAAACCTCTGCTTACACATTGTGAGTGGCAGGTAGCTCAGTACCTACCACAGCAATTCAATTCATATCAGAAATTTCATTAACAGAAAGTTCATTTTTCTGTAGAGATGTAACCCACCACTCTCTGGTTCTCTCCATCAGTCCTGGGTATGTCCTCCACTTCTATAAAATAGCACACCACTGGGAGAGAAATGGGGTGAGATTACAAGTAGGGCTGACATTATACATTACCCAAAGCCTTTCTCATCTAAGCAATACCCAGCTAGGAGTCATCTTTACTTATGGATGTTAATATTATCTAACAGATGAGTCCTGGTGAAAAGTGCCAAAATTACCAGTCTAGGATAGAATGGAACAAATTTAACTCCTCCTGTCTATGACAGCCTTTTACATATTTCATATATTGCATGCCCTAAGAGCCTTTCCCATTTCAGTTTACATATCTCTAATTCTTTCATTTAGTTTTCAGGTCATGATTTCAAGTTTTCTTATCACTGTCACTCTTTTGGACCTATGGCCAAGGTCGCTTCCTAAAGTGTCTTACTCTGGATTTTTTTGAGTTATATCCAAACACGTAGTTGGATGGCTGAATACCTGCAGGCATGCTGGTTGGACTTAAGGGTTAGACAGTGATATCGAAGTTGAAGAACACCTCTTTTATTGCCTTTGAGTGAGATATAATATGCAGGTTTCCTAACTTCTGAATCACATTTTTTTTGCTTTAAGTGTATGATAAGAAAAGAATTTGTTAACATCTGGAAAAGCCTATGGTGACAAATCTAGTCTCTCACAAATATTTCGAATAGTTTTCATAATTCCATTTTCAAAACTCAACACCTGGCATTGATGAAAACAAGGAGAAAAAATTCCCATTCCCAATGACACTTTCTCTGCACATTTCTCATGCTGTACTTCCTCATGAAATGTAAAGATTTGTTTTCCTATTTTGATCTGATTTAGATAAAATATGCCATTCTTCCTACTGTCTCCTAAATGAGAGACACATACATAGATAATCCATAGATAGATCACTGACAAATAAATAATTGATTGATAATTAATAGATTGATAGGTGATTGATAGGTGTGTGTGTGTCTGTGTGTATATGTGTGTGTGTGTGTGTGGGAGAGAGAGAGAGAGAGAGAGAATTCATTCATTACTCTGGTTCTTTTGCTCTCACCTTATTTTGCAGTTTTATTTTTTTTCCCCATGCAGGGCCTTTGCTATTTTCACACACCTTTGTTTTGCCACCTATTTTCTCTTCCCCATTACACAGCTTTAAAATGGCTAGCATCTTTAGGGGGAACAGTAATGCACAGTACAATGCAAAATATACTTTCCCAGGGGACAATAATAACTTAATGGTGTCTCATTGTGGGGCGAGGTCAGAAGAGATGTGAGGCAATTTGCGTTCTGGCAAATACCAGTCTGTCAGGTCCTTGCAGTTGTCTTAAAAATAGCTCCCACATATCAGGACATATTTTAGAGCTAAGTTAAAAGCACATTTGCTTGTTCAGAGTATCTCTTATAGGGCTGAAAATGCTGAGGCTGTGGAAAGCAAAGTTGGGAGTATTTATTTGTAACTTACAGTTACTACAGAATTCCCTCAGGGAATGACTTTGCAGCAATTTGAGCCTAAACATAGAGCAAATAGAAAAATGGGCACTTTTCCCACTCTCACAGGATTTGTCTCATACCACCTCCTCATATGGATAACAAGTAAAATAGAAGATGAGTTAGTAACCAAAATCTGCACTTTCATCCTCAGTAATTCTTTTTTATTATTATTTTATTAGTTTCAAGTACACAGTACATTGATTAGACATTTATGTAGTTTGTAAAATGATCCCCCTAATTGCTCCTTCTCTCCTCTGGTTTTCCATCCTTGATAATTCTAAGAGACATTCTCAGACAGTGTCATAAGTCCGCACATCTAAATCTACCTCTGTGTCTAGATTATTCTATTCTCACATATCCTTTCCTCCTTGGGAACACTTTTCATATCCAGGACTATTAACACATGATATAAAAAAAAAGCCATTGAATGTCACATTAGAAAAAGCAACATAGTTGTACTTCTTTGGAGTTTTAAGAAATATATAATACCTCCAGTCCTCTGATCTTCATATTAAAAACACAAAAATTATATTTATGGATTAAATGACAATAATTATTAAACTTTGTTCTGGCCCTGCTACAGAAGCATGAAAAAGGATGGAGTGGACAGGAAAACATAAACTCGGTGATATAGAGACAAACAGAAGAACAGGCAGAATGTAAAACACAAATTAATAAAAACACAAAATCATAGAGAGGGGCAGACACGCCCATAGCAGAGGTCACTGATGCCATCTTTATTTAACTCCAAGGTGTTGGACTCAAAATTAAATACGATCATGTCTACCTAAGCAGTCTTGAAGAGTGTAAGTTGATATATTTCATGAGGTTATTTTTGTCATTGTCACTTTTTTTGTTCTTGTTTAGGAGATGTTGGACTCAGGGTTGAGGAGGTTCTGCAGTGGGTGGCGACAGTGGCAGGATGAATGAAGAGTTAGTGAGTGAAATAGCACTGCCAATGATTGTGTTCACTGTAATAATAATATTGGATAGGACATGTATATACTGAACATTGTATTCTTCATGCAGTTCCTCAAGTTTCACAAGAAACTTATACAGACAGCCCTTTTTATTACTTCAGTGAAGCTGTATGGCCTTGTGAGTATAAATGCAGGTTCTGGATATGCTTTGCCTAGGTTCACATCCAGTTTGCACCACTTACCATCTATGTAGTCCTAGACACATTTTTAACCTTCATGGGTATATTAGTTTTCTAATACTGATTCAACAAATCATCACAGACTTAGTGGCTTAAAGAAACATAAATTTATTATTTAATAAAAAGATATATTTATTATTATGCAGTGTGGAAGCTGCATCCTTTCTGGAGGGTTCAGTGCAGAACATGCTTTCTTTTTCAGCCTCTCAAGGCCTCCTACATTCCTTGGCTCATGGCCTCTCCCTCACTCATCAAACCCAGTAAGTAGCATAGCATCTTCTCTCCCCTCTGACCTCTTGTCTTCCTTTTACAAGAACCTTCATGATTATATCAGGTCTATCTGGATAATCCAGGATAATCTCTCCATCTCTCAATACTTACTTTTGTCATATATACAGAATCCTTTTTGCCATGAAAGGTGACCTATTCACTGGTTCTGAGGATCAGAATGCAAGTATCTTTAGGGCATCATTATTCTGTCTACCTTAATAGGTGAAGCAGGGGAAAACTTAGTACTTATTTCATAAGGTTTTATGAGAAACACAAGTAAAATAATGAGAATAGTTCCTTTTTCATTGGCCTTCTTAGCCATTAACTTCTCTGAGTGGAAGGGGAATGAGGGGTGGGAGATGGGATGGATGGAGGATGGGGTAAAGTCATGCAGTCAGAGTCAGGGGCAGCTCTGAAGCTCTCTATGGCCCAATTTGGTTTTGTTACCAAGCCTATTGTTTGACAATAAAAAAATCAGTCACATGATTTTTTATGTCCCTCCCCCCGCCCCCGCCGTGAAGACTGATGCCATGGTAATGTCAGGGCAGAATTTAAGATGTAACTTATGTTTCTAAATGTTGTACAGGAGATGTCTGTCTCAGATCCAGAGAGAGAGTTATCCAAGGACACTAAGTTAATGGCAGAGCTCAAGTGAGAACCCGGGCCTCCAGGCCTCCTGCCCAGAGTTCTTTCTACCAAGTTTACTCCACTTAAGGGAGACTCAGTAGCCTAACTGGTATTTGCCAACTGCCCTCAAAATGCCACATGGTAAAAGGAAATTTAATCTGTTAAATATATTAATTTAAAATACTGTCTCTTCTAAATCTAATAATGTATTCTAAATTGAATTTTGAAACAGAAAAAGGACATTAGTGGAAAAACTCGTGGAATTAGAACAAAGTTGGCTTCCTAGTTTTGATAAATGTAGCACAGTAATACAAGATGTTAACAATAAGGGAAACAGGGTGAGGAGTATAGGGGACCTCTCTGTACTCTCTTTGCAATGTTTCTGTGCATCTAAAATTGTTCCCACATAAAAACTTATTTTTAAAAGTATGATCTCTCCTTTTACTGTGATGATGCCATACTACTTCAAAGAATGCCTTTCATTGTATAGCATAAGGTCCTGCCATCATCATTATTTTGTCTGAGCCCCATTGCCCTTGTTTGTCCCTCCGCCCAGAATGTTCTTTCTCCAGGCACTGACATGGCACGCCCCATTACTGCCCTTAAAACTTTCTGCCCACATCGTCTTCCATCTTCTCAGTTAACTGTCTCCCAGTCATGCTATCTAAAAAGAAAAAAAAAAAAAAGGAAAACTAATTCATTCTTGAGAACTGAAATCAAACCCATAAATGTTCTTTCTTCCCTGCTCAGCACTCATTACTACCAAACACACTGTACGTTACTCTAATTCATCTTACCTCCACTACAATAAAGAGCTCATTTTTTTTTTTTGGTCCATTTTATTCATTCCTGTATTCCTAGAGAACAAAATAGTGCCTGGCCTACAGAATGAGTTTCATAAATATATGTTGAATGAGTAAATAAATGAATAAATGGTTGTAATTCCCTTGTGAGTTGAGTGGGTCATGTGTTCCTAGCACAGTGTCTGACCACAGCAGACACTTAACCAATATTCACTTTAAGTATAAGGAATCAATAGCATAAGGATATCAGATTACACACCAAGAAGTAGCACAGTTTATAGGTGGCAGGTCTACCTCCTGATATTTAGGCCAAGCCTCTTGACAAGCTTCATACCCAGGGCAGGTGTGGGCTGCTCCATGTGCCTTGCTTGATTTCCATGGCTACTTTCCCTCCTCCAAGGAAGCCATGTCTGATCTCACTGAGTAATCTGCTAAGTAAAAATGGAAAATGTGTTTATGCTGTTGGTTTTCTAATGGCCATTGTTGCTATGCTTAACTAAAACCATTTCAAGAAGCCCCATCCAAAGAGACTGGCTTGTCACCATAACATAATAAGAATGCTTTAAGTGATGAGAACAAAACAAGAGAATAGAGCATGCAGGCAGTGTGGTAACACAGAGCTATTATTTCATTCCTTCCTGTTTATTTAATTCAATCTAATCCATCAAGTACTTACTGAGGATATATTTCATGCCTTGCACTATACTAGGCATTTTAAGGATTACAAAAGAAAACCAGTATCTGAAACACACACACACACACACACACACACACACACACACACACACACACAAAACCACAGGAGCTAATGTTCTCATTCAGTCTAATATGGTTAAGAAGAAAGTACAGAGTCCGTCTCAGCAGGACAGAAATTCAACTAAAAGACCCAGAACAAATGAGTCCTTCCACAGTTAGATGCTCCATGCCCTCTTACTGTAAAATCCAAAAGGAGGTTTACACTTCAGATGTGCTCGAGTGTATCTATTATGTAGCTCATGTTAGACACATGCAACATTCCTTAAAGGCAATGAGAACATCTTCGGTTCACACCATTCCACGTGATTAAAATTAAATCGACTTATTTGTGGCAGGAAGAAGAAAAAGATTATCTTGGGAGTAGAGATATTTGTATCTTTTCTTCATTGCGATATAAACAAAAACAAAAATAGTTCATCAAAACCTAAAAGCAGTAACACATTTGTACAAGTTTATCACAGAATGGAGCAGAAATCATTACCGAGGAATTTTTTCTCCCTCTCTCTTTTCCTTGTCTCATTCTTTTTATCATCATCTTTCTTCATTCATCTGTCTCATTTCTCCCCTATTTTTCCCTCTTGTTTTTCTTTCCTCCTTTCTCCCGCCTACTGAGTATAAGACACTTTGTTGATGTCAAGGGAGAACCCAGGATATCCAAAATAAAATCTATGTCTTCAATTACTAATTTATTCATTTAAAACTTGTATGAGTGCCTGCAATGTGCTAGGCATTTTATATCATGTAATACACAGTTTCTAAATAAGTAATAGTCATTAATAAGAATCAATGTGGTATAGTGGGAAAAGTAGGCATTTGCTATAAGATCACACTGGCCTAGAGTCCTATTCCTCTAGCCTTGTTTTAGTGATCTTGGAAATTCCCCTTAACTTCTCTGTGGGGAACTTCCTTCATCAATTGAATAAAGGGAATATATTTACCTTCCTGCTTGTTGTCAAATAAATAAATACGATATATAAGGTGACCTAGCATAGTCTAAGAAGGGGCCTAATGTATAGTGCCATATGACGAAATTCAAACCAGAGAATTTATACTTTTAACTGGAGAGATAAGACATAAAAAGTGTTAATAAAATAACACTTCACTTTAGAGTATCACTTCAAAACTGTGTATTAACCTCACTTAATCCTCACAGGACAATAGCATTGGACCCACTTTATACATTTGAAAAACTGCAGCACCGAGAGGTAAACTGACAAAAGTCATAGGAGAACTAAGTGGCAAACCTCAGTCTTGGTATTTCAGACCCAGTTCTCATTCCATCACACTGCAGATCTGCCAAAAGCTCTATCCCACTAGTTATCAAATTGACTCAGGGAGTCTTCAAGAATACAGCAAAGAGGATTACAAGAGGAGGGCAGAGAGAACGTGTAATGTTAGAAAGGCACCAAGAAGAATGAAAAATACCCAAATACATTTTGTTTCTTCAAAAAAACAAAACTGACTTTCATGCTGGCTAATTTCAGACTTGCTTGTTTAGATTCTGGTCTTCTAAAGTGTGCCACAAAGCAAACTTTAAAAAATAAAAAGTGAAGCCGGTGTTCCATGCCTAGGAAAAACTGAATACTATATGCACTGTTCAACACCATCTTATATAAGGAATTCGAGCATTCATTAATTTTGGTATCCATGACAGATGCTGAAACCAATCCCGCATGGGTACCAAGGGATGACCAAAGTTTTGTGGAAATCAAAAGTTACATGCAGATTTTTGGCTGCATGAAGGTTGCTGTTCCTAATCAATGCCTTGTTCAAAGGTCAACTGTAATCTCCTCAGGAAGCAATGAAGTAAGACTTCGGATTGCTGCTCTTCTTATTCGTTTGGTGGCCATATTAGTAAGGTGGGGAATAAATAGAGAAGATCAATATAATAATGATTGTATTTGATTATTCCTCTAATAATAATATTTTAACAAAAGAAAGAGTGGTACATGCATCAATTAAATTTTTGGAAATTTGGATACAGTCAAGGAATATTTATTCCTCTATCCTTTAGTTTAGAAGTCTAAATTCACCCTTCAGAATAGAGTGGCTCTGTTAATTTATATTTAACATTTAATTTAATTTTTTTATATTCTTAATATGTAAACATTTTAATTTTAATGAGAAACAGCAATATTCATTGTGATATAGCACATTCATTTTTAATAAACCCTGTAAATGTTATTGCATATTTCTGGGAATTCAACTAAAAAATTAATATGTTTAAACATCTATGGAACATTTAAAAGTCTTATAAAATATAGTAGGGAAATAAAGAAAAAATCCCATACATGCCAAATTTTACTTTATAACAATAACAATTTTTCCATAATATTAAATCAACTCGATTTGGAAAGGTTACATATACTTAAAGCACATGATGTCATATAATAAATCAAGATAAGTGAAAAATATATAATTCCTTTTTTACAGAGTATTATTTCAATACTTAATTCATCATCCACCCTTTTGAGAGAGAGCTTCAATATGATTCTAAGCTCCAATACACAATGCACAAGCTATAGCTATTTATTACAATGTTGTATCATTTGTCACTTTTATGGAATTCAGTGTATTTTACAGGCTGTAAAATGGGCTAGAGTGATTCAGAAATGATCAATGCCATCATTATTCCTCATTTCTAGTGCTTGAATTGCATCTTTTCTTTCCAACAGGCTTGATTTATTAGGTGAATAAATAACAATATGCTCCAATAATGTATATCTATTGAGACTTCATTAGCTGCCCAGGAGATGCTATTCTGATTTTAAATAATTGAAACACACAGATGATAGAGTCCAATGGACCTGAGATGATTGGGGGATAAATATTTACTAAAAGCAGATGGTGGAGGAAAAATGTTTTCAGAATAGATTAGCATTGAAGGGACGCATTTAAACGACAATAAATATTCTTTGTAAAAGTATAGAGATTTAGAGGTTTCTTCTCTCAAAACACAAAAGGCAGCTTAGAGTGGAAAGTGAGTAATTTGTTTATTTTATCTGAATTCCAAATAGACTGTCCAACTTTCAGCTAGCTCACTCAAAAGATTGTACCTGTAACGCTGGTCAAATTTATTAATGACGATTCCAAAGCTAACCCAGTACTGAGTCTCAGTCCAATAAAGTAAGGCCCAAGGATTGGAGTATATTTCTCTCCTCTAGGCTAGTGCTTTATCTTCTAGTGGTTGAAGTAACTCAACTGTTACGTTAAATGAGATGTATGTTCTTAATTAAATATCTTTTAGCTCTCTGTCTGTAATGCACTTGTGATGAAATAAATTTAAGTCTGTAGTTAAAAAGTCTTGGTTCAATGTTATTTCAGAAATTTCCAGAATGTTTGTGTCAGAGAACATTTATAACAGGTGAAGCTTAGACAGTTTATAAAGAAAAATCTAGTAAAATTTCTAACATCTCCCAGATGGCATATTTTGGCTGCAAATACATTTTGGGAAGGAGAATATTTATTTCTTCTCTAAAATAGACCTAGTAGATTTTCCTTCTACTTAGAAAAAAAAAATTGTCTCACAAGTGATGAATAGACGCTAGAAAATAATATTTATTTTTTTAAAGCAAACTGGAAAGAAACTTTCCAGTTTTTTTTTCTGTAATTGAAGGTGGGGTGTAGTCTCAAAAGTGAGAAATAACTGCTAAAGGTGTGACCTAGTTACAGCACAAAGGTGTGTGTGTGTGTGTGTGTGTGTGTGTGTGTGTGTGCGCGCGCGCGTGCGCGTTCCTTTGGGGAAAGAGATCTATTCCTTATCTCCTTAAAAGAAAAATAAACAGAATTTTCCACCTCCTTGTTCCAATGACATATGGATAGCAAGAAACCTAAGATGTCCAGCAGCCACCTGAATGAAGAATCCAATTACAGAGATCAAGAATATAATTGTGGTCAAGGGCTTAAGAAGCATTACGGAGGCAGATCCTATGGGTCTGATGATATTGGAGACTCAGAGGAGCAGAAAGAGCTGCTCTAGGCAGGCAGGAGCCCTGAGGCAGGAGAAAGGAGGCACTATAGATCTCATCAGGTTTTCCTTAAGATTCCCTGCTGAAAGTAGGGAGTGAGAACACATCTATTGTTCATAGAGAAAAGGGGGTCAGAGGTGGGGCTGCTGGTGAATGGTACCATTATCCGAAGCATGAGGTTCCTTACCAAAGAGTCGGTAAGGTTGAGTAGTTAAATATTATGAATCAAACAAATGCTTTTCAACACTGAATCAATTTATTTGGGGCATCATAGAGGGCCTGCATTAGCACACAGCTTTTTTTTTTTTTTTCTAGAAACCTGGTGGGATTTCTGCATCCTGTAATTACTTTGTTTCTATAACACAATGAAAATTCAATGTTCTCAATAATGCTTTGTTATGTGAGGACTAAGGCTTGCTTGCATAGGAGAGGTGGTAGAGGAAAACAGAAGAGATGGGAGGTCGCATGAGCATTATCACAGGGAACCTTGCCCTGACCCATCACTGAACCTCACTCCTCATCCTCATCTGATACTAAGGCTGTGTGGATACAGAGTGTACATGCCTGGTCTTTCTGCCAGGAAATGTCTCTCTACCAGCAAATGTCTTTCTATTTGACAATAGCCTGAATCTATAACTTCTCCCTGAAATTTTTTTTTTTATTATTTCTGTTGGCCTAATATCCTTAATCCAGGGAATGTGATATTCGAGGAATCTTGACTAGCATGCACCCTAGCCTTATTTGCCTCAGATAAATTACTTAACCTCAAAAACTCATCTCCTCTTGTGATTTTGCCAGTTGCCTCTAAGTATATTACATTCAAATCTATATTTTCAACATATTCAATTGCTACTACATGTTGCTATGTGAATATTCCAAAAATGCATATCTAAATATTTAGTACCTGCTATTTTGAGCTCACTGTATGCTAGGAATTTTGTTAAATGATTTACAGATATTATTTTTAAGTCTCACAGCAACCCTATGAACATTTTATTTGAGAAGACTTTACTGAATGCCTACCAAGCACCTACCTAGCATTGAACTAAGTACTGAGCTACACCAGTAAAAAGATTAAGTCCTTGCATTTATGGAACTTACATTCTGATAGAATTATTAATCTTATTGTATTGATGAGGAAATGAAGCTCAGAGGTATTGATGAACTGACCAATGGTCCCAAAGTTAGTAACTGGCAGAGTTATGCTTTGTTCTCACGTTCTTTACGCTATACCATACTGACAAATGTGTGTTCTGGTGTTGGCAAATATTTCTGTAAAGGGGAGGATAGTAAACATTTTAGGTTTTACAGGCCATACATTCTCTCTGTCATAGCTGCTCAGTTCAGTCATTGGTGTGAGAAAATAGCCACGGGCAATTTATAAATGGATTTCACTGGGCTAAAATCAAAGTATTGGCTGTGTTTTAATAAAACTTTATTTATGGCTGGAGGGCCACAGCTATTGACATGTGTTCTATCTACATGATTGCTCTAACCCCAAGGATTGTGCTTTTTCTATCAACATCATTATATCTTCTAATCATTTATGTGAAAAACCTTGACTTTATCTATAAATGGTTTTCCTCATTCACTGTTCTCTTCTTCTCAACTGCCACTATATCCCATGGCTCACCAATAATAGTTGTTTCATAATGTCAGTTACTATACTGATTAGATGATTTCTAAGGTCAATTGGCAACAAAAATTATCCTAAAAAGAAAACCCTTAATGATGGAATGAAATAAGATTAGCATTAAGAGAATTTAGAGGAAATCATTCTATAATATTTGCATGTGGCACATAAAGTAAATGAAGGTGGAGAGAGGCCAAGTGTACGTATCTGTGAAAGACATAATATAGTTTTCATTTTCCCCTAACTACCTCCATTCCTCTTCTTTCTCTTTCCTTCCTTTCATCCTTCCTTCCTTTCATCCTTCCTCCCTTTTATTCTTCCTTCCTTGCTTGCTTTTTCTTTTCTTTCTCTTTGTAATCCAAGGTCAATATTTGTAATTTTCCAACAATAGAAATTTATTCTTCACAAAACTGGGAGAGAAGTAATATCTCACCCTCTATGCCTTATTCCATCTCATTACCAGCTCCAGTCACCTACGGTCTCCCACAAACTTCTCATCTACTTCTTATAATCCATGCAGATTGGTGGAAAAATCCCACAGTCCAGAACTCCCTTTCTTAAAATGCCACCTATAGCAATTAGGAAATGTACCAAATGGAATAGAGATGAAGAGAGCTAGAGTGATGCAACTGATGTGAGGAACTAAGTTTACTTGTTTCCTATTGCTGCTGTGCAAAAGTACCACAAATTCGATGTCCTAAAATAACACAAATTTATTGTCGTACAGTTCTGGAGGTCAAAAGTTCAAAATGGATTTCACTGGGTTAAAATCAAAGTACCGGTAAGATCACATTCCTTCTGGAAGCTCTAAGAGAGAATCATCTTTTCCACCTTCTAGGGCAGGAGTCCCCAACCACCAGCATGGATTGACACCAGTGGCTTCCTAGGTATGGGCCACACAGCAGGAGGTGAGAGGTGGAGGAGCCAGCAAAGTTTCCTCTGCATCTGCAGCCGCTCCCCAGCACTAGCATCACCACCTCAGCTCCACCTCCGATCATCAGGCATTAGATTCTCACAGAAGCACTGGTCCCTGTTGTTAAAAAGACTGGGGACTACTGTGAGATCTCACATTTCTTGGATTGTGACCCCTAATCAGCAATTGCATCATTCTGACCTCTGCTTTTGTCATCGTATCTCTCTTTTCAAACTTCCTGCCTGCCTCAGTCCCCTTGCAATTACATTGGACCTAATCGTATAATCTAGGATTATCTTCCCTTCTCAAGATCTTTACCTTAATAACATATGTAAAATCTCCTTTGCCATGCAAGGTGATATTCATAGATTTCAGAAGATAGAACATGGACATCTTTGAGAGAGGGAACATTATTCTGCTTACCATACCATATCGTATCCACAGAAATATGTTTATTTTTAAACATGAAATGTACTTCTAACTATACAGAAATACCAAATACAAGTTAATTTTGAATCAGTTATTGATTCCTCAAATATTTATTAAGTATCTGTCATGTGTCAAACTCTCTGACCAGAGGAGGGACGGGCAGGAAGAGAATGTGGTCCCTGACTCCAGAGTGCTTACAGTATGGGAAGTGTGTTTTCAGTCAGTAAAATATTGTTGAAATGCATCTTCAAGCTTATGATATTCTCGATAGCACTCACAGTTGTCATTTTGTTTAACAAATATTTATTGAGCACCAACCATGTGTCCATCATTGTGCTGGCCACTCAGAATACAGTGGGAAGGATGAAAACCCCTGCTTTGAAAAAGCTTGCAGTTTGATGGAGGAAACACAAACATGAACTAAGAATTCAACAAGTTTATAAAAATGTTATAAAGAAAATAAACGTGGCATGGATAGGATTCTTTAAATTTTCTAGAGACAGCCTCTGTGAGATGATGACATTTAAATTGATTCCAGAAGATGAAAAACATCAACCATAAGCAGGGCTTGGGAAGAGCATTTAAGAAGAGGCAACAGAAAGTACAAAGGCCCTGAGGCCAAATAAAAGCTTGATGTGTTTGGGCGCAGAAAGAGGGTTCATTTGGAAGAAAGCTGGGGTAGGAGGCAGTCATGAATTTTAAAAATTATTTTTGGTTGACTTAAAGTGAATCTATTGCTCAGTTAGAGAACTTTTCAAGACCTCTCAGCCAATCACATGGTGGGCTGAGGATGTGTGCTTCATGCCACTCTGTCTTCACATTAGCTATCAATTTTGGAGGTCAATAAATAATACATAGATGTGTTTACTGTTCTTTGAGCTTCCCCTGAACAGCAAGTAGCTCCTCAACCTTTCATTTCCAGTCACACTAGTGAATTTTTTAATTCACCACTTGATGTATAGAAGAGATTGCTAAGAAAGATGCTTTGCACCTCATGATAAAATATGGTGCATAGGGATGTGCGGAAAGAGAAGGAACATTTGGAAAAGAATTCGAGACTGTAACCAAGATCAAAAGTGCATACCGTGCAAAGAATTTCATAAGATTTGGCTCTTTGATAAGACTCCGGTTAGGAGATGGTCATGATTGTGGTCTGAATGAGTCCCAAATAGATCAGCTACTTGGCAAATTATTCACAATCCTTCATTTCAGACAATCTAGAACTCACTCTCTGGAAATAAGGTATAGTTGATGTACAGTTAAATGGCAATGCATTTTCTCTACATAATTGATAAATGTCTACTCACAGAAGGCTAGATCTTCAACCTCTCAAACTCTTCTCAAGCAAAAACAAAAAAATATGAAGTGCATACCCATTGTTAATAAGTGAATATACAAGCTAGACCATGCCTACTGACTTATTAACTAGGAGGAAAGAGGAGGATCCAATGGGCAGACTCCCTTCCAGTCTGCAGCTTTCTGAAGCCATTCACATGGAGATGGCTATGTTAACCTCTCCCACATCTATTTTCAGTTTGCCTTTTCTGTGTCCCAAGTCACAATTAGGACATTTTATTAAATGTTTTGTTTTTAATATGTTTCTACCAAACTTCTACTCTATAGAAAAGAGACTGTCAGGAAAGTCAAGTTTTTTCTTAGGGAGCTACTTACTGTCTTGCTCACCACCTGTGAGAAGAAGAGAAGGGAAAGCTGCAGTGTATTAGCATTCTGAAAAAAGCCTTCCCCCTCCCCTTCTTGCTAAAGAAGTTTTATTTCAGACTAACCTAGGGATTAGCTCTAGAGAGAAAAATAATCCTCAAAATTGACCCCACTTTTCTCATCATTACATATTCCTCTCAGAATCTATTTTAATTCTAAATCCTGAGTAGAGATCCAATAAATAGCTCTTTTCTCTACTTTGCTTCTCATCAAAATTTCAAAAAATAAGTGAATAAAAAGCCAAAAAAAAAACCCCCAGAAAATCCTGTTTATATTACCTATTTTCATTTTTTCTCTTCAACTCACTCTAATTGGTTTTGTCCTCCCACGCAGCCTTTATCTCCAATAACCATATCCTTGCTCAAGAAAAAATGTGTAATTCTCTGTCATCTAACTTAACTTCTCAACATTAACATGGATCTAGAATGTCACTATGCTATGCTCATTCAGTTTTCCTTCGATCTCAAATGCCCTTCTTCTCACTCACTCTCCCTTGCTGAGACTCAATCATCTATTAATCATCCACTTCCTAAAATGTCCCAGAGCTCAATCTTCAGACCCCCTCTCTTCTTTATTTACACACTTTTTTTTTTGGTTTATCTTGTCTTTTTCCCTTATCTTAAATACCATTTGACACTGATGCCTCCTAAATGCCAGCCCCCTCCTCAAAATTTTAGTCTCATATCTATTTACTTCCCACCCTCACTTGTAAAAGTCAGACTTTATAATGCTGCGCTTAACTGTTTATCTTTCCACACCAAATCCGTTTCTTACCACTGATGAAGTTTCCTCCCTCTAAGCAAATCACCAAAATTCACCCAAACCTAGGGAACAACATCAATTTCTCTTTCCTCTCCATCTTGCAATGCTATCATCTCTAAATGATATTTACCATATAGTCATCATATATGGATACACGATTTTCATTGTACATATGATATATATTATGTATGTGTGTAAGTCTTTAAATGCAGTTCTTACCATTTCTCCTTCTATAGCTCTAATCTAAACTAGCACCATCTTTCTCCTAGACTCTGCAATAGCTCCCTAATCAAACTTCCTGCCTCCTATATTATCCTTAAGTCAATGTTCCAACAGCTACCAAAGTGATTTTTTTTAAACTTTAAATCAGATCTTACTACTCCCCTCCTCTTTCTTAAAACTTTTCCATGTTTTCCTCCTGGAACTGACCCAGTGTCTCTGTCCTCATATCCCAATGATGCTTCCCTACGCTCCAATCACACGGGGTCTTGAGGATGCCATGCTCATTCCTGTCTCAGAGGCTTGTATTATGCCCCTTCTCTTTGGGACATACTTCTCCAGTATTCTCATGCGGCTCTGCTCTCTCATCTTTCAGTGCCTGAAATTGCCTATTTATTTGTTTTTATTTATTTGCTTATCTGTTTATTTGTTCCATGTATCCTCCACTAGAATCTAAGTCCCTGGAGGCTTATTCCTTTCTGAGTCACTATTGCTGAGAACAGTGCTTGGTATATAGCATCTGCTCAGCAGGTACTTCTGATCTAATAAATCTTGGTGTCCTGATATAAGCAACAGAAGCTGACATGTCCAATGAGAGCTGTTTCAGACAGTCCAGGGCTGGAGTTTTCTACACATAGAAACTCACTGTTACTCTATTCTGAGTGTTTACACTACAGTATATACATTATATACTACATTCTGGGTGAGATAGGCATTAGCTGAGAGCCCCTGTTCGATACCTAGGACCAATCCTAGGACACATTATAAAAATGGCTTAATTTGTCATTAGCACTTCTTTCTCCTTTTTTTTTTCCTTACAGTATTTTCTCAGCCCTTGTCCCCAGGTCCATCATATTCATTGACTTCCTGGCTAGGGGCGGTGGCACATGGACACTAACGGTGTTTCTTACTCCTCATCTTCTCTCTTTTCTAATACTTACCTCTCTGAGTCCTTCTTTCTACTTGTATTGCTTTCTTCTGTGAGCAATAGAAAAGGATAAATTAGAAAAGAAAGTTTAGATGAATAGTTCATAATCCAAGTGGGCAGAGAATGCTCAGCCCATTTTAGGTAGATTTAGAACCTTAGAATAGTAAAGGTAATGACAGAGAGTGAAGAATAAGGGAGGCAGTTTGAAGATATGCCATCACACTACTTATTTGGTAGTGTGTTCTGTATAAGAGTCTGTCACTGTATGTATGTACCTACCAGGTGAGATCTACTGTGGAAAAGCTGAGGAGACTAGGGCATCACTAAGAGCTTCATTTTGATTCCCCCTAACCCCATGCCAAGTTTTGCTACCTTTTTCCTCCCATATGGAGTATTTATTTAAAATGCCAAGTATCTGGCTTCCTACATATGGAATTACATAGAGCATCTCACCCAATTGATCCCACAAATCAGGAGCTATGTCCGAAAAAGGGAATGACATCTGCCCAAAATAACACTGTTGTGATCATTGGCCAGATGAGAGTTCAGAACCTCTTATAGCTCAGAGCTCAACTCTCTCCGACCCTTACATCTGGGGCAAGTCCTGGTATCTGGTATTGAGATGACAGTGGATGTTGTTGACATTTTATGGAGAAAGTTCCCTGGGATTCCTATTCTTAGGATGGTTACTGAGGTTAGAGTGGGTCAGCAAGGAAAGCAAGGATGGGAAGATTAAAAAAAAAAAATTGGCCTGGATAGACTGAAATCCAATTCAGAATCTATTAAATTACCCAAATATCCTTCAGCAATTATGAATTCACAAACATCAACCCTCCTATAAGAAGTTTTTCTTGACTATCCAACCCAAGATGATCTTACATTTCTCTGTTTTATTGTCTCCCTAGTACATTAGAAATCATCTGACTTATCTGCTTTCTTGTTATTATCAGCCTTGTCCATTAGAAATCCCTTTCCATGAGAATGGGATCCTGTGTGTTCTAATGGCCTCACATTCCCAATCCTGGGACAGGTATTTAATAAATATTTGTTAAATTAACTAATGTTGAATAAATCAAAGTTATGGCATAGGCTTTGGTACTATGAAATCCTCAAACATTTTTTGAGTAAACAAACCTATTATTTGATATGACTTTACTTCTGTTTGACTCTAAGAAATCAAACATCTCCACTCTGGAAGAAATATTCCTTATATTTGGGATAGCTGATAGCCTAGATGGCTGGTCAATCATTGATAACTCATTTGTTGTCCAAGCTACACTATCACTTTATTTAACTCATCTCTTTTGAAATGACAGAAAATCTCTGAAAACCATTCACTTCTCTTGAATCCCACTGATACAAGCCCAGAGTGAAAAGGTACAAATATTGCTCTCTCCAGGGGGAAGCATTCCACAGTTGACTTACCTCCAGATGAATGACATTATGATTCCTAGCACTGGAAATCTATTATCTTCAACTTTTCCACCTACCCTGGAACAGAGTGTGGTAATAATTCCAAAGAACTGTGTTTCAATTTCAGCTGTGGATCCAATTTCCACTTATATGATTTAACCTGGAAATTATCAGTGACAACCACTGGAGAGAAATAAACAGCTGATTTGGGAGGTACAGTGGGAGACATTGCCTCAGCTTGGCAAGCAGGAAAGACAAATGATGCACAAAGCAGACTGGAATAAAAGATGTCCTTGGGGAAATGAAATGTGATGTATAGTAATTCCAGCTGTGAAGCAACCAAACAGCCTATCAAAAATAAGTGTCTTGATGTGATCATAGATAAGACGAGTCAAATTAAAGAACATCACACACAATGAAAGCTGCATCTGGGAGCTTAGACTGAGAGCTGTTGAGAAATCTGAGCAGCAGGAAGTGATGACGACTGAATCATGCTTTGAATGAGAAAAATCAAAGGAAAGGTGGTACATGAAGGAAAGTCTATTTAATTGGGGTACAGATGTAAGGAGTAGTGAGTCTCCAACTGTAAAATATTAAGGACAAAGGCTAAGAATTATAAAAATGTATAATGAAAAGTCGGGAAGTTTAGCATCTTCAGCTATAGGCATTTCATTAATTCAATCAACATTGTTAAACACATTAGTGCCAGGCACTGTACTAACCCATAGAAGAAGATTGAAGACATCATTTCTTTCCTCCAAGAGATTAAGTTCTGGGGTCACACAAGGCATATGAAAAATTCAGGAACAAATTTTGTAATGGAAATCAATGTATTATACTCCCATGAAAGATACACTGTTTGTATTTCAAGAATAAGAATCCCTTAATGCATTATTAATTATTAATTGCTTTACATGTGTTATCGCATTCAATCTTTTCAACAACCTGAGTTCATTGCTGCCCCCACTGAACTGGCAACAAAACTGAGAATCTGAAACACGTACGTCACAGAGGTAAAGATGAAAGAAGCTGGGATTTGAACCCAGTGTTTGCTCTAAAACTCCTGTTTTTTTTCCACTACACCATGTTTTCCTGTGGGTACTTAGCCAAAACAATGCCTGGCAAATCTATAAAGTACACAGGCATTCCCTTCCTTATGCTTTATGTCCCACTGAAGTGACCTCATTTTTCCTTCCCAGAGAGCAGGTACCTTTCAAACCTTTCTTGGCAGGATCAGAAATTAATTTACAGTCTGGATAATTGGGGTTGAAAAAGTGTATGTTTTATTCTTCTCAAGTGTATTTGAATGTTAATATGTGCTGCACTGTAACCTTAAAATCAAAGAATGAATAAAAAAACTCCAAACATTCAGGTCAGGGATTCACAGAAAGAGGAGGGAGATATTTGAGGTAGAGAATAAAGTCTCTTAAAAACTCTTCACACAAGTCCTACTCATAGCAAAGGGATGAAACAAAGCTGTTCTGCCAGAAGGGACGCAATCGAGGATCCAGGACTGCAAACTTCTTTATTACAGTAGAGTCACAACTCCTAACAAACCTGTCTCCAGCAACAGTCAGCTGCCTCAAGTCTATTGTCTGCAACAGAATTCACCAATCCAGAGGGTGCTGAGCAAACAGGAGATGAGAAAACTTCTCTCATCTTAGACCCCGGCCACAACGCTAGGAGGCAGCAAAGTACCTGGGAAAGGAGCTTGCATCAATTAACTTTAGCTCTGGAAGTATTTATTACCTGTTGAGAACATGTCACTCTGCTGGAGTTGTGAATATAAAAAAAACTAGATATGGAAGCCTTGACTATTTAAAAGTGTACAATCTCATTTGGGATATAATAGAAATAAATCCATAGTCAATTTTTAAATGGGGTAGGGAGTGTGGGACTGTTTGAGAGATGGTAACACTGAAGTTGTTTTAAGAAACACATAGAGACCAAGGCAAGCTACCTAGTTAAGAAAAGCTTTGTGGACCAAATGAACTTTGAGATAACTGTAATAAGAGAAGGGGAAAGATCTTTGGTGGAACACAAAAGTCCAGATGGTAAAACGAGCCTTGGAAAACGGAAAGGCGGGGGGAGGGGGGGGGATTTTATTGCAAGGATACCAGACTGACTCAAAAGAAGTATATCTATTACATAACAGCAAAAGGCTATGGGGTTTATAAACATTATTTAATGAAACTCTCACAATGACTGTGTTAAAAGAAGTACTCTGTTTATCCCCACTATGAAAAAAATATCAGAAATATATAATTTCTTTAATGGAAAAGAGGCCAGAAGTTGAAAGATCATTTATACAATCTTTTATTCAAGTTCACACACATGGGTCAGATCTAAGCGAGACAAAGGTAAATGTATTTTCTGACCTCGAGGCGCATACAACTTGTCTGTGGGGGACATAAACAATTTAATCAGGGATTTCAACCTGTTATAATGCGTCATTACAACCAAGTCAGATGGGATCTTGGTTTATGAAACACCCTGTTTGGTACTTGAAGTGCATATCGAAAAATAAACAGAAGGTAATCCATAGACTAAGAGAAAATATTTTGCAGAAGACGTGTCTAATAAGGGACTATTATGCAAAATAAAGAAAAAGATCAGTTAAACTCAACAATAAGAAAACAATCTGATTAAAAAATGGGCCAAGATGTTAACAGGTATCTCAAGGAAAAAAGAGATGGCAAATAAGTACGTGAAAAGATGCTCCACATCCTATATCAACAGGGAAATGCAAATTAAAACAACTTTAAGATACTACTACACACCTATTAGGATGGCCAAAATATGGAACACTGAAAACTCCGAAGGTTGACAAGGAGCAACATGAACTCCCATTCATTGCTGGTGGGAATGAAAAATGGTACAGCCACTTTGTAAGATAAATTGATGGCTTCTACAAAACTAAACATACTCTTACTATATGATCTAGCAATACTGCTCTTTAGTATTTATCCAAATGAATTGATAACTTATGTCCACACAAAAACCTAAAAACAGATTTATAGCAGCTTTATTCTTAATTGCCAAAATTTAAAACCAGTGGAGACACCCTTCAGTAGGTGAATGAATAAATAAACTATGATACAGTGAGAAAATAGAATATCATTTAGTACTAAAAAGAAATAAGCTATCAAGCCATGGAAAGACATAGAAGGATCTTAAATGCAGAAAATAATCTGAAAATACTACATAGTCTATGATTCCAATTACATGATTTTCCGGAAAAAGCAAAACTGGAGACAGTAAAAAGATCAGTGTTTACCAGGAGTTAGCAGGAAGAGGATTAATAGTAGTACCACAGACTTTTAGAGCCATGAAAGTACTCTGTATTATACCTTAATGACTCATACATGTCATTATGCATTTGTCCAAATCCACAGAATGTACAATACTCAAAGTGAACCCTAATGTAGACTATGGACCTTGGATGATAATGATGTGTCACTGTAGGTGCATTAATTATAATAAATGTGCTACTCTTGTCAGGGATGTTGATAAAGTCTATGCATGTGTGAGAGCAGGAAACAAAGGGGAACTCTCAGTGTCTTCTCAATTTTTTCTGTGGATCTAAAACTACTCTAAAAAATAAAGTCTATTAAAAAATAAATAAACAAAAGATATCCATGCAAAAGAAACAACAGCTATTTCAAGATGATAAAATAGTCTGCTTATAACCCCAGAGTTGAGAAAACCTGGCCCATACAGGGAACTATACAGCAGCAGGTCAAAGGATCTAAGGGTATAGACTCTAAAAGCAAATGCCAAGTCTAAGCCCTGGTCCAACCCTTTGCTGTCTGTGAGACCTTGGGAAGGTCATTTAACCTCTCTGTGCCTCATTATAAAATAGGGACAATAATAATACGTGTCTCACAGGGTTTTTAGGAAGATTAAATGAGCTAATATTTGTAAAATCTTAGAATGGTACTTGGCAAATATGTATGCAGCATGACTGGAATCTTAAAAATAAATTTGATCATGGAGGTCATTTTGTATTATGCTAAGGAGCTTGGAATTTATCTTGAGAATGACGTACAGGTGTTGAGGAAATTTAACTAGTACAGTGAAATCTCCAGACCAACATTTTAGAAAGCTGGAGGTGGAGACTTGAAGTAATTTACGTGAGAAATGAGGAAGGATGGAAGTTAAGGCATGACAGTCAAAAAGGAGAGAATAAATGGGTTTAACAGAATTAGGTGAGAAAATGAATGAGGGCAGAGTTGATTCCTAAGTTTTAGGCTTGAGGATGCGATCATTTCTGAAGGAGGTAAATGCTTCCCTGTGACCTCTGGGCTTCCCTTCCATTCCCCAGTACTCCATCCACCACACTGGGCCATTTCCCTACGTGTAAAATGAATGTTTTCCAGATCTAGTCTCTAATTGACCCTTTTATCTCTAAGAGCCTTTGTGTATCGTGAGTGATTCCAAAGTATAGGATGGAGTCCAGTTGTGTCTCTTACCAGTATCATGGGAGCCATCCTTGTCCGCTCTCTTTCTGTTTATGTAGTCAAATTTTTAATGGTCTACTTAGAAATAAGGCTTTAAGATGACTATCTCTTCTCAAACTAACACGTAAAGTACCCCAAGATGGGACTTGAGCATTGCAAATGGCTCTCTAAAGGAAGTTTTACACTACACTATGGACTCCCTCCCTTGCCATGAGACACTGATGAAGAAGTCAGTCAGTGAATCTGGGCCAATGAGAATGACTCCCTTCTCCCACTCCTTTCATTTGTATGTACACTACTAAGTGAAAGCTTCCTGGAGGGCAAAAAAGTGACCTAAATGAAAACTTAATGCATTCCCAATCCCTCTCCTTCACTATCCACTGCTGACACAAAATGCATTTAGTCGGTAAGAAAATTAAATGTTATTTGTTTTGATTTATATTTCTATGTTTTTATGTTCTTCTGCTTAATAGCTATTCCCCTGCCTCCCTTTTAAAACCACATATCAGAGTATTTTAAACACATTTCTCTTTAACTAGAACTCAAAAAGATGTTTCACATTTCAACCTCTCCTTCTTAGTGTTAACGTAGATATTATGTGCTGCAAGAGAAACAAATTTAATTTTCTTCCTCCCATTACAAACAACTGGTACCATAGAATGTTTGGGTGTGGAGAGAAGTGATGTCATTTCATTCTGTGTGTTGTGGGTGGGCGGGTTCCTGCCCTCACAGGTCCCAGAACTAAAATTTTATGTGTTTTTAATATCACTCGAAAAGCAGCTTTAGATGTGAAGTAAATGATAGTTAGGTTGACTCACAGTTTCGGAGAGTCACCAACCTAGATCTCCAGATTTGTCCCAGGAAGAGAAGCGTGAAGCAGTTTCTTGATATCTCACAAGTCCTCATAATTAGCCTCTTATTAGTCATTTCATTTCGAGAAGAGTAAGAAGAGAATTAGAGGAGGTAAATTACTTGCTCAACTGTTTTACAGAAATATGTCAGAACCAGGATTAGAACCCAGTGTCCCTACCCCCTTGATCTCTGTATTATGAATTTTGAAGCAATGTCACTGGAATTTTGTTTTGTAATTTAACATCACCACTTTTGAGCATGGTGATATGACAGAATCAAGAATGCAACAAGACTTTCTTCACTCTACTACCTGAATTCAAATTGCTTCAGTTTCTCCAGAGAGATAAATTATATGAATACTAATAATAAATGCCTATGACTCTATTCAATGGTACTTTACAGTTATGAAATATTTTACACATTTTATCTTATATAATCTTTAAAGCAACTACATAAAGTCAAGCTAGGCATTCTTCATTTGCTACCTTCCCCTCTCCTGCCTCCCTTGGCACCATGATCTGGCCCTGGGAGTCTGTTGATCTCAGTGAGCCACATCAATGGTGATCCATGGCTTTCTACTATAGAGAGGCACTAGCAGAAAATAAAAAAAAAAAAAAAAACAAGAAGAAAGCAAGGTCAATGAATATGGCCACCGTCACCCTTGCCCTGCTGGGTCAAGGCTTAGCAATAATTGTGCTCTCCTAAAGAGGTGACATCTCTTGTGGACTATTTCTATGCTTTTTTGTAGTGATAGCTTCAGTAACTTCAGTATTCTGATGACCACACCCTCTGTTGATAAAGGTGTATCACTACTGTGGGATAACCCTGACCCTTATCCATGATACACAGAGGAACAGGTGTCTAAGGAACTTTCTTATAGATACAGAGCCAGGGCTAGCTACAAGATTTGTGGGGCCCAGCTAAAAATAAAAATGTTGACCTCTTATTCAAGAGGCAGGGTAAAATCTCTTCCATTTCTTTTATGGTCTCTCTTACCTGTCATGATGTTTATTTTATTTGTTACTTAATTTCTCACTCCCTGGGAGCAGATGGTCCTATAGTTACACTACTCCTTGGCATGTCCTTTCTTGAAAATTGTGATGTATATTCAATGTTTCTAATCCATATTCATTGTTTTGTTTCCCATATTTGTTGACAAATCCTTGTTAGGATCAACTTCTGTGGCTTAAAATAATCTATCTGTATTCCATTTACCACTGGAGATTTACTACTTCCCAATACTCCAGGACAGCTTTTTCTTCACTTTCTAGAATCACAAGTTCTCCCTCATAGGAATTGGTCATCCCGTTTTCTTGTCTGTTTAGGTTTCTGGTATCCTGTTTTCATCTTTCCTTTACCTTCTCCTGGTCAGATAATGTGTTTCTATGTTGCTGGCTCACTATTCCTAACCTGGGTTTGAATTCCCCTTTTGTTACAAAGTTATTTAGCTTTCCTTTTTAATCAGAAAAAAAAATAACAACAAAAACAAAAACAAAAAATCAAGGTTGTTCTAGACAACATTTCTGTGACTTTTCTATTTTTAATTTCAGTATCAGACACACTGAGCCTCCAATTAATGTAGACACATATCAGAGGTGGCAAGTCACTGATTAGAATGCTTTGCCTTAGGAGATATGAATGTTACCAATCAATTTAAAATTGAATAGTATGGCTTGATGGTTCTTGCTAGAGGCAGAAGTATTGGTCAAAGAAAAATTCAAAATCATCAGATTGGAAAAACATTTTAGTGCTTTGGGCACACCACAGAGAGATTGACTGAGAGACTGTTTGACTGCCTGGGTAACATAACACCAAATTCTGATTCTTAAGAATGGAATGATGGTGATGTCTAGAGTGGGTTGGGGTCAGAGAAAAAGAAACATAGAACTGATACTGAGAAAAGAAACAAAGACCGCCAGTATGAGTTTGCAAGTCAAGACTCTGTTTCAAAGTAGAATTTCCTTGTGGATTTTTAAAAAATATATAATACAAGCACAAGTGTCCAGGTAATGAAGTGGTGGTGGCAACAGCAGAAACAAGACACTCATTGAGAAATCCAAGACAGTACTGTTTTCTTGCAGGTGAGACCAGAACTATTTCACAAAAAATAAACAACAGCTGTGCTTAACATGTGTTGAATAATAAATCAATGCAATGAGGGGCTAAAGAAGAAAGAATAGACTTTATGGAGTAGGTACAACTTGAACTATTTTTTGTAAGAAGAATGAAGAGTCACATAAATTTATGTACTTGATCAGAGATCACATAAAAAGAAAGTCCCTCCCCCCCCCACAAAAAATTATCTAAAACCTCTGCATGAGAAGTACTGAATGGGTTTATAAGAATAAGGAAAGGAAATTTGCAGGAGATTTGCTGTTGATCTCATAAAATCCAACTTTTACTTAATAGTCTTCCTCAGTGGTATGGGGAAATTTCAACCAGATGGAACCTAAGACTTTCTTAGTGAGTGAATGTCTGCAATGATTGAGTTGCCCTGAGACCTAAGGCTGAGGATTCATTCATCCTAGTTTCAGACCAGTGATCTACATAAGACTAGTTCATATTGTCATGTTAAGAGGTAAGGAACCATGAAGCAAGATATCCAGCTTGGTAAATCTAGACCAGTGTTGGCCGATAGAAATATAAGGTGAGCCACATGTGTAATTTTAAATTTTCTTGTGGCCGAATTTTTAAAAGTTAATCAAAAGTTGAAATTAATCTTAATAATATATTTTATTTAACTTAATATACAAAATACTATCACTTCAAATGTAATAAAAATTGTTAAATTATTAATATTTTTCAATAATTTGTTATGAAGAATTTAAAATCCCGTGTATATTTTACATTTGCATCATATCTCAGTTCACACTAGCCACATTTCAGAGACCCAATAGTCACATTTGGTTGGTGGCCATTATATTGGAAAATGCAGTCCTAAAATCTTTCTTCAGCATTACAATCTGTTGTATCAGTTAGTCGACAATGATTTAGGTAGCCTCTCCTAGGCTTAGTTCCCCCTGCAGGAACTCTTGAAACCAGTCATAGATGGATTCCAAGGCAGCTCTTTGCGACCAGAAGCTCCTGAGAAGAGAGATCTTATGCCATTCATTTTGTTTGGTGGCTTGTTTGTTTAGTCAGTGACCTTCCCAGTGCCATGCACATAATTTATGATGTAATGAATAAGTGAAAGAATTAACAAATGAATGACTAAGTGCCACAATGGACTATTGGCAGAATTAAGAGGTAACAAGAAACAGGGCAGTAGAGAGAAACAAACATTATCATAACTTTAAATTTGGTCTAGTATGCAAGACACTTCACATTTTATTTCTTATCTCCGGTTTTAATTTACATGACACTTCCCACTGTATACTGTAATAAAAACTATTCCACATAAATGCAAGAAAAGAGAAGGATTCTATTAATTGACAAATCACACACATCCACATAATATAATCTCTACTTGAAGATTCATAATATACACACATAATATAGCACTATGATAAACATAGCTAAAAGAATTTCTTTTCAGCAGGATTGCTCAGAGCCTTTAACCCATTGAAATTTAATAGTTCTCTCTTTCTGCTATGTCTCTTCACCTAAATGGTAAGCTTGGTAAGCTTGTTGAGGGCAGGGATCATATTCATTGTGTTTTATAACCATTACAGGCCTTTCATTCTTGTTTGCACTCTTGGACTTGTAATTCATTCTCAAAACACTATCTGTGTAGCCTTTTGTAACATAATCTGATCATGTCACTAAACTGCTAAAACACTCTGAAAACCTCAGCATGATTATCAAATAGAAGCTCTTTCCCATGACCAGCAAGATTCTATATAATCTGTTCACTATCTCTGGCTCAAAACCTAATGGTCTGCTCCAGGGGTTTACAAGCTATGGCCCAGGGATCTAACCCCGTGTTTTTGTAAATGGCATGTTATTGGAACTCAATCACACCCAACTTTAAGTTCTGTGTCTGCTTTGAATGCAATATCAGATTTGAGAAGTTGCCATAAAGACGATGTGGCCTACAGAGTCTAAACTATTTACTGTTATCCTTTGCAGAAAGTTTTCTAACCCCATCATACCCTTTCATCTTTGTTCTCTTCTTTCCAGCTATGGTGACTTTCTTTCAGAATCTGTAATTCACCACACTCTGTTTGCCTCAGGAGTTTTGCTTCCATCATTTCCTCTGCCTGGAACATTGCCCTCATATTGTCATATGACTGGCTCCTGTTTATTGTTCAGGTCTCAGGTCAAATGTTGTCTTCTCAGTTACCTCCCCTAACTATTGTATCTAACATAGCTCTTCTCTCCACATCCAGTTTCTCCTTCTCTCAACACCATGTGGTTTGTTTTAACTATTGTTGTTTCTTCACAGCTCCTATTGCTCCCTGAAATTACCTAATTTGTATGTTTACACATTCATTATCTGTCTTCCCTGAGAGACTATATATTCCAAAGGGGCGTTCTCTATCCCTTTCACCACTGTAGCTCCAGAATCTAAAACTGTGCACAGCACATAGCAGCTACTCCAAAAACACTTATGGACTAAATCAACCTATGTTGGGCCTGTTGTATGGCTTCCAGAAAAGAATTCAATAGATTCAATCAGATTAGAACCATATAGTCTTTTGAGACCAGTTAGAACAAACTTCTCATTCTATGGATGAAGACAAAGGGGACTAAAGAGAGGATGTGTCCAGTTGAATTCAAGTTAATTATCATCTCAGGCCCAGGATAGCCTGACATCCAGCTCATCACCACCTGAACTGACTATCTACATGGAACTTGATTGAGATCAGCCTTTCCCAAGGATTCTATTGATCAATAAGTTTAGAAAGATTGCAAAGCTAAGTAAGGTAATTTATTTACTGAGAATTTCTCAGATCCTTTAATAAGCTATTTTTTTTTTTTTGCAGAGAATCTATAAAAATAGGATGTTTCCTAAACAAATTTAAGCCCTTCTTCCCCTACCATAATTCTTTTCTGTGATTAGTGGTTTATAGTCTATCCAATCTTGTTGAATAAATATTTAAAAAGATAAATTCTTAGCAGTGTTACTGTCCCCAAATCTCTTATACAGGCCTATGGCATTCATATAGTATCCTATAAAGATCCTATACCATCCTTAGAATCTTATAGCATCCTTAGCTCTATATTTTATCAGTAATTACGATTTATTGAAATTGCCCATTTTAGATTTCTTTCCTATACTAGACTGTAAACTCCTTGAAGGCAAGAAACATACTGTACTCATCTCTGTACCTTCAATGATTAATAGTGCCAACAATATAAAATAATTTAATAAGTGTGTCTTGATTTTTCTCAGAAGACTTTTGCCCTGCCTGGGATATTCTTTCTCCAAAATGGGTTTTTGGTTCGTGTTATCATCTTCTTCAAATCTAAATTCACAAGTCACTTCTTAATAGAACCTACTATGAGCACTTTACTTAAAATTATAAACCTTTCCACTTGAACTTTCTGATCTCCCTTACCCTGTTCTCTTTTTTCTTAAAGCACTTATAATGTTCTAATACACCATAAGTAGTAAATTATACAGTACACTTACTCTCCACCCCTTCCCCACTATCAATAAACTCTAGAAAGCTAAAGATTTTTTTTTCTTAAATCAGTTATATTCACTAATATATCCCTAGTACCTAAAATGGTTGAATACTAGATGGGCAAAATAAATTCATTGAATTAGAAAAACGAATTCATGAATTAATGAGCAAGGCCATAAGTACCAAGATCCATATCAAAGCTTATTAGAGATAGGCCAGCAGACTAGCAGAATAGCAGACCCTGCTATAATCAAAGTGGATGCTGGGTACTCTTCTCATTCAGGGAAGAAACTGGAGTTCAGGCCAGCCATGTGTAAGAACACTACTGAACAAATAAAAGTTAACAGCCCATATGGGAGAGGAGTTTGCCTTGCTTAATGACTTGGCAGCAGAGCAAGTGTGGGGAGTATTTGAAGAGATTTGAGACCTTATTTCTTGTCAACTCCCTGCTCCCACAGCCCACAGGAGCCATGAGTAGAATTTCCAAAGGATAGCCCAAAAAAATCTAGTCTTGCTCAACCACCAGGAGGCAGAGTGAAGCATTAGAATTAAAGAAAAAAATAAGTTCCCCTGGACTGATTTCCAAGAAGGAAGTGCTCAGAATGAAATAGAATAGATTACTTTTTACCTCCAGCTATCTTCTACTCATTCTTCAACTTGGGCTCAGGGGCTGAGAGAAATGGAGGATGATGTCAATATGGGGCTTCACTGGGGCTGAGAATAATAGAAATTAGCAACTTGCCAAGAGGCTTGAAGTGATAGTTTATGTTTGAACTTAGCTGAGCATTGGAAACAAGACGCTGCGAATGGTCAGAGATGACAGAGGTCAGGAAAGAAAAAGAGGAGCCAAGTGATTTCATTCTTTTTATAAAAGAAAAAAAATGATAATAGTAAGAAAATGAGTACTTTGGTTTTTTAACAAGTGAATTTTAACAATCAGTACTGTTATCAACATGCCATGGTCTCCTCAGTTCTTATCAGATAATGGAAAAGCCTCTAGCAGAATGAACCTAGTCTTTGTAGAGAAAACATAGTTTAAGTTTTATTCTATTAACTTGGAAAAGAAAACCCACTATTCTCTTGAGCAAAGACGGGTTTTTGTTCATTCAAGTTTTCAGGAATGTTTAGGGAACAAGAAGCAGAGCCAAAGGGACTCAAAAAAAAAAAAAACTTATCCTAAAAAATAAGAGGCAGACTCCATTCTTGATAAAACCCACATGATAAGGATGCTCAAATTTAAAGCATGGTGTGATTGTGACTCAAGAGAAATAAAGTAACTGCCTATTTTTGAGAACTGCTAAGATTTTTTTAACATGGATTTTCTCATTTTTATCCTGCCAGAACAAGATAGTGTCCATTATAACTTTACAGATGAGAAAGTTGTGGTTTACTGACCCAGGTAAATAGCCCAGGGTCACACAGCTAGCAATAGGTAGAGTCAACCTCAACTGAAGCTGATTTGATGTCAAACTTTTTCTTCTATATTAGGAGATAAGAGAGCCAGAAAGTGCATTCCTCAGCAATATAGAGGGTGCTGGGGAGGCTGAAATCCAAGGTCTTGATGTATCAGTAAGGTAAGAGTTATATAAATCCAGATCTAAATCTCCAAAATTTTCATCCAGAGTCAGCCTAGGGGAAAGGCAAAGAAAGCCTTCCTTAGCTATGGGTTTGTGTGAGACTTCATGCTATTCCTACCAAATAAGCAGTGTAAGTGGAAGTAGATAAAGATATCTAGAGATACACACACACACACACACACACACACACACTTCTGGTTATCGAAAATCTCACATTGGCAATTCATTTCTTTCTCCTTTTTATACTTACATTTTTCCCTCCACAGCAAGAATAATAGATTATTGTTATTAAAATAAAAGTCATAATTTCATCACACAAAGGCAACTATTTCTAGTCTTTCTGTAATACTTTTTAACACAGCATATTGTCTCGTGCTGTATTTGCTTAACATATGACATAAGTACTTTTTGCCATTAAGTTTCTATAAATATAAAATGTTTAATAATTTTATATGAAAAAATTTAAACACTTTATAAATGTAACTTTTATTTACAACTTTTATTTACTATTTTATATCTAGGTCATAATTTACCTAATTCCCTAAATGTTAGCCACCTAAATTATTTTCATTTTTTTTCCTATTACAAATGACAAAGATTAATTCCTTTAACTTAAAACTTAACTATTACTCAAATGCCTTAGGGAAGCCTGAATATAAAATCTGATGATCCATCTGTAAATTGAAGGAAGGAGTTTGCCACATGTTTTCCTGGAAGTTGGCTTTAAAGGGGAGGTGGGTGAGTGTGAAAACAGAGGACATGGAATGCCTGGCAGTTGAAGAGTGGGGCTTCGCCGAAGGAGCAGGTGGCACAGAAGTGAGAGTGTAGACCGACAAAGGCCACCTCACGATGCTGATCCCCTTGACTGCAACTCCACACAAGCCACTGAATGGAATATAAATGACTCAATCCCCAAAATATCTAGACATCTTAATTATATCCAGGGAGTATAAAGCGTATCCTGAGTTTTAGGATCTGTATCCAATTAGATTATCCTGTACGTGTGTGTGTGTGTGTGTGTGTGTGTGTGTGTGTGTGTACACAGTGGGCAGATACACACACACATACACACATAGAGAGAGAGGGAGTGAGAGAAACAGAGAGACAAAGAGACAGAGAGACAGAAAGACAGATAGAGATAATGAAACTGATTCAGAAATCAGAGAAGTTATTTCCCTAATGAGCAAAGAGCTGCGTCGAGAAAGTTGGGAGTTCTAATTTGAAACAGTCTCAAAGAATATATTCACCTCTTAAAGATATAGAGGGGGCACAGTATTTAAAGGACCAAGGAGACTAGACAAAAACTGTGACAGCAGCTGGGGAAAACCTCCTACTAAGAGAATACGTAAGTTTCAGGAGTATTATCCTACAGGCAGTCCACAGATTTTTCTGAAGATATGACTAAAAAGAGGTTGAACAACACTATTTCATGTCTGGTTTTAGGAAGGTATATATGACGTATGTTCAGAAATAAGAGAAAAGACTGAATGATCTTTCATAGAACTATTACAATATCAAAGTGTTTGTGAAGTCTCTCACCTTATACACCTTTCCATGTAAGCCCCAATGTAATTAAATTGAAGTAAGCAATAACAAAATATTATAAACAATTTTAGTGTGTAATATGTGCTGACAAATGTTAGTAGAGAGATGATTGCAACAGACTGGGAAATATGTAGCATAGCTTCATCTGAATATTATATTGCTAAAAAACCCTCAATATTGTTTTACTTTAGTTATTCCAATGAAATGATTTCTCTAAATGATTTTAAAACCTTGGTCAGTACTACTTAAAATATGCATATCAAACTTCCAATGACTTTTCTCTATTGAGTTCTGACTAGATGGTAACCATTTGTCTCAGATTTTTCATGACAATTTTAATTACATATATTCCATGTCTTTGTCTTTCTAAATCATTAAATTGCCCTAGATATGTCAATATAATGGTGTCAAAACTACTCCTGGTAGATGGTTTTCAACAGTTGGAAATGACACAAAAATTTTTTGTCAGATTATATTTTATTTTTTATTTAGAAAATATCGTTTCACCAGTCCCCCCCGCTCTCTCTCTCTCTCTCACACACACACACACACACACACATGCACACACACACACACACACACACACACACACACACAAAGCTGAATTAGTAGTATCTACTTCTAAAAATGTTTCACATTTCCTCATGTAAACTTTAGGTTTCCACCTCTATTGTGTAATTTAATATTTTAAAAATATATATTTTACATTGAGAATGTATACTATGCAGGTGATAATTATAAATTCTTGGAATTATTAACTGCAAAATAGTCATGATTATCAAAATAATATTACTAGTAATTTAATATAAACAGTTACTGTTCTAAGTGATTTATCTGCTATGGTTACATCACTGTGTTTTTGAAGACAAAGTATAGTATATATGAGAGATCTCCATTTATTGATGCATATAATCATTTCACAAATATTTACTGAGTATCTTCTTTGTGTCAGGCATGTATGATGCACTGAATACATAATGGAGAACAAAATAGCCATGATCTCTTTGCACATGGAGCTTAAAGTTGGTCAAAGATGACATTGAAGCTGAAATGTGAAGGATACATAAGAATTAATCAAGCAAAGAGAAAGCAGAGAGGCAAGCAAAAAGAAAAAAGAGCAAGTGGAAAAATCCTGAGCAAGGAAAGCATTTGGAATATTTAACAACTGAAAGAAAGCAAGCTTGATAAAGTGTGTTAAGGGGAGAGTGGCCTGAGAATGGAAAGGGCCAGATTAGACAAGGCTTATTGGCCTTAAAGAATAGCTTGGATTTTATTTTAAGGTGATGAGAAGAAAATATAAAATTTCCAACAGACCTACCTGTTCTGTGGGCTTAAAAAGAGGTTAAAATAGAAGCAAGATCAGGGTGATAGTTCTCTGTTGTGCTTATTAATATCTTTCTCTTCTCTCTTTTTTTAGTTAAAGTATAGATGTAATAAAATATCATATTAGAAACTAAAAAAAAGAACAAAAAAACCCAAAGTTAGTAAAAACAAGGAAATAAATAATAAAGATCAGAGCAAAAATAAATGAAATAGACTAAAAATATAGAAAAGATTAATAAATCTAAAGGCTAGTTCTTTGAAAAGATAAGCAGAATGGATAAACCTTAACCAAATGCATTAAGGACAAAAAAAGAGAGGACCCAAATAATAAAATCAGAAAGGAAAGAGGAGAATTATGACCAATACCACAGAAATAAAAAGTATCGTAAGAGATTACTACAACAAGTACACATCAACAAATTGGGCGACACAGAAGAACAAGGAAGACAGTAACTTTCTAGATTAGTTGCACTTTGATCTGTGCCTGTGACTAATCTGGTCAAGGGGCCATGAAAAAAGGTGAAATGAAAAAAGGTGAAATGAAACAGGACCAAGTACAGAGATAGATGTGAGTTCTTTGTGTGTTCTCTTCTCTTGCCCCAGCAGTTAGAGACATGTGTGCTCTATGAGGTACATTTACCAGAAGTCGAGACTCTCTCGGTCTGGGTCTTTAGTTACTGTAAGGAGAGGAGATACTTCCCACCCACCGCATTCATTACCCATTAATCCACGTGAGACTGCAGCATGAGCAAGAAGTAAATCTATGTTATGTTAATGACCCTGAGATTTCAGTATTACTTTGCTACCTCCAGCTGACCTAATACCTTTTGCCTAAAATATGAAGATAATACCCCTCAATTGGGTATGTATGAGAGACAATAAAGTAATAGACATTATAAGTGCATATCACAGTAGCAAGGACACAGTAGATGCTAAGAAAATGGTAGCTAGAAACTATTATTATTGGTTCTTTTGATTCTAGTCTCAACTATGTTATTAACTGTCTGGACTTTGGGTAACCACTTCAGCTCTTCTACATCGGCTTGCTCTCTGTTGAATGAGGGGTTTGTACTAGATTGCCAAAACTCTGATAATATAGGATTCTAAGCTAATGACATAGAAAATGCAGGGGAGTCTGTATAGCTGTAAAATCTTCCTCTTCCTTCATCAAACAGAATAAGCAGATTCTTTGCATACTAGATCAATAGACAAATGGCCCAAATAGCTAGCCCGTTAATATTCCATTATGCTCTTTATTGCATAAAGAAAAAAACTTAACAATTTAGAATTCTTACAAGGCCACCAAAAAAAAAATCTTAATTTCTCTCTGGAGATTTACAAGCCCAGCAGATAATCTAGGAAAAAGAAAGACATCAATTCTTCTTGCTAAGATGGACACTGAGTTGATAGACTACTGCTCAGGAACTTCCCGGTTTTCATTTCTGTTCTTTTCTGGGAACTGCCAGGTAAATATGAAAATCTCCAGAGCCATGGATTTTGAATTCCTTCATCTCCTGGGCATTTCTTTGTGAAGGCAGTGCATATAATCCATTTATATTACAGCATGTTTCAGAAAATTTGGGCTCTGTTTCCAAAGCTGCCATTAACTAGCTCTGTGATTCTGGACAAATACCTTCACATCCTCCACAGCTTAGAATACTCATGTGTAAAATAATGATAATAATATCCACCTATGTACCTCCTTGGGTTGTCATAATAATCAAATAATGTATAATAGAAGAGAACGTCCTTTAAAAAGCATACTCTACCCCACAGATACATTTGTGAATCATTGACACATTGTTGTTAATATTGTTATGATCTTTCTGGCTCCAAGATGATTCATCTCAAGGGAGATTGCTTTTGTACATCAAAGACAAAAAAGTCTTCTTCTCCCTTCTCTATTTGATTCATGCTGTTTATTGTAAAGAGAGTTTGCTCACTTGAAAATGTAAACAAGCTATTTCCACTGAGATGATTTTCCTTACATGGAAAGAAACAATTGCTTTTTTCTGTGTGAATGCACATAAATTTCTGTCCTCCTGAGAGAGCCTAACTGCTTTATTTCTGTAATCAGATTACCTTCCTAGGTGCTTGTTACTTTCTGAATAAACTTACTAAAGTAAATATACATTCCTCAGATCTCATGGGAGTGTAGTCTACTACTTTTACCCAAATCTCATCCTCAGGGCTACTGGTTGAAATAAAAAGCAAAAGAAAAAGGAATTGGAGACAATGGTGTATAACAGAAGCATATGCCTAATATATGCTATGAGGTCAATTACATGGTGGGAGAGAAGAGGCACCTGTCCTTTGTAGAGTGTCTTTCTTCAATAGCCTAATCATAACTCTAAACCTCGCTTCTTAGGTAGCATCAGTCTTTGGGGTAATAAGACTTTTCAGTCATCCAGAGCCCTGTCAAGTACTGTAACTACTTTTAGGAGTGTATTTGAAATTATTAGCTAAATCCTTGGATGGGCTCATTGAAAGCTTGCTAGGATAAAGCTTTAACTAGGAAACACTAGAAAAGTGTGTGTGAGGTGGGCAGGGGCTTTATAAGGAAGACAGAAATTTTAGAGGTGAATTATAGAGACCTAAAATAACTACAAAGTTTACATAATTGCAGCCCGCAGAGGTTAAATAGGAATAGATCAAAATTATTTCAATCTCAGGCCAGTAAGTAAATTTTAAATAAAAATGGCTCCGATAATTATGGAAGTAGGTAAAATATCCCCTTAAGAGAAAAAAAATGTATTCTGCTGGTAGCCCTCAGTTCCAATATTAGTATACTAGAAAACATTCTCTTATGTGTCAGATATTTTATAGGACATGTGGTATACAAAAATAGGGTTCTCTAATAGGGCATGGAAGTTCAGGCAATTCATGTCAATACAGGTTGATACAATAAGATAGGCAGAGCCCAGCTCTGGGAGGGTTGGTGAGAGATACCTCGAGGGACCCAAAGTGGTCATAAAGGATGTCTCTGGAAGAGAAAAGTCAAAGGGTGAGCTCCAAGCAGAGGAACAGCATTTATAAAGGCATAGCAGCGTGAAATTGCTTGGTGTCTGTCATGGAAATACATGAATGCTTGTGATCTTAGTTGAAGTTCCACATGCCAGGAAGGCCATAGTGAAAAAAGAGTTTGCAGAAACTTAAGTTCTCTCTATCCCACTCTAAATTTGGATGTTATTAAAACAAAAAGAACTAATTTTGGAGTTTTACAAAGAAAAGTGACATGGTCATATTTGCATTTGAGAAAATTCAGTCTGGCAGAAAGGAGGTGAATGGGTTTGATGTGTGTACAGCAGGAAAAATACAAAAGGAATGGATAAAGTTAGTTCATTCATTGGGACCCACAAAATGGAGGCTGCTCCAGTGCCCTACCACATGTGACAAATCTAAACCAAAGTCAGCCTGCAGTTGTAGGAAATGCCTTATTGTCAAGGAAACCTAACACATACCAATACGATCCTCCAACTCAGCTTTAGCTAGTTTATCTTACCCTAGACAATAAAACCTGCTGGCTTTACAGAGAGACCTCTGACCTCCTAGCCAAACATATCCCATTTTGTGTTTCCTATTCTAACATTATATACAACTCACTCTTGCCCAAAATTCTTCAGGAATAGTGCTCTACTCTTTACGGGGCACATTACTCCGCCGATTCATGTAATTATTTTTTTGTGTGTCCTTTTCACATCTGCCTTATCTTTTCTGACACTATGACTAGTTATTTCACTTATTTTTTCTTTTTCTTTTTCTTTTGTTATGGTCTCAATTTCTTCCAATTTGTTTTTATTCTCTTTGTCACTTTGGTTTCCGTGTTCCATGTTAGAGAGCCTTCTTTAACTTAGAGTTTAGTTCTAGTTTTGTAATTTGAAAAAAAAAAAAAACAAAAACAAATGGAGAAGATATTCAGGTGGTAAAATTGTCCATATTTGGAGAATGATTAGATAGAGAGTGGTAACGCTGGAGGTTATTAAGGACAATTTCCTGGTTTAGTATTTTAACATTGGAGGAAGAATAAAAATATGGGTTGAGGTTGCAACAGGATTGATTAGTTTATAGAATATTTTAATTTGTCTAGATCATATTCTGGCATTAGTTGGAGAGAAAAATTTCTGAAATTTGAAAGAAGTTAAGATGTAGAAGGGTGACTAGCTTTCCCCAATTTAGCTATTCACCATTTTACCTAGTAGCTTTAGAGCTAGAAAATTGATAATTCTAAATATAATAAGGAAAGAGTATCTTAATCATACAAAAATAAATGTCTTAGAATTTATGGAAGCAAGATGGTATTACTTGTTATTTAACAGAAATCAGGAAATATTTGTTGAATGAATGAAGACTTAACATAAAAATTATACCAGCTGAGTTATTGGTTAGGATAGAAGATTAAACACATGCATTTATTGTCGTTACCTGATGAAACCCACTAAATTTATAGTAAATTATTTTTGCTTGTAAAGCCTTAAATCCAAATGAAAGGAGACAACAAGAAAGTGATACCGGCAACAAAATTTTGAAAGCTAAAAAGCAGATGAGTAAGAAGTAATTTAACAAATATTAGAAAGTTAAAATTATGGAGGATAAGTGAGTACCAACACAAAGTACATTATAGAATCTTCAAGGAGGTCAAAAAATGCCAGTTCTAGGTAGTTTTGGAACTGCAGGGTTGGAGGAAAGGTGATGATGGGACAAGAAAAGTCTAAAATAAAGAGAATGTGTGAGTAAATGAGGTAGAACAATAGTTGCCATTCTCTCTAGCCCCATGATAACAGGAGATTTCTTCTATAACATAAAATTCTTGAGGCTTATCTCTGCAAAGAAAAATAGAAAGGAAAAAGGTACAGCAGAGGGGCTCTGAGGACAACAAGTTCAGTTGAAAGAGTGAACATCAAACTAAAACAAAGGAAATAAGTGACTATGCACAAGAATGCTGCCTTACAGGCTTAGTCAGTTTTCCCAGTCAGACTTCTGATGTTCCAGGAGAAAGAGTGGTAGAGTTTTTTTCTGGGAAGACTGGGCAGCAGAACAAGAAATTCTCAAAGGCACTGGGGTTCTTCTGCAGAGGAGCTAAAACTTAACAACCTACCAAGTAATCAGAACTTCTGAAATCTTTTTAGAACCCATTTCAAATCATTAACAGGCAATTAGGTTTACCACATATCAGAGTCAAAGAAAAACCTCTAAGTAAAAGAAGCCTCTTTAACATGGAATGCAGAGACCAAAATGAAAAACAGAATAAAAGCAACTTGGAGGAAATAGAGACCATTACAAAAGAAGAAGAAAAAGAAAAAAAAATGAAATAACCAGTCATAGTGTCAGAAAAGATAAAGCAGACATGAAAAGAACACAGAAATTTATATAATAAAATTATTCACATAATTTTAAAGAGTTTTTGGAAATTCAAAACATAAACAGAGAAATTAAATGCTAATCTCAATAGAGGAGTTATAAGATAAATTTAAGAAAAACATACTAGAAAATAGAGCAAAACAAGAGCTTTAAAACAAAACAAAACAAAAAGTGGAAAATTATTCAACTATGCCCAAATAATAGATGTTCTAGAAATAGGGATCACAGAAACAGAGGGGAAAAAATATCAAAAAAAATTTTTCAAAAAAAATTTTCTGAAAATATATGATAAATATATATTTTTTTAGTTTTAAAGGGCCTAGTAAGGAAGAAACACACCTGGAATACCTAGCTCAGGTAACCGGAAAGACTGTGCCACTGGACCCCACAGGATACCTACTACATACGGCTACTCTACAAAGACCAGGAGATATAGCAGATCTACCTAATACATAGAAACAAACATAGGGACTCATCCAAAATAAGGAGAAAAAGAAACATGTCCCAAATAAAAGAAAAGAACAAGACATTAGAAAAAGAACTAAACCAAATGGAGATAAGCAATCTACCAGATGCAGAATTCAAAACACTGGTTATACGATGCTCAGTGAACTTAGGGGAAGAGTATATGAACTAAGTGAGAACTTTAACAAAGGGATAGAAGACATGAAAATGACAATAGAAAACATAAAAAAGAACCAATTAGAAATGAAGAATACAATGACTAAAATGAATACTACATTATAGGGAATCAACAGTACATTAAATGAAGAAGATTGAATCAGAAATTTGGAAGACAAGGTTGCAGAAAACATCCAACCAGAAGAGCAAAAAAACGAATTGAAAAAAAATGAGGAGAGTTTAAGGGACCTCTGGGACAACATCAAGCATATCAATATTTATACAATAGGTGTTCCAGAAGGAGAAAAGAAAGAGCAAGGAATTAAAAACCTATTTCAAAAAATAATGATGGAAAACTTCCCTAATCTGGGGAAGAAAATACACACACAAGTCCAAGAAGTTCAGAATCTAAAACATGGCGAACCCAAAGGGGCCCACATCAAGACAAATCATAATTAAAATGCCAAAGATTAAAGACAAAAAGAGAATCTTAAAAACAGAAAGAAAAGCAGTTAGTTGTCTACAGGAAAGCCCTCACAAGACTGTCAACTGATTCCTCAACAGAAACTTTGCAGGCAAGAAGGGACTGACATGAAATATTCAAAGCAATGAAAGGTAAGGACTTACAACCAAGATTATTCTACCCAGCAAGGTTATCATTTAGGATCGAAGAACAGATAAAGAGCTTCCTGGACAAGAAGAAGTTAAAGAAGTTCATCATCACCAAGTCAGCATTACAGGAAATGTTAGAGGGACTTCTAAAAGAAGACGAAGAAAAAAAAGATCAGAGATATGAATAATAAAATGGCAATAACCACATACCTATTTATAATTACTTTAAACATAAATGGATTAAATGTTCCAATCAAAAGACATAGAGTGGCTGAATGATATAAAAACAAGACCCTTATATATGCTGCCTACAATAGATCCACTTCAGATTGAAAGACATACAAACTGAAAGTAAAGAGATGGCAAAGGTATTTTATTCAAATGGAAGCAAAAAAAGCTGGGGTAACAATACTTATATCAGACAAAATAGACTGTAAAACCTTTAACAAGAGACAAAGAAAGATCTCACAATTTCACTTTTGGTATTTCCACAAAGAAACCCAAAACACTAATTTGAAAAGACGTGCAACCCTATGTTCATTACAGCATTATTTACAATAGCCAAGATATGCAAGCAATCTAAGGCTCTACTGATAGACACATAGATAAAGAAATAGCTATATACAATGGAATATTTCTCATCCATAAAAAGGAATGAAATCCTGCTATTTGTGGTGACATGGATGGACATAGAGTATATTATGCTAAGTGAAATGTTAGATGGAAAAAGATAAATACCATGTGATTTCACTTATATGTGGATTCTAAATAAAATAAGTCAACAAACAAAACAAATAATCTCATAGATACAGAGAACATTTTGATGGTTGACAGATAGGAGGGGGGTTTGGGGACATGGGTGAAAAAAGGGAAGGAATTAAGATGTGAAAATTGCCAATCATAAAAACAGTCATGGAATATAAAATACAGTTTAGGGAATACAGTCAACAATATTGTAATACTATGTGTGGTATCAGGTGGGTACTAGACTTATCAAGGTGATCACTTCATAAGTTATAAAAATGTCTGATCATTCTGTTGTATACCTGAAACTAATAAAATATTGCATGCCAATAATATTTCTAATTTAAAATCTATGCCCAGAAAAAGTAGTAATTAATATAATGTTATATAAAGATATTTTCAAATATGCAAGTTTAAAAAATGTACTTTCCTCTCACCCTTCCTCAAGAAGTTACTGGCGTATGAGTTCTACTTGAGAGAGAGAGGAGAAAAAAAATTACATAGGACATAGGTCATTCAACACAGGAAATCAAAATATGTTATCTTAATAGGACAGCTATGCAGCAGATTTAGGGGGCCACCAGTAGAGTTTGGACCAATGAATCTCAAGAGACAGACACACTGAGGGCTGTCATCATTAAGATGCCAATGTCATTCTATGTACTTTTACCAGGGAATAAAATGTCAAGACAAGTCTGATCCTTATTTGAAGATGGTCTTGGTTTGTCTTGACAATGCGCTGATGAATCCCCTGCTCTTCACCTTGTCCTGCCTCCTGAATTAATGAAGGCACCCATTTTGCTTCACAGAAATGTTTATCTTTGAACCGCTTCTGCACATGATGAGTTCAGAAGCAGAATTACAGAGCCACCCACTTCACAGTCATATTCCTATAGGAGGTCTAGTACATTGTCCATACCTTAATCCTGCCACGTGCCTGGCAGAGGAGACTCATGAATATGTGGTAAAGGTGAAGCCACACAATTACTCAGATTCTGTTTTGTTTATCTTCTCTTGGGAAACTTTATGTAATAATGGCCATATTGGCCTTTCCTCACATAGCTACTTAAATTCCAAAACTAATCTATCTATTGTTGCAGATACACTGGTGATAATATCATAAGTAAAAGGGAGGAATTACCCAAAAGTATTTCTAGAGGTTGAAATGGATATATAATCAAGGAATGGCACACAGGAGGCATTGCTTTATTTTTTATAAACCATGCATATATCATATATACTTTTTAATCTACATAATGTATATCAAAATTTGTATAAGTAAAAATAAACATCATATTTTTTTTCAAAACTGCTTTTGAACTCAACTAATCCTCCATGATCTCTATTTGCTTCTATTTTACATAATATAGTAAATACTTATTTGGTTACTGTCATCAAGAGAGAGGTTATGTATGATAAGCAGCAATTTTTAGAAATCTTCACAGAGATTCCTAAAGAGAAATTTAGAAAAGGACTCTAAGAGTGAATGGGTCCAATTTGAAGGAAGGTAGGTTATGGTTGTCTCTTCCATGCAAGTATCACAGCTTATTTATTCCTCTTTTCTTCCCCAGTGACAACTACAATGCTGAGAATATTGTAGGAGCTCAACAAACATTGAATCACTAGATGTATGTTTGAGGAAAAACATTCCAATCTTTGGCAAAAATTCAGTCTTCTCTTATACTTTACGTAGCTGGTCTTCTTGCTTCTTCCTGTGAACTATCTTTATCCCCTGTTTTCCAGAATTATTGAATGAAAATAGTTCCAATAATGATGTTTCAATGAAATCATGTCTGTTTTTGATCAATTGACATAGTAAATGATTCTAGTTAGGTATTCACATAATAAAAAAATGAATTCTGTAAATTTCCCAGAAGCTCTAATTGGCCACAAGTTGTATTCTCACTATATATCTAAATTTGATGATCCACAAAAAATATTTTTTCTTGTTTTGTTAAACCTACAAAACTTAAGGATGAATACTATAGATATGCCCTTATTTATTTATTTATTTATTTATTTGCTTATTTATTTTTACTATCTTTTTGAAAACAGAGAACTTCCTCAGATGCTTCTGCTGTGACCATTAAATAAAAGAGATGAGCTGAGGTCAGCAGAGTGACTTGGAAGAAACCCTGGAGGGAATTTTAGTAGTTGAGTTATTGGCTTGTGTTCTGAGATTTTATTGTGGATGTTCATAAAAAATGGAATTCAAGACTGGCCATGGACCTGAGTGCAGCTCAATGTTTCTGAATGAACTTTCTTTCTCTGACTGTAAGCTATGCTTATTCTTAAACTCAAGTCAGTTTTCAGTTGAATTCATGACAGATTATTTAGACAATAATCATAGAATGCTACTTTCACTGTTGTTGTTTCCTCATTCAAATGTTCCTTGTTTTACTTTTGTTTTTGATATATAGGTTGGCATTAGCTACTGAAATTTGTTTTAAAAAAGTTTTAATTCAATAAATATTTATAAAATAGTAATTATGTGCATGAGCTGTGTAAAGTGCTATGGATTAAAATGATGGAAAACAACACATGGAACACTTCTTTCACATGCTCAAACTGATTCCATAGCAATAAAACAATTACATGAACATGTAATTGTACTCATTAATAAGTGCTTGGGAGCAGATATATAAACCTATATCCTAAATACATCTTATGACATATTAACTGTAAAATCAAAATCCTATGGCAAGAGTGGAATGTAGTTTCAAGAATAGCTTAATGTAAAATTACAAGATAAGATTGAGAGGGGGCAAGAAAAGAAAAGGAAAGTTCTGAAGAGAAGAGATGATTCAAAAAAAAAAAAACACTCAAAGCAGGAGATAAAGTAGTAATTTCAAGGAATTGAAAAAAGAGTGATATGGCTGGAGCCCATTGAGTGAGATAAATTAAATATGGAGGTAGGCGGGGCCCAGGTCATAGAGGCTGTGGGCTCCATTTGAGTCATTTCTCTCTTTTCTTAAGAACAACAAGAAGACTTTAAAGAGTTTTAATCAGGGAAATGACTTAGTTAATTTACACTTAAAAGAAAGATCACTCTGCTTGTGATATAGAGAAGATCTGAAGTGGGCAAAGCTAGTATGAGGGCAATTGTGGATAATTCAGTATTCTGTGAGAGAAGTGGTGGTTTATTCAACAAGGTTGGTCTGAAGAAAAGGTAGCGAAGGGATTGTCTACATTGATGGGAGCAAAATGAAGGAGCAAAAAACAAATAGCAAGCCATTGGTGCCCTTCAGCCTGAAAGTACAAAGGGCACAGAAGTTTCTCAGAGCCTGGTAATGGTCAAAGCAGAAAAAGTGATGCCATCTGACTGAGCAGGGATTGAAGATACATAGTCTAATCTCTCCCCTTTCTAAACCCATTCTCTTGCCAGTGTTTCTCCAGCCAGACCCATCTGGAAGGCATAGGTCAAAAGTTAAGGCAAAGCATGGTAGATAAGGGTCAAGAATGGATCTGGGGAGAGGGGTGCAAAACAAAGAACAGCAAGCCCAAATGGTTAGCAGGTTCCTTTAGTTGTCCATGTTTAAAGATGGACAGAAGTGAATCTTTTGGAGGGATATTTAGGAGGCAAAATCAATAGGTTTTCACGACGAATTGCTTATAGGGGTGAGGCAGAAATAGGAAGGCAAAGATTTCTCCTCAGATCCTGTCTGGCACAATGTTGATGCATTGAGACAGATACTGATATTCTTCACAAAGATAAAGTATCCTAGAGGAGTAAGGAAGGGTGTGGTGGTGTTTAGAGGTGATTTTGGCTCTCAACATGCTGAATTTTAAGTGTATTTGAGAGGATCCAGTGCGGATGTTAAATACCTCTCAGTAACCTCAAATCCATGTGGATCATCAAGCTACAGTGAGTTCCACAAGTGCAGCCCTTGATCATGGCCAATCATCACATAAATCCAGAGCATCAGTTATAAGGGGCGCCGATGGAGAGAATATGGATATGTTAGAGTATTCCCTACTCCGACCCTCATCTTAGATTTGAATTGAGCATCCAGCTACGGCTAGGCAGTTTATCCTTTATCAAAGACATGGGAAAGAGCAGTTAGACCCTATGTCACTAACATTCCCACTAAGTTATTAAGTTGATTTTTAAAGTATTATGCCTGAGGATATAATCCCAAGAACTTCTGCTGATTATTGGGCATTAAAAGTAATCTTCTCCCATTGCCTATAAAACCCACTGGCTTGCACTTTCACAGGATTGCAGTGGTACCCAGACTGATCCCTTAGCCTGTGTATCATCTGTAGTCATTTTCTGTAGTGCCAGTGCTTGTCGTATGCTTGAGAAGTGGCCATTTCATTGCCCAGTGCTCTGAAATGAAGATGAGAGTGATAATGCTGTATATGTTCCCACTTTCTCAGATTCATCTTCATAGATGTTCCTAATATAATCTGGCTTTGCATCCAATATTCCACTTTCCAATTCTAAGACTTTACCTCTTCCTTGTTTGAGATTACTTTCTGATTGTTGGTCCTCTAACCAGGAATCCTTGTGTATGTTCAGAATTTCTACTAATATCTTTCTAACTCCTCCTGTCCCAGAATTAAATGCCCTTGTTTCTCTTTATGGCATATATCAGCAGCATAAAGCTTGATACACTAATTTCTTGCTCATAATTCAGAAACTAAATTAATGCATAATTACCATGACTGAGAAAACAAGAAAAATCACACTGAACAGTAATCTACCTTCTACATTCCCAGTGTACTGATGCTTCAAAGCATTAGGGCATATTCCCATTTGGATTACGATTTTGATAAAAGGCAGATTAGTGAAACACGACAAGTTGCTCACTTGGTATAAGTCATAAGGATTCTGGGCTTTAGGAAGCTCAGTTTCTTTATTGATGGAAAAAGAGCATTATCGAAAAACTACCTGGTTGAAATAAATGATTCCAGGATTTAGTGACCCCACATTTTACAGAGAGCTGGTCAGAGGGTAGACAATCAATAAATGCTTGTCTAAAAATTGATCTCAAAATCGTAACTCTATCTCAATTCATGTGGTAGGAATTATGATAGAGGCGATCAGGGAGTCCAAGGAAGTCCTGAGAAGGAGGCCTCAAATTGAACTAGGGGAAGAGGAGTGTAGATCTTGTACCATTTCCCAGAGTAAATATTTTTAAAGGTGGGCAAATATTATGACATCAGAGGAGTAGTGTTATAGGAAAAGTGAATAGCCACCTACAGTCTGGAAAAAATAATTATAATGGTAGAACTGAAAATGATACCCACACATCTCTGAGACATAAAGGCCCATAAAAGTATTCCCCATGGGATATCTTAGATTTTTGCCATGCTCATACCTCATTCATAGACATAATGTTGTAGCAGTTTCCAAATTCTGGTTTTTGATCCTCTTTCCAACTTTAGGAATCCAAGCAAAGATTGTAAAATGGAAACAAGATCACATAAAAATATCCAGAGATTCTACCCAAAAAGGTTATAGGATAACCTATTTCCCATTTGTCAATGAAAACAAGCAACGAGCTCATATTTTCTGGTTGACCTATGTAAACAATCTTTCCTTTGGTGATTTTAAACACCTCTATGATTGATGTTGAGGAATGTAACTTAAGGCATATTAAGCCAGCTGTCCCAGTGGCTAGCACACAAACCAGTGCCCCCAAAATGATGAATAAGCATTGTTCACAATCAGATTACTATCATAGTTTGCCAAAGAGCATTTCTCTCAAGCAATGAAATATGATTTTGTTTTCAGTGTCAGACATGATTAAGTTAAACTTGGGAAGATCCCTAACCTTATCAATTTCTTTGTATTATGCTCATATTTCTCATGTTTTTCAGCACTTTCTTCATGCTTAAAATAGAGGGAGACATTTGGAAGAACAGCTACTGTTTCAAGTCAGAGAACATAGGCAGGGAAATATGGAACAATGCCTCATAGTAAAAGTATAGACGTAGGATGCTAAAGAATAATAGACTAATGATTTTGCCTTTTCCTTAGATTTGACTATTTGCTAAATATAGGCAGTTCCATGGAGATGAACATAAAATCACACAGCTGGAATAGATCTGAAAAAAACTTTAATTTTCTTTAATTTATAAATGAGAACTGGAACTCCAAAGTAATAGCATGCCTTGTCCAAAAATCATATAGTAAGTGATAATATCAAAACTGGAATCTAAGCTACTTCATTCTGAAACTAGATGTCTTTCACCTGGCTTTGTATAATCTTTAACACTTCTAAGCCTCAGATGTCTCATCTGTAAAATGCATCTCATAGGATTGTTGTTTGAACTGATAATCATGACACATGTATCAGTGTAATGCTTTTAATGCAGTAGCCAATAATTAGCTGTTATTATTATATTATACTCTTAACACATGCTTTTCTTCAATATTTTTGTGAAGACCTGGCCTCTGTGAAGTCAACAATTAAATGCATAGTGTGACTCAAATGCACTAAAAAGGGACTCTTTACCAAAGAGAATTTTTTATTAAGATGCCTAAAATTCCTTCCTTAAAGAGACTTTTCTTTAGGTTAAGAATTACTTTCTTTCTGAAATGCAGTTTTACAATGAGAACATGCTTGAATTAATGTGTTAATAATATTTGTGTGTATGAGTTTAACTTGCTTTTTTTCTGGTAAAGTATGGAGCAACACAGGATGAAGTTTTTAGAGACCTAGAAAGTAAGTTAAATTTTTAAGGAACAATTCAAAAGGGGGAAGATGAGGTAGTGCTAATGTGCCAGCAAACCTCACACACATGCCAAGGACAGTTCTTCCCAGCAGACATTGTCCTCATGCTTGGCCCTCATCACATCACAAGTGAGGCAATGGTCAGTTCTGGAAGGTCACATCTTTTCCTAAGGCCTATCTGTTTTTCCTCTCAAGGTGACATGTGTCTTTTCATTTATTCTTTTGATATTTTTTCAAATGGTTTATATTCATTTTAACCTTAAAGTATGAAGAATATATTTTTTTCTTTCATTTTCTTCATCCATTCTTTTTCTGATGTAGTATCGGATTTGCTTTTTGTTTTCTACATTCCTCACTCCTAAAGATTTTGTGTTCATTTCATTCTGCTCATTGTGTTTCTTAGATTGAGGAAAGTTCTATCCAAATCAATGATTTGCCCACAAATGAAAGGGAGCACTGTAGACAATGTGTGATCTGGAGAAGCCAGCAGTTTCCACTTGGATATGCTGTCTCAGGATGCTTTTATACCAAATCAGCCACATTTTCTATTTGTATGCAAGATTCTCCTAAGGTTTCAGTACTCTCCTTTTGCTCAGTTTGGTTCATGGTCAAGCCCCTATCTCACACATTGTCTCTTTCATGATTTGCAGTTAGTTTTTATCTCTTCAAAGGACTCTAATAAGTAGGTTCAGAGAATCCGTAATGTAACTGTGATTGTTTGGTTTTCATTTTTATTCTTTTTCCTTTTTATCCTTACAATCTCACTCTCATATTTTACATATATAAAAATGCCTTGTTAACAATGTCTAACTTGTAGATAAACAACTTGCTTAATTGAAAACTCTAGAAACAGACTTCAAAGGGAGCTAAGAGTTCCCAGGTCATTCGGCGCTAAAAGACTGACAACAAAAATCCTCCCCAGACTTCTGCTTAAGTAACTACAGGTTGCTTATCAGAGAAGGCTGCTAGCGAGAGTTAGTTTACCATGTTGACTCTGCACCCAAAAAGAGGAGCTCACCACCTCCTCCTTGTTAATTCCTTTATTTTACTTGCCTCCCTTCAAGGCGGCCTGAGAGATGAGCCAAGGTCGAAAAGACAAGATAGATGGACTTGGCCACCAGGACCCCTCCAGGATACAGCCCTCTCCCTGGGGCTTTGCAAATTTTCCCTCATATCTTGCTAGCCTTCCTCCTATAGTAACTTCTGCCTGTGCTGAAGTGACAGAATGTATACCCTGAGAAAGAAGTCCACAGGCTTCTCAGGATCCTGGCTCTTGAATAATCCTGCTTTTTCCTTCTACCAAACTCTTGTCTTCCCAGTTAGTGGCTTATGAATTATTGGCTTATGGGCTGTAAACAGCTGAACCTGAGTTTAGTAGCAATAATAGTTTTGAAAGTTAAAAAGAGAATGGATTGACTTTTGGCACGCTTCTGTGGAGAAGATGGAATTTCTTCTATTTTTCTTCTCATCAGTGGATACTTTCATAAAGGGAAGGAAATACTGCATTTATCCAATCATCTTTTATTAGAATTCTACTTTCTGTACAGTGCCCATGCTTTATCCCGCTTCTCTTTTACTATTCCATTTAACTCATATTACCTAATGAAGATCTACAGATTCTTTTGGCCTTTCTTACTTTATCTGCTGTCAATTTCCGAAAAAAAAAATCTACAGACAAAAGCAGCAACATTCTTCCAGTAAATGTTTTGCCTTTAAGCATTCTCCCTTATGAAGCAGTCTCTAGGAATGCATTATATGCAAATTAGGGGTCATCTGTGTTTTACATTATTCATTTACTGACCCCTTTTTCACACATCGGATGTCTACTGAGTGTCTCTGATGTGTGTTGGCCCAAATAGATATTGAGAAACAAAAAACAACAACATAAAACCACTTACCAGTACTTCATAAATCCCTTTGAGATAAGAAAAAAAAATTAAAGAATTTTATATTTTAGAGGCCAATTTTATTTACTCTGCATTTCTCTCATCCATGAATATTAAGTGATGATTATCTTCTTTATTCCTGATCAGGGAAATTGAATTTCATGAGCTACTGATGAAATTGATTTTTCTAAGAATAGAACATTGGTCAGTTCTTGTTTCAGTAGTTTTCTTTTTTCCTAGTGGTTGTATTTTAAAAGAGGTGTGTATGTAGTTCTCAGAAGATTTTAAAATGTATTTTTATAATAACCTCAGCACAATAGATGAAGAAGAATATAAAATGACTTCATGTAAATCCCATAGGTAAACTTGTAAGAATATATTTTACAGACTTCTAAAACAAATCCTTCAATTGCCTGAGTTCTTTGGAGGAAATACACCTCGAAAAGCCAATAAACATAAATAAGTAATATACTGATGTGGCTATCAGATAGAAAATATAAAAGGTGGATTATGGCTCCACACTATGGATCTGAGAAGAACAATTTCTGCTGTTTTGAGGAAAGAAGGAAACACATTTAGAACCATGCTATTAATGTGCCCGCTTTTCCTGCAGAATGCCAAAGAATCTGACTGTAACTATGACTCTGATTCAGAGACTCAGTTGTAGAAAGGGTCAACTAAAAATAAACTGGAGAGTTCGATCCTCTTTAGTTCACCAGGGTGTACAGGATTGGAAGTTACTTTGCCAGATGTAAGATATTACTGGGTGTCTCAGAACTTTTAACCCTTCTTAGATCAGTGAATGCAATGTGAATGGCACTGACCCATGGATGGTCTAGAGCCAAAGTACATCCAAATAACTAATACTAATAAAATTATTAAATAAAAGATAATATCAAGATGTCTCAAACAGCTGTCTTGCACTGTCAAAAAAAGTAAAGTCAGAACAATATTTGTCTAAGATTGAGAAAAAAAGTAGAAAATTCAGTGACAGGCAACCTGAGTTTCTTTGACTTACTCATGAAATCTCTCAGAGGCAATTGAATTGTTGGACTCAGTATCTGACATGTATATAAATGAAGAGATATTTCCTTTAAAAAAATATTCACTCAATGAGTGACATTGTAATTACAAAAAAAATTAGATCTGGAAGTGACTTTAAAACTCCTCATGGACATAGGTCTCAAGTCTCTTTTTCAGGAAAACCTTTTCTTTAAACAGTGTCTTATGTTAAAGACTAATAACAAACACCCACAAAGCTGGAGTTGCTCAGGGCTCAGGTGGGAGTCCTTGATCTCACCGCTCACCCTCTGCGTAATCCTGACTGAATGGAATGAGCTCCAAGGAACACAGCGTGAACTAGTGAGCTAGCTGGTGTAGGGTCACATAGCTTGATAGTGGTAGCACTAAAACTAGAAGTTAGATAACCTGCTTCGATGCCAATAATTTCGAACTTTAATGAGCTCACTAATCAGCTAGAAATCTTATTAAAAAGCCCTTTTCAAGGGCTTGAGGGGGACCTCCGAGATTTTGCATTTCTAACAGATCCCAGGTGATGTTAATGGTGCTGGTCCAGGACACCTGGAGAAGCGAGGCTTTATGCTACATCACGTTGCCAGGAGTGAAGTGAACATCTAAAAAATAAATTTAATCTAAATTATAAATCATCTTCCTGAAAAATCATTCACTCAAAACTTTCATCTTTACAATCTTGACTAGTTCCTTACTTAAAAATAGGGAAGAGATAAGGGGAAAATAAACAAAATAGAATTTGATGGTCCCATGTGGCCCATTAACTGATCCTTAGAGAATTAGTATGAAAACAGAGAACAGTTCACAATAGGTCTAATTATTTTTGAAATTATAAAACTAAGATTTAAAATCATGAATTTTATATATATATATATATATATGTTTGTTTGTTTTTTTGAGTCAATCTACAAATGGAATGAGTGCAGAAGATGAAAGGTTGACAACTGCCTATAGAAACATTGCCCAGTAGATGAAGTTTAACTTCAGAGGTCCTCCACATTCCCTTGAGGCTTTATCCTTCTGGACATTGACCGTCCTTGAGCCTCCCGTTTGCAACTTAGCACTCATCCCACCACATTGTGTAGTACCAAACTTTCCCATCAAACATCAGTTGTTCTTTACTCCTATACTCAGACTCTTCATATATCTGAGACAGCTGATCAAATAATTTGCAGGTTAAAATTAGCTTAATGTGTTTTCATTTCAAGAGAGTATTTGGAGTCACATAATGACCTTAGAAACTTTAATGCAAATGAGTGATAAAAATGAGTTAAATGCTTTAAAAGCTTTCTAATAGTCTTTATTAGCATATCATGAAGACAGATGCTGATTTCTCAGTGAAAGGAGACCCTTGTTCATGGAATGGACAGATCCTTTAGAGACAGGTTATACTTCTCAAACCCTAAGAATTTGGCTATTATGGTGGTGTCAAATCCATAATGGAAACCAAAGCAAACCGCCATGTGATAAAAATCTTATTATATCCATAAAAGAATACAGAATGCCTTAAAGTTAGTCAGGAAAAGAGTCAAATTTGGAGAAGCTGATGGAGAATTGATTGTATTGATCTTTACCCACCACAGTTGCTGTGAACACAGAATAAAAAGAGTAAAAGTCCTTTTGTACCCATTGACAATATCTACATGTATATGTGCATTGGTTTAACATGATTTCAAATACACTTGTTTATGACATAACTGAAGGCATTTTAATCCACTTATTTATGACAAAGAGCCCAAAAAGTTATTTTTAGAAGTAAAGTTGTTTTGATATAAGAATAAAATAATTTATGTCAAGATGTTATGATCTCATCTATTGTCATTGATATAAATCCCTCACTGCACAGTTGCTGAGGGACCCTACTGGGGGTTTATCAATAAGAACATATGAAAGAGCAACTATGGCAAAGGGACATTTAGAATATAAATACTGAAAGTTTGGGAAGATTATTCAAGAGTTTCAGTCTGAGCAAGTCACGCTTTGTTGACCTAAACAGTTCTCCAAAGATCTTGAGACGTTTGCTCCTGCTGTGGCCAAGGTGACTCTTTGGTCAGCAGTGGTGCTAAACCATGCAATGGTCCCTGGAGTGATAACCAGCGGGGCAGCCTAGACTGTTCACCAACATTGGCACCTTTATTCCCTAGCAACATGCTCTAGCAACAGGGGACTTTTATTTTTACACTGGCAGCTAGAAGTAGCAGGAAGTTTGTGAAGCAACAAACCCAAACTCACTCATATAAAAGGTACACCTCAAGCTAAAGTTGAACTCTATTCCTTTCATTTCACCTTGCTTGGAACAATAGTATGATTAATCTGTCATTTGTTTAAAGTATGTTATTTTTTATTTGGTTTATTAAGAGATATTATCCTATATGCTATTGGCTTATAAAATTATAATTCCCACAGTGAACCTGTGATAAATAAATGGCTGTAAAAGACAAAATTAGTCTCTGAGTATAACTCTGCCACGTTTCCCAAAACAAAAATAAAACAGTATACAAATCAATCACATGGCTTTAAAAAATTCCTACAATAGGTTATACCTAAAGGTTATTCTTCCTTGAGTGCTAAACATCAGTGGTTTATATATAAAAAAAAAAGTTAAAAACTTCAATAATTTATTGTCACAAAGTATTTCTAGTCATTTATATATTTTAATGAGACAAATTCTTCTGAATTTAGTGTGGTAAACTAGTTTAAACCATTTAGGAACCTAGATTGTCATTGCTTTCTTGTAATTTGGTAAAGTACAAGCAATGCATTTGAATAATAGAAGAAAAGAGTTTTCTCCTCAATACTATGTTAAGTAAAATCAAATCACTAATTTATAATCCTGTTTCCATGGAAACCTTAGTATGAAGCTAGTCAGATACAAGGCATTTCTCCTGGTATACATATTTTCCTCCTTCTCCTTAAAGTATAATTTTGATTGCTGTCCAAGGGCTAAAGAGTAAGTGCTGAGAACCAAATGATTATCTTTGCTCATCTTTTTCAGGTTCAGAGAGCTGTAGAAGTAGCTAAAACAGAAAATAGCAGCACCTCATCACAGCAGGGCTAGAGGAAGGGATGGTTAGAAAAATGGACTTTGAAGGAAAAAAAAGAATGCCTTAATGAACCTAATTGCCTGACTTAAGATTCAGAGATTAAATGTAAACCTCTCAACTCCATCTTCATTATTTCCTACGTTGCATGCATAACATGCCTTTCCTGATATATCTAGCAACCTGGTACAAGGCAATGGCCTCCTACATGCCTATCATCTTTAACCAGAGTAGAATTATTCCAGTGATTTTTTTCCTGAATGGTCATTTTCAAAGTGTTGTTACTAGACCAATAACATTAACACTACTTGGGAACAGTTTAAAAATGCAAATGCTTGGGCTGTTCCTCAAATCTATTGAATCAGAGACTCAGGGAAGCACAGCAGTTTAGTAGCGTGTTTTAACAAGCTCTCTGGGTGGTTCTAATGCATGCTATAAATCACCAGCTATACCCCTGTGTGAATAGGGACTTGTGGAGACACATGAACTTTAACAAGGAGCTTAGTGACCCTCAGTTAGAATTCATATCTGAGCAACAGCACTTGCATTAAGATCCCTAAGGAGTCTAAATATCCTGGGGTGTTTAATATCTAATGCTAGAAAGTAGATGATGTGAGGGGTGGTGTTGTACATCGTTTTGAATTATGATGAAATGATTTTTTAAAAAGAAGAAACAGCAAATTATGTATTACATCATTTTGGACTTTCTCTTACAGTGAAATTGGTTTGATGCCTACTTCTGGCTTTAAATGGTAACTAAATAAACAAATGTTTGATATACAATATTTGAATTTTGACTTTTCAGACTGCATGCTATATTGTTCTCTCTCCAGCTGTAGAAACAAACTCTTTTTTTTGCATCTAAATTGGCATTATATTTTTAGGAAAAATGGTATCAGAAGGTGTTGCACCAAAGGCTCTTTTTAAAATTAAATATTTAATAAGCTACCTACCTTTCTAAAGTACCCTAGTTCTCTTGTCCAATTTGGAATATTTTATAGAGGCTGGATGATATTGCCCAGGTGCTGATAAGAGATTCTAAGGTGAACCAGAAGCCTGGGCCTCAGGACCTCAAAGCCTCCTTCCAAAGATAACAGTTCTTTCATCTTAGGACAAACTGGGCTCTAAGAAGACATAGAGGTTGTCACACTCAGCGTTCATTCTCATCACAAAAGTCTTTGGTTATAGAATGTTAGAAAGTAAAGCTGATACTAGAATGAAATTGGAACTTATCTCCAAGAATTTTTTTAAATCTCTTGCAGAAAAAGAGACTCAAATTATTCGAAGAGGCTTGTCTCTAGAGTCCAGTTAATCAAATATCTGCTGAAGTATACTGTAGCATGCTGTATAGTACTGCCTATGCACATTTGCTTTTCCTTATCACTAGCAATGAGAGAATGCTCTGAGGATTGTTTGGGAGTAAAGCCATGACACTTGGTAACCCCTATTACCGTTATGGAGAACTGGGGCAAATACGCTGATGAGGATCTGAATCTACTTTTCTCCTGCCTCAAATATGGAACAATTTATACTCCCTATGACAATAGAAAATACAAATGCATAGTAACTATTCTTTCCTAAAAAAAAAAAAAAAAATCATTGCATTTTTTTTTCATGTAAGATATCTACATGTTTGAACTGAGGGACAATAAATGACATATGTAATCCCCAAGTCTTTGCCCAGGACCCCAAAGCCTTGCCTTGTGGAATCCTAACCTCTTTAGGAAAGGGTGTATCCTTTTATTTAAGGTTTTGCTTTTCTCCTTTGAGCAACTGATAATGGGATAATGACGTACAGAGGCTCAAATATATGTCATAATCATATTCATTCTCTGTTCCCTCGACCTAGGAAAGGGGTGAGATCATCTCTGTCATCAGTTGCAGCTAATGGCTCAGAAATTGCCTCAAGATGCTTGACTGACAGCTGTGGGCACATCCTTCGGTCTGCATTCCCAGTAAAGTGGATAACATCAACATGAGCCTAAGAGCCAAGCAGAAAACTGAAGTTTTTCATCTTTGAGCGAAGACCTGAAAACAATTCAGGTAATGTTTATCTACAGTTTGAGCACTATATTTAATTGAGAACCAATAAGATTGTGTAGCAAGTTTTTCTGTCTTGGTGTCTGAAATTCTACATGATGACTGATTAAAAGGACCAAAGTGGAGAGTCACCCCTAACCAGGTCAGAAAGTATTGGTTTCCTCCTCTTCCTCCTCCTTTTTCTTCACTTTAAAAGTTTTCACAGGCAGTGAAATGGAGCTCCTTGAACAGACAAATGATTAGCCAATGATCTGCCTTTTACATAACACCTGTCTCTAACTTGTCTTCACAATGATGTTAGAGGTTGGTCAGAGGTGCAAGCAACGAAAGGGCTGCCAAGCAGCCCCTGTTCTCATGCTGAGGACAATATCTGCTCAGGTCTGCTGCTAGTACCTGGAAAGTTGGCGTGTCTCCAAAGGAACTTATAACTCAGTTCTGAAAATGCTCATGTTTTGCTGGTGGTGAATTAATATTACCAGAGTCATGTGTTAAAGGAAAACCTTTGGCTAACTTATGATATGTAAAGGAAAATAATATACTTATTTATGTGCATAGTGTTGTTGTGAGAAGGGAGGGAAATTTTTACTTTTATCTTTGTCTACAGCCCCCTAGAGACTATGTGCAGTACTTTTATATACAGTATCACAATTAACCCTTATAGCAATTCTCTCAAATTACAGATGAGAAAACTGAGGCCACAGAGTTTATCTTGTCAGGTTTGTCTGAAGCACACCAGGCTCTCCAAAGTTTGAATAAAAGCATAAAAATAAAAGCACAGTTTTTGTGTGACCAAATCTTTGAGACAAATTGACACCCATGAAATTGTTAGGTTCTAAGATGTGTGGAAATGATTTGGGGGGAAGGGAGTGCTTGGCGATTTTAGGAACAAAAAGAACTTAGAATGGGGAAGGAGACCTTGCAGAGAAAGGCCCTTTGAATAACAAGCCTGACACCTCTCCCAGGTTACTCAACTAATATCAGGGTTCTCTTATAAGAATAAGATCATTTGGATTGTGTTTTCCAAAAGATTGGAGCTTTAAAAATGGCAGGCAGCCTTTCTATGATATCTACTTATTCCATTACTATTTCACAAATAAAAATAACTCTATATCATTGATATGTTCAAAGACAGCAATCTCTTCATCATAATTATTAGTATCATCTCCACAGGTGCTTGGAAAACTTTATGAATAATCCTTTTAATTGCTACTTTTAAAGTAGATGATGGAATATAACATTTTCTATGGAAAACTTATCATCTGGAAATAATACAGAGCAATAAGCAATCCAAAGCCCGCAGACAGTGTGTGCCTAGAGGAAGTTTCCTAGACTCGGGGCGGCACCATCATGCTTGCACTCGCCTCATTAGTTCAGGACCACTTTGTGGATCAAACCAGCAGCAGAACTTTGAATTATTATGGGGTTTCGGAGCCAATGTGCTCTAAGCTGATGGAGACTAATTCTCCTTGTTGCCACTTACTGCTGATCATTATATAACATTTATACCAATAATTGAGTTAAATTAACCTGGGAGTGCTCCAGAAGCTGAAGTCCTATATAATGGCTAACTCTAAGGTTTATTTGGACTTCCTTTACATCAGCGACAGGCATTTTCATATACTTTTTTCTTCTGCTTTACTTTCAGAGGACTGCGTTAAAAAATAGTCATTCCTTTCCAACTGTTTTTAAATTGCTTAAATTTGGTCAAGAATAAACAGACAAATGTCAAAAGTCTGCTCTGACAGTTTTGTATGCCTTTAGTACAACAACACTTTAGGGGTCTATTCTGAATTTTTTTACTGTGCTCCATACACATGTCTTCCTCAAGGCCCAAGTTCGCACTAATGCTTTTTTGGAGTCACATTGATTTTATGCAGTCTCTTTGCACATAATGTTCAAGGCTAAATGCAGAAAGCAATTAAGTAATTTATATATTTTTGCAAATCACATTGCATTATAAAAATATCTCTCTATGTAAATATATACTTTTTTACTGTTATAAGACCGAATCACTAGTTTCTACCTTTATCTTCTCTGTGTCTTCCACAGAAGGGACTTTTCTCTAAACCTCATGATTCAGGCAAATCTATCACTCTAGAAACATAAAAAGATTCAACACTTTTTATGTCTAATGCTTTAAACCACATACTGAAGCCCTTTGGCACCTGCAACAACAAAAATGCTCTGATAAATCTAAGTTAATAACTAGAAAGAAATCCTTGGCTTATTTTTATCTAAATTTGAGTGTAAGAGCAGATAGTCACTCCCCTACAGGCTATAAAACGATGTTCTCCAATGTAAATCTCTTTATTTATATCAGAGAAAATCTTAAAGGCAAATAGTTGAAAAAATAATAAACATTTCAGATAACAGTAAGACGTAGTGATAAGAAACTTAATACTTACTGAGTACATACTACGTGGCAGCAGTATTTTATTTCTATTAACCCACCCACTTTTTATAGCAAACTCATGAGGTCTTAAAATCTTTATTTTCATATGAGGAGAACAATGTCGAAAATAGACCAGCCATAGCATAACTAAAGCATGTGCTCTGTCCATTCTACCACGTTTTTGAAGTCCAGCAGTCCAGAGAAGTAATCGTGGGTGACTTTCAAACACTCGCTCGTAAATCTCCATTTTTCTTTCTGTGTCTCACTGTAGTTTTTTCATTTCACTCTCTCCATCAAGTTCAAATCATCCTTACTCACATATCATAAGAAACAGAAATAAAGTACTCAGTTTTCTAAAAGTCCTATATGTTCCCCTCATAAAATTATCAAAAGGACAAACAAACATGTAATAGAGAAATGTTTATATTTCTTTAAATTTTACACATATGAAATAGAGTATTTATGTGCTCACACATGCTTATAACTTCTGCATTCCTAAATTGGCATCCTATAGCCTTCAAAAATGGCTTTCTTCAAATACCTTATACCGTATCTGTCCTTGTTATCTGCAAACGATCTGGATTAACAGAGAAAATGGAGTCCATAGACAGAAACTCTCTCACCTCCTATCACTCTATTCATTCCCTTGGACATATAAATGTGAATATCACTAAGCTGGGGAAGCTTTATAGAGTCCTGGACCACCTCCTTTATCTTACCACCAAGGTCCAGTATGGGAGAACTATTTCCAGCAGGGACTTTGGGAAAAGCAGATCAGAATTTAGGCTCAAAGTCTGCTACTCACCAACCATGTGACCATGTAAAAATTATTTATTATTTTTGAATTTCAGTATTTTTTGTTAATTTATAAAATGTGAGAAAAAAGGAAAAGCCCTCCCTCACAGGGTTGTTTTGGTAGTAAAATTCAAGAGAACACTAGAGCATTATTATTAAAATATTTGGTCTATAGGAAGAATTCAATAAATCTTTGTAACAATTATAATTTCTCTCAGTTGAGGATTATTTAGTTGCTATATACATCAGAAACAAAAGCTATTTAACCAGTTTAGACCAAAGAGAAGGTTCACTGGAGAACTATCTGGGCAAAAATTCCAAAAACAATTGCTGATTCTCAAAATTCTGTTCCCAGCATCCATCTTTTAAGATTGAATCTAATATTAAAACCAACTATTTCCTCAAACCATGATCATTGTGTTGGTTAAGAGAAAGGACAATGAGCTAAAACAATGGAAATTTGTTTTAAAGCTGTTATTCATATTTTCTGAAGCATGTGCTCTCTGGTGCCATTTAAGGAGAATTTGAGGTAGTTGAATAGTGTCTCCTATTATGTAGATGATAACTCTGTTTGTGTGTGTGTATCATAAATTGTGAGATTTTCTGGTTCGTGTAATAATTATATGGAAAAAAATTTTTCTGAAAAATTGCTTCAGAAAAATTTCAAATGAAAACTGAATAACTCAGATCCATCAAAATCCAACTCAGAAACCATTACAGAATGCTAGTCAACTGTCACCTAAGCTTAGACTCACTTTATAAGTCATATATATGGAATTTAAAACACTTTATAGTGTATCATTAGACTTGAAGGTACTTACTCTATATGGTCAAATAAATTACAAAATTAAGACAATTATTGTATAATTGGAGGGGAGGGGAGTTATCTTTGCACTGTCAAAAACAAATGAGTGTTTAATGAGTTCCTGCTATGAGCTGGGACTGTATGTTTTGAAAAGAAAGTAGAACAAGACATAGAACTCATGTTGCTCAGAAAGAAAATTAACATGCATGAAATAAACTCTGTGAAATAATACACTGCATGATTCTGAATAAATCTATCATATGAATTTATAAAAGTGGAAATCAGTGTGAGCTAGAAGACTCAGAGGAGACTGAAGAGCAGAGGGAGCAGGGTAGCAGAAGGTTGTAGCCCTTGAAAGAAAAGGATGAGGAGGCAGGCAGCCTGGTTTTCTATCCCTGTGGAGTGACTTAACAGCTGTGTTATTAGGCAATTTACTCCTTTGTGCCTCAATGTCCTCATTTGTAAAGTGGGGATATAGAACTACCTTATAAGGTCAATATAAAAATGAAACAATTTAATATATGATATGTGCTTAGAACAGTGCTGGCACACTGTCAAGTCCCAATGAGTATCAGTTATTTTGTTATTATGTAGGTGGGAATTAAAGTAAAAGTTAAAACTCAGTAAGGTTTAGGAAGAAAGAAAAAGAGGGTGGATGGGTGCTCTTGGGAAAAGTAGTAGCATAGGAAATGGCATGAAGACTGAGAGACAATAAGGAAAAAGGCTTGAAAGTACCTTTTATGTAGGGGTTAAGGAGACAGGAAATTAAGGTGAGATCAAATGGAATAAAACAGAGAATGACCTTGAAATCTGAGAAGAGCAACGAAGATTACACAGAAGAGCAATAGAAAATCGGTTATGTTCTTCAAGGAATTGCTCAAAAAACAATGTAGTGTTTAAAGAAAATTGTTCTCATAACAACATATGAGTTGAAAATAGGAAGTGACGAAGGAAAGGAGAATAAATAGAAGGCTATTTATTCTTATATAGAAGAGTCCTGTATATTTCAACAAAATTCTAAATTTTAGGCCTGAAATGAGAAAGTCAGAAATCCGCACAATAAAGAACCAGTCCCAAGTGAGAAGACTCTACTTATTGTGACAGTGGGGAAGGTGTAGTACCTGATTCTCGAACAAATGACAGAGAAAATGAAAGATTCACTTACAACATTTGGTGAAAACATATGTATTCTAACAACTGAGGTAAATTCTTCACTGCTTGTCATCTTTTCTCCCTCTTAGGCATTCTGAAATATTTCAGTAATACTCTACACTCCCCCAAAGCTTTATAAAAATAGGAACTAGTCAATATTGTTTTTCTTAAAGGCTTTCTAGTGTCTTATAATACATGGTACTAAATTCTGACAATATTCATCATAAAACAAAATAACAGAATAGCCCAGTTGATCTCAGCAAGGTTTACAACCGTCTGCAGTATTTTTAATTCATGTGTCACTTGTCTTTATCCTACATCCACTTCTCTTTCCTTCCCACAATGATTCTAATAAAACAATATATTATTTGGTCCTCTAGATCCTCTCCTCAAACTCAGGCCATTTGCTCCAGTATCAGTGCATATTTTGTAAATGAGTCTCAATTCAGCATTTTAAAATTCAAAAAGTGACTCTCCCCTAGGTATAATTGATATCAATATCAAAGTATTTAAATTTCTCAATCTTTTCAAAAAATTGAAGAAATTATTATAATCTATCAAAACTCCCAAACAGTAAATACTGGTTATAAAATGTATAATTAAATATTAACAATCAAATTAATCTACTTTTTCAGTCATTTTTAGGACGAACTCTTCCCTTCATCAAAAATAAGCCACTGTCACAGGAATAATTTTTTAAATCCCAAAATAAATGTCATCAGATGCACTGAATTGTATATGTCCCTCCTTGTATAAAGTTGGGCTAGTCTAGAAGCTCTTAGAATATCTGTGTGTGAGGCAGCATGGTATTGGTGATTTTCCAGAGTCATTGTAAAGGGTAACTGTAGCCAACAGCATCTTAAACAGAAGAACAGTGCCAGTTAAATTCATTTTCAAGGCTCTTACAAATCTATTTCTAGAGCTCCCTTAGGCTTCTTCATAACACACACACACACACACACACACACACACACGCACGCACACACACATCCCTTCATGTTATCTTTCATCTATCTAAAGTTCCATACTGTGGTAAAGGCCCTGGCCTGTCTTATCCCATAGTGTTCCAATAGTGTTTCATTTCCTCTCTCAGCAGAATTCACATTTCTACTTGATTTCAATTTGGAAAGAAAGCATACGTTTAATATTTTCAAAAATTCACACTAAAATATGAGTCATCAGATGATGGGTTTAACCCTCTCAAGTATGTTTGAATTCTAATGCAGATATCTATTAACCTGAATGACTTTCCACTTGGTAGAATGTGTGGGGAAGATATTTTATTGAATTGTGTTTTTATTTCCTCCATGACAGCACCCATACGAGATAAAAAGGATGGAGTCAGCTGGTGTTCCAATTATGAAAATAATTCAAAATATAGGTTATTTAGCTAACTCAGTAGTTTTGTTTAGAATGAAAACTGATTTATTACTCATCCATGGTTGCTTTGGAGTTTCTATCCTTAGCTTCACCACAGTTTAAAACCAAATAATTAAAATCTTTTTTTTTTAACAAAAGAAAGCATAACCACATACTGATACCTCTGTTTATATAATTCATATATTCATTAACTAGTCTTATCTATATTAAAACTTTATAAATAGAAATTTGGTTTAAATGTTTAAAAATGTTGAAAACAAATATTGAATACAGAATACACACACACACACACACACACACACACACACACACACACACACACACACAAGCTTTCATGAATTCACCAAAAAGTTTCATAGAATGTTGGTCTTACTTTTTTCTCATATCAATCGTATACTCGCTTTAATGGTGTTTGACCAGATGGAAAGACACCTTCTTCATCAATTATTTCCCACTATGCTTTAGGAGTGAATATGTACTTCTGAGTAATATTTTATCATATGACACCTGAGCTACTGCTTCATGGGCATGAGAGTTGCAAAATGAAATTGAACCGCTCTAGCACCAAAGCCATAAGCAAGATGACAGATATTGATTGTGCCCTAAGATGTAATGTAGGCACCTAATGGGGCGTAGTAATGTACAATGAATCATTAGAATATTATTTTAAATTTTTCATTCACCTGGGGGATTGCTAACGGGGTATTTCACCTTCAAGTCACTCCCCCGCCTCCCCAGACCAGGATGGCACTTTAAAAAGGTCATTTAGAATATGGTGGATTTTTAGAAGCTTTGGGAATGTTGGTGATTATTTTCTAGGTCACAGTGAGCTGATTTCCATATTAGTGAGGATTAGAAATCCTTCAAAATTTTAAAAAGTGCATCTTTGTTAGTCAAAACACAAAGCTGGAAAATTTACCTGTAAGAACTGAACTGTAATAATCATAACAGCATGATAAGCAACAAGAATTTTTGAACAATCATTATTACTTCTGGGACAAATGTTTCACATGCATTATTTTCCTAATGTCTACGAGAATCCTCTGAAGTAAATGCTATTATTTTAAGAACATGACAACTGAGGTAAATTTAAGAACTAGCCCGAGTTGGTCACACAGTTACAAATGGTAAAACCAAAGTGAAAATACAGATTTTACTATACATACAGACCACCCACTGTTTTTTTAAGGGTAATATTGGTTAATAAAATTAAATAGGTTTCAAGCATATAATACCATAATATTTCATCTGTAAATTGCATTGTGTGTTCACTACCCAAAGCCAAATCCTCTTCTACGATCCCCTTTACCTTTATGTACCTCCCCACCTTTCCCTCTGGTCACAACTAAACTGCTGTCTGTATCTGTGAGTTTTTGTTTTTTTTGTTTGTCTTGTTCATTCATTGCTTTCAGTTTTATATTCCACAAATGAGTGAAATGATTTGGTTCTCAGCTTTTTCTGACTGGAAGCAGTTTTCTTTAATCTATTGTGTTTTTCAGACCACCCACTCTTAAAAGAAAAGCTACCAAAAAAAAAAAAGTATAAACCTAAAGTCATTTGTCAAAAAGTTAAATTACTGCTTATCCTGTAACTACAGTTCAAACCTTAAGGTAGGTTGCCTAAACCAGCCTCCTGATCATAACTATGAAATGCAAATAAGTCTTTCCAGTGCCATTTCTGTGGCCCTCAACTCTGAGGTATCATTATTGTCCTTTTTTACCCTTTGCCAATGACAGGCTACCATGGGGAACCAGGTGGATTCCTGCTGTGGTATTCCTCCTGACTTAATTACCTATCCTGAGCTCCTTTCTCTCAGATACTCAAAAGAGAAAAAGTGTTTCAGGTTCTATATTTTTGTTTCTAGTGCATCAAATCTATTTTTTTTTCTCTTTTCCCATCATCCGTTATTTGCTCTGTTTTTCCTTGATCTTGGAGGCCAATCAATATCTTACTTTGCCTTTGAGATAGTTGCTATTTGAATAAAGTAGTGTGGTAAAATGGACAGGTCATATATTTTGGCTAACTAGGTACAAATCTGCTTTCTATGATTATTTAGCAGAGAATTGGTGCTAATCTGATCTGGTTTGATGCTTCCAAATTAGCATCTTATCAGCACTTTCAAAGACTTAACCTAAATAATAAAATGGTGGGGATTGTGAAAATTGGCAAAGAAATAAATATTTTATTGGCATGGAATCTTTGTTGTCATAATATTTTATCATATGGGCTAATGTATATTATATTCACATAAAATGTGAGCCTGATTCAGCAATATTCCTGGTATTTGTTCAATATGGTAATTAAAATTCTTTAGTTTAGTCAATGGAGTCAACAACTATTGATTAAGTTCCTACTATATGCCAGGCTTCTATTAGCTTCTAAAAATTTAGCATTGACCAAGGCATAGTCTCTGTTTTCAGGATCACTCTGTATTATTGAGAAACAGAATAATTTATGCCAATGATAAAATCTAAAACAAAAGACCTCTGAAACATAGATGAGGGTGCTCTAATATTCTCAAAAGTTTGGCAGAAAGGAGAGAGGCCAGAAATCTCTTCCCAGAGAAGGTAATAAGAGATGAGCCATAAATTCTGAGTGGAAATAAATTGGCCATTCAGAGAATATAGGATTGTATGAACACCAACAGAAGTTTGAACTGGCAATGAAAAGTTCCACAGGAACAGAGCATTGTTACACATAGGCTTTATTCAAAACAGTTTTTTTGAATAATCAACACAGAAATTCATATGGATGATAAATGTTCATTCCATAAAAGCAAGAGCTGCTATATCCCAAAACTCTCTTTATCTTGTTTTACTTACTTATAACTTCTTCCTAATTACCTAAATTGATAAATATTTTGGATTACTTTTAAGCACGAAGAAAAATGTGTGTCTCATTGTCTTAGCATGGGACTCCTATAGAACCTGGCAACCTCCTATCCTTCCCCCCAAAAAAAATCTTTGCAAAAGCTTATTGATCTATTATTTCATTGGGGAGTGAAATCACAAAGCAGCAAGAGGGAGGAGAAAAGCGTGTAAGAGGAAGCAAATATAATAGGATATGTTATTGAGCTGACCAAGATTTGCGAAAAGCTGTTTGTTCAAAGAGGCCACATGAAGTTGTTGAAAATCTGATGAGTCTACCCAGGAAGAGTAAGAAAGGACAATGTATCTACATGTTCTAATATTCCTTAATATAGATTGCTTAGCACTCCCTCCAAAGGGTGCTACTCTCCCGCACTTCTGGGTTACACATACATGGGGACTGGACACATGCCCTGGTGTCTCATGTCTCAACAGTAACAGAGGATTCCTAAGGTGAGAGGCATGAGAATGAAGAGAGCCACTGTTGGATTGTACCCCTTTGTGACAACAGAAACCTGACTTCAAGGCCGTGGGAGGAGCCCAAGCACTTCCTGGAACTCTGTCCTCCCATTCAGAAAGCAGGGTCAGAGTGAAACCCTGAAGAACCACGGAGGGTGGGCATTTCCTTAGAGCCCAGGGCACTCAGTATTAGTGCTTTCCTTTCCCATGTTTCATGGTTCCCACTTGTTGGTTGCCTGCATTTCTGAATCCTTGGTATTGCCCTCCCCTACATTTCAGTGGATGAGAAAAACTCAGCATGGCCTTTGTTGTTAGACCTTAGCTAGAATCTTACCCTCTATTCATGGTCTAAAATTACAAAAATCTTTTGTGTGTGATTTTTTTTTTTTATTTTCAACATAGATATAATCCCATTTAACTAACAAGAATATTGGGATTATTAAATGAGATACCTCTTAAGGACTTTATCTAACCCATAATTGGGGCAAAGAAGATATCACCCTAGTTTATGGTTCACCATTCACCCTGCTCATGGACACTTTTATACATATGTCTGTGCATGATGAGAGAGTCTCCAAAGTACTTAAATTAGGAATTCTTTAGAACAGTAAAACATGGTTAAAAAGGTTTTGTACTGTCATTAACCTAATGTCTCTCAGGTCAACATGCACCCTTCCATACTCTGCTTCTTCCCAGAGAAGGTAATAAGAGATGCCGAGGCTGTGATTCAGTAAGTATATCTCCCCTGTCCTAGAAGTTTTCACATCAGACTATGCCAAGGGGTACTGAGAGGCAAGAGGGCTAAAGGATAAATAAGGGACTTGCTTCTTTCAGTTTTGCTGGCTGTTCCTGCAAGCGTCATTTCAACAATGGTCCTTGCCCATGCAGCGGCAGTGGGTTCCAGTTTTACTTTTCCTTTGGGATTTCTCAAATTGGCCTCTTTGTTCACGCTACCAAAGGGCAGATAACATTGTGAAAAGAAATAAAGGTGAATAAGACTGTGTGCACCTGGGCACGCTTGCGCACACACACGAAGTTGGCACTTGCTTCTTAGCTAATAGAGAAACCATCAAAAGAATGGCTTTATCTACTTCATCCAACAACCTTTAATATAATGAACACCCAAGATGCTTACATGTTATTTATCCTCAAGCTGCCAATTTACTAAATGTTTTTGAGATATCAGTTTATGGTCCCATTTTTTAATGGCCTATCACTGTTGACATTCAATACCAATACCTGAGGCCAAGTGGATTATTTTGGTATATTTTACAGAGAATAAAACCTTTCTTCCAGCTTCTTGTAAAAGAACATTCTCTATCTTAGTTATCAAATTGTGATATGCCCAAATTTGTTATTTTATAATAGCTTGAGTTTTCTGAGGAATTGGTTTTTCATTGATGATATATCCTAAGATAATGAGCAGTGGATGAGGAGAGGAACAAGATAACAAACAAAGATTACATGTTTTAAAATGCTCGCAAAAGGCTTCTGACAGCTAAAGCTTTATTTACAGAGTTCAATATTTACTTTTTTATGATATAAAAGAAAACATTAATCAACTGGGGTGGCAAATGAAAAGGTAGATGAGTTGAAAGCAGTTGAATTCTTATGGGTACTCTTCGAAGAGCTCTAAATTAATGGACCTGGAGCAAAGGATAATTTAGTGCTTGTACAAACACCAGCACCACACAGGCTCAGGTGACACACTATTGTTAGGAACATTTTTTATAGCAATAAAAATTTATAACAAAGATATGATTTCACTTATATGTGGAATCTAGTGAACAAAATTAATGAATAAACAAAATGGAAACAGAATTATAGATACAGAGAATAAACTGGTGATTGCCAGATGGGAGAGGGATTGGGGGGCTAAGTGGAAAAAATGAAGGTATTAAGAAGTATAAATTGGTAGTTATAAAATAGTTCCAAGGATGTGAAATACAGAATAGAAAATGTAGTCAATAATATAATAACTATGTGTTGCCAGGTGGGTCCTAGACTCATCGGGGGGATACCTTTGTAAATTATATAAATGTCTAACCACTATGCTGTAAACTTGAAACTAATATAAAATAATATTGAATGACAACTCTAATTGAAAAATAATGATGAAATAATTTATAAAAATGAAAAATAAATAAGACGTGCATAATAACTTATGAAGAATTCCATAATCATATTTTAAACATTTCTATAATTTCTACACAAAACTGAAAGTTTGTTTAATGAGATTATCTTTTCCCTTACTCTTGCAGAGAATCCTGGCCAAATGTCACCAATAAGCTTACATCCAACCAAAAGTCATGTTTGTTATGCCATTCCCTTTTAAGAATCTTCAGCATATTTCCATTCATTATCTTTACAGAATTAAGCATAACGTGTTCAGTAGCTATGTTGGAATTCCCAAATCTTGCTAGTAGGAATCTCTATACAATATTAGACATTAATGTCCTCCATTATTCAGTTCTTATTTGTTTCCACTCTAGAAAATGGCATGACTATCTTCCATCCACAGGGACGAAACTCATACTTGCTTCTTTCATTCTACATGCTATTTTCCTTGGCTGGAATCTTTTTTCCAAATCTTTCTGTTTTCAATATCTAGCTCACATTCGTTCCATTTCTTCAATGAGGCTTAGTAGCAATTTTGTACTCATTATGTTTAGGGCTCTATAATAAAAAGTTTTATATATATTAACTTCCTTGATTCTCACAAAAACACTATGAGGAATATAATATTATTATTCCTATTTTATAGATGAGGAAATTGAAGCAAAAGAAGTTGAGAAATTTGTCTAGGGTTACACTGCACAGAGCCAGGATTTGAACTCAGGGGGTCTATCTCTAAAATATAGCTCTTTATCACTATTTCTTACTGACAGATATTTTTGTCCTATTTCTCTCTGTATTTATCTGCTACTGTTCTAAATTTTTGCAGTATACTTTCATTAAAATAGATATTAAAGTGCATAATAACATGAAATGTCATATTATTTTCTAGACCCTATAGTAATATAAATGAAGGTATTTATTTATATAATATCTATAGAAGAGGAAACTGAGGCCCAGAAAAAATCATATGACTTCCTAAAAATTCACCAGAAATTCACCAGAAGTCAGATCTCCTAATTCAGAGCTCTATCTACTGCACAGTTACCACCATCTTTCATGGTAAAAGTAAACAGAAGAATGTTACTTTTCTTTTCACTTGTAGAACAATCTTCAATTTGTCCTCTATATCAGTGGCCCCCAACCTTTTTGGAATCAGGGACCGGTGCTCCAACGAGAATTTAATGCCTGATGATCTGAGGTGGAGCTGAGGCTGTGATGCTAGCACTGGGGAGCAGCTGCAAATACAGATGAAGCTTCACTCAATGGCCTGCTGCTAACCTCCTGCTGTGCAGCCCAGTTCCTAAAAGGTCTCTGACTGGACTAGTCCATGGACTAGGGATTGGGGTCCCCTGCTCTTTATTTCTCAGCAATTATAATGAAGTGATATTCTATTCTTATTTCAAACTAAAATTAAAGAAAACCCAACTATTGTTTTTTTCACTACACAGTCATTTGCTGTTTAACAACAGAGATACATTCTGAGAAATATGTCAGTAGGTGATTCCATAACTGTGAGAACAGCAGACAGTACACTTACACAAAACTAGGTAGTATAGCCTACTGCACAGCTAGGCTGTATGGTATAGCCCATTGTTCCTAGGCTATAAGCTTGTGTAGCACACACTGTACACAAAATTAAATCAAACGCTAGAGAAAATACAGTAAACACAAGATATATGAGGCTGCTTTCAGTGGAAAATGGCATACTGTTTTACAGTGATTTTTTATGAGTAGAAAGAGTACACTTCACTCTAAGATGACGATTAGAAGTGTACTGTAGTAAATATATAAACTAGTAATGCCCTTGTTTATTATCATTATCAAGTGTTATATACTGTATATAATTGCATGTGTTATACTTTTATACTACTGGCAGCACAGTAAGTTTGTCCATATCCGCATCACCACACACACATGAACAATGCATTACACTGCAATGTTATGATGGTTATAATATCACTAGGCGATAGGAATTTTTCAGCTCCATTATAACCTTATGGGACCACTGTGGTATATGCAGTTTGTCAGTGACCAAAATGTAATTATGCAGTTCATGACTATAATTTATTTCCCATATTCATTTTTTTTACATTAATGAGTGAATCCCCTAATCTTTTTAAGTCAGAATTACAAAAATTGTCTTCTGCTAGTTTATTTCATTCCATTTCCCATTTTGATAAATCCCATCTTGTCTGAGAAATTTCTAAACTTGTCAGTTCAGCAATTTGGGCAAATTCCCTTATCTTTATGGGCCTTAATTTCCTCTTACTAGTTCCTACCAGCATTAAAATAAGACCCTCTCTTTTACCCCTGCCAATGCTGTAACCCCTTCTGGGCAAACCATTATTTCTAATTCTGAGTCTTTCATCTTTGAACTATTAAAATCCCTTGGATTTCTTTATACTCCATCATACCTCTATTTCTGCTGTTTGTTGCCCTTTCTTCTCTCTGCCTTCTTTCCCTTTTCTGGGTTATATAGCAAAAGTGACTCTCCATTTACCTCAGTGATTTCAAGCAGGCTGATACCACATGGTTCTCCACTCTCTATTTAGGACCATTCTAGTCAATGTGTGCTACTCTGCTCTCACCAGCTCTTTATAACTTCCTCTTAGCTATTGCTACTATATCTCATGACTGATTATAAAGCTTTCTCCAGGTGTGATGTTTTGCCTGTAATAATACAGTGTACAATAACAAAAGCCTCTCTCATTTCCAACTCCCCATTAATGCCTCTCTCATTATTCACAGGCCAGGAAAGATTCTGTCCCTCCCATGCACTGAACATCTCACATGGCACTCTTACCTCAAAGCAGTTACAAGAATTCTACATTCAGAATAATAGTGTCACCATCATTATATTATCCAACATTATTGAGCACCTGCAATAGACCAGTCACTGTGCCAATTTTTAGACATAAATCATCTCATTCAATCCTCACAACTTTATGTAATTTCTCCTACCATCATCCCCATTTTACTGCTGAGATACAGGCCTAGAAATTAAATGACCTGCTAGATAATAAATGACTTGGAAAGCAGAAATGGTCTACTATTTCTTATAGTATCAGTGTGCTTATCATTACTATCCACTGTAACCTAAGCTCTGGAGAACCAGGATCACGTATGTGTTACTTATGTCCATATTTCCAGGGCTTGGCATGGCACTTGAGCACATAATAGATGCTTAATAATCATTCGTCAAATGAAGATAGTATATTTCCAAAGAGAGGAAGCTATTTCTTCATCTCAAGTTGTAGCTTTAGTAGCTGTATTTTAATTCAGAGCCACACTTAAGTGTATTTAATGCTGTAGTTGTGATGAGTATGCTCGTAGCACTCTACAATTAGATATTATTAGTATAATTAATTGCTTTTGGACAGCAACATATTTTAGCTTATATTTAAGAAAGTTTTTATTAAGCTTAACATAAAGAAAGGGATATATTGGAAAGCAAAGTATTTGCTTCTAGAATAAGAACACATACATATAAACCTTATTTACTTTCTCCTTTAAGATCAAGACATTTTTAATGCTAAATGGTGCTTGCTTCATGGTTATTATTTTTTAGTGGCATATGTGTGTATACCTACTATGTTAGTTACTATTATTCAATTTTTAAAAAATTAAAGTATTTTGATTAGTTGACCATTGATAACCTTAATGGTTCATTTAACAGCACAAACTTGGGGTTTTAACATTTCATAAAAGTGTTTTAAAATGGCAAATTAACTTTGGGAATAAAATCATAGAATATGTCACTTTGTCAGAATAAAGAAATTCTGAGGTGATAGTTTCTGTTAAAGAAAAGAGCCACTAAACAAACATTACATATATTATATAATATATATAATATAATATAATATAATATAATATAATATAATATAATATATATATAATATTTTGAATAAAGGTGCTCAATCCAATCCAGTAATCCAGTTATAACAAATGCATTCAACTGATGTCTCTTAACCATGACAAAAGTGAAATATATATAACCTTATGCAAAGTATCTAAAGAATTTGTAAAGAGATGTTAATCCTAATTCTTGATTAAAGACACATTTATCCTTCATTTTATTTTATTTTCACAAATGCTAGATGCACTGAGGAAAAAAACATTTAAGTTAAAGGTACAAACATGCTCATTGGTTCTTAGGAAAATCCTTTTTGTCTCATGAACACTGTCTGAGAAAAATTCACTAAATCTGCCTGCAAAATGATATAATTAAATTCTGGAAGTAAATATCTGAAAATTAATTCTTCCAGAACTTACATGACATGCATTTATCTTAGATCATGTTTTTTGTTTTTTTTTCTTCAGTGAGTAAAATAGTCTCAACAAAATAGGTAAATCTTCCCTAAGGAAATGTCATATTTGGCAGGGAAGGGCCCAGGTAAGTCGCCAACAGAAATAACCACTTCTGCTACTATGCAAGGAAAATGGTGTTTTTTTTTTATGTTGTAGAAAATATTTGAATAACAAACCGAGAATTAAATTGGACTTTTTAACTCATAAGTAAAGAATATCTATTCTCCTTTTATGGAGGTTTTTTAAAAAATAGAATAATTCCCAAATAGTCAAGACAATTTTGAGAAAAAATCAAAATTATACCTGATATCAAACTATACTACATGACTACAGTAATCAAAACAACACAATAATGGCGTAAAAACAGACACATAGATCAAAAGAGCATGGTCATTTAATTTATGATAAAGAAGTCAAGACTATACAGTCTATTCAATAAATGGTGTTGAGAAAACTGGACAGATACATGCAGAAAAATAAAATTAGACCACATTCTTATATCAACTAAAAGAATAGAAACAAAATAGATTAAAGACTAAATGTAAGACCTGCCTGAAACCATAATACTCCTAGAAGAACTCCTACTTTACATAGACAATAAACTCTCTGACACTGCTCTTAATAATATTTTTTTTCTGATATATCTTCTCAGGTAAGGGAAACAAAAAATAAAAAATAAAAAATTAAAAAAATGAGACTATATTAAACTACAAAGTTCTTGCACAGCAAAAAAAATCATCAACAAAATGAAAAGACAGCCTACTGAATGGGAGAAGGTATTTGCCTTTGATGTATCTGATAAGAGATTAATATCCAAAATTCATAAAGAACTCATACAATTCAACACCAAGAAAAAAAAAACTCTAATTAAAAAATAGGCAGAGGACCTGAATAGACATTTATCTGAAGAGGATATACAGATGGCCAATAGGCATATGAAAAGATTCTCTTCACTAATCATCAGAGAAATGCAAATTAAAACCAAAATGAGATATCATCTCATACTTGTCAAAATTGTTATCATCGATAAATCAGAAAACAAGCGTTGGTGAATATATGGAGAAAAGGGAACCCTTGTGAATTGTTGGTGGAATCAAAAATTGGTACAGCCACTAGGAAAAACAGCTTAAAGTTTCTTCAAAAAATTAAAAATAGAAATATGTTATGACCAGCAATTCAATTCAGAGTATTTATCCAAAGATAACCAAAATAGTAATTGGAAAGGACATATGCATCCCTATATTCACCCCAGCACTATTGACAATAGCCAAGATATGGACGCAACCTAAGTGTCAATCAAAGACAATTGGATGAAGAAGTGGTGGTGCATATGTACAATGGAATATTACTCAGCCATAAAAAAAATGAAATCTTACCATTTGCAACAATATAGATATATGTAGAGGTATTATTCTAAGAGAAATAAGTTAAAGAGAAAAAGACAAATACCATATTATTTCACTTATATGTGCAATCTAAAGAATAGGATAAATGAACAAACAAAATGAAAACAGACCCATATATACAGAGAACAAACTCATGATTGATATATAGGAGGGGGCTTGGGGATTAAGAAGTACAAATTAGAAAAAAATAGTTAAGTAAATTTGAAGTACAACATGGGGAATATATTCAATAGTATTGTAATAACTACGTGTAGTACCAGGTGGTTACTAGACTAATTGGGGGAATCACTTTGTAAATTATATAAATGTCTAACCACTATGCTGTAAACTTGAAACTAACATAAAATATATTGTGTCAATGCTAATTGAAAAATCAAAATTTAAAAAAAAATAAACAAAAAAAATTTAAAAAGAAAAAAGAACAAAAACACCAGTAATGCAGGGAAAGACTAATAAGGTAGTGTTGGCGATGCCCACAATGGCAGATCCACAGTGCTAGTCTAAGGGCCGGTTTTCAACCAACAATACTATGAAGTTGAAACAACTGGGAGCAACAAGTGAGATGATATTATTATTATTTTAAATCTCAATTCTCTACTCCTTTATTAAATTTTTTTTATCCCAAATCTCAGTAGCCCCACCTCCAAATGTGTCTCTACCCTCATTGTCTAGCACAGCTAAGCTGGCCCCTGCTTCAGGGGACATGCAACCAACTCCCACCCTGGTTTACCACATCCAGACAGGGAGTTCTGAGCAACTCTGAAACACTGGAGCATGCATGTAGGGGATAAAGATGAGGGCTGTGGGGGTCTTAGACTAGGGGTGAGGTGGGACAAAACAAATTAATGTCATAGGAATGGGGGAAAAGGTATAGATCTGGGTCATTATTAGCATGATTTGGGTAAGCCAAAAAAAAAAAAAAAGAATAACAATGGACACAGATTTTACAGAAGTACATTCATTGCCGATTTAATTACAATTGTAAAAACTTAGACTAAATGTTCACCATTCAAAGAATAGTGACCTACATTATATAATGTCTATACTTTAGAATTATATGAAGCCATTAGTAATGATATTTTCAAACAATATGTCATAAAAGAAAAATGTACTTTTTATTCCTTCATTATATTTTCTATTTTCAAAATTTTACACAATTTAAACTTCAAAATTTTAATAATTTTCTGGGTTTTGGGATAATAAAATATAATGTTAAATGGAAAGAATTGTATATTCAGGAGCCCATCAGGTATAGTGGGTTCTTTGGTAAGGTAAATTTCTTGAAATGCCTTAAAGCATCCTTCATATAAATCAGATGTACAAAATAAGACAAAGTCTAAGCCATGCCACCCTAAACTAGCCCAATCCTGTCTGATCTCAGAAGCTAAGCAGGGTCAGACCTGGTTAGTACTTGGATGGAAGACCACCTAGGAAGACCAGGTGCTGTAGGTATAAAGAATAAAAAAATAAGGGATTGTAAAGTGACGAGGTTCTTGCAATCTGTGAGGTCAACCAGGGGTTGCCTCGCCTAAAAAATAAAAAATAAAACAAATAAATAAAATAAAATAAAATAAAATAAAATAAAATAAAATAAAAAGAAAAAAATACTGAAGTATGAACTTGCCAAAGCATAGTAGGCTCCTGAAATACCTTAATGATAATTATGGGTTTGATTTGATGTTTTTAAATACCAGGATTCTACTATATTTTCAAACACTAATAACTTGGCACCATATATAATATCAAAATTTAAAATTTATAACTAGATACATCTACTAAAGCCTCATCTATTAAATTTGGTTCAATTAATTTTTATTAAACACTTTCTCATAGAATTTGTTTGAGTTAAAATTACCAGCTCATATTTGCATCATGGATTATTTGAGACTCAAGACTTCTAAGTACTTTCACCAAGATTACATAGTTTGAAAAGCAAGCCAATGAGTCAAACCTAGATCTTAAAGTTCCAAATCCAAGACTTTTTCTAAAATTCAGTAGAATTGGTTCTCCTCATTTTCCCTCTCCTCTTTCCTTTTGCTTCTGCTTTTATCCAAATTCTATCAGTTCTTCAAGTTTTGAGCACTGTGGTAATGGGTTAGGTTCACACATAAGGGTTAGCTGTTCTTTCTCTCGCCTGTGAGTTGATGCTAGTATTGATGGGATATATGAGAAGGTTTTAGTTGTCTCTTTAAGTATACTTGGAATTTGTTTTTTATTATTAAGAATCACAAAGGTAGGTTGCCAGAACTCCAGCTGTAGTTAATGTAACCTTTTCTGCTCACCAGAATGTGATCAAGAAGCTTCTATCATTTGCCTCGTGAGCCATGGCTGTTAGATACAGCAGAACCTGGCCCACAGGCTGTGTGTCTCTTGGAAGCTCCCCAGGAAGACTGTCTCTATGTTTAGTATTGCTTGCACTCCCTGGAGAAAAGAATGGGCTAGATATCTAAAAAATAAAGGTGCAATAAGAAAGGATACAGCAGGAACACTATAAATACATCCGGAATCTTGGCACAGATGACATTTCACAAAGCTTTCTGAGGGGATTTACACTCTGCTTGAACATTTAAAGCAACTTCTGATCACACTTTATTTTGAAAACGGATTCAAATAGGCTTGGAATATTCACATGTAATCCAAAGGGTGTCTGGAGGAACAAATGCTTAAAATGTTCTCTCTGGCAGAGGTCTTCAAAGACTGAGTTAAATTTTTAGACGATGTAAAATTAGTTAGCATGATTGATAAGTGTTTATTATATTTCTATAATATTTCACTTTCTTCTAAATCAGCCTTGACACAGAACATGAGGCTATAGTTTCAAATGTGAAGGTATGTAGGTGCTGAACTTCAGGAAGGACCTGCTTATTGAAAGGATGTTGCAGAGGCTGGTTTTGTCCTGGGGATGCCAGTAGGCTGGTGTTTTCTAAACTGTATTCTGCAGAGCAATCTCATGTGAATATAAATATATAACACGTGAGATCCTTAGATCAAATGTGGTGTTTACAGCTATACAAATTCAGAAAGCACTATATACTACACCCCCTCCCTTAGAGATTTAGAATGCATATCGAAGTATTTTAAGGGCAATAAAAATATTATAATTAAGAAATGCTTAATTCAGTCCCAACTCAAGATTTATCATTTAACCATAAGCTTATTTTTCAAATACTACGATTACTCTCACTATTGGTAGAGTTAATAAAAATAGGTAACATTAATTGAGCACTTACTTTATGTTAGACATTGTGTGGTAGTGAAATATGTATATTAATTCACTTCTCATGTCTGCCTAAAATGTAGTAGACATTACCATTATCACCATTTCACAGATCAGGAAATTGAGGCACAGAGTAACTTATCCAAGATCACAAAAGAAGAAAACAGTGGAATCTGGTTTAAAATCCAAGTGGTCCCACACCCTGCCCAGTCACTTCACAACTAAGCCAAAATCACCCAGCCAGTGTCAACAAATGAGATGCAGGACAGTTGTGACACACTGATGGCTCAGTTGATAAATTGATGGTAAAATTCGTTAAATGATAAAATTTAAAGCCATTCTTTAAGCCGTTCCAAAATTTAAAGTTGAAATTATGTTTGAACTGTTTATATGTAACTTTCTTAATTTAGCAATTAGTACTTTCAGCAAATGGAGACTACAGGAATAACATGTAGCATCTTACTGTCGAAACACTCCATTTGGTCTGTGATTAATCAAGAGTAAAGCTCTTCTATTGTTAGTGCATGCAAATCATTTGCAGTTCTTTCACTTTAATGTTCTGATTTCCATGAGTTTTCTACTAGTATAGAAGTTACAGATGATTGCTATTATTATTTATATTTTTTCTTATTAGATATTGACATTTTCTAGATTGCTATCTTTTGATTTATTTATATTTTATTAATAGTTGATATTTAAAATTAGTCAAAATCTGAGGACACTTTATAATAATTATTACTGGTTTACATAAATTTTTATTTCTGATAAAAAATAATTGAAACTATATTGTTTAAATTAATTTATTAAAGAAACTATAGCCTTTTATCATTTAAAAATCACTTTTTATAGAGCTTTAACATTTTTCATTATTAAATTAAATGGAACTTAATAGTCCAATAACCAGAAAATCAATTTTCTGAACTATAAAGATCACAATTTCTCTTGAGAACTTTATACTTAAATGGATTTAATTTTTACTTGATATTTATTTCCTATCACAATTGGAATGTTTTTGATTAAAGCGAAAGTCATCAGATTTTTAAGACAAAGAATTCACCATAAAAGAAGTTGACATGAATAATTAGGCAACATGGGGATTCTTTAAATCTTGATTTATATGCCTGATACTTCTGCAATATTTATGACTCATTTGCATAAAAAGTTATTAAACAATTTGCCACAAACAAGCTGCACTGGTACCTCATCACAAAATAGGAAAATATTTAAACTTTAAGTATATACAAGGGCAAAATGTGAAACAAAGTTTTTCTGTAAGGTTTTTATAACAGTAGTAGGTGGAGCTCAAGAAACTATAAGAGCACACCATTATCATTAAATCCAAACTACTTTTAAATTTTGGTTGCAATAAAAAGTCTTACTTCAAAAAATTAAAAATAGAATTACCGTATTATCCAGCAACCCCACTTATGGGTATACATGGAAACAAAATCAGAACCTCAAAGAGACATCTGTGCTCTCACATTCATTGCAGCATTATTCACAATAGTCAAAATATGAAAATAGCCTAAGTATCTGTATCTGTGGATGGATGAATGGATAAAGAAAATGTGGTATAAATACATATACATAAACACAAAATGGAATATTATTCAGCCATACAAAAAGAAATCTGTGACAACATGAGTGGTACCTGAGGGCCTTACGCTAAGTGAAATAAGCCAGGCAGAGAAAAACAAATACAATATGATCTCACTTATATAGAGAATTTTAAAAAGTTAAACTCATACAACCAGAGACTAAAATAGTGGTTGCCAGGGGAGTAGGGAGTACAGAGGGATGGTAAGATGTTGATCAAAGGGTACAAACTTTCAGTTATAGGACAGATAGATACTAGAGATCTAATGTACAGCATGATAATTATCATTAACAATACTATATTGTACACTCAAATTTTTCTAGACGAGTAGATCCTAAGTGTTCTTAACATGCACACACATGTAGCCATTTGAGGTGGTAGATGTGTTAATTAACTTGACTGTGGTAATCCTATCACAATAATACATACAATGTTTATTTGTCAATCATACCTAAATAAAGCTGGAAAAAAAAGTGACTTCTCTCACATTTTTGAGTACTGGGATGAATTTAGCTAAAATTGCAAAAGAAAAAGAAAAAAACATAAAATTATGTTATTTACTGACTGAACTTATGCATTCAAAACAACTCCATTTGGAAAAAGTGTGATTAAAATGGTTCATCAGTAATGTTTGATGAGCATTTTATTAAAATCTTGAAGAAGATTTATTAACATTAGTAAAACAATATGTGTGTGTGCTTGAAGACAAGCGTCATTACTATTTTTGAAATAATTGATATGAAAAAATTGATAAGAAATCCATATACATGCATCATCACAAGTACTTTCAATATTATATTTTTACTTGAAAGGAATGGGTAAATCATAATTATTAGAGCTAAAGACTTAGAACTTCCTTGATGTATAATTTAAAAAAATTAAATTTTGGTGGATGACAAGAAATTATGGTGGACGTAATCAAGTGAAGAAAAAATAATACATACACTGCTGATATTTTATGTCATCTACTTGTGGTAATAAAGAATTAGAAGAGATCATTATTAAATTGTCTTCCTCAAAAATTACTTGTAGTTATTTCAAACTTAAATGCAGGAACCTTATTAAAAATATTTATATATTTGGATGTTTTATTAAATTTTATTTTTTGAAGTAAATTTAACACTTAATATTCTACATTAAACTTCGTATTTTATTTTTCTTATAATTTTAAAATAAGAAAATGCAATTTTTTTCAATAAGCCTCATATGGATGTCTCCAAATGTTATGAAAAGTATTGTAATTCCATAGACAAAGCTACACTCTATCAACATCACACACACACGCACACATACACACACACACACACACACACACACACACACAGAAATGTGTTTTTAGACACCCTGGCCTAGTCATTCTGATCTACCCAAGATAGTAACACCATTGCCTGGGTTTCCAAAATTCTTTAGCATGGATAATAACCAACAAATTAGTATCAATATCATGTTCCTCTATACCTAACCTAGTGGTTGAATGTGGTCCAAATGAATCTCCTAGGCAGTTCAGTGTTCTCTCAAACTATCAGAGTATAAGCAAACTTTTCAACTTGAAGTTCCTGTACATGAGCAGGTAGGAATGGGGAAGGAGGATGTTCCCTAGCCCCAGCCCTTCCTTTGTACAAATCACCATTTACTTCTTATCTCAGGGATGTTTCCTATCTCTAATTCTAAACTATTCATGCTTTCCTTTTCTGGAAGGTTAGATAATCTTGAGATATCAGAATCAGCTCACTATTCAGGCATGTCAGATTTTTAGGGTCCAATTTAGAAATAGAAACACACACACAAATACAGCAAGTAAGAATGAAAGGAGAAAAATGTGGAGAAAGCTAAAGAAAGGAAGAGGGAAGAGAGGAGAAGCCCAGACATTCCAGAAAGATGTAACAACCACAACAATGTAGTGCCTTAGGATCCATGTTTTAATTCCAATTGGACACTGTGGTCTACTAGTGCCTCTCAGGTGACCAAAGTCCATTTAAATTTAACGACTTACTCTCCAGAGCTTTGTCTAAGCCCCTCTTATTCCTCTATTTTCTCTCTCCCATTTGTGCCACAAAGAGTGGTTTATTTTGTTTTGTTTTGTTTTCTAAACCTTTGCAACCCTCTCTTTAAACAAAATATTAGGAGAGGCCCAACGAATAAAACAGAAAAATCACATAGTACTGTTGAAGCCAGGAGTAGCTCCATGAAATTCCTGTATTAAAGATATTTGAATTGCTAGCTATGTTGTTTTGTGACCTTTCTACTGTGTTACAGATTTTTCCAAGTATTCTTGGAAAATATATAAATTAGTGCTTCTCAAACTCTAATGAACATCATATGCATCAGCTAGGGCTCTCCTTAAAATACAGATTCTAATTTAGGATGTCTGGGGTGAAACCAGAGTCTATATTTCCAGCAGGCTCCTAGATGATGATACACTGCTGGGCCTTAGATCACATGTTGAGTATCAAGGTCCTACGTTACTAGCTGCAGGCTAAACCCTGGGGCAGATACAAGAAAGTATACATTTTTATTTTCTGAATTTAAAGGACTCTTAAAAATAAAAATATATCAATAAGAACTGATTAATAAACAATAAAGCTTATTGCCTATCTCAGTGGCTCCTCTACTCAGAACCTGGTCATGTCAGGAAAGCCCCCAGGCTCTCTAGATCTATGTTTCCCCCATGTTCAGATTCATTTTAGTTCTGTGATTCTAAGGCAAAGTGATGAAATCGAACTGCAAGTGCAGAGTGGATTGAGAGATCCCAGATAGTCAGAATATTTGTGGACAACTCATGTTAGATCTGGGCTAGGAACTGGATGGGGCATTGAGTAGACTCACAGCCTCTGCACGGCATTATTTGAGTCTATAGTGTTCAATGTGGGAATCCTTCCTTCGGGTTTGCAACACTATGACCCTCATAGTATTTGTCTTCATCAAAAAGAATGGGAAAGAATGTCAATATATAGCTATCCACAGAGGTAGAGAGAGATGTAGATCTATATAGATATATATAACACACAGACATATAAATATACATACACACATTCAAATGAATGTTCACGCATATATTCACTTGCCTGGGCAAAAGTCAAAGAGGATGCTTTTTTACTGTGTGTATGGTTTCACTATTTGATAATTATTTTTCTACCTAAAACCTATGCTAATGGTGTGATGACCAAAATTTTAAAAAACAAACAAACAAACAAACAAACAACAACACACAAAAAAAAACAGGGAGAAAAACATAATATCACAGTTCACTTTTCTCATCCATTATGTCACTAAAACCTTGGACAACCACAATGGCCCCTCTTCTGATTCCAGGCCAGATGAATCCCCTATCTAATCATGATTACTAGAGAAACTAATAGTGCCTGATACTGGAGTGTGGGAACGAGATTTCATTGGCACATCCCCACAATAGTGTCTTACTCAGGGAACTGAGGAAATAAAGGGCTCTATACAACACTGGAAAAACTCTTAAGAGAGTACCCCAAATACCGAAACTCAAATCCTGAAAAGAGGAATAATCAATACTGGCCTGTAACTCAGAGTGCGAATATACTCAGAAAAAGGAGGAAGGTCACCCCAAGGTGAAAGACTAAGGGTAAGTACTATGCTTGGCTTTAGAACACCACTTTGGTGTTAGTGCAAGAAAAACCTTTCTACTGCTGAGTAGCTTTCCCCTTCACTTGTAAGGCACTGCCCAGGTATCCAACAGGGAGAGCTGTAATCAGAAAATCTCTTGGGAGTGTCGTGGTAGGGGTGTACTCCAGAAGTGCTGCAGGCCCTTGGGGATGGGTCATCTGCATTGTGAGTCCTAAAGGCAAGTGGAGGACCTGGAGGACTTGCCATGTTTTGTGCTTTCTGTTTTTTGTTTTTGTTTTTGTTTTAGCTGTTTTGGCCCAAAGATGCCTGGTCAGCTAAAAGAGTCTTAATTCCAAGGAAGGAGAAAGAAGTCTAAAGAGCATTCGAGAGCAGCCCCAGGGACATGGATGGAGCCAGAGCTTTGATAATGCATGTGGTGTTTGCACTCAAGCCTCTCTGTGACCTGGATTCTAAATCTTTGCAGCCACACAGCACATTTCAGCCATAAGCATGCCTATTTATTTTTCTGTTTTCTCTAGTACACTGTCAGCTTTTTAAGGAATATTTCGCCATTGTATCTTCCAGGCCTGGTACAAAGGTATTTAACAAATAGTAATTTAATGAATAAATGAGGGTAATATATGATATATGATATTTATTAGTATCTTAAGTTTTAAATCAGTCCTTATATTACTAGTACATGCAATACTACTTACACCCAGTTGTTATTGCCATTTGTATTAGAAAGTAACAGGCTTTATTTTCTTGCAAATATACTCTTCGGTCTTGGAATTTTTATTTGTTTGGACAGGTATCAGAATCACCTGGATGTTTGTTAAAAATTCAGGATCCAGGGTCCCTGAACCTCAGATGATGCTAAAGTTTGACAACCACCATTAATCAATCTGTTTAATGATGTTCAAATCATAGTTTTGTATATTGTCAGCCTAAAAATGTAAGGTAACATCTAGGAACTTTTTTTAAAACAACTTTTTCTCTTCTGAAGATTGTAAAATAAAATAGAGAAGTGGAGAGTAACGGTGATGAAGGTGAACCGATCAATAGTTATTCTGTTTCTCGTGAGGGTAAACTGGTAGTACACTGTGGTTGGAGTCAATTGATTTTGTTCAAGGAAGTTTTCCTGTTCTTCAGTGTTCCGTTAATGTTTTTTACAGGTTCCTTTCGGTGTGCTGTTTTACAAACCATCAGAGGTATTTAGAAGGGCCAGGGGTCTTTCTAAGCATATAGGCCTTAAGAACTTTGAATCTCTTGGGTAGAAGTAGTTTTCAGTGAATTATTTTTTCTTCTGATAAAATATAAGATAAACTACTACTAACCTCTGGAATCTAACATTCTTGCTCATTGCTTTGAAGCCAGGAAATTCTCAGATTCTTAATGTACTTTTACTAATCAAGGTTTTCATTTTCTAATATGTATTGAATAAATCTCTATTCATTTGTCAATCTTAAGTACAGAACACTAAAGAAAGAATATCCGTAACGACAGATGCTGTCAGACTAAATTATCTGTAATTATCTGGGTATTGTTATAAATAATATGCTGTGATATTACTATCTTCCAGTACAAAGTAGTCACGAAAGAGTACACATTGAATGAAAAGTAATTGGTGGAAATACTTTTTAATCCATTTCCTCTCTGCTAGAAATATGAATGGCTTTCAGACTTTTCATGTGGATTGTACATTGGACACCAATGACGTTGTTCGACCCTAAGGCCAAAAAGAAAGCAAAAATAGATGATGGCTCTTTTTTGAAAACAGTGTAATTCATGTCCTCCTAGTCAAACACAGTATAAAATAGCTGTTTTCATCTTTTTGTTTATATGACCCTTGAATCTTGTGACCCTGTTCCCTGGCCATTCAAACAGGAAGTAAAGAGAGTGTGTGGGAAGGGAGCTCCTCTGTGGAATGGGTGTAGGATATTGTTTTTATTTTTTAATCCGAGTATATCAAATATACAAAAAACATATAGTAACTACATGGCTCAATGAACTGTCCACAAATTCCCACATCTGTGTAACAGCACCCAGGAAAAGAAATAGAAATAATCACCACCCCAGAAAGCTGTCCCTTATGTCCCTGTTTAGGAACTACTCCTCAAAAGAATGAGCATTACCTGGCCTCTAACATCATAGTTTAGTTTTCCTTTGTTCATTTCTTTTTATAAATTGAATCCTATAGAATATACACTTTTGTGGTTGGTTTATTTGCTCACAATAACATTCGTGAGACTGATATATATTTTTGTGTATAGTTGTAGTCCATTCATTCCTATTGCTCTATAATATTACAGTTTATGAGATACCACAATATATGAATTCTTTCTATTGGTGATGGACAGTTGGGTACATACAAATTTGGACAACTAAAAATAATATTACTACTCAACTCATTTTATGAGGACATCTAAATCACTCTAAAGAAATTTTTTACTTTGATTTAAAAATTAAATGTTTACATTCACATTATAGGAAAAGAAAGCCACTCCAGCAGAATAGATTTGACCATAACTGTCTCAAATAAGTATCTTGAAGCATAATATTAGTTTAAACAACGCTTCTAAGTTAATGCACTTTATCCAAAAGGTAGGAATTGATTCTTGTTGCAAACATAAGCTTATTTTTTCAAGGGAGCCATCATTATTGATAATTGAAATTGTATCAGTCATAGAAAAGTAAGTATTTAAATTATAATAGCAGTGGCTGCCATATACCTCACACTGCATTCATTAAAATATATATATATTTTTTAAATATATATATATACATATATATATCCTTATAGTACTTCTATTACTCACCACTAAAAATAAAAAGAAACTTGAGAATATACAGTTGGAGAAAGTCTTAACACAAAAGACTTCTGAATTAATAAAAAGGCGAAGGAAGAAAAAAAATCAATAATATTGGACAAAGTAGTCATGGATTAAGAGGGGCCTGAGATAGTGAGATACGCACTGCTTAAGAATTTGCCCAGATTGCTGTGTGTTGTTCCTTAGATCAGCATTTTTCATCTCTTCCAATCCACATGTGGAAAGAAGAGTGCTGAATTATTCTGTGAGTTGGAATGGCCTATTATGGGATGTGGCTGATATGGTAATAGGAGTACATCAGATAAGGTAGAGGGTATAGGGAGCACTGAGTTATAGAGATAAATCTGGACCATATGTGATTTTATATCAACTCATTTTTTGTGAGCTAGTTTTGGCATTTCTCTTTTCCTCTTCCTATAATGCTGAAACACATCACAAGGCTAATACCAGAGATTTTGCTACCTAGAGGGATCTCCATCACCAATGAATTTTCTTGTCTTCCAGGAAATGACTAGAGGTTGGAGGAGATAAAAGTCTGACAATCATTTTTAATCTTCCTAGCTATAACTCTTCTGAAACAACATGAGGACAATATTGGGCTGGGAAGCAGATTAAATTCAATGTCAGAAAAGTCCTAGGATGACAGCTTTTTCAGTCTTCTCATACCAGTTATTAGCCATATCTAAACACTGTTTCCCAGCTTCTTTGGGATTAAGAGACTTGATCAAACTTTAGCGTGACTTCTAACAACTTAAGGCCATGTCACTAAGATGACTCCAGCTTCCCTTAAAATGACTTAAAAAGGTGTTTGTTTCTTTTGACAATACTGATTATTGATGCTCTAATGAGTTTTAGATATTATCAACCCTAATCTGTGATACCAAATACTCCTTGCGATTTCGTCTACCGGGACTCCTGCCCTTCTGATAGTTCTGATCTCCACTAATGTGTTCTCTAAGGCTTCCGTTACCTGCCTGAATCTCCAATTACTCAGGCTTCTAGGCCTTGAAATGTGCCTGTTGACTTTTGCTCCATCTCTTCTCATGGCCTTGTAGTGGGTAAGCTGCATGTAGAAGTATTTAAACAGACAATAGGGGACCCATCAGGTACTAAAATAGATAAGAAATTTATCACTAATTCCTATCCCCCAAATAAGAATAAATTTTAAAAGACACAACCAATAAAAAAGGAATTCTTTCTTAATTTTTTTAAAAAACTATTCTTTCATTTATATCCATCCATATCACATTCAATTACTCAATTTGAAATAATTATATTGGTTATCTTTAGGAAAATATCTCTTCACTCCTGTTTATTTCTATTAGTTCTTGAAATTTTTTAAAAAAAATTAATGGCAAGGTTGTTCGGTATGAAGTTAGGTAGAAACTCTGACAAGATGGGTTTTTCAATCTTTTCTCCAGCTGTATCTGATTATCCAGGAATCTATCATATAGCACAGTATGCTGAAATTTACTCTGTTCTAGTCCTTTTATAGTCTTTAGACTGACTAAAAGAAACAAATGGTCCCTTAAATAATCTAGAAAAATGATCCAAATCTCTCAAATTTAAACCACTCCCATTTTAACTTTGTAGCATTTGCTCACCAACCAGGAGGTAAGGAGGTAAAAAGAGAATAACTTTTATTGCCAGCATCATATTTTTACTACTCTTCATTAAATATAACATTAAGAAAAGGTTATTAATCATCTTAATGATGTGCTATTACAGAAAATATATATACTTAAGCTGTAAAATAATAATATAGTTTAATCTGAAAATTCTTGTCTTTCTCCCTTCTTATTCCCCTTCATACATGACTAATTGACAACTATTTATTGAGAAGTTATTCTCTCTCTACATATGCTGAACAGTAATAAAACCCAAACTGTTATATAATTACTGTGAAACAAAACTTTAACCAATGAGATGCTTAAAATATAGCTAGTGAGATAAAACTTGCATGTATAAAGCAATTAGCAAATAAGGCTGTGCATATTAAGTGAAAATTGCATGATAACTTTTTGTCCTCCTATCTCGAGTATCTGTAAGTACTATAACCTGGCTCCTGTCAATGTTGGAGAAGAAAATATAAGATATAGAACATATGCCTCTTATTTAAAGAGCTCAGAATTTAATTAGAGAAAGAAAAAATAATACATATATGACTATAGCCAACATTTCACATGTAAATTGTAAAATTTCTAGAAATTTCTCAGGTCTCAATAGCTTTATGTGGGTGGGGATTCCATACAATAGAAATAGACAAGCTTGTATTTTTAAGACTGTTTTAATTCCCTCACAATTCTACACTGCTATTTACACTACATGAAATGATAGAAAAGAATCAACCAAAAATTGCATAAGCTTGGGGTGAGGGTGTTGAAATTATATCTCAGGCTAATTGGCCTTTTCTAAACCTGTCCTGCACAGACTACCTTGATCCTGGTGCACCTAAAATAATACATAAAACAAGCGACTGACTTCTCTTTTAGTAATCTAAGCCTCTTTCGAGAAAGATGGTTAAACAGTTTGCAAACCTATAGTAATGATCACTATAAATCAGTAAGGATGGATTCAAGAGATAATTCCTAAGATTCTAGAAATGTTACCACGTGATCAACCTAGAATTCTTTAAACCAGGATAACTGGATATCTAAACCAAATTGTGACTCTCTAAGACAAAATTTTCTATATTTCCCATATATGATATGAATATGATATAAACTTTTATTATTGCTAGAACCCTGATGTTGCCAGTTTTTAATTCACTTGATTTTAATTACTAAATGCAAAGTAAATATATGTATACATAGAAATATACATATATTATTTGGGGAATAATTCAGGGCTTTTAAAAATACTTTATTTCTAACCTCATCGTAAATATGTTTTTAACTATCTTAAAACTCATTCAGGCCAAAAGGTGACTTGAAATTTCAGCTTTAAAAATGAATTTTAATTTCACTTGCCAAAAAGAATACAATTATTCAGTTGGTGTATATGAGAACTCTCAGAAGCAAGAAATTCTTTTTTATCATTACTGAAAAGTTTAATAAAATCCCAATGGGAACTAGAATGTTAAATTCAAGTGATTTTTTAAAAAGCATAACAAAAAGAGAAAAAAATGGAATAAAATCCTCACTTACTATAGTTGTGTTATTAAGTTCTTCGGGTACTGCAACAACACAACAATGTTTTTGATGTTTCTGCGTTGCTGTTAGTTCAAAGAGAAGCAATTTGGTCTCACTGGCCAATTAACCCAGAAAGACTATTGACAGAGAGGGTTAGGGAAGAACCCCATCTCACTCTTGAAAGAACAACAAAGGAAAACACTACATGCCTGCCTCGATCACTTAATGGTACTCATTTGGGCTTGTTAATTTGGATTTCTTTATCCTGGTTTGCTTTTGTCCTATGACCATGACGACTCCTCTCTCCCAAATGACTTTCTCTTTTCTACTTCTAGGCAAAACTGTGTTTTGCTCTGTCAATGCATTTTACACTGTTGTTTACACGACTTTTTCCATACACACTGTGAAAGTGTCAGATCGTTCATCCTTTCTCGATTTCCCATTCAACCATTTGGTGAACTAAAATATATAGAAAACCTCTACCTTCTTCTTTCTTTGCTGTAAGTTCAACAGGATAGAAGATAAAACCTAAGCACTAAAATACTGTGTTGATTTTTATATGAGGTCAAAGCCCTTCCTCGTTTAATAAATATTCAGAATTCTAAACACTTGTGCATTCGAATAGCACTCTTGATCTTCACTCTGTACCAATCCTACATTTGCCACAGATTATAACCAAGACACTTGAGATAATGGACTAAAATAGTAATAACCTCCGAGATTTCTCAGAGAAAAGGTCTCTGCTACCAGCATAATTCTGTCTTTCTTATGAGGAAAGAACTACATTTCTCTCTTTCTACCACCCATAGTTTATAGTTATTTCCACATCTATCATGGCTATGTAAACTCAGACATAATAGTTAACCCATTTCCTGTTTTCCCTGAGAATACTTGCCAATGATGCTTGTTGCTGCAGCATTTATCCTGAGATAACTTGCAGATTACAGTCCTAAACTTACCCCTAAAGTTTGTCATGAAATATCTCACTTTTATTATAATTTCTGTATCACTCTAGTATATTGATAGTCTCTGGAAAAAAATGACATTATTCTACATATAGTATTCTGTTTTTAGTAGTTGTATTTCTATTTATAAAATATATAGTAATTCTCAATTGAGGAAAATGCCAAATCCTAGGAAACACAGCATTCCTACACATGGTTTTAATATCGTTCTCAGTTTTTAGCTGAAGATTCATTTGATGAAGCTGATTTATGTATACATTTCTGTTACATTAGGATTAGACATAAGTTTTGTTTAGAAATACCTCCAAGAACAGTTTTTAGATTTTATTTTCATATTGAAAACCAGTCATATTGGCTTCAGCCTCAAAGAATGTGTTTATTTAAAATTAAATTCATGCTGGAAGTGACCCATATATTTTTTTCTAAATGGGTTTATTTTTTTCCCCTTGCTGTCTCTCGACTTCTACACCATTAAAAATCCATCTCAATGTATATTTTCTTTTTCTATTCTTTCATGTCTTTCACCTTCATCTGAAATGCACACCAGAAATAGTATTTAATCATACAAAGATTTGAGTTAAAAATCTAGAAGTTGTGAAATTAAATCAAATATTTCAAGAACATGATTTGTTAATTCTTTTAAGTGCTTTAAAAGTGTCCAGAAATTCCCCTTTAAAGTCCCAATAAAATTGTTTTCTAATTTCCACATCCTCGTCTGTGTAAATCCTTCTTTCCTTTACATCAGCATTGAGAATACATTTTAAAGTTCTCAATTTTACTTTTTTCTTTTTTCATTTAATTACTAAAATTACAAGAGTTCTATTTTCTACACATAATCATGGCAAAGTTCAGATACATTAAGGCTAAATAGTCTTTTATGGGCAAGCCTCAGGGGAAATGTAACTGCCATTTGTAACAATTTTTGTAGAGAGATGAAATCTGAGTTCTAAACAACTGATTTACAAATGAACATTTGGTAAGCCACCCATCTGTAAGTGGAAGACTTCTCTTATCCCATTTTTTCTGTATTCTAAGCTATAACCCTAACAAAGTCATCCAATGGTCCTAGAATGGTCCTAGGAAAAGTATCTTCCAGATAAACAAGATGTAGTCAGCACCCTCAGGTAGCTGGTGCCAGGACACATTACACCTTGGAAAGATCTGAATAATCTCATTACTTCTTTTGAACTCTAACTCAAAAAGGCAGACCTAGACAATGTGATATTAAATTCATCCTGACCACTCGCCTTAGATCTTAGAAAACTAACTTGACTTTCTAATTTTTACATTTAGATAATAAGAAAATAATCTTATGGAATATTGTAACAAACAAAGGAGTATATATAGAGACTCTACTATCATCCCAAATTTAAAATAAATGGCTAGCAAATTGAGGTATTGTTGTTAATGATTCAAAGCATTAATCAGAAAGTCTCAAGAAGAAAATTGAATTGATTCAACAAAAAATATTGAGCTGTGTTATCTAGGTAGCACTGTAAAAGGTACAATGGGAATATACAAGTTGACAGAAAAACAGGGTAGTACAGTATAAACCAACTGTGTATGACCTATAGACATATATTTTGTCTCTCGCAGTGTTTAACAATTTAAATTCAAGTAAATAATTTAGAAACGAATTTTGCATGTAAATCCAAGTTTTCAGATTCTCTTGAAAAATGTAGGCTCATTTTTCTGCATGACAATAATCAAGTGGAGCTGAAAAGCAAGTATCTTTTATAAGGACTATTAGGCCTCCTTATCACCACAATCTCCATTTGTATACTTCAATTATTTACTTATAGGCCTCTCTAAACAATTGAGTTTACAACCCTTGTTTTGGAAAATGATTTTTAAAAGATATCTCATAAATAGTCTTTTACCACTTACTATTTTCATAAGATATTCTATTTTAAACTTTAGGAAGTCAAAATGAATCAATTAGAGAAGAAATTAACAATTGGATGAACATCTATTGGTGCAGAACTGAACTAGACACTAAAGAGTTATTTTTTTAAGTGATTAGACAACAATTTAAACTCCATATCTTAATTAATAATAATAATAATTCACATTTATTTGTGCTTAGGGCTGATGTCTATTCTAAGCTTATTTCCTACATTAATTTATTTAACTCTCATGACTACTTTTTGAGGTATGTACTAGTTTTATTTTTCCCCCATTTAGCACAAAAGAGAACTGAGGCAATACCCCAATAAATTAAATGATCCAGCTGGGAGATGACAGAGCCAGGACTCAAACTAGGCAGTCTGTCTCCAGGACCAATGCTCATAACTGTCATGCAATATAGACCTTATGGTATGGTTCTTCCCTTCCCTAATAATTTAAAATACCACAATTATAATATGCTTAAATTTGTGTGTATATGTGTGTGTGTATGAATAAACCACACACATATATACATATATATGTATGACTATGCTATTATTTTTCATTGATAAAATACATATAGTCAATATCAGACTACTTTAATTATTGTGGTTTTATAGACTGTTTTGAAACACTTCTTGGCTAATCTTAAACATATTATCCTCCAAATAAATTTTAGAATAAGTTTTTTCAGGTCCATAAAAAATCATATTGGGATTTTAATTGGGATTATCTCAAATTTATAAATTAATTATAGGAGAATTATCATCTTAATAATATTATATCTTTCTATCTAGTCACAGGGTAGGCTGATTGAAAAGATTTTTATGTGGTCAAATTGACAGAACTTGGTGATGGATTAGAAATGAGGCATACAGAAGGGAGAACTTTTATTTATGTCATTTTTAACAGACACTCCCCTGACCTGTTCAAAACTGTATTCTAAACATTAGGAAGCACTGGAGCAGCCATTTTCTGGGAGCAGGGAAATCATCTTCTCAATAAGATTAGCCATTTGCAGTGTAGAAAGGAATAGAAAAGTTCCTCAAAGTGACCTATCCTGAGTTGTAATAGGAATAGCAGATGAAAACTAGTAGTAGAGTGAGGAGTTCCACCAGGAAAAATCAGGAGAGGTTGAAAGAAAATGTGGAGCACAGGAGAGAAAGAAAAACGTGAACTAACGCTTATTAAGTGCTTACATTGTGTCAGGTCTTGTACTAAGTGCTTTATACATATTCTTCTAACAGATAGATGATATTGTCTTCTTTTGACAGATGAGAAAGCCAAAGTTCAGAAAAGTTAATTTCCTACTTCCTGACCACCAGAAAATGTTAAAAGCAGAATTTGAACCAAGGTCCCTGAGCCCAAGCCATGACTGTTGTAGAATGTAATAGGTTCCTCTGGTCCCAAACCACTTTTCTGTTTTTAGATAATTAGAGATGCCCTGTGTGGCAGTTCTGACAAACACAGCTGTCATTGTATACAGAATGGAAAAAATTAAGATTATGAGCTGTACACTTCATATATAGCAGTTCTTTTAAATATAATGGTAATTATACAGAGTAAGAAAAATTAAAGTAATGTACTCTAAAAATAATTTGAGCTATCTATACAGTAAAGAATAGAGTTGTGAATTAAACAGCGTAAAATAAAAATAATTTTTTTTAAAAAACCTCTTTTGTTCTGATAAAAACACAACTAAGAGAATGAAAAGAGGAGCCACAACTGGGAGAAAACATTTGCAAATCACTTATCTAATAAAAGACTTGTATTTAAAATATTCCTCAACATATAGATTTCTTAAATCTCAAGAAGAAAACAAACATCTTAATTAAAAATGGGAAAAAGAGCTGAACAGAAACATTACCAAAGAAGATATACAGATGGCAAATAAGTATATTAAAAGATGCTCATTGTCATTAATCACTAGAGAATTACACATTAAAGCAATGAGATGTTACTATATGTCTATTAAAATAGCTAAAATCTAAAGAACTGACAGTATGAATACTGCTGGTGAAGAATTCTCATTTATTACTGATTAAAATGAAAAATGATATAGCCATTTTAAAAGACAGTTTTTCATTTTCCTATTAAGCTAAATATAGACATCTTAAGTCCTACCAGTTGTAGTCTTAGGTATTTACCCAACTGATTTGAATTGGTGTCTGCACAAAAATTTTCACATGAATGTTTACAACAGTTTCATTCAAAAGCACCAAAACCTGAAAGCAACCAAAATGTTCTCCAAAAGGTGAATGGATAAACATACTGTGATACATTCACAGAGACTACTATATTCAGTAATAAAATGAAATGAGCTAGTAATTTATGCTAAAATATGGATGAATCTTAAGTGCATTTTACTACATAAAATAAGTCTTTCTGAAAAGGCTACATACTTTATGATTCCATTCATATGACATTCTGGAAAAGGCAAAAATATAGAGAAAAAAACTGATGAGAGATTGCAAAGGGTTGGAGAGGAAGACCATTGACTAAGTGAAGCACAAGAACTTTTTAAGGGTGGTGAAATATTCTGTATGGTAATGTAGTGGTAGATGCATGGTACTATGTTTGTCATGACCCATAGAACTTTACATAACAAAGAGTGAGTATTAATGCATTAAAATTAAACACACACACACACACACACACACACGCACGCACACACAGAGTATGTTAGGGATCCCAGGATGGAATGTACACTGTGACAAAAGAATCTAACTATATTGTAAAAGCATGCCATAACTTCACCAAAGAGGGTGAGTTAGAAAGGTGTTGATCTGAGTAACTTTGGAAATGAATGAAACGTGTAAGACTAGAGATAAAAGCAACTGTATATAAGTGCTGTACTATAATTTACAAAGTTGTTACTCAAAGGGATGCAAGTTAACAATTTTGAAACAACTGTACATGTAAACCTGGAATGCACAAGTAAGTAAATGAATGATCAATGGTATAAGTTAGGTAACTCACTGTTAGAGTGAGAGGTTACAGACAAGCAAACAGGAAAGTCTAGGATGACTATGTGGTTTAGTATTAGAGTTGGAAACATCAGTATGAACTCATATTTAAACACTTAACATAGATACATATGATATACATATATAATCTATATACATAGATATAGCAATAATTACACATATGTATATATGCATGGGTTAGCATACACATACGTTCTCTAGTTCTCTTTGCTTAGACAGCCGAGAGGCAATGACACCCTAGTAATAACAACCACACCCAGGGTCCAGATCTTGGTTTCTAATATCATTCTCCAAAAAAAAAAAGAACCGGGGCTGCTTTAAAAAAAAATGGCTGATTATAGCCCAGGATAGAGAACACACAAGATAAGCCTAGAGCATTTTATAGTGTCAGAAAGCATGGAAATGCTCAAGAAGTAAAAATGATTAGAGTATATCAAAAGGGCACAGGAGCTAACCTGAAAGTGTATACAGTGGTCCAAACTAGAATAATTTGAGGAACAAAATAAAGTAGTATTGGATTATAATCCAAAGTAAAAAATAAATATCCATGAGTCCCTACAGAGATAAATAATTGAACAAGGAAATAAGTAAATAAGGAAAAAAGAGACAAACTTCTGAATACAAAAGTTTCAAACAGTTTATGTAGAAACCACCCCTTAAGGAGACAGAGTATAACTAAGTAAAGGCTGTGCTTAGTATTTTGCTGCCAAGATCAAGGTGTGGGAAGGGAGTAGGGAATATTTACAATGGAGAAACTTAAAACACTACCTTAGCCAGGTAATCAAAGTTAAAAAATCAATAATAAGGCATATTGATAGCATATACCCTTGGTATAATGTAGATTGAATAAGAAATTAATTCTTAGGTTTTTCTTCACAAAACATATAACCCCAGTCTAACTATGAGGAAACCATCAGACAAATTTAACTTGAGGAACATTCTACAAAATAGTTAACTCTTCAAAACCACCAAAGTCATTAAAAGTGAGGAAAGTCTGAAAAAGTGTCACAGACGAGAGAAGAAGAGATATAACTAAATATTATGTGGTATAATGTGTAGGATCATGAAACAGAAAAAGGACTTTAAGGGGAAATTAATGAAATTAAACAAATTATGAAGTTTACTTAATAGTAATGTAACAAGGATGGTTCCTTTGTTGTGATAAATGTACCACAGTAATATAAGATGTTAAACTGGGTTGGGGTGTGTGGGAACTCTCTGTACTATCTTTGCAACTTGTCTGTAAATACAGAACTACTTTAAAATGAAAATGTATTTTAAAAAGATGAAAATTACCTTGTAGTGCAGAATGATGTTCTGTTCTAATAAAGCCCCATGGGTGTTTCTTTGATCATCCTGTTCCCACCTGTTGCTGATAGCAACACAGTTTGTTCCAGTTATTTCTTAACTGTGATAAATTTGGATGAATGCCACGATACAATATTTCTCCCTTTCTGCTCACAAGGAAGACATTTGTGTCTTAGATAGTCCAGGTCTCATTATCTTCTAACTACCTGCCCCCCTACACAGTCTCCACAAGCTCTCATCTCTCTCCCTTACTTTCCTCTTATTCCTTTTCCTCCTTTCCTTTCTTTTGATGTCTAAATGTTGAAGTTATGTTCTATCATATTCCATATATACCAGATACTTTCATATATTGTTTCTAAATCTCTAATTTAGAACTGAGGAACATGAGTCATAGAGTGTTTAAATAACTTGCCCAAAGCTAGATGGATCAAAAGTGTAGATGTCTGACCGAAACAAAGAGCAAGCATTTATTTCCCCTTGCATTGGCCCCTGCACCAGCAAGGCATTGCTGTGTTTTCTTAAAGCATTCTAGATTCTCTTTCTTCAAGCCTGTAATGCAACATGATAAAATATTGTACTACCTGACTTCTAAAAGGAATCTTATCATTACCGGGACTGAGGAAATATATAGGAGAGGAGAATTGGTGGAAGGAGGCAAGTAATCCAATCCTAAAGACAGCCTTAAGAAGAACACGACCAAGGTAAATAAAATTGTTCTTTCCTGGTGAACCAATGGAACCAAGAGAAATTCATAGATCTAACACTTCTCTACACTGTCTCCCTCCCCTAGAGATGGCACAAAATGAGTACTGTTTGTGTTCTGAACACTCAACAAACCCTATAGGCACTGAAGGTGATTGCCGCCAGAGGTCCTCTTAAAGAGGTAGTGAGTCAGCCTCATTAAGAGCCCTCAATTTGCAGGCTGTGCAAATCCAGGAAAAAGACATCCCTCCTAACTTCACCAAAGCTCACCTGTTGAAAATCATAAGAAACCCAAATGCTAAATGAGAACTCATTCCGATGAAGTTTTAAATTGATGCATTTAAAGAGACTGAATAAACTCTTTATGCTACAATCTGGCATGAGCTTTTAATATTAACTACTACATATTTTATAGGCTATATTTGTTGCCAAACACTAAAACAAACATTAAGATGCTTTCGCCTCAATTGGCACTATGAATGTTTCCAAAACAGTGGAATAAAAAGACACATAAAACACATCGTAATCATGGAAATCATCTACATTAAACTCACATTTGCCATGAAAGTGGCAGTTATTTTTCATCTACAAACAATTATATCTCAATTACTTACTCTCTGTTAGGGAACATTTCATCAAAAATTCTTATTTAATTGATGTAAGGATGCATTTTGTTTGGGGGAAAACATAATATCTAATTTGGATTAATTAAAGGAATAGACATTCTGAATTAGTAAAAGGCTGATGTCTATTGAAAAATATGCAGCTTTATTAGTTTTATATACAGTGAGTAACACAAACTAAGCCACAAAAATTATAGGGAGAAAATAAAACCTAAAAGAAAATTATTCTTTAATGAATAGATAAGAGTAACGCTCGGTGTTCTATATTTCCCATAAAATGGAGAGCTTAAAAGTTTGTCACATAATTAGTTTAAATGTACACTCTGTCATTCTGTTTAAATTCTGAATTTGCTCAACAGTTATTTTCTTTTTAACTATGTAGTTATAATAAGCACATCTAAATCATTATATATTCAGAATTACTGCAGTTCAGATCAATCAGCTTTTTTTATTAGGAAAGGAGTGGCTTAATTAAATCTAGATATATCAACTTAAATTATAAGATTGTAAACAGTCATTAGTATACCAAAATATAAGAAAGGACTGAGGTTTACTAGCATTGAACTTTTTCCTTTTAAGTTTCCAAAAGGATTTTTTAAAAACTCAGAAATTTCAACACATATACTCTTAGAATTAAAAAAAAAAAATTACATGGAATCATCTCAAATGTATTTGATTGCAATGGAATGATTATCAGAAAATTAGGTACTCTTGTTTTCATATCCAGCCTCATTATCATCTCAGCATATTGCTGCTTATAGTCTGTGGGAGAAAATAGACATTCCTTGGTAGATGGCTTGTAAAGAGATTCAAGATATGAGAATGGCTTTAATTTCACTGCGCTTTATGTCCACCAAGAGATAACCTGTCACTACAGGGACTATGGCAGCCCAAGCATTTCCCTAGGAATGAATGGCAAGAGTAAGCCATGGTGACTACAGGATGTAACTCTCTTTATTACAACTCAAGAAGAAAAAAGGAAAGAACAGATAGTGTTAATAAAGTAACAGTATAAGGTCTTACACTAAGTTACATAAAAATGCCTTCTCATAATCTAAATGATTATTTATTGCTGTTTAACTTAAATTGATTTTATCCTTTTGAAACAAAATAATACAGCATATTTTGAGACTCCTTGTAACACAGAAGAGAACATTCTCTTTGTGATCCCCAGCTGACTCCATTAGCTTTGCATGTATTACAGAATAGGGGAAACCTGGGAAGAGGAAGTGTGTGTGTGTGTGTGTGTGTGTGTGTGTGTGTGTGTGTGAATGTTTCCCCTTGTTTCATAGAATTTTTTGACACCAGTCTCTGTAAGTAGACCTCACACAAATCTGAGTCTTTCTAGATCAATGTAAAGTCTACTTACAGACTGGTGGTTCTCATCCCTGACATTGTCATGCAGCATGCAAAATATACCATTGGGTAATAAAATCTTTAGTGTAGGTATTAACAATTTAGGTTCCAAAAGCAAAATTTGTTTGGGCATAATGGAGAGATCACTGATTGTATCACTCAGTGGTGTTTGTTACATGCTGTATGACAATGTCCAGCTGGCTAAATAAAAAGGTCTTGGCAACAGTAAGAACATATGTGGTGTAGGCAATGGTAATCATTAAGAACAAAATGTTTTAAACATTCATTCTGCAAACATTTTTTTAGCACTTTCTGTACTAAACTTTTCTTAACATTTCTAGAATTTACTCAGTACAGGTAATAGCAATTTGACTGTACTATTCTCCTCTTTCTAAGACCTAAGTTAAGAATATAATAAAATATTAGTCAGAAGACATTTATTATCCAATTTTTATTAACTTCTTTTTATATCTAAAATATCAAAGATTTGATATAACTTTTAGTGACATTAACACTTCTTTTTTGAAAGCTCTCTAACACATAAGGCAAGATTCACTCTTTCAGAAATTCTTGGTCCTCTGGAAGTGACAGTCAAACAACATTGTGGAAAATTCCCTTAGAAGCCTACAAATCCACCTATGACTTAATATAATAAGAAGAAGAGCATATTATATTTTTAAATGCCTAATGTAGAAACGCCATTGGCTTATTACAGTAAGAACTTGATTCTTTTGAGAGTGATTTGATATAATTCATATAATATCATTTTCCTTGCTGTAGTTATATTTTTATTGATCTATTCAGTATAATTCTTGTTTTCCAATAAATCAGAGATGATTGTGAAATTGCCAAGATCATTTTCAATATTTCATTTATTCTTATTAATGATTTCTTTAATTTATAATATGCATGCAGAATGGCCACATATTATAGGAATTGAGTAGTAATAACAGTGAAATATTTTTAAAAATTCTTTACATGTATTGTCTCATTTAAATCCCATAACTCTGATATAGAAAGCCTCATTACCCTACCTTACAGATGAGAAAATAGGTTCATAAAAATTTAGAAAGCTTGTCTGAGATAATGTTGCCAAAATTGGCAACCTGAAATATGACCGAGGCAGTTTGATTCTAAAGCATACATTCCAAAGCACGCAATTAACATGTAGGCAATATTGCCTCCTGAAATAGATGATTTGCCTTTGGCTGACAAAATAAACATATGTCAAAATTTTTGAGTTCATCTGCTTTTAAGGAAGTGATAACCAGGGAAGTCAATCTCTTTATTTAACAAAGTTAATCTCAAAATGTAGAATTTCAGATATCATGACAGGCAGATAGGGGAGATGAGAGTGTTCAAATTGTATTTCTCCTGTCCTGAGATAATCCCTATTTTATGAAAAAAGGGAGGAGTTAGAAATTTCTGGAGTAATATAGAATTTGAATTTTGCCAAGCAAGATGCTCCCAGGATGAGAATTTAGATTCTTAAGAACACGGAACAATTTGTCAAGGCTCTGGCAAGAGACAACTCTGGCAGAATAGCTTAGGGTAGACTGGAAGAGTGAAAAATGGATGCAAAAAGATGACTCTTTCTGGAAAGAGACCAGGAATGAATGATGAAATGGCCTTTTCGGATCCCAGTTCTTGTAACTTTCTACCACGCTGCTTAGCAAACATCATACCCCAGCAGTCTCAGCTCACCTTACCCTTGAAAACAGATTTCCAGCAGCACATACAGAATGTTATTGAGCTTGTCTCTAGGTTAACACTGGTTCTGCCTTCTCCAAATCCAAGCAGGCAAAAAAGATAATGCAAAGGATTTTGTCTCTTATTACGTTAATAGGAACATTAACCATTCTCAACATAGAATAGTGACAGTTGTGCTGCTTTGACCAAGGTAAAAGTAGAGATAAGGGCAGGAAAGCAGGAGGACCCAAAGTCCTACTTGTCTTGTCTTTCCTTTAATACCTAAGGCTCGAGTTTCTCAAAGTATAGAATAAAAGCCACTTATAGCAAAAAGAGACAATATATCGAGTTTTGTGACTAAGGTTCAGGTGTCAGTTCTTCCATATGATTTAAAGACAGACCTCTAACTAACCATTTGAGTTCTTCCATCTATAAATCCTGGGTGATAACTATTCAGTACTCTGAGTGCCATTTGGGTGGCTCAACCATCCTCAGTGAAAGAAAGGCCTAGGGATAGACTGTAACAGTGGCTGTCAATTCAAAATAGCCACGGGAATGAATGAGCCACATTCATTCCCAGTTCCAAACTTCCCTCATCGGCAGCAATGACCACCAGTTAGGCCAGTGGTTCTCAACAGGGGGAAATTTTGCTTCTCTGGAAACATGTGCCAATGTCTGGAAACTTTTCGATTATAACTGGCAGGGGTGCTACTGACGAGTAGAAGCCAGGAATGCTGTTAAATATCCTCCAGTGCACAGGACAGCCCTCACAACCAAGAATGATCTAGTCCAACGTGTCAGTATTGGCAAAGTTGAAAAATCTTGAGTTAGACCAAGTGAGACCAGTGGACACAGACAATCTTAAGTTTGTTTGTATTGACTTACAGAGTCTCAGTGGAAAATACAGCAGATACATTGCATTTGGCATCATCTGAACATTCAGTTTTTATTTATTTTACCCAAGACTAACCTCCAAGATCTTACTTTGATCTAGTCCACAAACTCATTTCAAATTCTTTCTCAATTCTCACCCCAAGATGAAGCGTGACAGGATGTGAATATCTCTGTTCCTATTGACTGTTTTCTACATTTGCCCATGGCTTTCTCATTTTACCTTCTGCAACAGAACTTGGACTTGACCACAGGGGCCAGGAAGAGAACATGTGCACTGTAATATGAGATTCATTGCTATCTTTGCCTCACTTGGTCTTAGTTTTATATGTGCCCTTGACCTATTGCATGCAAACAGTCTCCAGAACATAAGCTCCCTCTTTTCTCTATTTTGCTGACATGGAAAAATTTATCCCAGGTCTTTAAATGCTCCAAGTATTTGTCCAGAGAATCACAACCTCACTCTTAGAAGTCACCTTTCCAAAATCTATTATAATTGTTAAAACTATATAGTGTATGCAAACTTCATTACATACTGCTGTAATTTGTATTCCAACACCTCATATTTCCTTCTTCATTTTATCATATCTTACTAATAATAAGCATATGTGTTTTACAGGATTGCAGTTAGTATTCAATAAGAAATCATCTAAAATGTTTTATAGATACTTGAAACACACACCTGTTTCTGTCATGGTTGCTATTGTTAATATTCTTGCTCCACCACTAGTTAGGGCCAAATTGCTACAGAGTCTTCTGTTTATGTCTCTAATATTAAAAAGTCACTAGTTAAAAGGGACTTAGAATCATTATTTATCCATATCTGCGTGAACTTGTTCTTTCTCCTGAATTTCCTGTTTCTCTCAGACCCAAACTATTCTTTGAAATTATCTTATGGTATTACGTTCTATTTGGTAGTCCCAACAGATACACTTTCTGGACGACTCTGCATTGTTTCCCCCTCCTCCCTGAATCCCAGATTCCCAGTTCTACTGCTTCCAGGTTGGTCCTGCCTGTTAGTGATACATGATAAAGGCTTAAAGTGTAGTGGTGACTTTGAAAATGTGAGATTTTGCAAAATCAAATCTTTCAATATACAATGATTTCCTGGAGAATCAAGTGTCTATATGTTTTAGAAGGATGATCTCTTAAGTTACATATTTTCCATAAGCAATATTACTATTTGGTATAATGGAAGGGGCTTCAACTGTGGAGTCAAGGTGGGACTGGGTAGGAGGTCCGGTTTTACCTCAACCTTACTGAAGAGGTCATTAAGTCCTTAATATTTTTTACTAGAATAAACATCATGTTTGTCCTGCAATATTAAAAGAGATACTGAGTGCAGGGGGCTTGACCAAGATCAACTATTTAAAATGCTGGCTGGTTCTCACTACTTTCCTTAGCAGGGAAGTGGTGAAATATAAATGAACTTGGTATGAGAACTTCTGGCACAGAGTAGGTGCTGAGAAGATATTTTCTTCTTATGTGAAATTCCTATTCTTAAAAAAGATAAATCTTTCACATTGGAAATCACTTTAAAACCTTTCAGTTAGCAATAAGGACAATATAACTATATTTATATTTTCTATTTTTAAAAATTTTTAAATTAATTTTGATATGGTACTTTCTAATAATGACATTTCTTAAGTGAACATTGATTTTAAAAAAATCAGCAGGTACTGCATAGCTGGGTGAAGAACAGCATGTCAAGTTCTGAAAGGGGTTCAGAAAAGAATAAGTAAAGATATATTCATAATCTAAAATTCAACTCTTAGAATATATCAACCTACCTAAAGATTTCTATGCTCTTTCTTCCTCTAGGAGGCAAAAATATACAATGAGAAAATAACAAACTCTTCAATAAATGAAGTTGGGAAAACAGGACAGATACACACAAAAAACTAAGTTGTACTACTTTCTTATATCATATACAAAAATTAAAGACTTAAATGTGAGGTTTGAAACTGTATAACTCTTAGAATAAAACAGAGGCTCTATTTACATTTCTAAAACTCAACTCTCATATTGTCTTACACATATACACACAAAATGAGAGAATAAATTCCTTTGAAAAAAGCACAAATATATTTGACTTTGAGAATCATGTTACTATATATCAAATAAAAGGAAACATCAATATTATGAAGACTATTCTGGAGCAATGACATATCAGTCTCCACAGTGGATGGCCTTTACTTATTCATTCATTCAGCAAGCCCTTTTTGAACATTAACTCGATGTCAGGGACAGCATTAGACAATAAAGTCCTGATGAAAAATGAGACACTGCGTTTGTCTCGAGGAGCCTGCAGTCTAACTATGGATGGGACATGTGGTGAAAGGTGAATAGAATTAAAAATAGGGCAAAAGGAGAAGATACAAATTTATATTATATATATATATATATATATATATATATATATATATATATATAAAAATATATGGCAATGATGGGTTGCATGTCCAGGAAGGCAAAAGCAAGCAGTCTTCCTGGGACCGGAAGAGAGGGAGTGAGGAAGAGGCACCTTTTCTTAGAGGAGGTGAATTTACTGTGAAGTGAGCCCAAAATGATAAGCATTATCTATCAGGCAGGTAAAAGGAGGGACACAGGGTATTACTATAGGAGAAAACAAGTAAACTTGAACTTAGAGGCTTAAAATAGCAGGTGACTCTGGGTAACAGCAACTAGTTCCTTAGAGCTGATGGGAACATTAGAAAGGAGAAAGGACACTAAGATAGCAGCCTGAAACCTGAGCTGTCAGCTTGAGTTTTGTAGTAAACTTCAAATATAAGCTATACCCCTTACACTGGAAGAACTTGGGAAAATTAATGCCCTTATCTATAAAACAAGAATTATAATTCTGTCTTTGCTAAGTCATTGTGGGAATTAGAGCTATCCCATAAAGGAACCCAGGGTTGTGTGCATCATGGTACAGTCATTTAACAATGACAATAATGAGATAATGATGGTGAAGATGATGGTGGTGTTGGCTCTCTTTCTTAACTTGCTGCTTTTATACATTCCACCACCTTGAATGCCCTTTTCTCCTCAGATTCTTCATCAAGAGTATTATTATTGCTCCCTATCAAGTGTCAGTTTGAAGGTCACTCCTTCCTATAAGTTGGAATGAGGTGCACTTTGCATGACCTCCCAGAGCACATTCACACTCTGTTTTCATCAATGGCTTGGTCTTCCATGTTTTCCTTCTTTATCCAAAGTGAAGCAAGAGGAGAAAAGAAGCCAGACTGTAAGTTTCTTAAAGAATAGCCCTGGGTCTTATGATTCTTGGTATCCTCATTGGTGCAATGTAAGATTTATTGTAAATCCAATAAATTATTTTTGAATTAACATAGTGAGAGGCAAAGAATTGGGAAACAGAATTCAGATTTTTTTATCATATAAAAATAAATAATAAAATAGCTATATAAATAATATATAAATAAATAATATATAAATATATATAAATAAAATAATATATAAATAAAATAATCTTTTCAAGGGTTTCAATAGAAAATATAACAAAGATTATGGTTTGGAGACTTTAGTAGTAGCATTATCAGCATAACAAAAGATAATTATCACCTCTGATTATGAGCTTTTGCAGCACTAACATAATAGTGACCACAACCTAGATGGTTAGAGTTCATCAGAAGAGGCCTGAATTGAAATCAAGAATGTGCAATGGGAAGTGACAGAAAAAGAGTTCTTGGACAACGGTTAACATCAAGCACAAAGATCATGCATGGTATGGCAAAGAGCGTGGCTTGTTTCAGGCTCAGAAAGAAGGCTAATTTGGTTGGCAAATAGTCAGGGGGGGAAGGGGAGGGAGAAAGAACGTAACAATATGGTCAGAGGGAAGAATGGATGAGATAATAATTCAGAGACCTCAGGATAAAGTTAAGGATCTGGGTTTGTTTTCTAACATTTCTAAAAATGTTATGGTTTAAGCCAGGTATGCAAAGTAACATTTTAAAACCAACCACTCCACTGGTGAGTGGAGAATTAATGGTAGTAAGGCATACTAAAAGCCAGGAAGCCACTGAACTTGTTGCTATAATTCAGATAAAAGGTGAGTGTGCAGGGAGTTTGGATGTTAGTGGTGGAAATGGAGAGAAATATTTAGACTGAAGATGCACATAGAAGGTAGAATGGATAAGACTTACTGATGAATTGAATGGTGGATTGAAGAAAAGAGCGTAAAAACTAAAATTTAGGCTTTGGTCTGTCTCTAAAAAAAAATAGCGATATCATTTAATACCATGAGGTGAGAGAGGGGTAGGCAGCAAGGATCAAAAGTTCTGATTCTAATATAATGAATACATAGTATCTATTAGACATATAAGTAACAATATCTTGAGTAAAGATAAGCATCTAGGAACAGAGATGAAGTAAGATGACTGAGTGGGAGACATAAGTCTGTTGGTGTTCAGTATCTGGTAATTAAATTCATGGTATGTATCAATATTACATAGCCAAGAGTTACAAATCAGAGGTCCTGAGCCCCCCATAAAATTACTTTTTGTGGGATACCATATACTCTATGATCCTATCATAAATATCCCTCCAAAAGCTTTGATATGGTATGCCTTTAGGTGGGACATGCTCTCTCTAGTTATAAAGTTTTAATTGTAGTCAATTGGATATTAAAAGCTCCTGGGATTTTTATGGTTCCAAGTCCAGGGAAGAGGTCACTGTGATAGGTGCTGAGCAATGCTTATTATTTAATAAATATCACCATTATTTCCCCTCATATTTCCTAAAGAGAAAAGAGCCCAACGACATGTTAAAAATAAAAATAAAAACACAAAGCAAAATTAATTAGATATTAAGTCATTTTCTATCAAAGGAGACAGTTTCCTGAATGAGATAATATTGGAATCCCCTTTTCCGGCCTTTTTGCTCCAAAGTGATGAGAGAGGTCTCTGCTATGAAACCATTAGAGACAATGTTATATTTTCGTTTATTACACTTTAGTTCACAAAATGGTGTATGTATTATGTCTATCAAATTCTAAAAGTGTTCTCACTGATGTCTTTAGTAAATAATTTTGGTTTTCCCCCTCCAAACCATCCAACCTCCTTGATTGTTTCGAATAAAATCTTATGGTTTTTTTGAGTAATGCCTTTCTCTATTTCCTCCATGTAACCACACGCTTCTTCAGACACAGAAGATGTAGAATTGATGTAGGTCTTAATTCTAGTTCACAAGAGTTGAAGAAAAACCTGTATGAGTTGTCTTTCTTGAAAGGAAATTCAAAGGAAGAAATGTTTTTGTCCAGTGAACATTGTCAATTGTCTGCAGATCAGTTGCTGTACTGAAGCAGCCAGCTAACATGTCTTATGTAATTAGGATGCAAGAAAGGAAAAGACTTTTACACCTCTAAACCTCAAATTTCCAGGCATCTTTTATGTTTAAATGTAATGTTGTTAACAGAGGTCATTCATGTGTCAATGGGTGCTGTTGAAAAGACAATCAGTAACCAACATAACAGGAAAAAAAGAATCTATAAAAAAAGAATCTATATATTACCTTCAAATATTAAAGAGGAAAATTTTGGTACAACCCAATGATTGTTAATAGTCAAAAAGACTCTTTGGGATTAAAAAGTTACTGCAAAATGAAAGCCTTTAAAGGCTAAATATTATTAGCATTCATAAAAACAGGTGGTACCAAATTAAGTTAATGAACAAATCTTTTTTTCTTTAGACTTACCTTCAGTAACACCTGTCTGGCTAATAATATCTTAATACCCAGATAACCCTAAAAGCTAGGAATGCATTACTCTCTTCTCTTTCTACTTAAATTCATGAACCTCAGGAGTACTTCCCAAGGTCATAGAACTGTGTCCCAAATTTAGATCTCATAATCTTGTCTTTGCACTATTTGCCCTTTAAGCTTTGCGCTCAGAGTATAGTCAAATCCTGAAGGATAATGCAAAGGCCTCCCCCCATATGTATTTGCAACCTCCTTTCTCACTCCTGTTAATAACTGGTACTCTATAATAAAGTTAGTCTCAACTAATAATGCTTTCATGACAGTTACATTGCTTTGTTTCTTCATCTTCTACACAGGTTTTCTCTGTGCCTATAATATTGTCTTCCTCTCTATTATAACTTCTATGCAGGATTCTGGTTTAGGCTTTATAAATGTTCACCACCTGTCTCCCTAAAAAAAAACCCTTGTATATGCCCCACCTAGCACTTATCACTTAATTGGAATTGTATTAATTTGTATCTTCGGTTGTAGTCTTTAAAAATAAGTAGCATCACTCTCTTCCTATTTGAATCTTCTTTCACTAAATGTTACTGATTAAAGCCATGAAAGTGTAAGTCCAAGCCTCTATCCACCAAGCCATTCCATGCTTACCAGTCAACTAAAGTCAACATCTCTTGAGTCGGTCCTTTCACTTAATTTTATTTCCTTTACAGAATATGCATAAAGGAGATACAAATAAATAAATATATATATACATAAATAAATAAATAAATATATATATATATATCTTCCTGGATCAAGACTACCTGACTTGCTCATTATTTTTGCCCTAATTCTTGCACTCTCTCAAAAAAATTATTCAAGTAATAGGTCCATCTATTAAATACACTAAGTACTTTTATACAATTTACTTTCCATTAAAATAAAGTGGAGTATATTTTACTTAGGGCAAAATCCTGGAAACCAGGGTTGTGAGAAGTGGCGTTTTTCAATCCAGCAGCAATGATTCATCTTAGAAATTAAGTTTTCTGATAAGAAAGAGCTTCACTAAAGTGTTAGAGCCAATAGTCCTCCTACAATGCCCCCATCCATTAAAATAAACAATAACTGTCCAAAGCAGAGAGATGGAGTTGGTCTCTGTTTGGACAGACTCTCCTCTACTCTAATGTAGAAAGACACTCATAATACAAAACCTATTTTTAATGTACAGAAGCTGTTCATCCCCAAGAAGATTAGCACTGTTATCCCAAGCTTTGAGGCCCCTTTATCAGCTTTTGAAATGTTGTTTACTTATTTTAAAGTAAAGTGTTTAGTTCTGCTTAAGTCAAGGAAGACTAGTATGTTTCTGAATTTAAAAGTCAGATTGCATCTCTTGGGAAAACAAATAAGTTTACAGGCTCCTTTGACTGTTCTTTCATTCAAAACATCTTAATTGAGAAGCTTTTATGTACCAGATATTGGGCTAAGCACATGAATAACCAAAGATAAAAGACAGAGATGTGTAAAAGCCCTTTTCTAACTAGTGGAGAGACTTACATGGAAACCAATAATCATAACTCAAAAGATTAATTGTTGTTGAGCAAGTACAGAAAATATTATATAAGACCATAAGTGATCAGTTGAGGTCATGATAATTCACCTAAGTAAGACTAAGAACTTTCACCAAGAAAATTCTGTATGAAATTTCAAGTAAGAATAGGAGATGTTGAAAGGTATATTACATGGAAAAGTAGATGAGGCAAAAGAAACAGTGAATCCAGAGGTAATAAATAGGCTGTATCCATATCACAATAAAACCTCCCCTCAATTCAACCACATATACAATCTGTGCAGCTACTCAAAGTATATCCCATTTCTGTAGCACAGTCCTGGGATGAGTAAGTGAATTGCTAATGAATTAATCAGTCCTTTAGATGGCATTTAAATGCAATCTCTTCCTCTACCTTCCTGGTAAAGGTCCATGAAGAAATCTTGCAGATGTTACGACAATATTAGAAGATACTTTCAGCTCCCTGGTGACTTCAAAATGAGTTTTTATCATCATTATGGTTAATAATAATTGCAAATAAAATTTTCAGCTTTTATGTCATAAAAATTGATTCTCACTATACACCTCTCTATGAAAATGTCATATCCTTTAAAAATTGCTGCTAGAACAAATTATAATACAAAGCACTTACATAGCATTTTTGTTTTGGGAGATAATTTAAGTTTATTGCCTTTCCGTTAGTGGGGGGAAAAAAGTATTAACTGGGTTAATTGCCTTCCCCAAGGCCACATGATTCATTGTGGTACATGAAGAGTGAGAATTCAAGTTAAGGATGGCCCTCTAAAAAAAACCATCCAATCTTCCTTATACTTCATTTGCAGGTAGTAGGGTAGGCTGTACATATTTGATCTTTTCCCCAATGAAAACTCTAAAAACCAAACAAAAACATGGGTTCTATGCAGAATTTACAAGACATAAGTCTGTTCAGAAGGTAAACTTCCTTAATTTCATGGTTTATCACCCAGTAACTCTAGTTCTGCTAACGTGACACCATGCCAGGTCTGCCTCTGGGAGGTCAGTTTTGAAAATGATGATTAATTTTGTTCCAGTTGTGGTATAGGATACTGCTACCAATTATAGCCTATCAGCATGGCATATACAAAAAAGCTAAAGAACATTCTTAAAGAGAAGAAGAAAGGCTATAGTGATATTCCTGCATACTGTTATTTTTCTAAGTTTCAGATAATGCTGACAAGACGGGGGACACTTGTCCAAGCACACTTTCTGCTTAGTGACTATGGATCTCTTTAGTTACCAAGGGTGTTGATTACCAGATGACCTCAAACCAAAGTCAAAAAAGAAAATCACTGAAACAAACAAACGAACAAACAAATAAATAAATAAAAAGGCAATGCACTTAAAAAAAAATTGCCATGAATTTAAAAGACAGAGCAAGGCTTCCAATCTGGTCACATACTAAACAAGGTCTTAAAAATTTTTTTAGCTCATCTTAGAGCTGATAAACCTTAACAGTCATTTAATAAATAACAAATCTATATTTGATGTCTACTGTGTGAAGGACTTGACATTGAGTAAGTCCTGTGAGGGTTAATATATCTCAGCTCTCATAGAATTCATGCTATTTAATGACACTAAATGTTCTTCTGAAGTTGTTCTGATTCCATCTATGATAGCCAAACACGCATGGGTAAACCACTGCACAATTGTAACTTACTTTATAGTTCTTTAGCTCAGTGTTTCAGAAATTTTAATATGCATGAACCACCCAGGGGGCTTGTTAAAACACAACTTGCTGGGCCCTACACCCAGTACCATATGAATTACTTACAATCTTTAAAGTGTAAATAGGTGGTTATAAATGCAAATCGTAAATGACTACAAATTGGCCATCAGTAGAATTTCTAACTTATGGCTCTATTCTATTTATCACAGACTGATTTCTGCCTCAAGCACATGAAGGAAGTTGAGTCAGAATAATTATAAAGATAAAGACCACTTCTAAAAGAGAGAAAAAAATTCTCACACAATATCTTTTATTACACTCTTTTGTAAAATCTTCTCTTTTGGCTTCTTCAAATATCACCACTTAAGAGAATGGCCCATTCTCCTAATACCCAGGGAAAATCTGTATCTCGCCAAATAGAACTGTAGGTTCACTGAATACTGAAAACAAATCTTTCTTTAGTGTGTCTGAGTCTGTGTTGAGATTATAACTTAATAAAGTTTCTTTTTTTATGAATAAAGTCCTTAGGATTAAGACCAAAACTTCTCTAAGACAAAGCACAATATAGAACCATATTATAATCTTTGCACTTAGAATTTCACATGATAGTGAAATTGAGAAGAATCTTACATTTTGTGTACAGTAATGACATAAAAGGTAGAATTTTTCTCATATGCTTTTTATATTTCTAATCTTTTGTGGATATAATTTGGATAATTATGACATACTCTTTAAGACTAAACTACAACATTAGCTCAAGTACCATATGAAATACAGATGTGGTACACATCATTTAGACTAGGAGTGTGGAATTAACAATCAGCAAATTGCCAGTTGGTGCAATTCCAAGCTATTCTCACCATTAAAACTCATCACAGTGTTACATTCCAAAATACCAATTTGCTAAAGACAAAAATTATTTTCTAACCATCATGCCCTCAAGTCTACAGATTTAACAAATATTAATTGTGACAAAATTTTTATTTTTTTATTCCTTTATTTTATATACTGTTTCTTATAGCACAATTTTGGATTGAGTTATGGGTTAGAGGTAGAAAGATGGGAAAGACTTTATCATCATAATAATGCATCAATAGTACACTATAAAAGGCAGTCAAAATTATGAAAAGTGTTTGCTTACTCTGAAGACAATAAAAATTCTAAAGACTTCTTCAAATATATTTATAAAAACTCATGGCTACTCCAGTAGGAGTACATAGGAAGAAACCAGAACTTTTAGACCTTGGGAGCCTTTCCAACACAAAACTGGGAATCTGAGTGTGAAGGTTGTGATAGAATAAACCAGGCACTGCTCGAAAAGTCTAAAGGGAAGGAAAGGCTGATATGAAAGAGTCACTAGATGGGAAAGGTAAAAAATATATATATTGAGTACTATATTTTGGGGTCTCAATAATAATATAAATATATATGATCCCTGATCTAGGAATCACCAACTCTGATAATTCACACACACAAAAAGGATGATTTCTTCTCCTACCCTTAGATATACATGGATATTAGGCTTACATTAAAATATGAAAAAAAAAATCTTACTATTTTAGGCATTATTCTAAATTTTCAATTCTATTGGTGGGAAAAGTAACCCAAGTCTAAATATTTGACTAAAATACTTAATTCGTTTTTACTGTAGCCAAGAAAAGCCAAGATAAAGAAGAAATAAGTGTTTGTTGCCTAAGATGTGGACAATCCTTCAGAAATCAAGTATATAATAAGCCAGGATTGCATCTATATTTAGCATTTCCAGATAGCCCCTAAAACTTTCCATTACAGACCTCAGAGTTAAAGTTCTCTCTCTCTTTCTCTCTGATTTTTTTTTTTGAGTGTCGCTACCCTGATGGTAAGAGTTGCAACCATTTCAGGAAAAGTTTTATTGCTTTACAAGCTCTGAAATGAGAGAGGACTTTATAAGTGCATTGGACTCAACATTTTGTCCAAAGTGATCTGAGAACATGCCTGGCCCCTTTATTTGACTACCTCTGCTTGTTGTCTCTTATCAGCTTTGGCTAGAGGAACATACCTGCACAAATACATCAGAAAAAAAAAATGTTGGAGACTGGTAGAGCTAGAAAATGGACAGAATGACAAAAACAAATATCATGCAACCTGAATAATGTTGAACATTTGATCCCCTTCTCCAACTCTACTACCACCATAACCACAAATAACCTTCAATCAATGGCAGCAATTGCTGAATCTGACCCACTGCAGATATCTCTTTTTAAACTTCAAGTGGGAACACGCGCACGCGCGCGCGCGCGCACACACACACACACACACACACACACACACCTTCTTTTTTTTTTCTCCTCCTACACATTTTGGCTTTTAAAGCTATTTTTAACCAATGAAGTTCAGTTTTGTTCATTCTCATTACATTATTTTTAGCAGCAGTTAAACTGTCAAGAGAAGGAACAGCCAGTGTGTACTACACTGACAATGGAGAACAATTCCCTCAATGTTTATTATGCTCGAATATGAGAGAAAAGTCCTTAGAGGATTTAGAATTTCTAAAATGAAGCAATTCACGAGTTATTAAGTATTTGGATATTTCCATAGCCCAAATTGGGTCACTTATAATTATCTATAGGCTAGATTCCATAAGAAAGTTTTATTTAAAATTTTCAGAAAGTAACTTTAACAGTGAAAACATCATGCTTAAAACAAAAGACAGATCTCAAAAGTCCAAAGAGTCTGTTGAGCTTCAATATCTCATAGCTTTATAAAATCTTTCATCTTAGGATTTTTCCTTAAGTTTCTACTGCATTTTGTTCATAGGCTAATGCATTACCTAAATATAGATAGCCGTTTTTAGTATAAATTCCAAAAGCCATAAATGTTTCATAATTGAGCACATAATTTGAAGTAAGAGAGCTTTTCCACTCATCTCTTTTTACTGTTGCAAATTGGAAAATATTCAAGTAATTACTCCCTTAATGGTTCAGTGTTTGCTACTATATATACTTTATGAACATCACAAGCTCACAAGCATCTTTTGCTCCCCCGAGCAATATCAGGGGGCGGGGGAGGGTGGGTGACAAAAGAACTTAACTTCTACAATTAACAAAATCACCCAGAGCTTTTATTCAAAATTCTTTCATTAAGCTATTAATATAATACTTTATTAAGTGGTGGATTGTCCAGTTTTTATGATACCTTTTATTTCAATTCAATGGCTTCAGTTAGAATGCAAAAACAGCATCTGCAAGATCAGCAAGATGATGTAAAACCCTTACACTAGAAACATTTTTCTGCCTCCACAGTTTTCTGCCTCCACAGTTTGTCAATGCCAGAGCACCAATAAGAAAAGAGATTTTAAGTCTCACAAAGTATCATTCATTTGTCCTTACTCAATTAATAAAAGAGCAAATAAAACATGTGATTCCTAGGACTTCAAACACTTAAACAAAAAGCCACTGGTCATTTTATGGTTTTCTAACCATACTCAAAGGTAGAAAGCTGGTTTATAATTCAATCCCACCTTAGGCTACAACACATATTTCCACTAGAGTTTACATATCGTAATGTAGAGTGTCTTATGTGTACTGTTTTGGCATCATTCGGTGATGGTATACTTATAAAATTGGCATATATGGGAATCTGAAATGCAGAAAAAAACTAAAATTCTAAAGCTCAGAATTTTAAATTTTGAACTTGAATACAGTTCAGAAAATTCTATGCTGAAAAATATTCTGCTTTTGCCATTAGAGATGATGCAAATTACTTGAATTTTGAGTTCTTTGCTATTTCAGTTAATTCTATGTGTTTATTCATGTTGGGAATATTATTATGTATCATTTAATATATACTGAAGACCTCATTGTTTTTAAAAATAATTGCAGATAAATGGTGCAAAGTGTTCAGTTTATGGTCTATTTTTCACTGAAAGACTTTAACAAAAGATAGGTAAGTTCACAAGAAGACCTATTGTTTGAAATTATATTACTTTTGTAATTACAATCTATGAAATATTGCCAAAGGCCTGAGATATAAACCAAAAAGTAAGTAGTCATAAAAAGCTAGTCTTCTCAAATTTTGAACCACAGTAAAAGATATGTAATTGTATGTAAATTAAAGTTTACAGTCAAGTAAATATGATCCATCAGGTTATTAGATAGTTTCCATAGAAGAGTTTCACAGGAACCTATCACTTTTCCCCCAGATGCAAAGTATTCACATAGATAACAATCTAATATAGATAAATGGAAAAATAGAGTAAACCCTTCCTGGAAATCTGGTTATTTATAAGTCTCCTTGTAAGTAAAAACATCATGAGTAAAATCAAAGAAAATGTCATAAACATCTCTTAAAACTAATGTACAACAGTACAATTCTGATCTCGTTCCTTTTCCTTTAATAATTTCAGAAAAGCCTCAAACTTAAAACAAGCACCTGAAGTAAAGAATATTTCCAATCACCTCATTGGTTTGAGTTATATGGCAGCATACATAAGAATATATGTTTTTATACTCCCTCCACAGTCTTTTATACTCTCTCACTATAGTCACTTTAGTATAACCACCAGTTCAACACTCTCAAGGAAGAATACACTCTTCTTTGTAAAGGATAAAAAGTCTCAAATCCATATGACAATGAAACACTGTTATCAACTCATATTCAATTTAATATTATCTGTTTCCAGCAGATCCATCAAGAAAACTGGCATGAACTAGAAACTCTTCTAGAAATTCATTAAACTTTCTTCCTGAAATATACCACTAATATAGTCTCAGAAAAAAAAAGCAAAAGTCATTAAAGTAAAAGAATCGTTAAGTGGAAACTACTCTCTCCAGGCTACACACACGAAAACAGAACCAAATGCTTTACTCATATTTAACCTTTAATTCAAACTCAAACCAAATGGGTATCTCCACTGTCTGTGCCCTGCGATACCAACGTCCATATGTTAAGTAGATGAATGAAGATATGTGTGCAAAACAGAGGGAAGAGAGAAAACCTGGGTCCTACCTTGATTGTTTTTGAGGGCTGACACTTGATGTGATGGGACACGCTGGCAGTTTGGTTCATGTTTCAGGACCCTGGACAGCGCACGATTCCTGATGAAGTTCCAGAATGAACTAGAGATCAGATCTCCTCTGCTGGACTTCAGCAGGGGCTGCTGCTGTTGCTGTTGTTGCTGCTGTTGCTTCTGCTGCTGCTGCTTTCTGCTGCTTTCTCACTCCGGAGGCTGAAATGCTGTCAGAATGGAGGGATTTGTAACTCACATAGCCATAAATAAAACATTCACTTGGTTCATTCTCAAAGCTCTTGGAGATATGTAATAGAATGCTAAAGATTGTTTCAATTCACTTGTACTGTACCTTTTCAGTACTAAGATGTGACAGCTTCACAGTACAGCCAATAATCTTGGCTCTCATTCTCCTTTCAAAGGAACGAATACCAGAAAACATACAGAGATCAATTGCAGCACCACAGTTTAAAGGGACACTCAACTCCCCTGATTCTAACCAGTTAATACTTTTTTTAATGTAAAAATCTCTCTCTCTCTCTCTCTCTCTCTCTCTCTCTCTCTCTCTCTCTCTCTCTCTCCCTCCTCCCTTTCTTTATCTCTCTCCCTGTCTCTTGGATTTTTTCCACCATAATTAAGTCTCATTTTGAAACTAAATTTTATTCCTTCTTGGGTAGTGCTTACAGTGAAAACACTAGTAAATTCTAAGAAAGGACCTGTTGCTTGGTGTAAGAGAGCAGATTTTTACATCTGTATGGTAAAGAACTGATATTCTCTATGAATATTTATAAATTCTGCAGTTATAGCTAGTCAATGAACTAGCTTTTCTATAAGCTGAGAGAAAGCTTATAGTATATAAAAATGTTTTCAAACACAATAGTTTTTGAATGTTGCACCAGAGCAAGAAAATGGCTTATTTTTGTCTTTCCTTTTTACTTTTAACCATGTCTTTTCTTCAGGCTATTTTTGTTTAATTTCCTGAGAAAAACTAGTAGTTAGATACTAGAAAAACTAGTTTTTCTAGTAGCTAACTTCTCAAATAATTACCTATTGCCTCAAGTTACCTTATCAGCAAAATAAACCATAAATATTTATAAATAAAGTTTCCACAAAGTCACCAGTCTCCACTAACACATCAGCACTAAGATGAACTTCCCTAGTGGAAATAAGGGATCCAGTAGAGTTGATTTAATGGAAGACATTATTTTTCAATATGTATTATAAAGTAGTTGATGTGGCCTAGGCTGTGTGTGTATGTCTCATGTATTTTTGAAGACCAATACTTTTTACCCATCAGAAATATATCTTGCTGGTGAAATGCCAAGTTTATAAGATTGAACTGCATAAAGCTTTCAGGAAGCTTTATGGGTGGGGCAAGAACACTATAGATAAACTCTGGGGTAAGAACAAATAAACTAATAGATGTGGTGACATAATTAAATTTATGTACTAATATTAAAAATATTTCTTGTTTGAAAGATAAAAGGGATTTAAATATTCTGCACAGCAGTTGAAATATTTGAGAATGGCTGAGTTTCAGAGGGTTATAGTTCAAACAGCACAATAGAGGTAAGGTTTATAAAGTAGTAAAATTAGACAGCCTTAAGCCAGAAAGGTTAATAGCAAGAGTATTGGAGGAACCAAGAAAATTATGGGCAAGGAAATAAAGCTAATAAGAAACAGGCAAAGGCTGTGTCCACGAATCTGGGGTAATGATATCAAGACATTACACAGAGCACAACCAGAGGACCAAGAAATCTTATGATTCAATGGTTAAAATTTTAAATCATAAATGTGCCTGGCATGTGACTATGTTATATTTTTATTGGACAATGATGTTTTGAAAAATCCATAAAGAAGAATTTATATTAGGAATTTTAAAACATTATACACAAAAATAATGAAAAATATGTCAACTTTGGGGATGTAGCTAAATCAGTACTTATCATGAAGTGTATAGATTCAGATGTATATATTAGAAATATAGAAAAGCATAAAATTAATAATTAATAAGCTAAATGTTTATCATGAAAAGTTATAAAAATAATTAGAAACTCAAATAAAGTATAGAAAAATAAGAAGAAGAAGGGAAGCAACCAATGTAGTAAACAATACAAAGTGTACAACCCAGTGAACAAGCCCATGGACATTTCAAAATTCAGTTATCAGTTTGGTAATCTCTGAAGAAATGAAAATCCTTCACTAGTAAGTTTGGCTCAGCTCCTCTTTCTTAGTACTTGATGCTATATATCTGAGAAACCTTCAAACTAAATTATCTGGGTAGTCCAAGTAGAATGGTGGTGGAGGGTAGAGAGGTATCCTGAGGGGTGGAATACAAGAATGCAGATGGAGTTGCTCATTCACATCAGAGAACTATACATTATGGAAGGAACAATTACAATTCCAAAGAATCTTAATTGGGCACAGTGAAAGTCAACATTTACATACCTACCAGAAAGAATATATATGTATCTAGAGTGTAACCCTGGTAGTCACATGAGACTTGACTCTTTTTCCACAATTCTTCAAAATTGACTTCCATTCTCAATTGGAGGGCAGTCAAAACAGAAAAAAAAACCCAACCACATGTTGACATTACAACCTATAGGTAAATGACTAGAATCTACCTAAAATCATTCCCTAATGTTTAATTTTATAAACAAAATATCAATTGTCCAGAACAAATATATGACTAAAATATCATTTTGGGTATTGTTTTTCCTTTCTGTTACATTATCATTTCATAAATAAACAAAATGAAAACCATAGTAATTTTAAAGCATTTATATTTCAAGTGTGTAGATTTTTCTTAATTTTGTGAAATCTGCTGAGTCTTAACATGTTCAATTGGAATTATAATCAAAGAAAATAGAGATAAAAAAATTCTTAGCCAAACACTAGGAAATTATAAACATTGTTTAATAAAGATAAATTCATATATGATTATTCTAATTGGGTTATTCTTGTTTCAATATGTTCAGTGTGAAAACAGCAGCAAAATTCCATCATGGTTTATCATATGGTAGGATTTTTTAAAATGTTCCAATGTACTCAGGGGACACTATACAGTGAATCATAGTGAACTAGAAATTTTAGACAATTTAATCCAAAGGAACAATATTAGATTTAACCAATACTAGTGATAATTGAATAAAAATATATTAGTTTCAGGTCCCACAATTTGTGGGAAATTAGTAGTGAGTCCCTCCTACCCTCCTCACAAAAAGATAAGAAAGATGGCTACTAATTGTAGAAAATATAAGCTATCATGCTCCTTGAACAACCATTGTTAGATTTGGGAAACAGAAAGCTAGAATTGGCTTAATAACAAAATTGCTTTAGAAGAAACATTGTTACATTATCAGATACTCTACTAGTAATTGCTCTCTTTGCTTCAGGTCCTATCTGCTCTAACCCTAACCAGCTGGTTACAATGATGACCTACCAACTGCAAGCTTAAGCAAGCCCAGGGCCTTAGTCAATAAGAATTATATCTAAAAGAGTATCAGGTTGTTTTCTTGACATTTGGAGTCTACTATAGAACATCCAAGTTCCCACATAACTATAAAGGAAAATGTTTTCTCATTTCTCATATTAATACCCACTGTGTATATCCCCTACTTTTGCTTGTCATATCTACTGAATCATCTTCATTATTTTCTAAAACTAGAATGCTGTTTCAAATTGTCAGCTTCATTGACTTGGGACTTAAGGCCCTCACTTAATTCCTGCCTGTTGCTTCTTTCTCTATAAATGGCATCCACTTCTGATATCTGCTCAGCTTCAGATTGTTCTTCCTTGAATTCACCTAGGTTGATGTCACTGGCCTAATTCTGGTTTTCACTTTCTTTAAGAATTGCTATTTCTTAGAAACCATATGCATCAATCAAAATAGACAAGGTTATGCTGCAATAATATATAACCTCAAAATCTGAGTGGCTTAAAATAATGAAGTTTTAGTTCTCATGATGCTATATGCAATACCAGGTCTCTGGGACATTTCTTCCCATCTAAGGAAACTCAAGCTGATAGAGGGTTTATGTTGACATGAGGTTCCACAATAACGTGGCAGATAGAAGGAAATATGGCAAATCATGTTCTTAATTAAAGGCTTCTGTCCATTAATGGCATGTATAACCTCTACTTACATTCCCTTGGCCAAAGCGAGTTCACAGTCATGCCCAAGTTTAGGTAATAAGGAAGTGACTTATACTATATATCCCAAAAAGAGAGTGGAAGGAGAATATCAGTACACAGCACTAATTACAACCACAACCCTATTGCTTCTCTTTTTCTATACTTCAAAGCCATATGCTTATCTATGCCAGCCAGCCTTGAGACACCAGCATGCTCATATTTGAGGCTCTACAGACTATAGCAGGTTTCCTTGGAAGAGATGGCAGATAGATATAAGACAGAACTTCCTTTTCCTGTGTCCGGTTATCAATAGGGCTTTCATAAGATCTTTTTCTGGGCTTTTCAAGATTAGAACACAGGCCTATATTAATCCTTGTTTGCAGGAATATGTGAGTTGAATGTGAGCTAAGTGTATGGATTTATTCCACGTTGGTACATATTACTCCGCAAAGAGCAGGAACCTTGGTAAGTGACAGAGAATGCAAGTCAGACTACATTCTAAATCACTGTGCTATACCAATAAAAAACAGAATCTTTCATTCTTTTAAGCATTGTAAATCCACTGATATAACAAAAAGTGAAACTCAGTTTTTATTCTTTTAATAGAAATAATTTCAAGGACTGCTTGAAAAAGCCCAATAATAGTACTATAAAGTCTCAAGTACAATACAATGTAAGTTTATGGGGGGAAATAACACAAATATTTAGAATCGCTTTTATTTTAGAGAGTAAATTACCATATGACTTACTGACTGCAAATAAACAATAAGTTGAAGGAATTATGAAGGTGGAAATTTATTTGTTTGTTTGTTTGTTTGTTTTCCCCCTTACAATTCTTCTCCCTTTTGGTAACCATCAGCTTGTTCTCTGTATCTATAGTTTTTTCTGTTTTATTTTGTTTATTCATTTGTTTTCTTTGTATAGATTCCACATGTAAGTGAAATTATATGGTATTTGACTTTCTCTGTTTGATTTATTTCACTTATCATAATACCCTCTAGGCCTTGCCATGTTGTTATAAATGACAATATTTTATTTATTTTTTATTGCTAATACTTCATTGCATATATATACCATATCTTCTTCATTTATCTATCAATAAACACCTCAGTTCCTTTAATATCTTGACTATTGTAAATAATGCTGTAATGAACATAGGGGTGAATATATCTTTTCAAGTTAGTGGGGATTTTTTTTATTTTCTTAATTTATTTATTTATATGTATTTAATTTTTTTATGGTAACATTGGTTAACAAAATCCAATACGTTTCAGCTATACACTTTAACAGTAAGGCATATATATATTTACACTGTGTGTTCACCTCCCATAGTTAATTTCTTTCTGTCACCACATATTTGACCCCCTTTATCCTGTCTACCTTCCCCCTCCTCCTGCACCCCCCCAACTCTCTGGTAACCACTAGTCTGTAGTCCATGTCCATGAGTCTCTGTTTGTCCTATTCATTTGTTGCTTTTAAGTTTATATCCCACATATAAATGATGTCATGTGATTTTCAACTTTTTCTGTCTGGCTTATTTTGCATAGCATGATTATCTCAAGGTCCGCCCAGGTTGTTGCAAATGAAAGTATTTCATTTCTTCTTATAGCTGAGTAATGTTTCATTGTACATATGTACCACAGCTTCTTTATCCAATCATCTATCATAGGACACTTCAGTTGCTTCCATGTTCTGGCCACTGTGAATAATGGTGCTATGAACATCAGTGTGCAAATATCTTTTTGGATTTGAGTTTTCTAGTCTTTGGACTAAATACCTAGTAGAGAGATGGCTGGATCATATGGTAGATCAATTCTTAGTTTCTTGAGGAACCTCCATACTGTTTTCCATACTGGCTGTACCAATTTGCAGTCCCACCAGCAGTATATGAGGGTTCCTTTTTCTCTGAATCCTCTCAAACTCAAATTAGTGTTTTGAAGGTGGGACTTTAGATACCCATGTATATATGCCAATTTCATTTGAGAAGCAGTTGCTTTACACTTTTAATTTATCTTTCAATTTAAATAATGAAGTGTTTTATTATTCTCATCCATTCATGAAATATTTCCTCATAAATGTGAGGAGGGATTAGAATTAATAAGTAAGTTAAGATATTATCTAGCCTACACTAGTCAAGCTCTCAAGCAGGTTCCTCATCCCCGCATCCAATAAGAACAGACCCAACAGCTTTTAAAGAGTATGAACTGTTTCTCCTTACATTTTTTTATGGCATTTGATTTCCTGATGTCTTCACTGTTCACTCCTTTTTTCATGTTGGTCATTCCTGCAAACTTCTCAGCGTGAACATTTGGCTAACTTAACCTTCTTTCATGATTTTAACTATAACTCCCTGATCACCCATTACTCCTGTTCCCAATCCTTCCTGTTCTGAGGGCTTGCCCAACATAATGCTCCTAACCTGAAGATTACCTGCTTCCAAGTACACTGGGTATAAATTATACTTTATGCAAATGGGTTTTAAGGTATATAACTATTGCAGATTGGTTGACTGACATTCCTGACAGATTTTACTTCTCCCTCTTCCTCATCAACCAGAACCAAACATAAACATTTTAGAAATTATTTCTTGCCAAAGTGGAGTTCCACACCAAAAGAAAGACACCAACATTATCTGCTAATGTTATTCAGTCTTATGCTTTGTTTTTAATGGTGACATTTATATTTTATAGAATAATTCTCTTTGCAATACTGCCAGTTGAAAATGTGATACAAATCCTAAATTTATAGAACACCAAAATAGATAGCCAGAATTACCTCATAAGAGTTTTTTGGAGCTCTCCTCATCCCTAGTTCTTCAGTTGAAATAATTTAGCAAACAGAAATCCCAAAAGTACCATAGAAATGTCTAGTCCTGTGTACAGGAGCTTCCGTGAATACATAGAATCCATAGAAATAAACACTAGAGGTAACTCCTCTTGTAAGCATAAAAATTTCTGCTCTACAATCACTGATGAATCCCTTCAATAAATTTTCTCTGTGGCCAGTGTCATAAATCATTGTGAAGACAGAAATGCATACATAAAATCAACCACGCTATAGTTCCCAAGACTACTTCATCCAGTTCAGTTATTAGTGACAGTAGTCCCCCAAGTCTCCAACACTATTCGTAAGTTCCAGCATCTAACTACTAAGGAACTTGGATGATAAGTCCCTGATTACTCCTTACTCTTGTTCTTGTCCCTTCCTGTTCTGAGGGCTGGCCTAACGTTTATGACCTGCAGCAAGTTTTCATTTAAAGCAGATAATTGGTAAGTCCAATAAAACAATCATTATTCAAGGAGCTCTTGCAGGTATTCAGACCTGAATCCCACTGCATGCCCTGTACTTCTTGGTCAGAAGAGTGTAGAATCATTGATTTTCAGGACCTAGTGCCCTCTCTTTCACACAGTAAGCAGATATCTTCTACTGCAGATAGCGCCCAACTCGGGGAAATAATAACTGCTTTTGCAGCAATAAAGAGGTGCCATAGCAAATGTGGTTTGCACTTCAGTATCGTGTACATTAAAAATTTTTTAAAATGCTAGTTTGGAATTCTTTTTTGTTTGTTTCAAAAAAAAATATTACGGCTATAACATAAGTCTTCTGGACTAAAAATCCAAGAAGAAGCCTTACAAAAACTAACCATTTATAATCTTTGGGAAGGATAATTAAAGGACTCAAATTCAAAACATCTTTCCTTTATTCTTGTCATAGCATCATTCCAAAAGTATCCTAAAATCAAAGCTTAATGGGTTACTTTTGAACTTCTGCAAAATGATTTGGAAAGTACTAGTGTTATTCCCTCCCTTCCGTTCCCAATCATTACAAATTCTTCCATGGTTGTCTAAAACATCTATTTCCTCGAATTTTCTTTCTGATTTCCCTTAAATTAAGCTGACCATTTCCACTTCACATTTTATCTTTGCCTCTTTTGTGGTAGTAATTATATTCTGATTTTAATAACTTAGTTCTGTATTATTTTTATGTCTTACCCATAAATTCTTTCAGGGATAATATTATAATTCAAAATTCTGCATACACTATGAAATACTTTAGTGCATGTTATGTACACAGAAGACCAATAATTGTATGTTATATTAATTAATAATTAATCAAATAAAACTTGTTCATTAAGTTTTGTAATAAATAGGTCACATTTAACTTTGCTCAGAGCACTTTTGGTAGAATGGTAGAAGAAACATCAGACTTCAATGGGTCAAAGGGTGACTATGAGGTGAGAAAATAGACACAGGGAATATAAATTACTCTTTAAAAATGACATGTAAAGGTGAGGGGAAAAAAATGGCATAGATGATAGAGGATCTGTTCATCCCTCTGGCAATCAAGTCAAGGTGTTGATGGAAACAAAGAACAACAAGGAAAAATCACCTGGGATCTAGATGAACAAGCCACATAACTAGGGAGAAATCCATGAAAGCACTCTGAAATGGCACAAGGTAGGACAGGAAGAGGATGCAGGGCTGCCTGGTCTCAAGTAGCTGAGTGAGACAGAGTCTGCGGCAGTGGCAGACTCTTCTTAAAGGGGCAATGTCTGTGAGAGGATTTTCACGGAGACGGACCTGCTCACTCTGAGCGCCAGTGCCAATGTGGCTGCACACAAAGGGCACCAGGGACTTACAGGGAGACATTGTTGAAGTGAGGACTGAAGCGAGACTTGCCCTGTGCAGAAGTGCCAGCAGTATCCATTGTTCCCGGTTGAGCCCTCTCCGCTCCCAGTGCGTAGACACAGTGCCGCCATAGCCATGACGTCAACAAACTGGATAATAAAGGTCGCTCTGCCCAGAGGATTCCCTGAAACCCCACCTCTCCCAACTTGCAGCCCCACCCAAGCCACATCCAGGTGTATCTTCAGCGAGTCAGGTGCTCCTTGCTGAGCAATGCCTAGACTTACACTGGAGCCAGCTGGCCTCAGTTTCTGGTGTGGCCTTTTGAGGCAACTATAAGCACAGCATCTGTGCATTACTTGCTGAATCATAATAGGTAGCCCCAGAGGGGTAGAGGCATGGGCTAAATTTGGCCTATAGCTTAACCCCTCTCAGGACTGTGCCACTGGACATCTACTTCATAAATCCACACTAATAAGACTGGAGACTTAGGAGCTTTGCTTACTACATAGAAACAGACACAGAAAGGCAGCCAAAATGGGAAAACAAAGAAACAGAAACCATATGAGAGAACAAAACCAAGATCCAGATATAATTGAATCAAGTAATCTAACAAATGCAGAGTTCAAAACACTGGTTATAAAGATACTCAATGAACTTTTTGGACATATAGATAAATTCAGTGAGAACTTCAACAAAGAGATTTTTAAAAACATAAAAATGGAAATGGTAATTATAAAAGAAATCAGTCTGAAATGAAGAACACATTATCTGAGCTGAGAAGTATATTAATGGAATAAATAAAGGGATAAACAAAGTGAATAAAGAAAAGGATCAAATGCCCTATCCAGAGGATGGGAAAGCCAAGGATACTCAATCAGAATGGCAAGAGATAAGATGCCAAGACTATAAATATAATTTAAGGAGCATATGAGACACTATTAAGGGTCCAAATATCTGTCTGATTGGTGTACCTGAAGACAATCAATATGACGAACAGCCGTTGAAGAAATAATGATGGAAAACTTCCCTAACCTGGTGAAGAAAATAGACATAAAACCCCAGGAAACTCAGAGAATCTCAAAAACCAAGGATCCAAAGAGGCTCACACCAAGACACATCATAATTAAAATGCCAAAGGTTAAATACAAAGAAAGAATATTAAAAGCAGCAAGAGAAAAATAGATAGTTATAAGGGAACACCCATAAAACTGGCAGCTGATTTCTCAAAAGAAACTATGTAGGACAGATGGCTTGGCAAAAAGTATGTGATGTGATGAAGACCCAGGATCTACAACCAAGAATACTTTATCCAGCAAAGCTATCATTTAGAGTTGAAGGACAGATAAAGAGCTTCCTAGCTTTTTATCACCACCAAGCCAGTATTACAGGAAATGTTGGAGGGACTTCTTTAAGTCAGACAGAGAAAGGTAAACACTATATGATTTTGCTTATATGCAAAATCTAAGGAATAAAAAGAACAAACTAATCAAAAACAGACTCACAAATATAGTGGACATTTACGTGATGGACAGAGGGGAAAGGAGTTTGGGGGGCTGGGAGAATGGGGTGAAGGGTTAAAGGAGAGTATAAATTAGTAGCTGATGAATAGCTATGGGGATGGGAGTACAGCATAGGAATTGCAGGTAGAATTAAAATGTTGATTAGGTGGAGGGTCAGAGAGGGAGGGAGCAATTGGGGGAATCATTTACGAATTATATAGATGTCTAACCAATGTACTGTATACTTGAAACTAATTAAAATAAATACATTTTTTTAAAAAAAAATGTCCTGTAAAGTGGAGATATGTATACTTGGAAAAGATAATAGCACCATATAATAAAAGTTATTATTTTTATTAAATTATGAAGTCTAGAAGTCTATAGAAACTGCTAAACTTTTTTCTAAAAATATTACTAAACCTTTTTATTCTCTTCTCCCAACAAATATATCAGATATGAGTCAGCATGGGAACCAAACAGCAGATTGCCACTGAGCTTATTAGAAAATTTAAGCAAATTACTTATTGTCTGGAGTAACAGTAACAAAGTAGGCAGCAAAAATGATACTTGTTTTACAGTATTCTTGCTGTTATAATATAAAAGTTTCTTGTATTTAGAGGACAAACCAATTCAATATTAGTGTTAGTTCCTTTTATGTTCCTAAGAGTTAAAAAAAAATATATATATATATATATATATATATATATATATATATATCTCCTTAAAAGATGTTTTACAATTAAGGAATTTTTATTAAAGGATTATGTGCTAAGCAATATGCTAGGCACTAGCAATACAAAAGTAAACAATAATAATCTTTCTCTTCATTGAATTCACATTCAAGTATGGAGGAGACAAGGTCAAATGGTGGTAGCAAATATGCATCAACCAGTTCTGAGAGTATGTGGTCAAAGGAGCCTTCAGATAGCACATGGAGCACGAGCTGGTCAACAACATTAAGATATGGGAGTTTAATAAGTAAGAAAGGGAAATGAAATGGGTAAAAAGTGGAAAAAAATAATTCATCAAATTTCAGAGGAAATCTGAGGGGGTAGGGTTAAGATTACTGGTGGCAAAATTGGTCTTTATTAGGAAGAAGTTTCATTTCCAAAGAGACTAGGCAAAAAAGAGGTTTATATTAAGTCATTTAGATCTGTCTCTCTATAAAGGTGAAAGCTTGAAGTACTTGATCAGATTCTATGCTAAGGAAGAGTTAATATAATCTGCTGAGAATCAATGGAGCAGGGGATTGGGCTAGAGGAGAATAGTAGTAGATTGAAACAGCCACTAAGAAAAATTGAGCATGAGTGGAACAAAGATAAACAAAAAGATGTGCCAGAGAAATAAAAGTCTAGCTAAAAAGCCAACAGATAATGCTTAAAAATTATTTTAGAAGAATATAAAGGCCAACATGGTAGAGGACCAATATACTGTATTTAATTTGTTAGTCACCAAAATTCCAAATTCTTGTGGCCTGAAATGTTTATGTTATTCACTTAAATGCTTAAAGCATTTTGTTTCTCCTTTAAAATCTAAGAAAGGGCAAATGCAGAAAAAGATAGCAAATTAAATATATGTATCTAATTTTGCTTCCTCCAGAAAACTCTCTAGATAAGTAAAGAATTTTTTTATTAAAGATATAAACTTATAAGGATGAAAGAATAAGAGACAATTCCATAGTGACACCTTTTTGCAAGATTGAAAGATGAATATTAAGTAAGTTAACAGTCTATAAGCAGTGGAAGCAAAAACTGCTACCATAGAAAATTGAGAAACAATCATATCTGCACTGCAGAATCATCTAAAAGTCAAAAAAGTGACAGCACCAGACACCTTTGGAACTGGGAGTAAAGGGGAGTTTATATGAAGAGCATAATGATAATTGGTTTAAAGTTGTTTGAGAAATAATTAGATTCCACTCTATGTCTTTAGATGACTGTTCATGCTCTACTCCAGCAGAGTTCTGGGTGTTTCTCAGCAGACTTCTGGAGGGTGAAAGTCTGGAGACTGTATAAGAGAGGGTATTAGCTCAAGGGGTGATAAACTCATTGAAAATGTGGATATACTTCTAAGAACAGTTATAATAAGTAGCTAAATGTATATGGAATGTTGACCAACCATCCTTTCTTCCTATTTTCATTTCCAGAAACCTGGGAGACAGAACTATGTTTTCCAGACAAGAGACCGAAAGAATCTGCCCAAGGAAAAACCCAAAGATGCTGACATCAAGAGACCCTAACAACTCACCATGACCATTCTGTAAAGAAGGTAAAAGTCTATGTATGTGCTCAGAAGTTTAATCACATTCTGAGTTCCTATTCTAAATTACAAGCAGAAAACTAAGGATTATTAGACATTTCAAGAAATTGTCTACCTCTAATACAGAGACAAAATTAAATAAATAGATGTAACAGCAACTTGAAAAAAATAAAGACAAAGAGGGGAGAAAAATATTCAAATGAGACTACCATGAGAGTGATAAGAAAGAGAGAAATTAAGGGGATCATTTTATAAACTATATAAATGTCTAACCAATGTTCTATATACTTGAAACTAATAAAATTAAAAAAATAATAGATAGCTAGATGTAAAATAGAAAGGAGTGATAAGATACCATATCAATGAAACAAGACAGAAACACTGTTTAAAAATTAGAAGAAGATTCAAAGAAAAAAAAAAGCTATAATATTAGAAGTTAAAAATTAATGTAAACTTGAGGAGTCTCATATAAGTAGAGCATTTTTTAAGATATGGAAAAGATAACAAAATTAGTGGCCTGATACATGACTACTTGGAACTCTAGGGGAAAAAAAAGGAACAGAACATAGGAAAGAAAAACTATTCCACCAAATAATTCTTGAAATTTTATGGGAATGGAAGGGTCAGATTTTTCTGATTAAAAGTATCCATTGAATGTCCAATTGAAAAAAAAAGAAAAGAAAATTATGGTGATAATTTTAGAGAACTGGAGACAAAAATGTTAAGAGCTTCCATGGAAGAAAAATATGTGTCATACATAAATAAATACTAAAAAATCAAAATAGCCATGAGTTTCTCAGTAACAATTCTGGAAACTGGTAGGCAAAGCAGAATAATATACTTGAGGAAAATTATTTCTAACAGAATTCTATAACTAGCCAAACTATCAATCAGGTAGGAAGATAGATTAAAGATATCTTCAAAAATGCAAATCACAAAATAATATCTTATATTTTTCTTATAATTTTTCTGTATAATATGTTTATCAAAAGACTGTTATAGATAAAACAGTGCATAAAGCACTATAACTAATTAAAGTACAATGATTGTGCAATTAAGTTGTTAATTGGCTGGCTGCTTTTCAATAGAAGAGCATTTTTACTTGAAAGAACAATTGACAGACAAACTATGGTTATTCAGACTTGGCTATTTGACAGACATTTTCTCTAAAATGAACAAAATGAGGCTACTCCTTCAAGGAAAACAATTGACAATACGTGTCACCAATGATAAAATCTGAACTTTCAAGCTAAAATTAGAATTTAGGAAACTGCGTCTATCAAATGAGTCTAACGTCCTCCCAATATTTAAAGACTTTTTGAAGAGATTAGTGGTGATTTTAACAAATTTTTTTTATGTTGTATAATAAAATGTGTCGACATTTGGAATATCTGAATAAGTCAGTGAACTAATATTTTCCAAATGACCAATGAATGATATTAAAGAATCCTGCATCAGTAAAAGAGCCAATCAAAGTACTTTTCATAGAGGAAAGGTAATTAATAAAGTTTAAGATTCTACATTGCAACTAAACTTGAAGAAATTAGTAGAATTTTGGTGTGGTATCAAAAAAAAACCCACAATTATCTGAAAAGCCTATTAAAATAATTCTTTTTTTCTAACATATTTGTGTGAAGTCAATTGTTTTTATGAACTTTAAACAAAATAACAATTTGTAGCAGATCGAATGCAGAAGTGGGTATGAAAGTCTGTTTTCTCTTAAGGCAGACATTAAAAAGATTTTGTTTTGTTTTTGAAATTATATTTCTTGTCATAAAATTATGTTATTGATGTTAACACATGAGCCTGTTACTATGATGTCAAAGTAAATAAATACTTTAAAAATTTATCCATTTCAATTTGCAATACAGTCAACATTAATAGATATGACCCACATAAAAAATAGCTATTTGAGTTCCTCAATTTTTCTTAAGTGTAAGAGTTTTAAGAGCCACTGGTTTAGAGAAAGGAGAAATGTGAGTATAGAGGTCATTAATTATTTTTAAATAGCTTTTTGAAAAGAATAACAGATACTATTGAAGTGCATAAACACTACTAATCCAGTCCCTCATTTATAGGTGAGGAAAACGGAATGCAGAAGTGGTAAGGCAGCTGCTCAAGGTGATACCAGAAATTAATCATAAAGCCAGTTCAAGAGTCCATGTCTCTTTTCTCTCGCCACAAGACTTTTCTTCCATATTGTGCTGGCTTCCTAACCTCAGTTTTCCAACCTGCACATTTTTTGTCAGTATTTTCTTTTTTAAGTTTATTGGGGTGACATTGGTTAATACAATTATATAATTTCTGGGTGTATATTATAATTTGACATCTATATTTTCTATTGTGTGATTACCACCCAGAGTCCAATTTTCTTCAGCTACCATATATTTGATCCCTTTTACTCACTTCACCCTCCTTCAACTCTTTATAATTGACTCCCTTTACCCTACCTCTTCCCTCCTCCCCCACCCAGCAGATTTTTTTTTTTGTGACTGGATATTGTATATGTACATATGTGGTGTGTGTGTGTGACATTAAGCTAGAGATGACAATCTTCTCCTTCTAGTTTTCTTAGAAAACCTGTTATCACAGCCTCCAGAAAGGAGAGGAAAAAAACAAACAAACAAAAAATAAACCAGGAGCCCACTCCTCCTGGTTACAGCTAATGGAACTAGATATAGACATGCAAACAAAATAAACTTCTCTTTCTAAAATTTAGAATTGGAAAATATAAAAAGCAGTCAGTATCTATTGGCAATTTAAACCAGAAAAGCTGAGTCACTGGTGTTAGGGTCAGGGCAGCCATATCAGGGTTACCCTTGAACAAAGCCAAGAAAATGTGAAAAGCAGCAGCAGAAAAGACAAGACGATGTGCAGAGAAACACGGAGGAGTGGACTGGCCTCTAACTCTCCAATTTCTGGTTCAGGACCCTCTGAAGACCAATAATGATTCTTTAGTTTGGTTTCTGCAAGATTTCCTTTGATTTGTTAATTTTGCTTTATCTACTTATAATGGGTTTTCATTATTTGCAATCTAGCAATCACGTGTGAAGATAAATGTGCACACTTATGTATCCTCCATTTCAATCATGATGGACAACTACAGAGTGAATTCTAAGATCTGACATTTGCCTGATTAGAACAGTGGCTAAGTCAATGTTCACTGCAGAGACAACCAATGTGCATGTTTATAGTCAGCAACCTGAGAAATCATGACGAATGTAATTTGGACCAAAAATGTAGTTACCACTTTCATTGACAAATTAGATATTGCAGAGAGAACATTGAGGGCTTATATCACATTATAAGGTCTTCATAAATAAATATTAAATTAAGAAATAAAAGAGCATAATCCACTTGTTGCTAACACTGGCTAAATGTTAAAATCCTCCGAGAAGCCACTTATCCAAAATTTCAGTTGGTCTCTGGAGAGTCCCAGGTAAAGATATTATTTTTTCAGATCCCACACACAACAGGTGGTGTTAATGTAGGATGATTAAAGCATACTAGGACTCCAGTTACTTTGTTATAATTTTAGAAGGAAAAGGTAAAAGTGGTATTTATGCTAAAGACGGAAAGAGGGTTTTCTAAATAAATTCTAGAATGATTTTTAGAAAGAGTTTAAAAGACTGGATTAGTCAACTTGCAAAGAGCTAAAATAGTGCATCAAATCAATGGAAATCTAATAGAGAAAAACACTGTAAAAAAATGGAATACCCGTACTGCAACTCAAGTGACACAGGGTAATGAATTTTGATCAGAATATGATTGAAATGTCAGTAACAATGTAATTCCCATTATATACTCACATTTATTGTTTTTGAAAGCTTTTTTTAAAGCATTATGTTAAATGTGCTAGAAAACGGCAAAGGGGTCGAATGGGCTATCTCTTATTCCTAGTTTATGGGGACTCAAATCCTAGTAAGTGTACAGTTTTTCTACAGTAGGAGTTTTTCAAATACAGGAGTCACATCTATAAAAAAGACAAGACTGTGGACAAACATGTATTGGTATCATCTAAAAGAAGCACCCTCAATTATAGTGTGCTAATTTTGCACAATGATGGATGGTTACTAGACAGAGTGGTGATCATACCATGAGGACTATAAACATTTAATTGCTATGTTGTACACTTGAAACTAATATAATATAATATTCCAACTATACTTTAATTTTTGAAAAAAATTTAAATAAAAAATAAAAAAGAAGCATTGGTTTCATTCACATGGCAGTATGGTACTTAAGAGTCATGACACACAGGGATTAGAATCGGTACTCAATACCCAGCCAGAGCTAAGAGAGACTTAGATTCAGGGAGAATCTCTTCAGTATCTTCTATTTACAGACACAAGACTGCAGAATGATGCGGACCTGCAGTTTTGCTTTTCTATAACTAAAGACAGAAGATGTATAGGGCTCCAAAGTATATAGCCAAACACACTGGTTCTTTATTTATGGGGCCTAAGAGAAAGAGAACATTAAGAGAACTCAAAACGACGTGTTGAGATCAGATTTTCAGCTGTTCTGTGTCACCGTGAACTGCAAAGTAAGAAGAATAGCCCTAATATCAATAATAAATGCCTACTGGAGAACTCCAGGAAAGCTACAATGATTAAATAACACTAAAGACGAAAGGCAAAGTTTAGAAGACACTTTTCATTCTCTCACTCTGTCTCTTTTCTCTCTCTGGCAAAATGCCCAGGCTTTTGGTTTCTCTTTGCTTCTCACTCCCGTGTTTGCCAGCTCACCCCACATCCCCATAGTAATTTGTTCAAATGATAGGGTAATTGAGATCTTAAAGGAGCTACAAAAATTATTTCAAGTCTCTGAACTTCTCTCTAAACAAAACTAATAACTTTAAAGCTGATGAGTCTGTCTGTCATGCTGTTTTAATATCCAGATGAGAACTCATATTGATTAGAAGACAAAAAGAAATAAACTTTATGGTATCACTGCTATGAATCAATCTCTCTCCCAGTTCTTTAAATATGTTACTTATTTTTATAGTAACTATAAAAGATGTGTCAAGTAAAATTGCCCTCATTTTACAAATAAAGAAACTGAGACTCAGGGAGGCTAATTTGCCTGAGGGCTAGTAAACATCAGAGTTACCAAACCCTGGAGTCAGTATTGAAACCCAAGTCTGCTTGATACCAAATCCTCCCCATTACCCAGGCATTTCCATCACTAAACAGCAAATCAGAATGCTCTTCTCTGCATCACCTCTTCTTTATCATTGTCTGATGGCTGACATCTAATAGAAAGTCAGTAAATATTGGTTGAATTAATAGACAGGTAAATGTTTTTCAGAAGACTTCGACACTGAGAAGTGACTCAAAAAAATTTAGTAGCAAGAAGAAGACAGTAACAATATTACTGCATGGAAGTTCTGAGATTTTCATGAATGGATTAGCTTGAATGCCAGCCCACCAGGTTGAAGAGCTTCATCAGTTACCTCTGAAGGTGTCCTGTTGTTTGTCCTGTTTTTTCCCTTTGAGACAGCTGATAAAGGTGCTTCTAACTGGATAATCTGCTACCAATAAATAAATTCTGGTTGAGAAATGTTATAGCTATGTAACTTGTACTGTTAATGGATTACAAATTTTAGAAAGAATTTGATCGTGGTCAAGGTTTGCAACCAAAAACATTGTTTGCTATCAGAAGTTTGTACAGAGATACTGAAGAGTGAACTTGGGATGAATGTTTCAGATGTATTTTAATCCACAAAACTTAATTCTCACACTTCCTCTCAGCACAGAGAGTTCCCTGGAATATTGATATTTACAGTAGCAATTTCTCCTGACCCTTCTCTCCATCTTTGATATTTTCCTTTATTCTTCTTTTAAGTATTCTCATCGCCATCCTCACTGCTCAGATGTTACAATATTTTCCCTCCAAAAGAAAATAGTCAAAGTTTTAAACAATGAGATTAATGCCTCCCCTTTGATTGGCACCAATGAGGTACTATCTTTACGCTGGACCCCTTCTGGTCAAGACAGATGTGATCATTAGAGGCAAAGGCATGGGGAAATGTCTTTCTAGCAAAGAAGTATTTCAATATTGAAAAATTCTTATGGTATATACTGGCCAAATATCAGGCTTATCCCTTCCAAAATTAGATACAGATTGTTACTATCTACATGGAATATATACTGTTCTTCCTTTCTGCTACTCCACTTTTCCAAAACTGAGCTTCTTAAGGGTATGTCATTCATCTCATTTCTTTTTACAGAAGCTGAAGTGCTTCTATACTACACAGTCCCTGGACGGAGCAAGCGTACCAATCATATGAATGGTGAATTTGAATCCTATTCTGAATCAAAATATAATAAACTACAAAAGCTGAAAAGTCACTTACAGCAAAATCTGAGTATTGGAGGAAAGGGAACTAGGTGATAAGTTACTTGTATATCCAGCATTCTTTTGCATCTATTTCATCAAAAATTAAAAATGTGTTGGAGTTACAACTATTAGTTCAATACATATCTGCCCACACAAGACTCATCATCTTGTACAAATTTATTTTGTATCAATAATATGACTGACACAATTCTAAATATATTCATACTCACACACTCATACTTTCAGATAGAAATTAGTAGTCCTATTTCACTCATAAAATATTGAGACTAAGAAAAGATAAATGATGATATATTCAAACTCGAATCTCTTCCCTTTTAATCCAAGGTTCTTGCCAGTTTTGAACGGGCATTCTTTTTAGAATTTATTCTGGAGGGCTAGAGCCAATCAGAAGTAAAACTGGATTTTTGTTTTTCGGGGTTTTCTAAATTTCTAGTGCAATATTTTTTCTATTAAATCGCAGTGATCAGTTTATCAATATGTCTTGTTTATATCCTCAGTTTTAAATATTCTATTAAATAGCTCAGCACTCTTCTTTAATCAAGAACTGATATACATTTGGCAAGCCCTATTATTTAAGTCATCGCTCATGGAAAAAAATTAAAAACTCATTGGAGGGAATTTTTCATTATCCTCTGATGCCTAATTAAAAAAGAATTAAAAATCATAAAACTGGTTAAAGTTTATGTGGAAGAAAATAACTTAACCTTGGGACTATTGGTATTTATAATTTTTGGTTACCTCTCACCTGAATAATCCTGCCCAAAACTAAGACTCTAATGAAAAGTATGTTTGGGTTGCTTTTTATGCTTTCTCACAAATCTTCCTAAAGACCTTGAACATTCTGTGGATAGTTGTTATCATGATCTGTGACACAAGTTAAAATAAAAGAAATAGTTTGAACCTAGAATAAAAATATGCTTCTATTTTAGGATTATAACTTTCTCTAATTATATCTCATAAGGATGCCATGGACTGAGTTGTGTTCCACCAAAATTCATACATTAAAGTCCAAACCCCCACTGTGACTGTATTTGGATTTAGGGTCTATAAGGAGGTAATTAAGGTTAGATGGTAGATGGTAGGGTCCGGATATGGTACAATTACCGTCCCTATATGAAGAGACACTCAAAAGCACTCTCCTTCTGTCACTCTCCCCTTGTCTTCCTGTCCCCCCACCCCTCTATCTCTCAGCGTGTGTACAAAGAAGCCAAGTGAGCATAAAACAAAGTGAAGGCTACCTTCTAGTCAAAAGGATTCTTAGAATGAAACCTACCTTGCCAGCACCTTGATCTTGGAATTTCCAGCCTCCAAAACTATGAGAAAATAAATTTATTTTGTTTCATCCAACCAGTCTACATTATTTCATTCTGGCAGTCTGAGTAGACTAATACAAGGAATATGAATGTTCATTTATATGAATAGATAATGTTGAGCAGAACTATCTTTGGGTATAAAGCTTTGCTCCAACTGATAACTGATCATGGGAATTGTAAACTCCATAAACTCCAACATAATTAATATGGCAACTCTCAATCCTTTGAACATTACTTAGAATAAACAACGTATGGTGATATCTCAAAGACTAATTGAATTCCTTAACTTCAAAGAAATTAGTTTAGTTGACCTTCTACATGATCTTCCTTTCTATAACATGAGAGCTTCTCAGTTGAACTCATTTGTACCTAGCAAAAGCATTAGTTTACATTTCTTCTTAAATATTAGCATTAAAAATGTTACATGGGGAAAGAGAGAAATTACTACAACTTCTAGGGAAAAATTTATATTATAACTGGATTTTGTAGAAAAAAGAGAACAGACATAAAACCGATAGCTAACTATTTTCCCCATTTTCCCTTGTGGTAAATATCAAAGCCCGCTTTCCTACCAGGCCTCAGGGCAACCTCAGAATCCATTTCCACATGGCAGTTTTGGCAGCCTTTCCAATTTAACTGGACTTGGCAAACACAATACAATTTAATTGCTATGCCTGAATATAACTAAGTCTGTCATTTTTTACAGAGTTATAGACCCAGGTATGAGAGAAACGGGGCTGAATTTAAGATAAATTAAGCTAAGAGTGAAAAAATTTAAAACCTCCAGCTTTTATATTACTATATTTGGGAGATGACAAATATAACTTAAAACAGATTGTGTTATCTAATAATTGCTTACATAATATCTACCCTTAGAATGGCTGTGGACAAACACAACAGGTTGGCTTTGGTATCTCATACTTTTAACACTCTTATCTTTTGCCTATTATCAAGGCCTGTTCTTTGGTTTGGAATGCAGCCATGAAGAGTGAAGATGAGGCAGCTTCCAGTGAGCATGAAGCAAAATGCACAAACAGAAATGCAAATACACTAAGGACAGTGGACTAGAAAGATGGGAAAAGCCTAGGTCTCTGAGGTCATTATTAAACCATCCTGCCCTGGATTATTAATGCCAAACTTCTCATTGTGTTTAACAAATATGCCATTAGGTTTTCTGTAATTTTCAGTTGGACACATTTCTGATTAACACAATGGTTTTAAGTTTAATAAAACTTTAAAAAATAAACAAAGCAAAGATTCTATTTCACAAATATTAATTCATAAAAAATTTAAAACCTTTCTAAGTATACAAAAACCTAGCTATCGTCTCCAATAAAGGAACTTCTCAGTTCTCTCCTCTGTCCTGAGAAGAGAAAGGACACCAATTCTCTTAATATTGACAAAGTAAATGATGAAATCGGGGATATGTAATTCTATTTGTTTTTATAATTCTATCTTCTTTGTCACATGCTTGCTCACTAATTCTATGTGTTTGCTCCATTTTCTTTGTCTAATAGTTCCTCTCCTTTTCCAACACTCGTTGGCTGTCAGCATAAAGGAATTCCATCATACAGGACAGCTGTGTCCAGATCTTGTCCCAATCGTACAGGACAGCTGTGTCCAGATCTTTGCCAATATGTAAAAATGCCTGGACCACCTCATGTGTAAAGTATGGAATTGATCTGGTTTCCTTTAGTCAGTAGTTTTTTGGCTACTTAGCAACATGAAATATCCTTATTATCCAACTTTATTTCTACCAATCTTTTGACCACCCAGAATTCTTTTTTAAAGAACTTTGCATAGGGCCATGATAGACTCTGATAAATGTTTGTATCTCTCTTTCTCTACTCCAAGATTTACCATAAGAGTGCAAACACACTTGGTTGCATTTGAAACTATTCATATTTATTCACATAACTGTGATTTGTGTAAGCTATACATCATACTTGTCCTCATATTTTTAGTTTTTTTTCTAGAAGAAATAATTAGGGCCAAATCTGTAGAAGTAAATAATATCAGATTTTTTAAACAAAAATAGATGTATGTGCTCTTAAAACGTAAAGCAAAATCATTTTATGTCATGAATGGTCACCTCAGCTTACACACCTATTATTTTCATTACCAGATCATGCTTAACTTCTAGCCAATCAGATCCCAACAATAATTTGCAGGTTGTACCCACAACCTTAGTTAAATGATGAAAATGAGAATACTGGGATAAGGTATTGACTTATTCTACAAATCTCATTTTCATTGCTAAACCAAGAAATAGTTGCTATGGCTCTTGATAGGCAACATAAATCTGTTGAAAAGGAATAACTAGCACAATCGTTGCTTACCAATCCCTAAAAAATAGAAACCCTACAATTAGGAAAGAATATTTTAAGAGCAGAACATTAAAATTAGGCTGGGCAAAAGAAAGTCTTAAAGACAATAACTTTCCTATGTATTAACTTTGGCCTCAGATCTACAATTCCATTTTACTGAGCCCAAGCCTCTTTCCTTGAGGTTCACCAGGATTCAAGACCTAACCTTTCTCAGCCTCTTCCTGTGTGGGTTGGTCCCTCTAGAGCAGCTGCTGGATTAAAAATCTGGTTCAAATTAAAGGCCATCTGAAATTATATTACAGGTCTCTTTTGTGATTCCTGTCATAAAGATGACCATAAAATTGTACAGTTATTTGAAGATGTAGAGTGCAGAATCTTGTCCATAAAAAGAGTATCTAAAAAATTAAGGGGTGACATGAATTTCCTTCAATCTCTGGAAAAGTGAAGAATTCTTGCACTGCTCCATAAGCAGCCTTCTTGTGAATAAAGACTTATAATTTGACGTCAGCCAAATTTGCTTCCTGAACATTCACTCTACATGGGGAGTCACATGCATCCTTGCCTTGCCAAATTGTGAAAGTATAGGCTTTTCCCTATTTCTGTCCTCTCTCCTTATTCTGTCACCATGGCCTCCTAGAGCTCACCCCCATTTTTCAGAATTCCTTCAAACTGCTGGTCTCATATGTTAGGTTCTCCCAAGAGCTCTTTCACCACATACCAGTCAGCTCTCTGCAGCTCAGCAAATTTCCAACCAGAGGGTAAGATGCCAGTGTGCCCTCCTGCAGTCACTCTACTCAATCTCTATGAGTAGACAGACTCTTTTTGTCCCTCTCACTTGAACAAAGTAAGTAAAAGAGGAAGAAATTCTACAAGCTCTCTTTCCCTAGAAATTTCCTCCATTGTATCTTTCCATAATTTCTTTTCCTCTTTCAACATAAATAGCGAGCATGAGGGATTAGTTTTTCTCTCTTATAGGAAGTGCTACATAGATGACTCTAGCACTTGTCCATCACTCTCCACTTCAGGATTCCTGCTGGAATTCTGAAACAATGGAAAAAATTCCTCTGGAATTTTTTTAATATTCAAAGAAGTTAGGAAATTATATATAAAACTAAAGTTTTATATATAACTTCTAGGTTTTGAATTTTATAGCATTAATAATTTGAATATTAAATTAAAATTTACTTAATAAACAATCCTTTCTATTTATAAGCTCACCTTCCTGTGATATTAAAAATAATTCAGCGAACCTTCATGACTACTAGAAATCCTGCAACAATATCCCATATACTAGATAATCTTGCTCATGAGTCTGAATGATATAAACCCAGGGCCGTCCTGAGTTTTCCCAGACATTTAAATCCTGATTTGGATTGCTAACTGCCTCCCACCATGCTTGTGCAAAGGGCCAACACAAATCACTGAAAATTCCTCCCAGTTTATATGCTACTGATTCCTCCTCTCCACCAGCCCATCATGAGGACTTAGCTTGCCTGTGGTAGAGCCACAACACTAGTTTACAATAGTTAATTCCTCAAGTATGTGGGAAGCTGCAATAGACCAGATATAAAATATTTGTTTCTAAGAGGTCTTTCTCAAGGGAAAGAATCAACTTGAGAGAGATTTTGTTCTTTGTTTCAAGGTCTCAAATCCTTTTTCCCAGAACCTGCCTAGTCAATATGATGATGTTGAAAGTTATGATTTACTAACCAGTATCTCTATAGAGATGGGAAAAAGTAGCTTAGCCAGAAATATTACCTCAATCTCCAAATTATGGATGATGAAAAGACACGGAAATTATAAAATGTTGTGTCTTATGTTTCTAAGTCAGAAGTAACAATAAATAAATTAATTAATTTGACTAACATTTGTTGGACACATTATTATGTGCCTAACACAATGTTAGTTTGAGGAATTCAAAGTTAGAAGGCTTGCAGAACTGTAGACTGACAGACATATATGCAAACATACTAGATTAATTATTGTGGTGCTAATTTCTTGCTGTTTTCTCACTGTATCTGGAGATTACACTGGAGATTAAGTTGAAAAAATGTTCTCCATATTTCTACCTTTCTAATCTTGGGAAATCATAGACTATGGTGTGTTGGACAGAAGCAGAAATTGCAGAGCAATTTAACATTCTTTTTGACAAATTTTTCTTTTGGAGGCTAGAACCACTGAGAAAAACTAGAGTTTGAAGAAGAGATACTTGAAGACCATGAAAAGAAACAAGAGTTTGGAGTTAGAGATTTACCATGAATGATACTCAATGCTCTTCTCACCAGAGGATGAAAATTTTAATGAGAAATAATAAAATCATGAACTAAAATTCTTGATGAAGGATTTACAGGTCCATACTAGTCACCAAGAAAATAAAGTAGCCTTTCAGGGAATGGAGTCACACAACTTTGAAAAGCTCAAAAGGGCTTTGAAATTGGCATTTGAGTGAGCATTTTTCATGAATGAGGTCTGTCTGCCTTCTTCAGGTAATCACTGGTTTCCTGTATTATTACAAGGAAGGCAAGACTGAGACCAAACACTGAGACTAAATTTAGTTCATATACTCTCATGCAAGGGCTTGGATCAAATCTGATTTGATTTAGAAAAAAAAAAAAGAAAATTGAATTTTTTTTTATACCTGCCTCATGTTGAAAGCTCATTTTGCTACCAAGATAAATGCAATAAGGGATGTGTGCCTTCAAAGAAACGTGTGGACAAAAGGGAAGGAATACTCAATCTTTCTAGGGAAGTAGGAAGGTATGGTGAAAGAAATAAAGGCTTAGCATCTCATACATTCCCTGTCTCTCTACTCCTTATAAATGTCCATGTCCAGTAGCACATGCTCAACAGTATGTTGGCAGAGTTGTGCCAAATAACTAATATCAAAAGGTAATTTTAGGTGAAGATAGAGTGATTTATAATGCCTTAAAGTGGTACCTATGAGATGATTATTTCATTTTATTAATAAAATAATAGGCTAATTTATTTTATGAATACATGTTCAATACTTTAATCTAAACAAATGAGTAATAGTATTCAATATATATCTCCTAACTACAGAAGAAGTCGAAGATACCAGTTGTCCTATAATAGCACTAAGTCAGTCATTGCTTTCCCTGCTTCTATGTATAATGATAGAAAGGTAGATAGACAGGTGTAGGTATATGTATAAATGTAGGTGTAGGTATAGGTATAGAGGTAGAGGTAGAGGTAGAGGCAGAGGTAGAGATATAGATATAGATATAGATGATATAGATATAGATATATAGATATAGATAATAGATACATAGATCCATAGACAGAGATAGAAATGATAGAGTTAGACAGACAGACAGACAGACAGAGAGACAGAGAGAGGGAGAGACAGAGAGAGAGAGAGACAGAGAGACAGAGAGAGAGATAGAGCTAGAGATAGAGAGAGATGATAGAGCTAGAGATGAGAGACAGACAGACATACAGACTATGTATTAGACTGAAATTAAAGAAATAAAACAGACTGTTCATTATATGTATATACATATAACTGTATGTGTGTGCATGTTTATCTTTGAAAAAGATTAGAAAGAAAGAAATTTACACAAGTGGTAATAGTGGTTCATTGCAGGAACGGGAATTCCTTCTTTTATCTGTTTATTCTTTTTTTATATTTTTCATTATATTTTCTTCAGTATTATTCAGCACATTTCGGTGTGATTTTCTTGAAAGATTTAATTCTTTGATTATTTTTGTTTCTCATTTTTCCACCAACATTTTCACAATAGACATATTATTTGATAATCAGACAAAAATAAAAGTTGTATTTATATCTAATTTCAGAGCAGGCAGAAGCAGAGGGAAAACTTCCTGTCTGAGAGTTTAAGTTCAGTGGGGATTCTAAAAATATTACTTCTTGTAGAATGAGCAGTTAAGATAAACTATGGAAATCAGAAATATCAGTCTATGAAGTCTGTGTCAATTGGAAAGAACTATTAAATTGGAAAGTGCTTCTTATTATCTAAGATGTAGGGCTGACCAAGTGCCCAAGTTCATTTCCATCTTAAGACTTTTTGCATTTGCTGTTGCCTTCACCTAGAGATTTTCACTCATTTACTACTTCATGTCATAGAGGACCCAGCCCTGTTCAATTTATCTGATCCTTCATGCTAAGGTAATTCCTCCATTCTTATCTAGTCAATCCTTACCATATTCTCTTCCATCATTTTCCTCATAGCGAATAGCACGATCTTAAATTGTCTTATTGATTTACTTTTCTGTTATATCTAATTCTACCCACTGAATGGGAGTTGCTGCGGACTGGGGTTGTATCTGACATACTATGTTGCAAGACCAGAACCTGGGACAACCTCTGTGTTGTTAACAGGCAAGATATTTGTGCAATAGATGATTGACAAGTTTTTTTTTTTAATATCTTATTTAGATACTTACCAGGTACCGCAACTTCTGAAAATTTAGAACACCCTCATTCCATGGATCCATTGGATTAACTAATAATTTACTATATGCTTATGTAACTGAACACTTCCTGCCTGCTCTAACTTGGGGTGCAAACACAGCCAAATCTCTTTCCTTTTTCTAATTCATCTGGCTACCTCTTAAGAGGAAAGTCCAATATCCTACACCCTGGCTGTTGAAAACAAATAAAGAAAAAACACTCAACTAGCAAAAGAATTTACTATTTATTTTCTAATTTCCTAATTTTATCAAGACATTATTTATACCTTTTGTTCATTCACTTAGAGGCACTTATATAACCTAATATTTTCAAAAAGATTTGGAAATTTTTAATGTAAATTTTATTAAATGTCTTGTTCAAACATTATTTTTGGTACAATATTTTATACTTTCAAATATATTTCTGTATATTTTTATCTAAACTTTGGCATGGCTGATTTAGCTCAGTTATTTCTTGGAAATAATTAATATGTCATAACTATTGTGGATATAATAATGGATAACATATTTGTCTAACCTAGTCCTTATTTGAAAGCCAATCCACAAATCAGTCTACAATTTTCAATTTAAAAATATCTTAATAATAGTTTAGAGGAATATTACAAAAACTACTAAAATAAATTGCAGATCACATTATAAAATATAAAATTAATCTGATTTGTACTATGTAAATCTTAGATACTTATAATATTTTAAAATAAGCAAATATGTACTTTAATCATTTTTTAAAAAATGTAATATAATAGCAAAACTTTAACTTTTGGGGAAAGCAAAGAATATCATAAAATGATGGTATCCCTTTGATATATTATATGTGTTTGAGAGATCTAACTCTGGTGTACAGCTTTTAAAATAATTAAATATAAATATTGCATGATATCTATAAATAAGAAATAATTCCATTAGTTTTCCTAATCAAAGTTTTGTGGCATACTTTATGATAAATAAAGGTATATACTACTAAAAACTAATAGGTCCAGCACCTAGCACGCAAATTTATATCTTATTACTTGGAGTTAGAAAATGTAAACCAAATCAGGTATGCCTGCAATTGAAAGAAATCCCAATGTTGTAATTTGATTTTTTAAAAAACTTTACATTATTCTAAATGTGAAAGAAATTGAGTAACTTTTTTATAAATGGATTTTGTTGACTATAACCTGAAACTTGTGTAATTCTGGAACATATTCCAAATCATTTAAAAGGATGTCTAATTCTTTGGCTGTTTGAAGCTGTTTTTCTTTCTAACACATTACAGATCATAGGAATAAGTGTTGATAAGAACTAAAAAAGTGTTTACTTCTAAAAATAGAGAAAAAAGCCAGTTTTCATGTTCAGTGCTTCTTGATGATAGTCTCTTTTCTTCACTCCTGCCAGACTTTGCCTGAAGAGGAATGCACGCTTTAACAATAGTTAAGGGGTAGAAAAGGAAATGTCACTAAATGAATATTGTAATTAGTCCCATTATCCCACTCTACCATATATCTGAAATCAGAAATTCCAATATAACCTCAAATACTTTCTTTGTAACAAGTTGATCAACTTCAACACAAACATTTTTAATACATGAAAAGACTGAAAGCTCCAAGGGTTTTTGGTGCCTTACTTATTAAAGGAGCCATCTCCTTAGATGGTTCTCCTTAGACTTTTTTAAACACCCTAGTCTATGCACTTCTGTAAGGTTTGGAATAGGCTACAAATGAGAAATGTATATTTCTTTTATAAAGTGGAAGAAGTGCCATTTTAAATGCAAACAAGTTTTCAGGCAGATAAATATTAGAAAAAATATGCACACATATGAAAATTAAGAATCTGAAAATTGATATCCTTAAAACTCTCTGTGTCCATGGGTAGCTCTAACCAAGTTCAAAGAATGATGTACTAGAGCACCCAACACTGACAGAGGCATCACTGACAGAGTCAGCACAATAGAAGAATGAGTTAGAGCTTTGGAATTGGAAAGATTTTGATTCCCATCTCTGGTCTAGCCCTCGCCAGATACATGATCTAGAGCAAAAAATCAGGTTTCGGTGTTGCCAAGTACAAAATAAAGATTAAACTACATACTTTGTAGGATTCGTGGGAATTAGTTGAATTAACATCTGTAAAGCACAGCACGGCCACATGCTTGGTGGCATAGTAGCCAATTAATAGAATGTTAGTTTCCTTCTTTTATTCATTATTTACTATGTGCAAAATTATTGAAAGAAGAATGCGATATAAATATTTATCTCAGAAAGTACAAATTGTAGAGAGACAGCCAAATGTAGGAACAAGAAGTTAAAATGAAGTTGATTAGAGGCTATAAAAAGAGGCACGTACAAAGTACTACAGAAGCACAAAGCCAGAAAGACAGCTTTCATATTCCACATCATTTAATTCTACTCAATATAACAAATCATCATTGAGATCCTGCTATCTGCTCAGCATTATTGGGTCCAATGGACCATACATTGTATAAACTGTGAACTCTGTCCTCTGGTAGTTTATAATTTAGTTCAAAGACAACACTTACAGGAAACACAATATTTAACAAATATTTATTGAATGCTTATGTGCCAAGAATTACACAAGGTAGGGGTTACATGGTCCCTTCCAGAGCTAATGTCCAGTGATGGGTGTTAACAAGAAATTAATCAGTTAAAGAATTAACACCACCAATTGATGAGGTGCCAAGTGGTAATAGAGAGGGTAAGTGCTATGGGAGGTTATGGAGGGAAAAGGAGAGCATTCATCACTGTCAGGCTGCCCACGAGCTCATCCTGAAGATCCAGGCAGCCCTTTCTGAATGTGGTAAGTGAAAGCTTATAATCTACAACTTTAGTTTCTTGTGTGAAAGAAATCTTTTTAGTTTTTATACATCATATAATTTAATGTTTACTTTTCCCTGAGATTGTAAGTAATGAAATGGCTCCAGCCTACCAGGGTTATGTGTTCCATGTGTGATATAAAAACTATTAATTCTTATCAGATTTTAAATATGTAAATATGATAATTGTTTTAGCTGTTCTGAACTCATAGATGCTCACTGCTTCACCATTTGACTAAAGGCACCTGATTTTGTAGGGTATTGAATCACATGAATGGATTAGGGTTAAGGAGTATTTTAAATACTATTACCAAAGGAGAGTTCATAACAGATATCAAATATTATAGCTATTAAATATGACTCAAGATAATGGAGTTGACATGACAGTATGGATCTTGATGTAATGCCTTTAATTTTCCTGAAGAGAAGACATCTCTTATAGTAACATAATAAAGCAAAGTACATTACACTCAGCCATTAGAATTCCAAGAAACTGTCAACTTGAAAAGAAATCTTCTACAGAGCATAGGGATAAGAAATACCTTCCAATTTCACTAGCATTACTTACTCGTGACTTCAGGATTCTTGGAAATACTATTTTCTTAACATGCCTGGGAATAAATTTCTGGATGCAAATCGCCTTTTCATTTCCTTCCCACTTACCATGCTGACCATGCCTCACATTGCCTCATGTCTGCCTCATCCCCAGAATCTCCACATTTAGGAGAAAGTAGTATGGCAGAGAATAAGGAGGGAAGACCCTAGAAACAGGTAGACCTGTACGTACATCATGACTCCACAACTTATCCATGACCCTGAGAATTATTAACCTCTCTTAACCTCAACTTATTGATCACTGAAATGGGGATAACGATATAGCCCATGCAAAATTATTGTGAGAATATAATTAAGGATGTAATAATTTCTCTCTCTCAACATCTGGAAATCAATAAACAAAGTTATATAATTATCGTAACAGGAAGTATGAAGCAACCTTTTAAGTAAGAATAAAGGCATTGAATTTTGAGGGAACAATAGTTACCAATGTTCCTCAACTTTAAATTTAATAGTTTGACTTTCTCGAATACAAGAGATCAGGCAGATGTGTCCAAGAGCTCTCCTTAAAAAAAAAAAAAAGAAAAAAAATTTATAAACAAATCCAGTCAATTCTTAGTTTAGTTAGTTAACACAGAAGTCCATGGAACAGTGTCTGCAGAGATCTGAGAGAAAAAAAAAAGGATGATCTAAGATATCCTACTCAACTTATTTGGTCTTTATGAATAAAGACAACAGAGAGATGTTCTTAAGCATACAATAATTCAGGAAATGTAACAAAGAGGTCATTTTAATACTAAAATCTAGCCAACTGAGGAATATATAAAAATAAACTCGAGTAGAGAAGGCATTGCAAAATGACTGGTTATGAACACTGAATTCAATTAAAGATTACATAACTGTGGGGATTATGATTGTTATAAACCTTGAAATTTAAAAATAATAATATAACAATGAAAACTGGGAAGAAAGAGAAAAAAAGAGAAAAAATTATGTGAGAGGGCTAATTTTCCAATCTTTCATAGTAAGGAGTTAATGGCATAATATAAAATTTAAACATGAAGTTTTAAAAAATATAATCACTACAAATTTTTACTGAGTTTCACCATCTTTTGTTTTTATATAGAGAGATTTTACATTTAACATAAATATATTTCTTATAGTTAAACACATACTTATCTGTATATTACTTTTGCAATTATATTTATTTGCACAATTCATCTCATTGGGTTTCTACTTATTTTTCTTCATAAAAACTGAGAGAAAACAAATGTAATAATTTAATAAAAAATAAGCCTTATCCCACTTAATAAACTGTCTCTATCACTTATCCAACTTACCTATATACTTACCTATCTATATTTTTATATTTAGTGTTATTAGAAAGCTATTCAACTTAATATTGATGATTATTTCTCAGTGGTAGGATTTTAAGTAATATTGTAACTTTGTTATAATTTTCATTGTCATTTAATTTTAAAAATGCCATTTTTAAAATCAGTAAAGTTATTTTTAAAAAGATTTAAAAAGTGGTTTCTTTTGGGAGTAGAACTTGACAAGAGAGTAGTTAATTTTAATATAGTCCATTTGGTACCATGTTTGTGTGTGGGGGGGGGTGGAGAGAGAGGGAAAGAGAGAGAAAATACTGACTTGTGATCAAAAAAAAGGAAGGACAAAATGAAGGAAAGGAAGGTGAGAGGGTGAGAGGAGGGATGGAGGGAGGGAGTGACGGAAGGAAGGAAGGAAGGAAGGAAGGAAAGAAAGAAGGAAGGAAAAAAGAAAAGAAGATAGATTACATACAGTATAATAAATTCATTTCTAATTTTTCTCACGTCTAAGAAGATATAAGTTGAGAAGTAGAGAAAATTCAGAGACTCTATCAGACACCTCTTATACGCCATTTTAGATTCTCCTCGCATCAGTGATATCTGGCTCCACTACTTCACATAGGCACAGCCTTCAGTGCCTGGCCTCTTGCCCACACAGTGTGCCTCTTGCTCTCATCTTAAGTTTCCCTATTATAGTCATCATAGAATCTCACCTCCACAATCCAAAATGCATAATCCAAAAGTACAGGGAAATTACCGCACTCCCTGTGGTGTAAACCTTGATAAATAGTATCACTTAACAATTGTTGTCTCCCAAAAGCATTCTAGAAAATGCTGACCCTCCAGCCTTATTTCACTCCTTTACCTCTTATGCCCATCCTTTACCACTGCTTTAAACTCTCTAATAAAACGATAGGCCGAGTCCCTCTAATAAACAAGTTTTCCTGAGGTTCCACTCCAAACCAGAAACTCTATTTCTCTACATAATAATGTGTAACTCTAACTCTACTAAAAAGGGGTAGCACTACAAATTACAGGACACTTAAAAATTATTTATTTTCATTTTTAAGGGTTTAGACAAAGAATTAACATTTTGCTTTGGGAAATGAGTATATGCATTGAGGGTGTGCACACACATCTGATAGAAAAGTTACACTTAGGAATTGGTCATAAAGAGACATTCTATGTCTTACTCTCATGAGAATGCATCAAGTAATTTGGAGTGTCATACCCCTCCCATCTTTCTTATAGTATCTAAGTTTCACCTCTACTCCACAGACTTTAAAGGCGATCACCAACTGTCCTGGAAGAGTCTCCTTACACCAACCTGCACCTTTATTCAACTTGTGCTCCAAAGGATTATGGTGGGGAATTACTTAAACTTGAAAGTCCGTACTGAGGGGAGATCCTGGGGACATTAAGGTGAGAATGACCTTAGGTAAAAGTAAAGGATAGAGAGTAAGTGAGGACAGAAAGTCTAAAAACAAAGATTATGACAGTAAATTGCTTTTGAAAAAAAATATATATATACATGTGTGTGTGTGTGTGAGTGTGTGTGTGTGTGTGTGTGTGTGTATACACATATAAAATAACCTGAGGACAGGGGATTTCAAGTATTATTTGGATAGCACTTTGTCCAATGCATGTGTATGATCTGTGGTATATATAAAACTAATGCCTTCAATACTATAAATATAAAATTGTTTTATAGTTATCAAGCAGGAGGAAATGTAACAAGGAAATGTCAAATAAAACAGAAAATTTTTGTGGTAAAAAAAAGTGTAAAAGATTATAAGCATTAAACCTGGGAAGTAAGCCCAGAAGTAGTTTTCCCAGCTAGGATATTTAGAGAGATAAGGAGGCTGAGATTGTTACTAAAAGTAAGGACTAGGGTATTTCATTAGAAAGTTAACAGTAGAGAAATTTTGTCACACCATATTTGGAAGATTGGCCTAAAATCTAGCTACAAGCAAATCCCAAATTGTTAATAGTTAAATTAAGAAGTATGAATCATCTTTTTCAAAAAAAAACAAAAAACAAAAAACTCTATTTTTATTTTTTGCATGAGGATTCACATAGAGCTACCACATATATTTGTACATGTTGTACATAGCAGGACACATAACAATCTATGTGAACAGTGCCCCCTGGAGTTGTACATGGACAATACCCACAGTGTATGCAGCTGCCCTGCACTTACTATTGCTATACTTCTAAAATTTGAGAACTTTTGCAGCTTTTTATTGCAAAGTATTAGAGTTAGTGATATCTTTTAAACAGACAGTTCCAGTGAAACTGTTCTAACAGTAATCCACACCATTCAGTGGAAAGCACCTCCATCCTAAGGTTCATGTTTATAGCCCTCTGCCCTGATATGGACCACTTGAGATTTTTCACCTCTACATGAATTTTACATGATATAAGATGTGATTCCAGGGAGTACTTGCGATCAGATTAGTAAGCAGAGCTCATTATTATGGCTCATATTATCTAAAGACAAATTCTACATATGAGTCATAATTCCATATTTTACATTGCATTGTATGAAGTACTCAAGGGTTATTTACTGAATGAGTGGTGAGAGGAATTAAATTGACTATTTTCTTTGTATCTTCTCAGAGCAATAGAGAAGAGATAATACCCAAAGATAACATATGATCATCAACTAACAATTTTCCTAAATAATAGTGTCTTTCTTCAAAAATACTGCTTAAAGCAGCTGAAGAACTAAATGAGGTTCCTGTAATAAAGCTGAAAAGAAAGTCTGGCAAAAGTGGCTTCTTTCCTAATCATCAAGTCAAAGTGCCATGGACCAGTACTGCCCTTCAGGCCAGTGAATGTTTTGATTGCATGCCTCGGAGAAGCTGGTAACTGTGTTTGTGCACATTGGGGAGGCACTGAGAGAGACCCTTTGTGAGGTGTCTTAGCCCGATTGCTGGGAGATGCCTCCAGGGGAAGAACCTAATTCTATAGAGCTACTTCTTTTCATATACCTCCTCTCAAAGTTGTGATGAATGCCTGTTTTTTTAAACTCTTGAAATATGAGGGGAAAGAATCTAAAATGAACATGATGAAATGGAGCATCATTCAATTAGAAAGATGAAGTGTGATTTTGAAAAGTGGAATATAATTATGAGGTTGGAACATTTCCAGGAGATTGTAGATGGCACCTCAGCTGACTATAGAAGAAATTCTCTCAGATTGAGCCTGGGCAGATGGTATTTGTCATCCTCCTCCTCATACATGCTGTAGACCTTGGTCTTAGAATGGCACAGCATACCACCATCTCAGCTGATGCCCAAACGTCGGTGGTCTCAACATCGCACATTTATAAAGCCATATTCTCAAAACACTGGCGAAGGCTCAACTCACTCTTTTTTGATCTGCTATAAGAATCAGATTGAATGAATAAATATGAAGACATATTGCAATCTATAAAAAGCTGTATAAAACTTGGGTATTCTTATTAATATTGAAAAGGTTATTTGTGTTGCAATTTCTCTTACAAAGGTCAAAGATATTCAGAATCTTCATTGAAAACAACACACAATAAAGCTATATGTAAAACTCATAATTTTTACACAGCTATTATTACCTTTCAGAGATAAGCTATGCCATAATTCTATCAATATAAAACATTTTGCAGCATTTTAAATAGGCTCTTTATAAACTGAATTCCTTGTAGAAGTTTATGTTTAAATTCTAAATACTTCAAATTTAAATCCAAACATTATTTATTTGGGAAAAAAAGATTCCAGAAGATTTGATAGATGTGGGAGCAATCAGATATGGAAAAAAATGTAACTCAGTTATCAACTGAGAAGCAAAGAAGGAAACACGGTTTTCACAGACCATCCTATCAAGGACACTCGACTATGTGCTTAGAATCCCACTGTGCTTCATTGGAGTTGGGTTTCACCTGGTCTTCTTTGCTCATCAACTCCTCTCCTTCTGGAGAAAGAGTTTGACTTCTGACTTCTTGTGTGTGCTTAACATTTTGAGTCCTGGCCCCTTTAGATTAATTTTCACAATCATTTTTTGAAGGTCTCCACCAGTAATTCTCAAACTCTAACTCACATAAGAATTACCAGGAGAGCTGGTTAAACCACACTGCTGAGCTGCAGAGTTTTTCTTTCAACAAGTCTTGAGAGAGGGAGTAGGAAGAAGTATAATCGACTTGCTGATGATGCGGATTCAGGGCCCACACCTTGAGAATCACTGGCCTTTACTATGCTAGGAGTGGTATTTATGTTAGCAATAATTCAAACAATCCTATCAGGTTAGATGTTTTTATTCCCATTTTATTAATGAAGAAATGGAGCCTCAGAAATGTTAAATAGCTCACTAAAGGGCACACAATGTAGATAAGTTAGAATTCTCACCTAGGACTCTCTCACATAAAAGTCTATATTCCCTTAAATGCATCATTTTAGTTTTCATTTTATTTATAAATTTAAGCCAGACCTTACACTAATATTTTTAGAACAATTTATAAGAAAAGAGAGGAATTCTTATCATTTTTATCTCCAAACTTCTTAGCCCAAGAGTCTGCCTCAGTTCACAAGTGAGAAAACTGCCAGATGCTGCTGCTTAAAACACCTCTCCCTGGCACTGATGTCCCCCTCATCTGATTAGCCCTGTGGCAAGCAATTGAGGAGAGCTATGTCAATCCCTCTCAGCACCTGCAACTCATTATGGAACCAAACAGCTCAAGTCCAAGTACTCCATTCAGAAGAATGGTATAAACACATGATGCCTGATTTGTCAGGGATCCCCAAGGCTGGTATTTAACATCTGTTAAGAAAAATGAAGATGTATGTAAAAGCTACCTAATGCACTCCATATAGAAGGCCATAGTTTAAATTTTACCTGCATTCAATAACCAAGTAGCCTTCTTCTTACCAGGCTATAGCTTTTAGGGGAAGAACATCAACCACATTTTTGCATGTGGAAGAAGGCTCATAAGAGTTGTATTGCAATGGCTTGAGACAAAAATCTACCTCAAAGTTCTAGGTAATATTTTAAATTATTCATAACCAAATATAGTCTTTATAACTCATAATTACATATATTACATTAATCTAGCTGACCATTTCAGTGATGGCTATTGTTAGCAATGTCGAATGTCCATTCAAATAAATGTAGCTGACCAGATTTATATATTCTACTAAATTCAAACTACTGCAGCCTCTGAGTGTCCCTTTGTGTGGATATAAGGTAGCAAACACTTATATAGCTCGGATCAGCCAAGTTGAGCAGTATATTTCATATTTCTCTTTTTTAAAAAGGTCAGTGCCAGAATAACACCATGACGTCTTAGGGTAATAACTCTTGGGTGAGATATCATATTCTAATCTAGATCTAACTAAAGTTCCACTCCAGAAGAGGGTGTAGAGAGATTTCAAATGATGATGTATCGTTAGAATATAAGAAATTACTCTCACTGTTCAAAAATTAAGATAAAGTCATATATTCCATGTTTTGGTTAAAGCAGTCAGACCCATGAAAGATGATTGAAGAAAGAAAAGATGGTCAATTATCCAAATTCTAAGTTAGTAATAAATAAATAAATAGATAGATAGATAGGTAGATAGATAAATTTTAAAAAGCCATATCCTATGGCTGACTTGGAACTAGGCTTTAGTGGCTGAGAATAAAGCCAGAATTATCAAGGTAGAGGTTATGACTGATCCAGGAACAACTACACAGATATTCTGCTTTTCTGGTATTATTTTTCCCACCATGACTGCTCCTATAAATAACACTCTGAAAATGCCTTGTTCACTGAAGAATATATGTTCTGGCTAAGTCAAGCCCTAGCTAAGGCTCTGGTTAATGCTGTCTTCATCAGACCAATCAGTAAGACATACATATTCTATAGCACTGAAGAACACAGATATTGAATAGATATTTATTGGGTAAATTTTATTCAAATAGAGAAGCCCAAGCAAAGGCACAAGGCAGATACTCAATTGATATTTGTTGAGCGAATTATGGCATTCAACAGTTAGTGGAATATGCAAGTAGATAGTGGGTACTGGTAATAATAAAAGTTCAGACTAAGGAGGTAGCTAGTAATAGAAAGCACTGTTAAAGAATTTAGACTTCATCTAAGGATAGACAGAAGTCATTGAATGATATTAAGATAAACTGTAAAACAATCTTGTTTGCAGTTTAGAAAGATTGTACTGGCTACTAGGAAATGAATGAGCACAGAGGCAGCGAGAAATGCTGTAAAACTATTACTACTACAGTCAACTTGAGGCTTGAGAAAAAGGAAGAGAAGCAGGTATGGGTGCTCTGCATTTAAATGGCAACCGATTCCTAGGAAATCTTGAGTTCTTATTCAAAAACCTATTTTCTGAAAGATTTAGTCTCTCCTTCGGGAAATGCAAGGGTGTCAGATCAGCAGCCTCCACCACAGCGCCACAGATCTGCGTCAGGCTTGGTGTCACAAGTGTCCCATCTATGCTAGATTGTTGGAGATGAAAATCGATGTTTAACTGGTGACTGTTCTGAAAACCTAGGAAAAAGAGGAATACTTACTGAAAAATGCCAATATTTAGACTTCATGTTGAGTCTTTGGCTAAGGATAAGCCTTTCCTGACTTTGCCTTTCCCTACCTCACCTTACTCCAGTGAAATAAGGGACTCATAAAGGTGCAGTTGTTGAGTCAGAGTATATTTATTCCCTAGCATCTCCTATGACTCCAGTAGTATTGAGGCTCAATCAGCCATGAAGAAGAAATAGAGATGTAATTACAAAATGCCATTTACATCCTACAACGTTGCTACTTTAGTAAAAACCCTGATTCATAGAAAAACAAATTTCTTGCAACAACCTACTCACATAACCAGGTCTTTTGTATTCTTTCTTCTGTACTTTTTCTCCTTCTGGCCTTCCTCCTTAGATATGCTGCATCCCTGGTCTGTTCTTATAGCAGTAATATTCATCCATCAATGCTCAGATTAAATGTCATTCCCCCAAAGATGATTTCCTTCAGGCAGCACACATTCTAAAGGATGGGTTCTTCCTCTTTGGTCCTGCATCCTACTTCTTAGTACCTACTGTGTGAGAGAGATAGTATAAGATGCTGAAACAGGAAAATTACAGCTCTCAGAGTCGCTTTGCATTAGAGGTATAAGTATCTCTTAAATATACTTGTACCAGCTGTGATAGACAGAAAAATGCTCCTCCCACTGAAAATGCCACATCTCAATCTCCAGAACTCATGAATATGTTGTTATATAGCAAGAAGTAAATGAGATTGCAGATGAGTTAGGATTGCTAATTAGAAGACCTTAAAATAAATATGTTATCTTGGATTATTCAGATGGACCCAATGTAACCACAAGTGTCCTTTAAAGTTGAAAAGAGAGGCAGAAAAGAAGTTAGAGTCAGAGAGAAATTTGAAGATTCTTTGCTGCTGGTTTTGAAGAAAGACATGAGCTAATGAGTGAAAACAGAAGTTAGAAACTGAAAAAAATGAGAATATCGTTTCCCGTAGAACCTTCAAAGAATATAACCCTGCTGATACCTTAATTTTAGTCAAGTGAGACCCATTTTGGAGTTCCATCCTCCAGAGTCATAAGATAATAAGTACGTGTTGTTTTAAACCATTAAGTCTGTGCTAATTTTTACAACAGCAATAAGAATCCAACTAACCAGGTATCCAGCTTAATGCCTAACACCATTTAACTCAGCTATTTTTTTTAAAGAAGCATATATATTGGGTAAATTCTCACAAAATATATTAAAGATGCAATGTTATTGTACATAAGTATTACTGAATATTCTCAGGCAATGGGAACTAGGGAGACAGAACAAACTGCACAATTATGGACTAATGAACATTACCAAACCACAGCATCTCTGCTGTCAGCCAATGAGAACTCTACTGTGCTATTCCCAGTGAGTTTATTTTGTAGTATGTTTACTCCACTGAGACTTCTTTTTTTTTTTTTTTTTTTTTTTTTTTGCCATTTACATTAAGCAATATGGAAAAGTTTGTTCTGACAAAAGTTGTGTAAGTGATGGTATTAAGCCAGACACATGTGTATACTAGCATGAATGCACACAAGGAAAACTGTCCCACTTTTCAAAAGAGTGCTTTCAAGATCAGAGTCTAGAAAACTAATGCTAAAGAATGCTAGCAGGCAGAGGGGTTGGACACTGACATTATGAAATCTATCAAAATTGATTTCATGACCTGGAAGAATTGAACATACATTTAACAGATGGAAGAAAACATGTCTAAGATGCATCATTACTTCAGGGAATTTGAAAAGATCAAAAAACAAAATAATTGCCCTCATAAAATACAAAGAATGTACTACTTGGGAATTAAACTATAAGAACTTATATCACCGAGGCACTTAACTGACTGTTTCAAGAAGCCATCTCCCGGGCCTAACAGGGTGTACAAGAGAATATCATCAGCAGTGGAGCATGAGAAGTGCTGTGACAAGTAGAGAGGAACAAGGGCATTGTTCGAAAAGAGAGATGGGATATTTAGCCTGCGCAGAAGGTATCAGAAGGCTTCCCAAAGGAGGAAAGAGCCCAGTGAGTCTTGAAGAAAAGTAGGATAGGCCAGGCAGAGAAATAGAATTTGTCAAACAAAGGGAACAGAGTAGGCAAAGATAAGAGCCTTGTATACTTGGAATATGCTAATTTGTACTATTATTTATTTTTTTTAGCTTCATTTCAGTTCTCCCCAACTAAATTGTTACAAAATCCATGGTTTATATCTCTTTAGAACTATAATACTTGCACAATCCTTGTCAAAAAGAAACTAAGAAATGATTATCTGATGCTGTAATGCACTCTGTCATAATCTGACCCTTCCTTTGCTTTAGTGGCATTTACCTACATTTCCTACTTCCCACTTTGAACTCTAGAAATGCAACAGGGCAATGATATTTCTTGGGTAATGTCTTGTTCTTTTGTGTTTCTGTCTTGCCCTTGCTGTTTTCTTTCTCTGGAATCTTTTTTCCTCTCTCCTCTCCCTTGTCTGCTGAGTGAGCCCCTGCCCTCCTTCAAAACAAAGTGCAAACCTGATCTGAGCTACCTTCAACCCACTGCAATTTTTTGTTCTTTTAACATGCTATTCTTCTTTTCTTCTTTACTACATTGCAATATATTTCCTTTCACATGTTCCTCCCACCTCTGACAAGATTGGAGTTTCTTTGGTACAAGAATTGTGTTTTATTCATTATTGTACCTCAATCCCTGCCATGATCCCTAACATTTAATTTATATTATTAATTATTATTTATTTATATTATTATTACTTATTAATTTTTAAATAAGTATTTTTGTATGCCTTACTACTCTAGGCAAAATCTAGGATCATATTAATAGTCTGGAGCTTAGATATTACCAAAGAAGAACCAAAAATTATGAGTAAATAGCTATTATAAATAACAATTTTAGTTAATAAGGTACACAATGAACAACAAAACAGGGTAATATAATAGGTGTTTGTTTAACAGTATCATTGAATTTATGAGAAATTTCAACATGCAATTTGGCACCGAATTTCAAGAGTCAAACTGTAAGTCTGTATAACAACTCTTATGCCCGTCTCTATTCACCTCGAATTATTTAAACTCCAAAAAAAAAAAAAAGGACAATAATTTCAAGCTCGAAATATTCACAAATCATTCTTCCTTGTCTATCTGCTTGCCTCTGGAAAGAAGAAAACAAAAGTGAAAAGTTAAGACAATTATGACACCAAAATGTGAAATTACACAAACTAAATAGGCAATCAAGCAAAAAAAAAGCTCAGGAATTAGTGGGTGAGCAGAATATCATCAGCAGTTATTTATCTAGTGGGACAACTTAAATAGCTCTTAAGAAATTACCATGAAAAAGATCTTGATTTAACAGTGTCAAGGGAAATCTAGTCCTCCTTCAAATGCTCTTCTGAGGAACTCTAATAGGCTGGTAGATTAAAAAAAAAAGAAAGAAAGAAAAAGAAAAAAAGAAAAACAACAACAACAGCAACAACAACAACAAACCTAAAGTATCAAAGGAAAACAGGAATTCATAGGGAGCATGCATTTGCAATACGCCCATTATTTATGTCTGCAGAAACCATGTAGTGAAGAGGGAGACATCTCTTCCACCATCCTCCATGGTGTTCTCATAAAGATGTTCAGTTGACCTCTGAACAATATGGACATTCAGGGAACCATACAATAAAAAATCTGCTATAATTTTTGACTCCCTAAACACTTAACTACAATCATCCCTAGGTAACCATATGGGATTGGTTCCATGTTCCCCTACTGATACCAAAATCCACAGATGCTCAAGTCCCTTATTTAATATGGCATAGAACAATGCATACAGTTGGCTCTTCACATCTAGAATGAAGATCAAATGAGAATCAAAAATACTGTTTCAATTAACCTTGATTGAACCCACTGATGCAAAACTAGAGATACAAAGGGCAAACTTTATAGTTACTGAAAAAAATCACATAAGTGAATCCTCATAGTCAAACCCCATTGTCCAAAAGTATTTTGTACTCTACTTTTCTTTCAGTAAAGAAAGGGGTAAATCAGAAGTCAAGAAATCTTGGTTCTTTTTCATACTTTTATTTATTTTTTACTTTATTTTATTTTTATTGTTTATATCTAATCTTATTTTATTTCCCCTCTGATATAATTTTCTTTTTCAATTATAGTTAGAATACAATAACATATGAAATGATCACCCCGATAAATATAGTACCCATTTGACACCATAGTTATTACAATATTATTGACAATATTCCTTATGCTGTACTTTACATCCTCATGACTGTTTTGTAACTACCAATTTTTATTTTTTAATCTCTTTTTAACCCCCTGTCACTAACCAGCTGTGTGGTCTCAGATAAGTCACTTCACTGGTAACCTGAGTGGGTTTCAGTTCCATCATCTCTAAATTACAACCAGATAATCTCCTTTCCCAATCTAAGTGTCTGTAATTCTAAGCCATTAAATACTTGGTTTAAGGTAATATGCTATTTCTATTGGCTCAGGATAGAATTAAATTTAAGGACTCTAATTTATATATGTCCTGCATGCAAGGATTGCCAAGTTGCTTAAGACTATCAACTAAGATGTCTTGGACCAATATCTCCACCTCATTTGTGCACAGTTAAGAGGTCTAACTTGAAGTCTCCTTTACCTTTAATGAAAATACAAGCAGTCCTTGTTTTACATGGTAGTCCAGGACCATAAAAACAATTGTGCAAGCTGATACTGTGCAAAGTAATCTTTAATATTTAATAGAGAAAAGTGTAATTGTCCTGCAATCTTTAAAATTTTTTGTCAAAATATTAAAAACCTTAATATCAGCATAAATGTATGTTATAAATGTATATAAGGTGATAAAAAATAGTAAAACTAATATTTATTTAGTACACTGTAATTTAAAACATTAGAGACCTTGAGAATTAAAGCATTTTATTTCTTTGTAAAGAACTTATCAAAAGTTCTTTGAATAGCGTTTCCCTTCTCATGCAAGTTAAAATACAGAGTGAGTTTCTTTTTCTATATTGTGGCAAATTGTCATACTCCTTTCTAAGTTTGAATCGGCTTCCAACATCTTACATTTTGCACTTTCAATGTTATAAAATATATCTGAGAGTTCCTTTAATTTGAAATTTTTCCCTGCCATCACTTCCTCTAGGACATCTTTACCCTTTTCATCACAGCTACTTTATGTCAATAAGTTTGCCTTCGCTCAGTTTTCTCTGACTGCATATTCAGTCTCTCAAATGATTGCAGTGTCAGCTCTCCCAAGGCCAGCTCTTTGTCCTATAACTCCATTTATATTCAATTTTAATGTTTCCTCCAGCATTATCACTTTCTTTTTCTTTACTGCACTTTTATCTTTGTTGGCCACTTCTGTCTTTTAATTATCCATTTTTGTAAAAAGGCAAGTGGATTCATCACTGAGAGACAAAGACGAGCATAGCTATATGCCTGCTATGCAAGTCTGAACTGACTAATAGACGTGCAGCGACAAATCACCACAGACTTCGAAAGAATTGAATAATTGGCCATTGACTATGATGTGCATCTGTTACTTACTTAGTGATTCATGCACTGTAGAGCTACCAGCAAGTTCTGTATGCAATTATTTACAGTTAATGTAGTATGATAACTGAAATTTGAACCTTATTTTTAGGACTGGTCTGACTTAACACCAGTAGCGTAACTGTAATTACACGTATTAGAACTGTGCAAAGCAAAACCTGTACAGAAAGATTATCTTTTTGCTTTCCTTTTGTCAGTCTAGTTAAGGTCATCTCAAGAATTTTTCTTATATAGCTCTTCTTATTCTGTTTAATCATCGTTTCTTTCCAACACTTTAAAATTACCACAGAAAAATCTCTTTTCTAATTCATTATCTCGTCTCCTCCCCAACATTCTTCCAAACCAAAACCAAAACCAAAACAAGTAATAACCTTACTGTCTCGCAAATATAAAAGTAGAAGTAAATACCTGAATCAGAGAAAAGGCAATTAGTGTGACAACTATAAAACTAAGAAAAATGTCTTTGACCTCTAAGCCTCTTGAAGACATCCCTAAGTAATTTTAGAATTTTTAAAGTCTAAATCTCGTTCCCACTTTGATTTCAATTAAATTTGCTCTTCTAAAAAATGAATGCTGAAGATTTTGATGGTGCAAATATGCAATACTTAAGATACTCTGTGAATTCAATAGACTCATGGATTGGCCAGGGTCCTCATTATTTACAACATTATTACATTAACCAAATGTCAAAATCCAAGTTACAGATGAGCTTTCAAAGCACAACCCTTCAAAAAGTGAAGAGCTTCTCTAAAATTACAATAGCAAGAGAGTATTTCCCCATAGCAACAAGATACATATTCCTCTAAGATACAAAGAAAACCACATTTATTTTTACTGGTTCTTTAATTTTTTCCTTTTTTTTTTCTCTTTAAAATAATTTTTCTCTCTCATGGTAATTTAGCATAAGATGACAGCCTTTTGGCTCATCCCAGCATATATAACATCTACTACCAACTTTAGAAGGAAATATTCCATACAGGAGAGAGTCACTAGAAAGACTTTTCAAATGCTCATGGATCACTTTAAATTTTCATTAAAAACATGCAATTTTGGTACATGATTTTATAACAGAGGTGTTCTAAGAGAATAAATTTGCCCAAAGTGCTCACTTTATGGTAGCTGAAAAACGAATTTAAGTAACAGTGATTTCTGAAGACACCCCAGTCAGTACATCTGATGTAAAATTTCCAATTGGCTAATATGTGCTAGGATTCAAGATGGCAGCCAGCCAACAAGTCTCCCAAAACTTCAGTTTTTTGAATGATTGAATTCTCAGCCAATCACATAATGATTCCAGTTTGCTCAAATGATGATGGAAGAAGAGGAGAAGGCCTAAACCATCACGAATCTAGAAAAGTCAAGAAGAACAAAGGTAGTCTGAGATTCTCACAGGGCACTGAATTTGAGGAGAAAGATGAAAAAAAGAAAAGTCATGGTTGATCATGGGTACCAATGGAACAGTTCTGTCTGGAAGGGGAATACCCAAGTTAGAATAAAGCTCAACATTAAGAAGAGTTTAGTGATTATTGGTAGGATCTCTCTGGTAGGCAAGGTTTTCTGCTTTAGTGGAAAGCTGAGTAAAAGAACTACTCTAGTTTCACAGGTCTGGTGGAGTGATCAGGAATTAGAAATCAGAATGTCAAGGCACTGTCTGAACCAGCAGAATAAAACTCTGATGCTTGGGGTTATGTGGTTATTCTCTTTTCAACTTTAAATTGGCGTCAGATTTATACAACTCTGGAAGTTCAAAGGTCTCCAATTAAATACCACCACAACTACAACAGAGACAAAAACTAGAGATCTACCTAGTATTTCATGAAGGAAAAGATGTCTTTTGCATTATTCTAGGTCACTATATCTGGTCTGTGTGCTCACTTTTCCCTCCCCTCACTTTCTGGCCATACACAGTCTAGATGGGAACCAGGCTAACTATGTGGATAAAATGATACTGAATTCTAAACCAACATCCAAATATCTAGCTAAATTCTTTTCCAAGTCTATTTAGCTCCTTTTTTTCTGAGATTGCTAGCAAGCTCACAATGGGTTCTAAATTTATACTTTATTTTCTCCTGAATTATTCATCACCTTTTCTAGTGTATCTGGACTGTAACACATTAGAATTGTATCTTGAATTCTTCTTATTTCCCATTTCTTCCAGGAAAAGGTTTTTTTCCTTTAGCCTCTGAGCATACCTGTCAAAGAGCAGACTTCAGCGATAAGAATAATCGTTTAATATGCTCTTCTAGAAAGAGTCTGCAATTCCCCAGAAAATAAAATTCTACATTATAAGAAGCTACAGAGCATACAGTGAAATTAGTCTGAACCAAGGCCTAAAGCAAAAACAAACCAAAAAAAGTCTTTACTAACTCTGTTGTCATTCTTTATTTAATATTCATTACTAGTTGTTAGTTCAGGGCACTCATCTCCCATCTGGCAGTCAGTATGTGAAATTAGGACATCTGATGCAGTAATGACATTCATATTCTTCTGTCTACGATTTTTTTAAACTGGTCCTGTTTCTGCACTTGGTGACATGCTCTACTAGCAAAGACAATGATCACACTAAGATTGCTAAGAATGCATTTTATGAGCATGATCAGTACTTCCCTATAACCCCCACATATATACATATGTCATATGTATATGCACCATATGCGTAACACACACACACACACACACTCTCACACAAAGACACAAATACATGCCCTTCTACATGTCTTCTAATAGCAACACTCATCCTCTCCATGTGTTTAACAATCATGATACGTCTAATACCATAGTGTATGAAATGTGGGAAATATAAAAGAAGTATAAGTGGTTCTTCTCTAAGTGTCATGCATTAGCTTCTGCCTCACTCACTTCTATGGCCATGGTCCTTCAACATAAATTCTTCAGAAACCTGAAGGTACTAAGGAAAATCTATGGAGCTCAAAATATTTATATCTTAGACCTTATTTTCAACTGTCTATCTTCTCTATGTTTTGAGGGCCTATTTCATGATCTTTCATGATTTGGAGCCTCCAGCCCTCAAAATGCATTCTTATTCCTAGTCAACGAACGCTTAGGGATTAGTTTGAATGCAAACAGATCTTATTATTTATTTATGCAAAGTTCAACTGGATGATGTTCTTAAAGATTTAGTAAAGCAATCGATAAAATACATAAGTGACTTTTGGATAATCTATGCTACTACTCTGAAAAAGAAATGGAAGAACCATTATCCTCTAATAAATAGAAAGTGGAAAAGGGTTCTTTTACCTCAAATAGGCCCCGATATTTCTTCCTTGGGGACCAGTAAATGATGCCTGGCAGATTCTAGGACAGTAGTTCTGCCTATTAACATCACTTGAGTGGTGTTTTAAAAAAAAAAAAATCTCTTGGCTACACCACAAGCAGAGATTTTTATTTAATTGGTCTGGAGTGGGGTCCAGATATCACCATTTGTGCTTTCCAAGTGATGCCAATGTATAGCCAAGGTTGACAACCACTGCCATTCTAAGAGGACACTTCTAAAAGACCACCCATTTTCTCAGTATGCCCCTCAAATACGTACCTTGTAGGTAGTCTCGCTAAGGCCCTTCATTCCCGTAGCTAGGTAAGAGTTAATTTTATAGTTGTTTCTTTCCACCAAGAAAAAAAAGAAGTTTTTCATTCTAGAGTACTATAACAATCTCTTAGACATTTGCCCTCCCTTCTTCATGCAAGTCTCAGAAGAGGCCTATAGGGCTTGCAAAACTAGGCATCAGTCTTCAAGGGAGGCAACGCATTTCCTATGCAAGTGACTTAACCTAAATAACAATTATTAGCCACAAATGTGACAACTACTGTAAATTGTGCACTTTCTTTTATCTTGGTTTTTCAAAGAGATCTTCAGGGAAGGAAAATTGCATTCTTGATTTTTGCATTACTTGGTAACTAGCAATCTGTGGCCTGAAACTCCAAACAACAGTCTTCTGGGGCCTCTGTTAACTTTGTTCTAAACTTTACGCAGCTAATTAGAAGTATTCAAAGGCCCTCATTTTGAACCACTTATTTGATGAGAAACGCATGCTTAATGGGTATCTTCGAAGACAATTTAATGAATCTAGAAAGAAAGCAAAGCAAATTGATTACTATGCAACGACTTGACAAGCTCCTTGTGACCAGCTTGTAAATAGAAGAGCACAGAGGTAACCAGAACATGGATGTTGGCAGCTCAGATTATTAATGAGGACACCAATTGTGCTAATGATCAAGCAGAATTTTTAAAAATTAAATCTTTGGGGGTTAGCAGAAAATATTCAAAGTTAATGTTATTCAAACATAGTATTTTGAAAAATCTTACTTAACAACCATGAGCTATTTAAATAGCTTCAGAAGGCTAGGGGGCAAGAGTTAGGAGCTATTGGATTTATCTGGCTGAGAATATTTGAAAGATGTCCCTCCCCTAAGAATTCTGTGGCCTCCACATCCAAGGTGATTATACTAATCAGTGGTGGTATACTGAATAATATCTTAGTCAGTGTAGCAGGGTATTTTTTGTTTGTTTGTTTAATTAATCATAGTTTGCATTAAAAATGAGGGGATTAACAAAGTAGGAACCCTCTTGATAATTTTTTAAGGAAAACAATTCAGCATATTGCTTTAATAATTTCAGGATTGACAAGCTAGGATTCCTACTACATCCTCTCCCACCCTTCATGGAGTCAGGAGATAGCACTGTTACTTAGGGGAGAGACACTTTGCTGAAAACGAAAATCAACTCTCCCCAGCCCATACCTTCCTTTGGCCCCTTCAACACCTCCTTCATGCACACATCTCCACATTGCATAACATTAGGAGGGCTTATCAAAGCACATTGTTAGGTCCCGCCCCCACAGTCTCTGATTCAGCAGATGTGGGGAGAGGTCCTATAATCTGCATTTCTAACAAGTTCCCAAGTGATGCTGATGCTGCTGGTCCAGAGAACACACTTTGAGAATCATTGCCCTAGATGTTCGTTTATTCCTGACACACGCGGCAAATTGCTACTATTGTCTGAACAAATCCTATGTCTTTAGCCTGCAGGTCCACCCCTCTTGAAACCCAGCATTAACAAGGAAAAGCTCCTAACACTTGCGCCTCATTCACAGACTCCATCCTAAACCATTCCCTTCAGCTCATCTCACACTCCATTTCTAGACATACTCCTAACTTTCCATCTCACAGTGCTTGGCACTAAAACACTTCCAGAGGTCTGACCTCTGCCCTTCCCTCCTTTGTGTGCATCTCCTGCAGTGCCTGTGAACAACACCTGGCCCACCCAAAGGCCCTTTTGACTTAACCGGCATAGGCCTTTGAGGTGTGTGTGTGTGTGTGTGTGTGTGTGTGTGTGTGTGTGTAAAATTACATGTCCTTTCATAGCTTATGCTAGAAAATAGAATAATAGAACATCAGCACAGGAAAAGATACTAAATTATAAAGATCTATTACAAATTTTAAAGATGATTATAAAAATGCTAAATGATTTAATGTATGCACCTGGCAATTTTTAAATTATTTCTAGAATAAATAGAATTTTAAAAGTAAATTTTAACTATTTGTAAACTATAAAAGGGTCCCTATTCCACAGTATGCTCTAAGACTGTCCTAAGGATGATCTGTCACTGAGGGATTATGTTTTAACTTGGTTTTGACCCATCTGATTCTCTCCATACCATAGGGAGACCCTTTACTCTTTTGGGGTGAGATGAGAAATAAAAGCAGTGTGCCATACCTACCACTGGTCTCTTCAAGAAGAGATTTGATTATTTTACCTAACGAGTGCTTGTTCCTCATCTGCAAGACTGACTACCATCAGTCAATGCCATCAAAATTCCAATGGTCGGCATGCTGCAAACACCAAGTGCCCTCTGCCAGCTGCCTCAACAGCTTTTAATAATCCAGTTCCAGGGCCTTTCAGGAAAGCTCACCAGGGGATCTCAGCTCTTGTGGTCTGACCACGAGGTGACTGACTTCATTATAGTTCCTGAGCCTGAGCACATTTATACTCACTGACTTTGTTTGGGTCATTTTTATTATTTCTGCGGTAATGAAAGACTACTATTCAAAATGGTCACTAGCCATTTAATTAAAACATCCCAGGCCAGGCATGGGATACAGTTACCCCCTAAACTGTCATAACCATAGAAGTAAAGACTCCCCGTGTGAGTTGACTTCCGCAGTCAAGCGGTGGTGTTCACCACGACCACATTGAGTGCCATTATAAGTGGAATTGGGGATGTAAAATTAAAATATTATGCAAATAACAGAAGGGATTTAGAGAAACAGTATCCCTATACTTTTTTTATGTGTGACTTACTTCCCCCTTTTATGCTAAGAAATACAGCCATTCCCCTTGATATATAGAACTTCCTCTAGCCTCACAAGTCAAACTCCTCATTTCTCTCACTGTGGTGGTTGAGGTTCCTCCAGAGTTTCTCCTGGTCTGTTAGAACTGCCTCCTAATGAACACTCCTAACCTTGGTGTCTTCTCATCCCCAGATTCTTTACACTACCCTTAGGACAATCATCTAAAATAAGAGTACTCCATTTGGGTGCTTAATTCTTTTAAAGACTTTTGCACAAAATCTAAGTCCCTTGACATTTTACACTCAGCCTTTCACAACATGGATCCATCCTCACTTTCTAGCCCTATGGCCTGCTATTATCACTCTTCCATCAGTCACATCAGGACCAGTCTTACCTTGCATTTTGTACTAGGTGCCTTGACCTCTAAATGCCTCCAATGCAAATCAGCATTTCACATGGCCTTCCCATGGGTCACATATGTAGTTTCACCTGACTAAAATAGCTTTCTCCAATTTCTTACCTGATTAATTCATATTTCCTATTCATCTTTCAATTATAATACAATTGTCATTTCTCAGGCAAATTTTGTATAAGCACAGATACAGAGGAGAGAAAACAAAATAGATATATGTCAATTATGATAAATCTGGTTTGGGTGAGAGTTCCGCAGTCTTTTTTTTTTTTTTTCCATTAGCACGAAGCTTCTGCTTAATTAAAACAAGTTTTCTGGTTAATGCATTTTCCTTACTCAATGCTTATTGTACCTCCACTTTCCCAGAAGGTTTCAAGAAGGTTTATGTTGTTGTTTTTTTTTTTTTTTTAACAAACAAAAATAAATAAATTCGAATGGATCTCCTTTGGGAGGAACCTCCTTGAGACTTAGGAGTCCTAATTAAAGTTAAGAAAGGTCATCAAGTTCGGTTTTGAGGGTTGGAAGATCTCAAATGTCACATTATGGATTTTGGATTGATGGGCAAATTTTCATAAATTTGGCTGGAATAAAAGCAACTAGTTGCTTTAAAATAATATAGGTGTGCAAGCCCACAATAATTATACCTGCGGCACTAAGTGTCTGTAGCTCATAGGTGGATAATTGTGGTCCTTGTTTTTGTAGTTAGAAAAAGGTCACTTCAGGGACTAGTGGGACAGTTTAATGGCAATGGCTGATAAGTCATGCCAGATTTCTGCCCAAAGAAAACAACTATCACTAGGCACCAGCACCAGCTTACAAAGAACAGCTATTGCGGAACTAACCTAATTTACTTTTAAGGAAAGGTCAATGCATCAAGAAAAATACCATGTATCTAAGCCAAATGGGTTGCAGATTGACATTTCTCACTAGCTCCTGATATCCTTAGGTTCAAGTTAGTAAAGATTTTTTCTCGAGCTCTAACATAGATCTATTTTTTTTTTGTAATTAACATTGGTGATATTGCATAAAGTTGAACAATGATAATTCACCCATTATAAATATATACCATATTAACTCATTATCACTTAACAATTTACACAATTACTTCATAATTACTTATAACTCATTTTTTTACAAAATGAATGTTTTGTCATGTGAACATGCTTTCTTGCATTTGTGTTTTAAATGCATCGGGATTCTTCCATCTAAAATCACATTTTTGTGTGCATAAAATATCCAGCAAGTTATTTAGGTGGCCATGGAAATAACCATACAGTTTGAAAATGTTGCAAAATAAAACTAAGTATGTTCTTAGCAAGAAAGGTCCTCATAGAAGCTGGATATTGGTGATGATTGCCTTCTATTATGGCTATCTCCCTTCCATGCATAATTTTCCCCCTCCTTTTATTCCCATTCACCACTAACCACATATTTCTGAATGTCCAAATGCTCTCATAATTTTTCACCCCTCTTCTAAAACTAGCTATCAAAGGCAACCAATAGGAAAATTTTTTAAATTGGTTATCTATGCCCAATGAACCTGGAATTTAGCCAGGTTCTTTGAATATTGTTTCATCAAAGACCTTGCAGCCTAACTTGAAATTTATCACATTACACCAATTTCACATTTGTTCTCATTTTAACATCTTTAATATCTATATGCATCTTCCATAAATAACATTTTAGTTTCCATAAATTATGGGAAGTATAAGGAATGTGGACAAACTACATAGAGAGGGAAATGACTGATTTTGTCTGGAGGTTCAGTACCCTTACTGAAGGTGGTAGGTAGAGTGATAAATGTGGAGGAGAGAACACAATTTCAAAGAAGAATGTGTTATCAAAGCATTAACTTTAAAGGTGTGTGTGTGGGAAAAGAGGGAGAAAAGTCACTATCCTCGTGAAAGTATTTCAAACTCCGGGATAGGATTTGACAATTGATGAGATTTTTTTCCACGACTCTTGAAATCCATTCACACAAAATCAGGTAGACAGCAACATATTAACCCAAATATAGGCAAGGAAGAGCTGCTCTCATAGCCTTCCTGAACCACTGATTATTAAGGAAGCTAAAGCTGCTAGCACGTGAGGCAGAAATTACCAACACTAATCTAAATAGTTGCAAAGAAAGCATTGTAAAATAATTTGCATATTAATTTACATGTTTGTTATACATATTTAATTAATTAATCTTAATAATGACTGTGAAGGCCTACTATGTACTGAGTATTTTATGTACATTGTTTCAATTTTCACAACAATCTTGAGGCATTTTTATCCCTATTTTAAAGGCAAGCAAAGAGATACTCAGAGAGGTTGTCTCTTATCCCATATCACATAGTTATAAAGTAAAGAAACTAGAATTCAATACTTTTATTCAAAATTCTGGCTTGTTACTTACTACAATAGTGGCTTATCTTCTCCATACTTAAAATATTTTTCAAGGTCCTTTTGTGGAAGCTCCATAGGTGTTCTGCCCTTAAAGGAAAACTCTCAAGGATATTGCTCTGACTCTGTAGGGCGATGCTTAACTGAAAGTACCTTCATCATAACCTGAAGTAATGGCCATCTATGATCATTATTCTGTGGAGTATAATGTAGCTACTCTCAACACAGCCGATCTTTTTGTTCCAGGCTATTTTTTCCAACTCATTAGTTTCAGTGGAATACGCCTGTTGATTCACGAATTCACCTTCACTGCATTATAGAAATTTGATGAGATCTAGGATGGCTAGATAACCAAGTTTTACTCACTTTGACCTGCCCAAGTTCACTTCCAGAAGTCCCAATGTTGGGTCAATCTTATAAGACAGTAATACAAAGTGTTGTCTAGAGGACCTCTATTCAAAAGTCTTTCTCTGTTCCATATCTATCAGAAACGATCAATTTCTCTTAATAAAGTACTTGCCAGGTTGTACTTCAACTATGTGTTGACTTAACTGTCTTCCCATAAGAGAGTTAGCCCCATCAGCCTCTAATCTTTGTAGTCTCAAAATTTCATCAGACAATGTCTGGCCCACGGTGGACATGCATTCAAAACATGTAGAATAAAAGAATGAGTATGTAAATGTGTGATTCTGTTCAGGCATTCAGCCTTAAATGAGCACCTCCATGCACTATGTAATTAACCTGACAAAAGAGGACAATGAGGAAATGACAATTTGAGTTCCTGACCTTTTAGGGTCTACATTTTAGTGGATTAAATAGATGGTAAGCAAATAAGTAAACAAACCATCTATTTTTAGATAATAATAGTGGCTTATATTAACAGAGCATTTACTATGTTCCAACTGTAGTTTGCTCCAGGCAAACTACGACTTAAAGCGAAGCCTAACTAAAGGGAAATCTAATAAAGCACAGGCATCAAGCAGAAGAAAAATGACCACAAATGGAAAGTTTGAAATACAAGAAGGAATGAAGAGTAAAAAAGAATGATAAAAATGTTGATAAATCTAAATGAATGTGACATGAACCAATAATGACAAAATTTTGTGGTGTCAAAAATCAAATTAAAAGTAAAAAACACATTGTGTATATGCACTACTTTTTCTTTATCCATTCATCCATTGATGAACACCTAGGTTGCTTTCATATCTTGCTATTGTAAATAATGCTGCAATGAACATACAGATCTATATGTCTTTTTGCTTTTTTTTTTTTTTATGCCTACAGCACCTAGGTGATCTCCCAACCAAGTACTAACCAGGCCCAAACCTGTTTAACTTCCAAGATCAGATGGGATTGGGCGTGTTCAGGGTGGCATGGCCATAGACTCTATATGTTTTTTTGAATTAATGTTTTGGGTTTCTTCAGATAAATATCCAGAAGTAGAATTACTGGAACTAATATAATATTGTATGTCAACTATAAATGAAAATTTTTTTAAAAACTTCTTAAAATTTAAGAAAATACACAACAATGACAACAAAAATAATTAAATACCTTTGGAAGGTAGCACATTAAGTCTCATTAGCTAAACCCATCAGAGGGCAAAGTTCTAGAGGCCAAGAGAACTAAAAGTATAGAAATATCAGAGCAGGGAGGGGACAGAGAAGTGTGACAAAAAGGCATCTTACAAATCATATAGTCCAACACTTTTATTTTATAGTGGAACAATGGAGTGAGGGGGCAGTTTAGCTTCCCTTGAGTGGCTTAGCCTAATAAATCTGTGGCTTAGAGTATGTCTATTTTACTGCCTTACTTTACATCTGTCAAACAAGATATTCAGCACCTCAGTGAGACAGTCACGAAAGAAATGACTTGACTTTTTAAGCACTTTTCACTCTCATCTCACTCACTCCCTGAAGCTGCCTCAACTTCCCCAAGCAATATTGAACATGTGCCAGCAGTAACTATGCACATTGTACTTCATACAAAAATTGAACCTCATATATTGGCCAATTTCAGTCTTCTGATAATTTTTAGAGTATTAAATATTAACCAGCGATATCTGAGGAAGTGACTGCTTTAACTTTAGAAGAAGAAATACATTGAACATTTTTTTAACCTTTAAAACATGTCAAGGGCATAAATCAAAATATACCAAATTGCCTCCAGGTGAAAAAAACACTTCTTTAACACAAATGCCTTGGCAATTCTGTAGGAAAGAGGTCATTTTCTTCAAAAATGTTCAGAATGGGTATATTTCCTTTAAAGTATTTTACAAAAAAAAACCCTTACATTTCATGCTGGGTGACTGACAGTTCAAGGTCTGAGAAAAACAAAATAAAAACAGAATCAGGAAAGGTTATTTTAAAGATTCCCAACAAGGATTGCTAAACTCTTAAGAAATAAAAGTGGCAATGCACTCCCAGCAGCATTTGAAACACTAAATATTGCCTTGCTCTTAGAGAGTGGTTAGGATTTCTTTTCATCTCCTGAGATTTTAGGCACTTTTGAACAGCAGCACCTCTATACTCATGAAGACCATCTGTCTCTTTGTACACACACTGGATGAGCTCCTTGTTTAGACCAAATAGTTCCTCTCCCTAAAGTGACTGCCTTAGAATCAGAAAAGGTCACAAATGAAAACAGAGAAAACTATATGCTGATTTAATGGCTTCAATTTGTAGTCAAGAAAATTGAAAGATGTAAAGGTTTGTCCCAGATCATCCCTCAGCTAGTCAGGGACCTCAACCAAGTTATAACTTCAGTTTCTTGAAACTCAATGTGATGGTCTTTATACTATCACCATTTGGGTTTCAATTAAATACACACACACACACTCTCTCTCTCTCTCTCTCTCTCTCTCTCTCTCTCTCTCTCTCTCTCTCTCTCTCTCAATCACCAGGACAAATTCCTTCTGGTTTTGAGACACAATATATTTTTCTTTTTCTATTGCTTTTTTTTTCTCACTGAAAAATGGTTCATAAAATCTTCTCTGCTCTCTTGACTTCCAGAGATTCTTGAATAGATTTTGCTACAATTTTATGTTAAAACATGAAGGAGAAAAGAGAAGGAAAAAAACTACCTTTGGGGGAACCAACAACAAAACAACAACAATCAAAAAACATTAAATTGTGAGAATAGAATAAGAATGATGAAAAGTAAAATGAATATGTGTGACTACATTTTTGCTGCAATAAAACACACTAAGAGCCAAATGGCAGCTCTTCCATAGCAAGTTTATTATAAAGACACAATCTCATCTCAAATAGCTTTCAGATTCAGCTGTGAAGCAGAAACCTTCTATCTTAATAAAGGACACTTGAGGTTGAATATATTTAAGTTGGAGTTACCTCAGAATACAGAATATGGTACATTAAACTCATTAGCTCATAGTGGGGGAAAGCGGTTAATGCAATTCTATAAAAGAAGACAATTCAAATGTGAGATAAAAGTTATTAAACAGTATACTTAAATTAGGTGTTAAAACATGGTGCTACTGTAGGTAGTAATTTTAGCAGTTGGCAAAGACATATGATAACTCACGGCTGTTCCATGCATTAATTTTTTTGTGGCTTTGGACCCTGTGCAAAGAATTCTAGTTAATTCAGTCAAAATTTTATTGAAAACAGTTCTCAAAAAAAGAAAAAAGGAAAGAAGCCAGTTTTATCTAGTGTTTTCACTCTAAGAGTTATCATACATCAATCTGTTTGTAGAGGAAATTTTAAAATCGAATCTGGAAGTTTTAATATTAAATCTATACATAATAAGGCTTAAACCAAAGAGTTTAAAAATAAATATTTTTTAAATATCTATATTTTTAAATATCTAGACAACTGAAGCAAGGGATGTCAGAAGTTAAATTAGTTAGGCACTTGGTTCCATTTTCTATTTAATTTAGCTAGGTAGACATGTCCCTATGCACAGCTTGAATGACTGTGTAAATATCTTAATAGTCTAATACTAATGTGTGTCCTGACAATTATATTTTAAAAATTGTGACCACTTTTAAAACATTCAACATACTCTTAACTCAGAAAAGGGGTTAAGATTCTATGAAAAGAATTCTGTATGTGGAAATCAATAGCCCTTATTTTTGTTTTGGCTCTGGTATAGTTCGCTCAGTAATAGTATTAACCTGTTTTTACTACATTATGCTATAGTATCATATAACCCCCAAATCTCAATGGCTTCCAACAAACTTTTATTTCTTGCTTGCATTTTATATCAGATGATAGTTGACTACAGCTCTGTTTCATGTCATCTTCATTCTGAGACCCAGGCTTAAGAAATATCCCCATCTGGGTATACAATTCTTGTGGCAGCAGGGAAAAAGAGAAAGTCACATGACTAAGCCTGACTTGAAAGAAGCAGAATGCATAATTCTCTCATAGCAAAACAGTATATAATGGAGAAAAATGTACAATTTACCTCAGATCATTCTCTTGGTCACAAATATACACTTCCTTCCCTTATTTACCCCAAACACATTAATTCTCCCTTGAGAAAAAAGTCATAAAAGTCCTAGCATGAGACTCAAATTGTGAAACTTCTTGAAAGTACCTACAGTTCAATTATGTGGATCCTCTTGATTTGGAAACATATGAACTAAAAAGACAACTTAAATGCCCATCATATTTTCAACAGACAATGGTTGAAGGGTGGTAGAATAACTGCAATAAACAATTCCAAGAAGAAAGGACAGTTGGAGACACCAGAAACACTAGTCTGTAGCAATTTTGAATTTCTGCTGGGCAGATGTTGCAAGGACCCACTATCCCAGTGCTGGGGAATAACTTTGATTAAATTCCAGTTGTAGTTCTTAGCTCTGCCCTCTGGGAGCCCTTCAATTTCGTATTATCTTTCTTGACTCATATGAAGAAGACACTGAAATTCTCTATGAGGGGTTGAGTAAGCTTTCTTAGTCTACTCTATTTGTAGAAGTTTGAAACCCTAAAATCGTAGTAACTCTTGAATATCTGCAGACTATTTTAATTCTAGCTGGGGACTCTTTTGGCCATCTAATCTTCTCAAAACCCAAGTTGACTTTTAGCCATTGAATTCCATTCAACCTTAAGTGCAAAGAGCCACACACACACGATTATTTTCCAGACTTGCCTTGTTGTCTCTCTCTAGACTTAATTTCAAACATGAGCTTATCCTGTTTTAGTCAGAGAGCTTATCCTTTAGTCTCTTTTCCATCTCCATTTGTCCAAATGAAAATATTTACTATGCATCACATGGATAAACACAGAAACCAACAACCTCACCCTCTGCTTCCAATCTGAGCTTTAATTGGCTCTTTTTGCTCAAAGCATTTCTCAGTATTTTCCTTTGGTTGTTGATGATGGGAAACAATTCCAAATTTAAACACTGATAAACAACAGCAGCAAAAATTTAGGAAGATTTTTCAATGTAATAATTATTTTTTAATATCTTATATTTTATAAAATATGTAATAAAATGATATAGACTTTCGCTATAAATTTAATGCATTGATTTGCACTTCCTTCATTATTATGGAATCACATGCACATGTGCAAGATATGATTTATTCTTTCTGCATAAAATATTTGCTCAGAATATGAATCCAAGACTATATACCAGTAATTGCACAGAATCATAGAGGCTAATAGTACACAGTTTAAGAACTGTAAATCTAGTTAATGTTTTCTCCACACGCAAGATTAAAGTCTACCCAAGAAAAAGTAATTTATCCCATATTATACTGTCTAATGTAGGAAACTGCTCCTGGATCTTCACTCATAGTCTGGTTTCCTTTTCACCCAAATGTCCACACTGCACTATGGTTAAATACAAAGTACCAAGTATAAATTTGAAACATATAAAACTTCCAGTAATAGCTCATTTTTTTTTTACCTTTAAATCCCTCAATTGTATGCAGTTCAGCCTAATAATACAGTCATTTCTCCAATGTATTTTAGAATTTAGACCTTTTTTTCCTAGAGTCACGCTTTCCAACACGTGGGAAGCACATGATTTAAATGATTCATATGATTATTTGTGTGATACCTCTTATATAGGATTGAATAAATTGAATCACTTTAGTATGTTGGGATACATATCTGAATTTGGGAGCACTAGAAGAATATATGGTCATTTATAGCATTGTCCCTATGAATGGGTTCCTGACCAAAATTCTTTTTACCTAAAATCAACACAGAATTAGAGATTTCTTGTTACGTGTATTGATTTTCCTAGCATTCTTTTGAATAGCTGGATTAATAGAGTAGGACCTAGATCACTCACCCACCTAACACTCACTTCCTGTTAACCAGGTAAAATGTATGATCTAGTCTTTAACTACTAAATCCCTTGTTTGTAAATTCTTTAGACAATAATCAAACTGTTTGCTGCAAATTTGAGGGGAGTATAAATCTGTCCACCTATGAAAAGACATCAATGTGAATTATTTTGAATTGTCATTGAGACTTAGGAAAAGGCAGGATGGCTGAAGATGTGTAAAAGTGTAATAGCTCCCCATCCATATAGCAAAAGGGCAATAAACTAAATAGTCCTAGAGTGGGTGTTATTGCAATTATTTTTCAAACATCCTGATTATGTTCATGAGAACTTCTCAGTTTTATATTCTGCTTTTCATATAATTTAATATTGGTTAACAATCAAAATTAAGCAAGCTTAATTAAGAGGTTCTGTGAGCAATGGTTCTTGGTTAGAATACAACAGAGTCATTTTATTTGTTTTTATGATTACTATCTAACTAAGCAAAAGACTGATTTTCTACTTATATAAAGTGTTGTAACAGTTCTTTTAAAATATATTTATTTAAATTTAAAAAGTAGGACAAAGAAAAATATTAAGTCAGTAAAAATTCAGGTGATACAGAAATTACTGAAGTTAAAAAAGCCTTGTTTAGAATACATCTGAAACCCAGTGTGGTTCTCAGTAGAGGTGGTTTGCCTTCTAGGAGACAATTTGAATTTTTGTGTGAACACATTCACTTAATACTACAGGAGTTGAGTGAACAGGAATAATGGGTACTAGGAGCCCTACAATCCATGCAATATTTTTACCCCAAAAGAGTGATCCACTAGACATTCATATAGGTGAATCCTCTGTTTTGTTGTCTTTGTAAATGTTTTTTAAAGTAAAATTCATATACTTTAATTATATAGCCTAATACACTTATAAATTAATAAACCTGTGTACCACTACCTAGAGAAGCATATAGAACATGCCCACTATCCCAGAAATTTCCTTCATGTTCCCCTTCTCCTTCTTTCCCCACAGTTAACCACTGTTCTGACTTCTCTCACCATAGATTATTTTTGCCTCTTTTGAACTTTATATAAATGAAATCTTTTATTACACCCTCTTTTATGATCTACTTCTTTTGCTTAACATTATGTTTGTGAGATTTATTCATGTAGTTGTATGTAGCGATAGTTTGTTCATTTTCATTGTTATAGCATGTTTTATTGTATAAATACATAAATTTCCATTCTAACAGTAATGGACATGTGGCTTGTTTTCACTCAGAGCTGCTATGAATATTCCTGCACATGGCTTTTGTGAATGTATATGCTGCTTTCTGCTGAGTATATACACCTGAGAGTAGAACTCTTAGGTCATAGAGTAGACATATGTTCAGCTTTAGTAAACCTTGCCACACAGTTTTTCAAAATGATTCTACCAATTTACAATTTCATCAGCAATATATAAGAGTTCCATTGTACAATATTCTCATTTTATATTGTTAGGCTGGGGGTTTTAAAACCATTTTTATGAATAGATACATTTAATTTTAAGCATTGGAATCTAGATGTTATTTGCTTATAATACACAGTATATTTGCAAGGTTTTAAAATCATCGATTTTTTCTGGAATTCAAGTATTACATAAATGTAGGAAAGACTGTATTCTGTTTTATTTTAACTTTTTCAAGAGATGTTTATTCCATCAGAAAAATCATATTATTGATGGCAATATCACTCATGGTCCTTGAGTCTATAATAAAACCAACACACCCATATCAGTTTGTATTTGTAGCTGCCACATTCACAATACTCCCGTGTGGTAAAAATGACTACAGAAGTGACTACTCATATGTGTATTGGTGTTTATCTCTGTGCATGTCTGAGAATTTATATATTGAAAAACATATTATTGCATCATAAATCCTTTTTTTATTATTCTTTATATACTTAGGACATTATGATATTTGTAATTAGTGTATAGTTAGGTTATTGAATACATGTACTTATAGATATTTATATTTCAGAATACTAAAGAGGACTTTATAAAATATTTTTTAACATTTTATTTTATTATTAGTCTCAAGTATACAGTACATTGGTTAGACATTTATGTAGCTTATGAAATGATCCTGATTACTCTATCTTCTCTCTAGCTCTGCACATAGCCATTACATTACTACTGACTACATTCTCAATGCCATGCTCCATATCCCTGTAACCATCTATCAATTACTAATTTGTATTTCTTTAACCTTTCACCCCTTTCTCCCAACCCCTCAAATCCCCACCACTCTGGCTGTCAACAGATTTTCCTCTATATTTGTGAGTCTGTTTTTGATTAGTTTATTCTTTTCATTCCTTAGATTCCATGTATAACTGAAATCATATGGTATTTATCTTTCTCTGTCTGACTTATTTCACTCAGCGTAATAACCTCTAGGTCCATCCATGTCATTGTAAATGGTAGGCTTTCATTTTTTATGGCTAAGTAATATTCCAATGTACATATGAGCTCTAATCTCTTTATCCAATTATCTGTTGATGGGCATTTAGGTTGTTTCTATATATTGGCTATTGTGACTAGTTCTGCCATGGACATAAGAGTACCTAGATCTTTACAAAGTATTGTTTGGGTTTATTTTTGTATAAATACCCAGAAGTGCAATTGCTAGGTCAAAAGGTAGATCCACTTTTAATTTTTTGAGGAAACTCCAGACTTTTTATTACAATGGTTGTAGCAATTTGCAATCTCACCGACAGTGTTTGAGGGTTTTTTCTCCACATCCTTACTAACACTTGTTGTTTGTTGATTTATTGATGATGGTCATTCTGACAGGTGTCGGGTGATATCTCATTGCGGTTTTACTTTGCATTTATCTGATGATTAGTGACCTTGAGCATCTTTTCATAAGTCTATTGGCCATTTACATTTCCAATTTGGAGAAATGTCTATTCAGGTCTTCTGTCCATTTTTTAAATGGATTGTTTGCTTTGGTGGTGTTGAGTTTTATATATATATTTTTTGGATATTAACCCCTTATCAGATATATCATAGGTGAACATCTTCTATCATTCAGTAGGTTGCCTTTTAATTTTGTTGATGGTTTCCTTTACTGTACAAAAACTTTTTAGTTTGATGTAGTCCCATTTGTTTATTTTTTCTTTTGTTCCCCTTGCCTGAGGAGATAAAGCCAAAAAGAAATTACTAGTAGCCATATCGGAGAGTTTACTGCCTATGTATTTTTCTAGAAGTTTTATGATTTCAGGTCTTACATTTAAGTCCTTAATCCATTTTGAGTCTATTCTTGTATATGGTGTAAGAAGTTGGTCTAGTTTCTTTCATTCTATTTTTTTTTGCATGTATTCATCTAATTTTTCCAATACCAGTTATTGAAGAAACTGTCTTTATTTCATTGTATATTCTTCCTCTTCTGTCATATATTAAGCAATCACATAGGTATGGATTTATTTCTAGGCTCTCTATTCTGTTCCATTGATCAATGTATCTGTTTTTATGCCAGTACCATAAAGTTTTGATTACTGTAGCCTTGTAGTATAGTTTGATATTATGTAGTGCAATACCTCCAACTTTGTTGTTCTTTCTCAAGATTGCCATGACTATTCTGGATCTTTTATGGCTCCATATAAATTTTAGGATTATTTGTTCTAGTTCTCTGAAAAACGTCATTGGTATATTGATAGGGATTGCACTGAATCTATAGATTGCTTTGGGTAGTATGACCATTTTGATAATGTTGATTCTTCCTACCCATGAGCACGGTATATATTTCCATTTATTTGTATCTTCTTCAATTTTTTTTATCAATGACAAAATTTTCTGAGAACAGATCTTTTCACTCCTTAATTAATTTGATTTTTCAGTATTTATGATTTTTGATGTAATTGTAAATTGGATTGTTTTCTTAACTTCTCTTTCTGAAAATTTATCACTGGTATATAAAAATGCCACTGACTTGTGAACATTAATTTTGTATCTTGCTATTTTACTGCATTAATTGATCATTTCTAACAGTTTTTTGTTTTTGTTTATGTCTTTGCTTTGGTGGAATCCTTAAGGTCTTCTCTCTATACTATCAAGTTACCTGCAAATAATGACAGTTTTATTTCTTCCTTTCCAATTTGGATGCCTTTCATTTCTCTTTCTTGTCTGATTGCTGACACTAGGACTTCCAATACAACATTAAACAGAAGTGGCGAAAGTGGGCATCCTTGTCTTATTCCTGATCTTAAGAAAAATGCTTTTAGCCTTTACCCATTGAGTACAGTGTTAGGTGTAGGTCTGTCATGTATAGTCTTTATTATATTGAGGTATGTTCCCTCTATTTGAACTTTGCTGAGCGGTTTTATCATAAACAGATGCTAAATTTTGTCAAACACTTTTTCTGCAATTACTGATATGATCATACGATTTTTATTTTTCCATTTGTTAATGTGGTGTATTACATCAATTGATTTGCAACTATTGTACAAACTCTGCATCCCAGAAATAAATCCAAATTGATCATGGTGTATGATATTTTTAATGTGTTGCTAAATTTAGTTTGCTAATATTTTGTTGAAGATTTTTGCATCAATGTTCATCAGGGATATTGCCTATAGTTTCCTTTTTTTTTTTTTTTTTTTTTTTAATAATGGCTTTGTCTGGTTTTGGAATCAAGTTAATGGTGGCCTCCTGAAAAGAATTAGGGAGCCTGCCCTCTTCTTGAATTTTTTGGACTAGTTTGAAAAGACTAGGTGTTAATTCTTTGAATGTTTGGTAAAATTCACCTATAAAGCTATCTAGTCCAGGACTTTTGTTTTTTGGGGAGTTTTGCGATTACTAATCCGATTTTGTTGGTGGCAATTGATCAGTTCAGATTTTGTTTCTTCTTCACTCAGTGTTTGGAAATTGTATATTTCTAGAAATGTATCCATTTCATCTAGACTGCCCAATATATTGGCATATAATTGCTCATAGTATTTTCTTATGATTCATTGTATTTCTGTGGAGTCATAGTTACTTCTCTTCTTTCATTTCTGATTTTATTTATTTGAGTTCTCTTTTTTTTTTTTGATGAGTCTGGTTAAGGGTTTATCAATTTTGTTTATCCTTTCAAAGAAACAGTTCTTAGTTTCATTAATATTTTGTATTGTTTTTCTAGACTCTATTTTGTTTATTTCTGCTCTGATCTTTATCACTTCCCTTCTTCTACTCACTTTGGGCTTTGCTGTCTTTTTCTAGTTCTTTTAAGTGTAAGGTTAGATTGTTTATTTGAGCTTTTTCTTGTTTCTTGAGGTAGGCTTATATTGCTATGAATAATCCTTTTAGAACTGTGTCCTGTGGATTTTGAGTTGTGTTTTCATTTTCATTTGTCCCTAGGTATCTTTGATTTCTTCCTTGATCTCATTGTTAACCCATTCATTATTTAGTAGCACGCTATTTAGCCTTCATGTATTTGTGTATTTTATAGTTTTTTTTCCTTTTAGTTGGTTTCTAGTTTAATACCATTGTGATCAGAGAAGATGATTGATGATTTCATTCTTCTTAAATTTATCGATACTTGTTTTGTGGCCTAACATGTGGTTTATCCTGGAAAATGCTACACATACGCTTGAGAAGAATGTATATTTTGCTGCTTTGCAGTGAAATGCTCTGAAAATATTTATTAAATGTATCTGGTCTAGTGTGTCATTTAAGTCCACTGTTTTGTTGTTGATTTTATGCCTGGAACATCTGTCCATTGGTGTCAATAGAGTATTAATGTCCCCTACTATGAGTATATTGCTGTTGATCTCTTCCTCTATATCAGTCAATATTGCTTTATATATGTAGGTGCTCCTATGTTAGATGCATATATGTTTACTAGGGTTATGTCCTCTTGAGGTATTGCTCCCTTTATCATTATGTAATGCCCTTCTTTGTCTTTTATTTTAGCCTTTGTTTTAATATCTATTTTGTCTGATATTAGTATTGCTAACCCAGCTTTTTAAAATTTCCATTTACATAAAATATCTTTTTTTAACTCTTTACCTTCAACCTGTGTGGTCATTTAATCTGAAGTGGGTCTCCTGTAAATAGTATATGCGTGGGTCTTGTTTTCTTCTCTATTTGGTTACCTTATGTCTTTCAATCAGGACATTTAATCTATTATATTTAAAGGGATTATCGATAAGTACACAGTTATTGCAATTTTATCATTTGTATTTATTTGGTATTTCCCCCTTCCTTTTTTTTTTTTTACAGAATTTCCTTTCACATTTCTTGTAATACTAGCTTGTTGATGATGAATGCCTTAGGCTTTTCTCTGTCTGGGAAGCTCTTTATCTCACCTTCCATTTTAATCGAAAGCCTTTCTGGGTAGAGTATCCATGGTTGTAGTTTTTTGTTTTTTGTAACTTTGATTAGTTCTTGCCAGTACCTTCTGGCTTGCAAAGTTTCTGTTGAAAAATCAGTAGACATTCTTATGGGGGTACCCTTGTAAGTAACTAGCTGCCTTTCTCTTGCTGCTTTTAAGGTTCTCTCTTTGTCTTTGACCTTCAGCATTTTAATTATGGTGTGTTTTGGTGTGGGCCTGTTTTAATTCCTCTTGTTTGGGACTCTATGCTTCCTGCACTTGTATGTCTAATTCCTTTGCCAGGTTAGAAAGGTTTTCTGTCATTATTTCCTCAAATAGATTCTCAACCCCTTGCTCTCTCTCTTCTCCTTCTGGTACTCCTGCGATGTAAATATTGTTATGCTTTGTGTTTTCCCGGAGGTCTCATAAATTACCCTCATGTTATTTTTATTTATTTATTTGTTTGTTTGTTTGTTTGTTTGTTTTTGCTGTTGTGATGGGGTGTTTTCTGGTACCTTATCTTCCACTTTGCTGATTCAGTTTTCTGCTTCATACAATCTATTGTAGAATCGTTCTAGTATATTCCTCACTTCAGTCATTGTATTTTTATATTTGTCTGGTTCTTTTTTATGGTTTCTATGTCCTTTTTTATACTATCTTTCTGTTGATATTTTTACTGAGCTCATTCATTCTCCCCTTAAGTTCACTGAGCATCCTTATAACCATTATTTTGAACTCTGTCTCTGGTAGGTTGCTTGCCTACATTTCATTTAGATTATTTTTTAGAATTTTCTTTTGTTGTTTCACTTATAGCATGTTTCTTTGTTTTCTCATTTTATTAGCCTTCCTATGTTCGTATCTATGTGTTAAGAAGATTTGTTTCAATTCTCAGCCTTGGTCAAATGGCTTTATGTAGAAAGCACCTTGTGTGGCCCACTGGCACACTCTCCCTGATCACCTGTGCCAGGGGCTCTGGAAGTGATCTTTGTGTGGATTATGTGTGAGCTTTTTTTGTAGCCAAGACTTTATTGGTGTTAGTACCTCAGTGGATGGGATTTCACTCAGGCTAGCTGACTGTGGGAATTGGCTATGCCCCCAGGGTATGAGTTGTTGGGGTGCTGACCTCACTGAGTGGGATTTACCCTAGCAGACTTGTGTACTTGTTGAGACCAACCTTTGTGTATACCGCTTACGTGGCTAGTCAGGAGTTGCTCTGTTGTGGTCTAGTGCCTGCCTCCAGGTGCATTGGTTTTGTGGCCCCTTGGGAGGGGCTCCTCAGTAGGCCAAGGTCAGCTGCTGCCTTTGTTTGCCTACGGTTACCTGTTAAGAGCTACGAAGCAATCCACAGATGGTTGCTGCATCTGCTGGATCTACAAGTAAGTGGAAGAGACGATACTGTAAGCTATGGTCCACTTACCCCCAGTACTGGGCCTGGGGCAGTATAGCAGAAGGATCAGTATGCCTCAAGGCCTGAGGCTGCCTCTCAGTTGCCAGTAAGACTCTGAAACTGGAAGGGCCTTTGGGCGATACCTGCATTGGGTGGTGCGAGGACCCAGGGAGTTACCTGAATATATTGAGTAGATTCCCCCTTGCCACTGTAGTGTCAGTTTACATGTCAGCATTGTTACTATGACTTCTTATAAAAGTCTCAGATCATAGCAAGGCCAGCCGCTGCCCTCCTCAAGCCTGCGAACACCCAAGATCTGTTCAAGAATTACTGAAGCTCATGGGCAGGAATTTGTGGCCCACCACCAAAAGCCTCTTCCAGAATGCATGGGCTTTGCGTGGACCACACAAACTGAGTGCTATTGTTTGCTGTTGAATTTGTGTCCCAAGGAAATCACAGGATGGAACTAAGTTGCCTGGGAACAGATTTGCCACAGGTAATTTGTGGGTTAGGTAGGGCAGCATCTTAGTGATGCAGGGGCCATAATGCCTAGACAGCACCAGATCTGCTGTCAGTTCTGGGTCCATGGGCTCCCACAAAATCACATATCACTGTGAGACTCACTGCTGTCTGGGATTGGTTCACGCACCTCCGCAGTCTGCTCAAGCGATATTATATCTCATGCTGACGGCAGTGATTCACCCGCCAATGTTTTCCCCCAAATTTTCACACTGTGCTAGTGCTAACCACTAGCCAAGGTCTGTTGCCTACACAGAATGAGCAACCATGGAAAGGGGCAAGGCAGGAATGGCTGTCTGTCAATGGGCCGCGGGCAATTTGTGTGTTGGGTAGGATGGGGTCTCAGGGAAACAGAGGTCATTAGGACAATACAGCCTCAGTTTTGCTGCAACTTCTATGTCCATGAGTTCCTGCAAAAGTCACAGATCACAGCAAGACTAGCTGTTGTCTTGGACTAACCCACAATCCCCGCTATCTGCCCAAGCTTGTGTTGGCAGCAATGATCTGCCCGAAACTGTTTTCCCCGAAATGTGCTCACAGCACTGGCTGAGTTCTGATGCCTGCTCTGAAAATTCAGCCCTGGAAAGCCCTGGAAAGAGCAGCTGCCTAAAGATAAGCCACCCCAGGCAATCTGGATAGGGCATCTCCGGAGGCCAAAACAGCTTCAGAATTGGCCCTGTGGGGGAAAGTTCAGCACAGGCACGCTGGCACCGTTCTGTAGATTGCCCATAGGCAGGCCCCCAACTAAAACATGATGATGGCTGACTGCTTATTCAACCCTCGTTCCTGCACCAGGTAATGCATTCTTCCCCCCATATGACACTTGTCCAAGGCCCTGTCTCTCCCAGGATGTATGTCCTCAAGTGAAAGAGTCCGTGCATGGGCCCTTTAAAGTGGTGTCTAGGATTTCAGTCTCCTACCAGCTAACCTGGAAGGCCAGAATCCCCACCGATTTTTACAGTCATATTTTTTTGGGAACTACTCTTCCCTGGGCTGGGACTTAGGCTGGGATTTGGGGCAGGGGAGTGCCCCTCTGGAGCTAAGAACCCTGTCTTTTTCAAGGGGACTTCTGCAGCAGCACTCTCCCTTCTGGTGATCTTCCACCACCCACGTATGCAGGCCCAGCTCGATTCACAACTTTGCCCCCCACTACCAGCTTCATTGCGGTTCCTTCTTCATATCATCAGACATATGTGTTGTGATCAGCTGGACTTCAGATGATTCTCTACATCAATTATTTTATAATTTGGTTGTAACTTTAATGTGGTCCTGAGAGGAAGCAAACCATGCTTTTACATAGCTCGTCATCTCGACCCACCTCCCTATAAAATATTTTTTATAAAAATGATATGTTAATTTGATAGGGCTGAGAACTGCTGTTCCAACCAATAAAACTGCCTCTTTAAATTGCAAATTATTTAAGGGTGAATAAGTGAAGGAAAAAAATTGAGATGTCAAAGGGAATGCTGTGAATCAGTGTTTCTTGGGGGAAAAAAAATCCAGTCTATTGCTAACTCGCAACACCCATCCACTTCATTTATTTCCAGGCCTCGGCTACCCTCTGGCACACCTCTCATTCTCCTTTCCAATCTATCCAAAAGAACACATGACATTCTATGAACAGGAGCTTTAGTCATTTCCCCATGACTAGGAATAATTGTCACCCTTAACCACTCACCAATCTGACTTGAAGCACATTTTTTAAAAACTCACTTTTATGCTGCCAAAATGGTGTCTTTTTCTAAACAGCATTTTGTAAAAGTAGGAACTTGTTCTATTATAATTTCAGGACTTGTCTCATGAGATCAGAGAAAGAGGTGACATGAGGCCTTTAAACCTTCTACATGGCTCTCCACCAGTAACAACTTTATGGAAACCCTTCTTTTCTTAAAAAAAAAAAAAAATGCATACTAAATATTTTAAACTTGCTTTAAATAGCTATGCCCATGGAAAGTCAGCCTGATGTAACATAGGCAATATAGGCTGCAGGTAAATCCTTTAGTCCTAGAAAAATAACCAATAAACCAAAGTTCTGGCAAAGATTTTATTAATTTGGTTAATAGGTTGGGTAATGATCATGCAGGTATACCTATATTTCTAAGTAAAACAGTGGAAAGATTGAAACCTAGCCTGGAATTTCCAAGAGAGAGAGAGAAAGAGAGATTGAGCATAAGCTAAACTGACAATACAGCCATAGAAGTAAATTGACCACCTGGAGTCAAGCTATTTCTTAATACATAAAGCCTCGGTTTTACAGAATGAAATTAACCCCCAACTTTCAATTTACCAGGAACTTTTCTTTATTTGATTTTAGAGAAAAATAGTTGAATTTCTCACAAAATAAACAAATAAGAAGAAACAATCAATCAGCAGAGAGATTTTCTGCTGATGACAAGAGTGAAGAAATCAGGAAGCATGCTTATTAAATTAATACATAATACAAAACTGGGAATGAGAGCTAAAATGCTATATAACAGAATTAGTATCCAAAGCAGTACCAGAAAGCTGAAACCCTGGACCAGTGGTTTTCAACTCTGCTGCACATAATCAACAGCTGTGGAGCTCTAAAAGAACAGCCATTGCCTGGGATCTACCCTCAGGAATACTGATGTAATTAGTCTGAGCCTGGGCATCAGTAGATTTTAAATGATCTCCATGCAGTTTTAAAGCATAGTCAGGATTGAGACCACTGCCTTAGATTATGCCAACGGTTGCTGTAATAAAGGGTCACATGCCATGATTGTCAGCAGTGGTAGGCAGGTGACTGAAAGAAAAGTGACAACACAGAACCTAACTGCTGTCTTAGAATGGCAAAAAAAAAAAAAAAAGAAAAAAAAAAGATGCAGGCAGAGGCATAGCTAAAATTCACAGGTGATAGTAACCAATACCATCATCAAGTGTTTTCTACATGCCAGGCACTGAGCTGAGGTGCAGAAACATCAGAATACTGTTTATCATATATAAAAAAGATAGATTAATAGATGAAGGGACAGAAAGATGAATGAATATCTATGGACAATTTGGTGAAGAATATCCAAGGAAGTAGAAGATGGTTACTGCTAAAATGTGAGGTTAAAAGAAGACTTATTTTTATTATATAATTATATACTCATTTGAACTTTTTCATTTTTACTAAGTGAAACTGTTGTCATAATGATTTTTAAAATATTATTTAAATAATAGCAATTTCTGATCTTGATGAGAAGTGTTTTTTTCCTAATATGTCCCCCAACTAAAGCCATCTGTTGCCTCTTTGATAAAAACAATCAAGATTATATCTGAATAATCCATTTTGTTCATTGCTCATTCATTACACATAACTAAAATAAGCTCTGCTAATTAGCAATAGACCCCAGTACTTTTAACTGACACTGGAATTGGGACTTGCTGAAGGTCAGGCAAGTCCAGAACAATTGGCAACATTTTGCTATAGAAAATTGCAGTTTGGGAGTACACTGCCTGGGGTATAGTTACACTCAGGGCTTTACAGTTAGACTGTGTATGCGTGGAATTAGCGGATGAGCAAAAAAAAAAAAAAAAAAAAAAAAAAAAAAAAAAAAAAAAAAAAAAAAAAAAAAAAGCTTGTGCCTGCTGTGAGGTAAGATGATAGGATAGAAATAAAATAGAATTTGCATTAGCTTGCAAACTCTCCTTTTTTTGTAGCTCCCTTGGGTTGCCAAAGCTCTATAGAACTTTTAGTTCTCCACTCTATTGATTAGATTTGTCTTTGATGTTATCTTTAAACATACATCCCCAGAGCAGAAATGTGGGGGGAATTAGGGGTGGGAGAAGAGGAGACTGCCTGGAGTCTTTCCCTCCACCCCCTACACACTTAACTCACCCAGAAGCATCTCTTGCTCAACCACCTGTCAGGAAGAAAGCATTTTTTCTTTCATGTGGAGGAAAAGCACCAGCCTGGGGAATAAGAACATCTGGGATCTACTGCTAATTTTAGGCTGTAGTTGTCTAAATGTAGGCTGCCCACTCCACCTGTGAAAGGAAGACACTTGCTTGGAAGGGTAAATTTTGGCATTTTAATTATGTTCTAATTCTTTGGATGGTGCATATATTTAGTAAAATATTGGCCTGCATGATACCAGTTAATGTATCCTCAACTTTAGTCTACTTGAAGTCAGTATCCTAAAAAATTTAGACACAGAAGATACAAATAATGTATATTGTCATGTAATCCAGGCATCAAATATCACGCAAAATGGCTTTTCGTATGCATCAACCAGATAACCAATTCCTCTTTTCAATTGTCTACTTGTCCTGGAGAGTTAGAGACCCACATCATAATATGTCCATTGCCACAATAAAATTTGGTATTGTATTCCAAACACTGAATGTTCTTGTCGTACATAACTAAAAGATTTTACAGGTGCATGTTCAAATTTATCTGAGTGCAAGGAGTGTAATAAATAACACTGCAGAAATGTGGAAGCTGCCTTGGGACTCCTAAAGTATAAAGGAGAAATCAAGTCTCTGCTTTCAAACAAGAAATCTTAATCTTTTTGAAGTTACTTTCTAAAATGTCGATTTATAATTTAGATTAAAAGTATCTGACATGGAATCATTTTAATCACTTGACTAAAAGAATGACAGTTTATTGAAGAGATGATTAATATGGAAAATCAATTTTATTCTTGAGAAAACAAATATCAATATATCCCTGTTCATGCAATTTAACAAAATTGTTTGTTAAGCTTTTCTACAAGAGAGATCTTTACCTATGAAAGGAGTTTAGTTTCCAAAATTTTATCAGAAGTTACCATTATTTTTTATTCACCCCTTGACCCAAAGGAGAAAGGAAAAGCTAAAATTGGATCAAAGGAAAAATCACATCTTGATTTACAACCCATATTTTCTGATCGGACTTACAAATCCAGCTAAAGTGTTTAATCAATATAGAGCACTTAAAAATGATGTCAGTTATAGAATGCTTTCACCTGAAAGTGGTGCTTAAGCTAACTTCTTGTTAAAAAAATAAAGTGAAATCAAAAAAAAAAAATCTTGTTTCCCTTTGGCATTTATTTTTTCTAAATTAAATAATGTTCAAGACATTACATAAATTCTAACCTACTTCTCTAGCTTTTATTGAAGAGACTGCATAAAATAAAAGAATAAATATTCACAAATGCTACCTAAGTATTAACAGGAAGATTTGTGGGACTTTGAATGGACAATACAAGGACCTTTGTCCTTGCACCGAGAAGCCCATATTTCATGTGGACTTATCAGAGGTAAGCAACAGCTCCTGGGAATATCTCAGTCAGTTTCTAGGTATAAGGCACTGAATCAGAAGTGTTCGGTTTTCTCTATGTTGATGTTTATAAATTAGGCCTCTTTAGTTCAGAAATAGAAAACTGAGAAGGTATTTAGTCTAAGTCAATGAGATCATGAAGGGTACAAATGGAGAAAAAATGAACCGGGTCATTAAACTTTGAATTATAAGCTGTTAGGTCACCCTTTGCAAATGAAAGATGTCAGTTAGGATGGCTAAAAAGGAAGCACAGCTCTGAATAGTCAATAGCAAGTATACCAGGCTGATGAGTCTAATAAGGAAAAAATTATAAATAGTTTCTACAAGCATTTAGATTAATTTATGGATGATTCAGCCATAAGTAGTTATTAGGGGAAGTTGCTGATCTATCTTAGATCAATAGTAGTAGTTGTGCCAGATGCTTGACATGTGAATTTTTCATTTAATCCTCACAAAAGCTCTGTGAACAGGTATTCCTACTTTTGATGTACAAATTATGAGAAGCTCAAAAGGTTAAGTACATTGAACTAGGTCACACTGTGAGTGATGGAGCTGAGATTTGAACCCAATTTGATCTGATTCCAGGGCCCATGAGCTTTCTTTTAAACTAGTCTGTCTCTCAAGACAAAAGACATCTCAGATATACAAAATACTTCACAAGGTCACTGTCAAGTGCATAATTATCTTTTGCCACTATATTACTACAGTAACTAAAACTTCAAAACCTTATTGGCGAAAAATAATAAACATTTATTGCTGTCCACTAATGCGTGGGTCAATGGAGAAGCTCTGCTTATCTTGGCTGAGTTTGGCCACTCTAACCTAGCCTTGCTTGTATGTCTATGGTCAGCTAGCAGGTTGGCTGGGAATGGGCTGGTCTAGAATGTTCTCCCCTAGGATGATTTGTCTCTCTTCCACATAGTCATATGTCCTCCAGTAAGTTAGCTTGCACTTACTTTCATGACAAAGACAGTTTGTGACAAAGAACGAGACCTAGGTCCAGAGCTGGCCCACTGACATTTCCACAATAATTTAATGGCCAGTGCAAGTCAAAAAACCAATCCAAGTTAAATGGATAAGGAAATAGATCCCACCTCTTGACAGGAAGAGCTACAAAATCGCATTGCAAAGGGCTTGAACAGGGAGGAATGAAGAATTAGAACCATTTTTGTAATCAATCTACTATAAAAATGGAGAGATTAAAAAGAACAGCAGTGTAGGCCAGAACTGATTTCTCACTGTTTATTTATTCGTTCAACAAATATTAATTGATCCCTCCATGTTTCAGGTACCTTATAGATATTGAGTTTCAGGGGTGAATAAAACAGATAAAATTTTCTCCCCAATAAAACTTATATTGTAATGAGGGAAATGGGAAGTATACAAAATAAATAATTAAAGTAATTTGTATGTACATATTAGTGTGCTAGGGCTAACATAAAAAAAAAAAGGTACAGAAATGTATTTTCTCATAATTCTGGAGGCTAAAAGTCGAAGATCGAGGAATTGGCATCTTCAGTTTTTTCTGAAGCCTCTCTTCCTGACTTTCAGATGGCTGCCTTCTCGCTATTTGATCACGTGGCATTTTCTGTCTGTGTGTATGTATCTCCCTGGTGTCGCTTTTTTGAGTCTCATAAGACCAACAGTCATGTTAGAGTGGATTATAGTCCCATTCTTCTGACCTTCATTTAACCTTATTGACCTCTTTAAAGGCCTGATCTCCTAATTCCTATGTGGGAATTAGATCTTTAACACACAGATGTTGGTAGGGCACAATTCAATCCATTAACAGTAATATAAGAATATAAAAATAGTCAAGTAACAAAAAACACAGAAATCAAGATATAAGCTGTTGATGGGGCAGAGCGGGGGATAAAATTTTAGATAGAATTGACTACCTCGCTGAGAATGTGACATTTGAATAACGGAGCTGCTTACATGAACATCAGGGGAAGGATATTTCAGACAAAGGGAACAGTAATATAAAGAGCCTCAAAGAGCCCCAGGGAAGCACTTGACTGGTTTGTAGAGGGGCTTGGCTGGAGAGATCTGACAGGAAAAAAAAGCATTAAAGTGTAAAAAGGGAGAGGTAAAGTGGTCCAGATCAGACAGATCATAGTGAGGACTCAGAGATACAATGAGAAATTATCAGAGGCTCATGAGCAATAGATTTGTATAATCTGATTCATACTTTTAACGGTGTCTTCTGATTGCTTCAACAATACTGTTGAGAATAGCCTACGTGATGAGTTAGGAATATGGTTAGGTCTTGGCATGGACCAAAATAGTACCAGTGAGATTGGTAAAAACTGGTTGAATTTCAGTTATAGTTAGAGATGAAAGCCTACATGATACTATAACAGATTAAGTATGGGCTGTAATAGAAAGAGATGTCAAATATGGTGCTAAGACTTTTAGCCTGGGTACCTTGGAAGAATGAAATCGCCATTAACAAAAGGTAAGGAAGACTCTAAGAAAAGAGCCGCAGGAGGAATCATTTTTCACTTGCTTATTTATTTATTGTTTTTATTTTATTGATTGATAAGAAGACTCTCAAGAGCTCGTGTTGGACATTTAATTTTAACATGGTTGTGTAAAGGGTCCTTAGCTTCAAAGATTCACAGGAAAAACTCAGTATGCAGAACACAATTGTACTTGTGGTTGAGATTTACTATAGCAAAAGGATACAAAACAAATTCAGCAAAAAGAAAAGATGCACAATTGCAAGTTTGGAAGAAAATAAAGCACAAGTTTCCAAGAGGCTGCACAATAGGAAGTGAGCAGTAGGCTAGTGAGCAAAGCTTCATCTGTATTTGCAGCCACTCCCCAGCGCTAGCATCACCGCCTCAGGTCTGCCTCAGATCATCAGGCCTTAGATTCTCACAGAATCACTGGCCCTGGTACCAAAAAGTCTGGGGATTGCTGCCCTAGGGAGTAAAACAAAAGAGATCCATGAACATGCTCTGGGGCTCTCAAACATTTAGTAGTCCGAGAGGTAAAACAAAACAGGTAGGAAAAAGGGTAAGAACAAACAAACAAAAAACTGAGGAGTAGTAGAAGTAGAAAGATAAGAAAAAAAACAGGAGCTTAAGCCATCCTGGAAGCAATATGAAGAGAGCGATTAATAAACTACAACTCTTCAAGTAAGATAAGAGTGAGAAATGATAATAGGGTTATGTTTTGATATTTATAGATAAGCCACACTTCTTATTTTGAAACATTTTGGACATATTTAACCCACACCCGTGGCTTTTTACATTCCTCCAGGGCCCTATCCAAAGCCTGGAAAGAGGTAGATGGTCCATGAAAATAAAAAGAGCTCATTTCTGGTACCACTCCTGCTGTCCACATCAACCAAGCCTCCCTGAGCACTTCTCAAAGACCATATGATACAGAAGTGTCTTGAAAGCATGCAGGATCAAGTGGGAGGAGAGCTATCTGCATTGTGAGAGAAAAATAGTCCAGCCAGATGGAAAAGAACCAAGATATAAGCTATTAAATGGCCTATTGTATATTAAATTTTTTAGTCTAGTGTCTGGTATTATAAGTGCTACATCATCATCAACAACAACAAAAACATCAGCACTATCCAAGACTGATATAGAGACAGCAATTTTCACAAAAACAGAAATGAATCATAATAAGATTTAGACTTTCAAGATTTACAAGAACTATCTAGGGCCTTCTTATTCCAGACCAAATCCCACTATAACATTTTACCCCCAAATATCCTACATTTATTCTAATTCCCCAGAAATTACTTGTAATATATCCTTTTATTGAAATGAAATTCCACTTTTTGTCCCAATTCTTGCCCATTTTTAAAGTCCAAGCTATATTTGTACATTGCACTGAATAGGATTGTTCTTTGGACAATCTAAAATAAGGCAGGTACTTTCTTAAATGTTGTACCTTAGGCACTTATTTTACTCTAATCCCGATCTCAACTAGAATTCAACTAATGCTCTGTTGGTGCTCAGTTAATGGTAGGTATTAGGATGATAAATGAAACCACTAACTGAAGAATTGGAACCATCTATTAGAATTGTTTTTTTTTTCCTTCTCTATCTCTCTCTCTTTACTTTTTTCTCTCTCATTCTTCTCTTTTTCTTTCTTTTTCTTTCTGTTTCTTTTTGTGTGCAGGGAGGCGGGGGACGAGCAGTCAGAGGTTGACTAAGAATCACTATAAACACTAACATATTTTAGAACAATCATTTTGAAACTGTAAATTCCAACTCATTAGTAGATTGTAACATTTTTTCCTGCTTTATTAATGAAATAGTTTACACTTGATTAGTCTAGAAGAAAAAGAAAAAGATTAAAAAAAAACACACAGTGCATTTTATACAGTAAGAGTAAAAACTGTTTTTTGAAGTTTTTTTTCGTGTGTGTGTGTATACTTGGCAGCAAGAGAAAATGTATTTCAGACTTGGTTATGGTCCAAAATATTGGGAAAATGCTCCAGAGAAATTGCAACAAATGATCATTTGGTAATGTAGAAGACCATTGTCTTTATAATAAGTCTAAACTGAAGTCACAAAGAAATAATAAGCATATAGAATAGGCCTTCTGTGATTTCCACACAGGCTTCAGAAGCTGCAGAAGACCCTAGTGTAGGAGGCTTCATCCAACTGATGCTATAATGTAGGACTGTGCAGGCACTTTCAAAATGCATAATTGGTTCATCTTATTATTTGAATTGGAGATGAAGAATATTTCCAATCCATAATATTAGGCCTAGCATTTGTATTCAGTCCTCAGTGGATCATTCCAATTTTTAGCAGCATTTGGGGACATCTTGGGCATGATTATTACATTGTCTGGCTGGAAAACACAATTTGAGGTTTGGAAGGAGACATATGCCAAATCAAAGTCCCTAATAGGAGGCTTACTGGACATAAATTTTGCAAATCAGGTTTTGCACAGTATTGAGTAGACACGAGAGCTCCTAGGAAGTTATAGGCTGGTTATAGGATCTCAAACAATCATGGGATTCCAGGCCAAATGTCCAGATATCCATCCAAAGACTTGCTTCCTGAACGTGCCTGTGATTTATCTAGCTTCAAAGTTTACAAACCGAGGTCCAATCCAATTGAGGGCTGCTATCATGTTTTGTGTGGCTGACATAATTTTTTATAAATTGGAGACAATATTTAAAAATTGGATGATTTCACATGGGATCTATTTCTCTAGCTTCTCTTAAAAAAAAAAAAATCAGAGTGTATGGCAACAGAACTGACATTCCATTATGGCAATAAGTAGCTGAGCCTCTGCAGCATCTGCCTTCTTCGTGCAGACAAACCTCCTCCAGCTGCTTAATGGAAGCACGTTTACCTTCATCTGCTTCAGTCAGTCGCTTTACCTACCTGGTCCCATGAACATTTTAATTCGCTTTTCATAATCTAACAACATGTATCTAATTAGAGCAGATCATTTGGAAACAGAGATGGGTACTGTCAGAAGGCTAACGCCTAGGAGCTAATTTAGTCAACAGTTTTTAATTTGCCCTGTTTCTTGTCCTAAGCACATTCTATGCTGTCCATTATGGTTGCTCAGTAAATGATCGTTGATGACTGTTTTACCAGCACACAGTGGAGGTAGTGCATGGTAATGAAAATCAGAAAGCCAAGTGTTCTGGCAAAGAAGAGCTTTGCTAAATGTAATAATAACTTTAAAATATTATAAACCTCTTTCCACACAAATATTTCCATCACCTATGAACTTAAATTTTCACACCACTTCTTTCTAAATTCAAAAAATCCAGATGTGTAATGTTTTAGGTATTATAGTTCAAAGATACTCAAGAAGCTCACATTACAGTCTTAGAAGAATTCCTTCATCGTCAATGTCTTTCAAATGTCCCATCGACCCTTCTAAACTGGAAGCTTTTACTTATGTTCTGCAGCCTACTAATCACTTCCTCTACTCTCACATTCAATTAAAATTCCTCCTCATCCACATCACTTTCCAGTCCTGAAGCCTTTGCTGACTCTTCTCTGGTTACAGTAGCTCTTCCTGCCTTTTCCACTCTCTGGGGAGAGAAGGAAGGGGCACTTACTATACACTCTCTTCCTTGCTTGTTTTTCTGCACTGATTCATAAAATAAATATTAATTTGACCCTTGTAAGACAATGCATAATCACGGTCAAGTTTATAAATTGTATAAAATCCAGTTCTTACCTTTATAGAAATGGCGATCAACTGTATATAACACCCATATTCCCACAGTTATCAGTTCAAAATTAAGCACATAAGTCCTAAGAATATGCCTATTAAATAAATTACTGAATGCAAAAAATGAATAAGGTAATGAGCATATGACCAAACAGATGGACTAGTGAACCATACATGTGGTATCCTTTGCATTGTTCATGAACTTACTTTTCGGAATTTTACATTTCACCATGATGTGCCAGGCCACATTCACAACCATGAACTGCTCCAAATCTGTGAATGCCACACCATGCTGCTCTATTTCTGTGGCTTCCATGGTAACAAGAATAAATCCAGAACAAGAAGAGAGAGTCAGCCTGATATGGTATTCACAGACTGTTTCTGGGTCCAGAATCAGCTGTAAGTGTATGCATCTGACCATAAATTCCATGGACGGCTAATTGATCCACTTTAAGATTCAGTTTCCTTAACTGCAGTGTAACAAGGGTAGATTAGATCCAATCTCAGAATCCTTCCAGCAGTTGCTTTTTATGATCCTAATTATCTGGAGAGCACTAGGTAAAGCATCAAAACAAAACAAAACAAAACAAAACAAAACAAAACAAAACAAAACAAAACTGGTAAGTCCTAATTTACAAAAAAGAAGAAAGAGAAGGAGGAGAAGAAGAAGAAAAGTAAAAGAATTTTACCACTATGTTTTGTTCTTGTTGTTTTGAGTTTTTCCCTAGGTTACTTTTGATCCACGGTGCAGATTTAAAAAAAAAGAAAAAAGAAAAAGGCCATTGTGCTTGTTACAAATACAAAATGCCAAAGTCGTTTTCTCTTTTTCATGTCCCCTGATGTGATCAATCAGGATAGGAGTTTGATGCTTCTTAAATTGAATTTGGTGGACTTGACTTAGAAGGTTTTAAAAAATAGAATAGACTATTGTGTTTATTTAATCTATACCTTGTTCAGTGGAAGGTAACAGCAGTTCTACAAATCATCCTCGAATAATACTCATTATTTCATAAGAGGACCGGATAAAGTATAGATGCTTAAACATTAGTATGTTTTAGAATCATTTGGAGGACTTGTTAATACAAGGAGTACAGGGTCCTACCCTCTGAGAGTTTTTGATTCACTATTTCTGGGGTGGGACCTGATAATTGCATTTATAACAAATTCCCAGGTGAGGATGATAGTGATAGCCAAAGAACCACACTTGACAACTTCTTTTCTATTATATAATGCCTTCCTTGGTAGCATTAAAAGACAAAGCCAGGATACATCAGCAAAAATTACCAAAAAAATTACCAAAAATTACCAAATAGTAGTCCAATATAACTAAAAGATTTTCTAGAATTTTATTTGTTCGATAATAGAAAAATCTAGCTTTGATACAGTGAAAGCATTTCAGCACCTGATGAAAAGATGGCCATCACTTAGGAGTCCTAAAAATGAAATGTCAGATTAAAAGTCCTCTAAATTTTTTTGCATGTCTAAGCTGCTAAAACATTTTAAACAAATGAATGAATGAATGAGTGAATGAAAAATTAAAAGTCAGAATTTATACATATTATGTGCTTTATGAAGAAAACTTATACTCTAGTCCAAACTTCTTTTAATTAATTTGAGTTTGATCTTTTCTGCAGTTGTTTTTAATGTACTTCAAAAATTGAGCCTCTGTGTGCTTCATGTTCACAGATTTAAAATGATGAGACAGGAAGAGAACGATGTTTGGAAGAAGCTTGCTTTTATTCATCCATCACACACTTCAAATAAGCAGGGAGTTTAAAAAGGTCTTCGCTCCCTCTAGTCTGTATTCTGACTGAGGATAAAAATTTTAAATGAGAGAAAATCAATTATTGATCTGCATTCTTTCATCACAGACATTTCTGTGCAATTATGCTATACTAGTGTTTTCTTAGATTTCAACAATATACATATTAATTGATTTTGCTTTTATTGAAATAAGATTAAAAAGTTACTAGATCTATTTTAACTCTTTACCTTCCATGGAATGTTGTTTACACCAAGAAAAAAGCCAAGTTGTATCAAAATATAACTCTCTTTTGAAATGTTTCTATCATTTTATATTTGCAGAAAACATAAGCCTTTTCAAAAAAGCCTTCTATGAAACATTTCTAGCAAGGAAGGACTAGCACATTTTAAAATACCTATGTGACAGATTCAATAAACTTGTTTTGAGGGCTACCTGTCTGCTTGAAGCATTCATTTATTGATTTTTTCACTAATTTTTTCACCAAATATTTATCGTCACACCCATGTGTATTATAAGGGAGGAGAGAATCAGAAAGCAGAAAAGTTTGAATGAATTGCAGATTTTAATGCAAATCCAGGAGTTCTCCTGCTGCCTTCTTTGCTTTTTCTTTGCCCCACTACAAGGAGAAGAGTTAGACTTAAGGACCAAGATAGGTTTAAAACATTGATTAGACAATATAATATGCACTTGAGATTACATTTAAAGACACTGGACAAATTAAGCATCAGTAGCAGGAGGCAAACCAATGATACAAGTGAAAAACTAAAGAAGATTGTGATGTAATGAAGCTATGAAATAATACAGTGATAAGAAAAAGTAGGAGATAGAACTTTTCAAAAGGCCACTTCTGGGACTAAGATTTGAGATTTCATATATTATATGTATATACATATATACATATGATTGTGTATATATGTGTGTGTGTGTGTGTATGCATATATTATGCTGCCAAAACATTTCAAAGTAATTTACATATATCACTACACTTTACCCCTAAGTAGATCAACATTCTTCTCCATAAACTAATAATTCCCTACTTAACTATAATGCTATTATCATATTTATTGAAATTAACAATAATCACCTAATCATCTGATATTCTTTTCCCCAATTGTAAAGATCTGGGAACTTTAATAAATTTAGACAAAATGTAGTTGATAATAGTTGAATATAATGACAAATAATTTGGTCTGTCCTGAGATATTTTTAACTTAATTCTCCAATTCTATATTGTATTTTAAAATAAAATTATAAAGAACAAAGGTGGCCACTAGCTATTTTTACCAATCATTTATGCTGCTTTTTCATAAACTATTAGGTTTGATAAATATAAATATAAAGATATATATTTAATACTTTGTTATTAGTGATAATATTATATGACTAAGCCTTTATTGTAACAGTATAATGGAAGTTTCTAAGAGTACTTACAATTAACAATTTTGGGAAAATTCCTGCATGTTGGAAAAACATACCTACAAGTCCATAAGTGAGCATAGGAATAAAGTTGATAAAGAGTAAAAGATAGAAGGCAGGAAAATAAACAGATAAAGAAAACAATAGGAAACATAAGTAATGACAATAAGAATACAAGGAAATCAACTTCACTACCACTAAAAATTTTAAGGACATAGAAAAATAATGAGTGAAAATTCAAAGCAGTTAATTCAAAAATAAATATGCAAATAATATTTTGGGGTATTATTTTAAATAATTTTGCTGGGCAGTCAGGCACAAAGAAAATGTGAGAACTAGTTAACATACAACCTGCTAAAATGTTTTAGTCATTCTTTACTCTAGTCACACAAAATATCATTGTCAATTATGTGTCTTCATGTTTTTTTCTATAGATAACACAAGACTTGAGTCCACCTTAAATCTCACTATACCTCTCACACAATCTGGCAGCATAATGCCTTTCACATAGCAGGGACTCAATAAATACTTGTCGTTTCTCTGGTTGATGAAGACAGAAAACCTAATTTTTTTTAATCATTGTGATACTAAATGTAGTCTACTAATAAGATATCCTAGGAGTCCTGGGGAGCAGTAGCTTTCCTTTTTGAGAATTTTTGATCTGTAAAAGCAAACGAGCTCCTTATCTTTAAGGGATGGGGAATAGATGGTAAAAGTGCCTTCTCATAGTAGCCCAAGATTATAATGGATGTCCCTAGCTCTAAACAATTACAAAAAAAAAAAAATTAACCACAAGATCAAGATGCCTAATCAATTTGCAAGCACATGGAAGGGCTCAGAATGATGGGTAATAACCAGCATGACTTTGTGACCAACAAATCATGTTAGACCAATTCAATTGCCGCCTCTGACAGAGTAGTAGACCTTGTATGGAGGGAAAAAGGGACAGACATAATATATTTTGACTTCAGGGAGGCTTCTGACTCTTCCAGATGACATGCTCATCAACAAGGTAGGAAAATATGGCTTGCTGTCAGAGATGGATTAAATTGACTAGAGAGGTTGCTAATTGGGAAGAGAGGAAAGTTACAGACTACAAGAAAACATAAGCACAAAGCCAAATACATTGCTGGTTGGGTCTGAATAAAATCAAGGGCAAATGTATACAGCAGATAGAGCAGAATACAGTTAGATGGCAGAACCCTTGCAGGTAAATAGAATAGCTTACCTCTTTTATTGGCATTTGTTCTAACTCCTTGGACATTAACAAGTGTATGAATGAATGGACACTATGTTACTATACTCAGAGGAAAGTCATTATTTTAGATTAATACTTTGTGTCTCTAACATATAGTGTTAAAATGCAAAAAGTAACTACATATAAGTGTTTCTATTAAACTATTAAAAATAAGTCTCCATCAAGGATAAATTTGACAGATGTCCCCAAATTAGTAGATTGAATGAGAATGGTAGCCAGTTTTCAAGGGGGGAAAATAGGAGAGAGAGTTTGGAAGATGTTAGATGGCTGAAGGCAAAAGAAATAGGAGCTTCTAATCACCCTTACTACCGTAAGACTTGACCTGAAATTAATTTCTTCTGCTTAACATATTGGTTAAGATTGGTTAAGTATATAAGGCAAGTCAAACATTTTTTGAACTAATAGGATCTACTGGAAGATTTACCATAGAAATCAGGTCAGGAACTGAGGAATCATTGATTACGACAAATCGGCCAACAAGTAAATTTTTTCTAAACACCCATTATATATCTACCTCTGCTAGACACAGCTTCTGCCCTCAAAGATATGGACCACAAAGAAAAAGGTGGTATCTATAAAAAATAAAACGTATGTGCTCTGATCTCTCTTCTCCCCAACATCTATGATTTTTTTTTTCTACTTTAAACATAGGCCTTTCTTCTTTTAAATGTAGCATCACGCCTTTTTCTCAAAACTTTCACCTGGAAGTTTTATCATGTGCGATGATTTTAAAAGATGTCTAAAAATTCTTTGATATTCCTCCTGTAAAGAGGTGGAAGCCAATTCCTCTCCCCTTGGTTATAGGTTGTACATAAAGAACACTTCTACCAATACGACAAAAATGCTAATGTAACCCATTGGAGAACAGGTCACAAAGGCACACAAAAAATATTATTCATAAGGGAAATACTGACATACTTGGGAACAATACCAATAAGAACTACTATTTATTAAAACATATCATAAAGTAGGAAAAAACCACAGAATATGAGAATATGTTTAACTGTATCACCAGAATATATAAGAAACTATAAATTTATAAGAAAAAATTAGACAAATCAATAAAAACAGTAGGCTAAAAACCTAACTGGATATTTTATAGAAGAGAAAATCCAAATGTCCAATAAACAAACCTGATCAACTTCTTTAATAACAGAGAAATGCAAATGAAAACTACAGCAAACTACAACTATACGCCCATCAAGTTGGCTAAAATAAAAACCTGAGGAAGCCTAGTATTGGTAACAATGTAAAGTATTATCTGCTAAAGTTAAAAACAGGTATATCCTATGACTCACCTATTTCACTCCTAGGTAAACAGACCATAGAAAACATGGACACATAGGGACAATAACTGTAATAGTGGCATAGATTTTGTAGTTGAAACCTAGGGAAAAATTATTTCAAGAGCAAAATATGTAATATTTATGAAATACAGCAACAAAAATAATCATACTAAAGCAATGTAAATCAACTTGGATGAATCACATAATTTAATAATGAGTAAAAAATACTACAACACAAAAGAATATATATATATGTGTATGGTATAGTATACATTATTTATTTATATTAGGTTCACAAAATGCAAACTAAACAGCGATATCAAGGGATGCATATATTGGTGCTAAAATTATAAAGCAAAGTATCGAAGTATTACCATAAAATTCAGCATAGTGATTACCCCTAGCAGGTAGGGAGAGTTAGAGATGTTCCCGAATGAACATACAAGGAGCTTCTGGAAGCCCGGCAATGTTTTATTTCTTGACCTGCGTGGTGGTTCACGGGTTTCATTTTATAATTCATCCTACTACACTGTTTATTTATGTTTAACATAGTTTTCTTGTGTGTTGCATCTAAAAATAAAAGATGTACATAAAAATAACAGTAAATTTATAGTACAGCCCCACAAACTAGCTTCAGTTCCCACAACTCTATGGTAATTGCTCCCCGAGCTTTTTCTCAAGAATCTCATAAAATTATTGAAAAGACACTCATACTTTATATGTCCTGCATCATCTAGTTTGCAAATATTCATTAAACAATACTATTTGAGTGCCTACTATGTGATAGGCACCGTTCTAGGAATTTAGAATTATAGCAGTGATTAAAATAAAAATGCTTCCCTCACTTATGAAACACATATTCTAGTTGAAGTTGAAAATACAGAATTATTTTAGCAATTGTGATTTAAGAATAAAGTGAACCTAACCTCAGGACAGACTGAATCCAGAGATTCAAATGGCATCACTACTTAATCTCCACTTGTCTCTCTCTTGGCTTAAAGTTGTAATTTAGCCTTATTCCCTCAGACCCTTCCATAAATTAGGGAGCACAATTATAATTAGTTCTGCAAGCACATAATTAGTTTTGCAAGTATATCCAGCTTGTACTCCAAGGGGAAAGAAAGACCATCTGCCTCCCAGTACCTAAAAAATTAAATAAATAAGAATTCTAGGGAAGAGCTCTGATTGGCCACTTCAGAATAATTATTTCATTCATGAGCTAATTACTTAGGCCAAGAAAATGGGTGTACTATGATTGGCTGAGCCTGAAACTTACACCCAGTCTTGTGATGAGAAAAACCTGGTATAGTTAATTGATAACTCTATTAATAGAATAGCATGGAGTAGATGAGGGGAATTTCTAAAGAAAACTACTGAAATTAGAATAGGTAAGTATTGCTGAGTAGACTAAAACAGTTGACGGATTCTCCAATGACTAGACATAATAAATATCAGATTATGGTTAGGGCAATTACAAAAACAAAATAAACATAAATAAAGCACTGCAGAATCACAGAGAAAAGAATAGTTATTTGTCCTTACCTCATAGAACCAGATCTCAAATCCACTCCTGAAAGAATGAAGCCGATCGTTTTATTCAGAATTAGAGAAACAACGATCTGAGAGGGACACTAAGGTCATGCCAGCGATCCTAACATATTCTCAAAAGAACAAGTGATGGGAGAATCCAGAAAATTCACATGATGTCTCTGAGAGGCAGCCCCATAATATATCTCTGGAAGCAGACGCAAGGTTTAATAGTCCTTATCTGTTCTGCCAGGATTGAAGACTGCTTTCCGTAACCAAGCTGAGATAATGTGAGTTTATAAAACAGTCAATAAAGAACAATGATGCAACCAGAGAGAGAGAACTGAAGAATGGAGAAGCGCTCTGAGTTTCAGCTCTGTGTCCCTAAATCAACATTTCAGAAAGCCCTTTCTTACTCTTCAAAATGGCTAAATAGACGTCTTATCAATGAGGTCCTGCTCCTCACTTCATTAGGCTACCCTGAAATCTGGAGCTTTATTACAGAGATTTTGGCTTGTATTTTTATGGAACCATTACAAAATGTCATCATGTCCTTCAGACCCTGTGTTTGAACTTTCATTCATTCACTATTTTTTAGGATCAATCTTCTAATTATGAGAATACATGATTTTTTTTTAGGTGAGGCAACACTTGGTTGACCTCACAGATTGCAAGGACCTTATCAGCTTACAATCCCTTATTTTTTTATTTTTTTTATGTTTTATGCCTACAGCACCTGGTCTTCCTAGGTGGTCTCCCATACAAGTACTAACCAGGCATGACCCTGCTTAGCTTCCGAGACTACAATTAAAATAGGCCCCTATGTTGCTTGCTCCTTCTCGTCTCACACTCTAACAGGATTCTCTACAATTGATTACAGTGCTGTGACAGACCCTTAAAATGTCCATACCCCTGATATGAACTTTTTCCTTGGGACCCTTAAAGGTAATTTATTCTACACCCAGCCCACCCTACTTCATGGCTTTGTACTATACATGCACATCTCTCTCTCCCCAACCACTCTGACAAATTAAAGTCCTTTTGGAATAAGAGATTGCATTTTCTTTATTTTTGTATTTCCTGAAGTCAGAATGTAATCTTGGACTTATATCATAATACTTTATGCAAAGTAAATATTTGATTATGGTTAACTGATAATTTTTAAAAATTTACATTAAAGTACAAGTGATTCTGCCATAATTTGTCTTTCCAATATTTATATGAATTAGAGAAATGTTACAGATCTAGTGATAACTGCACTGTGGGATCAGGTGACCAGAATTGGGGTTTAAAAGAGAATTTGGCTAGTTATGAGGAGATAGGCATATAGTAATTAAGAGTATGAAATCTAATATCAGATATCTTTGAATATAAATCTTAGCAAGCTCTTTAAACTCTTTGATCCTCAGTTTCCTATTCATGTGATAGAAATAATATCCTCTCTCGGGGTTATTGTGGGCATTAAGTGGAACGGTGTACATAAACATAATAAACTTGTACATAAATAAATCTTTAATAAATAATGATGTATGTGTGTGTAAATTGGATTTGAACTTCTAGTTATATTGTGTGATGGAAGACTAATCTCAGCTACATTAGGATCTCTGTTCTTTCTATAAAATTGTCTCTAATTTAGGAAACCATTTATGTTGTTTCAAGGTGTAGGGTCAGGTGGGGGTATCTGTTCCACAGGTATGCACTGAAATAGCTGGATGTTAGCCATCACCCCTAGTTCCCATCTTTATATTTTATTAATTCTATGGGCTCTCTGCTAGTTTTATGTGCTGCTAAGAAAGAATCCTATGTGAGGCTGTCTATGGTCCTGTCTGCATGCCAGCAGCCATTCCCATTCTGGAGTATCATCCCCTAGAGAAAATGCAGAACCTCTCCAATCAGTAGAGTTTTATTCCTCCCAAGTTCCTGTCAGAGGAGCAGTATGTAAATCCCTTTCCTGGAACCAAACAAACTCTCTGCTCTTAGTATCTCTCCTGTTCCTACCCTCCCCTCAAACTGAAAATTTTCTATACTATATGTGGAAGGAGCCCTACTCTTCTCAAAGCCCATTTCTCTCATTTAGCCTTTTCCTAAAGTCCTCTTAGATCCCCCAAAGGCCCTGGATATTGAAAACTAAAGTGAAGAAAACTCTTTCTTCTTCTTCCTACTTTGCCCTTCTCTCCTGGGGTTTGTGGAGCTGGAGGAGAGAAGCAGGGATACAGGTAGAATGAAAGCACAGGCAAAAAACCCTAAGGAGAAAATCCATCCAACAAGTGACATTATTATTACTTGTTCAACAGCAGGTGGGGATGGACAGAGTACTTTAGATATTTTCATTCTTTAGCTATTTTCTTGATACTGTCCCCATATTATTTAAAGAAATCCTGTTTACACAATCACTTCCAAGTAAAAATTACAACTGTTATATAGTCAGAGAGCATGGAGTTTTCTGGAAAGAAGGAAGTTGGATAGACTGCAAGCAAAGTTTGCCTTTTAAGCACTCCTCTCTCCTTTCCACTTTGTATTTTCTTCTTTATCTTATCCTGGAAACTCACTTTTCCCCTTTCATTCAGGTATGTGTTTTCTTCATCTACCACAGAGATCCACAGAGGTATTTCCTCCTCAGATGGAATCTCATGTTAGTAGGTAACACCTGCAACCTTCTTTACCACAAATCCCATTCCCATGGGAATTTAGCTCATACTCATATCCAAACTGAAGGATTTAGTGACTCGACACCCTCAAGGATACTTACACTTTAAAGAATACTAATGGAAGAAATCCATAGTAGTTATTAGCAGGTAGCCATGTTTTTTAATGATTGGAGACCCTTCTTACAGTCTTTCAAATATGGAGCATCTAACAACTACCAAATATACATTCTTTTAAAAGACATCATATGCAAAAATGGACAATACAGGAAAAGAAAGCAGTTATCAAGTTCTAATAGAAGTAAGTTATATAGGTTATATTTACAACCATGTTGTAATTAAATTAGATATCAATAACAGAATAAGTAACTAGCAAAAACTCTATATATTCTAGAAATTAAGAAAAATACCTCTAGCCATATTTGTATGTCAAAGAGATATCATAATGAATAGTTTAAAAAACTACTATATTACAACATTTGTGAGATACAGATAAAACAAAAATTAGAGGAAAACTTACAGACTTGATGGATGTCTTGGAAAATAAAAGTGTCTGAAAAGTAGCAAGCATCCATTTAATCCCGATCCTTCTTCAGAGAAGGACTTGCTGCCCAGCTGTGTGTGTAATGCAGTCAGCAAACAATCTTCGTCTACCAGCTCCTTCAGTTTCTGCCTCAGCTGCAGAGAGCTCTGTACCCTAAGGCCATGCCCACATCTAGTAACTGTGTGAAGAAGGGGTTTAGCAACGCAGCCAAATGCCAAAAACTCAGGCAATATTTACTCCAGATCTCCCCGCAAAGTTGGCCCAGGCTTAAAGAACCTGCATCACAGTTCAGCTTTTTCTCGTGCTTTAAATCTGCTTCATCTCATATCATATTACAGATTTCATCTCAGTGTATTCGTCAAAAGAATCCAATCTATGATGTCATCTCCAAAAATGAGAAAAAGTATAGTGCATTAAATTGATGAAAGTTATAAAAGAAAATATAAAAATATTACTAGAAGTTGCTGAAGAAAATAAATATTCAATGGAGATGATTAACAGTTTGAAGAGACTAATAAAATTTATAAATCACTGGTAAAACTTATTTAAAAAGTAAGAGAGAAAGCACAGTTAGCCAATACACAGGATGAAGAAGAGACATTACCCCAGATGTTAGAAACATTAAATAAATAATAAAAGGATAATAAAATCACCTTTATGCCAATATTATTTTACTTATGATAAATGTACACAGTCCAAGAAAAATAGAATTTATCTAAACAAAATCAAAAAGGATTTAAAAATCTCAATAGGCATTAAAGTGAATAAGTCAGTAGCTCTCAAATTTTCCTACAAAAACTCAAAGCCTGAAAAATTGATTCACCATCAAGTTTTAGCAAATATTTAAAAATAATTTAAATTTTACATAGTAAGTATGGAAAAGGAGTAAAATAGAAAATTCAAGAATTCTTCTGCACTCTCTTCACAAGGCCAGCTTAGATTTGCTATCTATAACAATGACAACATAAGAACATAAGGACAACATAATAAGTACAGTGTAAGAAGAAAAGTTTTAGAAAACTTTTATTCATTAACATGCTTGCAAATATATTAAATAAAATGTTAATAAAGCAATATAGCAAAAAGAAAACTTAGTTTGTATTGTTTTTGTTTTTAACATTAGAAAATTAATATGCTCTCTACATATTACAGAATATTTATATAATTACCTCAGTGGTTTCAGAAAAAAAGCTCAGTGAAAGTCAATATTCATTCATTAAAAAGGTAAAAGAAAAACTTTGGAAATCAATTTGGAAAGAAGCTAATCCAAATAAAAGTATATACGAAAAACTTTGACCGTACATTGCATTTAAAATCTTTCCTTTTACATCATAAATGAAACAAGAATTTCCACTATCACCATTTACTTTGACACGTTAGAGATCTAAACCAATGTAGTGAGATTTTGTAGAACTTCTAATATATATATGTATATTATATAATATATAAATATTTGGCATATATATAAAATTTATTGAAATATATTAAATAAATGGAAAGATATATTATTTTTATAAATTTAAACAATTAAAAATGTTAATTGGCTTCAAATTGATATATAGATTTAATTCAATGCCATACAATATCTTAGCAAGATTATTCTTTCAAAATTTGAAAATCATATTCTAAAGAACATATTGAAATGCAAAGAAGCCAAGAATACCTAAGATACCCTAGAAGAAAGAAAATGAGTTGAGAGGGCTTTCTTTCCTATATATTAGGATTTTTAAAAATATGATAATAAAATATATATAGACAAATAGATCAGTGTAATAAAGACCGGAGAAACAAAGATCCAAAAAGGATACTTGTTATATGACAGAGATGGCATTGCAGGCAAGTGGGAAAATGGCAGACATTACAATGAATAGTTCTTAGACAATTGGATATTCATAACAAAAAATAAATAAAATTGAACCTTTATTTTATACATAACCATGAGGTCTGAGTAGATTAAAGATCTAAATGTAAATTGTGAAATTATGAAGATTTTATAAGGTAATTCCTCAGGAGTTCTCAATGAAAACAGAGTTTCTCAAATAAGGCACAAAAAGTACTACCCATTTAGGAAAATGCTGATGCTTTCAGCTGCATTAAAATTAAAACTTATGTTCACAAAAATAGCAAAAATGTAAGTCCAGATCAGTGGAGTATTAAGTATATGGAGAGAATTTGTATAAATTAGTAAGAACTAAACCATGCACTTTTTTAATGGACAAATTAGTTGAATTGTCACATATAGAATACATCTAAATAGCCAATAATATACATGAAAAGTATGGTTTCATGTATAATAAAGGAAATGGGAATTAAATCTATAATTAAATACCATTACACACTCACTAGCTGGACAAACATTTAAAAATTTGATGCTATCAAATGTTAATGAGGATGTAGAGAAAGGAACACGCCAAATGTAAATAGGATGCAAAAACCTTCAGCATTATCTAGTAAATGAAAGATATATGACCTATGAATTATTCTCTGGAATATATGCTATTGAAACTCTTACATATGTGTACCAAGACACTTGTACAACAGGTTGATAGAAACATGGTTCATAATAGTTCTAAACTGGAAACAATTCAAATGTCCATTTAGAGAAGAATGAATATGTGAATTGCAGTAATTCATACTACAGAATACTACACAGCAGGGAAAATGAACTACAGCTGCACCCAGCATTACGAAAGAATCTCATAAACATATTAATTAAAATAAGTAAGCTATTGATATACATGCATATATATATACATATGTGTGTGTGTGTGTGCATCCTTTGAACATATTTGATCCTTAAATAACACAGGTTTTGAACTGCTATGTGGATCCACTTATATGCAGATCTTTTTCAATAAAAATATTGAATTATTTTGTAAATTTGCAACAATTTGAAAAAACTCAGAAACTGTGTAGCCTAGAAATAATAAAAAATAAGAAAAAGTTAGCTATGTCATAAATGCATAAAATATATCTATATACTAGTTTATTTGACCATTTGCTACCATAAAATACACATAAATCTATTATAAAAAATTAAAATTTATCAAAATTTATGACACAAACACATAGAGACTGTACCTAGTGCCATTTGTAGTTAAGAGAAACATAAATAAAAGATACAATATTAAATCACAAATGCATAAAATTAATTATAGTAACATGGTACTACTGTAATAATTTTGTAGTCACTTCCTGTTGCTATTACAGTGAGTTCAAGTGTTACAAGTATCTGCTTAAAATGCTGTGCAATACTAATATCTTCACGTAAGCAGTCGTCTCTCCAGTAGATTGTGTATTATAATAGAAAGTGATCTCTTGCAGTTCCTAGGTATTTTTTGTCATATTTAGTACAATACTGTAAACCTTGAAAAATGCTAGGGGACCCATACTAACTGACACAAGTAAAGGAATAAGTGCTTCTGAGAAGCAAAGTCATGACATTACAAGAAATAGGCACTGTGGATTGAGGTCAGCAATTGCAGATGCCTGCCAGTTGAAGATAAATTAAGGACCACTGTAAACAAAAAGACAAAAAAACAAAAACAAAAAAAAGGGGGAAGTCATCACTGCAACTATGTCCAGCAGGCACAAACACTTTACAGTTTATTTTTTTTTTTGAAATAAATTTTATCTCATTATTAAAATGAAGCTTTTATCTGGGTGCAGGATTGCTATAAGAAAGGCCTACCTATAGACTCCAATACGATTCAAGAAAAAGCGAAGTCATCATATGGCAATTTAAAGCAAAAGGAGGGTAATGGATCTAAAGCTGGCGAATTAACTGCCAGCAAAGAATGGTTTGATACTTTTAGAAAGAGGTTTGACTTTGAAAATGTTAAGATAACAGGAGAAGTAGCTTCTGCCTACCAAGAGGCAGCAAAGTTCTGAAACACCATTAAGAAAATCATTAAGGAGAAAGAATATCTACATGAACAGTCTTTTCATGGAGACAAAAGTGTCATATTTTGAAAAAAAAAAATTTACAAAGGACATTTATTAGTAAGGAAGAGAAGTGAGCACCAAGATTTAAGTAGTAAGGGATAGACTAACTACTGTTTTGTGCCAATGCAGTTGGGTTTATGGTCAGAACTTCCTTTATCTAGAAAGCTGCTAACCCCAGAGCCTTGAGGGAAAAAGATAAACACCAGCTGCCAGTTTTCTGGTTGTACAATAAGAAGGACTGGACAAGAAGAATCCTTTTTCTAGGTTGGTTACATCGATGCTTTGTCCCTAAAGTCAGGAAGTACTTTGTCAGTAAGAAGCTGTCTTTTAAAGTTCTTTTAATATTAGACGATGCCTCTGGCCACGCAAAATCTGATGAGTTCAACATTGAAGGCCCCCAAACATGACATCCCTAATTCAGCATCTAGATCAGGGTGTCATAAAAACCTTAAAGACTCCTTACACACAGTACTCTATGGAAAGCATTACCTGTGTTACAAAAGAGAACCACAACAGAGAGAATATTATAAAAAAACAAGGCTCCCATCTTTGCTACAGAAAAAGCATTGAAAGCCATCAAGCTCTAAACAATAAATACCTGATAAAAAAAAAAAAAAACAGTGTCCAGATATCGTGCATGACAACGGAGCCAATCAAATAACTCATGAAAGAGATTGTGGATATGACAAAAAAAAAAAAAAAGGTGAGGGAGGGGGAAAGTTTTCAAGATATGGATCTTAGAGAAATTCAAGAGCTAATAGGGACCACACCAGAGAAATTAACAGAAGACAACTTGATGGTGATGAGGGCTTCAGAACCAGTTCCAGATGATAAGGAAGAAGACATGGAAGAAGCAGTTCCAGTAAACAAATTGACATAGACAATCAGACAGAAGAGTTTCAATTATTTAATGCTGCTTTTGACTTCTTTTTATGACATGTACTCTTCTATGATACAGGTACTGATGATGAAGGACTGATACCATATAGAAACATTTTTAGAGATATGAAAAGGCAAAAATGTGAGACAAAATTATAATGTATTTTCATAAAGTTTCACCAAGTGTGCCTGGCTCTCCTGCCTCCCCTTCCATTTCTTCCACCTCTGACACATCTGAGACAGTGATATCAACATCTCTTTTCTTCCTCCTCTTCTTCAGCCAACTCAATGTGATGATAAGGATGAAGGCCTTTATGATGATCTACTTCCACCTAAGGAATAGTAAAGAATCATTGTTAATAGATGCATCCATTGTGTATGTGTGTGTGTCTTCATGTGAAAATCTAATAACTGTATAGCAAAAACTGCGAGAGACATTCTGGTCATCAATATCATCATCACCTAAGTATTCATCATGTAGAACATCATGTGCAAGACGTATTGAAGTAGATAGCCTATCCTTACATAGGCATAGATGAGTGATATTTAACTACAAAATAAAGTGTCAGTTTTCTTACTGTTTTCTAACTTTGTTTTAAATAATTACATTACCATACAGTATACCTGTCTCTCTTATAATTAGAAAAGATGCATATGAGTTTATCATCACAGGTACTATGACTATAATACTATGTACTATAAAACTCAAATAACAATCCATTTATTCATTAGTGTAAAGGCTAGGCTACCATAAAGCAACCATATTGCTGCTTCTTCATTTTCATTCACGAATTGTTGAACCTGTTTATAAATATGAATTTCTTTTTCATATTATCTTCCTATTTTTGATGTCTATTGTTAATAACACATATAGCATCTACAGTGCTTTGTGTCATATAAGATAATATTGATGTAGGTACTGACAGATTATTTATCTTGTAAACAAATGATGTAAACTTATGGTATTGATAAATAAAGTATAGTACTATAAATGTATTTTTTCTTCCTTAGAATTTTTCTTAATAACTTTTTCTTTTCTCTAACTTAATTTATTATAAGAATGGAGTATATAATATATTTAGCATGCCAAATATGTGTTAATCAACTGTTATGTTATTCGTAAGGCTTCTCGTCAATTGTAAGCTATTGGTAGTTAAGTTTTTAGGGAGTCGAAATTATACACAAATTTTTAACTGTGTGGGGTCAGTGCCCCCAGCTCTCACATTTTTCAAGGATTAATTGTATATACAACATGATTCTAATTTTTATAAAACTGGAAAAAGAAAAATATTAAACTACTTTTTTAGTCATATATAAGGTGATTATATAATTTTTCTGCATATATATTGTATAGCTTTAAAAATCAGTAATAATAAAAAAAGATAAAGAAATAAAAGCAATAATTGCAATGACATGTTTACCTTTAAAAAGAAGGAACATATCAATATCAAATCATTATGTTATATACCTTAAACTTACACAATGTCATGTATAAATTGTATCTCAATAAAGCTGAAGAAAACCTATGGAAATAAAAAAATCACAGTAAGAGAATACAAATACTTATTCTCACTTCAAAATAACAAAAGAATTTAATAAAAAATAAGAAAAGAGAAAACATAACTACTGCAGAAGGTGACATCAAAGAAGCATTTTTAAGAGAAATATGTGATTATATGTATGTTTTTTAGAAGGTGCCAGTATTAAAACAAACATTAAAGGTATGGGAAGTAAAGGGATAAATAGCATGTGATCCTTAAGAAAGCAAAAATGTATGGTATCAGAACACAGATGTAAAAGAAGAGAAAATGGAAAAAATTAATGTGATTTTGTAAATGACATGCTAGTCATCTGATGGGTCCATTTTCTCTGTAAGATAGTAAGTGAGACCTTACTCTATAAACTAGCCTTCTTGGCAAAAGGAAGCTGGTAGTATTTTTCCTCTTTCCTGCTCCAGCTTGCTGGGTTGAAACCTCTTTTTGCTTCAAAGTCAAGATCAGCAGCTTTGCATATGATGCCCAGTGCAGATGCCAGTGCGTCCACTAATGCCAGGATTATGGGCATTCTAGCACTGCCAAGAGCTCTGGAGCTATCTCCTGTAGGTGTCAAAGCTGCAAGCATCAAAGCTCTGGGAGACTGCTGAACTGAAATCTCACACAGATTTTACCTTACCCAGTTATTTTATTAAGCTCATCTTATCCAACCCATAACAACAGAGCCAGAAAGTGCCCCAAGTTTCGACAATACCCTGTGCATACTTCAGTTTCTTTCTTTGGGTTGTATTTGTTGCAGCAACCTCCAAGCACAGTGTTAATAAAAATGTAATGTGTAGTTTCTGATACAGCAGAACATAAAAGCACTTGCGATTCTACACTGTTAATCTGTCAGATGACCTCGATGCTGCTGGTCTCCAAACCACACGAGTGAGTAGTAAGGTCCTAGGAACTTCACATTAAAAAGCCTAGAAGGTGCCACATATTTATTCGCATAACATTTCAAAACATGCCTGAATTATAGGTAAATACAGCTTAGGTTCGTGCTGGGACACGCTTCAAGTCTACCCACCCAAGTGAATGATTAACATACCTGTCAGTCAAAACTAATTGAGCACCCTTTATATATCTCACTATGTGGGCTGCAGAAAATTAGTGGATATTGTCTCTGCCTTTGTTGAATTTATTTTTGACTCAGTGAGAGGCAGTATGATACTGGAAAAGCATCAAGAATACCAGGGACACTCAGACTAAAATAGAGTATTCAACTAGACAGAGTAGTGTGCAACTGTATGAATTCTTCATCTTTTCATTGTCATGTTATCAAATTCTCTGGCATACCTTGAATAAATTTCATAGACTAGAAATCACAGCCATTTTCTACATATTGGTTTCTCCTGTGCATAGATAGCTACAGAAAAATTTATCTTGTTAGTAAGCTATGGTAATATATATAGCATATCTATAGAGTTGATATCCTTCATTGACATGGTGATTTTTTACCCCTTAGTACATTGGAAAGCCACTTTCATTTATTCAAAAATACTCCATAAGAATGAAAACAAGGCATCTCCAAGTTGGAAAGAAGCACAACTGGTGGTGTTAGATCTAGGATTTGTTCTACCTCATTTTGGAAAGTCAAAAAGTGATTGCAAAGAATTTAGAAAATTTAATGAAAATAGACTTTTTGAGAAAGCTTCAAAATTTCTGATATAGAGAAAGAATCCTACAGGTATCCAAGGATCAACAAATAGACCACAAAGTAATCAAATTCTAGCTGAACTGAGACTGCCTTTTCATATCATGAAAATGAAACAGTATAGAGGTTTGAGTAAAAACCTGTTAGTTAAAGATTTCTATATTCACTCAAATTGTCATTTTTTTCTGGAAAGGCCACATATTTATATTTTCAGATATATAAGGGCTCAAAAAGTCTGATATTTAAATATCTTTTCCAAGAAAATTATTGAATGATTAGACCAGCCATTGGAATAGTTATTCAGAATTAAACACTCAAGAATGAAATGCTTTTATTGTAGTTTTAAAAGGATGAGCTATGATCACAGAAAAGTTTTAACCAACGAGTTTACAAGATGTAAATAAAACTGAAAATAATAAAATTATAAATAACAATCCAAATCTAAAAATCAAATTATTTAAACAAAAACTAAGAAATATATGAATGAGAGGGGAAAAAATTTTAAAATGCTAATAACTTTCTTCATTCAATAGTTTTTAGCATCTACCCTGTGCCAAATATTTTGTTAGATGCCCACCTTACAAAGCGTGGTTTACCTTTAAATTTCAGGTTAGAGAAATATAAGTGGAAATATTTCTTTTGACATCTTTTTCTTATGTTTATAAATTTGTTTTGCAAATAAATATTTTAGTTAGCTACCCAAAATAAGACCTGTACTTTTTAAAATTGAGTACAGAAAGGTTTTAGTTAAAAATAGTATCACCCCAACTCACCTTGATCTCTATACCTAGGAGCAATTACTTTTTAACTATTTCAATTTGTTTCCTAGTTTTTAGTCTACATATTTTCACTTATTCTTTTATTGCTTAATTCCTCAGTATTTGATATTATTTGTTAACTCCACTCTGTGAAAGAAAAGAATTTAGCTAATTCACAGGATCTTCTAAGTCTCTCCCCCTTTTTTACTTTAGACCTTTAAGTTCTCTTCAATTGTCTTCCATCTTTTTGATCTCTGCTCATGAATGAGAAAATAGGTGGACTGGCATTCAGCCCACACCATTCTGTGGGTCAGCAGAAACAGCTTCACAGTGAGATGGTAGGAAGTGAATCATTTGGTCACTGGAGAAGAATTTCCTTGGGAAATGCCAGGGTTGCCTCCATTCTGAACACCAGCTATGAATGAGGGTTGCCAGTTTTTAAATTTTATGTATCGACCTTCAAGCCCACTGTTGTCAAGCCACATCTCACTTCTCTCTATGATCCAAATCTCAAACCCTGGGACTTTCTTGAAATTCTGCCAGGCAAAAAAACACTGTTCAAAGGCAAACTCTGACATGTATTTAGTTTGCACCTTTCTCCACTTCATCATCAGTGAACATTCTTTCATTTGTTTTCTGTTTTCCAACAATGTATTAAGTTCTAGTTCTCTCATAAGTAGATGGACCTCTTTGATCTTCTGGCACTATGTCACTTGTTTGTTTCTTACTATAATTTTAATGGGAGCATCATAAAGGAGAAAAGAAAGGCATGTATTTTTAATACACTACCTTAAACTGGAAGCCTAAGTATATTTTTTAAATAATAAAATTTAAAAGTATAATAAATATCAGGATGATGTTTTCCAAAAGCTTATGGGAAAACATAACAGAAAATATACTCCACATAGAAAAGTACAAACCACAAAAAAAACCACTTTTTCTTATCCTTTTTCAAGTATACACACATAGGATGGCTTTATCAGACTGATATAGCCTAATTTTTTCACCATTTTAACAACGTAACTCAAACCCTTTGCCCTGACTTCAGGCTCACAAAACAATCTGCTCATGTGTTGCCTTCCCTTAGAGCAAACAAACTTGGAGAAAGCATACTGATTAAAGCCTATAAATGTCCAGTTTCCTCTACATTTATTCATTTTTGAAAATCAGTCAAGTGACCTTCTGATTTTTTATATCAGATGTTTGGGAACACTTTATTTAAATCTTTTCCTAGTACACATTCTTGCCAGGTGTGTTAACAAACCAGGTATCTGTAACTTTAGGGCTAAGAGTGATTCATTGGCTGTATCAAATCCATAGGGTCATCTGCCTCCTTTTTATAGTAAGTAAAACTTTTGTTTCTTATAGTAAGAAACAAAACTTTTGCGTGGAACAAATTGGTGGTTATCTATTTTTTTAAATGTTTTCTTTTTGTACCTTTGTATATTTTTTATATCCTCTATAATACATACAATATCTAAAATTTTAAGAGAATTAATAAGCATTATCTTAAAATTTCAGGTACAGAATTAGAATTGAGACACATAAAAATACAATAACTGAGGAGAAAACCTAAATAATCTTGGGTATGCTGATAACTTTTTCGATACAATGCCAAAAGTAAATCTATGAGAGAAATGATTCATAAGCTAGACTTCATTAAAATTAAAAACTACTCTGTGGAAAACATTGTCAAGAGAATCAGAAGACAAGCCAGAGACTTCGAAAAAATATCTGCAAAGAGACATCTGGTAACAGGCTATAATCCAAGACACAAAGAACTCTTAAAGCTCAACAATAAGAAAACAAATAACTCAATCAAAAATAGGCAAAATATATACCTAGTAAAATGGCTAAAATCCAGAACACTGACAACACCAAATATTTGAAAGGAAGTAGAGCAACAAGAAGTCTCATATAGTGACGATGGGAATGCAAAATGGTACAGCCACTTTGGAAGACAGTATGGCAGTTTTTTACAAAATCAAATATGCTGTTAGCATACTATCTAGCAATTGTGCTTCTTGGTATCTACCCAAAAGAATTGAAAACTATGTCCACACAAACACCTGAACCCAGATGCTTATGGTAGTTTTCTTAATAATTGCTAAAACTTGGAAACAACCAAGATGTTCTTCAGTAGGTGAATGGATAAATAAACTGTGATTATCCAGACACTGAAATATTATTCAGTGCTAAAAAAGAAATGAGCTAACAAGCTATGAAAAGACATGGAAGAAGCTTACATACAAATCACTAAGTAAAAGGAGCCAAACTTAAAAGGCTACATACTGTATGTCTTCAGTTATATGACATTCTGAAGAAGAACAAACTATAGGGAAAGTGGTTGCCAGGGCCTGAAAAGTGAAAACAGATGAATAGGTGGAGCACAGAGGATTTTAAGGCCATGAAACTATCCTGTACAATACTGCAAACCCATAGAAAGAACACCACCAAGAGCAAATTCTAATGTAAACTATAGATATTGATTAATAATGATGTGTCAATGTAAGATAATTCATTTTAACAAATGTAGTACTCTGACGTGGGAGGTTATGCACGCATAGGGACAGAGAGCATATTGAACTATACCTTACATTTAATTTTTCTGTGAACTAAATACTGCTCTAAAATTTAATAATAAAAAAATAAAAATAAATGCATAGTTACAGAAAAAAATAGATGTTAATGTCTTATGTTTACAGCTCTTATATAACTCTAAAATAATAACTTTTAAAATTAAACAAATGGTTAATCAAAAAGAGAATACAATAACTAGGCAAAAAGGCCTAGGGAGTGGGCTTAATAGCATGGAGGGAAAGAAAGAAACGATCAAGAACTGTTAATTAGAACAATAGAAATTACTAAATCTAAACAATAGAAAGAAAGTAGACTGAAAAAATTGCAGAGCCTCAAAGGCCTGTTGCATTATAACAAACTAACAAACAAAACCCCTAACATTCATATAATTGAAGTCCTGGAAAGAATTTAAAAAGAGCAAAATTTTGAGAACTTTAAGAAATAATGGCTGAACATTTCTAAAATTTATCAAGAGACATAAGCTTAGATGATTCAAGACACTGAGCAAACCCCAAAGAAATACACATCAAGAAACACCATAATTTTTCTAAAGAGCAAGATACCTACTTACAAAGGAAAATTAATTCAATGCAAAGATTTCTAATCAGAAGCCACGGAGAAAGAAGGGAAGTGGCTAAACATTTTTCTCAAGTCGTGAAAGAAAAGAACTAACAACTCAAGATCCTACCTAGTGAAAATATATTTCAGGAATAAAGGAAAAATCAAGACATCATTAGATGAATGGAAACTAACCGAATTTGTCATCAGCAGTGTACCCTACAGGAAGTTTTCTAAATAAGAATGATAAAAGGAGAATACTTGGAAGGAAAGATAAAATAACATGTGAAGGAAAACTTCAAATACAATAAGCCTTTGTTCTCTTGAGTTTTCTAAATTATGTTTGACAGTTAAAACAAAAATTATAACACTGTCTCAAGTAGTTCTAAATGTATGAATGTAAAGAAAATATTTAAAATAATTATATTATAAATGTGAAGAGGTAAAGGGACATAAACTGAGGTAAGGTTTCTATACTCCACTCAAATGGATAAAATGATGTACTCAGATTATGACAAATTATGTATAGATAGTATAATACTGAGTACAATGACTAAAAGTGCTATACAAAAAAAAAGTACTCAAGAATAACACTTATGCAAATTAAAATAGAATTCTAAAAAATGTTCCAGTGACCAACAGGAAGGCAGGACAAACAAAACCAAGAAATAAAATATAAAGAGAAAAATAAATAAATAAAATGTCAGGCATAAGCCCTAACATCAATAATTACATTAAATACATCAATTAAAAGACAGATATTGGCAGATTAGATTTAAAAAATGACACAATTGTATGTTTTCTAAAAGAAACTCTCTTTAAATATAATGATACAGGCAGATAAAAATTAAAGAGTTGGATAAAGGTGTGTCATGTAAACAAAGGAAAGCAGAAATGGCAAATTTATATCAGATAAAATAAACTTGAGAGCAAAGAAAATTACAGAGAAACATATATAATGATAAAGTCTCAATCCATCAAGAAGACATAGTAATCATAAATATATATGCACCAAAAAACAGAGCTGCAAAACAGATGAAGCAAATACTAACAAAACTGAAAGGAGAAATAGACAAATGCACAATTATAATTAAAGATTTCAAAAACTCTCTTTAACAATTGTAACAACTAGACAAAAAATAAGCAAAGATATAGAACTCACATAACTATCAACCAACAGGTTCTAATTGGTATTTATAAAACATTCTACCCACAGAATACACATTCTTTTCAAACTGGACTGTATACCAACATGGACTATATCCTGGCCATAAAATAAACCTCAGCAAATTTTTAAAAATTTAAGCCATGTGGAGTGTTTTCTCTGACTACAATAGAATCAACCTAGAATTCAATCACAGAAAGATAATAAAACCTCCAAACAATTAGAAACTAAGCAATATGTTTCTAAATAATTCATGGGCTAAAGAGGAAGTCTAAAGGGAAATTAAAATATACATTTAACTGAATAAAAATGAAAATGCAAAATACCAAAATTTGTGGGATATAGGTAAAGCAGTGCTGAGAGGGAACTATTTAGCATTAAGGACATACATTAGAAAAGAGAAAAAGTTTTAAATCATTATAAACTCTCACCCTAAATACAAAGAAAAGAAAAATGAACACAAAACAAGCAGAAGAAAGCAAATAATAAAGAGCAGAAATCAATAACATTAAAAACAGAAAAACAATGGAGAAAATCAAAAAAATAAAATGTTGTTTATTTTTAAAAAATTGACAAATCTCTAGCAATGATAACAAAAATTAAAAAGCACAAATTGTCATTTTCCAAAATGAAACAGATGATATCACAGACAAAAGGTAATAGATGAATACTATTAATAATTCTAGACACAGAAATTTGACTAGACAAAATAGATCAAATACTTGAAAACCCAAACTACCAGAACTCACCCATTGAAATAGATAATTTGAATAGTCCTATAACTTCTAAGAAAATTAAATTTATAATAAAAACACCCAAAATAGAAATTTCCAGGCCCATGTAATTTCACTGGAGAAGTCTGCTAAATATTTAAAGAAGAATTAACACTAATTCTACATAATCAATCCCATAAAAGAATAGAGAAACATTTGGCAAAATATTTACACATAGAATTCAGTGATACATAAAAGGAATTATATAAACCATAAACAGCAAGGTTTAGTCCATGGATGAATGGATGATTCAGTATTTGAAAATCAGTCAGTGTAATGCACCAAATCAACAGGCTAAAGAAGAAAAATGACATGCTCTGATCAATTGATACGGAATAAGGATTTGACAAAATTCAATACTCACTAATAATAATAAGAAATAGAGAACTTCTTCAACTTGATAATGGGCATCTACAAAATACCATAACTAATGTTGTGCATAATGATGAAAGACTGAATTCTTTTCCCCTTAGATTAGGAATAAAGGTAGAAAATCTATTCTCACCACTCTTATACAACATGGTTTTAGAAGATCTAGCCAGGGCAGTAAGGCAAGAAAAAAAATAAAAGGCATACAGATTGTAGATAAAGAAGTAAAACTCTGCCTATTTGCAGATGAAATAATTGATAATCTAGAAAATCTCAAGGAATCTTACCCCCAAAACCTACTAGAACTAATTAGTAAGTTCAGCAAGGTCATAGGATACAAGATCAACACACAAAAATCTATCACATTTCTATACAGGAATAAGAAACATATAGAAAACAAAATTTAAAAGACTATCATTTATAATCATTCAAAAGAGAATTAAGTGTTTAATGTAAATCTAACAAAACATGCACAAAAAGGATGGTTAAAAACTACACAATGCTAATAAAATAAATCAAAGAAGATCTAAATAAACAGAGTAACATGTTTATGGATCAGAAGATTCAAGAAAGTACAGACATCAATTCTCTCCAAACTGACATACAGGTTTAAAATAATTCAATCAAAACCTTAACAAAATTTTTGTAGACATAGCCAAGATTATTTTAAAATTTATATGAAGCAGCAAAGAAACTAAAATTGCTAAAACAAATTTGACAAAAATAAATAAATGGCAATAACCAGCCTGCTTAATTTTGAGAATTTTTATGTAGTTTCAGTAATCAAGACTATGTGGTATTGCTGGAGAAATAGACACAAATCAATAGAATGGAATAGAGAATGCAGAAACAGACCTGCACAAATATATCCAACTGATTTTTTGCAAAAGTACAAAAGCAATTTAATGGAGGAGGGATAGCTTTTTCAACAAATGGTACTGGAACAACTGGACATCAAAAGCAAAAATATAAACCAATCTTAAGTCTCACACCTTGTATAAAACTAACTCAAAGTAGATCATGGACTTAAATGCAAGATGCAAAACTATAAAACTTTTCAAAAATGATCTTTAGGATCTAGAGCTAGTTCTTAGACTTGATACAAATATCATAATCAATAACAAAAGGAGGAACTAATAAATTGGATTTCATCAAAATAAAAAAAAATAAACTTTTTGTTCTGTGAAAGAACCTTATTAAGAAGATGGAAAGATAAACTACCTACTGGGAGAAAAATTTATAAACCACATATTTGACAAACTATTCAAGTATATAAAAAGAACTCTCAAAATTCAACAGAAAAAAAAGTCAGCAATCTAATTAGAAAAAAGGCAAAAAACATGAAGAGACATCTCATCACAAAGAATACATACAATGGAAAATAACCACGAAATATTCGACACCATTAGCTATTAGGTAAATTAAAAACATGAGATTTCACTATATATCAGAATGACCAAAATAAAAATAGTGTCAACACTAAATCCTAGCGAGGCTATGGAGAAATGGAATCACTCATATGTTGTTGACAGAAATGTAAAATGATACAACCACTATGAAAATGAGTTTGGCAGTTCTTAAAAAAAAAAAACTAAATAAACAACTACCATATAACCCAGCAATTGTGCTCTTGGGTATTTATCCTAGAGACATGAAAATGTGTTTATGCAAAAACCTGTACACAAATGTTAATAGCAGCTATATTTATAAATAGTCAAAACTGGAAACACTCAGATGTCCTCAATGGTGCAAAGTTAAACAAATTGTGTTACATTCATACCATGAAATACATATTCGGCAGACAAAGAAATAAACTGTTGATATATATATATAACAATCTAGAAGAATCTCCAGAGAATTACATTGAGTGAAAAAAATATAATTTCAAAATACCACATACCATATAATTCCATTCATATAACATTTTTAAAACCACAAAATTACAGAGAGAAAAGTATTGATTGCCGGAGGTAAAGGAGGGAATTGAAATGAGAGGTACGTGGATGTGGCTGTATAATGGCTCTATGAGATCCTTGATGTGATAGAAATGTTCTGTATTTTGACTGTAACAATGTCAACATCTTGGTTATGACACTGTACTATCAGTCAGCTGACAAAGAGCAAAGCTGATAATGAATCCTGGTTCCAAGAACCAGGCTATTTCCCCTAATTTATTTTGTCTCCATAGAGGTAAAAATATTTGATATGAACTTTAAAGTACAGATAGTGCTTATCTCAGAAGATGGAGTGGAGAGAGCCTCCAAAAAAGAAAAAATCTGGCCTGTTTAGAGAATAAGTAGACCTATTTCACTATAGCAGAGAACTAGGGAAAGATAAATGAGAAATACCTCAGGTACCAGGTGATATCAGAGCGAGGAGGCTTATATATGATGGGATAATGAGTTAGCCTTCTACTGTGAATAAGAAACTTAAGAAAGTTTTTAAGCAGGAAAAGACTCTATATGAATAGTATTTCAGAAAAGGTAGCCCGGAATATTGTTTGGTGTGAGGAAGGTCCATCACAGTGTACTTTTGACCTTTTATAAGACCATTCTAGAAGAAACAGTGGACAGAGCAAGAATGCTCACCACTTCAGGGTAACATGAAATACTGGGAATCAGAAGGCACATCATAAAAAAGTTGGAGGCAGAATTAAGGCAACTGTCCTCTCCAATAAATCCTCCATAATGCTGCCAAAGGAATGTTTCTAAAATAAAAATCCGATTTCACTATCTGCCTATGTAAAATGCTGCAGTGGCACCTCATAGACAATGAAACAAAACCTAAACCCTTTGTCAGCCTACAGGGCTTGGGTAATCTAGAACCTCTGGGCCTTGTCTCCATTGTTCTGGAACACAAGCTCTTGTCTCCTGCTCTCCCTCTGGAGAAGATTGTCCCACTGTAGCACTAGCGCATGAAAAGACCTATAAGGCAGAAAAAAGATTGATGGAGACAGGGAGGGAAAACTCCCTCTTATTTCTCTTTACCTCCTGTTCTCCAAAGAGGAAGCTTTTTATTCTTGACAGCTTGCTGCCTGAAAGTCACATCAGTGTTTAAGATCTAGACACCCTTTTCCCTTCCCTATGTCCTCTGTACACATTGTGTGATCATGTCTTGCCTTCTCTTTCCTTTCTTTTTTCTCTTTTCTCTCCCTTCTTTTCTTCTCCTTTCTTCCCTCCCTCTCTCCTGTCATCAGGCTTATTCCCCCTACTTTTTAGCGAATAATTTATTTCACTCACCATAATTCAATAAATATTCTTCATGTTATGACCTTTTTCTCCCTGGCTTATGAGATCACCCAGTACTGCCAAGTTATTATAAAGCACAAAACAAACAAATAAAACTACCAGTCCAGTTTCCCAAGTGTGGATTCACAGAGAACTATAAAGCAATATTTTCTACTCTTCATTCCCCTGAGGTAATTTTAAATGTGCAATTATAGACAAGATTTTATTCTTTTTTCTCAATTGGTAGTATGAAACACATAATCATGAATCTTTGCATTATAATTTCTTTGCAGTTGTCTCAAATGAGATACTTTTCCTACCTATATATTTACACATATAATCAAGCTTCCTCTTTGAGGAGTTCCATAACCTTCTACTCAAGTATATATCCATAACTTTAGAGATAGTTTGTCAAATTTTTTCTCCATTGGTTTGATTAGCAATGCTTATTGACATCTAAACCACATAAAATTTGTATACTCGGTTTTGGCAAGAAAAATGCTACTGCATGATGCACTATTTTGAGCCCTCATAGAACTACTTCTATCGAACTACATGCTGCTAGCATTCACTGGGAATGCCGAGAAACTTGTCTCTTTTTTTAAATGTTGCCAATGACAAAATGTTGCCAATGACAGCATCAAGTCAGTGCCTCTACTCAAGAATCATGAGTCGTACGTAGGTCATTGAGAACTCAGAACCAGAAATAGCAGGCTTTTCCTGCCTTTGCTTAGATTTTATTTTATGGAAACCACAATTTTTACAACAGATTGCATCTCCCCTTTGTTGTGGTTGCTGGTAAATTTACAACCAAATTTGAGGCTCGTCTGCAGCAGTTGAATAATGCCTTATGATATTCATTATGTGCTATCAAACTTTCTGTTTATCCTGTTTTCATGACTTCATTTTCCCATTGCTGCCATTTCCTCACCTTCCTTTTTAAAATTTATCCCATTGTATGCATGCAGATAGATAGAAATAAGCTGCTTCATCTCACTTTCTAGAATGATTTGGAGGCATGAATAAATCAATAATGTTTTTCATAACAGCATCAATAATACTCAGTCCGATAGCATGCTTTCTCTCATACTTGCTTTAGAGTCTATAATTGAATCTCTTAAAAAATGTTCAAGGCTCAATCATCCATTCTTAGGTTATTGCAGGTAAGATATAGCCTTTGCTCCAAAAGCCCTACATCCAAATTTAAAGAAAAAATGTTTGCTATGTTTAAAGATCTAGAAACTTACCTAAGGCTCTATAATAATTTAAGTCACATATTTCACAGCAAAACAGTAGGATCTATGAATATTAAAGACAGTGTCAGTATGTGGATCAGTTTTCCCTTGTGACTATAAGATGATAATTATCATCCAGGCAGAGACAAAGAGTAATCTGCAGCTGTCTCTTGTCTTCCTTCCACCCCTCTTCTTGATAGCTTTGTTGCCATACAAAGTGTTCTTTGGCCAAAAGAGAGTATCGGCCAGAAGTTCAGGGCAGTCAGGTTTAAATTTCCTTACATGAGAAGCTGGGCAGATCCACAAACATAGTTTTTGTAGATTATATGAGGTCAGAATTTGCTGTGTGTGCCAGATACAACGATGGCCAGCCTGAAAGATACAGGTACCCTGGGAAGAGTAATCATTTGATAGCTCAACATTTACTTAGTAAAAGAGGACAAAAGTAGTTTTCTATTATACACAGTGTATTGCTAATTTAATTTCAGAATATAATTAGATTCCACCCAGAAAATTTTTCAGGACATGAGAAACAGGAAAAAAAATCCTCTTTTACTTCATTTCTACCTGAAAACATTTCACAAAACCTTTTTTGCTTTTTTCTAGTTGTTATTTTTTCTTTCACAAATCCTCAGATAAAAAAATATTCATGGTTTAAAGTAATATAACAAAGTAAATCACCTAGCTCTAGTAACTGACACTACAGTGTTCCGAATTTCAACTAACTTTAACTGACCCTAGCTATAGAAGGGTGTCAGTTGGCAGGCTACAGGTTCCTGGCATTGCCTGAACTTAATAATGTGAACAAAAGCACATAAAGACTGAACATGGTTGATGGTTGTGATTAAAATATCCATATAGAGTCAAGGCTATAGTCAGAATCATATAAACCAAAATTACTTGCAAGTTAAATTAATTTGGAAGTAGAGAAGGTGAACTTGAGAGAGAAAGTGGTTATGTAGAGAAAAACTAAGAAAATAAAGCAAATATGTAAACCAAGCCTGAGATGTGAGTTCCCAGGACACAGTGAAAGATGGGAGGACAGTCTCAATTACTGACTTGCCTGTCTCTCTGTAAACTTTCTATTTTTAAAACAATCACCTCCTTCACCTTGGACTACAGTAATCCCCCTTCATCTGTGGCTCACTTTTCGTGGTTTCAGTTACACACAGTCAACTGAGGTACAAAAATGTCAAATGGAAAATTCCAGAAATAAACAATTCATAAGTTTTAAATTGCTCCTCATTCTGAATATGATCATGAAATCTCTCATTGTTCTGCTCTGTCCTTCCCAGGACATGAAACATGACTCTTTTTTTTTTTTTTTTTTGTCCAGCGTCTCCACACTGTATACACTCTCTACCCATTAGTCACTTAGTCGTCTGGGCTATCAAATCGATTGTTGCAGTATCACAGTGCTTATGTGCAAGAAACCCTTATCCTACTTGACAATCATCCCAAAGTCATTAACATAAATTTTATTACAGTATATTGTTATAATTGTTCTATTTTATTATTAGTTACTGTTGTTAATCTTTCACTATGTCTAATTTATAAATTGAGCTTTATCACGGGTATCTATGTAATAGGAAAAATATGTAGTGTATGTAGGGTTCAACACTAACTGCAGATTCAGACATTCAATGGGGTTCTTGGAGTTTATTCCCAATAGTTAAGGGGGGTAGCGGGGACTACTGTAGTTTGGGTAGGCTTTAATTACTTATAACTACTGAACAGTATTAAGATCTGTTTAAGGTGAGTGAGTGTGTGTGTATGTGTGTGTGTGCGCGCACGCATGCGTACACGTGTGCCTGAGGGAGTATCGGAGGAGAAAGCTAGTGAACTAGTTCAAGAAATAGGGTTGTCAGCTGGTCTCCCAAGTTTTGGAACAAATCAGTCAGTGCTAAACAACATAGAGACAACAGCTATTGAGCACCTACTAAGCATCGTGTGCTGGTTGACACTTGGAGAAAGGTGTAGCCCCTTTAGGCCAGTGATGCCAAAGCCCTGGCATTCTACCTACCAGTAACCCATAATGAAAGGAAGAATTTGTTCCAGGTGGTTGTGATGCTGACAAAAAGATTTTAGAGACTAGGGCTGTAAGAGTATGCCACGACCAAAGTGGAAGCCCCGCCGGATGGTGTGACAAGGCTGAACATAATTTATGAGGTTCCCTCAGAAGATGAATGGGGAAGGCAATTCGGTTTTGGTGGGGTACTCAGTCTTCCTCGACTGGCTGTTACATTCAGGTAATAAGGGAAAGATGGAAAAATTACTCAGAAACCAAGCCTCAAGCTACTGGAAAGCATCAAAACCCCATAAATGTCAAATCTAAATCTTACATGTTCTGGAGCACTAATTACACCGTCCTCCAGGGCACTAATGTCAAAGTCTGTAAGGAAACAGACAAATATAGTCATTGGCAAATATGTGGATTAAGCACATCGGTGTGATCAAGGTGCTGAGAAAGTGCTCTCTGTGGAGCAGGAATGAAGGCAGACTGAAGTTATAAACGCCGGTCTTCAGAGGGTTCAGAAATGCAATCACTGATATCTTTTAATGTTCAGTCTCTTACCCAAACTGTGAACAAAACTATGTAGTTGTTCAATGTGAGAAAAACAGTTGTGGTATGTTATCAAATCCTGTGAGAGACCAAAGCTTCAGATTAATCAATAACACAAGCCAACTCTGTCTTACTGAATTAGGCCCAAGAGCTAGAAATCTGAAAGTTAAGAGATTAGTCCGCTGTACCAAAGCTGAGGGTCTTTCCACTGACTCTGGCCCTGTTAAGAAAAAAGCATTAATGACCAAAGAGGTGTATTCTGCGTCCTGTATTGTTTTTATCTGGATCTAACTATATATAACTCTTGGGATAAACAGAAGGATAGAGAACAAGATTCTTAAGCTTTGCACATAAAAGATATAACTTCAAAAACATAAAAATTCATTTTCAATACAGCATTTATAAACTAAATAGTCCCCAACCTCCATCTGTAACAAGCTGTCTGCCTTTAATACAGGGAAACCAAAATTACTTTCTATTTTAATCAATGAAAAGCAAGCTCTAACTTATAAATGGATTTTTTCCAGAATTCTTTATAAACCACTGAAAATGGATATTTATAATAGAAGTCCACTAGGTCCTCCATAAAGCTAATTCTGGCCGGATAATTCCTTTAGACAGCAGCAAGCATTGTTCTCCTCAGCTCCTGTATAATTAATATCAAGATACAAATATATTCCTATTTCAGGGGGAGCAAAGGTGAGAAAAAGAAAAGGGGAGATGATACTAGTGTAAATGAATTCTCTAATACATTTCCCAACTAGAGGGAAAGATAAATTAAATGTGCAATAAAAATGTAATAGCAAACAGTGATTGCACTATAGGAACCCTGATAGAAATAAGCATAATGGCATAATAAATTTTCTTATGTGAGGAATGATTATTTGGAGCTTTAAGCTTTGACAATTCTTGTAAATCTTATCCATTCATTAGCAATTAATAATATTAAATTGCTTCACATCTCCCTAGATAAACATCAGCAATCTTTCAAATCATTGTTGAGGAAATGCTTAATCTTGTGCATACCATTACAGGATTTTCTAAAATTTCTAAGAGATCTATAATAGCACTGTTCCAAAGAGAAATAACAAGAATTTAATCTTTACTGCTGATATAAATCCATCAACAAATATTTATTAAACCCCACTTTGTGCTTAGCAGAGACAGTTATCTGTCCATCAAAATTCATTTTGCCTTCTCAAGTACAGACTTGTGTCTAGGAAGTGGATACTCAGAAAAGGACTACATCATCCTGGGGACTACATACCCTATGACTCTGGTGTGGCCATATGACTCATCTCTCCAACAACACTGAATGGAAATGATGTTTATTTTCGTGAGCCAAGTTTTAAGAAGGGATATGGCTCCTCTAGGCAACTTCAACTTTTGCAAGCTTAAGGCAGAGGGCAACAGAATCCTAAGGAGGGGGAAACTACACACTAAAAGGAGCTGAATTTACTTGTTTGTGAACAGGAGCACCAAGCTTGGTGAAATGAGTAAGATCTAAGATATAAGGTAGATTGGATAATGTCATTATATATCTGTGGGTCTATTTATTATAACATTTTAAACCAACCTGACTAATACAATAGTGTTTTAACAGACTTTATGAGACTTATAAAGAAGAGAAAAACATTGACTTCTTACAAAAAGTAACTTTACTCTAGTTAAAGAGACAATACATGCAAAGTAGTTAAAAACAGAAAATATGTAAGAATTACAATATTTTAAGAGGTACCAGAAAACAATAGAAGAGTAACAAATAATTAGCATCCACATAAATGCTAGGAGTTCAAAGGAGAAAACATAAACATATATTTAATATATACCCATACAGAAATGGTGGGTTTTGCTGCTGAGAGCTACAATTCAAGATATATTGCTAATAACAATAAAATCACGTATAATGGAGTTTGCTCTTCTGGGAATTTCTTCACTTAGACAAATAAACCTAAAGCTCCTGGTATCTGCAACTCCTTTAAGATGTACTGAAGTCCTCATTTACATTGATTCCAGGATCTCTGATTTGCTTGCAGTCGTAAGCTTAGTTTCTTTAGCAATGTCTACCTAGATCTAACTTGTACTCTTATTTTGTATAGTTCCTTAAAACAATATCTTATGATCAATTTGTTCCCATGATGTAAAAGGATTTCTATCATTCAGGGAAGTAAATTTATAAATTCTAACTAAACATTCGGTTCATATTCCAGATCAAATTAGAAAAGTACCAGAAATAAGCAAGATGTATTCCTATTACTTTTAACAACTATTTACTGAGTGTTACTATTTGTTAGACACTGGGGATGTAATGATGAACCAAACAACATGTACATGACCTTTTGGCACTTGTACTTTAATGAGGTTCCTTATAAAGAATTATGACATCACATCATATACAGAAAGAACTGGATATATTATGCCCGTAAGCCTAAGGGTGACTCAGTGATAAAAAGATAACTATCTTCAAAGATTTAAAGGTTTTCCTTATGTGATAGAGATTGATTATTCCTCATGGCTTCTGTCCACTGATGTATACCAAGCAATTAGAACTGTATCCAGCATCTATTAGGAACTCAAAAAGTATATTTTGAATGAATGAATGAATGAATGAATGAATGCCTGAACCTGGGAACTTAACTCAATTCCAAACTCCTCTCATTTGCAGCACTAAAGAATGATGGTTAACTCTGTCACCTACTTGCTGTGAGACTTTGAACAAAAATCAGTTAATTTCTCTGAGAACCAGGACAACTGGGTAAAAGCTATTTGGAAACTACACATTTGGGCACATAATGCCCTTCTACATATAAAGAAGCAATTTTCAAAGATCAGAGTGCTCAAGCACAAATGTTCTCACTTTCTGAAAGGAATTAATTTGCTGGAGATTGTCATGCATAGCAGATTTTCAATGGAAGACATTCAAATGTTGGAAGTTCTTAGGCAAGGGCTCAAGATATCATGAGTTTTGCATTGGAAATGGAGTGGTTGGAAATAAGCAGAACAAAGACACTAATATAGCTAGGCAATAGAATAGGTGAAAGAGTTAGACATGAAACTGGGACTACTTCAATAATCCACAGGTTGGGACTAGAGTAGTCGACAAGGTTAATAAACTTAAAGAGAAGGGACCTAACTGGAAGCTTTGTCCTGTAGAGTAGGCCTCCCAGGGAAGCCATGCTTGGGAACCACAGATACCAAGGACTTAATCTTAAGCACTAAAATAAAGCTTATTTGGCTATCCAAACCCGGTGCGTGTGTTTGGGAGAGAAAAACCAAAGCTCTCAACAGTCTAGGTTGAACCATTTGACCCTGAGCCTAGGAGTTTGATTTACTTCCAATTAGATGGAAGTAGTAAGGAATGAAAGGTCTTCTCACATGCTTATTAGCTCTGCAACCTTGGAGTGCTACTCTGATCTTCAAGCTCATCAGTTAAATGAGATAATAACATGGATCTGGTAAGGCAGTTGTGAGAAAATAATTGGTTCTGAGTGCAGAGCTTGCTTCCTGATCTATACTAGCTGCCTAATCAATGAGTTTCTCCCCTTTTTCCTTCTAGTCTTGAAATTATATAATTATTTTTCCCTGAGAAGCTTCAAATCTTTTCATTTTCAATTCTAGTTGGCAAACTTTAATTCATCCTCTGAGGAAATCAAATGGTATTTATCGATCCATGAAACTAGAATCAGTCGTTAGCTCATATCAACTCCTTAAACTGCAATATAAAAAAAACTCCCTTCAGAATCACAGTCACTCAGTTTGACTATTTTGTAAGCCCATCTATTTCCTCCTCTCTTCCTGCTGGTGTTACCCTAAATTAAGATCTAATGTATCCTAGAAGTTCACTGACATTTGGAGAGTCTTTAAACTGCATCTGAATACCTATAGTCAATGTATTATTCTAGAAAGAACATACACATATTTTTACATTCATTTCAGAATATGGCAGAAAACTTGAGGTTGCCATGTGTTTCTTCCTTCATTCAGAAAATTTCTCATTACACAAGCACATTTTACTCCTAATTAGGAGTCATCAGGCTTGCGTCAAATAAAAGCATATTGGTCTTACAATAATCGAAGCAGAATCAACTCTGCTTTTCAGTCTTCAAGTTCTTTTTGAACCAAATAAAATATGGCCCAAGACACATCTCTCTCAAACAATGCATTCCAATGAGAATGTAAGTAAAATATCCTAATCCATTTTCAATTTACAAAGCATATTTCCCTATTTTTAATCAGTAGATTTATAACCAAGTCCAAAAATTCAAGAGGATCTGACATCTTAGCACAATTTTGTTTTTCAAAGAATCTTATTTTCAAAATTTCTTACCTTATCTCAAAAATAGGCTCTTTAGTTGGGATATTTTGAGCCACATAAATGTTTATTTTCACATTTCAAAACTGTCTTATTCACTTTGTCAGTGCATGGTTTTCTTTTTAAAGGGTCTATCCAGGTGCATACAACAAAATTAAATAATCATGTTGTCATTCAATATTAGAAGAATAGTCATTAATGCTTATGGTAATCACTTAAAATCAAAATTATGCCTCCAAGTCTATTAGATCTGAGGTATTATATAACTTTATTTGGCAATAATCCCCTGATATCTAAGTAAGTCATTTGCCCTTAATACACTTTAATATGAATTAGCTTTTTTATTGTTTTTAGGTAGACAGTCACATGAGGACAGGGTAGAGTCAGGACCAAGAAATATCAAAATCTTAGAAAATGTCCTAAAAAAAAAAAGAAAACAGATGGTCAGAGGGAGATATGGTGTTTAAGAGCAAGGTTGAGAAAAATAACATGATCGGCATTTTTTTTTTAAAGTTTTATTTCTACATACTGGTGGTCAGAAGTGAACCAATGCTGAGCACCACATAAAGATTTTTTAAAAATAGATAACATGATACTTCTGATTAGAGTTTTGGGATGTGGTCTGTAGCAAGCAGTTAGTTAAGGCTTTCAGGCAATTTCCACTTAGAAATCAGTGTCGTTTCTGAGGTCCTACCAAAATGCAGTCTTTCATTTCCTAACAAACAACTAATTGACTTGGAAATCTAACACAAGAATTGAAAAAGGCAGATTTTTGTGTGAAACCTTATCAAAGCCAATTCCATGGGCACCTATGATTTTTCTTCCTGGTTTTAACTGTACCTCGAAACTCCTCATGCTGTATTGAAGTCTTGAATGGAAAAAGACTTTGATTATAACAGGACATGCAGGACCCCTGCTTTGGTGGTTCAATAAACACAGTTAACCAAGGAAGCATGGAAGAGAGACAGCAGGTAAAAGCAAGGAGGTCCTTTGGAGCTTCACCACAGAGGATGAGAGAAGTGGGTGCAGTTCTTCAAAGCTAGACAGGTGCGCAAATGGAAGCTCGGGGATTTAGGGAAGGAAGAGAGTTAGAATATAACCAAACATAACATGAACATAATCTGAGTTATCATGATTCAAAATGCTGAGCTCCTTTGCCAATGTCATAATATCTCTATGTTTTGTGACTCAGTTGCCTGATACAAAGCTTTATGGAAGTGACCTCACTCATTTGAGTCAAATTGAAGGGGAAGGATACCCACCAAATAAAATAACAAACCAAATGTTGATAATGAAAGTGGACATCACGCGAACAGAGACAAAGAAATAGAATTAAACACACTTGGAAACTAAAGAAATGGCTTCAGAAAAAAATTCTGCAGGGAACGCATCTTAAGATGCCTACTTCCTTAGACTTATTAAGATTTGCAGAAAAAAAAGGAAGAAATGAGATGTCCAAATGACCATCCTTATTACTAATAATTTTTTTTGTTACTCTCTCCCTTTTATTGTATCCTGCCCTGAATGACCTAAGGAATATGAGTGATGGTCGTCACAACAAAACTGTGGACACAATTAATGGAAAGACACCAATTGGCATAGTTACAGGATGCAAATATTCTTTGTGAACTAGTATGCAAAAAGTGATGGAGAGAGTTGCATTGCCAGAGAACAACACAACATGCTCACAAATGGAGGTACAAACTCTCTATGTCTACAAGTCTCCTGTGTAGGTGCGGGTATTGCACCCCACATGGTGTGAACATTTCACCAAGTACAAGGTCGCACTGTCACTCACATGATGTTTGTGTGGGTGTGAAGGGAGGAATTTTAAAAGTACTTTACTGTCTAATACCTATACCTCCCTTTCCATATTCTTCATTTGGAATTCTTGTTTAGTCTGTCTATTCACCATGTGCGTGTAATTGCTGCAAAACCATCACAGTGTTAACTTGCTTGGGTAAATCTAAGGCCTTTTTAAAATATAGAGCATCTCTTAAGATATCCAAGGATAAGGCTTGTTTTAGGACCATTCTTGCAGACAACATGATGTGCATGTTTATTCTAACTAGGTGAAGTTGGGGTTTCCAACTAGCTAATCTGAAAATAGTGACTTCTGGGAAATGTTCTGTTTGAAGACATCATTAGAAGTTTCATCCAATCTTCGGTTTGATTGCTTTCAGGCTTTGGCTGATTTCCGATACCCCCGCTGATCTAAGCAAGCTGGCAAGTGGAGGCCTAATTACAGCATTTATGTTTGACCACTATAAAGAAAGAAGCAACAGCCAGAACTAGTAAAAGGGCCGAAGACCATGGCTCCCACTGTGTTCAGGTTATGAGGACCTTTATTTAACACTTAAAATAATTCTGAAGATTGATAATGGAGAAAATATGTAACAAAACACTACTCTGAATTCAGTAGTGCTTTTAAATAAATTTATTAGCTAAAAAGCATTTGTGTGCATATTGACAAATACTACTTGTGAGACATGTTATTTATTTAATCTATGGTAATGCTTACTGTATATATGTATTTCTGGGGTTGTAGCTAAAGTTTAGAAATTATTCTACTTGATTAGGAGCCCAAAGAACCCAGGTTCTAATCCTAAGACTGATACTACCAGCAGAGAAGAAAGTTTAGAAGCATCACATCTCTGAAGTGATTTCCCTTACTTCATCAATAAAATAAGGCAATTGGATTAGGTTAATATTAGTCTAAGTTTTTTTCTAAAGTTTCTCAACTGCTCCACCTGGTGCTTATTGAAAAGTGAACCTTTCTGGACATATCCCAGACTTGGATTCTGAATCTCTGGGGAAGGAATCCAGAATACTTCACTTGTAGCAAGTTCCTTCAGTGACACTAAAACATACCAACATTTGAGAACCACTTGAACCTCTAGTTTCTGAAGTTCTTTCTATCTTTGACATGACACGACCATCTCTACCCATCTCAACTGATTATATGAACAGGTAAATTCAACCAATTTGGCCTGAATGGGTAAGGTCACCTTCATAATGCTTTAATATCAGGAAACTCAGTCACGGAACAGAAATGCTATGACATCAGTGAAGGAGCTCAACCTTTTTAAGTCAAAGTGATCTGGGTCCAAACTATGCCTTAGTTATATTATACCTTTCCTCTTTGTTCAAGTCCATGAGCTTCCATTTTACCAATTATCGAATATGCATAATGACAACAATGCCTATATCTTAAGTTGTATGATTCCAAGTTTCTATAAGAGAGCTCTTAGGAGAGGCAATGTGGTAGGAACTGCAGAATGGGAGAGTGAAATAGAAGATTGATACTGAAATTTTGTTTGCCTAAAAAGGTCCATTTGAGATAGCTTTGTCAAAGGTGGGAGGCAGGAACTGATGAGTGATCTACTACCACTACTCAAATGATTATTATGAGGATTAATAGAAAATATAGATTTTGCATAGCAGAATGTCTGACACATTAAAAAATCAATGAATAACTTATTATTAAGTTGAACTATATACAATTATTGGCATTCTACTCTTTTTTGACTTTCAAAAATGGCAATTCCATATGGTTTCAACATGACATAATTTAATACTGAAATTTCAGTGTCACAATCAGTCCATTTTTCCGAAATTATTCAGATCCTTTCTAAGAAAAAAGTGAGAGAGGTATTACTGACATAATGATTTTTTCTTTCATAGCATTTTTTTCTTTTAATGAAAATTCAAAAGGCTTCACCTCAAGTCATACTAGGATCATTTTTCTGAGTAATTATATGATAAAAAATGAGGCAGCAGGTGAGAGTTTTGATAGAAAACACCCAGGAATAACTCAGATGAGGGATTTCTATGCCTTGTTCTATTATCATAACAGGCTGTCTTTCTTGTACAACACACCCTGTTTCAGCGACTTTAATTATGACCTGATACTCCCCTGATCAGATATTAATATGGCTCATAGACTCTATTCGGTGCTTAAAAAGTCAGAGGATCTCTGCCTGTTGGTAATGGATGGCTCTGTATTTCCTTCTCTTAAATCTATCTTATAAACAAGAACTAGTCATATGGAGTATAATAATAATTAATGTACTTAACTGGGCTATTTGCTAATTTCATATTCATGTTTTATCTAATAGCTAAAATGATGAATAAATCATTTTTGACTCACATATGTCTATATTTTATGTTTTTAAATTTTGTGGTGTGTATGTCTTTATTGAACTTTTTTTTCTGCGAGGTCTCATAGAGCATCTGGAGAGCTTTCTAAAGGAAGAATATAAAGGTAAGAATGTAAAGGTAGGTTTCCCAAGTGATAACCACTCTTATCGAAAGTCTTACCCAGCAAATAAATACTCAGGGTGTCACATAAGAATATAAGCACCAAGACAGAGAAATATAAGCCTAAATATTTTGTTAGGACTCAGAATCACAAAGAATTCAGGCTTACCTAAATGCACCCACAAGAATTACTATTGGTCAGTAATTAGTTATTAATTCAAGCACTCTATCTTTCGGGTGATAGAAGCAAGTATTGTTTTAAAAGCAGATTTGGTGAGAGTTTTCTTCTGTGTTTCTAATTCATGTTGTTTAATCGAAAGAAGATAAGAGGAAGAGAGAATTTTTTTACCTGAATTTTTCTCCACCTCTATTCCTGACTTAATCTCTGAGTCAGACATCAGGAACCCCTGTGGGACTCTCTTTCTGTGATTCACAATGTCTGATGTAATTGAAGAAAGAATGTTGAGCTGATAACCAAGAACAATGAACAATGGATTTGGAACAGTGATTGGAGATCTTAAATTTCCATTGATTTGATTCAGCTTGCCATATCTAAGCAATATGATGTGATGAAGAGAATGGGAGAAAACAGACACAAATCAAAACAACAATAAACCTCAGTTCAAGTTCTGGTTCAGCTTTTGACATAAAATAAGAAAATGGAGAAAAAACAAACCCTAAAAATAGTGTTAGAAGCATATTCTAGCCAGGCTACCTCTGAGCAGCAACCATAAAGATTACAAAGTGGAAATCTTGTCACCTTCAGAAACTGAAAGGAAGAAGCATGGAGAATGGTCCCATGGAGAACATGGGGCTCTGTACATCATTGGCAAAATAGTAGTATTCAAGATGTTAGAGCAGTTTTAAGTAAATTACACTCAGAGGGCCAAATCTGGCCACACACATTTGAGGGGTGTGTGTGTGTGTGTGTGTGTGTGTGTGTGTGTGTGTACGTGTGTTTAGTTCTATTGAGCTGTAATTGACAAGTAAAATTGTAAGATATTTAAAGTGTACAACAGTGTTATTTAATACATGTACACATGTTCACAATCCCAGATTGATGGAAAATACAGTAGTTCCACTTTTAATTTCATGAGCATCCTCCATATATTTTTCATAGGTGCTATACCAAGCTAAATTCCTGCCAACAGTGAACAGTGCTGTACCAAGTTAAATTCCTACCAACAGTGAACAAGAGTTCCCTTTTCTCTACATCTTCTTCGCCATTTTGTTTTTTCTTTCTGATAATAGATATTCAAACAGATGTAAGATTGTGGTTTTGATTTGTATTTCCCTAATTACTAATAATATTAAACACGTTTTCATGTACCTTTCTGTCATTTATATATTTTCTATGGAGAAATGTCAATTCAAGTCCTCTTCCCATTTTAAAATTACACATATTATATTTATTATAATATATAATATGTATATTATACACATATTATAAATATAATTATATATATAACACATATATATTGCAATTGAATGGTATGAATTTTTTGTATATTAATGATATTAACTCATTGTTAGATATGTGGTTTTCAAATATTTTCTCCCATTCCATAGGTTGCCTTTTAATTGCTTGATGACCTCCTTTGCTGTGTAGAACTTTTTTTGGTTGATGTAGTTCCACTAGTTAATTTTGCTTTTGTTACCTTTGATTTTGATATTAGATCGCAAAAAATCATTGTGAAGATCCATGCCGAGGATTTTTGCTCTTATTAAGGAATTTCTTTCTCTAAAAATTTTATGGTTTCAGGTTTTATATTTGGGTTTTTAATCCATTTTGAGTTGATTTTTACATATGGTATAAGATATGGATCAAGTTTTATTTTCTAGCATGTGGATATCTAGCTTTCCCAGCACCAATTATCTAAGAGACTGTACTTTTCCCATTGTATATCCTTGGTTACTTTGTCAAAAAATAAATTGACCACATACGCAAGGGTTTATTTCTGTGCTCTCTATTATGTTGTTTTAATCTATGTGTCTGCTTTTATGCCAATACCGCACTGCTTTGATTATTATTGCTTTGTAATATAGGTTGAAATAAAAAAAAAAGTCTGATGCTACCTGACTTGTTCTTTCTCAAGATTGCTTTTTCTTGCCTAATTGCTCCAGCTAAGATATTCAGTACTACGTTAAATAAAAGTGGTGAGAGTAGGCATCCTTGTCTTGTTTCTGATCTTAGAGAAAAAGCTTTGAGGTTTTATTATTATTATTATTATTGCTGAGTATGATATTAGCTGTGGGCTTGTCATATATAGGCTTTATTATGTTGTAGTATATTTCTTATATATGCAGTTTGTTGAGAGGTTTTATCACTAAAATGTATTGAATTTTGTCAAATGCTTTTTCTGCATCTATTGAGATGATCATATGACTTTTAACCTTCATTTTGTTAATGAGGTATATCACATTTTAGCAGGTGTATATGGGATAAACTAAACAGAAAACTCCAGAAAAATTATCTTCTGGATGCATCATAGAGAAAACTATAAATAGACCTATTCAGGTAAAACCTAGGAATCTTTATACCTCATTCCCATTTAAAAATTGCTGCTACTCTGTAAAAGTGAACTATTTATCAATATTTTTTAAAGTGAACCATTTACATTCTCTAAGTCCAAGCATTTTTACTGCCATACCTTCCCCCGCCCCTCCCCAACTTTCCCCCCTTAATTTATTGAGCATAACTCAGCTGGTTGGAATCAATTCTTAAACTCGATAAAGAGACATCTGTTGGTGAAGCCAGATACAGTTCTCAGCAAGCAACCTGTAAGTTAATGGGACCCTATCACCAAATAATAACTGTTACTTTCCTCCTAACATCCCTGAAGCATTATTAAATGTGGCACTTACAGCTCCTATATGCAATTTATCTCTGTGAAAGGTCATCTGTAAGTACAGTACTTTAAAATATGCCACAAGGAGCTGTGAGATTATATGCCTAACTATTCATTATCCAGCACAAGGCCTATATCAAACAAGTCCCATTTTAAATTTAGACACTTTCTCTTAAAAATCGTGATGAAATCTTCTTTGGTATGTGTTCATTCACAGTTGAAAACATCCTGTTTCTCTTAGTTTTCTGAGTGTTTAGAATATTGCCTGGGTTCAGGAATGCTAACAAATCAAATGCCGAAGCAGGTAAGGTTTGCCTTCTCTCAGTCCCACTGATCTTTTTCAGGACCTGAAAGATATCAAGGATCATCATGCTTCCTTAAGGCTATCCAAAACACTGTATTATAACTACACTCAAGATTTTTCCTCTCAACAGTGTCTTATGCTCTGGATCTTACCCAATTCCTGCTCACCCTCCAAAAAATTGACATGTCAAGAAAGTTCCAGGTTAAGATGGTGGATTAAAATACACATCTAATTTTACACTCTCTATATTAGTAAGCTTGAGCTGCTAAAACAAATATCAAAGACTAGATGGTTTAACAGTAGACATTTATTTCTCACAGTTCTGGAGGCAAGGTAGTCCCAGATCAAGGTTCCAGAAGATTCAGTTCCTGGGAAGGTTCTCTACCTGGTTTGCAGTCAGACACCTTTTCTGAATACACACATGGTGGAGAGAAAAGAAGGCTCTGGTTTCTCTCCTTCTTATAAGAACAGTAATCCCATCATGAGTCCCCACCATAATGCTTCATCTAAACCAATTATCTCTCAAAGGCCTCACCTTCAAATACCATCACACTGCGGTTAGAGCCTCAACTTATGAATATAAAAAGGACACAAGCATTTAGCTTTGAACATTCTGCTCCTGGCCCCCAAAGTTCATGTCTCACATGCAAAATACATTCATTCAATTCCAACAGCCCTAAAAACTTAACTAGCATCAACTCTAAAGTCCAAAGTTTCATCCCAATATTATCTAAATTAAATACAGGTGAGGGTCAAGGTATGATTCATTTTGAGGCAAAATTTCTTTCCAGCTGTGAACCTATTAAACAAGACAAGTTATGTACTTCCAAAATACAATTGTAAGACATGTATATTATAGACATTTCCATTCTAAAAGGGAGAAATTGGAAGGAAGAAGGTGACAAGTATTGCGCAAGTTCAACACCTAGCAAAACCTGGTAGATCTCGAGGCTCAAGAAAAATCTTCAATAATCTGCCTTTCAGACCCACTGGGGCCACAGTCCCACCTATGTGGCTCTGCTGAGTGAGAATTGCACGGCAAGGCTCCAGATAATCACTCTCTGGCCTGTTGAAACCAAGGCAATGGCTTCCCATTTCGAAACCAAGAAGTCGTTTCTAATGTTCTTTGAATTGCATCAAGGTCATTCTCCCCTTGTCTTGAAGAACTGGGTCTGTTCACAGACAAATAGCTCTATGGTCTGGTCCTACAGCATCTGAGAAATCTGATAGTCTTGCTTCATTTTGTTGCATCTCCATCTCCTTCAGTTCAAACTGACAGTGTTTCTGCTAGTGTGGATAATTAGATCTATGGTTTGTACACATAATCATCTTACCTAATGGTTGATCTGCCACACCTTTAGTGTTCTTTTCAGAACAAGATGTCTCATTTTTTACAATATGGTTAAGCTGAGAATTTTCCAGATCTTAAGTTCTGATTTAGTTTTTCCTTTAACAATTCCTTCTTCAATTCATTTATCTCTTCTCAAAGTTTACTACAAGCAGTCAGGAGAAACCAAGCCACTCCTTCAACACTTTACTTATAACTCAGCTAAACATCCAATATCATCATTCAAAAAGTTTACCTTCCACAAAACACAAGAATACAGTTCAGACAAGTTATTTGCCTCTTTATATCATGGATCTCCTTTTTCCATTGTCCAATTTTCTCATCTACCTCAGAGCTAGAAGTATCATTCATATTTCTAGCATGCACTTCAAAATGCCTTCAGCCTCTATCCATTACCCAGTTCTAAAGCTGCTTCCACATTTTTAGTATTTGTTACAGCAGTAAAGAAAGACCTAGTAAAGCCCGCACACCATCCCAGGCTTCACTGTTCCTTACCCTATAGTTTAACAATACATCGTTGCCTGTGGCTTGACCCAGAGCTTAGGACGTCCCATGTCTCAGAAAGTTGCCCTGAATCTTATGATTAATGCCTTTATGCTTACCAATCATGACCCTTCTGGTCGAGCATTCTTTCCAGACTACTCCCATCTTTATTGCTGAGTCACTAATGCCAACTGAGGATCACGTTGCCAGAAGGAAGGCTCCACAAAGCACAACAGATGCACCTGGAACTGCCATGCAGTCTCTGGAATAATGCTCAGATTTTCCCTTAAATACCCTAAGCCAGACTGAGAAAGTAAGGTAATTTTTGAAGGTGTTAACCTGCTGCCTTCTCAGATCACTGGTGCTCCGACAATAAACACTTATTCTAAATATCCCAACTCCTGCGTCAGTCTATTGGCTGAACAGCATAGCCGCACAAGCCCTGGAGTCAGTTGTCCTCTGGTTACAGCAGCACCTCACTTTTCAGTACCAAAATCCATACTAGTCAGCTTGGGCTGCTGTAACAAAATATTATAAACACAATTCTGAAAAGTAAGAATTCCAAGATCAAGTTCTGGCAGGTTCTGTCCTGGTGAGAACTCTCTTCCTGGCTTATAGATAACCACCATCTAGATAGCTCATCCATATTACCTTGCATTGAAACTCCAAGACCACAAGCTTTAGCTGTACTCTCAGAGTTTCTAAACAGATTTTTAGGCCCTCATTCTAAATCATGAGCAGAAAACTCTGAAATACTTGAATTGTAAGTAAAGCCTCAACGTTAAAAAAATATATAAAGAGGGAGATAACACAATTGAACAAAAGTAATACGAAGTAACTATTGGGATGGAGAAAAACTTGTTAAAATAAAAAAAATAACTTATTAAATATCAATGGAATAATAATATGAAATATTTCATCCATGAAGCAAGAACAGGATATTACAAGAAAGAAAATTCAGAGAACAAATTAAAACAACTTTTATAAATTAAAAATATACTAGAAATCAAAATCTTTAGAGAGGGATAACATACACTCTTAAAGAAAGCTCCAGAAAATAAAACATAAACAAAGAGATGAAACTAAGAAATTAAAGATAAGAAAACTGAAGGTCCAATCGAGAAGAACAAGTTCAAATTGTGAGAGTTTCTGGAAGAAGAAAGAGCAAAAAAGGACATGGAAGAATCATGAATAAACAAATTTTTAAAAATATCCCCAAACTAAAAGACAGTTTCCAGGTTGAAAAGGCCCACAGAAATCCAGCAAAATGATAATAATGAATCAAGGCATAATATTGTGAAAATTCATTTTATTGGTGTGACCCCTTTCCTCCCCCTGTTACTGGTGCATTAATTCGTGAATATGATGCAGATTGCTAAAAGAGGAGGCCCAAGGCCACCTGCAGGGTCAGCAGGTAGCTTCCTCAGCATCCAAGCTCTCATGGCGAGAAAATGAGAACCCCTAGGTCTTTGAGATTGAAAGCAGGGTTTCAATACACTCATACAAAAGAAGTAAAATCACAAGATTTATTACTTACTGATTCCAGAAATGGAAGGGGTCGGGGAGGGATGTTCACTGAGCTGGGGGAAGAGCAGCCCTATGTCCCAGGTCACAAATGAGCAGGAGATAGAGAGTAGGTAGCAAGCCCCTATTACTTATAAAGTGGTTGGAGCAGAGGTCACTAACTTTTCACAAACTCAACTTCAAGTGGCTATTTTGAAATAGCTACTGGGAAAAGCAAAGCAGGAATTTGTTGCAGGAATCCTAAGTTTAAGTCCTTATCTAAATGTCCAGACTCTGGGTGTGAGCAGGGATGTCTATGCTATAAAATGCCTAGGCAGCAAGTCAAAACAGATGTTTTCTCATCACAATTGGAGACATTAATTCTTCCAGTTAGAAGGAAAGGAGTCTTCAAATTTCTGAAAAGGCAACACTGGTAATATACCAATGCCTTCAAAATTCAGAAGAAAAGCAATTCCCAGGATAAAATTCAATACCTAGGCAAACTACCAATTAAGAATAAGAATAGATTGAAAATATTTTCAAATTGATAAGATTTCAAGCTATTAACCTCTTTAACATATCTTTTGCAGAGAGCTACTAGAAGATATTATTCACCAAAATGAGGGAGTAAACTAGGAAAGAATACATTATGGGACACAAGAAATAGGAGGTATAATACAAGAGAGAAGCAAAGGGTACCACCAGGATGATGGTGAAGAGAGTGTAAATGCTGTGCACCAACTATGGAGAGCAACCAATCCAAATTGAAGCAAGTTCAAAAATTGTGGCCAGGAACAATGCAGGGCCCCATATCTACAGCCAGCTTTCCCTCTAGAGTGAAGTGTTAGGCATACTGAAATTAAAGAAAACTTTACTTTTATTGGCGACATTCATCATGACATGACAGTTTATGGCTAAGACTAAATAACAAAGCAATAAAAAAAACATGTTTTAATCAGAAATGCTTACACCAAAGCCTGGTATCTGTTTTAATCAGCGTCCTGGCAAGAGCTATCTCATTCCTATAAACTACAATATAAAAACAACAACAACAACAAAAACACAAAGCTGCCTAAATAAAATGAATTCTCTTATGTACATATTTGCTTATACACACATGGAATATTTCTGAAGAATTCCTTATAAACTGGTAGCTATATTTGTCCCAGGGAAAGAAACTGGGTAGTAAGGTGACTGAAGACTTAATTTTCACAATTTACCTTTTTGATCCTTTTAAAAATTATAATATGTTCTTGTATCATTTCTTTAAAAAATAATTAAAATAAAATATATTTCCCAGAAATCATTATACATACACATACTTTTAAGTTAGCAATTTTACTTGAAGGAGTTTATCCAACAAATAAACCTAAATATATGCAAGATGACATGGGTAGGAGATTATTCATTGAATCATTGCTTGTAATACCAAAAGCCTGGCAATAGCCATCAATACAGATACAGTAAAATAAATAAAAACATTATATGAAAGAAACAAGACCAGACATATAACTAATCTCAATAAATGTCAATAAATTAAACACTAATTTCCAACAAGCATTTGAAAAAATGCTCAAAGACAGTAATCATTGGGGAAATAAGGAATGAAATATCAATTTCATTGAGACATTTCCATATCCATTAGGTTAACAGAGTCTGATAATATCAAGTGTTGGTTATGACAGAGGAAAACAGGAACTCTCAATCAGTAATCTGACAATCTTTTGTCAGAATCCGTGTATCCCCACATTTCCAACCAGGATATCTACTACTCTTCAATATGGGCTGTCAAAAATGCCCCACTCATCTTCCCATATATTGCCCAGAAACTATCTAATGGTCCCTCCCTCAAACAAGCTCCTTGTGTATACAAGAAGCCATCCTCACTGTTTGCACCCTGTGGCTCCATTGTGGTGTGCTGTCAAGTTCTTTGCCACACTGACAGCCCAGGCTCACTGACAGCCCAGAATCCTAATCCCTGCTGTCTATACTGTTTTTTTTTTTTTTTGATCCTCTAGTGTGGGACATTTTAATTTCTCCTCATCTTTGTCAGTATAAATATCTACTGCCTTTTGTCCCTAAGGTTTGGGGTTTTATCTCTTCAAATTTTTCCTATGACTTTGATTCTGCACTTCGTATTTATTACTTGTATACTAAAGCACCATGATATAGGGTGGGTAGACAGCATGGTTTGTGGGATACGGAGTGAGAAAGAGAGTCAGAAATCTAACACTTATTGAGCATATACTAAATGACTACAACTGTATAAAATTTATTATTTAATTGCTAAGATAACTTTGAAAGGAAGACAATATTATTTTCCCATTTTACAGATGAGGAAATTGGTTCTGGTCTTGTCTCGTTTAAAAAAAATTTTTTAAATTAAGTTTATCGGGGTAACATTGGTTAATACGATTATAAAATTTTCAAGTGTACATTATAATTTGACATCTGTGTATTCTATTGTGTGTTTACCACCCAAAGTCCAGTTTCCTTCAGCTACCATATATTTGTCTTTTCTTAAAGAGTGTGTGTGTGTGTGTGTGTGTGTGTGTGTGTGTGTGGTGTGTGTGTGTGTTTAATTATCTGTGAGGAAACCAAAGAGGGTTCTGAGCAAAGGCAACATTTCTCAGTTAGCATTTCAAAAGATAGCGCTTAGAAACCAGTTAAACACTTTCGTGGTTAGATATGATCTAGATAACCTGACTATCCCCATCCCCACCCTTCTTTCCTTCATGATCTTTTCTTTTCCTGCTCTTTTCTCAGGACCTCTGCGCTTGCTGCTTCCCCTGCTTGGAATGCCTTTCCTCCCAGTGGCTCACACTCTCTCACCTCTTTCAGGCCCTTGCTCAAATATTTCCTCAATGAAACCACTCTACTTAGATTGCAATTCCACATTGCAGTACTCCTGATCCATCTCACCTCTTTTTCTCCATTGCACCTACAATTATTTGATAGGCTAAATGTTTTATTTATTTGTGTATACTCTCTATCTTCCCTCACTAGTATGTAAATTCCACAGGGTAGAGATTTTTGTCTGATTGTTCACTCCCAGTGCCTACATCATTTCTTTGCACACAGTATATGTTCAATGAATATTTACCAAATGAAATAAAATGAATAAAGTTGAGGAAAAGTTGAGTTAGAAAAAGGTAACCAGATTTTTTAACTGCCAGAAAAAAAGTCTTTAGTATTTCAATGGATACTATTTTCAATAACCAAGAATAGAATCTACCATGCACAATTTCCCAAACTTATCTGACTATACAACCTTCTTTACATGGAGCAGATTGCAGAGACTTGGCATTAAATGGAAATGGAGTTGTAAGAACACATTTTGATAAGGAGAAAAAGGGGGAGGACACTATAATCCAATGTATCTGAAGTAAAGTGAGAGAGAGTGATTTCACTCATCTATTCATTTGTTTGTTCATAAAATATCTATTAAGTATATTTGATGGGCCGTACAAAACCTGCCAGACATAGGGACAAGGCAGAGACCAAAAGCAGCTAGGGTCCCAGCTCTCACAGAACTCACATCCTCTACTAACCTCTCTGGCTTTGCTGACTGTTTTTAATCCTATAAAATCTCAGAGAAAGAATATTCCAAGACTGTGTCAATATTGTTTTAAGACTTTTCTTTCTGATTAGAAAGATACAGAAATATAATTAACCCCTGGATGAAGACTCCACATGTAAATTCGTGAAGCAACACAAGCTATAGATTTCCCTCCTGCTCTAATTTCATCCCTTCAAGATCGGCACCATAATCAATATCCTGCCATCCAGAAGGTATGACTGAGGAATCCCAGATAACTATCATCAAAAGAATTGCGCTCTTTTATCATATTTTCCCAGACACCAAGGGAGATGATCACGATGCAAAGGAAAGGGGGCTGTCTAGAATAATTATTGGCAGGAGGTTGCTTTATCATTTCCAGTGGCATAAATAAATGAATAAACAAACAAACAAACAAACAAATCTTTACAAAGGTCCTATCTTACTGATAATCAGAATAGGACAACATATTGTTGTTCAATGAGTTATTGTGTCTAAAATCTCACTCTGAAAATTACTTGTCATGGCAACAAGCAAGTGTAACCCCTGAAACCAGCAGCCTGAAGTAGATAGATTGTTTCAATTATCTAATTTTCACAATGAATGAACCCTGCTTATAGGAAATCCATAGGTGGTTGTCAGTGGCAAATGGAGGCTGTGACATGTTGGGAGCTGATAGATTTACATTCTCTCTCAAAATACAGAACAGGATCGTAATTCTCTGTAAATATTCACAGAATTAAAAGAAGAAGAGCAGGAGAAAGAGAGAAACTCATAAAATGTTCCCTTTTGTCTTTGCTCCCAAGGTGTGCCCTTTCTTTCCAAATTGTCCTCTCTCAGATAGTACCGAATATAGTCGTGGATTCTTTTGTGGTCTATTGTCTAACTGCATTTTCCTCTTTCCACTCTGCCTTTTATAATGTTTTGGAAGTAATTTGGAAGGCCAGCAAATGCCTCTATGGAAAGTGCTATTTCACAAAGTAAATTTCACTTCAAATGTATAGTAAAATTGTGTATAAAGCTCTCTGCTAAACAAGAAATTTTAATTCAATTACCCTATGTATGAATAATCTCTCTTCTCTGTGTCTTCTCCCAACATTTTTAGTACAGTCGTCCAGAACAGTTCTAGAGAGGCCAAAAGGATAGCATGATTTCCTGCCCCACTGAGAAAGAGATCCTTGGTTTTGATAAAATCCAAAAAGGGAGGCCTTATGATACAAAAGTATGTGCCTCTTTACCCCTTTCCACTTCTCCTATCCCAGTGTTGATGTTGCTCTAGATTTATCTCCCTTTCTCCCATCCCAGTTCCTGTCCCTTATTCTTCCCCAATCCCTACATCCTCTGTTTGTGATATTTTAAGGAGGACATTTTAAACCAAGACATCTACCAAGAAACTTGACTTTCCCTAAAGTATGGACTTTTATGGTAGAATTTTAGGCACCAAGAGCATTTTTGTGTTGTGCTAATGTTATTTTTTAAAAAACTAGTGTTAGTAAGTCACAAAGCCATGACTTTGGCATCAAAACAATCACACGGCATGCAGTCGCCCTCTCCAAATAAACCTGATTCTTAGTATGACTCTCAGGTCTAAAGAAAATTGTCGCCCACTCATCTTACACTTTCAGTAAGATTCTCAATGCCTTCAGAGTCCAAATGCAGTGAAAATTTTTCATTTCCTGCACTGCTTTTCCCCATGATAATCACATCTCTGTTCACATGCAGATTTTTTTTTTAAAGAAGAATTTGATTCAATTATAATCTCTTTTTCAGTGGTGCACTCATCGATTGAGTTGGTTTCTTTTTAATGTAATGCTTACTGAATCCCCCCGAAAGAACGGGGACTGAGACATTCAGTAATGCCTCACTTCAACTATTTGTCTGGCAAAGTTCAGTTTACAAATCAAAACTCAGAAATGGTTTTCTTTTTAATAAGTTGAAATAAAAGATAAGAAAGAGGTTCTCCAAAGTCTATTGGCTAGTGTACATTGTATGTATCTTCAGAAACTCTAGAGCCATATTTTTCTCCCAAGACTCTGGTGACAGGTAAGAGCAACTATAATCACCAGTGTTTTAATTTATGACCTGTGAGAATTTCTGATCAGCCTCATTTCGATCTTTATTCCAAGACCATCTGCCTTCAGTTCAATAGTTTAAACATTAATGACCACAATAGTAAACATTTATTTTGTAAATTGGCAAAGTAGAAGGAAGAAGCAGACTCAACCTTTCACTAATATTTTGTTTACAGTGATAGAAAATGCCATCAGATGAATTAGAGCCAGAGAGCTTTTTTCTAAGTGGCACATAACACTTATTGAGAGGTTGAGGATTGTATTTTTTTTTTAACGAAAAAGGTATTAAAGTAGAATTTTTAAATATTCTGTATTATTGTCCTTTATCTCATAATATGTTAAGGTGATGATGAGTTCTTTACAACAAAATCAGCTGTAGGTATTAAATATACTGTAGCATTTGCAAGATACTTTGGAAACAAATACAGTTGGGCTCTTCTAGAGGATCAGCTTTGAGTGAGAAATAGAGAGAGTCAATGGTAAAACAATTTCAGTTTTCACAAAATTTAAAATCAAGACTAAAGTTTCTGACACCCCCAGTCCATTGTGTTTTTTCCCCCAATACATCCAAGTAATTTTCAGACACCAGCTAGGTGTCCTACATTCACCTCAATTCTGATGATATCAACCCAGAGATAGTATCAGATTCTACAGCTTAAGCACTCAGTCCCACAAGACTGTCCTCCACTTCTGATACCAATAGCAAGCCCCAGTTCTTACCTGTGCATCTAACGATTGGCTATAAATCAGAAGTTCCCACAACCCCCTACTTGGGTTCCATTAATTTGCTAGAGTGGCTCACAAAACTCACTAGATTATCAGTTTATTACAGAAAATATCGAAAGCTGGATGAAGAGATACATAAGGCACGTTCCTGAACAAAACACCTTCTGGTTTGTTCACTACGGAGTTTGGAGCCTCGCACAGTAACACTTAAAAGCATTCTGGTTTCCCAAACTGACCTTCTTTCGGGTTTTTATGGAAGCTTTATTACATAGGCATGATTGATTAAATCATTGACCATCAGTGACATATAGCCTTTTTCCTGAGAAATCAAGGGTGGAACTGAAAGTTCTAGCCCTCTATTTATGGTTGGTTCCCCTGGCAACTAATCTCCATCCTTCCTGATTTCTAAAAATCACCTTATTAACATAAACAAGTTGTGGTGGAAAGGGGCTTATTATCAATAACAAGACACCCATTTAAACTTTATGGCTCTTAAGCATTTTCAGGAATTGAGGACAAGAGACCATAATAAAAGATGCTCCCATTATGATAAGATGCTCTTATCACTCAGAAAATTTCAAGGGTTTTGGAAGCTGTGAGCCAGGAACCATGGATGAAGACCAAATATATTTCTTTTAAAGCACAATATCGCAAAGACTTTGTGATGATAAAGGGATTTCTCTTGACTTTCAGCAACAGTAGTGGTAAGAGGAATGTTAGATGAATACACGGTTGGTATATCAAACTTAATTCTATTTATACTTTTATTTCCAAAGTGTATCATTTACATTCTTAAGTTTCTTGACTTTGAAAAATTCAAAAAGCATAACTTCTTATAAATTGCAAAAAAAACCCCATAATATTTTTAATGTATATTATTTATAAATACTTCTACTTGAACTTCACATTTATATAAGTCAAGACAAGAAGTTGAGTGAGGCTTGGGCTGACTCTCAGGGTGTTGTGTATGAAGAGTTACAGCTATTTCTCAAATGGATCTATCAGAATGCTACTATTTGAAAAGTATAGGATTTCAAAGGCTTCTGTTTAAACAGGCTTTGAGAAAAAGCTCAGACCACAAGGTGGGGACAATCAGGAATCAGATTTTGAGCAATTGGTATGAGATCAGTTTCCAAGGATTTAGCTTGGATCAAGACAGGAGGCAGATAAGCAGCAAGGATGGTATAGGTAGCATGCCCGCCAAGACCAGCATGGAGGAGCCAGTCAGCACAAGGACCTAGTAAGGTTGACCCTGCTGATCTGAGGGCTGAAACCAGGCATCTCATACAGTGGTTTTAAAAATGAGGGTAAGTAACTTAACTCTGTACAAGAAGCTAGTTTTTTTAATCCATTCAATAAATGTTTATAGCACTTCTATGTGTCAGGAATTCTGTTAGGTGCTGAGGATATAGTGGTGTATAAAACAGACTTGGTTTTCCCTTAACCAAGTTTGCAATTCAGTAGGAGGGCAGACTGAAAATAAATCATCGCACATATAAAATATAAACTAACAACAGCCTTAGACTCAAGTCTGTGAACAGCAAATACAAGAAATAGTATGAGCGTAGGTTTATTATTTTAGAATCAGGAAAGACGTTCTGAGAGGCCAACTGTGAACAGAGATGTGAAGGTTTAGTAGAGGTTAGACAAAGAGAGGGAGGAAGAGAGCTAAGGCAGAGGTGAGACAACATGAGCAGGGGCTGTGAAGGGGGTAGAGCTCACTGGGTCCAGGGGTCTGATAGAAGTCTAGTTTGGCCAGAGGACAGTAAGAGGGAGGATAGAAACAAAAATGGTACTAGGACCCTGCAGGGCACTGCAGATCGTGGTGGGATTTCGGATTTTATGCCAAGTGGAATGGAAAACCATTGAAAGGTTTTAACCAGGGAAGTAAATCATATAGATTGTCATTTGTTTAAAAAGCTCACCTTGGCTTCCTAAATTGTAGTGAAGAGAGAGAGAGTGGGAGGCAAGACAGCTGGTAGGAGGTTTGTGCAGTGGTCAGATGACAGCTGTTGGTGGCTTGGACTGCAGTAAGGCAGTGTGGATAGAAACTAGACGGAATACTTTTCAACTGCCCTCCGCTATGACCGAAAATTGAAGCCCAGCCCCCACTTTCAGTCCCCACTTGGGCACCTATTGCTGTGACCCAGTTCCATCTACTGGTCCCATTAATATCAGAGAAAAGAACTCAAGACCACCTAGCAGTTACCCAGATTAGTAATCCTCAGAAAGGCTTTCATAACCAAATTTCACTTGAAAACTCTATTTTGTTAGGTTGAAAGACTGCTTATGGTGAGCAAATCAAAAGCATTGCTTGCTGCTAATTCTTTTGGCAGGAGATGTCTGAAATACTAGAGCCAGACACACACTAGAACTGACCTAACCACAGAAAAAGCAATGTTGCTCAGTTGAAAATTTTCAAGAAACTCATCATTTATTATTAATGTCACCATGGGCACCAAAGGCTTTAATATGAATACCGGAGATGCCTTCCTGCTCTCAACCAGGCACGACAGTCTCACACTAGTTTCCTCAGCCCAAGAGCATTTAATTCCAGGAGAAGTTTTTTTTGGCAGTTTGCCCTCTAGACTATTGACACACTAGAAGTTTTGCATGCAGAAACCAAATTATTTCAAAGGGGATGTGGCATTTACTCTCAGTACCATTTGGAAAACCACAAGCTTCAGTAGAAACAGGGCCAATAAAAGGAAATGAGCACTTCTAAGCAGGACTACAGTGCACATCCCTCGTCATTTAAATATGAGCTCATGTTCATCCTCTAATCTTAAAGTTCCCGATTCATTACATTATCTTATCTCTAGGTGCCCCAAAAGGCAGGAAACAATTAGGACCTTGATTTCTGTCCCTAGTTCTTGACCAGACATAGAATTATATATACTTCGTCACACTGAGCATTTCAGCTGGATGCTGAGAATCTGGCAAAGCAGAATTGGGAGAGAAGGAATGTGGGCAGAGCAGTGTACTCAGGATTTTGTAGAAGACAGATTGCAGAGTATACAACTGGGAAAGCAGGGACACACCACCCTTCTCATCCTGCCGTCCATTCTTGCCAATTTCATTTAATAAGCTCCCATGCCCAGTCTGATAAGTCTTCCTTCTGCCACAGGGAATATTTATTCCTACAAAAGAAAACCCTGTATTTGGTTTCCTGTATTGGCTGAATATCATTCATCCGTTCATTATTGACTCAGTCAATACTTGAATGCCAGACACTGGGCTTTTTAGATAAGTTACTTAACCTCTCTGAGGACCAGGAGTCTCATTTTCATAATGAGATTCAAAACCCAATTGCAAGGTGATTTTGAAAATTAAATTAGATAATATTTTAAAGTAAAAAACATCATATCTGGCGATTATTAACTGCTCCATTTTTCCCCTTTCTCTTATTTTGTACCTGCACCTATCCTTCGGTGTGATCTTTCTTGTTGCTGAACTTATGCCCACTTCAGAAAAACTGGCAGCTACACAGCCTTTGGAATTGCCAAGAAGATTCTATAGCAAATACTCTATAGAGCTATCTCTGTGCTATGTGAGAATAGAAAGCCCTCAAAGTTCTTTGTAGTCTCTGAAGAACATGAAATTCAATAGGCCTGGTGACACATTTCCCTAACGGCAGGATGCATTTAGTTCCCGTTCTGTCTGCTGATACCATGTTGATTTCTAAGTACAGCCTCAGGTTAATCTTGTTCTCACCCTGTGGTCCCCAAATTTACCTTTATCTGTGCTCTTAGAAGGAAGATCTTCTCTGGCTGACCTCTGGATTTCTTGTGAAGGCACAGAGCTCTGCTCTACTGCAGCAAACGCTCTGAAATGTCTCAGGAGCAACTTGTCATTTGAACAGGTACCACAAAATATCAAGCAAGGCTGATCACACAGCAATTGAGAAAAATAGAAAATTAATCAGAGGACATTACTGAGAAGGAAACGGCATAGTTAATTTCATAAAAATTCCACTGTAATAGAGGAACCAAATTAATCATGCAATAATGTTATGACTCAGCTTCAAAGTCAATATAAAATAATTGAAAAAAATTAAAATAAAACAAATCTATGCCATATATGTAGAGAATGCAAGACAGGAAGTTGATTGAAAAATAACAAATAATATTTAAGCAATGCAAATGCAGGCTGGAGTCCTCTCATTTACTTAGGAAGACAAAACTTACATTTTGCTTATGTTAATGCTAAACAAATATATTGTTTGAAAATATTTGATGAGAGCATTAGTGAAGTTGGAAGAAATAAAACCTAAGAGCCAAAGCTGGTGAAGTAAGAATGAGGTTAGTTTTATTAGCTTCGGTTACGAAATTTTGCAAACTCCATAGCCTATATTTCTCCAAAGAGAGTACATGGTAAGTCCATGTTTTATTCTATCTCACTACAGGGATCACTGAGGAAACCTATAAGGGCCTGCATTACTGAAAGTGGAACCTGAAAAGGAGTAACCAAAACTAAAAGGGTAACTATCACTTGTTGAGAAACTACACTCTGCTAGGCTCTACACCAAGCACTTGATATATATCATCTCCTTTGAGCCACTTCGTGCCTTAATTTGAGGAGTAGCAGTATGAACAAGCAGAAGAAATTTCCAAAGTAATGGCTGCATGGTATTAGGCAAGCGATGCAATCTTTCGTTCCTCATTTATCCCATCTGGATAAAAATCCTTGTGCCTACCTCAAAAAGGTTTGTGACAGGACTAAATGAGATGATGGATACAAAACAAATGTAACACAAATGTCAAGAGTTTTTTACTGTTTTGTTTTACTTTGTTTTTGGAATCCTTTGACCTTAAAACACTGATCAAAGAAAGAAGCACTCTAAACCTATTAAGTGATGGCCTCAGCCTATTTCTACAGATTTTTGCAGGGACTGAAGGATTAAATTTCTCCTGTTTTATGACTAATGATGAATATTTCTTGATTTATCAGTTAACTAATCACTTTTGTAACTGGCTACATTTTGTGTTTTTGTTGTCATCAAGTGAATAATTTTAAACAAAATTAAACAGGCTTCCTATCTACAGGGTTTTTTATGATGTATTGAAAGTCATCTGATAAGCACTGTTATCTCTAGGTAGTGGGTAATGGGTCATCTTATTTATGCATTTATGTATTTATTTATCTATCTATATGCTTTAATGTTTTTTTCCCAAGTTTCTATTGTAGAAATTTTTTACTCCTAAAATTTAGAAAAACATATGCTAATAAAACTTAATCAGGGAGATAGACATCTGGTTGGAAATAATGAAATAAAGATATGTCTACTACCTAGTAAAAACAACACAATTGGAGGAGGAAATGAATCCCAGCTTCACTGAAGTTATAAAATATCTACAACCAATATTATGTTAAATATATTAAATTTTTATCAAATATATGAAATATACAGAGACATAACATGTTCTCAATTGACAAAAATAAATATATAATATATAGCAAGGCCTTTAAAAGCCCAAAGTACAATTCTCTTACTTAAGACAGTGAGGGCGAGGATTTAAGAAGTTATTGATGCAACACTGAAATTTTACTCCTCTGAGGGTTGAGGAAGAAAACAAATGAAGAAACAGCAGCCATGTTATTTTCTTAAAGGATCACCTTCTGGTATGGCTGGGTAGGTTTTCTGTTTTTCAGCTGCCTCTTATAGTCAGCTAAAGAAAACTAAACACTTAAAACACTAAGGAGAGGAAGGGAGGAAGCGAGGGCGGGAGGAAAGCAGAGGGACAGAGACTGACTTGTGACATATAGGACTGAGCTGAACTGTTTGGCACAGAGATTCCATACTTCCTCAGAGGGAGCTAGCAGCACTCTGAGAGTGCAGAACAGATATATTTTTGAGGCCGGATAAATAGCTGAGCTGATGAGAAGGTGTTTGAAAACAACATGCAATACATAGATTTAGAATTAACTTGCCCTCTCTGTGGATTCATTTCCCCAGCCCCTTGTCATACATATTCTAGATCATAGCTAGTCCTAACAGCCTATGCAAATATAATTTATAATAATAAAAGAAGTAAAATAATAAAATAAAAAGCAAGTGAGACTACTCTTCAGGATTATACCAGGAAAGAGAATATTTAAAAGACTATGATATCAAATAAATCAGAACATTCATAGAAGATAAACCAATATATAAAGTGAATTACAATGACATAATAAGTAATTAAAATATAAAAAGAAACAAAATAAATATTTAATTGACAGATGTCAGTAAAGAAATAGAAGATATAGTAAAATTCTCAAGGGAAATAAATTATAAAGAGTAAAATGTAGAATTAACTGAGATTAAAACATCTAGGGATATAAAGGACAGGCTTTAGACAACTGAAGTGAGAAAAATAAAATTAGAAAAAATTCATAATTAAGGAAAGAATGATATATGCAGAAAACAAGGAGATCAAATAAGTAAATTATATACATATAATAAGCTTTTTAAAGTAAAAACAGGACAATGAAAGAAAAAATATTCAAAGATACAGTAAAGTAAACATTTTTCTAAACTAAAAATAGATCTGAATATATATTTTCTTTCAGAAAGTTTTTTTCCACCATGTCTTGCAACAACTTTCTTTCATTGTTACGTGTGTATGTGTGCATGCATGTGTATGAAATGTTCCAGGAAACAACATAGAATAATGAATGGTGAGATATATACTTTTAGAGAGCTTACCAAATTTCAAGGGTTAAACAATGATTCCTAAAGGTCAAGGGGATGGGGGTGGGCATCTGAACAAAAAGATTAGTTTTGTTTCAAAGTCAAGTTTTTCTTAGAGTTTTCCATAATGATGTTCAATGCTAAAATTATATATGTATATATAATTTAACTAAAGACATATGAAATGGTCTTGAATGATAACACACAAAGCTAATATTGCTAGTTAGTTTTGAATAATGTACTGGGATTGGGAAGATAGTCAAAGACTGTATTTTCTTCAGTTTTATTTTTTAAAGTGAAACATTAAAATAATATTAACATTAACCACAGCAACAATAATAATGATGGTGAAGCAACTGCTACAAAATTATCAGGACGAGACAGTGTGATCCAAAAAGTTACATCCAACCAAGTTATTTTTCAAGTAGAAAGGAGTAGATGTCATTTCTATATACAAGAACTAAGTCACTTTATGGAATAATTTTGAAAAACAGAATGAATAGCGAAGCCATGATTTTTTTAAAAATGAATAGTAAGCAACTAATCCATTATAGAATTGTTAGGCAACTGTGCAAATTATCATAGAACACAATTACATGTAAACTTCCACAATGTAGTAAAGAGAAACCAGCGTTTTTCTTTGACTTGAACTCAGAGACATTTTCTTTGGGTAAGTTCTTATATATGTAACATAGATCAAAATGAACAATGTCTGGGAATTAAAATTATGCAAAATAAAGAAATATAAAATTGATTACTTTCTCAGATTATGACCTTCTAGAAAGATTGAAGAATTTCTCAACATTAAGTGAAATAAAGAATAAGGTAACAGAAAACCATTGTAGGTTCATGGATGGTGTGGAGATTATATTAGAGAAATTATTCATTCTTTTTCTCCCATCAACTATATATACTATCCTGTTTCATTAATGTAAGATTTGACGGTATAACTTTCTTTTCTCAATGCAATGTTACCAAACTTGACACAATCACAGGCTTCAAATGAGATTGAGGGGTTGAATGTCTTCTCTCTAGTTTCTGTCATTGTGATTAGAATAATAGAGTTAGTCATCCCTCATCTGTAACCTCAGAAGTAAAAATAAAATGGATGCTTAAAAACTAAGAAGATAAGCCACAGAATGCCATAAAATATTTTCAAAACACATATCTTATAAAGGGCTTATATCCAAGGTATATAAGGAACTCTTAACACTCAATAATAAAAAAAAAGTAAATTTTAAAATAACTTTTAAAATGAGCAAAAGATATAACACCTCAAAGAGCTACACACTTGGCAAATAAACACATAAAAGAATTCTCAACAACATTTGTCATTAGGAGACTGAAAATTAAAGCAACAATGAGTTCTTCTAAATAGCTAAAAATCAAAAAAAAAAAACAAACAATACCAAATGTTGGCAAAATTGCAAATGCTAGAAAATCTCAATTGCTTGTGGGAATGAAAAATGCTACATCCACTTTGGAAGGAAGTTTTTTAGTTTCTTGTAAATATAAATGTAGTCTTAATATACAATTCAACAATTCTGCTCCTATTTGTTTGACCAAATCATTTGAAAACATGCCTACACAAAAACCTGCAAGCAAAATTTTATAACAGTTATATTCATGATTACCCAAAACAAGAAACAACCAGAAGTCCTTCTATAGGTGACTATATAAACAGTGGTACATCATACAATGGAATATTACTCAATGATAAAAATAAACTGCCAAGCTACAAAGACATAGAGGAACTTTAAATGCATATTGCTAAGTTAAAGAAGTTAGTTTGAAAAAGACTACATACTGTAGGGTTCCAATTATATTACATTTCAGAAAGGGTAAAACTACAGAAACAGTAAAATCTCAGTTTTTGCTATGTATTTAGAAGGAGGGAAGGAGAAATGAATAAGTGAAGTACAAGGTATTTGTAGGGTGATGAAGCTATTTTGTATAATACTTTAAAGGTGGTACATGACATTATGCATTTATCAAAACCTGGACTTTTGCAGAAACATGGCAGAGTGAGAAACATCCCCAGATTTCTCCCCTTGAAACAACAATAAGCTGAACATCTAAAACTACACAAAAAACAAACCAACTGCACACCAGCATGTCTGAGCATGGGATCTGAGCATAAGAGTACCACAGGTCAGAATCCTGGGTGTCCGGTGGTGGACTGGGAGTAATAAAGAAGCCTCCGGAGCTCCCCACAGGAGGACGGAGAAGGGTGAAGGTGCAGAAACTTCCCTAACAGCCACTGGGATCACTGTGAGCTCACCACGCTGGGCAGAATGGCCCAGTCATCAGGGCAGAAGACAGAAAAGTGGGACAGGACCTCAGAGAAACAACGGTTGATTTTTACTTGCCCTGCTTGCAAAACCAAGGCGGAGCTGCAGCCCCCAACTCCCAAACCAGAGGGCCTCTCCCCCTATATCCTCCAAGACCGATCACCACGGAGACTTAGGGGAATCTAATAAATGCTGCCAAGACTGTCGCTGATACTGACAGGGACTGAAACTGAGGGTAGCAAGTGTGATTAAATATCTACAAGAAAAATTTTAAAAAGACATTTTAAGGCTTTATATAAAGCAGGTATCCAAAGGCTTAGACACCACCTACTGGAAACCAAAAGAAAAGCACTTTCTTTGCAACAAGTTAAAGAGAGACCTTTATATAATAAACCTTCTTTCTGGAAAAACAGCAGAATACACTTCCATTAATACCTAGGAGGAGAAATAGTCTATTAAACACATGAACAACCAAGGTAACAATCTCAGAAAGAAAGAGAAAAATCTCCAGAAAGTAAGCTTACGTACATAGAAATATGCAACTTAAATGACAGAGACTTTAGGATGGTACTCCTGAAAAAAACTCAGTGAGTTCCGAAATGAATCATATCAACAATTTCAGAAATTAAAAAAAACAACTAGATGAGCAGAGCAAGGAGATTGAAACCCTCAAAAGAACAGAATAGAACTTTTGGAGATAAAAAACACACTGCAAGAGTTGAAAAATGAAATAGCAAGCTTGAGGAATAAAGTCAACCAAATGGAGAAAAGGGTCAATGATATTGAAGACAGAAATCTAGAAATAAATCAGAATGAGAAAAAGAAACCAAAGAATGAAAAATAATGACAGAGAAATTCAAGAACTAGCTGATACTATCAGGAGAGGAAACATAAGGGTAATGGGCATTTTCAAAGGCAAGGAGAAGGAGCATGGGCTAGAAAGCATTTTCAGACAAATAGTGGATGAGAATTTCTCAAATCTAAGAAAAGAGCTGGAGCTTAGAATTCAAGAAGTCAACAGAACATCCAATTATCTCAACCCAAAAAGTCCTCCACCAAGACACATTTTATTAAAGTTACTAAAAATCAATGACAAAGAGAGAATTCTCAAGGCAGCCAGGGAGAAAAAAGTGGTAACTTATAAAGGTAAACTCATTAGATTATCCTCAGACTTCTCAGCGTAAACCTCACAAGTCAGAAAAGAATGGAATCAAATATTTATACTAATAAGTGAAAGAAACTACCAGCCCAGAATAATAAATCCAGCTAAGCTCTCCTTTAGATATGAAGGGAAAATTAAAACATCTACAGATTTATATAAATTGAGGGAATTCTTCACTATGAGGCTTGCACTACAGGAAAGGCTAAAAAGGGTCAGTTCACCTAAAACAAAATGACAAAAAAAAAAAATACATAATTAGGAGTAAAGTGACTATTAGGCAAATAGAAGCAGAGGAGTGCAACCCTTACTAAGAACAGGGCATGATAAGCTTAAATAATAAGAATAGAATTGCTATAGCTAGATAGTAATGAACATTAAGCATACATAGAGACAAATTGAGATAACAATGACTGAAAAGGCGGCGGGGGTGAGGGAGTGATTCAGAGATCTGAATTCACAAAGGGAATAGAGATAAGCCATGTGCAGAAGAAAATGGACGACTGTATATATAAACTATCAATTTCATATTCATAATGGTAACCACATGCCAAAGATTCAGAACCAACGTATATAACATAAAACAAGAAGAATCAGAGGCAAAACTTTCAAAAGACGACCAAAATAAAGAAAACAGAAACACAAGGACAAAGAAGCAATGGAAACACCAAACTACCAGAAAGCAAAAAAAAAAAAAAAAAAAAAAAATGGCTATAGAAAGGCCTCATATTTCAATAATCACCCTAAATGTAAATGGACTGAACTCACCAATAAAAAGGCACGGAGTTGCAGAATGGATCAAAAAACAAAACCCAACCATATGCTGCCTCCAGGAGATAATCTCAGCTCCAAAGACAAATATAGATTCAAAGTGAAAGGGTGGAAAATGATATTTCAAGCAAATGGCATTCAGAGAAAAGCAAGAGTGTATTTTGTAGAAATACAAAGGATCATACAAGAATACTATGAAAAAGTATATAACACCTTCCTAGACTGAATCAAGAAGAACTGGAAAATCTAAATAGACTGATCAGAAGTATGAAAATTGAAACAATCATCAAAAACCTATCAAAAAGTAAAAGTCCAAGATCAGATGGCTTCACCAGTGAAATCTCCCAAATTCAAAGATTTAATACCAATTCTCCTCAAACTCTGCCAAAATATCAAAGAATAGGCAATATTTCCAAATTCATTTTATGAGGTCAATATTACTCTGATACCAAAACCTGGTAAAGATAACATACATAAAGAAAACTACAGACGAATATCTCTCATTAACACAGATGCAAAAATTCTAAATAAGATACTAACGAATCGAATACAGCAACATATTAAAAAGATTATACACCACGCTCAAGTAGGCTTCATCCTAGGGGCACAGGAGTGGTTCAACATATGCAAATCAATTAATGTGATACACCACACAAACAAATTAAAAAACAAGAATCATATGATCATATCAATAGATGCAGAAAAAGCCTTCGACAAGATACAGTATCCATTTATGATCAAAACACAACAAAATCGGTATAGAAGGAAAGTACCTTAACATAATAAAGGCCATATACAACGAACCCTCAGCCAACATTATACTTAATGGTGAAAAACTAAAAACCTTCCCTCTAAGATCAGGAACAAGGCAAGGCTGTCCACTACCGCCACTGTTATTCAATATAACATTGGATGTCCTAGCGAGTGCAATCAGGCAAGAGAAATATATAAAAGGCATCCAAATAGAAAACAAAGAGGTTAAACTGTCACCATTTGTGGATGACATGATTTTCTATATAGAAAACCCTAAATACTCCACAAGAATATCATTAGAAACAATAAGCAAATAAAATAAAGTCTCTGGATACAAAATCAACGTTCAAAAATCCATAGCGTTCCTATGCTCCAATTATGAAGTCTCAGAAAAAGAAGTGGAAAAAATAATTCAATTTGCAACTGCAGCAAAAAGAACAAACTATCTAAGAATAAATTTAACAAAACAAGTGAAGGACCTATATAATGAAAACTATAAGACCATATTAAAATAAATCAAAGAAGATACAAAGAAATGGAAAGATATTCCATGTTCTTGGATTGGAAGAATCGACATAGTTAAAATGCTCTTATTATCTAAAGCATTATACAGATTTGATGCAAATCCCATCACAATCCCATCAGCATGTTTTAAAGAAATAGAACAAAAAAATCATGAGATTTGTATGGAAGCACAAAAGATCCCAAATTGCCGAAGCCATCCTGAGAACAAAGAACGAGGCTTGAGGTATCACTCTGCCCAACTTCAAATTATACTACAAAGCGACAGTAATCAAAACGGCATGGTATTGGCAGGAAAACAGACACTCAGACCAGTGGAACAGAATCGAGAGTCCAGAAGTAAACCCAAATTTATACGGGCAAATAATTTTTGACAAAAAAAGCCAAAAAAAAAAAAATACAGTGAAGAAAGGAAACTTTGTTCATAAAATAGTACTGGGAAAACTGGAAAGCCACTGCAAAAGAATGAAACTAGACTGTTGTCTATCACCACACACTAAAATTAACTCAAAATCGATTAAGGATCTAAATATAAAACCTGAAACAATAAAATGCATAGAAGAAAGCATAGTAACTAAACTCAAGGACCTTGAACTTAAAGAGGATTTTATGAATTTGACCTCAAAAGCAAGGGAAGTAAAAGCTAAAATGAATGAATGGGACTACATCAAACTAAAAAGCTTCTGCTCAGCAAAAGAAATTGTCAACAAGGTAAAGAGAGAACCTTCTGAATGGGAAAATATATTTGCAAGCAATGCTTCCGATAAGGGCCTAATATCCAAAACATACATAGAACTCATACAACTCAATAACAACAAAGAAACAAATGATCCAATCAAAAAATGAGCAGAGCACCTGAATACACTTCTCCCTAGAAGACATATCAATGACCAACAAATACATGAAAAGATGCTCAACATTGCTAACTATTAAGAAAATGCAAATAAAAACCACAGTGAGATACCATCTTACACCTGTTAGAATAGGCTATAATCACGAGGACAAGCAATAACAAATGTTGGAGAAGATGCAGAGAAAAAGGAACACTCATACACTGCCGGTGGGACTGCAAATTGGTACAGCCATAGTAGAAAACTGTGTGGAGGTTCTTTTAAAAACTATGAATTGAACAACTATATGATCCAGCAATACTTGAACTGGGTATTTACCCCAAAGACTTTAAAACCCATATCCAAAAAGATATTTGCACACTGATGATCACAGCAGCAACATTCACAGTGGCCAGGACATGGAAGCAACTGAAGTGTCCTATGATAGATGATTGATTAAAGAAGCTGTGGTACATATATGCAACAAAATATTACTCAGCCATAAGAGGAGATGAAATACTTCCACTTGTGACGACATAAATGGACCTTTAGATAATCGTGCTAAGTAAAATAAGCCAGACAGAAAAAGCTGAAAATCATATGATATCGCTTATAAGTGGGATATAAACCTTAAAGCAACAAATGAACAGGACAAACAGAGACTCATGGACATGAACTATAGACAAGTGGTTACCAGAGGACTACAGAGTAATGGTTAGTAGTGAGGTGGGGAAGGAGAGAGGAGGTAGATAGGGTAGTGGGGGTCAAATATAGGGTTTAGGAGGAGGATGAAGTGAGTAAAGGGGATCAAATATGTGGTAATAGCTGAAGAAAACTGAACTTTGGGTGGTAAACACAATAGAATATACAGATGTCAAATGATAATGTACACCTGAAAATATATATAATTGTATTAACCAGTGTTACTCCAATAAACTTAATAAAATATAAACATATATTTTTAAAAAAACATAGAACTTTACAACACAAATTAAAATAAACTTTAATGTATGCAAATTTTAAAACTTCATTTAGGAAGAAGAAACATGTAGACGATGACAAGGGAATCTAGTAGAATTAAAATATATGAAACAATCTCACTGAATAAGATTAGAAAAAAAAATGTGTTGAATTAAGTAACTTTGTACATGAGTGGAATCTGTAAGACTAAAGGCAAAAGGAATTATACATAAGCATTGTATTCTATTTGATAACATTTTTTTCCAGGTGGTGTGGGTTAACAATTCTGGCACTGCTATACAGGTCCACTGAAAATGAACAATTAAGTAAATGGATGGTGGATGGTGGGAGCCAGATTTCTTATTGTTGGAATGGAGGTTATAAGCCAGCAAAGGTAAGTAGCTAGAATGATCTAAGCAATATGGATTAGAGTTAGAGACTTCGGTAAGAACTCATGTGTAACTTAATATAGATACAGTTCATTACATATAGAAATATTTATAGGAATGTGGATAAATATGGGTTAGTATAAACACATACTTTTGTTCTTTTAGGTAAGAGAGCCTAAAAGAAAGGACACTACAGATCTTGGATTCTAATACAATTTTCCAAGAAGGAACCAAGGTTTATTAGAGAGATGGCTGATTCTAGGACCAGAGCAGGAAATATACAAGATGAGTCTGGGTCATCTTGCAGGCCAGAAAGTAAAAAAGAGCACAAACGAAAAGCCGCACACACACCCACACACAAAAATACACTGATTGAAGTACATGAAAGGGGCACAAGGGACAAATGAAAGAAGTCCTAATAACCAATGCCAGAACAATTTATGTAGCAATAAAAATGGCACTTTATATCTGTGAACTTCTTCCCTCAAATTCATAACTTCATCTAATCACAAGAAAAACATCAGAAAAAATCCAATAGAAGGACATTCTACAACCTACCTGACAAATATTCTTCAAAACTGTCAAGGTCACGGGAAACAAACAAAGTCTTAGAAACTGTCACAGCCAAGAGGAGCCTAAAGAGACATGACAAGTAAATATGATAAGGTATCCCAGATAGAATCCTGGAACAAAAGAAAATAAACACTAGGTAAAAACTAAAGAAATATAAATAAACTATGGACTTTAATTAATAATGATGTATCAGTATTAGTTTATTAATTAAAACAAACACTATACTAATATATTAAAATAAGAGGAACTGTGGAGTATGGCACATGGGAACCTTCGATACTATTTCTGTACATCTAAAACTGCTCAAAAAAATTAAGTATATTGATTTAAAAAAAAAAAAAAAAACTATAAACATGGGATAGACCTGAGCCTAAATCTAAACAAGGAACCCAGCCCAGACAGAGCCACAGCAGGAGACTGAGCTTCTATCCAGCCTAAATCAGCTGACTCATTAAGCTGGAAGGGAAATTCTAGAAATTTCTGGAATTCCTAAAATAGAGTACATGTAACCTCAACTTTGCCAAATATTGCCAATTTACTCCCCAAAATTATTCTACTATTTTAACTCCTACCAAAGGTATACATTTTTATTTCCCCCATTTTTGCTACCCTTGACAACACGAATAATTTAATTTTTGCTAATATAACTTCTCTAAATTTGCATGTCTCTGATTGCTAGGAAAGGTGGGCATCTTTTATCAACAAACAATCCAGTACACATTTCAATAAGTAAGAACATTTTAAAAACATAGATCCAATAACATTATCATAAAAATAGCAATAATTCCTTAAAACATCTTAATATCTACTCCCATTTCAATGTTCCCTCATTATTTAAAATATCTTTTTAAAGTTAATTTGTTTGAATCAATATCCAAGCAAGGTTCACATATTACGCTTATGTTATATGTATCATAAGTCTTTCTTGATGTATAACCATTCTCCCTCGTTTTTGTGCTATGTATTATTTGGAAAAACGAAATCATTTCTCTTATAGAATATCTGAATGTGCCTGATTAAATGTTCTTGATGTCATTTAACATGACCTTCACTTCCCCAACCTCTCACCGCCATGTGTGTTATAAACTGGGAATTAGATCTAGAGGCCTGATCAGATGTGGGTTATTTCCCTTGTCAACAATACTTTATAATGTTACTGCACATTTCCTAATGCCTTGCATCCACAGAAAATAATGTCTCGTTTGTCCCTCTTTTAGTGATGAAGGTTTAATTAGTGAATTCAGGTCATGTCAGTGAATTCACATCTAATGTTTCTTACATAATAGTTTTAGCAACTATTGATGATCATGATCTAGATTCATTAAGTCTTGTAAATGTAGTTTTCTATTTCTGTCATTTCCTCTCATTTTTCAGCTATGAATCTTTAAAAAATAAAAATAAAATGTCTCTCTCTAGTTGTTTTCCTGAAATACAATTCACGCAGAAAAGATGACTTACTCTCTTGTTTGAGATACAATCTGTTTGAATCTGGAGTAGATTGCAACCACTTTTGCTGCCAGTGGGTGAAGGGAGCTGATTCAAGAAGTACAGCATAGAGATTTCCTCAGCATGCAATTCTTTTTCCAGTGCAATTAGTTGAGTACCAAATATCTTAGGGCCATCCCTCTTCATACCCATTCTCTGAGTCATCCTGTTGAGAGTCTTTGCTAGGGCTTCATCTGGAAAATACCCAGACACTATTTCCACCAAACAGGCTGAGTGGGAACCAGTGCAGCAGGAAGATGACGGTGGCATCGTTTTCTCCTTTAGTATCATTGATTAGCTTCGATTGTCTTCAAGGCAGCTTGTGAGGGACTGACGCAATGTGTAACAGGCACCTGCACATTCCAATTGGCATGATTTTTTTCCCTCTCTATCTCTTGGTATATGTTAGAATTGATAAAGTAGACATGCAATAATCTTTAAAAAATCAAGCCAAAGCTTATGTTAGTTTCTTCTTTCCCCTTAAGACGTTTGCTTCAGTACAATACCAAGAACACCACTATTGAAAAAGTCTTTGAGGTTGGAAAAGCACAATTTCCTTTATTGCCATTAGCAGGAAATATTTCTTATTAGTCAGTCCCATGCTATATTTTACTACTTTACCAAGTGCTTTAAACACATAATCTAATGTTGACGTCACAAAAACCTTGCAAGTTTGTTTTACAATTAAGTAAAATGTTGTGATCATTCAGAGAATTAGCGGTGGAACTGATATTGTGACATAGATAAGTATTTTTCCAGGGTCTGTATTCTTTCCTTTGTCCCCCCCCCCACCGGAAAAATTTATTGAACACCTTCAATCTCCAAGGTACTGGAAAAATAGAGTGGTATGGTGGTCCCTGCCCTCTACAACCTCGCTACTTGCTATTCAAAGTTTAGTCTGAGGTCCAGCAGCAAGGACATTACCTGGGAGCTTGTTAGCTATAAAGAACCTGGGATATCGCCCCAAACATGCTGAGTCAGAATCTGCATTTAAAGACGATATCCAGGTGTTTCACCTGTACATAAACATTATGTTTGAGATGCACTAACAAAGAATTTTTAATCTAGTAGCGAAAATAGCACACAGATATTTAAAAAGAAAACTAACCACATAGAGTAGCCAGAGATGAGTAGACAGTGAGTACTACAAGATGCTGCACTATGAGGATACTACATAGGACTTAGAAAATGTGTACCACAGATTCAGAGAAGACTGGAGGAGGCAGAGCTCAGCCGAGTCATGCAAATTCTGTAGTAACATGAGGAGATTGTTCTGAATGGAAAGACTATGACAATAAAAGCATTGGAAAGGAGACGTTTATAAAATGTATGAGAAGCAGGGTTAACTCTGTCCCAAATAACCATTCCTTAGACTCTCTTAAGAAAGGGCAGAGGCTGAGGTTTCATCTCTGTTCCCCTGTCATCTCATCTAGAATCTAGCACTTGGTTGGTATTCGATAAGTATTTGTTGAATGAAATGTACTTCTTAAAAGTTACACTTCCTTAATGAATTATTTTATATGTACTTAAACTTTCTAATAGGTGTTGATATTTTCTAGACAAGAATGTTTGGGATGGTGTTACTTTGAGGAGAGAGGTTCAGCCATTGCCATCCAAAATCTTGATTGATGTGTATACATAACAGTGATGGACTTTGAAACAATGCATATACAGAATTGATTTCTACACAGAGATCAGAGAATTACATAAGCATCTTATTTAATGAATATATATATTATGGCCTGTACTTTAGAATGTTTCCTTAGAATAGTCATAAAATGGAATTACTTGATGAACGATATATAAACATTTTTAAGCTTTGAATTACACTGCCAAATTGATTTGCAAAATTATATTCCCTTAAGCAATACCCTGATTTATAAAAACTGCTTAGGAAGAAGAAGGTGGAGAGGAGTGGATTAACTTATGAAGAATAAATGTTTCTGTATTGAGTTATTATCATCCTCCAGGAAATGTAATAGTCACTTTACATCTTATATCTCGAATCCTCACCACGGCCTTTAAAAGATATATCATTATTGCCATTTTACAGAAAAAGAAACTAAGACTGAGAAGAGTTTAATAGCTGTTCCCGAAGTCACGTAACTTTTAAATGTTGAAGTCAGAATTTGAAATGAGAGCACTAAATCTATAAGATCTGTACTCTTCCACTATACCAAGATTCCTATTTTGGCTATCTAATGCTGCATGACAACCTACTCCAAAATCCAGTGGCTTAAAACAGCCACAATTTGATTACATGTGGGTCAGGAGTTTGGGCAGGGCTATTTTTTTTCTCCACATGGCATTAGGTGGGGCAATTTATGTGGAGGTGAAGTATCATCTACTTCCACATTTGCTCACTCACATAATTGCAAGATAGTGATGGTTACTGGCTGGAAGCTCAGCTACAGCCATCATTTGAGGACCTGCATTCTTTTCTACATGGGCCTCCACACAAAATAATTTAGTTTTTTCAAAGTATGGCAACTGGGTTCCAAGAGTAAGTATTCTGATAAACAGAAAGTAGAAGTTTATGATTTCTTATGATCTAGGTCCTAGAATTGGCATAGATTCATTTATATTGTATTTAATTGTTCACTTTAATTTAATCTTTTTAATTTAAAAATTCACTGAATCCACCTATATTTAAAGGCAAGGTATATAGACAGATATATATATCTATATCTATATCTATATCTATATATATATATATATATATACTCCCCTACACAAATGTAAAAAATCAGCAGAAATCTTCATCACATTTCCTAAAATAGAATGCCAAAAATGCAATGCATTTAATTTATATGTTATATATAATTATTCCAGAATAGTTCACAGAAGCTGATACCTCAAAGAACTTTTTCCCCTTGTAGGACTTTATATTCTGTCTTATTTTCTGTAACCATGTGCATAAATTATTGCGAGAAAAATAAAAACTTTTTCTTAAGATTTTCCTATAAAGTTTCTGCTTATTTCAAAAAACGAGAAGTGGCCAGAAAGAATGCTAAACCATGGAAAGTGTGCTTATGTACTTATAGCTTCCTGTCCTTTGCTATACGACCTGGCTTACTAAGTCACCAGCAGAGAGCTACAATTTGAGGGGTGGCAACTCTCTGGATTCAAGATGTAGTTTCCAGGACTATAACAGTAAAATATATTTTGCTTCTCCTTCAGTCAAACACAACACAGTAGTGTGCTTCAGAAGGTAACTACTGAAGAGAGCCCCAGTTTTCCCAATTACAAGATAAAGCTGGCTTGGGCTCATCACTGTTTAATCTAGTTAGAATTCAAATGTGGTTTCTATTTTGAAATCCAAGCAGATCTCATTCTAAGCCAACATAGGTGTACCTGGCTCACTGGTAACTATAAGCATTGCTGATATATTTCCACTCCATTAAAAATTTCCCATACCCCCATACCAGCGTTGAGACCCCAAATTCATGGTTAGCTGTGTACACTGATTTCAGGAGTTAACCAAAGTACCACATAATCATTTACCCAGTTTAAGTAAATACCAAATACAACATAATTCTTACATATCTACCTAATTTAATACCTATTCTCCTGATCAAATACATCTCCCTTAGAGACTCTCCTGGAAATATAGGTTCTTCCTTCTGCCCCCTGCCCAGTGAAGTCTCAGAGTCCCAATAGTAAAGCTAACTCAGAACAAAAGCAACAGAGTTCATTAACAGTGCAATAGATATTTTCTTTATAAACCTATATCCGCATGAATGTCGAACACATTCAGGATGAATGTATGAGGGGTTTGCCTAATCCATCATGTCACACTCTAGGTCCAGATCTATAATTTAAAAGTTATCTGATATTCCCATCATTCTCAGAGCAAATGCAGCATTCTGGATAATATATGCCCATTTGAAAATATATTCATAGAGGGATATTCACATATATATATATAGTGAAGTGAACGCCATGTCTCTTGTTGTCAAGAGGTTGCCAGAGCTGCAAAAGTGAATGTGAATTAGGATTGCTGGTACTGGTACTAGGAACACCATGGTGAGTTGATAAGCCAGCAATCAGCTCCAGTTGCTCAGGTTTTGAAAGATTCTATTTATTCCAGATTCTAAACACTCCTCACCTTGCCAACACCCACTCCACTCCAGGACACTAAATAAGATGAAAAACATCCTATATTTCTTTTACTCTCTGCGCGGTATGCTAAAACTTGGGCACAGGCTAATCAAGTTCTTTCTCCATCATGAAGTTATGAAAGTGTATGCTACCAAATATCTTTACAACAACAATAAATGTGACATAGGGTGTCCTAATGATGCTGTTTTGAGCTACTTCATATTTTCTGAAAGATGGCTTCTGTGGAGAGCACTAACCATTTTATGGTGTAATTCAGAGAGAAATAAAGAACTAATTCAGGCTTTGTTTTATTTAGCTACAAAATTAAAGCACTGAAACTCATCACTTAAAGATTTTATGTAATATTATATCTGAATATACACAGGGAAAGATTCTTTACACTGAATGTTCAGGAAGTAAAAATATAGTACTTTATAACATATAATAATTATTATTTTATGATGGAAATGTTAATTAATAAAAAATAAAAACAAAAATATCTATATGTTTGTAGTTGGATATATCAATTAAAAAATAGGGTAACATAATGAAATTAATACAAATCCACACACCCTTTGATCTAGTAATTGTATTATTTAGAATACATCTTTTTCTAAGCTAAAGTTTTCTAGAAAACAAAGCTTGAGGCAAAATAAACATATAATGTTTTATCAGGGGTATAATCCCAAGAAAGCTAGACTAGGTAAAAAAGGAAAAGAGATGAGGAACAAGTGAAAGTAAATAGAAAGTTGTGAATTATAAATTTGGCCACAGCACAGCCTTAGCAGAAAGCACACCTGGTTGCTCAATTCACAGCACACATCCTGAGGGGGCATATGGAAATACTATAGCTGTCAACAGCTCAGGTAGAGGAAGGAGAATAATTTATTCACCAGCTCCATAATGTCCTCGTTGATCAAGTCCCCACTCTGGGGTCTATAAGGATATAGTTAGCACCAGGCTAACTGGAAGGTCACCCAGCAGCATTCAGCAGAAAAACATGGTCCAGCAAATCTGATGAGGAGCATAAAATTGATCCAGCACAGTTGTAAGGAAATACTTGCACATGTGCTTAATAAACATTATTGTAGCATTAAGTTTATAAAAAAAAATGAGAGACTGAATATTTTTTATTAGAGAAATGGTTAAACATATTATGGTACACTTGTATCATGAATGAAATAAAAAGAATAAAGTACGTCTATATCTACTTACCACTTTTAAATGACAAATCACAGGATTATACATATATCACAATCCATTCTAATACAATAAAGAAAAACTATATAAGTTTATATTCATATATATAGTATATATATTCTACATATAGAATATATATTAAAATCATTAATGAAATACACATTAAAATGCTAGTGGCTACAACTAAAGAGAGAAGTGGAAGTGTAAAGGACCCTCTGAAGGAGGATTTAATAATTATTCTAATTATTCTTGTATAGTTCTAATTTTTAAAATTAATAAATAAGTTAAAAGAAGAAGGAAGAAAAAAAGATGGAGTGTAGAGAATATAGAATTGGAATTCAAATTTTGCTACCTCTAAATTCTGGTAAGGTGACCAACTCTACCAGCCATGCTATGTATTTCCTCTTGAGGCCTGCCTTCTGAGTTCTGATCCTAATACTATTATAGTGATTTTTTAAAAGCTTCTGTTTTTTCAAAAAGTTTGAATGATGTGTTTTAATATTATAATGATATGCATGATAGAGGGAAATACACTGTTAAGATGAAACAGTTTGAATGACTTTTGAAGATTACAGACCAAAAGAACGCTCCCAAGAAATAATCATAAAAAGGTCTCAGAGAGCATATGAGTGAAAGAGTGCCAGACGAGTCAAACCAGCTCAGCTGAATGTGGTCTCAGGTAGTGAGGATTACTAAAGGCAAGTAAGAAAATGAGCTAATTACTGCTGAGAGAGTTGAAGAGTTTGTTGAAACAGCCTAGGTAAAAAGAAAAAAAAAATGTCTTACAAATGCATTCTAAGTGGCATCGATTAAAAAACCTATAACCAGCCTCAGGTTAACAGACAGTGGAGGGAAATAAGAGCTCCCTGGTATCACTAGGGACTGGTCTCATTTTTATTTTTATTTTTTGATGCCTTTTAGCTAGATAAATAAAGGATATAAATCTCTCCAACTGGCAAAGATCTTATTCTGAAGTAGCTCAGACTAAATGTGGTAATTTAAGTCAATAGAGCTGATAGTGCCAACATATTCCAAGATGTTGTCTCATATGTCTTCAAGTCATTAATTTTTTTCAAAGGTCATTGAATTTTAAAGCAGAAATAGACTTTAAAGACTATCTTACAAACTTCTTACTTTTAAAGTGTAAAACAAAACAGACACAGAGAGTGGTGGAATGCACTGTCACTCAACTGGGGAGGGAGTGTTGAAAGAGCTGGGTGGGGTTCTAGCTCCACCCTGATGACCTACGTTCTAGAGATAAGTAAGCATACCCTTCCATTTTATCTATGGATTAACTGAGGCCTACAAACATTAAATGACTTGTCTAAGCTCTCATAGCAAGTGTTTGCATGAAGAGGTTTTAGAAATTGTATATTTTCCAAAAGTGAGTATAGTTTATTTATTTATATGTCTTTGTTTATTTTTTAAACTAAAATGTAGGAAAGGTATTGTAAACAAATCGTCTATAAATAATATAATAAAAATTGGGGTGAAATGTATCCCTAAATAACTCCTTTCTCTCTGTCTCCAATACCCCTCTCACCCATTAGAGGAGACATGTGTCAAACAAAACTTTGGTTATAATTTCTTTTTCTTTTCTCTCTCTCTTTTTTTTTTTTTTTTTGCCAAACATACTACTGCTACTGAGAGTTTAAAAATTACCAAGATATATGAAGAAAAATGCTATAAATGGGGACTTCTGGAAGGAAAGTTTCAAAGCTCGAACTCTTTTCATTAAGATTGAAAGATATAGTTGATCCAGTAAGACCAATGAGAAATTCCCAAGGGGAATAGGGAAAAACAAGATCTCCATGGTTACTGCCAGGCACTAGAGAAAGATGGCCTATGATTGGTGGACCTCGGAACCCACCAAACCTGTCTTGCTCCTGAGTGGCTGTGGGGGCCCTGATTGAGGGGGTGTCCACAGCTGAGTCAGTGGGAATATTCCTCCCTCCCTCATAAGAGAACCACTTATGCTTTCTTGAAGGAATCTGCTCTAGGGCCAGGAGAAGTGATCAGAACTAGAGTCTCAGACTTGGTCACCTCATTCAGACTTGATGGGAATGGTGACATACTCCAGCTGTGGATTTGATGTCAGCTATTAGGGAAAAAAAAAAAAAAAAAAAAAAAGGAAGAAGGAAAAAAAAAAAAGCCGTAACCGCTAAGTCTTTGGCTTCGTAATTGATGATCCTGTCCAAAGGAATCAGTTTTAGTGGTATTTGTGGTAGTGTCCAACTTCAAAGGAACACTGAAAATCTGGCTAAGATCTTTGAGATCTGGCTCCAACTGTTAGCCAATGTGCTGTAGTCTGAACTGACCCTATAGGTATGAACAAGAACCTTAGTAACTTGCTGAAACATTATTAAACATCATGGGAAGAGGGATCCCTAGAGAGAGGAAAGGACTTGTGACTAGAGGCAAACTGGAGACTTTTTAATTTGAGGACTTGAAAGGAGATAGGACATCTTATTTTGAACTATAAGCTCATAAAATGGGTTATATTGATCGTATATATGTGGATGGGCATACTCTTAAATAAAGAAAACAGTACCATGGTACACACACCATTGAGCAGTCAGCTTTTTCATTCCATTTTATATTTTAGGTGTCTTTCTATGCCAATTAATGTAGACTGGCATCCTTATAAATGGCTGCATAGTATTCTAAAATAAGTATGTGAGCCATAATTTATTTAACTGTTTCCTTATTAATGAACGCCAAATTTGAATCCTCTTATTTTCTTTGTCAGTAATATAAGCAGTGTTCATTCATTAATGATCATTCCAGAATTGTCATTATTAAACATTTATCTTCTGATCTTTATCTCCTTATTTCTTTAAGATAATTTCCCAGAAGTGAAAATGCTTCATCAAAAAAAGATTCAAATTTTCTTTTTGATGGCTTTTTCCAAACAGCCCTTGAGAAACAATGTACTAATTTGTACTCTGTTAATAGTGTATGAACGTGTCAATTTCTCTATGTTTTATTTACATGGTATGTTACCAATCTTTTTATATGCAAATTGAATAAATGAGGGGAAAGCTGCTGTTATTTTTATAGAATATATAAAATATTAAACATATTTTCCATGTTTATTGGCCATTTTTATTTATTCTGTTGGGAATTGCTCATTTATGTTCTTTGCACATTTTTTCTATAAGAAGTGTAATCTTATTCTCAATATTTTATTGGAGTTTTTAAAAAATATTTGGAGATATAGAGCCTGATCTACATTGCTAATACTTCTCCACTTTTTTTCTTTAAACTTTGTTTTGTGACATTGTTTTCCATATGAAAGGTTATCATTTTAAGTAGTAAAATCTATCTTCCTTTTCTCTTTTTGTTTCTAGCTGGGACATTATATTTTAAAAGCCCTTCTTTCACCTCAAAATAACATCCATATTTTCATCTCATATTTATATGGTCTAAATTTTACACTTAAGGTATTGACTCATCTAGAATTATTTTGAGGCCTCACCTTTTCCCAATGCCTATCCACTTAGTATAACATTAACTTTTTAATAGTTATTGAATGAAAATTCCATTTTTTTCTCCACTCACTTAGAATGCTGAATTCTCATAAGGTCTTGGAACATTTTCTAGAATCTGCATTTTATTTCACTTATCTGTCAATTCATTACTCCCCCAGTGCCATGTAGTTTTATTATAGATAGTTTAAATATGTTTTAATATCGATGAATTATTTGAAAATATTAAGGAATTTAACAAGTCTTGTGAGATTCAGAGGTATGAAATGGACCCAGGAAAGTAGAAGACTGTTGCCATCAGTTGATGTAGAGAACACCCAAGTGAAACCATAGGTCTAGATGTTCATGTAAACAAAGTCATCCAGAGATAGACAATTTAAAACTCAGAGAATTTGGGGAGAAATCTTAAGGAATACGTTTGGATGTCAATAAGTGAAGTTGGTATAAATTAATCCATATGGAGACCTATCAGGCAATTCTCATCAAAACCCTTCCATAATTTAATTCTCTCTTTATATTTAGCATAGATGTTAATAATATTTTAAGAGCATCGCCTTCTTCTCAAATGCTTCACCAACGTAGACTTTTCTTGAAACTTCTTAGATAAAACCACCTTTTCTTAACCCTGGATTCTGTGTTTCTGCCTTATATTACAAAGTTCCTAAAACTTCTAAGAATCCAGATACTCAAACCACATGCTCAGTATTAAATAAAAAGCATCAGTTATAAAAGCTACAAACTGCCGCAAGTGTGAAAACATATATTAGAAGATTTCTGGAAATAAATGGGGGTAATTTGAGCCTTGAACAAATAGTAAGAAGGAGGTCCTAGAAAGATGGTCTTGACTTTGAAAAATGAAAGAAAGAATAGACTTCTCAGTCCCTAAGATCCTAGACTGTAAATATGGACAAGAAAAAAAAATAAGCTAGGAGAAGTGTATCTCTACCTAGGGTATGGCTGCACATAGGGTGAGGTTGTACTCTTGGTGATTCTGGGACTGAAACTTGGCCACAATTTTGATCTTATCAATCACACAATTAATGTGGGATAATAAATCCTGAATCCCATGGGTAATCACACGGTCTAATGTGACACTTTGAAATCAAAATACATCGTGGGTACCCTGTTCACAAGATAACTGATACCAGGGGAAATCCAGAATGCATTTAGAAGAATCCTTAGTTCATCATATCACTGAAAATAAATAAATGTGCTCTTCGTCCTAAATATCACAAAAGTTATTACATCATCCTATTTTAATTTTATTGTTAGTTCTAATTTTATCCACTCAAAATTGGATAAAAAATGTTTCCCAGTAAACATTCAGATCAACATATTAGGGAACAGAGTATAATTTAGTGATATGAGTTAGGAATGGGTTGCACTGTACTCAGGTAGAGAAATAAAATTCCCAAGTTTCTAGCGGAAATTTTAGGGCCATTTATTTATTCATTTGTTTGATAAACATGCATTGAGAACCGACAGAGTGCCAGGTGTTGTTCTAGGAACTGGGGATAAAATAGTAATTAAGAAAGGTAAGGTACTTGCTTTTGCAGAGTTTACATGTACTGTATTAGAAGTACAAAAATAAATAAAAACATAAAATAATATATATTGAAAAGTTTTATAAAGAAATGTGCTAAGATAGTGTGTGTCAGGGAATACCTCTGAAAGGATATGGAACTTGAGCTGAGAACTCAGAGAAGTTAGGGAGCACAACCTTCCAAGGCATAGAATAGTAGTGTTTTAGGTAGAAGGAACGAGGTGGCCAGAATGATTGGAGAGAATGAGGCAGAGAGTGGTAGGGAATGAGGTGGTAGATGCAGTAAGAGCCATATCAGGCAGGACCTTGTAGAATGATTAGGGGTTGGATTTAATTTGGGAAGTATTGGGAAGCCACTAAAGAGTCTCAGCAGGGGAATTAAAGGACTAGATTTACATCTTTAATTGATCACTTTGATTATAGACCTGAGAAATGATGTTACAAGAGGAATAACTGAGATAATTTCTTTCAGTGACTTAGAAGAAAGATAACGGCAGGTAGGGTTAGATTCATAGAAGTCGAGTTACAGAAAAGTGGACAGACATTAGGAAGCAAACTCAAAAGACATGCTTATATATTAGATTTCTAGGTCATCAAGGTCTAGACTCTGGTACTGATCTTATGTAATTCTTTAATCAACCTGGGCAGCATGGAATCATTTGTTTCTAATTTTTAGAGTAAACATTGCATAATAATTTTATTTTATGTTATTTTGCAAAATTTAACAAATCCTTTGGCAAGAATATTTTTACTGTTTTTCAGTATACAACAGTTCTTTTCTTTAAGTAAATGTAGTTTTTCCTAAATGCTCAAATAAGCTTTTCAGAAAATGAATTTCAAAGATAATGCTCATTCCGTATTGGTTAATATACATAAATCCTCAATTTAAAAAAATGGATAAAATATCAGGAGCATTATTTTGAAGTGATATTTTGCCTTATATAGATGCAATTTCAATAAACAAAACATCTATTGTTATTAATGATATAATAAATATAAAAGCCCTGTAAAATCTATGTCTCTGTGAAGATGTCTTGAGAATGCCATGTGCATAGGGCAAGTCAATTGAATAAGAAAAGAGATCTATTAAAAAAATGGGTTTTTTTTACTTTTTAATTTTTAATTCCATCATAAATCTATTTACACACATACATGATATGACAAATTCTATAAATAATAGTTATAAACTAATGGGCTCCATCACATATAATGGAGTATGCCAGCCATTTACAGATTCAGATGTGACATTATTTTTATTGACTTTAGTGAAAGTGATGACATACTTAAAGGGAAAATAGACCATTTCCCAATCTCCAAAGACATGGAATTCTGAAAGTAGCAGTGTGTAATTTATCTCTTGGCCTCGTATTTCACATCAATGGGGAAAATCCATTATTATTTTCTTTTCATCGAAGCTGCTGCACTAGCCAATAAAGAAGTATCATTTTATTGACAATGCGCATACTCCAGGCAGCTGTTGCTTATTTGTGCTTAAATAAGCCAGGGGACAAAGAAAAGCACAAAACCAGATCACTGAGAGCCAAGTCAAAGAATAAACTTGATCATACTTCAACCCCATGATACCCAAAATGCAATATTTTCTGAATACGGAAGTTCTTGACTAGCTTCATGTTTTAAAAAAATTACCCTAATAAATTTATGCCATCATAAAATCATCTGAGCTCAGCTAAAATGGTTCCATGAATATAGTTAGAGGGCATTATTTTAAAGTTATGCTGAAGACAAAATGACAGTGGTGAAGGCCATGCATGCAAGAAATTATGTTCTGATCTCTTCACACTGATGCTAGTTCTAGTATCTATTTTTTTTTAATGATCACATTCAGATACTAAATCCATTTTCAATTATTTCATTAAGAAAAGAACAAAATCCCAATTCACGTATATTTTTCCTTTGAGTGTTTTACTCTCCCCCAAAGGCAATAATATTGTAAAATATTTATTCCATTAGTTTTAGGTAATTGAAATGCCAAGAGCTAAACGCTTAATCTCTGCCGGCAGGGAGAGCTGCCTGCTGTCACTTTTTATTAAGTCTTTTTCTGCTGCTTTTTGCATAGTCAATAATAGTGTCTAAACCCAAGAAAAGATATAGAGTAACATTTAAACAGCAGTCTGTGATAAGGTAATGTTTACATTCAGGATAATATGAAAATGTCCACTCTAGAGTAGCAAAGATTTTTCTCTGGGTTAACTAATTAGAATGTTTATTAGCTGCATTCATTATTCTGACAGGCTCAGGGATTTCTAAACATTATTAACTTCTTAAGCACCTTATTCCCTAAAGAGCTTGCGTCTGCTAAAATCTGGACAGGTGGATTTTAACAGCACTTGATATTTATCTTCCCATGACTACAATAGCGCAAAGATGGAATAAAGAGCACTCATTCTTAGTACCTTCAGAGCATGGAGAGGGCGTTCAGTAACTTCCCTTGTCATTTTTATGGCACCCTTCAAACTCTGCCTAGTTAATGTACAGCCTTTCCAGCTGGATTGGGATCAGTGACTTAGCATCACAGTAAATGGACGCAAAACAAATCTGCCTTTAGTGACACCAACAGAAAAGGGAAATGTGTATTTCTGCCACTTGGGGTGGTGAGCCCACAAGCCTACGGCCTCCTTATTACCTGAAATATCACATGAGGAGAGGTGAACCCCTAAGAAATCCAGATCCTTACTCACCAAACAGGAAGACTTCATATCTTTGATTTGAACTATGTTTAGCTTGTGTTTTCTGCCATATATGAGTATTTATTATTCAACATCATAACTTGAGCCTGAAATGTATAGCCATACTAATTTTTAAAGCTTCTTGCCAATACACCATGGTAGAGGGAAAAGTGCATGTACTTAAGTCAAAATTACCTGTCTTCTCTAGGTATCGGCTGTGTGAACTGAGATTACTTGACCTCTCTGGACTTCAATTTTCTCACCTATAAAATAAGAGTGGTACCTATCTCATAGAGTTATTGATTGAGAGAGATGGAAGACAGTGTAGACAAGTGGTTCAACCATGAACTCAGGAGTCAAACCCTGACTTTGATTTTTAGCTTTACTACTTACTAAATTTATGCTCTGAGACAAAGTATATGACTCTATTTTCTTATGGGTAACATGCAAATAATCATAGCACCCATTACATGGCATGAGAAACTTACTAATGCAAAAACTTTCTTTTTAAGGACTCCCATCATCTAGGAACTAGGGACAGAATAGGAAATTTAAAAGAACAATCTCTTCCCTTATGGGGCTTGTACTCAAGTAAGGGAAAACTGAAAACAAACAAATGAATAAATAAACATATAGTATTACTTGAGAAAGCAATAAATGCTGTGGAGAAAAATAAAACAGAGAAGGAATAATTAAATGTAGAGTTTGGCTCAGTGTTTGGTACTTGGTAAGCACCAAATATAGGCTGTCATTTTTCAATCTATAGTAAATACTTCCCAAAATGTTACCACATCCTTTTTTCATTTCCCATTCTGAACTCCTCCAAATTTTTCATGTTGAGGAAGAAGTCAAAGGCAAAACCTACATCAACAGGGAATGAGCCATTCCAAGGCTTTTTGGCAGGCAGCTATACTCAGGGGCCACTTAAAAACGTAAGAACAAGAAACAGTCTTTCATTTCAATTCACTATGAGGCTTAAAATGCAAATGTCTCATCGAGGTACTATTCTTAGTGAGAGTGAGTTGCTGAAGAAGAATAAACTGTAAACAAGTCAACACACTTAAGGCTCATTAGTTGTTCCCTATTTTGAGCACAGAGAGAGAAGAGAAACTATGACAGAGTTACTCATCCAAGCCTAAAGACTAAGTCTTTTTGGAAACTGATGAGCTGTGAACTTTACAGTGTCTATGTGAAGAGACTATTATATATCCACTATGGATTTTGTTGAGGAGAACAGAGTCATGCTGAAAGAAGATAGAATAGTCTGTGGAGAGATTTAAAGAAAGAAGTATCAAAAGAGAATTGAAAGAACTGCTTTCATTAAACACACACACACACACACACACACACACACTTCTGGTTAACCTATAGGAGAAAGGCTTCCTCAGGGCCAAGAAACAAAGCTCAAAGCAAACATTGTTCTTATCTTTTGGAGAACCAAACACAGTGAGAACTGGCTGTGGGACAATCATGGGGGGCATCCTTGGCCCAGGTGTTGGCATCTTCACAGATGAATTTGGCCACAGCTGCATGATAAAGCACCAATGAGGGCAAAGTAGAGATGCATCACATCTATTGGAAACTGGAAATAACTAGGAGAACATTCACAGGGAAGAGCTGTGTTATGAGAAACGAAATTGATTCGAGGTATGATTATAAACTTACCAATGACTACTTTTGTAAGTAGACACTGGTGGATTTTTCATTAAAATCAATGTTAGTATTTTATAGCCTAGGCCTATTAAAAAAAGAAAGAAAGAAAAAAAACTCTTTAAAAAATTATAAAGGTCTTTCTGTGTGGCAATGATTTATACAGATGTCAGCTGAATTCAGATAAAATAAAATTCTCTGCAGTTATTGTCTCTGAAACATGACCAATTTCATTTGTTTCTTAAAGGGCAATTCCCTACGCCACCCAGACATAAACACAGAGAGACTGCCCACTTAATGCTAATGGCCTAAGTCCGCATTGGTGAGGAGAATGAAGCTTCCTCATTACTTCCACAGCCACATTATTACACTTTCCTGTTCTTTCTTCATCCCCTTACTCATTCCCCACTCTTCCAGGTGACTAGTGATTAGTGATTAGTGAGTTGGGAGACATGGCAAAAGAGCATGCACAGGTAAGGCCCTGTCTCCCAGGCTCTTTGGAACAAGATACATTCATTTCTCTCTGTTCCGGTTGTGAAAGAAGTCCTACCTAGTCCAGTGCCTGGATGGAAAACTGCCTAAATTTGGTTTTAGGAGTCCATTTGACTTATATACCAGCTCTTCCTCTCCCTCTTTTTCTTTCTGGGGAAGCTGCCTACCATAGAGAGCATGGACTCATAATGGCTCTTCTCCAGGCGAAAAAATCACAAGACCAGGCCTTATCTGGCATTATCAGAGTAGATGAATTCAAACTCCAGCTTTTGAAAGGTTGAGCAGAGAGTTTGGAAAATGAACAAAAAGGAGCAAAGACAAGTAGATTCTGAAATTATGTGAAAAACAAAGGACCTGGAAGAGTCTATTTTAAAAGAGATTATTAAATTTAGAGAATTGACGCTACTTGATTTCGGTATTTACTATAAAGCGACAGTAGTCACAAGAGTGTGCTGTTGGCATAAGGACAGATGTATATATCAATGAAACAGAACAGTGTGCTCAGAAGTAGACCTACACATATATAGTTAATAGATTTTCACAAAAGTGCAAAGAAAATCAACGGAGAGAAATAGTCTTTAGAACAAATGATGCTGAAATAGCTGATCCATGGATCTCCCAAAAGCCAAGGAAAAAGAGAAGTGGGAGGTAGGGTGAGCAGAGAAATGAAAAGAAAAATCTAGGAAAAAAAGCAGAAGTATCTGTCACCTGGAGTTAGACCAAAAAACATGAACTATATACACACATACATTCACCAAAATTAAAATACCTGCTGTTCAAAGCATTTTCACGAGAAAGAAAAATAAATAAATAAGCTGTAGACCAGGAGAAAATATTTGCAAAATGCTTATTTAAAAAATAACTTGTATCTAGAATATATAAATAATTCTTAAAAGTTAATAAGATAACAAACAATCCAATAAAAAATAAGCAAATGGTTTGAACAAATATTTCACCAAAGAAGAGAAATGAGTGCCACATAAGCACATGAAAAGATGCTTAATATTTTTAAACATGAGAGAAAGGCAAATTAAAATCATAATGAGAACAACTACATATCTATTAAAATGACATATCCGTGACTAGGTTCAAAGCAACTGGAATGCTCTTACACTGATGATGGAAATGCAGAATGACACAGCATCTTTGGAAATCAGTTAAGCAGTTCTTTATGAAGTTAAATATACATTTTCCACAAGATTTAGTTGTTCCATTCCAAGGTAAATGAATTACCCAAGATAAATGAAAACATGTTCACACGAAGACCTACATGTGAATTTTCATAGCATCTTTACTCACAATTGCCCAAAACTGAAAGTAAGTCAAATGCACATCAGTAGGTAAGGGGATAAACAAGTTGCAACACATCTGATAATGAAAGTCTACTCAGCATTAAAAAAGGCACAAATTACTGATAACATAAAAATGTGAATAAATCTCAAAAATATTATCATACTAAGTGAAAGAAGTTAGATACAGAAAGCTATGTACTATATATTCCCATTTATATGATACTCTATAAAAGATAAAATTATAGGAACAGAAATGAGGTCAGTGATTGCCAAGAACTGTAGAGCTGGGAAAGGGCTGCATTACAAAGGAGCATGAGTGAACTTTCCACGTTCTATGTTATAAATGGTGGTGACTACACAACTTTATATATTTGTCAAAACTCATAAGTGTGCACTCAAAAGAATAAATATTATGGGATGTAAATTATACCTCAATAAACTCTACTTCTAAAATAAATAGAAATAAAATTTAGGGGAGAAAATAACTAAAGAGTAATTGTGGATTCTAGTGTGTCAGGATGCAGGTTGTTTAAGCTTTGCTGGTACTTTACTAGGCTATAAAGGGTTTTAACCTCATTCGTTTGTAGAGCTCATTCTGTGTTATGAGGCTAGATTTTATAGTCAGGCAATTTCGGTTGTGACTAGAGACTATTATATTGGCTTGAAGAACCAATTGTTTTCAACTCTTCCCAGATTCATATTTAGGGACCTCATGTTTGTCACCTAAAATGATCATGGAAATTAAAGAAGGGGGAGGGGAGGAGAGATGGCAGTGATCTCCAGAAAGCTGGTTGTTAAACATTTACCAGCACACCACTGAGTATTTGGCTTTTTACTGCTGTCATTTCTACTAGGGTCAGGAGCCAAAGGCCTTGATATTTCCACCTTTCTGGGTGTCTGAAGTTAAATTGGATTGGTCCACAGATGAGGACTATTTGAGGAAGAATGTAACTGCAAAAAAGAAGGCTTTAAACTAGAGGGCTTGGCAAAGAGCTTACTAAAAATGCAGGGGCAGGCTGGCCTCAGGAAAGCAACAGTGTGGGACAAAAGACCTTATCAAAAACACCAGCTGCAGGTGAAGGCAGAGAGGTGCCTATCCACGCACTGGTCCAAAAGCTGATTTCCACAGATGCTGGTCGTGTGAGCCTAGCAAGAAAAGGCTGTGTGTATTGGGCCTTTAGCAGTTTCAGTCAGCTCAGGGTGCAGCTGCTATAGCTTTTCCTGAGTTATACTGGCTTAACTTTTCTTACACAGTCACAAATAAGATAAAAATTTAATGGTAAAGAAAAATCAGTTCCAATACAGACATTATGATACAAAAATATTTGCTGCTTTAAAAATGACATGGAGTGCCATTTACAAAGTTCTAAGTTTATATTGTTAGCATTAGGGAGGGCAAAAAGGAAAAGAATATTTAAAAGTAAAAAAAAAAAATCCTCAAAATAAAACATTTCAATATAAATCTGACAAAATATGTACAAGATCTATATGAAAATAACTACAAAACACAAATAAATAAAGTTAGAGAAGAATCATACACATGGGAGATATTTCACGTTCGTAGATGGGAAGAATCAATGTTGTCGATGACAGTTCTTCTCAACATGATCTGTAGATTCAATACAATTCCAATCAAAATCCCAGCAAGTTATTGTATAGATGTTGACACACTGATTCTAAAGTTTATATAAAGAGTCAAAAGACCCAGAATAGTCAACATAATATTGAAGAAGAACTAAGTTGGAGAACTGACAGTGCCCAATCTCAAGATTTACTATAAAGCTATGGCAATCAAGGCAGTGTAGTTTTGCCAAAGACTAGACAAATAGATGAATGGAACAAAATAAAGAGCTGAAAAAAAGACCTTCCCCCCAGATACAGTCAACTTATCATTGACAAAGGAGCAAAGGCAATAAAATGGAGCAGAGATAGTCTCTTCAACAGTGGTGTTGGGACAACTGGACATCCACATGCAAAAAGATGAATATAGACACATATCTTACCACCTTCATAAAATTAACTCAGAATGGGTCACAGACCTAAATGTGAAAACATAAAACTATCAAACTCCTGGAAGATAACATAGGAGAAAACCTAGATGACCTTGGTTATGGTGACACCTTTTTAGATACAACATTAAAGACATGACCCATGAAAGCAATAATTGATAAGCTGGACTTCATTAAAATTTAAAATTTCTGTTCTATAAATGGCAATATCAAGAATAAGAAGACAAATCACAGACTGGGAGAAAATAATTATAAAATACACATTTAATATTCAAAATATACAAAGAATTCTTAAAACTCAATCACAATAAAACCTAGACCAAAATGACTTACTGTTGAATTGTACACTTGAAATTTATTGGATTTTGTCAATCAATGTCAATTCCTCCAAAAAAAGAAAATTAATTAGAAAAAAAAGAACAAGGCACCTCATTATAGAAGATATACGGGTGTCAAATAAACATGTGAAAAAATGTTCCATATTATCTGTTATCAAGGAGATGCAAATTAAAACAACAAGGAGATATCACTCCACATATTAGAATGACTAAAATCTGAAACACTAACAACACAAAATACTGGCGAGGATTTGGAGCAATAGGAGCTCTCATATATTGCTGGTGGGAATGCAAAAATGGCACAGTCTCCTTAGAAAACAGTTTGTCAGCTTTTTATAAAACTAAACATATTTTTACTATACGATTCAGTAATCACATTTCTTGGTATTTACCAAAAAAATAATAATTGAAAACTTGTGTGCAAACACCTGAATACAGATGTTTATAGTCATTTTCTTAATAACTGCCAAAACCTGGATGTGACCAAGATGTCTTTCAGTAGCAAAATGGATAAATAAATTGTGGTACATACAATGAAATATTATTAGTCCTTAAAATGAAATAGAGAAATTTTAAATGAATATTAGTAATTGAAAGGAACCAACCTAAAAGGCTACATACTGTATGATTCTAATATATAATATTCTGAAAAAGGCAACACTATGGAGACAATAAAAAGATCAGTGGTTGCCAGAAGTTGGGGGGAGGGGAGAGATGAATAGGGAAAGAAAAAAAGGAATTTTTAGCGGAGTAAAAATACCCTTTACAATATTATAACGATAGATACACATTATTATACACTTGTTCAAGCCTATAGAATGTACAACAGAAAGAGTAATCTCTGAGGTAAACTATGGACTTTGGGTAATTGTGATGTGTCAGTGTAGGTTCATTCTTGGATAAAAAATAAAAGTACCATTCTGGTGAATTATGTTGACAATGGGAGGGAATATTCATGCATAAGGGCAGATTATGTGTAGGAAATCTCTGTACCTTTCTTTCAATTTTGTGGTAAACCTAAAGCTGCTCTGAAAAAGAATTAAGTCTTCAAAAAAAAAAAGTGAAAATGATATTTAAAGAGAAGGGAATAATTCTCGAATAAGACCCAGTAAATGTGTACACCACCAGAGCAAATTTCTAAACTGAATAAAGTAGGCGAGGACACAGAAAAAGCAGGTAGATTTCTTCCCCTGAATATGGTAGGTGTACATTACCCAAATCAACCTCTTACTTGAAGATTTTCTCCCAGTTGAATTTACATTATAAATGGTAGACTCCAGAAAACTGGCAGAGATAGAGTGACTTCCTAATAAAGCTAAAAATCTAGATTTTCTTCCTCAATAAGATAGTCATATAATTTGTTTTCAAAAAAAAAACCCAAACAAACACAATTTTGAGAGTGAAAGTGGCTGCTATTGATCATTACTGTGAAGTAAGAAGCATAACACTGGGACTGTCTCAAGAAATTGAGATTTATGGTCACCTTTCTGAGTAACTACTGAGTTTCTGTCACAGACTCATGCAGCACCAAGTACTGTGGTCCAGAAAAAAAACTTTGCCTGGGATCACCGCTGTCAGGGCTGGGGGTTGGCTTGCTTTACCAGTGCGGTGGGTCTGAGACCAGTGCTAATAATCATTAGAGTGCTAGTAACTTGTAGTTTTTGTAAAGTGAGTTTCATCAGAAATTTGGCTTTGAATTAATTCATCTTTTCATCTCCTGAAAAGACCACAATGATTCCGGTAAAAGATGCTGAAAGAACCTCAGTTCTACCCAAAACACCATCTTTAGCTAAAAGTGAACAAAAAAAGAACTTAAGAAAAACTTTGATTTTATTAGACTTTTAATTCACAAAAGCGAGCAAGTTTGATTTCTGACTTTAATTCCTTTGCGCTTGAACTCGCAAAGCAATTTAATTTTTGTACTCATTTCTCCCCAGGAATTTGATAGTGGGAGTGTGTTTATCTCCAATTTTGGGCATTTCTATGCTCTTGACATTTTGTTATTGGGAGTATCCTAATGTTATTTAATTTTATTGTATCATCTCTAGTAGGCTATATTGGAAAATATGGCTAGCAATAATTTGGAATTAGAATGAATGTTCAGCATTGAATGTAAAGTAGCCTCAGAGTTCATTTAATTAATATGCTCTTCTGCCTCATTTCAGAACTTTCTGGGGCAAAATCTATACTGCTCATGATCGCATAAAATACCCAGAAAACAGTGGTTAGGGGTGAGGGTATGACTTTGAAGCTAAAAGCAGAATCTTTTAGACAATTACCAGCTCCCTGAGGAAGGCATGCATACTGCTGGTCTTTCCATTCCGCAGGGAAAAGACCACGCTAGTGTCAAACACCTGGTTTCTCTTTACTCCCCTTCTTTGTTTTTCTTCAGGGAAGGCCAAATAAATCAACTAGAGAAGTCTATTATCTGTGGATCGCAACTGGAACCAACTAGTCCATCCAAATTCCTGCACTTACTCGCTGAGGGCTCTCTCCTTCCCTCTCCACTCAGACGGTGGGAATCAGTAACCTAGGGGAGGATGCCTCCTCTTAAGACTCCAGCTACCAGCTAATCTCTGTCGATAAGAAATTAACAAACATGTTTTGTTTCTCCATCTACTCTTTTGTCTCCATCTACTCTGAGGCCACTCTATATTTGCAATATTATTTACTGGATTCTTCTAAGACCCCTAGCAAACAGCTAACAGCTTCTGGCAGAATATCTGGATACTCAGTCAATACTGTTGAAAGGATGATGTGAGCTGAGATGCACAAATATGAACAAGTAAAAGTAACTCTTAACTAAAGATATTGACATATGTAGAGAATGGTGTCAATCATATGGGGGTGGGGTTTACTTTGCCAAAGAACGTAGATCAAAAACAAACAAAAAAAGACTTAAGATTAGTTTTAATTTAATCTCTTTCAGAAGAAAGAGAATCAGCCTGTAGGATCTGACAGAGATCTCAGTGTATTAGAGGCTCTCATGCAATCTGTTTCTTACTCTTTTTTCTTTTTTTACTATACAAAGAATTAATGTTTGTTATACACTTATTAGAAAACTTGAATAATAAAAACAAAAAAATCAATAACCTGAAATGTAACAATCCATAGAGAATCATTACTTATGTGTATATTATTATATTCATTATTTTACAGTTAAATACATATTAGATACATAATTTTTACCAAAATAGAATAATAAATTTCTTTTACTTGTCCTTGCACAAGATGTATTTTGACAATCTTCATAGAATGATGAATTTACTATCACCTCATATTTAAAAATGAATGTAAATGTTAAATGATTTAGATATAAAATAATGTATTTTATTCATCCTCTATTTTTGACCTGTAGTTGTTTTAAATTTTTCTCTATTAAAACAAAATTACAAAGAACATAATTGCGCATATTCATTATGCATACATATTCGTGCAGATGATTAACTTTTCCCCAGATGGATTGTTACTGTGTGCCAGTAGAGTTTTGGATTTTTACAATAATAATCTATGTGTCAGCATTTTATTGAGCATTTTTGAATATGCTGTCTCATTCAGTCTTCATAAAACCACCATGAGATATTATTCACTCTGTTTTACTGATGATGATGCAAGTTAGGTCAGTTAGCTGATCACATAATTAATAAGGGAAAGAAAAGAAGTTGCAATTGATCTTGCCCAAAGCTAGACAAAACCATATGGTAGAATTCCATTTTGGCTTCAGGTTCTGTTAAACTTTTTCCCAGGTAATTTGTTCTTTTTGGTGCTACTACAAATGAGATTTGCTTCCTAATTTGTTTTCTAGTTAATACTTATTGTTATATAAAATATAACAATAAAATAATTATTTACTATGTAAATAATAAATAATTTTGAAATCTTTTGAATTCATTATTTTCAATAGCTGGTTTCAGATGATTGTATTAGGTTTTTCAGATAGTGATTCATCTCATTATAATCTCCTATAAATAATTTCACCTTTCTGATTTTCATACTTATTTTATTTGCTATTATTTTCATTTCTATTTGCATAAATTATCATTTACAAAACTATGCTAAATAGTCAAGATGCCAATAGATATTTTTGTTTTATTTCATCTGACCATCCAATTCAGTGTGTCTTTGATAAACTGAAAATTGGCGTGCCCTTGATATCAAACCCCCAGCCTCCTCATCTGAGGAAATGATATCTCTGTTCCTAAAGACTAAAATTTTGTTTTCTAAATCATAATGTTAAATTTTATCAAATGTATATTTGACAGCTATGAAAATGGGGTTTTCCCCTTTAACTTATTATATCAAGAATTGTATTAAGAAATTTCCTAGTGTTGTGCCATACTCATTTTCCTAGAATAAATTCTACTTAGTCATGGTGAATTATTGATTGAATATTCTATTGGATTTGTATTCCTAATAAGCAAGGAATTATAATGCTTTGTTTATTTTTATTCTGTGCCATCTCTTTCAAGTTTGGCTACCAGGTTTACACTATCCATGTAAAAATAAATAAAATTAATGCAAGGGTATTCTTTTCCCCTACTCTGTAAAGTTGAAATAGCATCAACATCACTTATCTCTTGGAGGTCCATAAAACATTGCTGACACCTTTCCTGAGACTATCTAACAATCTTTAGATTTATTTTAGTCATAGATATATTGATATCTTCTTTCTTATGTACCAATTTTGGTAATTTGTCAAAAAGTTATATATTTTAATGAAACTTTGAAGCTTAATAGCCTGAAATTCTCTGAAGTACTTTTGTATAATTGATTTAATTGACGTTTATTTAACATTTGCTAATATTGTATGGTTTTTTTTTCTAATTAGATTACATAATCTTTTGCCTATATTATTGTATTTTACAAAAAAAACTCTTTGGAATTTAATATAATCTGTACTCTCTTTTCTAACTTATAAAATTGTCCTTTAAACTTTATAAAGTTTTTCTACTTATTTTTTTTGTATTTTTTTCTTCCATTTATTTTGACTAGCTCATTTATTTTCTTTCCTCTTAAAATTTTTGTGTTTTTTTAATGTGTACTAAGTGCTGGAGTCCTGATTCTTGCAATCTCATACATCCTTTTTTGTTGCTTTAAAATGAATGACAACTTGGCTAAGGATAGAATTTGAGGACATAACCTTTTCCACCAAAGTTCTGTAATCATAGCTTTATCATCTCCTGGCATCTAACATTACCAAGAAATCTGAGGCCATTCAGATTTCTTTTTTTCTCTTTCCATACCTGTTTTAAATATTGGTCAGCTCATCATTGTTATTGTTTTAATGCCATGATGTGTTTAGAATTCTATCTTCATCTTTAAAAATTAACACTTTCATTTTTAATTGTTCCCCTTGAAACCCTGAACTCTTTCCATATGCAATTCATCCATCATTTTCTACCAGGTTGGTTATTGTTATTCTATCCACTCAGTGTGTGTGTGTGTGGGGAGGGGGGGGTGCGGGGAAGCTGCTTTCTAAGTCTGGTAGGAGCTAGAAGTTAGATCACTAGCAGTGGTGAAGTACACTGGATAAATGTCACTTTGTGGACACCTTGGGTCATTAGGCAACTAGTCACAATAACATTTTGAGGATAAATTTGTCAGAATAGTTCTAATATTATGACCATTACCTACTTCAATACACCAGTCCTCAAGACTCAGATAAGAAGGGAAACATGAGGAAGACAATTGTGAGATAATTCTAGACTCAGTCTCATAGTTTATGTTTGCATCATAATTTGGGCAAGAGAATGGTTTTACAAAACCAATTGCATGGTTTCTTGTCCTTCTAGCTGAGTTTCAATTTTGTTCATGGCACTTGCCCTGTATTTTCTTCTTATATATTTTTTGGGGTAGATTGAAAGATAGAACCATTTTCTGTGTGAAATGAGAAGGGCTAGTGGAGAAAGAAAATATTTTCCCAAGAACGAAAATAATGAATTGCCCTTGCATGTGTTGAAACTGAGAAGGAACATGCCAATAAGTACTCTTTGTGGTTACTTGGACTCAAATTCATAACCAGGATCTAGCAGCCATTGCTGGCAGTGGCCTCTCACACACTCTGCATTTCAGGGGAAAAGCTGCAGACTGAGCTGCCAAGCCTCCTGTGCTGCATTCCTTCTGCCTGAGCTGACCCTTATAAGGGAATTAGTTCCTGGATTAAAATTTCCATCAATGCATTGAGATATGCCCCATCCAATTGGAGCTGCATAGCTATAGCCTCATTTGCATCCTTACCAAGCAATCAGAGCTGCTACATAATGACAAATCAGAATGCACAATTCTGAGCAATCAGGACAGTGCTATTTGGACCAATTGAACTGTGCAAATCTGGACTCTTCATTTGCATAAAATGCAATTAGACACTAGGGTGGACATTTTCTTTATATAAGCTGCATTCTCCAGAAGCTGTATGTTCCCAGTTTGTAAACTATTCACTTGAATAAAGTTTCTCCTTTTACTGTACCCCAGACTTGAGACTCCTGTTGACAATGAATTGGTGGCAGAAATCTTTTGTTGAAAAATGATAATAAATAAATAATCTTTCATAAATAGCTAGTCACCGATGCCTTAATCACAGTCAGGAATTAGAGGTGACAGAATTTAAGAAATTAAGAAGGAATACAGAATGGAAGTAATCTCAGTGAGTATGGGAAGAATAAATGTGGGTAGACAACCTGATCTGATTGTAACCAAATCAAGTATTTCTGGTGATGAGAAATGAGAAAAGACAATTAAATCTGACAGCATCAACATTTTTTAGGGATGAGGTATATAATATCAAAATATTATAATGGTGACTGGTGGTACCATGTGGGGAAACTAATACTTATTAGGAGTTAATTCATTAACATTCACTTTGCTTCTCTTGAAAATTGTTTTATATACCCTCAATGAAGAAATATTTCCTACTTTATTTTATTTAATACCTACCCTCATCAGTACTGCCATTCCCTAGGAGAGGGGTTCTGGATAATTCATGGACACTTAATTTAGAAAAGTGGAATAAGAGGATCAGTAATTCTCTAAAAATATGTTGTATTGCTGTGTAACAATGAAGAAACAGGAAAAACTACTGGGAGTAAGAGGCCATGATGAGGATCTGGAGTCTGAAAAAGAAGACTAACCTTGATTGAGTCGTTTCACATGCACTGCTATTTCACATGGTATCTTATTTAAACTCCATATCAATTTTTTGAGTTCATACTATTATAATGTTATAGAGGTAGAAACAGATTCAGAGAAATTACATAACCACAAAAAAAATAGCAGAGGTCTTCTCTGCAAAATATGTTGAGGGTAGTTTTTTGCTTAGAATAAACAGATTATAACCTCAGACTCAATTCTTAATTGTCAGAACTATTAGAATCAAATTACAAAATTAAACTATCTGACTCACAAATATCTTTCCAGGTTAAATGTTGTCAATATATTAAATCAATAATTATTTTTTACCTTTGAAAACCATACTGTAATAATATTTGATAATTCTAACTAACATTACATATGCAAGACACACACATACGTATTCCTATATTATGTTAATTTAATCTCTATTAAAATTACAACACATGATTTAAAATTTTAAAAGGAGCGTGCTAAGTTTCTCTGATGTCCACGACTGACTTTAACTTCTGGTCTTGCATATCTAACATGCAGGTTTTGTACAAACTTTGTGCTTTGTCATTTGAGACTAACATCATCCGAAATTACTGGAGATTAGATAAAACTACTACATGCCACCAATCATGTGACTAAGGAGGTAGTCTTACCTCCACATGACTGCAGCCCCAGCAAATATTTTGACTTAAACGTAATAAGATCTGGAGCAACAATCATACAGCTAAGCCTCTTTCTAATTCTAGCCATGTGACAATAAATATTTTGTTGTTTAAGCCACTAAATCTTGAGGTAATTTGTTTCACAGCAGTAGGTAATACATGTCTAGCAATTTTAGTTGAAAACTAAATATTATAGATAATATATTGTAGCAACTCTAGATTCTTCCATTTTCTTCTGAAAATTATTGGATTTTTGTTGTTAAGCAGTTGGGTTGCCTGGGCTGTAACTGCAAACATTACCTTCCCCCAGGGTATTTAGCTGTTTATCTTCTGTTCTCATGCTCTCCCATGCTGTTTGTTTAGTCTGGATTCCATGGAGGCCCTTTTGCCAATGAAATTTAACAATCAGCCAAAGATCCGAATAGAACTAGAGTTAGAGTTCATCTCTCTGTAATTTCCTTGCTTCTAATTATTTCCCAAATTTCCAGCTTCTGTGTCATCCTTTGGCTCTATATTCTGACCCTTTAGTATTTCTACCTCCCACACTGTGTGTGATTGGGAAATATACTCTATTAAGAAAAGCAAGAAATTCACAGATCTGGCCACACATAGATTTATTTTTCAACAGGAAATTTATCTCTGGTCTCTGCTTGCTTTTCTATCATGCCTCCTTGGGGGAAAGTCTTCCCCAAGGCATGTTTAGTTAACTATCAAACACAGATTTGGGCATTTCATGCTCTGAATTTTGGTCTAATTTCTTCAGCGGTTCTTGTGCTACCAGGATTTCTCCTTAAAATTTCCAGCTTCATTCTTTTAATCTTTAAGCACATTTAGCCTATCCAGATGTAGAGGAAACCCTCTGCTGCTTGTAGAGGAAACCCTCTGCCCCTTGGTCAAGGAAGCTAGGGATCCACAATTCTTAGTGCAATTTTCCTGTTCTTTCTATTACACAACTTTGCTTTTGTCTTTGTTTTTTTTTTTCTTTCTTTCTTTCTTTCTTTCTTTCTTTCTTTCTTTCTTTCTTTCTTTCCTTTGTAATTATTTTTTGAGATCAAGTTTTCCCAGCTTCTCTCTGTTTCAAGATGCTTTTCAGCATTTCCTTTTTATTTGTCCAGTTTTATAGTATAGTTATTACCTGTCAGGAGTTTTCACAACTACTTCAATATTCTATTATTAATGGAAGTGATCCCAAAAGCCTGTTTCAAAACTTCCTTTTGATTTTGAATGTGGCACCTTTAGACATTACAAGAGTTTGAAAAAAATTTATTCATTTCAAGTAGACAGTATATTGGTTAGATATTTATATAGTTTATGAAATGATCCCCCTGATTACTCTATCTTCCCTCTGGCTCTACACGTAGCCCTAAGCTAACTGCTGTCTACATTCCCTATGCCAATCTCCCCATCCCTGTGGCACTCTATGGTTCATATATACAATGAAATATTACTCAGCCATTTAAAAATCTGAAATCCTATCATTTGTAACAACATGGATGGACCTAGAGGTTATTATGCTAAGTGAAATAAGTCAGAAAGAGAAAGAAAAATATCATATAATTTCATTTACATGCAGAATCTAAGGAACAAAAAGAACAAATTGAAAACAAACCCACAAATATAGAGATTGAAAATGTTTAAATCTTCACAGCTGGCGAATGGTGATATCTCAAGAAGACAGAAATCACTAATTTCTCCTGCTAAAATGCTAAGATATACAGTAAATTCTCAAAAATTAAGAACAGAGACCAGATTAATGGACAATTTTTATTCAGACCTAGTATCTGTAAGAATATATGCTGCTGAGAGCCTGTTTCACAGGGCTCAACATTAGAGTGGGTACTTGTATTACACAGCGGTTATCTACTGCTGTATAACAAATTACCACAAACTAAGCAACTTAAATCAGCATGCACTTATTAACCTGTAGTTCTACAGGTCAAAAGTTCAGCACAGCATTACTGAGCTTCTCTGTTCGGGGTATCCTAAGGCTAAAATCAAGTTGCTGGCCAGACTCGGCTCATCTCTAGGATCTGGAGGGAAACTGTTGCTAAGATCATTCAGAGTGTTGGCAGAATTAAGTTACTTGCAGTTGTAGGGCTGAGGTTCCTATTTCCTTGCTGGCTGTTGATAAGAAGACACTATCAGCTCCTTGATACAACCTGCATTCCTTCTCACATGTTCCGTCTGTCTTCAGCCCAGCAACAGTGCATTGAATCCCCCTCCTGCTTCAGATCTCTGGTTTTCTCTTCTGCCACCAACCAGAGAAAACTCTTACTTTCAAAAGGTGTTATGTCACATCAGAACCACCTGGATAATCTCCTTATCCTAACTTCAACTGTGCCATATAACATGACATAATCACAGTAGTAATAATTCATTATATTCACAGATTCTGGAGATTAAATCTTGGTAACTTAGGGTCCATTTTTAGAATTCTGCCTACTGCATTCTCATCTGAAACACATCTCTTTTACTATATCCAGATGCCACCCAAGCACTTGGGGGTCACCAAGGAAACAGAGCATCTTCATGAAGTACCCACTTTGCACCATGCCTGTCAAATTTAATTATTAATCCACGGCCAGTGTGTCCTACATTATAATCAGCAAACCAAGAGAACACAATGAGTTCAGATCCTCCCATCAAACAAATTATAGGGGTTTGCCTATTTTTTGACAGATAGGAACTGTATAGTATTCATGTATGGGTACTCATACATTGCATTTTGGGAACTGAAGCATGTAATTTGCACTCCAAACTGTGAAGAGAAGTAACCAGTTTACACATGAAAAATGATTTGTGTGCAATGCTCACTACAGCTTCATTTATAATAATAAAAAGTGTTTAACAACAATAGAGTGCAAAACAAATTATAGCACATCTGCAAGATACAGTCACTTATTTACTAAGCCTTTCAACAAATATTTATATTTTCCCTACCATATGCCAGGTACTGCTAGGTGCTAGGTATACAACAATGATGCAAAAGAGACCTGGTTCTTATTCCTATAAAATTTATATTCTAGTTGGGGAGGAAAGATGTTATTTAAATAATCACACAAACTAATGTGAAGTTGCAACCTCTGAAGGGTGTAGCCATTTAAAATGATGGTTTTAATTTAAAAGTTGTCAAAAAAGAAAGAGACCTAATGTTAAGATAAATAAGAAGTATCTGTAATAGTATGCATACAATGAAACTAATAATATAACAAACTTTGCAAAGAAAAAAGACTGGAAGGAAACAAACCAAATGTTAATATTGTTTGAATTTTTTATATTTATATTTATGCTTATACTTTTATACTTACACTAATACTATTTATGTTTATATTTACATTTATACTGATGCTGATATTGATACTAATATGTATTTCCCAAATTATATATTTTTTATAAATAAAAAATTAAATTTTATTTCAAGACTATGAAAATCACTTCATCTACTCCTGTAATTAGATACTTAAAGTTTGTGTGATCTGGACCAGACTTTTACATCTTCTTTGTTTGAATTTTGTGGCTTAGGCTGAACTAATTGAAAATATAAAAATAAATGTCAACTACCTAGTTATTACTTGGCAAATTCAAACTGTTTACAAGAACTTGGCAGATGTTGCTTGATATTTTAAAAGTCTTCAAAAACTTTTCAGTAATAATTAAGCCCATAATATCTTACTATTCCTGCTTTTCTACTCACTTCCCCCCTCTCCTTCCTTGGTCAAGAATGGTATCTTCCTCATTGTAAAATCACTGCTGATGGAGGACTCACTGTTCTATCTCTTTATACACATTGCTTCAAATCTCAAAAATAAGACTGCACAGTAGATGTGACTATCCTCATTTGACAGGCCAGGTATCAGAAAAGCTATAATATTTAACAGATAGTAAAGGCCAAGAACAGGAGTTGAACCCAGGATTGTCCAGCTCCCACGATCTTGTTCTTTTCACTCTTTTGGTAGGCAGAACTCTAAGATAACCCCCAAGATTGTCCATGCCCTGATGTGCAGGCCCTCCACAATCCCCTAACTCCAGAATGGGTGGAACTCATGGTTATGATGAACTATCACTCCTGTGATTATGTTATATTATAAGGCAAAAGAATATTGCAGACGTAATTAAGCTTTGACTGAGAGTTAATCAAAAGGGAGATGATTCCAGGTGGGTCTATCTAAACCAAGTGTACCCTTTAAAAGAGAATGGGCCCCACCTTCAAGTCAGAGAGATCTACCTGCTGGCCTTGAAAAAGCAAACAGCCTGAGTCCTATTGCCACAAGGGACTGAATTCTGCCAATAACCAGTTACCTGGGAAATTGATCCTAAACCTAAATGAGATTATAGCCCCGGCCAATACTTTGCTTTAAATCTGGTGAGATTCTAAGCAGAGAACCCAGCTAATCTATGACCAAACTCTTGACACCTGGAGACTAATAAATTTGTGTTCTAAGATGCTAAATTTGTATGTTACTTGGCAATAGAAAAATAACACAACTATCTTACTCTACTTCCTACCTCTAGTCTAACTTCTTTATTTGAGTAAGTAGTGACCCAAGTGTCTGTCCAGGCTGAGGGCCTGGGAGCTTGGAATGGGCAGTTCTGTGGGGAACCAAAGTTTTCATTTATGAAGGGGCTCTTGGAAGCTTCAGGTCCAACCGGGATGGCAATGTAGCAAGAACTGAATCCCCAGCGAGAGTCTAACAAAGACAAAACAAATGGAGTGAACAAATTCAATAGATCCAGTTGGTGTATTCTAGAGACACTCCATAAAGTAAGAAGCATCAGATCTTTGTCAGTGGTCCCAATGGAATAAAAATTTTATTAAGGCATCAAACTAAGAGTCTCTTCTCCTAATTTTTCCTGCCTTTTTTCATGCCATTTTATTGTCCCTAATCTGAGAGATCCAAGAATTAGCCAGCAGAGAGGCCACTCATTCTCTCATAACTAGCATGGGCTCCCACGAAGTTAACTTGGGTGTAAACATAAACATCAGCCTGCAATGCTGAGGACTTCTCCAGGCTTCTGTTTCAATAATGGAGCACGATGATAAAGAGGATGAGTGACTTGCAACTGCCATTTCCCAAAAGAATTATTTCAAAATTCATTCTTTACTCTGGAGGTTGATGTCATAGGAGATACTTAACATAAACATCTGTAATTTTTTATTAAAATATAGTATATATTATATAGTTTCAAGTGTACGACATAATGATTTAACATTTATATAAATTACAAAATGTTCACCACTTAAGTCTAGTAACCATCTGTCACCATACAAAGTCATTACAATATTATTGACTATATATACCCTATGCTGTACCTTACGTCTCTGTGACTTATTTTGTAAATGGAAATTTGTACCTGTTAATTCCCTTATTCCTCTTCCTTCTAGCAACAATTAGTTTGTTCTCCATTTCTGAGTCAGTTTCTATTTTGTTTGTTCACTCATTTTCTTTCTTTAGATTCAACATATACGTGACTTCACATGGTATCTTTCTTTTTCTGTGTGACTTATTTTACTTAGCATAACACCCTCTAGGTCCATTCATGTTATCGCAAATGTCAAGAATGCATTCTTTTTATGGCTGAGTAATATTCAATCATATGTATATATGCTACATCTTCTCTATCCATTCGTCTATTGAGGGGCACTTAGTTTGCTCCCATATCTTGGCCATTGTAAATAATGCCGTAATGAACATGGGGGTGCTTGTATCTTTTAAAATTAAAGTTTTTGTTTTCTTCAGATAAATAACCAGAAGTGGAATTGCTGGGTCATATGGTAGTTCTATTTTTAATATTTTGAGGAACCTCTATACTATTTTCCATATTGGCTGCACCAATTTACAATCCCATCAATAGTGAATAGGGATTCCCTTTTTTCACATCCTTACCAACACTTATTATTTGTTGATTTTTGATAGTAGCCCTTCTGACAGGTGCAAGGTGATATCTCATCGTGGTTTTGATTTGCATTTCCCTGATAATTAGTGTTGTTCAGCATCTTTTCACATGTCTGTTGACCATCACTATGTCCTCTTGGGAGAAATGTCTATTAAGGTCCTCTGCCTATTCTTTAATAAGATTTTTGGGGTTTTTTTGGTTGAGTTGTATGAATTTTTTAGATATTTTTGTATATTAACACTTTATCAGAAGTATCATTTGCAAAGATCTTCTCCTATTCAGTTGGTTGTCTTCTCATTTTCTTGATGGTCTTCTTCACTGTGCAAAGGCTTTTTAGTTTGATGTAGTCCCATTTGTTACCCTTGTCCAAGAAAACACATTCAAAAAAATATTACTAAGGGTGATGTCAAAGAGCTTAATGCCTATGTTTTCTTCTACGAGTTTTATTGTTTCAGGTCTTCCAAAATTGATGGCTCAGTTGATGTCAATGAGAGCTTTAAATAAGATGGCTCTGACCATTCTGGTGGGGTGAATGATTTACCACATTTCAGTTGATTTCAGGACAACCAAAAACATTTAATGATTCCAAAATATCGTAGGCCTCACTGGCCAATCCTTAAATTTTATTTGTTGAGTTTTAATTCTTTAGGTTACAGGCCTGTGCTTGTTAAGATACTGGCATTTCTAGAAGAGATTCTTAATTTAGGGTGATCAATCTACGGACAACAACAAACTTCACACCCTCTGTTTTAAGCAGATATGTGACCATAAGAGGAATAAGAAATGAGAGAAATACAGAGACGTAAAAGAAGAGTAAATAGAAGGCAGTAAATATTTGCTGAATGGTGATTGAAGGTATTGGACCTTAAAAGCAAATATTCCTTTTGTTAGAAGTATCTGGGGGCCTGAGAAGTTTATAACCTCATAAATATATTTATTCTGCTGCAGAAAAAAAAAAAAGTCTTTGTTTTCGTCCACTGCAATGAGGTGATTATATCTTAATAGAAATTTCTATTTACCTATCTCTCTCCAGTTCAGAATTCACCATTGTTCCTCATTCCACCCACAGAGTGGGAGGTGTAAGCCCTAGTCTCAAAGTCACATATGGAATATGAAATTGGTGAGAAATATCTACAAATAAAAGAGAACACTGTTAAAACAAAATCCACAACTTAATAACTAAGGAGATTTACACCTGTCTGCACCAAACCTTGGACATTGAAGAAGTAATAAGGAGATTAGCAGGCACTTTCTTTAATACACAGACATGAACGAGGCTCCAAACACAGGCCAAAGGAGCTATTCCCCAGAATACAGGGTGGGACAAAGCCCTACACTTCACCTGAAGCACAGGCAATGGTACTGTCCTACCATTCCCTCTCCAATAACCAGCCACTCCTGGGTTACAACAAGGCTTGGAAACCAGATGGCTTCAGGAATCTGCCAACATATCTCAAATCAAGTTCCTTCCTGCCATCCTTCTATGACCCATATACTATTCCCTTTGACATTAAAATTCAAATAGTTCAGGCCATCCTCTTTTATAAACAGCATAATTTGCTGTTTGAGTAATGTTTGAGTAAATATCAAACATAACTTGTTTAACTTGGAGTAGGGATTGGGGAAAGATGAATGTGATAGAGTAATTCTACCTAAAGGTAGTCCAGGAAAATCTTTGGCATTTCTTTCTAGAAAAAAAAGACAAAATGACGAATTTAATCTCGGATAAGCATCGTGCTGTATAGAATTCTACATGGGGAATATTAGCTCAGAATTGGGTAAAAGAGGACTTTGTAGAATATTTAGACATGCATTTCCTCCATCAATCATCTAGACACAAGTATTGTATGTGCCACACATTGTGCTAATTGTTGAACATCCAAAGATAAATGGAAGTTGACAACATAGTGAGGGGAACCAACCACCAGCAGATGTCATACTGTGGGAAGATACTATAACAGATACAAAGTACAGTGTCTGCATAGCAAGGGATGCAAGTAGCAATAGTCCTCGTTCCCTGGAATTCGGGAGCCGCAGTTTTAACCTCTATGGTTGCATGTACTAGAATGCAAACCTTTCCCAGAAACAGCTAAACACCATGCCTCACATTCCTCCTAATATGTGACTTAGCTCCCATTTTTGCCAGCAGCTAACTATTTTAGATTGATTGGTTGATTGATGTAAAATCCTATCAGTGAGGTTTTGAACCCAGTCTATGGAAATGTGCAAGTTTAAGTTAAATATACATAAGCATCATATCCCCAAATATTACATACTATAACTTCAATGTTGGCTCATAACAGAAAGAAAGGATACATTTCAATGGAGTGTTGGCATGAGCTGAGGAAGCTGCTCAGAGGGTAGAGATAAGAATGTTGTTAAGTTCTCAATGGCAGCAACTTCAACTAAGAAGTTTTTTTACATTTATAGGAATTTGATTATCCAGAGAGATTAGATAGAAACTGGTAAGGGAAATCAAAGAGAAATAAAACTCTTGAGGAAACCTCAGAAATCAGGTTATTTGGGGAAAAGGAAGAGACCATTCGGCCAGCTATTTTCCATTAAAACTAAAATCCCCGAAGCCAAGATTTCCAAGTTCGTGTTATTTAAATCCTTCATAACAAAGATGAAAAATTTAAAAACCAAGGGTACTTAACTCATTCTTATGTTTTTTAAATCTAAAGCATTGGTTCAAGCTATAAAAGACTAATTTACAAATACAAGATTGTTTTGGGAAAAGCTTGTAACTGATGGTAAGACAGTACAGACCATACTTAATTGTTTAAAAAAGCAATAAAAATTCTTGAATTGCTTAAGGTTGAATCAGTTGACACTGCATTTTCACCTCAGGAATTCCAGTCCTGATATCTTAAAAATAATGAATAAACCTAAAATTAATGATGAAACAAATAACGAGATGCTAGGGAGATATTTTTCTTTCCTTTTAATTGATTAAGCAACAGCACAATACTCCAGACTATGATTATCATAGACACACACACACACACACACACACACACACGCACACACACACATGCACACACATGCACACACACACTCACACATACACATTCAAAAACCAGAAAATAAACAGAAGAATGATCTTGGTCCTTTGATCCACAAACTGCATTAGCCAAAATGCTTATATAAGGAAAGAAAAAGAGTGAGAGTAAGAGAGAGAATGAGAGAACCTCGTAATTAGAATGATGGTGATTATTTTGGAATTCCCTCTCTGACACGAGACTCCACTTGGAGTCATTTATAGACAGACCCTGCGCCACAGGCTGATTAAAACTGACAGCTACCCAAGCTATTGATGATGACCTTACCTATTTAGAGACACTGTCCTCCCTTGCCAGGCTGGGAAATTAAACCTTAGAGTAACTGAGTTCATTCCTCATTTCATTTTCCCAGCACACAACTAGATCATAGCTGGCCCAATCTATAAATGTAAGTCATCCAGCCTCCAACTCAGGAGAAGAAAGTGGGGAAGCCAAGGGATTAGTCAGGTCTAATTCATCACCTGGAAAATAAACAGGGCCCCATTTCTATGGTAGCAAGAAGATAGCAGCTGGGTTATAACTAAGAGCCCAGCAGTGGTTGTTGAGCAGGACCTAGCCAATAAAAACTTGACCTTGAGGAGCAGAGGGGCAGAAGACAGATGATCAGGACAGAGAGAAGAGTTTTGTTCTTTGTAAAATGAGAAGAGGCTATATAAATTCTTATATTTCTCTAGTTCTCCACAAGGCGTGTTACCAAATACATCTCATTTGATCCTCACAACCTCGTTAGTGACTTCAAAGGATGCTGTTTATCATTTTATCATTTCACAAGATTCATGCATTGAACTTTGTTCTTGAACTAGTCTGTTAACAGTACTACCAGTCTCCAGTGAAGCTTGGTTATCACAATTTGTAGCTCCAAGAGGGAACACTTTTTTTAAAAAGGAAAATATCAAGGTAATAATCTCCCAAACATATAAACGGTGACTCTAAGGTATCAACCCCGATAATGTTTTTTTAATTTCCATTGCCGATGAGCAGAAACCAAAATAGCACTGCTTTCTGCCTATTCTGAGAATGCTTAGTGGTTGCTAATATTTTTGGAGCCTTTTTACTGGACGTGTACCCATACTCATAAGAAATTCAACTTTCCTCCTTTAGATTCACATTTTGTTTTGAACTAAAGCTTCATCGTTAGTTAACCAGCTGTTCTCTCAAGTTACTGACAAGGCTTGTATCAGTGTGAGTTTGGCTATTTCGAGAAATCTCAGAAAGAAGAAATTTATTACCCCTGAGGATATTCAAAAGAATGCTATACTGGAACTATAGGCAATTCCAAAAGAGAAGCTCCCCTAAGTCCCTCAAGACTGGAAGCGTCCCGAGGGGGAGGATGATTTCTTATTCCTATTTGTATCTACAGAGCCTGCACAATGGTTGTCACATAAGCCGACAGCCAGGGTTGGCTTCATAGGCTTGTAAAAGTGTGCAGTCACACAGGGCCCTGCACAGGTTTTAATGCTCTGCAGTTGCTATTTTGAAATTCTTGACAATTGAACATTTTCATTTTGAACTGAGCCACACAAATTAGATAGCCATTATTATCATCCCGTAACTAGTTGTAAAACTGAATTGAACTATTGTGGCTCTGGAATTTGGTATATAGAATATAGGAACTAAGACAGAACAACAACTCTTGGTTTAAATGGTATTCTCAGTATTTACTAATTTTCTATTCTGGGGCAAGTTAAATAATCTTTCACATGTATATATATTTACTGTATTATCAATCTTGTAATATTTTCAGGATTCCAATAATGTCTATAAAAATATAGCACAAACTAAACACTCAGTGTTGGATATTTTCAAGACTATTATCATTATCTTCACAGCATTGACTAGTGTTGGGACCATAAGATATGATATATAAAGAAAAAATATACAGGAAAGGTGCCTAGTAATACTCCATAGTAAACAACAAAGAAAATAAGTTGGCCATAATTTTTATAGCCTTAGAAGTCAGTATTCCAAAGCACAGCATTTTAGTAAAAATATAAGATGTGTGTATTTATTAAGATCATTGCAGTGTTACAATAGGATCAGGGACATAAAAGTGCTTTAAATCTGAAAAGCACTAAATGTAAATACTTCACAGTATCTAAGTTAAATCATAGTTTAATTACCTTTGAATCATCTTGTTTAATTAATGTGTACTTTTAAAAGCTTCATTCCATATAATTATTATTCCTAGGACACTATTAATTATAGTTTGTGATCATTTTTTTAAAAAATGTTGACTATCAGATTCCTCCTCTAGGGATAAAAAAGTCTATAACAATTGTAATAAAAGAAATAAAGCATATATTCTTAGGATAGAATTGCACTGTAAGAGTATACTGCTTTGTTGGGAGAATACTTCGAAAAGCCTCTTAGGGTGCAAGGTAAAAATAAATCTCTCCCCATTATCTGCACACTTTCCTGGCAAGAGGCCATGTTTGAGGAATGATTGATTGTGACAGGTCTGCCAACTATTCAGGGTTTTTTATTTCTTTTATCTTTTTTTTTCTTTTTTATCTTTTTTTTTCCCGCTGAGTGCTGTAGATAGGTAAACTGGGGGTGTTAGCTATATTTCTTAGGTTCCCAGGGAAGGAGAGAATTAGCCTAGGAAGAAGATTTTTTATGGGAAGAAAGAGTGATCTGACAAGCAATTGTATTAAGTAGAATGTAATGTAAATCCTCTTCCCCATCTTCTAACTGGATTTTCAATGAAATATCTATGTCTCATTAATTGGTGATTTAAAAATGTTTGTGGAAGATGCAGCAAAAATGTACGAAGATCACAGCCGCGGCAATGCACGATAGGCCAATGTGTCCAATATGCAGAATATCTGACATTACATAACATTATTTCCATGGGAAATTCACAATGGTTACTACTTTTAATACTGGTTTTTATGAGAAAATAATCACATCTGAATATAAAAGCCCTCGTATTTAAAATAACAATAACAATAATGTTGTCTCCAATATCTTTTTTTCTATGGCATTTCTGTGTAAAAATCTTTCTCTTTAACCACTATAAAGGAAAACAGAGGAGAAATGAGGGAATCAGAAAAATAAATGATAATTGGGTGAAGTGTTGTCACCTGGTGCTTAGTAATGGAAGCCACCCCCTACTGTGTTCTCTGTAAATCACAAGTATAGAAGACTAAAATCTACATCTCCTAGACTCCCTTAGTTCTAGGAATGTGGATGAAATATAGGCTCTGAGAGTGAGATAAGCTCATGAGAGATTTACAAGGCAAATGGAGGTGGAGGCATTTTTCAGAGGCTGCAAGTGGCATCTGAACTCCAGGATCCACTTTTTATCACCTGTTCGTGCCACCTGGGGCAGTGGCTCTAGCTGCAATAGAAGCCACAGTTTCCTGACTGCCAGATCACAAGGATAGCGATGGCCCCAGCTTGCTGCTTCTACAGGTGTGTGAAAATTTATAAGCACCTAATTTCCTTTATTAAATCTCATCCTGCCTGAAGTATCTATCAGAGATTTCTGTTTGCTGCACTAAATCTAAATAATATAATGGCATATTTGATCAACCATACTAATAAATCTCTAGATTTCAACAGCCAGCAATTTAATTTGTAATCAGCATACTCTCTCTGCAAACTATTCTATAAAAAGAAGAAAAGCAACTGACTTCTTCCTGGCTGAGTTTGTTCAATTCTATTAATATTTAGAAAATATTCACTAAGTGATAGGACTACTTTGTGAATTTATGAAAAACTTTACTACCATGAATATACAATTCCACATTTTAAAACAGAGCAGCAGCCATTAAAACAGTCAATTTAAACAGGACTTTCTTTGAAAGCAACTTAAATAAGGTTTATACTGTGGCCTAAAGGTCAGCATGTGGACATCTTAACAAAGCAGAGAATTCAGGTAAATGTCTTTACCCCCCTTCAAACAAGGCACACCCAAGGTATGCTGATTCTTTCATTCCACTTCTAGATCATTTATCTTTTTTGAAATTTCCGCTCTACCCACCAGCCACCTACCCACGTTGCTAATATCCCTAAGAGCCCAGATGAAATTTTACTTCCTCTAGGGAGATCTCCCTGACACACTTGGCATCCATCCTATAATTTCCATACCTTTTCAATATCCCATTCTTTCTGATATGGCTCTTTTATTCCTATTGACTTTTTTTTCTGGATGTTAAAAGACATTGTAGTTTCCTAAAATCTACCCAAAAGGAAAACTCAAAATGTTAAGGGATGAATGTTTTGTTTCAAGTTTTTTGTTTGTTTGCTAGTTTGGTTTGTCATTGCTTCCTCTCCAGCACCTAGCACAGTGCTTGGTTTTTGGTAGGCTCTCAATAATATTTGATGAACAAATAAATTCTGCTATCAACAGATGTTGGTCCACTGAAAATCAGTGCATTTCTGTCCATTGTGGAGTTGTTCATGGGACTATGTGCCCAGGCCCCCCTTATATTCTGGGGTGGCCACCTGTCTACTTTTTACCAGCAGAATATAAGCAGAAGTAAGGCATGACCTTTCTGGACTGAAGTGGTAGAAACATGTCCCTTTCCCTTTCAATAGCTGGAAACAAAGATGTTCAAGGCCCTCGATTATTAGAGAACCACAGGACAAAAGAAGCCAAGATTTCTAAGTTCCCCTATGGGAAAACAATACACTTGTTCATCAGGAAAATCAATATGTACACTTACATAAGTGAGAAATAAAAATTTGTTTTATTATTCACATAAGATTGGTTCATGACTATTCATGGAAATTTTATTCATAATAGCTAAAAACTAGAAACAATCCAAGTGTTCATTAATTAGTAAATGGATAAATACCTTGTGGCATAGCCATACAATGGAATGCTACTCAGAAATAAAAAGAAATGTACTACAGATATATACAACAACATAGAGGGATCTCCAAAAGTATTATGCTAACTAAAAGAAGGAAGACACACAAAAAGCTATATAACAAATACATCCATTAGCATATTGATTATATATTAACTTTAATATATTATTAATATTATATTCTGGAAAAGGCAAAATCATAGGAGCAGAAGCATTGTAGTAGTTGTCAGTTTATGGAGGTGGAGAAGATTAACTCTAAAGGGTCACAAAGGAACTTTCTGAGGTGATGGAAATATCTATATCTTAATTGTAATAGAGAGTACATTATTTGTAAATATTTGTCAAAGCTCATTGAACTGTATACTTAGAAGGAATGAATTTTACTACTTATAAATAAATCATTCCTCAATAAACCTGATTTTTAAAAAAGGAAACTACTCTGTTCAGATATTGGAATCTTAGCATTTATTTGGTACATAGCCAAATATGTCAGTGTCTTCCTAGATAATGCATGAGTGAAGAAAGAAGGAAGTTAAACACCATATCAGGGGCTGCTTCTGCATGTTTCAAAAGAGCCCTACATGTTGTGAGCTCATAATTGTTCAGAAAAAAATGTGTTGAAGTAAATTTAATTTCTCTCCCACGATTTTTGCATTTTGCAGTTTGCCTACAATCATTTATCTATCCATTCATCCGTTGCCTCCTAGCTCTATGCACCATAAAACAAAAGCCGCCAAGCCCCGAATTCCACAAACATGTTTTTCAAATACTTTTCATGCAAGCGATCAGGCATTGGCCTGTTTTATTCATAAGACAATTTTTCTTTCTAGCTGCTAGAGCCACTTAAACATTTAATATCCATAAAACTGCTTTAATTTTTTAAGAACACAAATAGGGATCCCACCGTACTGAATATGAAATTATTTTGTGTCATAGCAACCAGCCTCATTGTGCCATTCAGATCCACTTGCTGAGGATAGCTTTCAAACAAATTGTTTGACCTTCTTGGTTATCTTTCTTACTCTCAGATTCAGAATCTTCGGCTCTCACTGTTCACTGCTTTTTCACCTTGTAACTATCTTTTTCTCCCTTGAGAAGAGTTAACACCCCAAGTTAACCAGAACAAATAAAAGTGCCACCCCCCAAAATAGAATTTAAGGAAAGAAGCAGATTCTCTATTTAATTTGAATGTTCTAGAAAGTACTCCTCCAAAATGTGCAGAGTTAGAATAGTAAATTAGTTTAAAGAGAAGATGGTGAGGGCTTTAGAATCAGCCAGACGTGTATTGGAATCTCAACTTACATATTTAATAGTTCTGTGACACTGGCATGTAATTTAAGCTCTCGAGCCTAGATTTTCTCATCCATAAAAATTATATGAGAAACCATCTGACAACAAGCATAAAGGATTTTATATATTATCCCTCCCAAGAGCTTCTGCATTGATAAATAAGACCTGGCAGAGAGGCAATGCTTAATCAAAAAGAGTGAATTTTTTTTAAGGAAAGAATATCAAAATGCAAAAAACATTAGGCCATTCTTGCATCTCATATTTAAGAGTGATCTAGAAGTGAAATCTTTTCTAAATTTCAAACAATTTGTTGTGATATAAGGAGAAACATGAATGAAAAACTAGGTACAAGTGTCATGAGGTTAGAAGCCCATTTTTCTTTTTATCATGGTGGCCCCAGCCTGGCACATAGTAGGTGATCAAAGTCACGAAGTATTTAATGAAAACAGGAGTTCTGGACCCACATCACCATAACAGTTGTCATTACCCAAAGGGCCAGATATATAAAAAGATTATCCAAAATGGTACTTCTAGCTCTGGGATACAATCGTTTATAGTTTAAAAGGGCCTTAAGGGGTCTTGTAGTTTGATGTTGTTCCTGCTGCCTCTGTTTTCACCTCTGGCAGGAGGGCACTTAAACCTTCCAAGATGGATCGTTGCCCATCCTTCTGATGGAATAGATGTCAATGACATTGGGTGATATTTCTGGGTCTCCCCTTACATACCATTAATAATTCCCTACCTTATACAAAAAATGCACAGTGCCTTACTAACTGAAATGTCAAAATTGATATGCCAAGATTACAGTTACTCTAAGAACAGAGTCAAATACCTCAGAGAGAGCAATTTGTATTCCATGGTTGGCCACAGTCCTAGAGATCCTGCACAGTGCTTTGACACTATCAGAGGTCTGTGTAACTAAAATCTGTCTTTCAGGACATATTTTTGCTCTGGTCAGACAATTAATGTGAGAGGCTATTAAAGCTAATCTATGGTTCTCAGCATTTGAAAAGGAGCTCCCTGAAAAAAATGGGCTTAGAAAGAAGACATTAAAACAGAGAAACCAAATTTGGAGATGGCACTTTTCCTCCACTTTAGACAGATGATGGGCAGATAATATAAACAGATGATGGATAAATCAGTAATGTGGAAAATGGCAGAAAGAGAAAGCTGTCTTCTGTAGCACAATGACATTCTTGCGGACTTGGCCTGACTCAAAGGAGTACAACTGCTTTGTGGGTTAACTAAGTACTCAATCATTCATAGGACCAGAAGAAATTAATTTGTGATTTTTTAAAGTTTTTAATGTTAATTAAACAAAAGATACCAAGATACTCTCCTCACCTTTCCCCATAACAAAATCCCTTCCTTAAATCCTTATGACAAAGATAGTTAATGGAAAGCTAGGTTAAAATTGCTAAGATTTAGCAATTGAATGATAATAGGATAGTTAGCAGAGTTTAGGAGGGTGGAATGAGAGTGACAGGGCTGGGAGCAGAAAAGGTAGAACAAAACAGGTATTTTGTCAGGCGAAGACAGGCTAAGCTGAATAACAAACTTCATAACTATACATCGAAACTGTATTTTTAATGTTTTACTTCTACAAAAGTCTGTTTCCATACTGGGAGTTTTTCCAGGATAGTGGGCCTCCATGAAGCAACTTTACGATCTAGGATTTTTGGATCTGATAGCTCTGCCATCTCAACATAAGGATTTCTCAGCTATTAGCCATCGGGGCAAAAAAAGAGGGAGTAATAAAATTATATATGTTTCAGGTGTACAATTCAATAATACATCATCTATATATTGTGTCACCCCAATAAATTTAGTTTAAAAAACTACAAAGAAGCACATGAGTGTAAGGGTGGCTCAAGGACAGAGGGATGCAAGGGGGACCCTGTGATTAGCTGAATGTGTAACACTGACAGGATGATAAGAGTTAGCAAAAAAAAAAAAAAAAAAAAAAGAGGAAGTAGAAAACTAGCCATTGCTGAGCTGAGTACCATATACAACAGCTCTGGAGGGAACAAGACACCTTTATTCCTTCCCTGGATTCAGCTCCATCACCACAAAGGATCCTCCAGGCTTAACTCCTCCTGCAATGCTGGAAATAAGATCAGCCAATATGAAGATTTTATATATTGCCTTTTGAATTTCAAAAGAAAAAAGAAGACACAGTCCATTCATGGAGCCCAGCATGAGATAAAGGTGGGGAAAGGGTAACTGACACTGGAGACATAGAGGTGCAAATCATTATACTGATTCCTAGAATGGCTGAAATCCCTGAAACACCCAGACTTCTATTCATGTGCAGTGCTTCCTCACAGAGTTGCTGCCTGACATCTGTTCCTTCCCCTATAGCCAGCCCTCACAGCTGGTACCCTTAGTCCCTACATAGAACTCGGCCACTACAGGTTCCAATGCAAACATGCCCCCTATAATAAGGGTGCATGAGGACCCACAATCCACAGTGCACACTCAGCAGCTCTGCAAACCCAGCCTTACAGTTTACCTGGTTTAAGTGCTTAGCACAGAGCTAGCAGATACTGCTCCTGAAATGACAGCTCTCAGGTAAAATTCTCATGTTATACACACTAACTCTTAATCCTGTTAACAACACAGGCTCTGGAACCAGGCAGTCCAGCTCACTACACTGCTGCTCAAAACATCCAGTGGCCTGCCAGGTGTCCTAGATCATCTCAGACTGAGGTCTTGCCCTGCTTCCCAGTGACTGAAGAGCTGCTCCTGAACCCCCAGTCTCTGTGAGTGGGTGTCTGTATATTGCTGGAAAGGCTCCTTAATGTTGACCATTTGTTCAATTTTTGTTTTTAAAAATCTTTTTACTGTGTTGAGGGTCCCTAAGTTCTCCCTACTTTCAATGATTCTCTAGGAGAACTTTTCACTGGATTCAGCATAAAGTCATACTTATGACTATTTTTTACTACAGTGAAAGGATACAATGAAAGGATGCAAAGCAAAATCAGCAAAGGGAAAAGGTGCATAAGATGGAGTCCAGAGGAGACAAGACACGAACTTCCAAGCATTGAATTACAACAGCACATATGAAATGTTGTCTACCAGGGAAATCATTAGAGCCTCTTTTACCAGAGGCTGGTCATTTAGGTACCCACTGCCTACTATGCATTGAAATTCCAGACTCCCAGAAGGAAGGCACATTGTATAAACAGTTTAGGCACAGCTCTGGAAATAGTAGAAGCCCTCTTGAAATCCAAGTTCTCAGATGCCAACCAAAAGTCAACTCTGCAAGCAGATCTTTCTAATAGTAACAGTCGGATTTGCTATGTTAACTCTTTTCTGCACACTTTCCTATTCAGCAGGTACTATACTAAGGAATGAGTTATAAAGATTTATTTTTAAAGAATCTACTACAGGCTAGCCATAGTCCAAATGCTGGATGTATAGACAAAAGACAAAAGGGAGACAAAGTCCTTCCCTCATAGAGACCTCACTACCTGGTGAGCGAAACAGACTTCAAAGAAACTAATAAATATATCACAAAAATGTCATGTCATATAGCAAAGAGAGCTCTGAAGAAAACCAAATCAGGGTGTAGGAATAGAGATGAAAGAAAAGGCACTCCAGAGAAAGTAGTTGGGAATGGCCTTGGTTACCTGGGTATATTTGAGCAGAGACCTGAGTCATGTGACAAGGGGCAAGTCATGTAACTCTCAGAGCTTTCCAGGCAGAGAGAGAAGGGAATGTAAAGTCCCTGAGATGGGAATGTGCTTGGTGTGTGTGGAGCAGCAAGAAAGAGATCAGTATGGCTGGAGAGTGGTAGCAAATGAAATTGAAGAGGCAGAATAATATCCAAAACCCTCACTTTGACCAATAAGTCCCTGTGTGACCTGTCCCCATGTTATTGTAACTGGAGGCCAATGGAAAGCTGAGCAAGGGGGGTGGCAGGGCCTAGTTTATGTTATAAAAAATGAGTAAGTTAAGTCGCGCTTCCTGCCTACAAGGGGATCCTGTTTTACTAAGTGAAACAGTTGCATCAATTGGTGATGGCAATATAGTGGGTTACCTGCTAAAAGAGAGGTATGGAAAAAAACAAAGTTGAAGGGCTAATGATGTCTGATTTTAAGACATAATAAAGTTTTGGAAATGAAAACAGTGTAGTATTGGCAGAGAGATAGACAAAAGGCTCATTGGGACAGAATAATCTACAATTAGACCCACATGTATATACACAAATTAATTTTGGCATTTGTTAAGCTGATTTTGACAAAGGCAATTCAGTAGAGAAAGGATAGTCTACTCAGCGAATGGTGCTGGATCAACTGAATACCCATATGCAAAAAAAATTAACTTTGATACATACCTCACTTATACACAAAAATTAATTTTAAATAAATTATGGACTTAAATACAAATTCAAAAACCATAATATCTCTAGAAAAACAAAATAGAAGAAAATAGTGTGGCCTTGAATTAGGCAAAGATTTCTTAGATACATAACCAAAAGTATGATCCAAAAAGAACAAATTGATAAATTTGACATCATCAAAATTTAAAACTTCTCTCTTCAAAAGACTCTGTGAAGATAATGAAAAGGCAAGTTGCAGACTAGAAGAAAATACCTAAAAAAGCAAAAAAGTATATCTGTGATAAAGAACTTATATCTAGAATATATAAAGAACTCTCAGAGCTCAATAAGAAAGCAAACAGTCCAATTTTAAAAGAATAGGCAAAAGGTTTAAATAGAAATTTCACTAAAAAAGGTATACAGAGAGCAATAAACACATGAAAAGATGTCCAGCATCATAAACACAATGGGATACCACTATACTCCTATTATAATGTGTCATGTTTAAAGCAAATAATTATTTTAAGCGATAACAAGAATATGGAGGAAAAGGAAATCTCATACACTGCTGGTAGGGATGTAAAATGTTACAATCACTTTGGAAAATAGTTTGGCAGTTTCTTTAAAACTTAAATGTATACCTTCCATATGATTCAGCCATCCCACTTTTAGGTGTTTATAGAAGAAATGAAAGCATATATTCACATAAAGACTTACACTTGAATGTTCAGAGAAGCCTTATCTGGAAGAGCCCCAATTGAAAACAGCCCAAATGTCCACCACTAAGTGAACTGATAAACAAATTGTGATATGACCTATACAATGGAACATTACACAGCAATGAAAAAGAATGAATTATTGATACCTGCAAGAACGTGACTGAGTCTCAAAATAATCATGGTGAGTGAAAAAAAAAGACAGAAATAGAAATAAAAAGAGCACACACTGAATAATTCCATTGTATAAAACTCTAAAAACTATAAACTAATCTACAGTGACAGAAAGTAGATAAGAGAATGCCTGTAGAGAGAGGCAGTGAAAGGGTGGTGGGAGATGTTATAAAAGGGAATAAGGAAAGTTTTGAAGTGGTAGATATGTTCATTAATTGATCAGCCCTTCTACAGATGACATAGATAGAGATAGGTGGGGGGAGGAGGAATAGAGAGAGAAAGAGAGAAAGAGAGTATAAGATTAACCAAATTGTGTAGTTCGAATTAACTAATTTGTGTAGCTTATTGTATGGCAATTGTACCTCAATAAAGGTGTTCAAAAGGAGAAAGAAAGAGAGGAGGAGATGATGGTGGCAACTATATCTGGTACAAGAGGAAGAGACAGTACAGAACCCAGAAAGGTTGCCTGCCTGTTATCTGATTCCTGACTCTTAACTTAGCATGATGCAACTACCCCAACCACTGTTCTCCTGCCCAGATGCCTTCATGTTGCCATCTCTAAAACACATCCTCATTACTTGCTCTAAACTTTGGAAACTCTTTTTAATGTCCAGATACCAGCCATCCTAGATGTAGCTAAATCAACTAGCCAAAGAGTCCCATTTCCAACTTCTAGAAAAACAGCGTAGTTTAAATAAGCATGAGACCACATATTAAAAAATGCTTAGTATCAATTGTCATTAAGGAAATGCAAACTTAAACAACAATGGGATATCACCACACACTTATTAGAAGGGTAAAATTTTTTTTAAAAAGTGGCAATACCAATTGTTGGCAAGGATGCAGAACAATAAGAACTCTCTTGCATTGATGGTGGAAATCCAAAATGGTACAGCCAATCTGAAAGATAGTTTTTCAGTTTCTTACAAAGCTAAACATAGGCTTACTATATAATTCAGCATTTGCACTTCTTGAAATTTATCCAATTACTTTGAAAACTTAGATCCACACACACACACACACAAAAACCAGCACACGTATGCTTATAGCAATTTTATTCACACTTTCTAAAAACTGGAAGCAGTCAAGATGTCCTTCAATAGGTATATGGATAAATAAACTATGGTATATCCATGAAAAGGAATGCTATTCAGCAATAAAGAAGAATGAGTTATCAAGCTACACAAACATATGGATGAATCTTAAGTGCAGACCACTAAGAGAAAGAAGCCAGTCTGAAAGGCTACATAATGTATGATTTTATTTATAAGACATTCTAGAAAAGGCAAAATTATAATGATAATAAACAAATCAGTGGTTGCAATGGTTTTGGGGAGGTGATGGAATGAAGAGGAGGATAGTTTGAATAGGTAAAGCACATGGCATTTTTAGGATGGCGAGACTATTCTGTACGACATTGCAATTGTGGATACATGACTGTATTTATAATATACTCCTATAGAACTTTAAGAAACAAAGAGTGAACCTTAATATATACGAGAAAAAAATAATTTAGGATGTTCGGGAATTCGAGGATAGAATGTAGATATGATCAAAAAATCTAACTGCATTACACATATACAAAACAACCTTACTGAAGAAGATGAAGGGAAAAGGTACTGACCTAAGTAATCTCAGGAATGAGTGGAATACGTAAGACTAAAGGCAAAAGGAACCACACATAAGCACTATACTCTAGTTGATATATTTATTTCTCACAGAAGTACAGGTTAACAATTCTGAAACCACTACTCATGTGTGCTGGAACTGAATGATTAAAGAATTGTATGGAGAGTGGTGGAAGCCAGGTTTCTTACTTTTGGAGTAGGGAGTTACAGATAAGGAAAGGGAGAAAGCTATAATGGACCATATGATGATAGATTAGAGTGAGAGACATTAGTACAAATTCATATTTAGATTACTATACATACAAATGGTTATATACAAAAATGTTTATAGATATATGTATATAAACAGGTTAGACTACACACATATCTCTCTCTCTGCTCTGTCAGCTGAGATGACCTAGAATCAACACAATCCCAGTAGGAACTGAGCATGCCCAACATCCAGATTTTGGTTTCCAGTATCATTGTCCAATAAAATGACCAAGCTCCTTGGAAAAATGGTTGGTTCTAGGGCAGAAAATATTCTATTCTGGGTCAGAAACATACAAGGTGAGCTTGTAATGGCAGAACACACACACAGTGGTTTGTCAAACCAGCACAAGAGCCAACTGAGAGCAATAAAATAAATAAGATGGTATTTAATTATAACCCAAAGTATAAAATAAATATCTATAAATTCACACTGATATAAATAAATTTGGGGGTGAATAGGCAAATCTCTCATGCAGACTAATTCCAAATAATGCATGCACATAGTTTGCTGCCACGGAAATAGAATGTAACTCCCACTCCTTAAGTATGAAAGTTTTTAAGTAAGTAGTGACCTCCTTCTAAAGAATACAGTATAGAAAGGAGGTGGGGAAAAGTAACTATACAGTGGAGAAACATGACAAGCACTCTTGCAGCCACATGATCTGATCAAGGTTAACATCTACAGTCACAATTCATGTTGATAACATATACCCTTGATGTGAGGTGATGGGAATGGCACCTTACTTCTGTGGTCTATCTCCCCAAATCCCAAAACCCCAATCTAATCATGAGAAAAACATTAGAAAAAAATCTCAATCAAAAGACATTCTACAAAATACCCAACCAGCACTCCTTAAAACTGTCATAAAGTCATCAGAAACAGGGAAGACAAGGAAAATCTGAGAAAGTGTCACAGCCAAGAAGAACCTAAGAAGACATGACAACTAAATATACATATGGTGTACTTGATGGGATCCTGGAACAGAAAAAGAACATTAGGTAAAATTAAGGATATGTGAATAAACATGGGCTTTATACTAACATATCAATATTGGTTCATTAGTTGTAACAAATGCACGATACTAAATAAAGTAGGAATAATAGAGGAAATTGGTTATGGGTATATGGGAACTCAGTACTACCTTGGCATTTTTTTTCTGGGATTCTAAAACTATTCTGAAGTTTAAAAATGTACATTAAAAAATTATGTGACTTTGGTGTCAGAGAGAGTTGGGTCTAATCATGTTTATTAGATTTGACTGGGCTGGGTCCTTCACTTTGGATAAAGGGTCCATTACAGACAGATAGGGCCATGTTTCCCCAAACCCTCTAGAAAACAGCAAGTGCTCTCCCTTAACCCAATATTCTTCAGTCCCCGGTCTTGCCTCTGGATTTTCTGGCCATGCATGGCCCATCCTGCTCTCTCATTTTGACCTAAAAGTCCATTTTTAAGTCTCATGTATCATGACATTATTTTCATTGTCTCAGAGGACTAGAGGCATGATTAATGCCACAGCTGGCCAATCTTACCTTCCCCTTTCATCCTTTTTTGCCTGTTTTTTTCTTCCCTTTATATCACTTTTCCAATATTTAGCCATAGTTAGCATCCAAACAAAACCTAACATGAAATTTTTGTTTGAAAATATTACAAAAAAAAGAAGTGATGAAATAAAGTGAATGGAGAGGTTTTTAAATTTATTTTATTGCATGTATTTAACAAATACTAATATAATGCTTAGTATGTAAATTGCAAATATTAACTCATTTGATTAATACCTTAAAATACTGTTTAGCTTATAAATATTAATTCAGTTCATTTTCATTTTATCCCATAGATTGTTATTATTTGCATTTTATAGATGAGGGAACAACAAAAAAAAACAAAAACAAACTTGCCCAGGCTCAGAGAGCTAATAAGTGGCAGAGCAGGGATGAGATTCAAAACCAGGCAATCTTTCTCCCTGGTCCAGAGGTTATGTGGCAACAGGGACAAACACTTGAAAATTTTTAATTTTATTTCATTCTCACAAACCTTTAGGTTACTATTTTTACACACACACACACACACACACACACACACACACACACACACTCTAATAGGTGGACCTTGAAAAAGTTAAATGTTTTTCGTAGGAAAAAAATGAAATAGGGAGACAGAGTTGCAGAAATATACAATGCATTAAGTAAAGGAAAGAGTTAAAAAGAAAAAAAGTCTTCCACACAATGCCCTTTTATTCAACCCCACCCTGTTGTCCCCTACTTCTTGGCACCCTCACCAAGCCATATAGCTCTGAAGCAGGCTGCCTGTGCCTCCTGCTTCAAGTAAATCAAATAGGCGAGAAATGCCCTTCGTATATTCCCTGGACAAAGTCCAGGTTTTTCTGCAGTTCCCAGGTTCTTTGAACAGTAACACTTTCCAGGCCTTAGGCCAGGTTCCAACTAAAGTCTCTGTTTAAATAGTTATGGCTCCCCGCCTCTACCCAAAAGGATGCCTTGGTTTCCACCCCTATGGAAATGATTGGCATGTATAATCCAGCATCCAGTATGGAAGACAAATCATGAAACTTGAACAGAGCAATACACTGCAGAAGCCATATGGCTGCTTTTCTGTCATTTAAAGAGGTTCATTCAGTCGGCATTTTTAAAGGTGTCTCTTACTCAAATTTGGCATGTTTCATCCTTCTCAGATCTTGGGGAAATTTTAGTAGCAGAAAGGTTTCTGCAGGTAGTGTTTTTCTTAGTTACGGGATTTTACACACTGCCATGTTCTCTCTACCCAGGTCCTTCCTCTCTGGGCCTCTTTGATTCCCCCTCCTGTCTCTCTATCACACTGACAACTCCTAGTCACGCATGGGCATTCCTGAGAGAGTCATAGCATGGGCTAGGTTGGAGATAAATCAATTGTCTGATGAAGACAGCATAAAACTAGTGGTCACAAGAACAAAGATCTGGCCCAAGGGCTACCAACAGCCCTGTCTGTAGCTTTAGGCCAGGTAGCTGACCTCCCTGGGCAGAATGCTTCTCTTCAGGCAAAGCCAGCATAACCCAGCCCCACTCCACCTCCTTTGTTCTGAAAACCACAAAGTGGTTCTCAACTAGGCAATACTGCCTCCAGACAGTCCATTTGGGAAAAGGAGGCAGGCATTTTTGGGAGTTGTCACAAAATCCAGGGAGCATTACTGACATTTTAATGTGAGGAAACCAAGGGTGCCAAGTGGTCTGCAGTGCTTGGGATAGTCCCATGTAGTGAAAAATTTCCTCACAAACATTGCTAATATTGCACCCTCTAAAAATCCCCGTTGGAGCACCTAAAGACAAAAAAAAAAAAAATTCAAAGAGCTTTATAAATTTAATGTTAGCATTAAATAGTTAAACTTTTTTTCTATTCTTCTATTGCATTAAAAGAAATTTTATAACACGTGGAAAACCATGTGTTTGTTTGTGAATGCACTTAGATGGACTAGAAAAAGCACTCACTAAATTGCGTAACTGGAGAGCAGGGCACTAATTCTAATTCTACCACTGACCCACTGCACGACCTTGAGAAGCACCTCCCCTCCCTTGGGTCACACAGAGTCTCTCCCGACTCCTGGATGAAATGTTTGTTCTGGTTAATTTCTACAGTGTCATGAAATTCAACATTCCCATGACTCCAAGACCCATGAAAACCTCATTATTCTTTCTGTACTTTAATAAGCAAATGTGACAAGTGTAGGTAAATTAAATAAAGGAGTTAAAGATTTATGAGTGTTACCCTGGGTTTTTCCTATAAAGGTTAAGTCCAGTGAAATGACAGCAGTAATGAAGAGATGTCACCAGGAGGTGAAGGCAAATGGCTAGGTTGCTGTGTGCTTCTACTCGTGGTTTTCCAGATAACTCAGAGGCAGAGCTAAGACAATGCTGAGGCATATCATCTTAGCTGAGTGAAATATCTGGAGTCTGAGAAGGCATGCAACTGGTTGGGAAGGAAATTTGCATTCAGCCATTAATTTATTTTATGAACATTTATGAGGTATACACTGTGTGGCAAGCCCTGGGTGGAAAGAGTAATAGAAAGAGAAGGCATAGCCCCAGCTCCCAATATACTCACAATAAGTCAGGAAGAAAATATAAACAATTTTTAAAAACATGGCAAATGTATACAAGGTACTGTGAGTATATAGACGAGAAGGGAACGTACCTCAAGAAAATAGACCTTCATAGGCCCTTGATGGACACGGGGTCACCTGGCAAGGAGGTGGAGTGGAGGCTGGGGAAAAGGGGGAACATCCTTTGAGGCAAGTGTGACACTGAGTAAGAAATAGCAAGGCATATTGGGGAGAGGACAAGCAAGTCGGTTTGTCTAGAGAGTGGAGTGGGTGTTAAGAAATACAGGAGATGAGACTGGAGGGGTAGGCATGGGTCAGCTGCGTGGTTTGGACGTTATCTGCTAGGCCACATGGCTCATTAAGGAAATTTCCAGTAGGGGAGTAACATAAGCACATTACAGTTGGTAAAATGAAAAAAAGGCAAGTTATCTGGAGTGAAAACAAACTTAAGAAAATCAAGACTATGGAGAGGAACAGAAAACTTTTTTCTAAGCCTAAAACCAAAGTTGCTGTGAGAAAAGGGAAAGCTAGGTACGCACAGGAAGAGTTCAGAAATAAATGAAATTAGCACAAAAACTTTTATATCAATTTACTCTTAGACTCCAGTAAAATGAAAATGATAGAAAACCAAACATAAAGAGAATGTAAGGGAGACCATCAGCAAACAAGAAAGGTTAACAAATTTCTAAAAGGCAGAGAATAGAAAACTTTGAAAGGCAGAACAAAACTAAGAAACCCAAAATAAGCAGGAAGAGGCCGTAACTAAGAGGAAGAGTCCATCTACCCCAAAGGAGCCCATGGAAATTCAAGACACTGAATATGTCTTGAATCCATTGCAAGGGCAATGAAGAAAGAGTGAGAAAGAGTGCTGTCTGAAATTGTATCTACTGGCTACTGTATTACTCGGCAATCCCCATTCTCTATCCCCTTGCATATGCATATGCATGAGGATGCAAGCATACAAACACACACGTACACACACACATTCCCCTATGTGTGCTTCCTACCTAATATTATATTTGTGTGAGAAACACCTACTACCATTAAAAACACAAGAGAACTCCTTTCTAAAAACACTGAATGAAATGCCCAAAGGAAAATTGGGTAGCTAGGGTAGACTTCATCACCTGAGCAAAATTCTCCCTTTTCTGCACTTGAGGGGCCCTAATATTAAGGCCAATTTTTAATAAGCCCCTTTGAAGTAAAGATTGTCTCAGCTAGGAGAGGCCATTTGACTCAGTTCTAGCTAAAAATAAAGAAAAAGAAATCTAATGGGGTTCTCCTAATAAATGGGGCTTCCTAATAAAGGTCTCAGATGTGAGACAAGACTTCTTTGTTTTTCTTCCTGCCCGGAACATATCCATGATAATGAAGTAGCAGCAGCAATCTAGGGACCATAAGCAAAATGATGAAATGAAAAAGAACTAAACCTAGCAAAATTAGAAACTAGAAAGAGATGGAATCATTTCCTAACTTGTTTAACTGCTGAACGAAACCTAGAAAGGCCTATGTTCAGTCTTCTTTTGAAGTGAGATAATAAATATCTAAATTGTTGAGGCCACTTTAGTTGGGTTTTCTATTACTTATAGAGAAACACATTCTAACCAACAGGTAGAGTTAACATCAGACCTAAAAGAAGAAATGGCTAAAGGGGATATTCTTTTGGAAGTTATACTGTGTAGAGACTTCTGAGACACATTTAGTTCTGCAACATTTTAAATCATATATATGTATAACTTTGATAAAAAGCAGACAAATTAAGTATAAATACTAATATGTATTAAAGACCTATTTGTCATATTAAATACTTTATTTAAAAAAATGCTGGGCTTTTAAATCATTTCATTTATAACTGTTTGGTAATGTTTTGTACTGAAATAGAAGTCAGAAGTTGGTCCATAGGATTTATTCACAAGGCTTCACATGCCTGTGACTCTCAGCTAAGGATTTTATAGCTGCATGATCACTCCCTCTCTTCACCCAGTGGCAGCAAATATAGAAAATTTATCACTCAAAATCCTGACTCTACAAGTTTTTTACCAATGAAAGCTTTGTAATCTTAAAATGTTATTTTTACGTGAACAAGGGAAGCAGACCTATTAACAACTAAAAGTGATCTGCAGTCTCGATGTGTATGAGGACCACCTCATACTAAGGCTAACAATGCAGGATTTTGAGGCCCAACTTCAGAGATTCCATTTCAGATGGAATGTCCATTTTTAGAAAGGCCCCAAATAATTCAGATGCAAGTGCCCATTGGACTACACTAAACATCATGTGGTTTGAGAAACAACCTGCTAAAGGGTCAGTGGGGAAACAGTTGCCATCACACAGGCTAGATTGACCATTCTCCCACCCACCCAGCAATCCATTCATTCATTCATGCAGCAAGTGTTCGTTGAGCACATGCAGCACGTGTATCACTGAACACACAACGCTGATTAAGAAAGCAGTCTTGCCCTTGGTGGAAAGATAACACATTAACAGAATTTTCCTTAGATTCTTTTTTTTTTAGCTTTATTGAGGTAAAATTGACAAATAGTATTATAAGATAATTACAGTATGCTTAGTGATGAGTTGACATACATATACATTGTGAAAAGATTCCCTTATCTAGTGAATTAACACAACTATTCATCATTTCCAACATTTAGGTTGTTTCCATATCTTGGCGATTGTGAATAATGTAATGAATATGAGAGTGCAGTTATCTCTTTAACATCCTGATTTCATTTCTTTCAGACAAATACCTAGAAGTGGAATTGCACGATCATATGGTAGTTCTATTTTTAGTTTGTTGAGGAACCTCTATACTGTTTTCCATAGTGCAAAAGCAATTTAAAGTCCCACCAACAATGCACAAAGGTTTCCTTTTCTCCACATCCTCACCAGCACTTTTTGTCTCTTGTCTTATGAATAATTTTTTCAACCTTTATGAAACAGAGGAAAAATTGTACTGTTCAGAGATTACACTTCAGAAATATTTTTTCTAACATGAGAGAGACTGAAATCAAGACAGAAAATAGATAAAGCCTGGACCTAATACCTGAGAGTATAAAGTGTCCTGCCTCTTGAGCTTTAAGCTCCATTTTCTAGTCTATATAGAGCGCAGAGGATATAGTAGAGAGAGAGAGATAGAGATAGATATATATAGCGGCTCTCCATCCCTAATCTATCGCGCCACTCTCTCTCCCCTTCTCTCTCCCTTCTCTCTCCCTCTCTCTCTCTCTCTCTCTCTCTCTCTCTCTCTCTCCTCTCTCTCTCTCACACACCACACACACACTTTTCCTAGGGTGATAATCTTTAGAATTTTGTTTGTTTTTTTTTAAATATAACTTAAGTTTATAACCATTTTTCTTGGGACTCAGATAGTTTCTAGACATAGGCAACAAGCAGGCTGTCAACTTTTATTAAATCTCAGTGAGTCTGGACATGTTAAACATCTCAGAGAATCAAATCAGGTAACCTTTGCTGCAAAGCTATCATGACAACCTATGATATTGAATGAATGCTACTTTTTGTTCTAGAGGTATTCATATCATACATATAGACTGAATCAGCTCAAAATGTTGTAACCTTAGCCAGACATCTAGACATTCCAGCGTCACTCTGACAGACAAGCAGATACGTTGGCATTGTGTTAGCAGCAGCCTTAGTTTCTTCATAAACAGAAACCAAGTTTATATTTGGTTCCAAACAAAAGCAAATATGCTTATACTCCTGGTTACACTTTAATATTAATTTTCCTTCTAATTCTTCTGACCCAAGTTTCACATTTAAGAATTTATTTATCCCCTGCTCTTCATAAATCAGATCCATGAAGCAATAAACAAAAGTTCAGATGATGAAGCATCGTAGCTTTAATTAAAACCACCTTTCTCAGAACACGTCGAGGCTGTCCTTATAGAAGCAGCAGTTTTTAAAATGTACTTACCCAGTTTAAGAAAGGCCCTCTGGACTACAAGAAGGGTACTGCTGGTTCTTTATGGCATATTAATTTTTTCAAGTACTAAACATTTCATTGTGTGTCAACTGTATGCCAAACACTTTACTCATTTCATTACTCCCATTATTCCAACTATACTATGAGAGATTTAAAATGTCAAAAACTATATATTATTATAGATAACTCTTAAAAATGATGGGAACTGGCAAATGCAAAGCAAATGGGACATGATCTTTTTATATTATGCTTCATTATGGTAGAATCTGTCAAACCGTATCTCCAGTTCCACCTCCATCCCGACACAATATAACTTTATAAAGTAACACCTATTACATAATATCAATCTCACTGATAGCCTCCAACAGTAGTATAAAAATTATTTTTTTTTAGATTCTAGCCCAGTTCTACTAGGGCACACTTTTATTATCTTTTCATAAAAGATTCCAAAAATATATGTATAATATCATTTTTAAGTTACAAGATGGGAGTATGAAAATATCATTTAAGAGGTAATTAATGTAAAAGGAAATATTAGACTGATGAATCACCTTACTAAATTAAGTGTGGTATCTAATCAACCAGAAGTCATGCAAAAAGTAAATCCTAAGAGTAGTGGTTATAGTTGCACTTTTGAAAGATAATGACTCACTTTTCCTGGGAATGACATTGAAGAAGTAATGGTGAAAATAATTTCCAAAGTATTTTTCCATTCAAGTCTAATTGAGTCATTGGCTTAAAGAATCAGGTCAGGGAGGTGGGGGGATCATTACCCTTTTCCTAAACTAATCTCTCTGAAATATTAATCCTAAGAGATGTTCAGTGACTTCAAAAAGTTCTCTGACCAAAGATAATTGAGGAGTCTTTATACTTGCAGTCTCCACTCTAAGTTTCCCAGTAAACTTCAGCATCACCAAGGTTTAGACGTCCTGCTGTAGAGAGCCTTTAAATTTCTCTTAAGCTACAGTTCCCTACAATTACTTTACCAGGTAGCATGCTAGTTTCTGGAGGCAGGAGGGTTAAAACCTTGGAAAAGTATTCTGCTTTCCATCCAAATGCCCTGAACATTCAGATATTGAGCTGGATTTTTCACTTTTGGATGATGTTTAATCCCTGTGCAAACAAGTTAGGGTGATGCTAAAAATAAACAGGAAGACCTATTGTTGGTAAAACATTCTGTATATTGTTCTTTGGTAAAATATTATTTGTTTTTACAAAATTCCTTTGGAAGAGTAAACAAAATATTGTTTTTTAAATGCAAGTATTTCCTGTTACTTGTTCATGCACTTCCTCAAGATTTCACCCATTCCCTTCCCTACTGCTCTTCTTCCTGGAAATTCTCAGCAAGAGTTGACAGCCTGGAGAAGGCAGCAGTGTAAATCCTACTAAAACAAAATGGGAGTAAAACCTCCCAAGGAGCAATTCATCTCTGCTAGAGAAGTTTCATGTTCATTGGAAGGAGACCAGAATAATTGATGTGGAAGCCCAAAGGACTTCTAAACTGCTTAATATTCTTCTTCAGTGTGATGAGAAGAGTCTAAGCTTTCAAACCTGAATATAGCTTCTAAGATCAAGCAAGAAAGGGCATGCCTTCCAGCCAAGAAAATAAAAATTTTACAAATTTCCTCAAGCTAAAATCAGTGCTGTCACCCATCCTACAAATCTAATTCAGTCAATTAGAGTCCCACACTGCCTGCCAGACTGTTCAGTCAGGACCTTAACAGAAGGATACCAGAATGGGAATTGTCATGGATTCGGAGACTGGAAAAATCTGTTCTAAGTTCAGTGTTGCCTCTAAGTCTCTTTGTCCTTAGGCAGTCACTATAACTCTTAAGCCTTAATTTCCTCATCTGTAAGAAGAGTGTGAGGGAATTGCCATCAAATGATTATGCACTTGTTATACAGTAGAAGCATTCTTAACTGTCTTGCATGTAATCAGCGTGCAGAATAAATTTATACTTTTTATTGGCTCTAGAAAAAGTGTGAATGAATTTCTATAGCAAGCCATAGCATACCAAGAACATCAGAGTGTTCCAGCCCCATGCTTGGCTATATGCTAAGTTCTGCTCGTTTATATTTTTACATAAATGTTTACATAATTTTATACATATATATGTATATATGTTTATAAATCTATTTACATCAGTTGTGATTATGACAACAATTACAGCCTTAAATTTTCACTTTAAACCAGTGACTAGAAAAACAGAGTTATTTCTCAGAAACTAAGTTCAATGCTTAGATAAGTCTCTGAAATAAATGGAGATTCTAAAAACTGCTGTTGAAATAAGTATGAGTAGGACAACTGTAAAAGTTTTGGTAGAACACATGTAAAATACAGAAGAATACTTTATTCAAATGTCTTCAAGTTCTAGATTTACTTTCTGAATTTTTATTTGAAATAATTCAACTTATAGAAAGTTGCAAAAATAGTACAGAGTGTTCCCATATGCCCTTCACTCAGCTCCCGAACAATAACTTACATAATTGTAGTACATTGTCAAAACTGGGAAATTGATGTTGGTATGATATTATTAACTCTAGCCCCATTTTGTAATACAAATTATAAATAATGAAGGATACATTATGGATATGAGAAATGCAATAAAGATTAAGTGAAACTCCAACCAACAAATCCTTAGCCATAAAATCAAAAGATTATCTATATGTCAAAAAATATTGTCATAACTAAAAGTTTTATAGTGAGTGATAGATAACTTTTATGTTGAACAAAAAGGCATGCTATCCATTTATTCAGCAATAACAGCAAGAAATTTTAGAGTAGTCTACTTGATATGTGACATATTGAAGGAAGAAAACAAACAGCAAATGATTAATAGAGATTATATGTTGGAAAGTAAAATTTTGGATGGCACAGATATTATACTGTCCATGACAGAAACAAATGAATCTAAAAATAAGGAAGATGGAGGACATTAAGAGAGACAAGATCAATATTACAGCCCCAAATTATTAATTCAGTAAGTAAAGAGACACAGGAATTTGTTGTTAAACTGAACGATCTGAGTTGATGTTATCATATATACTTTTAACTATCGAGCCATACTGTAAAAATTAGGTTACTTCTTTTTTAAACAATGTGAAAATTCTGTATTTTACTGTATTAACATTTATTTATACATTTATTTTAAAGTCATATATATGTGTGTGCATATTTGTTATAAAATATCTCTCTTTTTTTTTTTTTTTTTTTTTTTACAACTACCGGTTCCTGTTGTGTCAGATAAGGGGGCCTACTATTCTGTAATATTATAATGTAGACTTTTTTCTGTGGGGGCAGGAGAAGAAAGAGAGAAGAAAAAAAAATTATATTATCTCGGAATTCTCCAGAAGGCAACATGCTTATAACCTGGGTCAGGAAAAGCAAAATCATCACTTTGGACTTATGTGTATCAATTAATGGTAACCTAGACAAAGTCTTCCCATAGAATTCAGTGGGATGTCCTTAGTTGAAAAAGAATATTTGAGAGGAAAAAAAGGGATTACTTTGGGGAAACTGGGATTTCACTGCGAATAGGGTTATATATCAAAAAACAAACAAATAAACAAAACAAAACAAATGTTTCCAGTCTTAGAAAAACAAGATGGGTCTCAGAGGTCTCATCCATGAAACTGAAAGAAGCTCAGGTGCGAAGAATGTGGCAAGCATTTCTGACATTATCCTTGATAATCTGATTATCTTGACATAAAGAACTGTTTGCTGCTTTAACTGAAAATAGTTCTTTGGAAACAGTGCTGTTATTTTCCTACTTAAATTTCACTAAAGTTCCTTTGAAAATACTAGCTCATCTAAGCTGTGCTAAAAACGAAAGAGAAAAAAGAATTTGTTCAAGACAGATCATGTTATAGGCCGAATTATGTCCCCCCAAAAGAGATGTTGTCTTAACCTGCAGTACCTGTGAATGTGACCCTATTTGGAAATAGGGTCTTTGCCAGCATTACCACTCTTGCACTTTGGGGCATGACTAGGTAAGATAAAGCTCACTCAAACACTAGCACTGTAATACCACAACAGTTAATCTGATAACCCAGATGGCTACTATGTGACTGCCAGGCAGGGAGCACATACAGTGTAGGTGTGCCAGACAAAGAAATGATTCACATCACAGGCAGGATGATGTGAGATTTTACCATACTACTTGAAACAGAATGCAGTTTAAAACTTATGAATTGTTTATTTATGGAATTTTCCATTTAATATTTTCGAACTATAGTTGACCATGTGTAACTGAAATCACGAGAAGTGAAACCGCAGGTAAGGGCGGGGCCTACAACTCAGAGATTTAGGAGTGCTGACCTCCAAGCAGTCAAAAATCCACATACATCTTAAGTTGGCCCTTCACATGTCCAGATTCCTAACCATGGATAGAAAAGACAGTGAATATACACACTATATAAGAAGACCCATGCAGTTCAAACATATCTTTCAAGGGTAACTGTAATTTGTTACTATAGCTCTAGAAAACTAATGCAAGTAGTCTGGGCACAATCACCATGATAGTTAATAATTCTGGGAGTGGTGAGGTCAAAACCAGAAGCCTCCTTCGGGAGCTCTCTTCTTTGGGAAAATTATACTTCTTGTTTGATTAAAGAGAACTTTCTCATCAGATGGGTTAAGACAACAGAATCTCCACAGGTCATCCTAAGTAGGGTAATTACACAATCCTGTTTGCTATAGACAGTTCTGATTTATGTCTCAGCCCAAAGTTATTATTAATTGTGCCACCTTTCACTTTCAAAAGTATCCCAATTTAATCAATAAAATTTCAGTCATCTACTTATAAATCTAAAATACTAAAATTTTATTATCTAATAATATATTAATCAGAGTTTACAGTATTCAGGCTTTGCTATCTTTTTCCTACTTAGAGGAAATAAAATAAAAATGACAATAAGATTGAAATATTGATTTTAAAAAAGTACCCTCCTGAAACGGTGTTGAGTCCATGTGTTTCCAACACATTCTACATCTCCATCTTTCATTTTGTACAAAAAGTATATGTATATGGAATAGTGACCTTGAGACCTTGAAAGATATTTTGTTAGTCAGCAAATGCATACATACACATACATATGAGAGTATACACTTAAAGACAATCTCTCTCTCTTTTGTGAAAGTTAGCATACCAAGCATGAAAAAGAGGATATAAAACATATACATTGAACTTAGAGACCATGAACATAGAAAGCACATGCTCAGATAACCACAAAACAAGCACATGGTCAGCCCCCAAAGGCTGCTTGTCATGTCCCTCCCTGAACAAAGTCAATCCTTCCCCCCAAAAGTAATCAATACCTTAATTTTTATAGCAATTATTCCTGGCTTTTATTTATGGTTTTATTGCCTCTGTATGCTTTGCATCTCTAAAAAGTATAATTTAGTTTTCCATTTTCCCCCAAACTCTCAATATAGGGAATATCATACCTATTTTGTTCCACATTATAAGATCCCTACATGTTCTTGCATATAGTTAGGTTTCATCTTTTTTATAAGTAATCCATCCTATGATTAAGCACACTTTATTTGTTCATTCTACTAATGAGGGGGCATTTCTCTTCCAATTTATGGCTGTTAAGAACAGTTTGCTGCTATGAACATTCTTATACATCTTGCAAGAGTTTCTCTAGAAGTGCAATTAGGCATAGAGCATGCATATTTTCAACATTACAATGTCAATGGCTGTACTAATTTATACTCCTACCAGCAGTGTATGAGAGTTACTCATGTTCCAAGTGTCACCAACACTTGGTATCATTATACTTTTAGTTTTTGTAGATGAGGTGCCTCAGTAGTGCTTTGCTTTACAAATGAGGAAAATGCCAACACCATCTCTTTTAAGGAACTCATTGTTATGTTGATGCTTTTGAAAAAGCCACAAATTCCATGACAGCTTCCAGCTCAGCTCAGGGAAAAAATCTGATTTCAACTTCATTTGAACCCCTTCAATTACTGTTTCCATGAATTTTTTCCCATTCTCTCTCCCTCGTACTCTCTGTCACTGTCTTCCAATTTCCATAATAAGTAGGTTATTTCTGAACAATTTATGTTGGCTTCATTCACTTTTTCATGATACTTCTTTTCAGAATTTACCCTCCACTCACCATGAGGCACCATGCTCCAAGCCCCTGCTTCTTTTCTCAGCTTATGGGACAGGCTGAGGCAACAGCAATCCTCAAAACACCACTTGCTAAGGAAGGAAGTAACCTCACAAAAATGAAGGCCCAAAGCACGTAAGTGACTTGTCAGGAGTCACAGAGCTTCAGAAGCCAAACAAGATTCCAGATCTCCCAATTTCCAAGCCAGTACTCTTTCTACCAGTTGACATTTGTGCAAATGGTTGAAATCTGGATCTGGTATCATCTACCTTCCACTGTATTCCAGATTGATGTTAAAATTATCAGATGAGAATGTATTTCAAAAGTTGAATCAAGTGTTTAAATACCACATCAGAGTAACTTGCTTTCATAATAAAAGTAGAATTTTGCTGGTGGCACTCTTACAGAAGTGCTTACCTCAAACCTGCCTTTGGGAAGGCGCAGTTTACCCTTCCCTGCTGAAGCCTCATTTTCAAAAAATCGAGCTGGCATTTCCATGCATGCAAAAAAAAAACTTCCAATTAAAATGCTGTTATTTTTTCCTGTAGTGATTAATGTAATAATTGCCATTTTTATGCCTTGAAACTGTTCTTATATAAGACACAAGATCAAGGAGAAAGAAAAACTGATCAGCAGGGGGAAAAAATTCTAAAATAATGAACTTAAAATTGGCATTGTTCAGAAATTAAAAATAAAACAAGTGAAAAGGAAGCACACACACAGAGAAACCAAAGCCTGGAAATGGAAAGATCACTAGGTTTGTAACAGAACCTAGAGGTGAATCCCAGGCATTAATCTCTGTGCATCCTAAGCAAGTCACTTGACCTCTTCCAGCTCTGGGGTCTACATCTGTAAAATGGGCGCAGAGAATAGTATTCATTTCAAGGATCTGTACTGTGGATTAAAGCAACAAGGCATGTGAAATGCCTTTGGAGCTGTGGGGTCCTACACCCACTAGGTTTGGAGTTGGCCTTATTTTCATTGTCTTCCTGAATAGTTGTACTTGAAGCTTCAGGGGCATCAATTTCCCAAATTCCAAGAAAACGACACAAGAAAAAAGTCTAAAGTAAGTAGAAATTATTTTAGTCAGAATGTATGAACTTAGTAAGAAAATAAAAGAAGAGAAAACTCTGAATAGAGTCACCAAAAGAGATGAACACCTCCAGACCTCCAGCTCCTCCACAGAGGAATCTACTGTGGCATACTGTGCAGCCTAGACAGGCATTTCCTGCTGACAAAGTGACTACCAAAACCATCTTCCATTGTCACTTCTAGCTCAAGAATTCTGTGATCTACCATTTTATAAAACACAACATCACATGCATCTTTGAGTTTATCACAAACATATTTTTTCCAGACATTGTGGCGATGGTTCTGGAGCCAGCCTCTCTCACAGTGGCCTGGCACATCGTTTGATGTCCTTGTACTTTGCATCTCCATTGGCCAAATGGAAATGGTGCCTATACAGCCTAATGTACATGGTTTTTGTGAGAATTCAGAGATCACGTGTGTGGAAGTGCTCTATAAAAAATGTAAAGCTATCCATGAGTATGATTGGGAGTGGAAGGGGATGATTTTTATTTTTGTTTACAAAAGTATCCAACTCCTGGGACTTTGGTTTATTTGAAAGAGTCCATGTGAAACATGAAAAGTCCTCTTTCTGTTCTAATGGTGAGGAAATCATCACCTTCAATTACTGTTAGAATTTCAAGGTCTATCATCTTATGATGAAAGAAATCACTGTAGTCTGCATCTGAGTGGCTTTATAGTGTTGTATTTCTACATCAAATAACTCTCAAGCTTTTATTAACTGTTCTACTGAGTCCTATTTATCAGAGAGGCAGGTGTATTACCTGATAATACAATAAGCTCTGGTGAATGTATGAGTTGTTTTATTTTTTTTATGCCCATAATCAGTTCCCAGAGCATAAAAAAACAAAAGGCTTACTTCTCCCACAACTCCCTTTGGTTATTTCCTAGTAGTGAATCTATAAATTATCGACTTTCAAAAATAACTGTTGCTATTTAATAAGAAATATAAAATATACTCTCTTCTAACAAGGGACACGATAGATAAAAACAAACCAAGTATTCTTTAAAATTGGTGACATCGTGAAAGATGGGTATAAGCATACATTGTATTAAAGTTAGCAGTGAGTATGACCCATGGAAACGGCAAAGAAAAAGACCTCATTTAGATGTCATAAAGTGGATATTACACATCATTTTTCTAAAATGCATTTATAGGCATCTTATCTTCCCTTCTCCTGAGCTTTACAATTCCCAAAATTGTCAAAGCCAAGAAAAAATAACACCTTATCATTCGGATAGAGAGGCATAAAAGCAAAAAAAGGAGGGCAAACATATGTCATGTTGAGGATGCAAAGGCTTGGCAGAGCTGCAGAGACAGCCAACCCTCCAGCTCCTGGCTCTCCTGCCCATTCCATAACACTCACCTCCCAGCCCTTTTACCAGGTGTCTCATGCTTTTCACAGACTGTAACCAACTTGTTCCTCACAAAAGTTCTTCAATATTTGATAGCAAAAATTTAAAATCATTATAACACGTCCTATTTAATTAATGCCAATCATGGTTACGTCTGTGGGCCATATGCTATAAGTCAAAAATCTCTACTTAAATCCTTAAGTGCCTCACTTTAGAGAGGCAAAGGTGGTCTAAATAACAGATCTTATCAGAAGTGAAAAAGCTCTATTAAACAAGCAAAAGAAGCTTGATGGAAAAGAATACATACTGTATAATTTCATTTCTGTAAAATTCTAGAACAGACGAGATTAATCTATAGTGACAGAAAGGAGAGTAGTATCTGCCTGGGGCTAGGAGTCAGGAATGGAGAAACTGGCTATAAAGGGACATGGGGAAACTTGATAGTAATGGAAATGTTCTATACCTTGATGAGGCAGCACTGATACAGGTATACACATTTGTCAAAACTCATCAAACTGTTCACTTAAAAACAGTACATTTTCTTGTATGTAAATTATACCTCAAGAAACTGAAAAGAAAGAAATGCCCAATCTCAGCTTCACCTTAGACCTACTGAATTAGAATCTGCACTTAACTAAATGGCCAAGTGATCTGAGTACTCATTGAAGTTTGAGAATCAAAGATTTATAGAACTGGTGCTCAATTTGCTAGCATATCGGACTCTCCTGGGAAGCCTGGAATGTTACTGATGTCTGGTTCCCATCCCGAGAGATTGTGATAGATTTGGTAAGGGGTGTAGGACTGATATTTCTACATGCTAACTATGTGTGAGCCATTCTCTTAGAGCAGTGGTTCTCAAAGTGAGTTCCCCAGACCAGCAACAGCTGGGACCAGCAGCATCCTCGGGGAACTTGTTGGAGATGAAAAATCCAAAATCCAAGCCCTTAAATGTAAAATCTCACACCTACTGGATCATAAACCCTGAGGTTCATCCTAGTAATCTGTTCCCACAAACACTTCAGATGATTTTATATATGCCAAAATTTAAGAATCACTGATCTAGACTAGGAAAATGATTTTAAGAAACAAATTCCTCAATCTTCATCCCCTCTCCATGAATCTGAATTAGCATCTCCTGGGGGAGGGAGGGTCTCTGAAAATCATTTGCATTTGAAAATCACCCCGGGCAGGTCGTAGAGAAGAGGTCAGCTTGCAAAGGATCTCAGAGTATGACAACCAAATTATATCATGTCTATAATCCCTCCTAATACCAGCCCAATGCTTGTTGGAAGAGAGAGGAGGAGGATAAATGGGCAAGATACTATTTTGATATATTAACTAAAACTTTTTAAAATCTCTATTTCTGAGTACACCTGGCTCCCTTCCTCCAGTTGTGGCACTGAATTAATACCTCAGGAATTAATATCTATGAAAAGTGGAGGAAGAAAAAGTAAGTTGGCTTCTTAGAATCTCAAAATCCAAGCCCTTAAATGTAAATAAACAGAGCACAGAGTATAAATATTAGATTTCCGAATCAGATACATGATGAATCAGAGAAGGGCTTAGAGTTCCAAACTGTAAGTAAATAAAGATTATCCTAGTAAAGAAAGAAAAAAGGCAAAAACAAAGAGTGCATTTACTCAACTACAGGTCCCTGAGAGATTGTTTAATGATCTGTCTTGATCACCACCCTGGGCAGAGCTGGAGGCTTGATAAAACCCACATAGAGGATCCTGAGCCCCTTTCTCTGTGTAAGCTTCTGGGTGGCAAACAAAACACCAGATCATGGTGACTATGCACTGAGTCTAGGCAGATGTGGCTTAGAGAGGTTCACCCAGTTTCCTAGAACCTAGGACATGAGAGGCATCAATTGAATGTCTTGTCCCATTCAAGGACAGCTGCCAGATTTGAGGGGTCTTAAAGAAGGGTATGAAAGAAGGAGCAACAACAAATTGCACTAACAAACTTAAGACTAAATAAGATAGAAAACATCTCGGAAGATGACAGTGTGGGAAAATGCCAACAAGGACCCAATGATCTCCTCTACACCTGAGATGCAGAGACATCCCCAAGTTGACTGAGATTGTCTCTGCCACCTGGTAGAACAGGACCTTATAATATAAATTTCAGAAAGCTCTAGAAAACCGCCTAAATTGGGCATTCAAGATTGATTCCCTTTTATATAATTAATGACCCTGACTTCAAGGAAAGCTGGTTTGTCAGGTTATAAACAGAAGATAGCATGTGAAAAGCCAATAACAACAACAACAACAAAAAAAAGCTTTTTGAAAAATAAAATCAAGGAAACAATAGAAGAGATATCATCGGAAAGTGGAAAATTGTCAAATCAGTGGCAAATTAAATAGTGAAAGCTGAACAGATTTTGTGCACTCTACAGCAAAATGGAAATACTGGCTAACATTCCAGGTGGAGGAATTGTGTAACAGTCTATGTGAGAAAAGTACTGGTGGTAACTAGCAAGTACACCGGCCCAGAAGAGAGGACTGAAACACTATTCTTCAAAGCAAAATCTAAAACGATGTTGTAATATTGAGCAGATTTAAATTTAGATTTAATTAATATATGTTGAGCTCTTATAAATACTCAGCATATTTATGGCTTTTTGTCACACGGAAGAACCTTACTAATTATATTTTGCAGGACCAATTGAATTCTGCCCAAGCGAATAGATTAGTGACTATCTATTTTAATGCCACTTGCCAAAGGATGTATTGTATTTCTCCTACTAGATTCTATCTCTTCAAGAACAATAATCATGCCTTCAATTTTTCTTCTTGCCACATTGTTTCATTCTTAAATATTGGTATATTGCTTAGGTTTTGTCCTTGGTTGAACTAGAACTGCTGAAATGTAATGAACATGGAATATCACCTTTCCCTCTACAAACTGGTAGTAAGCACCTACTCTGTTATTTTACTAGCATTGTTTTCTGAAGAACACTAACCAGGTCAGTTCTGGTTTTTGTTTGTTTTTTAAGCACTCGCCGAGTTGTTCAACCACAGGCAGCGTTATTGAGTACATATTCTTCAACTGGCTCCAAGCTAGGCTTGAAGAAGCTTACATGTCACCGATTCCATGTGTTCGATGCATAACAAGTTGTACCAGATAGAACCTTGAGGGCTGTTTTATCTCTTTTTCTACCTTACCACCCACTTAAAATTGGTCATAAGAGCCCATCAGTTCTGCTTCTTAAATATCTCTATTTTGTATCACCGTCATTTAGGTCTTTGACATCTCTTGTGTGGACCTTTGCAGTGGCCATCTAGCCAACACAACTCCCACTGGCTTGCCCCTCCATCAAAATGATCTTTCAAAATGTTTTTCTAATCATGTCATTCCATCACCAGTCTTAAAGCCTTCAATCATTGCCCATAATCTGCAAAGTAAAATTCAAACTGCTTGGCCTGCTGGTCAAGGTCCAAGTTTCATAAACTTAGTGAAAACAAGAGGTTGTGACCACCTTATTTACTGATGCAGTCCATGGCACATAGTCAGTGTTCAATTAATATGCGGTAGTGTCATTATTCTTGAACCTGCCCCTTCCTACTTTTCAAGCTCTCTCCTGCCTCCCTTTGACTCTCTTAGTTTATGCTCCAACCACAGAAGTCCTTGCAGTCCCCAAACAAGGCACACTTCAGTGCCTTCGCACATTCAGTTCCCCCTGCCTAGAATGCTCATTCCTTCAGGAGAAACTGAATTCTGTGAGTTTACTGCAAGTTAATCTAAAGATTGATTTTTTTTTTACCACCTGGTTTCCAAAGAGGATGGGCTTTGCTCTAATACATACAGGAAAAGCTGACAACATCCTTCACATGAACACTGCCATAGAGTGGCTTCCAGATGCTTGGCTTTGCAGCTCACCTTCAGTCAGAGCTCTGGGTGCCTCTCATTGGCCACCTAATTTGGTGTTAAAGCAGATGACAGAAAGCATTATGGCCTACACCCTTTTAAGGTGGTAAGACTCCCTTTCACATTGGGGCTGGGTTACAAAATGCTGAGTGAGCAGTTTGAGCCCCTGAGTGTAAGGAGGCAAACTTGCACCCATAGGGAGTAGAGGACAATGGGTGGGGTTAGAAAAGCAGCTCCTCACTTTCATTCAAGGAATTTCAGTAAAAATATAAGCAATTTTTGGTAACTAAGATCTTCGTGTATAGCAAAAATGATGGTGCAATCATAGAAAGTATCATAAAGCAACAAATACTCACTGTTGTTCCTTTTCTATATGCATGTGTATTTTAGAGCAATGTACTTTCTAGTTGTATTCCAAATAAATAAATGAAATCATAAGGATAGGCTACTTACTAACATTTATTGAACATTTACAGTGTATCAGAGCTACTCTAAGTGCTTTCCACATATTAAATTAATCCTCTGAACAATTGTTAAAAATTATGTACAATTGTTATATTCATCTTACAGAGAAGTTAAGGAGCTTGTCCCAGGTCACAAAGCTAACAGATGGCAGAATCAGGATTTGAACTCAGTCCATCTGGCTTCTGGGCCTCAAACATCATGTAACAGGTCATAGATAGGGGGAGGCTACTCCAATCTATCTCATCTTAGTCACATTTTCCTAAAAGAAACTTAAAATCCATTTACATTTTTCAAGTATCAGGTATGATTCCACTATTATGAATGTTTAACGCATTTACCCATACAGCAATCAAGATTTTAATAAAAATTGTCCCTATTCAGTATAATATGACACATTACTAATTATGATATATCACTAACACAGCATTTTCTAAGACAAATGTTTTGGGCCCAGAATAGTAAAAAGTGTTTCACTTATGCCTATATTTGAAGAAGATATTTATAATATTTTAAAACTTACAGGCATGGGCAATGACCAGACAGAGCAAATGCCTGCAGGCATCCAAAATGACCATCCTAGAACATGCCAGTCAGATGTCACCCAGCTTTGAAATGTTGCACCAACACATAAACTGCATATCCATGCCATCGGACTTCACATACACATCGCTGAACCCAATATGTAATCAGCACACTGTTCCTTAATGAGACTAGAACCCTTCTGAAGGTAAACATCAAAACTTGTTTTGAGCTTGGCCATAAAGGAAGATGTTTCTGGGTTATTGAAAGCTTTTTCAAAGAGATAGGTCAATGAATAGAATCATTTGAGTCTAAAATGTAAACGCAAAGAATATGTGCCAGTCATGTCACTAAGCACCCCCAATCCATCTTCAAATTAGTCAGCTTATCGGACAACAATTTCCTTAGAAAATTAAACAAATGATAAATATAGTCACTGCCCTGGTTACGGCGCAATCATGAACAGTAATAGAAAGCTCTGAGTAGCAAAAGTCTTGATGTCCGTTATTCTTTCCTGCACCTCCCCACAACCAACCTATGCTCCAGTCACATTGGCCTCAGAACACTCTTGATATTCCAGTATTTGTTCATTCATTCGTTCATTTATTCATTCATTCAGAGTTTTCTATATGCTAGTACTTCTTTTTTTCAAAATCCATTTATCAAAAATCCTATCCATTCTTCAGGATACTTTCTTAATCTGAACTTTCACAAGAAGACCTTCATGATTAGATGTCAGAAATGCTCTCTCCCTCATCTGATCATTTTTTTTCTCTTAAGTCATTAATTTCGCATTGTGTTATATTACAATTATTTGTAAACTGAATAAGAAATCTCCCCAAATTGTAGGCACCAAGAGGTAAAAAAAAATATTATCTATACCTTTTTCTCTTACAAAAGAGCTTTGATCATTATATTTTGTGAAATTAAATGAATTCTAACTAAGTTAACAGAGCAATGACTATCCACTTGCAAACAAATATGTTCTGTCTTAGCACCTAGATTGTGCATTTTTCAAGAATAGTAGCTATATCTTCAATTTATCTTCTAGCCTTTACTCCACACACACAAACAAGAGCCTAATTTAGGACTCTATATCAAAAAAAAAAAAAAAAAGTAATTATGGCACTGAACTGGCCTTGAACAAAAAGCAAGAAATCTGTTTCATGACTTTGTCATAAGGGAAAAAATTGACTTCAGAGATTATATATGATATGGAACATTGAAAACACATACATTTTTCCATGATGTTAATTTTAAAAAGTTTCAGACATCATGTTTCTGAATGTCGACCATTGCAGAAAGTAGCAATGGTGATTTTTTGAAAACTATAAAAATATTCCACCATCTGCCATGAATATAAAAAGTGATGTGTGATTTTTCAATTTCTTAGGAGTCTGAGTAAACACAATGACATGAAAAATAATTGAAAAATTTACAATTGGGATATACATTTGGATTCAGTATAACTGAAAAGAAATTTACAAAAAGGATCAGTTCACGGTAGACTAAAACCAACCAAAAATCAAAGCTGAAACTAAGAATAACTCTTGTCATTCTGAAAGTTACATTGACACCTCTAGACTTTGAAAACTTTAGTTTGAATAGTACTCTGAAGATGGCACTGTATTGGCTGGTTTTACTTTTACTGTATTCTTCAGGGAAAGAGCATAAGAATGACAGAATAAAATACTATTTAAAATGATTAATCAAGTAAGTTGAAAAAAGAATCTTAGGCTGGAAATCCAAGCATCTGTGTTCATTTCCTGTTGTTTCCACTGAATTCTGCAACTGTGAATGAAGCATTTTACCTCACTCAGTTGCCTCATCTCTAAAATAGAATATTAATAATATCTTACCTTCTTTACATTTTGCTTTTATGATGAAATAAAATAATGTTTGAGAATTCACACTGCAAACTAAAAAATGCTGTAAAAATGTGAGATATGAGAAGTTTAAAATATAAATGCAAATAATGAGGACTGGAAACATATTCTCTAAACAAAATAAAAGGTCTGACAAAGCAATTTTTTCTAACAAAGCATTCTTTTCTTTTGAGTGTATGTGGAAAGTCTCAAATCATATTAAAAATTAAATCACATTTGGGTTGACAATAAATTACATAATTCAATGAAATAAAATTTGGTTGAAACCAGAGCTGCTGAGTAAAATTATAAATATAGGTGGATATGTGTAAACACGAAGGTGACGATGTTGGGAGAGAGAAGATGAGGATATTTATCGATAGATACCACTCAAGTCCCATTTCTCCCATGAAGTTTCCCCCTGCCACCTCCAGTCCCACCACCCTGATCTTCCCCTCTGCAGGAACTGACCTGCTCATTACACATACTCTTTCTTGCTATTGCTTAGTTCTGCCTCCTTGAAATACATTGTTCCATCCTTTCAAGGCAGGGCTATGGCTTGTCCTTATGTATGACTTATAGCACCTGTCAGAGGACTAGGAGCAGAGGTCATGCTCAGTAAATGTGTGCTGATTAATATATCATTTATATAAAGCTGTATCTATGCACTAACAACCTGGCCCTGCTTCAACAAAGAAGTAATCAAAAGGAAAAAAGGCTCAATTTATGGAAAGACCAAAGAAAACTCCTGACTACATAATCTTTCCTCTATGTTACCTTTCCTGTGGAAGCTTTTAATAATCTATCATTAATCCATCCCCAATTCTTAGAGCACAGTTTCACCTGGAAACTACTAGCTGTGGCCAAGAGGCTCACCATTCCCAGACTTTGGAACCCCACTGATAAAATAAAGTACTTGGATCAGATGGTTTCCAAGAACTCCTTGTCATTCCAAACTCAATAAAATAGGGCATTGAAAGAGGTGGCTTACTGGGTCCTGGCTAGTGGCTCAGTAAATACATTTGGATTATGAGAGACAACTGGATTAAATGGTAAATGGTGGAAGATCTTGGTGTAAAACCAAAAAAGTGATTTTTGCTTCCCACTGTGGCTGCTTTTTCATCCAAAAACACGACTGTGATTGGGAATCAGGCAGTCAGAAAAACACAGATGACTGCACAGTTCTCTCATTTCAGAAGGAGAAAACAAGAGCCCTGGATGCCTGCAAATTGTACGTGCATAGTAATAGGATTCATGAAAAACAAAAATTACATCAAATTGCTCTTCAAAAAGAAATTCACCTTTATGAACAAATACAGCCTGAGGTATTCTCAGAGTTCAGGGAAGGGCAGAAATGAGGTTACATTTGCAAAATCTCCCAGCAGTGCATAAATGAGTTAGGCTATAAATGAACACTAGATTTGCTTCAACCCTAAGAGCTTCTATAAAGCATAAAAGCTTTTAACTCCCTGTGAATAATACTTTCCCATAAAAATCTGTCTTCCTGAGTTCTATTTCTATAATTTCTGTAACTGTAATTTGCAGTATCGTTGTTATTTGAAGATACAGTGAAAAGTAGTCTCAAAGAAATAGTTCTTACAAGCACATCTGCATGATAAGACAGTTAACTACATCGTTTTCTCAGCAAAATCTCATCCAATTATCCATTTATCAATCACAGATTCAACTTAATTTCTGCTTATCATTCCTCTCTTCTGCGGTCCAATTCTCACCCATACTTCATGACCCAGATTCGGGAAGAAATCCCTGCTTACTCAAAGCCACTGATATCCCCATCTCCAGCTCATGCAGATGTATGGAGAACTAGATAATTTAGCATTTAACTATATATTTGGACTTCTATCGCCCTCTTATAAGTTTATAAAACTTAACAGAAATTACTTCAAATAGATCATGATTTCTTTGACACTTTAAAAACATGACTTCTTATATATGATTCCATAGTCGATGCTTAATAATATCTGTGGAAGAAAAGGAGAAAGAAAGAAAGAAAGAAAGAAAGAAAGAAAGAAAGAAGAAAGAAATAAAGAAAGAAAGAAGGAATGAAGGATAGGAGGAAGAAGGACAGAAGTAATCTTCCGAACATCCCACTCATCGGCAGCACTACTCCCCATCTACGCTCCCTCGCCTCAACTCGCCTCGATCTCTCCCTCACTCCCTCCCCCTCCTCCCTCCCTCCCTCCCTCCCTCCCTCCCTCCCTCCCTCCCTCCCTCCCTTCCGAAAGAGAGAGATGGAGAGAGGTAACCAACAAATACTTGTTCCTTGACTGATTACTTTGAAGAATACCTGGTAGAACATCTTGGGAGGGGTGCACAAATAATGAAATTTTTTGGTAAAATGAGGGCTGGATTCTAAAGAGATGTAGTGTGATGTAGGATTTAATAGTGAGGGCTTCACAGTCAGAATCCCTGGATTTGAGTTCTGGCTCCCCACCTTCCTAACAGTGTTATCTGTTTTGTGCCTCAGTTTCTATAAAGTCAATAAAATAGGGATAACAGCTGCACTTACTTCCCGGGATATTGTGAAGATTAAATAAGCTGACACGTGGAAAGTAGTTAGTATACGCCTATTGTGTAGTAAGCATTTCATAAATGCTATTATTATTATCATTTTGATTTAATAGTAATTGTCCTAACAAAATGGGACTCACATTCATTTGTTTTGTTTTTGTTTTTTAGAAAGACCAACTGACAAATAATAGACAGACTAAGTTTATAGCTAAAAAAAAATAAAAAATGATAAAACTAGTGGGCCTCGCATAGGTGATGCACCAGTTTGCAGTCCTAGCAACAGTAACACAGGATTCTCTTTTCTCCACATCCTTGCCAATGCATGTTATCTGTTGACTTTTTGATAATAGCCATTATGACTGGTGTGAGGTGATATCTTATTGTGGGTTTGATTTGCATTTTAAGTAAGGAGACTCCTCAGAAAAACAAAAAAATAATTAATACCATACAACCCAGCAATTCCACTTCTAGGTATTTATCCAAAGAAAACAAAAACACTATTTCAAAAAGATATATGCACCCTTCTGTTCACTATAGCATTATTTAAAATATCTGAGGTAACCAGAGACAGATGAATGGACAAAGATGTGAAGATGTGAGATACACACACACACACACACACGCACACACACACACTAGAATATTATGTAGTAATAAAAAAAAGAATGAAATCTTGCCATTTGGGACAACATAAATGAATCAATGGAGTATTATGCAAAGTGATATGAGTCAAGCAGAGAAAGACAAATGCTGTATTGTTTCACTTACGTGTGGAATCTAAAAACAAACAAACAAACAAAACAAAACAAAAACAGACTCATAGAAACAGAGACCAAAGAAATGGTTATCTAAAAGGAAGGGGTGGGGGATGGATGAAAAGGGAAAGGGGAATATAGTCAATAGTATTGTGATAAGTTTGCACAGTGACAGATGATTACTAGAATGAATGGGGTGATCACACTGTAAGGTATAAAAATATTGAATCACTATATTGTACATCTAAAACTAATACAACCAATATAAGATTGCATACCAACTATACTTAACTAAAAAATAAATTAAAAAAAACTACTGGGCTTTGAAATTAACACAAAAACTACTTAAAGAATGACCTTGATGTTATAAAGAGACCCATGAAGGCAGGATTTTTGAGTGTGGGTTAAAAAAGATATTGATAAAGCTCAGTGTCCAAGCACTCTGTGAGAGTGAAGAGCCTTAGGAAGTCATCATAGCTAGCCTGGAATAAGCTGAGAAGGAAAGCCAATTATCTCTTTCAAGGCAAAGAGAGCTATGTTCTACATCTACATTGATTAATTATACTAGAGATTGATTAATCAGGATATAATAGGTTATGTGACAGCAACAAACATCCCCCAAATCTAAATGACTTAAAACAACAAAGATTTATATTTCTTTCATACTGCATGTCTACACCAGTTAGCAGTGGGCAGAGGACTCTGCTCATCATGACTACTCAGAAACTCAGGCTGCCAGAAGTTCCAGTACCTGATACCACCATGTCAAATTTTTCTCTTTCTGATTTTCCATAATTCTTACATCAATTATATTTATATCTTACTTCTCCCACCTCACTGTGAGTTCCACAAAGGCAGGACTTGCATCAGCATCTTCTGAATGTGTATGAATCTTAGCATACAGGGTATGGGGTGCAGGGTTTGCCATGGAACCTTATTTTTTCGAAATTGCAATAGACCTGATTCTGACACCTCACCCCACCCTCATAGCCAGTCTGGTAGGAAATACAATAGTGCTCGTTATTCAGACCCTTCCTTCCTAGAGCCCTAAGCATGAGGTACCAGGCATAAGAAGATTATCCCTGGAAGGCCTTTGGTTTGGGTTCCCAGGAGTCACTGCTAAAATATGCATGCTCCCTTAAAGTCTAGCTCTGTCCACAGCAGGATCTGCGAGTTCCAAGCCTGTTCTTATGGGAGACAGACCAAGCAGGCATCCCCTTCCTGCCCCACTGTCAGCATTCAAGGCCCTGTCTCCTTTCCAGGTTCCTGAGAGGGAGTTGACCAAAGGCCGTGCAGACCTCCTCGGTTCTTGGTGAAATCACCCTGACTCTCTTGTACTACTTGCTTTCTCATCTCCACCACCTCTTACATGATTCCCTTGCTCCAGATTTCAGAATACCAAACACAAGAGAAAATACTCTAAAGGCAACTTTCACTGTCTGTCCTGCAACCAATCCTCCTTCCCAAGTTATAAGAAGTCAAATACTGTCTATCTTTTTTAATGTAGGCAGAAAAATACATAAGAACAAAATTTTAATAAAGTGTCCAATTATACAAGCTTATAGACCTCTAAGTGCTGATCTGCACAAAGGAGGCTTTTTCCACTTGATTAAAAGCATGGATGATGTGAAGATAATCCAGGAAATGCAAAGGATGGCTTAATTAAATGAACCAGTATGAAAACTGTTAATACACTTATGAATAGAGCTGGCAATGTTACCAGGTGCAATACTGTGCAACAACACTGGTGATTGGCCCTTAGTCAAATAGAAATTTACAATGACGGAATCCTATTTAATGAGGCCCAATCAATAAAAATAAGTTTTAAAGGGTTTTTTAAAAAATATATGATTGAAATAAATAAATATTGACAGTTGCTTCAATAAAATCTATACTGACTTGTTTAAAATAAAACCTTTGACATATAGACATAGGGACTCACATATATAATGAATTTGTCATTAATTCTGCACTTCTAAGGATGTTCTATTTTGATATTTTCTTGGCCTGGAGTTCATAGACTTAAAGAGATCTGTGAACCTCTGAAATTTTATGCACATTTATGTATGTTGCTACATGTGTATGAGTTTCTGAGGAAGGAGTCAGATTAGCATAGGAGCACATGGTCCATAAACGATAATGTGCAACATGTACACATTTCTAAACTCCCTGTCATTTTTTTCCAATTTTCTAGGTGAGAAAAATAAATAAATCAGAAAATTATGAAAAAGCCTTAAAATGACACATGATTTTCAAGTGTTTCATTTAAGAGTCACCTATAATGAATGATACTGTGCTTTATTTTGTGACATTAGTCCAAATGAGAATTCCAAATCACCGGAGTTCTAATATAAAAGAATGTGCAATATAGAATTCTAAGTAAGAGCTGTGGCGATATGAGAGATGGGGGCGTGAGGAGAGCCTGAGCTCGAATGGATATGAAAACCTTTGCAAGTTAAGGTCACTTCACTCCTGTAAATAAGAGAAAATTCTTTGAAGATATTGGAGAAATAAAAGACCACCAACTATTAGTAAGCTCACTGTGTGGTTGATAAAGTAATCTCCAACCTCAGAAACAAAATTGAGGTGATGGGAAAGGTTGACAAAATGTTCACACCTCGTCAAAGAAAGAAAGTTGAAAGCTGGTGGTTAAATGGAGCCTGTTCCTACTAAAAGAACCATTTCCCCCTCCATGGAACTGGTGAAAAGTGGGAGCAGGCCCTAGCCCAACTGACTCCCACCCTTTGCATTAGAGGGAGCACATAACTGCCTGGGTCCAGGTCTCTAAAATCCCCAGAGCAGTGGTCTTCAGTTTACTTTCCACAAGGACACAAATGATGACTATTAACGTGTAAGCTTCCTGAGGACGGGTATATTAATAGTGACTAATACATGGAATCCTCATGATAACCAAGGGGATACCATGATTATACCATTTTACAGATGAGAAAGCTGAGACAAAGATGTTGACTAATTTGTCCAAGTTTAAGTTGTAGAGATGAATTTTGAGTTCAGGCAGATTTTTTACTGAATAAACACTCTCAACTACTACTCAAGACTGCCTCCTATCCCTGTCTTCTTCTTCTCATATTCTTCTAGTTGTTAGTAATCAACACATTATAACATCATAGTTGAGAGAATGGAGACCAGCTGCTCCATGTAATACTGCCTAAAACTGGCTACTAGGGAAGGATCCAGCAGAGTTGATATAACGGAATCTATTAGATCTCTACCAGCATCCCTTCTCCCTTTCTCCAAGAGTCACAGACTGTAGAGACCACGATTGTCCACCTAGGTCTACATTTCCAGTGTTCTCCTGCACCAAGTATGACCACATAACTAAGTTCTTACTGGTGAAACATGATCAAAGGTGTAATGGGCCATTTTCAGGCTTGACCCTTGAACCCTTGCACCTGGGCTGTTGCGTACTGCCACCTCAGTGCAAGTTATAAGACCCAAACTCAAACAAGTAAACAGGATACAACCTGCCAGCCTTGTTACTCTCAGACCTTATCAGAAATGCAGAATCATGGGTTCCATCCCAGCATCAGAAACTGTATTTAACAAGCTCCATAAATGATCCTTCTGCGTGCTGGAGTTTGAGGAGCACTGAACTGAGGGATGTCAGAGAAGTTGGTGGACTCCTCGGAATGATCTCTGGAAGAGAGCACCTCAGCAACATGGCACATCTGCCTCAGCTGTTTCACAAGCGAGAAACCAACTTCTATCTTTTTTAAGTCAATTATTGTTGAGTGTCTCTGTGATAGCAGTCTAAATTTATCTTGACTAACAGAGTAAGGAAATCATCTACTTTTAAAGAATATCAGGGAAAAACTTTGAGGAAAGTATAAGGATAAATGTTAAAAGAACCTCAATCCTTTACTTCTAACAATGCATTGGAAGAACATTATAAGTGTACCTTTATTGCATAACCCAGATGTCAGGCAAGGTTCCTTACACTTTTCAGACCTGGTTAAGACTGACTCAAACTCAAATTCTAAGACTTAATGGAAGATGAGAATTCCTGGACTTTTCTTTTCTCCATATCTTTCAGGGGCATCCGAATTATTACGCACTGCCTTGGTTTCATTCCATATTAATTTAGATCGAAAGTCCATCTCCTCCCCTGATTGCCAGTAAAAAGCTGCCCTTACTTATGGATCCCATGAGTTTAGAACCATTATTAAGGATTTGGGACATTATACAGAGAAGTCCTCACAGTCTTAGTCATCCTCTGGATTCCCCCAAATTGCTTCCGTACTTCCTCTTTTACTTTTCCCTAGTATAAGAGAGAACAGTTTCAGCCAAGGGGGTGAGGGCAGAGGTGAAGGAATAAAATAACAGAATATCTGGGGAGAGAAAACCACTAAGGTTTGTAAATGATTTTGTTGTTATCAGGCAGCTAAGGCATTTCTTCTGCTTTCCTATAGTCTGTAGTCTTCAGTCTCAGACTCCCTTTCTTTATCAGCCTCACCTTAGGTCCAAGCAGCCCTGACATATCTTACCCAAAATTAACATATGTATACAGTCATTCAACTACCTTTCATTATGCATCTACTACTACAGGCACTTTCCTAGGCACAGAAGATACTAGGGTCAGAATATATGAACTCTGACCTCAAGGATCTGAATGTCTATTGGGGAAACTAGCTGGGAAATGGTGATTATAAAATGCTGTGGTTACAGTCTGATTGCAGTCTACACCAGGTGCAGAGCCGGGGAAGGGTGCTACATCCTGGTGTCCTGGGAGGGGTGAGAAAAGCCTTTCCAAGGATCGTCACTCAAGCTGACACTTGAGGCAGGTGATGGCAATCAGGAGAGCTTTTCAAAGCCTATAGCTGTATGTTCACAAGACTGGAGCGTATAGTCTCCTCAGGACCAATGAATAATATTCAAGGGTGTGTGGTGGGGAAAGGTATGAACCGGGAGGAAGAAGTTAAGAAGTGAAGTTTGGCAGGTGGGCAGGGCCAGATCACATAAGGAATTTATACACACAAAGGATTAAACTTGATCTAGATGCTTATTTTTTTGTGTGGGTGTGCCATGGATTTCTTTGAAAGTCTGATGAAATCAACAGACATTTTTACAGAAAAAAAATGTTTTTATATGTGTAAAATGCAATACGTAAGATTACAAAGGAGCCCAGTTGTATTACAATACAACTCTATCCTGGTGAAAGCCCCAGGTTAAGAACACCTGAAGATGATGAAGCACCAGAAAGCAGGAAGTTGACATGAACTGATTTTCATTTCAGAAGGAGCATTCTGAAGCTGGTTGGGGTGGGTTGGAGGGGGATAAGACTAGAAGTTGAAGGACTAGTCTGGCAGCTGTTAGAGCAACCCAAATGAGAAAGTCTTGATGAAAGAAGGTCATTATTACTATTATTATTATTAATTACATCATCTGTCTAAAGCAGTGGTTCTTCTATAAAACACAACACTTTCATTAATATTAAATATTTAGTAAAAACCCATTTTACTATGCTTAGACAAAATCATAATAATGATATAACCTACCTACACACCTTTTCTACACCTTTAGGAAAAAAGAAATGTAAAGTAATTTTGAGTAAGATCATATGTTTTTCAAAATGCTACTGCTCAGTCACGAGTAGACTAGAAGATGTAATGAAGTTGTCAGCACCCATGCCCAGAATCACTATGAGAGTGACAGCTCCAAATGTTGACCAACACAAATATGCTAGCAACTTAAGTTCCTCGGAGACCATTGACATTGTAATGAGAGTTTCCCAAAACATTGGATAACTCAAATTCCAAAATAAGACAAATGGCAATCTTCTGTCCATTTACACAGCACTTACATTTCTGGAAATGTCAGTGTCTATTAAACCGTGCAAAAATACTTCATGTTCACAAGCATACTGGAGTTAGGTTCCAGGTTCAGATAACTGTAACCAGATTTGTCATCCATCTGAATGACCAGTAGAGCATCTGAAAGACTTGTGTGTTGGAGACCAATTTATTTATGTATATCACTGTTTCATGCAATGCAGGATGTCTAACATCCCTGGGTCTAGTACATCTTCATTGTGAAGTCCAAAAATATTACCCCCAACAAAATTGTGAAATACTATATAAGATAATACCATTCCCATTGAGGATCATTAGTATAAAATAGGCAGGATCTAAAACTAGCAAACTAGCACTGGGCTTATAAGTGTGTGTGTGTGTGTGTGTGTGCGCGCGCGCGCGTGCTTACATACACACACACTGGGAGACAAAGAGGAAGAATGGAATAGGATGGAGAACAGCTAAGAGAAATTGCCAATTTGATGATATTTCTGAGGTCTGTTTCTAAAGAGGAAAAGGTGAATAGTGTCTATAAGAGACCCCAGCCCTTGACACATTCTCTTTTCTATCAATACCCAGGAAAAAAAAAAAAGACATTTGCTCCACTAGTCTCTTCAACTGCACCAAAGGGGGAAATTACCCTTCGACCCCTGAAGCCATTTACTAATGACCTGCAGCTTGAGATTGGATGACTTTTCTCATTAGTGCATGGCTACATTGCAAATGTTATTGCCAGTCAGCCGATTATAAAAGCATAAAGAGAAAGTAATTAGCACAATAATTTTACGTAGAGTAAATTTTAGTGCAGCCAGTTTGTCAGAGATGCAATTTCATGGGATCACAGCCATGCATTAATGGAGTTATGGGAAACTGTTAATTTGTTATTTGAAACGAAGTCCTTATCTCTGGCCAGTTAGCTCAGTTAGTCAGTACTTTATGCTAAGGAGGCCAAGGGCATGGGCTTGCCTCCTCTGCTGACCACTTTGACTTTGTAATCTTGTACAACTGCTGACTGGCACTCCCAGCTGTCCAATTCATGTGGAAAGCTGTTCTTTCCAGGCAGAATAATTTCCAGGGTTCCTTGAGCATAGATGACTCAGGAAAATTTTCTGGGAGAATTTAAATTAAAAATGCATGTACAAAAAGAGCAATATGAGAGCCCCTATGGTGATAGGACCGTTCAGTATTTTGGCTGGAATGGTGAGTACAAGAATCTACCCATCTGATAAAATTCTATAGAGCTAAATATGCACATATACATGTATATGTGCACACACACACAAATGAGTACAAATAGCAATTGAGGTATTCTGAATAACATTGGTAACTTGTATCAAAGTCCATACCTTAGTTGTGATATTGTACTAAAGTTCTTGCAAAATGTTATGTTAAGGGAACTGAGTAAAGAGTAAAAAGAAGTGTTCCGTATTATTTCTTATAACTGCATGTGAACCTACAATTATACCAATAAATGTTTTTCTTAAAAATGCACATATATTTTGAGATTAGTAAGTAGAATAAACCTTGTATTCCTAAAACAATTTCTAAATTAGGAAAATTTCAGTGGTTCCCAAATACTACGTCTTTGTGCTGTAGGAACACAAGTCTCCCAATTTGGGAACTAGTCATCCATTCTGTTTCAAAAAAATGGAGGCTGGATAGTCTCACTTGCCCTTCTCTAATCCCATTATTTGGTTCCTATTAGATATCATTACAGTCTCATGGGTAAGTTAATGGGGAAATCCTAATATTTATATTTTAATGCAAAGGAAAAATGAAAACTAGATTTTTGTTTTAGCTTTTTTTAATTATCAGTCATCTCAAATACACAATCATATCAAACTCTTATCCGAAAATGGAACTACTTCTTAACGCAATCTTATGAGATAGCCGAACAAAATTTATCTGAGTAGCATATTGAGCCTTCAGCTACAAATTTTTCAGCCATGATAAATACTACAAGTAAGACTTGGGATCACTTTGGAATGGGCTACAAAATGAGACAATACAGTTTCATGCTTAAAAAACTACCAGAAGAAGTCAACAACTATATATCTAGGATGGTTTGGATTCTCATCTAAGACTGTGCCATGAGTTCTTCTGTGAAAAAAAAGAAAAAGATGCCCTGACCCATTATGTTAGGAAATGCTTCATTTCATATCCCTCCCTCCCTCCACCTCTGTAGTTGGTTAAATAGGGTCTCCTCAAAATTCACGTCCAACTAGAATCTTCAGAACATGATCTTATTTGGAAATAAGGTCTTAGCAGATATAAGTACTTAAATTAAAAATGAGGTCATATTAGATTAGAGTGGGCCCTAAATCCAATGCCTGGTGTTCTTATAAGAAGAGGAGAGGACACACAGAGACACATATAGGGAAGAAGTCCACATAGGGACAGAAGTAAAGATCGGAGCGATGCGGCTATAAGCGAAGAAACACCAAAGACCTCCAATAAGCCCCCAAAACTAGGAGAGAAGCATGGAACAGATTCTTCCTTAGAGCCTCCAGAAGGGACCAGCCCTGTCAACCCCTTGGTTTCAGAATTCTGACCTCCCGAATTGTGAGGGAATAAACTTCTGTTGTTTTAAGCCACCCAGTTTGTGGTAATTTGTTATGGTAGCTCTAGGAAATAAATAAAAACACCCATATCAGGGATCTACAGTCTCTATCAGTTGGTTGAAAGCTTTGAAAAGTCCTTAGATACCTCAAATTTATTCAATTATGAAAGTATTTTCCCTCATATGATATCTATTAGTCTTTCATGGAACATATTATGAAAATATGCTATTTTAGACAAGTTCAAATTTAAATATGTATATGAATCATTTGAAGATTTTGTTAAAATGAAAATTCTGATTCAGCAAGTCTGAGATGGGGTCTGAGATTCTGCATTTCTAACAAGTTACATGCTAATGCTGTGTCTCTGGACCACACTTTGCCAGGAGGCAAAGGGCCAGAGTGAATAATTTCCCAGGGTCTTTTCCAGTTCAAAAGACAATGACCTAGCCATACGTGGTGACTTAATTTTTGTTCCCAGCTCTTGACGTCATAATAGAGGACTTTGCAGTGCCTCTTCCCAAAGTGGGTAGAGTAATTTCCCTGTCTCCCTGACATCAGCTGAGCCATGTAACTTGCTTTGAGCCATGGAATACTCATGGATGAAGAACACACCCCACGAATATTAGTTGATAAAGAGCCCCTGTCTCTTCAGACAGAGCCCCAAAACGAAGACATGTGGAGACCACCTGAACCCAGCCAGAGTGTGTGTCCAGCATGGGCCAGCCTAAATCAGCCAAACCACAGGCTACGTGTAGACTTATGAGAGAAAAATAAATGCTTACTGTTGTAAGCTACTGAGCTTTTTATATTGTCGGTTATACAGCAAAGACCGATAATACACCACCTTGGTCTTCTATTCATCAATCCATAATTATAAATACAATATTTATCTATAAGCTAGAATATATTTACTGACTGTCAACCATCTACCCAGTACAAGGAGGTAGAAGATAGGATTCCTGCTCAGAGAATTTGCAGTCTAGCTTACAGGAAAAGTGACTTACAAAAATGAAAGAATAAATTGCAATGTAAAATCATATAAGATTAAGAGTAATAGAAGTTCTGTGTAGTCTAAGTAGGCCGGAGTTGTCAGAGAAAGCTATGGATGGACTTTGGGTAGATAAGGACAGGAAGAGAATTCATTTTAGGGGGATGAGGATGTCCTCTGGATAAAAAGCTTCTAATAGAGTAAAATGCCACAAGCTATCAAAGTATTGATTGAAAAATTCAAACCACCTTTTCTGACCATTATGGGAAGACGTACATATATTATTATACTGTGGCAGGCCATTTGTGACCATTTAGAGGAGAAAGAACATTCTATTTATATATTATTCACTCCTGGCACAGTAACAACTGGAGGCACGATGAGGAACCGCCACTGGCCGGCTTTCAGTAGCCATGACAAAGTGAAGGCAGTGAGGCCAGTGGGCTGCAGGCAGGAGTCAGTGCACATTATTTGCCCAGTGGAGCTGACAGAGGGTGAGAAACATTAGCACATGAGAAAAAGTGCTTTGCACTAAATTACTTTTTATTCCTCACTTAATAAAAACTTCTGGGTTGTCTTCAGTTATCATGGCTGGGTCCATGATTCATAGATCATAAATGTATGCAGAGAGCAATTTTTCCAATGATGTGCTATGGATTAGGGGAACTTCAGAGGGAAGAGCAAGAGTAAGCAGAGTGACTAATATAGGACTTCAACAACAGTCCACAGGTAAGCCAGGGAATGGCATCAGTGTCCAGTGGCTCCCATAACTATGAGGATTATAATTGTTTTAAAGATAGACTTTTTAAATGTTGTCCATCTCTATATACTCATTTTATAGTCTGAGAAACTGAGACCCAAAGAAAAAGTGATTTGTCCCATTTAATCAGTGTGGATCAGACCAAGAACCTCAGACTCAGGACTCCCCACCCATTGTTTTTCCACTTGCAGCAAGAGGTCACAGAATGATGGAAGTAGCTGTGTATTCCCTATAGGTCCAGCCCTGTCAGGCGGCTGCAGTATCTGCTTCCAGGCACATCGCTGCCAAAGGATCTTAGAGGCAGCTCATACTGGGGAAGAAGAAGCAAAGGACACACAGAAGTCAAGCCATGGTCAAAGGGAAGGGGAGAGTTCAAGTGCAGCAGGTCTATCCTCCTCAAATTGCCCTCTGATCTCATATCAATGTCCCCTCCTCTCTAAAACTGGACAAGAATTGTCTGAAAGAAGAGGTAATTACCAATAATATCACAGCTGATATTTACTGAACAACTTAAATTAATTATTTCATTTAACCTCACCAAACCCCATTTTACAGATGAAGAAACTGAAACTTAAAGGTGTTAAATAACTTACCCAGCGTTTTGATGAGCGTTTGTGATGGAGGTAGGTTTGACAGTGAAGTTTTGACTCCGGGGCTCTTGCTCAAACCTCTAGTAAATGTGGCTCTACCACTGAAGCAATCCCTGTGCCACAGGCAGAAATATTCTCATGGCAACAGCCATTCTCCTCCCAATTAAGAGAATTCCATAATTGCCAAATGAACTCCCTTGCCCAATCCTTTGCCCTCAGGAAAAAAAAAAAAAAAAGATTGTCTTCGCTATTTTGTATGATTTGAGAAGGGACAGGGGCTTGGCTGGATCTGGAGAAGAAATAAAAGGAAGTACAAATCTTATAGTGAACTACAAAATATAGTAAAGAAAGGAGAGGAATGAGAGAAGGTAAAGGCAGATGAATCTAGTGATAGGAGTGAGTGGTGAATGCAAGGCTCCAGGTAGTGGAGGATGGAAAGAACTGAGTGGACTCAAGAAGTGCTGCTGGGGATTGATGCTCTTCAATATCAGAAAGTAAAACACAGAGCTCCTTTCATATTGTGGTATGACTATTAAATTGCACTTCAGTAAATGTGACACCATTCCAGACATAAATAACAATTTGAATGCAGAACAAATCTGAGACCAAAGTGTACAATTTCAATAGGTTCATATCTGTTAAGAAACAGGTTGCAGAAAGCATCTCAACATCCAAACTTGGCACACATACTCAGGAAGAGGGAACGCAGCAGGCCTCATGGCAAAGACCAGCAGCTCTGCAAAGGACAAAAGGGTCCTCAGGGGAACCTTCTGCAAGTCAGAAACCTGTAAATCCAACATCTAGAGCAAGAAAGGAGAAAATGGCAGAAGAAAAAAGGACACTGCTCCAAACACACAGATAATGCCCTCTGGGGACTTTCTGAACTAGATGGAAAATCTGAGGCGGTGTGTATCAGCCACGATTCTGGTGAAGACAGATACAGAGAAATGTTATTGGTTCTGTTCTCATGATCCTAATGTAACCCTTGTTTGGAGAAACCTGAGAAAACATGAATTATATATTAGTCATTCTGCAAAGGTTAGAAAAATAGAAGCCAGAAATTGACAATATATTTAGATGATATATATTAATTTCAATTTCAAGGAAATATAGCAAAGACAGATCTGTCTACTAGAGAAGTAAAGATTTCAGTCTGGCTTCTGAAACAGCAAGGGATCATGAGATGTGGATTTGAGAGATGACAGCAGAAGCCGTGCAGGCGAGCGCATGGCGAAAAGCTGTGCAGAGGTCTGAACCTTCACAATACCCAGCTTCTTTGCTGCTTAGCAACCCCTCACCTAGAGATTAAGCCATGATTCTTTCAGAACTCTGTAGTGAGACTTTGTTGTAACAAAATTGTATCGGAGTTACCAGAGTTACTTTGGCTTTCAGAAGTGACAAGCTCACCACCAGAGGCAGTCAGTCACCAAGGTTTATTGCAGTCAGTCACCAAGGTTTATTAAGGTTCAACTATGAGCTGCCCTGGGGGAATTTAAAAGAAACAGCAGACAGCCTCAATCAATCTCCAAGAGTTTACTACCTAGACATCATGTACTCATATGTGTAGCTACTGAAAAGAAATACATCTACCTCTCAGTGCAGTTTTAATTAAGTTATATGTTCTGGAAGTGCACTGGGTTACTTTATTTATTTGCTTGTGTTCTTGTATCCATTTTAATGTAAAGAAATTCAACTTCTTTGTTCTGCAAAGAAACCCCGAAAGCAAAGGAAGAAGAGTAGTGAGCCAACATCCTGAGATTAGGGAGAAACAAAATATTGTGTGACCCAATCAGGCTATTATCAACCTATGTCACTGCTACACAAAGATGTTCTTCATAAAAAGAGTAATAATTTCAGTTTAGAGTACACAGAATTTGGAAGGAAATAGCTGAGATGTCAACTGTGGTATCCAAGATTAGGGAGTTAAGGCAAACTAAAGAAGAACCTCTCTAACCAAACGTTAGTGAAAAGGAAGGCCAAAAAGGCTCTAGAAATAAAATTACTGCTATATAGAGGGAAGTCTAGATTGGATTCAAGGAGATGGTCTATATAGTGATTTGGTTTCAGAATAGAGCATATAGATGATACCATAAAAATCCCCAGTCCCATGTCTTTGTCCTGAGAATGATAATAGTACTTGTAGTATATAATGAAGGAGGACCACTGATCATAGCTGGCAACTCTGGACTGAGATCATCCTGTCTCCACCACTTCACTGAGATGCAAGCACAGCAGATTGACTCAGCTGAGGCTTCGCCCGCACATATGCAGGCAGCAGGAAGTGGGAGCTGCTCCGACACTAGTGTTTCCCCACTTGGGGGTGGGAGGCAGATGGACATGCCACTCAGAACAGTGTTAGTCCAACCCATCCCAGAGTTGCAGAAGAAAATCAAGGGAAGGATTGCATCCCAAACTGGAAACTTTCTTATATACTGATCTGATCTGTCAGAATTCAAGCTGGTTTTAATTTAATTTAAAGATATAAGGAGTAACATCACCAAGATGGCAGAGCGGGACACCCCAGCTTCTGTCGTCACAAAGAAGGATTAGATAGTTATCTATGAATGAAAACAGCTCTGGGATAGATCAGGAGTCCCCTTAAGAAGCTTCAGCAACACAGTGGAGCAAAAATCTGAGAATAACAGCACAGAAAGTGTGGGAAGAATCATTTCATTTTGCTTGTGCCATCCCATCCCACAGGCCAGTACTGCTCAGCACCAAGAGGGAATTTTATGGCCCGAGAGAGTTCCCCTCATCAGAGCAGGGTGCACCAGCTTCCCCAGCCCCTCAGGGCACTGCACAAAGGAACTATTTTGATTTTGCCCCACACAGAAACCAGCTAAGCTGAGGAAACTGGAGACAGCCAGGAACAAGGAAAATGGGCAGTATCACCTAGGTAGTGTGCACTACAGTGTTACCAGTACCCCACTACGTGGAGGATCAGCAGCTTTCTCCACTGAGGAAACCAACAGCCAACACAGCTACCACCAAGCTCTTCCTATAGCTTTCTCTCCTGAGAGCCCCACAGGTTGCATTTGCAGACTCCAGCTGCCTGAGTCCCTCCCCTCACACAACTCCCCACTCCTACCTGAGCTGCCTTAGCCATTGCCTATGTGGCAACCCAATCCCAATATCCAGCAGGGCCATTTTGCCTGCATCTAGCTGAGTATCTGCCATTGTGCACATGCATGCCAAGTGGGGGTGCCAATTCCCACTAGCATGCACGTGGTAGAAGAGCAATAGATGGAAAGATATTCCATGTTCATGTTGATGAATGAGAAAAATTAATATTGCTAAAATTTCCATTCTATTCGAAGCAATCTAGAGTCAATGCAACCCCTATAAATGTTCTAATGGCATTTTTCATAAAAACATAAGAAATAACCCCAAATTTGTATGGAATTACCAAAAAACAAAAAACAAAAAAACCCAAACCCACCCTGAATAGCTAAGGAATCTGGAGCAAGATAGAGACATCATACTTCCAGATTTCAAACTATATTACAAAGCTACAGTAATCAAAACAGTGTACTCTAGACATAAAAATAGATAAATATCTCAGTGGAACAGAACAGAGAGCCCAGAAATAAATCCACACATACAAGGTAAACTAACTTTCAATGAAGATGTCAAGAATATACAATGGGAAAAGGATAGTCTCTTCAACAAATGATATTGGGAAAACTAGATATCCAGCTGCCAAGAATAAAATTGGACCCTTCCTTCTCTTACACCACACATAAAAAATAACTCAAAATAGATTAAACACTTAAACATAAAGCCTGAAACTAGTTTTAGTTTCATAGGGGAAAGCTTTTAACAGACTTAGCAATAACTCTTTGGATATGACACCAAAAACAAAGGCAACAAAAACAAAATTAAACAAGCAGGACTATATTAAACTGAAAAGTTTTGCATAAATAAATAAATAAATAAATAAATAAATAAATATAACAAAATGAAAAGGCAAACTATGGAATGAGAGAAAATATTTGCTAACCATGTATCTATTATGGGGTTAATATCAAAAAAAAATAAGGAACTAATATAACTTCATATAATGAAATTAATAACCCAATTAAAAATGGACAATGGACCTGAATAAATCTCTTTTCAAAGCAGACATACAATTATCCAATAGGTATATGAAAAAGTGCTCAACATCATTAATCATCAGGAAAAAAAAAATTGCAATGAGATATTACCTCATACCTGTTAGAATGGCATTATCAAAAAGTCAAAAGATAACAAATGTGGAGAAAAGGGAATTCTTGTGCACTGTTGGTGAAAATGTAAATTGGTACAGCCATTATGGAATATAGTGAAAGTTTCTCAAAATATTAAAAATAGAATTACCATATGATCCCACAATCCCACTTCAGGGCATATATCCAAAGGAAATAAAATCACTATCTCAAAAAGATATCTGCACTCCCATGTTCACTGCAATATTATTCACAGCAGCCAAGTTGTGTTTTAATGACCTAAGTGTCTGTCAATAGATGAATGGATAAAGAAGATAGATAGAGATATAGATAGATAGAGATATAGATATATAGATATATAGATATAGATATATAGATATAGATATAGATAGATATATAGATGTAGATATAGATATAGATGACATAGATATAGATATAGATGATATAAATTTATCAATATAGATAGATATAGATATAGATAGATATATAGATATACAATGGAATATTATTCGGCCTTTAAAAAAAAAGAAAGTCCTGCCATTTGTGACAACATGGGGAAACCTGGAGGACATTATCCTAAGTGAAATGTGCCAGACACAGAAAGACGAATATCACCTTATCTCATTTACATGTGGCATCAAAAAAAAAAAAGTTGAACTCATAGTAACAGAGAGTAGAGTGGTGGTTACCAGAGGCTCAGAGGGTGGGAGAAATGGGAAAATATTGATTAAAGGATATGAACCTTCAGTTATAGAATGAATAATTTCAAGAGACATAATGTAAAACGTGACTATAATTAAATCTTAAATGTTCTCACTACACACACACACACACACACATACACACACACACAAAATGATACCTATGGGAAGTAATGGATATGTTAATTAGTTATTGATGGTAATCATTTTACTACATATAAATATACATATATTAAAGCATTCACATTTTGCAAAATGCCTACTATTATTGAATCTCAATGGTGATAACCTTGTAAGGGTCCATTATACCTTTTTTGCAAATATTTGAAAAATTTATGCAATAAACTTTTTAAAATAATGTGGATGGGAAAAAAAGGGAGAGGCAATAGGATTTTCAGTAGTTTCTACATGCTTCACTCTCCTAAAAGCAAGTTAGAACAATATGAAACTATAGATGGCTGAAATTCTGTATCTTTATAAATATCATATCTAATTATTTAACATGTTAAATTTGTTTTGATTTCAGATGAGAGGGTTGAGCTGGCCGTACTCCTTGGTTTATGGCATATTACCAGGAGTCTATACAAAGCTTCTTACTTGTTTTATGTACTCATTCCCTCCCATTCTTCTCCCTACCTCTACATGGGCCGCTGCTTTAACTTGTTAATAAACAAGTCTCTGTATATATTCTTGCAAAATACACATTTTATATCTATGCATATATTATAAATACAATCAGTCCTAAAAATATCATGCTGGATTATTATGGATTAGATTGTGAATTTTGAAATGATCAATTACTGAGAAAGGGCTGTTTCATTTATATGGATAAAGTTACAAAAAAAACTCTATAAAAATATAGCAATTTGGCATAAAAATATGTCAGTGTCAGAAGTATATAAAATATATATTCAGTACTAATTTTTTCCACATTCTATAAAGAACATGAAAACTTATGAGATGTGTTTTTTTGAAACAGATTAAATGTTTCCTTACCTCCAACTAAAATAAAACTAAACTAAAGTATATAAGAAAAGTCTCTGTGTTTTCGGTTACCTCTGCTTTGTACCTGGGTAAGCATCATCTGAGAACATGAGACTCATTGGTTGGCCCACATATATTAGTCCAGCTTCCAATTACACTATAAACTCTACTTGTGTGGGCATTATCGTCACATTTGCAATCTCTAACTTTTAAATGAAAGGTAACATATACCCAGAAGATGTTCATAAATATGAGGAATGGGGGAGCACAATGAGATAACAGCCAAAATTAAAGAATATGCTAAATCTGGGCCATCACTAAGTATAATATAAACTTGGTTTTCAAGAATTCCTACAATGAAGAAAATGGAGGATAGAATTAAGAATGCCTGTAAGTTAATGTCCTGAGAGGCTTAAGTGAACATTTTTTCAGTGATTTTGTTATTTTTTATTTTGTAAATAAATATTTTTACCATATTTATTTTATCTAGAAATATTTACTGAAAATATTGGTTCATCATAGAGAAAGGACATGACTTGATTTTTGTCTAACTCACTGAAATGTGTCTCTTTATTTTCCTTTAATTCTTAGGAGAAAAATTCATTTTGTTTTAAGTGTTTTTTAATTACCTGCTTTCTTTCAAGAAACTAAACAACATGTAAATTAGAAGACAGGTGCACTATGCAAAGTATTGACATATAGCCACCCCCAGCTTATAAATGAACTGAGTTCTCAAAGTTTCTTAAAGAGTCAGATGTTGAGAATTCAGAGTGTATTTTTAACCATGAAGATTTGTTACTCAGAGTGGTTAGTTTTCTAGGTCCAATAAAAATCTTATTACCCTGTTAACACTGATGAAATTGTTTTCCTAGAACAGTTATTTTCAAAGTATAGTCCAGAGATACTAGGAAACCACTGAGACACTTTCAAGGGTTCCTCAAGGTCAAACTATTTTTACAATCACCTGGAGACATCATTTACTTTTCTGTGGTGTTGACATTTGTGCTGATTGTTCTAAAGCAGTGGTGGATAAAACTGTTGACGTGTTAGCTCAAACCAAGGCAAAGGAACTGTTCTGGTACCTTTCATATCATTCACCGCCACTCACACAAGGTAAAACAAAAATGCCATTTTCACTTAAGAACACTCATGATGAAGCAGTAAGACATTCATTTTATTAAGTCACAACTCTGAGGGCATATGTTTTTAAGATTCTGTGTAACAAGATAGGAAGTATGCATAAAGCACTTCTGCTGCATATTAAAGTACAATTGTTTTCAGAAGAGATAAAAGTGTGTAATTGTTCAAATTGCTAGTGAATTAGTCACTTTTTTCATGGAATAACATTGTTTTTTAAAAGAACAAATTGTAGTTATGCAGACTTGGGTGGGTAGACAGCAGATATTTTCTCGAAATTGAATCAAATGAGTCCAATATTTCGAGGAAAATAACTATTATGTTTGTTGCTTGGTTAACTTGAATCTATTACCATGAGCTTGACAGCTTCCCAAAATTTATAGACTAATATGGTTTCAAATACCACAATGAAACTAATCTCTGAGAAATTACTATTGATTGAATTTTAGTACAATATAAAAGAATATACACAATTATCTAAAAAGGTTATTAAAATATTCATTTTTTAACTACATATCTTTGTGAGGCCAGATTTTCTGCACATAATTAAATCAAATCAACATACTACAACAGACTGAATGCAGAAACAAATACAAGAATACAGGTACCTTCTAAAAAGCCAGATAGTCAAGATTTCCACAAAAGTAAAAAAATGCCATGCCTCTCACTACATTAATTGGTTTTAGAAAATACAGTTATTTTTTTATAAACATGGTTTTATGTCATGCAATGGGCTTATTGTTATTTTTAATGAATTAATAAATGTTAATTTCCTTTTTTAGTTTCTAATACAGTAAATTTCCTATAGCCTACATAAATAGAAACTCTTCAGTGTATTTAATAATTTTTAAGAGTTTAAAGAGTTCCTAAAATTGAAACATTTGAGAATTTCAGCTCTAGAGAAACAATGTTAAGCTCCATCCAGTAATGCTGCGAAAGAAGTTCCTCCTGCTCTGTGCCAGACACTTGTCTCCCTCCCATCCAACACACCTATTCCAGGAAGCATCTTCACCAATTCCTGGGTAGACTCAACTCACAAGAGAGAAGGGGATAACATAGGGGCATGAATGGGGAGGATTCCTGCAGAAAGAAAGAGCGTCCCCAAACCGCTTATATAAACATAAATTAAAGGGGGTTGCTGCAGTAGGGTCTTCAAATTTCCACAGGTCATAAAAGAGATCAGGTAATCCATATCAGGGCTTAACTTATGTACAGCTTCTCCCAAAGATTCTGGTTGGGACAAATTTGCGCATTTTACTTATAGGTAGCTATAACCCTAGCATTAGCACAGTGTTGAGCACACAGTAGCTTCCTGATTTTGTGTGTGTGTGTGTGTGTGTGTGTGTGTGTGTGTGTGTGTGTGTGTAGATAAATGGATGGATGGATGGATGGATGGATGGATAGATGAAGAAATAGATGAATGGAGAAACTTCCTGGAAGAGATTAAAGCCAAGAAGTAGAGGGGTTTTAGCAACTTTAGAATAACCACAATATCCAGCATCACTACCAAAATCAAACAAATATTTACACATTAAAACAGCAACTAACCTTTCAAAGAAGCAGCTCACTAAATACAAGAATGTATTCATACATGTAAACTGTTTTTAATGATTATGAATTCGTACAGTATTTAAATATTGGGGGCCAGGGAGAAAAGAAATGGCAATAGAACAAGGTGAGGTTGAATCAAAGAAGGTTTGAGTGGGGTCTTGACCCTAGACATGGGTTGGCAGAGAGAAATAAATGGTAGAGCATTCCAGGTAAAGAAACACATGACTCTATTGGAACTAACAATGTAGGGTCATTCCTCTAACACTTTGTTGAACAGGGAGATCATGCAGAGAAGTAGAAGTTTTGAGACCTTAGAAAAAGAATCTTACTTATCTTGCCTCCAAAGAAAACTGAGCTTTTCAGTGTGTGACTCTCTTAACTTGTTTCACTTCCAAAGAGATCCATTGGCTTTATCTATTCTTTTATTTTCTTCTACATCTAACACAGGAATGATGATAGAATCCCCAAGAAAACCAAATATTTTACACAGTTAGAGAACAGTTGGTTCTTATTGGCATTTCATCCATAAGCACATTTAACTTTTGGGAATTCAATGTAGTTCAAATCAGCATGCATCTACTGAACACCTGCTGTATACGAGGGACCATTCTAAGCACTAGAAATACAAGGATAAATAAGTTATTGTCCCTGCCTCCGAGGAGCTCACAGTCTTTTAGAGAATGCGAACATGCACATGAATGACAACACTGTTTTCTGAGTGGGGCAATGGCACCACAAGCCAGGACATCCTTTCAGAACAGCATCCCTCAAAAATTTGGCTTCCTATTTATTCTTTATAAGTTAACTTTCAGTTCTCTTCCTCCTTGTTGAGACAGTCTGAAAAGTCCCTTAAAAACCTATCACAAATAATCTTAATCAAGAATATCTATTTATTAGAGAAGAAGCTGCTCTAGTACAATGCCATATGAGGAACTGAGAGCCAAAGAGTCCCCAGACTGTCAAAATTAGAACAGTTGCTAGAATTAGTCAAACAAAGAGGAGAGAGAGCAAGTTCATCATCTTCGTCAGAACCCCTGACATGGGAAGGACCACTTTTCTTTTCCACCCCATCAAGTATGTAAAAAAACAAAACAAAACAAAACAAAACAAAAACCTCTGCTTAACTCGGGAAGAAATCATCTACTATGGTTAAGATAGTTCTAGCCTACTAGACCTCTGTCTCGCAATCTAATATTAGATCTGGGATCTGACGAGACTGGAGAACTAGTTGTTCAAGCCCAGAGCACCTGAATACTGGTTGGAGTTGGGAGAGTGGGGAGCCATAATCTTGGCCAGGAGAATTGTGGAGCTCAGCATTTTGTCCATCATGTCTGCTCTGTGTGTGAGCTGAAGAAGTAGTGACCCTCAAAGAAGAAACAGAAACTGAGGACGGATGTATTGCCAGGGAAGTAACTTTGATACAGGCAAAAAAAAAGATTCTGCTCAGGGCCAGTGGAAGCAGCTAATTGGACTCAAATAGAACCCAGAAGACTAAAAACAGTCAAGCAAACACAATGATTTGTTAAATTACAGGGGTTCTACAAGACAGCAGGATCCGGTGGACACATACATTGCCCTCATGGACTTAGAATATAAACAAGACAAACATAAGAAGTATGAGTACAATAAATACAGAAAAATATAGAGGGGCATAGCCACATATACAAAGGCTTTAACCTAGTTTTAGAGTACTACAGAAGGCCCCCCGAGGAAGTGATATTTAAACTAAGATGAAGGTCAAAGAGTGTCAACTAACAGAAGAACATTGACAACCTGTCCATCACAGAGCCCAGTCCCATACAGCAGCCTGAAATCACAGACTTGGAACTGGAGATTTATTAAAGGTGAAAATCAGCTTAACCATTGACCTGCTGACAAGCTTTATCCTAACTGAACCTCTAGACACAGGTCAGAAGCAGAGGTCAGACTTGCAGGGCTGAGATCCAGGAGCCTTCAGGAGTGATATGAGGGAGTCATGTCAGAGAAGCAGGCCTGTGGGCCAACAGGAAGCCAATCCCAGAAGGGTCTGAATGTATTGAAATAATAACTTTAATTCTACAGGGATTACCATATTCATGGATAAACTGTATAGGGGGAAGGTGGGTATAGGTGTCTTTTTGAACTTTAAAGTTTCCCAAAATAAGAATGGTTTCCCCAAAAAACAAGAAGCAGTTAACTCAATAAAGAAGTGTGTGTAGAAAAAAAATGCACCTCATAAAAATTTGTAACGATGGTTTGATTTTGTCTTGTTCTTATTTTTCTTAACCGCAGTAACCTGAAATCACTCACACACGTACACATGTTCACATGCAGACACACTCACAGTATAAAACTGTTGTAAATTTAAAATATATATGTTTAACCCCAATAAATGTAATAAAAAATAATAATGATAATTAGAAAATAAAAATAAATAAAAATAAAATATATATATTTAAATACAACTTAAATTAAAATTCTGCTACTTTATTTTCATCCCCTCATATATTTTTTAATTATATTCTGGAGATTTAATGCACAGTATTGTGAATATAGAAAAAATGCTGCATTATAATCATCAAACTTACAATGAGACTAGATCTTAATTATTCCCACCACACACACACACACACAAAAAGAAATAGTTATGTGATGTGATAGAGGTGCTAACTATCGCTACAACAAGTCATGTTACAATACATAAATGTATCAGATCAACATGCTGTATGTCTTAAACTTATGCAATGTTATACGTCAAATATATCCCAGAGAGAGAGAGAGAGAGAGAGAGAGATGAGGAAGCCAGGGAGGGAGGAAGGGAGAAAAAGAGGGAGGGAGGGAGTGAGTTTGGGTTAAAATGAGAATGGTGGCAAGGGAGAGGAGAGCTGCTCCCAAGTGTGAATGTTTCTCATTTGTCCCTGCAGATCGAACCTCTTTCTTTTGCTGTCTGTTCATTCATGGCCCTGGAGGCTGACTTTTGATGGACTGATTCAGGGCTCTCTCTTGCCTTCCGGCTTTCTATTGGAAGGCATTGGCTGAAGATTGGAGAGCAGAAAGGTATTTCAGGTATTGATCTTAGGACCCTAGGCTTTGGGCCATAGTATCTGTAAACAGTTGTCACCCTAGTAACTGCTGCCACGGCTTGCCTCACACCAAGTCAGGCCAGGGTTAGAGTCAGTTCCCCACTGTGAAAAAGCTCAGCATTACTTCACTGCATCTTGCTGGCACCTCTTAAAGCTGCTTGCACTTTTCGTACTCTCCTTAAATTCTCCTCAGTTCTCACATTTGAGTATGCAACTCTGACAGGACACAAGAGAACTTTACACCAAATTCCACAAGATTCTTGAAAGCAAGAATGAAGCACCGAGGTCAAAGAAAGCCAAGAGAAGAGTAAAGAAATGACAGTGAAAGCAGCCGCTTTCCCATCTTCTAGAGCTGCAGAGACTGCCCTGGGAACAGAGTCCAAGAGTCTAAGGCTAAGAAGGGAAAGATCTGATTCTTTAGATGAAAAAATAAATGGAAGGAAAGCATAATGAAATTAACAAAAAAGGTACATTCATTAGGAGCTTACCATGGGCAAGGCACAGTGTTTTACACACTACTCACATTATCTCACATAGTTTAATAATAGCCCATTTTCCAGATAAGAAAATAGATGTAGGCAGGTTACTTTACTTGGTCTTGGTAGAACGACCTGGATGTAATGGTGGGTGTGTTTGCTGTGAGACCCTGAGGGCTTAACCACACTGCTCCTGATACCATGACACCTACAGGTAACATTCTGAGAAGCTTTGCCTAAGAACCCTGTGAAGAAAGGGAACAGGGCCTGGATGCCCCATAAACAGCATGCCAGCTCAGAGAATCTACAGCTAGGTTTTAATATCAATCTGCTTGGATGATTACTTCAATGTTTGGATAGACAGTTTGTTGCCATTTTGGTTTTTTTACACCTTCTTTTATTTTAATCTTTCTTTTTTCCTGTAACTTCCTTGTTCTCTAAACAACATGCCCCTAAAATAAAAACCACAACAATGAAATCTTATCTTAGTTGAAATAAAGAGGAAGAAAGATCTCCACACATAGGCCAAGTATTCTAGGAACCTGGAGAAACTCAAGAGACCTACCTTAATGATGGCAACAAGAGGAGAATCCTCTGAAGCTTCCTCTCTGAACATGAGAAAACTCAAAATTAGGACTTTGGCAGAAAAGTTCAAACTCAAAAATGCAATGTGGAGAAAGAGCACAGCTTTCCTTGCTGATCTTTTTCTGACAGGATTGACTATAGAATGTGTGGAGCCCAGGAAAAATGAGAATATGGGGCCTCTTGCTCAAAATTTACTAAGAATTTCAAGATGGCAACAACAGGGAATTAAACAAAATGTGGGCCCTGTGTAACTGCACAGGTCACAGGCCATGAAACTGGCCCTGTTTCCTGAAAAGGATCTTTCCTAAAAAAGGGAAATCCATTTTTATTAATCAAGTACAAACATATACGTACACACACACACACACACACACACACACACATGTGCATACATATATGTATCTCAGTAGATAAGAGTGTAGAGATAGCATTATTGGCACAAGCTAAAAAATCATATAAAATATAATAATGCTACTGTGTCATGTGTGTGGGAGCAGCAGCCCATACACTGATCCAAAAGCTTATGACAATCAGCCTTGTATCTAAAATTTTCTGTCAGAGCAAGGACTGACCTCCCCCAAACCACCCACCAGGGCCTCTGCTGGAAATAGTTCTCTTCACTCATCAATCTCAGAGCCAATGCAGCTGTGGTTTCCAAAAAACAAAGGAGACCCTGATGCAGCCCCATCCTTACAAAACAGTTATTTGAATAAACCTGTTATCTATAAGTCAATTAACAAAAGAAAACAATGTTAATCAACAAATTCTAACCCTTAGAACCTGCCTTGAGTTTGTATAAATGTTGATAAATTGCTATTAATTTTGCACAATAAAAGGCAAGTTATCGTTTGTTTCCATCTGCTCATAAAAAAAGTGAGTTTACTCTCTAAATATTAATGAAATGTGTTCATTTATAACAGAGAAATTTTTAGCTTTCTTGATATTACCGTCACTAATATAAATTTATCAGAAGTGTAGCAGCAAAGTCAAGTCCCAGATCAAAGAAAACTTCACTAATTGGAAAATCAAATCTGGCTAAGCACCAGGCCTGGGCCAGAGCCCACAAATATCCCCCAGTGCAGTCTACACAGCTGAAGGAAGGCCAGTAGACCTGCTACTTTGATTGTAGACAGTCATATTAAATCATTTATCTTCAAGCCCTTTACTTCCTGTAATAGGAATTTATTGTTTTTCTTCCTTTCCCCTTCTTTCAAAAGGAATAAGACCCTAAATTTCTTATGGGGGCCTCCCTTTTTCCTCACTGTATCAATCCTAGTGGGGCTATAAATCAAGATGCCTCCCCTTCCCCAAAGTGTGAGTAGTTGACCTCAGCTTGGATAATCAGATGAACTCTCCCAGAGCTTTGAATCCTAATAGATGGAAAAAATAATGTTTGAATCTCATTCATTTCAGCAGTGGGGCCCTGCTAATGACAGCTGACTTGTTTCTGCTACAGGGACCCCTAAATCTACCTCAACTCCTACCTTTTTCCAATCCTTTTTCTCCAACTTTTCTCTCATTCCTATGAGTCAGCCAATATCCTTCCAGTAAATTACTTTTCTGTTAAAAATTTGCCAGATTATCTGATACTTTGCAACTAGAAATACATTTAACAACATAACTTGAGCTTCCATTGTGTATCAAGGACTATTTTAGCTCCCAAAGGCATAGGAATTGAGTTCATAATTTCAGCATATCATTGGAGAAAAGTTCGAAGTTCTTATAAATATGATGGAAAAACTAGCAAAGCAACAGACTAATGTGTTCAATCAATGTAGTATAATCTAATTTATGGGTATATGTTAGAACGTATACTAAGGAATATCCAGAAAATTTAATTTTAAGCCAATTATCAGGAAGAATGTGAAATTAAGGCATGAAAGGACTTGTTTAACAAGATGAAAGGAATGATCTATCCAGATCAAATATATTTGACAATGGCCAAAAGTCACTTGAATTAGCATTATAGGATTAACTGAACACAAAGGAAAACAGATTCGACATAGCAGAACTATTAATCACCAGTGCCTTAACAATCAATTCGGCTGTGACATATTTGGTTAGGTTAAGTGATGTACTATGGTTTTTATTGACAAGAGGTGTCCTGGGACATGAAATGTATTACTTATGAAAGAAAAAAGAACCTATGGGGAAATTCCATAGCAACTTTTTAGCATTTCTCAAATGTATACAAATATGGCCTGTTCTAAAATACCTAAATTCAAAACTCTATTTCCACAACTGAAAATATTAATATAATTGCTGTGAATAGCAATAATTATTTGAAATCTACCTTTTAAAAAGACCCTTAACCTGCATTTTTATAATATAAAGTAAAACAATTGGATATGTCGACTATGATTTTTGTAAGAGAATATAAAAACATCAACTTTAGCTAGCAACATTTTCTCTATTCCATTCTCCATCCTATGGACTGAAGCCAAATTCAGGCCCCAGTCTGCCTGCCTATATTCTGACGATGGCTTCTTTTCTTGGATACTAGCCCTACCAAGAGACCTAGCAACCTAGTTCTGGTCTTAACGGGTTTTGTCATTCCCAGCTTCTCTTACTCTTCCTAATGTTACAGTCCCAGTGACATCAAAGCTAAGTCAGAAAAGTGGCGATAGTTATAACACTGCTACTTCTCATTCAAAAGCAGGAGACTGGGGTACAGAAGGCTTTAGTGATCTGTGGCAGATCTGCCTGCATCCAGTGCAGTAACCATTACTGCTGCTAACCAAGTATGCCCAGTTCTTTCTGCCTAGGACATCCTGGCACTTCCTGGCCTCCTCGAGCTGGATGAGACCACACAACTAGTCCTGGCCAATGAATTGTAAGATGAAGGAACATGTATAACCTCCAAGCTAGAATATTAAATTTCTAATGAAACAGCCATCAGAGCTCTTTTCCTCTATCACAGAGACCAGAAAAACTCAATATGGCAACTGTCCTGGAGTGAAGGTCTGGAGTGAGAAGATGTGGAATGGAACACCCAGCTGACCTGCAGTGGAGCTGAAGCACTAACAAGAAATCAAACTGTAGTTAAACACATCTAGGATCCGGAGGTTTCTGCAGCATAATGTAGCCTAATCTGACAGATACAAGGTATTAAGATGTCAATGTCGGTGCCTGACTAGCTCAGTCTCAAATAGAGCATGAGACTCTTAAAATGTCAATGTCGTCACCAACGCAGTTTTAAGCAGTGCCTTCAAAGAGCAAAACTAAACTCTCAATTTTGTTTAATAGGTACTCAGTTTATCTAGTATAATGTAAACAAACATCTCAGTGACTAACTGAAACTTGAACAGATCACACTGCTAGATTGTTGATCCATTCCATCAGTTCTCTGCTTGATTCCACAGGTACTTTCAGAGCATTTATTGTGTGCCTAAATTTAGGTATGTGAAATTCTAGGAAGAATATGGACTCAATGACATAGCTATAGGAGTCTTAACCGACCATGTAAAATAAGGACTTGGAAATTTCCACTAAATTAGGCCACCAACTGATAATTATTGACTTTGAAAAGAAGCAAATGCCCCACCTGGGTATGAAAGATGTGTAGGCAATGCCTTAACAGGTTTGTGTCCTCTTTTCTGCGAAGCGTTCCTCTCCCGGTTCATAAGCATAAGGCACCTGTTTGTTGACTCTGAACTTTACTTCTGCTTATTGTTAGATGTGAGATGTTAAGCTCACTAAAGGACTTGGGTATACATAAAAACTTTGCCAAAAGCTTATTCTTATGAGCTGGCCTAGGCTTATCATGATGTGCATTATAAAATCAAAACTTCTTCTAAACTCTGGTATACATATGCATACATACATAAATACACAAACGAATTATTAAAGAAATTAGGGTTTAAGCTCCAAAGTGAATAGCTAAAACATTAAGGAAGTGAGATTCATGAAGATTCAGAGACTATGGAAGGATTGAACTGAAGCTTGAAGGATAGGTACGTTTGAACTTAAAGCATTTTATAGCTCTAACTATGCTGTCTATAAAAATATTCGGACCACTTTCCTTAGTTTCTGAATACACTTATCTATTTAGTTACTAGCTAACAAACAACAAACTAGGGCTTTATTTTAGAGTAAAGCAATTCCTTGTTCCTGAGAGGGAAAGGTATGTAATACCCATGTCACATCCTATTAGGTGACCTTGGACAACACTCAGACCTATTTGAGCACCAACACTCAGAACCTATTTGAACTTATGAAATGTAAGACTGGGATTCGATGATTACTTCATTCCCTAAAATCTTGTTAATTCTCTAATGGCTATATGCTATGATCTTTTAGCCATCTTTTTTCTTCAAATTTGCCCCCCTACCCTGCCACACACACACACAAAACCTCTCATTACAATTGGCAAGCTATTCATCCTTCTTTTCGTCAAATGAAGAAAGAGAATAAAAAGTAACTACCACATTTTAAGAAAAGAATTATCAGTCATTCTTGTATATTGTAGCTATTTGAGAAGCCATAGGGCAAAGGCATTTATATGGAAGATAAGCTCATTGTGTTGAACAAATTAATGCTGGATTGTGAATTAAATGGCGTGTCTTCGGACAGCTAATTAGCTTTGTGCTGCTCAATTAAGTTTTGAAAGGACATGTTGTGTTTCTTGATAGAATACAGAATATACTTCAAGGCTATTGCTACTCTGGATAATTTCAATTTTAAACCCAGGAAAAATGAGCAAGAAGGAATCAAGGGCTTTGTAAACCCCCAAACAATTCAGACTCTCCAAAGAGCTTAAATTTCAAACTGTAAATAGCAAAATAACACAGTTTATTTTTAACCATATCTGGAAATCTCAACAAACTAACAAACTTGAAATTAACTTTATTTTACATAGCATTGAGCATAGCATATTTTTAATTTAGATTGAGAACAAATATTATAAAAGTAAGAATGAGTACTAAATAAAAATGCCTTCTAGAATCCGTATACTTTTATTCTATAAGATGAAACCACAAACATCCCTCATTCCATATACCAAGAGGAAAAGTGTTGCTATTTGAAGTGCTTAGGCTTTAGAATAAGAGAATATTAAACAGAACTCATTTCAGATTTTAACTCTGTTATTGACCTTAGAAAATTACTTAACCTCTTTGTTTGGATTTTCTCACCTATGAAATGGGGTTATAATTCTTATCTTGTAGGGTTGTGATGAAGTCTCCCATAGTCCAAGTACAGTGTCAGCCCTAGTTAAACCCAATATCTCTTAGTTGCTTTTCCCTGTCTATATTGGCTGTGAACTGACCTAAACCTATATGCAGATTTTCCATAAATATTGAAAACCTCCAGTGATTAGGAATACCTCTGCTACTGCAGACATATTGTCACCAGTTGCTATGCTATAAAAAAAAAGTTTTAGATGGAATTTTGCCACTCATACAAATACAGTACGTAAACACAAAATCAATCCTATGACTTATTTCTGTAAGTCTGTGAACGCCCCCTACTTCTCTCCTAGAGCAAACTGTCAAGACCCTGGTATAAAAAGGGAAACTCCCAAATAGACTCGACAGTCCTCTGGAAGCACAATATTCTAAACTTCTTGTCAGATCAGATGACAATGCCCATAGAGGTTGGAAGGAACAAAACCAAGACAAATCCAGACCTAGAACACTGTTGTGTGTGTATGTCATGAGTTGAGATATATATATGAAATACCAACAACAACAACACCACAACCACCACCACTCTCACTAAGAGTTACAAGACCACAGCCTGCATGTTTTCTGCTGTGCTCTCCTAGACTTACTTAAATGTCCATTTCTTCTCTAAACTTGAACATTCTAACAGTCTTCCAGCATTCCTCAGGCAAATGAAACTCCCCAATACAGGTCAGAAACAACAATATTTGAAGCATTTGAAGGACCTACCTATAGACAGTGGATTCCTGATAAGATTTTTTCAGATATTAACCACATACGCAGCCCACTATTTCTACCAAATGACCTTAAAGTATGTGACAAATAATAAAATAACATTGTCAAGTTTGTATAATCATACCTGATTTTGTGACATCAATTTTTAAAAATTTTGCAACACATAGACGTGGTATGCCAAAGTATAGGAGACTGCATCTATGCATATAGACCAGTTTGAATAAAAACAGTAAATTTATTTAAAACAAATTATTTAACATAGGCCAGCTGAATCTATTAGTTTCATTTTCTCTTGAATAAAAAGAACTACAGTGATACATCCAGAAAAATGGAATGTTATTCAACACCAAAAACAAATGAGCTATAAAATCACGAGAAGACAGAAGAAACTTAAATGTACATTACTAATGAAAGAAGCCAATATAAAAGGCCATATACCATATGATTCTAATTATATGGCATTCTGGTTTCTAGGGTTGGGGTGAAGAGGGAGATGAATGAGCAGAGGCTGACAGTGAAAATACTCTGCATGATATTATAATAATGGATATATGTCATTACACATTTGTCCAAACCTATAGAATACAAAACTCCAAGAGTGAATCGTAAGGTAAACTTTGAGCTGTGGGTAATTATGATGTGTCAATGTAGGTTCATCCTTGGTTAAAAAAAAATAGAATTAACATTCTCACTAGTAATGTTAGTAAGAAAGGAAAACTATGCCTGTGTTGGTTCTGGGAGTATATGGAAAATTTCTGAGTCTTTATCTTAATTTTATTGAAAGCTAAAATTTCTCATAAAAAAAAATAGTCATAAAAAGTGACTATATGACCTACTTTGTGCCTACAGGACACAAGCTACATGCTGGGGAATCTAAGAAGGAGATTGGGCCCTGGTCTTCAGGGAACACACAGCCTCATGCTCAAGGAATCACAGACAATGTGCTGATCAATCTAAAAGTCACCTTTGTAGGTATCTTAAAAACATGATGGGGTAAGAGACATTCCTACATCTCTCCCCTTGAAACAACAATAAAGTAAACATCTAAAATTCAATGAAAAACACCCAAACAGCACACCAGCATGTCCGAGCGTGGGATCTGTGCATAAGAGCTACCACAGGTCAGAACAGTGGGTATTGGATGGTAGACTGGGAAAAACAAAGAAGCTGTCTCTTCCAACTCCAGGAGCTCCCTGTAGGACAAGGGGGAGATGGGAAATGCGGTAACTTTCCTAAACAGCCCTGCCTGGGTGCTGTGAGCTCCACACGGCCGGTTGCAGTGGCCGGTCATCAGGGCAGAAGTAGAGAAATGGGGATGGCAGAAAAGGAGGGACAGCAGAGAAACAACAGTTGATTTTTACCAGCCATGGTTGCAAAACAGAGGCTGAGCCGCAGCCCCCATCACATAAGCCACAAGCCCCTCCCCCATAACCTCTGAGACAGACCACCGCAGAGCCCCAGGAGAATCTGAGCAAACACTGCTGAAACTGTCACTAACACTGACAGGAACTGAGACTGGGGGTATTAAGCATGATTAAACATCTATAAGGAAAAAGAACACATTAGTAAGACTTCATATAAAGCCGGGATCCAGGAGGCTTAGGAGCCACCTACTGAAAACCAAAAGAAAAAAACCTTTGCAACAGCCTAGGGACCATTATATAATAAATCTTCATTCTGGGAGGAGGAGGGAAAAAGCAGAACACACTTCCATTAATGCTCAGGCAGAGAAATAGTTCATTAAACACCATAAACAAACAAGGTGACATGGCATCTCAGAAAGGAAAAGAAAAATATTCAGAAAATAAGTTTACAGACGTAGAAATATGTGAATTAAATGACAGAATTCAGGATGGTACTTCTGAAAAAACTCAATGAGATCCGAAACGAATCATATCAATGATTTCAAGAATTAAAAAGACAATTAGATGAGTAGAATGAGTTCTTTAGTAAGGAGATTTAAACCCTCAAAAAGAACTGAATAGACCTCCTAGAGAAAAGAACACAGTGCAAGAGTTGAAAAATGAAATAGTAAGCTTGGGAAATAGAGTCAACCAAATAGAGGAAAGGATCAGTGATATCGAAATCAGAAATCTAGAAATAAATCAGAAGAAAGAAGAGAGAAACCAAAGAATGAAAAATAATGGAAGAGAAATATAAAAGTTAACTGATACCATCAGAAGAGGAAACGTAAGAGTAATGGGCATATTGAAGGCGAAGGAAAAGAAGCAGGGATTAGAAAGATTTTTAGACAAATAGTTGACGAGAATGTCCCAAATCTAAGAAATGAGCTGGAGCTTGAAATTCAAGAAGTCAATGTAACACTCAATGATCTCAACCCAAAAAGGCCTTCACCAAGACACGTTGTATTAAAATTATCAAAATCAATGACAAAGACAGAATTCTCAAGGCAGCCAGAGAGAAGATGGTAACCTATAAAGAAAACCCCATTTGATTCTCGTCAGACTTCTCAGCACAAACCTTACAAGCCAGAAAGGAAAGGAATCAAATATTCAAACTATTAAGTGAAAGGAACCATCATCCAAGAATAATATATCCAGCTAAGTTCTCCTTTAGATATAATGGAGAAATAAAGACCTTTCCAGACATACAAAAATTGAGGGAATTCTCTACTACAAGGTCTGTGCTACCGTAAATACTGAAAGGGGTTAGCTGACCTAAAACGAAATGACCAGAAAAATACATAATTAGGAGTAAGATGACAAGAAGACTGATAAAAGCAGAGGAGTGCAACCCTTACTAGGAACAGGTCATTATAAGCTTAAAAATAAGAAACAAGTGCTATAGCAAGGTAGTAATGAACGTTCAGCATATGTAGGGACAAATTGAGACAATGATTGAAAAGGGGAGGATTCAAAGATCCATATTCACAAAGGGGAATGGAGATAAGGCATGAGCAGAAGATAATGGACACCTGTACATATATAACTATCCTTTACATATTCATAATAGTAACCACAATCAAAATTTCAGAACCAAAGTATAAAACATAAAACAAGAAGGACTAGAGGGAAAATCCACAAAAGCCAACCAAAATAAAGAAAACAGAAATACAAAGACAAGGAAGCAATGGAAACACTGAGCTACAAGAGAGCAAAAGATAAATGACTATAAGAAGACCTCATATTTCAATAATCGCCCTAAAAGTAAATGGACTGAACTCACACAATAAAAAGGTACAGAGTTGCAGACTGGATCAAAAAACAAAACCCATCTATATGCTGCCTCCAGGAGACACATCTCAGTTCCAAAGAGAAATATAGACTCAAAGTGAAAGAATGGAAAATGATATTTCAAGCAAATAGCATTCAGAGAAAAGCGGGAGTAGTGGTACTAATATCAGACAAAATAGACTTCAGCATAAAAAATGTAAAGAAAGATACTGAGAGGCACTTCATAATGATAAACGGAATCAAACACCAAGAAGACTTAACACTTATTAATATCTATGTTCCCAATCAGGGAGCCCCAAAATATATAAAGCAACAACTAACAGAACTAAAAGGAGAAACAGACCAAAACACTATCATAGTAGAGGACCTAAATACTCCACTGTCAGATATGGATATATCATCCAATCAGAAAATCAATAAGGAAATAACACCTTTAAATGACACATTAAACCAACTGGACATAACTGACATTTACAGAGCTTTTCATCCCAAAATAGCTGCTTATACGTTCTTCTCTAGTACACATGGAACATTCTCAAGTATTGACCATGTACTGGGACATGGAGATAGCCTCAACAAATGTAAGAGTGTTGAAATCATACCAACCATATTCTCTGATCATAATGTTTTGAAACTAGAGATCAATTGCAAAAAGGAAGCAGGAAGAACCACAAATATATGGAGATTAAACAACAAGCTACTGAAGAATAACTGGATCAGAGAAGAAGTAAAAAGAGAGATCAAGAGATACAGAGAAACAAATGATGATGATAGTACAACATATCAAAACTTTTGGAACATGTTAAAAGCGGTCAGAAGAGGAAAGTTCATATCATTACAGGCCTATCTCTAAAAACAAGAATGAGCCCAAATAAACAACCTAATGCTTGATCTTAAAAAAGGAAGAACAAATAAAGCCTAAAGTCAGCAGAAGGAAAGAAATAATAAAAATTAGAGCAGAAATAAATGAAATTGAAAAAAAATAGAAAAAATAAATGTAACAAAGAGCCGGTTCTTTAAGAAAGTTAATAAAATTAACAAACTCCTGGCTATACTCACTAAAGAAAAAGGAGAAAGGACACAAATAAACAAAATCAGGGATGAAAGAGGGGAAATGACAACAGACATTGCAGAAATACAAAGGATTATACAAGAATACTATGAAAAAGTATATAACATCAAATTTAATAACCTAGAAGAAATGGACCAGTACTTAGAAAAACACTACCTTGCTAGACTGAATCAAGAACTGGAAAATCTAAATCTAAATAAACCAGCAGTATGTAAATTGAAACAATTATCAAAAACGTACCAAAAAATAAAAGTCCAGGACAAGATGGCTTCACCAGTGAATTCTACCAAACTTTCAAAGAAGATTTAACACCTATTCTCCTCAAACTCTTCCAAAAAATTGAAGAGACAATACTTCCCAACTCATTTTATGAGGCCAATATTACCCTGACCAAAACTTAATAAAGATAACACACACACAAAGAAAACTACATACCAATATCTCTTAAAACACAGATGCAAAAATTCTAAATAAGATACTAACGAATCAAATACAGGAACATATTTAAAAAATTGTACACTACGATCAAGTGGGCTTAATCCCAGGGGCACAGGGATGGTTCAACATATGCAAATCAATTAATGTGATACACCACATAAACAAATTAAAAAATAAAAATCATATGATCATGTCAATAGATGCAGAAAAAGCCTTCAACAAGGTACAGCATCCATTTATGATCAAAACACTTAACAAATCGATATAGAAGGAAAATACCTTAATATAATAAAGGCCATATACGACAAACTCTCAGCCAACATTATACTTAATGGTGAAAAATGGAAATTTTTCTTTAAGATTAGGAACAAGGCAAGGCTATCACTATCACTGCTATTATTCAATATAACATTGGAGGTCCTAGCGAGTGCGATTAGACAAGAGAAAGATATAAAAGGGATCCGAATAGGAAACAAAGAAGTCAAACTGTCACTATTTATGGATGACATGATTCTCTATATAGAAAATTCTAAAGACTCCACAAGAACACTACCAGAAACAATAAGCAAATATAGTAAAGTCTCTGGATACAAAATCAATGTTCAAAAATCCATATACTCTAATAACAAAGTGTCAGAAAAAGAAGAGGAAAAAATGTGGAGGATTAAAAATGGCATAGATGATAGAGGCTCTGTTCATCCCTCTGGCGACCAAATCAAAGTCGTGATGGAAACAAGGAGCAGCAGCAAGAAAAAATCATCTGAGATCTAGAGGAACAAGCCATACAACTAGTGAGAAATCCAAGAAATCACCCTGTAATTGCATTAGGTAAGATGCAGCAAGGACTCGGGCTCCCCGGGCCCCAGTAGCTGAGTGAGATGGAGGTTGCAGCGGCAACAGTGGCAGACACCTCTTAAAGGGGCTGCCACCACGAGCAGTGAAGGGCTTGATCACTCTGAGCACCAGTGCCCGATCGGCTGCACGCAGAGGGGACAAGGGACTTAAAGGGAGAGATTGTCGGAGTAAGGATCAACATGAGACTTGCTCAATACAGAAGTGCCAATGGTAGCCATTGTTCATTGTTGATACCTCTCCCCTCCCAGTGTACCAGGCACAGCTTTACCATAGCCATGATGTCATCAAACTGGATAACAGAGGTCACTCTGCCCAAAGGATTCCCTAAAACCCCACCTTCCCCTACCTGGGCCCCATCCAAGCCACATCCAGGTATATCCTCAGCCAGACAGGTGCTCCTTGCTGAGAAGCGCCTAGACTCACACTAGAGGCAGCTAGCCTCAGTTTCTTTTGAGGCAACTATAAGCACAGCATCTGTGGATTGCTTGCTGAATCTTAACAGGTGGCCTCAGAGAAATAGAGGCTTAGGCTAACTTTGGCCTGCAGCTGAATCCCTCTCAGGACTGCACCACTGAAAACCTACTTCACAAGTCCACACTAATAAGACTGAGAGACTTAAGAGCTTTTCTTGGTACATGAAAACAGACACGGAAAGGCAGCCGTAATGGGAAGACAAAGCAGAAACCATAGGAGAGAACAGATATAATGGAGTCAAGTAATTTAACAGATAACAGAGTTCAAAATACTGGTTATAAAGATGCTCAATAAACTTTTGGGAAATGTAGAGAACTCCAACAAAGAGATAAAAATGGAGGTGGAGATTACAAGAGGAAACCAGTCTGAAATGGTGAACACATTCTCTGAGATGAGAAGTATATTAAATGACATAAACAAAGGAATAAACAAAATGAATAAAGAAGAGGATCACATGCCCTTTCTAGAGGACAGGAAAGCCAATTAGTACACTCAAACAAAATGGCAAGAAAAAAGATGCCAAGACTATAAAGATGATTTAAGGAGGATATGGGATACTATTAAGGCTCCAAATATTCATCTGATCAGCATAAGTGAAGAAAATCAAGATGTTGAACAGCCGTTTGAAGAAATAAAGATGGAAAACTTCTCTAACCTGGTGAAGGAAATGGACATAAAACCTCAGGAAGCTCAGAGAATTCCAAAAATCAGGGATCCAAAGAGGCCCACACCAAGACACATCATAATTAAAGCACAAAAGGTTAAATACAAAGAAAAAATTCTAAAACCATCAAGAGAAAAACAAATAATTACATATAAGGGAACACCCATATAACTGGCAGCAGATTTCTCAAGAGAGACTATGCAAGAGAGAAGGGCTTGGCAAAAAATATTCAAAAGAATGAAGACCCAAGATATACAACCAAGAATAATTTATCCAGCAAAGCTATCATTTAGAGTTGAAAGACAGATATAGAGCTTCCCAGACAAAAATAAACTAAAGGAATTTATCACCACCAAGCCAGAATTACAGGTAATGTTAGAGGGACTTCTTTAAGAGGAAGAAACATGTATCAAAAACAGGAATAAAGTGGATGTGGTTTCATAGTGTAGCAGTTAGCACATTTGTTTTACATGCAGAACATCCTGGGTTCGTGCTCCACTGGGCCTATAGTCCATGGTCTATGGCCATGCCATCCTGAACAAGCCTGATGTCTGATTTCAGAAGCTAAGCGGGATCGGGCCTGCTTAGTACTTGGATGAGAGACCACCTAGGAAGACCAGGTGCTGTAGCCATAAATAATAATAATAAATAATAATTTTAAAAAAACAAGAATAAAGAATGATAACAACTACATTCTTATCAATAAGCACTTTAAATGGAAAAGAAGTAAGTGTTCCAACCAAGGAATGGAGTGGCTGAATGGATAAGAAAACAAGACCCTTATATATGAAAAGGAATGGAGAAGATATTGCTGTGATGTACCTAGAAGGTATTTAAGTCAGATAGAGCATGATAAACACTATATGATTTCACTTATATGTGGAATTTAAGGAATAAAAAGAACAAACTTATCAAAAACTGACTCACAAATATAGTGGACAAGTTTGTGCCGGACAAAGGGAAGGAGGTTTTAGGGGGCTGGAAGAATGGTGTGAAGGGTTAAAGAAGTACAAATTAGTAGCTAATGGATGGTCATGGGGATGAGAAACAGCATAAAGAATGCAATTAGCATTAATACAATGGCTAAGTGGAGAGTCAGGGATGGAGGGAGCAATTGGGGGATCATTTTACTGACTGTATCGGTGTCTGACCAATGTACTATATACTTGAAACTAATTTTAAAAAATAAAATTTAAAAAAAGTAGAAAAAATAATTCCTTTTGCAATTGCAACAAAAACAATAAAATACCTAGGAATAAATTCAATGAAACATGTGAAAGACCTATATAATGAACACTACAAAACCCTTTTGAAAGAAATTGAAGAAGATACAAAGAAATGGAAAGATATTTCGTGTTCTTAAATTGGAAGAATCAGCATAGTTAAAATGACCTTATTACCTAAAGCATTATATAGATTTAATGCAATACCCATCAAAATCTCATCATCATTTTCTAAGGAAACAGAACAACAAATCATCAGATTTGTATGGAAGCACAAAAGACCTCAAATTGCCAAAGCCATACTGAGAAAAAAAAAAAACTGAGGCTGGAGGCATCACTTTGCCCAACTTCAAATTATATAACAAGGCGACAGTAATCAAAATATCATGGTATTGGCAGAAAAACAGACGCACAGACCAGTGGAACAGAATCGAGAGTCCAGAAGTCAATCCATATTTACATGGGCAAATAATTTTTGACATAAAGCCAAAAACACACAGTGGAGAAAGAAAAGCCTCTTCGATAAATGGTGCTGGGAAAACTGGAAAGTCACCTACAGAGGAATGAAACTGACTGTTGTCTATCACTACACACCAAAATTAACTCAAAATGTATTAAGGGCCTGAATATAAGACCAGAATCAATAAAATGCAGAGAAGAAAACATAGGAACTAAACTCAAGGACCTTGGACTTAAAGAAGATTTTATGAGTTTAACTTCAAAGGCAAGGGAAGTAAAAACAAAAATAAATGAATGAGACTAATCAAACTTAAAGCTTCTGCTGAGAAAAAGAAACCATCAACAAGGTAAAGAGACAACCATCCAAATGGGAAAATATATTTGCAAGCAATGCCTCCAATAGGAGCCTAATATCCAAAATATACAAAGAACTCATATGACTCAATAACAACAAAAAACAAATGATCCAATCAAAACATAGGCAGAGGATCTGAACAGACACTTCTCCCTAGAGGACATACAAATGGCCAAGAAATATATGAAAATATGCTCAACATCTCTAGCTCTTAGGGAGATACAAATCAAAACCACAGTGAGATCCCATCTCACACCTGTTAGAATAGCTATAATCATCAGGACAAGTAATAACAAATGTTGGAGAAGATGTGGAGAAAAAGGAACCCTCATACACTGCTGGTGGGACTGCAAATGGGTATAGCCATTATGGAAAACAGAACAGAGTTTCCTCAAAAGAACTAAGAATTGACTACCATACCCAGCAATCCCTCTACTGAGTATTTAGCCCAAAGACTTGAAAACCCATATCTGAAAAGATATTTATACACTGATGTTCACAGCAGCATTATCAATAGTGGCCAGGATATAGAAGCAACCGAAGTGTCCTACAATAGATGATTGGCTAAAGAAGCTGCAGTGTATATATACAATGGAATATTACTCAGTCATAAGAAGAGATGAAATGATGCCATTTGCAACAACATGGATGGACCTTGAAATAATCAAATTAAGCGAAGTAAGCCAGATAGAGAAGGTTGAAAATCACATGATATCACTTATATGTGGGATATAAACCTAAAAGCAACAAATGAACAGGACAAACAGTGACTCATGGACATGGACAATGGACTAGTGGTTAAAAAGGGAGGGGGAAATAAGAAAAGAAAATGTTAAAACATATATAAAAATATAAGTTTGAGAAAAAATTAAAATATTGGCAGAATAAAAAAAATAAAAAATAAAAGTCACCTTTGTAACATCACTAACAAGCAGTGAGTGATCCAGCTGTGATGAAATAGATTGTAGGAACTTAAAGCTTCTCTAGCACCCATGTCCTCAAGAACAAGCTAATGGGACAATTATTTTTTTTAATTTATTATTTCCTTTTTATAACCAATTTTTATCTTTAGAATATGGTATCATAGTTGGAATTTCAGACATGATGGCAGACCAATCAGAGGCTATTTCTTGATTGTGAGGAAAAAGAGATCTGTCTGTATCTTTTCAATCAAACACCATGATTTGTTTCCTTTCCCATATAAAGGGCCCATCCTGCTTCCAAAGGATGACTAATTGTGAAGAATAAAACATTTTTCTTATAAGAAGTCACAAAAATAACCCTCTGCCCTCACATCATTTCCTTTCCTCATGCCACTATAATTTATGAAAATGATGTAAAACTTTGGACTTCAGTGAATACTGCAAAATCCGGTCTGCAATTAGTTTTATATGTTTAAGGTTTCCTTAATCAGAGCAAATCATAATTCTTCAGAAGCAAAAGTAAGCCTCGAAAAAGACATGAATCTGCAAGTTCTCGTTTTTCAGAGAAATTGATTTATAAGGAAAAGGACTTTAGTATGTCTCCCATGTAGAAAACTCCCTATAATAAACTTTGGGGAAATTGGTTCAAGAAGCTGCCATCAAATTCCAGTTCTCAAGGCTTACGGTGCCAAGGACTGTGCTGGCATTGGCCATCAATATCAGGGAGCTAACTTGGTGTAAATCTAATTTTCAACAGTGTCAAGAATAAAGCATAAGCCTATTATGAAGGCCAGGTCCTCAGAATAACTCTTAAGAAGAAGCTACTTCAAGTCGTTCTCTGACTACCAATCTTTCTCATCTCTTTTGATGAGCTTGGTGCTTGTCACTTAATGGTACCCAGCATGTATTATTGAACCGAATAAATGCCACGTAAAATCTAAGACCTGCTGCCTCCAGGCCTTCAGAGGGTTTGTTAGAAGGCAGGACATGCTCTCCTTCAACATTCCATTTTGGTGATTGATGATATGAGAGATGATTAAAGATCTTCAAACTTGGCATCGTTAATATATTGGTAGTAATCCCTTTAAATAAATCACATGTAAGTAATAAGTTAAGGATGTCATTCAAAAATTACAAAGGAAGTCAAAGCCTATTTACTGGGACTTGTCAGATCTGTGATTTATTCTCATTATCAGAAATGTAACACTGGATTGTATTTCCAACTTGATTTTAGAATGACTCTTTTAATGATAGCTCAATCTTAATGAACATAACATTTGGTGAGAAAACAGCTAAATCTTCTTTTAGTACATGAATTTCACTCATATAGGCTTCCATGGTCACATCTGTAAGGCCAAAGGAAAAAAAAATAAACATCTTCAGAGACAAAGGACCACCAACCAGCCCTGAGTAGTCTAATTGACTCTGGGTATTTTCTTGATTTTCAGGTCAAATTGAATAACACCTAAACTAAATTATTTGCTTTTATAGAAAAAGACTCTTTCCTACCCAGAATTTCAAGCTCTTTCAATAAAAGAAAGTCAAGAAGTCTCATGTTCATTTCTAATGCGGTAGAGTGGTGCAAAACAGAATTTCTGCTCATCTGGAGCAGAAAAGGAGGCAGGTGAGTTACCTAATTAATTCAGCCAATGTCCCCATCAGGACAACATCTTTGAGATTTCTCTGGTTACTTTTAAGTAGCATTTCATTATTTCTCATTATTTATTTTTATGGTTTTATTCAACATGTATTTTGAGAGCCTACTATGTACCAGATGCTAGGAACATCACAGTGACAACCAGATGAGGTCCCTTCAATCAGGGAACAACATATCAGTGGGGGAAAGGATTTTAACCAAAATCCACAATCCAGCATGTACAACTGCACAACGCTGATGTAAGGCAGATGCACAACTGGGAATCTGACCTAGACAAGGAAATCAAAGAAGGACTCTGGCAGGAAGTAATCATTAACTCTGGAAACGCGGAAATGAAAGAAGGAAGAGCAGGTGCAGTCCCTGTCATTGGAAGGAGAAGGATGACCACAAGGGGCAAGAAGAATACCAGTGTGTGACCAACACAGAACCAGGAGGGAGAGCATGCACAAGACGGTTAGGGGCCAGGAAACAGATCATTAGGCCTTGCATGTCTGCTTGAGTGTTTCGCCTTCATCTCCCAGCAGTGGGAAGTCAGGAAGGGTTATGTGGAGGGAGGTATCATGAGGAGCCTTGAGTTTTCAAAGATGGGTACAGGGAAGAGAACAGATTAGAGGGGAACAGAGTGTCTGTTAGTATGTCAGTTAAGAGTCTCAGAGCCCTGAAAGAAGATGGTAGTAGCTTAGACTAGAGGGTAGCAGTAGTGTGGAATGGAGAGATTTGAGAAAATTTCTCCTATCCACTTCCATTGATGATCTCATGCCCTCTATACCTCTATTCTAAATAGCTTCACCTCTGTCTAAATTGATATTCTTGCCTGCTTAATGCTTCCCTCTGAAGTACCAGCTTTTAGTGCTATGCTTTATAATAAGGACTGAGTGTGTATTTGTGTTATGAATGGGTAGCTCACACTTTCATTATGCTTTTCCCTGCTCCATAAGATTCTTCCAATACAGTCAGGCCTTAATGTACCATGTAGGCATACACACGGAGGTTACAGAATTGGCCTAGTGGCCCCAAGAACACAATTTGAGACTCCCTGGGGTGGGGGAAGTAAGGGTCGCCCCTCACCCCACCCCCAGCCCTCAACTTTAAATGCAGAGCCAGTATGGAAATAGCAGTCAGGGGAAAGTGAAGGCTTGAGGAATGGATTTCATGTCTCTGAGCTGAGTTGTCTCCATAACACCTGTTGACTTCCATCTCATAAATCACCTTTGATATGATTTCCATGTGTTGTTAGCACATTTTCTAGATTCTCAGATGGCCTTTTAACATTCTAGTAGTCTATTTCCCAGACTGCATAATACCCTTAATAGCATGAGATAACTCATAACCTAATGGTGATAATACAAACATAAAGCATTTTTTAAAAGGTCTTTTATCTATATTGCCTCTTTGTTCACTTAAAGTAATCCCATGAAGTAGGCAAGACTGGAATTAAACCCCTACCAGTGGCTTGAGGAAGCAACCCACTCTTTAGGACTAAAATATCACATGCACTTCCTAGTCTGACTATTTGGGGAGGCCAACTGCAGCCTCCCTAAGAGTCTTGGCCTTCCAAGTCCAGGTTCCCGAAACCTGGAGTGCATGCTATTTCCTTCAAGACTCTTCCTCTGGAGGATGCTTAGGGTCTTGCGACACTTAAGAAAATTTATTTTAGTCATCTCATGCAGACAATGATCTGAATACTGGAAGGAACATCCACAGCTTTTGTTAGCAAACAATCATTTTCTGCTCATACCCAGAAATTATTCCCACTGGATTTCTCTATTTGGACTACTTACTACAAGGGAGATGTCCTCTTATAATAATTACAGAGGCAAACATGGATGGTCGTTGGTATAAAACTGACTTTGACACTTTCTACACTCTTTCTGACCAACCAGATTGATAACAGAAGCAAAGAATCTTAGAGTTTGAAAGGTCCTTAGCAGACATCTAGTCCACTTCCTTGGCCCTCAGCCAATATCATTTTATCTGCACAGGCACGTGTGTACATCCAAAATGTTATATCTAAGTTGTGCTTTTGGGAGTGCAAAAGTCCATGCTGGCAAAGCTGCAATTATTCAAAATATTTTGGAAATCTTTTCTTTGAGAACTATCTTTAGAGTCATTTTATAGGCTATAGGAAAAAAAAAGTGATGACTTCACATTAAAGAAGTCAGCGTTCCTTTTAACCCAGAACAACTCCAGACTGGAATCCAAATAACAAATGGCATTTGTGAATAAACAAATCCACCCTCAAAGAATAAACATTTGCTACTACCGAAGAGTACAAGGAATGTTTACACTTTATATGAAAATATGTTTGTTGAAGAAATATTTGAGTTGAAAAACTGAAAACAACATTCTCTTATACAAATCAAGAGACTGCTTAAATAAATTATTGTATAAATGAGGTACAATATGATGCCACTACTAGAAAACATGTTTTTGTAAAAAAAATTTAATGACAAGGGGAAAGAGAATCAAAGTAAGAATCATGTCAAAAGATTCTTTTAAATGCAACTGAGATGCCAAGTAAGACCAACTTGTTCACTGAATTTGGCCGTTAGGAGACCAGTGGTGACCATAGCCCAAAAAGTTTAAAAGAAGCCAGACTGGCGTGAGTTGAGGAATGAGAGATGTGAAAGTGGAAGTCATGATTGGGGTCTTCTCAGTCAGGACTTGGTTTGGAAAATCCACCCCCCACAAACCCTAAGAAGCAGAAGGCCCAAGATCCAAGTATCTTTCCATCTTAGGGGCTCACTCTCCTCCTCAGAGCCTCACGTCTGTCTCAAAACATACATACAGAATTTTAATATAGAGAGGTGACTGAGTGACAACACAGATGTTAATGCCACTGAAAGAAGTTCAATGTAAAGATTTTATTACCTACATTTCCTGAGAGGATGGGGCATGCCATACCATGCAGCGCCACATGGGGAAGCACCAGGTGTGGGCAGAAGCCTGAAGGGCTGAGTGGAAAACATCGCCCAGAGCCCTTATTGTGTTTCCCACAGGAAGCAGTTTAGGCCTGCCTAATTTGAACAATATCAGTGGGCTCTGGATTATGGAGGTTGTCTCTAGTTGTCTGATGCTTGGCCTCTGCTGATTAGGGCAGAGAAATCTTGCCTCCTGGAGTGTGTGAGCCAGCTAGAGGTGGCAGTAGCAGTATGGGTTCTTGATTTGTTACTTTGCAAATGAAAGGCATACTCCAGGGGCCCAAGAGTAGGGGGGTGGGGGGGTGGGCAGGGGGAGTCTTTTGCTATCTCTAAGAATTTACTAGCCCTAGGAGGCACAGTCTGTCTCTAGTCAGAGAGAGAATAAATGATAGCATCAAGAATACAGACAATAAGAAAACATAATTAATACAATTTCTGTGAAGACGCAGCTGCCCCCAAGGATCTGGAACACAGAATAAAGCATTGTCTTATCCCAGGCATATTTGTCTCTTTCTTTTAAAGAAAGATGAGACTAAACCTCTTGACCTAGTTCATGACACTGTGTTCCAATCCTTACATAACATGCAACTCTGACATAATTATGTCCCCCTACCTTGTTGATTTCCCCACTGGATTGTGGGTGGGACCCATCATTTTGTTCATCTTTGCATCCACCACAGTACTTCCCTTGCACTTTATAAAATGTACACCTTTTCAAAGAAGGCACTTCTGACTATAACCATCCCTACTGACAGCTGGTGAATTACCAAATATCCTGGTACGAGGACTGCAAAAGAGAGTAAGCATCAAGGGAGTGCCTATACTCCTAAACAGGCAAAATTTATTGGACATTTATAGGTGGATGTGTGTATTGTTCTCAATTGAAGTTTCAAAGTTTTCAATATACCCTGTCACTCAGAAAAGTTAAAAGCCTGTGCTTAAGAGCATTTTGCCAGGTTGCCAGATAAATTTTAGGACATGAGATGATGGAAAATATAAAGGGCAGGAAGAAGGTCATGCAGTATACAGTGGGAAGGGTGTACTACCTGAATGAAACTTACTGGAATTGGCGGATGGGTTTTCAAACCCCTCAAAACTGGGAGAGTGGAGCCACAGCTCTAGAAACTGTATTTGTCTAACAGTTGAGACTTGCAGCCGCTGTACGGGAACAGTTGAGACAGAACACCGTGTGCGATTAGGCCGACATGCAGCTATTCGCATTTGGAGGCTTGTTAGGCAATTTCACATTCTTCTGGAGTTAAGCCGACTGATGGGCTGTGACATGAGATAATCGGTGTCACTCATGTGTGAAGGTCCCGTAAGAGATGATAGGAAGACTGTGCAGAAACAGGCATCCCAGTGTTTCTGTGTGTGAGCAGACAGAATAAATGCATGTAATAACAATGCCCATTTGCAGAACAGTTTGTTTCAGCAAACTGACAATAACAAGAATTTTCTTGAAGTGTTGCTCTTAATGATTTGGAAAGAAAATAATCAACTCCATTTCTTTCTGTATGTCAGATAAGTAGAGTATGTTAAAATTCTTCTTTTTGGGAATCAACAGATATTTAGAGATAAAGTGAAATGTGTATTTTTCTCAGTGACTTTCAGGTTTAAGAGCATGTAATAGGTAGCATGGAAGATGTCTATAATTTTTTCCCTGTACCTTTACTCAACCCTGAATCTACTCCCTTTCCACTCCCCTATGTTGAACCAAGTCCTGACTGGTTCAAAATTTCCATTTCCACAGCTCTCATTCATTCCTCAACCCACATCGACATGGCTTCTTTAAAATTGCTCAGACCGACATCACCGCTGGCCTCCTAACAGCCAAATCCAGTGAACATGTTGGCCCTACTTGGCATCTCTGTTGCATTTAAAAGATTTTATTGGTGTGATTATTGCTTTGGAGAACTTGACAGTCCAAGGAAAAACTCTACCATCATGAAATCAAAGATTTACATCATGCTCGTATAGGACCAGGGGCAAGAGGGCAAAAATAGCTTCCAGCTCCAGTAGCCTTCCAGTGAAAGGGGAAGAAGGGCTGAGTGAAGACTCTGAAAACTGAATTCCTCCTGGAGGTATTTGTTGGTGGGGCAAGGACTACAACTTTCTAGGAAAACAAGACAAAGTAAACATCACTCGAAAACAGTAAGTGCTGCAGTTTTGCACACTCATTCGTAATTTTTTTCAAAGTACTTTCAGTTCTTCTATGTAAAAGGAGCATGACTTCATTGATAGAGTTTATTCTATAAACTTAGGTGAAGCCAGTACTGGAATAGGTTGTCTATTATACATAATACTCAGCGAAAAGTTACTGGTTTGTGTTTTCAAATCTGAAAATGTCTCTGAGTCAAATAATCATATCAATTGCTATATACCTATCTGTGAACATGCTGTTGCTCCTTGTCCTTTTCCCCCTTCTCCTGGGTAACTCCTGCCCCTTTTCTTCATGAAGCCTTCCACATCTCACCCCCCAAACCTGGATGACCATCATGATGGGTGACCATCATGTCACCTTCTGCTTCAAACTATCATATAGCTTAAAAAAGAATCTTTAGGATAGAGTCAGTTGAGTTTCTCTTGCCTGGTCAACTGCAGAATCATTGGCAATGAAGATAGTATGTCTTATTCATCTTTAGTGCTTAATGCAACATCTGGCAATGAGTAAGCACTCAATAAATTTTTGTAGAATGAATGAACAAAATAGTATTATTACTAGCCAACAATAGCACCAATTTGAGTCCATAAATGCTCTAAAACAAAAATGCTGACCTGTTGAATGCAATGCAATATACAATTGAAATTACTGAGCTATTAGAAACCAAGGATTTTAATGCTGCACATTTAAAATATGCTCAATACAGAGAAAATTTAAGTCCTAGCATTAATTTCATGCCATTTGTGCGGATAGTGCAGATTAGCTATTTGTCTTCATTTAGCTTCATAGTAGTATGTTACAAGAACACTGTTTGAAAGAGTGTCATACAATTTTATTGAATAGTCAATAAAAGTCTAATAAAGTTGAAATGGTGATGTCCATAGGAAGCATTGTACATCTTTGTTATTCATTCTACCTTAAAGTCAAGTCCTGTTTTAGAAGCATTTAAAAGCATGTCTTCAGCTCTAATCTCCTCAATAATGCTCGGTGCTGTGTGATACCGACCCCTTGTCATTCTGGAAAATGAGGACTTTCTTTGCAATATGGAAAATTTTAGATATTTCTTAAAACCACTATCTGCCAGAAACAGAGGAACCAGTTAGCATACATGTTCTTGAAATGAGCTAAAGGCATTAGTATTGGGAAGGAGAGAGGGGACTGTATACTCAAAGGTGGGTACTCAGGAGTGATAAAAAAGTAAATGCAAAAAATAAATTTGGGTCAGTGAGTAAGTTACCTCAGCGCTTCTTCCAGCAGATCTCTCTCCCCTGTCTCTTATCCTAGTAGAGGGCAGGGTAGGGCGGGGGTCAATAAAAGAGCCTTCTGATCTCTCTCACTTTTGTGAGATTCTCCAAAATCATGTCTCATTTCCTACTACCTCTCAACAAACCCAGTAAGTTCTCCTGAGAAATTAAGCTTTTGAAAAACCAGGACAAAAGGACTATCATGCTACTTCTACCTTCTACCCTACCATGTAGTTGTCTTGAATTAATAAAGTTCCAAGCCAGTTACTGTATGAAGAGGAATACAAAAAGAAAGAAAGAGAGAGAAAAAGATAGATAGAGAGAGAGAGAGAGAGAGAGAGAGAGAGAGAGAGAGAGAGAGAGAGAAAGAAAGAAAGAAAGAAAGAAAGAAAGAAAGAAAGAAAGAAAGAAAGAAAGAAAGAAAAAGACACGCATCAATTAATGCCTCAATCAACATCAGAAAGCCACACATGTAAGTACACAGAAATGGATTTCCATGTGTCTCTTATAAAGAAGAGTACATAATCCAGAGGCTTAACATTTGTGGAGTTTTATTAGTAGTAAAGATGCTCTCCAGGTTTTTGAAGGCCTGAGCAATGCAGAGCGGCTGCTGGACTTCCAGGTGAGCATATGGAATGCTAACCAAGAGTTCTTTTAGGGCTGTTGCTGAGTGATTCAGACAGCCTGGCAGTTTCACCAGCATAATTAGGACAGAAGCTCTCATCCTGTCTGCAGATGGTAATCAATCCAATTTGCTCACCTCCTGAAGTTATCTGCCCCTTGCCACTCCTCCTCAGGAAGCAGAAATGAAGACCCCTCATGAGTCACAGGCATGATGGATTCTTCGGTAACTGACAGTGACAGGAAAAAAGCTAATAGCTGGGCATAAACGAGGAACAAGCCACCGAAGCAACACCTCAGCAACACTACAGTCTTCTTCGGAGCATAATAACATGAGCAACTCCACAATCTCACCTTGATTTGTGAAAGAAAATGTCAATCACGGGAGAGGATGCTGTTTAAATCCATCTGTTTTTACTTCTCGAACTACCAGATAATTTAATCGTCTTCCTTTAATAAGCTACAAAGTCCTGACCTTTAAAAGCCTCCTACAAGCAGGAATATTTAAAAGCGAAGTGCTTTCCAAGCACCAAAGGGCTAAGTGTTATCCATTAGTGTTCTTTTCTGCTCTATGGAACTTGCTACAATCATGGATCAAGTGTCTGGGCCAAAGATGCAGCTCTGTGAGACCATTCAAGAAAGGCCTCCTGTATGCCCTGCTCTCTCACTGGTGCTTTTGCAAACCCCCTTTCATGCAACCTTCCAGATAGGAACTGTTAGCCTCACTTTAAAGATAAATCATCAGAAGCCCAGAGAGGTTAAGTAACTTCCCCAGGGTCACACAGCTTGTGACATCCCAGTAGGCAGGAGTCGTGAGTGACTGTGATACTTAGAGCGCCTATTCTAATACACCCAGTAGACCCTTAATGAAATCATAAAAAAGGCTATTTATTTTTGTCCCTTTCTTATCTTTACAGATCCTCTGCCCCCAACAAACCGGCAGCCATCTCCCCATGGAAGCGAGAACATGTCTAGCTTCATAAAACCTAATATGCCTCTGGCCAAAGCTTTGATTTACCAGTTTAAAGTAAGCAGGGCTGATGTAGGGCCAATGTCTCCACGTCATTTGGGTCTCTTTCAGGTGCTGGTTCCCTTGTGTCCGCATTCTAACTCTGACCCCATTAAAATATGAAAGTGCTTTAGTGTCAATTTATAATACATATATTTGAAAGTTAGCAATGAAAGACCTTTGGAGATTTTCTAATCCAACCCCTTCATTTTTGTATAGATGGGAAAAGTAAAAAAAGCACAGAGAGAGGGGTAGTGGCTTGGCTCTTCTCTGCAGCCCCAGCCCACTGCCCTGAGGTCATGCCATTCTGACCTTTATGTATAAAAGATACTTTCTAGCTCTCCAAGGACACCCCCATGCTCCTCCTATTTTTAAATCTGGGATAAGGCATAAGACTCTGTTCATTACAAAGGAAATCCTGACATCAGCCATCCAGTGAAATAAGTGTTTGCCTCTAAAATCACACTGTTAGGAATCTTGTGTCATTATTGTTGAGTCAATAGGGAGCACCTCTGGAGAGGCCGGGAGCAAGCAGGAGTGGAAAAAACAGCCAGGCTCCTTTTCCTTATGTCCCCAGGCCTGTGCCTTCCTTATTCCTGAAGTTTCTGAGTAGAAGATTTTATGTCCCAACTAATATCAGCCAAACATCAGCAGCCTGTGACCCCATTATCAGGTCCCAGACCAACCATATCCCTAATCCCAGTCTTCTATGTGCCTAAAAACTCCCGCATACACGCAGACAGATCAGACTCCTCGGCCCCATGCCTCCATCCTTAGCATGAGGCAGAGGATGTAGGAAGTTGGATGTCCCGCTCAAGAAGGGAGGAGCAGGGATGAAAGGAGGTGACATAAAGCACACTAGCCATTATAGTCCAGGAGGATTAGAGGAACAGAGGAAGTATGGATCTTGAGAAACTGCACTGTTTGAAACTCTGGGGATTCTACTTGCAATGTGTGTGAGTGTGTGTGTGTGTGTGTGTGTGTGTGTGTGTGAAGAGGGTAAGAGGAAAAGGCATTGGAAAGAGCCCTCAATCCTAATGCCATTATAGGTAGAAAAGCATTAATGATAATGAGAAAAGAAATTCTTCTCAAAGTGGTGTGGTGGGAAACAATGGGGCGCCAATGGAAAAGGCAGACGCCTCAGCTCACACTCCTGTTAGATGCAGACTATTACACTAAGTACCCCTTGGAGTCATTTTGATGAATACAGACTCAGTCTGCCCTGGCACTGACACACACAGTGAGGGCGCAGTGAATGCTGGCCCTGAATGTGCTGGTGGGGAGGGGGCGAATAATAAGGAACATAGAAGGAGGAGGGTACATGACCCCCTTCTCCTCAGGCCTGAAGAAAAACTAAATCTACTAATTAAAACTTTTTAAATTCTTATCCTATGTCTTTTAATGTTTCAGAAATTTACTAAACAAACTCTCAGGAGCAAACTGCAATCTGTTGCTTCTTTTAAATGTTTTAAACTTGTAGCTGCTGTTGGTGGCAGTCTTAGATATCCTGGAGAGCCCGCTAGTGCAGATTATGTGAAAGCCTAAGAACTCAGACAGCTAGTGAGAGAAAACTCTTCAGAGAGAACTAAAGTTCTTAACAATTACTGCTAACTATGCTATGAAAGGAAGAACACTTTCAATTACCAAATGTCAGCTCTAATCCCCACTTGTGAGCATTGGAAATAAAACGATGTAATAATTACACAATCTGCAGGAAAACTGACAAATATATTCCCAATACAAATGATTTATTGAGGCAGCCCAGCCACAGTTTGGCTTCACTTCTTAATGAAATCTGTAAAAATTGTGCCCTGTGCTTCAATAATCACAGTGATTTCTTACAAACCAGTGATTAAGAAATAGATGAGGAAAACATTTTAGAAACTCTAAAATCTCTCTGATTTGTTGAAGATCTCTCCAGAATGATTGTCTACCTACTTATATAGCCCACTAAAGAATCATAGGCTATCTAAGGCATGTCACAGGCATGACAGAAAGAACCTTTCACAATAGAGGTCATTTCAGAGATGAGAAGAGGTTAAGTGCCTTGCTGAGGGCATGCAATGGTAGAGCCAGGATGAAACTCAAATGTCTGAATTTTCAGTCTTTTTCCACAATTCCTCATAGACACACCTATTAGCAAGGCGTAATCATTTGGACCATTAACCTCTAGTACTTCCTACTTAAAAGCTAAGCCAATCAATATGTTACCTTCGCCAACAAGGTGATCATTTGGGAGCAGTTACTCTTGATCAGAAAATTAATTAGTTGGGTAATGCAGAAAGAAATGTGCAAACCATCCTACTCTTGGGCACAATATAAATAGGAAAGGCTAGGGGGGTATCTGAGGGTCTAAGTGATGGTATTTACCCAGGAGGATGCTTGTATTAGACCGTGCGATTCTTCCCTAATGGGGCCATTCAAGTTCCTTGTATGCCCTAAGTAATAAAAGGCAAATTTCCTAGAGGTGCAGAAGATTGTAAAATTAAGGCAATGAGAAAAGAAAACTGGGAAAGCAGGTAAGAGAAATAGAAAAGCAACATGAAAAACAAAATTTGTAATAAAATATAATAAATATATTCTTAAGTCATGAGAAGCATATAAGTTAATGATCTAAACTCATACATCACTATGAGATTGCAAATTATTAGTGGTATTTCTAAACTATAATTTATGCTACTCTATTTCACATTTCAGATAAATAATTGAGACTCCCTGAAGCAGTAATTAGTAAACTATTTTGGATGACAGATTTTTTTTTGAAATCTCAATGAAAGCTGTGAATTCACTTTCCAAATAAGTTCATATCTATACATACATTAACTATTGTATAAAATTTCAGGATATACAAAGACCCTTTTGAAATTTCTCACTGGTTCCCAGGAAATGGGACCCTGTACTGGACTGAGAAGTTTTATCCAATTATAGATATATAAATATATACCCAAAAGTCCTGAAATTGTTTCACCCTTGAATTTCTCGAAAAATTCTGATCTAAATACACCGCTGGTGAGAAGCTTCATCCACCTGAGATGGAGCCTAATGTTTCTTTCCATCCTTCAAACTTTCACTGTGTCGCATTCTACATATTCTTAAATAATCTCATGATGTTTTAGGTCTCTGGATTCTCCACTTCCTGAGCACAGGCATCTTTCTTTTATAAATAGGTCTGTGCATGTATGTATATGTGTAAATATATACGTATGTATGTACGTATGTATGTATGTTTGGGAGGATGTATATATATATATATATATGTTTATGATGTAATATTCAAGGCATAGTTTTTCTGAGGATCAGGTTTCATATCTGGAATTTGAGAAGACCAATATCTGTCACATTCTTCTCAGAGTTGCTAAGAAAATAAAATGAGATTGTGGACAGAAATGTTCTTTTAAAACTTTATAAAAGACCATAAAAATGTGTGGCATCATTGTTTGTGCCATCATGTTGTTATTACATGCAATACTTAAATGCAATTTGTAAGCCTCAGTATCATTTCAGGAAGTTAGTTTGAAATGTTTGTCTACCTATAAAATAAAGATGTTATAACTTTCCAATATATTAATCATATTGCCAATACCCTCTGCATCAGAAGAATGAATTGGTTACAGCCTGGGCCCCATATTCCCAAAAAGACAAAAACCAGATTGGGGAGTTCAGATTATTAATTACACAAGTTATTTAGCATTTACTCCTTTGAATTAAGTATTTTAGTAGGTCAGAACAGGCAAGAATTTCTAGAAGAGTTTATGGGCAAGATTTCACAGGTAACGTGGGGTTTATGGTGGTCTGAAGGAAGACTAACCCAATATTGGTGATCATCTATCAGCTCCACAAAAATGCACATGCAAGCAAAGAAATAAACCCACCTGCTGGCATTAAAAAAGAGACAGAGAAAGCAAGAGTCTTTGCATTGTATTTTACAGATGACTTCTCCTTCCTTCCCTACTTCCAGGCAGAGATATAATTATTTAAGAAAGGTAATTTACGAAGTTCTTTAAGACTTCCAGCCATCAGGTGCCACAAGGAAGATAAGTGCTGTGCCTACTGTATCTATTTTGGTGCCATGGGTAACGCGCCATTAGATTAGATCAAAGCAACACTCATTTCACACTACTAGGTTCTGTTCTATTAATTCTTTACTTAAATCTGCTAAGCACCTCTTTGTTTGCTTACCACTGTTATAATTTAATATGTACAACCAGAGTTGAAGTTTAATTGCTTCTTGAGTAAGCTAAAATCCAATATTTATAAAATGCATTCATTTAAAAGAAACTACAGCAAAATTCAGCTTCTTACAGCCCTGTCATGGATGGATTCTGATCCACTCACAACACTGCTTCACAAGACTGATTCCATTAACCGAAGAAGACCACAGCCACCTGGGGACTGTCCTGATGATGGTCCTGCATACCCACCCGCCCTCTCCTTTCCGCTCTCTACCTTGGCTGAAAAACCTAAATATGTCAAAACAAAACAAAACAAAACACACACACACACACACACACACACACACACACACACACATTAACGCATGCATGTCAACAACCCTTGCCACACACTGAGGAGGACCTGGCTTTGCTGTCCTTCATCAAGAAGCAAGAGTCTAGCTGGATTTTCACCAAACTGAAGAGAAACAGGGAATAGAGTAAGAAAGACTTGAAAGCAACAAAGCTTTTGTGACCTGAAAGAGACATTTTTAAGTTGCGAAAAGGATGGAGAGGAGCCCGCCTTTGTATGGGAGTCAGAGAGAGAAAGAAAAGGACTGGGGTTCTGAAAATTTGGCTCTGTGCACTGAAGATAATCTTTCTTTTGCATTTTCTCAAGACTAAAGTCAAGATTTAAATTATTTTTCAAGAATTATTAGAGGCTACAAAAAGAATGAGTTTTAAGGAGGTTTACAAAACAGGCTTTTTGTGACAATAAAGATTCACAATGCATCTCTAGCCCACATCTGAGGAGTAGAGCAGAGCAATATCAGGGCCTTACAGGTCCATGTCATGGGCAGGATCAGGGTGCCCAGAACACACCGTAATCTTACACTATTCATCAGGCTGATCTGTATGTTTCTCTCTCACAGCAAGTTTACACATAAAATCCAAAAGTTAGGCTGGAACTCAAGAGGCTCCAGAATCATCTTCTTTACATCACTTCACCAGCAAGAACCTCTGTCTCTTCTCATTGCCTATTCCTAACGAGTTGAAATCTTTGTATTTGTCTCAAGATATCCCTTCCAGAAAACTCTCCTTGACGTTCATCATTCTTCCTTGAGGCCGGCCCCCTCCATGAAGGCTGTGCAGGTCACTTCAGTACACAATAATTTTTAATCTTTCTAAAAACTGGACTCATGTCGTTAAGTTATTAATTACTACACTGGGCAAGAGGTAGTAAGAATAATAGACACGAAGATATAAAAGGTAGGGATGGTTCCACAGACACCAAAACGGTATCAATAAAACTTAGCAACTAATTGAATGTGTTACTTAGACAGGACTCCTTACTCCTGATACCTGTGGCAGAATAATAGGCCCTAAAAGGTGTCCATGTTCTGATCCCAGGAACCTACAAATATGTTACTTTACATGGCAAAAGGGAATTAAGCTTCCAGATGGAATTAGGTTGCTAATCAGCTGACTTTAAAATAAAGAGCTGAATCTGCATTATTGGGGTAGGTTGAATATAATCTCGAGGGTCCTTGTAAGTAAAAGAAGTAGGCAGAATGGAGATCCAGAGAAATAGCAGCATGAGAAGGACTTACCTTGCTATTGATGGATTTGAAGATGGAGGAAGAAGCCACGAGCCAAGAAATGTGGGAATCCTATACAAACCAGAAAAGGCAAAGAAGCAGATTCTCCCTGAAGCCTCAGAGGGAATGCAGCCGTGTGGACACCTTAATTTTAGCTCCTGAGACTCATTTAGGACTTCTGGTCTCTAGAACTGTAAGACAATAAATGTGTGTGGTATTAAGCCACTAAGGTTGTGGTAATTGGCTACAGCAGCCATAGAAAACTAACACAGCACCCTCGACCCCACTGTCCCAACTTCCTCAAACCCCAACCCCAAACCATGAGCCTTATGCATCAGCAACTTGGAACTAGAGAAAGTCCATGCTCATTTTTTCACACACCCCAAAACACTTTATTGTCCAAATGAAGCTAGCAAAGCTCTATGGGGTCAAAACTACAACACATTAGGGTTTTAAAGGGCTCTGTTGGCAAGCTTGGAGACCTAATTGTCACTGTTCTTATGAGAAAAACTAGTGCCAAACAGCCAACTTTGTAATGAATATTTCGGATATGCCATATTGGTAAATTGGATACTGCCCGTGATCTATGCTGATGGTTAAACGAGAGCCATCAGTTTCAGACTCCAGACATGCCAGAGGCCAAATTACTATTCATTTTCAAAAGTTTAAAATCCTGGCTTGTGATCTGGTCCAGGAAAAAAAAAAAAAAAAAAAAGCTTGCTTTAGCAGAGCCCTGCACACTGCATGAACCTTAGGCCAAAACAGAATATTTCTTCAAAAAAAGAACTCAGAAAGTACGTTTCTGAGATTCGCAATCAGTGTTATCACATTGCTCTAAAACTACACTTAGCTCTAAGGCTGTTTTGCAAAGAGCATATTGAACCTCTCTTGGAAACTCTCCCTCAGAATAGTATAAGCTGAAATATTCTAGACTTACATTTCATCAGAAAATGGGAGTCAGTATAATAAGGCCCATGCAACACACTGATGACATTTGGTGTCCAAATCAAATCACAAAATAGGTATGAAAAACCATATCTTATTTTCTTCTCTTATAAGTAGCATGAACTTATGTCTCAGTTTTCCTTGGCTAGTCCCAGGTTTCATCTGCTGCCTCTTCTTAATTATTAATAATTTCCCTTTTCTTTCTCAGAACTGTGCCAGTTTGGTGACAAATTATATGGTCACCATACATATAAAACACTCAGTCATAGTTTTCTCATATATTTTCTTAAGTCAGAATACAACTCCTTGAGGTTTCTCCTAGGCCTGATGAAACTCTTCATGTTTGAAGAACAGGAAAAGAGGGAAGAGGGTTTTAACTAAGAAGTAGATGATTTGAGAGTGGGAGTGTATGCAATGCAATGTAGGTCAGTGGCAAAACTATGCCTGGTTGTATTTGCATGTGCGTATAATAAAAATAAACTCATTCCCCAGTCCTTGCCGTGAGCCTTAGCATCAGCAAGTTGGAGTCAGAGGAAATTCTTGCTCACTATTAGTAAGAAATGTATTTTCCCAGAAGAACATTGCTGTCTGAGGTGGTAGAGCTCTGTGAGCTCAATAACACAAATATATATGTTATATATAATTATATCACAATATATAATTATATAGCAATCTTACATAGCTCATATACGTAATTTATGAAGCAGTATAGCTAAGCGGTAAAGCTGTAAGCTATCAAGTTTTGGTGAGAATGACAAGAGTGTCTGTTCTCACCATTTCTATTCAACATTGTACTGAAGGTCTAGCTAAGGCTATTAAGCAAGAAGTAGAAACAAAAGGCCCTCACATTAAAAAAAAAAAAAAAACTATCTCTGCAGATAACATGATTTTGTATATAGAAAATCTTAAGGAATCCACAAAATAAACAACTACTAGAGCTAATAAATGATTTCAGCAAGGTTACAGGATACAAGATCAATGTATAAAAATCAGTTCTATTTTTATACTAGCAATGAACACTTCAAAAATGAAATAACACAATTCCATTTCCAATAGCATCAAAAGGTCCAAAATTTTCACAATGAAAACTACAAAACACAATTAAAAAAAAAAAAGCAAATGAACACCTAAATAAATGGAAACATCTAATGTTCATGGATTGGAAGACACTATCACTATGCTCCCCAAACTGATCTGCAGAGTCAAGGCAATTCCTATCAAAGTCATAGCTGCTTTTTTGACAAGCTAACTTAAAGTTCATATAGAAATGCAAAGAATGCAGAATGATCAAAATAGTCTTGAAAAAGAACAAAATGAAGGACACATACACACCATAATTTCAAAACTTGTGACAAAGCTAGAGTAATAACACTGCTTGATACTAGTATAATGATCAACAGATTAATAGAAGAAAAATGAAATTCAGAATCCAGAAATAAACACATACATTTATAGCTAACTGATTTTCAACAAGTGTGCCAAGACAATTCAACAGCAGAAAAGTCTTCTCAACGAATAGGGCTGGGACTACTGAACACCCATAGGCAAAAGAATGAAGCTAGACCCCTACCTCATGCCATATACAAAAATTAAATACACACTGTATAGAAATACATCAAAATGAATTAAAGATCTAAGTTTAAGAGCTAAACCTATAAAATACTTAGAAAAACATAGGAGCAAATCTTTGTGACTTTAGGTTAGACAACTTAGACATGACACCAAAAGCACAAACAACAAAATAAATAAATAAATAAATAAATAAATAAATAAATAAATAAATTTATGTCATCAAAATTTTAAATGTTTATGCTCAAAGAAAATGAAAAAGACAACCCACAGAACGGGAGAAAATAACTGTAAATCATATAACTGGTAAGGGTCTAGTATGCAGAAATTATAAAGAACTATTACGGCTGAATATTAAGAAGACAAATAGCCCCATTGAAAACTGGGCAAATGACCGAATGAATATACATGCCTCCAAAGAAGATAGAAAAACAGCTAATAAGCATATGAAAAGATTCTTAACATGATTAGTTACTAGGGAAATTTAAATCAAAATTACAATGAGATACCACTTCAGATTCACTAGAATGACTATAACTAAAAAGAGACCATAACAAGCGTTGGTGAGGATGTGAAGAATTTGAAACCCTTCTACATTACTGGTGGAAATGTAAAATGGTGCAGCCACTGTGGAAATGGTTTGGCCATTCCTCAAAAAGTTAAACATGGAATTACCACATGATTCAGCAATTGCTCTCCTACGTACATATCCAAGAGAATTAAAATCATATGTCCACAAAAAACTTGTACATTAAATTTTATATTATCATTATATATAATGACCAAAAAGTGGAAACAATGTAAATACTCATCAATAAATAAACAAAATGTGGTATATTCAAACAATAGAGAATTATTCAGCCATAAAAAAAAAAAAATGAAGTACTGATACATACCACAGCATGGATGAACTTTGAAAACATTATGCTAAGAGAAAGATGCCAGTCACAAAAGTTCACATATTACATGATTCCATTTATGTAAAATGTCTAGAATAAGCAAATCTATAGAGACAGAAAGATTAGTGGTTGCCAGAGTCTGAGTAGCAGAAAGAAAAATGGAGTGACTGCTAATAGGAACAGAGTTTCTTTTGGGTGTGATGAAAATGTTCTGGAATTAAGAGTGATAGTGGCACAACTCTGTGAATATAATAAACAACTAAAATGTGCCCTCTAAAAGAGTGAATTTTACAGTTAATGAATCATATCTCAATTTTTTCAATAGAAAAATAAGAATAATAGTTGCACCCCTCTCTCTAAAGGTTGCTATGAAGATTAAAAATAAGGAAAAACACATAAAGCAATCAGCATAGTGCGAGGCATAATGATGATGATGATCATAGTGATGATGTCATCTTGGGGAATATCTTGTGCTCACTGACTGAAGGACTAAATTCAAAGCTCAAGAGGTATCCATCTGCACTCTGCTTTATTTTCTCCCATGTTCCCACTCTACTGCTCCCAGCCTTTCGGCATCTGGCCCTGGCTCTAAACTCTTCTATTCAGTTCATGCCAAATACTTGGATCTGTAATCTCCTTCAGGCTTCTCTCCTGCTTGACTGCCAAAGCTAAGATGTGTTAAAATTTGTCCCATGTAGCTGCACTAGCACTAGCACAAAGACTGGTTCAACACTCACCCACACAAGACAGAAACCTCAGTCAATTGTGTGAGGAGAGGGGATAATTTTGGAAACTAGGAGCTTATGTCAACATTTTAATGAAATAATAACAGATTCTTTTGATTTGCACCCATGCGCAATGTTACTGTTTCACAGACAAGCTTCTTGGAGATGGTGATTCATCAGTCAGCCATTCCATTGCAAGCAATGAAGAAACAAATCACTATGCTGCACACATCATAAAAATGGAAATTGAGAAGGCTGTTCATTAATGCAGATTAGTTTTAAGCTTGCAATGGCTTTGCTCTGCTGAGATTAATACACACAAAAAAAAATTTTCAGTGGGCCTTGGGTCCTTGGTAATGTATAGTCTTCATTACTTCTCTGACGAATGAACCTTCCAGCTCATGAAGAGCGACTTCTGATCGTCCGTGTTCCCTACAGATGGACCGTGGATCAGGGCTGCCTGGAACAGGCTTCCCAGACTCTTATCCCAGCTGTGGTATCTCTGCTCCGTCTCTGCCATCATTCAGTTGCTTTGTTCTCATCAAAATTAAAGAATAATTTTGTGTCCAGTGTCTCCTCAGCTACTTTTCAACCAAGCAGCTGAGCACCAAGGGACCCAATGAGCTAATTAATAAAAAAGGTTCATGGCTGAAGATGGTATAATGTGCTGCCCCTCAGGATTCAAACAGAAATCTATTTTGAAGAGGGCTTTCAATTCCATCGTCAAATTAGAGCTGATTTTGATGTCAAACCTAACCCAGGAATACAGGTCAACTCTGAGCGGGCACTGCTGATTGCACGATAGCCTGCCTCTTTTATTTCTCTACTCTTTTTCCTCTTTTTCTTCACTTTTTCTTTTTTCTTGTCCTTCTCTCCCTTTTCTCTCTGGTCATAAGTCATCCCTTAATAAGCCAGTGTTTATTCTTTTTCAATATAATTTACATAATGAAAATATAAACCCTGCACAAAAGAGATGTGTGCCTTTAACGACCCCAATCACATCAACAAAGGCAATCATTTCTGAGTATTTTTTAAATAATAAGCCCTAAATCTACGGTCTCCAAACTTTTTTGAATGTGCCCCCATATGAGTAAACAATTTTTAAATGTACCTCCAATATATGTATATATTTATTTATAAGTTATGTACATGTACTACTACTATATACTATATAAAGCACTGTATAAACCATTCAAAAAATAATAAAGGGTAAAAAAATAGAGGCCAGGAAAATATTTTTCTAAAAGTGCCAAATAGTAAATATTTTAGGCTTTGTAGACTATATAGTATTTGTTACAACCACTCAACTCTGCCATTGTAGCATGAGAGCATCCACTGACAATATGTAAATAAAAGGGTATGGCTATATGTCAATAAAAGTTTATTCACAAAAAAAGTGGTGAACTGGACTCATACCATGGGCCACAGTTTGTCAACTCCTAAGTTAAAACATAGGTATTAGTAAAAGTTCTAAATAGTCTCCTATGCTCACCTGGAGGCCACTGACCAAGAATATGAGGAGGAATATAATTCAACTTTCCTTAATTCTCCAAGTCTCAGTTACTACTACAGAATATAATTTGCTCTGCTATTTTTATATACTGTATAAAGAGTATAAAACACAGCTAGGTTCAGATGCAAATGCTAAGCTCTGGGCCAAGCTCACTTCCAGATATATAATTTACTCTACAAGTTATATTTCTCACCAACTCTGTGGTTCAAATGTATGCTTCAACAAAATGTCAAATCCCTCTATCTTAGAGCTTTGTGGTTTCTGGCAAATTATTAAAAACATAGATGTCAAATCAGAAAATCCCAAGGGACTATTGAAAAATAAAATCAAACCCCAAATAAAATTCTATGATATGTGTATATTAAGTTGAGTAACAAATCTTGTCACTTTGATCTTTAAAAATATTATTGCCAATGCTATTGTGTTGAACTCAACATGAACCTATTAATCTATACACAGAGATCTGGAAATTTTTGACAAATTATTAAAATCATCCATATTAAATCCAGTCAAAATAGGAAAAAGAAAACTGATAAACATAATAGTTTTTGAGTCAGGCCAGAATCACTGATGCTTACTGGCATAGAAAAATATAACACTGCACTAGCATGTTAAGGATGTCAGCACAAGCAACACTCTTGGTACAGAGCCCTCTCCATGATGCTCTAGTAATAATTTCACCAAACAAACTGAAGAGTTACTTTAATTATTTTAGTCGAATTGGATGTGTCAAGGAGAAATACTATAAATAGAGGCAGCACTAATTCAAAAACATGCCCTCTGTCCCAACAATCCTAAGTGAGGCGGAGAAAAAAATGCTAGTAATCAAGAAACCTGGGTTCTAATACAGTTCAAATACAACCAGTTTCAATATTCTGGGCCTCAGTTTTCTTATTAATATTATAATACATGACTTACAAAACTATTCATAGACTAACATGAAGTAATGTATGTAAAAGTGTTTCATATAATGCCTGGCACACGACAGGTACTCAGAAAAGAATGAGTCTTTTCTCATTCTTTCTCCTTTATGTACCTCAATATCACCATCTCTAAAACAAACAAAAATGCTACCAAATTCACATGAAAACTATGAAAATTCAAGAGATAATTAAAGAAAAAAAAAAATAGCCTTGCCAAATGGAAAATCCTCCGCTCATGGAAGGTATAGGTAAGATTAAAATTAACCCAAAGTATCTTAATATCTTTTAATACTCCACACAGGATATCTTTTGTCACTCAAAGAAAAATAAAGCATTTACATTGCCACTTCAAAAGAGTTTGTGCCAGACTGATACTAAAAGTTCCTTCCCTATGTATGTGTTTTCCATGTCTATCAGCTAAAGCTCTTCCTTTTACCATTTCAGATGCCATACAAAGAAAACATTATGCCCCAAAGGCCACCTTTCTGTAGCATATCAGCACCAGTCTTGACACACCCAACCCGAATTCAAGGTAGTTAAGAAAACAGTGGAAAGAAGTGATTCCTTCTTCTTTTCCAGCAGCTCATCCATGTAGCACTATAGAGGGAGGCCAAATAACCTGTGTGCTCAAAACTGATTATCATGTGTGACCTAAAATCTTGTCATTTCCAATTGTTTTAGTCACAGATAAGTTTACCAAATATTTCTGGTTTGCAACACTTCAAGGCACATAGTAGAATTGTACTTCTTACTCCCTCTCCTGGTGGCTGGTGTGGCTCTGTGACTAATTTTAGCCAATTAGTGGCAACTGAAAGTCTCACACGCATCCCCAGGCTGGGGGACTGAAATGGGAGACCTTCCAGAGCTCTTTTCTCCACTAATACAGTGACTTGCAACATTTAAGATGGTGGCTGCTCTCCATCCAGGGTGAAGATATGTAACCAGAGTCCAGTTATTCCTTCATGGTAGAGATGTGACATGAGCATAAATAAAGCTCTCTTGTTTTAAGTCACTAAGATTTTGAGATTGTTTGTGAATGAAGCATAATGTAGCCTATCTTGATGACGACGTAAGCAAAAGTAGTATTGAGTTTCCCTTAAAGGCAGATTTTAACTCAATTGTTAGCAGCAAATAATATTAAAAAATCGGTTGATAAATTAACCATAAGCAAGGGCACATTTTTTAAGGAATGAAACCTGTATAGAGACAAATCATTAACACTAACTATTCCAAAATATGGCAGAATGCCAAGGCACGCAGGCCAGAATGAGACAGTATTAGAAATTCCTCTGAACGTATATGGCCTGAGAGCTAAAATACATTTATAGTTAATAATTATTATCATTATAATTGCAAATATTTAATGAGAACTAAGTATATGTTAAGTATTGTACCAAGTGCTTTATATCAAATATATTATCTGATATAATCCTTATAATAACATTATTAGGTAGGTAAAGAGCTATCCCAATTTTACATGGGCAATGAAGAAAGCAATAAAAACATGTTACTTGCAAGTTACTTATGGGTCTCTTTAAAGCCAAACTAATCTCTCAACTGAAATGATAATAGATATAGAGATAGACGGCAGATAAATCTATCAGTAAGTATAAAAACAATAAGAAAAAAAATACCAAAATGTATTATCTTTAGAGGGTGAGATTGATAGTGTTTTTTTGTAAATTCTCTGATTAAGGCTACATTTGTAATGTTTATAATCAGAAAAAAATAATAATAAATGTTATGAAAAGCATGTAAGAACTATTAGCTTTGGGTAGCACGTCCAAATACGCTGCCGGCTCTCATAATAGAGACAAACAAAATGAACATTGATGTGCTGAAAACTTTGTATTCATCATTCCATTTAAGATTCACAACAGGCCTATTATATAGATATTACCTACCTTTTTAACTGAAAGGGAATAACTGAGATTTGTGAAAGTTTAAGAAGTGCACATGGCTAGAAACTGACAGAATTTTAAACTCGAGTCTGTCTGACTTCTAAGACCTAAACACTTTCTTCTATTTCTGAAATGATAGAAATAGTTAAGTAATTAATTATTAAAGTGGCATTTACCTTCCAAGTCTCAGACATGACCAATGAAGGAAACGTTTGTGTTTTGAAGACTATGCTCACGCTGGGGGAGAATTGAAATTTCTCTCTCTTATTTAAAATCAAAGCCACCAACCCACTGGGTCCACGACTTCTCTCCCAAAAGAAAAAGAAAGCTTCAGAACTTGAAGAAATGTGAGAGCTGAGCTAAGGCAAGTAATGAGCCTTAACAAGGAAATAAGGTCACTGCCTGCAGGAGCAAAGAAGACCAAAGGACAACGGTCACTGCTCCAGAACACAGGCACCCACACAGGCCTGCCTGGCTTTCCTTTGCTTTCCAAAGATTCCTGGAGAAAAGCAATGTTCCTCCTCATTGCAGTTGGGCTGTGCCTGGGGCCAGAGTGAAGCAGTACCTGGCTGGAATTCGCATCAGCTGTTTGGCTCTGTGGGTTAGAAACTGATGCTTATGAGTTCAAGGTTGCTGTTTCACTCCAGTTATCTTTCTGTGAAGCGAAACTTCACAATTTACAGTCTGCACTGCTGATCTCCTCCAGCTGTTTCACAAATGCCTGTGTTAAACTAACACGAGGCTTCAGGAAGCCTGAGTGAGCACCAGAGAATTATAGTTGACCCTTAAACAACGTGGGTTTGAACTGCGCAGGTCCACTTGTAGCCCAGGTTTTTTCAGTAAATACATCTGGCCCTTTATAATCGCGGGTTACACATCCAGGGATTCAACTACCTGTAAATTGAAAACAGTTTTTTCACATTCCCTGCCGCAGCTTCCCAACCGTGGATCAAAATGGTGATTTTGCATTCCCAATTGCAGATTCCTAACCATGGATCAAGTTTTTGAACCACAGTTTGTTGAATCTAGGAATGCAAAGGGCTGACTGTCAAGTCAAAAGTTATAGGTGGATTTTCCACTATGTTAGATTGGCGCCCCAACCGCCGTGTTGTTCATGGGCATCTGTACTTTCCATGGGACAACTTTTTCAGCTGTGACTTTAAAATACTGAGACTGCTTGAAAATTTCTGTAAACCCATGTAATCAGCATGTCACTGATTTCAGTAGCACATCCATAACTTCTCATCCTTCTCAAACCCACCATGTAACAATAAAGTACCTGGAAAGAAATCAATTAATGACAGCACTAGAAACAGGGAGGGATGGACCATCAACAGATCAGAAATCTTTACAGCCTTCCAGAAGTTAAAAAAGGAATGAGACTGTACCTGTCAATAAATAGAGGGGAAAAGTCACATCTCAGAATATTCCAAAAAAAAGTAAGTGTTCATCTTCCCTTCAGATATGCAGTTTTTCTATGACTTGGAGTATTAGCATCCTATTGCTACTGTAAAAAATTACCACATACTCAATGTCTAAGAGCAACACTAATTTATTATCTTATACTTTTGCTGCTCATAAGTCTCAAGTGGGTCTTATGGGGCTAAAATCAAAGGCTGCGTTCCTTCTGGAAACTCTAGGGAAAAATCTGCTTCCTTGTCTTTGTTAGCTTCTAGAGGCTATCAACATTCCTTGGGTTGTGGTCATACTACTCCTACCAAGGCTTCTATCGTCACATCTTCTCTGACTCTGACCTTGCTGCCTACCTCTTATAAGAACCTTTGTGATTATATTGGGTCCCCCTGGATAATCTCCCCATCACAAGATCCTTACGTTAATAATACTGCTAAGTCTCTTTCACTATATAAGACATCATATTCACAAATTCCAGGGTTTAAGATGTATCGGACTCTGTTTGGGACTATTGTTCTGCCCACCACACTTGGCGAGGAGATACAGAGACTGAAGTTAGAAGCAGGATAAGAAATAAGGCTTTAGAAGCAAGATTGTTCAAAGTGGCTACAGAAATTGGCTTCATACACTGCATTCAAAACAATTGGCAAGTGGAATGTTTACCCTAGAATAAAGCTGGATAAACACTCTCTAACAAAATTCAGCAGCCTGCGATACAAAAGAGAAAGATCAAGATGAACACACAGAGCAACTGATCCTAGAGGAAGGAGAGATGGGAGTAGGAGAAGCAATTTAACATTTTTAATTAATCCTCACAAAGATTTTAAAAGTGTTACATTCATAAAACAAAAATAATCTACTAAGAAAATGAAACAATTCAAAAAGTGTTCTTGGAAAATAAGACAATGATTCGAAGGATAAAAAATAAAATAGAAGCCTCCAAAAAGTTGAGGAAAACTTCAAGATCATAAGGTAAAGAAAGAGACAAGGATAGAAAATATGAGTGAAATGGAAGATAAATCCAGAAGGCTCAACATCCATCTAACAACAGGTTTGAAAGGAAAAAGAAAAGAAAATAGGAAAAAATTAAAGAACATAAATAATCAACAAAATAAGAGAAGAAAATGTTCTTGAAGTAAAGAGAGGTATGAACTGAAGAGAGGGCCAGCCAAGTGCTGAGCTGGGTGAATAAAAATACTCGCCAAGAAACACAGGCTCACAAAATTATATAACAACGCGATGAGAGAAAAGACTCAAAACTCTCCATAGACATTTGAAAGAAAAAAAAAAAAGGACCTCACCTACAGGGAATGCAAATCAGCTCTCAACAGCAAGCAACATCACCTAGAAAACAATGAGCCATGATTTCAAAGCTCAGAAGAAAATTATAATGTTGAATCTAAAAGTTGAATCTTCAAACAAACAATCTCTCATGAACAAATAAAGAATCAACACATTTTTTGACAGGTTTCAGGAAGTTTGCTCAGGAGAGGCATTCAGCAAGTTGAAACCTTAATGTAATGAACTAGGGAGGTACTGTCACAAATAAAAGAGAAAGCAAGGAAGGGGAAGACACTGAGGCTAGCTCACTCAAGACCCATTTCTGCCCGCTTTTGTGTGCCGAGGTGCTACAGAGGCTGGAAAGTCAAAACCTTCCCTTGCTCTCCTGTGCTAGACGTCACACGTGGAGAGATGCTGTTTCTTGAGGTCACTGATGTACAGCTTCTGTTGCCTGGCTCCTAAGATTCCAGGGTGTCAAGCTGCTGAGCAAAAAAGGTTTTGTTAGAACTTTCCATCGTGAGCTTGGGGGGTTCCTCCTGGCCAAATTGTTCATTCCTGGATCTATCATATATTTTCTGAAAGACAGAGAAGTTCTATAAACCACCTATTATCTTGATGTGAATTGCTCTTTAAATAAGCTAGTGTGAATCCTGTTGACTGCCTTTGGGAATTAGGAATAAAAATGAGGGGAGATAAGACAAGTGGTTATTGCTTTCATTATAAATGCTTCTTTATTATTTTACTTGTTTGCTATGTGCATATATTACTTTTAATAGAAATTTTAAATTTTTTAATGTAATAATGGGCAAAAGAAATGAGGCCTTTTGTCTAATTCGCAGAATAGCAAATCCAAATGGGCCACAAATATACGCACAGTTCTTTAATTCACTAGTAACCAAATAAATGCAAACTGACATAAATTTAGAAGTACCATATCAATTGCAGGTTGAGATGTGGAGAGATTGTACTTTCAGGTAGAAGTGTGAAATGTTACAGCTTTCTGGGAAAGCAGTCGAGCAATACTGATTAAAATATAGATTAAAATTTTAAAAGATATGTTCTCCTCTATTCAGCAAACCCAGTCCTAAAAATTTACGCCACAGAAATAAACAAAACCACCAGAATTTAAGGACTGTTCATTATAGTACTGTTCATAATAGTAAACATTGGTGTTTTTTTTAAAAAAGCAAATAACCAATAGTGGTAAAAAGATTGAATACATTAAGATTCACCCATACCACACCTTTCAAAAGAATGAATATCATCTATACCGGTTGATATAAAGGGGTTTCCATAAGATGTTGAATAAAAATAGTAAGCTCAATAAAAGTGTGAAGACTCCCCAGATACAGTACATATTTTTCCAACTCCCTGCTTTTGCTCACACTGTGCCTTCTACTTAAAATTTCCTTCTTCACTAACATCAGTATCATCTCTGCCTAGCAAATCTTACCTCAGTTGAGTTTGAATTAGCTTGACCTTCTTGGAAGGACAGTACAAAATTATGATTCAAAACAAAACATATAACCATTTGACCCAGCAATCTTATACCTCTGAATTTACAATAAAGAAGTTGTAAATGTATAAGTGGAACATAAGGCATATATAAGAAATTTTATAATAGCAAAAAGAAAAAAAAACAATCCAAATATTCATCACTGGGTGGCTAGTCCAATGATGTATGATTTATATGCTCTGTAGAATATTATACAGCTATTAAAAATGTTGGTAGAGGTCATACTGATTAATTCTAAAACATCTAGTATATACTGCATAAGCAATAGAGGTAAGTTACAGAAAGATGTATTGTGATTCACAAATATAAAATTAGGTGTATTTATCAGTGAATATGTTTATATTTATAGAGAGATGCAGGGCGAAAGAAATTCTCAAAACATTTCAACAATGATTATTTTTGAATTTGTGAGGTATAAGCTAGTTTTAGTTTCTTTTGCTTTTTTGTTTTTGTTATTGTTTTAAATTTTACCCAATTGTATGTTATATTTGATAAATACAATAGTGCTAAGTCTTAAAAAATTGAACCTACGGATCTATAAGTTCCAAGTTTTAGAATGTCAAATTATGTTCACTAGACTTACTAAAATAATAACTGGCATTTATTGAGCATTTATAATACACCTAGTACCATCTTAAGTACTTGTACATGTACTAACTTACTTTTCTTCACAACAAACTTACTAGGAAAGTTCTATTATTATCTAAAATTCACAGTGAGTAAATGAAACATAAAAGTTTATTTACTTTTAAAAATTAAAGTGTGATATTTTAGAAAATTTTCAACACTTTTGAAACAAGAAAATTTTTTTTTCTGTTTAACATAATGCACTCCATTATCTATATGAGTTATTAACTAGGACCTCTCATTCAATCTCTCATTTCCTAAGCAGTATATTTTTAAGATTGAAGGTTTAACTCTTTTTTTGTTGTTGTTCTTAACTGTGTGCCTTTTTCCCACTATATTTTCTGCCACCTTCTGAAGCACAGCTACAGTGAAGACTATCTAGTTGTATGGGTTATGTTAATTTATATGCACCAGTATCTGCATGGTTATAAAAATCACCCTTTGCAAAATTTCCTTCATGCCGCAACACCCAGAAGACAAAGGGAACATAATAAATGACTCAAAGTTTTACTGCTTAAAGTGTTGTCATACCAAAAAAAAAAAAAAAAAATCAACAAACACAACAACCTAACACCTGTGAACTTCACATTTCAGAGCACGTAATGGAAGAGATGTAATTACTATGGTTAATTGGTTCCTGGTAAAATGTCACTGAGAATGAAAACTCATTAATATATCATTTAAATCACTGGAGCTACCAGGTGCTCTTACTCAGGGTCTACTCTGTGGTTTCAGTCCTTACGTCTTTTTCAGGGTCACTGCCCTCTTCAAAGAAGAAAATGCAAACGTCAATTTGTATCTTATGTCTTTGAATGCCTTCTCTATAGTTTTTGTAAAATATTATACAAATTATCCAGCCAGGTAAAATTCTACATGAGTCAAGATCCATGTGAGATTTCTGTCTAAAAGCCTGACCCTTACACATGAATCAGGTGTGTGAGTTTGATAAATATAAATACAGACGAGTAAAAAACATTCTCTCTGGCTTCTGGATAAATGCTATTTTGAATTTTAAAAAATCAAACTAATGAGACTGAAAGGAAAGCTCTTACATCAAGATCATCTCACAGGTCATGTTTCCACATCAGAGAATTAAATCAGCACTAGAGATTAAACAGTTTAGGAAAAAGTGCTAAAGGTATTCTACCTGTTTTTAACCTCATTTTTTCTGCTTTTATGTACTCTATTATTAATATAACTCTTAAATATCTAAACAATAAAATTTGAAATGAGAATAAGGATGATGATGAAAGTAACAGAGAAGGCGGAGGAGGAGAGAAAAGGAAGGAAGGAGAGGAGAGAAGAGAAAGAGAAAGATGGTAGTGGTGGTGATGGTGATGATGGTGATAGTGGCGAAGGTGATAGGGAGAGGATGGGTACCTTTCGCATTAGCCACAAGTGTGCACTTCTAGGTTCTTAAAATACCTGAGCACATTAAAAAGATAATCATTGGAACTGAAGAGAAACTGAATTTCTACAATACACATTTCTTCATTTTACTTTTTTGTTCAGGTGTTACTTTTACTAACCAATCTCCATATCACCTTCCATGAGAGATATATCTAATGTTTCTAAACTTTTGGAGTTTTTAGTTTCTTAGAAAGGATTTTCTCATCAGAAGAGTGAAATTGTCTCTATCTCAGAAGAAAAATGGGGTAGCTTAAAAGAAGGCAAGCTTCCTCAGAGCTCAGGAATGGGATGCTAACAGCTAGTAAACCAAACCACAATTTTCTATGAAGATTTTTCAAATAAAGATGATAACAAACTTACTGATCGAGCAGCTAAAAAAAAAATCTCTATGCTGAAAAGTTCATTTCAGCATTTATGAACACAGAAAACTTATCTTGAAATGTTAACTTTAAAAAATCAGGTTATAAAATAGAATGTGCAACACAACTGCCACTTTTTTCAGAAATATGACATCAATATACTGTTAATTCTTTGTTGTAGAATTGTAAATTATTTTATGTTCTTGGACTTTTTTATTTTTCTTTATTTTTTACAAGACTATCTAGTTGAGCATATGACACTTTTGTGATAAGAAAAATATTTTTACACCTATGCAAAAAAAGATTTTTTCTGGCTGTGGCTGGAATACTAAAACTATAAATGGAATGCTTATGTGGAGAAGGCAATGAAACCTGAAAATACAATCCTGACCTCTTTGCTAGGACTGAATTCACAGCAGCGGAGGAGCTCTCAGGGAAAAAAAAGAAAGAAAGAGAAAGAAAGAAAGAAATAACATGAGCTGTGGATGAGGAAATGTTTCTATAAGGGTCAGGGAAAGGGGTCTGAAGGAGACAGTTCGTTTCAGCTCAACAAATACTTATTTATCACCTGCTCTATTCTGGGTGTTGAGTTCGCAGAAAGATGGAGAATTAGAGCATGCATGGAACCAAGAGCCCAAAAGGACAGAGAGAAGTGGGAACATACGATGTCAGTGCAGTAGGAAGAGCATTCTGCAGAGGTACGCATAGGCTTCAATAAAATCCCAGAGAAGAGGCCTGGAAGGGGTGAGTGGGGATAGGTTGCTCAGAGATGTGGATGCACAAGGTGAATGAAACTAAAAGAGAGGAAGAGGAGAGAGAGTGTGTGCTCCAGGCAGAAAGGAATGCCACTAACAAACACATGTCAGGGAACAGCAAGGTGTGTTTGTGGAGCAGTACACGGGATGGAGCATGGAGCGTGTGGATAGTGCTAGAGTAACAAGGAAGGCTGACAAGTCTCCTAAGGTTGCTACAAAGGAGTACCACAAACTGAATGGCTTAAACAACAGAAATGTATTGACTCCCAGTTCTGGAGGCTAGAAGCCTGAAATCAAGGTGTTAGTGGGGCCATGCTTTCTAAAGGCTATAGAGAAGAATCTGTTTCATGCCTTTCTCTTAGCTTCTGATGTTACAGGCGACCCTTGGCATTCCTTAGCTCATAGCTGCATAACTCTAATCTCTACCTCTGTGCTCCCATGGCATTCTTTTCCCTGCGTGTCTCTATCTTCACCTTCTCTTATAAGGACACCAGTCATATTGGATTAAGGCCCACCCTAATGAACTCAAAGACACTGTTTCTAATAAGGTTACATTTACAAATACTGGGGGTTGGGACTTCAACATCTTTTTGGACGACACAATTTTACCCATAATATAGACCCTTCCACTTCCCATTCTTTATCACATGAATGATTAGAGCTGTTCTCTGAAACTAGCTAGCCACCTTTGGAGGATGGGGGAGAAAAAACAAAACAAAATGAAAAACAAAACAGAACATTTTTTTGTGCAGATAACTGACTGAGGCTTTCTTGCTTACAAAACAACCCTAACTATAAACCACCCCATCTGCAATGTGCTTACCCCTCCCCATGAAATCTGAGGGAAATCTACTCTGCCAAGACACCCTGATCTTCAGCTCTGGGTGCTCTTCCTATTGCAACAGGCTGAAACAAATCAGTCTCCTTCCTTGCTCTGTTTTTGGCTTTGATAGTGAGTAGGGTATCATGGTCAAATTCTCTCATGTATTTTGAGTTAACAATGACAGCGAGTACTGAGGGCAGATGCTTGGTAACACATGCTGTAGAAAATATCCTGGTGCTCAGACCAGATGCTGCCTTGGGACCAATGAATTCATACCTTCCTTGCTAAGAACATGAGCTACTGACAGCAGCTCTCAGGGATACTGAGGCAAGTCTCTGGCTGGGAATTGCCTCCGCTGATTCACTGTTTGTACTCTACAGACTAGACAGATTGACAGGGTAATATATTTATGGTTTCTCATTTCTAACTATAGATATTTTCTTTCCCCACCCTTCAGCAATTAGAAAAAGCGAGTCAGGCCTGGTGTTGCCTTTCTTGTGTGCTTTTTGTGTTGAAGGGAGAGGAAGTTGAAAGAAATCCAGGAGATAACATTCCCTTCCCCCATCTGACTTTTGTTTCCAAGACCCAGGACTCATTGAAGCAATTAGGCTAAATGGTCCCAGAGAAACAGTGTGGAGTTAGGCAGGGCAAATAATAGCAGCCATATCAAAAGCAACTGGTACCCCTTTCCGAAAGAACCTAAAAAGTAGATGAGGTTTTGCAACTCCCTTACAGAGAAAAACCAGAGTAGGCTCAGGGATACTGGATACTAGGGAGACAGACCATTAAGAGAGGTGGCTTTGGAAACAGTAGCCAAAGACAGCACGCTAGTGTTCGACAGGGAAACAATAAAGCCACCCACCATCAAATGGACCACATAAGTTTGAACAATGAGGATCTTAGTAATCATATGATGGGCTATAGACCATCCCCACTCCCTGATTTAGTGTACCTGCACAGAAATGAAGCAGCCTTACAAACAGGACTGAGATCTAATTTCTCACCCTCCAGAGAGTTAAAGCTCAAAGTCAGAATAAATTTGATTTATAAAAACAAGTCATTTCTTGCCCCACCCCCACCCTGCCAAGAGTGTGGATCAAATTTATAATTGCTGTAGAGGCAAATGCAAGCCAGATGAGAGTATATGAATAAGACAGCTACCGACTGCTGACTTGAGAAGCAGTGTGTCCTCAAGCTCGAGTTCATAATTAAAGCCCTCTGGAAATCTACATTTTTGGAACCCGTGGTGAGTCACCTTTCCCAATGCCCTGCAAACAAAAACTCTTCCTGTCTCCTCCTTGTTCCTCATTTGTTTTGTAAACAGGAAATTAAACTGCCATTTCTGGGTCCAAGTCAATGTAAGTCCAGTTACACAATTACAGGCACAGAGGATCTTTCCTGCCTCACGGGGAGTGGAAAGGAGGAAGAGAGTGTCCCTCCCTCCAGAAATCAGAAATCCTCTCGGTTGAACCTCTAAGAATATTTTGAGAAGACAGACTCTCGAATCCATCTAGCAACAACAAGCCAACTAGCGTGTGACAGTGAGAAATGCTGGCCTCTGCTGGAAAGGCTCAGGGAAGAAGGAAGGGAATGGGCCCCTTCCCAGGAAGCCTGTGTGAGCATTAGGATATTCTTTGTTTTAATGGCTTTAACTCCTTTTGCTGCTTATTCTCTCAAAAATGTTCAAGTCCTATCTCAAGCCTTTCACAGTGAGTTCCTATTTGTCCTCTCATATTTGTCACCTGCCATCCCCTCCCCTCTTGCCAGGTGAAGTCACTGAGACTCCCAAACACACTTCAGGCCCACCCGACCCCACGGCTCACTTCCTCCTGTCTGTCTTCCTGAATTCGCCATTGGTTCCCCCCAACCCCCATCCCATCTCTCTGTAATCAGCTTACTGGCCCTTGGGAGGTTCCAGGAGGAAACACCCTTTTACAGAGCTCAGTGTCATCTCACTTCCAAACCCCCCAGACAGCATCTTAGGACAACAGCTCCCATAGCTTTCCAATCACTTTCAGTTATAAGAAGAGTCTCATCTGAATCATTTAGACTCACTTTTCAGAACTGGAAAGTACTGCCCAGTACAAATCAAATGCAACCTCACATGCAATGTAAAGACTTTTCCCTTCTCCTAATTCAGGCCTTGCCTATAGCTTAGAGAAAAAGCTTGATCTATTTCTTCATTCCCTCTCCCTGTGCTCCATCTTTCTAAACCTGGTCTCCTTTCCTCCTCAAAAATTAGGGTTCTGGAGGAGGCATGAGAGAAGGGATACCGTTACATAACTGTGATGTTTCCCTTCACCAGAAACACCCTTGACTGGTGCTCCACATCGAGGCTCCATGTGGGTTTGAGAGTGATTCCAAGCTGCATAACTCATGAACAGGAAGATGAACTCCTCGCTGACTTCCTATAACCTCCTTCTCCTCACCTCTGCCCCTACATACACCCCACAGCTTTTAATGGCCGAGAGTCCTCCCCTGGGAGGCCATCCTCTTCAATCAACCTCTATATTTTTCTCCTATATTCACTCGCTCCATAGGAAACTGACCAATCCTTGGAAGGCCCAGTGCTAGAAATGCAGGCAGGCAATCCCACAGCCCTGACATCACAGGCTGTTCCTACGCCCTGTCACCTTCCAAATTTCCCCCTGTAGGACATAGATATTAGCCTTTATGCTCACGATGCCCTCTCACTTCCAGCACTTGCACCAAGTTTTCCCTAGAATACCCCTACCATGCTCTGTGCATGAGCAACCCCAGAGCGGGTCCATAGCTTCAACTGTTCACAAGCATTAACCCAGGAGTAGGCTGCTAGGATCTCCTCTCTCTTGTCTTAAGAAGGGGAGCCTGGGACAACCCAACCCTTCTCCACCTGGGAGAGGAAACATCTACCACTTTCGCTAGGCAAACCGCCTACCATTAAAAAATCTCAGCAAGGATCTCTTCTCCTATTATAATCTTCTGCTTTTACAAACTGATGAGAAAGTATGGGGGGCACAGAAGTGGGCAGTGAGGATCACAGGATATTCTGGTCACCTCTAAGTAAGCCCTATCTAGGTCTAGCAGCTACATGCCAAGTTCTTAAGACTGTGGAAGTAATTAGGTCATGTTGTTTTCAGCATTGAGGTATCTGTAGAAAATCTGAAACAGCAGGAAAAAATTTGTATGTGATTCTGCTACGTAGTGAAGTGTTCCCAACCCTTCAAAGCCCCAAGCCAGCCTCCAGCCCCTCCAAGAAGGCTTTCTGCTTTGATAATGCTGGCCCTCACCGAGAACTCCTTTTCTGAAACTCCCAATGCACTTAATGTCAGAACAACAAATTCTGATGAGTAAATATATTCTGTCTCATGTTGGTCTCTTGTTTCTCCATGTTGCTCCTAATCACACGGCAAACTATGTGAAGATAGAGTTTGTGCTTTATACTTATTTTGTATCCCCTATGGCTTTTACCCCGTTGCTGCCAACATAAAGGTGCTCAATACATATTTGAAGTGAGTTGAATTGAATTTTCAATCAGACACATGCTGGATGGAAAGAGCCTCGATGTGTTTAGGGGTGCAGTACACAGAGCAGAAAGAGAGATTACACACAAAGTTTGTTTCTGATATTTAAGTGTTGTAAAATTGAAGAGGGACTTTGTAAAAATAATACACACTGCTATTCCTTGGGGTTAGATGATGTTGTTTATATATCTCTGGGAATAATAACCTGGGCTCAGGATACAATGTATTGAATCCATTCGCATAGGCATCCCCTAGATGCTGAGACTGTCAGAGGGGAATGATGAAAGAAGCTAGGATATGGGCTCCTTTCCCACCTCAGCTTAAACCCCTTTTCACGCAGAAGTTTTGGTGGCTATATAGTAATGGCAGAGACTCAGATGTGGTAGAAAATCCCTGTGGGACCGAGTACTGTGGGTTAGATGGACATGCCCCATTCTCCTCACCCCGTCCTCTCTCTGTCTCTTTGTCTCTGACTCTGTCTCTCTGTCTCTGTCTCTCTCTCTCTCACACACACACACTCACACGCACACACACGCACGCACATGCACACGCACACGCACACGCACAGAGAGGCATGCACATACTCGCAGTACATTAGAAGGGAGTTACTTGTCAAAATGCAAGTAAACAATAGAGGCTGAGCTAGTTCCCAGTTTCTCTCTTCCTTACCTTTGCACACCTTCTCCAATGAAAGATAATTTTTCCAAGAAAAAAAGGTAACACTACTAAGCACCAAAAGTGCACTATAGTTCTTCTAACTGTAATATGTCTATCTTGGATAAGAAAAAATGAACCCAAGGTCTTGGACCCCACCAGCTAACAAATTCAGAAATACTTCCATTAACACCCAAAATGACAGGACTGCAGCCCCACAGGCTAGAGCAGGAAATTCATATTTAATGCATTCCACCTCCACCCTTTCTTTCATAGTTATGGCAATCCTAGGGTATGTGTTACCATTTGCTTCTCAAGCCGATGCAGCTAGCTTCTCAGGCATCCCACTTCCTCCTTGAATCGGAAGTCAATACCAAGGCTCTCAATTGTGTTTCCTCTGCTCGCCTGCTCTTCCACCCTGCAAGATGACAGAAGCTATGCTCTCCTGGACTTTTGGAAGCAAGAGGTCCTCCTACTGCTGCCAGTGAGGGTTCTTCCCCTTACCCTCCTCCCAAGCATCTCCGGGGCTCAAAATTACTTGGGAGTACTAATACAACAGTAGAAAGGGGAAATTAATTAGTTCCATTGGTGGGTCATTTATAGCTGGCAGCCAAAATAAGTAAAAGGCATTGGGAGTTTCCTCAACACACTTTAGTCCAGTTAGCATCCTCCAACCCTGCAAGAATGACTCTAAGAGTTGAATTTTAACCATGAACAGTGGATACATTTAGGGTACATGAGTTGTATTTCTGCTTGGTTCTGTGGCTAATGGCATTGTATTCTCAATGTAATAATTCTTTTTATGTGACAATGAGTTGGAGAAAGGGATGCTGAGCAAAGGAGTCCATATATTCCCCATAACTCGAATTACTACAGTGAATTGCTACATTACTCACCTTTGCAACTGGACATTAATCACAAAAACAAAAACTGCAGAGCCAGAGAATTAGAGAGGATGTGTTATTTCAACCTACACCCTGTGCCAAGTACATGCAGCTGCAAAGAGATCTGCAAAACTCTCCCTTCCACCTGCTTTTAAACCATTAGTACAGTGGCTTGTAAGAGAAAGTCACAGAAGGGGTTGAGACAGAGCTGGATCCGTAGCTGTCTGTGAAGATCTGCCTACAAAGGCCTTGCCAGAGCCTCCTCTGGGTCCTGGTGTTTGCCATTCAACTTGCTTGTACGGGCTCATAACTAATTTTGCTACACTCTTGAGAACCTCAGATATTAAAAACATTCATATAAAGAAATATATATCTGAAGAAAATAATCAATAAAAATTATTTTATGTCACAGAAAGAGGTAAATTATTCTACTCAGCACAATACCCTCTAGGTCTATCCATGTTATTGCAGATGGTAAAATTTCCTTCTTTTTTATGGCTGAGTAACATTCCATTGTATATATGTACCACCTCTTCTTTATCCATTCATCCACTAATGGGCAACCAGGTTGCCTCCATATCTTGGCTATTGTGCATAATGCTGCATTGCACATGTCCCTTCGAAGTAGCGTTTTGGGTTTCTTTGGATAAATATCCAGAGGTGGGATTACTGGGTCCTTTTTGTCTCTTGTTATAGCCTTTGTTTTAAAGTCTATTTTGTCTAATATAGATATTATTATCCCAGATTTTGTTTGTTTGTTTTTATTTTTATAAAATATTTTTTCCATCCCATCACTTTAAGTCTATGTCTTTTGATCTGAAGTGAGTTTTAGCTGTTCTATGTCTTTTGATTAGAGCATATAATCTTCTTGTATAGAAAGTAATTGTTGATAAATATTTAATTATTGCCATTTTGTTATTCATATTTTTTATCTTATTTTTATTAAAGAAGTCTCTTTAACATTTCTTGTAATACTGGTTTGGTGGTGATGAACTCCTTTAGCTTTTTGTTGTCTGTGAAGCTCTTTATCTGTCCTTCAATTCTAAATGATAGCTTTGCCGGGAAGAGTAATCTTGGTTGTAGGTCCTTGCTTTTCATTGCTTTGAATACTTTATGCCAATCCCTCTGGCCCGCAAAGTTTTCTTTTGAGAAATCAGTTGACAGTCTTATCAGAGCTCCCTTGTAAGTAACTAATTTTCTCTTGCCACTTTTAAGATTCTCTCTTTGTGTCTAACCTTTGATATTTTAATTATAATGTGTTTTGATGTGGGCCTCTTTGTGTTTATGGGATATAAAGTATAGCATAAGGAATACAGTCAATAATATTGTAATAACTATGTGTGGTATCAGATGGATACTATATTTATTGGAGTAATCACTTTGTAAATTACGTAAATGTCTAATCACTAAGTTATACACCAGAAACTAATATAATATTGTATAACAACTGTAGTTGAAAAATAAAAACTTATTTTTTTAAAGAGATAAATTATTATGCCAAAAAGCAAGTTGCCAGGAAATATATAAGCATGATCTCATTTGACTATGTGTATGCTTTAACAAGATATATAGTATTTTGTTTTCCACCAACTTATAGAATACAAATTTAAACCTAAGTAGGTTTACAGAAAATAAAGATATAATATGTCTAGAACAATTGACTTTAAGACTAGGATATCCCTTTAACATGACTTCTGGAGTGTTGCTCCACCCCTAGTTGTCCCATAGTTCTGGGATCTTACATAAGTTGGGGAAATGCAGTGGGGGCAGGGATGGAAGTCAATCATCGGTTACCTGTACACTGGCTTCACAAGCCATCAATGCTCCTGCTGGTATGGTCTGATAAGCTCCAGGGGCTCATTATGCCATAGACAAAGGACTCTTTGCCCTGAATCCCTGTCTGGATTTTTCCAAATTCCTACCTCTCTACTAGGGAACAGGGTCACCTCTCTGCTAGAGAATAGGGCCTGGTTTTCTGTGCTCTAGTACAAACAAATCTCTGCTCTCCCTCCTCCACAACCTCCTTGATTCAGAAGGAAATATCTCCCCTATGAAGAAATAAACTAATATATAAAGAAAGTGCAAAGTTAAAAAGGAAAATGTGTGGAGACAGCCTCTTCCCATTCTTTAGTTAGAGGCAAACAATGGCATTTTGCACGTCAACCTAGATTGTTTTTAAAAACCATTAAAATATAATAGATTTAACCCCCAAAGTTGACTTTTAATAAATATCTAAAAAACTCATTAGTGTTTGAAAAAAATGCTTAAACAAAGGAAACTCTATATATCAAACAAGTTTGAAGAGCCCCATATTTTAGCATTCTATAAAATAAACAAGTGAGAAACTTTGTCTGGTGGTTGTTTTATTTATTTTAATTAGATATTACATACTATAAAATTCATTCACTTAATGTGTAACTTTCAATGATTTTTAGTAAATTTACCAAAATATTTAATCATTGCCACAATCAAACATGTTTTAGGACATTTTCATCTCCCCAGTAAGATTCTTTGGAACACTTACGGTCCCTCTCAATTGCAACTCCCAGCCCCAGGCAACCCAAGAACTTCCCCCAGAAATAATTCTTTTCTTCTATTGCCTCTGTACTTTCCAGGTTCTATCAGAGACTTGGGCTTTAAAAACAAAAACCAGGAATTCTTTACAGGTTACTTCACATTCCAACTTGTCCCTCATCTAAGATATTGAAAATCAACTGGGCCAATTGCTTGAATGGTGGAAGAAAGGAGAAAATAAATAAAGAAAAAAAATATTTAGAGCTTCCAGTCAAGATGGAAGAGTTGGTAAACACTGTGCTTGACTCCTCTCACAAACACATCTAAATTACAAGTAACTACAGAACAATCATCATTGAGAATTGCCTGAAATCTAGCTGAACAGAGGTCCTAGAACTGGGGACACACAGAAGAGGCCACCTCAAGACTGATAGGCAAGGTGAGATGCAGAATGGGGCTAGTCGGACAACCATGCACGACAGTTGAGAATTGGGAGGAAATCTCACCTACAGAGGTACTCCCAGAGGAGCAAGGGGTCCCAACCCCACACTAACTCCCAGCTCAGGGTTCTGGTGCCAAGAAGAGAAGTCTGCACAACTTCTGACTATGAAAACCAGTAGAGATTATGGCTGAGTAAGACAGGGGGCTGCCTCTTTAGGGGCCTGCAGGCTGACTTACTCACTGACAAACTCACTCGCTCTGAGATCCAGTACTTGGAGCAGCAGCTCAAAAGATGCTGGGGACATATGAGGAGGAAATGAGTCATCTGGCTTCAGGGAAAAGGCTGGAGGGGCAACTTTCTCCTGGACAGAATCACTGGCAGCAGCCACTTTCTCTGTTGATACCTTTCCCTATATCTTGACATACAGACACAGGTGACCACCATACCTGAGTTTTGACCATCCTGGATAACACAGTTTCCCCACTGTCCCAATCTGTGGGCCCACCCAAACCATTTCCAGTGTCTCTTCCATATATATGGCCTGTCTTGGCTCACACTGTATACTTTCCTAAAGTTGCTCAAAAGTTCACAAAACCTAAACATGCAGCATCTAGCCTTAGTGTGCCCCATACTTTTTGCTGAGCATCGTTAAGTCCAGTGTTAGCAGCAGCTGGCCTCAGTTTGTGGCTTGGCCTCTCGAGGCACATCCAAGCCCAGTGCAGGTGGTGGCCATTTGTGGATTGCTCATTGGCTCATGCCAGGTGGCCCTTCACAGGGCATAGGCTACAGCTAAACTTGGCCTGTAGTGGGGCCCCTCTCAGGAGGCCCAGACCTGTATGGCCAGTAACCACCTTCAGTATGAGCCAGAGCATCACCAAGATCACATCCAAAGACGACACCCAAAGGACAGACAGGGCAGGCACCAGAGTCCTGCCAAAGTGAATCCTACTTCATAGAGTCAGCCCCTACACCACAGCATCTCCACTGTTGTTACAGCCAGTCCTCACGATCAATCAACCTGAGGGTCAGTCCTTCCCATTGACATGCAAATAGAAACCAAGGTTCAACTACACAACCCATACAAGGAAAGACCTGGAGCGCCTAGCTTAGGTGACCAGGGAACACTATGCCACTGGGCCCCACCAAATACTTACTACATTATGCCACTCTACTAAGACAGGGAGACATAACAGCCCTAACTAATACACAGAAACAAATACAGGGAGGTTACCATAATGGGAGACAAAGAAACATGTCTCAAATGAAAGAACAGAACAAAGCTCCAGAAAAAGAACTAAACAAAATGGAGATAATCAACCAGATGCAGAGTTCAAAACATCAGTTATAGGATGCTCAATGAACTTGGGGGAAGAATAGATGAACTCAATGAGAATTTTAACAAAAAGACATAAAAACTGAGGTAGAAAACATAAAAAGAACTTGTAAAAAATGAAGAATATAATAACTGGAGTAAACAGTACCTTAGGAGGAATCAACAGTTGATTAGATGAAGCAGAGGATCGAATCAGTGATTTAGGAGATAAGGTAGCACAAAATCCCCAATCAAAACAGCATCAAGAAAGAAGACTCTAAAAAAAAAAAATTTTGATGAGAGTTTAAAGGAACTCTGGGACAGCATCAAGTGTACCAATATTCACATCATGGGGTACCAGAAGGATAAGAGAGAGAGCAAGGAATTAAAAACCTATTTGAAGAACTACTGACAGAAAACTTCCCTAACTTGGCAAAAGAAATAGACATACAAACCCAGGAAGCACAGAGTCCCAGACAAGATGAACCCAAGGAGGCCCACAGCAAGACACATCAAAATTAAAATGCCAAAGGTTAGATACAAAGAGAGAATCTTAAAAGCGATAAGAGAAAAGTGGCTAGTTAACTACAAGGGAGCTCCCATGAGACTGTCAACTGATTTCTCAACAGAAACTTTTCAAGTAGGAAGGGGTTGGCACGAAGTATTCAAAGGGATGAAAAGCAAGAACCTACAACCAAGATTATTCTATCCAGTAAAGCTATCATTTAGAATTGAGGGAGACAGCTTCCCAGACAAGAAAAAGTTAAAGGAGTTCATCACCACCAAGCCAGTATTACAGAAAATGTTAAAGAGATTTATTTAGGAAGAAGAAGAAAAAAGAAAAAAAAGATCAAAAATATGAATAATGAAATGGCATTAACTACATATCTATCAACAATTACTTTAAATGTAAATGAATTAAGTGTTCCAATTAAAAGAAAATGTGGCCGAATGGATAAGACAAAGGACCCTTACATAGACTGGCTACAAGAAACTCACTTCAGATTGAAAGACACACACAGACTGAAAGTAAAGGGATGGGAAAAAAATTATGAAAATGGAAACAAACAAACAAAAAAAACTGGGGTAGCAATACTAATACTAAAGGAAATAGGCTGTAATAAGAGACAAAGAAAGACCAAGTTATCCCACTTCTGAGTATTTGTTCAAGGAAACACAAAACACTATTTCGAAGGGACATGTGCATCTATATGTATATCGAAGCATTATTTATTATAGTCAAGATATGGAGGATACCTAGGTGTCCATCAATGGATGACTGGATAAAGAAGAGGTAGTACATAAATACAATGGAATATTACTCAGCCATAAAAATAAAGGAATCTTATCATCTGCAACAACATGGAAGGACCTAGAGAGTATTTTGCTGTGTGGAGTAAATCAGGCAGAGAAAGACAAACGCCACGTGATTTCATTTACATATAGAATCTAAAGAACCAAATAAATAAACAAAACAGAAACAAACTCATAGATAAAGAGAGCATTTTGATTGTTGCCAGAAAGAAACAGGGTTGGGAGGTGGGTGAAAAAAGGGAATTTATTAAGAAGTATAAATTAGTAGTTACAAAATAGTTATGAGAATGTAAAGTATAGCATAAGGAATTTAGTCAATAAAATTGTAATAACTATGTATGGTGTCAGTGAGTACTAGATTTATCAGGGTGATCAGTTTGTAAATTCTATAAATATCTAATCACTATGTTGTACACCTGAAACTAATATAATGTCACATGCCAACTCCAATTAAAATTTTTTAAATTATAGAATTAAAAATACATTTAAGTCAAGTAACAAGTTTAAGTAGAAATAGAAAAAATTATATTGGTCAGTACCTATGAAGATAAAACTAGGGAAAAGATGAAAGGAAACTTTGACTTAATCTAGGTGCTTCTTAGATTCATTTAGAATTTTAAAAATAAAGAATATAAAAGATGACATTTTTACTAAGAATGAAAAAATTTCCCTTCTCTTTTTCCATTGGAAGAATCAGGCAAGTGAGTATTCTATTATTTTTTTAAAGCCTGACTGAGTATTTTCTAGAGAATAATTTCCCACAAAATGTAAAACAAAACAAAATGAAACAAAACAGAACAAAAGAAAACCTATAAAAACAGTGTAAAAATATAGAAGAATTTGGAAATTTTGAATTTTAAAGTCTTCAGAAATTATGGAAATTTCTAGATGTGTATTACAGCCATGAAAGAACGTTAACTTTGGATTGTCATTTGTTGTTAGGGTCCCTTTCATCAAAGCTTACTGTTTCCAAAGCACTGATAGTAATGCTGATCACCACCATTGTTTTGTGGCAAACCCTGAGAATTTGTCATGCACCAGATGCTGTTCAAAGCCCTTAACCTATTAGTTTATTTAGTCCTCCCCAAAACTATAAGAGATGGATATTATAATTATCATCATTTTAGAGTTTAAAAAAACTATAATTAATCACTAAAATTTGCCTGGCTGAGCTGGAGCTTCAGCAGTGTTTGAGTGGACTGTCCTCTTTCCCCTTGTTTTCCTCACTACCTCACTGTCATGGTATGCATCTACCCCTTTTCCATTCAAACTCCACAGTCCTTTGCCTACCTCCATCCTAAAACCTGATTGTTATTTTCTAATTCGAAAAGAGGGAAAGATTGAGAAAGAGAAGGAGGTTGAGGGGAAAGAGAATTTGGAAATGAGTGTCGCCTGGCGACTACCCCCACATGGTCCTGGAGGCTGGGCTGAAACTATATTTGTCGAAAAGTGAAGCCCAGCTGCTGGAGGACCTAATGTGACAGGACTTCTTCTGGGGTTCTGAGCACTAGCATAATGGAAAAGCTGTGACTCAGCCTCATGGAAAGCTTCTGCCTCATCACCCGCACGCATAGCTCAGCCCTAGGAACACTGCTGCTCCTTGAACACTGGGAAGGAGCACTGTTGGAAGGGTCATTAATATTCTCATATAGTCATCCTCAGCAGCGTCTTTCATGATCCAGTGAAGGAAAATGTTCAATAAGAATCAGTGCAGGAAAAGATTAGCCTAGGCAACTGTATCACAGAGCTTTTGGACCTGCTGCTTTGTAGATACACTGGAAAAGTATCCTCCAGTTCATGTGGAAACAAATCACAAATGTACAGAACAGGAGATCCTTCTTGAACAGAAGAAGAGCAGTGTTGACATGGCTCCCTTTTACAGGCTCATGAGGATGACACTGGTGCCACAATTGCTATCCTTACCTTCAGTTCCATTCTGTAAATAGAATGTTGAAAACCGAAAGAGATGGACAAGCTAAGAGAATGATATCCAGTTAAGAGATTACCAAAGGCACCTGGGACCTTCAACTTGAAAAAGAGAATACCCGGCAATTCTCTGCTAATATTTAAAAGGCCATCAGGTAGAAGATTAACTTCCTTTTTTGTTAATTTCAGAGAAGAAATGGGGTGTTTGGAAAAGTTTATGAGGAGACAGTTTTCAGCTCAGGATGAAAAAAAAAATGTTTTGATAATTCCAGATGTCTATCGCTGGATGCATTGAAACCATAAGAAAATAGCCCTGTCTGTGGTGACCTATATGTGATTGCACATTGCCTAAGAGATTAAAAGGATGACTGCTCCACTGTTTCCAATGCTGAGATTTAAAATCTGAACATATCAGAATCAGTATTTCCAATTCTTAAGGATTCTAACCCAAGGTTTTGCTTTTCCATCTAAAAAAGATATTGATTGCATTCAAAATTTCATTTATCCTTAAAAATGCCTTCACACAAATTAAGCATAATGAAGAATAAGATGTTATCGCAAAGAAAGCACTGAAACTGGCAAACAGTAATACAGGTTCTGCTCCAGAGAGTTCCACATAGTTACTGTGTGAACTTGACAAAATCAGTTGGGTTTTCTGAATATCGGTTTCCTCATCTGTAAAATTGGTATCATTGGTAAGAAGAAAAGCTTCTCGGAGCTAGATCAAACAAAGTCCAGACTATTGGAGAACTCAGCATTAGCCCTTGGCAAGTCAGAGGACAGGCAACAAAATGCCCACTTGCTGTTCTTCCTTATTCCTTTCGCAGTCATTTCCACACTTCAAATACATCATTTCTCTCAGAATCTTGCACTCTATTGCTGCCAGTTCTCTCCGGAGAAAAATAACCTGGAAAAAATACTGACAGACTTTGAAATTTTAATGTATTTATCCTTGTAGAAAAGTTAAGATTTTAAAAAACAATCATCCTTGAGAGAAAACAGTGTTGAATCCAAGGATTAGGATCACGAACTTCATGGCACCTAAACACTGGGCTTTAGATTTGGAAGAGGAATTTCCTGACATGTCTCAAAACATCCAGGTAGATGTCTTAAAAATAAAATAATGAGGAGCCCAGGGATTTTTTTCTTCTTCACCAAAAGACTCAGCTTCGGATTGAAGAGCAATTAGAGCAGCACCAGGCATGTCGCCTAATAAATGCAGCTGCAGGAGCCAGCCTACAAAATGTGATTTTCCAGGCTGTTTGGCCAAAGCTGTTTTCATCTAAGATATAACTTATGTGAAATATGCTCTCTCTTAAAACAATAATCAATATTAGACTCCTGTTGCCTTCCCATTCAGATCCTATAATACGCTGAGATCTGCTAGCTGATGAAATGTGGAGCAGAAAGCCTTCTGAGCTTGTTTCAGCACTCACATGAACCAAGTACAAAGGCCTGGGTGAGAGAGAAAAAAGGACAATCACTGGGAAGGCCACCCATGAGGCAGGTGGGGATTCACTCTCTCCCTTCTCTCTTACCACCAACCCAAATGTGTATATATGAGGGTGGCTATTAGCATAATAACTCATCAAAGTTACGCCATAAGAGGAATCACTACCACATAAGATATATATCTATATATCTACATAGATATATAGATATATAGAGAGAGAGCAGTAAGTTTAGTAAAGCTACAAAGAAACAAAAAAAAACTATGGGAAAATTTGCAAAAATATAAGCTAAACAATTTTAAATACATTTTCTCCCTTTCCACCAATGACAGTAACTTTAATGAGATCCACAGTGTTTCTCAGATCATTTACTAAGTAAAATTGGAAAATTTTCTTTAGTTAACAGAAGAAAATAATTTTTAATCAATATTTCAGAGCAGAGATATAAATAAACACTCTTAAAAACACTTATTTTCTTCAACAGTTTAAACATCAACTCTTTTAAAATTTATAATTTTACATTATTATCTTTGACACTTGTTATAGAGAAATATGAAAACCTCAAACTATCATCAATTCTAAATTTGATCAGATCTAAATTTATGGAATCAATATCAGAAATCTATTTTAATAAATGTGGTTCCAAAGACTTTACTGATATAATGGGGTTAAGGTTATTTTTATATTTCATCAATACAAGGAGATTCATTACATATAAACTAAAGCTTCTTTTGTCATTCATTCAATAAGCAAATACTTACTGAGCACCTTCTATGTGACAGGGCCTTTTGGGAGCTTGCCTTTTACCTGGAGAAACAGACAATAACAAGTCAGCGATTGAATATATAGTATATCAAATGGCAGTAAAGTCTATGGAGAATAGTAAAGGAAAGGGTGGAAAGTTACATTTTTAATAGGATGTTGCAGAAGGAAGATTTCATTCATAAAGTGACAGTTAAGTAGAGGTCTGAAGGAAATGAAGGAGAAAGGTACGTGAAAGGTATCTGGTAGAACTGTATTCCTGAAAGTACAAAGGCCATGAGGCAAAGTGAGTTGATTTTGTTTAAGAAAGCCACTGTGGCTGAGGAAGACTGCAGTGGATATTGGCATGCACTATCTACAGTGTCAGCAGACAGCCTCTAGTAGTCAGGTTCTTCAAGGTATACCTCAGTTATAGAGAGCCACCTTGTACCAGGTCACACCCTTCTCAGGGCAGCAGCCATCCAATAGCTGATGAGGCAGGTATAAAGATGTAGACATTTTGGCCTTGGGAGAGAAAACGATGTCAGGTTACAGATGCTCACAAGCTCCTTGTATGATTGTCTGCAGCTTTGTTGAGCTAGTTCACAGTTTGACTTCTCTCTCTTTGCCCCATCCTGCTTCAGCCCACTTCTTTCTACAGACATGGAGCCCTAAAAAATACCCAGCCTACCAACTCTGTCTTCAATGTCTGCTTCTGGAAAACCCAGCCTGCCACAAAAATGAGCAAAGGAGAGAGAAGCTGAAGATAAGGTCAGAAAGTTATCTAAGACTTTAACTTTGGCTTTTACTGCGTGAGACGGGGAATCTGAAAGTTAAGAGCAGAGAGCTAGCTTTGTGTGACTTTTCTAAAGGATCCTCTTGGCTGGTCTATTACAGATAGAATGGAGGAAGACAAGGGTAGAAAGGAAGGGGGCAACACAATCCAGGAGAGGGATGACGGTCTGAACCAGCCAGTTGTAATATGGAGGGGTATTGTTAGAAGTGATGGGACTCTGGATATATTTTGAATAAAGAGTCAAAGCAGGGGTCTCCAAACAGTATTTGTCTGTGGCCTGTTAGTAACCAGGCCACACAGCAGGAGGTAAGCAGCAGTAAGCAAGCACAACTTCCTCTGTATTTGTAGCCACTCCCCAGTGCTAGCATCATCACCTCGGCTCCACCTCAGACCAGATATTAGATTCTCATAGGAGCACTGGCCCCTGGTGCCAAAAAGGTTGGGGACCACTGGTTTATAGGGCTTACTGATGAATCGGAGATAGAGAGGAAAGGGAAAAAAGTCAAAAGTTTCTCCTCTCTTTTGGACTGAGTGACTGGAGGAGCAGAGTTACAGGTTTGCAGAGAGGATTCCAAGTGTAATTTTAGACTTATGACAACTGAGATGACTTTTGTACATCTGAATGGAGATTTGAAGAAGACAGTAGGATATAAGAGTCTAGACTTCTGAAAGGAGTTCAAAATGGAGATATAAAAACACTAAACATATGAGTAGTATTTTAAGCCATTAGTTGGAAGGAGAATGAGATTGGAAAGAGAAGAAAAGATCTAAGGACCAAACTCTGGGACATTCATGACATTTCATTGTCCACTTGTGGTCCTGGCACCCCTCATACTGTAATAACAGCCTTCTATGATAAGCAGGGATGCTAACAGTACAGACAGGTGAGTTAGGTAATCAATGGACTTTCATCTCAATACTGAGATATTTGTTCTCAGAAGCCTCATATTAGCTTCCTCTTGAGCTGTCAGCATAAAAAACAATGAATGATTTCTACATGCAATCAGCCTTTACTAGACATCTTGGATCTCCTAATGTCTCATATTGGCAGATCAACCAATTTCCCAAGCACATAATCAAATATGGCAGCTAATGAAGTTAAAGAGGAAACATACCAAGACAAAAGGGATTGCAGGTCATCATCTCATTATTCATTAAATAAGGAAATTCAGGTTTACAGATGATTGCACCTTACCTGATGCTGGGAAGTGAAAGGCAGCATTATGAAGCAATATAGCTTTGACTCTGGGTCCAAGGTACTTTTCCTTAAAGCAGCATGCCCAGAATAAATCCCATAATGTTAATTCAAACAATTTTTGTCAATCAAGTCACATGTTACTTTTGGTTGTCACTAGCAAAACAAATTGCATATCACTTGGAAATAATATGACTTAAACTTCTAATGAGCAAGCAATTAACACTAAGAAAAGTGACCATAGGGCTCTAAAAATACATTCTAATTAAAACAATATAAATCATACATGCACATGTTAAGTTTTTAATAGAAATTTTCTTTATTATTATTATTATTATACCTGCATGAGAAAGATAAGTAAAAGCCAAGTGTAAAGGCACATGCAAACAATAGTAAAGAACTATCTTTAGATCAGTGCTTCTCAAACTTAATGTGCAGATGAATTACATGGACTCTTGCTAAAACTACAGATTCTGGTTCAGTAGGATCTGGAATCGGATCTAGATTTCTGCATTTTTAACAAGCTCCCAGGTGTGCTGCTGCTGATGATCCACAAACCTCACCTCCAGTAGCAATGCTTTAGTTAATATTATCTGATAAAGGAGTAAATTGATTGTGTGACAGAGAAAAAAAAACCCTCTAAAAACAGCTCACTGGGAGATCTTAAACATAGGTGCACATTCAGAGAGAGGGAAGACTTTCGAATATAAACAGATTCTAAGTGAAAAATACCTGTTCAAATCTGAGAAAACCAAAGTGAAAAATCATAATATCTAACAAAAGAGAAGATCAAGCAATGATTGGAAACCATAAACCATTCTATTAAAACAGTTCCTACTCATGCAAAGATTTTTATATTGCCTTAAATTTTACAATCTAATCTAATTTGTACCTCCTATTTAAAGGTAATGTTTATACTAGTGTTTTAATAGATTGCTTCAATGCTTTCATTTATTTTTTAAAGAATAATTCGGTGGGGATATTTTTATATTTTCTTTGTTCAGTTGTCTCAGTAGCTCTCGATCCAAACAGCACATCATAATCTAGAGAGCTATAAAATTGCTGATTCCCAGGTCCCACCCCTAGAAAATATGATTTCATTACTCTGAGGATGACCTATGGGCTTCTATAAATTTTAAAGCTCCCCAGGTGATTGTAAAATGCAGCTTTGGGTGATAACTACTGGATTTAACCAAACCTAAGAGAATTTGTGGGCTCCCAGAAACTATAATCCAGAAAACATCATCCACATAGTGGTAGGATCAGCAGGAAACAACTTCTGAAGACTAACCTTGCACACCTGAACTTATAAAGTTAGAGCAAACATCATGAAAGATTAACCAAATCTTTTGATCTCAAAAACATCTAAAAATCTAGTCACTTCTCTTTCCTTTTTCCATTTTTCCAAATCGTAGGCTTCAGACCGATTATCTTTAAGCAGGTTTCAAAAGACTCCCACTGAAATTGAAATGTTGATAGTTTCCAGCAGATATCAGAATTAAACCAATATGAAGAACTGCTCTCAAAATGTCAGAATGACCTATTGATCCTATAGTACTTTAAAATATACAGAAGGAAGAAACAAAGGAAGGAGGGAAGAAGGAAGGAAGGAAGGAAGGAAGGAAGGAAGGAAGGAAGGAAGGAAGGAAGGAAGGAAGGAAGGAAGGAAGGGAGGGAGGGAGGGAGGGAGGGAGGGAGGAAAGGAGGGAGGGAAGGAAAGAGGGAGGGGAGGAAGGGAGAGGGGACTAAGAAGGGAGGGAAGAAAGGGAGGTAGGGAAGGAAACAGCTCCTTTAAGATATTAAATTTTTGTTGTTGTTGAGCTGATTTTGAGTAGAAACAGTCCAAAAGAGTAGTTTTTAGAACATTGATTTCTAAGTCTGAATCTAAAAATGAATAGACAAATTAAAAAATAAACTTCAGACTTCACAGTCCATATGGAACAAGCACCATAAAGATAGAATATTGGGAGAGTCCCACAGAGGTGGGTTAGCTCAATTTGTTGAAAGATAACAGAAAGATCAAGGCAAGTTCAGTTCACTTCTCTCTATTTTCTAGCCACTGACAGCACCCCTAAATCCAACCAGCCATTTTGGAAAAAGTATTCCTCTGAATAATGGGAAAATTTTGTTAGAATCAGTAAATGGCTCAGGGCAGATCTATTTCTCTAACTGGAAAAATCAGTCACCTCTATAGTTGAGGGATGGCATAGTTTCATGATATTATCTTTAGTTCTCTACCTGTTAACCATGAAAACAAGAATTTGCCTTTTATCTTTTCACAGAGATGGCACCGAAAGCGAAGAAGGAAGGCCTTGCCCTTCCTGATGTCAAAGCAAAGTTTTCGAGGCAAAGAAAGCAGTGCTGTAAGGTGTCCATGGCCACACACACACAAAAAGATAATACATGTCACCTACCCTTTGATGGCCCAAGATATTGTGGCTCCAAAGGCAACTCAAATATCATTGAAAGAGCCCTCCCTGAAGAAACAAGCTTGACTACTATGCCATCTTCAGTTCTCTCTGACTGCTGAGGCAACCATGAAGAATATAGAAGACAACACAATACACTTGTGTTCATTGTGGATGTCAAGGTGAAAAAGCACCAGATCAAACAGGTTGTGAAGAAGCTCGGCGACATTGACATGGCCAAAGTCAACACCTTGATCAGGCCCGATGAAGAGAAGAAAGGATATGTTCGACTGGCTCCCAACTGATGATGCTTTGAATGTTGCCAACAAAATTGAGAACATCTAAACTGAGTCCAAGTGGCTAATTCTAAATATAAAAATTTTTCACTATAAAAAAAAAATTGCCTTTTGATGATGGAAAATCCAATGATAATCCAAGATGTATCATGGTTTTTCTTTGTTTTTGATTTTGTTTGGGTTTCTACAGACGAAGTGTGATATGAGAAGATTACCTGAAGATAATCCTTGGAATTAACTCTGGATTTCCCAGACAAGGAGCCAGTGTGGATCAGGGGGTCCCCTTCTCCCAGTGGAAGGGGCTACAACAAAATTTGGTTTGGCACAACAGTGGTCCTGACAGAAGCAGCAACAAGTTCCCACGGGCCTTAAATTACCTGGTTTTTAGCAGTCAACTTTGCAGAATACCTCCTAAAAGAAAGGCAGGCACTTACAGCCAGACTAGCCAGCATCGAGTAGACTACTTTTCCCTCCACTGACAAAGTGACTATCCCAGTTACCTATGAATAGGGAACACAGCAGGAAACCATGTTTCTTTCTTGGAACACAAACCCACCATGTGCCCAACAGGCCTCTCTATAATGAAGGAAGTATCAGGAGACCCTTGCCTTCTGCCAACCCTAGTAATTTATCTCTGTTAAGCTTTCTCCTACACTTAACATCAGCAGGCAGCTGGATGATCTAGGATGGCTTCACTTACACATCTGTAATTTGGCTGGCTTTTGAATGGGATGCTTCAGTTCTCTTCCACGTGACCTTTCATCTTCCACTAATCTGTTGTATTAGTGTGCTAGGGCTTCCATAACAAAATACTACAAACTTGGGGATTGGGTGAAGGCTTAAGCAATAGAAATTTTTTCCTTACAGCTCTAGAGGCTAAAAGTTCAAGCTCAAGTTATCAGCAGTTTTGATATTTTCTGAGGGCCTCTTTCCTTGTGTTATGGATGGCCATCTTCTTCCTGTGTCTGTATGTGGTCTTCCCTCTGTATGTGAGTGTCTGTGTCCTAATCTACTCTATCTATAAGGATACCAGTCATATTAGATTAGGGCCCATGCTACTGATTTCATTTAACCTTAATTATTTCTTTAAAGGCTCATCTTCAAATGCAGTCACATTCTGAGGTACTGGAGGTCAGGACTTCAGCATGTAAACTTGGTAAGGGACACAATTCACCCCATAATAGCCTGCACAAGCTCATTTACATGGTGATCTCAGGTTTCTGAGCACACCAGAAAAAAAAAGTCCCATTATATGAGTGCTTTTTAAACTTCTGCTTATGTCAAATTGGCATAAGTTCCATTGGCCACAAGCAGTCTCCAGGCCAGAGTCAGCACAGGGTGGCACTAACAAAGGAAGTGGACAGAGGGAGGAGAATAATTGGTGGTAATTTTTGCAGTCTACTACATGTTGTGATAGGAATAGAAAAGAATTGACCTACTCTTGCCCCTGGAGAACTTCTCCCTGGAAGAGTTCAGATACCTCTTTCTAGAAAAAGAATTTCTAGTATAATGAAATTCATACTCGTAAGCTATGACTTATTACAATGTCAATATGAACAAGACATGCAATTTCCTTATAAAATGGGAAAAGCAATTCTCATCCTTTTCTTCCTCATACAGACCTTTAAAGATCAGATGTGAAAACTCTTCAGAAGAAATGTTCTCTGTCAGTCTCCTTCAGCGACATGTGTTACATTGACCAATTTTGAGATATCCAAACATTGTGAACATTTTGAATCAACACCAAGTTATTTAATAAAGATACCTTGGGTGTTGCCTTGGGTGTTGACCTATCCTCATAGTATTCTCAAGCATTGCTCTTTAACAAGACACTTCAGAATGCAGACTAAGCCTCTCAAGTGACATTGTGATTGTCACTGCTAAGTCTCTGTCAAGCTAAGCTCTCCGTCCAGTGGTCAGTAAATAGTATCATATTTTCATAGTCCATTTGCTCCAACTCAATTTGAGTGGTGTCAGAATCTTCAGAGATTTCAGAACCAATGAACACAGAAAATGAATTTGCGTGATAAATGCTTTGTAGGAAAGAACAAGGTCAGACACCTAACTGCATCCAACCCATCCTTTTAAGACAGAGCTCTAGTCCTTCCTGTTCCACGGTACTTTCTCTTGTCATTCTTGCCCACAGAGATCTCTCCTTCTGAATTTCAGCAACATTTTATTGACTTGACTAGACTTCATAGGAAGCAAGCAGAAACTGATTTTTTTCTCATCTTTTTCATAAATTTGATTAGCACAGTCATTCCTTACCACCTGTTTTGGTAAAATTTTGGGCAGTTTCCCTGTGCTTTGGCCACTTTTAGATAGGAAGATGTTCAATGGAAATTAATAATAACAGAACCTTAATGCAGTTCAATCTTATAATCACACAATTTTAAGATAGGGCAATATAATAGCTAAAATTCAGTTTAATCAAAACTATCCTGTCTCCTGCCATCTCCCCAGGGAATATGCTTCTTTATCCCACTGTCAGCAGAAATTCAGACACTGCCACCTCTTTCTTGACTCTGCTGTCCTAGGGCTGTCGGTCAGCCAAAGCATCAGCCATCTGACTTTATTCACTTTAAGCGAGAATCAGATCAATCTCTTAGTCTCCCAAATTCTAAGGAATGCAGTCAGCCTTTTGAGTAGTTTTCTTGAAACTCCTCTTTATTTGGCTAAAAATTAGTGAAAAGTACTAATAATGATGAAAGAAATGCACAGAACCCTCTCAGCTTTCTATGAAGAAATCTCTTCTTTCAACTCTTCAATCTCTTTCTGCTGTATATCCTAGAAGTGGATGCCGAGCTAATGAGGATACACCAACTTTGCAGTCTCTTTGGGTACTCTGCCAGGTGGTCTAGCACATTGTCTCTGGAATGTGGATTCTTGGCACCAATTGATTTGTTCTCAGCCTTGGAATCTTCGCTGAAAATCTGAGACAAGAGTAAAAGTAACTTCTAACAGCTCGTTACTCTTCTATATGTTTTATCTTTAACAAAGGTGATATAAGACATTGGGAAGATGAGAGTATGGGGAAAGTGAAGCAAAGAAGAGAATATAATTTATATTCTTGAGGTCCTCTCAAACTTGTGGAAACTACAGTAAAAACTTTGGAAATATTTATCTGTCCCAATGGCCTGTGGCCCTATTCTTTGAAAATTTACCCTCATTTCCCTTGATGGACCCCAACAGCCATGTTTGTATAGTGTGCCACTCATTATCTAAGGTGCACTAGACCTATGGCTGATATCTTCCTCAAGATGGGCTAATTTTATTTCTCTCCTGGGAAGTAAGGATTGGACTAAAAATTATGTCAGACGCTGGAGCTGAAAAGGTAGGCATTTTCTACCTTGTAGAACAGAGAGGTACCCTAAGTATCCCAAGAAAAAGAAACATAATACATAAATAATGAGTTTAGAATAAGGCAACTACATAGAGGTAAATGCAATTCATTACTGAAGACATCGCAGAGGTTCAATATCTGGGGTAATCCCAGAAGATGAGTAAAATTGCTATGGGGAGAATGGAAAATATTCCAGGTAGGAAAAAATGCTATGAGCAAAGGCAAGGAGGTGGAGAATTTAAAAATTTAGCTGAGGGGTCTAATGTAACAAAAGCAGCACTGGAAAGAAAACTAGATTAATAAGCAAGAGTCATATTTTAGACAATCTTAAAAACCGTGAGAAAGAATTTAGGAAATTCTTGAAGACTTTTTTAGCCGTGATAACATGATAAGTTACATGCTATCAAAACAAATTATTAGAATAGGACTTAGGACAAATTAGAAGGTAAAGGGATTAGATATAGGAAACACAGATAGAAAGTAATTGTAACCTGATAAAGGATAATGAGGGACTGGTCTAGCATAGTGGATGTTGGAATAGGAAAGGAAAAAGATCGGTTTGACATGTTAGTGCTGAAATTAGAGTACAGAGTGATGGTTCCATGGGCAGACACAATCTTAGATCTAAATGGTGCAAAACAGAATCATGTCCTAGTCCATTTAATGAGTAACTAGCCACTGCTCTGATACACTGCTATTGGGTAAGTTGGATGCATGCTGTAGCAGATGTGCTATTTCCCAAATAGCAGTAGCAGGAAGTTCATGGTGTAGCTCAAAGCCCTATCATTAGATAGCCAGTCTCATAAAAGCCCCACCTGAATTCACCTGCTTTGTGATTCCCACTCCCAAATCAGACATCATTGGTGGAAAGGAAGCTCTGTAGGCATCAAATAGCTGCCATAAAATTAGTCTTTCAAGAACCCCTCTTCCATACTTTGTACTTGACAGTCTATGATGTTAGACTACATGAGATCGAATGTTGGCTGACCCAAGCTTGGACAAGGTAATTTACCTCACCATGTCTTATTATTTTCATCTGTAAAATGGAGATGACAACAGTGCCAACCTGATAGGGATGTTAAAAAGTTTAAATACCGTAAGACTCACAAATGCTTGACAGTGGTGATATAGAAAAGGCTCAAAAAGTGTTAACTAATATTATCAGAAGCACTTAAACATGTTAGCTAGTTACTGTCCTACAGGGTAACTCAGCTTCTCATTGAATAAGAGCAGAGACAGTTTCATTTGGCTCTCTTTCTCCACATTTCTCATAAATAAGCCTGCCCAAAAAGTAATTTCAAATGTTTATTTGAGGGTGTACTTTACAGCAAACTCATTCTAGTGACCTATTCCAATGATACAGCTAAATTTGAAGTCAGAAGTTTCACTAGAATTATACTAAGATTGGTTGATGAATTAAGTATTTGGTAACACCTGTCTTAAATTTTTTTTTATAATAAATCATACGGATCTTTAAGACTAAATCATATACTTTTGATGACATTTGCAATATGTCTATCTCTTTCTTTTAAGTTAAAATTGACTGTCTTAGGTTTAAATAATACATGTTCATGTGCCAGCACTGCTCCCCCACCCCAACACCCATCACCAAGCCTATCTGCCAAGTTCAGATGCAGCCTTAGACCTTTCTCAGCCCAGAGGAAGACCATGGGTCACCCCTGGCCCTTTGAAAATAATAGGATATAAGGTTCATTTGTCATTTAGGATGATTTTATCATGGTGAGGACCTAAAATTTGTCACTCAACAGAATTGTGACTCTATCTTCCCAATCACTTTAATACCCATCACTGAATTTTCTTAAGAATTAGTGCTATAGCCATTTGCTAGGTAATTTGATTCCCAACGGACTGGGTATTGAGAGAGCCACTCTAATGATCGACTTAACTGCATGATTTCCTAGTGTCTCTAGACTCTTTCTTTATTAAGTTATTAGAGAGCCAAGGACTTGAACCCTCCACAGCATAGGGCCCAAATTTCAGGGTGGAAAACTTGGCTCCAAGTCTCAGTCCTACCACTTATTTGCCATAGGGCATAAAGACAGTAATACTTGCACTGCCGACCTCTGGAGAGTTCTTATAATAAGCCAGGACATCATTCACATTTGTACACATGTTTAAGATACCCTCAAATTCTCTGCTACAGCAGTACAGATCTCCCACCACTGACAGAAATGTCTTGGTAAGATGTAGCTCCAGGATAGGACCACATAAGAGGTGTCCATTAAAGTAGTGTCATTTGTAGTTAAAGCAGTACTCGTGAATCAGTAAACATCCCTTTTAAGGGATCTTCTATATAAGTTCTACTTTGAGCTTAATCCCAAGAAACAGTTATCATTTATCAAAATTTCATAGAATTTCTTTTATCTGACAAGGAAAATTATGAAACTTTATTTCACTTCTTAGCGCCAAGATCAATGAAAAACTGTTAAATTAGCACATTCTAGGTGCTGGGAACATCTATTTTTGTTGTTCCTTTCAAAGTGTGAGCTCTAATGTTATTTTTAATTTGAATCTTTTATGTCATATTGAATTTTATATGAGCATTCACACTCTTTTACAAGAAGAAACAACAAAAATTACGGCGATATCAGCAATGAGTGGCTGAGGAAGACTGCCCTGTCATCTACCTGAAGATCTTCCAGAAGAAAACAAATACCTGTCCTGCAGGTCAGACAGTCATTTACCTAGAGGTACTTTCCAGGGAACTCGTTCAACGTTCAGATCCTCTGATTTCATCTGCATCTGGGACATTGTGGCAACTTTAAGATTATTCAGGACAAAGTTAACGAATCCAAGGAACCCACCTCAGTCCACAACACTAGCAGGGTCTTCTCTCCATATTCCAGCAGGTTCCTCACTGAAGACTAGTGTGAAAGCCCAAGATCATGTCTTTGCCTAGCTCCCTGGGCTGAGGACAGTTGTAGCAGGAAATCCTGGGGCCTGCACTATACACTGGCATGCTCTTTTTCCAGGGAACTACTCTAAAGCTGTATTGTAGTAAAGTTAACAAGGAATGCAAACACAAATGTAAAATAAAGTTTATAGTTCATGGTGTTGTAGCAGAAAAAGAGGTAAGTGTGGATATAGCTGTAATAGAGGATGCAGCGGAACAATATCTAGATGAGATGTGTAAATCAGAGCTGAGGGGGTGAGATGAGAGTCAGCGTGTGGAGTGGTTAACAGCCTGGGCCCAAATGCCTGCTCTGTTTACAAAATGTGTAACCCTAGGCAAGTCTCTAACTTCTCTGTGCCTCAGTTCCTTCATAAAATCAGATTAATAATAGTACCTATTGTTATAATGACAACACCGGTTAATATAGGTAAAGCACTTGAAATGGTCCCAGGCATATAGTGCACACTATGTGGGGAAGAAGGAATGACCCCTTCATTCTCTTTACTGGAGAATCCTAAAGGGACAGACAAGAAAGTGACCAGTCCAGCCTCCTTGTCAACTAGACACCTTGGTAAATCATCTAATGCTATTTGCTAAGAGAAAGACCCTTGGAGAAAAATTGCTCTGACCTCTGCAGACCAGCCCCCTTTTAATCATATTGCCTAAGAAACACTCCACAATCACCGGGGAAAGAACCTCGCATTAAATACTAAGCTTCATCAAAATGTTTTTAATATCTTTAAAATTAACTCAAAGGATTTTTTGAAATTAAATTAAATCATTGAGTCACCAATTCAATATAATTGCAAACTTCTCCCCAATTGCTTTTGGGACTCAGCTTCTATTTAAAATGTTTGATAATCTAATGGTTAGTCTCATTCAATAACTATAATTTTGCCTCAAATATAAGAAAGAAAAGACATCCTAGGTGTCTTCAAGTAGCACCTAAGCGAAAAAATTAGAAAGAGAAATTAGATGAGCAAAAGATAAATATTTTTTCTTCCAAATTTTTCTCATGACCAGACCCTTCCTTACACACAGAGAGGAGAGTTCAGAACTTCACATGCATTGTATGAAGAGCACGCAAAGCTCTAGGGAGCGCTCTGACCTGGCCTGAAGCGAGATCCCAAGCTTATAAATATCTGAGCATAGCCATCCAGTTGTTATAAATAATAAACTCTAAGGATCATAGATAGAAAGATGATAGACAAATAGACAGACAGATAGACAGTTAATAAATAATATCTCTTTTTAATGTAAAATTTTTTAGGTCCCCAAATATTTTCTCCAATTCAAGATTGACTATGTCTGAAATCCCACCATTAACATGCCTTTTGGTTAAGTCGCACCCTTTGCAGGCATTATTTAATAAATTCAAGTATTCTCAAGATTGTTAGTTCCTCGAGCCTCTAACACCTTGACCTGAATACAGTCATCAGACTGCCCTCCTTCTGACTAGAGGAACAAGGATGCAGGATGTGGAGCCTGCAGAGAGCTCTAAAATGACCAGCATCAGAGAAAGGAGGCAGCCGTGCCCAAACTTTCTACCGTCACAATTTCGTCGAGAACTAGTCCTAGATCTCTGTCTTGTCCAAATTCCATTCTCTGACTTAATAGCAAGGTCAGGAGAAGATTTATCATTCATTCTTTGCTTCTGGTCTTATAACTGGAATTTCAGAAATTCAGTGGTGGTGGCAGGGGGAGACATGCTTCAATTGGTAAGTCAGTCATACTTTAGTTAGTATACTTTTTAATTGTCAGAGGAAACACATGGTAAATCCTTAAATTATAGTTGGTGGTGACAGTGCTCTGAACCGCTCAGGCTTCAAGAAGAGAAGTGGGAATGAAAATACCCAAAGAACAGCACTGTCATGGGCATTTCAAATGCAACACAGCCAGCCAAATCAACCAGGATAAAAAACTGGCTAAAGGCCACCCTCTAGTCAATCCTGGAAGAGAAAACTTAGCAACATATGTTCCCTTAAAAATGGAAAATTGCAATTCATTTCCAAAGTAATCATTTCTAGTGCCTGCCCCAACTTTTTATGCCTCTCTAAACTTCCTGGGTATATTTACAGCGCAAAACTTTATTCCTATATATGTGTTCACGCTGTGTTTTATTTGCATTGCAGAATATCACTGTAGCCCTTCCAGTCCTTATAAATTAAGTTTATTTTCAGATAGAAGGAATGGAGCAGAAGTAGTCCCTGCTGTGACTTAATGTCGTAAGAGTTTATTTCTTTGTTTTGCTTGGGAAAACTATATTGATGGGCAGGCAGGGGGAAAAAAAGATAAAAAGCCTCCCTCCACTCCATGCCTGTTTTCACTCTCATTTTTAAAAAACGAATGTATCCAAATAATCTCCTTCCAGATGTACTCAGATCAAATGGGGACACTGAGTAATTGAGAAACAAGATTTCCATCTGCTTTATCAAGTGAAAGGCAAAAAGTGGATAGACAAAAGAAAAAAAAAAAAAGATAGAGGAACTGATCTTCCCTTGCCTGTGAGCACTGTGAATGGATGGGTAATTCGAGTGCTCCAGGAGCTGGTAAGAGCTTGGTTCCTTCAGTGACTGACAACGGCAGCTCTAGCTCAGCCATGTAGAGTGCCTCTGTTCTCCAAGGCTTCCTTCAGAGCTAGGAAAATGCCCTCCAGGCCCCATCCATTGGTTACTATGTCTCCCGTGCACCCGGGCCATTGGCTAACAGGTATGCATATGCATTTATTTGCCTATTCAACCAGTACTCACTGGGCCCCTGCCACCTCTGCCTTCACTTATTAATTTAAATTTCATCTAGGAAGTAGAAGCAGATAGGCAGCTCATTGTTGTGCTGAAATGTGCTCTACTGATCTTTTCACACATGTCTGCTTTGTCTTTTGTGTTTGGAAGGTTTCAAGAGGAGAAACTGTCTTTCATTGATCATGTTCTCCAGATTGGCTTCTAGCAAAGAGCTCTGCATATAACAACTAAAAGTACAAAAAAAAAAAAAATAGAAAAAAAAAGGGGGTGATTTTATTTTGTTTTTAAATTTGTCACGTGCCCTATAAAGCAGAACTTTATCGTATGTGAGCATATGTTTTCAATCACCAGCAGGAAACAGATTTTCTTAGCCCTTCTTATTTCTAGAATCGGAAACACCACCTTGACGTTTGCGCTGAGGAGAGATATTTGAGTGTTCTCTCTAACTTCTTTAGTTTAAGGCAAGTGCCCGTTTATTCTGGAAGAATTGCCTAACAAGATTCCTTTGTCTTGAGAAGAAGTTCTGTAGTTAGAGGTAGGAGTAGTCAGTCCATGCCCTTTCCTGGTGGGCATGTGCATCTACTAATTTACCCCTGGGCCTTGGAACCTTCCAATAAGAAGGCGAGTAGGACCCAAGGCCCTGCCTATTATGGTCTAAAGTTTTTGGACATGGCCATGGATTGAGGTAGCCACTGGCAGAGAAGGACAACATAGCTCCCCTTTAAAAATGTACCATTAGTAGGAAGCATCAGCACAGATCTTGCTCTTAAATGAGGAGGGCTAGTGCTGGCACTGGTGGGCTGCCCTTGGACCTGCCTCCTCAGCCTAGGAAAAAAGTCGTTGAAATAACTGCACAGTTTGTTATCACTGAATTGTGCCCCTCATCCCAAATTCATATGTTGAAGCCCTAACCCCCATTGTGACTATATCTGGAGATAGGGTCTTTAAGAAGTAGTTAAAATTAAATGAAATCATAAAGGTAGGGCCCTAATCTGACAGGGCTGATGCCTTATAAAGAGGAAGAGGAAGAGAGTGAAAAAAATAGCAAAAATGCATCTTACTCTTCTCTCCCCACCCCCCTCCACTATGCAAGAACACAGAACGTGGATGTTTGCAAGCCAAGAAGAGAGTTCTCACCATGAAGTAATCCTGCCATCCCTTAACCTGGAAATTCCAGCCTCAGAAACTGTGAAAAAATTAATTTCTGTTGTTTAAGCCACCCAGTGGATGGCATTCTGTTTGGCAGCCCACGCTGACTAACTGACTAATACAGGTATTGTTATTCCTTTCTAGTGGATTAGAAAACTGAATATAGATAGGTTAAGTAACTGGCTCAAGATAAACCAGTAACTAGTAGAGCCATATTTTCACTCCATATTCTTTTCGTTTTGCCCAATTGAGAGTCTGATGGAAAGCCGCATTCACTTCAGTCCTTACTGTTACAGGGAAGAGAGGTAGGCCAATTAGTCAAACAATGATGAGAAATGTATAAGCCATTATAATAGCCACCAATGGCCTGGAATCATAAAAGAGCAAGGTCTACCAGAAATGCTCGTTAAATGAATGAATGAATGAATGAATTCCTCCAAGTTGGAACTAGCAAGGCTTCACGGAAACAGTGACAATTAGGGACTGGCATTCTTTCCTCAACACCTTGGGTTTTCTTACCTTAGTGAACATTTTCCTAACTCTCAGATTGCATGAGGGGTCAGTCCTTCCTTGGCCGCACAGCACTGGGAGGCCTGAGCATTGCAGACTTATCACTCCTGCTTATCCCAACAGGGTCTTGTATGGAAATGACAGTGAATAAATATGTACTGGTTGACTGCTGGCACCCTCTTCTGCCCTCATTTTCCCTGTGTTTGTACCTTCCTGCAGTATATATAGAGGTTTCATAAATTAAATAGGAATTTTTATTTTTCTTTTCCTTATATCTGTGTGCTAGGCCTCCATGTTACCTTGACACTTAGGGTTGTTATGTAGAGGGAATGAATATTTATATATTTTATGACTAAAACAACAGAAAGCCTGCGATAAGCAGGGAATGTATATGTACACAATAGAATTGAACAAGAAACTAGGGAAAGGAGGAGACTACTTTATCCCCAACTCATTCTCCCCTCAGGGAGACTAGGAGAGAGTCACCAGGAAGGAGTAGAACAAGGTGACCTTGGAAGAGATCAGGAAGAAGAGACAAGACATTCTGACCCATTCGATAAGGGTTTCTGGTAGACTTTGCTCTTTCACTATTTCAGGCCACCCACGACTATTATAATGGCTTATACATTTCTCATTATTGTCTAACTAATTAGCCTATCTTTCTTTCCTGTAACAGTATAGATCAAGACAAGCTGAAAGAACTGGTGGCTCAGAAGTCTGGACCTGTGTGGCTAGCTCCAGAGGGTGCAATAGAAGCCTACCTAGAAAGTGAAAGCCAAACCACCATGGAGGTCGCTCACTGCCACTCGAAGTACCACGTTATCTAAGCAAAAAGCCCCATCAACTGCCCTGTCCACGGTGCTGGAGCAGGAACTTCCACCCTCAGCCACCTGTACTCTGCCTGTGGATTCTCTGTGAGAAGGGCAGAAGGCTCTATGGCATAAACAGGTTAAATAAACTGCCCAGAGTCACACAGAGCTGAGCTTCAGACCCTGCAGTCAGGCTCCAGATTCCTGATTTCAACCACTATCCAACACTACTTATTATCCAGGATACAAGAGGGGCGTGAGACCACGGAGACATTGGTGGGGAAGCAAAAAGAGCAGGCCGGCTTGGTACAAGAGTGGCACTGGGCACTGAAGGCCCCACCCCCACCACATTTGCTCACCCTCTGCTTTGTATCGAACTCTCCAGGTCCATGATCTCTCTCTCATCGTGGACTTGGTCTCCTCCAGGTCCAGGGCCCTGCCTTATTTATCTTGATACATCCATATCCTAAGGACAATGCCTTACAGGTACAAAGAGCTCAATAAATGCTAAATATACTGAATTTCTAAAAGTTGTTAATGAAAGGTTTGTATTTGAGCTTGTTTTTGTCTTAGAGCATCCTGAGGGATATGTTTCTCAGAAAAGCACCTTTAGATACCACGAATGTAGCTCTTTATGTAATAGCACTCTCCTGTTTGGACCAATATCAGTTTTTCATTCACTAGACAGCATGAAGGAATAGAACTTACCTTTAACAGTACTTTACACTTTTCACAGAGTTTTAAAAAATAGCTCAGTTAATTCTCATCATCTCTGAGTGATACGTAGTGAAAGGCAATGTTATCACTGATATTATACAGGTTAAGAAACTGAGGCATTGAAGAGGTGAAATAATGTATCCAAGGTCATATACCTACTCAATGGCAAGGCCAGGACTTAAATACCAATACTCATTTCCCAGTTTCTTGGCGTTCTTTCCTCCCTATACCTAGATGCATCCCTTGGGCACTGAATGTATTTCTTTCTCAGATTCCAGTTTTATTCCATAAGTACCTTTTCTCAGGCTACACACCTGTCAAGAAGGATTTGGGGATGACAGTTTTTATAGAGTTTTGCTGGCTAGGCTAATCGTTGCCCTTGCCAGGAACCTGTTAGAAATGCAGAACCTCAGGCCCATCCAGGACAAATTGAATCTGAATCTGCACTTTGACAAGATTTCCAGGTGATTTACATACACACAAAGGTTTGAGAACCACTGCTACAGAAGACATGCCCACAAGAGCAGTCTTCAACAGATATAAAGTTGAATGTTCTTGGTAGTTCTGTGAGAGTTAAATGGATATCTTCTGCATTTAATTACATCCAAGCACCAGCTGGGACTCATGCACAACAAGAATGTGAAGGATATCAGCAGGTGCCTTGGACTTGGACCTGCTACAGACTTTAAGCAGCATACACTGGGGAATGCATAAAAGCTGTGTACCTGGTAGTCTCTCCCATAAAAAAAAAAAAAAAAAAAAAAAAAAAAAAAAAAAACCTAGAAGAGGGGATACCCACCTAAAAAGATACATACATGGATGATTTTCTGCCCATAAATAGGATATTGATTGGCACCATTGCCTCACTCTGTGCTTTCTAATGCTGGATTGTGGCACTGTGGGCCTCAATGTTCTGAACACAGAGATCCGATTTTATTTGGAATAGACCAGAAAGTGACTCTTTGCATTACACATTAAGGCTGTCTGAGCTAATTTTGTGGAGGTCTGTCACCTTGTCAGTGGACAGGTGGTAAGCTGAATTGAATTCAGCCTCCTCCTCCCACCCCAACTCTTCTTGCCAGTTTTCACGCCAGAGGAAGTGTGAGTCAAACACTATTTTTGATTTTTTATAAATTGTCTCTATAGGTTGGTGTTTAGGCTATAAAATGCACAGTGTTTTAAATAACCAGCATTTAAAATTTGTCTGAAAAAGCTAAACATATTGATAGGTTTTCCACACTAAGAAAAGTACTTGCTAAATCAATATAAATTTGTCGATTAATTTTAATGGTGCTGTAGTGGGTTGAATAGTGTCCCCCATAAACTCATGTCCATCTGGAACCTTAGAATAAGAACTTAATTAGAAATAGGGTCTCTTTCTGTGTAATTCGTTAAGGTTAGGTTATATTGGATTACGGGTAGACTCTAAATCCAATGACTAGTGCCCTTACAAGTAGAGGGATATTTGAAGACACACAGACACAGGTGAGAAGATCATATGAAGATGGAGGCAGAAACCAAAGTGATGAAACTACAAGCCAAGAAACACCAAGAATCTCTGGCAACTACCCGAGTCTAGGAAAGGGCAAGAAAGTATTCTTCCCTAGAGCCTTCACAGGGAGTGCATCCCTGCAGATACCTTGATGTCAGACTTCTAGCTTTCAGAACTCTGAAAAGATAAATTTCTGTTGTTTGAAGCCATCCAGTTTGTGGCACTATGTTACAACAGCCCTAGGAAACTAATATAATATCTAGTAACTAACTTCACTAACATTGTTTTGAGAGCTTGCTATTTGCCAGACACAGCTGTGAGCACTTTACATGTATTTTACCCATTTAATCCTCAAAGCAACATTTTTTATGAGGGTATAGTTATTCTCATTTTGCATAAGAGATATTAAGTCACTTGCCCACATTTGTTATCCAGATAATGGTGGTCAAGCAGGTGCTAACCCAAGCAGTCCCATTACAGAGCCCCTACCCAGATCCTCCAACCATGAGCTCTGAGAGTTGGAAGGTAAAGCTGAGATAAACATAAAGACAAGAGTTAGTATGAACACATAGCATCCTGTCTTCCTGCTCCAGCTCCACCCCACTGAGGAGCAGAAATGAATCACAGGGGAAGAACTCACAGGAATCAGCTGGATGATCAGGATGCTAAGCTGCCCAGTAGTGGAAGTTAATGCTGTTTGGTTTCTAGGAAATGAAGTTATTAGTGAGTGCTCTCAATTAAGAAAAGTTCCAGTGTGCTAACCTAAGCTAAAAAGAACTCAAGGGCTCTGTAGCCAACATGCCTGAGAATACCAGCAGGGGCAAAACTTCAAAGAGTGCTGAGAGTACCACTGGGACAAGATCTGCTTCATTCCTAGACTTGAAAATAAGTGGACTTACAGCAGCAGTTGAGAGGAGAGTACCAAGGAAAGAGTGATCTTACTGAGTTCAGATGTTTAATTCTTTGAATATATTTCTCATAAGTCTGTTATGACAATTTATTAAGGACTATTTCTAAAATTGCTGAGCTCGTGTACATCTCAAGGTAGTTGAAAAGGTAGCCTGGCTCTCTAGACTCTCTCAAATACCTGCTTTCAAAGGAGGCCCCACTGTTGAGCCACAAACTAAAAAGAGCTGGAATGCCATGTGGAAGCAGATGGTTCTCACTGTAAATACAACGTCTGAGGCTTTAAAAAGATGTATAGAATGAGCGTATCCAACACACAAAGTCTATACCAGGGTTTCTCAGCCTTCTCACTTGATATTTTAGACTGGATAATTCTTTGTTGTGGGAGATCTGTCCTGTGCATTAGAGGATGTTTAGCAGCATCCTGGCATCATACCCACGAGATGGCCAGAAGTATCACTATCCAGTAATGATGACCAAAAATGAAACTCAAGTGACAGAAATATGCCACCATCAACTTGGGAAAAAAACTTTGTGTTTACAAGTGTATTTTATGGCTAAAGGTAGAGATAGGGTACCACTCTCCTTTGACATCAATTCTAAGCCCAGACTTGACCACATGCCTGAAAATCTTCTTGTCCATGTTTCTCCCTTCCTTAGCTTCTCCAATACTACTTTCTCCTTTATTCCATTCCCAATCCTTCCCATCCTCTTCTACTGGCTGGTTTTCCTTTACTTGCCTCTAAAATGCTAATGTTCCATCAGATTCTACCCTTGACCCTCCATTCTCCTTTCTTTGGTTAAGTTTCCTTTATTCAATAACTTCATTTCTCACCTACATGTTGAAAATTGACTTCTAAATCCAAATCTTTAGCCTTACCCTTGTCCTAAGCTTTAATTAAAAAGTACTAAACTAGTATTCCACTATTCCCAACTAGATAGCTATATGCGTTCCACAGATACTTCAAAATCAAATTATCTAAAGCTATACAAAATATTTAACATTCCAATAAACTTTATCTCACACTACCATTCATCTGATCAAAATTCTGAGAGGTATCTCTTTTGTAAGTAAGTATCCCACAGTCAGCTAGTCACCAGGCATTATTATAGATTCTACTTTTGGCTGCTTTCTCAGGTCTGAGCTCTCCTCTCCACTCTTTCTGTTTCTGCCCTGGTCCAAGCTCTTTTGTGGGACCATAAATCTGGACCTCTCCATCTCTATCTTCTGCTCTGTTAATAAGGCACCATTCTGAAATGCAATAAAGATCTAGTCGCCTTCTCCCTCCTGTGCTTCTACCACAATGAGCGGTTCCATCATCGACCAAGGTACCCAAACAAGAAACCTGAGCCTCACCATTGACTTTTTTCTTGCACTTCCCATTCAACCAGTCAACACAGTCATTATCATTCTATCTGGAATCCATTCACTCCTCTCTTTTCACTTTTGTTATCTTAGTTTTAGCAACCAATCTATCTTGCCTGGACTATTCAATATGCCTCCCTGACTCCAATATTGTTCCCATTCAATTAATTTTATACAGTCACTAGACAATCTTTAAAAATAAAAATCTGCCATATAATCTATTAATTCAACTTCTGAGTATCCAAAAAAAAATTGAAAGGAAGAGCTCAAAGAGATATTTGCACACCCATGTTTATTGCAACATTATTTACATTAGTCAAGAGGTGGAAGCAACCCAAATTGATAGGTGAATACATAAAAACATTTTGATATACACACTCAATGGAGTATTATTCCACCTTAAAAAAGGAGGAAATCTTCTCACACACAACAACATAGATAAAGCTTTGAGATATTATGCTAAGTGAAACAAGCCAGTCACAAAAAAGACAAATGCATGGTTCCACTAATATGAGGTATCAAAAGTAGTCAAACTCATAGAAACAGAAGGTAGCATGGTGGTTATAAGGAACTAGGGGAAGTGGAAAATGAGAAGTTGTTGAATGAGCACAGAGATTCAGTTTTGCAGGGTGTAAAATTTCTAGAAATCGGTTCACAACAATATGTATATACTTGACACTACTGAACTATACACATAAAAATGGTAAAGATGGTAAATTTTGTTATTAATTTTTACCTGTTAAAAAAAAAACAATAAAAATCTATTCATGTAATTGCCTTGTATAAGCCTTTCCCTAGCTCACTTTCTCTTCTGGTCTTTGCACAGTCTGTCTGCTCTACTTGGAGCCTTCTTCAGAATACCCCTTCTCCCCTGCTCACTCTGCTCTAGGCAAATGCCTCCTGACCCTATTGGCTGACTTCTTTGGCTTGCCTCCTTTGTGCTCACACAGCCCCTAAACTTTCCCCACCCTGGGCATTCACACTAAGTAGCTATGTCCCACTTTCTATGTCTGCTCACCCTGAGAAACTGTGAAGTCCTCATATGCAGATATTTCCACGTCCCTTATCTCTGTGCCTCTGGGGACAAGCATAGTGCCCAGCTCGTTTATGAAGGGATTCATGAGAACCCAGAGCTCTGCTTAAGAGGATTTCTGTTGAATTATTTCTCCATCTTATTCCACCTGAAATGAATTTTTCTCTTTTTTGTCCATCTGACTTTTCTGGATCCCCTTTTTACAGTATTTCCTCAATAAACTTCCCACACTCACCTAGTCTGGAGTTGACTAATTTGAGGCTTTCCGACTTCATTTTCCTTATACTTTTCTCTGATGGCTGTTGGATTCCACAGCTTTTCATAAATGTATAATTTTCCTCAAACAGTGTGCAGAATGACCACTGAACTAGAATAAAGTCTCATTTTAACTAAGATTAGATATATGATAAAGCAGTGGCCAGTTGGAATTATTTACATGAAATTTGAAGGATAATCTTTAAATTTAATACTCTGAGCCATTGAAGAGCAGATTCATGAACATTTCTCCACCTCCCTGTTTTAAAATGTAGAATTTATTATTATTCAGTTCTAGCGAGGTCAACAGATGAGGAGATGACTGCCATTGAAAAGATAGCTTGTATTCAGTTCCCAAGAGAAGGGGCACACCTCACTATGCGAGGCCACATGAGGATGGACAAGGGATGGTCAAGATGCAGAGGGGGTGAGGAAAAGCAAGGGTAAGAACGTTTCTCATGGTTTTTGTGGCGATAACATGGGTGAGGTAGAGTAAGCAGACTTAAAATTGGCTAGTTTGAATGTTTCAGTTAGCTACGGGGCATAGAGGCTATCCCTGGTTGTTTGGTACCTGTCCCTGGGATGATTATGGCAGGGGATAGTGACCCTGAGTGTGAAAGCCCAATATAGGAGGTGGCTAGAGAGTGGGCTTCAGATTGGTTGATTTACATGTGAAAGGTACATGGAAGTCATTTATTATAGTTAGGAATCGGCTTACCTGAAAAGGGGCAGTGTCTCCCCCATCAGCAACTCCCTACAAAGTCAAAGTATCATAAAATACAGAAAATAAAAAACATAGCTAATATACTTCCCAACACCAGAATCAGAACCTGGGATGTGGAGTGTGGCTGCCGGGAGGACAAACGGAGGAGAAATAAAGATAGTGCTGCTACCAACACTACAGGTAACCCAAACGGGAGTGCTTCTTGACTTTTATAAAATTGATAAGAAAACTTCTTTCAGCTATGGATTTAAAATAGCCACTCACTTTCTGAGAAGTAAGCTCCTGAAACATTTACTTTAGATTTTTTTTTTATGTGAAGTGATAAATATACATTTTTCCCATGGAGAATATTTATAAAAACTTTTCTGGGAAATGCCTTTTCACTAAATATAGGGTCTCTGGAGACAGCTCAGGAAAGCAGCCCCTGAATATGCTGTCAATTGTGACCTGACAGTCTAAATTACCATATTTTTATATTGTAGCTCACTTCCTTTAATGATATATATATTCTGCTAATGGGGTGAAAGAGATAGAAACTGACAGCTTTAATGGTGTGTGATGTATGTGCTCCCTAACCATTAAATGTGAGGTTTTTGCCTGAGACAAAAGGACGCCTCGGCTGGCCTTCAACTGGGGCATGGCTTTAGCGTGACACTCAGCAGAGGTGACTTTGGTGATGATGTGGCGTGGCATGTGAATCCCATCTCCTTAGTGCGTATTAAATATGACTGTGCAGCCCAACTTTGACAGATGGTAACTTCTAAACCTTTTATGCTCCACTTTCTTTCTCCAGATGGCCTCCTCCCAACACACTTGGGTCCCTCCTTCCTTGCTCCTTTTTTTTTCTCTTTTCCTGGACAAGGCTCTAGCCCTCCAGTGCTTACTGGAACTGATTGTCAATTCAAATGACTCTACTGCAGGGCCATCCTGCTGGAGAAAAGCTGTGACTGTTTGGGTCCATATTTTGGAGACATGGAGCTTAAAATAAACCTAACACAGTGGTTATGCAGCAGGACACTAGAGTGCATCTCTATCTGGGAGGTAAAGGGAGGCCACCACAGAGGGCTCTCCTCCATTATTATCTTACATCCCCTTTTCAGATATTTCCAACTCCACAGAGCCAGCCAACGGGGAAAGGTGTGAATCTAGAGCTCCTTTTCGTCTCCCTTTCCCCTTGACACATCCTTCTATTAACCAATTCCTCTATGCTAAGCCTCTTTTCTAACTTTGGAGCAAAATAATTAGCTTCCTCTTAAGGAAATTTTAGAATAATGCCAGCAGGTAGAGGAGGAATGATTTGGCAGGTGGGAAGTGGGCCCTTCTGGAGTCCCCAAGTTGCATTATGCTGGCAGCCTGTGGTCCTGTCTGCCCACACGGAAAGCATCAGTGCTTTCTCCCTGTTAGGATGAACACTGGGAAAGGGCGCAGACTTCCAAGACTGACAGAATCTCCAGATGAGGTATAGTCTGTCTTAGCCATGTTCTGTGTCATGCTTGCTAGCCCAGAAGAGCAACATGAGTTGGGGTCGTGCCTGAGCCCCATGAGTACCATTTGGGGCACTATTGCTGCTATATTAACTTCTACCAGCTCTGCTCCCTCTCCTCCTCTTTCTTATTACTGAAATCTGCAAACCTTCCTTCCCCAATCCTATCAACTTTTGACTATTGTTTGACTTCTAAACATCAGGCCTACCAATTTAATACAAAAATTGTGTAGATACTTATAGAAATTTCATGCAATTTCAATCATATTCTTTAAAAAAAGTTTTTCTTCCAATTTGATTCATATTAATTTTAAAGTTCATCTAAGAGAAAAAAAAAACATAAATATGACAAAAGAAAAACAACAAAATAGACCATTAATTTAAATGGATAAATAGTCCAGAATTAGATGATATTATAAAATAAAAATTTTGTGTATAATAAAAAGGTATCATAAATCGATAAAAGCAAAGCTGGGAATATTTAATAGTGTCAGTTTTACTAATTAGCATTAGGATTAGATCCAAGTAATATAATAAATAAATTTAAAATTAAGAGGTGAAACACAAAACTTCAACTATGAAAATACATAGACACTTATATAATTGATAATTTAGTACATCTGGAAAATTTGGAGAAAGAAGACTTTCTAAATAAAAATGTGATAGAAGAAATCAGAGAGAACAATTAACAGATTTTATAGGAAAAAAATAAAAAACACCTACACTCCGAAAAAAGTTAAGCAAAAAAAAAAAAAAAAAGAATAGGCTGGGCAAATATGAGTATAGAAGTGACTGATATTTTTAGAATGTAAAAGTTCATACAACTTGCAACCAACACATTAAGACCCCTTAAGACAACTTTACCAATTATAAAAATAATGCAAATTAAACAAACATTAAGGTATACATTTTACATATCAAGTTAGCAAATAAAAACCTAACGGTAACTTATGTTGCTATTAATGGCATATGAGAAATGTTGTCACTTACATTGCATACAACATTTTAGATTAACATAATCCTTTTGAAAAATTACTTGGCAATATATTTCAGGGACCATATGAAAGATTACATTTATTATCTTGATAATCCTATTCTCATAAAATATGGGAAAACAATACATTAACATGTTTATCAAAATATTATTTTAGTAGCAAAAATCAAAAGTAAACAAATTTTCTAATAATAAAAGAATAACTAAACAGGTTATGGAATCATGGCAATTTTAAAACATCTCTGCAAATGCTTTCATCCCCCTGCCAGTAACACATATTCCTTCCTCTCAAATCTGAGCTAACCTTGATCGCTGGTTAGTCAATAGGGTATAGCTAAAGCGGCACTTTTTGAAGGTCATAGAAGTCATTGCAGCTTCTGCCTGGCTTGCTAGAATACTCCTGCTAAAGCCCTGAGCCACCACATAAGAAGTCCTAGCATTCTTAGGCTGCCATATTGTGAGGAAGCCCAAACTAGCCCAAGTGGAGAGTCCACATCGAGATGTCCTGAGACTACAGAAAGAGAAACTGATGCCGGCCAGCCCCCAGCTGCCCCAGCTCCTTCTGTTCCATATCTAACCACCATATGATGACAACTGCTTAATCCTAAACCACCCAGACAAGCCCTTCTCAAACCTCTGACACACCAAAACCATGAAAGATAATACAATGAATGTTGGTATTTTAGGTCACTAAATTCAAGTGGTTTGTTGCGAAATGACAAGTGCCTAGAACAGAAATCTCTCCTAATAGAACGTGAGGCTACCATTGAAGAGTTTAATTAAAAAGACTATATAGAAAAACAGATTCTTTTACATAATATTTAGTGAAAAAACGAGAGATAAAATTTTTGTTAACTGCGACTGTAATCATTAAAAATTCATATTGAAGAGGTCTAGAATAAAGTAACCACAATGTTAACAGTTGTGTTGAGTTGGTAATGTTATGATGGTGTCATTGTCTAATGTCTAACCTTACCAAAACACAGTTGTGATTGTGTATTAAATTAATTAGAATGACTTGTTTCTAAAAGAAAAAACTAAGAATGGAGTTTGGAGAAACATGACATAGTGAGAGACATCCCCAGATCTCTCTCCTTGAAACAATAAGTTGAACATCTAACACTCAACAAAAAACATCTAAATTGCGCACCAACACCTCCAAGCATGGAATCTGCGCATAAGAATTACCACAGGTCAGAACCCTGGATATCAGGTGGTGGACTTGGATAAATAAAGAAGCTGCCTCTCGCAACCTCTGGAACTTCCTGTAAGAGGACGGGGAGGAGAAAAAGTACAGTGAGTTCTGTGCCTGGGAGTACTGTGAGCTCCACGTGGCCAGTGGCAGGACTCAGTCATCAGGGCAGAAAGCAGAGAAGCGGGACAGCAGAAAAACAACAGTTGCTTTTTACTGGCTGCGGTTGAAAACCAAGGCTGAGCCACAGCCCAACCCCCAACCCAGAGGGCAACTCCTCCCATATTCTCCCAGACCGAACATCATGGAGTCCCAGGGGAATCTAAGCAAATGCTACCGAAACTGTCGTTAACATTGACAGGAACTGAAACTAAGGGTAGCAAACATGATTAAACATCTAAAAAGGGGAAAAAAGGTATTATTAAGACTTTATATAAAGCAGGGATCCAAGAGACTTAAATGCCACCTACTGGAAACCAGAAGAATAGCGCCTTCTTTACAGAAGGCTAAAGAGAGACCTTTATATAACAAATCTTTCTGGAAAAAAAAGGAGAATATACTTCCATTAATGCCCAGGTGGAGGAATAGTCCATTAAATGTCATGAACAACCAAGGTGACAAGGCATCTCAGAAAAAAAAAATTAAAATCTCCAGAAAATAAGCTTATAGACATATAAATATGCAACTTAAAAGACAGAGAATTTGGGATGGTATTTCTGAAGAAAATCAATGAGTTCCAAAACAAGTCATATCAACAATTTCAGGAACTGATAAAAAAAAACTAGATGAATAGAATGAATTCTTTAGAAAGGAGATTGAAACCTTCAAAAAAAATACATCTTTTGGAGATAACAAAAAAGAAAAAAGAAAAAGAAAAAAAAAACCACTGCAAAAGTTGAAAAATGAAATAGCAAGCTTGGGAAATAAGCCAAATGGAAGAAAGGATCGGAGATATTGAGATAGAAATCTAGAAATAAATTAGAAGGCAGAAGAGAGAAACCAATGAATAAAAAATTATGAAAGAGAAATACAAGAACTAGCTGAAATCATTAGTAGAGAAAACATAAGAATAATGAGCATTATTGAAGGCGAGGAAAAGAAGCAGGGACCAGACAGTTAACAAGAATTTCCCAAATGTTAGGAATGAGCTGGAGCTTAGAATTCAAGAAGTCAACAGAACACCCAATTATCTCAATCCAAAAAGGCCTTCACAGGGACACATTGTATTAAAATTATCAAAAATCAATTACAAAGACAGAATTCTCAGGGCAGCCAGGGAAAAGAAAATGGTAACATATAAAGGAAAATCCATTAGATTATAATCGTTTTTTTTTTTTTCCCAGCACGAACCTTAGAAGCCAGAAAGGAGTGGAATCACATATTAAGAATCTTAAGTTAAAGGAGCTACCAGCCTAGGATAATGTATCCAACTAAGTTCTCCTTTAGATTTGAAGGAGAAACAAAGACCTTTCCAGACATAGAAAAATTAAGGGAATTCTCCACTACGAGGTCTGCATTACAGGAAATACTGAAAGGAGTCAGTGCACCTAAAACAAACAAACAAACAAAATACATAATTAGGAGTCAAGCCGAGAAGTGAACCTTTACTAAGAACAGGGCATGATAAGCTTAAACAATAAGAAGGTAATTGTTATAGCAAGATAGTAATAAATGTTCAGCATACATACAGACAAACTGAGACAACAATGACTGAAAAGGGGAGGATTCGAAGATCCATATTTGCAAAGGAGAATGAAGATAAACCACATGTAGATGAAAATGGGTGACTTTACATGTATAACTATCCTTTACATATTCATAATGGTCACCACACAACCAAAGATTCAGAACTAAAGTATATAACATGAAACAAAAAGAACCAGAGGGGAAACCCACAAAAGCCAAGCAAAATAAAGAAAACAGAAACACAAGGACAAGGAAATAATGGAAATATTGAGCTACCAGAAAACAAAAGATAAAATGGCTATAAAAAGACTTCATATTTCAATAATCGCCCTAAATGTAAAGGACTGAACTCACCAATAAAAAGGCACAGAGTTGCAGAACGGATCAAAAAACAAAATCCAACCATATGCTGTCTCCAGGAAACACATCTCAGCTCCAAAGACAAATAGAGACTCAAAGTGAAAGGGTGGAAAAGGATATTTCAAGCAAATGGCATTCAAAGAAAAATGGGAGTAGCAGTACTAATGCCACACAAAATAGATTTCAAAATATAAAAGGTAAAGAAAAATACTGAGGGACACTTCATAATGATAAAGGGAATCATGCACCAAGAAAATATAATACTTATTAATATCAATGCTCCCAATTGGGGAGCCCTGAAATATGTAAAGCAATTACTAACAGAACTAAAGGGAGAAACAAACTAAAACATTATCATAGTATGAGACCTAAATATCCCATTGTCAGATATGGACAAATCATCCAATCAGAAAATCAATAAACAAATAGCATCCTTAAATGACACATTAGACCAACTGGACATAACTGACATTTACAGAGCTTTTCATCCCAAAACAGCTGCTTATACTTTCTTCTCTAGTGCACATGGAACATTCTCAAGAATCGACCATATACTGGGACACAGAAATAGCCTCAACAAATATAAGAAGGTTGAAATCATACCAACCATATTCTCTGATCATAATGCTTTGAAACTAGAGATCAATTGCAAAAAGAAAGTAGGAAGAATCACAAATACATGGAGATTAAACAACATGCTACTGAAGAATAACTGAGTTAGAGAAGAAATAAAAAGAGAAATCAAGAAATACATAGAAATGAATCATAAATATAGTACAAAATATCAAAACTTTTGGGACATGACAAAAGCAGTCATAAGAGGAAAGTTCATACCATTACAGGCCTACCTCCAAAAACAAGAACAAGCCCAAATCAACAACCTAATGCTTCATCTTAGAAAACTAGAAAGGGAAGAAAAAATGAAGCTTAAAGTCAGCAGAGGGAAATAAATAATCAAAATTAGAGCAGAAATAAATGAAATCGAAAGCAAAAAAGTAAAAAAAAAAAGAAAAAAGAAATGCAACGAAGAGCTGGTTCTTTAAGAAGATTAATAAAATTGACAAACTCCTGGGCTAGACTCACTAAAGAAAAAAGAGACAGAATACAAATAAACAAAATGAGGGATGAAAGAGGTGAAATGACAATAGATACTGCAGAAATATAAAGGATCATACAAGAATACTATGAAAAAGCATATAACACCAAATTTAATAACCTGGAAAAATAGACAAGTAATTAGAGAAATACAACCTTCCTAGACTGAATCAAGAAGAACTGGAAAATCTAAATAGACGGATCTACAATATGTAAATTAAAACAATTATCAAAAACTCAACAGAAAGTAAGAGTCCAGGACCAGATGGCTTCACCAGTGAATTCTACCAAACTTTCAAAGAAGATTTAATACCTATTCTCCTCAAACTCTTCTAAAAAATTGAAGAGAAGACAACACTTCCCAACTCATTTTATGAGGCCAATATATACCCTGATACCAAAACCTGCTAAGAATAACACAAAAAAAGAAAACTACAGACCAATATCTCTCATGAACACAGATGCATAAATCCTAAATAAGATGCTAGCAAACTGAATACAGTAACATATTAAAAAGGTTATACACCACAATCAAGAGAGCTTCATGCCAGAGGCACAAGGATGCTCCAACATGCACAAATCGATTAATGTGATATACTACAAAAACAAATTAAAAATAAGAATCATATGATCATATCAATAGGTACAGAAAAAGCCTTCGACAAGATACAGCATCCAAATATGATCAAAACACTTAACAAAATCAGTAGAGAAGGAAAGTAAATAAATATAATAATGGCCATGTATGAAAAACCCTCAGCCAACATTATATTCTATGGTGAAAAACTAAAAATATTCCCTCTGATATCAGGAACAAGACAAGGCTGCCCACTATCACCACCGCTATTCAATATAATATTGGAGGTCCTAGCGAGTGCAATCAGACAAAAGAAAGATATAAAAGGGATACGAATAGGAAATGAAAAAGTCAAACTGTCACTATTTGTGGATGACATGATTCTCTATATAGAAAACCCTAAAGACTCCACAAGAACACAACTAGAAACAATAAGCAAATACAGTAAAGTTTCTGAATAAAAAATCAACGTTCCAAAATCCATAGCATTCCTATACTCTAAAAAGAAGTGTCAGAAAAAAGTAGAATAAATAATTCCTTTTGTAGTTGCAACAAAACAAATAAAATGCCTAGGAATAAATCTAACAAAACATGAGAAGAACCTATATAATGAAAATTACAAGACCCTATTAAAAGAAATCGAAGAAGATACAAAGAAATGGAAAGATATTCCATGTTCTTGAATTGGAAGAATCAACATAGTTAAAATGACCATATTGCCTAAAGCATTATACAGACTCATGCAATCCGCATCAAAATTTCAAGGATATTTTTTAAAGAAATAGTACAAAAAAAATCATCAGATTTGTATGGAAGCACAAAAGACTCTAAATTGCCAAAGCCTGAGAACAAAGAATGAGTCTGGAGGCATCATTCTGCCCAACTTCAAATTATACTACAAAGCGATAGGGATATAAACCTAAAAGTAACTAATGAAAAGGACAAATAAGCAGAGATTCATGGACATGGACTACAGACTAGAAGTTACCAGAAGGTAGGGAGTGGAGAGAGAGGGGAGGTAGATGGGGTAAAGGGGGTCGAATATGTGGCGACAGAAAGAAATCTAACTATGGGAGGTAAACACACAGTGTAAATATATATATGCCTTACTTTTTAAGTGTAAAGCTGAAACTTATTTAATTTTGTTAACCAATGTCACCATAAAAAATAAATAAATAATTAAAGATATTTTAAATAAAAATTTTTTGAAAACTAAGGGTTTTATTTTAAGACACTGGTTGAGCAAAATGAAAAAAAAAAATCTAAGGCATTAGAGCACAATAGTACTATGGCAAAATTCACCCCTTTCCTATATGATTATGGAACCTCTAGGATTAAAAAAAATGATTATGAATTGGAATGGAATCCCTGAGTTTTATGAGTTAAAATATCAAAATTGTATCTCTCATTGTTTACAAAGTTTGAAGAGCGTGCATAAATATCCACAGCCAAATATGTACTGAAGAGTTCTTTTTTTGTACTGCTTTTATTTTTCTTTCTTTCTTTCTTTCTTTCTTTCTTTCTTTATTCTTTCTTTCTTTCTTTCTTTCTTTTCTTCCTTCCTTCCTTCCTTCCTTCCTTCCTTCCTTCCTTCCTTCCTTCCTTCCTTTCTTTCTTTCTTTCTTTCTTTCTTTCTTTCTTTCTTTCTTTTCTTTCTTTCTATTTACACTGTGTGTTCTCCTACCGTGGTTAGATTTCATCTGTCACCACATGTTTGACCCCCTTCACCCCTTCTACCTCCCCTCTCCTCACCCCTGGTAACCACTAGTCTATTATTCCTGTCTATGAGTCTCTGTTTGTCCTGTTTGTTTGTTGCTTTTAGTTTTATACCCCACATATAAGTGATATCACGTGATTTCCAACTTTTCCTGTCTGGTTTATTTCATTTAGCATGATTATCTCAAGGTTGCTTTAATTTTTAAAACAAATATTATACCTTTAGTTCATGTAAAATGCAAACAACACAGAAATATTTGAAATGTCTATATGAAAACATGGTTTTAGGATTGTGTCTCTTGGGACTAGATTGGAGACTACTCTGTAGTCCTGTCCACTCACATCATGTCACACATCAGGAACATGCACAGCTCCTTGTAGTTCAGTGAACTATCGACTGAAGTGTTCACACACACACACATACACACATGAAAAGTATGGGATGATGGAGTAAGACTCAACAGTGGCAAATAAAACAGCTATTAGGGAAAGGGAGACTAGAGAAATGTGTGGCAGTCACTGGCCCATTGAAGTTTATCCAATCTCACAGGCTAAAAGTTGTAAAGGTGCCTTCTTAGGCCATGGAGTAAGCTGATCACTGGCCCCTCTGGTACTTTGCATGCTGTCCTTAGAGAGCGAGGTAGGTTTTGGAGGGTGTGCTGTTTGTGGAGACTGGCAGCCCACTTCTTGCTGGCCCAGGTTTGGGACCAGTGGTGTTGCTTCAGGGGTTGAACAGTTACAAATTTTTGCAGATGGAGATTATAGCAAATGATAGCAATAAATTCACTCAAAAATATCCTAAGCTTCTTGCCTATGTATTTGCCTGCAGTCACTCTGTGTGCCAGATCTCACCTAGCCCTAATCTTTATGTACAAGAGAGGTTAGCAAACTTCTGAAAAAAGGCTAGATAGTAAATACTTTGGGCTTAGTGGGCCAAAAAGCAAAATCAAGAGTGGTATGTAGGTATTTATAGAATAAGAGAAAACAAATGTTCACCTTTTATTCCCGCCTGTTTAAGTTCGGGGATACAAAAACAAGCAACAGGTCAAACTTGCCTGACAGACTGCGGTGTACCTAGTCTGTTACACACTGGCCTCTGTGCTTCACCCCTTCTCTTTCATCTTCGTAGTGGCCACCTTGAAGCCATCTGAGATAGTAGGCTTTAGAGGGAAGACAGCATTCTACGTGATGTTTGTCGCCATTACCATTTTAGTTTGCTCATGGTGATGCGAATAACTGTTAGTAAAGGGTGTTTGAGAAGGTCTGCAGCCAAAGCTTACATCTTGGTAAAGCTGCCCTTTCAAAGCCAATACGAACCACTTCAGTTTGCAAAACAGATATACTTAGTATTTTCAGTCCTGCTAGGTCCCCAGTTACTGAACCCTCAGTCAACTGAGTTTGCAGAACTCAGGCAGAGTCCTATTTCAGCAAAGCCATACTCCCTTCCACCAAGGCCTAAAGGCTGCTAACCCTGGCCAGATTTCATCTCTCTTATGACAAGAATGTCAAGAAACAATCAAGACGTACCACATTGTAAAATGTTCTTACTAGTTTGCTAACACTGTGGACTCAGACTGCCCCTGCTCTGCCTCCCAGTGAACCCAGGGAAGAGTTTGACTAAATGTTTTGCCACCACGTAGCAAAGATCACCAGCTTTCTAGCCTGCAACATCTGTGTATTCCCACTTACTACCTGACTGATTCAACTGATCTTGTGGTACCAGATTCCATCTTGTGGCTCTTCTTGGCCTTGATCTTATGGTCCAGGATTATAGCATCAGCTTCTAGAGAGCAAGATGGAGGTAGAGACAAAGTAAAAAGGTAAAAAGGCATGTGCAAGACATCTTTAAAATAAAACTCTTAGAAGTTGCTAAATGATGCTTTTGCTTGCATATCATGGCCAGAAGGTAGAGACGTGACCATACTTAGCTAAGAGAAGAGCTAAGAAATGCAGCCTCCATCCTGGAAAGCCATATTCCTCACACACACACACAAAAAATGGAGCTTTGTCACTTTAGAAGTGAAAATGGTAACTGAGGGCTGACTGGCAGTCTCTGCTATAGATAGGTACTAGTATAATTCCTATTTTGAAGATGAGAACACTTAAAGCTTAAAGTGAGTAAGTGCTGCTTGAGAGTAAGTGGTAAAACCAAACTTCCAAACGAGACAATCTGACTCAGAAGTCTTATGTTCTTAACAAAAGTTCAACTAGCTTTTATGCAGGTTTTTACACACACACAGCTCGGGGCACCCTTTTGACCTGCACATAAATAGATTCTAGTGAAGGAAACAGCCATGAGCTTCCTATCTGGTGACTGTGGGAATTATAACATTCCTTAGCAAAAATTTCAGACTGAGTTTGAGAAAATAGAGGGGGAAAACGAAGCTGACCCATGAACAGATGAATGGATAAACAAAATGTACTATATTCACACAATGGAATACTATTCAGCCACAAAAAAGAATGGAGTACTGATGTATACTACAACATGGAAGAACATAATTACAAATATTATGCTAAGTAAAAGAAGCCAGTCACAAAGGACCATATATAAAAGTGAGTAAGTGCAAAATGCCCCCAAAAGGCAAATCCAAAGAGACAGAAAGTAGATTAGTGGTTGCCAGAAGCTGGAGAAATAGGGGATGATGAGTGACTGCTAATGGGTACAGGGTTTCTTTTGGGGGTGATGAAAGTATTCTAAAATTGATTGTGGTGAAGGTTGTACAACTCTGAGGACGTATTAAATGCACTGAATTACACACTAATAAGTGGATTCTGTTACTTCCAGACTCCCACTTCAGGAACCACTTAAAGTAAATTGTATGGTATGTAATTATATCTCAATATAATGGCTGCTAAAATAAAAGCCCAAGGTGACACTACAATAGGAAAGTTAAGACAAAGGGCAGAAACTTGATGTCCATGTATCTCACGCACTTACAGAACTATTTCATGCTATCTATCAATCATCCAGTGTGAAAGAGAGGCGCAGTAAAGCCACACCCACATTAGGAATCACTAGTTGTGGTTACTGTGGTAAAGATTAACAAAAGGAAAAGAACAGAAAGGAGGGGAAAGGGAGCTATGACGATCAAGGAGTGCAGGATGAATGAGCTTTCCTTTTAAACTGTTAAAATATTTTCATCTTTATTATAAACTGACCAACCATCCTTGACATGTTTCATGTTTGAATATAGGGCCAAACAATACAGGGCTTTTTATTTTGGATACAGCCCCGTTGAAATATAATTCACATACCATACAAATAACCCATTTAAAGTGTGCAATTTAATGCTTTTTAGTAGCTTCTCAGTGCACTGAAACAGAAAATCACATAGGAAATAAAAGCTTTCCTAGGCTGTGTTGCTTCGTTTTGGCAACACAGATGGTATCAAGTTCTGCTTTCCACTCTCTCCTGCTCTCGCCGGGGCAAGTGTTCCTCAGAATGCTGCTTCTTATGGAATCAGAGACCTCAGGGAACCAACTGATCCATCTCCTCTTATTTGACAGGTTAACTAACTAATCCTAGTGTTGGGTGATTTTTCCAAAGGGATAGATCCAGTGGGGGCAGATCTCCCCACTCCCCAACTCAGTATATTTTACATTATGCCATGCTCCATCCCAAAACGACAGTGGAGAAATGTTATGGAAATGCTCAAGAGTTAAGAGGCTTGTGTTTAGTGTAAATGTTCTCAGTATTTAACAGAAACAAAAAAATATCGTGTAACAGGGACAACAATTTATGTGTGGCTATTCATTCTGACATTTAAAGAGGAAGGATTCTTGAGAGCCATATCAACTCCTGTGCTGCTCTGCAAAGTGGAGATTCTGGATGGAGCCAGAAAGAAAATGGAGGGAACAATTACATTTACTACTAATAAGAGATGCTTTTCATGGATAGGGAGATGAAAGTAGAAGAGAAAGACTTTCAGGAGCAAAGGCTATTAAAAGGAACCGTAATAGGAGAAAAATTAATTTTAAGGAGGCTGGCTGTATATTAAGAACACACTAGTCTCTTTTCCATTTCAATAAGAAATTTAGTAAAGAATTTAAATATTTTTTTATAACCTTTTGGCCACCATATTGCTTCCTTTAATATAACATCCTGTCCAAACTGAGTCTTGAGATGTCTCACAATTTATTCAGGTTATAATGATAATAAAAATTAATCCATCAAAACCACCTACATAGTAATTCGGGAGAGAGTACTCTCAGAACTTCTTTTAACATACATACTTTTTTTTAAATTCTCAATTACTGCAATATGACTTAACAGCTAGGAGTGAATATTTCGAGAGCAGAGAGTGGTTTTTACTTATCTCTGTATTCTCAAAGTACCTAACACTGCTTTTACATAGGTGTGAGAAATGTTAATATTTGAGTTAACAGTTATTCTCTGAACTTTCCGATTATTCTCAGATATGAAATAAAAAAGAAGGAAGGCAATGACTTGGGGCCTGTGGCAGAGCTGAGAGTTATCACCCAGGATCTATTTTCCCCTTATTATATAGTAACAGATTTTTACTTAAGGACCTGGCTATCCCTCTAAAGATTACATTTCCCAATTTCCTTTGCAGATAAGTATGGTTATATGGATGGGTTGTGCCAGCAGTGATATGTGAACAGCAGTGATGTGTGTGCATTTTCAGGAAGACACTTTTAAAGAGAAAAGGCCTGCTTCCTTTGAGCTTTTTCTACTCCCCGCTAGCTGGCTGGAATGAGTGCATGATGGAAGGAGCTAGTGCAGCCTTCTTGACTGTGAGGTAGAAGCTGTATGCTGAAGATGGCAAAGCAAGAAGAAAGCAGGAACCTAGGTCCTCACTGTGGAGAAGTTCTAGACCACCAAACTAGACTTATAAGTGAGAGAGAAACAAGTTTCATTTGTGTTGAAGCCACTGACATTTTTATTCTCTTTATGATAAAGATCAAATGCATTATGTTTTCGGAAGTATCGTCCGTAGTTAAAATATAAAAATAGCTTACCCAATTCCTTCCCAACAATTGGATTTTCCACATCTATTGAATCACATTCATGGATCCAAGTTACAAGGTTTTGGTAGAACACCCAAATTAACACTTGGATATATTCAATTCTGTTCTCAGGAATTACAAGGGACCTTTTCTCTTTATTTATTTATTTTTTAAAGAAACTATCCTATTCTATTACATATCAAAGGGCTGATATGAAACTTAAAAAATATTTCCTAGGGGTTGAAATATTTTTGAGATCTTAAAAGCAGATAATTGCATACAATTCTAAAAACACTAAAGAGATTTAGTCAAGAGAGAGAGAGAGAGATGGTTTTAAAAAATTGAGTAATTAGGAAAGTAGACTCACCTATTACACAAGCATTGCCAAAGAGGTGACAAAGGCTATTCAAAAGACTTCCTAACCCTTCAGCTTACCAACATGTGATCTTGGGCAAGCCACTGCTACTCACCTTTCTCGGCAAATCAGGTGTTGCCTGAATGGTCATGATCACTAATTCCCTCCCAGCTATAAAATGTGAATTTTAGTAAAATGAGAGTGATTTCATTTCCCAACTTTCGGTTAGATCAAAATAAGCCTTAGAATTTTAAGAAGAGCTGACTCAGGTTCTAACTGGCCTATTCAAAATCTGTCATTGGAGGTCTGTACGAAGTTCTCCTGTTTCACAATTGTAAGAGCAACTTGCCAAAAACAGGCTCACATGAGGTGAGGTTCATGAAGGCAAAGTGCGTTCACTTTAAAGATACACGTGGAACTGTAGCACCATGAGGATCTGAGGTAGCTCTAGAGACCAGTCGCTTCATCCATCTCTCAGAGCAGATTTGCTTCTCTTCTTTTTATTGACTATTCTTTACTTCATTGTTCTGTCCTCTTAACCACTTTAGCTTGCATCGGTCCTCTCATGTCCTTCCTCATTTCTCCCTATATCACAGCCCATCAGTTTCTTCTTCCACTGTTTAATGCCCTGTTTGCTCAGTCTCTGCACCAATGTCATCCGCTTAGGTTATCTTTCTATGTCAGGCCATGCCATCAGTCAGTGACTGGTCTGCACACTGGCTGCCATTCTGGCCCACTGTCATCTCTGGTCCGATCAATGGTAGCCAGGGAGATCCCATACTGCAAACCGGGGCTTCCCTGCAGTGGGGTCCACAAACAGAGCAAGCACTTCGATGGGCGAGCCTAGTAGTCTATAGTGGGATTGCCACTGTGTACATCTTATTTTGAATTAAAAAAAAAAATTAATAAAATTCCAAAGCAGTAGAAAGGGCTTTGGTTTTAAAGTCTAGGCTCTGGAGGGATGTGGACTCTCTCAGCCTCTGCTTCCTCGTCTGTTGGGTGGAAATCATCATTCTTGTATTATTCAGGGATCTCCAGAGAAACAGAATCAACCATATATGTATAGGAATAGAGATCCTTTTTGAGGAATAAATAAGGAAAAAAAACAGGACTGGCTCGCATGATATGGTTGGTGGCCAGCAAGCTGGAAATTCAGGTAAGAACTGATGTTGCAGTCTTGGGTCTGAATTCTGCAGGTTCCAAACTAGAAACTCAGGAAAAGTTTCTATGTTGCAATCTTGAGGAGAATTCCTTCTTCAGGAAACCACAGTCTTTGTTTGTAAGGCCTTTAACTGATTAGATGAGACCCACCCACATTACAGAGGGTAATCCACTTTCCTTAAAGTCAATTGATGGTAAATGTTAATTACATCTAAAAAAAAAAAAAACTTTTCCAACACCACTTAGACTGGTGTTTAACCAAACAACTCACCACAGTCCAACCAGACTGACACATAAATTTAACCACTACACTGCCCTTCCTGCTTCACAAGTTGTTAGGAAAGCATCACTATTATATGTTTTACTTATTAACATTTACCATCAATTGACTTTAAGGAAAGTGGATTACCCTCTGTAATATGGGTGGGTCTCATCTAATCAGTTAAAGGCCTTACGAACAAAACCTGTGCTTTCCTGAAGAAGAAATTCTCCTCAAGACTGCAACATAGACACTTTTCCTGAGTTTCTAGTTTGCTACCTGCAGAATTCAGACTCAAGACTACAGCAACATCAGTTCTTACCTGAATTTCTAGCTTGCTAGATTTCTCTACAGTGGCTAAGAATCTCAAAAGTTTAAAAGCTTAAAAAACAATGGTTTATTTCTCAGTCAGGCAAAGGATCTTTTGCAACGTCTGGCACCTTCCAAGGAGCTGTCTTTGGTGCTACACTACTGTAGCACTTGGTCTGCTTGAGTGATCACTATAGAAGAGGAAGAAAAAAGATGCAGAACCACAATTAGTCCTGAAGCACTTCTACCTGAAAGTAATATACGCTGCTTCCATCCACATTTCATTGACAAAAACACTGAATGAATGAATGAATGAATGAATGAATGGATGGATGGATGGATGGATGGATAGATAGATAGATAGATAGATAGATAGATAGATAGATAGATAGATAAAACTTTTAAAAATCACATGGAATGTCCACCTTCAGAGGCTGAGGAAGTACAATTTTACTGTCTGCTTAAAAGAAAGAAAGCAGAAAATATTGCTAGTGTCTTCTACACCTGCTCTGCTCTTAAAAATAAGAGGCCTTGTTATTGTTTGGTTTTTACTTTGATTTGTGAAATCTCAGTGCATGGTTGGGAGTTCTGTCCAGATCCTGGAGGTAGGAGTGCTTGAATGAATTAACTTGTTAAACACAGATCTGGCCGCCCTTGTCCTGCCTATCCTCTGACATAAATTACTTTTTGAAAGCTACCCTCCCAATGTTAAGGTGAGCCCTGGGGCTCGATCAGTAGTGCACATTCAATAGGGTTCCATTTTAATGAGCCATTCTCATTCTTTTTATGACTCTTCCTTGTAAGTAATGCCAAGCATCTGTAAAACTAGAGTCTTTTGTGATGTTAGAACCAAGTTTTATGATGTCTAAACCAATGAAACCATTAGAAAAAAAAACTTCCAGTTCATCCATTGCACACTGAAGATGAAAAACTTGAGGCCCCGAAGCGAGTGCCTTGCTCAAAATCGGAAAACTAATACAGAGGTGTTGTTTTAAGTCACTACCTGTGTACAACATGTTACACAGCAATAGAAGACAAATACGAAGTTGTAGTCTCTCAAGAGTATTTATATTTTAACTAGGCTCAAATTAAGACCTAAAACACTAAAAGTAATAAAAAGATCTTGACAATCCACAGTCACTACCATGTGTAATTTAAAATAAGATGATAGTTTTTGAAATTACACATAACTTATACATATGGTATAGTTAAAATATGTTTCTTAGAGATCTTCTGATTTCAAAAATTTGAATTTTTTTATCAAAATAAAAAATTTTCTCCTTTCTCTCCTTTTACCAGATAGTACACCATTGAATTTTAAGATAAGATAAGGAGGCTTAAATTTTAAAAAGTAAACATCCAATTATGGACTTTCAGAAATGATAAGAATGGGGGCACATGGATGGCAGAGAAAGAGATCCTTCCCCAGGGTGCAGAAACCACCTCAATCTCAGTTATCCTCCTAATCAGCAGCCCAATTACCATGGGAAGCCTGGTCTCATGGCAGCAGATCATTAACAGATGGTCTCTTATACTCCTCACTAGGTTCTCCTGCAATGATTTTGGCTGACATGTCTACTGCCATCCCCTCCGGCCATGTCAGGAAACTAAATACACAAAGGGGTTATCAAATGTTATTAGTATCAGAGGCAAACTACGGTTCAGGTTGCCTCTGAGATCAAAGAAATTAGTGAGGTCAAGGGACTGCCCAGGGCCCATGGCTGCCAGGCTCAGCCATGTGCACTCAGCCATCATCCCATTAAGAACAAACCAAAAGATACTGAGGCAACTTCTCTCTTTAGAGCAACCACTGCCACCACCCTCATAAACATTGTTTACAGAAGAGTGATTGGGGACTGAGGCAGGAGCAGAGAAACTGAAGAAGCAAGTGCTCACACCTGGATTAGAAAGCAAATTTCAGGTCACCCTGAGATAGAAACTCAGTTCTACACACTTTGAGCATCTGCAGAAGTCAATAGGGCTACTCTCAAAGCAGTCCTGTAGAGGTTAAGTAAGAGTGATGGCCTTGGTAAGCTGCCTACAATTCCCACTATATCATTTGCAACCTGTGACCCTGGACAAGTTACCTAAATTCTTTAAACATCTGTTTCCTCATCTGAAAAATGGGGATAATAAGAGTAGCTCTATCATGAGGTTGTTTTGTAGATTAAATAGTTAAAATATATAAAGTGCTTGGTTTGGTGTCTTGCAGATAGAAAGTACTCAAAACTCTATTACCAAGGCATTCTCTTTCTAATCTTCGGTAAAATTGCTCTCACCAAGGCAGAAAAGAAACACCGTCCTTCACCTTCCCACTCTGCCCTCACTCTTAGTAAGAGCTTTAGTCTTGTTTAACCATGTCCACTTCCCTTGCTTACAGGAACCTGAAAGCAAGTACTTTAGTTGGAGTTTATTCTGTATTTGGAAGAAGCAGCCTTGACGTTGCATCAGTCCTATCTTCCAATTTTGAATACTGGTCATCACCTCAGCCCCCATGAGCTGACTCCATCCAGTGTAGCAGGAAATTAATGGGGGTAATTGATGTTCTTCATTTGGGGCCAGAGGTAATAACTTCTTTTAAGCAATGGAATTATAACTCTGATAGTACTCAACAGGGAAGAGGTCTAGACTCAGAGTGAAAGGAGGTTGTGTCTTTTTCCCATTCCAAGTATCCAGTGATGAATTTTCATGGAGGTAAATAAACCTGGTTGCCTAGCCCAGCATAAATATGCATCTCCTGAGGAAAGCACAGTTCCTACCCTGCCTAAGGTAGTCAGCAAAACCCAAGCCAGCACACTGAGCTACAAAAATTGAGCTACAGTGAATTGAAAAAGAAGAAACAGGGACCAAAGGATTATGGCTTTCGGTTACAAAGTCTTTATTTAAAGAGATGTCCAGCAAGCTGCTGTGAACCAACATGGAGACTATAGAAGGATGCTTGAACCACAGTCCCAAGGAACTTTTTAATCCAATTTGCAAAGTTGCAACATATTGTAAAGAAATTCCTCAGGTCTTTAAACTCATCGTTCAAAAATTACATTCCTTTGGTCACCTTTCTAACTTATCCTTTGGAGGGACTTTCTCTTCTGCTCAGAATAAGGTGAAAATAGAAATGAAAGATTTCAGTGAACTCTTTTATCCTCACAGGGCAGGTCCAAATGACCCTAATAAACTCCAAAATCTCAGTGTAAAGTTGGCTGTCACTCAAAGTCACAGATGGAAAACCGAGATTCCCAAAAGCCCCGTGGATGAGACAAAACAGCAGATATATTCTCTGAGCAACATTAAGTTGGGGATTTTTTCTATTTTTCTTTTTTGTCCGTGTAGAATCATCACCTAATGGTCTAAACCTCGTGGTTAGAACCTGGAGAGTCATTTATTCCAAAATGCTCTGGTTCCATTTGTCCACGAAGTGGATAGTAGTAATGTGTTCCTTTCCAAAGGAGCAACAGCCAGAACAGAAATATAATTTATTTTTTATTGCTGAGTTGGGCTTTTTCGAATGATTTTTGTAGACGGATATTTAATAGATTTTCAGACATATTTTATTTGTTGAAAAATTTCCATGCTCTTGCATAATTTCAATTATTCAATGGAAACCACAGTTTGGGAAATTGTTTCCAGCCACTTACTCAGCCCTCTGAATAAGCCAGATTCATAACTTGAATTGATTACTTTGTCCATTTGGATATTAGCCCAGATAAATGAGGATCAAGAGAGAACATGTTTTTGATCCGTTTTCCTCCTGCAATTACTCAAGGACCCTTTGATTCTTCTTCTTCTTTTTTTTTTTTTTTTTTTTTTTTGAGCAGCCTATGAGTAGTTTGGAGTCCGACCTTTCAGGCACTGGGGTCCTAGGAAAGGGGTGCATGAGAGGAAGGGGTGTCTCTTAGGGCACCATGCACTGAAAAGGCGTTCGCCTGCAAGCATCAGCAGTGTGTTTATCCACAAAACAAGAAATCTGGAGCAACGGTCATTAGCCTTGATTCAGGGGATTGACAATGCCCAGGATGACATCTCAATGTGTTTTTTGACCAAAGATGGCTGCCAAAAATAGGGTCATCACATCCATGAAAAAGAGTAAAAGGGGAAGGACTGCTTCAACATGGTCTGTTTTTATTAGAAAATCAAAACCTTTTCCAGAAGTATCCTACTGATGTCCACTTATTTTCACTACCACCTTTGATCCAAGTCACCATGATACCACCCAATTGCCTTCTAGTTTGTCTTCCACCTTTTTCTCCGCCCCCATTCCACCTTTTCTCAATATTGCAACCAGAGTGAGCACATTAAAATAGAAATTGGATTGTGCCACTCTTCTGGTCCAAACTCTAATGGCTTCCCAGCACAGTCAAGAAATATCTAAACTTTTCAGAGGGGCTTAGAAGCTACACAATGTAGACACCTCATTTCCTCTCTGACCTCAAGCCTCAGTGCAGAATCCTTACTCACTCCACTCCAGCCACACTGGCTCCCATTATTTTATTAAGACCAGCTTCCCCCTCCCCCATTAGGGCTTTTGCATTTATTGTTCCCTCTGCTGTCATGCTTTTCCCATCTATAACTAATATTTCCCTCTCTCACCTCTTTCAGCTTTTGCTAACAACCCTATTTATAATTCCAACCCTGACCTCCCTATTTATAATGCCAATTTTTCTTTCCTCATTTCCTTCCATGTTTTATTTAACTATTTTTTCATAGCATTAGCTAACATATATACTTATTTATTTTTTTTAATCTGCCTACCTCAGTGACCAGAACAGTGCCTGGCATATTAGATAGCCACATACTATTCGCCGAATGATGTGTGGAAGCACGAAAAACTGCTGGGACAAAACTGGTGTGCATGGTCTCTATTAGCGATTATTTTGTAGTCTGGCTTCTAGGACAACAGGCTATGAGGAGAAAGGGGGCTATGAATGATTTTTGAGTGGTCAACAAATAGTGCATGATATGGATCTGCCTGACCTTTAACCCATTTCCCATTTGCCCCGAGAATACTCATCAGCAGTGCTTGTGAGTGCAGCATTTACCCTGAGATAACTCTCAGATTACAGTCCTAACCTTACCCTCAAAGTTTGCCACAAAATATCTCACTTTTATTATTATTTTCACATCGTTCTAGTATATCCATAGTCTTTGGAAACAAATGACATCATTCCTTTTATGCCACTCTGTTTTTAGCAGTGGTATTTCCATTTACAAAATATAGTAATTCTCGATCGCTGAAAATGTTAAATCCTAGAAAACATAGCATTTCTACACATGATATTAAATTAACACTGGCAGCAAGCTGCACTTCTTTTTCTAAATGGAAAATAGGTTAAGACAAATTCCCAGTCTTCAACTACTCGTGACCAATGGTAGCGAAATTGCTCAAGTTACTTCTTTTTTTCTTATTGAGGATCCTGAAGGTTAGAGTATGCATTTTGAGGGAAAATAAAAATAAAAACAGGTATTAAGTCTTCATAGATACTTTATATGTTATTTTATTCTTTAATTCTAGAAGGAAGCAAAGTTCAGAGGTGCTGAGTAATATGTCCACAGACGCTCAGCTGGGATGTAATGCTAGGAGTATGACCCCAGTAAAACTGTTTGCCACCCCAGTGTAGAGACCTCCGCAGCCCAACATTGTCGTCGCCAGCCACACGTGCAAGTGAAGTGTAATTAGTCCAACTTAAGATGTGCTGTAAGAGCAAAATACACACCCAACTTTGATAACTTAATATAAAAAGTGTAAAATACATTTCTAATATCTTTTTATATTGATTTATGTATCAAAATGAGACTATTCTGGACATATTGGGTTAAATAAAACATACAGTTATAATTAATTACACCTGTTCGTTTTTACTTTTTTTTAACAAGCTACTAGAAAATTTTAAATTATGTCTGTGGCTCACAGTATATTTCTGTTGTATAGCACTAGTACGGACAATTCACCACATTATACTGACACTATTTGTTTTATTTCTAGATATCCCACTAGACTGGGAGCTCAAGGAAGACAGGAAGAGTGTGTTCCAGTACCCAGAGAGAGGCTTTATCCAATATTAAGTATTCTACAAAATGCTTATCAAAGGAATGAAACTGTGATTTAAAAAGTATATAACTATTCAATGATTCTGGAATAACTATAAAATCACTTGAAATTATATGCTATGAATTGCCACTAATTTTTTTGGCGTGGAGATGACTTTCAGTACATATGGTTGATATGTATGACCATATGTTCCCACAGCTGTAAATAAAATGAATATTCCAAAACTACACTGAACTTTATGCAACTCAAGCTTGCATATTTATCCTGTAGGTGAATTGGGCAGGCTACTAATTTTAAAATGTAGTAAGTGACTGTTGCCTTTTCTCAGAATTTGGTTGTTTAGTCAGCCATTCCATTTATTTCCTTGCTACTCTATGGATGATCCACAGACCAGCAGCATGGTATCATCTGAGAGCTTGTTAGAAATGCAGAACTTCTGATTGCACCTCAAATTTATTGAATCAAAACAAGATTTTTGGTTAATTGCATGCACTTAAAATTTGAGAAGCCTAAGTTATACGTTTTTGTTGCTCAACTCTAAGGAAGAGGGCTATCATTCCTTTTCATTCTTTACACATTTTTTGCTAAAAATAATTGAGCATTCAGTTTGTGTAAGATGCTATCTTAGACCCTGAGATATGAGGATGAACCAGACACATGGCTATTGATTCTGTGACTTGTGTCTCTCATTACTGAGCCCTGATTCTTTGTGGAGCAGCTGGACACACTGGAGACTGGAATACCAGAGAGCTCTGTGGAAGGGCTGGACAAGAGTGAAGGGATCAGAAACAGTGCAAAATGTTGCTCCATTTCTGCAATGCATCTATAGACAGCTGCTTCATGAATCATGCATTCCGAGGGTGTCCGGAGGAAAGGAAGCACTCAGCACTGCTCTTCTCACCAAGAAGGAAACGTTCCCAGAATCTGCCCGTTTCCATGGAGACCCAAGAATCTACAAAGCCTCCATCAGCTTTCGGGTCCCAAAGCTCAGGTTCAAACCAGTTTAACTCCCCTTTGTCTTGGTCTCTGGGGGAATTCAAGTTGTTTGCTTGTTTGTTTGTTTGTTTGTTTGTTTTAGTTGCATCTGTGTCTTCTCGGAGAGCAAAATCAACTCAAACTTGATCTCAGCAGCAGTCCTCATTGCGGCTGGCAAATTGCAATAAGAACTCAAAGAACTGTCACCCAAACAATCATAAAATTCAGCTACCAGAATTCCTTTCTTCTATTTCTACAAATATAATTTTATTCACTTCCTTAGTCAAATTTCTTAAGCATCTATGGTATTTACTACAAAGATTACAAAATAGTACTTTCTAACAAAAGAAACTCATGTATAAACAAGCAATAGCTTAAAATTTCCTCATGGTTCTGATTGTTTCATACATGGAAATTCTTCCACAAAGTCTCGGTCTACTAGGCTCCGTGTTCTTAACAAGCCCCTGGCTCATCTCACCCACTTCCCTCCAACTCTCTGCACCCCAGCCATACTGGCTGCTCTCTCTGAGAGTTTTTATCTAGAATGGTCTTCCCATCACCCAACTTCCCCAGCCCTCTTTTTGCCTATTCATCCTTCAGATCTCACTCGAGAATCACTTCCTCGGGATCTTTCTGGACGATCAATGCCCTGCCTGGCTGGGGACCCTTCTCTGTGATCGCACAGCCTTTCTCCTCCCTTACTCTCTCCACACGCCCCTTAGAGTGTGTGCCTCTTTTCTTACTGATATAGACTTTTATAGGCTCTAGAAATCTGAAATTTTTTTTGGAAAAGGGAGAGATGAGATGAAAGTTTGGGAAGATAAATTGGCAGCTGTGAGCAAAGTATATTAAACAAAGGAAGAGACTGAGGGCACAGAAAGAGATTGGAATGATTATCTTTTAAATGCCAGGCTTGGGGCTATTTTAAAAATAGTATCGTATTTGTTCTTCACCATATATCTCCGGGGAAGGCTTTGATGTCCCCGTTTTTTAGCTGAGGAGACTGAGACCAAGAAGGGTTTAATAACTTGCTCAAGAGCACACAGCAGCTACGCCCAGGACTGCCTGTCTCCTATGAGTCTGTCTCCCAAGGAAGTTATTATAAAAGTTCCTTCACAGGAAGATAATGGAAAGGAAAAAAGAGACCTGGCAAAGGTTATGGGAGGAAATTAACAGAATATATTGATGACTAGTCAATATATCCTGGGTGAGGGGCTCATTCAAGACCTCTGAGGTTCTGGCCCTGCGCCTCCGGAACGCGTGGACTTTCGCCCTGGAGGCCTGGCGGCGGGCGGAGAGGCAAACCCTTCTCCCTCCCCTCTGCCCTGCCTTCACCGGCCAGGGCTACCGGCTCGCCGGCGAGCGCGGCACTCAGGGCAGAGATGCCTGCCAAGCCAGGTCTCAAGGTCCAGAAGTAATGGCCGACTTTTATAAAGAATTTTTAAGTAAAAATTTTCCGAAGCACATGTATTATAGCAGAGACTGGTAGAAGCATAATCTTGCCATCACCTTCCTCGTAGGAAAAGTCTTCCTGGAGAGGATTTGGAACAAGCTTAGACTGAAACAAAAGATCAACAATTAGGAGCCCACCCTGATCCTCTGCGGTGGTCCATGCTTCCCGGAGATGCAGCAGATCCTAGGCGTGCATTTTGCCAAAGCCCTGAAAATTTGTAAGCGACCTGAGCTTGTAAGCCTTTATGATGCCCTTGGCTCATGTCAGGGCAAGGTAGGCTGGGGGGACGTGGGTCCTGTAACGCTGCGGCCACATAGATCTGTCCTGACTGAGACCTCCAAACTGGCTCATGGTCACCAAAGTAATATTAAGTAAAACTCAAGCACTGTGTGCCTGTTTTTTTTTAAATTATACCAATTTGAAATTGAACAATACAAACACAACAAAATTTCACCTGAAAAATTTGACTCCACTGATGGAAATAATTTGGAAGCTGCCTGCAGTGTCATGGGGCACTCACATGACCAGTGAGTATGACTTATTAGAGGTCCCCAGCCCACACCCTGATTAAATACATCTGCCCTGGGCCGCTTGCTCCTACAGACTTGAAAGCAAGGGCAGCTCCTCTGCCAGAGACCTCAGGTGCCCTTTACTCCAGCAAGGGACAGCCTCGATTTCCAGAGTTTCCCCAAACAACTTGCTACTGGCTCATGTCCGTCTGTTTAAATTCTTTTAAAGTCAGCATTGTTTGAAATAGGATTGTATGGTTATAAAATGATGAGGCTCTTTGTATTGCATCCCGGAGCTGTGCAGCATGCCGGGAGAGGTGGGAGCATCACAGCCTGCAGGAGGGGACATCTGCCCTAGCAGCCAGACCATGTCAAGTAAGCCTGTCTTGTAAGGATAGAAGAGAATTGTGGAATTAACCAAAAGCCACTTGGCAAACAGTTTTTATTCTAATATAAGGCAATGCAGTCATAAGACTGGATTTTTTCTGTGGCTTATAAACTGCTTCCACTGAAGATGATTTCCAAGGAGAAATTCTAGAAACTGAAGGAATCATGTCACCTCCCACTGATAACCTTTAAGGGTGTGGGGATGAAGGAGGATGAGCATGAGAACCTCATCAGCAATGTTTGTGGGCTGCATGCTGCCAAATGCCGTCTTTCCTAGGGAACACTGCCCTGGGTCAGGCACATGCTATGGTCTGCAAACCCAGGGTTCCATTAACAGAGGTCCACAGAGAGTGGAGTCCGTGCACCAAACAGCATGGAACTCAGTTTCACAGAAATAACACCATATTGCTGCTTAACACAGATTCTCAGCCTGTCACCAGTGTGGGTGTGACACTGTGTGCATCTTCAGAGAAATGAGGGAAAAAGTGATAGCCAACAGGGTTAGGGTCCCAGACATGGGCCCTTGGTTCTGTGTAGGTGGGCACAAAAGGCAAGAACTGTTTCCTAGCTTTTAATTCCTCCTCTCATCCCATCAGATTTGCAGACTGACTTTAAGGTCTTTTTAAAAATTTTTTATTAGTTTCAAGTATACAGTACATTGGTTAGACATCTATATAGTGAGTAAAATGATCCCCCCAATTGCTCCCTTTCTCCCCTGACCTTCCACCTAGTCAACAATGTATTAATGCTAACTACATTCCCTATGTTGTGCTCCCCATCCCCATGACCATCCATCAGCTACTAATTTGTACTTCTTTAACCCTGCACCCCATTCTCCCAAACCCCCAAACCTTCCTCCCCTTTGTCCATCACCAACTTGTCCACTATATTTGTGAGTCAGTTTTTGATAAGTTTGTTTTTATTCCTTAAATTCCACATATAAGTGAAATCGTAGAGTGTTTATCATGCTCTATCTGACTTAAATACTTTCTAGGCACATCACAGCACTATCTTGTCCATTCCTGTTCATATGTAGGGATCTTGTTTTCTTATCTTTTCAGCCACTCCATCCTTTGGTCGGAGCACTTAATTCTTTTCCATTTAAGGTACTTATTGATAGGAATGTAGTTGTTACCATTCTTTATTCCTGTTTTTGATATATATTTTTTCTTCATAAAGAAGTCCCTCCAACATTTCCTGTGATTCTGCCTTGGTGGTGATAAATTCCTTTAGCTTATTTTTGTCTGGGAAACTCTTTATCTGTCTTTCAATTCTAAGTTATAGCTTTGCTGGATAAATTATTCTTGGTTGTATATTCTGGGTCTTTATTTTCTCAAATATTTTTTGCCAAACCCTTCTATCCTGCATAGTCTCTCTTGAAAAATCAGCTGCCAACCTTATGGGTCTTCGCTTATATGTAATTATATGTTTTGCTCTTGCAGCTTTTAAATTTCTTTGTATTTAACCTTTGGCATTTCAATTATGATGTGTCTTAGTGTGGACCTCTTTGAATCCCTGATTTTTGGAATCCTCTGAGCTTTCTTGGGTTTTACGTCCATTTCTTTCAACAGGTTAGGGAAATTTTCCATTATTATTTCTTCAAACAGCTTAGCTGTTTAGCATCTTGGTTTTCTTCACTTATGCCGATCAGATGAATATTTGGAGCCTTAATAGTATCCCATATCCTCCTTAAATCATCTTTATAGTCTTGGCATCTTTTTTCTTGCCATTCTGTTTGAGTGTATGATTGGCTTTCCTGTCCCCTAAATAAGGCACGTTATCTTCTTCTTTATTCACTCTGTTTATTCCTTTGTTTACTCCATTTAATACACTTCTCATCTCAGATAATGTGTCCTCCATTTCATACAGGTTCCCTCTTATAATCTCCATCTCCATTTTTTATCTCTTTGTTGGAGTTCTCTACATTTCCCAAAAGTTTATTGAGCATCTTTATAACCAGTGTTTTGAACTCTGCATCTGTTAGATTTTCTTGACTCCATTATATCTGAATCTCTGTTCTGTTCTCTCCTATGGTGTCTGCTTCTTTGTCTTCCCATTTTGGCTGCCTTTCTGTGTCTGTTTCTATGTACTAAGCAAAGCTCTTAAATCTCCTGGTCTTATTAGTGTGGATTTGTAAAGTAGGTGTCCAGTGGCACAGTCCTGAGGGGTTCAGCTGCAGGCCAAATTTAGCCCAAGCCTCTACCCCTCTGGGCCACCTGTTAAGATTCAGCAAGCAATCCACAGATGCTGTGCTTATAGTTGCCTCAAAAGTTCACACTAGAATCCGAGTTGAGGGAGGTGGGGTTTCAGGGAATCCTCTGGGCAGAGCAACCTCTTTGATGATGTCATGGCTATGGCAGTGCTGTGTCCTGCGCACTGGTAAGGAGGAGGGCTCAACAGGGAACAGTGGATACCTCCGGCACTTCTGTACCAAGCGAGTCTCACTTTGGCCCGCACTCTGACAATATCTCCCTGTAAGTCCCTTGTGTCCCCTGCGCCCAGCCAAATGGGCACTGGTGCTCAGAGCGAGCAGGTCCATCACCGCGAAAATCCACTTGTGGACGCGGTCCCTTTAAGAGGCATCTGTTAACTGCCGCAGCTTCCACTCACTCAGCCGCTTGGGACCAGGCAGCCCCGTGTCCTCACCCCATCCTACCTTCTGTCGTTACAGGGTGATTTCTTGGATTTCTCCATAGTTGTATGGCTTATTCAACTAGACCCCATACAATTTTTCCTTGCTGCTGCTCCTTGTTTCTGTCACAACTTTGATTTGGTCACCAGATGGATGAACAGAGCCTCTGTCATCTACGCCATTTTTTTTTTTTCTCCTCCTAAGGTCATTTAAAGATTGTCTTCTCCCCGGGGAATATGATATTGTACTCAACAGCAATTTCCAGTGATAGCAATTCTGATTCCCTTTGCTCATGAGTTCTTAAGAGATTTTTAAAATACTACATGCAATTATATGCCAACAAATTGGACAATCTGGAAGAAATAGATACATTCTTAGAAACATACAATCTTCCAAGACTGGGTCAAGAAGAAACAGAAAATCTGAACTGACAAATACTACCAATGAAATCAAATCAGTAATCAAAAAACAAAAGTCCTGCCAGATGGCTTCGTAGGTGAATTTTACCAAACATTCATAGAATTAACAACTGTTCTTCTCAAACTATCCAAAAAAATTCAAGAAGAGGGTAGGCTCCCTAGTTCTTTTTATGAGGCCACCATTAACCTGATTCCAAAACCAAACAAAAACATTTTTAAAAAAGAAAATTATAGGCAATATCCCTTATGAACATTGGTGCAAAAATCCTCAACAAAATATTAGCAAACCAAATTCAGCAATACATTAAAAATGTCATACACCATGATCAAATTGGATTTATTCCTGTGACGTAAGGTTAGTACAATATCCACAAATAAATTAATTTGATACATCATATTAATGAATTGAAAGATAAAAATTATATAATCATATTAAAAGATGCAGAAAAAGCGTTTGACAAAAGCCAGCATCCGTTTCTGATAAAAACTCTCGACGAAGTGGGAATAGAGGAAACTTACCTCAACATAATAAAGGCCATATATGACAGACCTACAGCTAACATCATACTCAATGGGGAAAGGCTAAAAACATTTCCCTTAAGATCAGGAACAAGACAAGGATGCTCACTTTCACCACTCCTCTTCAACATTGTATTAGAAGTCTTAGCAAAGGGCTTAGACAAAAAAGAGAAATAAAAGGCATCTGAATTGGAAAGAAAGAAGAAAAACTCTCACTATTTGCTGATGACATGATACTATATAGAGAGAACCCTAAAGATTCCACCAAAAAAAAAAAAATCTTTTAGAACTTATCAATGAATTCAGTAAAGTAGCAGGATACAAAATAAATATTCAGAAGTCAGTGGCATTTTTATCCACCAATGATGAATTTTTGGAAAAAGAAAGTAAGAAACAATCCCATTTACAATTGCATCGAAACAATAAAATACCTAGGAATCAAATTAACCAAGGAGGTAAAAGATATGTTCTCAGAAAATTATAAGACATTGAAAAAAGAAATTGAAGAAGATACAAATAAATGGAAGCATATACCGTGCTCATGGGTAGGAAGAATCATCATCATTAAAATGGCCATACTACCCAAAGCAATCTATAGATTCAATGCAATCCCTATCAAAATACCAATGACATTTTTTAAAGGACTAGAACAAATAATGCAAACATTTATATGAGACCATAAAAGAACTCAATAGCTATGGCAATCTTGAGAAAGAAGAACAAAGTTGGAGGTAACACACTACCTGATATCAAACTATACTACAAGGCTACAGTAATCAAAACAGCATGGTACTGGCATAAAAACAGACACATTGGTCAATGAAACAGACTAGAGAGCTGAGAAATAAATCAATACCTATACGTTCACTTAATATATGACAAAGGAGGCAAGAATATACAATGGAGTAAAGACAGACAATTGGATAAAGACAGTCTCTTCAACAAGTGATGTTGAGAAAACTGGACAGATATGTGCAAAAAAAAAAAGGAAACCAGGCCACCTTCTTACACTGTATACAAGAATAGACTCAAAATGAATTAAAGACTTCAATGTAAGACCCAAAACCACAAAACTTCTAGAAGAAAACATAGGCAGTAACTCTCTGATACTGCCAACAGTAATTTTTTTTCACCTATATCTCCTCAGGTAAGGGAAACAAAAGAAAAAAAATAAACAAATGGGATTATATCAAACTAAAAAGTTTTTGTACAGCAAAAGAAACCATCAACAAAACAAACAACAACCATCTGATTGGGAGAAGATATTCACTAATTATACATCTGATAAGAGGTTAATATCCAAAATATATAAAAATCTCAGACAACTCAACAAAAAAACCCAAAAAATACAATCAAAAAATGGGCAGAAGACCTGAACAGATACTTCTCCAAAGAGAAAATACAGATGGCCAATAGACATATAAAAAGATGTTCAAGGTCACTAATCATCAGAGAAATGCAAATTAAAGCCACAATGTGATATCACTTTATACCTGAAAGAATGGCTATCATCAATAAATCAAAGAATAGCAAGTGTTGGAGAGGATGTGGAGGAAAGAGAACCCTCATACATTGTTGGTGGGATTGCAAACTGGTACAGTTTCTATGGAAAATAGTCTGAAGGTTTCTCAAAAAATTAAAAATGGATATACCTTTTGACACAGCAGTTGCACTTCACTTCTGGGTATTTATCCAAAGAAAACCAAAACACTAATTCATAAAGATCTATGCATCCCAATATTCATGGTAGCACAAAAATAGCCGAGATATGAAAACAACATGAATGCCCATCAATAGACAGTTGGATAAAGAAGTTATGGTTCATATATACAAATATAATGGAATATTACTCAGTCATTTAAAACAAAATGAAATCCTACCATTTGCAACAACATGTATGAACCTAGTGGTTATTATGCTGAGTAAAACAGGTCAGACAGAGAAAGATAAATATCATATGATTTCACTTACATGTGAAATCTAAGGAACAAAAAGAACAAACTAATCAAAAACTGACTCACAAATATAGAGGACAATTTGGTGGTGGATAGAGGGGATGGGGGGATTGGGAGACTGGAATAAAGGGATGAAGGGTTAAAGAAGTGCATGTTACTAGTTGATAGATGGTCATGGGGATGGGAAATACAGTGTAGGGAATGTGGTTAGCATTAATATATTGGCTAGGTGGAAAACCAGAGGAGAGAAGGGGGAATTAGAGGGATCATTTCATAAACTATATAAATGTCTAACCAATGTACTGTATACTTGAAATTGAAAAAAAAAAAAAAAAAGAAAGTGAAAAGATAATCCATACAGTGGGAGAAAATATTTTCAAATCACATATCTCATAAAGGATTTATATCTAGAATATAGGATGAACTCTTACAATTCAATAATAAAAAAAATAAACCACCCAGCTTAAAAAATGGGTAAAAGGTCTGAATAAGCGTACCCCTAAGTAAGATATACAAATGGCCAGTAAGAACTTGAAAAGATGTTCGACATTATTAGTCATCAAGCAAATGCAAATTGAAACCATAATGCAATATCTCTTCATATCCACTAGGATGGCTATAATCAGAAAGTTATATAACAACAAGTGTTGGTGAGGATGTGGAGAAATAAGAACTTCCATAAACATCTGGTAGGAATGTAAAATGGCACAGCCATTTTAAAGAACAGTCTGGCAATCCTGAAACAATCAAATATAAGGTTACAAAATGACCCACCAATTCCACTCCTAGGTATATACACAAGAGAAATTAAAACATACATCCACACAAAAACTTGTACATGAATGTTTAAGGAACTATTGTGTTAGGTCAGGATGGAAACAACCTAAATGTTCAGTAACTGATAAATGGATAAATAAAATGTGATAAATGACATCATAAAATGGGATGTTATTCAGTCATAAAAAGGTATGAAATGCTGATACATGCCACAACATGGACAGACTTCAGAAACATTATGCTAAGTGAAAAAATTCAGTCATCACAAAAGACTACATATTCTATGATTCCATTCATTTGATATGCCCAGAATGGGGAAATCTACAGAGATAGAAAGTAAATCAATGGTTGCTTATGATTAAGAGGGTGGCAATGAGGACTAGAGAGTAATAAATAAAAGGAATGGGGTTTCTTGTTGAGATGATACAAATGCTCTAAAATTCACTGTGGTGATGGCTGTACATAGCTGTGAATACACTTAAAAAATCATTTAATCGTAAATTTTAAATAATTCTATAGTATGTGGATTATATCTATATAAAGCTGTCTAAAAAATGTTCAATCATTGTATATTGGGATATATATTTTTTATAACAATTCAAGCCTATCTTAACTAATACAACCCCATAATTTTAAAATCTAGAAATGTACTTATTCTCTATACGAAGATAGAGAATATATTCTGTATACAATATACAATATATTGTATATTCTCTATACTTTGTTTTGCATGAATATAATTTTTTAATATAATATTCTTTAACTTACGTTTTTTCACTTAATTATCACTTATTCACAGTTTCTTTGCCATGAGTCACAAAGCTCCATATCATCTGCTCCTGTCCCTCCAACTCATCTCTGATTCCTCTCTGTGCACTCACTCTTTTCAAGACAACCTGCCTTCTTTCTGTGGCTCAAACATACCCAGTTTGGTCCCCTGTGGCAGTTTTGCAATTATGTTCTTCTTCATCAAGCTTAAAAATTATCTCCTTACCCAATCCAGTGATGCATTCTTACCATCTTTACCCAACCTGCACTTACAGAAAGAAGAGGAAGACAAAATTACAAATAGGAATAATAAAATGGCAATAACTAAATACCAATCAACAATTACTTTTGATACAAATGGATTAAGTGCTCCAATCAAAAGACATAGAATTGCTGAATGGATAGGAAAAAAAGACCCTTACATATGCTGCCTACAAGAGACTCACTTCAGATCAAAAGACACACAGATTGAAAGAAAAGGGATGGGGAATGATAGTTTATGAAAATAGAAACAATCAAAAAAAAAAATCTGGGGTAGCAATAATTATACCAGACAAAATAGACTTTAAACAGAGGTTCTAGAAAGAGATGAAAAAAGACCCAGTTATCCCACTTCTGAGTATTTTTCTGAAGAAACCCAAAACAATCCATATGTCCATTGCAGAATTATTTACAATAGTCAAGATATGCAGGCAACCTGAGTGCCCATCAATGGATGAATGAATAAAGAAGAGGTCATGCATATATGTAATGGAATACTACTCAGCCATAGAAAAAAAGAATGAAATCTTACCATCTTTAACAATGGAAAGACCTAGAGGATATCATGCCAAGTGGAGTTAAGTAGGACAGAGAAAGATGAATGCCATGTGATTCCACTTATATGTGGAGTCTAAAGAATAAAATAAATGAACAAACAAAACAGAAACAAACTCATAGATACAGAGAACATTTTGATGATTGCAAGATGGGAGGGGAGCTAGGAGAAGGGTAAAAAAGGTGACAGAATTAAGTACAAATTGGTAGTTAAAAAATAGTCACAGAGATATATAATTTAGCACAAGGAATATAGTCAATAATGTTGTGATAACTATTTACGGCGTCAGATGGGTACTAGATTTATCAGGGGGATCACTTTGTAAGTTATATAAATGTCTAATCACTATGTTATACACCTGAAACTAATATAATATTATGTCAATTATAATTTTAAATTTTTTAAATATTTTTTTTAATTATGTGATATTAACGTAATTATTTTTTATTTATTTTCTGTCTGAATCCCCTACAAGAACAGGAGCTTCACATGGACAGAGGTGTAGTCTGTTTTGCTGAAGAGTACCGTTAAATGGTGCCCAGCACATAGTGGATCCTTAATAAATGTTCACTGTGTGAACCGGTGAAGTGGCTGCACAGTTGTGTGCTGAGCTCTCCATGGAAAATCACTACAAATCAGCTCAATGAAGGACCCGTTTTCAGCTTAGACTACCACCTAGATCAAAGTCTTCCCAACAGAAGTGATTTAAATCCCTCTTGACCACATAGTTCCCAGAACTACTCATCACTTCATGGAGCACAGAAGTTCTCCCTAGAAAGAAAGAGGACATATCTCACGGAGCCATTTCTCATCAGTAGAAAAGGCTTCACTAGCAAGCAGCAAGATCTTCCACCAACATCAGTTAAGAAAAATTCAATACCTTAAAGTAGAGCCTTGGACAAGAATACAAGTAAATACTGAGAACTTAGCACAGATAAGTGTAGCATGAGATAAGCAGAAGAATATCCAAAATAGTCTAAAAGAAGCCCCCCTAGTTATGTGTTTTAGCCATTTCCTTAGTGTGAAAGAAATAAAAATTGCCATCAGAATTTGCTGTGAATCTTACTTTTCGTGCTTATAAATATACATGAATTGTGTATAGTTCTCAAAATGGTGACAGATAGGTCACTCCGAACAAATTCTGACTTAAAGAATATCTCTTGGTGTACTATATATATAACACACCAACAGGTGTACACTAATTGTGATTTCTTTAAAATGTGAACACTTTGTGGCCCTACAATTCTATTTAAGGAAGTTAACCAAAGGACCTGATGAAGAATGTAAATTTTTGGCTATAAGTATAGTCAACACAATATCATTTATAATAGCAACCTAAGTATCCAACAGTAGGAGATGAATTCAAGCCATTTCAAAAATTATTCTATAGATAAATATTTATTGGCACAGAATGAGTTCATTAGGTTGAAAAAGCAGGTCACAAAGTAATATGTTCTCATTGTATTTATACAGTCATATATAATACATTTATATGTGTAAGAATATATATACATATACAATATACATGTGCAAGAAAGAGTAAAATGCAAGGAAGGACATATAATAACAGATTTTAAAAGCAGGTTCTCTAGTAATACTATGGAAGAGTTTTGTAAATATGTTTTATTTTTTAGTCCTAATTTAATTTCTTTTCTCCTATAATGAATAATTACTACCATTGCAATATGAAGAAAAGCTATAAAAGTTTAATCAAAACTTTTTTGGTGATCAGATTGAGCACAATCACATAAGAAACATCCTTTACAGTGTTTTGTAACCAGTTTATTCCACCCGAAAGTATCATATATCATACACACATATAACAACACAAAACTTTAAGCCCAGAATACACTGATAGATTCCAATAGACACCTCCAGTTGGGGGTCTTTCTTGACCATTTCTTCTTGCATTTGTCTAATCCTTTAGTCTCCATGAATACACTATCCCATGCATTTAGCCCTCTCATCTGTCTTTTTCATTGTTTTTCATTGGCTCCTTGTCTTAGCTTAGCTTGTCATAACAAAAATACAGAGTCTGAGTGACTTGAACAACAGACATTTATTTCTTACAGTTCTGGAGGCCGAAATCCAAGATCAGGGTGCTGGCTGATTCAGTTCCCAGTGAGAGCATTCTTCTTGGCTTACAGACATCACCTTCTATGTCCTCACATGGCCTTTCCTTGGTGCCTACAATGGAAGAGAGATCACTTTCTTCCTCTTCTTATAAGGCCACTAATCCCATCATGAGGACCCCACCTTCATGAATTAATTCAACACTAATTACCTCCCAAAGGCCTCATCTTCAAATACCATCACTTTGAGGGGTAGAGTTTCTACACGTAAAATTGTTAGGAATATAAACAGTCAGTTCATAACACTCCTCTTCTTCTGATGAAACGTGAATGTTTTCCAGGGTTCTGTCCTGATGCTCTACCCATTCTTCATCATTCACACACATTAGTGGTTTCTACCCCATTTTTTTAAATTTCAAATATGTCCCAGAGAGACCCAAACTCCAATCTAGACTTAAATCTCCCCCAAGTCCCACAAAAAAACTCAAACTCACATACCCTAAAGCATCTACCCATTTCCAATGCTGCTTCTTCCATGATGCTCATCACTGTGGAGGATGCATGGCCAGAAGACTGGGAGATTGCCTTCAACATATCCTTTTCACTCCTAGTGGCTTATCAGGATAATCGAAAGATGAAGAAATATAAGATACCAGCCTGAAGAGACTAGAGAGCTCCTGTAATATTGATTTGGTGATTTTTCCAATAACCATGAGAAGACACTGCAGCTCAAATCCATATTTTCTTAGCAAATAAACTCCAAAAAAATGACCCAGGGGAAACAAATTCCACTGAAAGCAACAGCTCTGAAATGCAGGCTCTAATCAGAGGCTCTGAGACGCACCGTGGCCGCCAGTGGGCCTCTTCAGCCATTTTATATTTCCTCTTTCATCAAATCTCTGAATGCCATGGTTCTCAACTTGCAGAGATTTAAAAGGCACTTTGATTAATGGACTTGATCAGTGTCTGCTCTTGTTTAACCACGGTGTTCTCATCCACATTTTGCATTTCACACCCACGCAGCACCATTTCCCTTTTGTTACAGGAACTGAAGAATGTGATGGCCTGCTAGACAGCCAAGTAATTTATGAAAAATATATTTTTAAAAGGCTAGTGTATTAAAGCTTGGGGGGGGGGAGCCGGTTGCTGTTTTAATTTTAAATAGGCTACGCAAATAATTAAATGTCAGGTCATACTGATACCACCAAATTTAGGAGAGTATAGATGTTATACAACCCCAGAGTCCTAGGGAATATTAAATCAGATTTACCAGAGCACTGAATCATATCTTGCTTTCGACATGAAACACCAGTATTGATTGGGTTAAAAATAAGCTAATTTCCAAAAACCTCTATCTGCTAGAAATGTTTCCATATATGCCACAATTCTTTAAAAAGAAATATAGATGAATTTGTAAACACATTTAAGTACTACCTGTTTTCTTTGGTCTCTTGTTTTTCTGAACCTCTCCTGCCTCACACTAGCCAATTTTAAATATTGACTTCCAGGAGAGGATGGGTGAGAACAGCCAATATTCAGGGCTAAGGTGCTAGATGCTGCTCACCCAACTTTAGAACAGTTCAATTTGGATGTTTACCTGAACTTTGCTCATGGCTTTGTATATGTGAGTCCTTTAGTCCCACCAATGGGCACTGTGTCCTGTGTACTATGGTACAGCTATTTTAGATTAGCAGTAAATTAGAAATTCCTTTAAATGACATTTTAAAAAATGGTCAGTAAATAAATACTTGTTGTGCAAAGAATTGTGCTTTATCATAGAAGTTCTGTGATGAATAAGACACTATTATACTTTTGAGGAAAGAAAATAACAGCAGAAAATGTCCCTTTGTCCTTTTAAATTCTTAGCTGATTTTTAAGAGGAATTCCTATTTCCAAGGTATCTAAGAACTGGTTATCAGGAGATGGACCAAGATCAAGCTGAATGTCAGGAGGAAACCAGTTATGTATCTGGGATTGGTTGACCACTAACAATCCATCCTGTGATGACAAAAGCTTGGCACTGACGTGTCCTTCCATTGCCCATGGCAGACATCACAAATCAATTACAGCACTTGGCTATCTATTTCACAAATATTTACTGAGTGTGTTCTACACATCGGCACTCTAGCAAGCACAGCATACACTGCAGTGGACAGGATAAACGAAGTCCCTGTCCACTTGGAACTTACATTGCACTGGGAGAAGAAGGCAATACACAAGCAAAATCGTTTTCTGTGTATGTTAGGTGCTAGGAAAGGAGATAGGATATGGCTGAGAGGATGGGGGAGGGAAGCCACTTTAGCTAGGGTGATTGAAGTCCTCTTGGTAGAGGTCGCATTTGGGAAGAAACTTGACAGGGAGAGTGGGCCATTCAGAGAAGGCCTATCAGACTGACTTCTCCCAACACAGCACTCTGGATCGCCATTACCAGCCAGCAGCCGCTTGGCTGTACTATGGATGAGTCTATGCGAGGCATTCAGTGTAGCTACAGGAACACATTTAATAACGTCAAACAGCACAAGATTCTGAGCTAGAGAGTGGAAGGAAACTTGGAACACTTGGATTCTAGTCTTCCTTTCAACTTTTTAGAATCTCAGTTTCTTCATCAGTAAAATAAGAGGGTTGGACCAAATGATCTATGAAATCTCTTTTAGATTCTAAGGTGAATAATTCTAAGTAAAAGGCGAAATAGGGTTTTAGACAATTGAAGAGATAGGGCAGTTTAAGTAGAGAAGTCTTTTTGCAAATGGGGTCATTTGAACAGTTGGAAGAGAAATGAGATGTAGCTACGTTTCCTTAGAGGCTCCTTGGTGATTTCAGAGAGAGCCACAGTCAGTCCCTAATTTTGCAAACAGCTTAAACTGCTAAAATCCAAAGCACTTTTCACCTTGAAGTCTAGATGAAAACTAATTTGGAGCAGTCTTCTCAGCCATGCATGTATTCAAAATCACTAACATCTGGTCTATGGCCATGCTACCTTGAACATGCCCAATTCTGTCTGATCTCAGAAGCTAAGCAGGGTCGGGCCTTGTTAGTAATTGGATGGGAACCATCTAGAAATACCAGGTACTGCAGGCGTTAAAAAATAAAATAAAATAAATTTTAAAAATCGCCAACATCCCAACGTGTCATCTGGTCATCTCGAAACACAAAGGGAAATCATCACATTGTGGAATAAAGAGGAAAGAGTTAATAAAGGTTCATCAGGAAAATCCGCCTTGCACTGCTGCCTGCCAGCAGGAAAGCCAGAACTTTCAGGAGTGCCACAGGAGAGAACTATAGGCTTGCACAGTAATGATGCATCTGGATAAGGACCCAGGTATTAATTTCAAAAACTCCTGATCTTGCTTTAAAAACGGGTCCCAGGTACATGAAAATGTCTCTGATTTTACAGGCAGTAGTTCAAGTTTGGGCCATTCAGCCATAACACAAATACTTATAAGCTACTGTGATATTGTGAGTTTAGATAATAAATGATTGAAATTCACTTTGTGAGTACAAAGTGCTTCATAAATACTTAATCTCGGGAGATACTTCAACTGGGAGGTTCTGACTTCATTTGGATTTCTGCTTATCCAAGTCACACAGGGTCCCCATTCGATTTGTAAATATTTTATGTCCCACGCTAGCCTCTTCACAGTTCCCTCTGCTACCGATGAGTGCTGACTGGGATCTTGCCATTTGAGCAGACTGAAAAATTTGGGACAAGCCAGGAATGGTTTTGAGTAACTTATGATTCACAAATAGCCCCACCAATTTACTGTTTCTCTGAAGCAAAAATGAAACTAGCTCTGTGACTTGTCGCAGATCACAGGGATGAATGGTTTCATGAGACGATGCTCTCTACAGAGAAAAGCTCATGCTAGCAATCCAGCACTCTGGGTCCACCAATTGTTCATTGGCCAAAATACACCTCAGACACACACACCAGCCAGATGCTAAACAGGCATTCCCCGGCAATGTACAAGCAAGGTCAGTGCAGATATCGTCTTCTCTAGCTTCCTCCCTAAAGCAACAGTTCTGAAGACACTCAATACAGCTTTGGTCTGCACTCTAGCTAGGCTTTAGGGCTGGGCTAGAGTCCTACTGGCCAGAGAATTTGTGGTTAGTAATGCAGCACAGCAATGATACCACTTCATCTTCCTGGTCCTCAATCTTCCCATTTGTAAAGTAAAGGTTTGCATCTGTCTCTTAAGGCTTTACAAATTACAGTAGACTGCTTGATGGATAAGCTTGGGTTCACATCTCATCTCTGACACTTACTGCTTGTGTGGCCTGGCCTCAATTTACTTCTCTGTGTAATAAAATAAAAAAGATAACTGTAAGGAACAACTTAGTTAAGCATGTGAGTGTAATTGTTAAGCCTCAATGAGCTGTTTTACCTGATAGAGAGAGAGGGACCTTTTACGTTATCATCCACGTGCTCACTAAACACCGATTGATTACCTGGTGGATTTTAGCTGAGAACAAAGTTGGGCCTGAAGTGTAGCTCAGACTGATCCTGTTTGAATGAAGAGTTCACCTGAACTCTGTTGAATATGAAGATCCCAGGCTAATTGTATCTTCGTACTTGGAAATCTGGTTAGAGTATCCAGGAACGCACCATGAAGGGTCTGGGTAAAGAAAAAAAAAATCAGGTGCCTCAGGGTGACAATTAAGTGTATATGTATCTGTTCCATTATCTTCATTGCTTAAGACAACAACTATATTATTATCATGATATTGTGGGCCAGAAATTCAGGCCACATTTAGCCAGGGAATGTTTTAGTTCTACATGGCATCGACTAAAGGCAGTCTGCAGTACTGAGATGGTAGGCCGGACTGGAGGGTTTGAGGCAGCTTTGCTTGCATTTGGGGGGCCTTGAGGGGAATGGCAAGGCTAGGCTCACTGGACTATCCACTGGAGCACCTACATGCTGTGCCAACAAGGCAGTCTCAGGGGAGTCAGACTTCACACACAGCAAAGTGGGGCTTTGAGGGAATGTTCAAGAGACCAAGGCAGAAGCTTGCAAGGTCTTATGACCTAGCCTTGGATGTCATGCAGTGTCACTTTGGCCACATTCTTTCAGTCTAGTGGTTCTATTAGACCACTAAGGCTGGTGCAGATTCAAAGGGATGAGTAGCAGGGAATCTGCATCCATCTTTAATCTACCTCAATAACTGAGTCTCAGTTCTGCTCTGTAGAACCGGTTGTGGGTACCACCTCTTCTATCCTCTCATGCTTCCCAATGTCACTGCCAGTATCTTCATTATGTAATAAGAAAGCCAAGACTCAGATGTCACCAGGAAAACAGAAAACCTCAACAGGTAAGTATAGTCTGACTTGTCACCATCTCTAAATATCTGGCTATCTCCAGCTGGCTTTTATTAGCCGAGAACGTAGAAATCAAGGACCCCTGCTACAAGGAGACAAGTACTACAGATAAGAGACTATCTGGAGGCTGGCATTCCCCAGGATTCTCTCTGTCAACTACCATTTTCCTGATGGCAAGCCTGATGGCAAGAAAAATCAGGCAGCTGAACAGCTGTGTCCCTTTGTAGCTGGTAACTATTGTGTAAGAGGGTCCTAAGGTTTCTCATGCTCTCAAGGTTCCCAAGCCCTCTCCGTTACTAATTGGCATCCAGCAACAAAAGTTTAATTTTTCATATGCCACATTTATTGTGGGTTAGCTGTGGCTTTGTTCTGCATCATCTTTACTCCAGGACCAAGACTGAGAAACATTGCCAGTTGTCGCAGCTGAGATAAAATAAACATGGTGATTCTTAGTGCTTCTGTTCAGAGGTGGCATCTGTCACTTAAACTCACATATCATTGGTCAAAGCAAGTCAAATGGTCACATTGAATTCAACAGAGCCAGGATGTAGAATCCTCCCACCACAGGGAGAGGTTCTGAAGAGAAAGGCACCGTAATATTTAATGAATAGTAATATAACCCACCTTAGTCTGTTTTCTGGCCACCAAACATGCAGTTCCCTCCTCTTCCCATACGAGAGGAAACTTGCCTCTCCCCACAGGGGACATCCCCAAACTCCCCTCCATGCTGCTTGGAGCTCAAAGTCCAGGATCTGTGCGCAAGGCAGGAGCATCTCTATGACACGTCTGGCTGTGCTTCCTTTGCATGGAGATACCTAAGAAATTAAAAAACAAGTCATCTGCTCTCACATGCAAACCCAATAAGGAATTAGGGACAAGAAAATAATAAACACTCCCATTTGGAAATGGACTGTAGGAGGCATACAGCAGGCACTGACCCATAATAATTCCAAAATCCTCCCACCCCAAGCAGACATTGCGAGCGGCTCATTTTCCTGAGGGTGAGGCACACTCCTTGATTAACCCCCACTGACTGTCCCAGGAGAAACTTTCAGCGTCCTATTCTCTGTGGTCCTTGGTTCTGCCCACTTGAAGGTCCTCCCTTTCTCGCTGTCCTCTTTAGCTACACTATCTCCTCGAGGGGCTGAGCAGGCTTCTCAGCCAAAAGGTTGGGGATCCAAAGGTTGTTTTAAAAATGGAGTGGGCATAGTTTTTTCTTCTCCATGCTGGTAGCATCTTTGCCTATGTGATTCTCTTAAAATGTTAGTTGGTTTCTTCTGTTTGATTCTGATCAGCCACTGGAACCAGGAAATATAATAAAATAAATATTTTTGCCTTAAGCAATATAGTTTCGGGTTGGTTTATTAGGTGGCCATAAATAATCACAACGAACAATGAAAAAATACACACTATCAGGTCCACTCAGGGCCAACTGAATCAGAATTTCTGGCAGAAAAGACTACTTCGCTGAGTAATTCTCCAGATGATTTTATTGCAGTTTAATGCTGAGAAACAAAAACAAAGAGTTGTACCAAAAACCATCTTTGGTTTCTCCTTATAAGAAACTACTTTTCCTATTCTTTTCCCCACGATGTTCACTTAGCAGTCAGATGTAACTAAGTGAACAGTGACTAGATGGTAAAGGATTAGAAACTACATCACAGGAGAAAAAAACAGGGGACATGGGGAGGTGTTTCAGAGAAGGAAAGATGAAGGGGAACACTTAGTTGTCCTTGCCTATTTAAATGGATACAGAAAGCTTTTTCTGCTTACTAGAAATTAAGAGTAAACCCCTAGAAATCACAAGGATAAAGATAATACTTGATATTACTTATTACAGTATAATAAGGTTGAGAAAGTAGTATTTTCTTAGCAGCTCTTACCAGAACATATGTAACTAGGGCAGAGATTTGGGCTGTTTGCAAATAGCCTGGTGCTTTCTCACCCTGAGCATATGGTAGGATTGCATTTTCCTACCTCTTTGAGGTTAGGAATGGCCAAATGACTCACTTTAACCAAAGAAATGTGATTATAAATGACATACATCACTCCAAGAAGAAAACTTCAAGAGCCAGTGCGCAAATTGCCACATCCCTTTTCTTTCCATGATATATTCAGACAGTGGACGCACCATTAGCCTGAGTTCAGGATGGGGGCATGGAGCAGAGCCCCCATGTAAGGTGGCCAGATAAAATATAGACTGTCCAGTTAATTTTAAACTTCAGAAAATAATGATAATAATTTTTAGTGTGCATTTTTTGAGACATACATATACGAACAAACAAAAAAATCACTATTATTTGAAATTCAAATTCTCCTGGGTGTCCTGTGCTTTTTTTTGTTAATTCTGGGAACCCCATCCCCAAGTCACCTACACAGGCCATGTAGTATTAGGAAGAAAAAGCCCGTGTTATTTTAAGCCTTAGAGACTTGGAGATTGTCTGTTACAGCCAAATAACTTAGCGAATACTAACTTAACTAATTCCCATCTCTGATGATATGTTTTCATGAGGCATAGTGTAGCCCTAATATTAGAAATGAAGTAAGCAGCTTCTCTGCATAATAAAAAAGAAAATTGAAAGCTCTAGGATGTAATATGAGAAAGATAAATGGATAGAATACTGTTAAAACATCAGTCATGAGGGAATTTCTTGTCTACTTGGAAAATAAAATTGGAAAAAATGAGAGTAGACAGCAGTCCTGAGGGCGTCGAGGTCATTGTGGGTTTGGGGTAGGCACGGAAGGGCTTCATGGGAAAAGTCGGCTTGCCTGATCTAGATATGGCCAAGTAAGTGGGATTTAGGCTGCTGAAGAGCCACGCACAGGAAGGCCCCGTGGGGAGACGGCGTGGCCACGTGTGCTCTGCACTGTCACTTTCCAGTTTTGTCTGCACATGTGGGCCCAGGCAGGGCTGGAGATAAAGCCAGCTGGACCCATGTTCACAGGACTGCTCTGATACTGAGAGCTTGATTGTATTCCACAATACAGATGTCTGTTGCTATTCTGGGCGTCTGGACCTAGAGGCGAAGTGAAGTCACCTTGGTAGGAAGTTGTCATTTCAACACAGAAAGCCACACAGTTTTGCTAACTGTTGTTTGAAACTTCAGTGTTATGGGAAAGCTCCTTGACAACAGGAGCCTGGCTCTCTCCTTCCTCGTGGGCCCCAGGCTTAGTGCATGGTGGGTGAAACATAGGTAGAATGTAATCAACAAGACAAGGCCCAAATGTTGTGAAACCCCTTTAGCCGCTATAGCTACTTCTTTTTGCCACTAGGGGGCAGCATATTGCCTTGAACTATAAACTGGGTTTCAGAATCAGGGTGGATTCAGTGATTCTCAAAAACTAGTTGGTACCAGGATGCCAGTCTCTGCCTGGCATTTTTCTAGGCCCTCAGCGAAGAGAGACAGATTAAGGCAAAGTAGTAATTTTTCCCATAAAGCTCTATTCATCCAATTTAAAGGAATTTCCTTTATTCTGATTGTCTTTCCCAATGACATATATGGTATGAAAACATTCTTTCTTTTGTGAAATGATGGTGACTATACATGGTAGGGGTGTGGGTTGGTTGATTTGTTTATTGTTATTGTTCTTTTTTAATCAAATAAATGATGGCAACCTTCTGGTGTTCCAGAATGTTTTAGAAAATTACTTTTCAGGTTTGTGAAATCAAAAGTCAGAGACCTATTAGTGTGGTGTCAGAATCAGACAGGACCCACGACAAAAAAAAAAAACGAATAGATAAATTTCACCTTTGGGTCCCCCAGACCTTCTTTCTCGTTACCCATTGCTCCTTCCTTCCTACTCACCCCTGCTCAACGACCAGCTCCGGATCTTTCTGCTCGCTCCTTACCCAGCCTCCTCCCCCTAGCTGAAACCTATTCTCAGGAAAGAATCTGCTATAGGCTGCTTAGACCTCAGTGAAACTTTAAATTATTTTCCCTCCCAGGAAAACCTGCCTTCCTCGTCTTATCTCTGATCCCAGAATGCAGATGTGTGTGGCCGTTTCAAGGGATTCAGACATCAGCAGACAGAGGAACATTTAAGAGTGAAAAGCAGTCAGCAAGCTGTTGAAATCAGGCTGCCCAGAGGGGCTTGCAGATCCCACTCTGCTTTACCAGGCAAGCTGGAAGAGCCACCCTCAAAGTAGGCAGACCAGGTCCTCAGATAGGCCTCAGGTGTTTATTCTTCCTTCACCTTTCTCAAAAGTCTCAGGTCACACCCATAAGGGTATAAGATATTCCGGCCCTGATGACAGAGAGTCTTCTGTGCATTGGACTAGCACCGGAGGGGCCAGAGGCAACACCCCAAATCATCAAGAGCCTGCTCCGACACAGACCCAGAGGTACTGCCCGTAGTGCATTGTGGAATCCAGGAGTGCTTTTAGCAGGATCACACTGAACAAATCGACAGGCCTGCACTGAGACCTGCCACTGGGAGGGGGACACCATGCTAATTTACAGAGATGCAAAGAAGTATAAGAGGAAGTGGGTGGGGGTGGAGGGGTCACTGCAAGAAAAAAACAAACAAACAAAAAATCTCCAAAACAACTGCCAGAGTTGAAAAAGAAATAACTTGTTTGGAAAACTTAGAAAGGCTTCATATGCTGGGACAGATTTTTAGAATAACAGGTAGGATTTTAACAGAAAACAGGAAAGAAGGAATCTGCTTAACGAATATACGACCTGATCCAAGGGCTCGAGGAGAAAGTATAGGGTTGTGTTTAGGGTACAAGGCCATTTCTATTTGGTCAAAGTATCAGGCATATAGCAGGAAAAAATGGCAATGGTAATGAAAGGCAGGAGCACGTGGCAAGCAGGCAGAGGGGCTTGAGTCCCACTGCCACAGCAGACTACTCCGAGGCCTTGAATGACTCCCTAGAACTCAGCTCCTTGACCATCAACTGAGAATAATTGTCCTTCATCTTCAGAGAATTAAATAAGAGAATGGGTGTGCAATTGGTATTAAATTTTAGTCCACAAACACAAGCAATAAAAAAGAAAAAAAGTTAGAAGCAATGTTTACTTTTTTCTCACTCAATTTCTAAGAGTCACTCTTTCCAGTGTCAGAAATGTCATCTCATATAGCTCAGGACTCCTGCTGCAGAAGTTCTGTGCCAACGAGGGCCCATCCAGCACTTAGTAGTCCATCATTTATTTGATTCCAGAGGCCGCTCTCCTCACCCACTCCTCAGATGTGGCCCATACTTGACTGCCTCTCCATCATTCTATTCCTGTCTGGATTAGTTTTCTAGGACTGCCAAAGCAAAGAACCACAAATCGGGTGGCTTAAAATAGTAGAAATTTACCTCCTCACAGTTCTGGAGGCTAGAAGCTTAAAATCATGGTGTCAGCAGGGACAAGCTCCCTATGAAAGCTCTAGAGAAAAATCCTTTCTTGCCTCTTCCCAGCTTTGGTGGTCGCTGGCAACTCTTGGCCTCCGTTGGCTCGTGGCTGTGTCACTCCAGTCTCTGCCTCCATCTTCAGAGCGGTCTCCCCTCTGTGCCTGTGTCTCTGTGTCCAAATTTCCTTCTACTTACAAGGACACTAAACCTTTGGACTAGGGCCCACCCTAATACAGTATGACCTCACCTTACCTTGATTGTATCTGCAAAGATCCTTTTTCCAAATCAGGTCATATTCTGAGGTTCTAGGCGGACATGAATTTGGAAGGGACACTATGCAGCCCAGTGCACTGTCAGAGGTACTTTCGGGCCCACAGATTTCCCAGGCTGGTTCCGTGCCTCTTGAAGAAACCTGGATGTCTCTAGCCCTCTGCTCCGGAGTGAATGAACATCCTTCTCCTCTGTGAGATCCTCACACCCTCCTGAGTTCTCCCCAGCTAAGAGGGCTCAGGTCTCTGCCTAAGATCCCACAGCCCATCTCTCCCCAGGGAACCTGGGTGAGGGTGGACAGAGCAAAGCGGCCCCCAGCACACAAGCCCATCGGTGCCTCAGCGCTCATCACTCACCACTCTCCTCTCTCTCTCTCAGACTGGGAAACCCGCACCGATTTACCACACGTTCTCACAGGTCTGCTGGGAAAGACCTAAACTTCTGAAGCTCAAAAACTGAAAAAACTCCTTCTCTCCAGAATTTTGCCATTCCTGGCACATGTCTCACTGGGTAAATGGGCGACACATCTGGTAAGAAAATCTTGGCAATAAAATAATTTATCATTTGAAGCTGGCATCCTGCTGGCGCAATATCTACACTCACTGAATGTGTGTGAAGGTCTCGCGCTGTCCTGGGTGCGCCCAATCCGGTCAGCCAGGACGACTGACCGTTCAGCTTTGCTTTACTCTCAGTGCTAAAAGCAGGAAAGTGCCAAGCAAAACAGGACAGAATGGTCATCCTACAGTAAACATTAGTCACCTCCCCAGTCCGAGGATGCTACCCATCCTGGGGAGATTATGTCTTGGGCCTTAGGAATTAGAAGAGTTGAGCAAATAAGGAAGTCTTCCCAACAAAGGCTTTCTTTTGTGGGGCAACCAGTTAGTTATCCTTTCAGAGTGCTCTAGCAGTGCTGTGCAGACTCAAAAGGTATTTGGCAATGACAGGGCAAACGCAGAGACATCACCCAGGACGTTTCTACCAGGGGCTCTCGGGAGCTTGCAGCTTGCCTCACGGTCCTCCCCTCACCCCAGCCTTCTCTGTGACTCTGTTGAACACATCTGCAAAGCGGCTCCCCCACCGACACTTGGAGCTCTGCTCCATATTTTTGAAAATAAAAACACTGCAGGCTCCCCCACCCCCGGTTCATTCTTACCACCCTTCCCTCTTTTTACCGTAGCTGGAGTAGGCATCTGGTTCTATAGCTTGTCTGTGGGACGGAAAAACAATTTGGATTTCCACAACCTGAAACCTAATTTCTGGTAGAAAGGTACCATCTGGTGGATATTTGAGAAACTGCTCACGTATTGTGCTTGAAAATGAACATCTGGGGGCAGCTCTCCTAACAGAATGTCAATGGAAATAGTACTTCAAGACTGAATGAGAGTTCGGCATCCCAATATAGACTGATTCCCTTAAATATTCGACTCCACGTACGGGCAGTTATTCTTAGAACCAATCAGAAGCATCTCACAGTCCTCTGTTTGTTAGCCACTTTGGTCCAGGTTACAGTGAACTGAGACAGCTATTCATTGTCTATTCTCTTCTTCCCAAAATGTAAGTCCTGCTCCTCTTTATCACGGACATTTATCTTTGAGAAATCTAGTCAGACCTCATTCAGAAGCCTTCTTTTTGTGGTGTCCAGCCCTCCACAGACAGTCAGTCACACACTGGGATTGACTTTTGTAGGGACCCCTCCCTAGCTCACCATGGCCCCTTTCTCTGAAACTGTACACTCCTAATGGGGTGGAGGGTGAGGGGCATTCTGGCATGTTTGTGCAACAAGTCCCCTGGCCACAGGTGGTTGAACAGGGCACGTCATCTCACTCAAGCTGAAAATCAGACGCTCGTTCTCCTGGAATTTGGGTTTTGGAACCAGTATTCGGAAACCATGACCTAGGGCAGCTAGATCTTTGGTGAGATGGGCTCCAGCCTTGAGGAGTGGCTGCTGCCACCATGTGCACAAGAAAGCAGCCAAGGCTGGCCTGCCAAGAGCAGGTGCCAGCCCGGAGCCAAGCAAGCTACAGAGACCCTCTGCCTGCATGTCCCTGGCTGCGTGCTGGCCCTTAGACTTCATGGGCTCTGGGGGTTACTTACAATTAAAGACATGCACACATATGATGAAGATCTCTCAGTAGATTCTGAATCCTGAGCTGTCAGACCTCTGAGTCACCTGATTGAGTGAGGGACTTTTTACCTTCAGCAACCCAAGGAGTTCACGGAAGTGAAAAATCAGTTCTATTCAAAAATTTGGAGGGACTTTATATAATATGTAACATCTGTGATCAACGGTGAGATAAACCAACCTTCCCCGGGCCTGTTTGAAGAGCAGGTTTTCTCTGATCATCTTCCATGAGGCAGAGAGTTTGGGGGAAGAAGTGCTTGGTGATGGAGGAAGGACACACTCCCTCCCCATCAGAATTATCGGAGTCTCAGCGGGGTGACAGATTCAAGGCAGCCAGAGGGAGAGAGCCCATAACTATTTCTGGGTTCCCTGAGAAGCTGACTCTGAGCAGTTTAGTACAGGGGTCTTGAACCAACCATTGGGTTGCATACTGGACCTGGTCCGTGGCCTTTTAGGAACCTGCCACACTGCAGGAGGTGAGCGGCAGGCGAGCCAGCAAAGCTTCATCTGTATTTGCAGACACTCCCCAGCGCTAGCATCACAACCTCAGCTCCACCTCAGATCATCAGGCATTAGATTCTCACAGAAGCACCAGTCCCAAGTGCCAAAAAGGTTGGGAATTGCTGGTTTAGTGGGCAGGATGTGGGTGGGGAAGAAGCAGGAATGAGCAGAGGGAGAGAGAATGCAGCTGTGACGCAGCCCAAGAACAGATAGCCACCCTCCTCCTATCCCCTTCTGTGGGTAGTATAAATAGCTGGCCAGGGCTGCCCATGTTGAGCCAAGATGTCCTGACCTTTATACCCATGCATGAGTCAGTCACAGATGTGGGTCACTTGGCAAAGGCCAGGGCCTTGGACAAGGAGGCTCTCCACAGCTGAAGGCTGTCTGCTGACGGGCCCCCAGCAGTGGGGCAACAAGTCCCTGCCTGAAGGAGTCCCAAATCTGTGAAAAACGGCTTGGCTCCCAATGCGCTGTTGACCCCCTTGTTAGGATCTCATTCCCACAGCAGATGGAATCTTTCATGTTCTCTTCTTTCTTACCCTCATTCAATGAGAAATCAACTCTGGCATTTACTTAAAGTAAATTAAACCATCCCCATAAGACTTGAACCAAGTGAGGAATATTGGAAGTCATCAATATTTATTCTATTTCTACTTTTGCTCCATGGCCCCTTCCCTTTAGGGTATTATTCCTCATTTTTTTTTTGTTTTTATTTTGTTTTCTACCTTCTCTACATTCCCTCCTTCTACAGAGTTTTTGTTTCTAAATGAATAAACAAGACACACTGATTCATACTATAGAGTGAATGGTTGCTAACTAATCATTCCTATCCAATGTAAACTTCTTTACTCCTGCTGTGATCTAGATGTTCATCACAACTGTGTTTAAACAATCTTCTACCTGGTCTCCTTCTCCATTTCTTCTCTAGTCACCCCTGACCACTGAAGCCATTTACATCAATCATTTTCAAATATCACTTATGTCACATAACTCCTATATTCAGTGCCTCCTCAATCCCTTACATCCCAGTCCAAGGACGAGGAACATTGGACTGGGAGTCAAAGACCTGAGGGACCATGTAGCTCAGAAATTAAGAGCACAAGCTCTGGAGCCCAACTTACTGATGTAAATATCAGTTTTACCACTTACTGGATGTATGACTTTGGGCAAAATCCCTGTACTCTTCTGCATCACACGGTTTTTCCATGTGTGAAATGGAGGTGAAAATAACATAACCTGATGTGAGTATTAGATTAGTTAACATAACTAAAGCACTTAGATTAGTGGCTGGCATATAGCAAGTATTCTATAATCTTAGCTATTAATAGCACTGTTAGTACTATTAATAGAAGTATTATCAGTGCTATTATTATTACTCATTCATAATCTTATTGCTATTATTATTATTTATATTACCAGCAGTACTAGTAGTATTAATCACTGAGTATCAAATAACTGAGTGACATTAACCTTGAACAAACCACTTCATGTAGCTGAGGAAGGGTTTCAATTTCCTCATCTTTAAATTGAGGGGATTGCCTAGTGCCTTTTTTAGCCCCTAAATTTTGTTTCTCTCATCCTCTTCATGTGACTCAAGACCTACTGGCCAACATTCATTACTACATTATTGTAGTAATGGACATCTCAGAATGTATCATTCTGAGATGTCCACTGGATGTCTAAAATCTCAGATAGTACTGAAACCTATAAATATGTTTTTTCCTATACATACATACATACATACATACATACGATAAAGTTTAATTTATTAATTAGACACAATAAGAGATTAACAACAGTAGCAATATACTGTATAAAAGTTATGTGAATGTGGTCTCTTTCTATCTCAAGATATCTTATTGTTCTGTGCTCACATTTTCACTTGAAGAAAACACTTTATAGATTCCCTTTGGTGCATGTGAATTGCCAGCATCATTACTCTTGTGCTTTGGGGGTGCTATTAAGTAAAATAGGGGTTACTTGAACACAAGCGTCTCAATATCAAGGCAGTCAATCTGATAATGGACAGAGTTAAGAAGTTACTAATGAAGTGGGGCCAGCGAGGAGACGCCAAACAAAAAACCGAATCCCAGGACGGGACTGAGCAGGTTCACGAGACTTCAGCATGCTCCTCACCGCCAGCAATTTAAAACTTATGACTTGTTTATTTTTGGAATTTTCCATTTCATATTTTCAGATTGCGGTTGACCGCTGGTAACTGAAACCAAGTAAAGTGAAACTGAGGATAAAGAGAGACTAATGTCATTTTCGGCTCACCCTTACATAAGCCTTTGCTCCTACTTCTGCCCAGCCTAGAATTGTCTCCGAGCCCCTCTGTGTGCAGTCTGTCTTACTAGATGGAGGACAAAAGGTAGGTATCTGATCTTTGAGTGTGCTCATAGTCTGAAATAGTTTAACATAGGTGTTCAGGAAGTGTTTATTGACAAAACTGACGCCGAGCGCTGAATGTTTTGGGCCACTTTCCAGCTATTTGTCCTCCCCGCCTCTCCCACTCTGGAATCACTCCTTTAGCAGAGAGCCAGGAAACACTCTGGCTTTTTCAATCGCCAGTTTAATCTGCCACCATCTGTCCTAGGATATGAGTTCCCAGAGGCCTGGGGCACACCTTCCAGGGGTTAGTGCTCTTTCCCATCCAACTCTAGGCAGAGGGAGTTCACGTACAAAAAAAGACCAAGGATCATGGTGGGAGGGGAGAAGGACAGCGAAAGCTGGAAGGAGTCACACTGCTGCAGCCTCCAGTTTCTGAAATATCTCCACACAGTGTGCACTGATAGAATTTTAGGAATTAATTTCTAAACATCTAGAAAAACTAATGTCCTTGAGTAATCTCTCAGACAGATAGCCTCCTAGATACATTGTTTATTATTTTGAATGTTAACACCTATAGCACCCACCACAGATAGTCTGAGGTTAGTTAGTTCATGCTAACAGAAGGAACAGACAGGTGTGGGAAAAGGGAATGGGAAGTGCCATTCTTTCTAGAAGTATCAGTGATAAAATCTGTGATATTGGATAAAGAAGCCAACACAATGTGAATAAATGAAGCAGCCTTTGACCAGTGTCCTCTGCAAAGAAGGTCAACAAATATATTTATATGTTTCAATCTGTGTATGCTTGAGCCTATTACACTGGCCATACTGAAAACACTTGCTAGAGGCTTTCGAAAAATATAACATCCCTTCTAAGAGTGGCCAGATTTCTAGCAACTTCAACCCTCCAGAGCACAACCAGGATCCTGGAGGTCAAGTAAAAGACATTATATCATCACTGCCTCCCTGTACCACCAACTGGCGTGCACTCAAGGAGTACAGAATCATCCTAGCCTGAGTAAACCATATGTTCACAATCATTATATTAATTGTGAAGCCCATTCAATCTTCTGAGAATCCCTTTTGTGCTGCAGATGTAATTCTGAAAATGAATGCAAATAATAAGCACTTCTGAATTCAAAGTCTGGCATTTCCCAGGTTTTCCTTGCCAACCTCCCCAGCCAATGCTAATCTCAATTGTTACAGCCAAGTAATTCCATCCCTGATTAATCTGATCAAAGAACACGTGCCCAGTGTCCCTTGTTAACACATCACGGTTGGGTTTCTAACCTAGGGCCTGCTGCCATCTGCCACAATATGATAGAGTGGTTATAGGCTGACTTTTGGGAGAGTGATCGCTACCATCTAGCCTTGAGTAGTTGGAAAGCCCTCCTCTATATGTTATGTTCTGGTTTGAAATCCAACCTCCTAAACCCTAAAGGGGACATTTTATAAATAGAACAAAAATATCTCTTAAGGAGCCATGTCATACTGAGGATGAGCCACTAGAGCTGGAACTGCTCAATCCTTACCCAGGAATACCTCATCTATCCTCTCCTCCTCTACTGCTTTCAGAGAAGAGAAGGGACCCATTACTCTTCTCTAGAGCTAACCCACTCCCTCTCAGAAGCACCCTCTCTCACCCTGCCTCCGTCGCCTAGCCCACAGGCATGCTCAACCCATGCAATCTGTCCTCCATCTCTTCCCTCTATCCTCTTGCTACCACAGAGCCCTTTTTTATTCCTATAAGTATACGCTTCTTGGAAAAAGTTGTTCACAGTAATAGGATCTATCTCATCTCTCTCTCTCACTCCACAGCTCCTTGCAACCTGTTTCAGTTCCCATTTCTCTTCTGAAGCTGACCCCTCAAAAGCCACCAGTAATCTTTCAGTTGGGAAATTTAATGACCTTTTATTTGGTCTTCATCTTGGTCAGCTCTCTGCACATTTTGGCATTTCTGCCAGCTATTTCCCTAGTATCTCTTACTCTTCTGGTTCCCAGGACGTTCCATTCTCTGTGAGTCTCATCCTAATACTGTGCCTACCCTCTCCTGCCTTTGACTCCTCTTCTTCCTTGAACCCTCTTCATGACATTCTTCAAAGTCCCATCCTTGGTTTATTTCTCTCTTTTAACTTTCCTTATTTCAAGATTTCAGCATTTACCTCTTCGTGGGTGGTTAATGCTTGATATTTACCTTCAGTTCTGAATGTGCTATTGAGCTAAAAATCTCTATTCGAACCTGCCTAGTGGGCATCTCCATTGTTACCTTCTTCCATACACCCCTCAAAATCAATAGGTACCAAATTAAAGTCAGCATTTTCCATCCTAAACTTGTTCTACGTCTATTTCTGCTATTAGCACCAACATCCGTTCTTACCCTCAACCCAGCCATCTTAGTCAGCACTCAGGTTAAACTACGCAGCATTGTCCACCTCTGTTCAGGTCTCATTATATACTAAATTCCATCAATGCCACAGATGCACTAGCTTTCTCTTAACCTCTCCCTCCCCCTTGCTCCTATGCTCCACTTTAATCCAGCTTCAATCTCTTCTCCGGATAATTTTGTGGCAGGCTAATTTATTGAGATATCGATTTGTGTGTTTTTGTGTTGGCTTTCCTCTCCTCTATTCTATGAACACAGCTAAACATTCGTGCATTCTTGCCTCTAGTAAAAGCCTTTCTGGCTTTTATTGGAGAAAGCACATTCAATGCCTTTGAGGTCAACAAGGGGTGAGAGGGGATACTTAAAAAAAGAGAGACAGGGAAAGACTTAAAAATAAAATTTGGAATATTATTTAACAACTAAAAAGTAATACCAAGCAACAAAAAAAAGAAGGAATATTGATACACACAATATGGATGAGTCTCACAATATCGAGTGAAAGAAGCTAAAGGAACCTATTTATACGAAATTCTAGAACAGGCACACTAATCTGTGGGATAGAACTCAGAAGAGTGGCTGCCTTGGAGGAGGAATGACAGGAAGGGGGCACAAAGAAACAGCATCCTGTCCAGGGTGGGCCCCGTCTGGCACCCTGAGCTGCCAAGATAAGCTCCGGCCACTGTGATCCTGAACTAGAATAAACAGGTTGGAAAATAATTTACTTATCTTTACTCATATTCCTTAAAGGTATGTATAGCTCACAGTTATTTCAATGTTTAATATTAGAAGTGTTTTGTATTTTATTTAGAAGTTTGGTGATGTTTTTGTGACCAGAAATATGCCATGGGAATTCAGCTCTTGTCACTACCGATTAGCCTATAGCAAAATTAGTTTCATTTATACCTCATTTCGCTTAAAGTTACAGCTTCCAAGAACCTATTAATGACTTTTTAAGTGAGGATTTACCATTATTTCCTAACGGAAATGCCTGCATCTTATCCTTTCATTGTGTATCCGTCCAGCCTCATTGTTGGGGACATCGAAGGTCCCTAAGATGGGAGTCCATAGCTGGTTGATGCTGCCACAGCAGGAGTGAGCCTCAGAGAACTGTGGGCATGATGCCTCTAGGCAGAAGACACAGCAGGCTCACCACTGTGGGTACAGTCCAGGTTGGCTATGTGATCAGCAAGGCCTACCATTCCTGTCTGGGCAAAATGAATCTGTAGGATTAGGAACCAAATTAGCAGCAACAACTCATGGAGAAAAAAGCAAACCCTTCATCTCCCACGCCTCGTGGAGCAGGCACAGAGAAAGAGAACAAGAGGAGAAAGGTTAGACCCTGGACCTCTAAATTCCAAGTTGCTGAAGCAGCCTCACCCAAGTTGAGCTGTGCTAATGCAGTGGTACTCAACCTTTTTGGCACCAGGGACCGGTGCTCCTACGTGAATCTAATGCCTGATGATCTGAGGTGGAGCTGAGGCGGTGATGCTAGCGCTGTGGAGTGGCTGCAGATACAGATGAATTGCTCACTGTCCCGCTGCTCAGCTCCTGTGCGGCCCAGTTCCTAACAGGCCGTGGACTAGTATTAGTCTGTGGCCCAGGGGTTGGGAACCCTTGTACTAAAGGACAGGGGTTTTGAAATGACATGAGACAACAGTTTCAGTAAACTGATTAGACCATGAAATACTGGATCACAATGAATTTAACAGACCAGACTGGGATTCAGCCCCTCCTGGTTCCTTCACATGTGTTAGTTGAGGGGAAAATAAAACTGTTCCAGGTATGTCCATCACTGAAGTGATCTTGCTTCCTCAAACCAGTTAGTGAGCCCAGAGGAATGTGGGGACAGGAACACAGGTAAGTCCCTTGTCACTAGCTCAAAATCTTATACACTGACATTCATTAGGGACCAAATGCCAGATGACAGAGCTTTCAGAACTGCATGTCAAGCCAGCATGAACTGAGGAACACCGCTGTGAGGAAAGAGCAGGGGCTCATTGAGAATGAGAACTTGCATCGAATTCTTTCTGGTTACCAAAGGCTTTATCACTCCCTACTTCCTCTGGTTTTATGAATACCTGCATACTTAAGGGTCAAGTAAAGAAAAGTGTTACTTCAAGTACAGGTAGATCAATGACACAAATCCCCTCCCAGCCACGGAGAACCAAGAGATTCCTGTTTTTCCACTAATCCCCTACATGATGCGCAGGGCCCATCTTGAAGACAATTTAGTAAAATAAGACTGCTTTTCCATGTTGCTATATTCAGATCTATTAACGTTTTCAGTGCTTTTCCTGAGCTTTTTAAAGTAATGATTTATTTCACTGTGCCTCAACTGAAGTGAACACAAGAAAAAAGGCAAAGGTTTAAAAAACAAACCAAGTTGGGGCGAGGAACTGTGCACTTACTTCCGCACATTTTCAACTGCAAATGACAATCTGTATTTCCTTAGAGTGGAATCTGAGTTTATCACTTCTTTGAGTTCCTGAGTATCTATTTCATCTCTAATGATACTGCTAAGGGGGCCTATTTACACTTATTGCACATTATGACAAACACATTTATCCATTGACATTTAGGTGACTGCAGACAAAGGGGGCTATAAGGAGCTTCAGTTGCACAGCACTTTATTGCCTAAGGGTGATTTGTACTTTATTAGGCAGAAGTGAGATTGTGATGAAGAGGATACCACAATCTGTTAGGTTCAAACTTGGGGACCGTCTCAAGGAAATCGCTGAGATATAAAGCTTCTTTGATTCAATGTGGAAAGTATTTATTGAACATCTGCTATATGCACAATGCTGGACAAGACGTTGAAAAAAAATCAGGTGGAATTTTAAGTACAGACTCCATCCTCCAGAAAGAGATAATTACTTTGAGAAAGGAAATTATCTGCATATAAACCATTAAAAGTGAAAAAAAGGATACAGGGATATATGAAATGTACATATTATATAAGTATGTTGCATACGTATATATGTAATGATAAATTGAGAATTGTCAAAATGGAAAAAATTCAGTTTACTTGGTCTCATACCTGTAATATCAAGTACACTGTTAATAAGTGACATCTAATAAATTATTAATACAACTGCCTTCTCGAAGTATTCCTGATACTCAGTTAAAATCAGTTTCTCCATCCTTTTGTACTTTACACTTGAAATGTACTTCTGTCCTAGCCCAAGAGTTGAAGATTTCAGGAAGAAACCAATAGTCTGAAAAGTCAAATTTATTGACCCATTACTGTGAAGGAGACTGCACACAGAGGAAACTTAAAAATTACAAGATTTGGAGTGTAGATCCTGAGAAGATACATTTGATGTGATCCCTGAAAAGCAATTTATCTACCGAGATGGACTTTCCATGGTCTACCGAGGACCCACATTTTATGAAATAAGAGCCTCGTGGCCCATTGCTGGCAGGGACTTCTTGAATGCTCTATACCAGGAAGAACCTGAGACTGAACTCTTGACTTCCCGCAGTGTCCAACTTGTTTACACCATCCTGAGTCAATCACTGCCAGGGAAACCCTGGTTTCATCTTTTGACTAAACGGGCTGAGACCGGCCCCATCCAACCAGTACTGCACAATTTGTATATCTTACATAAAACAGATCTCACTGGGAACCTGGATAGACTTCTACTATAAAAGGAGGCCTCCCCTTTATCTCAGTGGAACACAATTTAAATTGCTACCTGAATCTCTCCCAGGCTGCAGTTCCTTTTTTGCGCAAATAAATGTTTTTCATTCTTTATTACAGTCTAAAATTAATTTTGATTCAGAGGGGGCAGGGAGAAATTTAAATAAATCAGCATTGTGTTAGGTTCAAAGCAAATATGGTTGTGCGTAAAAGGCCAAACCTCAGGTCTGGACTACAAATTGCACCTGGGGATCTGTATTCTTAAAAATTACAAAGTTTAGATGTGGAATGTTGGGTCCCAGAACCTCTTTTCTAAAGATCTGCATTTCTTTTGAGAATCAAGTCAATTTCTCTATGTCAATGTACATTATATTTCATTCTTACTAATATCATTTCAAACAGCAAATTTCTGATAGTCTATAATTTTAGAGAGCAAAATTTCTCAGCAAGAAACCAGTAGTCACTCAAAGAGAGTTGTTATGACACGTTACAGCTGTAGCATGACCTTGGGAGAAATATTGTTTCCTGTTAACTCTGCAGCTGGCTTTATCTGTGTCTGATGAAGGTCAAGGCAGATTTCTATTTTTCTCAGTCTGAGAAAACTTTTACATTCTCACCTCCATTACAACCCAAAACACAAACCACCCTGAGTTTTGGTTAGTAATGATTAGTGCTATCTTAATGCTAGGCTATAAATACAAAGGGCTGTGTATCCCTACCAAGGTCTGGCAGTGTCTCCTATATAGTGGATGATCAAAAATATTTCTTGGACTGAATATGATTACTAAGAAATAACAACATTTCATGTTCATTAAAGATAGCACACCAGGCAAGTAAAACAAAGATAAGGTCAAGTGGCAGCTTAGGAAGCTCTTCTACAACAAAAAGACCTCCCCTTTAGCAAAACTGAAAGCAAGACATTATTTCTCAGCTCGAAGACAATTATTTTAACAGGATTTCAATAGGAATCCATTCAGTAAAGTTGCGCCTCCAAAGGGAACTTTCAAATAGGCAGCTACACACCCGAGTTAGCCTTCTGTGTAAATCCTGCTTACGAACGGTGTATTTTCAAATCTTTCAGATTTTACTTTTTATGAATGATGACAGCAATCAGCCTTTTGTTTTATCCTACCCTAGGCATACATTAATTGCTTTAAAAGGCAGAGCCTGTCAAGTTTTTTACTGCTCAAATAATGTATGTTCAATCATCTCAGCTCAAATATGCCATCATTAAACAATAACACCCATTATAGAGAACATAATGAAACCATTTGGAGTGGAAAGTGTTCTTAACCCCGCAGAACCCCTTAAGCAAAGGGCTTTTGTGCCATAGGCACACTTCCCACTCCATCTCATCAGGAAATGTTAACACACTGCAAAGAGCTGTTTGTAAATCAGTCTGGTGGGTATAAACTAGAGAACATAAAGTACAGAAAACTGTTGTTCAGAAGACCTTAGGACATGACACTAGAATCTCTCCATGCATTTAATAATTCTAGGGTAAACTTACTGGGATCGGTGAACACATCTCATCTGATAAAGCAGTTCTGCTTTGCACCAAATTGCTAGCAAGAGTTCATCAGTCAACATGTAGAATACTAAATGAAAACTAAGTTTAGATTACTAAATGAAAACCATTCTTGAAGAACATTCCTTACCGAGTATGCCACCAAGTCCTGTTATCAACCACATTTGGGGTTACTGGCCCTCATCTCAGGGTGGACACATAAGATACATGTTCAGAAGCAACAGTGATGACAAATGTCAACAGATCCCCTGGATAAAGGATTGCTTTGTTTTCATCCCATTTATGGAGCCCCCTCTTAAGAACAAGAGTGGCATGATACATGTATTACTACAGCTAGGTCTTATAGCCAGAAGCTCCCTCACTCCAAAGTATCTGGAGGTTACCTCAAATACTTAAGAGCTGTAAAAACAATAAATACATGGACATGTATTCCATCTTTCAAAACATCTTTACTTAACCTCAGGCAGCCTTGATCTTAATCTGAAGTGCTATCCCTCAAATCACAATAGCCTTAAGGGATAGGAGAGATAAACTGCATTAGCTCCAGGCTTGTGTTCTGTCCATTTTGCAAGTTTTATGGGGATGTTCCATATAAGAGTACATAGAATGATTTCATTTGACAAAATATACAACTTCAGTCCATTTCTTCACTTAGGCTAAAACGGCCCATGTCCACTTATGGAACTTTAATCACTTCCTTCTATTGTTGCTCATTTCTGAAATTATAATGTGCCCAAATAGGAAAGCTGCTTGGAACTGGGAAACAATCTAGCCAAGAAAGTAGGTGACCCAGAGCACACAATGCTCGGGTCACAGAACACCATAGAGAAACTTTCATACACCGTATGTATTAAGAATATAAAAATGTAGGACATGTTGATGGTTGCCTCAATCTGTACAACGAATTAAAGACAACTATTGTGTCCGTATAACTTAATATTAAGGGAATAAAATCAGTCTTAACATTTGTTGACTGCATCTTTTCAACGATCTTTATCACTAAAAAGAACTTGTACAAGTTCTAACTTTAATGAAACATAAAGAACACTAGCATGTACTGCTAAAAATTGAACTTTAAGAATGAAAAAAAGCTTTGACTATAACCCAAATCCTTAACTTTTCTGGTTTTCCTTAAAGCAAGACTATAAATAATCTCAGTTGTTATTGAAATTTTAATATATTTTGCTGTTTAGACATCCTTTTAAAGTTCCAAGAGGCAAAAACCATGCCTGTTTTGCTATTATACCCCTAGCACCCTGAAGTGTTCAACATGTAGATTGTTCCAAATCTATACTGCTGAATAAATCCCACTGTAAATTACTGTTGCAGCCTAAGAAACATCTTTACTAGTCATGAGCATATTGCTGAAAATGGCACCCTTTAAATGGGAAATGAAATGTGTTATTTTCATAACCCAGGTCCAATTTGCTCTTGATAGTATCAAATCTAATTAAAATGTATTCATTTATGGATGAGGGGAAAGAGAGACACCTAGTGGATGGATTTAAATACTAAATTCAAAACCCACATCTGCTACTCCATCTCTCGCTAAATGTCTGAAAAAGTCATCTTTTTTGTGAAATAGGTCGAAAGCAAGTAGTTATTTCAATTTCAGGACTAGAATGCTAACGACTAAACAAGTCTTCTACTTGGGGCTTAAAGTTATTTCTTTCCCCTTGGGTAGAGAGTATTTAAAACCATTTCATTCCTGCTTCCAGTGCCCTAAGGTGTGTATATATACATATATATATATATATATATATGTATGAATGTATATATACACACACCGTACAGCTGTAACTTCCTATTTTATAAAGGTGAAGAAAAACAGGAAAAGACAGCACTGCTGAGATCAAATAACCATACTCCTTCTTTAAGCTATATTAGTGGCAGTGAATCCGGATATACAACTCAAATGTAACCCAAACGTGAGATTAGCAGATCCTTGATCTTGAGCTTATCAAAATGTATGTACATATAAGGGCTGAACCACTTTTTCAACAGAACATCCTGAAAGGGCTGAATTTTTAAGACAGTTATAAATGGATGTGTAAACAGAATTTTAATGTGCCAAATATGTGACATTTTAAAAATGGACATTACCCTGCCTGTATCCTAAGTATCCTCTTTAATTACTGGATCAAAACAGTGATAACATCAGAAATACCATGTCCACAAGTCCTTTTTGATCTAGGTAACTTTATTCAACAAATGTTGCCACATGCCAAGAATTGTACTCTATAACATTATCACAAATTTCATTTTTATTTGTAGCCTAAAAATGCTTTCCCGGTCTTAAAACAAGCTAAGGTACTTTCACAAAAGTCCATTATGTCACTGGTTAATTAACTTTCAATTTCAGTGAGATTTGAAATAAGGTTCACAAATTTAGCACCGATTTGGAGATACATGGCTCAAATGTGAAAGAGCTCATATATGCCGCTTGACCTATGTCAGGATAAAGTTCCAATGGTTGTTCTGTATAGTATTCTTTTCCGGTTCAGTCTCAAATAGGCTTGCTGAGTTTCAGGCTCTTGTTATTAGCTTGGCACTTCAGCATGTTAAGTATGGGTATCATGCACGATTCGGTAGACAGATTTAGGACATTTCATAACCCTCTCCCATCGGTAGCATCTAGCACAATCAGGTTGACGTCACCTGTCCCAACTTAATGGGTTCAGAGAGTATAGCAATGTTGCCCAACAAATTTTGGAAAAAAATATTTAATAAACCAATCATACACTATTTAGTACAAAAATAAAAAGAATCATTACCACTACTTTATGTAGTCTTTACCAAGTCTCTCAAAATGAGTGCTCCCTCACCTGTAAAAATGTGAGTTGGACTAGGCCAAATTCTGAAAATTCTGCAGTTAATGTCAAGTGTATGCACATGTGATTTCAACATTAACTGCATCAATTCTTTAGTTTTCTTGTTGATGTTTTGAGTGGCATTTATCTTCTAATCTTATCCCCTCCTAACTTGCCTATAACAACATAATGTTCACTCCTCCTTGCAATTACTGTTATACAGGCTGTTTCTTTCACCCCTAAAACATCTCCCCTACCTACTCTCCTCTCCAGCCACCAAATCTTATTCACCTTTCAAGGTCTTGAGAGAGATCAGTTCCCAGCAGAAATCGCCCTACAAAGTACTTTAGTCCACTCATGAATGTACATGATATTCCAACTAAGCATTATGACACCAAAAAACAAGTCTCAGATTTTCTTACTGCCCAATCCTCTGAAAAGATTAAGAATTTGCTTGGGAAAGATCATGGATAATATGTTTAGGAGAATAAGAGAAAGGATATTTGGTTCCAAGTCCAGTATCAACTTTTGAATACACCTCCAAGTAAGATTAACAATCTACTGTATCACTGACTCATTCATTAAAAATGAGAATATTCTAAGTTATCATTTCTAAATTAATTGGTTCGAAATGGGATTTAGATGAGAATCAAAACTGTTCAAAAAATCTAGAGCTAGAAATTACTAGTATTTCTACTGTTGATGTTATAAAACATTTCAGGGCATTTCAATTAGCATTGTACAATGATGATTTATAGCACATAAGCATTTATACTACAGAGATTTCAAAATGATCAAAGATCTAATTAAACAACTACTGAAGATCTATTTCAGAAAACTTATGATGACTTAATAATTACCTACTGTTTTCTACAGATTGTCACTTTTATTTTTAAGGCAAAAAAAATAATAGAAAAATGTAATAATCCAGTCTTAGTTTCTTGATCAATGTGGATATTTATAAAGAAGCAAAAGTTGTATGTTCAAGTAATTCAGTTTTAATTTCAAAATGAAAAATGATTTTATTCACATTCATTATTCTATCAAAAACATTCATTAAACCACTATTATGTGTCAGGAAAAATGTTAGCTACTAGAAATACCAATGAGTAAGACGAATCCTACTGTGGAATTACTTCCAATTGTTGTAACATTTATAGTTTTAGAACTTCAGGCATATACAGTCATTTTAAACCACAAACATACTTTAACTTTCACCTTATGTTTTTTTTTTTCCTTCCTCAAAACTACCACCACCACAACATCCATCTTAATGAAGAACTAAACTTAGTAAAATCTCTCAAATCTCCTGGCAAAATATTCCTCAGTTCTCTGAGTGTGTCTTTACTATTACACTAGCTGCTAAGTGCAGGGCAGTATGCTTGATTTGTTTTTGTACACAGTGATTGAACACAGAACATAGTCAAGAAATGCCTCTGGGACCAGAGACCCAATAAATGAGTTGGCGTGTTTGAATAAAAGTGAAAATATTTTGATTCAGGATCTTAATTTCATTGTAATGTATCAAAGTCACCAAAAGTGATGGAACACTGGAAAACAGTAAAGAATAATCATTTGCTAAATCAAAGTACCAGAACAACAGTTTTCTTCTAATTTTTAATTATTTTGCTTGCAGCATTTTTTTGTTGTTGTAATTTTTTCTAAGTCTTTTGTTTCTTTTTTAGTTATTCTTACTGCTCCTATGACAACTGGAACAATGTTAATACAATTCTAAATTCAAATTCAAATACAATTCTAAATTCAAATTTAATTTCAGCTCCTAAGTTCCAAAAGAATTTTGTTAAACTGGGTTATGGCATGAAGAATACCAAAAACCTCAAATTTTAATTCATTTTTAAGATTCTATCAAGGCCAAGTAGGTTGTAATGAAAAATATGGTATGCTGAAAAACAAATTATGTGGAAGAGGGATGAACATTTACACAGTACTGTGGAGTTATCAATAACAAGTAGCATTAATCCCTTTTCACTGAAGTCTAAAATCTTTCCAGACCCTCCAGCAGATCTAAAATTCTTGCTTAAGGTCAACTTGGATGTGGTTATGTACCTAATTAGAAAAACAAAGTGCTTTTATCCAGGATTTGCTGTGAAAGTTCCTTAACTTCTCAGTAACAACTCTGACCTTAGCCAAACCAAATGCAATTACATTGAAGTATGTTCTAAGACACAGGATTCCAACCTGAGTGGGAGAATGTTTTACTCCCCGAGTCTGCACATATTTTGTACTGTGTGTATTTTAGCTAATATATTTAGTGTCCATTAACAAGTTGGGAATCTGGGTGCTAACAGTTAAAGAGGGCTGTCTGAGGTACTTATGCCTCGTGATTATGAACTAAAAAGATCAGGGAGTTAGGGATCACAGAAGTCAAGGCTGGGCTGGTACCAAAAGCAGAAATACACTAGACTTTATTACTGTCAGATCAGTCCAGTATTTAGAGGTATAATTCTTTACAAATAAGTTTTTACAATTCCTTTAAGTAAGTATTCAGGTACCATCTTTAGGGTTATCTGAAAGTAAGCTTCTATTTATAAATATTCTCTAGGACTTCTCTGTAGAAACTAAGAATAAAGAACATAATAGCCTGTTATCCCTATAGTTCATATTATTACTTCTAAAGATAGTTATTTCAATCTGTTAAAGTAGCCTTGAAAATAAACCAAAAAATCCCAGACAAGAAGATACTGGAGTTCATCACCATCAAACTGGTATTACAAAAAATGTTATATTTCTTTAAAAAGAAAAAAGATCAAAAATATGCATAACAGCAAAAACTACTTACTTATCAACAATTACTTTCAATGACAAAGGATTAAACACTCCAATCAAAAGGCACAGGGTGGCTGAATAGATAAGAAAATAAGACCCTTACATATGCTGCCTCACTTCAGATCAAAAGACACACACAGACTGAAAATAGATTTAAAAAGATATTTCATGAAAACAGAAATGAAAAAAAAAATCTTGGGTAGCAATACTAATACCAGATAAAACAGACTTTAAAACAAAAGCTATAACAAGAGACAAAGAAGGATCCAGTAATTCCACTGCTGGGTATTTGTCTGAAGAAATCTAAAACACCAATTCAAAAAGACACATCCATCTATAGGTTTAGTGCAACATTATTTATACTTGCCAAGATATGGAAACAACCTAAGTATTCATCACTAGATGAATGGATAAAGAAGTGGCACATATAAACAATGGAATGTTATTCAGGCATTAAAAACAAACAAAAAAATCCTGCCATCTGCAACAACATAGATGAGCCTAGAAGGTACTGTAGTGAGTGAAATAAGTTAGAGAAAAATATCATATGGTTTCATTTATATGTGGAGTCCATAAAAACTCAAAATAAACAAACAAACAAAACAGAAACAAACTTATAGACAGAGAAGATTTTCATGGTTGTCAGATTTGGAGTGTGAGGGATGGTGGTGGTAATGAGTGAAAGGGTAGAAAGACTTAAGAAGTACAAATTGGTAGTTATAAAACACTCATGGGGATGTAAAGCATAGCATAGGGAATATAGTCAATGGTATTGTAATAACTGTATGGTGTCAAATGGATACATTTATCAAGGTGATCACAAGTTATATAAATGTCTGATCACTATGTTGTACATCTGAAACTAATATAATATTGTATATCAACTATAATTGAAAAATAAAATTTAAAAGAAAACCAGAAAAATTTTTGAGTGACCTGGATAACTGCCTTATCTTTAATCAGAAAGGAACATATATCAAAAGAGGATGATTACTTGAATTATGTGCCATTTACTAATGTTTAAGGTTGTGAAAACTTGTTTACTAAAGAGTAGGTATCAAGTTAGATAATCATCATCTATTTTATTTCTGTCCATTAATATTTCCTACTGATCAAAGCCCTATTAAAAAGGAGAAAGCTGGGTTATATTCTGAGTTCATAAATATTGCACTAATGATCCAGATAACACCGCTACCTTATATAAAAATTGAATTAAGGTCCGGAAAGTTCAAATAATTTGTCCAAGATTATACAAACATATTTCCCAAGTTTTAACAACAATAAAAAAAAAAAAAATCAAAGTTGAAGGAGTTGTATCATCAACTTGTACAACCAGAATAAAAATTCCAATGACTAGCCTCAGTTTTTCCAATATACCATGCTCACAAAGCCTGACAATAAATCAGTGTTATAGATTTGAACTCATCTTGGCCAATCTCTACACATATACAACTAAAAGTGCTAAAACTGAAGAAATACAATGATGGGAGAAAGGTAAAGAAATAAGAGCGCTCACTTCTATAAAAGCAGGGCAAAAGGGATATCAGGAAACATAAAGGAAAGGTTAGTGTTCTTTTTTTCCCAAATAAACATAAGCTTAAAAGAAAATTTCTGACCTTCACATTTTCATATCAAACACTTTTAACAACGTCTTTATTTAAGCATGCATGAGACTGTAATCTGCAGCTTTGTAAACATGTTTTTCAAGCTTATTCATTTACTATTCAACCATTCTAGGTGGAAAAGACATACTTATGACAATGCTAATGACACTTTATTGAGCCAGGAGCATGAAATCATTAATGCTTATCAATTTAGTTGTTTCAAAAGATATTTGCAAAGGTAAAGTGCAGAACAGTATATACAGTAAGCTCTTATTTGTGTAAAATAAGGGAGCTATATTCATTTCAATATTTGCAGAGAATTATAAGGACACATAAGACGTTTCTAACAGTGTAATGATGAGAAAATAAGACAGGCTAGGATGGAAAAGAAACCTACTTTAACTATTTTTCAGAACTGTTTGAATAGTTTTAATAGTTTATAAAATAATTTTTCAAGTAAAACAAGATCTTTGCTACTGATACTACCACCACTACTACTACCATTACCACTACTACTACTACTATTACTACTACTACTACTACTGCTACTATACTACTACTACTACTATAAGACATATAGTTTATTCTTTACTGCCATATTCAAATAATTAAGATTCACATAAATAATATAATTTTAAATATCCAGATTCAATTTAAATATAAACTTTACTCCCCAATTCTATCTTTCCAAGAAAAACATCAAAAACATTTTGTCCTTCGACTTTTGGATAGAGGTATACTAATCCTGTGTGTTACTTTCATGGGTATTGAAGTTCAAGTGTTCACTGGTATTACTGCTTAAGTAAATAAAAAGCCTGTAAAACGTTTGCCATTTTAGTCTTCTATAAATAACTGGTAAAATTTCAAGTTAGCAAGAAATTTTCTACCATATACATTATAAAGATTTCAATGAATCCCACTAGTCCAAAAGAAACAGAAATCATATAAAGATACAATAAACACAAAGAATGACATTGCTTCTAAAAAAAAAAAAAACATTAGAAAAGGTAATTCAGTTTTAATTTATTTTCATCACTTTTTCTTCATGATCCAGATATTTTAAAATGCAAAGAAAATTAACTTTCCATGATATGTCAGGGACTGGCACTAAAAAAATTTCCAGACTGCAAATGAGTTATACAAATGAAAATATCAAATGGAGATCCAGTTATCAAAATGAAAGCATTCAACATATTAAAAGTTCACAATTATTTGTGTAGAGCACATAAAAAAGTTGGCTTGCTAACCAACTGCTGTAATTTTAAAGAACTATTGCAGAGATCTGAAGAAAATAGATTTATTAGTTAACTTATAAAGAGATTAAAGAGCTTGAAACAAGTATTAAAAAGAAATTTGTGCCTTTATTAGAATGGCATTAGGCTTTAAATATACCAATTTTGGTAATCAAATTATTCATTTTTTATAAGAAGTGACACTACAGACCTGCAATACTTGTCCAACAGTCTTGTCTTTACTTTTCCTTTAAAGCGACAAACAGAATGCGAGTAATCAGAAAGCACTAGCAGGCATCAGTTAATCCAAGATACTAGCTTCTTAGTTCCAAAGCATTTGCAAAGAAAACCATTGGGGTAGCACAGGGGTATAGAAGCAATTCATAATAACTGGAATCCCATGAGTGTGTGTGTACTCTAAGTCTCATGAGGCTATTTTTTCAATTTATCCTTTACTTGGTCACTTTTTTGTACTCAAATACTAGTTTTTCTTTGACTTTTTTCCTCAAAGTATAAAAAGTATGAAATATAAACAAGCTCTTGCACTGCACACTTAGAAGTGTACAATTCAAGCATTATAGAGCTATCTACATACCGATAAATCCCATCAAATCTTGGATAATTCAATAATATACAAAATATCAGGGCACAGAGAGAACTAAAACCCACTTTTTCTCATTACACATAAGATTCAAATATTCGATCTAAAGAAAAACAATCATTTTGGCTCTCCTCTACATTCGCATGTTGATATACTTATTAAAATATCCTGTATAATTAATGTTTGGTCTTATTATTTCAAGTCAGGTTTCAAACCTCAAAACCAGCCATCCAGACAAAACAGGTAATCAGAAAGATTATTTCTTCCCCACCTCCCTAACCCCAATAACTAGGCAGTCAATTTTACGACATGACTCCAAACACTGGATTGTGACGACAAATGCTAGGTCCAATTTCTTCATAATCCTTTTTGGTGTGGCATACTTGGTAGAACTCAGGCTGAAAATAAAACATATATTTTTATAAAGGGCAAAAATCTATTACTTTTCAATATGCTTTAAAATAGATTTGTTAAATCTAAAATGTTTATCATTAGTCTATCAAGTACTTGAATAAAGCTTCAAAATTCTAGCAATGATGACTTAAAAATCACCTCTAATTCTAACTCAGAATTAAAAGGGAGCATTTAACTCATATCCTTCCACTTCTTCCTCAATACCTGTTTGTCCTGGAATTTAGAAATTTTGAGGAATGAAGAAGGAGGATACTCGAATACCCAGAAAATTCTACTGAGGCTTTCCCAAACTGTACATTGAATCAATAATCTGAAGCCGCAGCACTTAATCTGAAGTACAGATAAACCACTCTTAGTCATCCTACAAAAACTTGTAGATCAATTTGCTTTCCTCACTCATGGGCTGGTATAGACAAACTATTCAATGTCTCTCATCTCTCAAATGGCAAAGCTACAAACCCCAGTAAGTTATGTGGCACAACTGAAGATGACTAAAATTAAGGAAGAAAATTAACTTTTATCTCTCATTTTTAAATGATTTTAAATTCAAGGTTGCATTAATTTTCAAATAATTCAAAATAAAAGGTTCTTCATTTTACTCAATATTCTGTGCACTATAAAATAGAGCACCAATATTTACTCAGCTAATATCAAAATATTTTCTGAAGTGGCGTTAAGATGTTTCTGTTTGAGGAGAGGGCTCTTAGACCAATTCCTTCTACTTAGTTTAGAACACTGTACTTCCTGTGCAATGAAACATTACTCTTATCTTACTGTTTTTATATATTTGCACAGAAAAAACAATGATCTTTTGATATCTGTATTATGACAGAGTTAATAAAATTTCCCTACAGGTAAATTCAAAAACTCTAAATACTCTATGTCTAGTAATGTCCAGCAATCAAAGAAAAATATAAACATTAACTCCAAATGACTTACATTTTTAAAAATACCATGTACATATGTATACAATTTTAAAACTTTAAAAAATATACAGAAATTTTCCTTGTTCTTCTAAATTGTTTTTTTTTTAAAATAAAAAAATCAAATTATAAAAGTAAGCTTTATCTCATTTACCGTGGAAGCCAGCATCGATCCTCCAAACCAAACTGCATACCTCTGCATGTGGTGTGTAATGACTTGTACATCAATAGGTTTTGGCTAAAAAAGACATAATAATATCAGTTCAATAGTAAATTAAAATAACAGTTTTGGTACCATTTAACCTTAAATGTAAAATACATACACACAAAAAACATGATGTTTCACAAACTCAAAATAAAACTTTAAAAGATGCAGAAGGCACATACAGCAAAACAGAATAGAGCTGAAAAATATTAAGCAAATTTTATTTTTTTAAAAAACATAACCACAGTGAAGTTGGGGAAGGTACTAATCCAAGTAACTTGGGAACACAGTATTATGACTATGCCCGCAGGTTTAAGATAAAAACTGAGCAATAATGAACCCTAGTTAGTAGGCCTATTTCTCACAGTGGTATGGATCAAAAATTCTGAAACTACTGTATACACGTATTCCAGGACTGAGCAAAGATATAAGTATATTGTACATAATGGAAGCTTGGTTTCTCATGATCAGAGAAGGGCATTACAAATATGGAAAGGTAGACACTGGAATAAACCTCTGGTATTCTGGAACTAGCGATATCAGCATAATTCATTGTTTTTAACTTATATCGAAAACTAGACAGAGGTGTGTGTGTGTATGTGTGTGTGTGCGTGCATGCACCCACACACACCCTCGCTCTGACCACCAAGAAGGCCTAGAAGCAGTGACCTACATCAGCAACGAATATACCTAGTGTCCAAAACTTGGTTTCTTAATAGCATTCTCCACTAAAATGAACAAGGTTGAGCTGGGGCAAAAAAAAAAAAAAAATGCTGATTCCTAGACTGGAGAAGAGAATGTACAAGATGAGCCTGGAATAGCTTGCTGTTCCAGAAACTGAGAAAGTGCTTAAACAAGACTGGGACCTTAACAAAACAAAACAATAACAAAAGCCACCTGAAAATGCTCCCACTGGCCAAATCTGAGAAAAATCTAAGCATCAAAAGTATTGATACTAATAGTATTAATATGTTGGTATTAAATCACAATATCAATGATATAGCCTACAGAATAATATGACAAATTAGAAGTTCATACAGATGAGAGAGAGGGAAGGAAGAAGGAAGGAAAACTCTTCTGTAAGTAAAACATAGAAGGGATGATGGAATTTGCAAAATACCATATGGCAACTACAACAGTAATAACTATTTTAGGAAAGAAAAATGGGTGGTAAAACCAGTGGTTGAAAGTCTGATGAGAATCACGATGGTCACACAGTTTGAAAGTATTTCCAAACAAGAGTCTTATTAAATATAAATGAAAAAAATAACAACTTTATGTAAGAAAACCTGTGAGACACAACTTAATCAACTTATCTAAATTAACATATGGGACAAATCATATTATTTGTCTACTGATATAATGCAATAAAAAGGACACAACATCATATGTGGTATTATTGCCAAAAGTGCATACTCTGAATTTGATCATGAGGAAACATCAGACAATCCCAAACTAAGAAATATTCTGCAAAACAAATGACCTGTAATCTTTAAAAATGTTATGGTGATAAAAGACAAAAAAGACTAATTATTCCAGATTGAAGGGACATGGTAACCAATCTAAACATGTAATCCTAGATTGGATCCTAGACCAGAAAAAATGCATACTTTTTCTCCTTTTGCTATGAAAAAAACAATAATGGAGAATTGGTGAACTTTGAATCAGGTCTATAACTAGATAATATATTGTACCAAGACTGAATTTCCTGATATTTTGAATTGTAACATCCTGTTTTTAAGAAATACAGACTAAAATATCAGGGATAATGGGCCATCACATATGCAACTAATTCTCAAAACAATTCAGAAAAATTTTTGCATGTGTAGGTATATGTGTATGTTTGTATACATATAAATAGAGAAAAAAACAAAGTTAATATAAAATGCTAACATTTGGGGAATCTAGGTCAACTATATATATGTAAGAATTCCTTCTACTAAGTTTTACAACTTTTCTGTTAAGTATGAAATCATTTCAAAATAAAAAGTTTTAAAACAAGTCATAAAAAGATATGGCTTATGTTTGTGGTTGTTTTTTTAAAAAGCTATGTGGTTGCCATTAAAAATTACAGAGTGAAAGGGAATAAAGCCAGATTTAGATACAGATATATAAAGACATTATGAAGATCTATAAAATGACTAATGAATAAAGCAAAATGGAAGGAGGCAAAATTCTTAGCATACAGGGTTTTCACTATCACTATATATGTCAACAGCTGACATAACTGGAAATTTCTTATTTAGAAATGTATCAAAAACTTAAAAATGTTTAAACATTTTTACTTTATTGACATATTATATGCAAAAACAGCATTTTTTTCATTTCATGGAGTTGTAATGAATAATTACAACTCCATGAAATGAAAGGGTTAAGATAATCAAAATTTAGAAGGTGAAAGCAGCTATCATTCAATTTCTCAACAAGCAAGAAACCCTAGAGTGTTGTATTTTACTTTTAAGTAATTTTGAATGACTATGGTAGTCTCAGATAGAGCCCTCATTCTTGGTAATTTTCTAAACTGAATAAAATGTGTTTTATTTAGCAATGTATCCTATGAATCAAGTTTTGTTTCAATATTCTACATTTAACATGGATAAAACAAAATTTACTGAAAATTTGTCTCATATAGAAAGCAGACATCTGAAAATTTAAAATTAATTTTGATTTTTTGACAGCAAGTCCAAAAGTCCAGGACATATAATTGAAAGGTTATTTTGTTGAACCACATTTTGATTTCATACTATAATGCTGCTATGGGGGAGGCTACAGTCAGTTTGTGAAAAGTAGGCTTGACCTCTCAACATCAGCTTCTCTCATCTCTGCTTTACCATCCTGCGATAGAAGTTATTTTAAATTTTGTGGAACCATAAAGAATATTATCCCTGGAATATACAAGGAATCCACTACTACTGCTAACACACACATGTATAAATCATCTGCGAGAGAGATTTAAAAAACTCTCACAGCTACAACTAAGAATATTTTACAGAAATGTAGATAATATCCTAGAGAAATCAAATGACCAAGAATATTATGGACATGAATCTATAAAATTAACCGCTTTCCAACAGAATACCTGACAAATTCCTCTCACTTGCCTAAATAAAAGCAAAAGCTGGCACACGTTTCCCATCTCCATTATAATAATCATCTCCCCAGCAATTGAAAAAACCAACCTTCAATCTACCGCCACTCAATTCCTCACTTAATTTCAGCCTGGCATCTACAGTTCTTTTCAAATCTCGTTGCAAGCGACGTCCGAAGTCCCTGAACATGGTTGACCCTCCGGAGAGGACAATATTCTATATTTATGGAGAAAAATAAGTAAATATGACATATTTAAAAAGAAATAAAAATTTTAAAGATACAAGAAATGGCATTAAAATTCTATTATATTCTTTTGATGTAAGGTGTTTCTAAATTTAATAGTCAACAATGGAAAGAAAGTTTTGTAAAGGTATGATCTTGAATAACAATTTAGCTATTAAATACTGACCTTGTAAAGAGGACGTCTGACATCAATAGGGCAATTCTGAATTACTTCATCTACAACTTCTGAGATAGGTTGAGTAAAGTCTGGATTAGCAAACTGAAAAATAAGTTGGATATATGATAGAGATTAGATCACTACTGACTTAAATATCACAATTAAAAATTAAAATTATTTTTAAGCTCATTTCATTTCCATAATGACTTACACTGTCAAAGCAACATTCCTTCTCAAATCTCCCTCCCTAACAAGTCTGTTAAAAATAATCTGTAGAGTATGTTGTATAATACACTTTTACCTACCATCCCAAATAAACTCTACAACCATAGAATCTGTCGAAAGCTTTAAAAAGATTTAATCCTCAAAACCAGGACTTAAAATATTAACAATTTGACAGAAGATATATTCCATAGCATTCATTTAAAGGTGTTACCAACTTGTTAATATACAACTTGCAAATTCTCTACATTGTCCTTTGTTAGCTGTACTCTTCAGTATTTATCTAAAACATATACACACACACACACGATTAACCTTCTCATATTTTCTCTACCCTTAAAAGAGTTTATGTGCTATACTATGAGCAAGTATAAGGCAAAGATAGGGTCATTCATTTTTGTGCTATATCTCTGCACCCTTCTCATAATTGTTTTCAATCAAGAACATACAAAAAATGAAAAATTTACAGAACCTTTAAATAATCACGTAACCTGGATCCACCCACAGAAATTCTGATATAGAAAGAAATGAAGTCTGATTTGAAAAATTTTTGAAAAAGCTCGGACTATAGTGCTGTAGAACCCCAGGTGACAACAAAAAAAATATGAAATAAGGCAGCAAGCGATGAATATTTATTTAGTAAATAAATGAAGGAAAAGAAGAGTTAACAATAAACAAATTAACAATAAATACCTGGAAGTTATTCAATACTTTAATACTAACAGGCTCAATCCAATAAGGCTACTTTTAAGCCTTTTCTTTCACTTTTAGTAAAAAGATTAGTCCTGCCTCTATATAGCAGCGTTCCCTGATCAGGTGTGGTCTTCATATTACTGCAAGTGACTACTGAGGTAGGATCACTCTTTCTCTCTTCTGAAAAATTTATGGAGGATACATCCAAAGAAACACATTAAGCTAAAAAGCTTTACCAAAAAATTTTAATTTCCTTAAAAAAAAAAAGTGCCAAACCATTCCTTCTAAAAACAGTACTTTCTAGTTATTTATGATGTAAAATTTAGCAGTTCAAAAATAAATATCCCCATTCTTTCATACATTTTATCTTCAGTGTTCAAGTTCAGATGTCTATACTTTATACTTTAATTAAAAAAAAAAAAAAAAGAGTGAATCCTGACCAAGGAACTATGACAGAAATATTTCTAAAACTATAGGAGAAAGAATATTAAAATTTACTTGGGAAGTGACAGAGTTTATATAATACAAAAAAAAGTTCTGTTCTCAGAAAACAGGGTAAACTGAACATACATATATAATCTTGTTCTCTCTCTCTCCTAAAAGCACCATTAAAAAGAATTTTGCAAAACAGCATAATCCCAAAGGTATGGAAAGAATAGGAAAGCAACAAAATCTGGTAAACTAGAATCCGGAAAGCAGATAAACAAGACCATGCATTCCCTCCAAAACAGTTAAGTCAACAGTAGGGAAGGCCAAGAACCAAGCTCTTCTGTATCACACAAATCCCACAGGAAACTGGCTGTACCCGTTATCACTGAAATTGAGGTGGAAAGAGGGCAAGAAGACAGACTGGTAGATGGTCTCTCTAAACAGCAGTTTAAGCCCCAGATCGACTCCAAAGAAGTCTATGAAATCCCTCCTCCTCATTCAAGGAGAAAACTAGTTAATCTATTCTCTAAAGGGAATAAATTAGAGTCCCAGGACTCTCATACACAGCTAAAAAGAATGAAAATGAAAAGGGGGCTTTAAGTAAAGGTATGCAGCCTAGTGCAGACACACAAATGTCAATCAACCCTCTTCGATTTGGCTGCCTATCTTTACCTTCCAGGTAGGAATCTTCCCTTGGAAATGGATTGCTCAAATGACCTAAAGAAACACACAGTAAGAGCATTTCTCCAAAGAAAAAGCCATAGTCAACAAGCCCTATCCACAAAGCTCAGATTTCCAATCAGCTTTTTAGTGTCTCCTTCTTAAATGAATGATGCTCCAAAAGTCTCTAGCTAAAAAAAAAAAAAAAAAAAAGCAGGAATCAAAACAAAGGGAAAGGCAACTTGGAAGAAAGAAACTATGCAGTAATGAATTTAACGTCAAAAAAAATCTATCAGTAATATCCTCAGAAATCAGAAAATAGATAGGCAACCATGAAACAGGACAGGTTATCATAAAAAAAGGAACATTCAAAAGCAGAAGTAGAAGAAGCTCTTGAAAATTAAATGTTACCAAAAATAAAAAATTTGACAGAAGAATCAGAGGTAAAAATCAAAGATATCACCTAGATATTAAAACAAAAAGACAAGAGCAACTAGAAGACAAAGTACCACACCAAAATGCTATGAGACAAAGGAAGATCTATAAGAACCAAAGAGAAAAAAACAGGTCCTATACACAGGGGTCCCCAAACCCGGGACCGCAGACCAGTACCTATTTGTGGCCTGTTAGAAACCAGGCTGCAGAGTAGGTGGTGAGTAGTGGGAGAGCAAGCGAAGATTCATCTGTATTTGCAGCCCCTCCCAGTGCTAGCATCACTGCCTCAACTCCACCTCAGATCATCAGCGCTAGCATCACTGCCTCAACTCCACCTCAGATCATTAGATTCTCATAGAAGTACCAGTCTCTAGTGCCAAAAAGGTTGGGGACTGCTGCTATACAAGGTTTAGAAATCATACCTTTTTCTACTTCAAGTTATAAGGGAAAGCAGTGGAACACTGGCTTCGAAATGCTGAAGGACAATGATTTCCAAACTATACATAACTATCAAACAAGTGTAAAGATAAAATGAATGCATTTTCAGACATGCAAAGACTTAAACTTATCTCCCAAGTACCCTCTTTTTTATCAGAAATCCTATTAGCAAATGATCACTACCAAAATAAGAAAGTCAACATTAAAAAAGAAAAACATATGGAATAGAGAAAAATGGGATCTAACCCAAGAGAGAGGCAAAGGGAATCCACAGAATGACAGCGAAGGATTATGACAACTCTATACAAGATGCGGAAGAAAACAGGTTCAGATTGGGACATATCGGATGTACTAAAAACTGATGGAAAACCTTATGTATCTGAATATCCTGAGAAGACAGTCATAAAACTGGTAAAGAGAGTTTACAGGTGAGTTAATGATAATTATTTTAAAACTAAGCAAACAACTTACGACCCCATGAAAAACCAAATATAGGAAAATATTTCATGTTGAACTACATGGCTCAAATCTGAATAAAATTTGTGTTCACAAAAACATAAGCACTAAATTTTTACCTAACTGAAACTATAATGTAATAACTATTCGGACGAAAGGGTATGAAAAGGTAGTTTGCAATGGGAAAAAAAGGAGAGAAAGGCAAATCGTCTTCCACAGATGGAAGTTGACAGAAAATGCCTAAAACTGAAAAAACTTGAAGTTGCAATATAACCAAAGCAATGTGCAGCTATGGAGGCAATACCAAAAGAATCAGTGAAAAAAAGTTTGAACTGATTACCTCTAGGAAAAAAAAAAAAAAAAAATAGGGAGAAGCTTGGAGGGCACTCCCGGTTTTTATTAGAATTTAAATAACTTTAATTTTTGAATTATGTGCATATATGTAACCGATATTTACAAACAACTTAAAAGAGAAAGGAAAATCAATTTCTCATAGAAGAAATTAAAACAGACAAGAAAAATAAAGCTATGGAGCGTAAAAGTATTTCAAAAATTTTAAAAACTTAACAAAGTATACTTAGTATATCAAACAATAAAGATTACTTAAATTAATAATTGGAAAAAAAACTATATGAAACATTAGCAGCAAGATGAATTTTCACCCAGACAACTTTCCCTTTCCTAACTGATGATACAGCCAAAACTCCTTTTATTTACATATCTAATGTTTCAAGGTTTTTAAAACACTCAAGACATTAACTAAGGATGTCTGTAAAGAGTATTCCACTCAAATGCTGTCTCCTTTGAAATCCAATATATCTCTTTTCTTCCATGCTATTATCTATCTTATGATACTGATCCTATTCATGTAGGACTTTGGTTCAGGATCTTCTACAATACTCTACTTCCTATTCTCAAGTTAGGGTTTTAATATTTCTCTTCAATATTTTCAACTTCAAAACAACTGATGTTCTTTAACTCAGGTGACCTTTAATCCACCCCTACACTTCAGCCACTCACATATACATGGCCCCATGGGAAAATTTGCCCTGACTTCCAGCTAGCTACACATTTTTATCTCCATCCTCTTGAATTCTCACTAAAGTGACAGAAAGAAATTAAAAGGAAAGGTGAATGCTCAAGGAAGAAAAAAGGAGGCAAAGAAACCATAAAATATTTAAACTGTGTTTGGAATACAAAAAAGGAATGTAATATCCTAAGTGCTTCCAAAGGGGCATATTGCTAAGAAGTGAACCAATTCACCCTGTAGAACCTTCAAAAGGTCCAGAGATTGAAGGTATAAGAAACCACGCAAAGAAATGAGGCCTCAAAAAAATTTGTTAAAATTCTCCATATGAAATAGGGAAACACCAGGTTCCCTCCCACAGCTTGTAGTTAATTATAAACTTGTTGAATTAATAAAAGAAAGAATAAATAAATAGAAAATGACACAAATGAATAAATTTTGAGGGAAAAAAACACATTACACTACGGCCTCTAAAGTGAACATTCTATAAATAGTATGTAAACAGTATAATATTATTGATTTAGCCAATAACTACAACATAACGTATGGACAAGGTTTAGGGAAAAGAGGGTCTTGGAAAAATATCAACTAACTGAAAATAAGGTTTAGTAGATAAACTATTTACACTGATTTATCTAAAAAAAAAAAAAAAAAACCAGCAGTACAAGCATAGTATTTGGAAATGAGAATGTAATCACCAAAAGTAATGGATAAGAGCCAGTAGCTGCTCTGCAGAACACAAAACAGGTGGGGAAAATGGGGGTGGGAGTGAAAATGGGGGTGGGAGTGAAGAGCTGCCTTTTTTGTTTGTTTTAAAAGCCTGTCAGTGTTGACTTTACTGTGTGCATGTATCATTTTAATTTATTTAAAAGCTGCAAAGAAAATGTACTAAAACCTCAGAACTCCTGTATACCTGTCTGACGACAATGTCTTATCCTTCAGGTGCTGACTCCTTTACTCATAATTTACAACTACATGCCAATTGATCATGATCTCCATCCTGGCCTACATCTCTCACTATCTCTTAAGTAATTCCTGATTCCCTCTTCTCCATGCTGCAACAATCTAACCTTTGTCTTGTGAAAACTGACTGCCTTTCCCACAATGCCTGTGGGAGTAGGGTAAAAGGGCGGAAAGAGGGAGGACACAGGACACTATTTTATGATTAAAAGTTTTGGATATCTAACTTCAGTGGTTCCTCACTGTTATCAATATCGTTACCATCTCAAGTCTCCTCAACAGTGTTTATAAAAGTCACTATTTTCTCCCAGCCCTCAACCTAAGTCCAATCCCTCTTCCAACCAAACAGCTTGATCCCATTTCATGAAAAATAACTGAACCTATGAACCAGGATGAACTTCCTCAGCTACCTGCCTGCTCCTCTACTCTTCCCAGGTCCACATTTTCCAGTTCCCATACTTAAATCCTTACCTCTGTCACTGGAATAACCCCTCTCAAAACTAAAACTAACTTCAGCCTTATTTTATTGCAAGGCTCTTGCAATTGACTTCTTACCAGTCTGCAGTGGTCATTATGCTTTTGTTTCAGAGCCACCTCCCAGGATGTCCAGACTGTCAATTCCCAATCTTTTACCTCTCAATGATGCAACAAGATGCCTCTCTATCACACCATTCCACTGAAACTGCTCTCCTAAAATCACCAATAATCTGAATGCTAAAAATCCATGAGTACTTCTCAAGTTTCCTCTATTACCTCATTGTAGCAACTAGAACTAATTAATCTCCCTCCTTCAAACATTCACTTCTCTAATGTTAGCACCACAATCCCTTAACTTCGCTTCTCTTTTTCTGTATTCTTCAGTATTCTTTGCAAGCTCCTCTTACTCTGTCCATAAAGTGTTGATGTTCACCAAGGTCCCATTCTCCCCCTTGTTCCCACTCCACAACTTCTCCCTGATCAAAATTTCTTCCTTTGCTTCATATGTGGTGATGACTTCATATCTATCCTCACTAGAAGACCACACACCAGTTCAAAACCCTTTAGAATGCAAGTGTTTCTTTTGGAACTTTTTAAAGATGAATTATAAACTCATCTCATGTTTCCATCTCACCTATTCTTCCCTTTCACTGTTTCTAATACCAGTGGATGGCATGACATCTAGTTGCTGAAGTTACAAACTGAGGAATGATCATGGATTCTTCATATTCTTACTCTCTTCACATCTAGGAAATCGGTTAAGTCATGTTGGTTCTATTCATTTTCTCTCACCTCTTTTGTCATTCTTATTGACATACTGACAGTGTCTTGCAATGTCTGAAAAACTGCAATAAACTCACGTTTCCAACACAATTCACACCTCTGTTCCAATCTATCCAACCCACAACTTAGTGAGCCTTCTAATACCATATGAAAATCTGTGTCATTTCCATGCTGAAGTTTTCCGCATGACTAAAGAATCCAGTAATTCCTTCGCATAGCATATTAGTCCCTCATGAACACCCCATCTGGACCTATCTCCTACCAGTCTTTCCCTTATACTTTGATCATCTAACTCTCTCATATCCCAAACCTCTATCCAGCTTATCTCCTCTGCTAGAAATATATCGCCCTAGCATTCCTGCCTGACAAACACCCATTCATCTTTTAAATCCCAGTTCAAATGTTAACTTCTTTAAGTTTCTCTGGTTCTCCCAAGTAAACTTAAATGCTCTATGTTCCTATGCACTCACTAGATATATGCATTCATCAGCAACCATACCTTTTCAAATATTCATCTCTCTTATTCTTTAAGCTTGATAAGAGCAAGACAAATTAATTTCTGAGTACTCAATGCTTTAACTGAGACCATGAGAATTATATTCACTTACTATTTGCTGAGTAAATAGTAACAAGAGTAAGCATTTAAAGTTAGTAATTCTATTACTAAAGTTTCTTAACTAAGGTACTAGAAGAACTTTTCTCTATTAAAAGCACATTTTTTTTATTAATTTAATATAGCCTGCATGTTACTAACATTTCAGACAGAAAACTATTTTGCTCATAGTTGCATATTTTCTCATGATGAACAACTGAAGGTTCTTTGTACAATGGTGATTTTATATGAGGAGAGTTGAGGAGGTTCCAGAACCCTCCCAAAATACTTCAAACGATCGTAAATTTTAAGGACCCCCTTTTCATGACCTCACATAAGCCACAATTAGAGACAAAAGTTACATTTTTCTAAATATATGAAAAATATTAACTGTTTAGCCTATTTTAACATAAGTAATTTTTTTCTTAAACAATAAGATTCACTTTAATATTTTAGTATACAAAAGAAAGTTCCTGATATTAACTCTTTCTGAATCTTATAGTTGATCGATATTTTCTGCTGAATATTTTTTAAAAACTACAGCTAAAAAAAATTACCTCTGGATGAAAAAAGATTTCAGGTCCCAAGAATCTCTCATAACCAACGTCGATGGAAAATTCTTTCTTTGAGATAGCATTGATTCCAGTATACTGTTTAATCCACTTTGATCCATCTGTGTCATATTTGTTAAATTCTTTTACTAAATCTGGGCAGACATAACTATAGCGCTCCTAGAAAAACAACAAAAAAAAATTTTTCCTGTTGTTTTAGAAAAACTTAAAAAAGAATGGCATATTTTCAGTCAACTAGAATTTTTAAAAATCTTCAGACAAAAAATTAGAAAATAAAACAGAAGAAAATTTTGTATTAAGATATTATTATATGTGCAGTATGAATAAACACCTCGTTCCTACACATAATTCCTGGCTTCATATATGAATAGAATATGATTTGACAAATAAAAAAAGAGTCAAGTTCTGCTATTTCAATATCATTTTATGAAAATGTTCATCAATGTCCTCTAATACTTTATACCATTTCAGTTAATAAAGTCTATATTTGGAAGAGGAGAAAGCATAACATAAACACAGAACTGAATAATAACTATTAACTGATGTATCCTTACAAATTAATATAGAACCCTTAATACTTCCCGGGAACAAAACTGATTATGTGGTCTAAGTAAGTAAAAAAGGCTGAATGTAAACTATTCTTTTTCATTATATTACCAGCCATGCTGAATTCTTATCTTATATATTTGGTTATATGTCCTAAGTAAAAGTTTTCATCTAAAACGAAATTCAAAAATGTTATAAGTTATAACAATCTATGGACTCCTGATTGCCAGACTTCTATTTCTTTTTAAATAAGAATATATATTTCATATGTTTTTATACAGCGAGGATACTATCCAAAACAGATAACATTATTATTGATATCAAAAGAAATAAAAGGAAAGTTAGAAAATAAAGAATATGATTGCGTTAAACTCCAGAGATTTCTCAAAGATACCGAAACAGCAGTGTTCATATTAATATTCTGCATACTTAATATTGATGCCACCAACTTGGGGTGGTTTTTGGCAGCCATTTAGTAATTCTCTTACTACCTAGGAAGCAGTAAATTCATTTCCATTCCTAATCTCTGAAGTGCAAGGAAAACCCTACAATCATGCAAAGACAGGCAAATTAATGAAGTTGTTTTTGCCAGAGCAATTTTGCTTTTACACATTCAAAACATATGTGAGAGATACACTGAAATTTTTTAGGTATGCTAACAAATGATAAATTTTAAAAAGCAATGTTTTTTGATAGTTTTTATGCAGCACTAATATAAGACTTACACAGCATACAAATTATTTAAATACCTTAAATAGCCTTCACATTTTTCTTCCATTTACCCTATCACTTGAGCTAACTATGCATTCTATAACCGAATCAATCAGTTACACCAAAAAAAATTTGTAACAGAAAACTGTTAGGATTAAAATAAGGAATTCAGTGAAGAAATTGAGATGTGAGGACTCTTAAGTGAACTAATTTATTTTTATGAAAAAGAATTATCACGAAAGGACATGTTCAAATCAAGATGTATACATGGTCTCTCAAAGGTGAAATGTGGAAAGGACAGGAAAAGAGTTGATAATCCCCCCAAAATTTCCTTATAAGAAATACAGAGAAAACATATATATAATTAAGGGCAATGAATAGTAACTGGCTAACAAGGTTTTTTTTAAAGGTACTGTTCTAAAGAATTTTTCATGTTAATCTTACAAATCCGATATTAATTTCCAACTGAATTACACTCTCATCATTATTTTTTACCTTTACTGCCTTAGCAGTTTCCAAGGATTGCTCTGGAGGGATTCCTACTTCTCGATCTCTCAGCAATTGCTGAATAAAATATGTTATATCTCGTCCTGCGATGGGAATGTGCTTAATACAGCTGCCAATCACATACCCTTCAGCCTAGAAAAAAAAAGTGTCAAATTTACTGTCAATACTTTCAAAATTAATACCACCAAAATAATTAGACATTAAAGACCTGTATCTCAGCTTAGGGTATTTCTATTCTCAAGTACTGCTTTTACTCCAGGAAAATTCTAGTATTCATTCCTCAACTATATTCCTCTCAGTTTACTTATAAAATTTATAATACTGTACAGATATTCTGAACAAAAATGGCCACCAACTTAGACATATTCTCCCACTGGGAAGAGTTTAAACTATGACTGAAATGGCCAAACAACACAGAAAGAATGATTTTCAGAAGTATTAAATATTTTAGATAGCAGACTTCAGATGATATGATTTTTTAATCTATAATTTCAATAAAAAATTGCATTGTAGGAAATTTGATTATTATCTCACAAGTGCCTATCATTTTTCCTAATGAAGTAGGTACCAATTTCTCATGACTGAGACATTCCATGCACCATCGTAATGCCAAATAATTAAATTCTGCAGAATGAGTTCATAAATTTACTGATACAAGTCAGAAGTGCAAGAAATAATTTAGAAAAATTAAATTTCATTAACAAAAAACATCATGAATGTCTTCATCTGCCCATGACAAAATATTAGGGATCAGATTCATCCTCTCACCTTAAAGATAAAACAGGACAAATTACATGAAATAAAGGTTTTAGGATATTGGAGAACAGGCAGAGTAGGGCAGTGATCCCTAAGAGAAGGGAAAACAAACAAGGTAAGTGCTACAAACACATCCCATCTCACTCCTTATGGAGAGTTCTCAGGCAGAAATAATGGGAGGGAGAACCCTAACAGAGTTTGGTGTTCTCATTAAGTTGAGGATACAGAATTTAGATTTCAGAGAAGTCAAGATAGCTACAGTTTGCAAGTCAGATTACTAAAGTGGAAAAAGCTGCGTGGCTAGTGAGTGCTAGAGATATGAAAAGAGTTATCATTTTAGCAGATTAGTAATTATCAGATGCATGTGAGGAAACCATTAAGGCCAGAGAAAAGAATCTCTCAAAAGGAGTGGGCAAAACAATTCCCAAAGCTCATACATAACTGGGAATAGTCTATGTTCCCACTAGCCAGAGTTTAAAGACTTCGAACACAGAACATGGAGTAGAGCTCTCTAAAGAGTATTGCCTCAATACTGGAAGAAAGTTAGCCTAGACAAAAGGTTGTTCTGGACTTGCTTAATGTTTTAAAAGAGTCCCTGAAAGGTTCAAACTGACTTCCTAATAACTTAACTATGTCCCAAAGAAAAAACCGTTAAAATATTTAAGAATATTTTGAACTCCTAGGGCTCTAAAAACCCTAGGGCTCTAAAAATCCAGGACAAAACAATGTAAATATATAATACTCAATTGAAAATTATAACCAAGGAACCAGGAAAATAGAACCCCCAAACAGGAGAAAATTCAATCAATAAAAAGCAGAAATGTCAAAGATATATAATTAGTAGGCAAAGACATTAGGAGCTAATATAGTCCACATGATCAAGAAGACCAATGGAAACAAGAAGGAGAAATGGAAAATATACAAAGACCCAAAGAAAACTTCTAAGGAGAAAAAAAATCTGAAATTAAAAATACATTACATACAATAAATAAAAAACAGCAAATTTGAAAACACAGAAATAAGAACTATCCAAAATGAGAGGAAAAATAATTAGGAAAAAAATGAACAGAGCATCAGTAAACTATGAGACAACCTAAAGCAGCCTAAGATACACGTAATTGGAGTTCCCAAAGATAGACGGTTAAGGGAGAGATAGAAAGGTTACATGAAGAAATAACAGACAAAAACTTTTCAGATATGATGAAAATCACAAATCCATAATTAACATGGAAGGTATTATGTTACGTGAAATAAGTCACACAAAGGAAGACAAATCCCATATGATCTCACTTATATGTGGAATCTAAAGAACAAAATAAACAAAACAGAAACAAACTCATAGATGCAGGGAATAAGCTGACAGCTGCTAGATGAGAGAGGGATTGAGGGGTGGGGTAAAAAAGGTGAAAAAAGATTAAGAATTACAAATTGGTAGTTATGAAATAGTCATGGGGATGAAAAGTATAGAAAATATAGTCAATAACAAGGTAATAACTGTATAGTATCATGTGGGTACTAGACTAGCCAGGGGGATCACTCTGTAAATTATATAAATGTCTAACCACTATGCTATACACCTGAAACTAATATAAAACAACAGTGAATGTTAACTGTAATTGAAAATTTTAAAAAATAAGGGAGGTAAAGGAGAATAAGAGCTTCAAATTTCCAAGTTTAAAACAACTAAGCTGTGGAGATGTGGTGTACAGCATAGGGACTATAGTCATTAATATTGTGATAGCATTGTATGCTGTCAGATGGGTGCTAGATTTATCATGATTGTAACTTATTTAGGTACATTAATGTTGGAAGAAAAAAAAACTACAAAATTCATAGATGCAAGCAGCTCAATGAACTCCATGGAAAAGATACAAAGAAAATCACTTTTAGGTAAACCACAATCAAATTGCTGAAATCTAGTAAGCCAGGAATATATAAGGAGAAAATCTCGAAGGTAGTCAAATAAGAAGCATTACATTCAAAGCCACAGACATTGGAATGACGGCAGATTTATTTTCAGAAACAAAGCAAGCCAGAAAACAAGAGAGTTACATCTTTAAAATACTGAAAGGAAAAAAACTGTCAACCTAAAATTCTATGCCAAGGAACACTGTCGAAAAATGAATGCAAAAATAAAAAATTTTTAAAAGGATATACCTAAGTTGAAAGAATGCATAGCCAGTAGATCAGCACTATAAAAAATATTAATGGTCATCATTCAGGCTGAATGAAATGATGCTAAATGGAAATCTGATCCTTCACAAAGGAATAAAAAGCAGTGAAAATGATATGTGATTAAATATGAAATAATTTTATGTTTTTCGAAATCTTTTTAAAACATGTCTGTTTGCTATGAGCTGACTTGTGTTCTGCCCCTCTGAAAATTCTTATTTTGAAGTGCTAACCCCCAATACCCAAGAATGTGACTGCATTCAGAAATAGGGTCTTTAAAGAGGTAATAAGTTAAAATGAAGTTGATTGGAGTGGGCCCTAATCCAGCAAGACTAATGTTCTTAGAAGATTGCCACACAGAGAAGAAAGACCATGTGAAGACAAAAGGAATATCAGGCCATCTATGAGCCAAAGAAAGAGGAGAGGGGGCTCAAAAGTAATCAACCCTATCGACACCTAACCACCCTATCTGTGAAAAAATTAATTTCCTGTTGTTTAAGCCACTCGGTCTGTGGTACTCTGTTATAGAAACCTAGCAAAATGAATATATTACCTGCAATGAAAAAAATTAATAATGCACTATTGAGTTATAACATGTATAAGTAAAATGAATGACAATGACAGCACAGACTAGAAGAGACAGACTTGTACGGTTATCATGTCATCAGACTTATGAAACAGTAGAATATTATTTGTAGTTAGAGTGTGATAAGTTAAAGATGTTTACTTACAAACCATAGAGCGACAACCACCAAAAATAAGCAAACAATTAGAGAAAAAGTATAGGATAGCTAATAAGTCAATTAAAATAATTATTAAAAAATAATCCATTAATTCAAAAGAGAGAAAATAAAGACTATAAATTTTAGTCATTTTGCAACTGAGGCACAATAAAAAACCTAATTGGTCATTAAGATTGCACAAAGTCTCGCAGAAAATGCTTCCTCAGACAAATAATCCAATCTAATGCATTTCTCTTAATATGCTTTACTAAATTCAAACCATAACACGCAATCTTATCTTGAGCTTTTCATTCAAAAAATTAATTCTCTTCAAGTCAATAATGGTCATGTGCTTGCAACTAACAGCTAGTTAATGCCACCAGTCTGAAATCTGTGAATTACGGATAAGACTATCAGCTGGCTAACACACACAGACACATCCAAACTGGAAAACAGAATTCCATGTTTAAGAAAAGAAAGCCATATATATTTCCATTCCAGATATGCCAATTTATCATGTCCTAATTAGAAATTAGAAACAGCATATATTTCTAATAATTTTCTAATGACAGTACAAACCTACAGCAAAAGAAACAAACATTTTGGAATTTGTTTATAAAATTTTAAAATTTGACTAAAATATAGCTATAGCTGAACAAATAGCCAAATTAAAAGTTTTTAAAGTATAGTATTTAAAGTTTTTAAAACATGGTATTAATTCATATAATTTAACTTTGTCAGATGTATTATTTGATGTCCGGTCTAGTAATCTGAAAATTTCCTTACCACAGGAATGACATGAGTGACACCATCTCCACTGTCTATTACCGTACCAGTCAATGTCCGTTCTCCTACTTGTCGTGAGGTCCAGGATGCAGCTAAGGCAAGAACAGCCTTGAACAAAAAGAAATAAAACAGGTGAAAAAAATAAAAACGAAGAGGAAAAGTTAATAGAAAAAGTCATTTTAATGGAGTGCTTTATTTAATTTTAAATCTAGTTATTTCTAGGAATAAAATACACAAAATTAATTTATAATACGCAAACTGTTCACATCCTACATTTTATTAAGGCTTGTATTTGCTTTTAGAGGTATATTTACAAAATTTCCATATTTTAGTGAAGGCCATTTTTCTCCTAAAAAAAAAAAATGTGGAAGACAAACATAAAATTGTGTACTATTAAGATTACCAAGATTTAAACTACGTTTATATGGGACAGCCTGCTACAAAGTAGGTAGAGAAGCACACAACCAACAACCCAATCATCAGTTATTCAACACACAGATGGTTATAAACAAGTAAGTCTTATAAGGTTAGCTACGAATTGCCTAAGTGTAATATGCATTTAGGAATATGGAACAAGTTACTTATCCACAGAAAAAGCCATTGCACACTTCCAAATACTATGATTTAATTAGGAAACTAGGTTGAAAACATTTCTCTATGAAAAATCTTGACATCAGCAATAAAGTATAATTCTTTTTTAATAAAGTCTGTGAATTAAGAAATCAGCACAGCTAGTTCATTTTTTTAATTTAAATTTCCTATTATCCAAGCCTCTAACAAGATATGTGACTAATAATTAAAAATAGAGCTAAACTGGCTTTATTTTATCTACTTGCAACATAATAGCTGAAAGGCACCCATAAAGATATCTAGGTCAACCTCCAATTTTAACACAGGATCACACCATATCATTGTGAACTAACAGAACCGTACAGTAGTTTATACACTAAATAAGCATTTGTAGTATGCCAGGTATCACATTTACTATGGGGTTAAAAAATAAGAAGTGAGTTCTGATCCTGAGGGGTGGGACAGAAGCTGTTCCATACAAATATATACACAAATTAAGTGCAATAAAATATTACAGGGATTTTTGACATGGGATACAGAATCACAAAGGAGAAGGAGGTCAAATATATCAAGCAGTAAACCAGTCAAAACATACTATAAAAAAAGGACACAATGAAAATATCACAAGGATAAATGGATATATATATAAAAGTCTTGACATGGAATAAATACTCACATATTAGTTCCTTTTATTTCTGTCCTATGAAAGGCCTTAAATTATCCAAAAACCATTTATCTTTAATATTTCTTTTGCTGACTAAGTAACTCCGTTTCCTATATGATTTCTAAATTATCAATTCAGGAGAGAACTATGACATGCTTTGAGATTGTGAAATAAGTGTGTGTGTGTGCGTGTGCGTGTGTGTGCGCGTGTGTGTGTGTGTAAAAATCAAATTAAACCAGATTAAAATTTAAGAGTGATGCTTATCTTGATTTATGAACTTGCTTACCTGCACAGCAATGTACAAGCCTGGAACATTGAAGGATTCAAACATTATTTCAGCAGTATATTCCCTGTTTTCTGGAGTATTCAGTGGAGGTTCAGTCTATTAAATTAAGTAACAGTTTAAATAAACAGTATCATTACTTTAATAACCTTATAATTTTAAATGAGAAATTATTTTAAACACAATTTTAAAAGTCACTGAACTTAAAGGTAAAGACAAACACATAGAACAAGGGAAAACTACAGCGAATTTAAACAGATCTATACATGTTAAGAAAACAATATGGTTATTCACATAAAAAAAGAAACGACTCCTGTCATACCACTCTTAAGGGTTAAACATTGAGATAGGAAAGGGGGGAGAAGACAGGAAGAAGACCTAGTAGAATCACCTTGTAAAGATGGTAAAAGACCTCCAGGCAAACATATCAGTGGTATTTGCTAGAGAAAGAACTTTCATCTATGCAATGTTTATAGCAGGATGTACTTGGTCTGTCTATAATTATAGTAAATAAGCCAAGATTCTACAAGTTTAGGGCACGGCTTCCTGAAAATGTTATGTAACTGTTAAAAGGATAAAATGAAGATGTTTGCACAGTTCTCTTCAATTTATGTAGCTGCAGCATACATCACTTAGATGACTGTGGGGTAAGTCTGTGGCAACAAAGGTCCTAGGGAACAGCACTGGCGATCCAGGAGTTCATGTTTCACCTATGCCTCATGATTATTTAAATCATTTAATTATTAAAGATTGAAATTGGGTAAGACCTCTGATTCTTATGAGTCTGGTTTGACAATCCAATCTTTTTTATTATCTCATTTATACTCGAAAGGCAAAACTTTTAAACTTAAGAAATATAGAATTATCTTTTTGATCTGAGGTAAGTCATGATTCCTTAAATTTAGAGAGCAAAACTGCAAAGGGAAAGAACACTAAAACTTAAATTTACTACAATTTAAATTATTTTTTAATTTTAAAAGGCACTATAAAGTAAGTTAAAAACTAACCAGAAGTCTTTTTCAATACGTAAAATTGTCTGATGTGCTTATTATTTAGAAGGGTTTTGGAATTATACTGAAAACTATGGAGATTTTAATAATAGGTACATAAAAAATTAAGCAAACTAAAAAAACTAGGCAGTAAAACTATAAACTTCAAAACAAACATTAAATTCAGAGGACTTCACAAAGAAAACTTACAAGTGCTCAACATCATTAGTCATCAGGAAAATGCAAATTAAAACCAAAATGAGGGATCTTATCCACCAGAATGGTTAAAATTAAAAAGACCAACACACTAAATATTGGATAGAATGTAGAGCAAACAAATCACTAATATATTGTGGATGCGTGTGCAAAAAGATACAACCTCTTAGAAAAAGTTCTGAAAGTGTCTGAAAGTTTTCAATCATGTACCTATCTTACAACACAGCAATTTCATATCTAGGTATTTACGAAAGAGAAATAAAAACATGTCCATGAAATAACCTAAGAATGTTCATAATAGCCAAAATATTCTTACTAGTGAAAGACTGCAAACAGCCCCTGGGTGATCATCAACAGGAAAATGGGATAGTGAGGTGCATTCATACAATGGAATACAATCCAGCAACACAAAGCAGCACATTACTGGTACATGCAACAACATGGATGAATCTCAATATCATACTGAGTAAAATCTTATTAGAGAACATATCTTGTATGATTCCATTTTATCTGTGCTGGAAAACATCAGACCAGTAGTTGCCTCTAGGGCATAGGGGCAGGGATTAACTAGAAAAGGTCCTGAGAAAACTTTCCAGGCAGATTCAATCTGTATCTTGGTAAGGGTTTACGACACATAGTATACACATCTGTCAAAATCAGGGATGAACAAACTACATCATGCATCCTGTAGGCCACATCCAGCCTACCACCTGTTTTATGTAAATACAATTTTATTGGAACACAGCCATATCTATTCATTTAAGTATTATCTATGGCTACTTTTCTGCTACAACGGCAGAGCTGAGTAGCTGCAACATACACCATATGGCCTACAAACCCAAAAGTATATGCTATCAGGTGGTTTCACCAGTGAATTCTACCAACCATTCATAACAGATTTAATACTTTTCCTCATCAAACGCTTCCAAAAAATTGAAGAGGAGGCAGTATTTCCCGACTCATTTTATGAGGCCAATACCACCCTGATACCAAAACCTGGTAAAGATAACAAAAAAAAGAAAACTACAGACCAGTATCTCTCATGAACACAGATGCAAAAATCCTAAATAAGATATCAGCAAACCAAATACAGTAACATATAAAATAGATTATACACCACAATCAAGTGGGCTTCATCCCAGGGGCACATGGATAACGTTCAACATAAACAAATTGATTAATGTGATATCCCACATAAACAAATTAAAAAATAAGAATCACATTATTATATCAATAGATGCAGAAAACGTCTTCAACAAGATACAGCATCTATTTATGATCAAAACACTTAACGAAATCGATATAGAAGGAAAAGTACCTTAACATAATAAAGGCCATATACAATAAACCCTCAGGCAACATTATACTTAATGGTGAAAAGCTAAAAACCTTTCCTCTAAGATCAGGAACAAAACGAACCTGTCCACTATTGCCACTGTTATTGAATATAACACTGGAGGTCCTAGCGAGTGCAATCAGGCAAGAGAAAGATATAAAAGGCATTCAAATATGAAACGAAGAAGTCAAACTGTCACTCTCTATAGAAAACCCTAAAGACTCCACAGGAACATTGCTAGAAACAATAAGTAAATACAGTAAAGCTTCTGGATATAAAAGCAATATTAAAAAATCCATAGCATTCCAATACTCTAATAAAGAATTGTCAGAAAAAGAAGTGGAAAAAGAATCCCTTTTGCAATTGCAACAAAAAAGAATAAAATACCTAGGAATAAATTTAACAAAACATGTGAAGGACATATATAATGAAAACTATAAGACCCTATTAAAAGAAATCAAAGAAGATACAAAGAAATCGAAAGATATTCCAGGTTCCTGGACTGGAAGAATGAACATAGTTAAAATGACCTATTATCTAAAGCATTATACAGGTTTAATGCAATCCTCATCAAAATCCCATTGGCATTTTTTAAAGAACTAGAACAAAAAATCATCAGATTTATATGGAACACAAAACCCTAAATCACCAAAGCCATGCTGAAAAAAAAAAAAAAAAGCTGGAGGCATCACTCTGACTTCAAATTATACTATGAAGCGACAGTAATCAAAACGACATGGTACTGGCAGTAAAACAGACACGTGGACCACTGAAACAGAATTGAGAGCCCAGAAGTAAACCCATGTTTATATGGGCAAATAATTTTCGACAAAAGATCCAAAAACATACAATGGAGAAAGGAAAGCCTCTTTAATAAATGGTGCTGGGAAAACTGGAAGGCCACTTGCAAAAGAATGAAACTAGACTGTTGTCTATCACTACACACCAAAATAAACTTAATATGCATTAAGGATCTGAATATATGACTTGAAACAAATTGCATGGTAGAAAACATAAGAACTAAACTCAAGGACCTTGGACTTAAAGAGGATTTTATGAATTTGACCTCAAAGGCAAGGGAAGTAATAGCTAAAATAAATCAATGAGGCTACATAAAGCTTAAAAGCTTCTGCACAGGAAAAGAAACCATCAACGAGGTAAAGAGACGACCATCTGAATGGGAAAATATATTTGCAAGCAACACCTCCAATAAGAGCCTAATATTCAAAATATACAAAGAAGTCATACAACTCAATAACAATAAAAAAAAAAAAAAAGATTCAGTTAAAAAATGGGCAGGGGACCTGAATAGACACTTCTCCCAAGAAGACATACAAATGGCCAACAAACCTATGAAAAGATGCTCCATATCACTAGCTATTAAAGAAATGCAAATAAAAACCACAATGAGATACCATCTCACACCTTTAGAATACCTTATCAACAGAACAAGTAATAACGAGTGTTGGAGAGGATGCAGAGAAAAAGGAACCCTCATACACCGCTGGTGGGACTGCAAATTGGTACAGCCGCTATGGAAAACAGTATGGAGGTTCCTCAAAAAAAAACTAAGAATTGATCTACCATATTATCCTGAAATCCCTCTACTGGGTATTTACCCCAAAGGCTTGAAAACCCATATCTGAAAAGATATTTGCACACCGATGTTTGTAGCAGCATGATTCACGGTGGCCAGAACCTGGAAACAACCAAAGTGTCCTACAACAGATGACTGGATAAAGAAGATGTGGTACATATATATAATGGAATATTACTCAGTCATAAGAAGAGATGAAATACTGCCATTTGGGACAGCATGGATGGACCTTGAGATAATCATGCTAAGCAAAATAAGCCAAATGGAAAAATGGAAACCACATGACGTCACTTTTATGTGGTATATAAACCCAAAAGCAACAAATGAACAGGACAAATAAGCAGAGACTCATGGACATGGATAATGGACTAGTGGTTACCAGAAGGTAGGGAGGGCACAGGAAGGGACAAGTGAATGGAATAAAAGGGGTCAAATATGTGGTGACAGAAAGAAATCTAACTATGGGTGGTGAACACACACTGCGATGTATATATATATGCCTCACTGTTGAATTGTACACCTAAAACTTACTGAAATATTTCATTAACCAACGTTGCCATAAAAAAATAAAATTATGCATTTTTATAGCATATACTTTTTATATATAAAAAAAATTGTAAACAAATAGTAAATTCTAGTTGATGTGCATGCCAAAATATTTAAGGGTGAAATGACTCACTTTGAAGTGATTTAAAAAATAAGATGGACTGATGGATGAATAACCTAATAGATGTCATAATACAATTATTGTTGAGTCTAGGCTGTGGGTATATGAGTGTTGATTGTAATGTTCTTTCAAATTTATGTTTATGGTCCAGCCATAAAGAATACAGGTGAATTGTATCTTATCGTGCCTCCCAAATTTTTTTTTTTTTTTTTTTTACAAATACAGCAAGATTCTCAACCAGCAAAAAGATTACAATTTGCTTCATTATAGTGGTCTGGAATTGAACCTTCAATATCTCTAGGGTATACCTGTATTTGCAAATTTTATTATGATAAAAGATAAACTATTGAGTTAACCAAAAACTATGATGTAGCTATATTGCAGGAAGGGGGAGAAGATATAGATTCTGTATTACAAAAAGGAAAATAAAAGAAAAAGAATAAAGCCCTTATCGTTCCTACTATGTAGTAGAAAGTGTATAATATTTAAAAAACAAGTAAGAAATAAAAGAAACACTGTTTAAATCTATAAAATACTATTCAGAAAAAATTTAAAATGTTTGCCCCTGGGAAATATGAATAAAGGGTTGGGAGAGGTAAGAAAGAATAGTGCTATTTTTTTGTTTTAAATCTTACAGTAGCTGATTTCTTTTATGCTATGAACATGTACTGCTTTGATACAAAGAAAAAAGTTTAAAAATTAAGTTATATTACATTTACTGTTATCAAAAATTACAAATAAAGTAATCAGACTAGTTATTAACAAAGGAAAGTGCTGTTTCCAACTTTTTTCTGAACCTCACTTACTATGCTTACCATAAAGGTTACATATTATCAAAAAAACTTTAGCACCTAAACTTTGGTGCTTCAACATGTTACTACTCTATTGGAACCCGGATATGGACAGTCTTAAAAATGACAGAATTTTCTAAGAAAGTCTTTTAGACATGACAATTTAATACACAATAAAGTATGCTCTAGTGAGTACAGATGTGATTAAAATATTCTCATTAAGTTTCTTCAAGATTCCTCCATGAAATTATCTGTACTTACCAAAAGAAAATAATGGTCTTCGGGTTCTGCCCTTAAATATTTAAAGATCACTTGTTCCATAAACCTTTCCATCAAATCCCAATCTTCGACTATACCATGGCGGATAGGCCACTATTAAAACAAAAAAAATATATAAATTAAATCTTACATCAACGATAAATAAAACTATCAAAAAAATTAAAACTCAGGGAATACTAGATTATTAGTGGATACTAGATGAATACAGCATTTCTTCAGTGTGATAACCATACTGTAGATCATTCTTTAGGAGATGCATACGTAATTATCGAGAGATAAATAAAATTATTTCTACAACATATTTTTAGATGGTTCAATGTAAAAATGTTAAAAATTATAAATTTAGATGAAAGGTACGGGTCTTTCTAGATTTCCAAAAATTTTGTAATAATGAACTTAACTTATTAAAATTAAACCTGTGAAAATTATAATTTATTACAATTTCTTAATTTTTAATTTATTAGCTCTTTCACAGATATTTGTTTTGTGCCTAATAAATGAAACACAACTGTTAAGTATATACCAAGAATAATCATAAATCAAGCATGTAAAATTTTATAAGAAAAGTTATATAAATATTTGTATAGAACCAAGTTTCCAAATCTGAGTCCCAGGGTACTACAGCAAATTCACAAAAACAATACAAAATACTTTAAATTTCCAGAGAAATATAGTGATACTCAAAATTAGTTCAACACTGCATAACTACTAGTTCAAGGTAGTTTAGTTTCAACATTAGGTCATAGTATGTTCCTTTCAGTAATATCACTTTTTGAGGAAGCCAGGTTCCCAGCAATTGCTATATAAAAACCAAGTACCTCCACCCAAAAAACTCATGTAAAAAAAGAAATGAGGGTGGCAATGTGCAATATGATTCTAGGTATGAAGAGCTGTGAAGTGTCTAACAGAGTTTTGATGTGCATCCTAAATAGTAACCGTGACTATTTAACAATTAAATAAAAATATCTTCCTTTCAAATAAGTGTCATTTTTTTCAAATGGCTACTAAGTTTTTTAAACCTAGCTACTTAATAAGCAGAACTGTTAGATATTTCTTTTGGTCTAGATGGCACAGTACAAAATCTTACTGATACACTAAAGGCACTGACGAGGTTTATAAATCTGCAATAAAATACAGTTCCACAACACATACAACTAACAAAAGATTAGTATTCCAAGTATATCAAGAATTCCTTAAATAAGCTAATTTAAAGTGTAGGCAAAAAACTTTAAAATATATATAACATAAAAGGAAACAAAAAAATATAGTTCCATGCAAATTGTACATACTCAATACCTAAGGCTGAAAGAAAAAGTAAACATCCTTTACTCCTTTACTCAATCATTAAACCTCTTATCTATTTCTTATTCCCTTATATATACAAGTCAACCTACCCTTCTCCATACTTTAAGGCATTATACTATGATTTCTACTCCTCAGTTTATGTAAGGAAAAAATGTACTTTTACCACATCATTCATTTTGGAACATAACGGGAAGTTTACATATATTTCGATGTGCTAAGTGTTATTTTCCTGTGTACCTACTGTGAACCATTGACATAAACGCTAAGGACATGAACATCCTGCCCACAAGAAACTCAGTCTAATGAAAGAAATGGATAGAAACATAATATTTTAAGTTTTAAAAGAAAGGGCGAGATGACAAATATAGAACAAGATGATAAACTAGGTTTCTGAGGGAATATAGGAAGGTTCAGAGGTCATCTCTAAGCTGGGTCTTAAAGAAGCAACCTTGTCAATTTTATTTTCTTGGAGGGGGAAGGAAAAACATGTAGCCAGAGAACAGAGAAAGATATATTCAAAGGCAAACATTGAATAATATACAAACACTTGATTGGGATAAAGGGACCTAACTTTGTATGGCAAGCCTTTGTTTCTCTACTCTGTTGATCTTTACTCTCCACAATGATGATTTAAATATTTTCCCGACCAAATTTCACAATCTTTACTATTCCCTGGGAAGTACAGATGATGTTACCATGTATTTCACAGAGAAAGCCTAAACCAGCATTCAGAAATCCTTTCACCAAATCTGTAAAACTGATTCTATACTTACTCCTTTTTCTCTTTCACTTTTTTATAATATGAGATGTTCCACATATTAATTAGATCATCTGTGCTCTGGATCTTGTCCCTTCTAAGCTTTCTCAGAGAGGTAAACTATACTCTTATCATTGTTACTTTAATCTTTTTTATCTAATAGCTCTTTCACAGTAGCATTTAAACATCTCTTCTGTCTTAACTCCATAACTTGTCTCTTCATCTATTAACTCCCTCCCAATCACAGCCAGACCTCATGGAATACTATCATCATTGTTTCCTGGCCTACCATTCACAATCCAACCTACTGTAGTCGGCCTCACTATTTTAAAACTATTCTTATTAAAGTTGGAAATGACATCCTTGTGCTAGAGACAGCAAATAATGTATGGGATCTAGCTGATTTGCTATCTTAGCAGCATTCCATGCTCTTTATTCCTCTTTCCTATTTACCCCTTCTCTCAACCATGCCTTTTCAGTCTCCTTTGTAAGTTTTCCCCCCTCTATCCAAACCTAAATGCTGCAATTGAGCAGGCTCTTTCCTGGGCCTTTTCTCCAATATATACTCCCCTAGGTAATCTCATCCCTTCTAAAATAACTGATACTTTCCAAATATATATCTCCAGCTCTGTCTTATTTGAGCTCCAAAAGCCAAATATTTGTCTAACAATATATCAGATGTCTCCCAGATACCTGAAACATAACTTGTTAAAAACTAAACTTGTCCTTTCCTCCCTATGCCACAGACCAAAGTGTTCAGCAAGTATTCTCAGTTTCAAGAAATAAGAGGCAGGGAAACTATTCAGGAGCTGGGAATTATCATCCATTACTATGTACAGATTACCACCAATATCTAGTAAATCATTCCCTGTTACTCCTTAAATACCCATTTTTTTTTTATTCTTAGCCAAAAATTTTTAAATTTTTATGCACATCTTATTAGACTTCTAAACTATCATTTTACGACAAAAATACATAGAAAGTAGAGGATCATATTAAATGACACAAGAAGGATATAATCATCAGAATTCAGAATGAGACATTTAACAAGACAAATATCTATTTTTTTCCATAAAGGAAAGCATGCACACGTGCATGCGCAGACACACATACACAGAACCTATAAACTTATCAACCAAATTCAATTCGTAGAACTTTTAATCAATAATCAGGATAATTTGAGCACTGACTAGCTTTTAAATATTAAAAAACTGCACGCTGCATTTAGGTGTGATATTTATTATTTTAAAAAGCCCTTATCTTTAAGAGGTAAGTATTTGTAGGTAAAATAATATCTAGAATTTACTTTAAAATAAGCTACTGGGGGGAGGGGTACAGATAAAAAAAAAAGGTTGGCCATAGGTTGATTAACTACCAAAGCTCTGAGATGAGTATCTGGAGGTTCATGATATTCTTTTCTCTACTTTCATATATCAAGTTTTCCATGATAAAAGTTAAATGTTTGTGTGCACACACAATTTCTTATTCTTTCTACTCCCACTGCCATCATTGCAATCTAAGTTACTAATATTCCTTGCCTTAGCTATAACAATAGTCTGGTCTTCCCAAAATGATGCTGGGTCTCCAAATAATAAAAACAGCCAATATATATTGAGTATTCATAATGTTCAAAGCACCATAACAACTGTTTTATATCATTATCTCATTAAACCTCCCAACAATCCTAAACTACTAATATCTCCATTTTACAGAGGAAGAAACGGGAATTCAGCAAGGTTATATTAGTGAATGATATCACACAGCTAGTTAAGTAGCACACCCAGAATTCTGGTCCAAGCAGACATACTTCAATATTTGTGCTTTTAATCAATAACACTATTCCTCTACTTAAATGCATTAATGTGGCCCAAAGGACAATTTAATTCTTTAACATGGCCTCGCAACACTTTCAACAATTTTATCCTGGCCTACCTATCCAACCTCCTTACTTATTTCTACCTCATTCTCTATGTTTCAGGCACATTGGTCATTCATGGTTCCAGGTCCTTCATAATTTATTCTTCCTAAATACTGGAGTCTCTGCCTAGAACCACCTTGCCTACACAATTCACCCAGCTAACTTATTCTTCAAGCCTCAACTTAAAAAGATTTACTCCTCACAGACTTTTCTGAGTCCACAAACTAGGTAAGCTACTCCTGATATATACTCCAAGAGCATCCCATACTTTCCTTTTTCTAACAGCCTCGCCGCTTGGTATTATTTCTTCAACATTTTCCTACATTAAATAGCCTTGACATTAGGGAAGCTATTTTCTTATTTACCACTGTATTTTCAGCACTTACCCAAGCTTTCTACACATGGTAGTTGTTCTTTAATAAATAATGAGAACAGAAGAAATTAGATACAAAGGAGGAAATTTGAAATTAGGGAAAGCTAATATCCAAAAATAAGATAATAAAGATCAGGGCAGTATTTACCTTTTGATGGGAGTAGGGGTGGTAATTGGGGAAGAAGGTACAAGAAAAGCATCTGGATTACTAGATTTACACTATATCCTGAACTTTGATTAGTCGTAAATAATTTTTAACTGTATAATTAAGACTTACATATTTTACTATATATAAATTATATCTCAATAAAAAAAGGAAAGGGACGGACAGGGAACGAGAAAAGGAAGGGACTGGCACTTCCAGATGGCATACACTTCAAAAAGGAAAGAAATCGTATGGGTCTGAATATCAACGAGAGGGAAATGTTGCAATGTGGGGAAGAGAAAGTCGATCACACTGATGGTTCTGAGATCTACAGAGTATGGAAAAGTAACTACTGTTTACTTGAACAGGCTAAAATTTTCCTCTTAGGGAAAGAAAAAATAAAGTTAAAGTGAAGTTGGGATGGGCCAAAGGGAAGAAGAAATTTCTATTATAAAGAAGTTGAGAGTATTAGACCTATAATTGAGTGAAATTTCAAATGGTACAATCACTGAATAAACTAGTTTTTGAAAGAATTTATTTTCTTTATTTTCTTTTACAAATGTATTTATTTATTTTTACAAATCATAAAAATATACCTTTGTTGCATATGTAGGTTTTTCTATTGCTTCATCACCAATGAAGAAATCTAGGTCATCAACACCTTTCATTACCCTCCTCTGAGCTTGATCACCCACTTTTGCTGACTCCTTAATAGCAATACCTTTAAAATAAAAGTTATTTACATGTCAAAATTTTATTATTTTCAAGTGAAATAACTTTGTAATTTATACCTTTTCCATTATAGTGTTATTAAACAAAACATGCCCTAGTATATTTAAATTGTCAAACTAAAGCACAAAGGTCATAAGAAACCAATGAAAAAATTCACTTAACACAATGAAATCTCAACTTCCACCCAGAGATAAGGCCTCAACTGTAAAAAGTCAAAAAAGAAGTGCTGCTGTAGGATGTTTCGGCTGTATTTTTAAATACCATGCTAAAATCTATTTTGATTTAAGTAAAATTATAACCTAAGTCAAAATATGCTTGAGACACAATCAGAAATTAAAAACTGAAAAATACTAACAAATGAAAATAGAAAAATTGCAAGAAAAATATTTTAAAAAATAAGCTTTCTTCATATTTCTATCCCATTTATTTTGGATTATTTAAATCTAGCACTGACATATGGCTCTCTCAAACTTTAATCACATGTACAAAAGGAAATTTCAAACCTTTTAGGTAAAACCCACAAAAATCTCTTTAAGTTCAGAAATTCAGCATACACTTCCAGACCTAAAACTTGTTACACATTTCTTAATTAAGTCATAAATTTCTGAATTCAAGTTAAGCAGTCAGTCCTTCATTATAATAATTACCTATGTCTATATATATCTATCTACAATATAAATATATAAGAATTATCTACATACATTTAAATGATATGACATTCAACTGTTACATTTTCATTTAATAACAATTTATCTTTAATAAAGTGAATAGAAAATACTGAAGGAAAGAAATTCTGAGCTATTTCATCAGTGGCATTGAAAATCGGTTCTAAGTATTAAAGAATTAGACTTAGGTAGTAGTTTAATTTCGTATATAATAAAATCTCCTAAAAGTATATCAGAAGTATAACAGAAACGCAAAGTCAAATAGTTTTGTTTTCAAAGAGTGAAAAAATATATAAAAGATTTTTTTAATCCATTCATTTTTGTCTTTAAAAAGAGAAATTTGGGAGACTTGGTAAATGAAGAACTCAACAGAGATCTGCAACAAAGAAGTGAAATGAATGGTCAGAGGTGCAGAAATGAGGCTACACTTAAATCTTGGCAAACCATGTTTTTTAAATTATTAAATATTACAGTGCTCAGAAATGTTTCCCTTTTACTTTAATTATTAAGAAAAAGTTCTTTAAATCAGTTTGTGGCTTAAAATACTTACAGGAAGGTATAATAAACTGTGGTTCTGTATTTCCAGCATATCCTAGTTTTGTATATCTGCAAAACAAAAAGAATTTTATAAGGATATCACTAATATCTTAGCAATTTTAAATTTAACTCTTAGGTTTTCATTTATTATGAAGTGCGATTACACTGTGGGTAAATAATACATAAAATTCCATAGCTTCAATTCATTTAAACATCTCTAGTTTCAAAATTATTATATCCATAGCTTTTAACCTAAAATTCCACTTCTAGAAACTGAGCCTGCAGAGATATTCACACGTGTGAAATATCATATAACAAGGCAATGTTATTCTACATAAACATGTATATAGATGTAAATACTGTATTTTCTTTTTCTACAATCTTGCTTATAACAAACAGCAAAAGACTGGAAATAACCTAAATAATTATGAAATGAGAAAGTTGTTAAATAAGTTAAATTTATACTATGAAATATAGGTAACTATTAAAAAGAAATTAAAGCTCTTTAATGTCCTGATATGGAACAAACTCCAATATATTGTTAACTAAACAAAGCAAGGTACAGCACAATGTTTTAAGTCAACAGATGGGGTAAGAAGATATAAAATATAGTTGACTGTGTAGGCATAGAATACCCCTGGAAGAGTATTAAAAAAATCAGAAATTTTAGGAAATGGAACTGGGTAGGCGATGGACAGGGGAGATAAGAAGATTTTTACTGCGTGTTGTTTCATACCATTTGCATGCATTACTATTCAAAATTAACTATAATTTTTTAAATGTTCTGCCCTAGTGGATTCAGCCTATATTCATACAACAAAGATGATAAGAAATTATAAAAGCTGAGATTTGATTAGCAGCACATGGGGCAGGGCGGAGAGGCTTCTTAGGAGATAGCTGGACACTTCTGGGCTATATAGGAAAACCTATTAACTATGAGCAGCCTTTACAGAGAAAGTGACAATATTTGATTATTATGAGTCCATATCCAAACCTAATTAAATAGTAGGCAGGTAAATTGCTATGACATTCTTGTATTCTACTAGCTATAGGAAATTTTTTCTGACATAAAGGGGGAAATCTCTCTTTTGCGGGTATTTTATCCCCAAAACTACATTAAAGAAACCTGGTATCAAATAAACTAAATCATTAAAAATAAGGAGAAAACATAAACTGTTCAAATGTGATTTTGCTCACTAAACTGCTTCAAAGATTCTCCACTTTTCAGTGTGTTTTAAATAATAAATAAACAAAATTTCTTTACAAAGCATACCAAAGCCCCTTTAATCTGGCTTCTAACCACCTCTTCCAGCAGCCTTGTCACCACACCAGACTTCCTACCCAAAAAACTGCTGACAGTTTCAGAGCAGACCAACTCATTTCATGCCACAGAGCCACCATTAACACTGCTCTAACTACAGATGAGCTCCTTTCAACGCTGATTGCAATGTCTGCTCTTACTCATCCTTCAAAATTCAGCTTAAGTATCTCTGCCTCTACGTGAAAACTTTAATAACTTCCCAGAGCTGATTACTGCTACCTTTGTGAGTATAAGTATTATTTAATAATTCCTAAGTACAGATTCTCTCAACTATAAAATAAGAAATAACTCGAGATTGTTCAGAGTACTAAATAAGAGAAAGAGAAAAAACATTAAGCACAGCACCAAGCACAGAGTATACATTCAATACATGTCAACTCTAATTGTAATTACTCTTTTTTTGTTTTTAAGGTGAGGCAATCCTTGGTTGACCTCGCAGATTGTAAAGACCTTGTCAGTTTATAATCCCCTATCTTTTATTTTTTATGCCTACAGCACCTGTTCTCCATCAGTGGTCTCTCATCCAAGTACTAACCAGGCCTGACCCTGCTTAGCTTCCGAGATCAGACGGGATCGGGCTTGTGCAAGATGGCATGGCTACAGATGTAATTACTCTTTTTATCCATTCTCTCTAAAGTTTCCATTCCTCCAATAATCAGATAAAGGCCATGCAGATACCTGAACTTTTAAATGCTTATAGTTATAATACAAATTATCCCTTTATTCATAAACTAAAGTCAGTCTGTAGATTTTCAGATTATAGTTCATATCTGATATATTTTTACCCACCCTTCTACTGCCAAACTTTTTTATTCTTCTTCCAAATCAGTCTCTCATTAATGTAAGATCTGTGAGTGTAGAACAGAATTCCTGTAATAGATGGATATCAGCATAATTGAACAACTCACGCTCCCCTGGTCTAGGGACAGAAAAATTAGAAGTACTCAAATGAACAAAACCAGCATCGACTGATATGAATAATCTGTTCCCACTGAATTCACTGAAAACCAACTGTAACCAAGCTGAAATAAGAGTGCAGAATTAGTTAATACAGTACCTGAAAAAGTGGAGGCTACAGTGGTGCCCGAGAGGAGGGCCAAAAGTATAGTTAGCCCCTCCAGTACACAAACAGAACTGAGCCTTATCAAAATAAAGACTTCTTTATAAAACAGGAGAGCCTAAAACTGAACCATAACACCCTAAAACACTAGACTGTCCGACCAACACTTAATGGAAGGATTAATAACCCAATCATTCCTTTGACTAATCCCTCCACTTGTCACCACAGCAGTTTAAGTCATTATACACGATACACTAACAGACAAAACAGAATGTCTTGCTTCCAATTCTATGACACCTGCAGAGAGAACAGAACCATTGCCCTCCAAAAATCACTGTCTAACTCAAAATTATCTTCAAATGAGGATCTACTACCTACAAGATTAAGTACAAACTTCGTTCACATTTCTAAAAAATGATTAATTATAAACAGTTCCTAAAGTCTCTTTCAGATAAAAAATTACATGATTCTGATTCCTTCAGATAAACATTAAGGTTCTCCATAAGTCCCAATTTAACTGTATAAAGTCTCTCATAAGTTGTTTCCATAAACCCAGTTCATAGCACACTCATTTCCCCCTACGTGACTTGCACACATCCCTTCACATATTATGTGCTTACAATGCACCGTCTCAAAAAGTTCTCACCAAAACTTAGGACTCTTAACCATTTTAACTATGAGGCATCCTTTCCTTCAATAAACTGTCTCGACCACTGACTTTATTTTTATCTGTATAAAATACCATCTACCAAATATGATATTAAGGTATTTTAGGTAGAAACCATATTACATTAGAAACTCTCTATGAAACCTCCATTTAACAAATTCACCAGATTAATCAATACTCCATTCCTGGTCAAAATCAAACTCCATAAATTGAGCACATTGAGCAATAAATTACCTTCAAAACAAACACCAAAAGAAGAATTCAATGAACTTACTAAAGAAAACAGTCAATGCATAATCAAAATAGGTATGCTCTTCTCCAAAAACACAAAAAAAACTACATATAGTATATCAACTGTACGGATATACCAAAACATCTAATCATTTCTACTCTATTTAAAACACCATAGCAAAATAATTTTCTAAATTTGGGGGGCCAAGAGCAAAATGTGTTTACTAATGTTCTATTGCCTTTAATTTAAAATTTGAAAAATATTCCAAAATAACAAAATCATGTAAATTCTGGATACACTGGGTATAAATCACTAAGTTATAGAATTTAATGATTATTATGGAGGATAATATTTTCACCAATTATTAAGAAATATAAGGGGAAATGTCCTAGTTCACTTAACTTTAAAAGCTGAGCTTTGAAAATACTCAAAAAAATTCACAAAAGTTCAGAAAGCATTTAGAAAATATGTCACAAGTTAAAAAATAGTCAGAATAGGTCTAACAGAACTCTGACTTGAAAAAGATATTTCAATGCTCAGATCATTTTAGTGCTCACATATGACCAGAGAATAGAAGCACTAAAGTAGGGAAAAGAGGAGAGATGAAAGAGCCAAGGAAGATTTAAAGGAACTGAGACTAAAAGCCAAGTCTACAATGATCAGCTGAAAAAGTAAATTTCCAACTCTTTACGTAAATGCATACAAGATATGGTTTTATTTGAAGAGTATATTCAAAAATGGGATTTGGATATAGCTGTAAGAGATTTGCTTTAAAACTTTAAATTTTCTTATTATATAGTTATTAGGAAAGATATGAAACACTACATTTACAAATGTCAAATAAAAGCTTTTCAAATGTAAGTTTCCATTAACCAAACCTAATTCTATCAGTTTTTATACTTGAAATGGCTAATTTGATTAAGACATCTGCACAGTAAACTCTCAAAATTCTTGATAGACACCACAGAAAAGAAACTATGCAAGTAGACAGAAGTTTCTCTCACTTTTTCTGACTAAAAGAAACTCCTTTCTCACAATTAGCATCTGATAACCTGAACTCTTTAAATTATAACTTAAGCATGTGATTATTTAAACTAAAAGCTCTTGTTTTCATTGACCCATACAAAGTTCAAATTTTTTGTAATAATGCAAATAGATTTCAAATCAAGCATTTTCATTAAGAATTTATCTAAGCATACAAATATGTTATCCTAACTATAACAATGTTCTTTAAAATTAAAAATAATACTGACCAAACATCATAGTGAACCATTTTATTTTAATCTTACTTTTCCAAAGTGAGTTTTGCTTTGAATTCATAAATTCTAACAGTGTACTTTATTTTTCCACAGCCCTTATAATTCTTTGTGTGTTCAAAAAACGTCAGTTATATCATTACACAACTTCAGAAGACAATGCTAACAAAATTATACAATGCCTCCACAAAAAAGCATTCACACACACACCAAAATCTTCCAAAGTTGCCTTCAGCAAAAACTGTTCCTTTGGCATCTGAAACTAATATAATATTGGATGTCAACTATAACTGAGAAACAAAAAAAATTATTTGAAAAAAAATTCTTCCTTCAGAAAGCTAGCTGCACTTTGATAACACAGTCTCCTATTGTTTTAAACATGAGATTAAGTAGCCTGGATTTTTCTTAAATTTGCCAACAAAATAACCTCCCTTAGTGTAGGATTCAGGCTTGGGACAAACTTTCACATTTGCAAGCAATTTACTCAAATCACTCTATATAGACTCATGCAGTCCTTATCAAAATCCCCAACAATTTTTTTTTTGCCAAAAGAGAAAAATCTATCCTAAAATTCATATGGAATCTTAAGTGACCATGCCAAAATAATCCTGAAAAAGAACAAAGTTGGAGGTCTCAGACTTTTTGATTTAAAAACTTACCACAAAGCTACAATAACCAAAACAGAATGGCAGTGACAAATACAGAGTAATGGAAAGAAAAGAATACGGTCCAGAAAAAAACCCTCCTATATATTAAAAATTAAAAACATCACAAAAATATGCCAAAAGTGACCAAGAAAAATTATCTATACTCAGAGACAAAGATTTAATTTCCTTAATATATAAAGGATCCCAACCTAGAAGGTAATGACAAGGGAGGGAAATAAGAAAGGAAAAAAAGAAAGGAAAAGCAAAAGATATTACTCATTTAGAGAAAAATAAATAGAATGTCTATAAATGAAAAGATGTTCAACTCCATGTGGTAAAAAAGTACACATTAAAAGTACACTGAGGGAATTATCTTTCCTAGCTGGAATGATAAATGATACAGCCACTTTAAAAACTACTGAAGCATTCACTTACCATATAGCCCACTAATTCTACTAAGTACATAAACCAAGAAAAATTAAAACATGTCCACATGTGTTCACAACAGCTTTATTCATAATGGCCCAAAACTAGAAGAAAAACATATGGTTCACTGACGAGAATAAACAGGAGTGGTATAGTCATACAAACCAAAATTACTCCACAGAAGATAAAATGACCCAAATATTAGAATTATTGGATAATGACTTGAAAGCGATTATGGTTATCACAATGAAGTAAAGAAAAACACAGTGTACTAACTAATCACATAGTAAATATCACCAGAAACTCAAACTATAAAGAGAACAAATGGAAATTCTAGGACTGAAAAAATGCTGAATCAGATTTTAAACTGTCACTGTATGAACTAAACAGAATAGAAATGACAAAATAATCAGTGAACTTGAATACAGCTGAGTAGAAATTTTCTAATCTGGAAAAAGAAAAAAAAAAGCCTAAAAAAGACACAGAGAAAAGAATAAAGATTCAGAAACTTGGAGGACAATAGGAAAAAGGTGACATACTGAAGTCCTAAAGGAGAAGAGAGGGTAGTAAAACCTTTTATGAAGGAATAATGGCTGAAAATTCTCAATTTAGTGAAAGACATAAAAATACGGATTTAAAAGGCTCAAGGAAACCCAAGCGAAATGCATACAAAGAAAACCATACCTAGGAAATAGCATAATCAAACTACTACATATCAAAGAGAGAAAATAAATCTTGAAAGCAGCCAAAGAAAAATGGCCCATTAACAGAAAACAAAAATGCAAATCACTACCACCTTCTTCTGAAAGACTAGAAGACAGTGGAATAATATTTTTTAAGTCTGAAGTGGGTGGTGTAAACAGTCAACCACGAAATGTATAGAAGCAAAAATATCCTTCGACAATGAAAGTGAAATAAAAACATTTTTCAGATAAAAGAAAACCCATTGCCATTAAACTTGTGCTGTTAAAGAAAGTTCTTCAGACTAAGAAGAAATGACATTAGAGAAAAACTGAAGTGTTAATGAACGAGTAACATCAGAAGCAGTAAACAGCTAAGTAAATATAAAAGACTATCCCCCTCAAAACATTATTTTTTAACATGCTTAAAACTATTCAAAGCAGAAATGATAGTATCATGTTATAATATGATACTATAATATTATGCATCATAATATGCATAGACATAATACCTATGCCTACTATAGCATAAAAGAATAGTGGGGTGGGGAATGGGAAAGAGTTAACAGACCTACAGAGATGCAAGGTTTCTATTCTTGCTTTAAAGTGTTAACTCTAAGTAAATGGTAAGTAGTAACTTTTCTTAAAAATGTCTATTGTTATCTAGATAGCAATAATTTTTTTAAAAAATGCAGAGATATAGTTAAAAAGCCAAAAGGTAACTTAAAATGGAATTCTAAAAAATATTCAAATGATGCAAAAGAAAGCAAGAAATAAGAGAACAGAGAGAACAAAATTTTAAAAATAAATTATATATAATCCAACCATGTCCATTATGACATTAAATTTACAGACTAAACTCTCCAATTAAAAGAGATAGATGTATTTTTTTAAAAAAGGCAAACCCCAATTGTATCTTGCCTGCATGCTATGCACTTTAAAAATAGAGAAGAAAAGATGGATGGAAAGCAAATAGTAAGAATAAGAAGGCTGAAGTGGCTATACCGATATCAAATAAAACTCCTTAGAAAATGAGTTAACACCAGAGATAAAGAGAAAATTTATAATAATAATAAAAGGGTAAATTCATCAAAAAGACCTAACAGTCTTAAATGTGTATGTGCCTATTAACAGTTTCAACATACTTGAAATGTGTCTGAATTAAGTGCTGCAATAATTCAACACAGGAGGAAATTTTGTCATCTAGTCTCTTAGTAATCAGTTCCCCACCCCCCCCCCAAAAAAAATCAGTAAAGACAGAGAAGATGAACGCTAATAACTATTTTGATCTAACCGATATTTAGAGAACATATACTCAAAAACTACAGAACATGAATTCTTGCTAAGTACACGTGGTATACTGATGTGGACCACAGATCAGCAAAGTATGGCGCAAAAGCCAAATCCGATCTGTGCTCTATTTTGGTGTCACTGGTGAGTTTAAAATGGTATTTACATTTCTGAAGGAAAAGGGAGGTAGAATGGAGAGTTGGGGAGGGAAGAAAGAAGCAGCAGAGAGAGTCCATAAATGACTCACGAAGCCTAAAATATTTACTATCTGATCCTCTACAGAAAAAAGTGTGCCAATCCCTGACATAGACCATATGTGAAATCATAAAACAAGTCTCAATAAATGTAAAAGATTTAAATTATAAATACTAATGTTCTCTGACTATAAAGGAATTAAATTAGAAATAGCAATATCTAGGAAACTCCCAATGATTTGGAAATTAAACCCACTTTTAACCACGATCAATGAATCAAAGAAGATATCGCAAAGGAAATTAGAAAATATTTCACAGTATTAATAGTGAAAATAAAAATATCAACATTTGTGGGATGCAGCTTAAAGCAATGCTTCAAGGGAAATTTACAACTTGAAGTGCATAGGTTAGAAAAAATATAAAGGTCTAAAATCAATGACCTAAGATTCCCATTCCGCCTTAAAAAGTTATAAAAAGGAAAGCAAAGCAAATCCAAAGTGAATGGGAAAAAGTAAATAGTAAACGGAAGAGCAGAAATCAAGTTAATAGAAAATAAATAGAGAAAATTAACAAGCTTTAAAGTTGGTTCCTTGAAAAGATCAGCTAGGTTGATCAAGAAAAGTAGTACAGAAATAGCCAACATGAAAAATGAAAAAATGGTTAACACTATTGATCATACATCAAATGGATAAGAATCTTACAAAACGACCATACCATTAAACACTCAAATGTAATGGACAAATTCCTTTAAAAACATAATTTAGTAAGTTACCAAAATCAACATAAAATGAAACAAAATCTATTTGAATAATCCCACAGCTATTAATAATCAGTAACCTTTCCAAAAAGCAAATTCCAGGTCCAGATGCTTTCACTGGTAAATTCTATCTCACATTTAAGAAAGAAATAACACTTATATAAGCACTTTTAGAAAACAGAGAAGAAAATCCTTTAATGAGGACAGCATAATTCTAATATCAAAAACAGATAAAAACATTCCAAATAAAGAAAATGACAGACCAATATCCATGAAATTACTGTTGACCCATGAATGTGGTGGGGATTAGGGATGCCAATCCCCCTGAACAAAAATCTACATATAACTTCCTACTCCCTAAAAACTTAACTTCTAATAACCTACTGTTGACCAGGAGCCTTGCTGATAACATAGTCAATTAACACATATTTTATATGTTATATACTGTATTCCTACAATAAAGTCAGCTAGATTAAAGAAAATGTTATTAAGAAAATCATAAGGAAAATGCATTTACAGTACTGGAAAAAAAAAAAAATCCAAATATAACTGGACCCGCACAGTTCATGCCCATACTGTTCAAGTGTCAACTGTGAAGCAAAAAAAATCCTTAACAAACAAATACAATATGCAAAAAAGATAATACACCATAACTAGGTAGAGCTTAACCCAGTAATACAAATTTGGTTTAACAATAGAAAAATCAAGCCTCTGCCTTTTAGAACAACTCAACAAATTTCACTGGTTTAAAGACCATGCTATGGTCTGGCCCCAGAGATAACTCATGCAGACGCGTGTAAGTGTGTATATACACTACACACACTATACACATAATACACACACACACACAAACACACACACACTACCTTAACTTAAAACAAGTCATTAGGTTATCTGAGCAGTCAAATTACGAATCCACTTTACTTCTTTATATTTTCCTATACTTAAAGAAGTGTCGTTTTCTAAATGGATTTTTAAAAAGAGACCATAACATGAAAAAAGCAAAGCTACCCTAACCTAAGTTTATGAAACCCAGGTCAATATAATAGTTTGAAAAACTAAAACTGGACTCTTTGTGGTCCAGGAAAGCAAGTTAAATTATACAGAAAATCTCCCTGGATTATAGCAGCAATCAAAAAAATCTACAAAGCTGATTTTGGCTAGCAAGGGGGGAAAGGACTTGAAAACTGCTTAAAGAAGGGAATATAGTAAAGAACAAACTGATTACCAGATGGGAGGGGTGGGTTTGGGTCCTAGGTAAAAAGGTGAAGGGATTAAGAAGTACAAATTGGTTGTTACAAAAGTCATGGGGATATAAATTTAAAAATAGAGAATATAGTCAATAATTTGTAATAACTATCTATATCTGTTTCATGAAAGAGGCCAGTCATAAATGGCGACATACCAGAATAGTAAATCCATCTAAAGACAGGAAGTAAATTAGTGGTTGCCAAGGGCTGAGGGCAGGGAGAATGGACAGTTGATGGCTAATGGGTGTGAGGTTTCTTTTGGGGGTGATGAAATGTTCTAAAATTGATTGTGAAAATGGTTGCACAACCTTGTAATGTACTAAAAATCACTCCATATACACTTTTAAAGGGTACATGTTACGCTATGTGAATCATGTCAACAGAACTGTTTAAAATAGAATAAAATACTACCAATCTTCTGCTTCATAATCCACACAATCTACTCCCTATCAAATCAATTCCAAACCATAGCGCCTCATCTTAAATCTTTCTAAAATAAGGGAGAATATAAAGAAATAAGATAAACTACTTGCTGTCCCACAGCTTCCAATAGGAATACTTCATTTCCAGGAATGGCAATCTTCTAATTGCCCCCTCCTTCAAATATTATGAAATTCCTTCCTGACTTTCCTTCATCAATTAAATATTTACTAGGAATAATTAAATACCATGCATGATGAGTGTGAGTGAACTTGAAGAGAGTGAACAAAAGAGACATGCTGCCATCACAGAGTTTTCAATTCAGCTTACATATTTCACAATGACAAAGTCTTCCTTCCCTTCTATATATCATACCCTTTTTATACTTTTCCAAGGATTTGGTCAAGTTCAGCTCCTCTATAAATCATCTTCCAACTACTACAGCCCTTATTAATCTCAAACAATTAAAGACTAATATACCATCCTTAATTATTTCACATACTTTAGTTTCATCTTTGGAACTAAACTGTAACCTCAAGTAAAAAAGCATACTATAGCTTCCTGCATATATCAGTATTCAGCACAGAACTGAGAACATTTTAATAGTGAAATAAGTAATTACTTTCAATACCTGTATATAATACTTATAACTATAGCTACCTTATATGTCAACTATTTTGCTATGCACTTTATATTATCTCTAATCTTTATCATAAATCTGTAGAATAAATGTTTTATCTCTGTTTACACATTGAGAAACTGCAGCTCAAAAAAGCCACCAAAGTCAGTGCTCTTTTGTATTGAATCCTTTAAGTATGAGTAGTTACAACCAAAACACAACCAGAGGAAGAACTAACAATACAGTTTATCACACTAGCTAAGTCACCTTGGCAAGTTATCTATACTGTCACAGTTTCGTCTGTAAAAAAAGTTTTAGTATCTAACTTATAGGGTTAGGTATCAAATGAATTAATATATGCAAAGCAATCGGAACAGTCCCAGCACACAGTATGCAATATATAACTGTTGGCTATTATTTTTATCATAATTCACCATAATAAAGTCATCAAATATACTTCCTACTCTCATAAACCTGGTTTATGATACATTATGGCTTCATACTACCCACATAATAATAACCGAAGTGAGAATTCAAGAACTCCCAGACTTCCATAATGCAGCTCCAACATATCTTTTTCAATTTAATTCAACTCCGGAAACACTTATTGAGCATCTACCATATATCAGACTCTTTCACATCTTTCCTGTACCATATCAAACCTAACATATCCAAAATTCAACCTTTACTTTTCCCACATCACTTTATTTCCTCCCACTGTTCTCTCACCAGGTAACACTAATCTTATATCTGCCAATCAATACTTCACTCATCTTAAAGGCCTACTTCAGTTATTACATCTACCAGATAGCCTTTTTTCATCTTCCTTAGAAAATATAAATTTTCCTTCACCTTCAATTCTAAAAAGTTTCATTAATACCTGCCAAAACATTTATCACATTGTCATAATTATCTGTACACATCTGGGCTTCCTAAGGACAGGCACCATTTTCTGTTTAACTATATAGTCTCCACAACAAAAGTATTGCAAAAGTATCTATTTGCATAGATGATGCTTATTACTGAAACCAAGTTTTCCAACTACAAACCAGATGCATAAGCTATTTCCTCCCTTTCTAATACGCATACCCTATTATCTTCTGGGAAAAAAATGTTTGGTTCAAATTTTTTAAATTATAATTCTGGTTCACTATTAAAAAACACATAGCCTCTCATATTACCAAGTAGGTGCTCCTTTCCAAATATTCCATAATCGAAAAATTACTAGACTGTTATACCTCTGTCCTAATGAAAAAAAAAAAATCCCATATTATTTACACCATCAACTATTCTGTTTTAAAAAACTGCTCTTTCATATTATTTAGATTGAACACTGAAATTCACAATTTTGCACTTTTGGAAAAGAATGTGTTAATTCAAATCGCTAGTTAGTACTGGATCGAGTAGTTATTAAAATAAAATTAAGGAAATTAAGACAACAAAGAAAAACTGGCAACATATTTCCCTATCCTCATCTTTTCCTACAATAGACACTCATTTTTTCCAGCCAGAATCAAATACCCATTCCTATTCTAAGGGACTCATCAATGATTAGGTCTTAGCAGGAGGCAAAACTCCACATCCATTACAGAAGGAGGGAACTAATATTGACCCATCCCAATGCTGATCTATATATCAAATGATCTATGTCTTGCCAATCTGAGCTTAAGGTCAAAATTTTGAATCTCGATTGAATATACTACAAGATGAAAAGATGGTTTAGAATTCATATCGTTAGTGTCCAGTTGTAGCATCCTGCAGTCCTCCCACAGCATGACTTTGGTGGAAGGTTGTTGTTAGCTGGATTCTCTTTTACTCTGCTTTTCTGAACCTGATATCCCCAGTCTTCCCATTGGTTTTGTGATCTACACCATACCCTTTCAACTAATTCTTTGTTTGTTTGTTTGCATCGGCTAGAGCTTTTTTGTTGTTACATCCAATGTTTCTCATATAGACACAAGTTACCTTTCTCTTCTACTTCTGAGTCTTTGTAACAATTTTAAATCCTGTTCATTAAAAAAAAAATCAAAGTTTTGTTTTGTTTTTAAAATAACTTTCTGCGATGTGAAGCAAGCAAGACAGGTCCCTTTGAAAGGCACTTTAGAAGCAATAAAATTCTCAATTTATCTTTTATGCAAGTAACAAGTTAACCAAAAAGCAGAAAAAAAAAAAGATGTTTCTCCTTTGCTGTTACCACTATCTTATTTACAGCAAAATTTTAAAATAAATACTTTCAAACAGAAAACATACAATCTTCTACTAAAATTGTGTGCTTTGTATATGAAATACATCTAAATTCATCTTTTACTGTAGAAATAATAATCTTTTTAATTCTATTTTAAGAAAAAAAAATAGAATCCTGGCAACCCATGTGCTTCCTTTAGTGTATATAGTCATTATTTTCAGAGTCAAATGTCAAATACTAAGTCTTCTGAGCTTAACAAAAAAATTTTTTTACAGTTCTATATTAAGTTCTTATTCTTAAAGCTTAACTATTTCATTTCTGTTTTATGCAGTCATTAATGAGAAAGGAATGACTTTTTACATGTATCAATTATTCATTTTCAAATTGCAGCTATATGCATACTTTAATTTTTAAAGTTATTTGTAATTAAACATTTCATTAATTGAACTATTCTGAATTAACCAGCAATTGTCAGTTTTATCATGTTAGATATGATATATATCCTTGCAATATTCAAAGCTAATAAGTCTATCATTTAATTTGCAAGTGTTTCAGGTTAATCAAATCAATAAATTAGTCACTAAGATCTCTCTATATTTTTCATATTTGTACTAAAAATTAGCAGTTCTAAAAAAAAGGAGATATTTTATGTGTGTGTTTAAATGTAAACACTCTTCAAAAACTGGGTTAACATTTTAATCACACTTGTTGAACATATCCCACCTAGGGGCGATATAGCAGTGGGCTCTGGAATCAGACTGCCTCAGGGCTCAAATTCTTGATAGAGTACTTAATTGTATCCACTATTTACTTTAGCAAGTTACTTAAGCTCTCTATACCTTAGTTCTCATCTTTAAAATGGCAATTATATAAAAGTACTTACTTCATAGGGTTTCTGAAAAGCTTAAAAACAATTCTCTCAAAAACAAAATTTTTAAAGGTTCTTGAAATGTCTCATTTGTACACATTCCATGTAATGTCTATAAATAACTGAAATCCAAAATCCAAAAACTAAAATAAATATATCTAAGATTTATATGCCTAAAATAATTTAAAAATAAAATTATTTTAAAGCTTGGTTTAAAATGCTGTTGAACATAAAATTAGTTTTTTATTTGTCAGATAATTTGTATTGCAACAAAAACACTAAAACACATGTGTTGCACCAGGTCTCAACTAAAACTACCTCAACTATATATAACATACATTATGTTATTTCAACTTCTAACAAGAAATTTCAACTAGATGGGAACTCTGAAAAAATTTTAAGAGAATTCAATAATACTATCAATTAATAAATTAGGAACACTTCTGAAAGACATTCATCAACTCTGGACCTCTGTCTCATTTGTAAAGAGTGGTTTAAATTATTTCTCAAAGTCTTTTTCAGTTCCCTAAGTCTATGTGAGTCATTAGACACTTCCCTTAATTCGTGAAAGTGTCACAAATACATGTTAAATGCTATTTTTGTAGCCTCAAATAACTGCATTTTAAAAATGCTTATATAGCAGAACAATGTAACTAGACTAAGCTCTGAAACTTTAAGCACACGTGTTTTATCATAAACCAATACTATGTATTTGTACACCATTTCAAAAACCAACCCTAAACTGTATTTTTGCACCCCAATTCCCCTTGTAAGATGTTATCTTCCTTATGGCAACTCTCATTCACACTAAATACTGCAACTGAAAACGTCTTAAAGACACCCTCCACAAAGGGCAAGAAGCTTTTAAAGGAGAGAATTTTTAAAGATGAAATGGAATGTTCAGCAACAGGAAATGAATAAAATATTATTTTGAAGTATGTGTTAGGGAGAAGGAATAGAAGGGAAAAGAATATTATCTGACTACACAAATTCAAGGTTATTCCTTTCCTGGTTACAAGGGGTATGGTAAAAATGACTTGAGTTTAAATCCATAGTTTGGAAAGGTTCTGAAAAAAAATGTTGAAAGAAAATTATTAAAATTCTACGAAATGGTCCTTTGGAAAAATTAGGATATCACATTTGTCTTTTAGCTCTGGTATTAATCAACTATGTAGATACCTTTTATATATTTTGATATAAAGGCCCACATAAAGATGTAAAACAAACAATACACCGAGTTATGTTAATCACCATCCTACTCTGAAGAACCAAACTTAAAACATTAATCCACTATGATCACCTTATCTTGCACTGTTACTTAATAATGCATGTATTTATAAGTGCTTTGGTAAGCTATAAAGCATGTTAATGTAGTGTTATTACTTAACTGCTCTGCTCTTGCCTCTTTATGCCAGTGGCTATAACAGATCAGTAATGTCATAAAAGAGGCTACAGGTTCCAATAGAATTACAGGTGAGCATTCGAATGCCTTTTTATAGAGGAATTTTGTTTCGGAAAACACTGCTTGGAGCTACATTTAACCATTACAACACTTCTGCCCCTAATCCAAGCATTTATCTGTTTCTACACGTAGGAGGAGGGGAAGCATACTGGACAAGGAGGAACACCAAGAAGGGAAATTTAGCTCTATTTTGGGCAAACTCTCATTTTAAGGAGGAAAAAAAATGGGATGAGGTAGGAGACTGACTGATCACTCACCACTCCAAGCTACATGTGCTCATTCTTCTCTTTGTGATAATCAAGAAGCCAAATCACATATCCAAGATTTTTTAAAGAAGAAACATTAATACTCAATCTTTTTCTCTTTAAAATGTAACTTTATTAGCTTCAATGTATAAATTATAATTATAAATGCTAAAATCTGCACTTCATTCCTTAAGTTCCTGTATTTTTAACTTCCTCTAGAACATTTCCAATTATGAATCATCATTTCAACTTCAGTAACAAATTCCAATTTCACTCAGCTTCTTAAAACCAACTCCCTTATTGTCCCACCCAAACTCAATCTTGTAATCTTCACTGATGCCTATTTATATAATCCACTAGAATCAACTGCCAAGTCCTAGTTATATCTTCATCTCTCAAATAAGCAAAAACATTTTGTTTTGACTGTGCAAAGAACTGTAGTAGGCAAAGCACTGCAGGAGGTAAGAAAACAAACATGACATTGTGTTCCTTTCCTTAAAATCAATTCAATTAAAAAAAAAAAAGGAGCTAACTGATAATTGTAATAATAACAATGTTGAGCTCCTACTATGTGCCAAACATGATAAACCACTCTTATGTTTAAAAAAAAAAAAAATAGATACTATAATCTCCAAATAACAGACTTTAAAAATAAGACCTGCAGAATTTGAAGTGCATTGCTTCAGGTCAAACAGCTAGTAAATAGTAGAGCTTAAACTCAAAAAACAGCTATGACTACAAAGCCCCTAACTATAAACAATACCAAGCAATATACTTGCCAGAGGAAAGGTATCAACGAAAGATGCAACCTTTCCCATTATTTCTCTCCTCTGCTCCAGAGGCTAGTGCTGACAGAAGGCTGCTTAAATATAAGGGGGTATGGGGAGGGTGAAGTGGGTAAAGGCAATCAAATATATAGTAGCTGAAGGAAACTGGACTTTAGGTAGAATATACAGATATCAAATTATAATGTTCACCTAAAAATTATATAATTTATTAACCAATGTTACTCTAATAAACTTAATTTGTAATAATAAAAAAACAACTAGGAAGACCATTTAAGTAAATATCCCTAGGTCCAATCCTTAAGATCCCAAGTTACTGGGTATGGGTGTTTCTGATGCATTTTTTTTTAAACCATACCCCTAATTCTTGTTTGTTCATTCAATCGTTCATTCAACAAAGAACTGAGTTCCTACTCTGGGCCAACTCCCATAACTGCTTCCCAAATACTTCTTTTACATCTGATCCTCCAGCGTTCTACCCTGCAAATATTCTAAAAGCCCTATTGTCAACATTTCACTCCTCTACTAGATTTTTATTCCCTATAAAGTAAAATTATTTTGAATCACAGCTTTGCTGGTGTATAATGAACAACTAGTACACAGTTAAGTGCTCAATGTTAGTAGTACCTTTTCACATTACATAATCTGCTATGAATTATATTATGTACTCAATTCATAAAGTAAGGGACTGGTGTAACATATGCTAAGAGGGCTAAAGACAAGAAGCAGCTACTCTTCCCTTTCTGCTTTATGCTATATGCTTTTCCTTCCCTCTGCATCCTTCTAAATCCTTAAAAGGAGAGCTCATATCCTACCTCCAATAAACATTCCTTGACTCTTCATGACGACAATATTTCTTTCCTTACAACCTACAGAATAGCTAAGACTGTCAGAAAAGTACATATCTTGACATTTAATTTAATGCAGTCCTCCACCATACCGTAATTTGTTAAATAATTTATAGCTCTTGTCTCATTAAGATTCTTGAGGACAGACTGTATTATATATTTTCATTATAATTCCAAGAGTGCCTGGCCTACTGCTAATTATACAATAAGCCTTGATTTGACAATACCACTTTTCCACCTGTGCAAGTACTCGTTAAGTAATTAACACTGCTTTCTACCTTTATAACATCACATATGAGTTCTCTCAAGAATATCTAAATGATTCGAAATTGTCAAAGGCTCATCCTCTATGTAAGGAGACTATTAATCTAGTGTAATGGCTCTATCACACTTATTTGCTACAATATCTTGGGCAAGTAATTTATCTAAACCTAAATTTTCCTGTCTATAAAGAGATAATACTTCTCTGGTTGCTGTGAAAAGTAAATGAGGTAAATTACTTACCACAGGGCTTGACACATAATTCTTGATATATGTTAGCTGTTAGCATTTCCTGATAAACAAAACCTTTAAATGTTTTTCTCTCTTTTATATGAAAGCAAATTTTTTCTAGAGATTAAAATTTAAGCAAAACTAGAAGGAAATAAGTCAATAAATTCACAAATCCAGAAAGAAAATCTAATTCAGAAAAGACCTGAACTGAAATGTTTTTTCTAATTAAATCAAATGCACAAGGCTGGGGTTTCGTAATAAGATTATTTTAAACAAAAATAAATAGAGTTAACCTTACTAAGAAAAATAAAACAAAGTACATAGTTCTGAAAAGGGGCTCAGGAGTCCCCATGGTGTACAATAAAGAACACAGGGCTTAAATATAGAAAAAATTAAGTCCAAACAGCAACTCTCACTACCTGCTAACTACATAACATTAAAAAAGTAATCCAAATTTTCTAATCCTGTTTTCTCACTTGTAAAATGAAGTAAAAATAGCTGTCACAAGATTGAATAAGATAAGGTAAATAAAAATATCTGGCTAGCAGGTCCTCCACTGCTGGATCTTTCTCTATGCTTAAAAATAAGATTTCTGAATTGTGTTTTACAATAAAGCTGGAAAGTTCATTAGAAACATATGCAATTAAAAATCAGTGTTTCAACACAAAAGTGTCAGGCAGAAAAGGAAGGGAGAAAGAGATTTAGAAAGTCTAACTAAGGCTGTAACTTCTCCGCAGGAACATGTCTTACATTTACTTAAAACATCATGCAAAACATAACCCATGAAGGAATAAGAATTTTAATGAAATTTTATTTTGGTAACGATATTGTATTTCTGCTCTTGGAGATGGCTGGAGAAATAGTACTATTAAATATTACGTATAGAACTCATGAGAAAAGCATGAACTTTCCACCTACTATGTTTTCACCCACACACTCAGTCCCTCCTCTCAAACAAGATCATCCTATCTACATTTATTGCTAAAACGCAGCCACAGGATGAATAAAATAAGTTCCTCATCCACTGACACCAACAAAATATTTATGCTTACATTTTAGATAGCTAAGAAGTTTAAATTAGACATATTCTTTATCTCAATATATCCAAGAGTACTACAATAAGAATATATTAACCTCTGCTAAACTATTTCAGTGGAAATAGTTTACCATTTTATCAGGAAAAAAATAAAGCCATAAAGAGGAAAAAGAAATTTTATAATGCAAAGTTCTGCAGCCACGCTACAACATAATAAAGTACATAAGAAATTCCTCTATTTGGTTTGAATGTTGAAGAAATTTGAGTGAAAACATGCAAAAAATAACAAGATAATCTTAACTTTGCAAGTGTTACAGTGTATTTAAAAATGCTTTTTCTAAAAAGTTTTCCTCACCACTAGCAGATTTGAGTTCTGTAATTTAGTTCTTAAACAACCAGCTCTATCGATGAGAATCTGAGGCCAAATTTTATTCCACAGTTTTGTAATACAGACCAAAAAAGTATATAGACAGGGTATTGATGAAAACACTCTAAATTCTTTTTAAAAGATGCTATTTTCTTCTATGCTCTGAGCTTAGGCAGTTCTTCATCTTATGTTGAGATAAAAGATCTCTGCTGGAAGATTTTTAAATTCCGGGATTAAGCTTCATGTTCCTAACTCTCACAAATCTCTTATCTAAGACCACCAAAGTTTCACAGATGGCGGTAATTTTTTCAGTCATCTTTTGCCTAACTTATATAGACAGAATGAGCAGCCTGATTAAGGTAATTTTTCACTTAACGTTAAGTGGTAATTGCATTTAGAGACCAAATACATGAATGCATTCTCTAAAGCACAAAGAACACACAAATCATAGGTGCACAATTTGCATCTGGGGACCACAGTATTCTGGAACATAAAATTCCCTACACTAAGGCCTTACTTAAAAATGCTTATCCCAGGCCCAAACTCAATGAGCTATCCTGTATGTGCTAATAAAGGTAAAGGTGTAACATTCCAGGAGCAGCATTAATAAGCAACTGAAAGACCAAAAAGTCTTCTGAAGACCGAAATAAATGATCTCTAAAGATGGAATTTCAGATTGTACTGGATGGTGAAAGAAAGTGATGGGCAATGAGGAATCCCAATCAGTTCCGTTCAATTCGCGATGAGTGTCCAGTTAACAACCTCTCCTTGGGAGGTAAAACTAATGTAATAATGTAAAATGCAGTAACTGAAATATTAAAACAAAAATATCCTATATATTGAACCCCTCTTCCCAAGCTTCCTGGTCATTCAGCAGGTGTCTTAAATTTAGGCTGCCCTATCAGAAGGTCACTTAAGGACAGTTAACTTCAATGAAATACCTAGTATATTAATTCGAAAATAACCAAAACTGTATTTCCAAAGGGAAAAAAGAAGAAATAGTGACATTCTACTAAAGATGTTATCCTGTTATTTGTTAGGGTGACAATTACCTACATTAATTTTACTGACAACTCAATCATTTCTAAAGTATAAAAGATTAATTATGTAGCAGTATTTTTCACTTTAAAACACACTTGAAAATTCTTTCTCAATCAGGCCAAATCTAATTTTAAAACTGACTCTAAACATAAAACTACTCACCAATTAGACTAAGAGAAAAAAAAATACTGGTTCAGGGAAGTGAGAATGGATTAAGAAAAAAATTACTTTGATAAGATGGTCACCAAAAAATTAAATAGAGGTTCCAAGGCTAAACTAGGTTAAAGCTTCCCAAGGGAAAATATTAATAAATCGGCTGTTACCCTAGGCATGACTAGGATTTTAGAAAATGCACACTAGCATAAAGTTGAGAGAAATTTTACAAGGCGTAAGTAAGTGTGGAATACACTATCCTTTCAGGAAGAATAGTTTGCTTTATAATAAAACCGGGATAAAGAAGGCTGGCAACCCACCCCTCACAATCTCCCCCCACCCCACACACACACACAGATAAAATTAAGAGTATTTTGAGAATTAAGAGATGTAATAACAAATAAGTTCAGAACACATCCATAAAAAACACTTCCAATACTGTACCATAAAGCAGTCATTCTACATTAAAATATAGACAGTATTTCCTCTACGATTATTGCCCACTAAGCCACTTCCTAATCTGCAGTACTTTTCTTAAAGGGAAAACGTGCCCGACTTTTAATTAATGCATCGTTCCAGAGTATTCTTCACATTTTATATGTTCAATCCCATACTGTGAATGAGGGCTGTGCTGAGTTGGGGACCCTAAAGTACAAAGTGTAGTATAACTAAAATGTCTAATACAAAAGGAGATACCACTTTAACGCCATCCGATTTTAATGACTACACTACAGATCTATAATAAATAACTGCTTGAAAAGCAAGCACATCCCTTTATAACTGTATACCTTCCGTCTCACTTTAAGATACCATCACAGAATGAATGCGTACAATTTACAAATTATTTTCCCAGGTGCTTCCTTTCCTTCCCTCCCCGTAGAACACAAATATATATTTTTAAGTTCACATAAACCGATACCTAGCACCAGTAACTCAGTCTATTTGAAATGGGCTTAATTTTGAAAGTTCTAATAAGATGTGTTCAGGTTGGAAACGAAAAACTACCTTATAAGGGTATAAAAGGCTGAAAGCAGGAAGCGGCTTTGACAAAACTAAGGAAGTTGCAGCGCGCTTGCTCACTGGGGGACTTTTTTGAGGCAAGAGAAGTAACACATGACATCTTTCTCTCTCAAATTAAAATGTGACTTGGTTCACCGGTTTAAAAACGCAGTGGTAGATGGAAAAAACCGGGAGTTAAAAAAGGAAGAGGAGGTGGGTGGTTAAATGAAAGCCCCGATTTAGGTTCCCATTTTCAGAGTCCGAGTCTTCCCATTCCCCCACCCACACCCCGGGCAGTGTTGTCACACCAATCTTGCAAAACCTACACGGGGCGCTTCTCTTTTCTCGCTCTTCTGCCGGGCGAGTGCCCGCGCTCGATTCTCAAACCCACCGGCAGGAAGGAGTGCGGAGGGAAAGGAGAGCCCGGTGCCCAGGGCTCGGCGACCACCCCCACCGTCCCCGCATCTCCTTGGGCGGCGCTGCCCACAGCGGTGGGGGAAGGGCCGCGAGGAGTAGCACGGAGAAACCCACTCCACGGCGGCTTCTCGGTCCCGGGCCTCCGCCTGGGTCCCAGAGGGTGAAACCAGGGTACAAGGGAGGGCCTGCCTCTCCGGGCCCCACCCCTCGCAACCTAGAGGGGCTAGAATGACACTGCTGCCGGCAGCACCTTGCCGCACCATTCATCTCCCAACCTCCTCCCTCCCCCGCCATTTTCCTACCTCAGCCTCAGTTTCCCCACCCCCGCCCGTCAGCCCCCTTACCCGGTGCCACAGTCCACCACACAGGCCGGCAGCCGTCCCGCCATCTTCCTCCTTGCCTGCTCCTGCCGCTGCCGCCGTCTGCTCCGTACTGGTCGTGGCCAGGGATTGGCGGCAGGGGATAGGAACTATCTGACCATCCACAGCCGAGCCGCCCTCTCCGTCCGGGGGGGAGCCGGGAAGCCGAAGCAGTAGCGAGAAAGCAGTAGGCTCGGTCAGCGACTACCACTTCCGCAACCCAGGCGGGCAGGCAGTCCCCGCCCTGCCCCGCCGCGGCCTCCTCCCCCTCTTTCTCCCCTCCTCCTCGCTCCTGCCCCCACCCTACAACTTCTTCCCCTCACACCGCCTTTCCCGGGGAAGTCAAGATGGCCGCCAGTGCCGACGCCCTGGCCAGGCCGGGCCCCGGCGGCGAGCGCTCCCCCTTCCGGCTCCGAGTGGGAGGGGCGAGGAGGCATGCGCAATAAGATGCGGTCGCCGGCGGCCGCTCCCGTCCCAACGTTAAGGGAATCCAGTTCGGGTTTTCCTAGACCGTAGGGGCGGAGAAGTCATCAGCCCGAGCCTCCAATTCCTCTGAAACTGAAGGGGGCTTTTAGTTTCAATTACTTCTAGGCTAGGTTAAGGAAAGGTGGAACCGCATCCCGCAGCCAGGAATGTCTTCTCCCGTGCCCGGGGCAAAATGGCCCAATTGAAAACGTCAGCAGCACACACAACCATTCTTATAACTTGAGCGGCTGCTTTTCTGGGTAGAAAGCGATATCAGACCGGTGGTGAGCAGTCGGGGGTCGGATGAACAAAGGTTTGCACCATTACTCTTTTGCCTTTGTGCCGAGGTTTTAATCATCTACTCTTGTGCATTGTAACCACATTTCACATTATAGTAGTTATAACGTTTAAATTGTAGCGTCCCCCTTCCTCCCCCGCCCTCCCCGAGAGCGGGCCTGCACCCACAAGGAAAGCAAACCTTCCGGGAAGATGCGAACATATTCTACATAATATGCTCTACACAAATAGGCCTTTATTCAAAGCTTTCGGATGGCAAAGATGTCCCTCTGGAATAGTTTAAGATTATGCTATTCTACTAGCAGGGTTATACCAAAGATTTAGGACCCCCCAGAATTTTTTTAAAGGGTTAAAAACTGGAAAGCTAGAACGGAGTTTTTCAAACATTTATCAGAATTAACTGGAAGGCTTGTTAAAACACAGATTGTGGGGCCACACCACCAGAGTTCTCTGCTCAGGGCCTGGTAACGTGCATTTTTACCACGTTCCCAAGTGATAGTCTGGGACCCCCCCACCTTAGGAAACTAGGTTAATAGCTTTCCTCTCCACTAGGCTTATCTTAAATTGATAAACCGTGAATTTGCTTATGTGAGACTGAAATTAATTTTTTTTTCCCCTAAAAAGGGATGTCTAATTCACTCCAGAAGATCACACACATAGTGTGGTATTAGACTGGCCTGGGGCTGGAATGTGGGTTTCCATTCATTTGATAAAGAAGTATTGCTCATCTACTTTCATGGATGAGACTATGCTGACCCTGAGTATTCAGTTTGCACAAAATGGTAAGGTCTCTCACAGAGTTCACAGTTTAGTGGAGAAACGTACAAACTGTTAAAAATATTAGAGAGCAGGGGATGAGAAATGGGTATGATGGGTGAGAGAATGGCAGGAAAGTGAGAGATTTGGAAGGCTTCTCCCACAAAATGACATTTAAAAGCTGAAGGCTGGAAGGATAAAGAAAGGATAAGGAAAAAGGGGAGCTCTCTGGAAAGGGGGAACAGCGAACATCAAGTCCCTGAGATGGGAAAGAGCTTGGCTTCTTCCACAAGAGGTCAAAGTGAAATGAGCCAGGAGAGATGTAAAGGAAGGTGAAGTCAGAAGAAAGAAGTAAACAATACAAGGATTTGTAAACTTGTCTAACCATCTTAAAGTTTGGCCTAAAAGCAACTTGGAAGCCATTGAAAAGATTTAAGCAAAGAAACATTGTTGCTGCTTTGTAGGGAATGGATCTCCTAAAGTAGAGTGAAGTGCATCTTCTGCTTAAATTATATGCTGTAGTTCAGGTATAGAAATATGTGAGGAGAAGCATCCAAACGGGATCGGCTATGTGCAGAGGAGATTCACTTAAGGGAATCATCATCATCAATTAGTACCCAGCACACCCACATCTACTCACAGAAAATAAATAAATAAGCAAATAAATAATCCTGGTGGGTGGCTTTCCTCAGAGATTATCTTCCAAGAAGTCAAACAGAAGTGGTTCTTTTTTTCAGATGAATGTTTGTGTTTTTTTTCCCCCTTAGATTTTAGAAGATGCTAAATGGGAATTCTCCGCTGCCTTTTCCACCATCAGGTCATTTGGGAGAGCAGATGCCTGAAGATTGGTTCTGATAGAAGAGGGAGATGTGGCTTGCTTGGGGTATATTGTTGTTTCCAGCATTACAGGTATAAGTCAGGAGCAAAGGGATCTACCACAGGGATCCCAAGGACAGAGGTTAGAAACTTGAACAGGTCAATCAGGGAAACTCACACTGGTAGATCCTCAGGATGGCTGCCTACACACAGCCTTGGGTAGGTTGGCATGGAAGTACTTTCGTCAGGGGTCAGAAACTGGAATGCTCCCAGGGTCCAAGCAGGTGACATTATGAGTGAAGATGTCTATAAGGAGAGTATGGCATTGTGGAGAACCTACATTGTAAAGAAAACAGTCGAGAATTTGCTATGCAGGAATGTAGGCCCAGTTGCCAGCGCCTCCCCTTTTTCAAGAAATGTTGGAGGTCTATACTTTTATCTGTTGGTAACAAATTCTCTAAAGGCTAGATTTTACCTGTGTGGTACAAGTTTTCAACTTGTGATTTAAGAGGCTGTTTAACATTTACTTGTGCACTGCCTTCAAATATGAAGCTCATGTTTGTGCTGCGTACTGTATCTCATTTTGTATATATATACATAGTCAAGACTGTCCTTTGGCTATAAAGGCTGTGGCTGTTAGAAGTGTTTGGAAGCTTCTAACACTTTTTAGAAATGTCACTTGTGCTCGTTCCTCATAATTTGTCTACCCAAACACTTTGCTTGCTTAAGACCCCTTCTACTTCCTGCTTGCTGCATGCCTCTCTGCTGTCTTTGTGGCTCAGCCTTTCTTAACTGTGCAGAGCCTTCAGATACACATCCTGCCAAAGCATTTCTGACCACCCTGTTTGCATATGTCCCCTTCCTGCTCACTCTTCTCCAAATACAGAGAAGCAGAAGATGTCAGAGCTAGAAGGACTCTGAGAGATGATCTTATTAGGTATGAAAAAGAAAGCAGTGGTGGATAGGTGAGGTTTGTTTGACTACCCTACATTCTTTACTCCCTAATAGCACCCTAATTTTCTTTTAACTCTGGTCAACCCAATGCTTGATTCTTGTCAGTTTCCAAGCCTGGTCCCCAACCTTTCAGGCATTTGTGAGCCTTAAAATATCTTCCAATAAATCCTCTTTCGCTTGTTAGTAGTAATCAGTTTCTATTACTTCCACAAATTTACGAACCCTAAGTGATACAGAAGCCCAGAGAATTTAAGTGATTTTCCCAATATCTCAGAAAGCTAGGGAACAAAGTCCACACCAAAATCTTGTTCTGACTCCTTTTCAAGGCTCTTCAGTTGTAATGCCACAAATATTATTTAATTTTAACTGATATGCTGGTCATGAGATTTCCTAGGGAATTCCAATGCGTTAAAGGCCAATGTAGCAAATGTTTCTAGATCTTAAAATGTTTAAGAAATTTGCATGTCAATCAATCTCCATTATTTTAAAATAAGAAATATTATTTTTAAAAAAAACAACTTAGATATTTGCTGTGGGGATGACTATTTGCAAATTGGTAGACCAATCAAATCTACAGAGAGCATTGGTGAAGGGCAGATAGATAAATGCTCAAGATGTCCATCCAAAATTTGGCAGGGGACAGAGGGGAGGGAGGTTGGGAGACTGGGACAATGGGGTGAAGGGCTAAGAAGTACAAATTAGTGGTTGATAGATGGCCACAGGGATGAGGAGCACATAGGGAATACAGTTAACATTAATACATTGGCTAGGTGGAAGGTCAGGGGAGGGAGCAAATGGGGGGATCGTTTTATAAACTATATAAATGTCTAACCAATGTACTATATACTTGAAACTAATTTAAAAAATAATAAATAAAAAATAAATTTAAAAAGATGTCCATTCAGCCTAGTGGTCAGAGGTGGCTGTGAACCCTGGCTTCCCCCTTCTCAAGTTTCATGATCTTGGACAACTGTATAAAGAGAGCACTGAACTTGGAATCAAGAAATTAGAGTTAAGTTTGAGTTCTTTAATCTGTCTCTTCATCTATAAAATTGGAAGAACTACCTAACCTACAGGGTTGTTGTAAAGCTTAAATTTTTTTAAAAGCATATTATTAATTACAGAATGATCTTATGAACAGATAAAGAAGAATATGATATGATTATAAAGTAATGACCCTTTTAGTTATTACTTAAACATAGAGACTTAAACATGTAAAAATTGGTCTTCTTTTTCACAGAAGTTATCCTGGGAATTGTGTGCTTACTCTGTTAATGCTACCATTGTGAAAAATGTTTTTGGAAGTGCTCCTTCAGACTTGCCTTCAGAGCCTGTAGCACATTCCTATAAATATCTTCATTGATGGCAAATCTTGGCCCTTGTGGGTAGATTTGACGTTGGAATTAGCCAAAAGTTATTTAACTGAGCTAAGTCCAGTGAATAAAATGGCTAATTAACTAGGGCTATGTTTTTGATAAAAAGCATTATGTGACTATGAAGTAATAAAGCTGGTTTTCATAGGTAACTTATCAACTACTTCTGACCATGGTTCTAAAAAGAAATTCTGGAAAGATTTTACTCCATGGCCACATCATTCCCTGGGATAAAAATATTACACTCATCATATGTTTAAATTCAATTGAAAATATATTTCACATAGTAATAATAGCTATGCAGTGTTTAAAGTGAGGTAAGGTTTCGTGGAATATTACCCCAGTTCCCTCCACTACCTATAAAAAAAATGAATAGTTTACTTAAAATATATCTCTCAAAGAAAGTTTGAGAAAGGAAAATTAGACTACACACACACACACACATCATATTACATATAAAAACAAATTCCAGATGAACTGCAAATCTTCAATGTAGAATAAAACCCATACCCTTCGTTATGGCCTAGTAAACCCTCTGTGTTTTGTTGCCTGCCTTTCTCTCAAATTTGTATCTTCCTTTCTCTGACACATTAGGCACATCAGCCTTCTTGCTCTTCACACACACCAAAGCCATTCCTACCTACATCTTTTCCATGTACTTTCCTCCTAATCATTAGGTATTCTTGAATTAATTTAAAACTCACCTTCTCAGAGATGTCCTTCCTGACCACCCTATCTGAAGCAGCCTACTTCATGCTACCATGCCACTATGTTTTCATTCTCTGGTGAATGATAAATGCTTGTTTCATTTATTGGTTCATTTGATTATTGTCTCTCTTTCTCTCTCCTGACTAGAAAATAACCCCACCAGAATCTGAAAAGGACTGGCACCTAATAAATGCTCAACAAATATTAGTTGAATGAATGAGCTTAATAGTAAAACCAAAGCTATAACTATATTAGAAGAAAATTTAGGAAAATATTTGTATAATCTCAAATAGAGGAGATTTTCTTAAGTAAAAACAGAAACCCACAGCCATGAATGGAAAGATTTGGTTACATAAACAAATTTTCATTGGTTAAAAATTTTTTGAATTTGTAGAAGAAAATATTACATCACACATGACAAAAGTTAGTGTCTCTAATAGTTAAAAATTATAAGAAAAAAGGCAAATAACCCAGAAAATTAGCAAAGAGTTTCAACACAAACACTCTACTGAGGAAATTTAAATGGACAATTAACATAGGGAAATAGTCTTTTTATTGCTGGTAGTAAGGGAACTACAAATTAGAGAATGACACATACCATTTTTTGTCCATTATTCACAATGCTTAAAAAGAGAAAAAATATCCAATGCTGATAAGTTTATAGGAAAAACGAACATGCCTTGAACACTGTTCTTGAGAATGTTTATTGCTATAACCTCCTACAAAGTTAACCATCAATATCTATTAAAACTTAAAATTTGCGTATGTTAGTCTTAGGGATCCCATCTGGGTGACTCCTATAAAAAATGTACTGAATGTTGAAGGAAGAGAAGATTATGGTCATAAGGAATTATTTAAAAATTGGAAGATTTAAAAATATATTCTTTATTTCAAGTGCTTCTGTGACCAGGTAAATCTCAGGTTTCTTTTAACTTAGAAGGAGAGCCTGAATGTTGAGGGACACTCACAATCTCTTCCATATGTCTGCATTAATTTGCAGTTATATGCAGCTGCGATTGATATTTATGCTTTCTCCTTAAGAACAGCAACTGGATTTTATTTGAGTGCCTATGTGCCCAGCCAAATGACCACATTTCTCAATCTCATTTTCAGGTAGGTGTGGCTGTCCGGTTAAGTCATGGCCAAATAGATGTAAGTAGTAGTTGAGTTAAACTTCTGGAAAATATCTTTAAAGAAAGTTGACTCTGTTAGGAAGGGCATTTTGGTTTTGTGTCCTCCACTTTTCTTCCTACCTGAAACACAGATAAAGTGATTAGAGCTTCTCAGTCATTATGGATTATTAGCTCACCTTGAAGACTAAAAGCCATGTCTTAAAGTGGAGCAGAAAAATAGGAGCTCAGGTCCCTAATAGCCCTGAACTACCCCATAAAAGCCCTGGATCACCTACTTCCAGATTTATTTTACATGAGAGAAAAATAAACCTTAGTGTTTAAGCAACTATAATTTGGCTTTTTCAGTTATATTCAGTTATGCAGCTGAATCTATTTCTAATTGATAATACCATAATACGTTAAATACAAAAAGCAAGTTGCTAAATAATATCAGAAGGATATAAACAAATGTTTATAGATGATAGGCCACTAATATAGAATGGTGGATTGGTGAAGGTATAAATAATAGGGAATAAAAAGGACCATGTTAAATTGGAAAACTTGTGCAGTATCAATAATATCATTAACTGTGTAGGCATGTGGATCCAGATTTTCCAGTGTTCATGTTAAAATTCCCTAATATTTTGCACACAAAACAGTTTTCCTGATATATCCAGACTTCAAGCTATCAGTTTATGACCTTTGATTTATAGTGTGATCTAACATTTGGAAAAACACAGAAAAGGCAGGAGTAAAGGAAAAAAAAAAGAAACAGTGAGCCCTATATGTATATATTAATATATAGTATAAACGTAGAGATGATATGAGAGGTTGTATATGAAACACTGGAAATCTAAGATGGATGATATTAAAGAGGAAGATTATTAACTTTCTCATATTTTCTGTTTTGTTACAATGAATGTATATTAATTTGTAATTTTAAAAAATATAGTAGTATAAGAGGAAAATTTCTGAGTTGCTGAGACTGAAAATCCAGTGTCAGTGCCACAACATAATCATAGAAAGCTTTAATGATAATTCAGTCTGAGCAAGTTCAGTCTGTTTTAGGAACAATCATTAATTTAAGTATTAATATCTAACACTGGAAAAAACATGTAAGAGGGAAAACACAAACATATTGTACATTGCAGTGACTTTGTCCTGGAAGTGGAAGTCATATATAAACATATGCTTGCCAGTCGGAGAAAAAAAATGTTACAGGAAATGATACCTTGATTGTCTTTAAAATAAAAAATAAAAAGAAGTATGTTCTTAATTCTTCGAAATTACAATGTGGCCCAATGTGTACATTGTATTTGGTTTAACATATCATGTTGGTTTTTACTAAATTGGGCTCTAGTTTTATAGCAGCTCAAATCTTGAAATATTCATTGCTTTTTTTTTTTTTTTTTTTTCCTAAATTTGTCTCAAGCATTGCCATTCTCTTCAAAACATGTGTTTGAAAAATGTTTTGGGCTTCTCATCTCAATCTAAGACTGTGTATTTGGTTCCAGTTTGATGAGAAGAAACTATATTATGAATACATTTTTTCTGACACATCTATTTTCATCCTTTGCTAAATGTGACAACTTGTGACACTTCTCACATTTCTGAAACAAGTCTCCCAATTACAAAAGAAGCTAACAACAATAATATAATAAATAATAAATTGTTTGGCTATTTTGAGTTTTATTCAAAATGAAGTTTATCATATTTTCTCCTTATGCTCAACCCCCTCAATCCTTCACCAGCCCCTGATACATACTATGTGCCACTGGGGCATTTATGCCTGGGGGATTATGATCCTTAAATAGCAGTCAATTGTTCTAACACTGTATCATCATTTTCTTTTTTCATAGAACAATAATTTTGCAGAAGGACTTAATATAACTCCCCAGTTTAACTCCTAAGTTTTACGGACAGATAAGTGACTTATTTATGATCTCATAACAAATTATTGGAGTATTTCTACTTGAATATATAGCTAGAGATTCATAGAAGGTAAAAGCTATATTGAAAATTCACACAATTCCTGTGGAATATGACAGATTTAGTGATGTTATAAAATCTAGCATTATGTTGTGCCTACTGGTGAAGAAGTTTTGGTAGTAAATTAAAGAAACCAAACTCACACCAGCTCAAGAATAAAAAGGAATTTTTTTTTTCTTTAGAGTGGGTGGAGCTCGAATGTAAATTCCAAGGTGTAAATTTGGTTTGGGTATGGCTGGATGCAAAAAATTCAAAGATACCAGAATCTGCTTGTCTTCATCCTCAGGCAGCTTTACTCACACAGTGGTGAAAATGGCTTATGTTCTGACCCCAGGGCAGAGAATACATCTTTCTCAGTGGTCCCAACAAAGGAACTGGGAGCAACTCTCGATAGCTGGCTTGGATCAGGGTCCTTCCTGAGCACTGCACTGTGACTCTAGTTCCACCAGAAAAAAAAAAAAAAAAAACCCACATGGATAGAAAGTGGAGGAAGGGTAGTCACAGGGGGAAAAATAAGTGTTTATTATCCAAAGAGAGGTAATGAATGTAAGGCAAGCAAAAATAAGTGAAGTTCATAAAAATTTCCACTTATATTGAATTGTAAATCTATATAACTAAGTTAATTTCTTGCTTAGTGGTTGGGAGTTCATGATATTTTCATTAAAAAAAAAAAAAACTACCAACACTAAATAAGGGGATACTGTATATAAAGAAAAAATAGAAATACACTGGATAATGTTGACTTTGCCAAAAAAAAAAAAAAGGTGCATTGCATGTGTGTGTTTATATTGTCAGTCCATAAATGAACAAAAAGACAAATGAAAAATAAAAACATTGGACATCTACCAAACATTACATTAAATGTTTAATGACCCCTCAAACCTGCCCTGGGAAAGTAGTCATTATATTTTTACAGTAGGCTTTGTTTATTTTGGATTCTATTTCACTGCAAATGCTGATGAGCTTGTGCTAGCTGTACTTAATAGTATTCTATTGGAAGTTATATAATTATTCAGTTCATAAAGAGTAATGACCTCATATACAGCCAATTTTTATCATAGTGTAACTAGAACTCTGCTCATTCATTTGTCCATTCATTCATTTATGTTAAATGCCAGTTATGAATCAGGAACAAGACTGAACACTAAGATTAAAGAGATGAGTAATTTGTAGCTCCACCCCTTGAAGAAGTCAAAGTGCAATAAGGGAAACAGATCAGTAAAAATTAGAATACGACACGAAAAGAGATTTGCATAGGGCTTTAAAAAAGCAAAGAAAGACCAATAGCTCACACAGGCTGAGAGTTTGGGGAAGGTTTCATAAAAGAAGACTGAGGGAATGCTTTCCAAAGAGGAAAAGGAGGTGAAAGGCAATTCTGGAGAGCAGAGCATAATACGTGCAATGACACAGAACCTCGAGAGTTTCAGAAATGGGTTACAACTGTGGCTATGGTATAGGATGTGTACAGGGTAAAAGTCAATGTGAATATGTAAATGAATTTGTGTTCTAAGTTTGGACTTTATCTTTAGTTCCAAAACCCTGGACCCCCAACTAGAGCCAGGCTGACAGTAAAGAACAATCTGGAGAACTTGTAAACAATAAATATAGATTGCCCTGGCCCCACTTCTGAAAATTTTGTTTTTGGAGGAATCTATGTTTTAAAAAAGTTTCTTAATGATTCTGGAGGACAGCCAAGTCTGCAAACACTGAATGTATGCAAGGGATATCCACCAGAGGGTCCTGGAAAAGAGAACATGTTTTGGAAAGACAGCTTTTTTGTTAGGGGAAAGTTGTAGTAAAGCAGGTCAAAACAGGAGATGAGAGACATAATAAGAGATGGTCATGATAAAACAAATTGAGAAATGGTGAGCAGAAACAGTGCAGGTTCAGCAGAGGCAAATGTTCAGAGATATTTTTGAGAAATATAATCCATAGGGCTAGACGATCTGTTTGATGTGGGAAGCGAAGTGTGTGTATGTGTCAGTGGTAGAATTCTAGTTTGTGAAGAGTAATCTTGAGAACTGAGAGTGAGAGGTTGGCAGGAGGTGTGGCTGTGTGTACAGCAGTATGATGTTAGCTCAAGGTGGGAAACCAACCTGGACCTTGACATGGGCAGAAGGCCAAGGCCTGGAATCTAAAGGCTCAGATCCGCAAACTCGGAGATTAAAAACTTGCTGATGGTTCCTCACATGGGGATACCTCCTTTCTTGTGCCTCCTGTGTTACTTACCAATAGTCATCTCTCATAGCCCCTATAATAACCTCTTAGGCTTTCTCACTAGCTTATAAACATCCTGAAGCCAAGAATTATGTGAGCCTATATGTTTGCAGAGCCTAGCCTAGTGCTTGCATATATTTGATACTCACATTTCTAGGTGAATGAATTTTATTAATTACTTAGGTAATTATAGCTATAGCAGCCTCAGTATGCCTTTATAGGCTTTGGGCCTTGTCGTGTGTGTGTGTATAGCAGCGTGTTTCTGTAATTCTACATGCTTTGTTTATGACTTTCCAAATTTCACATTTTTATGATGAATATCAGTATGCAAAATACACTGCTTTCTTCCAAACATTAATTATTGCAAGATGCCTGTGTAATTAGTGAACCAGGCATCTCCTACAGATATTTAGATTCCACTGAAAAGAGCTTGATTAATAACACAATATTTAAAAACTTTCAATCTAATTAATTAAAGACAAGAAATAATTTTCAATTCAGTTATCCAAATAAGCATATATGGATTCAGAGAGATTATTGTAAGTAGAGTGTATGATCACTTTAAAGTCTCTTATTCTCACATGGTGCTAAATGAAATAAATAAGAAGCTGCCATGAAAGATAAACAAATAATATAAGGACAGAAAATATAAGACTAATTTGAAAGTTGCATTACTCTTTATGTATAAGCTTTTGTTCTGTTCATTGATTGGATGATTCCTTTTTTATTCCGCATATCTTTGCCTTCTTCATTGCACTTAAGTGCCCTCTGAGTACTAACAGGAACATTGTACTTACCGAGTTTGAAATCAACAGAAAACTCAAATAGTTGCAACTTTTCTTTATAATCCTCTTTCGTGAGAACGAGTAATGACAAGTAGGCAAGCTAATATCAGCGATTTCAAACCAGATGTGTGAATGAATTCAGATAACCAAAAAATGCAAAATGGCAAAGGTATAAGCAAAAACTAAGAAAAGCGTTCTTTGAATTCTAATATCTATATTTCAAATTGATTATTTGGAATGAGTTCCTACATACAAGCATCTAATTGTACCTCTCCAAGCCTATTTGACTCTTTGTTACTTCCCCATGTATCTTGATATTCTATCCACTTGATGTGGCCTAATTATTATAAAAATCTATAACTTTCTGTTTCTCTGATCTTCAAGAAACTGTTCTATCCTTATCAACTTATAGTTTATGACATGTATGTGATAGTCCCCTATGTTGCCTCAACTCCTATTTATCACCTTGTATTTTGTATGCAATATCCATCATAACTCACTGGCCTTGCCCAAACCCTGGTTTGGGCCACTCTAACCTGCTTTGTCTTTTTGCTGCCCCAAACCCAGTATAACATACTGCTCTAGCTTTAATGTGCTGGTTATTTTCCTACTTGCTCTCAGGTCAATTCATTCCTTGCCCTTCTCTTATTCTGTCTATACCTAAGGAAGCTGATTCCTGCCAACTCCATTTGCTGGAGTCACTTATCCATGTCTCAAAGGAATTAGGACAACAAAAGATATAAAAGCAGGGAACTGGCAGAAAAAGAGAAGCCAAGATATTTCTTCCTTTCTCTGATTCAGGGAGCTTCTCCCATAGTGGCTGCTTCTCCTCTATGATTCCCATTCTAGGGCCAACCAGGAACAGTGACTCCAGTTAACTCAGCTCCTCTGATGGTCTTTCCAACCCTAGGGTTTGAGGGTGGAGGCTTCCTGCTATTGCTGCTCTGTGGGGTGCTCTTCCTTCCCCAATATGGCTTTCCAGCCCTTTTAGTACATTTGTAACTAGTTCCTGCTATTAAATTCTCTCAATTGAACTACCTCACTTTGGCTTTGATTTCTGACCAGACCCCATCTCATACATTGAAATGTACACTTGGCCAGTTGTTAGGCAGGGAACAAAACAATTGTCATCATCACAGAAAAATTCGTGTCGGTATTGCAAGGCTCACATCTCAAAATGTCCAGCAAAAGAAATAAAATAACAAATGAACATGCCGTTAAATATATACAGTAGAATGGAAATTGAGTCATTTAATTTTTTAAAGCCACTTTTATTTCATTCTTATCTTCATTTACTAGTAACCTCCCATCAATAGGAAAACCATGGGAAATGGAGCAGAGTGAACTAAGAATCATGCCCACGCTGAGCCCAAAATAGTTCCAAGTAGATTTGCTTGCACAAAAGAACAGAAGATGTGATCAGTACTCAAAGTAGGGATCATAGCACATTCAGTGCTGTTAATGCTAAATAAAAATAAAGACTCCTCTGAAGACCTCTGCCCTCAGAAACTCTTGTCTCTCTGCATTAATTTGACCTTCCCATGACACAAAAGCAGTCAAGCCTATTGTATAAAAGAGTCCAGAACACTTGACAATCAGTGGTCTAAATGGCCTTGGAGTAACCCATCCTTTGAGATAGTGTTTGAAACCACACTTTTGTGCTCTATAAAAGATGGAGACTGTGGTTTCATGATCATGGTTAGGCTTCGGTTCGTCATGTTCAGCTTTAAGCACTTCCTTTTCTGGTTTTGTTGAGGTGGAGCAGAACTAGAAGCCACAAGTGGGGCTAGTTTTATTCCTCAACCAGTGATGGGCCATGTAGTAGTTTCCTGGGGTTGTCATAACAAAGTACTACACACTGAAATTTATTGTCTCACTTTTATGAAGGCTAAAGTCTGAGATCAAAGTGGTGGCAGGTTTGTTTCCTTCTGGGAGCTGTGGGGGAAAGATCTATTCCAGGCCTCTCTCCTAGTTTTGGTGGTTTGTTGACAATCTTCATTGTTCCTAGACTTGAAAAAGCATCATCTGATCTCTGCCTTCTTCTTCACAGGCATTCTGTGTGTGTGTGGCGGGGGGGGGGGGGTATCTGTAGCCACATTTGCCTTTTATAAGGACACCAGTCCTTTGAAATTAATGCCTTCCCTAATTATCTCATTTTAACTCAATTACCTCTGGAAGGACCCATCTCCAAATAAAGTCACATTCTGAGGTACTGCGGCTTAGGACTCCAACATATCTTTTTGAGAGGGACACAATTCAACCTATAACAGGCCATTTACCCAGATCAGTTCACTATCTTTTGCTGAATTCTCCTTTCACACCCACCTACCCATTTCTTTTCACCAAATCCTTTTGGAAGAACCTATGGTCAGGAAAACATTGGGTAAGCTTATTCTCACTGAAGTATAATTAATTAAAATTATCCTTGTCTATTTACAAAAGTGGCTTTAAAAAATTAAATGACTCAACAGTCCAAAAGGATATAAAGCAACAGTATGAAACTGATAAAGTTTAATATCTTGTCCCTCCTAGAAATATATATATTTTAATAAATCACAAGGAATTATACCCATTCTTCACTATAAGTGGTAGCAAAACTTGGAATCTGAATAAAAACCTGCTAAGCAACCCTTGGTTTTCATTGTAATCAACATAAAAACTGCATTGTCTATTAATAACAAAATTAATTCTATGTTGATACAATGATATTCACTCATAATTCTCTACTAAAAATTAGTGCAGATGTCTTCTTTAATAAAAGATACAAACATTGCTGAAGGAACTGCAAACGTGGTAGCTGTTGCCATATTATCTGTTTCGTAAGTCATTCAAAAGCTATGAAATTGGCAAGATATTTGAACCACTCAAATCAGCAGTGGCTTTCCTTTGTCTATGACCTCCAATAATGGCTCTACCTACAGCATTTAAGTGCCGTTTTTGTATATATATGCATACACATGTATATGTATGTATGTATGTATATATACACATACACATACACAATTCGGGATGTGAATGCACAGCTATCATATTTAAGAAAAACTTAAACTGCCACTAAGAACTAAAAATTAAGACAGGAAAACTTGACTTTATGTGTCATATGCTAAAATACAGTTGATTCTTATTATTATTTTCAGTAGCTATATTCTTTAAAGGCTCTGCCAATGCTGAATTAGCAAATACTGAACCATTGCTCCTAGGGGAAATACATGGTTAGGTCCCTGCAAGCCCCTAGCCGCAACATTTTTTGGCAATTGAATGCATAACCTTTTTTATGTGTATCTGTTTAAAGACACCTTATTTAATACACTGTCGACTCATTAACATTTAGCTCACAGCCAATAACAAACGCTATAACTAATGCCTGAATGAAGTTTATCTAACACTATTTTCTCTGTACAGCATGTCACAGCCTAAACACAAGACTTAGGAACATTAGACAGCACTTCAACACTATGGTTTGGGGCCATTTTAAACAGCAAAATCAACAACAAAAAGTACAAAAAATGCAAAAAAGTGGCACTAAATAGACCGCAAATGGACATTTGTTTACAGTATGACAGCTGAAAGAAGGCGGTGTCACCTTGTTCGATATCAGCTGGGAATGTGCAATCAGCAACTCAAATTTTTTGCCACTCTGCTAGTATCTGGGAATGGCTGAAAATACCACAGGTATTGATTTTTTGGTTACAAATAAATAATAAATGAGTAGGAGAATTCACAAATATGGAATCAGGAATAATAAGGTACTTTAACTTGGCTTCCATTGCCCATGAAATAAAATAAAATAAAATAAAATAAAATAAAATAAAATAAAATAAAATAAAATAAAATAAAGCTTTATTTGCCTCACAAAATAGGTTGTTTACATTTAAAGTTTATAATGTGAGAACCTGTAAAATAGTTGGTAAATGTATTTAATATAAAGCACAGCTACTGATTCTCTGAGTGACCTTGGGCAAAGGGACTGGATACCTATAGGCCTTAGCTTCTCTCTCTCCCTCCCTCTCTCTCTTTCTCTCTCTCTTTCTCTCTCTCTCTCTCTCTCTCTCTCTCTCTCTGTATATATGTATATATGTATATACATATATATGTATATATGTTCATATATATATTCATATAAATACAAATATTTATAGCTATTTTTAGAACTTTAATATACAATAACACATTTAAATGTATTTAATATCAGGAAAATATATAAGAAATGATAGTCCAGACAGATGGAAGACAGTGATGTGATGGGAAATGTTTTACTGAATTTCTATTTACACTTTTTGGTTTAGAACCATGAAAATATTAACTATTTAAAAATTTAAGCTTTATAAAGAAGAGGCAAGAGAATAAGTATTAAACTTTAAAAAGAAAAAAGAAAAGAAAGGAGTAGGAAGAAGAAAAAAGAGAACTAATAGGCATTTTATATTCTCTATGGTAGGGGCAGATATTTTAAGCTTAGATTATACTGTGATTATTAGACTACAGGGCTTTATGTGCATATATTTTTTATAAATCATGTACTTATTTAGCACTTACTATACACTGGAGACAGTATTAGTATATTATTCTATTTTTTTTCTTATGCCTGCGAAGTAGGTATTAGGTCGAATCACATGAAATTGCTGATATTCAATGATTTTTGACCTACAAAAATGTCAGTTTCATATGTTCAGCCTAGTGTTAACGTCCCCATTTTAATGATGAAGAACTTGAGATTGACAAAAGCTGAGTAACTTCCCAGTGGCACATACAGCTTGCAAGAGACTCTTGGCTTGATCCTGCTTCCACTAAGTAGTGAGTATGAACTTCAGGCCATGAAAGTAAATGTATAAGAAATGTTCAATTTTCCTTTCCTATGTGTAACCTTAGATGCCACCAGGTGGTAGAGATTTCACATCAGTTAAGTCAAGATCTTCTCTCATCGTTTCCCATTCATTTTCCAGAATTGTGCCTAGGAGGTGCCTGAGACCCAGCTGCCCTGGTTCTCCCTGCCCCACCCTGCTCCGATATCTCACTGTCTTACCCCAGCTTGGGGTGCTCCTGTCACTTCCACTCTCAGGCAGACCACATGGTAGACCACTTTTTAAGAAACTGCTAAGTCTGCTCACCACTGGCTTCCTAACTACGGCCCCTGGACCCTGACCCTTACTAGCCTCAGAAAGTAGACAAGTATGGCTCTGACATACTGCACACCCTCTAAGCCTTGAGTCTCTTCAAAGCATTTGCTTTGAAATTTCAAAAGCTTAATCTTTTGCCTTCAGCAGACTCCTCTTATACTCTTCCCTGCTTATGATTTCAAAGTCTATTTTAAAATGCAAATATATATATATCGAGAATCATTCTGTGTTTTCTTTTGTGCTTTACTTAAGACAATAAAGGCAAAATAATTAGTAGCCTGAAGGGTGAGAGTGAAGGGATGAGTAGAAATAATGAAAGAACGGATGGCAAAAAAGGAAAATATCAGTTCATTGATGTTCAAAATACCATCCTGCCACATCCCTTTCTTACTCTTTTCTCAACACAGCTTCTCAGGTAGTTCTCAAACTTGAGAATGTTTAAGAACTGCCCAAGGGAGAAACACAGAACCCCGCTTTGTTTGAAGAATACTGCTCTGGACCAATGGGAACAGGCTAACCCTTATGGTTACATTAATTTTCATTTGTGAACATGTCTAGATTGAAAAAAGAGCTTGCAGTCTTACAAAATAGAAGAAAAAGTTAAGGTGAGTAAAACAAAATTTATTTTTTAACCAATAGTAGAATAGTAACCTGACACTATTTGAATAGCAAAGCCCATTGTGACTGCAGCTGTGTGGCCCTTTTGCTTTGCCTGTGAAGCATTTCTTTTAGGCACAGATGTGGTGCTGGGCCATTAGACACATAACATAGAAATCCATCAAAGTGATATGACAAATCAGAGAGGAGAGTTAAGCAAACTGTACTGTAGTGCTGCATCTAAATTGCAAAGGAGATGAGAGATGAGGAAAACAGTGTAATTAGAGGCATTTTAAGCTCTCTCGTAGGAGGAACAGCAAAATATTCTATATTTGAAATTGTAGTGTGAACTTGAAGTTCTAAGTTGGTAGGGATAGGGGCAGAGAACAAGGAGCAGAGAAGAAGCCACAATGTGCACTCAGGCTCATAAGGAAAGTATTTGATCAGATACCCCAAAGAATAAGAAAAAACAAAGGAGAAAGGAATTAGTACATGAAAGTTTCTCCTAAGTACATGAAAGATGTAAGGCTGGAGAGAAAAAGAATGAGAGATAGTGGGGGAGGGTTTGACATGACAGAAAGAACTGAAATGGAAGCAGATGGAATATTTTTTACGAATAAAATAAAAAGTGGATTTTTTTTTAAGTAAAAATATTTCACCAGTACAAAGTCTCTAGGCATGCCATGTTTAATTTAGATTATGTGGCTTTATCATGCTCACTATGTATTTTTCTAAAAATGTTTTTAAAAGAGCTACCCAACCTTCTGGGCCACAGTTCAGAATTTCTTTTCCTGAAGGTTAATTTTGTTCTCTATTTGACCCTGCCAAACAGAAAATAAACACAACTTGTTTCTTCAGCAAGGAGCAACTCTCAAAACTGCTCCAGTTCTTACAGGAGAGGCAAAAATACCAATGTTTCAAGCTTCTGTTATAATAAGTTTCTGCTTATATGAAGAATCCCTCAGAGTTATATAGCCCTTTATGTTTTTAAAACGCTTTCAGATACCTTACCTCATTTAAATTTCAGTGACTTCTATCATAAAGGGCATTTTCTATATCAAGTGTTTTTGTATACCACTTTTTCCACTATCAAAACCAATAAAACATTACTTATAGTTAATTAGTTTCTCATACCCTAAATACTTTCAAGCTTTCACTATTTTCACATAGTTTTTCCTTTCTCTTTCCTTCTGACTAGAGAGCATTTTATGCTCCTGGTCAGTTCTCTTGATGCTCCACATTTTCACTCTTTCACTTAGTAAAGTAACACAAGACCTGTAAGACTTAAGAAAAGTCTAGGTTGGGATGAATATCTGGCCCTCTATATAACAGGCAATTGCCAGGTCATTCACTTGGAGTGTGGAAGCCATTGTGGTCTCTCAAGGCAGTTCAAGGACATCAGGGGCTATTAACCAAAGTTTTAAAGCCAGACTATGCCTGGCTTTGAACCCTGGATTTACTACTTCTGGTTAGTTGTATGGCATCCTCCATAAGGTGATAATATCCGTTTAATATCATTTGTGAAGTTTCTAAGTGCAGTAAAGTTCCTGCCATTCAGAAGGACTGTCTAAGCCACCCCCAGCTTACATGACAAAAGCTGGGGGTTGATCTTCTTGACAGAAGTAGTGATGGAAACTCTATCCTCAGTTACCCAGGGTAATTGTGTGCACTGTTAAACTCTGACCAGCACAACAAGCCTCCCGGAACCAGGGCATCTGCTGACACCTGAGTGAATGACATAGTCCCCATCAAGCAGGCCATGAGGCATCTGCATCACACAATCCCAGAATGGCCCAAATGCTACCAGAATCTCAAAGGAGACCATTATAATCAGCCCTTAATTATGCAAAAACAAATGCAGATATCGCTGGTCAATCATCAGTTAGATATTTTACTTCCCTAACATGAGACAGAAACAGTTTGAGTGTTTTTGCTTTAAAAGATCTACCCCCTTTCACCTTTCCCAAATCTTAGCCCTGAGGGCCTCCTACATCTATGCCTCTGTTAAGTTCTCTGGGTTAAATTCCCTGCTTTTCCATTTAGCACTCAATCTTAGGTCTCTACTAGTTTTCATTTTCTCTTTAATAGCATGTAGAAACAATTATTGACTTGGCTTGTGGAAAAGCCTTGGTCTTTAGTACCCTGTAAAGGAAAGAAAATGAAAGTCCCTGTGAATACTATATAATAAATGTTGATTCTCTGTCTAAAGGAGAGAGCAAGATGGGAGAACTAGATTGGAAGGTGGGAAGAAGCTGTTTCAGAAGGCAGACTGATTTCGCTGTGACAGGTGGTGGCTCAGTTTTGACAAGTGTGTTTAAAGTACATGCACTGGCCAAATACTGAATTAGATGCCAGAGACATGAAGATGAGCAGAACATGGTCCTTATCCTAAGGACTCCAAAGCCTAGTGGAAAGGACAAATGAAACACATGGTACAACACATCATTACTGATGCTAAAAAAGACTCAAAACGAAAAGCACTTTGGGGTCACATAGGGGGAGTGTTCAACTCTAATGGGGGAGGGTGGTAAGAGAAGGCTTCACACGGGGTAATACTAATGCTAATTAGCATCTCCATGTTGGTCCCAGCCAGCAGTGATTTTGCAAAAATGAAATAAATTGTGGAGTTTATTGGCATTTCTGGTATATTTTAATTCTTTTATTTTTTTTCTTAATGATCTTTTCAACTTATTCATAAATTTGTATTTTTTAAATGTATATATGTGTGCATATATGTACATATGTACATGTATGTAGGTGTATACATTAGAAACATTGTACTTTCTTTTGTGACTCTTACTCCTACTTATCTGACTTATGTTCAAGTGTTTAAATGTGTTTGAAGCTATGCTTCTTCGACATTGTAGATATAAACAGTGACTTCTTCTAAATAAACTGAAATCGAGACCAGTATGCATTTTATATGTATATATGCGTCTTTGGATATTAATCTTCGAACTTTTTTTTTCTTCCTGTCTAAGATTCCCATCTTTTATTTTCTACTCTGTATTTTCTTCATCATACTTCCTGTATATAGTTTGCCAGCATTAACAGCCTGTGACTCAGCAACATACCCAAGGAGCCCTTAAAAGAAACACCTGGAAAGGCCCTGCATTGTGGCCTTAGTATGCAGCTCTGTTCTTTCTTCCAAAGCTCCATGCAATTCTGTAACTTCCAAATAGCTTTGTACTTTGGAAAGTGCCGCTGTCTTTATTGGGAGAAGATGCTCTATGCCCTGCACTGCTCTCTCGAAAGCCCTCAAGAGAATTTTCTGTTAATGGTGCATGTGCCGAAGCTCTCAAGTTCAAAGCTGTCCTTCCCTGAACTGTCACTGAGTCACACTGATCCAAGGAGAAAGGGGTTTTTCTGTTTCTGTTTCAATAGGAAGAGAGCTCAAAGTAGTGTAAGCTGGTAAAGATTCCTTAACTAGACCAAAGACACTACCTTCTGTACAGTTCCAGTAAGTGCCCTCCCTAGCTGCTGTTATCTTCAGCATTCCATACCCACCCTTGGAGAGTGGGGCAGCATTGGTGGAAGCTTAACTCACATCCTTCTACTATACAGGCCACAAAAGCACTTAGAAAACTATAATGTGCTGTACAAACATAGCGTATTATTGCAATCATGTTGGAAACAGCAACCCGTTAAAGAGTAAAGTCTTTCTGCATAGATCACACCATTCCTCTTTCCTTTATCACCATTTACATGATCTCCTTTGGTACTAAGACGCCTTGTTCCTTGGACTCATTAAGAGGCTACCACGTAACTGCAGAGGGTCCAAAGGAGACTTCAACTTTTCAGGAATATTCCTTTATTTTAAAATAATATGATGAACATCTATTCATTCTAGGTCTATGTGTATTTTTGTTAGCTACGTTTTTTTTTCTTCATTTGTAAATGTCTTCAAATTAGGCAATTAGGAATCTCTCTGAGCAGAACTGTACACCTGCTAAAACATATAATTAAGGTACAAGAAACGGAGAAACAATTCTACTAAATCAACTGGCTCCTAAAGGTAACTTCTAAGTCTCCACACTTACTTTTTTTCCTTTAAAAATCTTCATTTTCTAGTTTTTCTTAGCATCTCCTGTAGGAGTTATGAGATACATCAAAGAAGAAAATCAGGAAGGTGACTTTAAATTTTACACCAAGACAGATTTAAGACTGGACCTTCACACAAATGAAGGTTTGAAATTGAAGAGGACATTCCCTAACTGCATCTCCTATATGGCCTACAGGAGCATATTTGTAATACAGTAGTCCCCCTTTATTCATGATTTTGCTTTCCAGTGGTCTTAGTTACTAGCAGTCAAACACAATCTGAAAATATTAAATAGAGAATTCAGAAACATGCAATTCACAAGTTTGTGATGAAATCTCCTGAGTCCTGCTCAGTCCTGCCCGGCCTTGAGTCAGCTCTTTGTCCAGAGTCTGCATCTACTGTAGACACTCCGTGCTTATTAGTCATTTAGTAGCTGTCTTGGTTAGCAGATCCGCTGTCTTGGTCTCATAGTGTTTATGTTTAGGCAACACTTATTTTACCTAAAAAATATCATATTCATATAATTTTTATTATAGTATATTGTTATAATTTTTATTATATATTGTTGTTAATTTTTTACTGTGCCTAATTTATAAATTAAATTTTATCATTGGTATGTATAGGGTTATGTATAGGGTTGGGTTCTATTGTGGTTTCAGGCATCCACTGGGGATCTTCAAATGTATCCCCCACAGGTAAAGGAGGGTAAAATACCCCCCACAGATAAGATAGACAACTAGAAACAATAGATACTAGATGCAGATGTTGAGAATGGTAAATCTGATTGAAATTGTGTCATGAACGCAAGTTTGATTTTAAAAGTGGTAACAAATTGTATGTTATACTGTAATTAAAACTAGGTACACATTGTATACATACTCTGTGTGTGTGTGTGTATGTGTGTGTGTGTGTGTATGTGTGTTTAGAGGAGGAGATAAAATTGGGAAGGAATATGACAAAAAAATTAATGTATAGTAAAATGGGAATTATGGGTGACTCAAATAATCTCTTGTAAAAATGTAAAGTCTATTTAGTAATAAAGGAAAATGAATGTTCTCACATTTACATCTTCCTTCCACTGAAATTTTCTTTGCCTCCCATTCTTTTAACTTTGCTCTTTCTTTTGTGACTTTTGCTTCTGCTTCTCTGGCAGGCGATCAAGTATTTAAATGCTGGATGCTAAGCTTCTTCTGTTATACATTTGAGCTATAAATGGTAATTTCTTCTGCATAAGCTGAAAATGGTCTGTGTGCAGATTCCTCTTTTCTTCCTTAAATATCATTTCTCTGGAGTGTGATCTGTATGGTTAAGCACCATAAGGGTAAGCCTTGTCCCTTGTTCCTCTGATTTCTCTTTCTACCCACACTGTGAGTATAATGAGGAGACTCAGTTAGGAAATGTCTCTTCAATTTCAGCCCTTCATTTATGTGAAGGCCCAGACTTAAATCTATCTTGGTGCAAAATTTAAAGTTATCTTCCTGATTTTCTCCTTTGGTATATCTCAACTCCTCTGTAGCCACCAAGCTATTATTATTTTTTTACCCTTTTATGGTACATTTTGCACCTTGTGAGTTATACTCTTGGAACTTGCTTGGCTTTGTAGTAAGATTTATCCCCAAATCTGAGAATTTAGAAATATTAGGACTCCCCAGTTCCCAGTAGCTTTCATTTTACTTTTGATACTTATGATATATATGGGTGTCACAGTTGTGTCAAAAATATATAATTATATGTTAGAATAATAAACACTGAATTAATGAGAGAGATTTTCATATAATGATAAACACTGTAATGGAAGAGAATCAGTTATTAGAATAGGAACCCTCAATGGATTGGCAAATGCTTTCTTTTTTTTCTTTTTTAAAGAAGAGTAAACATATTACAATGTTAAGATTTATACAGCTGAGTGGTGGATGAATTGTGTTCTTATATTAGTTTCTATTACTGTCTGTGTGCATGAACTAGTTCACAATTTTTTTAAATGTCATTATGAAAACTTCCTATTACATTGTACTGCTCGTTTGAAATTTTTCTTTGAAATCTTACAGAAAATAGAAGTTTTAGAAAGTTTAGAGAGTTTTAGAAAGGAAGGAGACCAATACAAAGTGGGGAGTTGAGAAATAAAGGTTATAGTTAATAGAACAGGAAACAAAGATACATATTTTAAGAAAGTTATAAGGAGGAACTAAAGTAAATGCATTACCTGAAATTATAATACAGAAGTTAAAAATAGTGAGACATTTATATTGAGAATTGGGGAGGGGTAAGTGAACTAAACTCATCTATCAGAATGGGAGGAAGTCTGGACATTGTCTTTTTGATAAATAAAGAAGTGGCAATATGACTGTATTATTGAGAGATAGGGAAGTAACCACCCAGAAGAATCAAAAAACTGTTACAGTTAAAAAGTTAGACTTGAGTGCTTCTCAAGTGTCAGAGTTTGGGTGGAAGGCAAAGGAATAGGGTAGAGAGAGAGCTAGGATGTAGGAGCACAGCACTCTTACCTTTTCCAGTAAGCTCTTCAGCACGAGTAATTTTTTTCTTTTTCGTAAACATGCACACATACTGTTTTGACTAAAAAAAAATTTAAAGATAACACAATAAAAAGAAACAGATAACAGAATAGTAAGACTATTAGACCCAAGAAAATGTTTCTCTCTTCAATAATCTGATCAAAGTACTCTTTACCTTCTTGAGTTGAATCACCTGCTTGCTAATAAATTATTTACATTTTTTGTCTTTAAATTGGTATCCTAGAATTATCCTTTATTTGTTTTTGTTTTTCTTTCTTTTAATCTTTATCCTCTGTAAACATTTTAGAAATTTAGATTTCTCTATACAAAAATTTGAAAACTATTTATTCATTTATGGAAAGTTTGCTCCTGATAGACTATTAAGTGAAACAAGGACGGCAATACAACTGGTTTAAGATATGCCTATGACAAATACATAGAGATAGAAAGTAGAGTCAGGGCCGAGAGAGATGGAGAATAGAGAGTAACTGCTAATGGATATCTTGAGGGGGTGATTAAAATATTTAGACTTAGAAAGTGATGATGGTTGTACACCTTCATGAATATACGCAAATGTCCCAATTGTACACTTTAAAGTAGTGAATTGTATGGTATGTGAAATATATCTAGTTAAAAAAACATATCCATGAAAAATACTACATGGGAATAAACTAAAACTGGAACGATAGTCATTGTATGTGGAGGGGGGGATTTCTTCTATCTTCTACTTCCCTAAAGTTTTGGTAATGTTATATTACTTTCATAATTTCAGAAATATTTTAAAGTAACGTCATTATCTTCAGTGTGTGGTACCATCTTCATGTGTCTAATTTTTCCTCCTAATTCCATAACACCCTTTATTTTATCCTGCTCTCTAAAGCACATAATAACATGTTATCTTTTTAATCTGTTTTCTTTATAGTTTTGGATTTGGTGTTACTCTCATTCATTTGACTTTTTTCTTTTCATCATCTTGATGCTGCCAAATCTTTACCTGTAGTTTGCTCTTTCTGCTGTTTTCTTTCCTCATTATAACCCTTTGCTTAGCTGCTTTCCTTGAAAGCTCTCCCTGAATTACATATAAATGCCTTAAGCAAATTGTGACTTTGTGAAAGGAGAGCTGGAGTTTCTTGCCTTGAATCATTCCTCGATTTAATCAAAACTGACAGAGAATCTGGAGGATTGGGGAAAGGACAAGGGGAGTAAGAGGAGGAGAAACTGATATTTATTGAGTCCCTTCTATGTGCCAGGTTCTGTACATTCGGTTTTCTTAATCCTCCCTCAAGCTTGGGAGGCACTGTTACCCTCTTCTTTTTGATACACATGCTGTGGCTCAGATAGGTTAAGCAACTTGCTCAAGGTCACACAGCTGGTAAATAGCAGCGGTAAGTGTCAGACCCAGTTGTGTCTAATTTCAAAGCTAGTACTCTCTCCTCTCCTCTACACTTTCATTTTCAGTTATGTCAATTCTATCAAAACATATTACCAAGATGGCCTCCAAAAATTTACATTAGTTTATACTAATTACCAGTGAATTTTCATGTTTATTAGTCATTTACATATTTACCATCAATAAATTTTCCTATGCGTATTAACCATTTGTATAATTTCTTCTCTGAATTTCCTGCTTATTCCCTTTTCCTGTTCTACTATATTATATGTTGTTTGTAATTCTTATTGATTTGTAACTCACTCTATTATGGCCAATGATTCTTTATTTTCTGTTATAATTATGATTTCCTAGAATGCCATTCACCTCCCAATTTTGTTTATAGTACTTTTAAATGTAAAATAATTATAATTGTTCACATTTTAATTTGTTTTCTTTATAGCTATGGGTTTAGTATTGCTCATAGAAAGAATTTTATCACCCTGAGATAATTCACATTTCTGTGAATTTTGTTTCTGGTTGTTTTATTGTTTCTTTTTATTAAGAAAATGTTCAGGTGTTTAATCTATCTGGAATTTAGCTTAGTGTATATAGTATGAGAGAGAATTAACATTATATTTTCTCCTAAACAATAGCTAGTTGTCCCAAATCAATTCATTTTGTTTTGCAGAGTGATTTTGTGCAGTTCCTTTGAGGAGTAATACACACACACACACACACACATACACACACACACGAATCTCTAAATTTTCTATTCTGTTCCATTGATTTATTGCCTATTTCTAAACCAATACCATGTTATTAATTTTCATATTTGGTAGGACAAGTCCCATCTTTTTATAATATTTTTTAAACAAACAAACAAAACCTCACAAAAAAATAAATAAAACTTGCACATTTCTAAATGACTTGCTCAAATTCCTGTCTCATTTAGAGATTGGATTCGGGGAATAATTTCAGTCTTTAGTGTTTGGGTCATTTATTCGTTTTATATAACAGATTTTATTGAACATCTACTATATTCCAGAAGCTAATCTAGCTCCTGAGAATACAGCAGTGAAGGAAACAATAACAACAAAAAAATCTATCCTTCTTGGAACTAACACATGTTCAGCTATATTATTCATTTTCAAATAGATAGAACCTCCATACATCTGTGCTAATTTTCTCAATTTTCGAGAAATAAATTTTAGTTATTACTTCAGCATAATTAAAAGAGTTAGAATATTGCATTCCATATATTACAGCTTTTACTTTCATATCAATTTTATAAGCTCTAAGTTTCATTTCTCTTTTTTAAATGCAAACTAGTTTCTCTTATACATCCAACTTTGGTTTCTAAAAACCTCTTTGGAGAGAATTCATTGTTAAGTAGCGTAAGACTTTGAGAGAAAAATTAGGGAAATTAAGGTCACAATTAAACTAAAAAAAAATACACATTCTCCTTAGACATTTATTAAAATAATGTAATACATCTGGCACATATTATGCACCTGAAATTAATAATTAATTTTCATTCAACATTTCTTCTTTTAGGGGAACTTTTTGGAACTTCTCTGTTAAGAAATTTCATCAAGATGCATGATTATTTTACTTTATAGCACATGATATTCATAATATGAGTATTTCCCCTCCCCTATTTTATTAGTTCTTATCACGTTTCAAAATTTATAACTTGGAGTAGTTGATTTCAACTATCTAGTCCAAACTGATCCCAAAGAAAGAGAATTACTTAACAGATATTAAGTGTAATTATATGTTTGGGCTCTGAGTTGTATGGATTTGGATTCAGACCTAGCTTTGCCACAGAATAGCTGTGTGACCTTGAGCAAGTGAGATAAACTTCTAAGTTAGGGTTTGCTATATATAAATTAGTGAGAATAAGAATAGCACTTCACAGATCACTAAGAAAATTAAAATAGCTGAACTAGAATGGAAAGTTAACAGTCCAGCGCATGTCACATAATACTTGTTAAATGAAAGCTAGCCAATATTACTATTGAGAAATTTGTCAATATCCTTTCACAGAGAACAATGGTTTATTTGGGTGATGGAAGTAGGGGTATTATGAGGATATTCGTGGAAGTGAGGATGGTGAGAACCTCCTGGGAATTCAAGAAAAGCTATGGAGTCTCGGGCTTCATAGACACTGGCAGTCACTCAGAAATTAGAGGCATGCAGTGAAGAGTCATTGATCTGAGTCATATCGTTGCCTTGGCAAGTTCAGGGATCCCATAATTGCAGTGACTCAGCATCCTTCCATCCGCGCTGCTACCGTTTCTATTTCTACTCACCAATTTCTTGACTCTCCCATGAAAGCATTTGATTTCGGCTTACTGCAGCTTCTTCATCTTTTCTAATAACCTAAAGCCTTCATCTTATTCACAATTTGTCAGTTCCATATCAGATTTCTAGGAGATAGTGTCTGCTAACCCGATAATATCCCTATTTTGAACAAGAGTTTTATGCCAATCTCTTCATAAACCATAAACCCATCTAAAAATTGGTTGCTTTGGGCTGACATGCTCATTTCTAGTTCTAGTCTGCAGTGGGAGCACTGGAGAGTGAAAAGTTAGGGAAGGGTAGCAGAGGTCACCTGGTGTGGGACATGACTACCTTCCTAGGAGCCACAGGTTGTCTGGTTTCCCATGTGGTGACTGGCTTGTCCATAACTTACACCTTGGATAAATTATTCCTAATCTAATCTAATCTAATCTAATCTATTCAATTTAGGCAAAAAGGAATGTATCACTCTTCTTCCCTCCATCCATAGTTATTTTATCATTTTGCTTGATTTCGAATGGTGTAAAACGAAGAAATTTTTGTATCAGAGAATCCAGAAAAGGTTTACAAAGTAAATACTCAAACCCAGTCTTTCTTCTTATATTACTTTGTTTCTTCTTCTTTTTCTTAGAAGCATTATAAAATACTTTATTACAAATTTGATCTTAGCTAGTTAGCAAATGGAGCAGATTATAATTCTTTATTAACCCTCCTCTAAATTTTAAGAACCTCAAGATTAAAGTTGACTAATTAATTACTGGGTCAAGAATATAATTTTGCCCTTGAGAAAAACATGAAGACTGAGGCCACAGAATTCTGCCAGGAATCAAAGAACATAAGGTTTCTTTTGCTGGATACGAAGAAATAATAGAAAACCCAATGGTAAAATTTCAAGTTTCAAAAACCAACTTTTCTTTTTAATTTCAAGTTTCAAAAACCACTCTTTCTTACCAATCCCTGGCAACAAACATTTTCCTGAGTGCTCCTTATGAAAATCTCTTTACAATTTAATACCAGAGTCAGATTTTTTTCCTTATCAAATGCCAATCTTATGATGGATGTGAAAACCTATGGCCAAATACTTGAAAACACCATCTTATATTACACAGTAGGCTAATGGCTTATGTGAGGTCAAACATTAGAGGGGTAAATTTCTAGTCCACCGTGGTTATGCTGACAGATTTTAACTACCTGGGCAGCATTTATCAGACAAATCACTGCTGATTTCATGCCTTTACAAATTCAGCATCTGAAGGCCAGTGGTGAAGATTCAGATATTAAAGAATTAAGAAACCCTGGCCAAACCATCCCAAGATGACTATGCTGAAAATGTAATTTTGGCACTTCTGCCACATCCTTTTAAACATTGTATGTACTTCTTGGGATCCAGCAAAATGTTCAGCCAAAATGCCCTTATACCTCTTGATATAACACAGTGCCAGTTAAGCTGATATTTTTGTCGCGGAGTTACTTTCATGAGTAGTTGGTCAAATTTTACAATAAAGGACAAGCCAAAGAGCTGATGAGCACAGACAAAGTGGTGGAGCACTGACCAGAGAGGCTTTTGATGAAAAATGAAAAGTATTGCACACTGAACTGTAATGACGTGGACACTAGAGGGTAACCAGAGGTGGAGCCAGGGCCTCACTACTATGGAAGAAGGTCTACTGAGGCTGCAGATGGGCCCAGGAGCAGCACCATGCTCTAGGGACAGCCATCTACACTGGCTTCTCTTTGAAATACAATTGCAGCTCTATTCTGCATCACTAGAAGCTGCAACATAATATTAAATATGTTGGTCTATGAATGGCTGTGTATGTGTTTCTTGGGACCTGTGTCACAGGGCCATGTATCCGACATGCTGGGAAGAAGGCCGGGAAAACACCACAGCAGTGCTGAATGACCTTCACTCAGAAAGTATCTTATAATGTTTCTTGTTTTAAAACTTCTTTTCTTTAGATCTCTATAAACTGTGACTTTACCCTTAAATGATCTAATGCTATCTCAGTGACCTGTTTCTGGTTTTACATAACACTTGGCCCATATGTGCAATGGTTTATTTTCAGCTCCTTAGGCTTCTTTCAAACTCTTTTTACTTCCTTTGATTCTTAAGTTTTTACTTTCTTCGATCTCAGGACCCATGCTACTTCTCTTTCTATATTCTTCTGTCTTCAATAACTTAGGCCCTCCATAGTGCTTCTCATTTGCTTTGGGCTTTACCTCCATGGATTTCCCTCGAAGTCCTTTTCCCCCACTTCTTCCTTGCCTCTTTGCTATTGAGCTCATGAAGTTTTCTCTCCTAGTGACTCAAAATAAGGGTATCTCTGATGGAGTGAGCAATCTTGGTACTTGTTCCTCAACAAAGGTTTATTGTGGCAATCACTGTTCAGTTTTTCTTATTCATTTATTTTTATCTACACCATTTCCTGAGTCTCATCTTCTTGTTTTTATCCAATCTCTTCTCTCACCCCTTGTACTTCCTTATTCTCATATAGAATCAACAAATGCCCCTACTTAAAGGGAAAATGATACCAGATATTACTTATCTTAATTTTCTAAGACTGCTGTAACAAAGCACCATAGACTGGGGGCTTAAAAAACAGAAACTTATTTTCTCATGGTTCTGGAGGTTGGAAGTCCAAGATTAGAGTATCAGCAAGACTGGTTTCCTGTGAGGCCTCTCATTGCCTTGTAGAGGGCCATCTCCTCTCAGTGTCCTCACATGATCTTCCCTCTATGCCTGTGTCCTAATTTGCTCTTCTTATGCAGACACCAGTTGTATTAGATTAGACTCTCCTAATGACCTCATTTGAACTTATATACCTCTTTAAAGATCCTATCACCAAATATAATCACATTCTGAGGTACTGAGGGTTAGAACTTCAACATCTGAATTTGGGGAGTGAGTGAGGCACAATATAACCCATGACACTGCCTATACTTTAAAATACAGATCAAACATTTCTTCTTTCTCAATGATGTTTCCTGATCCGAAAAACTCATAGTGATTTGGTTCTTCTAGAACTTGTGTGGAAGTTACTACCTTGACCATCAATCTGGTAATCAGCCATGTGCTTTCTTGTAAAATCTCTTGTTTTGCCACTTTAAGTTATTATTTATGGTTTATGTTGTTAATTTCTTATGTTCTATTTTATTTCCCAAAGAGAGTAGATAAAGATGAACCACACCTCTCATTCTCTTAATCTCCATAATATCTGGCCCAGTAATTTGCAAGTCATTTGTTCTCAGTAAGTCTGACAGTTTAGTCCATGTTCTCTCACTTTAGATTCTACTAAGTTTAAACCATCTTGAAGCTGGCCACCAATTAATTCTGTTCAGTCAATTCCTAAAAATATGTTCTCTTTGGGAAAGGGTCCTGTTGAGTCACGTCAACAAGAACCTAATCATGTAGGACCAGAGCAGCGATGGAACAGCCTTGAAGTTGACCCAGTAAGGGTCAGAATCAACTGGGATTACTGATAGGGTTTGGATGGGGTCAGTTCAGCACCAGGTCCTTAATAAGACAGTGTCAGGGAGCAGGTGACAAGGTCCATAGAATTGGCAAGGTGAATATAGGGCAAAGACACACCCAAGTGGCAAGTCAGGCTTTTGTGGGTGGAGCAGAGAGAAGGCATCAGACAGTAGTAGCACCTTAGGTGAGTCTGAGAGAGAAACTCACCTCAATGCTTAACTGTCAAGAAGCACTTTTTACTGAATGCTTCACTGTCAGAGTTCACTGTTGCTAAAAAGGCCCATGTACAAGATTTCATCTTCTTAACTGGGAAAAAAAAACTCTGCCTGGTCCAATGAGTGTGGCCTTAAAAAGATCCTCACTTTCTACTTCGTTGGAGAGTTCTTCCACTGGTGCCTCAATTCCCCTACCACTGAGCCTTGATATCTCTCTAACATTCCCAAATGGCCCTTGAAGAGCATGTGACTGAGATCTTCTTCCATTTGGTCACATCTGCATCACTAACTATGCTCCATCACAAAGCAACAGGTAACTTCCTCTTTCCCGACAGGGCCCTTGCCCCTCACTGCCTTACATTCTCAAATTTGGTCATCCAAAATCCCTTTTTATGTTTTTAAGTTAGGGTTTAAGTCTTTACTGTATGTTAAACACTATGGTAAACTTTAGAAACATCTTTTTATTACAACCCTCTGAGATAGCATATGTTTATATGTTTTCTATTGCTGATAGTTCTATAAAAAATGATCACAAACTTAGTGGCTTAAAGCAACACTACTTTATTCTCTAACAGTTTCTGTCATCAGGAATCCAGGTACATGTTACCTGGATCCTCTGCTCAGGGTCTCACAGACTGAAACCAAGGTGTCAGCTGGGACTACAATCTCATCTGAGGCCTGGGTTCTCTTCCAAATTTACTGCTTGCTGGCAGAGTTCGATTTCTTGCAGCAAGATGCCCAAGAGATGCCTTCTTGCTATCAGATGACAACTGCTTTCAGCTCCATGTCCTCAGGTCTTTGCCATGTGGCTGCCTCTCACGGTCTGTTTGATTTCTTCCATGGCAGTAGGGAAGTATCTCTGAAACTTTACCTTCTTCTTGATTAGGCATACCTGATTAGGTCGGGCTCACAAAGGATTATCTCTCTTTGATTAACTACAAGATAATAGATTAATATGTAATTACAAGAGTGCTATCCCATTATATTCACTGGTGCCATCCAACACTCAGGGAGAGAGGCGTGCACACCATGAGGCAGAACTCTTGAGGCCATCTTAGAATTCTGTCCCCAACATGGAGGTATCACTGTGACTCTCATCTAACAGATGTGAGGCATAATCACATAGCTTGTAAGTGGCAGAACTGAAGGAGAATTCCAGGTGTTTTGATTCTTAAACCCGTGTTCTGATTCAGTGTACTAGACTGCCTTTGTTATTTCAACTTCTGCCTCCAACATTGTCCTTATCCCTATTTCTGCCTGAAAAATTGCATTTCTACCATCTATCAAAGTTCAACATAACTTTCATGCCCCTCATGTAATCCTTTTGATTAACCAACCTTGTCGTTGACCTCATCTAGCCATCATATATTTATGTTTTCCAAATTATCTGTCAGTTAAATATTCACAGGATACACTAAGTATCAAGAACTATTATTCTGTGTTTATGCTAGAAATATATTAGCTGCTTTCTATAAGTGACCAATGGCTATCAAAAACATTTTACCCTAGGAAAACCTTAATATAATTTCTATAATTAGAAATAAAAAAATTGAAATCGTCACTGTTTCCACCCCCTCAAAAGGATACAACCAAAGATACACCCTCGGACCATAAGAGAAATTATTGGAAAGGTTAAGGTCTTTTGGAAATCGGACCTGCAGGTTGTACATCAATGTGACTAAAAACCTGAGATCAAGCTAACCATGTTCAGGAGAGTTAATCCAGGAGGAGTCTTGCTTTCTGATGCAGGAATCCTCAAACTTGAGTATATCAGAATCACCTGAGGGCTTGTAAAAATAGATTGCTGAGCCCTATCCCCCAGAGTTTCTAATCAGTAGATCTGTAGTGGGATCTGATAATTTGCATTCCTAATAAGTTCCCAGGTGATGTTAATGTTGCTAATCTGGGGAATCACACTGAGAAACACTGTTCTGGAGGGCAGAACCAATGGACAAACAGTATAGGATAGCCAGTTTTAGCTAAAAATCTGGAGGAATTCATTTTTAAGCCATTATTACTCTCTAACAATGGCCAGGCTCTTCCATGAAGAAGAAAGCTTTCCATGAGGTAGTATATGTTTTCTATTGCTGATAGTTCTATAAAAAATGATCACAAACAGTGGCTTAAAGCAACACTACTCATGACTAGAAATGTGCAGACATTTGGATGATGGCTCATTGGGGATATTGTCAAAACGATTACTTCATAAGCAATGGTGTCCTGGGTCCAATCTATGAAGCCAGGATTGATCTGAGGGGATAGGTATGGGTTGGGGGAATGGGGGAGCATGGAGTTTTGCCAGGATACAGTCATAAGAAAGAAAAGCCTAGGTGGTGACTCAAACATGCTTGGTATTACCTGACAGAGAGTTTTAAATTTTACCAACAATAATGAGAAATTAAAGCAGTAACTAGGAAGAAAAGATTAGACTGGGACTATAAATAATCAGACCTGCATCATTCTAGGATTATGTCGCTTATCACTGAAGGGTAGGTTGAAATGAAAAATCAAGGTAGAAAGAGAAATAAATGTTTTTGAATTGTGGGTAAAGATATGTGTATGCTGATGTTCATAACAGCATTATTCATAGTGACCAAGACATGGAAACAACCAAAATGCCCTTCAAGAGATGATTGAATAAAGAAGCTGTGGTACGTATACAGTGGAATATTACTCAGCCATAAGAAGAGATGAAATACTGCCGTTTGTGACAACATGGATGGATCTTGAGGTTATCATGCTAAGCAAAATAAGTCAGACAGAAAAAATTGAGAACCATATGATTTCACTCGTATATGGGATATAAACTGAAAGCAACAAAAGAACATGACGAACAGAGACTCAAGGACACGAACAAAAGTTTTGTGGTTACCAGAGTCGGGGGAGGTAGATGAAGATAAAGAGGGGTCAATTATATGGTAACAGAAGGAAATTTAACTCTGGGTGGTAAAGACACAATTCAATATAAATGTGACATATTATTGAATTGTCACTTAAAACCTATATGATTTTATTAACTAATGTCATCCCAATAAATTTAATTCTTAAAAAAAAGTAGAAGGGGGGAAAGCAAGGCATTTCAGAATAATAATCCACAAATTCTGGGCATCCACGGAATGGCCCTATCGTGTAAGTCTGGTAAAATATTTCCAGATTGGGAGGACGGGTGGAAGATTGGGTGGTAAAGAGAAATCACTAAACAGGTCAGAGTTGTACTAGAATTGCTTCTCTAACCTAGCTGATCATCAGTCACCAATGGGTAGATTGTAAGAATTCCACATCTCAGAGCACCAATGAGTTTAGTGAGTGGAAGAGAGACAAAAATCTAATTCCTAGGCACTTTCAGCATTGGAATCCACTAGCCCTGATAATCTCTATCAACATTAATAGATATTTGGCAGCTGTCCCTCAAGCCATTTCACAGCACAAGACTTGGGCCTTTGAGGTATTAATCCTTAAGCAATTCCATCCAGTCCTCTTGATGAAAACAAATTAATTTTATTGGTAGGCCACTGAATAAACCAGAATGCTTCCACTTTTATTTTTTTTCTGTATTGAGCTATAATGTGGTAATTTTCTTTAAAAACATTTAAAAAGACATCTGCTTTTAAAACAAATGATTTGAAAACAATTGGGTAGTAGTGGAAAGAGGCTCAGACTCCTTGCAAGTGGCATCTAAGCCTTGAAGACAGAGACCAAGATTTGAATCCCAGCACCACCACTTACCTCACAGCAACGTTGGGTGAGTTGCTTCATCTTGGAGTCTTGTTTTTCTTGTCAGTTTTTGGTGAAAATGATGCCAAATGTGGAGGTGGATACAAATTCTTTGAGGTCATTGTTGTATTTCTAGTCCTTGGCACTTAGTAGTTGCTCACAAAACTTTTGCTGAGTGAGCTAATAATGTATATGTAGACAGTCTAGCATAGCACCTACTTAGTAAAAAGGAGTTTGTGTTATCACTGCTGGCTTTTTTTTTTTTCATCATGCTCAAATTTGGGCAAAATACAATTGAAATTGGCCAAAGGGGACTATATTTTGACCTGTAACTTTTATAATTTTCAAAAGGAAAATATATTTATGTATTACTTGTTCAATTAGGAAAAATGTAGAAACATTTAAAGTAAACTAAAATCCTCCCTCACATCACCTCATGAATGCTCTGCCAGCCAGCTTAGAGACTCTTTGATTTTTCACTTACAATTTTGTGTGTATGCATGTGCGCACACACATATGCACATGCGCGCGCACACACACACACACACTCGACTTTTCATCTAATTAACATATTTTTATTTCCATTAAACGAGTTGCCTCGAACTGCATAAACCTTTTCTGCTGGAGAAATATGTATATCTCTTCTTATTCAGTAGTTGCCTCACCCTCTGACATCTAAATCCCTTATCTTATCATATTCTGAACAATTCTGATAAATTTATTAAAGTCTTTTATCTTATCTCATGAAGAACTCTGGTTACCACATCTCTTTTTCTCAGTGGTCAGCGTGCAGAGAGTGGTGGTGTCTGCAGCCTGGGCATAAAGTGACCTCTTAACCCTTCGCTGCCCCAAAGCTCTCATTTGACAGCCATCGGTCCAAAATTCTCTGCCTGGCTGGCAGGACCCACCAAGCTGGGCCTCACTTGACAGAGTATTGTCTTCTAGTCAAGTGTAGATTCCTCAGCCCTTCCTGTGGATGAGGAACTCCTTGCAAGTGGCATCTAAGCCTTCAAACTGTTTATGTCCCTTCCTCTTTCTCCCAACAGTGCCTTGGTCACATAGGAAATGTTCCTGTTGGATGAATAAAACTGGAGTTTTGATCTAGTATTTCTAAAAAATTGCACAGTTGCTACTTTTTATTTATAATAAATAGAAGTTGTGGCCAAAAATTTTTTTGTAACCATTTTTGTAACAAGGATTTCCAATTGTCTACTATTTTTCATGGGCATCTCTAACTTCTGATTAAATTTTTTAAATGTAAATGTTTTAACTTCTCTTGGCCATCTACTTAAATCTGTTTTGCGCTCTACTCTAAATGCCCTTTATTTTTCCTCCTTTATTGATTTCACTAATGACATTTTCAACTTCTGCTCTTACAGAATATGTTGATTTTATAGTTTATTCTCAGTAACAACTGAGTCATTGGATGGGAATATTTTATTGGAGAAGATTCAACGTCTTCTCATCCAGAGGGTGTTTTATTTGTTTTATTCCAGAATTGCTTGGTAAAGACCACTGGATCTGCCATTTAGTAATTGTGTGGCTGTATTATTACTTATTTCACTTTTCTAAACTCTTTTTTCTCATCTATAATATATATTTTAAAATGCTCATAAGTAGTTGATGCGATGATTAGATGAGAAAATGATGAGAAAGACTTAGCTCAATGGCCAGCCCATAGTTAGTGCTTAATAAATGATATTTATGATTATTATTCAGGTGGGTATTGTGGACTTTATTCTTTCATTTATTCATTTGTTTATCTAGCTGTTATAGCATGGATATTATAACAAAGCCATTTCCCTAGACACTATGGTAAAACAAAAATGATTGAGACACTTTTCCTGCCTTTGTTAAATGAATGTATGTGTGTGCACATGTGCATGTGTGTGTGTGTGCAGGGTTTCTTTTTTTTTTCTCTCTCTCTCTCTTTTTTTTTTTTTTTTTTTCCTACTATTGCTGTATGTAACTCTGCCGGCCATGGTGATATCTGGCAGTATCTATGCTTTTTTTTAATGTTTATCATTCACTCAACAAGTCTTTATGAAATATTCTCAATACATGATACTCAGAATTACTATACTGAAAGGAGTCCTTATAAGAAGTTTCTACAGGGCTGTATATAATTAGAATATCAAGGTGCAAAATTGTGGACTACAGATCAGTGATTTGTAGCCTATTCTCAACCAGGACACACCTAAGGGACTGTGATTTCCAGGGACACACTCTCTGGTTAAGCATCATGGTGCCAGCACCTGTTTCGTCCCTCTTACCCTCTCTCAACAGGATTGAATGAGTAAACGTAGTGTTAAGATAGGGATAGTTCTGAACTCAATCTTTTTGTTCTTATATCTGTTATTAGCAAATTTCAGCATTTTTACTGCTTTCAGATACAAACAGTTAGAAAAGGGTCATAAACTAAAATGCCTACAGGGAGTCAGGTGAGCTGAATCTGAGCAATGATGGGAAGCTGTGGAGGAAAACCTTGGTACACAGGATTGTAAATACCTTCCAAATGGGGCTATAATATAATTCGTAAATTATATATATGCATGTACTCAAAATCTATGAGTTCAATGTTAATAATTCCTTCTTCCTTTTAGAAAAAAGTAAATCTATATGGATGTTCTCACATTTTCTTCACCTTTGTGGACTATTTTTGTGTGCTGCACTGCGGAGATCGCTGCCTAGACTTTGGGTGCTATAGACGTTTTAAAGTCATGGGAATTAGAGAAGTGAAAAGTAAGTCTCTCTTATTCTCTCATACTGATACCCAAGTTCCCCTTTCCAAAGGAGCCACTATAAATAGTTGTTTTTCGATACTGTGTATATATTTTTATTGATTATTAACTTATTAAAACTATATTAACAGCTACAATGCATCGGACCCTTTCTCGAGTGCAAATGCGATAAACACAACAGACAAAATGGCTTCCCTCATGGGACTTTACGTTTTGTTGGGGGAGACAGCTCATAAATAACTAAATATTAAATATATTTAAATGTCAAGTGATAATAAGTCCTAGGAAGAAAAATAAATTAGGGTTGAGGTGATAGACAATGACAGGTAGATAGTGTAAGGGGAAAGAGGGTACAGAGAAAGGTCTCTGTAAGAAAATGGTATTTGAGCAGGGATCTGGGTGAGAGGCTAGCCTCACAGACACCTGGGGAAAGCATTCTGGGCAGAGAAGCTATGACTTGCAAAGCCCCTGAGGTGAGAATGAACCAGAACAAGATGAGCATAAGGTCAGAACCAGATCACATGAGGCTGTGGAATCTCGGTGAGGAGTCCTGTTTTATTCAACACGTTGAAAAAAAAAAACCAAAAAAAAAAAAACTTTAAGTCTTTTGAATGGGAGATGATGTGATTTCGTTTGTTTGTTTGTTTGTTTTGTTTTTAAATTGTGTGGAAGTTAGAATGAAGGGTGGAAGCAGGGAGGCCAATAAAGCAATGAGAAGGCAAATGAGCTAATGTAGGCAAGAAGTGATAGCTTTCCTACGGATGAGAACATGAGAACAGAGGAGTGAGATATGGTTGGAATTGGATTCATTCTGAAGGTAGAGTCAAGAGAGCTTGCTGATTAATTATTCTATGTATATACAAGCATATATTTCTATTTTCCACTTCCTCTGTTTTTAAAGCACAAATAATAGCTTAGTATACAAACTGTTCTGTATTTTGCTTTTTGTCACTTGATATTAAACAGATTATGGCATATTAGGTTGGATTAAAGACACCAATCACTTTTCTCTTTTATAAAAATTATTATTTGTACTTAAGTTAACAAGCACATACTTTTAAAGACAAATAGTTCTCCAAGACTTATTGTGAAACTCGTTACCTCACTTATCTCCTTCCTGGAGGCACTAGTTTTACCTCTTTAACCTGATTTTTTTGGTAATTAGCTTTTTTCTAGATAACATTCTTGCATTTTTACTTCTTGAATTTCTAGTTTTAAACATGATCTCTTGATTTCCATTTAGGCGGAGGAGTGAAAGAGTAGGACTCAGCTCTCTTTTGTCCTTCCCGCCCCACTATTTTTACCAACTTTTTGCACCCCATCTTTCTCCTCAGATAGCCAAATTTGAAATTCTGGTCAGTTCAATATTCATTGTTAAATGGCTGATTTATGACTATGTAAACACTAATTACTACTAAATTTGTTGCAAACTATGGTTATTTTTATTTGCTAAATAATGTTCTGTTATCCTCAGACTTAATAATTATCTATTTTTTCCTTTGCTTAGTTATCTTTATATTTATCATGAATTCAACATCAAACTCTTTGACCATTGTCTAAATCATTTCTCTACATGGTCATACACAGCAGGTGCATTTTACTAATTTTATCTTCCCAAAGAAATTTCTCTTGGAATCTTCTGATGATCTCTGTGATAGATTGATAACAAAATGGTCAATTTTCTTTCTCATGTCCATGCTCCCTTGCTCTGTAACTGAGTGTACTTTTGACTTTGTTTCTGAGATTGACCACATCATTTGCTTTGAACAATGAAACATTAGTAAACATGACACAGTAGAGGTTTGAAAAGTCCTTGTGCTTTGAGCTCTTGTAGCCTTGCTGCCATACGAAGAGCAAGGCTCACCTGTTGGATGAAGAGAGAAACATAGCATGGTCACCTGCCGGGCCCCAGCCACTACTACACCGCCTGTCAGACATGTGTGAGGCCTTCTAGAACCAGTTGTTTCCAGCTGAAATGCCAATCGGTCACAGATGCATGAGTGAGGTTAGCTAAGATCAGCCAGAACTGCCCAGCAAAATTGAGAGCTCAATAGATGATTGTTTTAAGCCACTGTATTCTGAGTTGATTTGTTGTGTAACACTAAATAATTGATGCAAGCTACAAGGTAGACTGGTTTGCTATGGGGTATAATTACCATCCTGGGACTCTTCACCATCATCTTGAAGCTGTCTTTTGCTTTTTTCATGTATTGAATCTCCTGTTTCCAGTAACCTACATCTTCTTCTTGCTTGCTTTCCTCCAGTGACTTCCCAAGAAAGAATACATAAGAAGTAAATTGTTTAAGATCTTGCATGTCTGAAAAAGCACTTTTTTTTTTCTATTCTCAGATTTAAATGACAGTCTGGTTAGATGCAGAATTTTAAGTTGTTATTATTTTCCTTCGGAATCCTGAAAGCCTCTCTCCTTTGCTTTGTAGCTTCCAATGGTCTTATCAAAGGTTAAAAATCAATCTATGTCAAAGGATGATAAGACCACCACACAATATCTGAAATTAAAGGACAAAGATGAATTTACTGCTTGCCATAGTAAGGGAGAGCTATGCTGGTCAGGGTTAGTCTCCCCAAGCAGAGCAGACTGCTAAGCTTGTCTTGAGTTTTGGGGAAGCATGGAGTTTGGGACTGGTGGACTTATAAAGGCTTTAGCAGGTTGCCATAATCTGTAGAACTGTGGTTCCTTGGATGTGTTTATTGCAGTGAGTCTATCCCTGACTGGCCAATGCTCAGAAGTGGGGGACCAATGCTAATTAGTTGGCTTACAAAAGCGTGTTCATTGAGGGGAGTTGACTTTGATAGATAATATGAGTTAAAAACCAAGTTTTCACAACCACTTATTAACATGACTACAAAACAATTGCCTTTATCTAAGTTTGGGGGAACATTTTTATCCTCACTAATTGCTGTGTATATGACCTGGATATGTATATTTTTTTCTCTTTACAGTTATGCATTATCTTCTCTTTGTCTTCAGTGTTTGAAATTTCACAATGTCGTTGCATTAGCTTATTTCACTTGGTAAATCTTTTAGTCTGGAAACTCCAGTCATGAACTACCTCCTGTCTCTCCTCCCCTCCTTTTTGTCTATTCTCTCTCTCTCTCTCTCTCTCTCTCTCTCTCTCTCTCTCTCTCTCTCTCTCTCTCTCATCGAGGCAGTTTATTTTGGAGGTAATCCTAAGAAACACCAGTAGGATCATAGGAAATTGAGACAGAATTAAAAGAAGTCAATAAAAGTGTTCATTATTAAGCAACTCAATACTTTGGACTATTGAGTACAATGCTGCTGGGGAGTTCTGAGAGCAAGTGAAGAATATGCTCTGCAGTTATCCCACCTGGGGTGCAAGGGAACTAGGGTAATAGGGTACTTTCATCAGTCACTGAAAGACAGTTCCTGTCAACCATCTATTGAAGGTTGTTATCACAAGGACAGGAAGAATTAATGTCCAACACATGCATATAGGCACTAGTGGCCACAGAAAAACTTCTGCAAAGAAATTTAGATGCTGCCACTAGAGAGGTCAGGCTGGTGTGTAATGAAATGGTAGTCATGACCATCAAGGAGATTTATGTGGGACACTACTTCTTTCTATTTTTGTTTTAATGCTAACCCTCCTTAATCAATTTCCTAATTGTCTTCATTTTTCGTCTCCTATTTTCCATCTCCTTTTCTTTTTGTTGGTAAAATTCCTCAACTTTATATTTCAACCTTTCTTTCAAAAATTCTAACTTCTTCTATTATATTTAATTTCCAACACCTTCTTTATGTTTTGGAAATGTTCCATTTATTTATTTGTTTGTTTACTTATTTGGGGGTAGAAATCTGTTCTTGTTGCATGGTTATTATAGCTTCTCTTTGTGAGGTTTTGACATTTATTTTACCATTATATCTTCAACATTACTTTTTTCTTTTTATTTTGTTTTCTATTTTTCAGGTTTAAGGCTTTCCTCTAATATCTCAGTCCTTGTATCTGACAATATTTAAGAGCGAGACACCAGCTAGAATCTCTGAGGATATGAGAGATGCTGATCTGATGTGAGCTTCACTGTAGGAGCATCAAGAGTGGGCTATTTAATTGTGAAACTTCCGATGTCAGCATCATTCCAATACCATGTCTTTCATTATGGACTAGCCATCTTCCACACCCCATTCCACCCCCCAAAAAATTCTTTCAGTGTCCTGCCAGGGGAGGTGAAAGTCTAGTTTTCAGTATCCTGGACTCAGAATAGAGAAAAACAGGTATGGCATGTTATGTCTCCAAAGCTAATATGCATATATTTATTTAATCCCCTATTGTTAGTACAGTACCCTCACCCTCAGCTTCCCTGATATTCTTCATACAGACGATTTTCTTTCTTTCTGAAAATAAACCATCACTCTGTCAGTTAAGGAAGGGGCAGTTTCCGGGATGCTGTATGGATCTAGGAAGAAGTGTCAAGATCTGGTCCCATCTAAAACAGATTTCCAAACAAGCCTCTTTATCGAGATCACACACCTTATACCCACACTTTCACTATTGAGTACAATGCTGCTTGATTAATTTTAATTTTCTCAGCTCTGCTTATTCTATCACTATGTATTCATCTGCTTTTCAGCTTCCAAAATGATTTCTTCTCCAACTCTCTGCATTTAGAGTTTAAATATCCCTTAAGATATTTTAAAATATCCCTTCACGTGTGTTAGTAGAGTTCCTGGAAGGCGAGAAGGTAGAAGTGCATGTTGAATCTTCTACCTTTATACAGAACTTGTTTTTAATTTTTAATTTATGTGAAGTCTGTTACTGGCTTCATAATTGAACCTAGCTTATAATTCATTTGTGATTGTTCTAAAACTGTTTTATGAAAGATGGCTCCAATTATAATAAGCTTAAAGTAATGCTTTCTTCCTTAACAATACAGAAAAGAAAGGGTAATTTGTCACTAACCCAGTTGAAAGGGGACACATAATTGTAAGTCAAGATTAATAAGCCTGGGATCATTCTTCCCATGCATTTGTATGCCCCTTTTAAAATATAGATTGCATAACAACACTAATAAGAAAATTCCTGAGCCTGTGCAAACTCATGGTAGAGGCATTGTCATGCATAATCTCACACTAAAATCTGCCAGGCAGTGCACACTACGGAATTCATAATTTCAGCCTCCAGAGTAGCTTAAAGCTAGAAACATATGTGCTCATGAATCTTTGTCAAGTTAATCACTTTTCTCCACTGCATCAAAAATTTAATATAGGCTTCTTAACAACCTGTTACAAGAGTAATCCGCTTACTAATCATATGATAAATCACACACGAGGTAAATTGATGTTGTTCTAAAAGTTAATGTTGTTCTGTTAATCGCAGTCATTTTTTTTTCCAGAGCTCTGCTTTTCTGCAACCTTTTGGGGATGATTAGCTTCCTTACCCAGAACCAAGCCAGATAACAACAACACTGCAACACTGTGAAATAAAAACAAACAGGGAAGTACATGTAGGTAGTTAATCCATCTCCCTCTGAAATGGCTTCTTATTCTCTGTCAGAAATCAAGATCCACTCTCCCCACCTTAAGAAAATCTTCCCTTGATTCTGCCACCTCCTGAAAGTTGCCTTTGACCTTCCAGTGGTCTTTTCTTACTTCCATCTTCTTTCATCCCTTAATGGTATTTACTGAGATGACTTTGATTGTCTTTATTGAAAGGTAACTTACGAAACAATTCAAATAGAATGATCCTCAATAGGATATCTTGATTTCCCACCTCAAACTCAAACCTTTTCTCTTTTAACCACATTTTAATTGGTAATAATAAAAGCTTATATTGAACAGTTATTTAGATATTATGCTAATACTTTACATATATTAACTTTTTTCATCATCATAGTAATCTTCTGAAACACAATTAATTATTATACCCATTTTTATAAATAAGAAAGCTCAGTCCAGAGAGTTTATGTAATTTTCAGGTAAAATGCTGGTCAGTGGCAGGCAGTGCATGTATGTGAACAGTATCACTATCCACCCAGTTACCCAACCAGAAGCCTAGGAATCAGAATTAATTTCTCCCTTTCCCTTTCTTTCCACATTCTTACCATCTTAGGCCAGGCTACTATCATTTTTCACCTGGACCACTGTACTGGCTTTCCACCTATTTCCATTTATGTTCCTATAGACTATTTTCCATATAGCTGGTGTACGAATTTGATAAATCCACAATCATGATATGAGATTTTTTACAAACTTCTTTGAAAAACTGATTTCCTGCCATCGAAACACTTATATAAATAAAGATGTATCTTTAATGTCTGGATAACACAACTAACAAACCAGGTCTGATGGACGTATGTGGAACATGCACGTACATATAAAAAATAGAGAATATACATTCTTTTCAATGGCACTTGGAACATTTACAAAATTTGACTATATCCTAGGTTACAAAGTGAGTCTCAACAAATGCTAAATGATAATTATATAGACCACGATCTTTAATCACAATCTAATAATCACAAATCAGTAACAAAGGTCGTCAACTCCTCTGCACTGCTTTTCTCTATTCTTCCCCCTATAACAGGAAACTACAATTTCCAGGCTCCCTTGAGCTCTGGCATCCAGGCAGTCTCTACTGATAGGAGATATTGACAGCACTGACATTAGATTGGGGGGTGGAAGGGGAAAAGGCTAGCTGCTTCCCGCTTCCTCTGAAGAGTCTATTTTGGCTCCCAGCTTGGATCGAGCAGTCCCCACTTTGGCTCTAACTCACTTCAGGTAGCTCCAGTTGTAAACTTGGGAAAGCCATCTCTTTCCATTGTCCCTTCAGATCTACAGATTATAATGGCTTCCTGCTGTTGCTAATCTCTGCATTGCCTCAGTGTCCCCAATTGGCTTCTCAAAACATGGCCACCATGGAATTTAATTCTCTGTATTAAACTCTCCTCTAGTCAAATTTATATATCTATCTATTTATCATTGTTACATAAAATTTCTCAGGGCAAGAGACTAAAGAAAAAGGCTGACAACTCCAGCATCACAATATTAGTTTATTAAGTGAACTTACATATGAAGCCTATCTTGGCAGCAGCAAGAAGACCTGGATATCCTCAGCACTACCTGGCAGGAGCTAAGGGGTTATATAAAAGAGGGCTGGATGGATATGGTTACTAGGGTGTGACCTGCCTCAGGTAAGGGGTAAAGTATGCCTAACTTACTTGCCCAAGGCAGGGTGAGGACCTGATCCAGGAACTAAAATGCTTAGGGAATGGGGGAGGGGTTAGACAGTCTCTGAGGGGAGTAACAATAATTAATCTCTGTTCTGGCCTGGATCTGACTGATCTAGTATGAGGGTCCAACAGCAGTCACATCATGGAACATTCTCTGCAACACAATTATCTTTCTATCATGATTGATATAACCCTACATATTTAGAAATGATGCCTAAATAATTTATGGGTTAATATTTGGAAATGAGCAACCACACAAACTACATATCAACATTGTGGGATGTAGATAAGGTATTACTTATAGGGAAATTTATATCTCAAAAAAGCAAGATGTCACGTCGACCCTCCTCATAGTTTGACTGACTTGTTTGTGCTGCATTCACCAGTCTATTTGTTTTAATTCTTTTTCTTTCTTTCACCAATTCTGTATAATTTCTTAATTTTTGAAGCATCTGTAGCTTTTATGAATCTTCACGTGTATGACCCTATTAGCCTTGGAAACAATACTTTCACCCCCCTGTTTGCCTCAGGCATTAACTTTATGCTGGTTATTATGTAATAACATTTATATCTCTTGCACTGGTTTCTCTCTGAAATTTCATTCTTGTGTTTACAATTGTGTACTGAACATAGTTTACATTTTCAGACGCCAAATTTAACATGGCTAAAACTAAATTCATCATCCTGCTCCTCACCCTCTAGAATCCATTGTTCTTAATCCTCTGCCTGACCCTGTCACTTTCCCAAATACACATCCTTGAAAATTCATACACTTTCAGAACAGAAACTGCATCTCTTCTGCAGTAATGGCTTTTGTTCCAAGCAAAAAGCCTTATACGTAGTAAATATGCAGTAAATATTTTTTGAATTATCAAAAGTCTCCACCTTCTCTAATTCTATATCCTTTCCTATTTTTTTATAGCTCAGTAAAGCCATCTCAAATCCATTCTCTTTTTGCTATTTTTGCTGTGACTGACTAGACCTCCTGATCTCTCATCTGGAGAGGCAGCAGGGCAGGCTGAAACTCTGAGAGTTAAATTATAACTCATCTCATAAACATGTTTAACAAAAGCCTTGTTAAAGGCAAAATGCTCCCTAGTAAGCTAGATGAGTAAGACCTGCCTATAAGATTCTTAATGCTGTTAACACAATTGAAAAAGAATATGTTGATCAGATGGGGAATTGGAATGCAGAAAACACCACAAAGGCTAATAATGTCAGCAGAGCCTAGTCAAGCTCTGTTCAGAATGTTTCCTTGTTTCAGGGGTTCGTTTCCTCTGGTGATGGATGCAGCCCAGTTGTTGCAATACTTTTTTGTTGGATTTAACTTCTCTAGAACCAAACCTAACCAACCTCTAAATTTCGGGCTATCCCACAACTATTCCTTTGATTATCCAAGTTCAGAATGTAAAAATTATCAAAGACTCTTGGTCCCTTCTATACCTCATATATATTTGATTGGTCCTTTTTAATTCTTATTTTTGTATTTTTTTTCTCTTTTTTTTATTTCTGCCTCCTTCCTTCCAACCATAATTTATCAGGTGCTCATTAAAACACAACCAAATTAGTCTTTCAGTTAGATCTCTTTGCCTCTTTCTACTCCTCCTGAGAGTTCTATCTAGAGTCCTCAACCTCACCTTGTCTTTCATTATGTAATGACAGAACATCCAAAGATTCTCAGCAGTCTTTCTACTCTGGTATTTAAAATAGGCACACCTTCCTCAGCAAACCTGGCACTTTCTCTCTCACCAACATTGCTGTGGATTTCAGTCAGGTTTTTCTCTGAACAGATTATGCTCATATTTGTCTCCAGGCTTTGCACTCAGGGTACCCAAATCAAAGCCATACTTTGAAGTTCCAATTCCTCCATAGAACCTTGGCTGATGTTCCTGGCTGACTGATTCCGTCCTTCTCTGGCATTCTTTTAGGCCCAAAAATATTTAGGAGAAGTGGATTTAACACAAAGCCAAAGAGGCTTACATTTGAGCACCCCTTGGACAACTCCCTCCAAGACTGTATACCTAATTTTTATTGATAATTTTGTATTTTATTTTTTTTAAAGAAGATCTTCCAAGTTGCAAAAGCCCCAAGTCCCACTTAATCTGTCCCTGAATTCAGGCTGTTAATTATATTCTAGATCTGTTCTTGAATTTAGACCATTAATTATATTCTTTCCCTTAACCAATTTCCTAATTGGTTCATATATGACCAACTTGTTTTCTCAACTTAGGATAAACTTCTTGCTATTTAATGTAGTGTATAGCATGGTAGTTAAAAAGTAATTGGTGAAATCCCATAGACCTGTATTAAAATATTGCCTCTACCAATTCCTAGCTGTGTGGCAAGTCTATTTCTTAACTTTATTGAGTCTCACTTTCTTCATCTGTTAAGTGGAAATGATTAAGATAAGGGCAGAATTATGACTTTCAGAAGCTCGAGGTACTTTTGCCTTCGTAGGCCCCTTACTCTACAAAAAAAAAGGTTACAAATTATATTTTATAGCTGTGTGAGTATAAAGACTAATATCCAGGGAGGATTATGTTCCTTTATTTCCCCTTTTGATTCTGAAAAAAAAGACTGAAACATTTTCACGAACTTCTAGAAGCGTTTAGGCCCTAGGTATTGTGACTACTGGGCCTTATGAATAAGTCAACCCTGATTATAGCAGAATTCTGGTAAATAATAAGAGACAATGAACGTAAAGCTTTTAACAAAGAGCCTGGTACATATTAGATGCTCAATGGTGTTAGCCATTATTATTTTTGTTATTGCATGCCTCTTTTTTATCTTTCATAATGAATAATGAATATGAATGCTGACTAAATTGGTTTAAATAGAGCATGATATTTGTAGTGTTAAAAGAGAAACTGAGGCATAATAAAAATTTTAAGCATTTATTTGAACAAAAATCTCCTGGAATCAGGCAGTGCCAAATTGGAAGAGCTTAGGAGTACTCCACAGACAGGAAACAGGAGAAAGATTTTTATAGAGAAGAGTCAGATGCAAAGCAAGGAGATTTTTTGATTGGCTATAGCCTAAGTGGTTACCTTATCTGGGAAAGCCTCATTGGCTATTTGTGATTAGTTGTCCTTAGATTTTGATTTCTTAACCTTGAGGCATTTCATACTTACATTTTAGTTTGCTTACATGGGCTACTAACGTATTAAAGCTGCCTCGGTCTAATGACCTCCTCGTTTAATTAATTTAATGGTAACAATGGGAGTTGGGAAACAAATGTCATCTTATTGTGTATTGTAATTTAATAACAATTAATGCATTAATTAAGTGTTTGCTTGTGTTTCCAGACTTGAAGACCAACTTACATTTATAAGAAGTTTTTGTCTGCCAAGTAGGTGCTCAGATACCTTCAACCTGAACTCCTCAACAAAGGCTCTTATACACTAGATTCTTGGACTCCACCCAAAAGATTCCAGCTTAGTGGCTGGAATGAGATCTGAAGGTATGTTTTTTTTTTTTTTTTTTTTTTTTTTAATTTTACTTCCAAGGTGATTTTGAAGAGCAGTTAGATTTTTTTTTGGAAATTATCATCATAAGATAGCCAGTAGAGGACAGTGGTGGCTGAAAGAGTGGCACATAGTGGCTCTAGTTTACCTATTCCGAAACTTTGTAACACCTCCAATCACTGGAAATAAAAATGGCAAACCTGCTATGCAAATTCGGCTTTAAGAAAAGTCTCTTAGGCACTCTCTTACCAACCAGATTGTACCCTAAAATTCTCTTAGTAAAGTAATTCTGGAGTTGCTAGCAGAAGTGATATATATAATCCATATTGTACAACTTCCAAGATACACTCAAATTAGGATAGCATGATTTAAAGACTGAATGAGTACTGTAGACATTGAGTATTCTATTCATTCAGAGGAGGAAGCACTACTATAACCTGAATTGCTGGGAGAGTCCTCATAGTGAAGAATGATTTGAACTGAATTATGGAAGAAGGTAGACCTGAGATGTATTATAATAAGGAAAAATAACACTGGATTGGGGGATTTGGGAATAAAGCTTGGACTTAGAAGTAAAACTAACTTTGCCATTCACTAGCTGGGTGTCTTTGAAAATGAAGAAATGGAAGAATATAAACCTATAAGCATCTATTCTAAACAAAAAAATATGATATAAGAATATTATTTGTAAAAATATAATTTAAATTAAAGGCATTATTAACAATACAGAAGGATATAATACTATGATAAGGAATAGTCCACTAGCAGGATAGAATCATCATGTACTTGTATGCAACCACCCTCAAAAAACAAACAAAACACAAAACAAAACAACAACAAAGCCTTGAAATACGTTAATCCCCCAAACAGGGAGACTTTAACACATCTCTGTCCAATAAAGATAGATTAATTATTTAAAACATTAATAAGGATAATTTTTTTTTTTATTTGAGCAACAAGAAGGAGAAATTGAAGCACAGAGCAGTGAAATAACTTGCCCATGATCCCATAGCTGGTAAGTAACAGAACCAAGAAACCTATTGCTGGTCCTTAGTTAAAGTGACATTTTAGAGAGATAAAGCTTTAAAATGTATTTACATAAAAAATATTAAAAATAAGCCAGTTAAGCATTTAATATTCATTAATAAGTTAGAAAGCAAAGGATAAATCCCCAAATGAATGAACAAAGATTATCAAGACCAAAATCTGGTTCTTTGAAAAGCCTTATAAAATAGATATACTCCTTAAAATATTGACAGAGAGAAATTCACAGGGAATAAAAATTTAAGAAAGAGACAGAGAGACAGAGGGGCAGAAAAACGAGCAAAGAAGGGGACATAACTAGAGATATAGCAGAGATTTTAAAAATTATAAATTATAGCGTAAAGAACTTTTTGCCAATAAATTTGAAAACTTGAAGAAAGCGTATTGTTTTCTAAAAAACAATTACCAATATTACTAAAATATGATAACTCAAAGAAACAATGTCTAATAAAAAAATGAGGAGCAGTCAAGAATCTTATCTTCTCTCCACTTACAAAATGAGTATGTACAGACAATTATATGCTATGTTTTAACAAACCTTTAAAGAAATGGTAATATAAAGTGTTCAGAGATTTAAAGAACAAGAAGAAAGAACGGGAATGGGAAAACCATGTACTTTATTTTAAGAAGTTATAATTATGTTGACACCAAGACGTGAAAATAACAATATAAGAAAAGAAATTAAGGATGAAAAATTTCTATGCAAAATATTAGCAAACAGGCCTTTAGTCTGAGTCCCAGAGGAGTCTACTTACGTGGAAATAGAAAGAAGATAAAAGGGAATCTTAACTCAGTAAAACACTAGATCCTCCTTTCTGCCCAGTTTCCCAGATTATGAAGAATGCAGCATTCCTTAAAATGCGATTTTAAAAATTGGATCATTTATGGCCTTAAGAAGTGAATTCTTATTTTCCAGTGCCAGTATGATTGATACTTTGCTATTCTTGATCTTGGGTGGATGGAACATGCCTGAGGTGCTGGTCAGCATTATAATCTCACCAGGATACTGCATAGTCAATACTGTGTGGAATCTAATACTAGGTACCTGAGGCTACAAGAACTTTATTAAAATCATTGACTCCAACCTCCATCTACAACAAACTTTCAACTAGATTGGTTAGTGCACAGCAGAACTGCTTTTGTTCCTTCTCTTTGGTTGCATGTCTTATTTCTATTTTTATAGTCAACCCTTGGCTAAATAGAAAATTCACAAAAGATACTTTCAGAGGGTTGGTTGTCAAAATCTCTTTATGTTTTAATTAATTAATTAATTTAGTGTTTACGCTTTGTATAAAAAGACCCTTCATATCAGAGAGATGATGGTTAGCATGTTTTTGCTTTTCCTGCTTTTCAACAATGATCTGGTTAAGGGTTTTAAGAGCTATTCTATTTAATAAAAAATATATAATTATATAATTTGCTATTTACATATGGGAGACAAATTCAAATATTCATGTTGAATAAGGACTTTGGGTTCAGAGACAGTTGTATTCAAATCTTCGTTCTAATAGAAAGTGGTCTGGTGATAAACACACCCAGTTGTTAACAGAAGTTACCTCTGGTGTGAGGAACTGGCGAGAGGCTGAAGCACTCTACTCATTTGACCTGTCTCTGGTTAATATTGACTTGTTACAATGAGCATGTACAATTTTTGTAACTTTAAAAGAAGGGAAGAGAAAGAGAACTAATTCTGTGACTGGAGGCAAATAATTTTGCCTCTTTATACCACGGTTTACTCATTCATAGTATGGGGAATTTTGAGGAATTATTATGAAGAATACATGAGATATTGAATGGATATAAAACTGGCCGCAAATGCCATATTCAGTAAATGTTAGCTATTATTATTATGCAAAGAGGTATCTGGCATGTAGTAAGTTTTTTTTAAAAAAGGTTAAATATTAAAAAAAATTAAAGAAAATAGATAGTTTTATTAACTGTACTTTAAATTTTTATTTAGCTTATTATTATTATTATTACTTTTTATGCCTAGCAAGTTTTCCTTGTTTTTCGCTTGGTTCTTTGTTTGACCAGGTCAAGGCCCAAACTGAAGGACATTCTTCAAAATAATGGATCTAGGCTCTTCAAAAATATTAATGCCATGAAAACAAAGAAAGATCGAGAAACTATTAATGCTGATATTGATAATTGAATACTCATTAATGTCTAAAGTATATTAAAATATTTAGTTACCAAAAATACACAGATAATGGAGAAACACTGTGATCCATTGCTAAAAGAAAGTCAATTGACAGAACTTTCCTGGACAAGTTGGCAATATCTTTCAAAAGCAGAAGTGCACATGCCCTTTGACCCAGAAATTCCACTTCTAAGTAATTGTCCTATAAAGATAGTTCCATATGTGTGAAATGATTCAAATAAAATGGTATATTCATTGCTTACAAGTATTCATTGTAAGCAAAGTTTGGCAATAACATATATAACCAATGAGATGCTGAAGTAAATTATGATACACATACATTAGAGTAAAATGAATATAATAGACTGTTTTATATGTACTTTTCTGAAAAGAATTCCAAGGAAAGGGAAGTTAAGAGAATAAACTACAGAACATTGAGTGGATTATGACCTCGTTTATGTGGGGGGAAATTTATGTGTGTATGCATATATATGCATTGATTTTAAATGTATCTATTTACATTTTACATTTTATTAAATATATACAGTTATATATTTGTATACTTCTATATGTGTTCATATACATATTTTAATACATTAATATATGCATATACTTATAAATGCATATATTTGTAGTTAGCACTGTAAAGAAGCCTAAAAAAGTTGAGAAAATTTTTACCTCCAGAGATAAGACTGAATTGTTGAGAGAGAGAAGGTGAGAGAGACTTCTTTACATGATTTATATGAGACTCAGTACACAATTTTGTGGATTTTGTGTTTTGTGCAATGTACAGCTATTACCTATCAAAAAAATTTAAAGGATAAAGACAATGCATAATATTGGAGAGTCAATCTGAAATCAATTGAAAAGAATGAACATTTGTTAGTAACATGAGTGCAAGCAGATGGAGAAGGAACTTGTACTGAACAATTCCCCAAATATAGAAATAATCTACTGGAGAAAGTCAGACAAATATGGCATATTCAAAAATCTGTTTCTAGTTTAAAGGTTATCTTTTTATGAAGTGAGCATTATCTCATGACTCATTTCTTCTTTTTTGCAAAATAAAATTAAAAGAGTTAACTTTATAGTATATAAATTAAACTTCAGTTAAGAAAATAAATAAATTTTAAAAGTTAATGGTGATGATGCACCCATACCATGGAATACCACTCAGCAATAAAAAGAATGAAAGTACTGGTACACTCAATAATTTGGATGAGTCGTCAAGGCATTATGCTAATTGGAAAAAAGCTAGTTTCAGGTTACTTGCTGTATGATTTTATTTATATAGAATTCTCAAAGACAAAACTGTAGGGAGGCTTTCAGGGGCTGGGAGTTATCACTGTAAAAGGGTGGCAGGATGGAGGGGTTTTTTTGGGGGGGGTGCAGGTAATTGTTCTGTATCCTGATTATGGTGGTAGTTACATGAATATATATATGTGTGTTAAAATTCATATAACTTTATCTCAAAAGAAAAAAATTAAATTTACCGTATAATAATTTATAAAATAAAAAAATTTTTTAAAAAAATGTGGGGGGTTTTGTAAAAGTATAGCCCCAAAGTGGAGCCCAGAATTTTAGCATTTAAATTTTGCTTCTATACCAAGAATCAACAGGGTTTTCCTTGTGATTTGATTTTGTGGTCATAATTGTTCTGTTTTCTTTCAATATGATAATCCTAATCCTTTCCATGATTCTTTCAGAGAGAGTCAGGGAATAACTTCAGCCCCATCTTTACCAGAAACACAGTGGCTACCTATAGTAATAGCCCTCTCGTGTGACTGAGCCAGCCAAGTAGACATTAGTGGATGGTCATGACACACCCAGTCGCACCCTTTTACGGTTCATTGTCACAACACACCCTAGGTGCTGGTATGAAGATGATTCAACAAAAATGAAGAACCAGGGATTCTAGGGCAGTGTCACATCTAGAAAAGCAATTCCACCACAAGTTCCTTCCCTGCAGCGGCTTAGCAATAGTCATGTATCTGCAAGGTTGAGAGGAAAATCAAGTCAAACAGGCCTCCCTAAAGACAACATGTAAAATACCAGATGCCATCTTTGTTTTTGTGATGACACTAAATATTAGCTGACATGAGCTATTACACATTCTCTGCACTTCTCATAAAAGCAGTCAAAAGTTAACTACCATCTTTGAAATGTAGATAGAGCAAAATACCTCCTAACTTTTATTTCCTCTGCTGGTGTCCTTCCATAGCCTACTTGTTTTACACATTTGTCTCACTCAGACTTCATCCCAAATAACCTTAGAAAATGCAAAATGGGCTGATGATTTTAATCATCCCTTCACTGAGGAAGAAACTAACTTGAAGAGAAGGCTATATAAAGTACTTCCGGTTGAAAAGGAGGTCTCTGGAGTCAGCAGTCTTAAATTTGAATCCTAGCTCTGAAATCAGCTGTGTGACCTTAAGTAATTAACTGAACTTCTCTGGCCTCGGTTTCCTCCCTGTTAATTATAGTTGCTAAAAGGAACTCATTGAATTGATGATAAGATTAAAGGCGATAATGCATGTAATGCACCTAGTGCAAGTTCTGATGCTTAATGTGTATTCAGGAAGTGTAAGCTATTTTCAATTGCAAGGTCATTTTCATGTTTGTGAACATGAAGTGATGGGAAGTTCCAGGAAGGTGTTTAAATTTCTTTTGCTGCCTAGTTTCTCCACTCTGCTTAGAGTGACCTACAACATTCCCTGGGCAACTCTGCCTGCTTCCCTGCTGGACTCATGGTCCATTCCCTTATGTCCTTTGCTGATCTGCCAATCAACCAGGTAAACTAATCATCATGGAGATGTTTATGACTTTATTTGACTTTTCAACTTAGAGAATGGTGGCTTAAGAAGTGTGCTTAAGTCTAGGGGCAGCAGGGGCCATTCAGCAGCCTTCTAGTGGTAACCTCTTTCCACACGAGTCAGCCCCACGGCCTGGGCTGTGGGCCCCTGTGTCAGTTTGCCGTCTCACACTTGTGGCTGGTTGGGCAAGTGGGTTGGTGTGGCCACCTTTTTCATGTTCCAGGGTGTTTTTTTCACATTGATGACACCTATCTTTCTGCTTCTATTCCTTTCTTCTCCCTTCTCTCCCAGATCGAAGTGGAATAGGATTCATTAAAGCTTTATACGAATAGAGCCAAAATAGAACTTCAGGAGCTGAGCTTGTTCAGAGAAAAATCATTAGTGAAGATCGACTACATGCTCTGGGAGCCTTTAGGCAGCCACCATTTAGTATTTAATATTTACTGCTTCCTCATAATCTTTGAGCCATTGTATTGTCAATTTTACAAAGACTGGGGGAAAAGTTCTACAAATATTTATTTTCTACCACATAATATATGTACTGTTTGGCTCAAAATTTTTAGTTTCTTATATAAATTATGAATAAAATGTAACAATTATCACAACTGCTTTCTGGTGAAACATGTCTTATTGTGCAACAATGTGTTATGCACAAGCATTTGACATAGTACAGTGATGACACAGTATTAAAAATGAAACTACTAATGGAAAAAGAATCTATCAGCGTCCAGAACCTGTTGAATATATTATGGTATATGGCAAGGGGAAGTTGAGGTTGCAGGTGGAATTAAGATTGCCAATGGTTTGACTTTAAGGTACCAAGCTTATCTGGGTGGGCCCGGTGTAATCACAATGATCCTTTAAATTGGAGGAGGCAGGCAGAAGAGGAGGTCAGAGAGAAATCTGAAGATACTTTGCAGAAAAAAATTTCTCCTTTTCTCCGTATTTATCTCCAGCTACTGCTCTATTGTTGTCTCTCCCTTCACAGCTTAACTTCTTAAAAGCATTGTCTATGTTCTCCGCCCAGACTTTCTCACTTCTCAATCATGATTTAACCCATGATACCTGACTGCCTTTATGTTCTACCGAAATTGTGTTCCCTAAGGTCACCATTTACCTCCTTGTAGTTAAGTCCAGTGACCATTTTTTAAAATTCATCTGCTGTAGACCTCTGAGAACCACTCTGTCCTGAGATACTCTTACGCACATTTGACTTTTATGGTCTCACATTCTATTGCTGCTCCTTCTCCTACCTCTCTGGCTATTCCTTCACTGTTGTACTTGAGGCCAACACTTCCTCTGCCTGTCCCATAAATGACATTTATTATGATAGACCCTCCACTTCTTCTACATACTCTTTTGAAAATCGCCTACATCCACAACCTCAATGAGTAAGCATATGTTGATGATGCCCAAACTGGCATTTTCAGTCCAAACTTTACTTCTGAGCTTCAGACCTTAATATTAATTTTGCCTTCTGAAAACTCCTCTTGATTGTTTCACAAACACCTTCATCTTAGACTCCAATACTTTGATTTAAATGCAAATACTTTATTTTGGAGGGAGATGATTCCAGGAGGAATTCTAAGGGAATGAGAACTGAGACAGGAAAGAACACAATCCAATAATGAGCAGGTTATCACTGTTGGGAACTGTGGCTCAGTCTCACTGGGGACCCTCTGATATACTGGGTGGAAGATGCCTCAGAACTGATACAAAAAGAGACAAGAAAGCTGAGGTATTTATTCATCAATTCCTGTCCCTCGCTGTTGATGGTCACTCCTGGGACATTAACTTTCTGGAACTTCAGGTCTGACTACATGTGTTCTGTAGCGAAGCTCACTCTAGTGGCCAGAGAATGGCCTCAGGCAGAGAGATACATAAGCTGTCTTCACATGCTGGAGTTGTCTGCAGTCCATTTCAATGGTAGGCCAAAGGGATGCGAGTGCGTCACTGACATTGTCCACCACAGGCTTCAAATCAACATTTCCCAAACCGAATTCCCAGTCTTTAACTCCAGTTCTGCTCTTCCTCCTGGGTTTCCTGTTTCGAGAAATGACCTGACTATCAACCTAGTGTCCAAGTAAGAGACTTGAGAAATCTCAGTGTCATGCTAGATTTCTCTCTTTCTTACACCATCCATGTCATGTCTGTCATCAAGTCCTATTAATTCTACCTTTTAAATTTTCTCAAATCTACTCATCTTGTGCATTCTATAACCAATAGTAATCTCAGGCAACCATAATCTCTTACCTGGACGCCCACATAATCCCACACACTAATCTTTCTATCTCCTACCACTGGAGTTTTTCTCTCCCAATGTTTTCAACGTTGCAATCAGAGGGGCTTCTAGAAACAGATTTGATTATGCTACTTCCCTACTAAAATCCATTCAGTAACTATTTCCATGAAGATAGAGACCACACTTCTTAATATATTTTGTTAGATTTTCCATGGCCTTGCATTTTCTTACTCTTTTTACCTCATGCCTTATCCCTTCCCTATTCAATTATTCTCTAAAACACATGTCTCTTTCCCTTACTCACACACATAATTTCTACACCCAATCCTTTAAATATGCCAACCTCGGGGCCTTTGCTCAGTCTCTCTTCCTCTGGTTAAGGCCTACTATTCCTGAGATCACAATTACAAGTCATTTCTTTCAGGAAGTCTTCCCTGATTTCCTGTGCTACAGAATTCCAATAGCACCCTGTGTGTCCTCATCATGGTATTTCTCACACTGAATTGTAGGCTGTTTACCCATCTATATCCATCTCCCTCTCCTCAGAATGAGAGCTCTGTTAGGTGAGGGGCTGTGTCAGTCTTGATTATTGTTGCACTGTTGGCACATAGCACTATCTGGTACATAGAAAAAATACATATCTATTGAGAAAAGATATCTCTTTCCAATGGCAAAAGCAACAAATATATAAATTTTGCTGGCTGTCGACTTTTTTTTCCAAATGCCTGAAATCTGAGAGCTCAAAGAAATTTTTAGATTTGAATACCACATAGCAAATAAAGGCCTGTCTTCAAAGTCAGTGGGCCAGGAGAAAGAGTTATATCAACAGACCTACCTCCCACCTGCTGCTGGAGGAAATTATCACCACTCTGGAGTATCCAGGAACATATGTTTCCCAGAAAAATCAAACCAATGATCTTTCCAGAGCTGCTTCTTTTAGTAACCCAGTACAGTCCATCTATTCATCTTTCTGGTAATGATTTTTTTTTCTTCTCAAAGCACTCAATTCATTTTCCATTGCTGACATGTAATCCAGAAATAATAGAGATTGGTCTAGTAAAACTCATATCTAAAAAGAGAAAGTACTAACACCCTGAAAGAAAAGCTTTGAGTTAAGTATTACCAAAAATAATTCTCAGCAAGTCAAGGGTGGACAAAAAGGCCTATTTAGTTGTAGATGATATTTCTTTTTGTTGTTTATTATAAATATGACCTCCCAATAGGAAGAGTTAAGTTCAAAACACTGTTCTGGCACAATCTTTGTAATTACATCCCAGGATTCAAATGTGAAAAGTTTTTCCAGTTTTATTTTCTACTCAAAGGTGCTAAAATTTGAACCAGTCTTTAAAAACCCTAAACTCCCACTGTGTGGCATGTGTTCAAATATAAAAACTGCTTTGAGCTCTCAGATGTCAGACACTTGGAAAAGAGTCAAAGCAGATGACCAGAGCCCTGGTGAACATGTAATGTGAGCAAGAAATAAACCTTTGCTATTTTAGCCACTAGGATTTGAGGGTTCTTTGTTTCTATAGAAGTGATAATTTGCTGTCAACCCTCTGAGTGCATACAAGAAATGTATGCAAAAATCAGACATTTGAAGAACTAAATATTCAGTCTTATTACTTAAAGGGCCAGTTTAGAGAATGAGGCATAGATATTAGCCAAAATTAGCTTCCCTGAATTGATCCTGCTCATCTCAAACTTCAAATTTCCCCACTAAAGAGCCAGATCCTGACATATCAAGTTTACCTCATGGAGAAACATGATAAATTCTTAAGGAGAGGTAGGGCAGAGAATCAGAACAATAAAGCACAAGGGCTAAACTGAGCACGTTCAGGTTCTTTTCCCCATCGCCAGCGAGATCAGGCACTCCTCCAAGGGAAATAGTCCCATACTTTCTCTTCCAGAGCAGAGGAACTTATTTACCCATGGTGGAAAAACTCACGATTGAAACAATGGAACATTGATCCGATTAAGGCCACTAGCAAAAGCTAAAGGGATCTAGAGGGTCTTTTTTCACCTCAAATTCATTTTGAAAATGACCAGTATTGTAGGTACTAAATTCATGCAATGTGGTATCTGTCCTGGGAAATAGAGAGTGCAGAACCATCTGTCTTTAAGAAAAATAGAATCCTGTACTATTTCTGGGAGTGTGAGAAGCTGGGTTAAACAAAACCATATCTGGGTTCATCTGATCTCTAAGACCAGATCTGAAGGAGAAAAAGTCCCACAGAACAGCTTGGATAGAGGAATATGAAAGAAAAAAGACAGTCCTATTATTTTGTCAATACAGAAAGAGAGCTCTGGTCCCTGTTATAGACATATCGGCCTCATAGATTCTAGCAGCTGATGATAAAAGAACATTCTTTACTCCATTTCCCTTCCTTAACTGCTGCTTTCTTCATTTACCAAATGAATGATGTTTAGAACTATTCATTTTAATCCAAGATGTTATTGTAGTTTTATAGAAGTAGTAGGAATTTAGCTTTAAGTTCATGACAAAGAAGTTTTAAGCTGGAGAAGCATGATTTAGGGACACCTTGGAAAAAACAACCAATGAATCCTATGATTGTCATGTGGAATTTATCAATTGACTAACGAACATATGTTTGACTTCTAAAACAACCACAAAATGCCTTTGGCCTCTGCCAGGTTGTAACACACACACACACACACGCACGCACGCACGCACGCGCGCGCGCGCGCGCGCGCGCATAGAAAGTCAGGATAGATAAACAGAAAGGAAGGAAAAGAGAAAGGGAGGAAGAAAGGGAAAGAGGGACAGGAAGAAAAAGAAAAAAGGGGGAGTCTTTTTTCTTTTTTTTAACAAATTTATAAACTATATAAGAATTTGAGTCATTTTTGGTCAAATGCCTTTTTTATGTGTAATAGCTAAGAAACCACAAGTTCATCATGTGAAAGGAAGAATCTGGCATCACCTCTTAAATTGTAATTCTCTTCTTCCCATGAATATTGGAGCAAAGATTTTCATACTAGCTTATTTTTGTAAAACAGTCTGCTTCAATTGATCCTAGGACATCACTTGGATGAACCACACAGAAGCTAAGAAGCTGTCAAGGTAGGCCTACATCATTGGTATTGCTGTTGAAACTTGCTCTTTCTTTTTTAGTTTCTTGTTTAGTACATAGGAACCTGAATCATATTCCTGGAAAAGTATGCTTTGGACCTATTTTCAGATGGCTGGGAGTGATTATTATTATTATTATTATTATTATTATTATTCTGAGATTCCCCAAACTCAAAACATTAATATTTCTCATTACAAAATAAATGAATAAAAAAAATCCCTATATATTTTCTTAAATATTGGTAGCTGATTATGAATAGATATTATTTTTTCTCTGGAGAATGCAATTAATTTAAGTTTGATAGATAAAATGATAATCTTTTACTATTATGTTACCTCATTCTGATAGATTTCAGTTTGGGTATTGTTTATAAATTTTATTAAGTAAACATTTCAGAGAGCTATTATTAGCTTCTAGAAAGTTTTAGATAGACAAGCACAAAGAAACTTGAAAGGCTTCCTTATTAATGAATGCTTTTTATCAATAGTTTTAGCTTCAGGTTAAAATTTATGACTTATTTGGTGTCTGCTTATTTGCAAGCATTCTATTTATACTATAAATTTTGTTGTGAATTTCTAGCATAGCTCTAATATGTGCTTTTAAACCTGAATTATGATTTGCAGTCTTGGATTGTTTCTGACTTTAGTTATTCTTCCAAGATGAGTAAGGAGAGCAATGAGCACCAGGACCCCCGGGAAAAGACGGGAGTTTATTTTCTGCAGCAAAGAGATTATAATAATTTCTGTCCACTGTGGCCTGTTGATTACAAGAATACAGACAGCTGCTCTTCATGGACCATTTGCTCTATCTGGTGGTCCTAGGGCGATTAATTATCTCCACTTGCCTGGCACTTGAGGGGGTTACCAGCATGTGAGATTTTCAATGTTAAAACTGGTAAAATTCCAGATAAACCAGGACAAATTGATTACCTAGGTAGTCCCAAATTCTGAAAGCTCGCAATCATGATTTTGAGAATTCAGAGGTCTATGAGTACTGTAAGAAGCATTGTGGATCTACCTGCAAATACAGCTTGGTGGCTCCAGGTTTGCCTTAAAATGACACAGGGAGACCACGTCTGTTCATGACCCATAGAGGGTCAGGGTCTCTTTTCAAAAGTACAATTGTTTTTTTTTTTTTCTTAACTGCTGTCATGCTATAAGGGATTCATTCTTGGTGTTAGAGTCTAGCCCTGCACTGCAGTCTATGTGGGTTGCCTTTTCCTCTTTAAGGCTTTGATGGGTTTGCTAAAGTAAAAATTAACATTCTCAGTCATCTATTGTTTATGTAAGATCTATCTTCTTTTTTATTTTTTACAGCTTTATTGACACATAATTCACACACCATACAATTTATTCATTTAAAGAGTACAAATCAACGTTTTTTAGTGCATTCACAGAATTTGGCAACCGTCACTACAACCTAAGATTAGAACATTTTAATTACCCTCAAAAGAAATCCTGTACCTATTAGCAGTCACTCTTCACTCCTACTCCCTTCATCCCCTGGCAACCACTAATCTATTTTCTGTATCTATAGATTTGCCTATTGTGTACATTTCATACAAATTAAATCAAACAATATGTGGTCTTTTGAGTTTGGCATCTTTCGATTAGCAGAAGTTTTTAATATTCATTTATGTAATAGTATGTCATTCCTTTTTATAGCTTAATAATATTCCATTAAATTCACATACCACATTTTGTCCATAGGGGGACATTTTGGTTGTATCTGCTTCGGATCTATTACGAATAGCGATGCTACGAACATTCATGTAAAAGTTTTTATGTGAACACATATTTTCAACTCTTTTGAGGACATATAATGAATAAAATTGCTGGGTCATATGTTAATGCTATATTTAACCTTTTGAGGAACTTTCAGACTGTTTTCCAAAGTGGCTGCACCATTTTATATTCCTACCAGCAGTGTATGAGAGTCCTAATTTCTTGACATCCTCACCAAGTAGATGTTATTTTTTAAATTTTTTATTTTAGGAAGCCCAGTGGGTGTAAAGTAGTACCACATTATGGTTTTGATTTGCATTTCCCTGATGACTAATGATTTTGAGCATCCTTTTACATGCTTATTGGTCATTTTTGTATCTTTTTTCAAAAAAAAAATGTCTATTCAAGCTAACTTCCATTTAGCTAAATCAAATCAAACAAAAACAAAAATACTACACTAACTTTCTAGCTTTAGGGTGCTTAGACTTTTAGGTCCTCTGAGCACTCCTTTTTCTGTCACTTATGAGACGGATTAATCTTCCGACAGTAACACAGTTGTCACAGGACTTACTCCTGGCCCAGGTGTAAGTGAGGTGATAAATAAACAAATCCAAAATCCTTTGCCCAGCAATAACACTTAACTTTTGTGACAAGTAAATTTAGAGTTCCCACAGAACTGGTAGGATGCCAATCAACCTGGCCCTTTACCCCTCACTCATTGGTCAGTCCAAACATGCAATACTATTATTCCCCCAATGGCAAGTCAGAAAAAAAGGATTGGTAAGGTCAAGTATAGGATGGACATTAGAAAGCAGGAGAGGCCTATTATCTCTTTTAGGGGAGGCTGATCATTGCAACCTTAGTTGGTTGCATTTGAAGCTAGTAGGAATAGGATCAACTTGGTTACTTGGGAGAAGCAGTACTTTAAGCCATTCTTGTTCATCAGTTCCTGTGATTTAGTTTACCAGCTTGGTTAGAAAGCATTACAGAATACCAAGCAAAAGAGTTTGGTTGTATAATGAGAAAGTAAGAAAAGTCATGGAGTATTGAGTGGTGGATGAGCGCTATTGGGGAAAACTTTAGGGTGTTTAGAGATGGAATAAAAGTACTGGAACCCATGTCAATGGAGACAGAGAATGCAGGGAAATTGTGTTCATTGTTGATTCTGTCATTCACCAAGACTGCAGACCAGTAGAAGTCTTATCAAATGATCCCTCACCATTCTGCTCTAGCTCAAGAAAAGGTAGGAAGATGTTGCTTTTAAAAAATTTTTATGGGATTGATACATCCATAGCTGACAAAGACTTCATTTGGGGCATAACAATTCCAGGAATCCTTCATTTTGTAGCAGCCTGGAGGTTAGCAGAAAAGAGTCCTCTAAGAATTTCTTTCCCCTGAAGCTGAATTCCTTTGAACCAAGAAAAGCTGAGCCTTGAGGCAGCTCAGTCACCTCTTGGAAGAAATGACTGGCTTTTCAGTTCATCAGTATTTGTTTCCTTGCTCTTAAGGAAAAGCCATATGTATACTGGACAGTAGGATTTTATTTCGGTATGTATAGGGTCTTTAGATGGTGAATTATGACAAATGGAACACTGGGATCTAAGATGTAGGATCTCATCCTCTCACCTTTTTAAAATGTCAATTCACAGAGTTTCTCCCTGTTTGTTGTCTGAAACAAAATTTTATCCATTCTGTTTTGTTTATTTTTTATTTTTTCATTTAAATAATATCAACTCTGTTAGCTATAATTCTATAGCTTGAAGAAAAAATGAAGTCGTGGGCAAGAAAAAAATGGCTGATTTATCTGAAACTTTAATCTACTGCTATTATTCTTTTGGCATTGTACATAATACTTTGGTTTAATAATTTATAATGAAATTTTTAAATGAAGAGGATTTTCCTTCTAAGACTCTATTAATTGTATTAATTTAAATTTGGTAGATGCTCATTAATCTAATTTACTAAGCACTTAATGTATACAGGTATTTTTCTATGCATTGGAGATACAGCAGTAAAAAACAAAAGGCCAACAATCTGAATAGGCCTGTCTTGTGGGTTCCTGGACCCTGTTCTAATGTGTGCATGTGCGCAGGAGATAGGGCATCCCACACAATGCCAAGCAATTCTTGGACACCAGGAGGATGTCAGAGAAGTCAACTGAATTCTAATACTGTCTACCCAGAAATAGCATTAGATTTTACAGGTTAAGGATTTAGTCCTACAAAACTGCCTCTTACCCTGCCCACCCCCCACTTCGGATACCAGGAGGAAGCCTGTGCTTCTGACCAGCCAGCTACAGATTAAAGGTTCTCGTGACCTCCTTCTAGGACTTCAAATGACAGTCACAGGTCCAGGTTGTTACCTGTACTTCTGACTAACTGGCAATAAATCATAAGCTCTGACAGGGTAGGTAGATAGGAGCCACAGAGAGAGGGACAGTGAGGGTTAAGGAGGTCCCAAGACCAGCTCAGCAGAAGAATATATACAATCAGGTATGCGGAAGGCATCTAGAGCCTTCCTGGTCTGGGCAAAGTCAGAAGCCAGACAGACAGGCAAGACGTCTAGTAGTGCCTGGTGCCTTCCTGCCTTCCTCCCCCACTCAACTCCCACCTCCACGTCTCTCCCCGTCCCCCGCCCAGTCGATTCACTGCAAATGATCATTTTATGACCTTACTCTGGAAGTGCTGGTTTGCTATGGGCAAAATTAATTAATTGGGCATGTGCATGACTTCCCATTTACAGGCATACACTGCACATACCCCAGGCTAGGAGCAGGTGAGTCTGACGTAGGAGCAGAGAATTCCCACCATTTGAGGGACAGAAGGAGAACAAAGAAATTATGGCTCATAGAAACTCAGAACCCCAACAATTACTCAGCACACTCAATTTTTATCAAGCTGCCTGCTTGGACTTTCTTCCAAGTGTACTTTAGTTTGCTTTACTCTACTTAATAAAATTGCTTCCATTTGCTATTTTTTGCTTGCTGTCTTTCTTTTCCTCAATCTTTTCCGAGCATCAGATCTCCACACAACTCTTTTATGAGAGATGGAATTACTGAGCCTGACTCTCACACAGTGCAGATATCTGATTGTCCGGCAGCAGTTTCTCTCCAAGTAATTTGCTAGAGTGGCTCACAGAACTCAGAAACATTTTACTTACTAGATCACCAGTTTATTATAAAAGGGAATAGCTTGGGAACAGCCAGATGGAAAAAATGCAAATGGCAAGGTATGGGGAAAGGGTTCTGAGCTTCCATGCTCTCTCCAGGTGCACTGTTAGGTAGCTAGTCAGACATGAGCAACGGGGGGAGCAAAAGAATAAGGGCTCAGCCTAGAGACTGCCCAAAGAACACCCCAATGGTAGTAGAATTCTAGGCACACACATGCGCCCTAGGCAAAGAGTTATATAGCAGCCAAGTGTCAATCAAAGTAACCTCACTTGCTAATTACCTAGGAATGCCTTTGGAATCACTCATCACCACCCAGATATGATGCAGACATTCTCACTTCTGGGTCCTTTTTGCCCTCTTGTTGTGGTGGTGGTTATTACAGCACTCTGTTGCAGCTCTCTTCCCTGAAATCATGTGCCTCCTTGGGACATACTTTGTCTTTCTCCATGTGCCTCCTTGGGCATTCTTGGTTTTTCTAAAATATACTTTTAATAAATCTTTTCAAAGTCTCACTGACCTGTAATTCTTCACTGTGTCAGTGAGGAAGAATGAGGAAAAATGCCAACTACACTTCCGTGTGTTACCCCCTTTCCCTCCCCCCGCCATTGAGGTGACATCAAACTCTGATCAGCCCCAGCAGTGACAACGTCACTCTCCCAGTACCTCCATGTGTTCACCAAACCAGAGGTTCTCCGAACCCCATCCTTTTGTGTTTTTATGGTTGTTTCATTGTATAGGCAGAGGTGTTTATGAGAGATCCCAGTATCTCTCATAAACACAAATGCAAAAATTCTTAACATAATATTAGCAAATTAAATCCAACAATGTATAAAAACAATTATACAACACAATCAAATGGGGTTTATCCTAGTTATGCAAGGCTAGTTCAACAGTCAAAAATCAATGTTGTCTGCCGCATCAACAGGCTGAAGAAAAAAAAAATCACACAATCATATCAATAGATGCAGAAAATACATTTAGCAAAATTCAATGCCTATTCATTAAAAAAAATTGTCAACAATGTCACAATAGAGAACTTGATGAAGATAATTTTAAAAACACACAGCTATCATACTTAGTAGTGGAAAACTAGAAACTTTCTAAGATCATGAGCAGAACATGAATGCTTTCTCTCACCACTGATGTTCAACACCATACTGAAAGTCCTAGTAATGCAATAAGATAAGAAAAGGAAATACAAGATATACAGATTGGGAAGGAAAAAATAACTGACTTTGTTCACAAACAACATAATCATCTTATATAGAAAATATGATAACAAAATGACTTCTAGAACTAATAAGCAATTATAGCAAGGTCACAGGATACAAGGTTAACATACAAAAGTCAATCACTTTCATATAAACCAGCAATGAACAAGTGGTATTGAAATTAAAAACACATTTCCTATGGCCATGCCACCCTGAACATCTGAGCCTGTCTGATCTCAGAAGCTAAGCAGGGCCTAGTTAATACTTGGATGAGAGACCACCTAGGAAGATCCGGGTGCTGGAGGCGGGAAAACAAAAACAAAAGCAATAATAAAAAACACATTACCGTTTGCATGTGCACCCCCGATTTAAAATACTTAGGTATAAATTTAACAAAATATATGAAAAAAGCTATAAAAGATTTGCATAAAGAAAAGTATAAAACTCTGAAATAATGAAATAAAAAAAGAACTAAATAAATGGGTAGATATTCCGTGTTCGTGAATAGCAAGAATCAATATCATCAAGATTTCAGCTCTTCCCAACTTGATCTATAGAGTCAATGCAATCCCAGCACAATACAAGCAAGTTATTTCATAGATCATGGAAAAATTATTCTAAAGTTTATATGGAAAGGCAAATGACCCAGAAGAGCCAACACAATACTGAAATAGAACAAAATTGGAGGATTAATGTCATCCAACTTTAAGACTTACAATGAAGCTAAGGATCAAGACAGTGTGGTATCGGTGAAAGAACAGACAAATAGATTAATGAAATAGAATAGAGGAGCCAAAAATAGACCTACAAAACTATAGTCAACTGATCTTTGAAAATAGAGCAAAAGCAATGCAATGAAGAAAAGATAGTCTTTTCAACAAATGAACACACACACACACACACACACACACACACACACAAAACAAATCTAGACACAGGTCGTAAACTCTTCAAAGATTTACTCAAAATAGATTACAGATCTAAATGTAGAATGCAAAGCCATAAATTTCTAGAAGATAGCATCAGAGAAAATCTAGATGTCCTTGTGTTTGGTGATGACTTACGAGATATAGCATCAAAGGCATGATCCATGAAAGAGATAACTGATTAGATGGACATTATTAAAATTTAAAAATTCCACTCTGTGAAAAACACTGTCAAGAGAATGAAAAGGCAAGCCAAGACTGGGAAAAAATATTTACTTAAGATACATATGATAAAAGACTGTTATCTGAAATATACAAAAAAACTCTTAAAAACTCAACAATAAGAAAAGAAACATCTGATTAAAAAATAGGTCAAATACCTTAACAGACATCAAAGAAGATACACAGATGGCAAATAAGTGAATGAAAAGATGCTCCACATCAAATGTTATCAGGGAAATACAAATTAAAACAAGGAGATACCACTACACACCTATTAGGATGGTCAAAATTCAGCACACCGACAACACCAAATGCTGACCAGGATATGGAGCAGCAAGAACTCTCATGGATTTTTTGTGGGAATGCAAAATGGTACTACCATTTTGGAATACAATTTGGCAATTTCTTATAAAATTAGACCTACACTTATCATTTGATCCAGCAATCAAGCTCTTTGGTATTTGCTTAAAAATTGATATCCATGAAAAAAACCTGCACTCAAGTATTTATAGTAGTTTTATTTATAATTACTAAAACTCAGAGCAGTCAAGGTGTCCTTTGTAGCTGAATGGATAATTAACTATGGTACATCAAGACAACCAATATTATCCAGTGCTAAAAAGCAATCGAGTCATGAAAAGACATGGAGAAAACTTAAATGCATATTACTGAGTGAAAGAAGCTAATTTTAAATTGCTACATACTGTATGATTCCAATTATATGGCATTCTAGAAAAGGCGAAACTATGGCAAGAGTGAAAAATTCTCCTGTTGTCAGGAGTTTGAGGAGAGGAAGGGGTAAACAGGCAGGGCACAGAGGATTTTTTAGAGCAAAGAAACTACTCTATGTGATACTATAATGGTGGATACATATCATTACAAATTTGTCCAAACACTTAGAATGTACAACATGAAGGGTGAACCCTAAGGTATATTATGGACTCTGGGTGACATGTACCATTGGTGGGAAATTTTGATAATAGAGGAAGCTAAGCATGTGTGGGGGCTCAGTTTTTCTGTGAACCTAAAACTATTCTGAAAGGTAAATTCTATTAAAAACAATCAAAAACAAAGGCCAACCCCCTTGCCCTTGTGATGCTGTCAGAAGCTTAGCTGAGCTGGGAGAGAAAGAAAGTCCCTCATAGTAACCCTTCGAAGCAACAAAGTTAAAAATCAGAGTTAAGCTTTCAGTCACTTACTGCACAAGGAAGAGACTAAAACTGGAGAAAGCGTAGACTCCCTTTGTCGCATTACCCCACAAAATGGCACACCAGTGAGGGTGAGGTGCATCAGTGTATATGTGGGAGTCTTTGGCAGTTATATGAACTCTGGGGTGTTGGGAGAATGGATAGGTAGGGGAGGGTTAGGGGTGGAAAAAAATTGGTTGCTCAGTCAAAGTGGGGGAAAAGTGACTTCAATGTTTCCCCCTCTTTCCCCTCTCATTTGTAAGGAGGTCTCAGCAGAGAAACCTGAAGACCTCTGCCTCAGGCCTCAGATAAAGAGACCTAGGAATGAAGGCTTTAGGTTTGGAGCGTAAATATTCAAAAGAGCATGAATGTTCAAAAGAGGCTCTGAGTCTTGGACTGAACCTCTCTTCAGAGACTGCAATGGGCTGTGAACCAACTCTGCCAGGTAAAGCCTCTTTGATCACCTATGGCCAGGTCTGAAAAATCATACATACGATTTTAAACAGGAGCCCAACTCTTCGATAACATTCTAGACAATAAAAGGATAAATATGTAAATACACACTATATTAGTGTTAAATTCTAACTAACCAATTAACTAACTAATTTTAAACAAAGCAAAGCGGAGCATTCAGGGAGCAAATGAGTTTGGGTATGAGGGTGTGATAACAGTTTAAGACAAAAGAAGGCAAAGGAAGCTTCACTGAAAAGGTGGCATTTGGTGAAAGACTTCAGGAATTGAGCCTTGCAGATAACCAGAAGGGTGGGCTATGTAGAGAGAACAAGAAGTAAAAATCACCTGAAGTGGCAACCTATGTGTTGCGTTAGAGGAGGTCCATTTTTCTGGAGTGAAATAAGCAAAGGGAGAGGAGCAGGGGATGGGGTCATGGGATGGAGAACTAATGAGAGTAAATCCTGCAGGGCCTTGTAGCCTCCGTAAGGACTTGGGCGTTTTCTCTGAGTAAGACGAGAGGCCACTGGGGATTTTCAACACAGAAATAGCATGATTTTACCAAAGCTACCCTCTTGAAAACAGAGTTAGGAGAGGAATGGAGGGGATACTAAGAGCAGAAGCAGAGAGACACCTTAGGAGGCTACTGGAAAAATCTAGGGCAGGTGATGTTGACCAGGGTGGTGGGACTGAAACTCAGGAGAAGGGAATGGATTTTGGATATATTTTTAACACAATGTTCCCATTTAATCCATTCTGAACACACATTTTTCCTTCATATTTTAACATATCTAAAATCAGAATGCTTCTTACATTGGTATAGCATCTTATGATTGCTAGCAGCTAGGTGGCAGTCATGATGTAGTTTAATTAGCTAAAGACCTGCCTGTGGTATCATCTGGTAATTGCCAACATCAATCCATAGATACAGATATGTTGTGTCAAATCTTATTTTAGGTAATTAAATTTTAAAGTTTTAGATCTTTGCTCAGAAACACATCATAAATGTGGCTTCTTCCCTTAAGTGCTTTATTTGTGGCACTCATCCTTTGGCACCTGGACATTAATTTCCTCCAGATTTCTCCAGGGTTCTAGTCTCTTGCCTCCAAAAGAACTGCAGGCTGGTGCCAGAGTTATGTTCCTGAAAATCAAAGCTGATCATGTTGCTCAATTCTTATAAGTCTATGATACTGTATGGTGGCTGCAGAAACCATTCCAAACTCATCTTCACACAAGGCCCCCACAATCTGCCTCCCACCTATTTCTCCAGCCTTATTTTCCATCACTCCCTACCTAACTTGTACTTTCTACTTAAGCTACACTGAATCCTCAATTTACTGTGCAGTCAGGACCTTGTTCCAGCTTTACACCTTTGCACCCATTTCCTCTGCTCTTGTCCTAACTACTGCTCATGTTTTAAGCTCGGGCTCAGATGTCACTTCTTTTAAATATATATATATTTTTTGACCCTCCAAGCAGACTTAAATATCCATCTTCTCGCAAAACATGCTGCATTGTCATGCTGATCATCTGTTCATTTATTTTCTCCAAGAGGCTATGAGTTGGGGAGCTCACTTATATTTGCCACAAAAAATCTCTGAATGTAATAATATATTTGGCTCTGAACGGGTATGCAATGTTTGTAAGAACCTATTTTTACTATATTGGACTTAACAAACCACAGTTCCCTCTGTTGCAAAATGTGATAATAGAACCTACCTCATGAAAGTATTTTAGGAGTTTTGAGGATTATGTAAGATAATGCATATACTAGGCTCAAAGAACTAAACATGGTACATAGTGCTCAATAAATGTTTGCTCTTTTAAAAATTTGTGTTACATTTTGAATATTATTCTTAATGTTTTTAATTATAATATATTTTAAAGTCCATCTTAAAATTGTCACATCTCTTTTTAAGCCTTAAAATGGGATCTGTCCCACCACAGAAAAGAGGTGATAACCCCATTTTATTTCTCTCTTGATGACAAAGTGCTGGTATCTATGATTATTTGAAAATTCTAAATTTAGAGCACTGATGACCCAAAAAACTCTTCTCAAATTTCATTTTTTCTAATAGCTTCTGAGAAAACACTCCCAGGAGTATCAACTTTTAGTGTCAATCTAGGTAGTTCATGCAATTTGCAGTAGTGTATTACATTTTATTGCATTGGCTCTATCTCACAAGAGCCTATTTATGTCCAAACTACTTTTTCATAATATATACATTATCCATTTACTTAGTCTCTTTGCTAATGTAGAAATAAGCAATTTATTATTAAAGCATTAACGTCACTAAAACAGACATCTTTGGATCTCTGTTAATTCTAAGATATGTGACTCTGAACAATACTTTAAATGTACTCCCTTCTATGACTTAGGAATTTTCCTGATTGCTGAATTGACACTAATGAATTTTGAATCATGATTATTAAATTCTCTTAGGGCTTTTAAAGCAAATTCTTCAATAAATTCATCTTGATTTGTGCACCGTATTGTTCTTTATACTTATAATGGCTCTCCACTCTTTTTCTTGTTTGGAATATTGAGAAAATTTAGAATTTATTGGCTAAGTGAGAGTCTATATATGTATAATTTTCAAATTCGCATGATCAACATGAGATGTAAAGTATACTTGAAGAATATGTTTCTAATCTGCCCTTTCTTCCTTCTTCTTCTTAATATGATGACCTTGATTCATGCTTAATGAGAAATATTAACAAAAAGCAAACGAGCACTCTCTCATCTTCCTTTGTCTGCACCTCTGCAGCCTCCTGACTCTGGACTTTTGTCTTTCAATCTGCTGCTAAAGCAGAGGATGTCCCTGCTCCTAGTTTGGTCAACTCTACCCTTATGCTCTAGATTGCATGCCCTCTCATGTTCTCTAGGACTTTACTCCTACAAAAAGACCCTTTTCTTCTGCATTGCCGACTTCTCTCTCTCCAGAGAATTGTTTTCATCAGTCGACAGACCTTCTTTTGGCCTCCCATTTTAGTTTAGCTTCTGCTCCTTTTTCTTGCCCCTTCATAGCAAAACTTCTCAAATGAATGGCTTTCCACACTACATCACCTATTTTCTTTACTCAATCCATTTCATTAGACCTATGTCCTCACCAATACATCTGAACTTCTAACAGGTTCATCAGTGACCTACATGTCAGCAAATGCAGTGATTACTTTTTGCTTGCATCTGAATATCTGTGACATTTCTTCCAAGTGACCACTCTCTCCTTGAAACTCTCTCTTTTCTCAGCTTCCTTGATACCCTACTCACCTGATTTTCTTCTTACATCACTGCCTATTGACTATAGGCTGGTAACCAAATGTATAAATCCAGATTTAACCTTCCCCAGGAACCTAAATTGTATATCGAAATACAAGTAAGCATCTCTATTTGGATGTCTAATGAGTTTCTCACACTTTATTTATTTATTTATTCATTTGTTCATTCATTCATTCATTTATTTCGATTAGTTTCAAGTATATAGTACATTAGATAGACATCTATATCGTTCTTAAAACAATCACCCTAATTGCTTCCTCCCTCCCCTGACCTTCCACCTAGCCAACTAATTAATGCTAACTGCATTCCCTTTGCCATGCTCCCCATCCCTGCGACAATCTATCAACTACTAATTTATACTTTTTTAATCCTTCACCCCATTCTCCAGCTCCCCAAATCCCTCTCCACTCTGCCCATCACCAAATTGTCCACTATATTCGTGAATCTGATTTTGATTAGTTTATTCTTTTTATTCCTTAGATTCCGCATATAAGTGAAACCATCTAGTGTTTATCTTTCTCTGTCTGACTTAAATACCTTCTGGGCCGATCTAAGCAATATACTTTTCTATCCCCTTCCTTTTAAATTGTGTGTATCTTTTAATCTGAAGTGAGCCTCTGATAGGCAACATGTAGGGGTCTTGTTTTCCTTTCCATTCATCCACTCTATCTTTTAGTTGGAACACTTAATTCTTTTCCATTTGTGGTACTTATTGATAGGAATGTAGTTGTTACTATTCTCTATTCTTGTTTTTGATACATATGTTTTCTTCTTAAGGAAGTCCCTCCAAGATTTCCTACAATGCTGGGTGGTGGTGATAAATTCCTTTAGCTTATTTTTGTCTGGGAAGCTCTTTATTTGTCCTTCAACCCTAAGTGATAGCTTTGCTGGATAAAGTAGCCTTGGTTATATGTAGATCCCGGATCTTCATCACTTTGAATATTTTGTGCCAAGCCCTTCTGTCCTGCATAGTTTCTTTTGAGACATCGGCTGCCAGTCTTATGGGTATTCCCTTGTAGGTAACTACCTGTTTTTCTCTTGCTGCTTTTGAGATTCTTTCTCTGTATTTAACCTTTGGCATTTTAATTATGATGTGTCTTGGTGCGGGCTTCTTTGGATCCCTGATTTGTGGAACTGTCTGAGCTTCCTGGAGTTTTGTGTCTATTTCCTTCACCAGATTAGGGAAGTTTTCCATCACTATTTCTTCAAACAGCTGTCCAACATCTTGATTTTCTTCAGGTATGCCAATCAGACAGATATTTGGACCCTTAATATTGTCCCATGTGCTCCTTAAATTACTTTTATAGTCTTGGCATCTCATCTCTTGCCATTCTGATTGAGAGTCCTTGGCTTTCCATTCTTTAGATAGGACATTTGATCCTCTTCTTTATTCTTTTGTTTATTCCATTTAATATACTTCTCATCTCAGATAATGTGTTTTTCATTTCAGACTGGTTCCCCTTTCATAATTTCCATTTCCATGTTTATGTTTTTTATCTCTTTGTTGGAGTTCTCTACACTTCCCAAAAGTTCATTGAGCATCTTTATAACCAGTGTTTTGAACTCTGCATCTGTTAGATTAGTCGACTCCATTATATCTGGATCTCCATTCTGTTCTGTCATATGGTTTCTGCTTCTTTGTCTTCTCATTTCAGCTGCCTTTCTGTGTCTGTTTCTATGTACTAAGCAAAGCTCCTAAGTCTCCCAGTCTTATTAGTGCGGATTTGTGAAGTAGGTGTTCAGTGGCACATTCCTGAGAAGGGTTCAGCTGCAGGCTAAATTTAGCCCAAGCCTCTGCTCCTCTGGGGCCACCTGTTAAGATTTAGTAAGCAATTCACAGATGCTGTACTTATAGTTCCTCAGAAGGCCACACTAGAAATCAAGTTGGTGGAGAGCGAACTCTGTTATCCAGTTTGATGACATCACGGTTATGGCGGCACTGGTTCTGCACACTAGGGGCGGGGTGGGCTCAATAGGGAACAGTGGATGCCACTGGCACCTCTGTATACAGTGTATCTCTGTTCGCCCCTCACTCCGACAAAGTCTCCCTGTAAGTCTCTGGTGCACCCTGTGCACAGCTGAATTGGCACTGGTGCTCAGAGCGAGCCATTCCATCACCACAAAAATATGTTCACAGATACAGCCCCTTTAAGAGACTTTCACTGCTGTCACTGCTTCAATCCTACTCAGCCACTGGAAATCAGACAGCCCCGCATCCTCGCCCCTTCCTACTTCCTGCCATTTCAGGGTGCTTTCTTAGATTTCTCCCTAGTTGTATGGCTTGTTCATCTAAATCTCAGGTGATTTTTTCCTCCCTACTCACTCCTTATTTTCATCACAACTTTGATTTGGTCTCCAGAGGGATGAACAGAGCTTCTATCATCTTGCCATTTTTTTTCCTGTCCTCAAACCTCACTTTTTGTTATGATCACCTTACACATACATAAACATACATTTAGAATCCTTTGGTTGTTCACTCTTTGCAATACTCTCCTCTCTCATCCTCTCCCTTTATTTCCTTCCCCTACCCTTAAACAAGCCTCTAGTAGATTAAGTTCCTTGGTGATTCCATAGCACCCAGTAGTTTTCCTTTGTAGTAATTAACACACTTATAGTAAATTAATCAAATGTATGATTATCTGGTTAATGTCAATCTTACCCTTTTAGCTTCTAAGATCCCTGAGGCCAGAGATTTTCTGTATTGTTCACTATAACTCAACACAATGTCTTTCACTTATTAGGAGCTCGATAAATATATTTATTTCTTATCTTTGTACATATAGGTTGTTTCCTATTTTTCATTTTTATAAACAATTCTACAATGAACATGTATGTAGCTAAACCTTTGGCATGTTTTTAGTCATGTACTTAGAAAAATCCTTAGAAATAGAATCACTGATTTTATTGTGAGATGCACATTTTCAAGTCTATTGTTATAGTGTGGTAGTCTGCCAAATGGCCACAATTATCTTCTCTCCTCCCTATATGAGCAAGCCACTCATCCATCACAATATTTCCTTCCCTTACCCTTGAATGACTTGACCTTTAGAATATGGTGAAAGTAGGATTGCTAGATGTGAAGCTGAAAGACTTTCAGGAAATAGTGTTCTGAAAAATCAGATCTTTGTAAAATAAATAAATAAAAGCTTTAATTTATAGCATTTGCCAACTTCTGTGGTGTAAATATTTCAACCAAGGCTGATTTCAAGCTACCAGTTTGATATCACTGATCATGAACTGGAAGTGGTGGATGGGCGTGGGGGGAAAATGCATAATTGACCCTTATTAACTTGTACAAATGGGCTTCTGAATGCCACTGCTTCTAGATCTAATCTTTGATGGGTCTGTTAGCTTCCATTTTTGCTTTCTTGGAATTCAGCTGACATGAAGGATCCTTGGATGAGGCGCCTGAAAAATGAGAGGCCAAATTGAAAGAATTGTCACATGGAGAAGAAAGAAAGCCTTGGGCTTTCCATCCTTGGCTGAGCAACTAGCTGAATGTGGGTGCATAAGTGGCTCCATCCAACATTCATGGAGCATAAGACCACCAAACCAATTTACAGAAATGTGAGCAATAATACATTGTTGTGGATTTAAGCCACTACATTTTGGAATGGTTTATTAGTCAGCAATAGGTAACTGAACATGTATATTGCCAAGTTGTCATAAAAAAATGCTTTGAAAAAGCCTTTGATAAGATACAGTATTCATTTATGATCAAAACAATGAACACAATTGGTATAGAAGGAAAGTACCTTAATATAATAAAGGCCATATATGACAAACCTTCAGCCAACATTATACCTAATGGTGAAACACTTGAAAGCTTCCCTCTAAGATCAGGAACAAGGCAAGACTGTCTACTATTGCCACTGTTATTCAATATAACATTGGATGTCCTAGCGTGTGCAATCAGGCAAGAGAAAGATATAAAAGGCATCCAATTCAGAAACAAAAAAGTCAAACTCTCACTATTTGCAGATGCAATGATTCTCTATATAGAAAACCCTAAAGGCTCCACAAGCACACTACTAGAAACAATAACCAAATATAGTAAAGTTTCTGGATACAAAATCAACGTTCAAAAATCCATAGCATTCCTCTACTCTAATAATGTTGTCAGCAAAAGAAGTGGAAAAAATATTTTTTTTTTGCAATTGTGACAAAAGAATAAAATACCTAGAAATAAGTCTAATGAAACATGAAAGACCTATATAATGAAAACTATAAGATCCTATTAAAAGAAATCAAAGAATATACAAAAAAATGGAAAGATATTTCATGTTCTTGGATTAGAAGAACCAACATATTTAAAATGACCATATCACCTAAAGCATTATACAGATTTAATACAATCCCTATGAAAATCTCATTGGCATTTATTAAAAGAAATGGAACAAAAAATTATCAGATTTGTATGGAAGCACAAAAGACCCAAAATTGTCAAAACCATCCTGAGAATAAAAGAATGAGACTGGGGGCAACACTCTGCCTTACTTGAAATTGTACTACAAAGTGACAGTAATCAAAAAGACATGGTATTGGCAGAAAAACAGACACATAGACTACTGGAACAGAATCAAGATTCCAGAAGTAAACTCATGTTTACATGGGCAAATAATTTTTGACAAAAATCCAAAAACCTACAGTGGAGAAAGGAAAGCCTCTTCAATAAATAATGCGGGAAAACTGGAAAGCCATCTGCAAAAGAATAAAACTAGGCTATGGTTTATCATCACATACCAAAATTAACTCAAAATGGATTAAGGACCTGAATATAAGCCCTGAAACAATAAAATGCATAGAAGAATACATAAGAACTAAACTCAAGGACCTTGGACTTAAAGAAGAATTTATGAATTTGACCTCAAAAGCAAGGCAAGTAATAGCTAAAATAAACAAAGGGGACTACATCAAACTAAAAAACTCTACTCAGCAAAAGAAATTGTCAACAATATAAAGAGACAGCCATCCAAATGGGAAAATATATTTGCAAGCGACACCTCCAATTAGGACCTGATATCGAAAATATACAAAGAACTCATACTACTCAATAACAACAACAACAAAACAAACAAATGATCCAATCAAAAAATGGGCAGAGGATCTGAACAGGCATTTGTACATCCTCTGAATATACAAATGGACAACAAATATTTGAAAAGATGTTCAACATCGCTTGCTAATAGAGAAATGCAAATCAAAACCACAATGAGATCCCATCTCATACCACTAGAATAGCTATAATCATAAATGTTGGAGAGGATGTGGAGAAATAGGAACCCTCATACACTGCTGGTGGGACTGCAAATTGGTACAGCCACTATGGAAAACAGTATGGAGGTTCTTCAAAAAAAAAAAAAACAAAAACAAAAACAAAAAAAAACTAAGAATTGATCTACCATATGGTCCAGCAATCCCTCTACTGGGTATTTACCCCAAAGACTTGAAAACCCATATCCTAAAAGATATTTGCACACTGATGTTCATGGTAGGATTATTCACAGTGACCAGGACATGGAAGCAATTGAAGTGTCCTGTGATAGAGGAATGGCTACAGAAGCAGTGGAACATATATACAATGAAATATAAATCAGCCATAAGAAGACATGAAATATTACTGTTTGCGACAACATAGACGGACCTTGAAATAATCATACTAAGTGAAAATAAGCAGACAGAAAAAGTTGAAAATCACATAATATCACTTATATGTGGGATATAAACCTAAAAGCAACAAATGAACAGGGCAAACAAACAGTGACTCATGGACATAGACAATGGACTAGAGTTTACCAGATGGTAAGAGAAAGGGGAGGGGGGAGGTAGATAGGGAAAAAAGACTTTAAATCACTTCTTCAATTAAAATAAATAATTAATTAATTAATAAAAATTTAAAAAGTTGTTTCAAGTTTTACTTCCATTAGCACTATATGAAAGTGTCTTATTCTTCATATTAGCCCACATTATGCATTGTTATCACTAGGTTGACAAGTTTTTTAAAAAGTATATTGTAGTTTAATATGCATTATTTGAAAATGAGTTTAAAGCATTTTTACATGCTTATTGTCCATAAATTGACCATGCCTTCTGTCCATTTTTCTATTGACTTGTAAGTGTTTTTATATTTTAATAGCAGTAACATCAACTAGGGCATATTTTGCAATATATGTGACTATACCTTTTGGTTGTATGCACTTTGCAGTAAAAAGTTTAAACGACTTATATATAAAATGGTGCCTGAATAGGCTATTTTCTGTGTTTCTTAGAACATGATTATATCCACTTTGGAGATTGTTTGCTTATTTTTAGTATTTCTTAAATTATTCTAATATTTTCTCTGATTTTTTTTACTAGTGATTTTCTTCAAATGAAATCCTTAGCTGAAACCCAGTACAAAATGCACTCCACTCTAATCCCCTCGCCATTCTGATTTGAACAACACTGGCTTAGGCCACTGCTTAAGTGGTAGGTTCATTCTTCAGCCATTTTTGTGTTTGGAAAGCCTTTGGATAAACCAATTAAAAAATTTCAAATTTGAAACCACATGATATAAAAATATTATTAATTTATACTAATAAATCTAAAATTATTTCCAAATGAAGTTTATTTTTTTAAAACATTTAAAAATTTGCTTTAAAATGCTCTATAATGATATAGCTTATGTATTCTGAGAATGCTATTCCATTTATGTTATATTGATTCCTCTGAATAAATAATCTATCTAGAATTATACAAGTTTTGAATTACGTGAGGTCTTTAGGATGTTATTCCATGAATATAATTCACTGCCATGTGAATTATATATTTGCATCTCATTTTAAAAAACAAAACAGAAAAAAACTGAAGATGGAAGCCTAAATTATGAGCTAAAAGAAATACCTTCTCCCAATAAAAAACAAAAACAAAATTAAAATTCTCTCTCTTTCAGTTTGTGAGATCAGAATTGTGACAGTAAAACCTTATCATGCTGTGTGATCTTTGGACAAGTATTTGATTAAAGGCCTGGCTTTAAGTGTGGAATCTGGAAACCAGGTCTAGGTCTAACTCCATGAAGCAGAAATGTAAGCACATGAATCCAAATCTTGCAGGCACAATCATAAATCTTTATTAGAAATTTGGCATTTGCTTATGCAGCTGGTAGAATTTCCCACCTTTGTGTTTGTTCTCTTCCATCACAAGTGTTTTTGGAGTAGAAGATTTTAGTTTGTCATCATTTTACATTTCTCTGTAGGTTTCTTTGCAGAAAAAAAATATATATCCTTTTATAGGCTTCACAGTTGTAAAAGAAATTCTAATAATTTAAATTCTAGATATTTCAGGATTTACAGTTTCTATTGTTTTTCTCTCTATTTAGAGTATATATCTTGAAATTCTATGATACACTCCCCCATGTCTCATTTCTTATTATAGTCTCTCTCTCATATTGAGTGGCCTTTGGCTAAACGATGCTGTTATTATATTTTACTCTAATTTGAATTAGCAAATTTAAAACAATGAGCAATGAAAAATATTATTAAAGTCTCACTTTATGCACACACGCTAAAAGAAACAATATGAATTCCTCAGACTATAAATTTTTTAGTGTGCATTAAAGAGTAAGTTTGATATAAGGAACACATTACAATGGCCTAGGTTTATGAGCACTAAGAGTGTTATTTCTTGCAGTACACTATTCTTAAGGGAAAATCTGTCTGGATGTTTTATGGATGTTTTGAGTTACGTGAGGTTTTCAGGAGCTATTCCTAGCATGGCTCTCCAGTGGCTCAGATGTTCCAAATCCCCTACTGTGAATCTGTTTTATTATTGTTGCTGATGTGATTGCTAATGATAAAAGTTATTGGTTCCTTAATCCTGTGCCAGATACTGTGTTGAGTACCTGTGTATTCAACAATGTATATTACTCCATTTCCCATGAGACTGATGTTATTTTAATATCATTTCCATTTTGTAAGTAAAAATCTCATGCTTGGTGAATTTAAGTAACTATGTCCAAGGGAATATCTTTGGATGTAGAGTTAGAATGAAGATTTCTTTCTCTGTCAGTTCCAAGATTTTTGCTAACCAATTCAGTATAAAATATTTACCACACTTCCCTCTGTTACTTTAGCCTTGAGAAAAGGTAGGTAAGATCTTTGCTTCTGTGATCATGGGCTTCCAACCTTAAGTTTTGGTTTGCTTCTTGGTTCCTAGTTCACTCATCTGCCTTGTAGGAAGGCAGCCCCACGCCATTAGGTGGAGATTGGAAAAACAGAGTATTTTACCACTTGGAATTGTTCAAGATTGAAGAAGCTGGTTAACTTTTTTTGTTTGCTGGTTTTTCCTTGTTACTTTTAATGTTTGGACTTTTCCACATAAATTGAAAGTGCTTAGTCTCTTTCTACATATCACTTCTTTAAACAACAGTGTCTCTAATCATTATTTCCTCCCTTCTTAAGAGGGTTGATATTGTTAATTGTAATATAAAAATTAATAGCTTTTTTTTCCTGCAAGCCTTATTTTCTTTTAGATTTTTTTTTTTAGGTAAATCTACTCATCTCAAAGAGAGGCAATTTGGCTCCAATTTGTCTGAAGCATTTCATGTCCTATGATGTGATTTCCTTCTCTAAATCTCTCAATTTAGGTAGGCGGTGATCCTAGGGCAGGGAAGTAACTAAATTTTTCCAATGTTTTCCAATCTTTGCTTACGGTTAAACACCTGGTATGGATGAAGGTGAGTCAAGCTGGAATTGGGACGTTCATACTCTACCCAGTTTTATATATTCTGTCCAAAAAAGTATAACCATTTTTATAAATTTTTATTAACCAAAGAACTAAAGTCCTGTCTATTGCCATAACAATATTTGCAGAACCTTCATTATTAATTCATTTTCTGTCATTCAACCAAAAGTGAGCTTCATGAAGGCAGGGACTTTGATGTAGAAGACTGCCTGATACATTGTAAGAATTAAGTATATTTTCAAGGAATGGATTATGGTCCAATAACTGAGATCTTAAAGTAGCTTCAGATGAATTTAAGAAAAGGTATAGAAAACATCAACATAGATGGAGCACTCTAAGAAGAGTCGGGAGAGACTGGATTCTACTTTCAGATTTGCTCTTGGGCGAGTCCCTAATGCGCTCTAAGTCTTTCTCCCTTTGATTAAACTCTTTGGGTAGAGATTTATGTTTTACTTTTCTTTCTGAATATTATTAGTTCTGATTCAAAGTTCTTACAGCTTTAGTCGATGAAATAGTGAGATATAATGCACTTTAACAGTCTATACCTGATGCCATAGATTATACATTAGCATATTTCTTAACTAAATATTAAGGCTGCGACTTACAGTTAAACTTAGTAACTATCGTATTTTAAAATTTATGCTATATCGAATGTTACTTGTTAAATAGAATTCAGTATCTTAAAAAAAAAACAAACATTTTTCTAGGGCCTTCTAATTTTAGCTTGTATCTCCTATTCACTTCAAAGTTTCACATTATTTCTTTACAAATTTAAAGGCTGCTCATTTTAGGAGAGGGTCATTGTTGTAGGAAGGGTATGCCCAGAGGGAGAGAGTGGAGTAGATTCATCCTAAAAATCAAAGAAGCCAAGTCTGTGATTCAGACTGCCTATACAGAATTGAAATTACACTTGTCAAGCAGCCAGAGGAGAGATAATAAACATCCCGACTGGGAGTCAGCATTTTCTTATCTTCCTGATCACCTGAAAATGCCAAAGGCAAAAGGCAAGTTGAATCCTGCTATTAGAGAAGCACATGAGTGTTTACTCTGCTCTAAATTTAGAGGATGAGCTAATTGGGACTCTTGATATCTGGATGCCTTTACCCAACAAGTGTATTCCTAGGAAAGACAAAAGACCTAAAAGCAGAGAGAAAACAGCCTTTGATAGTACTTTTACTTATTTATTTTTCATTTATCACCTATTTTAGAGACACTGTATTCCAGGTGAGTGTTTTCCAAACTTTTTGTAAATTTACAAACTGTAAAATACAAGAAATATACTTTCCATCTCAACCCATTTTGCATACATATACACATGCAGACATGTACATGCTTTTGTACATACACACACACACACACACACACACATGCAAACTAAAACCGTTTCCTAAAAATAATGTCTCTCCTAATTAAAGCTGAGCCATCTGATATTTTTATATAATGTTTCACTTTTTGAAAAGTACAGGTTATGAGTCAGTAAGTCAGTGTCATAATCCTCTAGATTACAAAAACAAAATAAAAAACATTGCTCTACATGATTTCAGAAGATTCAAAGACAAATTTATGGCCCTTAACCAACAGAGAAGCATACGTTCACCAAATAATCAACATAATAAATGCTATCCTGGGAGCTGGGACCACTGAATATCTACATGCAAAAGAATGATTTTTATTTGTAGATTTTTTTTTATTATCAACTCAATCTCTTTATATGTTATAAGTTTATTTTCATTTTCTATTTCTCCTTGAATGAGTTTCTGTAACTTGAGTCTTTCTGGGAATTTATCCATTTCATCTAGGTTATATATTTTATTGGCATACAGTTGTCCATAGTATTTCATTTCTGTAATGCCATTCTGGACTTAAATAATTTGAATCTTCTTACTTGTCCTGTCTAGCTAAAGTTTTGTCCATTTTCTTGAGTTTTTCAAATAATCGACTTTTCAATTTGTTGATTTTCTCCTTTGTTTTTTCTATACTATTTCATTTTTTTTCCTCCTGTAATCTTTATTATTGCCTAACTTCTGCTTGCTTTGACTTTATTTTGACTCCTCCCTCCCCACCCAGTTTCATAAGGTGGAAGGATAGGCCTTATATTTGAGATCTTTTTTTCTTTTATAATATAAGCATTATAGTTATAAATTCCCCCTCTGGGCATTGCTTTTGCTGTGTTTTTATTGTCATTCATGTCAACATGTTTTCTAAATTCTCTTGTGAGTTGTTCTCTGACTCACAAGTTATGGTAGTACTAAAAACAATTTTTTTATTAATCCTCTCATGAAAAATCTACTCAATCACTGCAGATAAAGTCACTGATGAATATTTACTGCTTCTGTTGTCCAATCTCTACCTCACTGTTTTGCCAGCACCGACACTGGCCTTTACAGCTCCCTTTTTATTTTTTTCTTTTGTTCCTTTCACTGTTTTCTTGAGGTTTTTTTCTTCTCAGACAGCCTATGTCTTGCAAGTTTATGTTCGGATTCATTTTTATTTGCATAATCCAAGGAATCATAAATCATGCCAAAGGCAGTTGGCTTGCCACCACCAAAATGGGTTTGGAATCCAAATGCAAAGGTAACATCTAGTGTGATCTTGTATATTTGGGCTAGTTTTTCTAATTTTCTGTCTTAGATACTGTTGCCTTTCCAGGATAAAGAATATCAATGACCATTTGTTTTTGTTAAAATAGTCTCTTGGTCATGAACTTCCAGGCTCAGATAGTTACTGTGCGATTCATGACAGTGACTGAAAAAATTTTTTTAATATTGTTAAGCTTGTACCTTGGGAACATATCTTAATTTCTTGTGGAAATTTTTTTCACAAATTTTTTTTCTAAATAGATTTTCTGCAAAGTTTCTTTGGAATATAATAAAGAACCTAGGAATATTATAATAATTGCTTCACTTTCTAATTTTTGGTATTATTAACTGATACTGTGTTAATATAACTTTACCACTTTATTTAAAATTGAAACTCTCTCTAAAACCTTGTTTTTATCTTCCCTGCTTTATATTTTTCTATAGCACATACAATCGTTTAACTATATATCTTATTTTTTTAAATGTATTTATTTTAATTAGTTTCAAGTATACAGTACATTGGTTAGATATCTATATAGTTCATAAAATAATGCCCCCAATTGCTCCCTCCCTCTCCTTACCTTCCACCTAGCCAACTAATTAATGCTAACTTCATTTCCTATGCCATGCTCCCCATCCCTGTGACCAGCCATCAGCTACTAATTTGTACTTCTTTAGCCCTTGCCTCATTTCCCTAGCCTCCCGAAAACCCCTCCCCTCTGTCCGTCACCAAATTATTCACTATATTTGTGAGTCTGTTTTTCATTAGTTTATTCTTTTTATTCCTTAGATTCCACATATAAGTGAAATCATCTAGTGTTTATCTTTCTCTTTCTGACTTAAATACCTTCTGGGCCCATCAAAACAATATATTTTTTCCATTCCTTTCCTTTTAGTCTGTGTGTATCTTTTAATCTGAAGTGAGCCTCTGATAGGCAACATGTAGGGGTCTTGTTTTCCTTTCCATTCATCCACTCTATCTTTTAGTTGGAACACTTAATTCTTTTCCATTTGCAGTACTTATTGATAGGAATGTAGTTGTTACTATTCTCTATTCTTGTTTTTGATATATGTATTTTCTTCTTAAGGAAGTCCCTCCAAGATTTCCTACAATGCTGGGTGGTGGTGATAAATTCCTTTAGCTTATTTTTGTCTGGGAAGCTCTTTATTTGTCCTTCAACCCTAAGTGATAGCTTTGCTGGATAAAGTAGCCTTGGTTATATGTAGATCCCGGATCTTCATCACTTTGAATATTTTGTGCCAAGCCCTTCTGTCCTGCATAGTTTCTTTTGAGACATCGGCTGCCAGTCTTATGGGTGTTCCCTTGTAGGTAACTACCTGTTTTTCTCTTGCTGCTTTTGAGATTCTTTCTCTGTATTTAACCTTTGGCATTTTAATTATGATGTGTCTTGGTGTGGGTTTCTTTGGATCCCTGATTTGCGGAACTGTCTGAGCTTCCTGGAGTTTTGTGTCTATTTCCTTCACCAGATTAGGGAAGTTTTCCATCACTATTTCTTCAAACAGCTGTTCAACATCTTGATTTTCTTCAGGTATGCCAATCAGACAGATATTTGGACCCTTAATATTGTCCCATGTGCTCCTTAAATTACTTTTATAGTCTTGGCATCTCATCTCTTGCCATTCTGATTGAGTGTCCTTGGCTTTCCCATTCTCTAGATAGGGCATTTGATCCTCTTCTTTATTCCTTTGTTTATTCCATTTAATATACTTCTCATCTCAGATAATGTGTTTTTCATTTCAGACTGGTTCCCCTTTTATAATTTCCATGTTTATGCTTTTTATCTCTTTGTTGGAGTTCTCTACACTTCCCAAAAGTTCATTGAGCATCTTTATAACCAGTGTTTTGAACTCTGCATCTGTTAGATTAGTTGACTCCATTATATCTGGATCTCCATTTTGTTCTGTTATATGGTTTCTGCTTCTTTGTCTTCTCATTTCAGCTGCCTTTCTGTGTCTGTTTCTATATACTAAGCAAAGCTCCTAAGTCTCCCAGTCTTATTAGTGTGGATTTGTGAAGTAGGTGTCCAGTGACACATTCCTGAGAAGGGTTCAGCTGCAGGCCAAATTTAGCCCAAGCCTCTGCCCCTCTGGGGCCACCTGCTAAGATTCAGCAAGCAATCCACAGATGCTGTGCCTCAAAAGTTCACACTAGAAACGGAGTTGAGGGAGGTGGGGTTTCAGGGAATCCTCTGGGCAGAGTGACCTCTGTTATCCAGTTTGATGACCTCCTGGCTAAGGTGGCACTGTTCGCACACTGAGAGTGCTGTTGGATCAATGGATACCTCAGGCACCTCTGTGTAGAGTGAGTCTTGGGCTTGGCCCTCACTCCGACAAAGTCTCCCTGTAAGTCCTTGGTGCCCCCAGTGCTCAGGTGAATCGGCACTGGTGCTCAGAGTGAGCAGGTCTGTTACCATGAAAATCACCTTGCGGACGTGGTCCCTTTAAGAGGTTCTGCTGCTGCCGTAACCTCCATCCCACTCAGCCACTGGAGACCCGACAGCCCCACGTCCGCACCCCTTCCTACCTTCTGCTGTTGCAGGGTGCTTTCTTAGATTTCTCCCTTGTTGTATGGCTTGTTCCTCTAGATCTCAGATGATTTTTCCTTGCTGCTGCTCCTTGTTTCCATCGCAACTTTGATTTGGTCACCAGAGGGATGAACAGGGCCTCTATCATCTATGCCATTTTTTTTTCATTTCCTAACTATATAGTTTATGTATGTATATATGTATGTATGTATTTATTTATTTATTTTCTACCTCCCCCACTCCCACATAAGTACCATAAAAGTAAATATTTTCAATTATCTTTGTTTATTTTCCACAGCTGTAGTTTCAAGACCTTGAACTTCGACCGCTTCATAATAGGCACTCGGTAAATGAATAGATGTGCTTCTAAAATCCCTGTCTGGGATATAGACTGAAGGCCTTTTATAGCTCACATGCTGACTATCCTTTAGGTCCACAAACATTTACTGAATACTTGTCTGCTAGGTTCTGATACACAAAGATGCAATTCTTAGCCCCCATATAATAAAGAAAGAATTGCAATACAATATTACTAAGACTGTAATATAGGTCTTTACAAAAGCAAAGGCAAGTGGAGGAAAGGAAGAGTGGATAGTATCTGAGAACTTAATAGAGAAGAAAGGATTGGGCTTTCCCCAAACTGGTGCATAGGGCTGGAGAACAGAAGACGTAAAGGAATTAGCATTTATTTGTAAGACAGTCTAATGTGTTTGCAGTTGCTGGGAGGGTAGCTGTTTGTATGTTATAAGAAATGTAGTTATAGGGTAAAAAAGGTCAAAGGTTGAAGGGCTTGTCTGTCATTTTAGAGATTTTGACATCTATAGAAAGAACCAAAGACTCCCATTATTTTTTTGAGGGGAGTGATGTTTATATTCTTCTACGAAATAGTCAGATGTGGTCGAAAGAGGAGACAGAAGAGAGGCTCAAGAAAACAAACAAACAAAACAAACAAAATCCCCATAGTTTGTTATATTTATAAGTCCTAAAAACAGCAAAGACAGCATTTCATGCAGGGCCACATGGGAAGTCTATCAGGGCAATCAGGAAGCAGAAGACAGGAGCAAAAGAAAGGCTTAGGCCACAACCTATATTGGGGTTTCCCAGGGAAAGGCAAGTAAGGGTGGGGTAAACAGTTTAGAACTGCCTAGTCTGAACAATTTTGGTGGACTCTAAACTATAAGGGTGGTCCCCAGTTATCTAGCACCTGGCTCTGGGATGATTAAGGCAGAGGAATATTGCCTTTTAGGGTGCACAGTCCAGATAGAGGAGCTACAGCTCTGAATTGATTAGTTTGCATATATGAGACAAAGTACCAGCTGGGCCCTTTGTAATCTCTAAAAATTGGTTTGCCCAAGAAAAAAAAGTCTCTCCCTAGCCAGAATTTCTTTTTATGCTATCAAAACAAATATAGAAAACATATAGAAAATTAAAAATATTTATAATACAATTTGCTTTAGGTTATATAAACAATGAAGTCCTTCAGATGTACTTTTGGGGATTGGTTAATGATGATTATTTTTGTTCTATCCTTTCACCTGAATTAACGTGATTCTTTTCTCACTTCGAAATGAGATTTGTGCTCCTGACTTTTGGGGGATCTTTATAAATATAGGTTAAACACATAAATTATAAGATGTGTAAAATGTAAGACAGTTTTTAAGCTTGCCTAGTCTGGTTTCATGTACAAATCACTGCTACTGTTCCAAATTATTTTGCAAGAATGGGTTTCACACTGAAAGCTATATCTATGTGCCTTCTGATAAGAGTTATATTAAGGAAGGAGCAATTACAATTTTGGATGGTAAGAACTATCATTCTCATGCAGAAATCTTGAGTTTCTGTATCATTTTTTATAATTCAAAATGTGTTCAAAGATCTTCAAAAAAGGCAGGTAGTAAGTGAGTGTAGGTAACATCTGCCTATACTGTTAGAGTCATGGTGACTGTTCTCATTTGACTGTTCTCATTAACATCACTGCCATCAGGACCAGGTGAATGAATGCCTGTTGGTCAGGACATTGTCTCCAATACAGCATAAAGATTATTCTTGAGTTATATTGGTATTCTTTCTGATGTTGCTCCAGCCTTTTCAGCACCATTTCTTATATACTATATTACTTTGCTCAAATCCCAGGAAGACGAACAAAAAGAACACTAGCTTTAGTTATCCACTTACTAGCAATAAAATAGCAGCTAACATTCTCAAGTGTTTGCCATGTGCAAATCTCCTTATGAACCTGATCTCATGTAGTCCTCGCAACTCATGAAATAGGTGCTATTATAATTCTCACATTGTATGAAACTGAAGCATCGATCCCATGTCCTTTGGTGAATTTTTTACCTCTTACTTTTGTTCTGTAAAATGAAAAAAAGAAAGAGAAAAATGAAAAAAAATAAAAAAATCTTTATGCTCTTTTGTGGTCCTTGTCTAGACACTATGTATTTTTTAGCTCGGGAAAAAGAGGCTCAAAAAGAAGGACTTTGAGTGACTTTCAAGATCAGTCTTGTGTGGTCATTCATTACCACAGAATCTGCAAATGTTGAAGTAGAAGAAGACCCCAGTTCTTTCACCAGGAATGAGGGAAACAAAGTCCCAAGAAGTGCAAGGACTTCTCAAGACCACATGTCCAATCTGAAAGAAGCTAGGGTCAGAAGAGTTCACATTTTAAATGAGTCAAGACAATTTTGGATTGTTGGTGGCTAATATTATAAAATAAAAGAAAACATAGAGAATAAAAGGACAAAGAAGTAGGAAATATGGGGGCATTAATAACATTAAATATACATTTGTCATGGTTTCTTGGATATAGACATGGGTTTTACAGTGTTGTAAAACAGAGGTTAGGATAAGGATAACTCATGTGAATATTATGCTAGAATTACTGCATGAATACTATGGGGATTAGTTAATTTTTAAGAATTCATTTAGTGCCCTCTCCAGTTCTCTTCAGAATCAATTTAGTATGGAATGGTTTCTATTTGGTGTATTCTCTGCTTCATTTCCTTAATAAGCCACTTCTTTGTTACATTTTTCCACCACCACCAGAGACCTGACATCCAGAATCTGGAAGGAAGCTTATTCTATAAAAGGAGTACTGCCCCCTTTCTCTCAATATATATATAACAAAAAATGTTAATATTCATTGATGAAAATTTAGAAAATATAGAAATAGAAGCGAAATTCAAAAATCATCTTTAGTTTTAGATATAAATATTGGTAATATTTTAGTGTATTTCTATTCAGTCTTTTTGGAGATTTTTTATTTTTGGATACACAGATACACTTTCAAAAAAATTATTGGGGCCAAACTATATGTGTTATATTGTCACTTGTTTCCACTTAACAATGTATAACTATTACTTTCCTATTTCATAAAGTAATTTTCTAAAATATTATTTTAATTATCTTGGATATTTGATTATTGTCTAAATTACCAAAATTTCTTTAAATCATTCACTAGTATTGAATATTTTTGTTGCCTATAATTTTTTGCTAATATAAAAAATGCCACACTGAATGTCATTGGAGCCAAATTTTTGAATACTTCAATGGTGATTGTTTATTTAGGATAAATTCCTAGAAATAGGTCAAAAGTAAGCATATAATTAGGCACAAAGAGATAAGTACATATTTAGGGGGTTTGACATATACCATCGAATTATTCTCCAGGAGGGTTGTAGATTTTACTGTCCCATTAACAATATAAAAAATAAAAGCTAAATATATGTTGTATTTTCCTTTGTGTTTGTTTGTATATAATGTGTGTGTACATGTGTGTGCATTTCTTCCAGTAAGGTGGAATACTTCATAACTGAGGTAACTATATTGTAGTAACTCTAGCTGCTATAACAAATAAAACATAAAATTGCAATGGCTATATACTGACAGAGGAGGCCAATTGCAGTCATTAGCAATTCCCATGAACACACTGAAGTTGACATTTTTAATTTTAATTAGGACAATTTAAGTTCTCTAAAGGTTTTCAACCTGCATATTTCAAATGTACGATAGAGCTTTTTAAAATACCAATACTATACTTAAGAATGCCTTCCCATTCAATATCATACTGTCAGTTTTTCAATATATTTTTATGTGATAATGAAAAGATGTTAAAAGCCTAGTTAAAATATTCAGTCATGCACAGAGCATAACTTTTCGTCTGACATTATTCAATTCATTTATCTGCTGTAGTGTTTAGAATATGACTCAGGTAAATTTATAGGTTCATTGAATGACAATAAAGGCTGTCCTTAGATTTCATAGACATGTTTCCTTTCATCGTCTGGTAGAAGACAACCCATTACTTCACAGTAATACATTTAACATCAACTTGTAGAAGTATGAATGGCTTTATATTTTTTTCTCCTTTCATATTAAGTGAAAATTAAGCAGTCTGACAAGATGATCATTAAATAATCTCAGAAATGTCCTTTTAGAAGATCCAGTGAGATTTTCATAGAACTTGCAAAGCCATACCTTCTCTCCCTAGATATTAGCTTCAGCATATTCCAGTTACATAAGATGATTTAGGAAAAATGGAGTACAATTTCAAGACCTAAAACATTGATCTTTTCTGTAACAAGTCTCTTGCCTTGCTGATTACTGCCATTTTTTTTTATCCCCGAATTGAAGTGTGGTAGACAGGGAAAAGAAAGATTAACCTTCCTTCAATCCTTTAAGTGTGTCAAAGGGAAGGAGCTACATAAGTTCAAGGCAAGATTTTGAGTTATTTTGTGGCAAGTAGTAATTTATATGCATTAAAAGCCATGCTGCTCATAAAATGCCTTATTATAATTCACCATCTTTTTTTTTGAGCAACAATAGTGCTTTATAAAAGATGTAAAATGGACAAGGAACTAGGCATTGATATTTGCTTCATTGAAAGCAAAGGAGGTTCTGATAAAATAGTCAATGGGGTTATTGCCAAAATGTTAGATAAGAGATAAAGACAAGAGTTTAGCCCAATTGTAACACATGGAGCTGATGCTATGATAGAAGATGCCAGAGTCAAATCGGTGCTTTCACATTTTCAACAAATATGCTAAGCAGCCATGGACTAAAAAACTTAGTAGATTTAAATAGATAGTTGTCAGAATAAGGAAGATAAAAATAAATGAAAATGAGGTGAGATACACTGACTAATATAGTTTAATGTACCTTAAGGGATAAATGAAATTAAAAAAAAAAAAAAAAACTCCACCCCAAAGTATGTACCAAGTTGTTAAAAACAAAAACAAAAACAAAATCCTTTTCATTGTCTTGCCCTGGTTGCCAGCCTCTGATTCTTTCCCTTAAAAAATATGGCAGACAAATACAGTTAGCATTAATATGATGGCTAAGCGGAGGGCCAGGGGAGAGAGGGAGAAATTGGGGAGATTGTTTTATGAACATTATAGATGTCTAACCAATGTACTGTAAATTTAAATAAATAAATGTATTTAAAAATATATGTTGTTTCTGGCATTTTAAACAAAAAAGGCCTTTGATACACATAAGCAGCCCACCTTACGTATACTCCAGAAAATACCCACCTCTACTCAAATCCTTGTTTTTGTTGCTGTTGGTAATTCAGAGTTACTCTTTGATAGATATCAGACTACATTCTTTCATAAAAGCTGTGCCTTAACTGCTTAGCAGAATTCCTGGAAGCACAAATTTCTATCTGGATTTATCTCGAATGTTACATGGGATTGGATAACCTTTTATATTTTAAACGCTTAAAGACTTTCAATGATTTTTTTTTTACATACTGAGGATATATGTGTAATAAGAACACTAACATTATGAAATCTGTTGGCTTAATACCTAACTCTTTGATTTATGAAAATAGTTTTACGATTTGTTTAGAATATTTTATGCCTTGTGATTTTGAAGAAATCCTTAAGGCTCCTTGGTGTGGCATTTGTGCTTTTCTCTCATAAATTCAGCCTTCCCTATCTGTTCAGTCCATCCTTATTCTCTTAAAAGTTGTAATTCTGCACCCTTCTCTTTGGTTTAGTTGCCTAGACCAGAGCTGAAATATAGCGTCTCAATAACTATCTCTTATTGTTATCTTCGAGGTACAAATTGAGTCTCAGAGACTCAGTCTGACTCCTTGATTCTGTGATGATCCTTCTCTGACTTTTAATTTCCTTCCTTCTTTCATTCAACAAGTATTTATTTAATGCTTACTATGGGAAATACATAGGGAGTTTACACTGGAGCATTGGGACACAGATAGTAAACAAGCAAATATATAATATGTCAGGGGGTTGTAAATGCCATTGAAGGAAAATAAAGCAGGGAAAGGGGGATTCAAACATGATGTCGTAGTGGGGAGAGGGTGCTATTTTTACATAGGTGGTCAGAGGAGGCCTTATTACAAGGAGACATTAGAGCAGTATTCAAGGAGTGTAGGAGACATAGGAATTTCCAGATAAAGTATTCCAGGGGAAGGCATGTCAAAGCCTGTATTAGCTATCTATTACTGCAAAACAAGTTATCCCAAAACCTAGTGGCTTAAAATTATAATAAATATTAATTATCTCACAGTTTCTGTGGGCCAAGAATTTGCAAGTGACATAACTGGGTGGTTTTGGCTCAGGGGTTTTTAAGAGGTTGACATGAGCTGGAGGATCCAGTTCTAAAATGGTTCACTCATATGATGCTGGCTGTTGACAGGAGGCCTCATTATCTCTCCATGAGCTGCTCGAGTGTCCTCATAACATAGTGGCTGGCTGGCTTCTCCTAGAGCAAACAGCCCAAGATGGGTCAAGATAGAACCCACATGTCTTATATGACCTAGCTCAGAAGTCACACATCATTATATCTGCAAAATTCAATTGTTTCAAATGTTGACAAAAAAAGGGGGGGGGCAGGTGATTGGGTTCTATAGAAAGTAACTTCACAGGGTGATCTAATCATAAATTCCCAATTGGGCAGGTCATGGTGGATAGTCACACCCCAGGTATATAATGTTTTCAGTAAAAGATTTATCTTTGTGTTAAGCAAGCCCTGCCCATTGTTTCTATGCATCTAGGTTATCACACCTTTGAAATAAACCACCCTCAAGAGAACATATAATCTTTTCAACTATCCTGTAATCCAATCCCTGCATTACTTTCTCTCACCTCCATGTAATCTTTCTTAAATTCCTCCTTTAATTTCAAATGCATTAAAGAAGGTGAAAACTGTTATTCTCCAAAGCGTCTGAGATCTTGCTTTCTGGCAACTGTCATCAGTTTGGCTCAAACTATTATAAAAATTCTCTACAAGTTCAAACATTTCTTATGTCAACAAGACAAAGGAGACCTCTACGCAGTTGATGACCACATGTAAAACTTAACATCATCAAGGATTCAACAATAATTGTGTTGCCCAGTAAACTTGTGACCACTTCAGAAGCAAATATATTGCCCGTACTCATGACTCCAACATAATTGCAATTTAGGTTTTCTCTCTCTATGTGTCTCCTCTACTAGGCCACCATTTCAACTGTTCTCTCTTTCCACTTCTTCCAACCATTCTTTATTTTGCAGTCCTATCTTCATAGGAGAGAATATACTTGGATCCCTTACTTGCCCTCCAAAATAGATTGTCTCAGTTGGATTGATTTAGGGGCAAGACTGCCTCAATTTGTAAACTAGTTGCCTTTGGTCAACAAACCAATTTTTGTTTTATTTCAGCTGTGGCCAAATGACAAAGCAAGTCAAAATATATTAAAAGACCCACCTAATATTACTATACTTGGAAGGAACCAGGAGCCTAGTAGGTATTTAGACTCTTTTACATGGGCTTCTGATTTTTCTCTTCAAGGGCAGGTTCAGGATAGCAAAATGACAGGCACATTCTTATAAAAAATTCAGGTGTTAAATTAATAAATGCATCTCTGAAGATAATTGTGAAGATTATTAACAAATAGTAGGGCCCAGACATAAGTAAGGTAAAATAGGAGCACTGGAAATATCTGATGATATACTGTGGAAAAATAACTGTCCAAAAATCTTTTAAAAATCAATTTAATATGTGCACATGACTTTCGTTGAATGGTATGAGAAATAGCAAAAGCTTAAAGGTTTAGAACAGCATAGAAATGATCTGTTCTTTAAAAAAAAACGGTAAGACTCTACCCCTACCTCACCATTCTTCATTCTGTACTTATAATTTCTTAGCTGTTTCTTTTGTTTTGAAGAAACTTCTATTTCTTCATTTATCAATTTTAGACATATCCTGATTTTTATTATGGTATATGGAGATTGAGTTCTCTTAGCCCTTCTTTTAATTGGGGGAATTATATTAAATTCAACCACTCTTAAAGAGTTTTGAATATTAATATTAACTAGTAGCACTTTAACATGAATAAACCATTCAAAATTTTCCACATTTGACAGCTAGCTGAGAGCAGTTTGGAAAAAGTTTGGTATCTACACAGAAGAATAAGCCTGACAGACAAACACACGGTAAAGAGATGGATGAGAGGAAAATGTGATTTCTACTCTTTTATCTGTTTGTCTTGGTGTTTACCTACAAAGCTCTAAATAATCTGTTACAATCTTGGAGATAGTCACAAGATCATAACTACCTATAATGTGGAACAGGAAATACAGCTTTTTAACTGGGCACATTGCTACTGTGAATAAAACTTGGTTCTATTGGAATGGAAGGAGAAACTGGATATTGAGTGCTTGACTAGTCACTTCCATGTTTGTGTAATTTAAAATAACTTTTCCTATTAAAAAAATGATGGAATCTAATTTTCTAAAGAAAGATCATGGAAAATACCAAAGGGATTGGAAATGAAGAAGATGCCTCATGAACTGTAGGGTTTCAGAACAAGTCACCCCAAAATGTGCCTCAGTGGAATGCAGATTGTTTTGAGCTAAACACAACTTTAGCCGCAGGCTCAAGAGAAATTTCTGTCCCTCCCTGAACTACTTAGAAGAACTTATATTAAGGGCCTTGCCCATAATAAGTAATTATCAGAGATAACCTCTTTTGACCTATCTACAGGGCAGGACAAACTTTTATTTACTGAGCATCTGCTCTTAGCATCCTACAGCGACCATTTGAAGCCTCCAAGGTGTATTACCTCATTCCTAGCTGAAGATGTCTTATGTACCTCAGTCCCCCTTTCTATCTCTGAACCTCTCTTGCATGTGGGGTCTATGTACTTCTCATATATGTGGGATTCCCATACATATGTATGTATTAAATTTGATTATATTCTCTTCCTAATCTGTCTCATGTCTATTTGATTATTAGACCAGCCAGAAGAAACTTGATGGTAGAAGAAAATTTATTCCTCATTCATAGAACAAAACAGCTCTAGATTTCTTTTAAGAAAAAACTTTTTCTTCATGTATCTAGAATACTACTTCTAGTAATATTCTTATAGAGAGCTATAAGGTTTTTATAGTAGTCTTACAGAACATTATATAAATTGATGGTCCTGAGAATCCTATGTAGGTGGGACAGAGTTTGTAACTTTATTATATAGAGGATGAAACTAAGGCACAGAAAGAATAAGTGTCTTCCCTAAGGTCACGTGGCTATGAGTTTTAATTCATTCTCTAATTGTCTTACTTCAATATCATGTGGGAGCATTTAGGGAAATAAAATCTTTCATGAAGGGCCTTGGTAATTTGGGGAGTTGGTGCATGCAAACATGGCACCAATGTCAGAGTCATTTGCCTTTTCCTCAAGCTGTTCTTTGTCTGAATCACCGCATATATGACAGATAAGGCTGGAATCCCCCACCTGCTATTTGAGACTCACGTTCATTGTAGTGTAGCAATAATTTCTTGGCATCAAATCTTGTTGTACAGGTAGTGTGGATTTGGAATCCTTCATAAGACACCATACCTTGGCAGTTGTGGACATTTGGCTATATAGTCAGTAATGTAAATGAGAGTGGCCTAGCTTCTATATTTTTATACATAAAAGACATCAATAAGAATCAGATTATTTAGAGCTGTAAATTGTTCAATTAATAATAAACAGTGAATATAAAAATAAATCATTATATAGTTTAGTTTAGGGAAACTGAAAATACCATGTACATTTTAGTATTCTGATGTCATGCAATTCTTGCTTTCATTTAGTTATTCATTTGAGTTGTGCTTGGATTAGAGACTTTGTAAGTGATAGGTCTAAAAAAAGGAAAAAAAATTATTCATAGTATTGTGCCTTAAGAAAAAATGTGATTATTGAAGCATGTTAATTTTTAATTTAGACATAATTGACTGTTTTCCTGGAATGATTATACCATTATAATTACTTAAAAGTAAATGTTTATGATCATATAATTGAACATCCAATTATATGATCATATGTGTTGCACTAGGTATTAAAAGCACTTTTAGACCACTAAAATTATTAGCAGTATTTTAACTATAAGACATCTTTAAATTCATAACCTATGTAAAAATTGCACATCAGTAATTTTAGGAAATTAAAATTTCTCCTTCATATTTCAAATGCCTGAGTTAGTTCCTATCCACAACAGCAATTTGTTTAGACTCTCTCAATGTTTAATATTAATAAAGATACATGAACTACATAATACCAGAGATATTTCTGGTGGTCTTTTCTGTCATATTACAGAGTTCAAGGGTAAATAAAAAACTTAACCTTTATTTTTTTTTATAGTAGGTTTCTTTTTATAGATAATTTTAAACCTCTATAAAAAGAGAAAAATACAATGAACTCTCAGGTACTTATCATCCAAATCCCGCAATGATAAATTTAGGGCTTATCCTGTTTCATCTATACCCTTATTCTCTCCTTACCCCAACTGTTCTGAAGTCAATACCAGATATCATACCGTTCATCTGTAAATACTTCTGTGTATATCTCTAAAAGATAAAGCATCTTCTTTTAAAAACAAATCTACTTTGGTGGATTATAAATGGCCCCATATTTTTTATCACTCCTTTCATTGAGAAGTGGATCCTAATTCCCTTCACCTTAAATCTCAGCTGTAGACTTGCTTGACTAGTAGAATGTGACAGAAGCATCATTCAAGCATTTCCAGCATTAGATCTTAAGAAGCCTTGAAGCTTCCATCTGGATTTCTTGAGACACATTCTCTGAGAGCCCTGAGCTGTCATGTAAAGTCTGACAACCCTGAAACTGCTACATTGAAGAGACAACATGTAGGTACTCTGATTAAAAGTCTGAACTGAGCCAACCTTTTCATTCTTTCTCTCCAAGGCACAAAAAACAAAATCATCTTGGACCCTCTAGAATTGTCCATCTGCCAATTGAATACCATTGAATGATTTCAGGTGGTGCTGAAGAAGGGCTTTGTTGGGACTCCTATAGTTAAGGGCTCACAGCATCCCCGGCTTCACTTTTCCTTGCTCTATAGCTTAACAATGGGTTGTCCCTAACATCTTAACCCAGAGCTTGAACATCCCCTGACATAGAAAATTGCCATAAAGCATTTAGTTAATGTCCTTGTGCTTACTGATCACAATTTTTCTGGTCTAACGTTCTTTCTAGATGACTCTCATCTTTGTTCCTGGATTGCTAATGCCACCGGAGTACCACATTGCCAGAGGAATGGCTTCCTGAAGCACAATAGACCCCGCTGGAATCTTAACATAGCCCCTGGACTAATGCCCAGATGTTCCCTTAAATACCCTAAGCTGGACTGAGAAGGCAAGGCAGTTTTGAAAGTGTTAAACTGTTGCCTTCTCAGATCACCAGTGCCCTGACAAAAAAAGCTTATTCTAAATATCCCAACTCCTGTGTCGGTCTATTGACTTAGCAGCGCAGGCAGCATGAGCCCCGCACTAGTTGCCCTTTGGTTCCAGAGTCACATGAAGCAGTAGAATTATACAACTACCCTTGCTCAAATTCATAATCCACAGTTAAAATTTACTAAATTGTTGTTTTAAGCCACTAATCTTGGGGTTATTTATTATGCTGCTATAGAACAAAGCGGAACAACCACAAAACCATTATCACTGCTAAAATAGTTAGCAATAATTCCATAAAATATCAAATATCCGGTGTTCAAATCACAATCTTTTTTTAGAATTTTTAATTATTTATTTTTTATAGTGACATTGGTTAACAAAATCCAATAAGTTTCAACTGTCCACTTTAACAACAAGGCATATATATATTTACATGGTGTGTTCACCTCCCATAGTTAGAATTCTTTCTGTCACCACATATTTGACCCCCTTTATCCCATTTACCTCCCCACTCCCCGCCCCTTCCTCCATCTTCTGGTAACCACTATAGTCCATGTCCACGAGTCTCTGTTTGTCCTGTTCACTTGTTGCTTTTAGGGTTGGTTATATTCCCCATATAAGTGATATCATGTGATTTTCAATGTTTTCTGTCTGCCTTATTTCACTTAGCATAATTATCTCGAGGTCCACCCATGCTGTCCCAAATGGCAGTATTTCATCTCTTCTTGTGACTGAGTAATATTCCATTGTATATATGTACTACTGCTTCTTTAGCCAATCATCTATCATAGGACACTTCAGTTGCTTCCATGTCCTGGCCACTGTGAATAATGCTGCTGTGAATGTCAGTGTGCAAATATCTTTTCGGATAGGGGTTTTCAAGTCTTTGGGGTAAATATCCAGTAGAAGGATAGCTAGATCATATGGCAGATCAACTCTTAGTTTTTGGGTTTTTTTTTTTTTGAAGAACCTCCATACTGTTTTCCGCAGTGGCTATACCAATTTGCAGTCCCACTAGCATTAGGTAAGGGGTCCTTTTTCTCTGCATCCTCTAACATTTGTTATTACTTGTCCTGTTGAATGTAGCTATTTTTAACAATGGTATCTCATTGTGATTTTATACTTTCCCTAATAGCTAGTGATATGGAGCATCGATTCAAATATTTGTTGGCCATTTGTATGCCCTATAAAGAGAAGTGTCTGTTCAGGTCCTCTGCCCATTTTTTGATTGGATCATTTGTTTGCTTGTTGTTATTGAGTTGTATGAGATCTTTATATATTTTGGATATTAGGCCCTTATCAGAGGTGTTGCTTGCCAATATATTTTCCCATTCGAATGGTTGTCTCTTTACCTTGTTGATGGTTTCTTTTGCTGAGCAGAAGCTTTTTAGTTTGATGTAGTCCCATTCATTTATTTTTGCATTTACTTCCCTTGCTTTTGAAGTCAAATTCATAAAATATTCTTTAAGTCCAAGGTCCTTGAGTTTAGTTCCTATGTTTTCTTCTATGCATTTTATTGTTTCAGGTCTTATATTCAGGTCCTTAATCTATTTCAAGTTTATTTTGATATGTGGTGATAAACAGCAGCCTAGTTTCATTCTTTGGCAGGTGGCTTTCCAGTTTTCCCAGCACCACTTATTGAAGAGGCTTTCCTTTATCCACTGTATGTTTTTGAATTTTTTGTTAAATATTATTTGCCCATCTAAATATGGGTTTACTTCTGGACTCTCAATTCTGTTCCACTGTTCTGTGTGTCTATTTTGCTGCCAATATCATGCTGTTTTGATGACTGTCTCTTTGTAGTATAATTTGAAGTCAGGCAGAGTGATACCTGCAGCCTCGTTCTTTTTTCTCAGGATGGCTTTGGCGATTCAGGGTCTTTTGTGTTTCCATACAAATCTCATGATTTCTTGTTCCATTTTTTAAAAAAATGCCAACGGCATTTTGATGGGATTGTATTAAATCTGCATAATGCTTTAGGTAATATGGTCATTTTAACTATGTTGTTTCTTCCAATTAAAAAACACGAAATAGCTTTCCATTTCTTTGTATTTCTTTGATTTCTTTTAATAGGGTCTTGTAGTTTTCATTATATAGGTCGTTCATGTTTTATTAGACTTACTTCTAGGTACTTTATTCTTTTTGTCGTGATTGCAAAAAGAATTATTTTTTTCACTTCTTTTTCTGACATTTGTTATTAGAGTATAGGAACACTATGGATTTTTGAACATTGATTTTGTATCCAGAAATTTTACTGTATTTGGTTATTGTTTCTAGTAGTGTGCTTATGGAGTCTTTAGGATTTTCTATATAGAGAATCATGTCATCTGCAAATAGTGACAATTTGACTTTTTCATTTCCTATTTGGATGCCTTTTATATCTTTCTCTTGCCTGATTGCACTCTCTAGGACCTTCAATGTGATTTGAATAACAGTGGCAATAGTGGACAGCTTTGCCTTGTTCCTAATCTTAGAGGGAAGGTTTTAAGTTTTTACTATTAAGTATAATGTTGGCTCAGGGTTTGTCATAGATGGCCTTTATTATGTTAAGGTACTTTCCTTCTATATCAATTGTGTTAAGTGTTTTGATCATAAATAGATGCTGCATCTGGTCGAAGGCTTTTTTCTGCATCTATTGATATGATCATACGATTCTTATTTTTCAATTTGTTTATGCGGTGTATCACATTCATCTATTTGCATATGTTGAACCATCCTTGTGCCCCTGGGATGAAGCCCACTTGATCATGGGGTATAATCCTTTTAATATGTTGCTGTATTTGGTTTGGCAGTATCTTATTTAGGATTTTTGCATCTGTGTTCATCAGAGACATTGGTCTGTAGTTTTCTTTTTTTGTGTTATCTTTACCAGGTTTTGGTATCAGGGTAATATTGGCCTCATAAAATATATTGGGAAGTATTTCCTCCTCTTCGGTTTTTTGGAAGAGTTTGAGGAGAGTGGGTATTAAATCTTCTTTGAACGTTTGGTAGAATTCACTGGTGAAGCCATCTGGTCCTAAACTTTTACTTTTTGGTAAGTTATTGATAATTATTTCATTTCCATACTGCTGGTTGGTCTATTTATTTTCTAGTTCTTCTTGAGTCAGTCTAGGAAGATTGCATTTCTGTAAATACTGGTCCATTTTTTCTAAGTTATTAAATTTGGTGTTATATACTTTTTCATAGTATTCTGGCATACTTTGTATTTCTGCAGTGTCTGTCATAATTTCCCCTCTTTCATCCCTGATTTTGTTTGTGTCCTTTCTCTTTTTTCTTTAGTGAGTTTAGCCAGGGGGTTGTCAATTTTATTAACCTTCTCAAAGAACCACCTCTTCGTTGTATTTATTTTCTCTATTGTTTTTTTGTTTTCAATTTCATTTATTTCTTCTGTAATTTTTATGATTTCTTTCCTTCTGCTGATTTTAAGCATCATTTGCTCTTCTTTTTCTATTCTTTTAAGATGAAGCTTTAGGTTGTTTATTTGGGCTCATTCTTGTTTTTGGAGATAGGCCTGTAATGATATGAGCTTTCCTCTTATGACTGCTTTTGCCGTGTCCCAAAAGTTTTGATATGTTGTACTATCACTATATTTCATTTCTATGTATCTCTTGATCTCTCTTTTATTTCTTCTCTGACCCAGTTATTCTTCAGTAGCATGCAGTTTAATCTACTTGTATTCGTGGTTCTTTCTGATTTCTTTTTGCAATTGATCTGTAGTTTCAAAGTATTAAGATCGAAGAATATGGTTGGTATGATTTCAATCCTCCTACATTTGTTGAGGCTATATCTGTGTCCCAGCATGTGGTCGAATCTTGAGAATGTTCCATGTGCACGAGAGAAGAAGGTATAAGCAGCTGTTTGGGGATGGAAAGCTCTGTAAATGTCCAGTTGTTCTAATGTGTCATTTAAGGATATTATTTCCTTATTGATTTTATGTTTGGATGACCTGTACATATCCAACAGTGGGGTATTTAGGTCTCCTACTACAATAGTGTTTTGGTCTGTTTCTCCCTTTAGTTCTGTTAGTAATTGCTTTACATATTTTTGGGGCTCCCTGATTGGGAGCGTAGATATTAATAAGTGTCATGTATTCTTGGTGTATGATTCCTTTTATCATTGTGAAGTGTTTCTCAGTATCTTTCTTCATCTTTTTTTTTATTTTAAAGTCTATTTTGTCTGATATTAGTACAGCCACTCTCACTTTTCTCTGAATGCCATTTGCTTGAAATATCATTTTCCATCCTTTCACTTTGAGTCTATATCTGTCTTTGGAGCTGAGATATGTCTTCTGGAGGCAGTATATGGTTGAGTTTTGATTCTTGATCCACTCTCCAACTCTGTGCCTTTTGTTGGTGAGTTCAGTCCATTTACATTTAGGGTGATTATTATAGCCATTTTATATTTTGCTTTTTGGTAGCTCAGTGTTTCCATTGCTTCCTTGTCTTTGTGTTTCTGGGTTTTTTTTTGTTTGTTTGTTTGGCTTTTGTGGGTTTCCCCTCTGGTTCTTCTTGTTTTGTGTTATATACTTTAGTTCTGAATCTTTGGTGTGTAGTGACCATTACGAATATGTAAAGGATAGTTATATACATACAGTCTTCCATTTTCTTCTGCGCATGTCTTATCTTCATTCTCCCTTGCAAATTTGGATCTTTGAATCTTTCCCTTTTCAGTCATTGTTTTCTCAAATCGTCCCTATGTATGCTGAATATTCATTACTGTACTACTATAGCACTTGTCTTTTTATTGTTTAAACTTATAATGTCCTGTTCTTAGTAAGGGTTGCACTCCTCTGCTTCTATTTGCCTGATAGTCCCTTTACTCCTAATTATGTGTGTGTGTGTGGTTTTGCTGTAGGTAAGCTGACCCCTTTCAGTATTACCTGTAATGCAGACCTCATAGTGGAGAATTCCCTCAATTTTTGTACGTCTGGATAGGTCTTTATTTCTCTTTCATATCTAAAGGTGACCTTAGCTAGATACATTATTCCAGGCTGGTAGTTCCTTTCACTTAATATTTTGAATATGTGATTCCATTCCTTTCTGGTTTGTAAGTTTTGTGGTGAGAAGTTCGGTGATAATCTCATAGGTTTTTCTTTATAAGTTACCTTTTTATTCTCCCTGGCTACCCTGAGAATTCTGTCTTTATCACTGATTTTTGATAATTTTAATACAATGTTTTTCTGTGAAGGCCTTTTTGGGTTTAGATAATTGAGTGTTTTGTTGCCTTTTTGAATTCCAAGCTCCAGTTCATTCCTTAGATTTGGGAGATTCTCGTCAACTATTTGTCTGATAATGCTTTCTAGTTCCTGCTCCTTTTCTTTGCCTTCAATATGCCCATTATTCTTATATTTCCTCTCCTGTCAGCTAGTTCTTGTATTTCTCATTCATTATTTTTTATTCTTCAGTTTCTCTCTTCTTCTTTTTTATTTATTTCTAGATTTCTGTCTTTGATATCACTGACCTTTCCTCCACTTGGTCTATTTCCCAAGCTTGCTATTTCATTTTTCAACTCTTGCAGTGTGTGTTTTTTTATTTCCAGAATATCTATTCGTTTCTTTTTGAGGGTTTCGATCTCCTTCTCAAGAACTCATTCTGCTCATCTAGTTGTTTTTTTCAATTCCTGAAATTCTTGTTATGACCCGTTTTGGATCTCACTGAGTTTTTTCAGAAGTACCATCCTGAATTCTCTGTCATTTAAATTGCATATTTCTATGTCTGTAAGCTTATTTTCTGGAGATTTTTCTCTCTCTTTCTGAGATGCCTTGTCACCTTGGTTGTTCATGGTGTTAAAGGGGCTATTTCTCTGTCTGGTCATTAATGGGAATGTATTCTGCTTTTTATCCCAAAAGAAGATTTATTATATAAAGATCCCTCTTTAGCCTGTTGCAAAGAAGATGCTTTTCTTTTGGTTTCCAGTAGGTGGCATATAACCCTCTTGGATCTCTGCTTTATTTAAAGCCTTAATAATGCATTTTTATTTCCTTGTATTTATTTAATCGCACTCGCTACCCTGCGTTTCAGTCCCTGCCAATATTAGCGACGGTTTCAGTAGCATTTGCTCAGATTCCCCTGAGGCTCTGCGCTGATTGGTCTTGGAGGGTATGGGAGAGAGGCCCTCTGGGTTTGAGGTTGGGGTCTGTGGTTCAGCCTCGGTTTTGCAACCACAGCCAGTAAAAATCAACTATTGTTTCTCTGCTGACCTCTCCCTCTTCTCTGCTTTCTGCCCTAATGACTGGTCCCTGCTGCTGGCTATGTGAAACTCACAACTCTCCTAGGCAGTGCAGTTCAGGGAACTCACTGCACCTTCTACAAGGTGCTCCTACAAGGTGCTCTGGTGGCTCCGATAGGCAGCTTATTTCTTTCCCTCAGTCCACCGCCTCAGGTTCTGACCTGTGGTAGCTCTTATGCCCAGATCCTATGCTCAAAATATGCAGTTTGGATTTTTGTTGTTGTTGTTGAGTTTTAGATGTTCAGCTTATTGTCATTTCAAAGGACGAGATCTGGGGATATCTTTCACTCCGCCATGTTTCTCCAAACTCCACAATTAATCTTTATTGTCTCATAATTTTTAAAAACATTTTGCTTCAACCTGGATCTAAGTAAGGTCCATATGTGGCAATTGATTTTTATAACTCTAAAAATCTTTCACTATATGGTTTCCTCTTCCTTTTTTTCCCTTTCAAATTATTTAAGAAACTACATTAATTGTCCTGAGTTTCCTACAGTCTAGATTTTAGTGTTGTTGAATGTATTTTCCTATCACCTGTGTATTCTGCAAATTGATAGTTAGATCAAGAGGCTTGATTAGTTTCAGGTTTGATGCATGGCAAAGCTGTTTCATAGGTGGTGGTGTATACTTTCATCAGGAGGCACGTCATATCAGGTTGTTTTTTGTTTTGTGATGTCAGCAGCCATTGACAATCATTACCTAGATCCATTAATTAATTTGAGGTTGCAGTCTATGGCCATGCTACCCTGAACAAGCTTGATCCCATCTGACCTTGGAAGCTAAGCAGGGTAGGGCCTAGTTAGTACTTAAATGGGAGACCACCGAGGAAGACCAGGTGCTGTAAGCATGAAAAATAAAAAAAAGTAAAGGATTGTAAGCTGACAAAGTCTTTGCAATCTGTGAAGTCAACCAAGGGTGGCCTTGCCTAGAAAAAAAATTGGGGGTTGCAAAATGGAGATTGTATCAGTTAGCTATTAGCATATAAGAAAGAATTAAAGAATCTCAGTGGCATATAATAATAAGTATTTATTTAGCTTATTTACCATCACTCATACCTAATCTTGTTAGCCAAAGCAAGTCATATAGCCAAATCCAAAGTCAACAGGTAGCAATGTAATCCTGCCTCCAGTAGGAGGTAAAGAGCCAGGCTGCAGGCCGATATCCTGTGTATGACCTTTCAAGCCTGACCACAGGCAATTACAAGGCTTTATCTAGCAGGCCTCATGGGGAGAAGCTGTCCTCTCTGGACGCGACTTAGTATATCAAAATTTATTGCAATTACTATTCTGATTTTGCTCAAATTGTCCCATCTTTTGTTAAGTAGGAACTTTGTGAAGTTGCTCCTGAATCTTTTCAATGTAACCAAGTAATCTTTGATAGCTTCCTTGCTTCTGGTATGAGAAGATGCTCCAGACCTGAAATTAGGCATTCAACACCTACTTTGATAATATATAGACAGATCCAGTGGTGGAGTATCAACTTAATTTTTAATATATCTGAAGGGTTAATTTTAATTGTTGAAAGATTAAGTAATTTTGTTACCAAGACAACTTATAAATAAAATATGCTTTAAAAATTCAAATTATTTAATATGATGCTGTGATTGTTTTCACTGTATTTCTGAAGGAAACCAAGCCATATTTGGTGAGGGCTGACTTCAGAGAGAATAAAAGAAGAAGATCACCATCATGCCTCATGTCAGCTTCATTTCCTCTTCAATCTAGAAACCAGAGCAATGTGACATCTTACTATCAGTGCCAAGAACTGGAATTCATCTTTGGCTTTATCCAAACCTTCAACAAGTACTAATTGAGCTCTAACATTGTATAAAAACAACCAGCTGGGCTCTGTGTGAAATACAAAAGAAATACATGAGAATAATAAAATATGTTCCCTGCTTATATAGTCAAGATGGAGAGAAAAGATAAACACAGTAAGAATTAGATTATGACCCAGGATAATATGTAATTATGTGTTCAACCAAGTGGTACTAATACTTCTTGCTATAGCATTTTGGAGGAGAGATTAATTAGCTTAGCATGATCTAAGATGGATCTATGGAGGAGTTGTTTCTAGATCCAAACCTTCAAGAATGAGTGTCATTTCCAAGGGTTGAGAATGAAGCATGTGGAGAAACATGTGAGCAGTTACAAAGGTGAAAATAAAAATGGCATAGAGATCAGTGGGGAGGCTAGCCATTTTGCAATGGAGGGCTCAGGCTGGGAAGTTGGGCAGATACATTTGCAACACATGAACCAGAATCAATCCCTTGGCAAGTTTGAATGTTAGGCTGAAAAGATTAGATTTAGAAAATCATCTGTGCCCTTCAACTCAGCTGCCAAGGTCTTTGCTGTTAATGAGTAGCTAGCATATTTATTTCCGGAAAAAAAATCCAGGCATAGGATTTAATTAAGAACTATCAGAGTTTTATGTGGAAAAGAAAACATACAGAATTGAGACTTAAGTGAATGGCAAGATAATGAGGTAGTAAACTCAAAGAGGGAAGTCAATTTATTTAACAAATATTTATTGAATACATATATGTGAAAGTCATGTGCCAGGCACTGAAGATAGAGAATAACATTATTCAGTAAACAATTATTAATGGCCTGAATAATTGAATAAGAATCAATACCTTCATGTAGATGACTTAATAATTCAATCCATTAAGAGTAGAATCTCAGGCTATGTAGATCCAGTGGAGAAGATATTTTTTGTGTGATGGTTGCCTTTCTGAACATCTCTAATGATCCCATGCATTTGGGCACCTACTCTACCACAAATGTGTAATGCAAAACATGAAAAGTAAATGAATCTCCTTCAAACTGTTAATCTCCTTCTCTACTCTCTCATATTTCTCGCCTTTGAGAGCTCCCAGGGAACAATAACTACAAGAAGGCTGAAAAGTGGAGGACGATGGCTCCAACAAAATTAACTGCAGGCCAGCTATTCTGGAGCAGGGGGCTTCATTAAAATTTGTCAGTGAGAATTTGTCATGCATCCATTCCATCAGTAAATATTAATTGAGTTTTTTCTATTCTTTAGATACTGACCTAGTTGCTAGGGATGCAGCAGTGAATAGGACAGAAAAAGTTTCTCTACTCACAGAGCTGATATTCTGGTTGAAAGCAAACAAATAAATAAATATATACTGTATTTTCAATTAGTGGTAAGTGCTATGAAAAAGGTTTAAAGCAAGGTAGGAGCATAAAGAGTGATAAGAGTGTGTGTGTGTGCGGAGGTGGGGTGAATGGTAGGTCCATTTACTGAGATGATGAAAGGCTGGGAGAGAAGAAGGTTTGGCACTCATTAAATATTTATTGAATGATCCAAAGAATCAGACAATTGGTGATGCTCTAAACTTAGGGTGATGGGGATGATAAGTAGTTGACTTCTTAACTATTATGAGATGATAAGAACATATAATAGCCAGGATCATTCTAGATCATGTTAGAATTTTTAGAATCTCACGTGTTGGAGGTATAGAAACCTTTGAAGAAATACAGAATATTTAGGAGTGCCATGCAGAAAAAAAGTAAACTAGCAATCTAAAAGAATTAGCGCTGGACTAGAAGTCAGAACATTTTGAGGACTTGAGGTGAGGGAAGGAAAAAAGAATTAGGCATTTCACCTCAAGGCCTCTGACATTTGCCTTAACCATGTTCTTCCACTGATCTACCATGTTAGAGGTTCAAGGAAGAATGGAAAAGTAAATTTTCTCTTGACAGTATAGGAATAAGCAATTGTACACTGTCCCTTCAGCTGGAGCGGGAAGTTAGAGAATCTCTCCATCCCAGTTTTATAGGCCTTCATCCAAATGTAGTTTTGGCATATGTTGCCTAGTAAGAAAAGCACAACACTTCCTTAATTAGCTTAATTCCATCTCACACATGAACCTTGATGTAGCTACATAAGTAAATCATGTTTATAGCCATCTGGCAGAGGTGTAATTTCCATTCCAGGAAACTATCATTCACTTTTGTTTTCTGTATGCATTCAAGCAACTGTCAAGCCAAAATTAATTTTTTGTACAATATTTTATATATGTAATTTTTAAATTATTTACTTTTAAAAAGTGTATAGAACAATTGTCAAGAATAGCACAATGATCTCTCATACACTTGTCCTCTGGATTTTCTAATTGTTAACATTCTATCATGTTTACTTTATCACTATCTCTTTATAGCTATGCATACATATGAATACACATACACATACATTATTATTACTACTATTCGTATTGTTGAAGCACTTAAGAGTAAGTTGCAGATACCATAACTCTTTACTCTTTCCTGGTGTATCTCTTATGAACAAGAATATTGTCTTACATAACCACAGAATAATGACCAAATACAGTAAATTTAACTTTTGATAACATTGCCATCTAATGTACAGCCTATATTCAAATTGCACCAATTGTTTCAATAATAGTTGATGTAGCATTTTTCCCTTCTGACCCATTAAATTGTGTTTAGTTGGCATCTTATAACATATTTGATGCTTCCCTCTCTTCCTATCTCTACAGTCAGGGCTTTTATGTTAAGATATGGGTCTGTCTTTTAAACAGCAATTATTTAATACCTGTTAAATGGTTAGGATTTTATTAGGTCAGGGGAGGACAAAAAAGAAGTAGAGATGAAATTTCCTAGTAGATCATTTCTTGAGAAGACAACATTCTCATTCATGAAATGACAAGACTATAAGAAAGGGAGGGAGGGAGAAATGGAAGGAAAGGAACAAAGAAAGAAAAAGAAAGAAAGAAGAGAGAAGGAGAAAAGAAGGAAGAGAAAGTGGGAGAGGATGCTAGAGAGCACACTGTAGGGCTATGGTTAGCCATCAATTATTTGTGTTGAGCCCTGCATTTCTCTATTGGATACCAAAGTAGGAGTGCAGTCTGGTCATCAAAAGTTTTTTAAATTCCCCATGTGATTCTACATTGGTCCCTAGGTTGAGAATCATTGTACTGGAATCTAAAAACATTATGGTGAACAAAACCAGCTGCTCATCCTTGTTCATTCTTCTGATGTTGTCTGGACCTATTACTGTTTGTAGCTTCAAGACATCTAAATTGGCCACAAATGTTTCATTCTAAGTGAGAATTCCCAGAGGCAGAATCCTCCATGGAGGATTTAGTTTACTGTTCAGTAAATCAGGGAGTAACATATTTCCATTCATTGAGCAGAGATGTCACAACCTCAGGGTTACTGACATCTCGGGCTAGGGCTATTTGGGGCACTATTGATATTTTTTATTAGGGGGCTGTCCTGTGTATTATAGGTATCTAGCAGTACTCACTAGATACCCCCTTGTGATGATCAAAAAATGTCTCCAGCAGTTGCCAAATCTCCTTTAAGAGAGTAAAATCAACCCCTTGAGGACATTAGACTGAACTCCTCAAGGATAGGGGCCATTTCTGATTTAGCTATTATTGTGCAGCAAGTAGTATATCTGGTACAGAGTAGGTATGTGATAAAAAGCAAGCTAATTAATCAAAGCACTAGGTTTTTGCTAATTTTCTCTGTATTCCTACTATGTTCATACTGAATTATCTCACAGATTTCCCCAAGGAATGAAAGGAAGGGTTGGGTTGACTCTATATATAATCATTATGATGAAACTACAGTTCAAAGTTCGAGGCCTTATTTGACCAATTATAAAACGCAGACAAATAAATCCAGAATGGTATGCAATTAATTTCAGAAAATTTATTATTTTCGTTTAAGGAAGAAGATGATTGACAGTTTAAGTCTGGTAGGGAAGGTGGTGGGTGGAAAGCAGCTGACACATTTCACTGAAGATAGGAAAAGCGTGTGTGGAATATGCAGAAGGCTGATTTCAATGTTCCTGGTGGAGTGATTGACTTGTCCTTTGAGGGAAATTGAAGGGTCAATCATGCTAAACTGACAGACTCTGTCTTAGCTGTGACAAATGCACATTGTGAAAAACAATCTTTTAATTGCTTTATTTTTGTCAGACAAGAGAGGCATGAAAAAATTGTATGTAAAATTACCATATTTAAAATACTATCTTAATCTGGTTTAGCATGTTGGTAGAGGGGGAGGCTATAGGTAGGGGGCCAGGAGATATATGGAAACTCTATACTTTCTGCTCGATTTTTCTGTGAACCTAAAATCATTCTCAAAAAAAAAAAAAGTCTATGGAAAAAATATTATCTCAACATTTGCTTAGTGGATTCCAACCACATTTTTCAAAATTTCCTATTTCACATGTCCTTCTCATACTTAATGACCTCAAAAATCATAGTGTTTCAGTGATAACAGCTGCTCCAAGGAGCCATTAATGAGAAAAACTTCTGTTGGGGGAGAAACTGAAGTTAAGGTCATTCTAAAATTAGAATTTTCTGAGAGGTTTGGCTGCCTGGTCTTCAAATTCCCAATTTTGAAAAGTCCCTAATTTATATCTTAATTGAACTGCAGTTAAAATCCATTAAAAGCACAATAAAGAGCACTCTGGAAGGTGAAGCAGCACTCTAGGTATTTTTGATTTTGGAAGACTCTGCTTTTGAAATCTATCCTAATATTATCCATATATGCAATAGATTAATGCTTAAAAATATATCTGTATACATATATATACATATGCGTGTGTATATATATGTGTATGTGTGTGTGTGTGTGTGTATAAAATTTATAGAGGTAAATTAAGAATATTTTCAACAGGATTTATATTCCCCTACCTCCTACAAGGCAGGTTTTTGTTGCTATACCCTATCATTAGTTGATTCTCAATTCACCCCATTTCCCAGCATCAAGTGGCACTCTAATCCACTTTGCCACCTATTAATCCTATTTCATGTTTCTCCTGCCCCCAACCTGGAATAGTTGACAACTAGTTTTACCTTTGATATTCTCTAGTGGCTGTTACAGATAGCACACATAATTCTGTAATAATACAGTACAAAATATTTTGTAATTTATTTTCAGTGCCTACATTTTTACATGCTCAACAAAGATGTGTATGTTTCAGGTACTATTAGGAATGAAAAATATGCAGATTGTCTCTGCTGTAGGGACAATATTTAATACTCTTCATGTCAATACACATCCAATTTATCCACAAATTCTATTTTCAAAATCTTTCAAATCTATCCATTTCTCTACATTTTCATGACTCCTTATCGAATCCACAACACTGTCATCTCTCTCAGAACTCCTATAAGAACCCGATTTCTCTCTTTCCTCTTTACTCACCCTTCTATTCATTCTTCATATGTCATAACGGTTGGAAGGCTGAGTGAAAAAGGTGAAGGGATTAAGAAGTGCAAATTGGTAGTTACGAAATAGTCATAGAAATGTAAAGTACAGGATAATGAATATAGTCAATAATCTTGTAATAACTATGGATATTAGACTAATTGGGGAATCACTCTGAAATTATGTAAATGTCTTACCACTATGCTGTACACCTGAAACTAATATAAAGTGATATCAAATGTCAACTAAATTGAAAAATCAAAAAGCAAACAAACGAGCTATCTGGGACAAAAGAAAGGAATACTGAGGGTCAATATGGTGTCACAGCAGAAACCACACCCAGGTTTATTGTTATAGAGCAGTCCAGTGGAATTTCTCTCAGAGAGTGCTGGGAAAAAATCTTAATAGAAATGAACCTAAGATTAGGGGCTACTTGAAGACAGTCTGCGTAGAATTACCTGTTTCATCACAAGAATGTTGCAGCATTGTCATTTAGTAGATGCTCAGAAAATAGGTGGTAATAATGTTAATTTATATTTACAAATTATTATTTGTATTATTTAATTAAGAAACAGATAACAGTATCAGCATATTTATAGATAGGGCATTGCAGTACAGTAGAGAATAATAATCCTCAAGATTACATAACAAATTGTGGTCAGATTAAGAATTAGAACCCAGTGTTTCTATTAGATACTGGGGGTTATTCATAATGCTATTATTTTTTCAGTCTATATATCATAAATGTAGCAAAATTTTTGAAACATATTATGAGCCTGATGCCTTAAAGATAGTTAATGAAAGAAAGAATAAACCAGGTGGTGGAATAATTTGATTAATGTCTGCAACAAAATCCTCCCTGAAAAGTAATTTCAGGTATATGGTTAAGGTTTTTCTACTCTGTGACAGGTTTCTGAATGAGTTATTAAGTGCTTCAAGCTGACTGTTTATTGGAAACTGAATGGATAAACACAAAGTCCATTGGTATTGTTTTGTCATTTGAATGCATACTCAATTTCAGTAAACAGGAGCTTTAAAAGGTAAGGAATACACCATATCATGACTACAGATGTAAGAAAATTTAATTTCTTCGCATCTGATAAAGATGTGATAAATGCACTGGTGGTAGCCAACCCTAGTTAAGTTACAAAACCTTTTTGCCTCGTTTTTGTGTTCTAAATACAAATCAGGACGCTGGCCAAGCATTTTTTTGGGGGGATATTAAAAATAGTTAAGAAAAATCTAGTTTTATAATTACACTTTGAGGAGCTGTTACTATATGTGCCATGAATTATCTAAGACCTTCGCATTTGTACTCTCATGTAATCCGGGCACACTCACAAAAAAATAGATGAGGCAAGTATTATTCATTACACCCACTTCTCAGGTAAGGAAACGGCCCGGGAGGTGAAGTAGCTTGCCTTAAGAGACACAGCTTCTAACTCCAACAACTGGGGTCTGATTCACATACAAAAGGTTTCAAAAAGCAAAAATTCTCCTAAGACACTTTGCTTTTAGGCCCTCCCCTCGACAAAGGGACATCGAAAAGTTTCGTGGACGAACTCTGTAAGAAATTGAGTTGGTGGCTCTTGTTTTAGTGCGGGGTCATCCGGAGGCTCGGCCACTTCCCTGGTCTTTCGCTCCGCCCAGCCACTGACGCCCGCTTCTCCCCTCCTCCCGCCACCGTGCCCTGCTTCACTCCTTCCACGGTCCCCTCCTCCCCAGCGTCACAGCTGTGTCTCCACGCTCTGCGCCGCGGACTACGCCTGGAGCCACACCCCCGAGCAGCCCAGCGTCGCGCCGCCGTGACGTAACCCTTACGCCACCGTCTTCGGGCCGCGGCGCGGGGGGGCGGGGAGCGGGGGGCGAACCGCCGGGCTGGCTGGCCGGCCGGGGGCGGAGCCAGGGCCGAGGCCGGGGCCAGGGTCCATCTCCGGGCCTCCGCGGCCATCGCTGCCTGTGAGGTCTCTTTTCCTTGCCAGCTTCCCGCCCTCTCGGCCTGAGTGAGGCTGGGTGGCGTCGGCAGCCTTGCCCCGAGGGGCACCGCGGCTTCAGAGGCTGGACCTCCAGAGCAGCGCGATGGCAGGCGCCGCGACGGCTCTGTGAGTCCAAGGCCGCGGCCGTGGCGCTGGGAGGCGGCAGGGCCCGGCCGGGTCCGCTCATGGTGCCGCCACGACGCCATCGCGGGGCAGGAAGGCCAGGTAGGCAGGAAGGCCCCGAAAGCACCCAGAGTCCAAACCGGGACCGAGTGCCCGTGAACAGTCTCACCTCCAGCCCTTGGTGGCAGCCGAAGTGCCTTGACCAACTTGGTAACGGTCTATAGGTCGGAGTGAGGGGGAGACTGACAGGGGCGTGCGAGCCGGGACCAGACTCGGGCAATTAAGAGCGCTATTGCTGCACCGCCCTTTAAGGACTTTAACTTACTCTCCCGGGAGGCGTCACTGGCTTAACTTTTTTTTTTTCTCTCACCGAAAAGGGAAGATTCCCTTTAACAGCTGTTTGCTCACTGCTTTCGTGAATTTCTGTTTCCACCTAAAATATCTAGATATAGTGACAGAGGTGGGTGGAAAAGGGTGTAGTATCCTTTCCCTTTACCATGTGAGTGATTGGAAACGTGCCCCCAGCCTCAGAGCAAATCACTTTCTCTCAATCGAACTCCACTGGGGACGATCAAGGGCAGAAGAGATACTTGGAAATAGGCGCGTGTCTAGACATCCCCTAGGGTGGATTCCTCTGGAGAGACAGGCGAGAGAGGCGAATGGAGTTCTGTATTTATGAAACTCGGAGAAGCTATTTCTAGTATTTAGCTACTCTTAAATAAATATGCAGTTCGTTGAATATTGCTTTTTTTTTTTCTGTACCGTGTATTTCTCTGAGTATAATTTGAAGTCTAGAGAATATCAATTATATTTAACACTCTTTGGTGTATTTCTTTCATTTGCGTTTATTTTAAAGATGAGTATAAAAAGGATGTGATGAATTTTAAGTTCTTCACCTCCGTTTAGGTGCTCTGAGTTCTTCACCTCCGTTTAGACTCAGATCTGCCAAGTTTTCGGGCATTGCTCTTGAAGATCTCAGAAAGGCCTTGAAAGTAAGGTAAATTTTGCACCTTTTATTTGCTGTGTGACTTTGAAACAGATGTTTCTGTTATAGTAATTTTTTCATTTTTATATGGTTATTAAAAACAAAAATTTTCTCCGTATTTTCTGAAAAACAGACTGCAAATGGTGTGTGTATTTATCATGAACCGAATGAATTCTCAGAGCAGTGGTTTCACTCAGCGCAGGCGAATGGCTCTTGGGATTGTTATTCTCCTACTTGTCGACGTAATATGGGTCGCATCCTCAGAACTTACTTCGGTATGTAATCTTTGTCTTGGAATGATGTTGCATTATAATATTTCTGGTAATCCGTAGTATCTTTAGTCATTACTGTTGCTCATGCTTACTGAAAGCAGTATTTTGAATATTGAATGGTTTGTTTTCTTTGATGTTTTTAGTGTCAACTCAAGTTGAAATTGAAAGGAGACTTTTCGTTTTATATAGTTTTCTTGGATCTTTTAGGGCTGGTTATTTAGAAAGTGTATTTAGAAAGATGTATGCGTATTTTCATAATATTTAAAGGTGTTTCTGTTTTTCCTATTTTTCTAAATTTCAATTGTTTTTCTATAAATATTGTTTTCTAGAACAATTATCTAGGATTCAAAACCATTTGTCGCCATTTAGTAGAATGTAAGAATGCTTTCGGACAAATGAGTGAAAGTTATCAGAATTTTCATGTACAAGTCACCATTGTGCACATGCATGGCTGCATGCATATTTATCTATTTGCTGATTCAAACATATTGTTGCCCTAGTTAAATTTTGTTTTCTTTTTTTTTTTTTGAATTCACAAGTTAGTTTTTCTTCTTATATGTTTACTTAATTCTGTTTGATTAATGATCCCAATTAAATGAAAGGCAAATTTATTTTCAGAAATTACTATATTTCAGTTTATGTGTTGCAGTCTTAAGGCCAATATACAAAAGAAAACTAACATTTATAAAATGACCTTAAATGTCAAAAAAGCAGTTTGATACTGCTGGTCATCTCATTAACATAACTAACTAATCATTTGACATTATATACAATGAATAAATAAATTTTTACCTTTTTGGAGTTAGTCTCTGGAATACAGCAGACCATTTATTTTGAACTCTTCTGTAACCTTTCATTCTTTTACAAACTTTTTTTTTTTTACATTAATAATATGTAGGTTAACTACAAAGAAATCTCTTTAATGTTGACAGGGAACAAGCCTATCTTAACATTTTTATTTTAGTTTTAAGTAGTTATATTTTCATTAATCAGATAATAAAATGTAGGACAAAAGAGCAACTGATTAATTATAACTTAACGATCCATATCTAAGCAAAATAAAAAAAAAATACAACAAAAAAGTATACCTGTTTTTGAAAAAGTAAAATCCGTTAGTAAGAGGATATTTTATAATGTCATTATTCAAGTGCCTATGTAATGGGTCTAATTTTTCAGTCAAATGTGTTTATCAAACTTTTGAGATAAATTGTGTATTTTAAAAAGAAAATCAGTCTTTTTGTTATGGAAAAATTTTAACATAAAGTAGAATGATATAATGAATTTTTATGTGTCCATTACTTACCTTTAACAATTATCAGATTTTACCAATCTTATCAACCCCTCCTCAACATTTTTTAAATTTTTATTTTTCAGTTATAGTTGACATACAATATTATATTAGTTTTATCATAGCCAAATATTTTTTCCTGGAATATTTCAAAGTGAATTCTATTTACTTATCTTTTCACCTAAATTTTTTTTCAAACTCATCTCAAACTGAAAAAGACTTAATTTTTAAAACAAAATTACTATGCCGTTAACATATCTATCAAAATTAATTATAATTTCTTAAAATCATTGGATACCTAATCCATATTTAAGTTTCTCTGGACATCTTTTTAGTTTAAGATCTAAACAAAGATCACAGATTATATTTGTTATAACTGTTAAGTCACTTTTATTCTTTAACTGTATTCTCTCCTTTTTTTCTGTTGTCATGCCATTGATTTGTTAGAGAAATTTGGTCATTTTTCCTGTAGGCTAATTCACACTGTCTTAGTCCATTTGGAGTACAATAACAAGACTTACCCAAAACTGAGTGAGTCAAGCAACAAGCATTTATTCACAGTTGTGATGGCCAGAAAGTCTAAAAACAAGGTGCCAGCAGTTTTGGTGTCTGGTGTGGTGCTGCTTCCTAGTTCTTACATGGCACTCTTACTGTGTCCTCACAAGGCAGAAGAGGTAGGAGAGCTCTCTGGGGTCTCTTTTATATGGCTCTACCCTCATGACCTATGCACCTCTCATAGACCTCATCTCCTAATACTACCACATTGGGAGTTAGGATTTTAACATGGATTTTGTGGGGACTCAAATATATAACACACACATTCTGGATTTGACTGATTGCTTCCTTAAGGTGTCATTTAACTTGATCCTCATTCTCTTTTATTTCCTCTAAAATTGTAGTTAGGTATAAAGTCGTCGTGATACAGTTTCAGTTTTTAGGGAAAAATAACCTTGGTGGTACTGGGTATTTCCTTTCACATTAGAACATGAGGCATAAAGACTGCAATTTATACTTTGTTGATGCCAGTTGGAGTCAAATAATTCCTCATCAGGCATTAGGTAATAGTTGAATATCTTTATGATTATTGCCTATTGAATATTTCATTAGAGGTTGTAAAGTGGTGATTTTTCTAAGGGTCATTTCTTCTGCATTTATTAGCTGGAATTCTTTAACAACTTTTCCACAATACTGTTTGGTTATCCTGAAATAGGTTTATATAGGAAAGATTGAATAAATCTTGATTCTTTTTTTTTATTAATTTTAAACTAATGTTGCCTAAAAACTTGCAGTAGTAACCATTGAGAGTTTTTTGCATATCATTATACATTCATGGATTTTCGTATAGCTGATATTTCAAACAACTGTCGATTTTTCTTTTGATGCTTGAACAGTCCTATTTTTGACGACTGGAAGGGAACCCCTTCAAATTTGCTCTAGTGTCCTTTTAGTATGACTTCATTAATTTTTAGTATCCTATTTGCTTTGACATGAGATACCCAAGCTCATCTGGTACATTTTCTACCCCATACTTAGATGTAGCCATTTCTTTATTAACCCGTGGTTTCTTTTAGTGCAAAATAGTTCAGATCACTGTCCGGATTCTAGAGGTGCTCATTCCTCCAGTAGTGTCATTTTTTCTAGGCCTTTTCAGTGCACATAACTAGGAACTTTTTTTTAGGAAAAAAAATCGTGAGTTCATTCTTTCCAATTTAAACGAAGGTTGCATGTTTTTGTATAACTTCCTAATAACATTGAATTTCATTCAGTTTTCTTCATAAACCATTCTGTTTCATTGCCTTTTACTTTGAGCTATTCAGTCAGCTCTTCAAACAGCTCAAGAAAAGCTTCTCTTAGGAAACTTTCATGACCTTTAAAATGATCTGTCTCCCTTTGGTACTCTCGTAGCATCGTCTATACCCCTGTCATGGTTTCTTAACACATTATGCTATGTATTCTTAATTTATATCTCCTCCCAGGAAAGCCTGTCTTATTTTCCTTAGTCCCTAGCATACATACCATTTCACAGTAGGTTTTCAGTGTATGTAGAACAAAACTTTTTTTGCAAGTTATTCCTGCTTTGTTTGGGGTTTGAGTATACCATCCTTTTTTTGCAAGGCAGATACGATATTCAGAAATGAATCTAAAATATTTCTGTAATCTCTTTTGATCTTTCCTTTCTAAATGAACTTCTAGAATTAAAAGTCATGTCATGCCTTGTTTTATTGGAGATAAGAAATTAGGTTTAAAGTCATCTCATAATTTATGTAACTTTTTCTTTTGCAGTATGTGTTCACTCAGTACAACAAACCATTCTTCAGCACCTTTGCAAAAACATCTATGTTTGTTCTATACCTTTTGGGCTTTATTATTTGGAAGCCATGGAGACAACAGTGTACAAGAGGATTTCGAGGAAAGCATACTGCTTTTGTAAGTTTTAAATTTTAAGTGTTTTTTTTGGGGGAGGTAGCATATATTTTTTCAAAGTTTAAAGATGTATTGGTTTTTTGAAGGACAGTCCAGTTTTAAGTTCAGTGGAATGAACGTAGCATGATAAAAAACTTTTTGTCTAAAATTTTAGATTTATTCTTCTAATCAATTTGGTGTCAGAATATCTTATTAGAAATCAAAGGTACATAATCAGTTTTTTTCCCTTACCTCATGATATCCTCTGAGTTGTTAAAATTTTTTGAACTAGCCAAAATCAATTAATGTGGAGAAGATGATGAAACTAAGGAGTAAGCAGACTATCTGGAGTCTTTGTTCATTTGCAGATTGGATGAGTATCATCTAATTGCTTGTAAAGTTTATTACAGAAGCAAAATAAATCAAGGGTTTACATATTAAAATGAAAGCATATTTCAGGGCATGTTTCAGATGTTTGGCTAATCAAATTATATTCTTTTAATGATGTAACTAACATAACATGCAGACTCATAGAAGTAGAAACTGAATTTCTGAGAATGAAGAATATAAAACTCATATCAATTCTTTTCCTTTTTTAATTCACTTTCCCTTTTTCTCTCTTTAAAATTGTGGTAAAATATACATACATCAAATTTACCATTTTAACCATTTTTAAATGTATAGTTCAGTAATGTTAAGTACATTCACTTTACTGTGCAACCATCGCCAGTATCCCATCTCCAGAACTTTTTCATCATCCCAAGCAGAAAAACTGTACCCATAAAACAATAACTCTCATTCCTCCCTCCTTTCAGCCCCTGGTTAATACTGTTTTATTTTCTCTCTCTATTACTCCTTTTATGTGTATTATTTTGGGGGTGTTAAAATATTATTTCTTGTTTTATCTAATGAGTACATTCTTCAGCAATATACTCATTGGATTTTTGTCAGGGCTTTTCAGTAATTGTTTTTGAGGTAAAGCCTGGAAGTATACACTCACATGTGCACAAAAATTTAACTTATGAAAAATATGTGTATTTTTTTACTTCTTAAAATTAATACATATACATTATTGGAATGCATATACATTATTGTATTACATGTAGAAATGTTACATGTGTATTAATACATGTACATTGTTGAAAATACAGATGAACAAAAAATAAAATAATAAATTCTACCATTAAGGGAATAACCATTGACAGTATTTTGGCATATAACCTGTCATTCTTTTGCAAGTGTGCATTTTTGTTTCATTTTTTTTACAAAATGAAATTCTATTGTTGCATAGTTTTATAATTTGCTTTCCATGTTTTCTAGTATATCATGAACAACTTTCTATGTAATTTAGTATTACTAGAACATTTTTTAATGTTAAGTATTTTTAATTGTAGTGATAAATGTACATTATTAAAGACAGATTATGGTAACAAGAATAAGAATAATCTATCCATAATCTCACCATTTTAAGACCACTGTAAATATTTGATACTCTCTATGGCTATATATTTCTGTGTATATATTAAAAAATTATTTGAAGCAGAAATAAGTTTAGTCTTACGGTTATAGCTACTTAAGTTCAAATAAGTTTGTTTTACAATTATACCTCATTCATATCTGTTAGCAGCATATGAGATAGAACCCTTATCAAAAGCCTGACATTTGCTAATTTGATAGGCGAACAGTAGTATCTTGCTAAATATGCATATTTTTGTTTACTTTTTATATATTTATTGCACAATAGAATATTTTTGTCCATTGCCTATATCTTGTTCATTTATCTACGCTGATCTTTTCTTTGTTGATTTATAAGTGTTCCTAAGAGCATGGGCTTCAGTGTTTGAAATTCTGTCACTCGCTGATTGTGTGACCTTGGGCAAATTACTTAACCTCTTTGGACTTTAGGAGTAATGATAGGGTAGCTGTAGCTGTGTGTATGAATAGAAGCGTGTTCATACAGCCCTGGCATAGTGATTCTCACAGTGTGGTCCAGTCCTTGAAACCCATTTAGGGAGTTCTTGAGATTAATCCTATTATCATAATAATACTAAGATGTTATTTGTCTTTTTCACTAATGTACCCACCCTTTACTTTCCCAGCTAATCTGAAATGTTATAAAATTATAAAAAAGGCCTAAGTTTTGGGGTTAGATTTTAATCCTGTCTGATAATACCTACCTTGCATGGTTGAATACTTGGTTATTATTATTAATAATAGTTATATTTCTATGGGTCTAATCTGGATTTTTGATTCTATTTTTTTGCACTGTGACTGATAGTGGTCCTACTTTATAACATGAGTTTATGTCCTATTATTCGTAGTTTGCAGATGCTGAAGGTTACTTTGCTGCTTGCACAACAGATACAACTATGAAAAGTTCTTTGGTAAGTGCCACTTTTCTTGTCAGGAATGGAGTTGAGTCATGGTGGGAAAGACTGAAATAGCTTTGATAACTTTATAGCTGTATTAGAATATATATATTCTAGCCGTATTAGAATAAATATGTACTAGAGAATATATATATATCAATATTAGGGTACTCTCCATGAGACTTTTAGTTTGGAACTCTTTTTTCATAGGGATTCCTGGGGCCTAAAAATAAGCAATTAATCCACCACAGAGGGAAAGGGTGGAAGAGGAAAATAGTTAAGTAGTAAAAATTTTTAAGGACAGTCCTTTGTCCTTTGTTTCTTACCAACTTTGTCATTTCATGTTTATTATTAATTATCACTTAGAAATAATTATATTTGCTTGACACAGAATATGTAAACAGATTGTTCATCCCATAAATTTTTAAGAGTGCTTAATATGTGTTAAGCACTTGTTTTAGACTCCGGAAATACAACTCATGTTCTAGTGTGTGAGAGTGTATGTTTAGGAAGGAGAAGACAAATAATAAGCAAGCAAATAAAGTAATTAATATATTCACTTATTTTAGGTATTGATAATCTAGTCAGAGAGATAGTATGTAAAAATCTATTTTTTTACACCATCACTAAAGACATCTCTTTTGAATGTATTGTTCCAAATGTGGCATTCTGTCTGAGAAAAAATTTTAAGTTACTCTAAAATTTAATACCAATTTATGAAGCAATAGCTTGGTAGCCTTATTGACAGTACAGTCTTTTGTTTGTTTGTCTGACTTGTAGAGCTACTTTGCATCCAGGGTAGGTTACCAGGTGCTGTGAAGTATTTATGAAGCTTAGAAAATGTCATTTCTTTTCCCTGGGATCTTAAGTATCAATAAGATTATTATTAGGCGTCTCTGTCAATGTAGAAGACAGAGCTGAGGTAAAAGCCTACTTTTGTAACTATTCTTCTGCTAATTTTTACTATTATCTGTAAGATGGATATGTCAGATTTTTTAGGCCAAACGCTATAATGAAAAGTTCAATGTAACAAAAAACCTGTGTCTATTTCCAGATCCTATTGTTTCTTCATTTACTGAATATTTTTCATTGGCAGAGTTCTTTCTATACCAGGAGTTAAAAAGAGAATCAAAGATATAAAAAAATTATGTTAATTTAAGAAATAGCCTAGTTGGAAAATTATGCCCTTAAATATAGATTATTTGAACAAGTGAAGAATTTAGAACCACTTTAAAATACAAACTTTTAGAGCATGATTGGTCAAACCTGGCTTTAATTCTTTTGTCTACCACTGGTTTATTTTATATCTCAGCATCTAGAAAAGTTCCCTTAAAATACCATTTTATAAAGTCGTTACTAGGACTAATGAAAAATTTATGTTTAGCTGCTCTGGACTTGATATCCTGTATATAGTAAAAACTGATTAATCCTATAGGAGTTCTCAGGAATTTTTAGTTTTAGCTGAATCTTAAGTAGTAAGAGGAAACAATTTGGCAAATATGTATACATATTCTATTCATGATTATCTGTTCATTGTCTGCTTTCCTCTTTGGACTACATGATCATTGAGGACAGATTTTGTCTTTATTCACTCATGTCTTGAGGATCTAGAACAGCACCTGCCATAGTAGGAGCTCAATATGAGTATTTTAAAAGAATGAAGGAAAGGAATGGGAGATAATTTATTAACTGAAAGTATCATAATGTACCAGTGCTATACTATTATATTTCTAAACTTTAAACTGATTCTTTTCTGTCATTGTACCTGTGTGTATCATTTGAATTTTCTTTTAAGTCTTGAAAATGCATTTTGGGAAAATTATGTTGTAGAAACGTGGTGAATGTTTTGGGTAGTATCTGTGTCTGTATACTATTCACTTAAATTTTAGCCAGTATATCAGCTATTATACTTGCTATTTATATTTGTTTCTGTTATATTTCAGAGTGAACCTCTGTATGTTCCTGTGAAATTTCATGATCTTCCAAGTGAAAAACCTGAGAACACAAACACCAATACCGAAAAAAGTAAGCAAAACTTAGAATTTCATATATTAGAAATGAGTGGAAATTTTAGCTAACTTAGAATTTCATATATTAGAAATGAGTGGAAATTTTAGCTTCATTCAAGCCTTCTCAAAACTTAGAGTGATATCAGTGTCAGCTGGCAGTTCTGCTCCACGTGGTATTGATGGCGTATAGTCTTCCAGAAGTTTGACTGGAAATTTTAATTAATTAAACTGGAAATAATTTCCTAATACCAGAAATCTCTGTGGTTTTAATATATATGTATTTTAGAATGAACAATATCTTCTTCAACCATGATGTCAAAAACCTTGATAGCAAAATATCGTTTTGCTGGTTCTGTGAATTGAGTAAAGAATGCCACCTTCAACATAAGGCACAATATTTATCCATAATATTCCCTTCCAAGGAATGGACCTATAGAGGAAGATTTTGCATGCTTGACTAGAAGAGCAATTTTCATAAATTAATTACCTGTGAGGAAAAATCCAGATAAAGTTTTACTGTAAACGCTACAATAATCCTGAACTGGGAAGTTGTGTATGGATACAGTGGCAGAATTCTTGTTTGAATATTGGTCTTGTTTTAAAACCTTTAAAACGTTCTCATCAAATTTTCATTAAAATTTCCTCTAACTATTTTGAATGAGCAAAGCTGCCCCAGGCAATAATATAACTGGTTTTCTGTGATTGTTTGAGTCTGATCATAGATGGATTAAATAATATGCATGTATCAGTGAATTAAAACTCATAACTTTTCTTATATGTGAGGGGAAACATTTAATGATTTGTACTATACTTTTTTTTTTGAAGCTCCCAAAAAGTCTCGTGTAAGGTTCAGTAATATCATGGAGATTCGACAGCTTCCATCAAGCCATGCATTGGAAGCTAAATTGTCTCGTATGTCATATCCTACTGTGAAAGAACAAGAATTCTTACTCAAAACTGTGGGGAAGCTTACTGCAACTCAAGTAGCAAAAATTAGCTTTTTTTTTTGCTTTGTGGTAGGTGTTTTTATTATATATTTGGAATTTGAATTTTAAGACAGCATATATACTAACAATATATTATTGGAGGGTAAGACTATTCAGTTGCTTAATCATAACTTTAAACTCTGCTATCTGTCATGCCTTAAAGAATTTAATAAATGCTATAGCACAACTACTCATATATATTCAGGATTTGCATTGTTTTATGGTCAGAATAATGAATAGAGTTATTTTACACTATGATGTATGCAGGGCTATTATAGATCCAGATAAGAATTTATCTGGATATACGCTATCTATATACATTTGTTTCTTCAAGTAAGTGTTTTTGCAGTTTTATATTAAATTCATGTAAATGTAGTCAATATTTTAGCAAGTACTTGTAGTAAACATTTTTACGGAATTTTTTTATAATATTGTTGATAGCTTCTCTATATAGAAACTGAGAAATGTACTTAAGATATCACAAAGAACAGTCATATAGCGAATAAAATATTTGGGATTAAGCTGCTTTTGTCTGAGTTAGTGAAAACTCTCAAGTCTAGAATTTAAAAAATGAATTTCAGTGCTCTTTTATATATAGATCATTGGAAGTAGCCTAATACATGGTTGTTTATTATGAACCTTTAGGATTGAAATTTATACTGAACATTTTTCAGCACTAGATAATGCAATGCTAATGTCAGTATTATTAGCTTAATTATAAAGTTTTTTTATTTCACAATTCTGCCTCTCTTAGTTACTGCATAGCCAATTTTTCTCCATCTTCTACCTAAATAACCTCTATTTTAGTGATATCTTGATCAATATATCCAGCAGTACAAATCAAAAAATCTTTGGGAGTTGTAATGTGGTAATTCCCTTTGTAATAAAATTACAGGCTCATATGTTTGGATTATGCTATTAGTTGTGATTTCTGTTTGCTTGTTTTAAATAACTAAAGACTAAGATTTATTAATTATACTTTACCTAATTTTCAAAGGAGACTTGAGGTGAAGCTTAATAAAAGGATCTATGTGGTAAAAGTTAAAAGGGAAAAGATAAGAACCAGATTAAACGGGTAATGTGTGGCAGTGGGGAAGCTGGTTGTGGAATGGGATGATTCTATCAGGAACTTCGATTTAAAGGAAGAAAGCTATTTCAGGTGAACACACAATTCATTTATAGGCAAATTGGCAGAAAGGCAAAAAGGAAAACCTCCTGAGTTACGCAGCTTAGTGTCCATTAAAAGTAAGTATCTCTCTTCATTAGATAAAGGAAACTTTTTCCCAACTCAGAACTCTGAAAGAATGTATTAAGGCACTATCCACTATCCTGTACAGCAGATTTACAGATAGATGTGTGCAGATAATAGCCTTTTTAAAAAATTGTGGTAAAATATAAATACCATAAAATTTGCCATTTTAACCATTTTTAAGTGTATAGTATAGTGGCATTAAATACACTCACATTGTTGCGCAACCATCACCACCATCCATCAACAGAACATTTTTCATCTTGCAAAACTGAAACTCTGTACCCATTACATAACTCCCCTTTCCCACCTTCCCCAGCCCATGACAGCCACCATTCTACTCTCTGTTTGTGAATTTGGCTACTCTAAGTACCTCATGAGTGCAATCATACAGTATTTGTCCTTTTGTGACTAGCTTATTTCACTTAGCATAATGCCTTCAAGGCTCATCCTTGTAGCATGTGTCAGAATTTCCTTTTTAGGGTGATTAATATTCCCTCATATGTATGTACAACGTTTTCATTCATTCATCTGTTGATGTACATTTGGGTTGCTTCTACCTTTAATAGTTTCTTTTTTTAAATTAATTTTAAATAAGTTATAAGAGCAGAGAGTTATGTTACTCTTTAGTAAAGGCGTTTCTATAGAAAGAATACTATAGTCCAGGTCTACAGCTTTTTTGGAAACCTAGCTTAATAGAATGATAAACTCAGATGAGATCTAGAACAGTGCTGTTCAGTAGAAATATAACGTGAGCCTCAAATGCAGGTCACATATATAATTTAAAATTTTCCAGTAGATACATTAAAAAGAAAAAAGCAAGTGAAATTAATTTTAATATTATATTTTTATTTAGCCGATTATATATAAAATTTTCAACATATCAATATAAAAATTATTGATGAGATAATTTATATTTTTATACTGAAGTCTTCTAAACATTTCAATTTCTTCGTTATTTCAGCTTTTATTTTAATTTATAAACATTTCAGTTCATACTATCCATATTTCAATTGCTCTGTAGCCAACATGTGGCCAGCAGCTAGCATACTGGACCGTGAAGGTCAAAAGAGTTAATAATTACTGTTTTTGCCTATCTTTCTTTAATGTTTTTTTTTTTTCTTATCAGGGTTTATGATATTTTAATTTTTTTTCTATAAAACATAATTCAGGTCACATAGGCTTTATGGTAATTTAAAAGTAGATTACCACTCATGAAATAAAGTATTATATTAATTGTTTGCAATCAATTAATTATTATAAATGGTTCTCAACTCTGGAATAATGAAAGGAAAAATTGTAAAGGTAATTTTTATTGGAGGGTAACTGAGATAGTTTTTCTTTTATGATGAAGTTACCTTGGGTTTGAGAGCTGGAGAATGGAATTTTTGGAGAGGTGGAGAATGAGGTGGTCTTTCTGGAAAGAGTTCATAGCTAATAATGAGTTATTATGATCTTTGGGTGCTTGCCATATAAGTGATCTATTTTTATTTTTTTATCTTGCATTAGCAGAGACCAGTGAGATTGTTTGGAAAATGAACACAGTTTTTAAATATTAAAGTGGTAAGGAAAGTGGGACAAGAAAGCTAATTACTACCCAGTAAGCATTATCTATTCTTATAGAAAATCTCCAAAACACAGTTAAGGTGGAATCTTCTCCCTCTTTTCTAGCACTTGAACTATAAGCATTTTGTGGCTCCTATCGTCATATATGTTTGATATTGCCCATCTTAGCAAGAGCTACCTCATTTTCTTCTTAAGGTAGTCAAGTGAAATTATCTAGGAAGTCAGAAGACTACAAGTGAAATCAGAATCACTTTGCCATAGTTTCACTCTGGCCTTTAGCCTTGAATACAGTGTAAATTGAATAGAGACTACTAGATTCTCAGCTACTTGCTACCTTCTGGCAGCATTGTAAGATCATGTGTCTATGCTGCTGCTTTGAAATGTAATACTAATAATTATACTACTCCCTTAACTACATGTACTGAGATTAAGAGATGTCCCTTTCTTAACAGAGATAAGTCATTTTTCAGTAGAATGTGATTATCTAGTCAATGTGTTTAAGTAACAGAGACACCAAAAACAGGAGTAGTTAATTTACTTGGATTGACTCAGCAATCTATTTCTTAGTATATATGTTGGTGAGACTCATGCACATATGCTTCAGGAGACGTACTCTAGAATGTTCATAGTAGCCTTGTATGAAATAGTCAAAAAGTATCCCGTCAACATAAAAATGGATGAGTTGTGGTAATATACATTAGAAGATCTGATATCGGTGAAAAATGAATTTTGGATACACATACATACACACATACCAGGCTTCATCAAAAGAGGTCTTATTTTTTATTTTCTAAATCAGAGTGGGCACAGGGTTGGGAATATAAGAATATCCTAGGCTAGATGAGGAAAAGTGAAGAAAAAATAATTCTCATAGCTTGAAAACTTACTTTATTATATCCAAGGTTATGAGAGCTCTGTATTGTTTCCAAACTGGGAATCAGAGAAACAATCAGAATTAGCCAGTAAATTCACAATTTTCTTAAGCATTTAAAATTTACAAAGTGAATATAGCCTTTTGTCTAGCTAGCTAGCTAACTAGTTCTCTCTATCCCCATAGGCATCATATTTTTCAGTAGATTTCTCATCATGCTATATTCATCTGTACATATTCTAACATTTGAGAATTTCTCCCAACTTAAATTTGATTTAGATAAACTTAATAGAGTGCTGGAAGTACTTGGATAAAGCAAATTTTAAAGTTGATATTAAATTGTATCCTTATTTTAAAATAGACTTAAATGCTAATTTTTAACCAAGTATTAATTTCTTCAGGGAAATTGGATAGCAAAGATCTTAGCTCTGATTATAATTATCCTCTTTTTGTGCCTGTGATTTTTCTTTATAAAGCTGATTTGAAAACCTTTCATAGTAACAATGTTCAGGGAGGGGTAGGAAAAAAGGAGGGAACTATAAATTGTAATGGCAAATATAAACGTATCATTCATTAGATTTCTCTTTTCTATTTCTTTAGTGGTTTTTGGCAAATTTGTCATATCAAGAAGCACTTTCAGACACACAAGTTGCTATAGTTAATATTTTGTCTTCAACTTCTGGTAAGAAATGTATCTTCAAAATGTGCATTACAAATTGAGACCTATTTCTGTTAATATATGTGTACATATACACACATTTTTGTCTTATAAATTTTTTCTTTCATTCTCATTTCATTAGTGTATTGAAACTACTGCTTTATTATTTTATGTCATAGCTTTGTGCTATTTATATTTTTTCCAGTACTTTGCAGTATTTTTTATACCACTGTATTAAAGTTTTATAGGCTAAATCTTTGTGTTATAGTTCTCTCTTTCACATATTCTTTCTAAAGATCTTTGGCTAAATATAATTCCCTATTCCAGAACTATAATTTGCCCTATGAAAGGTGTTTTATTTTTAAAGTTGAATCACTTTCCAAATCTAGAAGATAAAAAAGTATTTTTGAAGCTGTAAAAATAACTTTAGCACTCATGCTTGATGATGATTAGGTCATAATGTTACTCTGAATGCTCGGTTTAGCTCTCTTATTAGTTTAAAAGGACTGTACTCCATCTGTGGTGTTGAACTACAAACATAATTTCATTTAGAGGCTGTTTTTTTATATGATCTTTAAACATTTCAGTCTAAGGAACTGCAGACTTATTCTGAGTTATTTAAAAATGACAGAAATTAGTTTAATGTATCTTTTTTTCATCCTTTTCTCTCTGTAGGACTTTTTACCTTAATCCTTGCTGCAGTATTTCCAAGTAACAGTGGAGATAGATTTACTCTTTCTAAACTATTAGCTGTAATTTTAAGGTAAGAATATAGTGTAATAGCTGCTTTACTCCGCTTAAAAATAATGATGTTTAAAATTTTCCTGTAGTGACAGAGGATAATTTATATTAAAGTATACTGTCTAGGCAAAGAAAGATGAAGGTAAAAGGTTTTAAATGGGTATTATGCTACATAGCCCTGTGTCACATCCTTGACTAGTTTCCTAAATCTTCCTGGGGAGGGTAACTGGAGGGAATGACCCCAAGGCAGCTTTGGTTCCCTCTTACGTGACTGAAAACTTGCTAAATACTGTACTGACATTGACATTTAAGTTAAACAGTAAGCGAATCCTCATAACCTCCCAAGTTTCTATTTCCTTTTCCTAAAACAAGTCCCCATTTTTGTTCTGATTTTGGTACAGGGAATCTGCAGACATGGAATATAGCTGTTTTAACTTCATTTGGTTTACTTCTCACACCATAGAAATCTAACATGGAGTCTTCTCTGCTTGTCTTAGCCTCAATTTTCGAGTTATTTTCTGTATAATTTGGTAGTTTTGTATTACTGTGTAAGATCAGTATTGTCAATAACTATATTTAAATTTTTATTTATTTTTATGTATGTCTTGTCTTCCCTACAAGATGGTATACCGTTAAAGGCCAAAGCCTTGTTTTATACTTCATTATATCACCAAAGGCCTAGAATAAGGCTTTGCTCACAAATAGTACTCAAAAAAGATATATTGGTTTGATAAAGTTATTTTTATTTTTTTTTTTTGTGAGAGAAAATCAGAAATCAGAGAAGGTAGCCAAATGATTTAATGAAGACATTAGTATTAGCTATCAGAGTTGGGTTCAAATGAGAACTTTACTCTTTGTACCTGGATACTACTCTCTAAGAAGATTGTCTAGAGACTGGTTATGTGGCAATCATAAGAGGTAGCTCTTATTATTATAAGATATTAGGATAACTTGACCATGGTAGTTTCTATGAGTAGTCTGACCCAACTAATTTACTATTTAGACTATATGGCCACAAGGAATTTATTCTTTTGCATGATTGCCTAATGTACTGTCTTAATAAAGGTCGAGAAGTATAGAAATAGACACTATAAGCTCCATGAGCACAAGAATCACATCTCTCTTATCCTTTGCTATAACCCAGAGCTTAGCTCAATAAGTAACAATTGAATGAAAAAATGGCCTCTGATTTCTCTACATCTTTAATTAAGTCGTATTTTTATCCATTAAAATAATGAGATTAATTTAGTTATTTAAGCATTTGAGGATAGTTTTACTGTTAATTTAGGTGTTGCCAATTAAGCAAGTGTTAATGCCTTTGCTAGGTTTATATAGGTTTAATATATGTATATCTTCAAAAGGAAGATTGGAAGAGAAGTGATAAGTTGACTAATTCATTTCTCATTGAAGACAGTGGATAGCATAGCACTGAACACTGGAAGCAGACTGTGTTGCAGACCCAACTGTGTGATTTTGTCAAGTTACTTCTCTTTGTGTATTAGTTTTCTCACGTGTAATAACAATAATGTTATTGTCATAATTTGAACACCTTCATTATAAGGTAATATTGTGCATTTTGTGTGGATTAAATGAGGTAATATAACTATAGTACTTTTGCTATACTGATAATATTGTTAGGTGTTATTAATTAAATCACTAATTCTTTGACAGTTAAGATTAGCCCTGATCACTTGTAAATAATTTTTATGTTTATGATTAGCCCTTTTAAGGAATTTATTATTTTGCTCATCAATGATGACTGTTTTTTTCATAGCATTGGGGGTATTGTGCTGGTAAACTTGTCAGGGTCTGAAAAATCTGCTGGAAGAAATACAATAGGTAAGTTTCTGTTGCTGCATTCTTTCTGTTAGAGTATACAAGAAAGTTTTGCGCATGGCATCACGTATACACTTACATACACACGAACAGAGTGTGGGCACTAATAGCCTTGTAAAAAATTTTTCCTTTGGAAATAAATTTAAATTCAATTCACAGAATTATCATATAGCCTTCACCCAGATTCTCTGTTAACTATATACATAACTACAGTAGAGTTATAAAAATCAGGAATTGACATCTATTACAATAATAATATCTCGTCTGTAAATCCCTTTAAAGCTTCACCATTTTTTTTTTTTTCAGTATGTTTGTTTTCTGGTCCAAGATCACTTGTTGGATTTAGTTGTCATGTCTTCTCAGTTTTCTTTAATCTGGACCTATCCTTCAGTCTTTTTTTGTCTTTAATAACCTTAACACTTTTGAAGAATATTGTTCAGTTCTGTGGACTGTCCCTCAATTTGGATTTGTCTGATATTTCCTTATGGTTAAATTTATGTTGTGCATTTTTGTTAAGAATACCATGGAAGTAATTTTGTGTCCTGATCAGGATATTGTATCAGAAGGCACGATGTTGATGTTACTAGTGACATTATTAATGATGTTAATCATTAATGGTGTCTGCCAGTTTGCTTCATATAAAGTTATTAATTTTCCCCTTGTAAGTAATAAACAACTTGTAGGGAGATACTGAGACTATACAAATATCCTGTTTTTATCATACTTGTTAGCACTAATTTTGTCATTTACTCTTGATTATTGCCTTAAACAGTTACTGCTGTGGTGAACACTTAGTTTTTTGATCTGTTGTTTACATTTAACAAGAACAAAGGTAATCAGAATCCAGCTTGATGGTTTTCCTCTGGATACTTTAGATATTTGAGTTTTATTGGATAGAACAATACTTTCTAAACTGTTCCTAATTATTGCCCAGTGAGCTATGTCTTAAATTGCCTCACTTCTATCTCACCTAGAGCAGCTTTTTATGTGTAAAACAATATAAATATTTATTGTGTGTGTGTGCATGTGTGCATGTCTGTAGGGGAGTTGTTGACAGGCTTTCCCTTTGCTTTTGAAAAAAGTTTGATAATAAAAAACAGGTTCAATAAAACATTGGACTTTTGGATAATTGATTAAAGTATTGACTATGGTCACTTGGTAGACAGCACAATATTTCGCTGTTTTTAAAGGCTTAAATAGTTTTGAGAATGAGAATACATTAAAAAGAATCAGTATATATTATGCATGTACTGTGAGCCCTGTGTTTTCTTAGATATTTTGGAACATTATAAAGCATAAATTATGTGTTTGCATTTTTCAAGGTTTTCTTGATTTTTATGAGTATACGAACTTTACAAAATGAAGCCACTAGAGAATAAAATGATACCACATTTAATGGTGGTTCAGTATTAAATTGTAATACAGATAGGACGGAAATTCAGCAGAGTAGAAAGAGGATACTTTGTGGCATAGATAGGACTTTAACAGGACCTCAAAGATGGTGGTAGAATATATATTAAAAATGATACATGGCAGTGGGGAGAACAATATAAGCAACAGGTTAGGGAAAGAAGCATTGTTAAGTTGGACTGTGTCAGGTAACAGACTTGTTTCTGTAGGGGAAAATAGGAATTATGCATTTCAAAATTTTTAAAAAGTGCTACTTATGTGAATTTTAGTATTATAACATGTATAAGTATTTGATTAGATTATTGAGAAGAATGTTTTTGGATTTATTTGTTTACACTTTACACTCCTTCCTGTATTCCTGGAGGACAATGATGGGGTATGTTATACTTAATCTTTTCATATCTGTATACTCATTTCTTGGAATAGGATCTGACACATTAGATTTTAAATAAATATGTGTTGAATGAGTTAATGAAAATTGTGCTTTAAATTGTTATGTTGATTTTTACAGGTTCCATTTGGTCTCTTGTTGGAGCCATGCTCTATGCTGTCTATATTGTTATGATTAAGAGAAAAGTAGACAGAGAAGATAAGTTGGATATCCCAATGTTCTTTGGTAAGAATATGTTTAGCTTGTGAGACTTTACTCTGAGTGATTAACTAAGGGTTTTGCTTTTGATTTTTGGAAGGAATAGGGAAATCTTTTCTCTCCATGTGGTCTCTAAAACCATCAGATTTTAAAGATTATGAAGTTCAGTTTCAGTGTTTTTCTCTCACCTTGTCATGCATAACTGTGCCCATATGGGAACGCCCATTCCCTCAGTGGGAGGTAGAGAAATTCCACCTAATGCCTTTCCCACATTATTTCACCTGTGAATCAGTTGTTTCCCTTACCGATGTGATAGAATTATGCTCCTGCAAGCACGTGAGAGTGTACCTGTTGCATTATACATTTTATCATTTTCGAATAGTTGGAAGCATAAGATTGAGGAAACTGCCCCAAAATGATATGTAAAATACTATTTTAGTCTATGTATTTATTTTTATTAAAAATTGTGGGCATTTAAAGGCTTTGCATTTGTACTTTGTCTTTAAGACTCAGACTCCTTTATGACATGGATTTTTCAAATTACCCAATTATAGTTTCTGGCATCCATTCTTAATTTTGGCAAATAAAATACCTAATATGATTTATAAACTCTCCTTTGCCTAAAATTAGCTTAGTAAAAAACTACAGGATATCTGTGGATATCTTCCAAAAGATATTTGAATACCAATAGATAAAGAAGCCTGATGATAAGGGTTCAAAGTATGGCTTACAGGGAATCTGGAGACCTGGAATATAGCTGTTATAACTTCATTTATCTCATACTTATCTGAAAAATAAGAAATTAAATAAGTAGCTTCCAAGCTGATTTACAGAGATTCCCAGGAAGATTGGGAGGATGTGGAGTTGTATGTGTGGGTCTGGTTCTTGGACTCCTTTGCTGCTTCAACTAGAATAGCTCTGCTTTGTTGGGCTTTTTGCATTATAATTTACTTTGTGGAAAATATTTTTATTCTAACAACAGTTTGAATGTCTTCACCTAAAGATTAATGAAAATAAAATATTTGAAAAGCCACCAAATGGACTTATCGCTGAAGTTCCTGTTAAGTATATAAATCAAGAAATATACCTTAAATATGAAGATCATTTTAACAATACCTTTTTTCAGAGTCTTAGAAAATTCCACCTGGATAGAATGATATGCTAATATTTTTTTAATGTTCTTTTTTAAGGTCATCAACTTACAAGAAAAATTGCTTAATTTACTCTTAATAGAAAGAGGACACATGAACATATAACTTGGTTGGTCTTCACATATGATGCAATATGGAAAGCAATATTGCTTTGACCTGGGCTTTAGGGTAGACAAGATCAGAAAATAAGATGTTATGATTAGAAGGTGGAGGGTTGGTTAGGCATGGAGAAGTGAGCAGAGCAGAGCAGGGAACAGTGAGTAGATCGCTTTATGGAGCATTCGCTTCATGGGAGAACAGGAAGGTATGCAGACTAGATTCTAGAGGGTGTGCAGAACTGATGAAACAATTTGGACCTATGCCTCTAGGTCCAAAAGTTGTTAATGTATATGAGATTTCATAGACTTGGTAGTTCAGGGATCAGGAAATAGATTTGGCTCTTGATGATGCCAAATTGTGGCATTTTAATTATAACTTTTTAATGTTTTGCAGACCTTTTAGGTCATGGGTGTCTTCTGTATGTGTGTCATTTTGTTTGATTTTTTTTTTATCACTAGATGTCTTAAATTGGGTTTCCTAGAGGCAGGCAGAATATGAGACAGGGATTTAGTGTGGGTGATTTATTGAGGGAATGTTCTGCAGGAAAAACTAGCAAGAGAGTGAGAAAAGCAGGATAGAGAAGGGAAAGAACCACGTGGTCTCAGATACAGTTGAGGTTTGGCCCAATTCATGGCAGGTGAGGGACAAGGGGTCGAGTAGAAGCCAAAGCAGGTAATAGGTGTAGGCATTTCTCAGTAATGTCCTGGCTTTCCTTGAGCCATTAGGATTTCAGCCATAAGGGCTGGCCTCCTGAATCCCTATTGGGCAGTGATTGGCTACAGAGAGTGTGAGATGGTCAGGGATAAGAACTTCCTAGGAAAGGCAGACTTGTTTACTGTCTTCAGAGCAGGCAGGTGTTTCTGAGACTTTAGCAGCAGATATAGAGAGAGTATTCCAGTCCCGTTTAGATTTAACTAGGCATCCTAAATGCTTATTATTCAGCAGCAAATGTGTGTGTGTGTGTGTGTGTGTGTGTGTGTGTGTGTCTGTATACTGTAAGTTAACATTCTTTTAAGAAAGCTTTATAGTCACCTCATGAGTCTCAGTGGATCCATGATGTTAAACTGTATGGAAGTAAAATAAAAATTACTATTAAATTATAATTTTTTATAGTCTTTACAGTCACATTATATAGTCATATGTAAACATACATTTCCATAATAATAGCTAGATTTTACTGTTTACTCTTTGCCAAGGACCGTGCTATATGTTATGTGTTTTATTAAATCTTTCCAGTAACCTAATTAAATATTGTTTTATACTTGTAGACTGGAAAACAGACTTAAAAGAGATTCTGCATCTTGCCTAATATTTACCCTACTAGTGAATGGTAGAGCTGGGATCAGAACCAAGGCCAGTTGGACTGCAGAGCACACACTTTGAACCACTAAATGTTAGAGCCTTCCTTCATAAGTAGACAGTCTGTGCTTAGTTCATATGCTGAATGGCTATGTTTGTATGTATGTTATCTCACCAACTAGCTAATGATTTTTGGGGAGCCAAGAATTTTATCTTTTTTGGAAACTTCTTCCATTATTCCTAGTATAATACATGGATGCTTTAAACATAAATATCGATTGAATCAGAGAGCAAACCATATAATTCTTCATAATTAATTTTGGCTGAATATACAAACATACACATACACCAGTTATTTAAGTTCTAAGATGCTATATTATTAGTAGTTAAAGTTAATAACCTTTTTTAAAAGTGTTTTATGTAGTTTATTCTGCAGTAGTTGCTCCATGTAATGGGGAAAGTTGAACCTTGAAGACTCATTGAGCACCAGTTACTTCATACAGTTTTTTCAGATGTTGAGTTATCCACAGGGCTGACTTAAAAACAAAGAAACAGAAGTTCCAATTAAGGAGACCCGTTGCAGCCCTTTGTGCAAAATCTAATGTTTTCTAATTAATTTTGGAATTAATAAGTTTGGAAAATTTAAATAAATCACAGATACTAACTTTTGTCTCTTTTATACATATTTAGGTTTTGTAGGTCTGTTTAATCTGCTGCTCTTATGGCCAGGTTTCTTTTTACTTCATTATACTGGATTTGAGGACTTTGAGTTTCCTAATAAAGTAGTATTAATGTGCATTATCATTAATGGCCTTATTGGAACAGTTCTCTCAGAGTTCCTGTGGTTGTGGTATGTACTATTTATTGCCCTACGGTTTATTAGTTATCAGTTTATGGACTTGGATAGTTTAAGCATTTATATTTCTTTTGTCTTATAGCTACTCTTGTACCCCTTCTTACCCTACACACTTAATAATTTAATACAGTAACTTTGTTGGAGTGAAGCTTTGTTTTTTTTTTATTTTTAACTTCTAATTATCCATTGTATAGAATAGTGTTTTGCACATAAAAGGAGCTCAACAAATATTTAATGAATGAATATAAATGGTCTAAACTTCTAAGAGTGTTTTTGGAAGTAGAGTATTATGCAAATGAAGGGTGTCATTTAAGGGACATTCAAACTCACAAGATACGTATCCCAAGTATGAATAACATGAGCTATAAGTATGTGGGGGACTGCTTGTTTAAGAGCCTTTGCTTATTTATTTGCTTACGTCTGTTTGGTTGTTCATAGACTTTTTGTTTTGTTTATTCTCAGATGTTTTCAAGTGGCTGAATGAAATATGTAAACCCTAAACTCTTATTAGACATGTTAATATACTTTGAAATGTTGTCGAAATGTGATAATAATCCTAAAATAGTTTGAAGACAATATTATGTATGGAGTTTAAGAAACCTTTCAAATGTAGAGCTTGCTACTTAGTCCTGTTTCCACCTAATAGGAACTTAAAAAGAAACACAAATTGTACTTAACTCCTAAATGAATTTTATTGTATGCTAGTTAAGACTACAGACTAGTTTTCTCTTGCAAAAAACTGCAACAGAAATAGCTTTTGTATGAAATCTTCCTTGATGTTCTGCTTACACTTTTGTCACCTCCCCATTAAGGAAATAACTCTTATTTGCTTTATATCCTCCACACACACTGCCTTTTATGTAGTACTTTGTATTGTAGTAATTTATTTACTTAATTCTTTTGCTAATCTAAAACTTTATGATATCATAATTTGTTTACTCATTCATTTTTCCATCTTTCATTACATGCATTTTAAGTGCTTTTTTTAAACCAAAATGTTACATATTTTATTGTGCATATTAATATGTATCATGTTCCTCTTATTTTCTGGTTCTATTAGTTCTTCTGTTCTTTCATTTTCCTTACTTCTCTCCACTCTTTGTTCTAAGCAGATAAAACTACTTACTGGTTGTGTTTTGATTGAACAAAATTGAACCACAAAGAATTGTTAATCTTCAGCCATTTTTGACTGTAGTTTCATATGGTTCAACCCAATGAACTATATGCTTTAAATAATTATGCACTTATTGTATTTTAATGCAGGTTCATATTCTCTAGTTTTCTAAGTTGAGTTTAAATTAGAAAATTTCAAAGCAAGGCATTTTTATATATTTGAAAGAAATTAAATTTTCTTTGGATATTAGACTAAGGAAGAGTTTAATATGGTTCTTATTACATTATTATTACATTGAGACTCATAGTAAACATGGACTGTGCCACCTACAAATATTAAAATGCTTATTCTTTTATTTTTAGTGAATATATGGGATAGTGTTTCATTATGTTCAGCAGAATTTATTGTAGGCTTTGGGGACTATCAAATATGAGTTGTAACATGTAATTTGTGTATTATGTGAGATTTTGTAGTTTGTTCCATTGGAAAATTTTACATTTAAAGAAGTAATTAATAACATATTTTAGAATATTTTATTCTCTTTTTATTTAACTTTCTTAAAATTCAAAGAGTAATACATATAAAAGTGTACAAAAAGGGTCTGCAAGGAAAAGGAAATCCTTCTGCCTCAGATTTGCTTTCCTTTTTCCCAGAGGCAACCACTATTCACTTCTAAACCTACAATATTTTCTATACATACAGAAGTGTGTATAAGTCTCTTAATTTTCCCCTCAATTTGTTTTATTTTTAACATACAAATTGGCAGATACTATAGATGTTGATCTGTACTTTCTTTTTTCCCCCACAAATTGTTTCTTTTACATCTTTCTATATTAGCACTAAGATTCATTTTTTTTATTAAATAAGATTCATTTTTTTAAAGCCCTTGTACTATTCAAATACATTATGTTTCAATCTTATGTTTCAATCCGTTATGTAACATAATGGATAGAATATAATGTGTTTTATCAGTTCCTTACTGAGAGACATTTTAAGTTTCCAGTCTTTTGCTTTGTAAATAATATAGCATTGACTATCCTCATATATATTTTTGCATATTATGTAAACATTCTGTAGGATGAATGCCTGTAAGTGGAAAAGACTGAGTCAAATATATAATTGCAAAATCATTCACTGCAGAAGGAACACAGTTTATATTTCCAACTGTGTATGAGTGTTTATTACGGAATGGTTAAATTGGACACCAAAAGTCATATATTATGATCAAAACTATGTTTATCCTTACCTATGATTGGATTTTCAGGACCTCAAGAAGATTTATTTTTCATATACAGTTCTATACTCAAGTGTTTAAGAGTGCTTATGGTAGTAACAACACAGTAGCAGTAAGTTAATAAGCAGTGAAACAAACATATCCCTTAAACTCTAGGTGTTGTTGGTAACTCAAAACCACTATAAGAAGCATATCAGACTTTTTATGATTGTATTTAGTATTATGAATCTCTAAGAACATATACTGCATTAAAAAAAATTATACACACACACACACACACACACACACACATTTAACCCCAGAACCCTCACTTCACAGAGCAGCTTATGGGTAGTGGGAATCACTAGTATTTGAGTTTTCTTTACTGCATCAGTAAGAGATAATTGTCCAGCTTCTCGTCAATATTTCAAGTGACAGTTTATCAAGTGATAGCCTCCTTTATTACTGGACAGTATTATTAATTCTCACATATACTGAGTTAGAATTTACATGCCTACAATTTCCATGGGTCTGTAGTCCTAATTATACATAGTATGGTTTTATTTTGGCCTCTAATTCACTCCTTATAAAATCAAATTCTAAGTCTTTATAAACAGCTTATCTATTTGGTATAATGCTTTCCTTCATTTTTTTCCTTCAACTAAACAATTATATGCAGACAAGTATTTGAAACTTTGATAGCAATATTGATAGTTCAAGGTGAAAATAAAATGAAGAGCTTTGGTTAGGACAATTGCCAGAAAAATGGGAAACAAGGAAATATCTTTAAAAATACTCAGTTTTTTCTGTTCAGTGCTAAGCCAAACCGAAAGAGCAGCACACATCTAAAGACTGTTTTAGTTCTCATGACATGGAGACATTTTTGCTTTGATGACAAACACGTTGGCTTATCACTTTCTTACTCTATGTTGTGAGGTATTGTCCTGCAATTTTAATAAAGATATCTTCTTTGTTAGCTGAGTCTATCATTGTCACATAACTGTAAGAACTCTTTCAACAGTTTTATAAAAAATATTAATGAAATGTAAGCTGTGCATTCAAAGTTGTATAATATCTGTAAGCAGATCTTGAATATAGTATAAAACACCTTGAAATTTTTATACTGATATATTTGGATTTTTAAAATTTGAAGATAAACTTTTTATCTTGGTAACTTTATTATTTATTATGTCTCAGTCCATACTGAGCTTTTATTTTTGCTCCTGATCTCTTACACTATATTGTAGGATAGGTAGTCTTTGATCAATGTTTTTCTTTTACTTTTTTAATATGGAAATGTATGTTTTCGTTTTTCCTTTTTTAGGGGCTGCTTTCTTACCTCATCATTGATAGGCACACTTGCACTAAGCCTTACAATACCTCTGTCCATAATAGCTGACATGTGTATGCAAAAGGTAAGGCAAACTATTTATTAGATACGTGTTACTAAAACAGAGCTAATAAAATTAAGGGATGTGACTAAATTATAAGGGATACAACCATAAATAATAATTGATATTTTTTCTCCTAAGGTGTTTTACTACATGGAGATAGAAAAGGTGCTAAAGAAGTGGATAATCTTTGCATTTTTAGCTTTTCAATTTTTTCAATTTTTTCAATTTTTTTTTTTAATTTGTAAGTTAAGGGCAGTATCCTTATATATAGTTCTCCAGTTTGGGAGCTGATTATGTTGCAAATGTTTTTTGAAAAGTCAGTGGTATGGAGTAGGGGATACATTTTATCATATAAGTAGTAGTGTTTTGATTTCTAAGATAAACTCCAAAGGTTCCTTAACACTATGCTACTAGTACTATAGATAAGAGAGGCATATGATCAGTATTGTCTCTCAGCGAATGCTTATTTCTACCTAGACTCTATTAGAAGCATGATAGGAGACTTCTGCCCTAGACTCACCAGGGCAGCGGCTTCTTCCCTCTTCAAGGAATCCCTGGTCTGGATGTGGGGATTCTTGTGATAAATATTGGCAATATTGCAAACAATTCAGAAAAGAGAATCTGTGTCCCTCCCAGCAGCCTGAAGGGAGGAGTTACTTTAGTACCTCACAGGGTAAATGGGAGAAAAGAGATGTGCCTTTAGCTAATGTTTAAAAGATGTAGTGTAACCTTCAATATTTGTAAGCTTTAAACTCCAAGTATTAAGTAACAAAATGGTGTGTGTGTTTTTTGGCGGGGAGATGTCGAGGGTTAATATAATTGAAAAGGGAAATACTTGAAAGCTCAAAGGCTAATAATGTGTAGAAGTATAATCAGATTTTTAAAGCTGTTTTTCTTTAGATTTTTTGTGTACTTTTTAAGATAAAGGCAAATACTTTCAAGGATATGTATCTTAAAAAAAATTCTGTGCTGATTTTGTTTTATGGTTCAATAAATTCTTCATCATGGTTAAAAATGGAGAGCTCCATAATTGAGAATTATGTACCCTGCATTTTCAAAGAATGTGAATGTTATAAAATATACATAACACTAAAGTTACACATATTAGATTCTTTTGTAGATTTAAATAATATCCAGGTCCTTCTGCATCTTACAGTCATAATCTTGAATAACAACCAAAATTCTTCTATTGAAATTGGGAAGTGCTGCTTTCTAGAGGATTGTGGTAGACCATCAGTACGGTAAAATGAACTTTACCGTACTGATATTTTGAAAACATAAGCTTTTGTGGATTTGAAAAAAAAATTGGAGATTAACTTTACGAAATTAAAAAAAAATGTCAACAGAGGCTCTAGATTTACTAGATGATTGTGTAATTTGTTTAACCAAATATTTTATGATGAAGGCAAAACACAAGAAAGGGAAAATATATGTACATGTAAGTAATTAAAAAAATAGAACTAAATGGTCTTTTCTTGAGTGTCTTTACATCTATTATTAGGCAACCATTTAATGAGTGAACTGGGCCTTTGATAGGTTAAGGGTAGGAAGATACCTTCTGGAAAAAAGTAGCAGGGGATGCCCCAGAGCTCTATTAGAAGCATGACAGGAGACTTCTGCTTTCGTGGGGTTTTTTGATTCTAGTAGCCAACGATGTTTATATGTAGTTTCTGAAATTTTAGCATTGATTAATATTATTTATTGTGCTTAAATCGACTATTTTAACCTATTTATAATTGATATTTTTTTATAGGAAGCATCCTTTATCACATTCAGATTTATATTCAGATATATTCCAGAATTAGACATTTTTTTTTTATTTACATTGGCCATTTTTTAAAATAAATATCATTTAAAAAATTGTTTTTTTAGCTTCTTGGAAATCAAATTAGAAGTTTATTATGCAGTAAAACATAAGTGCATTGTTAAAAGAGAAATTTGCTGTTAAAAGTCATCAAGGTTTTTACCTACCTTATAAAGTTTGCCTTCATTCATTTATAAAATAGAGTCTTTAGTTGAATATTCATGAAACCATTCTGTCAACTAGATCTACATTTTAAACTCTCATTAGTCATGTTTTTCATACTTTATCTGGTCTTGAGTCACTTAAGTGCATCATGATTTTTCTAAATTATTAAGTGTTCTGGCAAATATTCCAAGAATATGTCATACCAGTAATTTGATAACAACAAATTTTTATTTCTGCTCTTTCTTGGGTGTTCTTAAGCTGACTCAGCCTGTGTGTATGTATACCATACAAGCAGGAAGTGCATGTTAAAAGTGTCAGTGATTATTTGTGTGTTATGCATTGTGAGTGCCTCATAAACATTATTTTCACAAAACATCTTTATTCTAATGGTGCAATGAAATGAAATAGTATATATTTCCCACCAGAGGGAGTCTTGTCTATGATTCTAAACCTTGTTTTTTTTTAATGCTTAAAGGGGTAAGTACAGTTTTTCCTCCCTATTTGAAAAGTAGGAGTTACTATTTTCATTATTATTTTGAAAGCAAACTCCCAGTGTGTTGCAGCTAAGTCTCTAGCCAGTCAGTGCAGGCTTCTTTGACAATTGTTTAGGATCTTACTAGAATCTATGTGGTAAAGGTAGACTAGTGAAAAGGAAGACTGATTTTTTTTTTTTTTGATAACTTTATGGTATCTCATTATTTTTGATTTTCTTGACAACTCTGATAAAACAATGGATTGGCCGATCAGACCTGGTGATGTCTGAGGGCTCTGCACTACCGAGGCTCTGCTTGCTGCTTGTCTTCTCCAGCTCACATTTCTTAGTAAAACTGTTCCTATTTGTAGTCTTTATTTTACTTAGTTGTGATTTTTAAAAAATTTTTTTTCATTTGTTACTAGATAATCAAGCTAGTTTTAAGTGTCAGGGTCAGGCTTTGTTGCAAATTGTTAGTAAAAGGTTTATAAAAGTTGCAGTTAAGAGTTATCTGTTTATATTAGTCTTAAGAAAAGAACTGTAGCATAACAACATATTACAACTAGAGCATAACATTTTTAAAAATATGAGTCAATGATGACTTCAGAAGCCGAAGGGAGGCATCAACTTGAGATTAAGCACTAATCAGTAAAAAAGAAATGGTTAATGTGATGTGTAAGACAAAAGCTTAATGTTTCATAATTCTGGTCTTGGACATACTTAAGCCTAATAAATGAAAAGCATGCTTTCCTAGCTTTTCCTTAGGCTATTTTCCAAGTGAGAAATATTCTTATTGGTAATTTAAGTAAATGGCTAGTACCTTGAAGTCCTGAATCCTTATATTTAATGATAATGTACTTAGTAATGTATTGTCAATACTCAGTATTATTTTTTTGGTGTTTTAACTTATTCCTGCAACTTTTTATAAATGGAGAACTCACGTTAAAGGGGAAAATTGTCTTCATGATCATTCTTTTTTTCTTTTATTCTTCAAATTTCTCATTTAATAAGGATGTGTTTATTTTGATGGTTTTTTTTCTTTTTTCTATCTTTTATTTTTAGGTGCAGTTTTCTTGGTTATTTTTTGCGGGCGCTATCCCTGTATTTTTTTCATTTTTTATTGTAACTCTCCTATGCCATTATAATAATTGGGATCCTGTGATGGTGGGAATCAGAAGAATTTTTGCCTTTATATGTAGAAAACATCGAATTCAGAGGTAGGTTTAGTAATAGTATAAGTTTTTAAAAAGTAATGTTTGCCAAATAAACTGGGAATCATATCATGCTGGCCTAACTTTTAGTGATTTTGTGAAGAATTATTGAAAGATCATAATTTATATATGTACTATGCCAGATAAAATAATTTGTTCAGATCCTTTATTAAGATAGTTTCTTCACAACTACTTTTTTAAAAAAGTGTTTTGATTCAGAGGGAAAACCAGAGTGCTTACTGTTTTGCTATAACAAATTTGAATATAGAAAACTTATTGGTCTGAATAAAATTCATAGTAAAATCTGATAATGTTGCCTCAAGTTTTTTTTCTAATTTTCTTTTAGAGAGAAAGAGTTTTACATTCTACTGTAAAAGGAGCTTAGGAAAAGTTGTTAAAGATTTTGCCCTAGTCTTAGTTCTGACCTCACAGTTTCATCAAGTGGAATAGATTGTTTTTAAGTGTTCCTTTCATCTCTAAAGCTTTCCTTAACTATCGACTTTTTTTAAAGGGTTCCAGAAGACAGCGAACAGTGTGAGAGTCTCATTCCTATGCACAGTGTTTCTCAAGAGGATGGAGCTAGTTAGCTGTTGTCTTTAGTCCAGGTTAGTATGTTGGCCAGCATTAGTGTTGAATAAGGTTCTAATTCCTATATTGCTCAAATATGGAATCGAATTTCCGTAATTAGTTCTTTGAGAGGCAATACAGCCTACAGGCTAAGGGAGTCAAACTGCTTGGGTTTCAGTTCCAGTTTTGCCATGTGTTTTTGGTGGCCTTATTCAAGGTTCTTAACCTTTCTGTGCCTCAGTTTTCTTATTTGCGAAATGGAGTTACAATAGAACTCCCCTCAGAATGTTGTTAGAAGTACTAAATACTTGGTAAATTTGAAGGACATGCAGTATTAGTGTCTGACTCAAACTAAGTGATCCCAAGTTTTAACTATTTTATTCATGCTAAGGGTCATCATTTTACTTAATGATGTACTGTAGTTTTTCAAATAGGCTTTCAATTCTTTGTTCTCTTTCTTCTTCTGGTACCCAATGATGCAAATGTTGGGATACTTGATGTCCCAGAGGCTCCTTAAATTATCCTCATTTTTTTTTTTAGATTCTTCTTTCTTGTTGCTGGTCTGAGTGGGTGTTTTCCACTACCTTCTCTTCCCAATTGCTGATTTGATTCTCTGTTTTATCTAACCTACTGTTGATTCATTCTACTGCAGCCTTCATTTCAGTTATTATAATCTTAATTTCTGACTGGTTCTTTTTTATGTTTTCTATCTGTTTTTATGTTTCCTGTATCTGTTGAAATTTTCAATGAAATCATTGAGCATCCCTATAATCAGTGTTTTAAACTTTGCATCTGGTAGATTGCTTGTCTCCATTTCGTTTGGTTCTTTTTTCATTTGGGATGATTTTTTCTCCTCATTTTGGCTGCCTCCCTATGATTGTTTCTATGTGTTAGGTAGAGCTGCTGTATCTCCCTAGTTTTGGTAGAGTGGCCTTATGTAGTAGGTGTTCTGTTAGTATCCCTGATCACCTGAGCCAAATGTTTCAGGTATGTCTCCGGTGTGGGTTACATATGCCCTCCTGTTGCAGTTGAGCCTTTCTTTATTACTATTGGTACATTGGTGAGGGGTATTGACCCTCAGGCTGACTGGTTCTGAGGACTGGCTAAGACTAGAGTGGAGGAGCTATTGTGCAGGTGCTAATTCTGTGGAGCAGGATTGGATTTTGTTCCCTGCTGAGTATGCCCTTTGGGTGTGTCGTTTGTGGAGGTGGTTGGGTGGAAATCTGGTGTCATCTGAAGCTGACCACCGGGTGTATTGGTTCTGGGGCTCTGGTGCAGGCCAGGGTCAGCCACTGCCTGTACCCTGCCTTGAGCCACTTGGTGTGAATTACAAAGTGATCTCAGATGGTTGCCTCTTGTGTTGGGCGTGGAGGTTCCTGGGAGAGGCTAAGCTGCTGAGGCTGGCTGCTGCTAGTGCCGGGTTTGGGCTGCTTAGCAAGATATATGGGGCATGCTGAGGCCAGATGCTGCTCATTTAAAGTTTTTGAAACTTTAGGATATTTTAAGAAAGTCCACAACATGAGCCAAGACAGGCCGTTTGTATGGAGAGGTGGCTTGGGTGGGAGTGCAAGCTGGGAGGGGCCTGGTCTCAGGGAAACACCAAGGCAGGGCAAACAATGTTAGCCAGGTTAATGGTGACTCAGATGTGACTATGATGGTGGCCTGTGAATGTAGGCTGGGTTGGGGGAGGACTCAACAAAAAGATAGTGGCATCTGCCAGCACTTCTGTCTGAAAGAAAGCTATCCCACCAGCTCTCGGTCTGAAGCCAGACAATTCAGTTCTTCCTCGTATGTTCCTGGTGCCTTTTGAGCTGCTGCCCCAGCACTGGAACTCAGAGCAAGTGGTCAGCAAGTAAATCCTTGCACGGACCCTTTAAGAGGAATGCCTGGGACTCGTGCAGACTCTGTCTCCCTCAGCCACGGTCGGTCTCTGCTGGTTTTCACAGCCAGAAGTTATGAGGACTTTTCTTCCAGGCAGTGGAACTTTGGTCTAGGACTCCTTGTTCTTCAGGGAGGGCCTCTGCTATCTCTCCTTATTTTAAATGTGAGCATGGGGCCTGCCCATTTTGCATCTCTGCTCATCCTACCAGTCTCAGTGTATCTTCTTCTGTATGTCCTTAGTTATAGGACTTCTGTTCAGCTAGACTTCAGATGATTCTCAATGATGGTTCTATAGTTGTTATAATTTTGATGGGGTCATGAGAGGAAGCAAGCACAACATTTGCCTACTCTGACATCTTAATTGGAACTTCCCTGTATTTTAAATTTTAAGAAATACTATTTTTTGTATTTCTTACATGACAAAGGGTACATGGTATTTTGTTTCACTGAATGAATGCTGAGAATACATTCAACATATATCTTTGTCAAGTATAAAAGTGATTAGGTATTTATTTAGAATGAGAGATAAATTACTGAAATTTTGGAGATTCAGGTTCCTTTCTTCTGAGATAACTTTAGGCAATTTAGATTGAAATGTTTCCTGATTGCAGCTGGGCTTCCCCTCCCACCTAGAACACTGAACAACTCCTGTCAACTCCGTGCACTCCCATTGGCCTTGAAACTTAAGTAAATCTTTCATGGTAAATTCACATCTAACTTAAGGCTAATTGTGTTGGTTTTGTGATTTTCTATGATTGGTCCTTTTTTAATTTTATAATGGTTATTATGATGGTTATACATGCACATAGTTCAAAGAGTTAGAGTTCTGTGAGACTTACTATACAAAGTTGCTGTCCTCCGCTCTGCACCATCTATCCTGCTTTCATTTTTTTTCCCATTCTGAGTAATCACTTTGAACTCTTAGTTGATTCTTTTGACACTTTCCTCCATGCTTATACTTCTATTTCTTGATTTCTCAGTTTTAGGCATCTTCAGTTGATTTTCCAACTATGGTAAATGAGGATAGATTACTTTCAAGTATCTCCCTCCTTTGCTCATTTCCCTGCTGCCCGGTTCTGTATTATTCCTTCCTCCTCATCCCAGTATAGTTATTACATAATTTCAGGTAGCTCTATAATCAATGTTTTCATTTATATAAATGTTACTTTTACCTGAACCATATGGGATTATGGCCAGCATTCCCCCAATCCAGAGACTTCTCTAGGATAGAGAAGAGGCATTTGATCAACTATGAAAAGTAAGCGGAGGGAATCCGAGTGTCTAACTGCTTTTCCTATAAAATTTATACTAATAGAAAAAAAAAAATGGTACCAATCTACCTGTTTTCAGTTGTTCCTTCTCCTTACAGAGATAACGGGTCATATTTCTTCATTGCTGGCTAAGAATTAGTTGCTGTTTTCTTGTTTCTGCTCTGCTCTTTGTCCATGTGATTTATTCCTTTTTAAAAAACTTTTATTGTCTTTTTACTGAGGTTTTAGGGATAGAATGGAACTAAATATGTGTTTATTTGCCATCTTTAAATTTTATTTTTATTTTTATTATTTTTTTTTATGGTGACATTGGTTAACAAAATCCAGTTTCAGCTGTACACTTTAACAATAAGGTATATATATATATTTTTACACTGTATGTTCACCTCCCATAGTTAGATTTCTTTCTGTCACCACATATTTGACCCCCTTTATCCCATCTACCTCCCCCTTCCCCTACCCCTACCGTCTGGTAACTACTAGTCTATAGTCCATGTCCATGAGTTTCTGTTCGTTTGTCCTGTTCATTTGTTGCTTTTAGGTTTATATCTCAAATATAAGTGATATCATGTGATTTCCAACTTTTCCTGTATGACTTATTTTGTTTAGCATGATTCCATCTTTAAATTTTTAAAAATACACATGGTTATTCTTTAAAGTTTTTTGTTGATATAACTTATGTATTTTCCCTCCCTAGTATGCTATGCATTATTTCCGTACTCACTCATATCCACGCCCACACAGGCAAAGTTTTAATATTTTTGGAAGTGAGAGCTGGATAAAGGGGAGATAGTGAAGACTAAAGAAAATGGACTACAGTAGAGTAAAATAGGACAGTTTAGACAATAGTCTTTGTCTTTACAGGGATAATGATGGTATATACCCTGATTTGACCATTTTTACATGATCTTTAAATAGTATGGGATGTCAGCTTTTGGTGTTGCTATAGAACTACTTTCGTGAATTCTTAGCACTCACCTCAAGTTCAAGAATCTGTTTTTTTATTTGTGTGTGTACGTACTATGTTTTGATGTATATTTTGATGTTAAAATAATTTTCTTTTTAAAATATAAACTGTAGAAAATTAAAGCTATGACAGTTGTGATCTAATGATGATTTTATGTTTTTATTTTCAGCTTATGTATTTGACAGTGGAACATTATACAGCGAAGAGACAATCTCTGGCAAGATTTTGTAGAAAAATGTTTCAGTGCCTAGCCTAGTCTAAAAAACAACAGTTTCAGTTCTTTGGAACTCCAATATATATTTTCCTCATATCGATTTTCTTCATTTTCATAATGAAGTAATTTGCTATGTAGCTGTATATATATCACTACAGTTATAAGAAGTTTTAGTCCACAGTCCATCTAAAGGACCAAACTGCCTTACACATCTCAAGGAATTCAGCTGATGAAATAATTTTAACTAATCAAGGAATAAAATCCTAATGCTCTAGAGACTTTATTTACACATATTATTTGTTATATGCTGGACCATATATGAAAATGTTTTCAAGAAATCATTTAAGTATGTAGATCAGTGTTTCTTACAGGTAAAATGCTAAAATAAGCTGCCTATAATAGGTACGGATTATATTTTTGAGTTTTGTATAAAATTGCAAATTAACCCAAGAAATGTTTAATTTATGTAACAAATATATTCATGCAAATTTGGTGGAACTTTAGAAAGAATATTTGAGAAAAGATCTGGTTCACTTACACTACGTATACTGTATTGTTCTTTCATAGCATTAGGTGCCTTGTATTTTAAATCTGTGATAAATCATGACAAATTTTTAAAGGGGAAGTATTATAAAATGAAGAATTATGTATTTCTAAAGGTTATATTGCTGTAAATTTAATTGATAAAGCTCTGCTTAATTTAGAGTTTTGAAGAAATATTCTCTCTTCAATTAAGACATTTTCATAATGGAATGATTTAAATTGAAGCGATTTAAGAGTATTACTAAAATAAAGTGTTTATATATATTTGCGTATTATAGATCTTTGAATTTGTTTCTGATTTTTTTCACATGTAATTGTGCCAAATTACTATAGAACTGGATGCCTCTTCTTTAAGTAGTTCCAGTTTTTTTAAATCAATTTTTAATAATTAAAATACCAAAGAAGGCAAAAAGAAATTCTACTTTAAAAATTATATTTGAGTTTTTCCTCTACCACACTTAAATTAAATATAAAATACACCTAATTTTAACTCTTAAACTTAGGTCTTTATATGATATTCTTATTCTGCAACTGCTCCTGAGCAATATGTACTATAGACACCAGTGATGACCATATATCTCAGGATTCATCCAGGCTTTTGATCAGTCAGAACCAATTTCCTTGTCATGTTTTGTGAAAATAGTTCATTTCTCTTCAAAATTTCTTAAATCAAATTTTTAAACATGCCCTTTGCAGATTTTACCTTCAGTTTGCCTTACTCACATTCATAAAATTGCTTTAGTGTTACCATGAGTCTAAAATGAATTTTAGCCATCTTTCTACTTATCTTGAGAACTTTTATATTAACTTAAAAGATTGTTCATTTATGATATTAAATTTAAAAAATGAACTGCTGTTCTTTGGTACCACCAATAATTCTTGTTAAGCTAAAAATAATATTGATTTTGTTAGCTTGACAAGGTAAAGGCATGTAAAGGATGTGGGCTTCTAAGGAATTTTCTTCTAAAAAGAACCTAATGAAGTAACATTTCAATTACTCCAAGATAATTTTGATTGAAGTTTATTATCTAGCCACCTCTACTTTTTATTTTTGCTGTTTGACAGCTCAATACCTTTTGCAATTTATGGGGTAAAACAATTGAAACAATGGAGGCGAAATTCCAATTTTAATTTATTTTGTAAATATCATAGGAAAAAAAAAAACAACTTAAAATTTTAGTTGTTTATGTGCCCTTTGTGTTCACATGTTAAACAGATCATGAGTTGTCATTCAGGATTCTGGTTTTAGCAAGCTTTAGTTAACATGCTGGATAGATCTTGAGGAGGGCTTCTTCCTCCAGGCAGCTGTTTTTGTTTGTTTTGTTTTGTTTTTTTAATTGAAAAACAACCTCTTTAGAAGAAAGAACAATTTAATTGGTTAACTGAAGTATGACTTACTGCTCTCTTCTTTCAGGTTTTATTTATCTTAATGATTTTTGTATTTAGATACTATAGCCGTGGAGTGAGCAATTGATGACTTCTTTCTGCAACTTTTTAGCTAAGGATTCATCTTAAGAAATAAAGTTGTGAGTTACTTGCACTAACTGTGATTAGCCAGAAATCAAGGTAACAAGTCCCTAGGATCGCAGCAATCACATTTTAGGCCTTTGAAATGATGGGGAGAGATTACATTCAAGTAAATGCCATTGTCCTTCATCTCTATTAGAATAGTGTTGGCTCATGATTATATTTTTCTGCATCTAAAGACAAATAGAAATTTCTAATATCTCATTGCAGTCTTCTACTTTTTTTCCATACATAATTTAAATCCCATTATTGTATAATGTTTCAAATTATGACCTTGACTGAAGGAAGCCTGGTGTTTCGTCAGGCTTTCTGTTAGATGAATATCAGAATCTCTGCTAAAACAAAACTGAAAGATAAGCATCCTTAAAATTATTTAGATGAATGCTTTTGGGGACTTAGAAAGGCCATTTAAATGTATTTTTACACCTATACTTATTCTTTTAAAAAATGTTTTGATTTTTTAAAAAATTTGAAATATCGACTTCTATCAGCCTGACTTAATTCTAAGTTAAAGTGATTTTCTCTCTGGCAATAATAAAGTTTATCTTTTCCATAGATGTGAACTCACAGGTTAAATGTGAATGTTCTCGAAGATATAAAACCTTGTTTTAGGAAGCATGCTAATGCTCCTTTTATAATCATTCATGACAAGCCAATTTGGGATTTCAAGGTATGACTGCTCTGGAAGCCAAGATTTTATCATAATGCCCTATGGTAAGGTCTGTGGTACTGATTCTCAATGTGCTGGTTGAAGAAACAAAATATCTTTAAAGACAGATAAAGTAGGAATTAATTAGAAAATATTTTTTCCATAATCGCATTAGCAAATAAATGAAATATTATTTTAAGCATTTCTAGTTGTTATAATCCTACTCCATTTCTCTCTACTTTCCTTTTGAAATATTCTTTATTACTAAATAATATTTTAGGAAGAATTCACAGAAATAAGATGAATTTTATCTGTGACATCTGCAGATTTAACATAGCAATCATATTGTGTGCTGATGTTTTTTTTTTTTTAATGTTAACATGGAATGTATAAGCTGAGCAATTTACAGAATTTGAAGTTGGTTCTATTTTAGTATGTCTGCAATATACCAAAAGTTTCATTTAGATAAATTAGTACATGTTTTACATAGATTTATAATATTTAAATCCCACATTTCCTTTTTTAAAATTGTATCACCCTTGTGTATCTGTACAAAAATAATACAGTGTTTCATAGTTTGTGCACTCTTAACTTTAACTCTTATTAGGTTACCTTATTTTCATTCAGGTATTTTGGTTATCTGAAAAATTTGTAGTTTATATATCTTAAAAACTAAGCATTATTTTAATGCGATTGCATTTAAAAAAACTGCTTTTGTATAAAATTTCCTGTATGCAATATACATGAACTATTAGAATGTCAAATGATGAAATCATTGGCATATATTTAAAGAAAAATTACATATGGAAAGTAATTAGTACTTTGGTTAGGCATAATATCCAATGAGAACGTTTAGAATTTTTGGTACCATAAAGGATTTTATTTTTGAGTTAGGGATTTGGAGTGGAGAAACACTCCAGATGAAGACATTTCCTTCATGACATTTTAAGGTTTGAAAAGAAAATCTTTTATTTATTTATTTTTTTAGTAAAGAAATTTTTAAAAAAATTAATATGGTGACAGTTGGTTAACAAAATCCATTAAGTGTACAATTCAACAGCAAGTCATATATATATTGCATTGTGTATTCACCACCCAAAGGTGAATTTCTTTGTGTCACCACATATTTGACCCCTTTTACCCCTATCTACCTCCCCCAACCTCCCCAGAAGAAAAATTTTTAAATTAGAACTTTTGAAGTAAAACTTCAAAATGGACTTTTACAAGGCACTTTATGAAATTGTTAGTTTTTAATTTAATTTTACATGTGATTTCTTTCTTGAGAGCTACTTTTATTAACTTTAACTTATATCCTTGTATGCTAAGAGTTCTGTATTTCTCTACTTGGTTTTTCTATACCGAGTTTTAATTACGGCAAGTAATAATAAAATCAGTCAGGCAAGAGTATCCATTAACTTCACTAGGTTTTTGCAAAGCTTGCAGAAGATTTCTATTTCAAGAGTCGTATTTTTTACTCAAGGTGAAAACAGTTCTTTAGAATCTTATTACTAGTATTTGCTTATTTGGAATAGCTTTCACATTTTCTTATGAAAAAATTCAGTGTCAATCAATTAAGGCCATGTAACATCCAAAGCAGAATTTCGTCTTAGTTATTGTGGTATAAAGTATAATACACTAAGTTCTTTTGACCTTTGTAGTAGCTTCAGTGTGAAATTTTTGTATTTTAATATACATAGTCCAAGTAAAGTTCCAGAAAGACAACAAGATTGACAGCGGCTCTCAAACTTGAGTGTGCATCGGCGCCGCCTAAAGGGCTGTCTGGGCCCCCACCCCAGAGGTTCTGTTTTAGTAGGTCTGGCGGAAGGCCTGTAAATGTGCATTTCTAGCAAGTTTCCAGATAATGCCTCTGCTGCTGAGGAAAGAGCACTAACTTTAGGGTTGGATTTTCCCTGTTTCTCATTAATGGATTTATTTGGAGAGAATCATTTAATCCATGTAGGCTTACATTTTCTTAGCTGTAAAGTGGCAGTTAATGCTACCTATCTGGGGCTCTGAGAAATGTGATAGCAACATTGGAAGTGTCCAGCCACACATGCCAGCATGCTTGATAAAAATTGATTCCCTTGGTCAGTCCTCCTTGCACTATTCTATTAGAAAGTGAGATGCTAAACTCATTGTCTTCTACATTTTGCTCAGCTGTCAAATACTGTAATTCTGAAAGTTCTCTGGTTCAAGAAACAATGCCACACACCATATTGTGTGCTAGGTGTTTTATGGAGAGAGTAGTAATAACAGTGATATCACATAAACCAGTTTCATTTTTGCTTTTGTTCGGGCTTAGCATCAAGAGTCTTTAAAAGTTTTCTGTTGGATATATAGAAATTCTGTTTATCATAGTTAGAATCTGACTATTCTGTGGAGGCTGAGTATGTCAAATAAATAGGCTAACTTTTCTAAGTGACTAGACTTACTAGAGCCCCTACTATATTGCCTCTTAGAATGCATGTTCGGTATGTAGTTTTCTTTACCTGCTTAATTTTCAGACAGTATTAAATAAGCTGCAAAACATATCCAAATTAAAATTGTAAATGATTTTTATAGCATGCAAATAGTGTTTTATTTAAAAAGTCACTAGTATATTCATTTTTATGAGTTTATGATCTTAAAATTTGGAGATGCTAAAATACTATTAGAGTTTCTGATCTTTTAATTACATCTTGTTGAGAGAATACAACCAGGGCCCTTTTCGCCTTTCCCCCACCATCTAAATCTATACCATAAATATGGAGAAGAATACATAACATAAAAAGTGTGTAACTAATTGGTCATGGTTTGGAGACATGTGGAACTTAAATAAAACATTTGAGCCCATCTTAGATCGTCTCCTGAAGCTACTGACTGCTGAGTGCCTACAGAATGAGCACTAGTGGTATGGGCGGGAGGGCTTTGCCCATACATGGTATACTGCAACTGTATTTCAAAAACCTGAACAGAAAGAGGCTAGAAAGAATGCAGACAGTGCATTGAAAATGTTGTCATTTTATTAGTATAATATTGAAATATCTGATAATGTCCCCCACCCCAAAATCAAATACCAGGATACAATGTAAGATAACATTCAACTAGTATAGTCTAAAGGAAGTTTTAATATTCAGATTAGTGTTAGAGGTTAGGCAGCAATATTTGTGTGGGACCAGGTGTATATATTTAGCTCTCATTTCCTTATAATCATCCTTGTAAATTTTTGTGAGGGTTTGTTTTGCATCTGAGATATTTTCTAAACTAAAATTACAGTATATTGTTGATTCCCTTTGGCTAGTAAATTAAAGCTGCAGTTATCAATTGTCAGCATAATTTGATTTATATTTTTACATAAAACAGTGCCTCATTCTGGTCAAGTTGCAACACTGAAATTTTATTCCATAGGTTTATATTAAGTAATTAGTAAGTAATTAGCAAATACTCCCAGGTAAGTAGTAGGTAGTCTAGAAGTCATTTTATATAAAAGTTCAATTATCAGACTCAGAGGCCACAGGTAATGAATGAGTACTCTAGAAAAATGAAATGTTTATGATAAATTTAAAAAAGTCTTTTATATATATATATATTTTTTTGGTGTGGATAATTTAATGCAGACTTTAAATTTTGTTAACTCAAATTTGTTATCAAACTTGATAATTCTATTCCTCCATCTATTTAATAAAATGAACACTTTCAGATCCTAGAATATTCAAATCTTAAAGATAATTATAAAACTAATTTTCACTACTATGTTACTAATTCTTTATAATAAGAGTCCAAAACTATCTGTTTTGCAGGCAATTTAAAACATTGCTTATTTTTATACTATATAATTTGAGAAAGATGATTTTATAGACTAAGAATAACCTAATATATATGATTTATTTTAATGAATTATTTGTATAAAATCATTTGCGTATTCTACTTATAATATGTATTTTCTATTTCAGTAAAAATACATAAAAAGATCTGTCCTTGTGCAAGCATTTGATTTTTAAAGTTTTATTAAAACATTTCTACACATTCATTCTTTTATTCCTAAATCTCTAAGATGTATCTCAGGTACTTGATATTATTAGATCTTCCTGTGAAACAACATGGTTCAGCTTTGAGGGACCAAACATTCACAGTGACTGCATCTTATACTTCTTCAGATGTAAAGCCAACATAAAGGTGAAACTTTTGAATAATCTAATTATTCTTGGGACGGTTCTATGTAAGAGATCTACATTGCATCTCATGATAAGGAGTTTTTTCCCTCCAAGTTAAAACAGCTCACTATTTTATTGAGTGTTATAGCAGTGTTTCCTATAAACTCAAATATTTTAAACAGAGGGAATTTAAAACAAATGATTGCTCAGGTATTAAAAGAGCTGAGAGGGCAAGCAAAAGACTGAAGTGACAGAAATTAGCAACAGCAAGAAGCCAACAAAGAAACAAAGTGAGGCAGAGCACAAAGCCTGGATCACCCAGAGGAAGCTGAACCATAGCAGAGGACAGCAGGAGTCTTAGAGGCGATGCATGCAAATGATGGCAAAGAAGGCGAAGAAGTACTCTAGCTTTTCTTTTTGCCATTGACTCCCATCGTCAGGACCTGACTGGAAGACTGGCCACAGGAGTGCTGTAATTATATCCTTTGAGCATCAACTCTGAGAAGTCCAGCAATCCCAGAATTGGCACAAGCACCAAGTAGCTGGCTTGCATTGGGAGGCCAGATTTTACAGACAATGCTATATATTTAAACAATATAGTCGCAGCAAGTGAAGATGTCACACTACAAGAAATATGCTGGAACCAAGACCGGTTCCAGAAAGAGGGTTTGGGGGAGATGCCTACCCTAGACTTCTGTTTCTGATTCCCATCCCTCTTCCCCTACTACTTCCTAGCGGCCTCCTTCCACTTTTCCTCTTCCCCTGAGAAAGCTGGGCTGAAGGGAAAGGTGAACAACAGTATTGCTTTTTAAAAACCAAACAAAAATAGAACATGAAAAGAAATTTGAATGCCTGACGGGAAAAGAGCATTCAGGATAGGACATTCATGGAAGTGTTGGGAAAGAGGAAGTAAGAACAATAATTTCACTAAAGACTCATGAAAGACAGAAAATAAAATCTGAAGGAACTAGTGTTCTCAAAACCTTGCTCGGTTTAAAACTTAATCTGCCTAATAATTTTGAAAAGTCGATTACTTGTCAACCCTGACCTTTAGAGAGAAAAAAAGTAAGTTCAGTAATCATAATCATTGTTTTATGACTGGAAGGGTCTCTAGAGACACTCGTAACAGAATCAGGGTAGCTATGTGTTTCAATTTGCTAAGGACAATCCCAATTTACATGTGTTGTCTTGGTGTAATCGTTAATAGTGTTCTTTTTTACTCAAAAACTGTCACAGTTTAGACAAAAAATATATGGCCATATCACCACCTTAATATACAGCTAGGCCATAAAAAAAGTTATTGGCAAGAAATAAAAGTTAAAAAAGGAGTATGTATTTTTATTTTTATAGCTTTATTGAGATATAATTGGCTAAATTGTAATATATTTAAATTGTACAATATGATGATTTGTGAAAGGAGTCTCACCATCTAGTTAATTAACATTCTCATCAAATTTCAATTATACAATAAAATATTGTCAACTATAGTCACGATGCTATATGTCAGATCCTTAGAACTTATTCAACTTATAACTGTCAATTCATACTGTTTATCATCTTCCCTCATTTCCTCCTCTCCCCAGCCCTTAACAACCACTATTCTACTCTTTTTCTATAAGTTTAACTTTTTTTTTTTTTTTTTTTAGATTTCACATGTAAGTGACACTATACAGTATTCATCTTTCTTCTGTCTGGTTTATTTCACTTAGCATAATGCCCTTTAGGTTCATCTATGTCACAAATGGCAGGATTTTTTTCTTTTTTAAGTCTGAATAGTATTCCATTTACCCATTTTTCCATCAAAAGCCCTAAAGACAATTAGATTGTTTTCATACCTTGGCTATTGCAAATAATGCTGCAGTGAACATGAGGATATAAATATCTTTGAAATGGTGATTTTGTTTCTTTAGAAAAATACTCAGAAGTAGAGGTGCTGAATCATGTAATTATATTTTTAATTTTTTGAGGAAACTTGTTGTTTTACATAATGGCAGCACCAATTTACATTCTCACCAACACTGTCCTCTTTTCTCCACACGCTCACCAGCTTTTATCTTTTATGTTTTTGATAATAGCTATCCTAACAGGTGTGAGGTGATATTTCATTGTGGTTTTGATTTGCATTTCCCTGACGACTAGTGATGTTGAGTATCTTTTATATACCTATTGCCCATTTGTATGTCTTCTTTGGGAAAATGTTTATTCAGGTCCTTTACCTGTTTTTAAATTGGGTTATTTGGTTTTGTTTGTTTATTTTTATTTTTATTTATTTTTATTATTTTTGTTTTACTGTTGAGTCATATGAGTTCCTTATATATCCTTATGGGATATATGGTTTGCAAATAATTTCTCCCATTCCATGGGCTGCCTTCGCATTTTGTTATGGTTTCCTTTGCTGTACAGAAGTTTTCTTTTTTGATGTAGTCCTACTTGTTTTTCTTTGTTGCCTTTGCTTTTAGTATCAAAACTAAAAATCCATTTTCACGATCAATGCCAAAGAAGTTATTCCTATGTTTTCATCTAAGAGTTTTACAGTTTCAGGCCTTATCTTCAAGTCTTTAATCAATTTTGAGTTAGTTTTTTTTGAGTGTTGTAAGATAGGGATCTAATTTTATTTATTTATTTTTTTTTGCATGTGGATATCCAGTTTTTCCAACAGCTTTTACTGAAGACTGTCCTTTCCCTATTGTACATTCTTGGCACCTTATCAAAAATTAATTGACCATATGTGTGTAGATTTATTTCTGAGCTTTCTATTCTGTTTTATTATACCTGTTTTTATGCCAATATCATACTGTTTTGATTACTGTAGCTTTGTAATATCATTTGAAATCAGGAAATGTGATGCCTCTAGCTTTGTTCTTACTCAAGATTGCTTTAGCTATTTGGAGTCTTTTGTGGTTCCATACAAATTTAGGATTGTTTTTCTAATTTTGTGAAAAATGACATTGAAATTTTGATAGAGATTGCATTGACTCTGTAGATCATTTTGGGTAGCATAGACAATTCTTTCAAGCTATGAATACAGAATATCTTTCTCTTTATTTGTGTCTTCTTTAATTTCTTTTTCAGTGTCTATAGTTTTCAGCACACAGGTCATCTCCTTGGTTAAATTTATTCTTAAGTATTTTATTCTTTTTGATGCTATTCTAAATGGGATTACTTTCTTAATTTTTCTCTCTGTATATTGCTGTATATTGTTGCTTTATTTAATATGTTCCTGTGGGACTCCTGAATGCTGAGCCTTGTTGGCTATCAGAAATAGGTGGTTCGAAGGCCTATCCTTTGTGTACCAGCCATAAAAGTTGGGGCATTAGATGTGTGGTTAAACTCCTTTATTCTTCAGGGAGAAGCTGGGAGTTTGGGCTTCCCTCCTGATTGTAAGGTCTTTACTGAGAGTGGTGTTTACAGTAAAAGTGAGTTTCAGCCTTTCCTACCCATTTTGATGTATTTTCTCAATCACACAATGTTTAGGCATGTTTAGTGTAGGAGTCACTCAACTAGTTCTGGATTTCCCTTAGATGGAATTGATTCACGTGTAGCTGTATATTTGGCGCATTCAAGGTAGTGGGGAAAGTGAGGCGCCGCCTATCTAACCATCTTGGTGGTGTCCTTTTTATGACATTCATAAGCGGCAGATATCTTCTTGTTTTGGGCCAGGCAGGCCTTCCTCTTATCTGAGCACTTGTGTTTGAATCTTACTGAACACCACAAATATTTGTTTTCAAATTAACATTGAGGAGAAACACTTAAAATCAAATCTAGCCACATAGACCCAAATCGCCTGCTAAGGAAACCTCAAATATACAATGGATACTGCTTTTATAAAGATTAAGGAAAAAAATCTTAACAAGTATGTCACTGTACCCTCAAACAGAAAATAGCAGGTAACCATGCTTTTGTTAAATGACTGATAACGGCACCATCTCTAAGTGTCTTAAATTCCAGGATGATCAGAAACCAAATCTAGATGATGAGTGCTAAAATAGTAATATGACTCTAGTAGGTGCATCTTAAAATTGCTGTAATGAGGGGAAAGTTGTCACCTCCCAGGCCAGAAGACATTTCTGGTATATACCCCCCAAAATGCAAATAGGCTTATGTAGGGAATGATAAATTACATGAGTATCAGTAAGGAGGGACTACATGGAATGTACTCAGCAGTGTGGAGAATGTTATCAGGTGCTTTAAAAAACATAAATAATGAAAGTTCTATAAATATGATGGAGAGGAAGAATGACTTCGACAAACAGCATCCGTCTGAGCTGCACTAATCACAATCTGAAAAAAATCCCAGAAGTTTAAGTACATTGAAGCACTTCAAGAATTAAAATTAGGGCATAACTTTGAGACCTTTTCTTAAGGGTGCATTTAATTCAGAATTATAGTTTTAGCTTTACTTTCTTGGATAGTGTTGAGAAACCACTCAGTCTTGGATGTACTTGTGTGAATCTGAATTTTCAACCCCGATAATTTTTTTCTTGATAATTTTTTTCTTGACACTTGTTTTAGATGCATTATTTATGCATGCCCACATGAAACAATTTCTCAGTTCGAGTCCTGCTGAATCTTAGTATCTTATGAGATTAACTTAATGAGTATTGCAAAACAAAACAAAGAATAGAAACAAAAAAAAAAGCTGATTCTGTGGTAAATGGGAAACAGGCTCACATGTTCCTGGCCACTTCAGGACCATGCGACATATTTAATATCCTATGTAAACAATGACTCCCTAAGGAAGATGAGGTCCAATTTTCAGTTTTCTTCAAATTTATTTGATTACTAATTGATTGCCCTACAAGCCCTTGTTTTTTTGCTAAACATCTCTGCATAATATGTAGAGACGCTTTTGTTCCACAAAATATGGATTAGAAAATGCTGGTATCAAAGAAAGCAAGGGCTGACGAAAGGTCAGGAATCTTTATGTATTTTTGTATCTTTCTGAGTTTGGGGTAGAAATGTATCCTCTCCTGAGAAAATGAAGAGGCTAAATGGATATGTTTACCCAGCACAGATGACTAATTTGAGGTGCTCTGGCAAGCAACTTTATGTTCCTAATAAGTACAAAGCATTTTTACCTTCAGCTTGTAATAAAAACATCACACACATCATGAGACTGATAAGCAGTTCAAAATAATATCTCCTATCCTCTTAAAATCGATTCAGAAAAACTTGAAGAAGCTTTGCAATTACTGCCAAAATGTTTCAGAGGGCTTTGGGTTAATGGGAGCTGGAGAGACGGACAGGAGACAGGTACGCATCACCAAGAATAAGGACTCTATTAGCTGTGAGGGTTTGTAGGGGTAGCACTTTGTTGTTAGGGTCTGGTAAGTGTTTTTGTTTTAAGACTGGAATTATATTTTGTTGAATTTTAATTATAATCTGCAAGTACATTTTCCTGAATGTAAGAGTATATACATAGCTAATTTGGGCCATAATTTTTGGCCCAAAATTATTGCCCTTAACATATGGAATGTAACGAGAAATAATAACTTTACGATACATTGGTTTTGTTTTGTTTTGGTGAAGTTTTGCTTTAAGACCTGTCGGGCATAGCAATGGAAAGAAAGGGATGAAATTCAGGACCTTGTGTGGTTTTTTTTTTTTTTTTCCGCAGATAATTGTAAGACACACACAAGTTAATTACACTTTCATTTTACTCAGCAGGAACCTTAGCTATTAGAAATAATTCTACTTACATCTTAATTTTCCTTCCTCAACAAGTATGTTAAGCATTCTTTAAAAGCCATCTTTAAAAACATCATAAATATATTACACAGCAGTTCATTAATTGAGAGTGGTAATGTAATTCAACAAATATTTGTATGGATGCCTACTATTTGTATTTCAGTGAATACACTGGTGAATAAGATTGTGTTTAGTCCAAGGAATTTTATGATCTTTTGAGGAGAGATGATCAAAAAGTATTTAAAAAAATAAAAATAAACAGGCTACAGAAGTTGCCATTACCTAGGGTTGAAAGGAAAGGGTGTCTTAGCCCATCATGGGGTGAGGAAAGGCTTTACACAGAAAGTAGCATCTGAGATGGACTTTGAAGGCTGAGGTCAAATTTTGAGAGGAGTGGTTGGTAGGCAGGAGATGGAAAGCAAACAACTTGTGTACAGTTGAAAAAAATTGTGTTTGAGGAAAAACAAGTCATCCAGTTTGTCAGAAGTCAAAATAAGTGTTAGGCAGTAATGGGAAATAGAGTTAGAAAAGCAAATCATGAAGTACTTTGTATCAGTCAGCTTAGGCCATGATAGATTGCAGTACCAAAAGACTCTCTAAATCACAATAATACAACAAGCTATTTTTAATTTCATTACCTGTCCATTGTGGGTTGCCTGTAGCTCTGCTCCATAGCATTGTGGACAAAAAAAAAAAAAAAGGGGGGGAGGGGGGAGGGTTCTAGGAAAAGTAACCTCACAGGGTTATCTGATCATAAATTCCTAACTGGTCAGGTCATGGTGAGTAGTCACACCCCAGGCATATAACTTTTTAGTAAAACATTTATCTTTGCTTTAAACAAGCCCTGTCCATTGTTTCTGTGCATCTAGGTTAACACACCTTTGAAATAACTACCCTCAAGAGAACATACAATCTTTCCTTAACTATTCAGTAATCCAATCCCAGCCTGTTTCTCCCATCTCCATGTAATCTTCCTCAAGTTCCTTTCTTAATTTCAAATGCATCAAAGAAGCTGCAAAACTTATTCTCTGGGAGTATTTGAGATCTTGCTCCCTGGCATATGTCTTCAGTTGGGCTCAAATAAACTCATAAAAATTCTCTATAGGTTTGGACGTTTCTTACATTGACAACATCTTTGTTCTGGGCTCAGATGGAAGAAGCAGCCCCTCTCTGGGATACAATCTGTTTTGGCTGAGAGAGAAAAAATATGACAGGACTGTGCAATAGCTTTCATAGTGTTGTTTGTTTGAAAGTGGCATATATTACTTTTGCTCACATTTCATTTGCCACAGCAAGTCATGTGGCCAAGCCTGGCATCAATGGCATAGGGAAATAACAATCCTCTTAAAGGACGGGACAACAGATATTTTGAACAATTTACCAAAAGCTTTGAAAGTTAGCATGAATCTTTTGCACTTAATTCTTTAGAAGGTTAGGAGCTATGGCAAGTTTCTGGACAGGAGCATATGGTTTGATTTAAAATAAAATCAGGGTAGTTTTGAGAGAGCGAGAAGGGGGTGAAGAGAGAGCATAAGAGTTATCAAGGCTATCTGTTTATAAATGCAGGCTTCAGGAGTCCAGAAGGTCTGATTCAGGGGGCCTAGAAATCGGCATTTTAGCAAGCATCTGGTTGAATAGTATGTAAATGGTCCATGGACTTCATTTTAAGAAACCCTGGATTAAGGAAAGAATGGGGAGTGAGCAAATACAGGTGAGATTGGGGCAGTGAGAGAGGGAATGGAAAATTGTCTGGGTGCGAGGTCAAGGGGCAACGTGGGCACAGACTAACAGATCAATGCAGAGGCAGATACACTGAAAGAGGAAAACAGGTAGAACTAGAATTACTGAAGAAGGGAGGAAGGATATGGTAGAAAGCACCAAGAAAGGTAGAGAAAGGAGCAAATCTCCTTTTGAGGTGAAATTAAGAATATCAAGGGATCTTGATCTTCACCTTTTCAGTGAAAAGTATGAGGCAAGCCTATTTGATGCAGTAACTCGTTGCAAGCTTGAGGAGAGCAAAGATAAGAATCAAGAAATAGCAGGTAATGCAATGAATATAAGGACAGCTATTGAAAAGTGTTGACTAAAACCTACCACATAAATTAGTTTTTGCATTAGACCAGCAGGGGCCGCTATGGTAGCGCATAAATTATTAGGGTTCAGCTTCCTTGTCTCAGTAATGCCAGCTCTTGGTGAATAGGATTATTAACCCCACCTACAGTACAGTATTTTGGAAGCTTCATTTATTACTTTTATAGCTGCGAACCTTCATAGAAAGGACTTAAGGTTTTTATTTAATTTTTAAGGCATCTAGGTTTTTTTTGAATTGCCAATTCCTGTAGTCAAAAAGAAATTTGTAGAGTTTAAGGGAATTATTACCCATTTATTGACTTCAGTTGAGGTGTAGAGACTGGAAGAGAGAGAAAATACAGAGGAGAGAGGAAAGTGCATCTGTAGCATGATTCCTAGAAGGGGAATCTCTAGGTCACAGGATATGGGCATTGTACATTTTGTTAGATGCTATCTGATTGCCTTCCAAAAAGACTGTGCCAATTTACATTTGTACCTATAAATGCATGAGGGTCTTGTTTCTTCATACCTCTGAAAACCCACTGTATTCATATGCTTTTTAATATTTGCCACACTGATGGGGAAAATATGGGATTTTGGAGTTGTTTTAACTTGCATTTTTCTCTTGTGAGATGAACACTTTTTCACATTTAAATCTTATTTTTACATTTTTTTTTCTGTCAACTGTATTTTCATGTTCTTTCCCCAGTGGGTTACTAATTTTTTACTTGTTGATTGGTAGGAGCTCTTTTTATGAGTTCAATCAAAAGATTTAGTAAACAGTAAAATAAATTAATTATGCTTTTCCATAGATGAATGATGAATGGTGTTCAAAGCATTCCCCTCCCTTACTTGCACACTTGATCCACTAATCACATAACTTATTGGCAGGTGGCTAAAACTACTATTTTAAATCACCTTTGAGAGGGCAGTCTGCTGTGTAGAGTTGTTTGCCTCCAGAGTGCCAAATTCCTTTTATTTTATAGTTCACTTCAATATGGAGAAAAGGCATGAGTTAAATGGTGACGAATCAGGTGGATGTCACATGGCAGGCAGTGCTCTTGGATTTCCCATGCTTCAAGTGGAGCATTTTTAGAGCAGGTTCTGGATGTACTGGACTATGGTAACTGCCAAGATTCAATCAGCTCTTGAGTGAGGGTGATCATGAAAGCCCCACCATTGCTATCCTTGCCAGTAGCAGACATTAATTCTTTCATAATTAGATTAGGTTTGTTTTTTAACAGCTCAAGATATAACTCATATACCACACAATTCAGCCATTTAGGGTATACAATTTAGAAGTTTCTAGTGCATTCACAGAGTTGTGCAATCATCAGCACAGTCAATCTTAGAACTTTTCCATCACTTCCAATTCCGTCCACCCCTTCATTATTTCCCATCATTCCCCCCATTCTCCCTAGCCTTAAGCAACCACTAATCTACTTTCTGTCTCTATATGTTTGCCTGTTTGGGACATTTCATATAAAAGGAATTATATAATATGTAAGAGTTTGTGACTGGCTTCTTTCATTTAAAATAAGGTTTTCAAGGTTCATCCATGTTATAGTGTATAGCTGTACTTCATTTTTACTTATGACCAAATAATGCTCCATCATATAGATGTGCCACATTTTATTTATCCATTGGTATTGCACATATTTTTTTTTTCTCAATCGAAACAGGTATTTTCTTACCTGGCTTTCTCGTGACTACTAATATACTAAATACAGTCACACCATTGCTGACTGAGGTTAGAGTTGTGGTTTGTGGCCATGGAACAGAGCGGCAAACTGGTTCCCAAGATGCTGAACTATGGCCCTGACCTCATTCACAGAGTAATGAGCCAACATCACATGGGCATGTTTACACACTGAGGATTCTAAAGTGAAAGGCTATTCTAGAACCTCTCTCACTGGAAGAACATAAACCTGTATAAATATGTGGTTTCATCGTTTTACAGGTGTGGACCTTGACACTAAATTATGTACATTCCTATCCCTAGGCAACAGGTAGTAGTTGTCCTTGCAAAGAATAACCCTCCCTAGCACATTCACAACTGTCCTTTAGCCTAGTGAAATCAGAGATGAAAACCTCACCACGTGTATTTTAACAAGGTTGATTCTAATGGCAGGCAGTTTTGGAGAGCTTGCTCTTGTCTTTAAACATTTCTAAAGTTGTCTCGACAATTTTTTTCATCCCTTTGAAAAACAGTTGTGGTTATAACCTGTTCTTGCTGAAAGAGTGCTCTCCTTCTCCATTGAAAATCTATTTTCCCTTTCTGACTCCTGTGGTTAGCACTGCAACAGAAGCAAAACTGGTCTCAGACACATGAACTTGAGGCAGGAAACCTGAAAACACACAATGGACCTCATGTGCCTTTTAGCCCTTTCTACTAGACCAAAAGATCTGTGCTCACATGCAATTCTGAGGGATACTATAAATGGGATTGGCATCTTGGGAATAAATGCCATATATTCAAAAGATGGAGTCTCACAGTGTGAAGAAGGAGGTGAACCACATTCTTTCTGTTTTCATCATCGTTTAAGTATGAACCAAAAATGTAGACTGTAAGTGGGAAGCCATGAAGAAGCAGTCATCAGAGAAGTGACTGGGGAAGGGAAATGGGATGGGGAAGAGAAAATATCAGTATAATAAAATCAAACTTGAGAAAGCAAACAAACTCCAGCAAAAAGAAAGAAACTGATCTTAGAAATATAATAAAAATGAATATAAATATAACAAAATGCCTCTTAGTTATTTTTTTGACTCTGGATAAAGATATAACTTCAAAAAGACAAACTCCAGAATGAAACTGAGTCACCTGAAAGGCTCTCAACAAATTAATGGATTCTTTAAAAGACCTAGATAAGTGAGTCCAGATATAACTAGAAGCTGAAAGGAAAGCTGTCTAGTGAAGCCCAAAGATGCCGACCTCATGGCAGAAGCACTGGGTACCTACCCTCCATTCTTCTCTATGGGTCATTGAAGGGTAAAGAGACTGGTAGGAGACTTCGAAGTCTTGGCTAGCTACTGCCAAGAATCCCTTTCTCCTCTAACAGTGGAGGAGCTATGAAGGAAAATAGAACCACTGTGAGCCAGCTGGCAGTTTGAAGCTCCATTCTGAAACTTGGGAGTGAGCTTTGGATGGAAGTGAGGCTTACAATCCTACTGCATGGCTTTTGTCTTGTATTTGGCACAAGACACTGCATGCATTCTTTCCACTTCAGCTGGAAGTAGAGTCGGACCTTCGACTTTATTATTTAAAATAGGACCAAGCATTAGACTTTCACGTCGGGGGGCAGTTTTATCAACTGCATTCCATCCTCTGGATTTGAAAACTTAGAGGCAAGTGAAAACATTTCTTCACCCATGTCTCCAAGAGCCACTAAATTGTAGCTAGTTTTTTTTTTTGGCAGTATCAAGCGTTATTTTTCATTTTGGCAGAAGGCTTAAAAGGGAGATGAAAGGAACTTTTGTTTAATCTACTCATTGCTAGCTTCCTCTTATCTTTAGTAAGAAACCACCAGCCTCTTTTTAAAAATCTCCAAAGATCAGAAACTAAGCAGGGTCAGGCCTGGTTAGTGCTTGGATAAGAGACCACCTAGGAAGACCAGGTGCTATAGGCATAAAAAATAAAAGAAAAAAATAAGGGATTGTAAGCTGACAAGGTCCTTGCAGTCTGTGAGGTTAACCAACCAAGAGTTGCTCTGCTTAAATAAATAGATAGATAGATAGATAGATAGATAGATAGATAGATTAATTAATTAATTAAAATCTCCAAAGGTGTGAGCTTACCTCTGCCAAAGGGACATCCCATTCATTGTAGGAAAGCTCTCTGGTTTAACATGTATTCTTGTATTTTGCTGATATTTGCTTCTTTAATAGCTTGGTGTTTCCCCACTGAGTAAGGCCAATTCCTCTTTCTCATGATAACCGTTCAGATAAGAAAGATGACACTTGTCTTTGCGCGCCTTGTCCACGCCATGCCTTTTTCCGGGATCTGCCATGCTGGTCTTCAAGCTACCGATCTCACCTGCTATCAGTCTTGTGTTTTGCTGCTAGATTTATCCAAAAGCAGCTTTAACTTTATCAGTTACTTATTGAAAAATCACCATAAGTTCCTTGTTTTATTAAAACCAATTTCAAACCAAAGCTTTTTTGTCCTAGCCAGCCTTAATTGGTTTATGAAACCTTATGTCTCTATTTTCTAACAAAGTCATTCTGCTCTGTTTAGGCCAACCTTAGCAACAGTTCCCTTACTCACCTTGCCATCCATGCTTCTAACCTTAGGTTTCCTGTCTGGCAAGCTTTAAGTTGGCTTTTCCAAAATCATACTTCTGTGTAAGAACCACTATTCTAGCCCTTTGAGGGTGGATCTAGGGGCCAAGGATTGAAATATTCTTTATTAATTAATACAGCAATGCATATTGAGAAAGGACAGGTTGATATGGGTCAAAATAACTGGAGAGGGTTACAAATGAAAATGTCGTTAGTATTGTGTGCAATTTGGATATAGTTTTTATCTTAAAAATTAAGAAATTCCTAAAATTTGATTGTGAGGAAAACAAATATAGTCTGAATATAGTCCAATTGATCCCAAGGTTTGGAGAGTTTATTAGTTTAATTTTGTAAGTAGTGTTGCTGTGTATAGTGTATTATTGCCATACTATATATAGGAAAATATACAGATCCTAAGGGCTATCCTAAGGGCGTAGCTTGAAAATTTTTCACTTAGTGAAGATACACATGTACCCAGCACTCAGATCAAAAGAGAGAACTTTACCATACTCTAGAAGTCCCCACATGCTCCCTTTCAGTCCTTTCCCTTGAGAAAGGAAACTTCTATCCTGACCCCACCGTGAATCGTCAGCTTGTTCTTGATGTTTTTACAAATGAATTGCCTGGTGTGTAATCTTCTGTGGTTGGCTTCTTTTTCTCAACATTATGTTTGTGAGAGCTGTCCATGTTGAACTGTGCGATTGTGATCCAATCATTTTCACCATTGTATAGTATTCCATTATAGATACGCCACAATTTATTTATCTATTCTATTGAACAGTTGGTTGTTTCCAGTTTGGGGCTATTATAAATAGTGAAGTTATGGATGTTTTTGTGCCTATGTTTCAGTCAACATGGATATGCGCCTCTGTGGGCGACATACCTAAGAATAGAATTATTGAACTCTACATGTACATATATTTAGTTTTAATAAATTTTGCCAAACAGTTTTCCAAAATGGTTGTACCAATTTACAATTGACCAGCAGTCATATTAAGAGTTCTAAATTCTTCACATCCTTACCACCATGTGCTTTTAGCTGCCTCTTTTATATTAGCTATTCTGGTGGATGATCATGGTTTTAATTTAAGTTTTTCTGAAGACTAATGAAGCTGAGCATTCTTTTAATGCTTATTAGGCATTGCCCTCAAAAGACTGCTAAAGTCTTTTGCCCATTTTTTCTATATGATTGTCTCGGGAAAGACTTCTTTGTGGTATGAGGTCATGAATTCATATTTATATGTAAATATAGAAATAAATATATAAAATATATGTGATATACATTTATATAGAGAGATGTCCATGATCTAGTAAGAGGAAAATAAAGATTATAATGTAGCTAGTCTAGTATAATCATATTTTTATTTGTAATTATATAAATTTGAAGGACAATACACTAAAATATGAACCAAAGCTCTCTGGTTGGGAAGATTATGGGTAGTTTTAATTTTCTTCTTTATAACTACCCTTATTTGTTTTCGTCTAAATTTGTTTTAATAACAAGCATGGATTACTTTTAAGATCTGGAAAAACGGTGAAGCTCTATCTGTGTGGAAACAACAATCAAAACCCAAAATGAAACAAAAGTCTGTCAACATGTGCTGGTCTGGTTCAGTCATCAGTCTCTTTCCAGCTGGGACACTGAGGAAAAGTGTCCTCTCTGGGCATGTTCAAAAGTTCGTGTTAGAAGAAGAGAGTATAAGAATGAAGAATAGCTTTTATTGCACAACAGCCATGTGCTGCCTCACACCCTGCTGAGCCCGGGAGATGATCCTGCAGTAAAGACTGGCTAATTACTTAAATTGCCTTTCATTGTGGGAGGGATCACAATGTGCCATTGACGAGGTTTATTTGGTCTGATTACTGGAGTCCTGCTGTTCCCTGGGATGAGAAAAGCACATTATTACACTGTGCAATTGTAATGTCTTTGTTTACATTTTTGCGGAGCAAACAGAGTTACTTCCAGACTTACACAACCAGTTACACTAACCAGAGTTCCACAAAAACCAAGACTGGAAACCAGGTGATACCTGCCTCCTTCCTCCCTTTCCCATTTTGTTTTGTTAGTTCTACTAAAGCCATAAACTGGATACAGGGGTGTGGGTCAGCGAATCCTCTTGGCACAGGAACGGCACCCAGAGAATGGCAGCGATGCCACATGTAAAATTCCCCGTCTCCACCTTTTTATCTTCTCCATGTACTTCTACCATTATCTCCCCTTTCCATCCCTTCTCCTTTCTTCTTCACTCCCCTCTTTTCATTTTCATAGACTTTTACATGTTTTTACTTAAGTCCTTTGTTTCCTTAGAAATTTCTTCCTTAAGAAAACCAGGGAACTATTAAAAATTATCTTTGGGAAAGTGGAAAGATGAGGAACCAGACTTACTCCATATGGCTTTTTAGTATTGTCTTCATTTGAAAAATCGTATTAATGTATTCCTTGCTTAACAAGATAAAACATAATAATAACAAGACCAAACCAAAAACCTAATGTTTATTGGTTCGTCCTACCTCTAAATGAATCTGTTTTAAGGGGCCAGGCAAAAGGGCAAAAGCTATCGTGTTTTCAGTCTTTATTGTTTGAAAATACAGTTGACTCTTGAACAACGCAAGGTTAGGAGTGCCAATCCCCACTCAGGGGAAAATCCATGCATAACTTTTGACTCTACACTGTGGTCCCCAACTTCAGTCCTCTACAATCAGCCTTTCACATCTGTGGATTCAACCAACTGCCAAATGAAAACAGTATTTTCTATCTAGGGATGGGAGTCTGCATTTGGTCATATGAAAATGCTGTCTCGTACCCGCCCCTCTGCCCCGAGGTTGGTTCAATCTGCTGATGCAGAACCCACAGTTTGGAAGGGCTGATTGTATGTATTGGAAAACACCTGCATACAAGTGGTCCTCCATTGTTCAAGGGTTAACTGTACTTCGGTTTGGGCTGATTTGTTGCCTCGTGCCCGCCTGTGTTTCTGTGTGAGTTGGCCATCACTGCATCTGCTCTGGAAGGTGAGCCTCGTGAAAGCACAGGACATTTTTTTTTTCTCCTTTAAATCCCACAGCTATCTCTATCCCTGCCTCCTCAGGCCCTGTGGGTATGTGTGTTCTACATGTTTCTACCCTGTCCTGCTTGCTTTTAGTACTCTCTTGAGCAATCTCATTCATTCCCATGATTTCAACTCTGTACATCCTTCAAATTAACATCTGCCTGAGCCCCAGGATTCTGTTTCCAATTGCCTATTAAATTCAATCAAACTTATTTGTGATATTTTATACCCTTAGAGCAGCTCAGCCTACCAGCATCAGATGTGATTCCTTCCTCTCCTTCACCCTCTCCCCTCCCAAGCTTTAGCAAATTGTCCTTTAAAATGTTACTTTCATGTTTCTGTGTCCATTCCCCCATCACTTACTTCTGCTTCTGTAGTATTTAATAAACATGTATTAATACTTCTATTTCTAGTCTAGTACTTTTTAAATTTTTAATTAAAGTCTTTACTGAGATATAATTTACATACAAAATATTCACCCAAGTGTACCGACAATATTTTTGCAAATGTAGAGAGTTACACAACTATCCAGTTTTAAGACATTTCCATCAACTCAAAAAGTTCCATCTCATTGTTATCCTCAGGCAACCACTCATCTGTTTTCTCTCTCTCTTTCTCTCTCTCTCTCTCTCTCTCTCTAATCTATCGTTTATCTATCAATCATCTATCTATTTGCCTTTCCTAGAAATTTCATGTAAATGGAACCATGCAATGTATAGTCTTGTGTGGCTTTTTGTCATTTAACATAATGATTTTGAGATTTACCTATGTTGTAGTATCAGTAGATTGTTTCTTTTTAGTGCTGAATAGTATTCCATTGTGTGGATACTTTAGTTTATCTATATGTAGACATTTAGTTTATCTGTTCGCCCGTTAATAGTTGCGTTATTTCTAATGTTTGCTTATTATGAATAATGCTACTTCAAACATTCATATATAAGTCTTTGTGTAGATATATGCCTCAGTTTATTTTCAATAGATACTCAGAAATAGAATTCCTGGATTATTTGTTAAGTACATATTTAACTTTTTAACTAATTTCCAAACTATTTTCCTAAGTGGCTGTACCTTTTAGAATCTCACCAACACTAATGTTGCCAGTCTCTTAATAATAAGCATTGTAGTAGATGAATGGTGAATGGTATCTTACTGTGATTTTAATTTTCCCAATGATTAATGATATGGAACCATTCATACATTTGCTTGGGTGATATGTCTACTAAAACCTTTTGCATATTTTTAAGTTGCCTTCTAATTAATAATCTCCAAGAATTTTTTGTCTGATCTGGTTATAAATTCTTTATCAAATAAGTGATTTGTAAATATTTTCTCTAAGTGTATGGTTTGCCTTTTTATTTTCTTGATGGTATCTTTTGAAGAGAAAAAGTTTTAAATTTGTTGAAGTGCAATTTGTCAAGATATTTTTATGGGTCTTGATTTTGATGTCAAATCTAAGAAGTTTTTGCAAAATCCAAGGCCACAGAGATTTCCTCCTATTTTTTTTTCTTAGAAGTTTTGTATTTAACTCTATGCTGAAGCTTATGTTCCATTTTAAGTTGATTTTTGTGTATAGTGTGAGGTAAGAGCCTAAAATCATTTATTTGCATATGTGTATTCAATTGTATTAACACTATTGCTGAAAAAAACCCTATCTTTTCTACAGTGGATTGTCTTGGCATTTTGTCAAAAGTAAATTAATATAAGGATATATTTCTGTAGCCGTTATTCTGTTCCATTGATCAATATGTCTATCCTTATACCAATATCACGCTTTCTTTGTTACTATATTTTATAGTAAATTTTGAAATAAGGTAATGTGAATCCTTCAATTTCGTTTTTTCTTTTTTGAACTTATATTGGCTATTGTAGGTCTCTTGCATTTTCATATACATTTTAGGAGTAACTTGCTAATATCTTTAAAAAATTTGTTGTGTTTTCAATTACAATTGACATACATTGTAATATCAGTTTCAGGTGTACAACATAATGATTAGACATTTATATAACTTACAAAATGATTACCCGAATACGTCTAGTACCCATCTGACATCGTACATATTAACTTGCTGATTTCTATCAAAATAATCTTGTTTGAACTTTGATAGAGATTGCATTTGAATCTATAGAACAATTTGGGTAGAAATGAGATCTTAAGAATATTGAGTTTTTCGACTTTTGAACATGCTATGTTTCTTCGTTTATTCAGATCTTTTAAAAACATTATTTTGAAGTTCTCAGTGTATGGCTCTCACATTTATTTTAATATTTCCCTGAGTGTTTTATTCTTTTTATCACTACACAAGTGAACCTTTTTCCCCTTAATTTTATTTTTAGATTGTTTGTTGCTAGCATATGGAAATTCAATTAATTTTTTTTATATTGATCTTATCCTGCAACCTAATAAACTTACTCATTACTTCAAGTAGATTTTTTTTTGTAAGTACTATCACATTTCCTACAGACATCTTTTGTGAGTAAGTCCAGTTTTACTTCTTTCTTTTTAGTATGGACGCCTTTTATTTCTTGTTCTAGCCTATTCTTGGGTAGAGATTTCGGAAACATTTTGAATATAAGTGCTAAGAATGGACACCTTTGTCTTGTTCTTGATCTTAAGGAGAAAGCGTTCAGTCTTTTATCACAGCTGCTGAGTGTTTTTAGAAGCTCTTTATCAGGTTGAGGAAGCTCTGGGTTTTGTCTATACTTTGTAAGGAGTTTTTTTTTTTTTTAAATTATGAATGGGTGTTGTATTTTGTCAAATGTTTTTCCTCTATCTGTTGAGATGATCATGTAGTTTTTATCCTTTATTCTATTAAAATGGTATATAATGTTAATTTGTTTTTAGATGTGAAACCATGTTTATTCTCCTTAGGTAATTCCCACTTGGTCATGGTGTATAATTTTTAAAAATTATATCTTCAGCTTGCTAATATTATTTTTAAAGAATTTTTGTATCAATTTTCCTGAGAGACATTGGTCTATAATTCTCTCTACTTCCAATGCCTTTGTCTTGCTTAGGTATCTGAGTGATAATACTGGCTGCATAGAAGGAGTTGGGAAGTGTTTGCTCCTTATCAATTTTTACGGATTGAGTTGTGCCCCTCTCCCAAATTTATATGTTGAATTGCTGACCACCAGCATCTCAGAATATGGCTTATTTGGAGAGACGGTCTTTATAGAGGTAATCAATTTAAAATGAGATCATTAGGGTGAACCCTAATATAATATGACTGGTGTCCTTATAAGATGAGGGAATTTAGACACAGACACAGAGGAAATCAGTGCAAAGAAGGCACAGGGAGGAAATAGCAATCTACAAGCCAAGGAGAGAGGCCTGAGACAAATCCTTCCTCCACCGCCCTCAGAAGGAACCAATTCTGCTGATACCTTGATCTTAGACTTCTAGCCTCCAGAACCATGAGACAATACATTTCCATTGTTTAAGCCATTCAGTTTGGGGTGCTTTGTTATAGTAGCCCTAGCAAACTAATATACATATTTTCCAGAGGAGTTTGTGTAGGATTGGTTACTATTTCTCCCTTAAATGTTAGGTACAATTTATCAGTAAAGTCATCTGAGCCTATATTTTTTTGTGAGAAACTTTGTAATTACTAATTTAATTTCTTGTTTATTATTGGTCTTTTCAGATTTTTAATTTCTTATTGACTCAGTTTTGGTAATTTTGTCTTTCTAGAAATCTATCCATTTCATTTAAGTTGTGCAAATTCCTGGAATTAAGTTGCTCATAATACTTCCTTATAATCCTCTCAATTTGTAGGATCAATATTATATATCCTTTTCATTTTTCATTCCTGATTTTAGTAATTTTTGTTTCAACCGTTTTTTTTGTCAGTCTAGTGAAAATTTTATCAATTTTAGTCACCTTTTCAAAGAATCAACTTTTGATTTTGTTGATTTTTTAAATCTCAATTGTTCACATTTTATTGATTTTCACTCTGATCTTTATTGTTTTCTTTCATGTATTTGCTTTGGGTTTGCTGTTCTCTTCATTTTCTACCTTCCTGAGGTGGAAGCTTAGATTATTGATTATAAATTATTCTTCCTTCTAATTTAAGTATTTAATGCTATACGTTTTCTTGTGAGCATTGCGTTACCTGCACTCACACATTTTAGTATGTTTGGCTTTGTTTTCACTCAGTTTGAAGTATTTTCTAATTAGCCTTGTAATTTCTTCTCTGACTCATGGATTATTTAGAAGTATGTTTTTAAAAATTTTGAGCGTTTTCCAAATTCTTTCTGTTGTGATTTCCACTTTAGTTCTATCATGGTTGGAGAATATATTTTGTATGATTTTAATTCTTTTAAGTTCATTGAGATTTGTCTTATGATTTAATATTCTCTCTCTTGAAAATTATTCCATGTGCTCTTGAAACCATTGTGTAATCTGCTATTGTTGGAAGAAGTATTCCAGTAGATAGGTTAATTAGGTACAGTTGGTTGATAGTTGTTCAAGTCTTCTGTATCCTTATTAATTTTATTTCTAGTTTTATTGCTGAAAGAAGGGACTGGAAATCTCCAACTATAATTACTATATTGTCTATTTCCATTGTTAATGTTTACTTCATATATTTGGTCCTCTGTTGTTAGATGCCTCTATATTTATAATTGTTCTAGATTCCTGATGTTTTAATCCTTTTATCAACATATGATAAATATATTTATCTCTTTATCTCTAGTAATATTTCTTGTCTTAATTTCTATTTTTTCTGACATTAACATAGGGACTCTAGCTATTTATGATAACTATTTGCATGATATATATATTTCTTCTATTATTTTACTTTCAATCTATTTGTATCTTTGAATCTATAGTGTTTTTTATTCATGACAGCAAATAGTTGCTACTTGCTTTTTTATCCAGACTGACAGTGACTGTTTTTGATTGAAACGTTTAATCCATTCACATGTAATTTGATTATTGACGTGATGGGATTTACACGTGGCTTTTTGCTGTTTGTTTTTTGAATATCTCATGTCTATTTTGTTTTATTCTTCTTTTGTTGCCTTTTGTGTTGAACACACATTTTTAGTATGCCATTTTAATTTCTAGGTTGTTGTAGTAATCATTTTTAAAACTTAGTTTTCTTAGTGGTGCTCTATGTTACAATGAAGTAGACTAAACTTATAATAGCCTACTTCAGTTTAATAATGACAATTCTGATAAAATATAGCAACTTTATTCTAATATATTTCTATTTCTTCCTCCCTCTTCTGTGCTATTATTGCAATATACATTATATCTATATATGTCATAAATCCAACCATACAGCATTGTATTTATTGCTTTATGCAATCATTTTTAAAAGGAATTCAGAGAGGAAAGAGAGCAATACCTATTTATGCAATCTTTTATGCTTACTCATGTATTTATCATTTCCAGTGCTCTTCATTTCTTTTTGTGAATTCAAGTTACTATCTGGTATCATTTTTTTTTCAACCTGAAAGTCTTCCTTTAGTATTTCTTATGGGGCATTTCTTAATGCTACAACTTGTTTTTCAATTTTAGTTTATCTTTGAATGATTTTATTTTGCCTTCATTTTTTGAAAGATAGTTTTGCTGGATGTATTGGCTAACACTCTTTTCTTTTCAACTCTTCAAATATGTCATTCTGCTGCCACCTGATATACAATACAGGTTGTTATTCTGTGCAAAACAGTCTTTTTTCTCTTACTGTATTTAAGATTTTCTCATTGTCTTTGGTTTTTAGCAATTTGACTCTGATGTATGAATCTGTGTTTATCCTACTTAGATTTGTTGGGCTCCTTAAACCTGCTGATCAATCTTTCTCAGTACTTTTGGAAAGTTTTCAGAAATTATTTTTTTTTTCTGCCTCCTTTCTCTCTCTTCTCTCCTTCAGGACTCTCATTACATGTATTGTAATGGCTGAAAAATGACTGCTAGAAATTTATTACTTGCAGGAAAATTACTGCTTGGTTATGCCCATGGGAACATAGGCTATTGCCCATAGGAACATAACATTCTAACAATAAGCTTTCTGCTTTTGTACCCTTGCTTGCACACCCGACCTATGGGTCAACAGGTAGTGAATAGAAGAAAAATAGATCTTTATGTTCAGACAGAATGAAGAATGGGATTTAGGGCTTAAAAACCCTGTACCTCTACATTTCGGGGCTGCTTAATTTGGGGTCTGCGTACCTCTGGCAGACCCAGCTGACTGAATAAAGAGTATGTTTCCTATAATGCACTGAGTTCTGGTGGTCCATGTGTCTTCAGGGGGCCGGCGGCTACAACAGTATCTTGATATTCTTTATGTTATCCCAAGGATCTCTGTAGGTCTGCTCATTTTTGTTCAGTTGATTTCTCTGTATTCTTTAAAACGGATCTGTTTTATTAATCTGTCTTCAAATTTACGGATTTCTTTCCTTCTGTCATCTAACAGCTGTTCTCAAGCCCATTTTTCATTTGTTTATTATGCTTTTCAATTCTAACTTTTATCTGATTCTTTTTATAGATTATATTTCTTTATTGATTTCCTATTTTTGATTATTATAGAATTTTTCTTTAATTCTTTGTGCATACTTATAATAGATGTGTCAATGTAAGACTGTCCAAACCTGTAGAAAATTTTTATAATAGCTTATTAGAATTTATCAGAGCCAAACATAGGCTATGCCTGGAAGCTAGATCCCAACACTGAGAAAATCATTTTCTAGAATGACAGTTTGCAGTTTCTTTTATGTATTTCATTAAAGAGGGAACTAATGAAGATTAAATGAAGTTGGAAGAAAGCAAGATGGGGATTGAATTACAGGACAGTTAATAGGATTATGTGGCCTCTTGGGGGTGGTTATACTTTAGGGGGTTTGAAAAAGAGGATTATTCTGGCTTTTCAAAGGTGTGTTATCCTAGACACACAAGAACAATAAACTGGGCCTGCTTAAGGCAAAAGTAAACAGTTTACTAAAAAAGTTATATGCCTAGGGTGTGACTATCCACCCTGAACTGTCCAGTTAGGAATTTATGATCCGATCACCCTGTGAAGTTACTTTCTGTTGCAAGACTTGTCAGTTTTATTACCAAAACCCCTTTTCATTTACAGTTGCTTTCCTGACTTCAAATATCTGGGCACAGTCAAAATTAATTTTATTGATTTCTTTTATTCCTGCATATTTTTCAAATATTTTGTATGTTTCATAATATTTTTGTTTAAAACTGACATTTTAGGTAATATATTATTGAAACTCTAGATTCTGATTTTTACCCTGAGGTTCTCTCTCTTTTTTTTTTTCCCCTTCCTTCTTGTAACTTTCCTGTATTTAAACTGCAGAATCTGTCTTCTTTGTAATATGTGGCCATTGATATCTCTGCCCAATTTTTTTTTACTCTGATTTTTATTATTTTAGCCTAACTTCCTAGGGGCCCCTTATATGTTTGCATAGCTTAGTGATCAGCCAATGATTTAGGCAGAAGTTGTGCCCAAATAGCTTGAGTTTGTAAGAGTTCCACCCTCTGCTGATGGGTCTGTTTGTGGATTGGGAGTGCATCCAAAGTGGAACCATTCTCATGTCTGCGTTGACTTTCACTTTGTTTTAGGCTCTCTCATCTCCCCTGCACATGTGTGTAGTTTCTCAATCAGCCAAAGATGTACGGAGAGTTTTCTAGCCCTTCTATAGCATTCTCATTTCTAGGATCTTCCTATAAATTCCTGGCTGATCTGCCACTTTCCCCAAATGGGACCACAACCTCATGCTAGCCGAGCTACAGGTTTTCCTCATTCCTTTTTATGCTAGCTTTGCAAATTTAACTAACAGCACTACCAGCTAAAGTTTTGGTGTCTGCCCCAAATCAGGTCTGCTCCCTGGTCACAAGGCTGCTGATTTTTCCAGCCACCCCTGCCTTGGTAATAAAACCCACTTGTTATTGCCAACTGAACTCTTGCAGGGACTCAAAGTTCCCAGGCAAAACACCTCACACTCCTGCTGTTCTTATAGAAAGTTTGAAGGGGAGGTAGAAAGGGTAAAGGGGGTTGTAAGGTAAACATGTGACAGGCTGAGAGAAGTTTTAAAAGCAAGCCTTTATTGGGAGAGAGCTCCCGGGTGAGGTTCAATGGTCCCGAGAGGAGAGGGGCCAGAGAAGTGCCCTGGAACGGGAGGGCATAGTTTTTATAGGGTTATGTGGGGGTAGGGTATAGAATGGGGAATGTCAGTTGAGCATCTGGATGAGGGTAGTGGTGCCAGGGGGCTTTAGAGTGAGTCCTTATCAGTTGGGCTTTCCAAATTCCTATGTCAGGCTGGGAAGCCTCCAGGTAAGCATCCCGCTGGCCCTCCCCCACAGACCTAACAGTGGTCGAAGGGTGAGGTGGGTAAAGGGGATCAAATATGTGGTAGCTGAAGGAAACTGGATTTTGGGTAGAAAACACAATAGAATATACAGATGTCAAATTATAATGTACACTTGAAAATTATGTATTAACCAATGTTACCCCAATAAACTTAATTTTAAAAAAAAGAAGAAAGTTCGAGTTGTTGTAGCCATCAGCCCCCGATAGACACACGGACCACCAGAAATCAGTGAGTTATAGGAAACACATTCTTTACTCAGTCAACTGAGTCTGCCAGGGGTACGTAGATCCCCAAATTAAGCAGCCCCAAAATGTAGAGGTACAGGGTTTTTAAGCCCTAAACCCTTATTCTTCATCCTGTTTGAACACGCAAGTCTATTTTTCTTCTATTTACTAACTATCAACCCACAGGTCGGTTGTGCAAGTGGGGGGCGGGGTACAGAAGCAGAAAGCTTATTGTTAGAATGTTACGTTCCCATGAGTGATAGCCAAACAGTAATTATCCAGCCAGCACATTCCCCACTGGCCTTAGCAGAAAATCAAATCCCTGATTCTTCATGTGGAATTTGCTCATAGCCTCTATTTAGTATTACTAAAAGTTTAATAGAATTAATTCTTCTCCTTATGTATCTAAACAAGAAATAGAGGAAACATGGGCCAAAATATAACAAGAGGAGGAGGAGGATTAAAGTTCCAACTATAGCAGATAGGAGGGTTCTTAGCCATGGTGACCAATTGAACATTCTATGAAACCAGTTATCTGATTCTAGTCTTTGTTTTTCCCTGGCATCTAAATTTTTCTGTATTAGTCGTAAGCTTTCTCTAATTATTCCAGAGTTATTGGCATAGAAGCAACAGGTTTCACCCAGAACCATACATAATCCATCTTGTTGTAAGAATAATAAATCTAAACCTTTTCTATTTTGGAGGACTACTTCTGTTAGTGAATCGACTTGAAGTTCTAACCTACTAAGTTCTGTTAAGTTTAGGAGAGTTCCTACCCCAACATAGTAAGGGGGTTTTGGGTTTAGGCACAACCAGAGATATTGTCCTATGTCTGGGGTGGTCTTATTTAAGACCTCGTGTATTGTCGTTAGCATAGTTATTAATGCTCCTTCTGGTTCTGGTTGTGGCTGGTTGAATGCCTGAGCTAAAGAGGAAAAAAGGATGAAACAGAGGGTTAGACTTATGTATGCTTGAGTCTTAGTCTTAAGGGCCTGTCTTCTTGAGCTGTCCACTCTCATGCTGCCTTTGCGTGGGAGTGATGAATCCATGATGGGATGCTGTCAGGTAGACAGTGGGCGTCGTCAGGTAGACAGTGAAGGGTTCTTCCTATTTGGGTTCTAGTCTCTTGGAAGTGGACTTCTGGATCCACACAGAGTCCCCAGGCTGAAACTGATGGGGAAGTCTGTCCCCCAGGGCTGAGTAGGTAGCATGAACCCGGGACGAAATCTCCTTCTATACTCTTTGAAGGGCTTGTAAAAACTTAAGTAAGACAAGGTTACGTAATTATGCCTTTTTCTCATCACCTAGTCTAGGTACTAAAGGTGGGAGTTTTCCAAAGAAAATTTCAAATAGGGTGGATCCATTAATATATGGAGTACACCTGACTCTGAGAAGAGCAAAGGGAGAAGTTCTACCCAGGTCCCACCAGTTTCTAATCCTAACTTGACTAATGTCTCTTTTAGGGTCCGATTCATTTGCTCTACTTGGCCCGAACTTTGGGTCTGGTAGGCACAGTGGAGTTTCCATTGCAAATTTAGGTAGCTAGCTAATTGTTGTGATACCTTAGCTACGAAGGCTGGCCCATTATCCAACCCTAAAGTTCTGGGGAGACCAAATTGAGGGAGGATTTCTTGTAGTAGTTTCGTAGTAACTACTAAGCCAGTCTCTTTCCTAGTAGGGAAGGCCTCTACCCATCCTGAAAAGGTGTCTATAAAAACAAGGAAATATTTGTAGTCCCCCACAGTCGTCGTTACCTCAGTGAAATCTACTTTCCAGTGGTCCCCCGGATAAGTTCCTCTTTCCCTATGCCTAGGTTCTTCTATCTTTCTCTTCTTTGGATTAACTTGGGCACAAGCCAGGCATCGTGAAGCAATCTCCTCTGCAGTTCTTCTAACAAGTGAAAGTAGGGATCTAAATCTTGGAGCATCTTAGTTTGCCCTAGGTGTGTGGTCTGGTGCAGTTGGTGGAGGAGAGTCTTTCCAAGGACTGTGAGAGCCTGATTTTTCTATCTGGGGTCATCCGACACTTCTGTTGGTTCCTAGTGGCTCGCTTATCTTGAAAATATACGTTCTCTTCCACCATATAGGTCAGAGAGGGAGGCAGTTCTGGGTAGGGACAATAGCCAGTAGATGTGGTGGGGGCCCCACTGACCTTGTGGCCACTGTTCATTGGCTCATTGGTTTCCCTCAGCCTCGAGATCATTCCCTTTTTGATGCCCTTTACAATGAATGATAGCAAGAGCCTTAAGCGTCTATATGGCTTCAAGTAAGGCTAAGATCTCCTCCTTGTTCTTGATGTCCTTCCCAGCTGAAGTTAGAAGCCCTCTTTCCTTGTAGATGGCTCCGTGTACATGTGCAGTGGCAAAGGCATATCGGCTGTCAGTGTATATTGTGACTGCCTTATCCTTTCCCCATCTTAGTGCCTCAGTGAAGGTGATGAGTTCTGCCTTTTGAGCAGAAGTCCCATGGGGAAGAGCCTGTGACCAGATGGTGCCAATTAGAGTTATGACCGCTGCCCCAGCATATCTTCTTCCTTCCTGCATGAAGCTGCTCCCATCCGTGAAAATAACTTTATCGGCCTCAGGCAGAGGGGAGTCTTTGAGGTCTGGCCATGAGGAACACACAGCATCAGTGAAATCTATGCAGTTATGAATGGGGGTCTCAGGGTCTGGGTCTGGCAACAGATTGGCTGGGTTGCTGACAGTAGCTTTGGATTTTAGCCATACATTTGAGGTCATCTGGTGCCTCCCTGTTGTTGAACACCTTCTGGGCTATCTCAACAAGATGAAACAGGTTCATCCCTGCAAAACCTTCTAATTTTTGTCATTTACGGTGGATATCAGGGGCTGCCTGAGTAGCAAAGGCTACATTAATTGCCCTCTGGTTCTCAGGGGCCTCAGGGGTTGTATACCCAGTACGCCTCCTAAAGCTGCTCAAGAAATGCTCTGGGGGATTACTGAGGTCCCTATATAACTTCAGTTAACTTAGAAAGGTTAAGTTGGCTGACGAGCAGCCATCCTAATTCCCCTAATGATCTAATGTCATTCTTCCTGCTTGAGAATTGTGTCCCCAGTCTGGGAGGGTGGAGGGGAATTCCTCCTCAATCTGTTCCTGTGCTTCCTCAACTTTCCTCCCTCCCGCAGCTATCCTTTGTGCTTTGGCCTGAATGTGTCCGTGTTCTTCCCTGGTGAAGAGGGTAATTAAAAGCTGTTGGCAATTGTCCCAGGTGGGGCGGTGAGTCTGAAAGACACTTTCTAAGAGTCCCATTAATGCCTAGGGTTTCTCAGAGAAAGGCGTATTCTGTGCCTTCCAGTTGCACAGGTCCCTAGTTGAGAAAGGCACATAAACCATAAAGGGCTGTCTGCGCGATGTCCCTGGGGTGGTGCTTCTTGCAAGGGAGGATGGGCGGGGTGGTGGTATTGGCTGGTGCCCCGCTCAGAGGGGGAGCAGGAGGCCCATATGGGTTAGCTGCTCATATCCGAGGAGGTAAGGCGGTGCTATTTGGCTTCTGTTGTCCTGGATTATAGGGTGGGGGAAGGTCACTGTCCTCCAGTGGAGATTGGAGGACATGAGGGACTGGGCTGTCTTGAAAATTCAGTTGCCATATATTTTGGGGTGCCCACAACTAAGACTCATGCCCCTAGAGAAAGGACACACCAGCGGAGCCAAGGAGAGGGGTTCTGAACAAGGTTTAACCATTGATCAATGTAGGGAAACTGATCAGGATGTCCTGGGTCTCCCGTGACAATCTTCTAAACATTCCTCACTAAACCCTTGTCAAAAGAACCCTCCAGAGGCCAGTTTACACCAAAAGATGGCCACTCAACTTCACACAATGTTCTTAGTCTGCCTGGAGAAAAATTTATGTCATAGTCAGCTCCCTCTACAAACAGTTCTTTAAATGTTGTAGGAGACACCCCAAGGGTGTCTTCTGTGAACTCAGCCCTCCCCCCATTTCTTGCATGGAAAACACAAGACAGACACTCAGACAAGAACAATTGCTGGGATGTAGGTGAACCCAGAGAGGTCCACCACCCACAACCCAGACAAGACCAAAGATAATAGACAGAACCTGATAACAGGGCACAGGAGGCAGCGTCCCACGGCCTGGCCATGGTCCGGGAGATATGACTGTGTCCAGTCTCTCCACAGACCCCCAATGACCAGTCAACAGAAACAGAAAGGAACCTTTTTATCCAGACATCAAGGCCTCAGAGATTCCCATCGGAATCAGGAACAAAGAGTGCGTCCTAAAGGTCACATCCTTGACAATTGCATTGACCCCATCACGGCATTCAAAGGCCCTGGAACATCTCAGGTTGGCCACCCCTTTGAATCCGTAACAGGGACAGCAACTGCTTCAGAGGCTAGTCCGGTCTTAGATCTCAGGGTCACTCCCTGAGATCTCTCTGGGGCCTCCCAATGCTGTAGCCGCCAGTCCCCAATAGACACACGGACCACCAGAAATCAGTGAGTTATAGGAAACACACCCTTTATTCAGTCAACTGGGTCTGCCAGGGGTATGCAGATCCCAAATTAAGCAGCCCCGAAATGTAGAGGTACAGGGTTTTTAAGCCCTAAACCCTTATTCTTCATCCTGTTTGAACACGCAAGTCTATTTTTCTTCTATTTACTAACTGTCAACCCACAGGTCAGTTGTGCAAGCGGGGGGTACAGAAGCAGAAAGCTTATTGTTAGAGTGTTATGTTCCCATTGGTGATAGCCAAACAGTAATTTTCCAGCTAGCCCAGAGTGGGTTTTCATAAATAAACACTTTTCAGTTACTTGATTTTTTGAGGAGAGGACTTTCCAACATTTTCAGACTACCACAGCTAGAAGTTTCATGTCTAGTATGTTTATAGTTTTTATTTCATTTTATGTTTAAATATTTAATCCTCCTGGAATTCTAATTTTGTTTATAGTTCGTGATAGGGATCTAACTTTAACTTTATTTTTTCCCCAAATAAATAGACAATTTTTCAAACTTTTGGCTGATTCAACCCATATCTAGTCTCTGTTGGTTCGTATATAATTTTTGAATAAGACTAATGTTGTTTGAGTATGTGTATGTGTATGTTTGTACAGCTGTGGAGAAAATAGTATGTAGATCTTCAAAATAAACTGAATCACCTCAATTATCAAGACAAGGTATTAGAATCTGTATGTGATAGATGAAACTAATCTGCAGAAAACTCAGAAATTACTAATGTTTAGACTGGATTTGGTGCTGTGTCATGTCTGATTTTGGCCTATTTATGACTCTGTGTACTTGGCTTTTACATCTGTCTATATCTTTTCCTGTAGCAAACCTTAGCCCAGTATTTGGTTTTAGATTTTCTACTATCTTGGTATACTTTTGATGACAATGCAAGGCCCTTAGCATGAGTGAATCTAATAACTCCATCTAAGCTAATTGGGCTGTGGGTTATTTACTCAAACAGGAGGAATGAGATGGAACCTAGTCTTGGTACTCAGGTTGCATTGGGCCTTCCCTAGCTTTTGACCAGCATGTTAAATGTTTATAGATGTATAAATAGTTACATGCATACACACATACATATATGTGTATGTATGTATGTGTATATGTATGTGTGTATGTATGTACATGTCATGTGCTTTTAAGGACTCAGGGTCAGTACTTGGAAATAGTTTGTCTCCAGTGAGATTGAAGGATGGACTTACTCTGGCACCTTCACTCTTCTTTATTTAGCCATCATTGGAACCTAAAGCTTCTATAAGAAGTACCCCAGTTCACTCCCATTGTCATGATCTAGCCTCACAGAGTCATCCAAAAGAGGCCTAAGGCTGCAAAAGAGTGGATGCCTTTTGAGGCACTGACAAAATAAGTTTCTGCCTCTATTTTTTTTTTGAGGTTGGTCTTGGTTGCTGATATGGAAGAATATGAGAGGTTGGTGCCATCATATAGGAAGATGGGATATGGCTCCCTTGGCCTAACATACTGTTTCATTCCCAAAATACTGGGACGAAAATTGTCAAAATCAAGCCACAATAGAAGAGATTGCCTAACTGCTTAAGTCTTCCCAGATGTAATACATATTATGATGAGATTTGTAAATATATTATTACATAATGACACAGACAGGTTTCTCAAATTCTCACCAGATTGTTACCTTAGACATCATAGCACAAGTTTTTGTCATAATTATTAAGGAAGATTATATATATATATATATGATATACACACACATACACACACATGCACACACACATATTTGTGTGTATATATATATATACACATATATATGTGTGTATATGTATATATATATATACACACACACATACACGCACACACATTTGAGTACTGATTATATCACCAGTTTTGATTTTAGACTAAGCCTGTCAAATGCTTATATTATAACCTATTTAAAGAAAATAAACTTTTAGGAATGATCCTTCATTAGAAGATATTCAACAGATCACTGTAGAATGAGATAAGAACCTCACCACCTTCTGTCACAATTCTTTGTTCACATTTTTTTAGTATATTCTTAAGCTCCATGACTCAAATGAGGATGTGTCCTGAATGAAAAATGAGCTTTGTCTCTCAGGCAGGTAGGTCTATCTCCATAATAATTGGAAACAATGGACACGAAGCACACCATATATAACATATACTCAATATCATTATCATCATCATAATTATTATATTATTATTTTGCAATATGGCTAATGTGAGTTGAGTTTTAAAGACATGAGTCAGGATTTTTGACTCTGATAAGCTAAGACCCAGACAGATACTAATGCAAGTTCTGAGAGCTTGCACCATGGTTCTGAGAGCTCAGCCCTACCTGGGAGCACCTGTTGACTCTTACTAGCTGCACAGTCATTGGAGTCAACTATGTTATGTGGGGGTACAATAAGCTTGCTTAGGGGAAGTGTCTCTGATGCTGTTTATTTAGGTTGAAAGAACATCTATGGCTGCCTATGTGGGCAGCATTGTAGTGGGTAGCATACAGGTTTTGGGATTTGGGTCCAGTCATCATTTCCTAGCTTGTGAATTTAGAAAGTTGCTTTATTTCTTGGAGAACCAAGTGTTTCATTCATAAAACAGAGATGATCATGTCCTGCAAGATTTTTGTTAAAATTGGAGGCAACATATAGGAAGTACTCAGTATACCAAAAGTGCTACTTAATGCTATTATTTAAACACTTAAGTGACATCCATTAGTGATCCCTATCGGGGACGTTTTATGTGAGGATTAAAGGGAAAAAATGTATATGTAAAGGACCTAGTACGTAATTGACACTTAATAATTGGTAGACTTTTATGTAAATTTCAACGAATGCAGTTATTTAATAGACTCCTTTAAGTACAACTCTCAATTCAGAGTTAGATTTATTTTAGTCTTGTCTCCAGTGCTAATTAGCTGTGTGCTCTTGAACAGAATACTCTGGGCCTCAGTTTCCTCACTCAAAAATTAGATATTTGGATAAATGAGTAACCAGAATATCCTCCCCCCCCTTTTTTTTTATAAACTGAAAAGGATACTTTCTTATGCCCTATATAAGGAAAGAGCTTTGAAATGGAGAACATTGCAGATGCCCAGCTAATACTAACAAGTTAGGGTTATAACTCTGCAAAATGAATGAATTCATTACAATTGAAAATGGAAGCAAAATGCTTTATGTACAACCAAGTTAATTCACTAAAACGTATTTTCTGCGCACCCGAGTCCTGGAGTAAATTGCACTGGGCTCTTCTGAGCTCCTTCAAAAGAGATTTTTGATGGAGTCGTATGTTTTGCTTTCTTCTCACATCAAAACATTCAGTGTACTTTAAATTTAAAAGTAGTCTTTCCTCCTGGTGTTAAGGAAGCAGTGAACACATTACTTCAACCTTCTTTCTAACAATATTAGAGAGTAGTTTAAACTCACCTGCTGTTTTCATTTTTTTTTTTTTTTTAAGAAAAATACCTTTTTTTTTGCTGGTCCAAAGATCAAGTTTGTCTTGAAAGAACCTTTTCTTTTAATTAAAAAGTTATTAATGTCATACTTTTCAAAGCATTTGTTTGAGTTATATGTTGGTCAGGGTGGAGTGGTGGCGAACGAGAAAGCTACTCTATTTTAGGGATTTTGAAACAAATGCTATTAATGGTTTACTTAGATGATTTACCCAGCAGATTCATTCTTCATGATTCATTTATTCATTTTAGAATGCCTACTGCCTGACATCTAGCAGCTGCTGAAATATTTGTTGAACTAATAAATGAGTAAAAGAAATATATTCTCAGTCTCCAATGAGAATAGCATAAACTATATTGAGTGTGTTAGTGGTAGATCCCGTTTTTAACAGAAATGAACTGGGTGGGCAGCCGGGCTTTGGGAAGTTGGATTTGGCAGCAGTTAGGGAAGGGGAGAGACTGGTTTGGCACCTGCTGGGGAGGATTTGTAGATAGAGCAGTGCGAAGAAGAAGTAAACAAGCCATTGCTGTGGGCTTTAGCATTCAGTTTCCAGCCCACGTAAGGCCTGGTAGCCTCCTCCATTAATGGTTTGGTATTGGGTAGACATGTGTTGAAGGAGCTGGATAGGAATGTGGGTAGGAGTCTTGCCTGAGCTATTGGGAAGAAGCAGAGATTGCAAAAAAAAAAAAGTGTGAGGCTAAAAATGCTTTTATCTGTGGGATGAAGCAAGTGAATGATTCTTGAACTCTCATTTAGGATTTGATTCTGCTCTGTACTGGTGACTCTCCATGTGAAAGACATCTCTTTCCTTCTAGGGGACCAGTAACTTCACTTTACCCCTGGCACTGTTCATTGCTAGTGGCAGCACAACAGAACCAGGGTCCAGGTGGAATGGAGGAGAAGGAAAAGTATTGGACTTGAAGTCATGGATCAACTAGTAAGCTGCGTGGCTGTAGGCAAATCGTTTAATCTCTCTGGGTCTCTGTCACAACATCTGTAAGGTGAGGGGTTTGGATTAGGCAATCCTTTATATTTAGCAGTGTACACTGTATCAAGTGCCAAGCACTAGATGCACAAGATGCAGAGTTGAGTCACACACAGCCCTGGTTCTCATTCTGGCTGATAAAGGTTGTAAGAGCTGTTAATGGAAAATGCCAGCAGGTAAAGAGAGGAAAATGACTAATACTGTTTGCTAAGGCTTGGGAGCTGACATTTGAAGAGTAGAAATTCACCTAAATTTATTAATTCTGTCACCATTCACTCATTCCACAAATATTGGCTCATATCTACAGTATACGTGGAATGAGGAACTAGCCATGAAGAAAACAGATAAGATCTTTACCCTCATTCAGTTTAATCCAAGCTGGGAGTAGTAGGGGAGATTGGAAAGAGCAACTATTCATATCTGACATTTAGTGAACATTTAGAATTGTCTCATTTCACTCTCCCAATATACTCACTGTGTAGGTTGTAGCCCTGTTGTACAATGAGAAAGCTGAGGCCTACAGGAGAGAGACCATTGCCAAGTTCACACTTATAAGCAATCATAAGGACTCAAATCCACCTCTGGCTATCTTTACAGCTTCAGCATTTAATAGTGATGCAATTTTGTGGAAGGGAGGTTTCACAGGCCGCTGAGTTGATTCTTATTTTCTCTACTCAGCATGCTATCTTTGGATAACAGCTCTCCTATTTTTCTTTGGAGAACTAATCTTTCCCATTCTCAATCTATGCATTTAAAATAGTTTTGGTCCCTCCCACTATGGGCTTCAGAGGCTGAGGTGAGGTCCTGACTCAGGCTTGGCCTGTCAGAGTATGCATCATTCTGGGCACAGAGATTGGCCCACACACCTGCACATGACAAGCTGCAGGAATGGGAATCAGTGCCTGGACTTTTGCTAGAAATATTTTGCTGAAAAAAAGTCTTGCTCTTTCCCCTGGGATTGTTAAACTGTAGACTGTAAACCAAGAGCAGGTGATGTCCATTTTTACCCCCACAAGGGGAGAGAGAACTAACAGAATGAAGCTGACAGAGAGGAAAACAGGCCCCAGTTACATTTTCCAGAAAACATCTTGTACTTTTTTTTTTTCTTTTTAATATCTTGTACTTTTCAGTTCTGTGAGATAATAGGTTACTTTTTTCTCTTACAGTGGTCTGGGTTACTGGGTTACATTTGCAACCAAGAGTTCTGAAGAATGTAGCCTCCAAGAGTACACAGAAAATTTTAATTTCTCTTTCTCAAAGTTTTTCACAGCACTTGCAAAAGTCTTAAACCTAACTTGAGCTTTTGCTCTTGGAGGTTAACAGGATGTGGTTTTTTGAGTGAGTCTTTTGTATTCTGCTATGCTTCAGAATTCTGTCCCCAGGATCACATATTTCTTCCTACTAAGTGATGCTAGGCTTCACACACCCAAATTTGGACTGGGCAGCCTTTTTCCACTCCAGACCCTCTGCCACCCATTTCTTTTCCTTTTCTCACTATTCTGGGACTGCAACACAGGTCTTTCTGACTTTTGGGATTTCACAGTAAGAGCCTATGTGACCTCAGGGTTGGATGAAGGTAGAGGATGACCAGAGGGAACAGCTTCTTCTCCGGCCCTATTTTCCAGTAGTGTCCTCTCCGTGCTCTGAATCCCAGAACTCCACCCCTGGGTAGCCTCCCTGGTCATTACAGCCTGGGGAGCAAAGCAGGCATCCTTTCTGCCTTGACCAGCACAGCCAGGATAGGGGGGCTCAACTGTCAAAGAGAAATTATTTGTGAGACGGGATATCACTTGTAAAATTTTTAATCTTTTACCAGGAAACCCAAAACCCCACCCTGACTGAGGCAGAAAGGGAAAGCGCTCCATGAAACCCCTGTAGGCAGGGACTATGGCCAATCTCAGCAGGAAGCAGGTAGGGAAGAAGAGACTTCTCATCCCTCAACATCCATACTAATAATAAGGGGGTTCATCACTCTTAGAAAAGAGTTAGGCAGGAAAGTTAGGGGGTTTTGGGTCTGCCTACAAAGACATTGAGGTCATCCTATCCTAGAATGAGGTCTGCCCTAATCCACCCACAATTAAGCAAGCCAAAAGGCATTTTTTTTAACTCACACAAAGAAAGAATAGGCAGAGAATTAGGTACCAGTTTAAGCTAGTCATTCGCACCTGCGCAGTGAAGATCCCAACAACCTTCAGTTCACCTGAGCCTCATTATACCATCATTATAATATAATGCATATGCCTGGAAGTTCATTAATATTAGTATAACAGACTGAATTCTGAGAACAAACATGCGCAGAAAGCAAAATGATGAATTGCTGAGTCCTGTCAATCTTAGTGTTGTGGTGCGATCAAATCTAACACCCATGGAGCCAATAGAGATGAATTGTGAGCCTTTATTAGCCGGCCGGAGACTGACTCTCTATCACGCGGGGTTAGAGGAGATCAGTCCCAAGTCTCCAGAAGGGATAGCTTAAAAAAGCTCCCAAACCCCCTCTAGCAAGCAAGCAAGTTTACAGAAGCAGAGGCTGGCCATTAACACATCTTTACACAGGATAACTACACCCTTAACATTAGCATATCTTTGCTCAGAATATCTCCTAGAACTACACCCTGTTTAACATTAAACAATGGAAGCAGAAGTTGGCCATTTGAAAATTTTCCGACCTTAACATTAGTTGTCAATCAAGGAAGCCCACCCCTCTAAGAAAAGCAACCAGCCCCAGCAAATAGGAATAAAAACCGCAAAGCCTTTGTTACCAGGCCTTTTGAACCAGGCTTCTCTTGTTCAAGCTTGCTTCTACTTCTGGAAGTCTACTTTCCCTTCTAATAAAACTTTTCTTTTCTACTGTATTTCAGTGTCTTGCTCAATTCTTTGTTTGAAACATCAAGAACCTGGAAAACGCACCAGGAGTGGATCCCCACTCTCTGGTAACATTTGGACACTTGTTAAAATAGTAATATTCAAGATTATTGCAATGGGGTAAACTCAATTGCAATGGGGGAGAGAGGCTGAGCTCAACTCAGTAAAACCAGGACAGGTAGAGATTTATAGCCAACCAGCAGAGTGGAAAGTGTCAGTGGATGGAAAACTACTCAGAGGAGACCTCAAGGATAGGGGGATTCTTGCTAAACTGATCAAACAATATTTTTGGTAAAGACAGGCCAAGGACTTAGATATCAAAAGCAGGTGACGAAGGACTTGGTCGATATCAAGAGTGATCAGATATCAAGAAAGTGGGATGATTTAGCAGGATTCTTTGCTAAGACAGGCTTAGGCAGGCCAAGCACAGTGCCCAAAGACAAGGCCTAGCTGAAAGAGGGCTTAGAGGAGCCTAACTAAACTTTGATCAAGGAGAGAGTTTTTGTCACAGTTATGACCTTGGACACACAAAATGCTGCAGGAAGTGCTCAGAGCCACAGACAACAATTGACTTCTCCTTGAAGTGTTTGGGAGCAGAACATTAATGGGACTGCAAGGAACAGGACCTTATAGTAAATGTCAGGGGTGCTCTAATTTATCTTTCTCACTGGTCTCTCAGGAAATCCCCATTATTAACTTCTTTACCAAGGTCTAAAAGACCTCTATTAAAATGCAAAATAAGATTTGCTAAGGACGCCCCAATGAGCCCTTTACCAACAAGTAACACCTTAGCTGCCCCTCCTTTCCTAGGTGGGAATTAGCCCTAGGAGAGGGGGACATAAGGCAGCTAAATTTTGATGGGAGGTGGTGAGAAAATGATCTTCACCTGGGGTGAAGCTGGGACTGCAGACAAGGCAGGGAAGCCTGTAGCAGCAAGAAAGAATGTGGGTTTCCAAGAAAGGAGAGGGAATGACTTTAGAGGACACTGAAGAGAGAGAACTCAGACCAATTTCACTAAAGATTGCAATTGTCCACAATGCTTAGTACCACATTACTAAATCTCTCCTCGTTACTTTATTAGGGCATGACTGATCTATTCGGGGGTCGCACTTTTTATTTTCAAGTCCAAAGTACACACGCCTCCTGCCCCCTTCCCCTCAACAGCTGTGCCCTTTCAGATTAAAAAGTTTTGTTTCCCGGCTGCACCAGCCAGTCTTCCTAGCCGCATGATTCTTAGCTTTAAACAAAAGGTCTTCTGGAAGTCCCTCACAAAGAGAATATTTGGCCTGCTAACCAACTGTAGCAGACGATGTACCAGAGACATGACTCACTTTATAAACAATATGAGAAGCGTTAGTCTTTCAGCCTAGAATTATTTACAAACTCGAATTATGCTTATAAATTTAGACTCCCTTTGAGTTTTCTGAGTCCTGAGAGTGGAGGGGTGGGGGGAGTGGGGGTGGTGTTCCATGAAGGTGCATTTCACCTAGTGGTGAACGGTGGAATTGCAGGGCATATTTTTTTCAAAGTGCTGCTTAATCATTGTCTCAACTCCCCACCCCCCACCCCCGCCCCCACTGGCTCAATTTTGAAAGTCGCTGTTTGCTACTGCATGGTTTATGAAAGGAAACTAAGATATGTTTCAGATATTCCAAGTTGACATTTCTTTTCTCATCTCAGAACATCTAAATCGATCCTCCAATTGATTCTTCATTCCACAAAGGCAGATCGAATATTTAATGCTTAAAGCTGGCATATTAATTTTATATCAAATTATAATAAGGTTACTATGCTCTATATAACATTTTATAGAACATTGGGACCCTTTGGATAATCAATATATTAGGTTCATTTATGACAGTTTTATAAGAATAGAAGCATAATTTTGCTCTTTTAATATTGTAGACATTTATAGTTACTTCACTGTATATTGCTGGTCATATTTGTAATTTACTTGACATCAATTTCTTGGCCAGAGTGCTACCCTCCCTTTCCCTCTCCTCCATGTCAGACTCTTCTGCATCTGGTGAACTCTGTTTTCTGGTATTAAGGTGAAATCAGGGACTTCCTAGATAATTAGTCTAAATCAGAATCCCTTGAAATATGTGAGTATGAATATATTTTAAATAATGAAAACCAAGAAACTAATGTTTTTGAGATATCCTTAATATGACAGCATGAACAGATTCTTAAACTGCATCTCAGCCCTTAGCTTTTTTGCTAAGAGTTGTAGGCAGGGAGAAGGCTGCGGCTACTCTGGAGTGCTGCCTTTGGACAGAAAGCAAATGCCTCTGCATCTACCTACTTTTCTATGTCTAGGTTTCTTCTTCTTCTTCTTCTTCTTCTTCTTCTTCTTCTTCTTCTTCTTCTTCTTCTTCTTCTTCTTCTTCTTCTTCTTCTTCTTCTTCTTTTTGGCTTGGCTTGGCTTTTTCTATTTTTTTTTTTTTAAACAGCTCGTGGGCGTGTGCTTGTAAAAAGGAACAAACAAGTAAGCTAGGCTAAAACTTTAAAATTAAAATGAAGCCACCCCAAATGCAGGCCATTTTCTGTATGGTTACCTCTGAACTTTGTTTCTGTTTTATTTTCTCATATTTCCTCAATGGAGATTGATTTCCATAAGTTAGAATCCTTTGTTCGTCCCTGGATCAGGATGGGCTATGATGTTCCTTGGAAACATAGATGTCATCACTTAATATATTTGTCCTGGGACTTCAAGGCAACTGGTGACAGATCTGAAATGGTGGAAGCCTTCTGGAGACTGATATTTAGCAGTGCAGAAAAATGCCAAAATAGTTTCTTCTTTTCCTTGAAGGTTGTTTTTATATGGGATATTTTCATGGTGCCAAAAACCACATGCTAGGCTGTAATTGAGCATAATTATTGCCCTGCATGTTGCAAAGTGCTGGACTTAAGGCATCCTACAGAATCCCATTAATTTTTTGATTGGGCTCTAAAATTTGGCACCTCCGACAGGGCCAGAAAGAGTTGTGTTTAATCTTAGATCTTTAAATGAAGTTGCTGGCTGTCCAGTTGCCTGATGTTTCCTCCTAACTCTGGCGCCTTGATTATTATCCAAGTCTCCATTGCTAATACACGTTTTTAGAATTCTGTGGCGGTATCTTCTTAGCCTTGAAATAGTTCCACACAAGAAAACTGAAGTGGGCAATGGAAGAATTCATATGAAAGCTTCAAAATACCCCCAGAATACAAAGCAAGCCTTCTGTAATTATCCAGTTTTTTTAGGCGAGAGGTTTGGAAAAGAACCTCAGTTATTTGGGCAATTACTTTCTCCTTTTTATTCAACATGTGTGATGTCCAAACTTTAGAAATACCGCCCAGAAGGCTCTCATGCATCCAGGGTTCTGCTCCTTCCCCCGGTATTATGTGGCACACTATGTGGGAACATGACCATTCTTTCAGAAATGTCACCCTCAAAGATTAGGTATATTTCCCAAAGAGAATTTAATCATGCTTATTGTTAAATCATACAATTGTTAGTATTAAAAAGTCTTTCCGAAATGGTCGTGTCTGGTGTCCTGCCTGTATGAATACAATCCCTGGAGCAAAAGTTAATTTTTGCTGATTAAATTTGTCCAGACCTCTAGTCATCGTCTTGATCAGTAAATCTCACAATTCAGGCTGACATTGTGAATAGGAATCAAAACTGGAACAACTGTGTACTGTCCCCAGGACTTTTCTTGGAACAGCACATTTTAAACAGTGAAGCTAGATATTAGATTTTTTTTTTTCCTATTAGATCTATCTCATTATCCTCTTAATAGAAACGATGAGAAATCTCTGGTTAACTGAGTGTCCCTATCATGTGCATTCCGGTGAATTTAAATGTTACTTTAGATGGTCCAGGAAAGTCAAGTGGCTGCGTAGCTCCAATGCCTCTACTGCAGGAATTTTATTGCTTTCACTTTACCAAGAAGCCTCTCTTCTCATCAACTCTGGCAGAGGTTGGGAAGAAATTCCTTCTTGCCAATTAGCAGATGTTATGTCTACTATGCTGTGGAGTAAATAGCTACTAAATCATTAGTTTTGTGGAAAAATGCATTTGGAGTTTTATCTCTGAATCTGAGATACGGAAGTCCATCTCTGATCCAGCTCTAGCCTTTATCTTGCCTACTACAGGACTGTACATATACTGGCTTGTCATGTCATGAAGGGTCTCTCTATTCAGTGGCCAAGTTCACTCCCTCTATGAGTAAGTATGTGCACTGGAAATATTTCCCTCTAATATATTTTAGATAGTTAACACTATTTATAAGAACTTTTATCATATAGTTTTTAAATATTATGAAATCTAATAATTCAAAATTATCCTTTACAGATTCCGGGTTGTGTCATCTTTTAGAAAGACTACCCCAAACTAAGATCATTAAAAGGGTGGAAGGAAATAAAAATAATTTGTTTCTGTATGTATCAATTTTCTGTTGCTGTGTAACCACTAACATAGGAGATTTAAAGAACATAGATTCATTACTCAGTTTCCCTGGATCAGTAGTCCAGGCATGGCTTAGCAGGGTCCTCAAATCAGGGTCTCAAAGAGCTGCAATCCAGGTGTCAGGGCTGGAGTTTCATCTGAGGCTCAATGTTCTCTTCCCGGCTCCCATGGCAGAATGCATTTCTTTGCAGCTGTGGAAACTATGGTGGCTTGCTTTTTCAAGGCTAGCTGGAGAATTTCTGAAGCTTCAAGTCTCTGATTTCTAGCTTCTCTTCTAGAGGGTCACCTGTTTAGGCCAGACCCTCCCAGGGTCATTTCCCTTGTGATTAACTCAAAGTCACTGATTAACATCCTTAATTATATTTGCAAAAATCCCTTTGCCTTTGCCACTTAACATAATCTCATCATAGGAGTGACATTCCTCATATTCGAAGGTCCCGCCCACACTCAAGGGGAGGAGATTCATAGGTTTATATACTAGGAGGTGAGAATCTTTGGAGTCATCTTCAAATTCTGTCAACCACACAGTATTTTAATAGCTTTTAAATGAATACTTAGAATTTATTTATTTATATTTTTATTTTTCAATTATAGTTGACCTACAATATATTAATTTCAGGTATACAACACAGCGCTTAGGCATTTATGTCACTTATGAAGTGATTACCTCAATAAGTCTAGTAACAACCTGACATCATACATAGTTATTACAATATACTGACTATATTCCTTACGCTATACTTTACATTTCTGCGACCAATTTTATAATTACCAATTTGTATTTTTTAATCCCTTCACTTTTTTCATCCATTCTTCCAAGACCCCTCTCATCTGGCAACCATCAGTTTGTTCTCTGTATCTATAACTCTATTTCTCTATTTCTGTTTTATTTTTTTATTCTTTAGATTCCACATATAAGTGAAATGATATGGTATTTGTCTTTCTCTGTCTGACTTATTTCACTTAGCATAATACCCTCTAGGTCCATCCATGTTGCAAATGGTAGGATTTCTTTTTTTAAAATTAATTAATTAATTTTGCATGGTGACATTTGTTAACGAAATCCAATGTTTCAGCTGTACACTTTAACAGTAAGGCATATATATATATATATATATATATATATATATATATATATATATATATACATACACATTGTATGTTCACCTCCCATGGTTAGATTTCTTTCTGTCACCACATACTTGACCCCCTTTACCCAGTCTACCTCTCCCTCCCCCCCTCCCCTTACCCTTTATCCTTGTTTTATTTCTTTTTTTTTTTAATTAAGTTTATTGGGGTAACATTGGTTAATACCATTATATAATTTTCAGGTGTATATTATAATTTGACATTTGTATATTCTATTGTGTGTTTACCACCCAAAATCCAGTTTCCTTCAGCTACCATATATTTAATCCCCTTTACTCATTTCACTCTCCCCTTATCCCCTATATTTGACCCCCTTTACTCTGTCTACCTCCCCCTCCCCCGCTCGATACCCTCTCATAACCATTAGTCTATAGTCCTTGTCCATGAGTCTCTATTTGTTTTCCTGTTCATTTATTGCTTTTAGGTTTATATCCCACATATAAGTAATATAATGTGATTTTCAACTTTTTCTGCCTGGCTTATTTCCCTTAGCATGATTATCTCGAGGTCTATCCATGTTGTCGCAAATGGCAGTATTTTATTTCTTCTTATGGCTGAGTAATATTCCATTATATATATGTACCACAGCTTTTTTATCCAATCATCTAATATTCCATTGTATATATGAACCATAACTTCTTTATCCAATTGTCTGCTGATGGGCATTTAGGTTACTTCCATATCTTGGTTGTTGTAAATCATGCTGCTTTGAATATTGGGGTGCATAGATCTTTATGAATTATTGTTTTGGTGTTCTTTGGATAAATACCCAGAAGTGCAATTGCTGAGTCAAAAGGTATATCCATTTTTAATTTTTTGAGAAACCTCCAGATGGTTGTCCATAGTGGCTGTACCGATTTGCAATCCCAACAATGATGTATGAGGGTTCCCTTTTCTCTGCAACCTCTCCAACACTTGTTGTTCTTTGTTTTATTGATGATAGCCATTCTGACAGGTGTCAGGTGATAGCTCATTGTGGTTTTAATTTGCATTTCTCTGATTATTAGTGACCTTGAGCATCTTTTCATATGTCTATTGGCCACCTGTATTACTTTTTTGTATGGTTTTTTCTGTTCAGGTCTTCTGCCTAATTTAATTGAATTGTTTGTTTTTTTTGTTGTTGTTAGTTGTATGAGTTCTTAATATATTTTAGATATTAACCCCTTATCAGATGTATCATTAGCAAATATCTTATCCCAGTCAGTTGGTTGTCTTTTTGTTTTGTTAATGGTTTCCTTTGCTGTACAAAAATTTTTAGTTTGATGTAGTCTCATTTGTTTATTTTGTTTGTTTGTTTGTTTCCCTTGCCTGAGAAGATATTACTATTAGCAGTATCAGAGAGTTTAGAGAGTTTGCTGCCTAGGTTTTTTTCTAAAAGTTTTATGGTTTCAAGTCTAACATTTAAGTCTTTAATCTATTTTGAGTTTTTTCTTGTATGTGGTGTGAGATGGTGGTCCAGTTTCACGTGTGTGTGTGTGTGTGTGTGTGTGTGTGTGTGTGTATCTGTCCAATTTTCCAACACAATTTATTGAAGAGACTGTCTTTATCCCATTGTATATTCTTACCTCCTTTGTCATATATTAAGTGAGGGTATAGGTGTGGATTTATTTCTGGGCTCTCTATTCTGTTCCATTGATCATTATATCTGTTTTTATGTCAGTACCATGCTGTATTGATTCCTGTAGCCTTGTAGTATAGTTTGATATCAGGTAGTGTGATACCTCCAACTTTGTTCTTCTTTATCAAGATTGCTGTGGCTAATCAGGGTCTTTTATGGTTCCATATAACTTTTAGGATTGTTTGTTCTAGCTCTCTGAAAAATGCCATTGGTGTTTTGATAGGGATTGCATTGAATCTATAGATTGCTTTGGGTAGGATAGCCATTTTAATTATGTTGATTCTTCCTACCCATGAGCACAGTATACTCTTCCATTTATTTGTATCTTCTTTAATTCTTTTTTCAATGACTTATAATTTTCTGAAAATAGGTCTTTTACCTTCTTGGTTAATTTGATTCCTAGATATTTTATAGTTTTCAGTGTAATTGTAAATAGAATTGTTTTCTTAATTTCTTTTTCTTAAAGTTCATCACTGTTGTATACAAATGCCACTGACTTCTGAATATTAATTTTGTAACTTGCTACGTTACTGAATTCATTGATCAGTTCTAACAGTTTTTTTGTGGAATCTTCAGGGTTCTCTCTATATAGTATCATGTCATCGGCAAATAACAAGTTTTACTTCTTTCTAATTTGGATACTTTTTATTTCTCTGTCTTGTCTTATTGCTATGCCTAAGACTTCCAATACAATGTTGAAGAGGAGTGGTGAAACTGAGCATCCTTGTCTTGTTCCTGATCTAAAGGAAAATGCTTTTAGCCTTTTCCCATTGAGTATGATGTTAGTTGTAGGTCTGTCAAATATGGCCTTTATTATGTTGAGGTGTATTCTCTCTATTCCCACTTTGCTGAGACTTTTTATCATAAATAGGTGCTAGATTTTGTCAAATGCTTTTCCTGCATCTATTGATGTGATTATATGGTTTTTACATTTCAATTTGTTAATGTGGTGTATCACATTAATTGATTTGCAGATATCGTATCAATCTATCATCCCAGGAATAAATCCAACTTGATCATGGTGTATGATATTTTTTAATGTATTGCTGAATGTGATTTGCTAATATTTTGCTGAAGATTTTTGCATTAATGTTCATAAGAGATATTGGCCTATCGATTTTTTGTGTAATGTCTTTGTCTGGTTTTGGAATCAAGGTAATGGTGGCCTCATAAAAGGAGTTAGGAAGCCGCCGCTCTTCTTGAAATTTTTGGAATAGTGTGAGAAGAATAGGTGTTAATCCTTTGAATATTTGGTAAAATTTGCCTATGAAGTCATCTGGCCCAGGACTTTTGGTTTGGGGGAGGATTTTGATTACTGATTTTATTTCATCTGTGGTAATCAGTCAGTTCAGATTTTCAATTTTTTTTGACTCAGTCTTAGGAGATTGTATGTTTCTAGGAATGTGTCCATTTCTCCCAGAGTGTCCAATTTGTTGGCATTTTATTAATCATAGTATTTTCTTATGATGCTTTGTATTTCTTGGAGTCCATTGTTATTTCTCTTTTTTCATTTCTGATTTTATTTATTTGAGTCCTCCCTCTTTTTTCTTTGATGAGTCTGGCTTAGGGTCTGTCAATTTTGTTTATCCTTTCAAAGAACTAGCTCTTAGTTTCATTAATATTTCGTATCATTTTTCTAGACTCTATTTCATTTATTTCCACTCAGATCTTTATTATTTCCTTCCTTGTATTCACTTTGGGCTTTGTTTGCCGTCCTTTTTCTAGTTCTTTTAAGTGTAAGGGTAGATTGTTTATTTAAACTTTTGCTTGTTTCTTGAGGTAGGTGTGTATTGCTATGAATTTCCCTCTTAGGACTGCTTTCTCTGTGTACCATAGAATTTGAGTTGTTGTATTTTCATTTTCATTTGTCTCTAGGTATCTTTTGATTTCTTCTTTGATCTCATTGATAATCCATTCATTGTTTAGTAGCATGTTATTTAGCCTCCATGTGTTTGTGTATTTTCCAGTTTTTTTTTTCTTGTAGTTGATTTTTAGTTTCATACCATTGTGACAGGAGAAGATGATTAATATGATTCCAATCTTCTTAAATTTATTGAGACTTGTTTTGTATCCTAACATGTGACCTATACTGAAAAATGTGCACTTGAGAAGAATGTGTATTTGCATCTTTGGGGTAAAATGCTCTGAAAATATTTTTCTGGTTTAGTGTGTCTTTTAGGCTCATTGTTTCCTTGTTAATTCTTTGCCTGGATGATCTGTCTATTGGTGTCTAAGGGTGTTAAAGTCTCCTACTATGAGTGTATTATTGTTGATCTCTCCTTTTATGTCAATCAATAATTGCTTTATGTATGTAAGTGTTCCTATGTTGGATACATATATGTTTACTAGGGTTATGTCCTCTTGATTTATCGATCCTTTTATTATTATGTAATGCCCTTCTTTATCTCTTATTATAGCCTTTGTTCTAAAGTTTATTTTATCTGATATAAGTATCACTACCCCGGCTTTTTTTTCATTTCCATTTGCATGAAATATCTTTTTCTATCCCTTTACTTTCAGTCTGTGAGTGTCATTTGATCTGAAGTGGGTCTCTTGTAGACAGCATATTCATGGGTCTTGTTTTCTTATCCATTCGACTACTCTATTTCTTTTGATTAGAGCATTTAATCCGTTTACAGTTTAAGTGATTACTTATAGATACATATTACTGCCATTTTATTATTCATATTTTTATTTCTATTTTCTTTTTTACTCCTTCTCTTTTTATAGAAGTCTCTTTAACATTTCTTGTAATGCTGGCTTGTTGGTGATGAATTCCTTAAGCTTTTTCCTATCTGGGAAGTTCTTTATCTCACCTTCCATTTTAATCAAAAGCCTTGCTGGGTAGAGTATTTGTGGTTGTAGATTATTGTTTTCCATGACTTTGAATATTTCTTGCCATTCTCTTCTGGCCTGCAAAGTTTCCATTGAAAAATCATCAGACATTCTTATGAGGGTACCCTTGTAAGTAACTAGTTGTCTTTCTCTTGCTGCTTTTAAGATTCTCTCTTTGTCTTTGACCTTTGGTATTTTAATTATGATGTGTCTTGGTGTAGGTCTGTTTGAATTCCTCTTGTTTGGAAATTTTTGTGCTTCCTGAACTTGTATTTCTAATTCCTTCACCAGGTTAGGGAAGTTTTCTGTTATTATTTCTTCAACTAGATTCTTAATCCCTTGCTCTCTCTCTTCTCTTTCAGGTATGCTTCATTTGTCCCAGAGGTCTCTTAAACTATCCTCATTTTTTTAAACTCTTTTTTCTTTTCGTTGTTCTCATTGGGTGTATTCTGCTACCTTGTCTTCCAGTTCACTGATTTGATCACCTGGTTTGTCCAATCTACGGTTGAATCCTTCCGGTGTATTCTTTGTTTCAGTTATTGTATTCTTCATTTCTGTCTGGTTCTTTTTTATGGTTTCTATGTCCTTTTTTATGCTTACTATCTCTCTGTTGAGGCTCTCATTGTGCTAATTCATTCTCCCCATAAGTTCATTGAGCATCCTATAACCATTATTTTGAACCCTATCTCTGGTAGGTTGCTTACCTCCATTTCATTTAGCTTATTTTCTGGAGTTTTCTTTTGTTGTTTCATTTGTGGCATGTTTCTTTGTTTTCTCATTTTATTAGCCTGTGTTCATTTCTCTATGTCCAGAATATTTGTTTCATCTCTCAACTATGGCCAGATGGTCTAATGTAGAAGGTGTCTTGTGTAGCTTAATGGTGCACTATCCCTGATCCTCTGTGCCGGGGGCTCTGGACATGATCCTTGTGTGGATTGTGTGTGGTCTTCTGTTGTCACCAAGCCTTTATTATTGTTAGTACATCAGTGGATAGGATTAATGCTCAGGGTGACTAATTGTGGGAATTGGCTGCACCCACAGGGTAAGAGTTGTTGTGTGGGGGGGCTAACCCTACTAAGTAGGATTTGCCCTAGCAGGCTTGGGTACTTGTCGCAACCACTCTTTGTGTGCACCACTAATGAGGCTAATCAGGAGTTGCTCTGTTGTGGCCTGGTGCCAGCCTTTGGATGTGCTAGTTTTGTGGCCCCTTCAGAGCGGCTCCCTGGTAGGCCAAGGTCAGCGGCTGCTTTTGACTTCTCAGGGCTACCCAGTGGGAACTACAAAGCGATCTTCAGATGGTTGTTTTCTATGCTGGATCTGTAGATAAGTGGAAGAGACAACACTGTAGGCAGCAGTCGGTTATCCCCTGTCCCTGACCTATGGCAGTTTAGCAGAGGGACTAGTGCTCCTCAAGGCTCGACACTGACTATTGGTTGCCTGTAAGTCTCTGAAACTGGATAAGCCTCTGGGAGATATGTGTGTTGGGTAGAGTAAGGACCCTAGGAGATCCCTTGGACCATTGAGTAAATTTCCCCTGCCACTGCAGTGTCAGTTTACAGAGCAGCACTGTCTCTGTGGCTCCCTGTACAAGTTTCCAATCGTAGCGAGGTTAGCTGCTGCCCTCCTTGAGACTGAATGTGCCACCCCAGGGCAGGGGCAGCTGTCTATCAATGTGTGGCGGGCACTTTGTGTATTGGATGGGGCAGGAGCCCAGGGAGTCAAGGGCAGTCAGCCCCAGTTTTCTGGAATTTCTGTGTCTGCACTTTCCGGCAGTAGTCACGGATCACATGGAGACAAGCTGCTGTCTGGAGCAGTCCCACAGACCCCTGTGATCCCCTCAAAATAAATATTGCATCTTGTACAGGCAGCAGTGCCCACGACTGTTTTTCCTGAAATGTGCTCACTGCTCTAGCCAAGGTCTGTTGCCTGTGCAGACTGCACAACCCCTGAGCCAAGCTGGGTAGAAGAGGCTGCCTGTCAATGGGCTGCAGGCACTTTGTGGCTTGGGTGAAGTGGAATCTCAAGGAGACAAGAATTCGCCAGGCCAATACAGCCTCAGTTTTTCTGCAACTTTTGTGCATGGACATTCCTGCTATAGTCACAGATCACAATGAGACCAATTGCTGTTTGTGGCAGTCCCACAGACCCCTGTGCTCCCCGGACACAATATTGCAACTCTTGTAGACAACAGAGGTCTGCCTGCCACTGATTTCCATGCAGTACTGCCCTGTGCTAGCCAAAGTTTGTTGCCTGTGTGGATTGGGAGATGGGGGTGGGGGGTGGGGGAGGGCTGTGGCAGTTCACTGTTAGTGGGCCACCTGGGGCAATTGTGGGTTGGGTGGGGTGGGGTCTCAGGGGGACAATGGCAGTCAGATCAATACAGCCTCAATCTTGCTGCAAATTTGGTAACTGTGCGTTCCCGTAGAAGTCCCATCTCACAGCAATACCAGCTGTTATCTGGGACTGGCTGACAGATCCCTGGGATCCACTCAAGTTCCTGTTGGCAGAAGTGATCTGCCTGAAATTACCTCAGAAATGTGTGCACACAGTGCTGGCCGCCAGCTGTGGATGCTTGGCCATGAATCTGCACAGTACTTGGCAGCGATCCAGCAACAAAAGTCCCTGGCAATCTGCAAGTTGTGTGGGGTGGGCCGATCTCTTCAGGCCAGCACTTCCTAATGGCCCTGTGGGAAGAGTCGGCACAGTCAAGCTGGCACGGTCTGTAGATTGCTTGGTAGGGGGGCCGGACTTGGCACATTGGTGGCTGCCCTTCTGGCCCTTGTTCTGCCGCCAGGTAATGCAGCTTTTCTCAGTTGCATTCCGCACAAGCCTCTGACCCACTGCCAGTGTCCTGGGTAAATGTCCACAGGTCAGAAAGCCTGAGCACAGGTCCTTCAAAGGGGCTTATAGGGTTTCAGTTTCCTTCCGTCTCACCCAGATGGTCAGAATCCCTTCTGGTTTTTACAGTCAGAGTTATTAGAATCTCCTCTAACCTGGGCTGGGATCCAGGGCTGGGGAGCCCTCAAATGAGGGTAGGACCCCCCTCTTTTTCAGAAGAGTCTCTGCAACCTCACTCTCCCTCCCAGTGATCCTCCACCACCTGCGTGTGCGAGTCCAGGTCCAGCCTGATTTGCAACTTTAGCCCTCCTACCAGCTTCGATGAGGCTCCTTTATATTATCAGGTGTACGTGTTACAATCAGCTGGACTTCAGGTGATTCTCCACATTGATTATTTTATAATTTGGTTGTAATTTCAATACAGACCTAGGAGGAGGCAAACCCTGCTTTTACCTAGTCCACCATCTTCCTCCAGACCTATACCACAACTTTTTTATCCAATTGTCTACTGTTGAGTATTTAGGCTCCTTTCATATCTCGGCTATTATAAATAGTGGTGCAGTGAACATAGGGGGTACATATATTTTTTTGAATTAGTGTTTTAGATTTCTTTGCATAACTATCCAGAAGTGGAATTGCTAGGTCACAAGATAGTTCACTTTTATTTGAGGAACCTCCAAACCGTTTTCCATAGCAGCTGTACCAATTTACATTCCCACCAATAGTGCAGGAGGGTGCCCTTTTCTCCACACCCTCGCCAGCACCTGTTGTTTGTTAATTTATTGATGATGGCCATTCTGACAGGTGTGAGCTAGCATCTCATTGTGGTTTTAATTGGCATTTCTCTGATGATTAGTGATGTTGAGCATCTTTTCATATATCTATTGGTCATCTATATATCCTCTTTGGAGAAATGTCTACTCAGGTCCTCTGCCCATTTTTTAATTGGATTGTTTGTTTTTTTGGTGTTGTATAAAGAACAAATGTATGTGTTCTTTATAAATTTTTAATATTAACCCTTACCAGGTAAATCATTGGTAAATATTTTCTCCCATAATGAATACTTGAAATTTAAATAGTTTGTGTATAGTAGTAAATGCAGGTAAGAATTTCTGTTATAATAACATTTTTTCTGAAAAACCTTGTATTATGCAAAATATCATACTAAAAATAATACTTTGGAAATAATAATGGACAAAATTAAGTCAAGGGAAAACCACTCAGAACCTAAGCCATTTTGTAACAAAAGCACTAAAAAGACAAGAATCCCGATAAACCTACTTGCAAAGCTTAAAAGACAGTTTAAATGCTCAACAAATAATGATATATTACAGCAAATATAGAACTCTTATCTAACAAAGGGGAAAAAATGAGTGTAGCCAGATAGGGGAATAAGAAAATATTGAGGCTGCTAAATACAGCAATAATGGAAAGTGTGCAAAGACTGGGGAAACCTCATAATGAGCATGTTACCAAACTAAGCCCAGAGAAAAATGTGGAGTGAACTTGTGTACAGAATTGTCTTTCTTTGCAGTTGTGCATTGAGTTATTTTAGCACATGTGGTCAGCTGCTATTACTTGGTTGCAAAACATTTAATTTGCCAGGAAACATTGACTATAAAAATGACTTCCACATTATACTGACATGATTTCTTTATTTATCAATAATGTTTGAGCTAATTTGTGTTACAGAAACACATATCGCAGCAGGAGAGACTAAATAATTTTAATTTCTTCTCTATTATTACGATACTGTTTATTAAATAGTCTACCATTTCTTCTCTAGTAATTTCTTAAATGTTGATTATTATTTTATCCAAGCAGACATGCACACAGTCAAATAATTCTTCAAGATTTACAAAAAAAAAATAGGTGTCTCTTATGTATCTTCCACCATTTCTTCCTCCTTGAGGCAATCATTTCAACCACTTTAGTTGATTTGTTTGGAATCTACCTCTATCTCTAAATAATATGCTTACATTGCTGGTTTTGTTTTGTTTTGTTTTTGTTTTTGTTTTTGTTTTCAATTTTAGCTATTGCCATTGACTCCAATTAGGGAAGATAAAGATTTCACTCATGTTCACACTTCTACCTTGATCTATCATACCAGGCCACCCATTCTTTCATTCTTTAATGTAATTCCATTGTAATTTTTGTTTGAGCTACATATAGGATTTTAATTGGTATGACTATGTAAATACTAATCATACCTAACCTATAAACTAGCTGGTGATTATTTTACTTTTTTGCCTAACCTCTATTATTGCTTAGAGTGAATAATTGACTTTAAAAATTGGATTAGTTTTTATGTATATATTAATACAACCCTAAGCTTTCCCTCAGGTATGTAAATCTCTTTCAATATATTCAAATACATTAGAACATTCTATTAATTTAATCTTTTAAAAGAATCTACCATGGGTCCCTCTGACCTGGTTTTTTCCGAATTGGTTACTTTTTACCTTTGGCTGCTCTCTCACAAGCTATCATCTTGAAACTTCCCTTCATCATCATCTTAGATGCGTAAATCTTAACATTTTATTTCACTTAGACATGTGATTGAGAATTTGATGGGAATAGAATTTTAGGTTGGAAATGATTTTTTCTCAGAACTGTGGAAGCTTTGACCCATTACCTTCTTGTTTTCAACAACATAGTTGAGAATTCCAATGACATCCCAAATAATTTTTATAAAACTAGTTTTTGAAATTTTCTTTCTGGAACCTTACAAGACCTTCTCTTTGTCTCTGGTGTTCCAGGATCTTATAGTGCTGGTACCTTGTTGTAGTACCATTTTCAATCTCCGTGCCTGGCCTTTGGTAAGGCTTTTCCATATAGAAATCCTTGTCTTTTGGATCTTAGAAATCTGGGCTTCTTTCTTGGATAATTTCATTCCCTCCATTTTCTTTGTGATCTCATTCTGGGAACTTTAGTTTCTCAGATATCAAACCTACTAGACTGGTCTTTTAATTGTTTCTTTGCTCTCTTCTGTGATAATTTTCTCTCTGAGGTTTTTTTTTTTCTTTTTTTTACACTTCATAGCAATGAGTAGTATATGTAGGGCTTGGCTCCTCAACACTCATTGTCCCTTCCCTCATCTGTGTAGTAGAACGGGTTGATCCTTGTAGTAGTTATTGGTGCTGTTTTCAAATATTTCCTATCCTGCTCCTTCTGGGCACAGGGTCCCCTTGTAGTGGGTGAGGCAGTATGTTCAGTCCTAGCTAATATGTTATAAATGAAAAGAATGTGTGTTACTTTCAGACTAGAGATTTGAAGTGCAAATGTTAGACTTTCCAGAACTTTCTTTTCCTCTACTATAGTGATCAACAGTGCTCCAGGTAGTGATTGTTTCCTCAGTCTGGGTTCCACAGCGTGGATGATGCCGAGCAGAGCCCTCAGTGGACCATAATAGACAAGAACAAAATATAAAGATGTCAGGATTTGTTTTTTATCAGAACAAACCTAACCTATTCTGAAACAATCTCAGCTCTCAAAGAAAGGCCTAGAATTTCCCTTCCTCTTGCCAGTGATTTGTTCAGGAATATGAGCCTAAGACAGCCAGCATTCCTCTGGTCATCGATTTTTCTAAAGTGGATCCTTCAGGTGAAAGGGACAGAATTTATTTGATCATTGAGGGAGAAGAACTCTCTCTCTCTCTTTCTTCCTTTCTCCCTTTCCCTCTCTCCTTTTCTCTACTTCCTTCCCTCCCTCCTACTCTCTCTATCTTTCTCTCTAGTCTATCTGTTGATGACACAAATGCTTTAATGAAGGGAATCATCCTTAAAATTAAAAATTCAGCAATATTATAGATGACAGAGCTAAGACTCAAAAGGATCTTGGGTCCTTGATGAGCCTTTTGAGCAACTGAGGTCACCTGCCCCTGGAGTCTGTCCCCTGTTTTTGACTTCCAGTTGTGGAGGGAGCCATATCTTTATTCTCTGAGCCACTTTGAGATTGGTCTTTTGTTACTTACAGTCCAAAACATTCTAATAGGTATATGGAGTGAAAATACCACCCTCAAAGTTGGAGGGAGAGCTAATTAAGATAAAATGCATGTAATAAGCATTCAATAAATAAATTTATTTCTTTATCCTGTGCTTCATGTGTTTAAAATTAGCCTTGCCTATTAAAGTCATTAAAGGAGAGAATTTTTAGATTGAAGTTAGCAAATAATGCCACCCTTTCACATCTAATTCTCTGTGAATAGCTAGATGTTATTTTGTACTGTTCATTTATGTTTAATTATACTCCCTCTGTTCCAAAAAAGATTTGAGGTAGCGTGCTATTTGATTATCACAGGCTTTGACTTTGGAAAGATTTGTCTAAAGTAAAACCACAAAGAAATCACTAGAGCAGTAACTATAGTAAGTATTAAAATTCTTAGGGTGCTAGGAAGTTGACATAAGGCCACCCTTCCATTTCCCAATTTTATACTTGCTTTGTAAACCCATTTCAAAGACGTACCTGTGAAAGAGAGGAGAAATGCTAGCCCAAGGTCACAAGTTAGATGGAAGCATGGTATGATGATTAAGAGCAGGGGTTAGCAAACTATAACGCATGGACCAAATCCAGCTAGTGGTCTGGTTTGATTCTGCCAGAGAACTAAGAATAGTTTTTACATTTTTAAAGAGTTGCAGGGACAAAAACAAACAAACAAACGAATAATAAAAACATAGCCTGTATGTGGTAACAAAGCCAAACATATTTACTTTCCTAAGCTTCGCAGAAAAAGTTGCTGACTCCTAATTAGGATCCTAAGCTCTAGAACAAGACAGACCTGGGTTTGAATCCTAGTGAGACCTCTGTCAAGGTACTTAACATCTCTGACCCTCAATTCGCTCGTCTGTAAAATGAGGATAATACCTCCAACTTTTCGTTCTTAATGTGAGGATTAAGTGAAATTGGGTTTGCAGAGTGCTCCTCACAGAGTTAGTTAAGTATTTTAAATATAAATCTTATTTATCTTTATGATTTTTATTTGAGTAAAATCTTCTGGTACCTCCTAAAGCAGGCCGCGTTCATCCATGCTAGATTTGGAAAGGTGTCATTAGCTCCTGTGTGTTGATGGTGCTGAGGTCTTTCTCCTCACTCTGTCCCCAGCTATCATCAGACAATCACTTTCACTCTAGCACCTAATCAAACAGTTTTGCCATTTCACATTGAGGCACTCCATACTTTTCAGACTACCTGTCAAACCCATATATTTTCATTAAGAGTTGATGATAAACTCTAGCACTGAAAGTTTGTCTAAGTTCATGATTGATGACAGTGTGATGGGGAGCTGAGTGGCTCTCCTTGCCAGCTCAGGCAAGAATCTGCTTGGGGCAATTTCTGGGTCTCTCCGCAGCACCTTCCAATACCCATCAACTTCTCTGCCTGCCCAGAGCCATCTGGAACGGCCATTCCTCCAGAGACAATTGCAGAGTAAACAGCCTGGGTTTTGCTATCTTTCTCTCTCTTTCTTTCATTGCCATTCTGGAGGCGGAATATCCAGGCAGAAGGCAAAATTGTGATTGTAAACCAGAAGGTCTAGAAATTTGGTCACCTTATTTTTATGCAGTTCAATGGTAGGATGAAAAAGCTATGCGTTCATTTTTCCTTCTTTTTCTTTTTGTCTCTTCCTTTTAAAAAAAATCCGGCTGGCACACTAGAATCTGAGTGTCTTATATCTTTGAAGCCAGGGCAGAGAGAGGCCCGTCTGGAGATCTGTTCTAGGAGTTGGGATGTGATAGGAGCTGGGAGAAGCCAAAAGGCCAGGATCCTGCCACTTAGCAAGGTATCTTTGGGGATGGGCAGCTGTTGCCCTGTCACAATGTGCAGGCTGTGGTCATATCTGTGAACTCGAGCTCTAGCGTAGCCTTCTCTTTAGAAGTCAACATCTTTACACTAGATCCTGCACAGATTGGGGGAGTGCTCCTCCTCTCTGCAAGGCAGGAAACATCTAGGAACACTTTGGAGAGCTCTCCCATTCTCTAACGGGAGACAGAGCCCTTTTGACAAGAAACTGGAGGCAAAAGGGAGTGGGTGGCACAGAGAATATCACGACCACACATACTTGGGGAGGGATCCCAGCATCAAGATTGTGGAGGTGGTAATTGCCCATTTCTGCTTACATGTATACAATAAAATCTCAGAGAAGCCTTGAAAGCTAAAGAGCTTGGTGACCTTGAGAAGAGAAGATGATTATCTGTGAGTGTGGGTGCTTTTCAGCTCTGATTTAGGAAGTGATTGTCTTACTGATGGAGGAGGGTTTGTTCTCTTCCCATGACACCTCCTTGGTGCGGCTCATGTCATGGGTTCCCACTCCCTCTCCATGAATGGGACTGCTTGTATCACCTTTACCTCCTCTGAAGGTGAAGACACCAGCCTGATCAGCCCAGCTGAGGGAGTGTATGTCTATCATTGACTTTTGCTAATTGATGCAAACTCTGTGCACAGGCAGCCCAATGCTATTAAATGTGGCATGGAGTGTTGGAAAATGGCTGGAAATTGGGAGTTGATCTGGTGTGTCCTTTTCTATCCTTAAACTTCAGTTATTTCTCAGAAAGACATTTCAGATGCATGGTTTTCCTTTTTATTATTATATATTTTTTTTATCATTTATGTAACAAGTTATATAGTCATAAGGTGGGTACCAAACTGCCAACACCAGTTGGCAATACACCTTTGCCTTTGCTTTCCACACATTCGGAGAGAAGGGAGGGGATTTACTTTTTGGTCTCCATGGCAACACCTTGGCCCTGCTCCCAGGAAGGCAGTAAACAGAATGAAAATGGGGGAGCTTCTTATTGCCCCATCCAGAAAGAGCATCGAGGACAAGTGATGCAGGGCAAACCCTGAGAGAAGGCAGCAAAGCCCAAAGGCCAGCATCGCCTGTCAGAGAGGGAAATCATGGTTTGGTTTCCTTCCCTCAGAGGTGCTGAGACTCCAAGTTTGGCCTCACTTTTGTTTTTAGTTTTCACATCTTCAAGTCCCCCTGGGTTAGTTACCTTTCCAAAGTCCCTTCTACTGAGGGGTTGAGAGTTGATGATGAAAAGAGATAAAAAACTAAATTTCCTCAACTTCGAAACTGAACAATCCTTCCCAGTCCTCATATCCTTTCTTCTCCTCTCCCATCCAGATTCCCTTTCCCGTGCAACCTGCTGGAAGAATAATGTGCTTTTTCTTGCTCATGTACTCACTCAGATTTTTACATGTTTCTGACACCAGGTGGAGGGGATGCCTCCTTTCCCCTAAAATGTAAATGACTGATAGTCCTGCTTTTGAAGACTTGAACAGAAACGACAGATGTTCAGAACTGTACTCCTTGGGCATTGGGATCCCTGGAACTACTCTTGTTTAATACAATAGCAATATTGAAATTAATTGAGCTGCAAAGAAAAACATTTGCTAGATATCTTTGCTCCCACCTAGTCTTATCACTTCCTTCTGCAAAATGTAATGTTTGTCTTTTTGATGCAGAATTAGATTATGTTCGGACATAGAGCATCACAAACCAAAGATGCTTTTCTGGAAGGAATGCAGTGAGCCACAATTCTAACACTCTTTTCTTGTGGTTCTCAAGTACATTAATTAAAATGGACATCAAATCATCTGTAGGGCTTGTTAAAAAGATCTGTGGGGCCTGAGAATTTGCATTCCCAGTCTTTAGCAAATTCCTAGTCTTGCTGATGCTTTGCTTCAGGGATCACACTTTGAGAATGAGAGCATGAACGAGATTGTGGATTCCTTGTCTTAATTTCTTTCCTTAAGGAAATTCATTAAGTGCTCGGTCTCTTAACTGTTTCTGAAAATATTCCCAGGGGGCATATCATTTTCTTTCAGTAATATAAGAAATAATACAAATACTAAGTTAGTCATCTTCCTGGCCAACTATGCAGCTTGCCAGGATGTGGCTGCCCTGAGATGGCCGGGTAAGGGAACTTGGCTGGCAAATAGACCCCACTAGCAGGATAGCTTCCAGAAACCTAAGGAAGGGATGTTTGCTTGTCTTCTTCCCAGACATTGCTGGCATGCCCTGGCAACTCCTGACATTTCTCCTTGCCTTGCCCAAAGCCACTTTCTTTGTCTGGTACAAATCCCAGGGAAGATGGGGCTGGTAGGAGGGAAAAGGGGATTTGTTTTTTGTCAAAGGCTCTGGAATGGAATTTTTCTATCATAACTGGTTACTTTAGGCTATGGTCTTCCCTGCTTTTTTAGTGGCAAATAAGAAAATGCAAAGTTTAAATACCTTAACCAAAGAAGGAAAATGTACCAGCTCAGGTAACTGGAAAGGCCAGGGAAAAGTTCCCAGGCTGTTTTCAGATGAGATCTCTATGCATCTCCCAGCTCTACTCAGTCCTTATTGGCACTGCCACCAATCACCCGAGTGCCCACTGTGAGCAAAGAATTGTTATGGACATTGAGAAGAGGGATCCCATTTACATTCAAAACATGGAGAGAAAAAGGAAAGATAATGCTTTGCCTTTTTAATGTTTATTCCTTCATCACAAATATTTTTCCCCTTTTAATTCCTAACCATCTGTAATCAGACTGTAAATCTTTCATCTTCCACAATCCCTGAGTCCCTTAACAAGAAATAAGTTCTCTTTTTCTGAATGTCACCAACATTTTATTTGTGGGAGATGCTGTAATTATGTTAAACATCTGGACACTGCTGAGTACTTCCTGGACATTTACTAGCTATTGAGTTCTTTGAGCAAGTTACTTCAGCGCTCTGTGCCTTCTTTTCCTCGTCATAAGACGACCGCAACGTGTCCACCTCATGGAGTTGTGAGAGGAACAAATCTAACAATAGTAAAAGTGCTAGGACGATGGCTGGCACAGAGAAAACCCTCAACAAATGTTTTTCTTTATTAATTTATTTTTCTTTCGTACCACTGTCAGTTTTCTACTTTACATTATTATTTCTGTTAAGAGAACCCTATATTCTCCTTTTTATAGGCTGGGCTCCTTTGACTTCAGAAACTGTTCTGAGCCACAAATCATAGAACTTTATATTAGTTATATTTGACCACTTTTTTTTTTTTTTAAGAATTTATCCTCACATCCTGGTTTGAGAAACACTGTCTTAAAAATGAAGCTGTTACTCTATGGAAATCTTGTGCTTGCTGATTATTGCTGTGAAACAGAAGTTTTCTTATTATAACTGGTAAAGTAAATTTCTTAAAGGTTATAACTGAAACAAAAACACAAAGCAGGTCTCCATCAAGAGGGCTATACACTGTCACTATCAGACAATGTGGATTGCAGTGGAGAGCATTTTCTGAGGAAAACCAAGGGAGCCAGAGGCAGGCAATTATGGTATGAAAGAGATCATTAGGGGCTGTTAGCATTGGTGACAACCTGAAAGTCCTTTTTTAGTACTCAGAAAAAAGCAATAGGGCAGAAATGAGAACTTTCTCCCATCAGCACCGTGGCAATCACTCCAAGTTCGTATGATGTCTCATTTCTGTATGGTGAATTTTAAGCCTCTATGACATACATTCATTATTTGTGTACATTTCCTATCTTCCCAAATAGACAATATTCTTGAGGGCTGAATCCATATCTGATTTAAACCAAAGAAAGCTCTCCCTTTTATTCTATTTTGGTGATAAATTGTGTTATGGTTTTAAAGCTATGTCAACATTATATATTGTCAAAGATACTTTGCAGAATAGATGTTTCAGGTAGAACCTGAGGAGCAAAGATAGAAAAATGGACAAGGGAGATGTGTCAGAGGGAGTGAAGTTGGTGCTGGAGGCTGCTTTGAAGGGCCAGATCCAGGAACAAGGAAGAATGAATTATTTGGGGAAGGATGTAGTACAAACATTCCCTGCACTGGGCAATCTAGAGGTTTTGTGTGTTTGTTTGTTTGTTTGTTTGTTTGTTTGTTTTTACTCTAAATTAATTAAAAGGCTAGGCTTTCCTTAAAGTACTGGCAATGAACAAGATTGTCAACATGAATCTGAATCATTTTCTCTCCATCTTAGTAAGATTCACTATTTGGCAGGTATGCAGGTGTATAGAAACCTAGGGGCCCATGATGCAGTCTGGCTTCTCTGTACCTGATCTGAGGTGTCTCAAAAGCTGCACTTACCAGTATCGCATAAGTAAGCTTCTAGTAGCAAAATCTTATGGTCATTTTTGCTGCCTTAGCTCAGGGGTTGGCAAACTTCTGTAAAGGGTAAGATAGTAAATATTTATGGCTTGGGGGCCATATGGTTTGTGTCATAACTACTCAACTCTGCCATTATAGTGTGAAAACAGCCATAGATGATACATAAACAAATGAGTATGGCTGTATTCCAATAAAACTTTATTTATGGACACTGAAATTTGAATTTCATGTTATTTCCACTTGTTATGAAATCTTTAAAAAAATTAAAGCATTTAAAAATGTAAAAACCATTCTTAGCTTGTGGGCCATACAAAAGTAGATTGTGGGCTGAATTTGGCCTTCAGGCTACAGTTCTCTGGCCCCTGTTTTAAAGTTCTCCAGTTCATTTTAACATGCAGCCAACACTAAGAATGCCTAGCCTATACTCTGAGTTTTTTGAATCATAGACTTAATTCATCACTGTCCTCATATGGTAGGTAGATGCTGGATAAAGGCTGTATGAATTTATCTTTGTGGATCCCCTATGTTTCCTTGCTGATGGATATTTATTGAGATGATGAATAAAGTAAGGTAACTAGGAAGCAGGGCAGATTATGATTGGTAAAAATGAAGGACAGAGGAGCAGCAGGTGCTGCTGGGATTCAGGGGAGGTAGAGGTGTTATAGGGGGACCACGATGGCCATGGAGGTTTCCCTTCCCTGCAAGAGAACCTGCTGTGGGTGGGTAGCTGACAGACGGTCACCAACTGCTGTACTTTTGGGTTCATGCTGAGGCTGTGGTTTCCCCACCCTGCTCTCAGCTGATATTAAGCATGACAGGGCCCCAGAGCCAGATTGTTCCTTCCCTGTGTGGGCCCTTCTGATGGGCAGTCTTTGCCCTGGATCTCTGCCTGGCTGAGACTTCCTCAGAACTACACTGTAGTGTGATTCTCCCTCTGTCCCATCCTTCTTTCCTTCTCTGTTCACAGTTGTCAGACCTGCATCATGGTCTAAAGGGAGCTATAAATGCTCCCTCTCTCCTTTATCTTTCATGAGCATTTTCTCCAGTAAATCTTTTCAGAAAAGACAGATCTGATGCAAGGAACACTCAGGAAAGACACTTTGTGAAATGTAGACAGATCTCATTTGATCTCAAGTTTGGGATTTCTTTTTTTTTCTTTTTCTTTTTCCATCCTCTATTTCTCTGAGGATAGAATCAACAGGGTTGGCAAATGGCTATGATGATTGTAATTAATTTGATGAAGGTATCGAAGTCAATGTGAAACTTCTTCCTGAGCTCTCAGGTATTATTGGTTTGAGACTGATAATTCCTTAGGGAACTTCTATGTTGAACACAGAGCTTCAAGTAAAAATTAATCCTTATTCCACTCATTGGTGCTAAAAGACATGGAATTGTCTGATCCTTGAGGCACATAGCAAGCCTTCGACTAGGAGACCTGGGAGCTGTGCTGAGCGTGGCAATCTCAAGATTGACTCCAGCCAGGACTGGTGACTAAGGGATGGGGAATGGAATGAGCTGGGCAGAGTGGAATATCTTCAGCTTTTGTCTACCTTCATTGTTATTCTGTAGAATCTATTTGAGAATAGATACTGGATTTAAGTTCATCTGTGGGGAAAAATGATGGATAGAAGCCAGACAAAAGTGTCAGAACTCTCTGCCAAGTAACTGAGGCCTGGTGCTTACATCCCCAAAGGGGCCTAATGCAGAACACCTGACCTGAGGATACTGGGGAGAAGGGCTAGATGGGAGAAGTAGCCTCACACAGTAGATGAAGATGAGAAAGGCCACAGCTCAGTTCTCACTCTCCCCAGGCACACTTACTTAGGTGCAGAGTAAGGGACTATTTTCAGTTTCTGCTTTCCAGTGGGTGAGGGCTCCTAGCATGGCTTTTACTGGGTCAGGCTCTGGGCTAGGTGGAGCTTGCAGAGGCCATGAGTAAGGATTGCTGTGAGTCAGCCTGAGGTGATAGGATCTGGTAGGATCTGGCGTACAGTTGCTGAGACTGACCCAGCTGGGGTGGGCTAGGGGCCACTAGCAGCCCCTGGTTTAGGTGATGCTCCTGCCTAGAAACCTCAGATGATGACAATTCCTTCAGACAGTTTCAAAGTCCTAGGAAGGGTGTTGATTGAATAGGCTTGGATATGTCTAAAACTGTGTCAAAGTGACCCTATGTGGCAGGGGCACTTTAGCAAGAAAGTGGGGCTAATGTTTCCAGTAGGGGGAGAGGTAACAATAGCTGCCACTCTTCTCGGAGGTCGGAGAGCAGGCCTTTTGGTGAGATGAGAAAGCAAACTTATGAGGAAGGCAGCTATTCAAAGCTCAGGTAGAGAGCCAGGAAAGTGAAGACCTATAGGAAGAACACAGAAGAAGAGCTAGTCTTGCTGCCAGAGCAAAGGGGTCCATCTGCCTGTGAACATCTAAGTCAATGAGATATGTACAGGTTTTGCAGCAAAGAAAGTAAGGATTTATTTTAGAGTTGCAAGTCCCAGAGACATAGGCAAGCTATCGCTCTCAAAAACCTGGCTCACTGGGCATCTTGAGAGGATAAATCATATAGGGGGAAAGTCCTTAGTCATGAAAACTAAAAGAGTTGGGGTGGTGAGTGCTACTGATTGGACGGGGCCGGGGTGATTGATCATTGCATTCGTCTCTGGAATCAGGGACAATGTCATCCTGTCTGATCCTCTGTCTGTGGGGCCTGGTGCTGAAACACACCTAAAGCCAAGATGTTATCTGTAGTTTATTGTCCTCATGATCTATAGAGCTGAGGCTTTATTTTTGAAAGATTTGACACTGGCCGGAACCCAAGGCTTAGTGATTAAGAGAGCAGGCACACAAAGGTGGAAGGCTAAAGATGGAAAAAGCGAGTCATAATGCCATTATACTAGGCAAAGCTTGTTTGAATTAGAGAAAAAGCTGTCTTCAAGAAATTAAGTCTGTGTGCCATTATGGTATTAAAGTAATAAGAGTGAGCACGTATTGAATGCTGTGTCAGCTAGGATGCTTTCACTGATAAATAACAAAATTCTTACTCGACAAGTTTAAACAATAAAAAGGCTGAAAGTAGAGAGGCTCCAGCTCGCTGATGTTGACAGCTTGATGAAGTCTTCAGCACCAGGGTCTCTCTGCTTTCCCTCGTTGCCATCTCAGCACTCTGGCTTCAGCTCAGGCTAGGCCACCTCATACAATGGCTATGGCAGCCAAGAGTCACTACTGTCATAACCAAATCCAGGGGCTTCTCTTCCTTGAGTCTCTCCCGTCTTTTAAAATTGTGGTTAAATACATATAGTATAAAATTTACCATCCTATGTACCACAGCTGTGGTACATATATAAATGGAATATTACTCAGCCATAAGAAGAGATGAAATATTGCCATTTGCTACGACATGGATAGACCTTGAGATAATCATACTAAACTAAATATACGAGGCAGAAAAAGTTGAAAATCACGTGATATCACTTATATGTGGGATATAAACCTAAAAGCAACAAATGAACAGGACATACAAACAGAGATTCATGGACATGGACTATAGACTAGAAGTTACCAGAGGGTGGGGGTGGAGGAAGAGGGGGGAGGTAGACAGGGTAAAGGGGGTCAAATATAGGGGGTAGGGAGAGAGCAAAATGAGTAAGGGGGATTAAGTGTAAGGTAGCTGAAGGAAACTGGACTTTGGGTGGTAAACATACAATAGAATATACAGATGTCAAATTATAATGTACACCTGAAAATTATATAATTATACTAACCAATCTTACTCCAATAAACTTAATTTAAAAAAATTTACCATTCTGACCATTTTTTAGTGTACATACAGCTCAGTGGTATTATGTACATTCATATTGTTGTACAACTATCACCACCATCCCTCTCCAGAACTCTTTTCATCTTGCAAATCTGACACCTTATACCCATTAAACAATAATTCTCCATTCCCACTGTTAGAACAATATTCCACAGAATGAATTTGAAGACCTAATTGGCTTTAGTAAACAATTCATGAATGTGGTAGCGTCCTATCTAACATCTCAAAGGGCATTCTACAGGATTGTAGACAACAGGAAGTTTTATAGAAGAGGGTGGGACAAGAAAGTTAAAAGAGTGGATTATTTCAGGCAAGGTCACCTTCTCTTAGGGGAAGGCAGAGGATCTTTTCAGGCAGATTACCTCACTAGCACTAACCAGAAAATTTCAGACTGACTGGTTTAAAATTCTCCTCGAAGAGGCTGAAACTGCAATTAGGTTAGTTATCAGGTTTTGGTTTGTTGACATAGTTTAGCAAAAGTGACTCCATTTTGGCTTTTGTGTCATTTTTTAACACCTCTTTCCCCTCAGCCTCTGGCAACCACCATTCTGCTTTCTATCTTAATGATTTTGACTTCTCCAGGTCCTCATATAATCATACAGTGTTTTATGTTTGTTTGTTTGTTTCATCTATTTTTGTATGACTCATGAGTTAAGAATGATTTTTATATTTGTAAATCGTTATATTTTAAGTAGTTATATAAGTACCTATCCTCAATTTGGGTTCTTGGCCTGCAAAGCCTAAAATATTTTTTATCTTCTCTTTACAGAAAAGCTTGCTAATCCTTGGGCTAGATCAATGGTTTGTAACTTATTCTGTGGTGCCAACCTACCTCTGGTAGAGATGGAAGGGTAAGGGATAAGTCCAGCTCTTACTCAGACTCCAGCTTTGCCCAGAGGGGTTTATTTGCTTTGCATAATGGCTGTCTGTATCATCTGTCTTTGAAACACAGTTAAAACCTTAGAAGACGTTTGGACTAGATGTATTTTGAAGCTCCTCACAGATCTGACGTCCTGATGTCTTCCCTTTCCAGCAAATTCAACTCAGGGAATTAAAGCCAAAGTTAACTTGAAGACTTTTTGGTAATTGGTGTTTTAAAAAATGGAAGTAATATACAAAATAGAGCAAAAATTAACTGCAAAAATAAGAATAAATCTTTTTAAAGTGAAGGGGATCAGGTTATGCCATACCAGAGTGTACCACTTTGGCAAAAGAATTATTTTGAGCTGAAGGTCTCCGAAATCCCTTATCTGCCTAAAAGCAGAGCCTCCCAAAAGAACATAATTGTCACAAATCTCCTTCTATGGAGCAACTGTCCTCTTCTCAGAGAAAAGTGGCCCCACGCTCAGATAGACATTGTCACAAAGCTATCATATCTCTGTCCTATTCTCCCAAGGGCCTATTTATCTTTAAAAAAAAAAAAAAGTCATTTGTATTTTCATAAGTGCCCTTTCTCCTTACCCCTTCTACGAAGTCATTTATTCTCCCAGAATTGCTTCTCTACATGTCCTCATTCATTTTAAGATGATATGGTGGGGGAGAAAAATGTCTTTCTTCTGCCCTCTAAATTCTCAACTGGAGCCCCTGTAACAAAAGACAGATTAAGAAAAGAAAAAAAAAAAACACATTTATTCAATATAAGTTTTATATGCCATGGAATACTTTGTAAGGAAATGAAGACCTGAAGAAGTAGTTAAACCTGAACATTTCTAGATTTGATAAAGAGTGGAAAGTCATGGAAAAATGTGACAGGACAAAAATGGTATGAACTAAGTGTAAGTTGGGGAAACAGCAAGTCCTGTTCGTTCAGATTCCTTTCAGTTGTCTTGAAGGTGAGGATGCTCCTTTCCTCCACGTATGGTGGGCGCCGCTCCCATGAGGGTTTTATGACCTGCTTCAGAGGAAGGTCAGAAAGTCTTCCTGAATGTGTCTTTTCTCAAATTCCTTAAGCTTAAAATATTCAATATGCCAAGGTTCCATTTGGGGGTAGCATGTCCTGAACTCCATCTTTATAGAAACTCAAATCTTACTGCTCCTTTGGTTATTCATTTTCTTCTGTGATGCTCCGATGCATGTAAAATTAAAAATTAATAAATTCATATACCTCTTCTCCTGTTAATCTGTTTGATGTCAGTTTAATTCACAGGCCCCTCAGCACTGAACTTAAGAGGACAGAGAAAAAGTTTTCCATCCTCTACAACAGCAAAGGGTATGCTGAAGTATTCTTGAATGTGTCACTGTTTTGGGTGATTTGAACTTCGGTGTAGCCCCAGTGGCAATGGACAGATAATGATGCAGAACAATGAGCATTTTCCCTCAGTTCTTCCCTATTGACACAGCAAAGAGTTACATGTCAGCAAGATTTAGAAAAAGATTTATTAAAAGTATATTTTAGAAAGACAGAGCATGCTCCAAGGAAGGAACGGGGTTTTAGCAAAGATAGCTGTAACCATGAAGAAGTGGGAAGGTCTGTATTATATTAGGGCCTAAATGGGTTACAAATGGAATTCCTAGGTGATTGGCAGGTGAGGTCATTTTGATTGACACTTGGCTCCCATGTAACACTTTGCCTAGTGCGCATGTGCTTACCCAGAATTCGGTCTGTTATAATTAGATTCATGAACTTCCGGGCATAAACATAGTATTGTAATGATGGTATAATGAGGCTGAGGTTGTGGGTAGGTTAGGGTAGAAGGCTTGCGCACCGTGTCTGTGACTGGATTAAACCATCTATAGTTTATGGCCTTCCTGTCCTTTGTCTCTCAGGATGCAAGAGGGATTCTCTAACTATCAACAGGGTGTTCTTTGGGTGGTTGCTAGGCTGGGCCTCTATTCCTTTGTTTCTCTGTCATTTGTGTATGACTAGCTACCTAACAGAGGTATTTTGAAGAATTTCCTATAACATAAAGCATAGTTTGAGAGAAATAAATCACAAAATATCTTTAAAGAGAGCTAGACCCTGCACTGAATTTTGAGTAGATGTGTATACCCTGCCCCACCACCATGGCTGGGCGCTACACCTGTGTCTGGTTCTCCGGGAAGGGCTGGTAGAGTTCAGGAAAGTGGGATCGGATTGTGAGAGGGATTATTCTCCTTCCTGCTAGGAGGTGAAAAAAAATTCGCTTTTAAAAAGAAAATGGATTTTCAGATCCTAAGTATGTTTTTTTTTTTTTTATGCCCCCTTAAGGGCGAAACTTTCACTTTCTTGAGTCTCTTTCATTTCATTTATTCATTTACTTTTTGATTTTTTTGGTAGGCTAACAAAGCCCACTGCCATTCCTATTCACCTTATCTGCATAATAGTCTCATTTACGATTGATGAACGCAACAAGGGAGGCTTCACTGGGCCGTCCTTTTGACTTCTGTATGCAATCAAGCCCATTTGTCAGTTGCCAGGTAACTGATGGGTGGGAGGGACTCCTAGACTGTAAAGCTCTGGCTTTCAAACACGTAAATGGCAATTGGCTGTCTTATCGGAAGCTCTTCACAATAAACTTTTGTACCAAATTAATTAAAGAAAGGCTTGATAATTCCATTACAAGGCATTCCAGTGAAAGTAATTTCAGATACATAATGCACAACTGGCTTTTCCACTTAACTTTCAAATGAAACATTCAGGATATTTAGCACCATTCACATCAATCAGGAAAACCATCAAATCTTCAGGGAGAAAAGATAGACTTTGCAAGAAGGGTGGGAAAGAAGGTCTGTGTGAAGCGTAGTGGTCATTAGATTATTTAAATTGAAGATGAAGAAGCTATAGGACCACTTACTGTCTTTCTTGAAGAAGGAGCACTTTTGGAAAAGAGTATGATAGAAGTGGCGGTAAAAGAAAAATTATTTACTGGACACTTGTTAAAATGGTAAGGGAGGCTTTTTTCTTTTTTTTAAAGACTTGTAATATGAGTCAACTCTATTACAATAGGGGAGAGAGAATGAGCTCAACTCCGAATACTACAAGGACAGGTGGGATTTATAACCAAGGAGCAGAATGAGGGGACTGGTGGGTGTAAAATTACTAGAAAGAGACATTAAGGGTAGGAAGCCCTCTGTTAAATTGGCCTAACAGGATTCTTGCTGAAGACAGGCCAAGGACTTACACATGAGGGTGGAGATGAAGCACTTGAAGATCTCAAGGGTGATCAGCTATCAAGGATTGGGGATGGCTTAGCAGGATTTTTGCCAAAACTGGGCTTGCCAAGGAAGGCCATGAAAGCCTTTGTAAGTAAAGTTTGATAAAAGAATCTTAGCCACTGCTCTTTAGCTATTTTTGTAACAGAATAATAGAAAGTGGGCTCATGAGGTAACCGGAAGGTAAACATTAGGCACTGAGAAGAATTTTAAGTAAAGATTGTTTTTTTTGCGAGAAAAAGAGAAGACCATGGAAACCTCAGTTCCTGGACAGCCTTTTAAAATAAAGTTCAGTCAGTGTCTCCTCTGCCCGTGTAGGTTGATATGGCCACTCAAAGGACTGCTGTGATTTCATATCTCAACAAATTTGGGCTCAGAACCTCAGGTCAGTTGTTGTTAGCATTGTCTGCCAGAAGCCTTGTTTCCAGTTACTTTGCTCATCACAGGGATGGCTGGCTGAGCTGCTATTGGTTCCCATGCCAGAAGAAGGAACAGAAAAGCTCCAGGCAAAAGCAGAAATCTAACCCCAGTCTTTCCCAACACTCGCATTTCACAGCAGTGTTCCCGCTTCTCTGGCTCTGTCCTATCCCTTTAGTTTTGCAAATCCCTTTAGTTCTCCTATGCCTTGATTCTCTGTCTTTAATTCAACTACCTAGTTTTTTCTTCCTGAGTCTAGTTATTGTTTGTCTTTGCTGGTCCAGTGTTGGATTGCCAACACTTTTGCAAATGTATGTCTGAAGTCTGGAAACTCTAAAAATCTGACAGGATCCCTCTCAGAAGCCCACGAATGCCCACATGCCCTATTCCTACAATTCCCTCATCAATAAGGCACAAGAAGGGTATTAAATGATGAATTTTCCCTGCTGATATTAGATTCTTACTTGGAAAGATGCTACAGGGGACACGTCACATAAAGTGGAGCAGAGGACCAGGAAACATCCCATCCTTAATCCGGCTCTCAGAACCTGGACTGAAAGCTATGGGGCCAGTGGTGACTCTGCCGTCATGTGAGGCTGTCGTGATACATTATTAATATGTTAAGAATCAGACTAAAACTCACATTGGAATGCAGCCTGGTTTGCTTCTTGCGGCCATCTGGGTGGCCTCCAGCAGCAGCAGTGGGGAATTGAGAGCAACAGCAGCTCCAGCAGCTCATGGAGCAGCTCTGTGTGTGGAGACCCATGAACAGCTTGGAGAAACATTTACGGCCCTGACCTTTTTTTCTCCAGTATGCCCTGTTTTTAGATTGCTTATCTGATTCTGACCCCTGACATGCCATTGACGTGCAGGGAGATTTGCTCCAGACTACACAAGTGGCATTAAGCACCTGATGATCTCTGTTGATCACCGTCCTTTTCCCTGGGCTTCAGGTTCCTCTGTGCCTGTGGTATATTTCTGAAATCGTATGATGTTTATTCATAGCTATTTAAACCTCTGGCTTGGGTTTCTCTTGGAAAAGATGAATTCTCCTTCTATTTAGAAATTTCATTTTTCAGTGCTCTAGCCTTCCTCTCTACTCCCCCCTCTCACCCCTGAAACTTTCAGAGATTGGAAGATGACTCTTCCTCTAAAAAAATGTGCGAGCATCTTCAGTCTAAGTCTGTGAGTGGCTCTGTCCCATGTGGCCCTCTCTGTTTCCTGCAGTCTTGACCTGATGGCACTGAAGGTCCTGTGTGTGGTGGTGGGGGGGGGGTATGTGAGGGGGAAGGGGTGGGCATGGTATTGGCATTGCCTGTACTGAGGAGGCTGGAGGGGGAGCAGCCTTGTTGCCTGCGCACCTGCTAATTACCAAATCTTATCAATTGATTCTACAAAAGGCTTTGATTCAATCCATTTTGCTTCCTTCTAATTTCGTTGTAGAATACTGGCTGGATGCTTTAGTCATTCATGAAATTGTCTTATGACATAGCACCTCTCACTTTCTCTGGCCTCAGTACTTGGCATCTAGGTTCTTTACAGCTACCATCTTCTTCACTTCCTTTTGTAAGATCGACATTCTTCATGGTGGTGATCAAAGGGGCATCTTTTACCCTCTTCCTCCTTCTTCCAACTTCTCCACCATGACTGGAAAAGTGACTCCCTACTGGGTGGCATGGCCATATTCCCTGTGTAATAATATTAAATTTTTCTCATTAACAATTGTTTCATGTCCAGTGTTGTCAATGTAACACAAAGATATGAAGTATTGTAATAAATGAATTGGACCTAGATGGTTACAGTGTAGGACCAACTCTTGGTGGCTTCTTTACATAAGGGCACATGTGAGGAGGAGGACGTCATTTGACACATCTGTGGTCATACTTCAGTCCAGAGTGAGGCACAGGTGAAATGGATTGAGGTTGGTGATGCTTGGTTAAGGTGTCCTCAGAAAATATTCTCACTTATCAGCAACTTCGTAGCTAGAGAAGAAGCAAAATTTAAGGCTCTCAGATCCTAATTTCTTTTCAAGCTAGGGTAGAGTTCAAACAGTATTTTGTAGCTAAGAGTATCGATATCAGCAAACACAGTTAAAATCCCAGATCTCAGCCCATATGGTATACCTGTTACAAATTTAGAACTGCACAGGTATGTTTGGAAAGTCCAGTAGGTTTGATTTATTTGCACACAGGATGGAGGGGCCTTATGGAAAGGAACTGTATTAAGAGAGAAAGGATAAGCAGCTAAACTGTATCTAAAGAAAATGGATTAAAGAGGAAGGGGAGGAAGAATGTTTTTGGTAACAGCTTTATTGGGGTGTAATTTACATATGATACAATTCACTCATTTGAAGTGCTCGATTCAGTGCTTTTTAGTATATTCAGAGTTATATAACAATCATCACAATGAGATTTAGAAGTTTTTCATCACCCCCAAAATAAAACACATACCCTTTGGCCATCCCTCTAAAATCTCTCCAGTTCCCTCAGCCCTAGTAAACACTAATCTATTTTCTACCTCTGGATTTGCCTATTGTGGACATTTCACATAAATGCAATCAGAAAATATGTGACCTTTTGAGTCAGGTATCTTTCATTTATCATAATGTTCTCGAGGTTTATCCATGTTGTAGCATGTATCAGCACTTCATTCTTTTTATGTTTAAATAAGATTGTATAATATTGTACAATTTATTTATCCATTCATCAATTAATTGGGTCACTCACCAATTTGGGTTTTTCTACTATTTTTTGTTATTATGAATAAGCCGCTATAAACATTTAGGTACAAATTTTCGTGTGGACTTATTTTGATTTTTCTTAGTATATATTTAGGAGTGGAACTGCTAGATCATACGATAACTAGGAGAAAGAATTTTGAGTAGAGCATGCCTCTCAGATTGTTCTCTGATTCCCCTCTTAGATTCATGCAGAGTTCTAGAAAAAGGAACGTCAAATAATAGGATACAGAAAGTCATTCCACTGTAATCTCTGCCAGCCATGGTAAACACAAGTCCCTGCTCTGTGGACTTGTTTCACAGGTGAAGGTCACGGACTGGAGGTGACTGAGACATGAACAAGTGGCCGAGGGCTTCTAACACCAGAAAAAAAATATGAGCAGAAGGCACACAATAGTTGCTTACACAGTGTGTCAGGCCAATCTACCCTACAGAGACAGCCAGAAAGCATGGAACCCCAGGAGGCCAGGAGCAGGAGTGGCTCAAAGGACTGCCCAGATCCATAAGTGGTCTCCCAAATGTGGGAGAAAAATATGAGTGGAGAGAAGTTTTCCATTGAGGAGGAGAAACTTTGTAGTTTCCATGAGTGTAGTCCTACATCAGAACTGAGTATATGTGTGTGTGTGGAAGAGGGGGTGTTGCTGAGAGGAATGGCAGCTTCCAGGCACAGGGCTTGCAGCCTGGGTGATGACTACAGTGTCTCAGATATGCCTAGAAGGACCACCAGAACTGAAGGGGCCATGAGAACCAGGAGCGTGGCAATTTCTGTGGTAACCTTTATCATATTCCATCTCCCTCACCTCCATGTTTTGACAATGTGTTAGTCCCTGAAACTTTGACATCTTTCTAGAATTGGGGAGAGTTCTCAGCATGATTGAGGCAGAATTTATCACCGATCTTGCAGGAAAATAGTTAGGGATAGAACTTGTTCACTGATAGAATATGAGATGTAATACTTCTCACACTCTCAATCTCAAATCTTACATTCTCAAATCTTATAAACTGAGATTTTCATTGGATGATCCAAAGGAGGAAATGAGTGATGTCTCCCAAGGGACAAGAAATAGATCTATTCTGTTGGAGTGGAGTGTTCACACGGAGAAAAGAGATGTTGAGGATGTAAAAGCAAATCAGAGCCTGATAGTGAAGGGCTTTGGACTCCATGAAAGATTTTGGACTCTCTTCTGTAGCCATGGACGGTATTTGAACCTTTGTCTTGGGCAGGACCCAGGCGGAGGCTTTTCTTGGTCCAAGAGTTGGTAACTTGCCAGAGTTCCTGTTTTCTCAACAAGGAGATTCAGAATGGTAAGATAACCATTTATTTTGGAATTCAAGTGTTATGGTCAAATATAAACATGAAAAATGCTCAATATCATTACCCACCCATCAGGGAAATGCATATCAAAACTGCAATGAATTACCATTTTCTACCCTCTAGGATGACTATAATAAAAAATACAGATAATAAATGTTGGTAAGGATATGGAGACATTGAAACCCTCATACATTGGGATGTAACATGTTTCAGCTGCTTAGAAAAGTTTGGTGGCTCCTTGAAAAGTTAAATGTAGAGTTACTATGTGACTGAGCAATTTCATTCCTAGATGTCCACTTAACAGAAATGAAAACATATGATCACACAAAAATTTGTGCATGAACTATTTATAGCAGCACTATTCATAATAGCTAAAAAGCAGAAACAATTCAAATCAACTGATAAATGGATAAACAAAATATATATTCATACAATGGAATATATTAATTCATGAAAATACAATAGAATATTATTCATTCACAGAAATAAATGAATTGATGCATGCTACAACATGAATGAACCTTGAAATCATTATGCTAAATGAAAGAAGCAGACATGAACGGCCACATATTGCCTGACGCCACTCATATGAAATGTCCAGAATAGGTAAATCCATTTCCATAGAGACAGAAAGTAGATTTGTGTGCTCCAGAACTGAGGGAAGGGGAAAATTGGGGCTGACTGCTAAAGAGTTCTTTTTGAAATGATGAAAATGTTCTGGAATTAGACAGTTGTGATGGTTGCACATTCCAGTGAATATACTAAAACCCACTGAATTGTACACCTTAGAAAATTTAAAAACAACGTTATGGTCACTGTCAGAATATGTGATAGACAAACTAATTGTTCTGGTTTGTCTGGGACTGAGGAGGTTCCTGGGATGCAGGATGTTCACTGCTAAATCTGGGAAAGTTCAGGCAAACCAAGATGACTTGGTCACCCTGGTGTTGCTGAGGCAGTGCTTAGAAATGACGATGAAGATAGGCCCAGTTCACATTTAACAGCAGTTTCTCAATCACAATGCATTTGGCCCTGACTACCACCTTGTGTAGTAGCTAAGGCAAATTTTACTTATTTCCTGTTTATAGACAAGGAATTTAGGCTCTAAAAGGGTTGGCGGTTTGCCTAAGACTATATAGAAAATGAACAACAGAACTGCAAGTCAAGCTTGGTCCTCATATTCTAAGTCCAGGCTCTTTCCTTCACATAGGTAATAATTTGTACATATCGGCGATGATGGTAAATATCTGGCTCACCCTCCATAAATGCTGGCCATCCGGTTTCTAAATCAGGGGTGCCTTCCTCTTCTCTCCTTTCCACTCCCAGTGGCTGCCTCTTGTGGAACCTCTCTTAGACAGTGATGGCGCTCAGCACCACCTCCAAGTCCATTTTCCCTGCTCTTCTGAACTCTCTAAAGGCAGGAATTGTGTCTTAGTCACCTCTGTTTTTGGCTCTTCTTACCTTACCTGGTACATAGTTAGTGCTCAATAGCTCTCTAATGAAGGAAGCCTGACTTCTGTTCCAAAAAACCAACAGGAATGAACACCCCAGATGAGAAACACTACTGTTGCTTATCTCTGTGACCCAACATGTTACCATGTCTTCAGACTAAATTATTGCCCCTTTCTGATGTGTTAGGCCTTTCTTAGGTCCCATTTTCTGAACTGTTGGCTGGCACAATCTATATACTGTTTTTCAGAATGTGTTGTCAGCACACTCCAAACGTCAAACCAACCCAAGATTTCTGTGGTGATTTTATATGGTGTGGTCTTGTCTGCAGCTGGCTACCTAGAACAAAGTGCAGTTGTGCTCAAACTGAGTGGATAAGAAAGAGAGAGCGTTCCTGGGTTTTAGAAATTCTGTTGGTATCATGACAAAGGGCTTCATATATTCAAGGCCAAGGGCTCCAGCAATTTCTCACAGCAAGATATATAAAGTGGAAGGTGCCAGCCCTCTCTCCTGGTTCATCTTCTGCGAAGTTATGAAAACTTCCTGGGCCTCAGAGAGTTTTCTTGCCTTTCGGATGGGAACAATTACAATTTCCCTATTGACTTCATAGGGCTTTTATGAATTCAGATTACATAATGAATTGATGGTTTCTAAACTGAGTTCCATAGAGGCTTAAAATTCTACAGAGTTTTCTCAGAAAGAGGGATACTATTTTAATCCGTGCAGCTACATGTTTATTTATCTATATTGATATGTGTCTGAATCTATATATCTATATTTGTCTATTTTGAGGTGTTGTGTGCATTATTCTTCACAAATATTTATTGTCCCTTTTTTAAAATCTCATTGGAAAAAAATCAGGAGTACTTCTTCTCTTTTTGCCTTTTCACTTCTCTTCTAGTTCTTCTGGACTGATAAATTCCTATCTTTATACTTTGGGGTCTCGCCTTTCTCTCTGGATCTCCTCCCTAAGGTAGCTCATGCACTCCTGTGGTCCACTGATTGACTCTTGGCGGATTACTCCCAAATCTCTCTCTAGCCTCATCTTTTCTCTCAAGATTGCATTCCAGGATTAAACTTGGAGGCTTTACCATGAGGCAGTTCTGAATCAAATCCTGGGGCAGCGGGGCAACCTTGGGTGAACACTGAACATCACTGAGCTACTATGCCTATGACATGGGTTCACTGTAACTTCTTATGGTGGTTGAGAGCATTAAAAATAATTTGTAGAATGTGCTTGGCAATTGTTTCTTAAGCCAAAAGCCATTGTACGAAAGCATCCTGTTCTTTCCAAGGTATCTTACTGCCTCAACCTCAGAAGCCCTTGCTTTCAAAAGTGACTTTGTACATTAAGTTGTCAGTATTGTCTCTTTTTTAAGCTTCCAGGAACAAGGCCCACAAGAAGGTGGGAATGGATGAGCAGGCAGGCCACCCTAAAAAATGTGACAAGGTAGAATTTGCTGAAAAGACAGATTGTCCTCAAAGCTTTGTGGGAGTCTGAAAGTGCCAGGAGTGGTAAACTTGCCTGGCGGCACCCTGCAATCCTGCCACATCAAATGGAAGCCATTTGTTTCTATCATTAGCAGTAAAGTGAGTAAATGAATTCTCTGGAGCCTCCTTAAAAACAATTAGGACCAGCAGATAAACAAAGGCAGAGGAATGGGAGTGTCAATGGTGACCTGGAGGCTCTCTCCATCAGGTTTCACATTGCTTCCAAAAGCACAGTTTTCTTTTAGTAATAGCTTAAAACACTTCTGGAAAAGTTTTATTTTGTTTTGATATACTCTTATACTTTTTCCCCCTAGAAGTTTTACAGAATTGCGAGAGATTTAATGCCGGGAAGGGAGAGAAAGGAAAGTCAGATTTGGTACACTTTTGACACTGTGTGTGGTGCATTGCATTCATTATTTCACTGTCTGTGACCTCAGTTTACCTTATTAAGATCCTAGGATGGGTTTGGTTATAGAAATATAAAGTCATAAAATTCTGTACCTAGGCAGATCTAATGTTTTCATTCTACAAATGAGAGGGGAACCACATGACTGGACATGTGGGATAAAATCAGGACAAGTACCAGATCTTCTGACTCCCCTCTTACCAGTGTTCCTACGCATGAGATCCAGGGACATTTAGGACACTGTCAAAAGGTTCAGTGGTGTTAGCAAAGAAAATTGTGCACAAGAAGAAAATTTTCCTTCTTGTGCAAAGATAGGAAATTTCATTCTCTCTCTATGTGAGCCAGTGTGTGTGTTCTCTGAGCCCAGTGAAATATGCAAAGGTATTAAAACCTATGCTAAAATCTATACTAATTTTCTTTTTTGTAAAAACATACATAAGAGGAAACCATACCTTTTCTTCTACTTATTGAAAATTGTCATATTTGTGCTCAGTACCTGGAACTGAGATAGCCATGCATATGCCATTAGGGGGTGCTAAGATAGCAGCATCAAAAGATGGAAGAACCTGGGTTTTGAACATGAATATGAGGAGGGACATTAACCAGTCTTGCAAGTGAAATGCTTCTATGTGAGATATTGATTTTTCCTATTTTCAAAGACAATGCAGTCAGGATTTTATGTCTGCAAATGAAAGCATCCTAAGAAGACTCTTTGAACCTCTGACACATCATTTGCTAAAGGGAAATAACGATGCCACGTTGGAGTTGGCTCACACCAGCCAGTTGCCAGCATCTTTTTCCAACTCAACATTCAACGACATCACAGTGGTAGTTTCTGTAGTTATGTTGGTGCTTTCTCATCATGGTGGGGATAGTTACACCATGGAAATTGGCAAGTGATATGAATCAGGGCTTCTTCCTTTCTTTTTTTTTTTTCTTTATCTTTCATATTTTTTTTTAAAAAAAAACTTTTGAGAGTCAGTTTATCAGCACACTATTGGAAAAATTAAAATCATACAGTCATTAAAAGTATTAGAGATAATACTTCTGAGGCATCTATTAGTGCACTTGCTCCAAGTAATAGAATTTGATAGATGACAGCTACTTTTGCTATGTGTATCAGTATACAAAGTCAACAAAAAAGGGAACAAATGTATATGATTTCCTAGCACAGATACATGTGTGATAGTTGTTAGAACTGCACTTGAAAGGTTTGAAACAAATTAATCCTGTTCTTTGTTGAATAAGCCTTTTGTTATTCAGAACATTCAGTTTCCACTATGGATTTGGGCTCAGGCCATGGTGAAGAGCTGGCCAGAGCACCTGCCTGGAAGGGAGACTGGGTAACAGGGAGGCTGGGTGACATAATGTAATGTCACTGGTGCCATAATGCTGGACAAGAGCCATGGCTGTGTCTACAAATAGGGGAACTTGTTCCTAAAATGGGGTAGCTAGGTGTTTTATTTTGGGTTTCCTGGAAAACTCACTGCAATGGAGATTTGTATGAGGAATAAGACCTGTTGGAGAGTAAAGGAAGTTGGTTTGGGCAGGAGGAAAAGCTGAGCTGTGATGCAGTGACATCAAAGGCCTCCACTAATCTCGCAGAGAGATCTGAAGCTGGGAGAGTCCTTTAGAGTTGTTCCAAATGAGGCAAGGACCAGTTATTGGATGTGAACTGTCACTGGAGAGGCAGCATTGCCATGGGTGTAGAACCTCCCTTTTGTGGAGGTGAATCCCAGAGAGGATGCAGCTGCAATCAATCCATTAGCAGTCGACATTCTTCATAGCTGGGGAAATGAGTGCCTTGGTTCTGAGGGAGATCTTGTAGTGCATCACAGCATCCACTAAAGTGGATTGGGGTAGACTTTCCCAGAGTGTTTCTTTGTTTGATACCTTCTGCATCTTAGGCTAAGTCTCACATCATTTTCATTTTGGGGGGCTAAAATTTAAGAGCAAACCCCAGCTAAAATCTCATCTCTCCTCAATGCCTTCGGTAATAATCCATCTAGACCGACTTTGTTTGCTTGTTTATTTGCTTATTTGTTTCAACAGTATCAACCAAAAGATCTTTGATGCAAGCAACAGAAACCAACTATAAATAATTTAGGCATAAAAGAAATTTATGGGAGCAATCAACAGAAAGCCAGGAGAAAAGCCAAGGAAGGAAGGGTAGCAGAAGTAATCCTGGTGAGAAACTGCAATTGCACATCCTGATAATCCTTAATGCACCCACCCACCGTACCCCCACTTCTCCTGAACTTAGTCCCCACTGTAATCTCCCCCATAATACTCAATGTACTTACCACTCCAGTTGCATATGTCTACCACTGCACATCTAATGCAATGGTGCCTTTTAAGTATCTGCCACTCATCTGAGGTTCAGAATATTTCTGTGAGCTCCGAGCTGTCTGAGCTGAGGCCATGTGCCCATACCCTCAATGCCAGAGAGTGAAAAGAGAGGTAATTTTTATGTTCCGATGACTGTGTCCTGATCACCACGAAGATTCACACTGTGGGGAGTACAAGGACTAGAAAGAAGGCTAACATGCTGAGTCAGAACAAAACCTGATAAACATCTACCCCTCAATGCCTCTGTACCAAGTGATTCATATTCTTGTTCTGTTGATGTGAGGCTGATGTTCCAGGAGGTGCAAGATCTTTTCACTCACATATCTCTGTAGATAGTGACTGCTCAGTCCATTTCTCAAAGAGAAGGGCAAACTCTATTTCCTGACATTAAGGTATGTTGTAGAATATGTGTGGTTCCTTGGTTCCAAGAAAGACTCATTCAAGCCAGCTGAGTGAAAGGGGCTTAGTGCTAGGAAATATTTGAGCTGCTACGGGATGTGGGAACATAGGCAAGAAACAGGGTGGTTCCATTTATCGCTTTTGTCTTTCAGGGTGGCTCTGTCTTTCCCTTTCTCTTGTGGCTTGCATGGTCTCGTTACTTGGCATCCCTTTTTCTACCCTGGCTTGGTTCATTCTCTGCATCAGAGATCGGCTTCAAATTCTAAAAGAATCAGCCTCATTAATTTGGCTCACTATTATATCTCCATTGGGCAAAGAGCTTTGTGGATCTTTGGCCAGACTAAGGAATGAGTCTGGTGCCTACCCAGTCTATTCAATGACTACATGTCTTGGACAAGGATCACCTAGAACTGCTTTCCCGAACAACTCAATTATAACGAGATACTGGGTATGTCAGGCACCATGTTTGATATGTTTCAGGATCCTCTGAAGTGTAATTCAACTCTCCTCGTGGTTTTTAGGGAGTCACTCTCATTTTTTGACTAATAAGGGAAATATTAGTTAATAAGTATTATTTTTTGTACATGCTATTATGCATTATATATTTTATTTTGTTGAATCTTTATGTCTTTTCTCTGAATTATTACTCCTATTTTATATATCATAAAATTGAAGACCACATGGTTATGAATCCCAGATAAGATGGTGGAGCTGGATTTCAAATCCAGAGTAGGCTTGGTTCAAACTTGTGCTTTTCTCCCTCCCCCAGAATATCTCCGTTAACACATTCATGACAATGCCAAGACATTTCTGTCCTAGTTAATGATGACTTTTTGAAGAAAGCTTCTAATTAGGGATGTTTCCAGTGAGGAGCAGTTCAAAAACAAAGTAGAATAAGGTATGGGGGAAGATAAAAGACTGGGGAAAGAGATGTTCACATACTGAACTCAGGATGCTGTAGAAAAAGTCTTCTTCGACAGCTGGCCCTTCAGATGGCAGGAAAATAGCCTCATCATCAAGCAGTGGGGTATTACTCCTGAGTAATGAGGATAGATTAACTTCACACAGCCCAAGGTGGGCACTCCCCATGAGTTCCTTGCTTTGTTTGGCCAGAACTATTTCACAGACAATTATAGCTATTGGGATCCTCTAACAAAAAACCCTCTCAACATCGGTAAAATAAAAATGAAGTTTTTTAGGGGTAGAACTCTAAGCATTTTGTTGTAATGGCCTCATAGAAAGGAAATTGAACTTGCCAGGAAAATACAGTTAATTAGCATCTAGCTCTTCTTTATCCATCCATATACTCTGCAGCAGGAATAATATTGTAGACCCTGGAAGGTTGTTGAAAAGGGAAATGGGAATATGCACTTGTACATGATCGCCTGGAATCACCTATAATGTTAACTCTTTTCCAGCTCTTTCTCCTTTAGCCTTTGATACCAACGATAACTTTAATATCTCTGGGAAATCTTCCTTGATTAAACAAACCTAAAACAGATGATTCTTATCCCCTTCCCTCCCCAACTTCATCTTTTACAAATTTTATGCATCGTGGGCATACCTCACTGTTATGTACTTGCGGAGCCTGTGGAAAAGAGGGAAAGAGGGCTATGTTAGAAGATTTATATAAGGGCGGACTTACGGCCTTTATATACATGTTGAAACCACACTTAGTTACTCTAATCTCCACAATGTTGAACTATTATATGCATTTTTCTTAAATAGAACTCGCTCTTGTTGACCACCATGCTCCAGGCACTGCATATCTAAAACATTTAGAAATCTAGACTCTAAACACTGGTTCACTATCCAAGTTCACCATCTTTCTGCTACATCTTCCCCAACCCCAAATCTCTGGAATTTAAGTTCCAAATTGCTAAGAATATATTTATTCTTTTGATCTTTAATGTTTTATTCATCAGTAAACTTTGTTAAATTATATTTATCCTCCATTCTCATGTGTCTTATAGCACTATTTTTGAATTTATTTTCTTCTTTCTGGAATATTTCCTCCAAGAGTCTTTTTTTAAAAAAAGTTGTTCTACCGTATATCTATTGAAGCCTAGAATGTCTAAAAGTATCTCTACTGTGTTCCCAATATAAATGATATTTTAACAAGATATAAAATCTTACATTCAATTAGAAAACGGGCAAAGAACATTGAGAGACATTATACCAAAGAGTATATGTGGATGGCAAATAAGCATATGAAAAGATGTTCAACATCACTAACCATTAGGGAAATGTAAATTAAGACTATGAGATATCATGACACACCTATTAGAGTATTAAAAATAAAAAATAAAAAATAATGGAAATACCAAGTGTTACCGAGGATATGAGAAACTGGATTTCTCAAATATTTGCTGATTGGCATATATTCCACTCTGGAATATATTCAGCACTTTCCTATAAAGCTAAACATACACTTACCCTACAATACAGCCATCATACTTGTCAGATAAAGAAAACTATATGTTCACATAAAAACCTGTACATGAATGTTTATAGCAGCTTTATTTGTAATAGAGCAAAATCATTTACGATAAAAATGTAAATGATTAAGGAATGAGCTATAGATACACATAACAACTTGGATAGATCTCAAACACATTATGCCGAGTGAAAGCAAAAAACAGCTTCAAAAGGTCACATACTATATGTTTCCGTTTGTATAACATTCTCAAAGTGACAAAATATAGAGATGAAAAGCAGATTAGTGCTTGCCAGGGGTTAGGGATGGTGAAAGGTAAGAGGGTGGCTGTGACCATAAAAAGGCAGCATAAAAGATTTTTTTTTTAGTGATAATATATTTCTGTATCAGGATAACAATGGAGTTACATGAATTACACACAGGATTAAGCGGTATAGAACTATTTTAAAAAATGATTTATTATTTGAACACACAAATATACATAATTCTAAGATCTAAGTTATTTTCTTTCTACATTTTGAAAATATTACTCAGAAGTCTTCTTTTCTCTAGCGGTTGATGAGAAGTGTGATATCAAGATGATTTTTCTATCTTTGTAGGTAATCAGTTGTATTTTTAATCTTAAATTTCTACACAATCTTAAATTGTGTAGATGTGTTGAATAATAAATAATTCATCTAGTCTTTGTCGTGTTCCTGGCATGAAACTTCTTAAATCCTCGGAATTTCCCAAGTAATAGGAGTGTCTTTGTCATGCTAATGAGGTGACTCATGGTGGGCCCCTAGATAGTGTCATGATGGAGGATGGTCACCAGAAAATTAATCATATCCTTAGAGAGTTAGAATTTTGAGCCAGCCTGACCTCCAAGGAGGGGAGGTGTTGCTGGAGATTGAGTTCAAACCTAAGGCCAGTGATTTAATCAATCATGCCTAACTAACTCATGCACTAATAAAAACTCTGGATGTCAAGTGTAGTGGAGTATCCTGGCTGGCGAAGTAATCAATGTGCCAGTGTTGTCAGGACAAACAAGGTGTCCCTCTGCCTGTGTGCATTTAAGCCAAAGAAAAGATATGTGCAGGTTTTGCAGCAAAGAAATAAGGTTTGTTAGAGAGTCTGAAGTCTCAGAGATACAGGCAACCTATAGCTCAAAAGTCTGACTCTCTGGGTGTTTCAGAGTATAGATTTTTTCCATTAGGGAAAAATCAGTAATCATGGAAACTGAGGAAGTTGGAGTCATGGATGCTACTGATTGGAGGATTAAAGAGCGGGTGAGGTAACTGATCATTATGTCGGGTTCCAGAGTCAGCCATAGTGCCATCCTGTCCAGTCCCCCCAGCTGGTAGGGTTGTTGTTTTGCATTGATGGGTCTTAGGTTGAAACACATTTAAGGTAACATGTTACCCTTAGTCTAAACAATTGAAACCTATTGTCCTCATGATTATAGACCTGAGGCTCAGTTAATCTGATGTCCTCAGGCTTATGGTTAAAGGAGCAAGCAGACAGACAGAGGATAAGGGGAGAAAAAAAAGCAAGTGAGTCACAATGCTATCATCGGGCAAAACAAGTTTGAATCAGAAAGAAAACTATATTAAAGAAATGAAGTTTGTGTGTGGTTATACTAGGAGGGTGATGCACCCTGGTTCCATAGGGAGAAGGACAAAGAAGCTCTGTGTTCAGGACCCTCCCAGACCTCATCCTAGACATCTCATTATTTGGTTCTTCCTGATGTATATCTATTGTAATAAGATTGTAAGTATAAGTATAGCGCATTCTTGAGTTTTGTGAGTCATTCGAGTAAATTATCCAACCTGAGGAGATTGTGGAACCCCAACATTTGTAGCCAGTCCTTCAGAAGTACAGGTGGCCTGAGGACTTCCTGAACTTGCAGTGGGTATTTGAAGAGAGAACAGTCTTGTAAAGAATTGAACTCTTATTTTGTGAAGTTTGCACTAAGTCTAGGAGGTTAATGCCAGAATTGAACTGTGGTACACTCGATTGGTGTCAGAATCGTGAGCTTTTCATAATTTTTGTGGCATTTACTTTTTCATTCTAGTGATTTTCTGTTATTAAAAGATATTCTTATCAATTATTCCTTCGAGTACTTCTTGTCTTCTATTTTCTCTCTCTCTGGATCTTCTATTCTAGGCACTGGGAGCCTTGCAGGAGATTTATTAGGGTTGGAGGGGGTTGTCCTTGGGTCAAAAACTGGTGGAGAATGAAAGGAGCAGAACTCGGCAGAAGGTGTTGATGCAGTCACAACAAAGGACTCAGCTCATCTCACTGAGAGTAGGGACGGCTTTTATTTTATTTTATTTTATTTTTAAACTTTAAAAAAATTAAGTTTATTGGGTTAACATTGATTAATACAATTATATAATTTTCGTCTGATATTAGTACTGCTACTCTCACTTTTCTCTGAATGCCATTTGCTTGAAATATGATTTTCCACCCTTTCACTTTGAGTCTATATTTATCTTTGGAGCTGAGATGTGTCTCCTGGAGGCAACATATGGTTGGGTTTTGTTTTTTATTCCTTTCTGCAACTCTGTGCCTTTTTCTTGGTGAGTTCAGTCCATTTACATTTAGGGTGATTATTGAAATATGTGGTCTTCTTATAGCCATCTTATCTTTTGCTTTCTGGTAGCTTGGTGTTTCCATTGCTTCCTGTCCTTGTGTTTCTGTTTTCTTTATTTTTGGTTGGCTTTTGAGGATTTTCCTCTGGTTCTTCTTGTTTTATGTTATAAAACATCTTTGGTGTGTGGTTACCATTACAGATATATAAAGGAGAGTTATATATATACAGTTGTCTCTTTTTTTCTGTGCATGCCTTATCTCCATTCTCCTTCGTGAATTTGAATCTTTGAATCCTCTCCTTTTCAGTCATGTTGTCTCAGTTTGTCCCTATGTATGCTGAACATTCATTACTCTCTTGCTATAGCAATTGTCTTCTTATTATTTAATGCTTATAATGCCCTGTTCTTAGTAAAGGTTGCACTCCTCTGCTTCTATTTGTCTGATAGTCAATTACTTCTCAACTGTGTGTGGGGTGATGATCTGGACGGTCTGCCCTAGTGTCAGTTTTAGGGCTTCCTTAGTGAGAACTGCAGTGGCAGCAATCGCCCTCAAACAGTTGGCCCATCCTGCTGTCACATAGTCCAATCTTTTGGAGAGATATGCAACTGATTGCTTCTAGGGTCCTAGGGTCTGTGTCAGGACCCCTTTCACGATTTACTGCACCTCGGTAACAAAGAGCTGGCTTTTCCAGGTTGGGCAGGGCTAATGCAGGGGCTGTGGTTAGGGCTGCCTTCAGGGCTTCAAATGCCTTCCTTTCTTCTTTTCCCCAAGCTAGGCCTTCTCCTTTCCCTCCGGTACTAGTGTAGAGGTTTAGCTATTTCTGCGAACCCTGGAATCCAAAGCCTGCAGTAACCTACTGCTCCCAGGAACTCTCGAACCTGTTGCTTGGTCTGAGGTTGGGGTATCCTCAGGATGACTTCAATCCAGCAGGAGGACAGGGACCTTTTCCCTTTCTGTAGGTTGTAGCCTAGATAGGCTGCCTGGAGGGGTGCAGAGTTGAGCCTTCTCAGCTGACACACGATACCTATTCTTATCTAGCTCTAGGAGCAAATCCTCAGTTGCTTTCAAACCCTTCTATCTTTTGCAGCTTCCTTCTAATATCTGGGGCCGACTGACTAACAAAAGCAAGATTAATGGCTCGACTATTGTTTGGGTCCTCTGGGTCAATGGGGATATACAACTGGTATGACTCTAAGAGCCATTCCAAAAATGCCACCGGCGACTCATCCTTGGTTTAGATGACTTCGCTTGCCTTAGAGAGATTAGTAGGTCTTCTGGTGGCAGACCGGAGGCCCTGGAGCAGAAACTGGCGATACCGTTTGAGAGCCTCTTTGTCTTGTTCAGTGTCAGGGTCCCAGGGTGAATGGGTATTCGGAAGGACATGATGGACATGGGTAGGATCGACGGTGGGCTGCCCATTCGGTTCGAACACAGCTTTGGCAGCTTCTTGGAGGATCCGCTCTCGTTCCTCCGAGGTAAAAAGGACCTGGAGGAGCTGCTGGCAGTCATCTCAGGTTGGCTGATGAGTAGAAAAGATAGCCTCCAGGAGAGAGGTTAGTCTCTGTGGTTTCTCTGAGAAAGAAGGGTTCTGATGTTTCCAGTTATACAGATCACTAGTAGGGAAAGGAACATAGACTATGAAAGGCCTCTGAGGTTCAGTTCCCGCAGGGGGGTAGGATGATTTGAAGAAGAAGCCTGACCCATGTTAGTAAAAACAGGCAAGAAAAGAGAGAATCCCCACAAAAACCAAATAAGTCAGAGCTAGGATCAGCCTCTGACCCAGAGTCTAGTCAGATGGGGCCACAAAGGCCAGACCTAAGGAAAGAATCAAAATAAGTAAACTTATGAAGACTAAGGGAATAGGAGAGTAACACTACATTCGACCAGTCTGGACAGACAGACACAATACAGACAGACAAGACAAACTACAGGTAACACAAAACGCTAGCGTACCCTAAAACTTGAATATCAGGAGTCAAGTCTGATGTCTCAGACATTGACCGAACTAGGGAAGTATTGCTGTGTCCATCCTTCCATTAGTTTTCTTTAGGGCCCACCGACAGACAGATCCAAGTGCAGTCTGACTCACCAGTGAAGTTGCTCCAGATGGCTCATGCCCAATTGTTACTGAATTGAACCTTTTGTCCACCTGCCCTCCTGGGAGAGCCTGCTTGGCATCCAGGGCTGAGGAACGTCCCTCAATGGCCGTCCCCTGGACGGGGCAGATCCTTGTCCAATGTGACTAGGGTTGCGGGTCTTAGGAGATCTTCCCCTCTGGAGAAATCTCGCTGGGGCCTCCAAATTTTGCGGCGCAAGCAATTCTAAGACCCACAGAGCTGATTGATTGAGATGAATTATGAGCCTTTATTAGCCGGCCTGTGATTGACTGACTCTCTACCATGCAGGGTTAGAGGAGATCAGTCCAGAGGTCCCGAAAGAGGCAGTTTATAAAGCCTAGAACCACACCCTGGTTAATCATCAAACAAACAAGCAGATTACAGCAGAAATTGGCCATTAGTATATCTTTGCCTAGAACCACACGCTTAACAGTTGCATGTTTCTGTCTGTAAGCTTATTTTCTGTAGATTTTTCTCTTTCTTTCTGAGATTCCTTGACACCTTGACTGTTTATGATGTTTAATGAATTATTTCTCCTCCTGGGCATTAATGGAAATGTATTCAGCTTTTTTTTCCAGAAAGATTTATTATATACAGGTCACTCTTTAGCCTGCTGCAAAGAAGGCACTTTTCTTTTGGTTTCCAGTAAGTGGTGTCTAAGCCTCTTGGATCCCTGCTTTATATAAAGCATTAATAATACTTTTTTTTCTTGTAGATATTTAATCACACCTGCTACCCTCAGCTTCAGTCCCTGTCAGTGTTAGTGAGAGTTTTGTTGGCATTTGTTCAGATTTCCCTGGGGCTCCGCAGGGTTTCACCTCAGAGGAAATGGGGGAGGGGCCTTCTGGGTTGGGGATGGGGGTGTGGCTCAGCTTTAGTTTTGCAATCGCAGCTGGTAAATTCAACTGTTGTTTTTCTGCCATCCTGCTTCTCTGCCTTCTGCCCTGAAGACTAAGCCCTGTTGTTGGCCGGCCAAGGGGACCTCACAGCTTTCCCAGGCAGGGCTGTTCGGGGAACTTGCCACTCCTTTGCCCCTCCCCTTCTTCCTACAGGGAGCTCTGGTGGCTGCAAGAGGCAGCTTCTTAATTTCTCCCAGTCCACAGCCCGACACCTGGGGTTCTGACCCGTGGTAGCTATAATGCACAGATCTCATACTCAGATGTGCTTGTGTGCAGTTTGGGTGTTTTTTGTTGAGTTTTAGATGTTCAGCTTATTGTTGTTTCAAGTTTCAAGGGGAGAGATCTGGGGACTTCTGTCCTTCTGCCATGTTTCTCCAAAACTCCCAGATGGCCTTTTTGAATTCTCCCCAATTAAGGTAAGGGGATTGAGATTTAATGCCCTATATCTAGCAATCACTAGATCTAGGTTTCTCTCAAAAGGAAGTATGACTTTGGATGAAGCAGGTCTCTCTATCTGAGAATGGTCGTTGGAGAGAGATTCAACTGAGAACTGTTAGTCACCAGTCCTCTCTAAGGGGGTTATTGAGGAAATATGCATTTCATTACTTCAACTAGGGGAATTTAGGTCAGAAATTGTCAAGTTACAGCCCATGTCATGGGTCAAATACAGCCCACTGCCTGTTTTTGTAAATAAAGTTTATAAGGTGTTCTCCATGTGTGTGTGTGTGGTGTGTTTCCAGCTTTCCCTCTGTTCATGTTTGTGTTTGTGGCTGGCACTTTTTTTTCTATAAGGACACCAGTCATCTTGGGTTAGGGCTCACCTTAATGACTTCATTGTAATTTGATTATATCTGCAAAGACTTTTTCCAAATAAAGGTACATTTGTAGGTACTGGGGATTAGGACTTTAATATATCTTTTGCAAAGGAGGCACAACTCAACCCATAACAAGCATGAAATATTATTTAAAATTTAAGGAAACTTCTGTGTGATAAAACTGCACATCCATGCTGTAGGTGTAGTAGAGAAGTAGCTCTTCCCAGAGGCAGGTGTGAGACCTGAGCAGGTGGGGGTACACAGGTGATTCTCTTGTCTGTTGCTTTGGTGGCCAAAGGCCAGGAGATAGTGAATAAATTTCTTTCCAGTGCCTGACTACTGGAGCCCTAGAATTGCATAAACTTACCTGCTAACTATCTTGACATGCTTTCGGAACTTTTGCAATATCTCTCTAAAGGAAAGAAGGAGGGAAAGAAGGAAGGAAATCTAACAGCTAGGAGGCTATACGTAGGAGAGCCAAATGACCTCCTGCCAGTAGTGCTCTACATTTCTTAGAGAGTCCTTATCATCCTTTCACTAACACTTTCAATCACTTTCTAAAGGAGCTTTATTCCCAGAGTATCCATTTTTGATGTTATATAATCCACTCCAGAAGTTAATCCCTGATAGATACCAGCTGAGAGGTATCTCCAGTTGTATGCTAATCAATGTTTAAAAACCACCTCTCTATAAAGAAAAAAGGGGGCCTGATTTATAGCTTTTGCTAATTTCTGTGATCAATTTCAAGCTAATTATGTAAAGTTGTGGAACACAGAGTTGGAAAGAGATGTGTACAGTCAGTTCTTATGAGGTATGTGGTTTTACTTCAGCACATCAATGAACATCTCAATATAGAAAGAAAGGAGTATGATTTAGGACATCTAGGGAAGACTTTCAGGAGGAGTAAGGATTTGAATGAGCCTTGAAGGTTGGATATGATTTGAAGCTATCTCTGTCACTACACATCCACATCAATTTAGCAATTTCTTGAGTACAGAAAAATATGTCTTATTCATTGCAATATCTCTGCAGTAGGTATTTAACAAGCATATATTGAATGAATGAATGAACGAAAATAAATAAATGTGGAGGAGAAGGGCATTTCAGGAAGGGGGAACATTTATGGTATGGGAAGAACACAAGAGGAAGGAATGAATGCACAGGAGGTTCTGGGTTCAGTCAGTTGTCCATTCTTGCTGGAATAGTGTTGGGATATGGGGTGCTCTGGTTACTATGGCTATATAACAAACCATCTTCAAATTTAATGCCTTAAAACATCAGCATATCTATATTAATCATGAATCTAGAATTGAAACAGGGCTCAGCCTGGTCAACTCATCTCTACTACACTGGGTATACCTGGGGTGGCTTGAAGGCTTGGAGCTATGATCATAAAGGATCGCTAACTCATCTGTCTGGCCATTGGGCTGGGATGACTCAAACAGCTGGCGGTTAAAATAGCTGGGGCTGCTTGGATATCTATCTAATTTTATGGGGTCTTCCTTCAAGGTGTCACTAGAATGGCAGCCTGGGGACAACTGTATTTCTCATGCCAGCTCAGAGATCCAAAATGTATATTCTAGAGAATGAACAGGAAAAGCTGTATCATTTTTCTGATCTAGACTTGAAAGTCACATAACTTCACTATGCCACAATTTATTACTGAAAGCAATCACAAGCCCACACTCGGATTTAAGGAGAGGAAACCTAGAACCCACCTCTCAGTGGAAAAAGTGCTACTCACATTGTAATAAGAGCATGTAGGACTGCAGATCCACTTATACATGGATATTTTTCAATAAATGCCTGTAGTATTTTTCATCTGTGGTTGGAAGTCCATGGATGCAGAAGGGTGACTGTATGTACCAATCTACACCATTTTATATAGGGGATTTAAGTTCCTCAGATTTTGGTATCCTGGGAGTGGAGATCCCCTGGAACCAATCCTCTGATATAGAGGATACAGAGGGACATCTTAAGTTTTGGGGGAGTCAAAAATTACACTCAGGTTTTCGACTCTCCAACTGTGCAGAAGTTTGCGTCCCTGACCTGCATGTTGTTCAAGGGTAAACTAAATATTTTACACACACACACACACACACACACACACACACACACACGTAAGAGTGGCTAGTGGTCACCTTTGGAAAATAAAGCCTGCCACACATGGTAGATGTAAGGTTGGAAAGTTGAGTGAAGGCAGGTTGGAACAGGTCTTGAATGTCATACTAAAGTTTGTCCTTTTTCTTTTCCGAAAGCAATTCACCTACTGGTTGCTGATATCCTCCAAGATTTCACGTATGTAGGTTCATCATCCCCAGCAAGCCTGTGAGACTGACAGGAAGCAACAATTGTGTCTTAGATATTTTAAAAAATTTTTCCTCAATTGTTAGGGCTTTATAATTGATGGCTCCTCAGCACAAGAGACCAAAGTGCTTGTCTGCCCAAGTGAACAATGATGGCTAGTTAGACCAGACTGGCCATACTTCCCAACTGGCACAAACCCTCATGTTCCAGCACACTTGAGCTGGTGATGAGGTGGCCCATGATGGGGTATACCAGAAACAACACTGACTGTCAATATTGTCAGAGAACATCTAGATTGACTCTGGACTTATTGCCCAAGAGCTCAAAGAAGAGGCCAAACCTACTGTGTTAATTCTTGCAGAACATACAACATTTAATGCTGTTTCATCTGCCAAGGAATGCTGGATCAAGACCAAATGCAATATTCATAGTCACAAACCCCAAGCCACTAGTTGTTTCCATTCAAAGCCTTGGTCTCTCTGAAGGGTCTTCATTCAGCCAGTTTGAAGGGCGAGAGATGAGCACATAATTGGCTTTGATGGTTTCTTTTTCTGAGAGATGGAGAAGAGCTGCCACTCGAGTTTTGGATTAGTGTTGTTTGTCCCTATCCTCCATTCTTTATTGACTTCTCTCTTTGCAACAATGGGAAATTTGCCTATTGCTATAAGACGGTCATTGGAAAGAATTATGGGAGAGTTTGTTCTTCATATTTGTCATACCACAGACATTCCCCAATAGAGAGGAGATGGTTGTAAGAACAAGAAGACATAAATAATACAAAGACTTTCATTTTGTTTCCAACTTGAAATGGGTTATGTTCAAAAGTTTGGAACTCAGAACAAACATTTTGTCATAGAATAACAGTGCCGGCCATGTTCATCCTGCACATTTCATCTATAATGAAGCTGAGGGAGGAAGGTAGACATCACCTAGCAGACAGGTGAGTCCAGTTGAGGAGCTCGAGGCAGCTACCTTAAGCTGGCCCTGTTGTCCACAGCTTTTTTCCTTTATGTACTTTTGGACACAACCAACAGATTCTTTATAAGCTACAAGCTCTAATAGCAAAGGTGATGAGGGTCTGGGAGCATGGGTGTGGCCAGTGCTAAGTATAGTGATTTGTAGGACAAGGTCTGTCTGCCCTTTTAAAAGGCTTTGAGTAGTTGACCTCTCGGTCCAGGAAACTGCTGTCTTTTTTCATTTGTTTGTTTGCTTGTTTGGTTTTTTAATGCACCAAAGGGTTTCACAATGAAGCCTAAGATGGGGGAGCAGCTTGTTCTGAAGCCTGTCAGATAGCTGATTAACCACACCAGCACACACAGGGATGCTAATGTGACTAAGGTCGTGCTTGCAATCTCTCTTAGAGGGGCCATTCCATTTTACACTCAGAAAAAGCATCATAAGGGCACAAAATATATGTTTATGCTGGTCTATTGCCACTTGATTGCCACAGCTTCGCAAACCACTTGAAGCTCATATTTAGTGAAGATGAAGAATGTAGAGTCTTCGTTGTTGAGTAAGTTTTCTGTGTTCTGTGGTCTGTTTGAAAACAGAAAGTTCTGTTGGTTGAAATATCTGGTTATTATAAAAATTCCCTTTGTGCCATACATTCATCCTCAGTTTTCAGAGACTAAGAATATTGTCTTGACTGTGAGGACAGATGGCATCTTTAAGTTTCTGTAGCACTTACCACTACCTTCATTAACTTGGCAATTGCTGTCTTGTAATATTTAACAATTTATGTGCTCTTGTCTTGACTTGTAGATAAATCTCTTCAGAGGAGTGACTGTCCTAATGCCTTATATTGCCCACAGTGCTTTTTGGAAGTATATGCTGAATTGGCATCTGTTGATTTAATTTGAGTGGAATTCAGTAAGATGTACTTAGCATTCCAATAATTCTAGCTCACACCACAATGGCACTTGGAGTGTTTAGAATGTACTTCAGCACCTTGTAGGGCCCTAGGCTCATCAGCATGAACAGCAGCAGCTAATGGACTGTGGACATGCCATTAATGATGATTAACTCCTGCCTAGCACTTTCCCTGTGCCTGGCATTGTTCTAAGTGCTTTGCCTATATTATTTCATTTGGTCTTGCAAAAAATCCTTTGAGGTAGGTATTGTTATTTATCCTTCAGTTGACAGAAGAGGAACTTGGGGCCCAGAAAGATAAGAAAATTGCCCAAGGTCACACAACTAGGGAAGGCAGATTGAAACCCAGGCATTTCAGCTGCAGAGTCTGCACTTTTACCTATTGTACTAGAGCTAATACATACATGAGTACATACTATCTGCCAGACATTTTTTATGTAAAATTATTTAATCCTCACAACAAACCCAGGAAATAAGTACTGTTATCTGCATTTTGCAGGTGAGGAAACTAAGGTGCAAAGAAGCTGTGCGGAAAAGCCCAGATGCAAACCTAAGGGTTCTGGCTTCTGAGTCTATTGTTTTAATCATCATGCTGTAGCATTCTCAGAAGAGTCAGCTGATGAATAGGTTGTCAATTCAGAATCGATTTGTGTAGATTTCCATAGCAGAGATGATGGATGATAGACTACTTTGTAAGAAGGTAACACTGAAATTTCCATGAAGACCGAAAATCATGATATTTTTGAACAATTATTGGGGCCGGGGACATGCAGGGTTTCTTTATAAGCGGGCTGGGAAAATAGTGCCAGACAAGAAGAGAGTGATTTTACTTGTAGTATTTTAAGATAAGGAGATCAAGGCACAGGCGGGTATTTGTTTCTTCATAAGGGTTAGGATATGGGAGAAACATAGAAAGCTACTTCCCTGTGCTCTGAGCATGCAATGTGCTCAACTGGGAGCAGTCCAGGTGGTAGAAAGGAAGGAAGGAAGATAAGAGGAAGTCTCTAGGCTACATATTAAAGACTTGACAGGGTCCAACCTGCCATTGCTCTTACACTCATATACACAGTGAGCAGTGCAAGCAATGTGGACAATCAGGCTGCAGTATCCTAGCCATAGACCAAGTCCTGGGTAGATTGGAAAGAAGGCACCTGATGGGTGAATTACAGACATGTAAATAGGAGTAATGACACTCAACCTGAAGGGCTATTTCAAATGTCGAACAAGCATGGTATCTGGTCACAGTAGGTATTTAATAGTGGAGCTATTACTATTGTCGTCACTGTGAGATTGATCTGGCTGCAGCATCATCATCCCACTGGGTGAAAACTAGCTGATTCAACCGACTATGTGGGTGTTCTTCCTTTTAAAAAGTTTATTTTACAATATTATGAAACATAACATGTACAAAGTCCATGAGGCATAAATAACTGCACAATAAAAAGTTATAAGGGAAAGCATCATGTAATTACTATCATATAGCTATTATACATGATAAAGTTAAGAAATAGAATATTTTATCAGAATTCAGAAGTCTTCACCTCTCCTATGGGTCCTTTTCACAAGAGGTAACCTCTATTCTTTCATGGAAAGGACATCTTTTCTTTATGAATGAATGAATGAATGAATGAATGAATAAGTGAGTAAATAGTTTTATTATGTATCTTCATATAACATATATAACCCCATATAGCATATATATTCCCCAAATATTGTTTTGTCTGTTTTTAAATGTTATATAATGATCTCACATATTCTTTTGTGTCTTGCTTCTTTCATGAATCGTTATGGTTATTATAAGATTCAATCACATTGTTTTTGTGGCAGAGGAGCATCTGTTTTCATGACTGTGTTGCATATTATTTCTCTGTTTTAGGTTGGAGGAATTACTGACAATCTTGTTACACACATTCTTTTTTTTTTTTTTAATTTAATCAAAGCACTTTATTTTTTAAATTAAAAAATTTTTCAATTACAGTTGCATACAATATTAATTTCAGGTGGTTTTACACATTCTTATATATACATTCTACTGACATGAGCTATGAGTTATATACCTAGGAGAGTAATTGCAGGGTCACAGTATGTATGTATATCTAACTGTAGTAGATGCTGTCAAGCTGTTTTCCAAAGTGGTCGCACCAATTTACCCTCCCATCCACAATGTAAGAGAGTAACTATTACTCCACAGCTAAATGGACAGATGGTGTTTGTCATCTTTAAATGTGAGCCAATCTGGTAGGTGTGTAGCTGTATTTAATTGTAGTTTTATTTTGTGTTTGCCTGACTACTAAAAAGGTTGAGTAGCTTTTCATTGTTTGTTGTCCATATGGATTCCTCGTTTGTAAAGTGCTTGTTTATCTCTTTGGCTCATTTTTAAAATTGAGTTGCCTGTCCTTTTTCTTAGAAATTTTTATTTCTCAGAAAAATCTGTTGAAATTTTAATTGAGGGCATTATGGTGAATCTATAGACCAATTTTGAGAATAAATACAAATTTTATCCACTTTGAGTTTGTTGTGGAAATTACTCATTACTGTGATAACAATTACATTTTTTTGTGTTCCTCATTTACCATTGGCTACAGTGTTTCTTGCCTTGCAGAACTTTTTATGTTTATAAAAGGTTTAACAACCTTTTCCTTGATGGCTTCTAGGATTTATGTCATAAAATTAAAAATCTAATTTAATTTTTAAAATTCTCCAGTGTTTTATTCTATCATTTAATAATTTTGTTAATGATTAAAATTCAAATATTTTCATCTTTGATCTACCTGGAATTTATATTATAATAAAGGTAGGTATCCAACTTCTTTTTTAATGGTTAACCTATTGTCCTAATACCAATTATTGAACAATCCATCCTTCTCTACTGATTTGAAATGTTGCCATTAACATAATAAAATCTCTATGAATATTTGGACTTATTCTTGAACTTTTCTTTTATTTCATTATCTATTTGTTTATCATATCACTGTCCCATAGAAATATAACGTAAGCCACAAGGGCAAGCTACATATAATTTAAAATATTTTAGGAGCCACATTTAGAAAAGAAAAAAAGTGATAAAATTATTTTTAATACTTTAACCCAGTATAGCCATATATGATCATTTCAACATATCAATATATAAAAATTATTATATTTACATTCTTTTTTTTCATACAAAGTCTTTAAAATGTGGTGTGTATTTTCGTTTGGACTAACCATATTTCAAGTGTAGCTATCCATGTGTGGCTAGCAGCTACTATATTAGATGGCTCAGGTCAATATCTTTGTTAAGGCAGGTCCAAAGTAGCCTTAGCTTTGTGTTTAGTTTAGTCCTACTATTGAGGTCTGGCTCTTTCAGGGTTGGTTTAATGAAATCACTTCACTCATTGATTAGGCCTTCAACAGTCTCCCAGCTCTGTTTAGTTTGGCTTACAGCCTCTAGCAGTTGTTTTTTCCTCAGTAGTATACTTCACCCAGCTCTTGGAGTCTCATCTCCACATATCCACTTAGTATTTAGACAAAGACTCAAGAGAATCTCTCTACAGCTTTCCTGAACACTTTCTCTGCATAGCTCCCCACTTTCTAGCACTCTGCTCTGTAAAGCCCAGTAGCCTTTACCTCCTGAATACCAGTCTATCTCCTTAACTCAGCAAGATCACTATGCTCCTTTTGGAGTTCCCTTTCCCCACTATGGCCTGGAAAAGTGCCAGAAGGCAGTAAGTCTGATTGATGCTGTGTCTCATCTCTGAGGGAGCACAGTTGTGCTGTGGGGGATGGGGGTAGGGGGATAGGGGTAGGGGGCTGCCAGGCTTGTACTAGTTATTCTTGATGACCAGAAGCAGAAGTCTTACTAAAAAAAAAAACACAACAAGTTTGGGAGGTTTATTTATTAATTCTATCGTTTAGTTTTTTTTGTATTCTTTCTCGTTTAATAGAATAAATATTTAGGGCTATGAATTTTTTTTCTGAGGAATCCTTTAGCTATCTCCTATGAATTCTTGATGCAGATTTTTATGGTCATTTTTCTCCAGATATTTTGTAGTTTTGGTTTAGGTTTTCTCTTTGACCAAGAATTATTTCAGAGATTAAAAAAAAAAAATTGATATGGTGAAGTCTTCTGTTTTAATTTCTGCTTCTATAATAAATACTTAGTTATATGGCATTATAAATAGTTACGTATAGTGTTTATTATTTTGAAAATGATTGAAGTTTTCTTTGTAGCTCAATGCATAGTCACTGATCTTACCATGAATCTTTGTAAACAAGGTATTATTTACTTTTTAAGATATAAATGTTTGATTTGCTTTAAATGAGCAAATGTTAACAATTTGAGCATGCAAAATAAATTTAACTTTACAAAAATATAATATATATGTATGTGTAAGTGTGTTTGTATTTAATTTCTTTTTTTTTTTTTTAACTTTGGGTGCCAGTATAAGATTTTATTTTAAAGACAAAATTTAGTGTTAAAAACTGTATGAAAGTCACTAGTTTAAATGACCTCAAAGGTCAAATAGAATGTGTAAAATGCAAATATAAATTTGTGTAGACCCTAGAGTGACCCCTGAATAGAGTTGGAATCAAAGAGTACCTAAAGTATTCTGTCCTCTCGCTGTCCATTCCTTTTCTTTCTTTCCTCTATACAATATGTTGATTTAAAAATCCAGACACAGACCCAGGCCAGGTGTTATACCAGTCTGTTATCAACAAATGAAAGGACATTAAACAGTTTTTAATTGGTCTTAGGAAAAGCAAAGGTGAAATGAAAATTTAATTCTCCTGGACCTTTGTTCAAAATGCATTTTCCATCTCTACTGTAAGGAGTGAATTTTAATTAGCTTGATTCTTACAGTTTGGGCATGCATTTGTAATCTTTGTTCACACTTTGGGGAAAAAAAATTTGATGAAAGAAATTGGACAATAATGAAAATCTTGTCTGAGCAGAACAAATCGGAATTATCAACTATATTGTGGGATAACTGGCATGCTGCAGCTGGGGAGAAGAGAAGCATTAAGATAGTTGACTTAAAATTCCTCTTCCTAAAACGCCAGTATTCAGGCTGGCACAGTCTTGTCCCACACAGAGAGATAAAAGCCCAGAGTAGAAAGTGCTTTAGTGCCAGGCAGACCTGAGTTTGAATCCTGGCCTCTAACCCTTTATGGTAGGTCACTTAATTCCTCCAATATTTATTTCTTCATCTGTAACATGGGGGTAATAATGTTCACTTTATTTCAAGCCTTGTGAGGATTGAAAGAAATTATGGGAAATTCCCTGGCATGAAATAAGGGACACAGAGAATGACCAAGGATGTCAAAGGAAGTGTCTGTGGCTGAGAAATACTTGTGAACGTCCCTGCTTAATTTCTATGGAGAAGAAAGAAGTGGGCAGGGAACAACTAGTGTCTATGTATGCTGCTGCTGCTGCTGCTGCTGCTGCTGCTGCGAGGCAGGCTGGGGTATGTGTCTTCCTAGACCATTTTCTTCCCAATAGCTCTGGGAGAGCAAACAACCTGGGTCTTTTGCAGAGGAGTCCATTCAGGATTCTAATCTGTGGTTATGAAGCCCTGAGAGTCTATGCTTACCCCATGAACTTGTGGGAAAAGTTTTATTGCCCTTGAGAGGTCCTTTAGCTAAGCACACTTCACCAATAAGGAAATGAGTTCAGAGTGTCCCAGCCAGCAAGTAAGTCAAATACATGAAGACTGGAGAGGGCTCTGCCAAAACATATAATTAGGGAGCTGTGGAGAGGTGTCAGAGAGAAAGAAGATATAGTTCTTGGTCTTGGAGCTTATAATTTAACAGAGAGAACGAACAGAGACAGTGTCAAAATTAAATATTTCCTGAGGTCCTCAGACCATGTGCTTAGAGTTGGGTTCAGAAAAGACAATCCCTATATCCTTCTGCGCATCATTCTGGATTCATTTCCTGAGTACCTACTGTGCTTCCAGAATTCCCTCCCTGTTAGGAGTGTAGACTCAAAGTTTGACAGATCTGGGTTAATTTCAAATCTCTCACTCATTGTATTATGGCCTTGGGGAAGCACCTATCCTTTGGATTCCGAAGCATCTTCATCTTTTAAATGGTCACTCCACAGGGAAGCGGTGTCGGTTTTGATAATTTGAGGACATTTTTAGCACAAGCCCAGTGAGAGGCCCTTATGATGGACAGATCAAGGGCATCTATTTTCTTCCTTCAAGGTAGTAGTTCTTCACCTGGGGCTATTTCGACCCCTCAGAAGACATTTGTCAATGTCCGGAGGCATTTTGTGTATAACTACGAGGAAACAGGAGGATGTCGGTGTTAAACATTCTGCAATGCACAGGATAGCCCCCCTCCTTCTCCCCACACCATCCCCTCTGATTTGGGAACTAGAAAATGAAAATGGGCCCAATAGGGGTTTCTCTCTTTCTCTCTCTGTCTCTCTCTCTCTCTGTCTCTCTGTCTCTCTCTCTCACTCTCTCTCTCTCAATGCTATGATCCCTAATGCCATTTTCACTCTGTAGCCCTGTCTGGACTGCCTAGCAGCCTAATTCTGCGATCCTTGACGTCTTGGCTGGAGCTCCTTCCGAATAACGGGCTTCCCAACCAGCGGCATCGTGGCTGATGGTGGCATCTTCATCCATATACATGCCCCCAATTAAAAACTCCCCGCAGCCGCTGCCCGTAGAGAGGGGTCCGAACTGTGGAGTGAATATGAAAGGAAGAACACTCTCCCCCCTCCCCCCGCTCTCCCCCCCCCCCCCCCCCCCCCGCTCTTCTTGCATCCCTCAGCTGGAAGACGAAGCAGGCCCCGTGCGGAACACCTGGAGGCTTTGGGGAGAGGCAGGACTTTTGGAGAGACCTTATTAGTTTGCTCCGGGCAGACTTCCCAAGGCAGCCGCTTCAGGCAATGCACAGCCCAACAATTCACTACGAACACCCCAGGGCCCTAAAGGCAGAGGCCGGGCACCAAGGAAGCGAACGCTTGCTGCCTCGAGGCCAGCCCGGCCAACTGGCCCGCGACAGACGCGGGCTCCCGGGTCCAGTCGCCCCTAAACTGGCGGTGGCCCAACCTTCGAAGTGGCAGAGGGGGCAGGGCAGGAGAGGGAAAGTTTGTCTTTCCCAGCCTCAATCCTGGACTCCAAGCCCGGGAGCGCACTCTGATATCCCCCGGGCTACACTGTTACCCCAGGTACGCGCGTTGGGGTAACCTGCTACTCCTGGGTAGGCGGCCACTGAGCTGACCGCGTGGGTGGCGGGGGAGATGGGGCCACCGCTGCCCCGTGCTCCCGAGCCAAGATTTGATTTCGGAACCGTATCTGCGAGTTAAGTCAAACCCTGCCGCTGGGCTGAGTCCGCAGCCCGGCTGCTGGGCACAGTCAGCAGTGGTTAATGATTGATCGCTGACCCGCCGAAGAGGGAGCTCCTGGAGGGTTGACTGGTACGGGCAAGTGCCAAGCAGCAGAGAGGGGAGCACAGTGCTGCAGGGCAGAGCGCTCCCGGGGTATGTAGGAGAAGGGCGGGCGCACTGGGGCCTGCGGGGCGCATTCTCTGCCAGGAGATTAGAACCTCCTTCCGCTGCGCTCTCGCCGCCTCACAACACACACGCCCCAAACTCCACCTCCAGGCGCCTCCCGGGCCTCTGAGAGGTTGGACTGCTCCAGGAAGTTTCTATGAAAGCACCCGAAACACTAAGTTGCCTTTTCCAGGTAAGCCCGAGTGAAAGCCCTTCTGCGCTGCAGCCAAGAACTTTGGGCTCTGTTGAGAGGAGCGAAGCTGAGAAGGTGTCGTGACTTTCTTCCTGATGGCTTCACCGCGAGGCTCCGGCAGTGACTGCCCCAATGTTATTGATCACAGCCATGTCCCCGAATTCGAGGTGGCCACCTGGATCAAAATCACTCTCATCCTGGTGAACCTCGTCATCTTCGTGGCAGGCATCCTGGGGAACAGTGTCACCATTCGTGTCACCCAGGTGCTGCAAAAGAAAGGCTACCTGCAGAAGGAGGTGACGGATCACATGGTGAGTCTGGCTTGCTCGGACATCTTGGTGTTCCTCATTGGCATGCCCGTGGAGTTCTACAGCATCATCTGGAACCCCCTGACCAAACCCAGCTACACCCTGACCTGTAAGCTTCACAATTTTCTCTTCGAGACCTGCAGCTATGCCACGCTGCTGCACGTGCTGACGCTCAGCTTCGAGCGCTATATTGCTATCTGCCACCCTTTCCGGTATAAAGCCGTGTCTGGGCCCTGCCAGGTGAAGCTGCTGATTGGCTTCGTCTGGATCACCTCTACCCTGGTGGCATTGCCTTTGCTTTTTGCCATGGGAGTTGAGTACCCCCTGGTGCAGGTGCGCAGTTACCGGGGTCTCTCTTGCAACCGCTCGCTCACCCGCCACCAGGAGCAACCAGAGACCTCCAACATGTCCATTTGTACCAGTCTCTCGAGCCGCTGGACCGTGTTCCAGACCAGCATCTTCGGCGCCTTCGTGGTGTATCTCGTGGTCCTGGTCGCCGTGGCCTTCATGTGCTGGAATATGATGGAGGTGCTCAGGAGGAGCAAGCAGGCCTCGCTGGCTGGGCAGGAGCAGCAGCAGCAGCTGAGGAAATCGGAGAGCCAGGAGAGCAGGGCGGCCAGGAGGCAGACTATCCTCTTCCTGAGTGAGTCCTGGGTGGAGGGCAGCCTGAGAATGCCTCTAACCCCTCTCCATGACTCCCTGTGGCCCTCTTCACCCATGTTTTGCCTTGAGAGTGTATACTTAAGTTCTTGAGGCTGAAGAGGTATTGATCTGAGCCTCCGATTGTTTCTTCTCTGTTTGAGGGATTAAGGTTATAGTGAAAACAGCACTAGACCAGGAGTCAGAAGGTCTGGGTATATTCCAGAAGAGCACCGCTGGGACCTCTGGCAAGTCACAAAATATCTTGGATAGAATGGGGATAATAATACTGGGAAATGTGGGGGTCAAATTAGGTAATGAGGAAGAGGTAAAAGTCCTTTGAGAAAGACCAGGTACTTGGGAGTTAAAAGAGAACAATATTATCTAGCTTATCTTTACCCTGGAGAACCCTTCTCAGGCAGTTAGATTTTGTTCCCATTTTTCTTCTCCTTTGGAGAAGCAAAGCTGTCAGGAACACAAACTCTCCAGGCTTCTATGTTATTTCTCCAGGGTGATCTCCTATCCAGTCTTAAGAAACTGGAGCCCTCAGTCAAGCACTCCCCAGGGAGGGGCTTGAATGTCTGCTGTAGTGGGTCTGTTCTTTATCTGAGCAGAGAAACATGCAGGTCCACCTGCTTGTTTGTCTGATTCAGAAAATCTGGCTCCACAGATTTCTGGGACTTGATAGATCATCTAAAATACCCAATTCCCAAGCAGAGAAAAAGCTTCATTTTCCAACCATTTGCTGTGACGCAAATATTTAAAGTCAGTTCCTTCAATCAGAAGGGAAGGAGCCCACCATCTATTTGCAGACCCCCAAACCTTCAAAAGAGGGCCTGGTGGCTGCCGCCTGGGACTGTGATATAACCAGTGCTTCCTTTCTGCTCCTGCCCCTTTTCGATGTGGTCTCAGGGGAAGAAATAAATCATGGTACTGTTTGTTTTGGTGTGGGAAACCTGAGTAACAGGTTCCAAGACCAGGAGTTAGACAGGAAGGAAAAATCGAAGGCAATTGTGGAGTGATGGAAAGAACCTGCTCTTGTCTCAGTCCTGCCTGACTTCTGGTATGATTCCTACAGCTGACTTGACTTCACTCTGTGTATGAAATGAGAGGAGGGAGTTTGCACTTTTTGGATGCCTACTCTGCATCAGGGGCTATGCTAGACGATTCATATTTTCATTCTATAGAGGAGGAATATGAGGCTTAGAGAAAATCTAGTTCAAATTCAATGCAGCTCCCAGATTCTCACCTTGCTTCTCAGGACAGGAAAATGACTGGCATCCTGTGGCTTTCATAGTCTCCTGGTGAAGGGAAAATGAAATAAAGTAGAACTTTGACAAGGAAGGTGCTACCTAGATTAGGCTGGTGCTGTTTATCGCTGCCTCCTAGGGCCAGCCTTTCTGGAAACCGGAGTAAGCAGGTAGCTTTGTCTGAGGGGCTTGAGAAGGGCACCCAACTAAGGTCAATCTCTTTTATCCACTGGCTGCTGCCCAAAGTATTCCAGAAAGAAATGAACATTGTATTTGCTTAAAACTTGAACATCTGTTGAAAGCCTAGTTCTCCCTTCCCCAAACACCCTTAGGCATATCTTAAACTTTTAGTAGTAATTTATGCTTTTAGTGTGAATCAATTTACTTTCCTTCTCTTTTCCTTTTTTTCTTTTTGTTGAGTTCAGGACACTGTCTCCTACTCTGATTTAGGAATATCAAGGCTGCATTTCACCAAGGAAAAATAATTGATTATTGATCTCTCTTTGTTGTGTATTGGACCAATCTCTGATTTTTGTGTTTCTCTGCATAGATGTCTTTTCTCCTCCCAGGGGGTATTGTTCCACATTAAAGTCAGTCTTCATTTTGAAGCATGAAATCAGAATGACACAGATTTTTATTCAGAGATGAATAGGACCTTGGAGGTAGCTCATGCAGTTAGTAATCACCTGGAACGGGTTAGTTCTCACTGCTGCTCTCATTTCTTACTTCTGGTTCTCTCCTTCTTATAACAACTATGTATTCATCACCCACTGTGTTCTCTGCTTAAAGATTGTTGAATGGCAGTCAAGTACTCAATGTGCAATAATATCTTGGGGAAATTTTGCCCTTTTTGTATTTAGCCCATTTCTTCTGCAGTAGGTTTTCAAAGCAGTTCTTGCAAATGTGTCCTTCTCAATAAATTCAAAGAGCTTTTACAAATAGGAACCTCACTAATTAACTCAAGTTAGGAAATAAATTAATGGAGTGAAGAAGAAGAAATCATGGCCTGCATCCATCAGATTAATACAATGCAATTTAATTTGTGGGTTTCATAAAATTTCAGCTTTGGGGCATTTTTAACCCAGAACAAATGAATATATAAATTGTTTACAAATAGCTGAACTTAATATAGTGAGTTAGCTGTCTTTTTAGCATTTCAGTTAACAGATGTAGCAAATTAAAACAAATATTTGCTCATTTCAAACATTTTGCATTTAATGTGAAATGTAAATGATGACATAGCACAAGTTGTCTTTGGAGGTCTTGAGGCAATAAAAAAACAATTAAGGATTTCTCCCCTCATTGTTAAAAATGCTATCTTCTGCATAACAGAAGTGAAATTCATAAATCTACCCAAGATGAGGGTGTCTATGTAGAAACTAATACTTTTCTTTTCTACATCTTTTGCAATTGTGTCTCAGTCTAGTTGAGGTACTAGGCTGGTGAATAATGAAAACAAATTTGGAACTCTCGGAGAGAAAGATGCTGGGACGTCTCCTAGTTCTCAAGCAATTTGTAGGAGAAAACAAAAATAATATAAAAGTGTACATTCTTGGAAACATGAGTGTCTCTTCATGACTCTTGTCAGCTCTGTGAGAAATTAGTGCTAGACTTAGTACTTTTTGCAAAGTTATAGCTAATATGGCCATGGTAATATTTGTATGATGCCAGAACAGAGGTTGCCGATCTGGATTCCTGCCTCTGCTGGAGGGAAGAAACTGGTACATTTGGCTCTTTGTTCCATAGTTGTTGAGAATATACAAAATGAGCCTTCTTTTCAATAAGCTTTTTCAGATCTGCCATCTTATCTTTGTCAGCTATCACTTGGAGCTATTCTCAATGCATGTAGCATCCAGGTCCACGGACACTCGTGTTTGTGTCTATTGCACATGTGACTTGCTGTTAGATGCCACCTACTCAAAATGGAACAACAAGGTAGTATAAAAGAAGTATACTGTAGCTTTGTGTGTCTGTGCATATGTGTGCATGATTGTAAATTGATGCAGCCAGTATGGAAAAGAGTATGGAGGTTCCTCAAAAAAATTAATAATAGAACTACCATATGACCCAGTAATTCCACTTTGGGGTATTTAGCCAAAAAAAAAAAAAAAAAAAAAAAAGAAAGAAAGAAAACATTAACTCAGAAAGATACATGCACCCCTATGTTATTTATAATAGTCAAGATATGGAAGCAACCTAGGTGTTCATCGATAGAAGGATGGATAAAGAAGTTGTGGTACATATATGCAATGGAATATTACTCAGCCATAAATAAGAATGAAATATTTCTATTTGCAATGGCATGGATGGACCTAGGAGTATTATGCTGAGTGAAATAAGTCGAACAGAGAAAGACAAATACCTCATGATTTCACTTATGTGTAGAATCTAAAAACAAAAGAAAGAACAAACAAAACAAAATGAAAACAGACTCATAGAAACAGAGAACAAATTGATCATTGCCAGAGAGAAGGGAGTTTAGGGGATGCATAAAAAAGGTGAAAGGGATTAAGAGCTACAAACTCCCAGTTACTAGAAAAGAAAGAAAAAAAAATGTAGTGGTCTCTAGAAGCCAGGCAAAGTAAGGAAATAGAGTCCTGCCTAGGACCTCCAGATAGGAATCCAACCCTGCCAACACATTGATAGTAGCTCAATAAAACCAATTTTGGACATCTGACCCCCAGAAGATAATAAATTTATATTGTTTTAAGCCACTAAATTTGTAGTAACTTATATAACAGCGATAGAGAACAAAAGCAGTCTCTTTAAAGATTAAAATATAAAAGAATATTGAACATTTGCAGGAGTAATATTAAGGGAAAATGCCATTGAGCAATAGTAATAGCTACAATTTATTGAGTATATACTATGTGCAAGGCAGTCATGCTTATATCAACTCATTGATGAGGGCACCAGAATTAATTCTGTTTTCTGGAAGATACACAGTTTCAAGAACTTAAATATACCTTCAAGGGACAGAGAGTAAGTGGTGAAACTGAGAAAGATATGGGACTATGAGAAGAAAAACTTATTCATGTGGTAAGTCATCGAGTTAGAAAAAAGTCCATCATTAATAAAAACAACCTTTAGTTATTTCTGTAACACTAAACTTGGGCTATCCAAACAGTCAAATTTCCCTGGTTCGGAATGCTTTGTTATCAACTTGTGTATGTACGACATGTATTAAATTACCTTAGATTATAAATACAAAGTAAAAAGAAGTCAAATTGATCAAGAATGCTTAATTAAACTTATTAAAATTTCTCTAAAGTTCTAAAAAAATAAAATAAGTATACTGTAGTTTTAATTAGTGACTTTTAAGAGCATAAAGTGATTGGGAATTGGTTATAGCCACCTCCTAGAGATCTGTAGGGCAGTGACTGGCTTCCAACTACAGTTATGAAAAAAAGTTTTACAGGCAATCATGAAATTACAAAGTTAAAGAAACATCATAAAATATTCAAGACTCTATAATAATGACATTCTTTTGCATTCTGATGTGCTCTCCTGAGTCGGAGAGAAAGGGAAGGAATTGCATGTAGTGGCAGGAATCATACATTAATTTGGGTGGCTCCTGGGAGAAAATCTTGAATATGGACACATCATCCATCATGTGTATTTGAATGGAAAAAAGATTGAGAGTTCCTTCTACAATCAACTACTCCAAAAAGAAAGTTAATATACATTTAGATATTTGTGGGAGGTGGGCCAGGGAAAAGGAGATCTGAATCATACTCTCTGGGTTTTTAGACCCTAGATTTAGAGGTCAAGTCATGTGTGTATGTGTGTGTGTATATATATATATATATATATATATATACACACACACACACATATATATGCTGACCATGGAGAGGGAGAAAGAGAATGGGGGAGGATTGGGGGGAGAGAGAGAGAGAACTGAGATATTGACAGTAAGTCCTCTTTATCTGAGGACAATCAGTACCTGAAACTCTTAGTTCTTTAAAATGGAATCCAAAATTTCATGTGAAAAGAGGTTTGATTGGGACTTCGTTATGAAAAACAAAAGTGGAAATTATGAAAAGAAATTTGTCTTATATTTTATCAAACAAGTTATAATTATATGTTAATTCTTATAATTTTTCAGAATGAAACAAGTGTGGCTTTTTTGAGGGCATAATTTTTCTGACAAAATTGTGTGATGGCCTTTGTGTCTGATTTTCTCAGCAAGATTATGTCAAGGGCTTTCTCCCAAGGGCTTCTCTTAATGCTTTGCAATTTATAGCCCTTACGATAAAGCACCTGTCCTGGCATCATTCTTGTCAATTTTTCATTCTTTCAGGATTGACTGGCCTAAATTGGCCAGACTTTCATTTGTGAGTGGCTTGACATCTGATTCATGTGTTTCTCCAGCTCCCCTTTCATTGACTTCATGAATTTCTGCACCCCATGTGCAGGCCAAACCCCCAAAACAAAATCAAACTTTATACCATAGTGCATATCAACCCATTACATGGAAATGGATGCCTTAAAATGTTTCTAAAGTACCAGAAGAATTTTAAACAGCTGTTTTTTTGACTAGTTTAAATACTGGTCTTAATAGCCATGTTTATGTTATTCATTTTCTTAGCAAAAGCTTCTTCTGTGGTATAAAGGGACATACCAACTCAGTGTCTCAGGGAAATATTACCAAAATTAAATTAGTGACTTTTTCAGTGTAAGATATTATTTTGATTCAAATGTTTCAATATTTCAGGAAAAAGTTTTGCCTCAAATATTCAGGCTGCTACCTCTATTATCTTCTTCCCTTTATTGGTATAGATGTAGCTATAATAAATGATATTTCATGCTTATTTTTCTCCTTGTGATATCTGTCATAAATTGCAAGTGTCCTGTGATCAGCCTGGTAGACAAATATAATAATGCTGCTTTATTTTTATAATCAGACTGTCTCAAAGATTTCATTTCTCTGCTGGAGAGATGCATAGTTCTTGTGGAAGGGAACATTGGCATCCCAGTCCGCATTCATTAGCAAGTCTGTTCATTTGTCTTAGTTGCATGCCTCGTGGGGGCTGCCAAAGTATAACAAGGTGGCAGAGACCTCAGCTGAGCAAATCGCTCAGTTTATTAATGCTAAAACCATTCAGAATAAAAGCCATTCGCAAGTTGGGACAGCACAGAGGAATATTGAACTAAGAGTCAAGGATCCCTGACCTGCCCCAGCAGACAAGGTCCTCTGATCCACCACTTGGATGACATGGTCACCTCACTATCTTTTCCTTCTGCCCTCCTCCCCCCATGGTTGGCAACCCTGGCACTATCTAACTGACTCTCGACCTCTATTCCTTACTGAGGCTGCTTACTGAGCACTGGAGAGAAGACTGGTTATCACTGCTGCTGTAAGTTCCTGTGAACAAGTAAGTGTTCAGGGCCTCATCCAGGCCCTGCTGTCTAGTGGGCACCTTCCTTTGCAAAGACCTTCAAAGAAGTCAAGCTCCTGGAATGCCTTTTATCTTTGCTTCCAGCAAGTCTGCTTTCTAGGTGAGGGACCTTAACTTGATATGTCATCGCTGGAGGAATATCTGCATCCACTCTTGCTTTGTCCAGGCTATTCTTCATCCTGCAGCCACTGGAGTCTCATCGATAGCCCCATCTACAACCCCATCAAATTCAAGGTTATCAGTGGCTTCCCATGGCTCTTGTGTCAAGGGTCAAAATTCTTAACATAAGGCCACTCATAGTCGCTGCCTCTCCAACTCTATCAAGTGCAATTCTCCCCTTGTATTAGTCTGCTTGTACTGACATAACAAAATACTACAGACGGAGTAACTTAAACAACAGGCATTTATTTTCTCATAGTTCTGGAAACTAGAAATCTGAGCTTAAGGTGCTGGCAATGTTGGTTTCTGGTGAGATGTCTTCCTTAGTTTGCAAATAGCAGCCTCCCCACTAAGTCCTCACATGCCCCTTCCTCTGTGCATACTCCAAGAGAGAGATCTCTGGTATATCTTCGTCTTCTTAAAAGTGCACCAATCCTATTGGATTAGGGCCCCACGCTATGATTTCATTTAACCTTAATTACTTCCCTGAAGGCCCTATCTCCAAATATTGTCACCTTGGGAGCTTCGACATGTGAATGTGTGTGTGTGGGGGGGATATTTCAGTCCATAACACCCCTTAATTGCTCTGCTTCACTGGCCCGCTGCATTTCCTCCTCTCTCCTATCTCTTGGCCTTAGTACATGCTGTTTCCTCTGCCCAGAAGGCTTTGCTGTCTTAACTCTATGCTCTACCTGCCTCCCACCAGCCTCTTCACCAAGTTAACATCTTCCCCGGGAAGCCGGGCCCATCCTTCCTAACTTGATTAAAACTTCCTTGAAACAAGACTCACAGTTATAATTTTACATTTAATTGTGAGATCACTCAATTGATGTCTGTCTTCCTTTTAATTCCTTGAGGGCAGGAGTTATCCATAATTTTGCTCCCTAGCACTGTACCTCCATCCTAGCACAGTGTCTGGCACGTGGCGGATGTTCAACAAGTATTCATTGACTGAATAAACAAATGAAAGAGATTCAACTTGAAATTGGGAAATGATGTTCTGTTTTCTTTTGAGCATGCTTTCCTATGGAAGTTCATCATTCTTCCAAAATCTTCTGATTAGTTTGAACCTAAAGATACTCTCTTTGAAAGGGATCTGATTCCTCCCAGGACTCTGAAAAGCTAAACCATCATGGAGGACACTTAAGATTTCGCCTCCACTGAGCAAAGGAACAGTCTATGTTAATCAGCCCCTGAATAGCAGCCTTTTCCTTATGTACGTGCCAGAAGTAAGCATGAAAGGAAAGTGATTAGGGTGGCGTTAACAGTTCTTGTTGAGCTCTGTTTAAGAAGATGTTAATACAATGAAATAACTCTAAAAATTATTTCTTGGCAGGCCCTTTTGCCACTTGTTAACAAGGAGGTACTCCAGGTGATGGAAAGAGGATGCAATCTGAGCAATATTTTCAAAATAATCAACCAATATGTTTTTTTATTTCCCCCTTAAATTGCATTCACTTGCAGCCATAGCCCACAAGTCTGAACATTGAGGCTCATCAGCTCAGGGAAGGAAGAAGCAGGTACTGCTTAGTACAAAGGATCTATTTTGAGTCCAGAAGCTGGATTTCTTGACCTCTTCAGTTAGGCAATTGTCTTGAAAGTCAGACTTTGTGAAGAGTGAAAAGGAATTGCTCAGCTCTGTGGCTCTCCCCTTAATGTATCATGAGCCCAGCCTGGTGGACTAGATCAGTCACCGCACAGCCAGTTCAGACAAGACCAAAGCTCAGGGGTTTGAAATTTCTCCTTGGAAGTCATTGAAGGGTTTTAAGGAGTAAAGCAGCACAGCAAAAGTGTGGTGCTGTCCTGGGGGCATTGGAATTTGAGTTAAAATTCAGGCTTGGTTATGTTCCCAGAGTGAAAAGGAGACAACCTGCACTGAGACGCAATCATGGGAGAGCGGCTGAGGCCTGTCAGTTCTTCCTGCCATCAGCCAGACCACTGACTCTTGGTTTTCTTAGGCTTTGCTGCTTCCATTCAGCTCCTCATGTTTTTTACTAGCACAAAGGCCCCAGCTGCCCTAACATTGCTTATACTCTGGTCAGGAGGAAGCTCTAGGGAGCTGAGCTGGGTTGCAGTCACTCTCACTCAATGGCTTGCTCATTGTCAACAGCAATTTCAAGTCCCCACTTCTTCCTTGAAGCCTTCCTATACTGATTGTCCCACAAATGATGAGCCATCTTAGTCATTTCTCAGATGAGGGCATAAGTGTTTTCTCTCTGACTGTCCTGGGAGGCCCCTGAAATCAGAGACCTTGCACACTCATATTTGTTCAACCTCCCCTACTGGTCTGGGCACAGAGTGCCTGCGCACTGTTTAGAAGATTCAGGGATTAAAATCTCATACAGTGGCTGCTGCTCCTGGAAAGGAGGGAAACCACACAAATACTGATCCTCAGCAAGGCACTTCTGCTGTTTGCCTTTCTTTCTGTGGTAGGCAGAAACCTGAGATGGCTCCCAAAATTCCTGAATGCTGGTGTGTACATACTTCCTCCCACTTAATCAAACACTAATTGAGGTGTTGCAGTGAAGGAATCTTAAAGAAATAATTTAGGTACCAAATTAGTTGACTTTAAAATAGAGCAATTTTCTGTGTGGGCTTAATAAAGTCACATGATCCTTTAAATCTAGGTTTGGAGGTCAGAGATGGGAGGTCAGAGAGATTCAAAGCATAAGAGGGGTTTCATGGGGGAGACATTCTCCATTACTGGCTGTGAAAGTTGAGGGAACCACCAGCAGGGGATATAGCTTTTAGAAGCTGAAATCCAGCAAGGGAGTGGGGACCTGAATTAGCTGAGAAGTAGATTTCCCCCTAAAGACTCAACACCTTGAGACCCCAATCAGATATGCCATGCCTGGAGTTCTGATCTACAGAGCTGTGAGCTAATAAATAGATGTTTGAAGCCACTACATTTGTATTAATTTGTTATGCAGCAATAGAAAACTAATACATTCTCTGAACTCTGGTAAGGTGGCTGGCTGCAAGGTAAACACATGTCCTGTCTTAGTTGTGTCTTCCAAGAAAGGCCCAATCTCTAAACCTTCTCTTTGAAACATCCCATCCTCCAAGAACTGCACCCATGGACCAGCCATTTCTTGAATCACCAACCATTTATTGAGCGGCTGCTAAGTGCTCGATGATCAAGAAGTTCACCAAGTTCCAGGGCATCATGGAATTTTCACTGGACTTTTACACTTTTGTTTAAGAATTCAAAAATTGTCATTTGTGTCCCACCAGCTAGATTTTTGGAATCCAGTATACCTCGGTTGTCAAAGAGGAAGACTTTATTGAATTGATCTAGTTATCCTTTTGGTAGCCTATTTTTCTTCATAGCCTGGCACTTAGTAGGCACTGAATAAATGTTTGGCGAAACAATGAACGTCTGGGCAGCTTTGCTGCTTCCCAGAGCCTTCCTCACTGGAGATGAGAGTGCCTACATTCTTTATCATTGAGCTCCAAGTGGATAAAGGGAGGAGGATGCCAGCCCCAGTGCTGGAAGCAACTCTGAATAAGGAGATGTCTTGGGCTGATAAATCTTACCATTTTCTGTTGTTAGGGTTTCCACCGATTGAGAAACTTAACAAAATTTCCTGTTTACATGTACTGTGTATAAGAGCTCTTCTGGCAGCCAGAGGTTTTTCAGACATCTCATCACACTGCTTTACACATTTCGAGGGAGGCTGATAGTTGGAACAGTGGTGTTACCAGAATCTGACAGACGGAGATCAGGAGGCAAGGCTGCAGCATCAAATTGCTATTGTACTTGTTAAATGTCTAACTGGTTGTGAAACTAAAGGCATGCAGAAATGGGATTCAGGCCCAGTTGGGAGTGATGAGATTCATGGAACTTATGGAGAAAAGCCATCCTTTTTCTCTAGTGAAGGGGAAAAAATATCCAGCTTACCTTAGAAATAAAGTAATACACACAGGGTGTTTGGGCAGAGTCGAAGTCATTTGGTCTCTGGATATATATATTGCTCTTTGGAAGATATGATATACTCAGCCAAAAGAAAGCTTTCTGGGAAATTTGTGGATCCACTTGATGCTGTATTTTTGAAGGGTTAAATATTGAAACGACAACTACATGTTTTGTATACTTGAAGGACAGCTGATGGGTTGTCATTCTTTTTCAAGTTCAAGTTTGTCTTGACAGAGGAGGCAAACAAGAGGCCTTGGTGATTGAAGGTTGCTTTCCAGAGGATGAAGGAAACTTATGTACAAGCAAGCTGTTTTCCTTCTTGAGCCTCTGGTTTTCCTCATTATTGAATCTCTTGAGGGCCCATTTCTCCAGGAAGCCTTCTGGGACTGGCTTTACCTTGCTCTAATTACCCCAACAGGTCTTTGCATTTCATTTTGGTGCTTCATTCATCAAATATTTATGAAAGCCTAAAATATACATACTATTGTTAGGCCTGTAGAGATTAAGATGCTGGTTTCCCCCTTTGAGGAGCTTAATCTTTCTCTAGTTGGGGCATCAAAGTATAGAGGTGGAACTTTGTAGAGGAAAGCCTAAAAATACCCTTGATGAAGAGTTGGGGGCACTGGCTATTTATGAAGTAAACTGGTTCCGGGCTCCAGAATTTTGGATGAGGTGGTTAATTGGACTTCACCTATCCCAGAGATGGTGTCTGCCATGTTGATATTCACAGTGCAGTCCATGTAGCATCACCTCAACATCACTGGGAAATGCTAAAATGTAGAGTGTCAGGCCACATCTACCAAATTAGAATCTGCATTTTAACAAGTCCCTGTAATTCTTATGGAAATCTAAAAGTGTGAAAAACACTCTTCTTTAACTCAAAAAGAATAGAAGAGGATGAATTGGGAATGACTAAATCCTTCTTATATAGCTTGCTCTGTAGCTTGCTCTGTAGTTGTAACTGGTGGGAATTTGCTCCATGACATTTGGGCACAAGAAACTTCATATCACTAAAACTTAAACCTGGCTCCAAGCCAGGTTTTGCAGCATGGTAAAATTCAATCTCAGTGAAGTTTAGGGGAGGCTTCCTTTTCTCGTGTTGTATGAAAATTCACAGGGGCTTATGAGGTGCCATAAAATGAGGCATTTGGTCCTTCATTTGAAGTAGTTGTTTTGTTCAAAGTGCTTCCTGTTGCTCCTTCTGCTCTAGGACTCAGCTGACCAAGGCTGGCAGAGCACTGGACCAGACAGCCAAGGGGCCAGCTTTTATATTTTATCTCTATTCCTTATAACATCATCATCATGAGGCTTGCTCGAATAATTTTCCAGAATTATTCGAGGTCATCACCCATTGAGAGTTGAGCTGAGATATGACCTCCCAGTCCATTGTTATTTCCCAAAACAGAGAAATGGTCTCTTAAAAGAGAATGTGCTCTAGCTCTGAGACTAGTTCTGGGTGGTGAGGGATGGGGAGGAAAGAAACCAAGTGCCAAGTCTGGTGTACATTTGTCTTGCTTTAGGCTGCCTGACAGCTTTTGAATACCTCTCTTATGTTTGGGGATTTTCCTTCTCTTGGAATCCTGCTTCTCTAAGGTAGTGGTCAGAAACTTGTTTTCCCAGCACCTCTTGAAGCTAGGGTATAGCATGTGACCTGGGCTGCATCATCATCTACATTGGCATAGGGCTCTCTTTTATACGAGAGTGATGGGAAGGAGCAGCAATCACGTGGAGTCTCCTTAGGGACAGGGCCAGTGTATGGACAGAATGGCACTGAGAGAGAATGACGACAGGAGAACTAAGGGTAGTCCTAGTCCAGGTGTTGACAGTGCCTCTGTAGTAGGGTTTCCATGGGCATAGTCGGGTGGTATAATCTAATGTATTTCCTGGTTGCATCTCAATTGCATTTCTTGGTTCTCTGGCCCTCCTAAGGATTATGTGGAAAAAAGTAACAGCCTCATTTCCAGTTATATTGGAATAAGCTTTGTTATTTGTACTATGAACTCTTATGTCCAGGTAATGGGTGATAGAACAATTGGACTGGAGTGGAGGACCCAGAGGGGAGTAATAGATAGTGAATCTAGATTGGAAAGTAGATGGGGTCAAAAATGGAGGAAATTGATAGCTAGTCAAAGGATTTGGATTATATATTGGAAGCAATGGGGAGCCATGGAAGGCTTTTGAGAAGAGGATTGGCAAGAAGGAGAACAAGGAGACTGAGATGGCTACAATGTGTGTTGCAGACAGGGGAGGCAGTGTGAGGAGTGCAAGTGTGGAAATGGTATGGTGCTACAGGTTTCAATGACAGTGAATCAACAGGTTTGGCCATGAAACGTCATGAGGGGTGGTCGTTGTCAACCTGCTATATATCGGAATCATCGGTGGAGTATTAAACAATGCTCCACTTCATTCACAGCCAAATTGTCAGGGCTGGGACCCTGGGCATCTTTATTTTTAAAGCTCTGCACATGATTCCAGTATGGGGCCAGGACTGAGAGTGGGGTAAGAAGGAATTGGAAAGGCAGGCTGGGCCTGGCCTTTGAGACCTTGAATTTGGTGGCTGTGCCAAGGTTTTTTGTCTGTAAGCCACAAAACCTGATCTTGACTTATTAAGAAGGAAAAAAAAGGACTTTTCTGGAAGTATTAAGAGTAGTTCACAGAATGCAAGGAAAGGCTAAAGAACCAGACTGTTCAAGGATCTAGAGGAAGAAATTTGTGGACAGCCTGCTTGTGCTCCACTGTCAAGGAGATAGCAGCTTCAGGCATTCTCCTACCTTTGTTGTCACTCTATTCATGGTCAGATTTTCAGGGCAAGGCTCTTATTAGACTAGCTGAGGTGTGCCCACTCCCTGGTGAGACGGAGTGGAACAGCATGATGAACAGTATCCCATGCAATGAGAGGCATGGTCCGCATAGGAGAATTGATGCTGTGCCCAGGAAAGCAGGTGACAGAGCCAGGAGCAGAAACAGCAGACTCCCTGCAGGGACCTCATGGATCTTGATGATCACAGTGCCATTGTTGCTGAGTTTCTTCACGCTAGGTGGATTTTTCTTCTACTCTGTTCTCTTGTGGATCTCTCTTTCTGTATCGCCTTTCTCTCGCTGAGTTGTTGGTGATGTTCCCCAGGGTTCAGGTCACATTAGTGTGTGAGCTATTTAGAAGGAATGGGGATGGGACCAGGATCAGAGACTCCCCCTTCCAAAATCTAGCTTTCAGAAGGCTGGTTGATACCAAATCCACTGGCCTTGTTTCCTGCCTGGGAGCCTGAATCATTCACCCAGGTCACTGACCAGGTATTGGACTGTGGCTTTTCATCACCACAAAATCAGTTTCTATTTGAACTTAGACCCAGAGGACAAAAATCTGCATCCTGCCTCTGGGCCACATGCACCTCCTGCCTCTTCAAACATTTTCCAATTATGTTTTCATATGATAGTAGCTTGAAGCTGAGACTCCTTGTTTCAGATATGAAATCCCACATTTGAGGCCAAGGATATCTACCATGCAAAATAGGGAATAAACGAGGTAAATTCTTTGCTTTCTGAAAATTTCAAACATTCTTTAAGAAAGAAAAAAGTCATTTGTGAAATTTTTTTTGTTTTTGGAAAATGTTTGAGTTTCATGTTGAAACTCTGATTAATTATTGAATTTTGTTGTTAGCTAGATTCTATCACTGGAGTACATAGTTGCTGTTTTCTCACCCTGCATGTTGGGAAGCAAGGAGGCTGCTCTCCAAAGCAATTCCTCACAGTCTTTTCTCTTGGTGGTGGGTGACTTCTGAGTGGGAGGCACATGCACCTTGAGCCTTCCCTGGGGAGCCTGGGGAGCTACATGCACTGAGAATAGGCGGAGAGAATATGACATGTGTAGACTTCAGAGTGGATGTGGCCATGAGTATGTAAAGACTTTTTCTTAAATGATTTTCTTAAATGATTTGAATGATGATGAGAGTGGTGTGTTAGTTTCCAATGTCTACTGTAACAATTACCGCAGACTTGGTGGCTTAAAATGACAGAAATGTATGCTGTCACAGTTCTGGAGGCCAGAAGTCTGAAATCTGTTTCACCAGGCTGGAATCGAGGTGTCAACAGGGCTGCACACCCTCAGGAGGCTCTGAGGGAGAATCCCTCCCTTGCCCTTGCCTCTTCTAGTTTCTGGTGGCTGCCACCATTTCTTGGCTCTGGCTGCATCACTCCGATCTCTAAGGCTAGTATCTTCAAATCTCTCCCTGCTCTATCTTCACAGCACCTTCTCCTGTCAAATCTCCCCTTACCTCCTCCCTTTTATGAGGATAATCTGGAGGAATTTAGAGCCTATGCTATTAATTCAGGATAATCTCTCTCTTTAAATCCTTAATTTAACCATATGTACAAAGATCCTTTTTCCTTATAAGGTAACATTTGCAGATTCTAGGGATTAGGACCTGATGTTTTGGTTGGACGTTGTCCAGCCTATGCCAGTATAAATTTAATGTGATATGTGAGCACAGTCTCCTGATCTACAAAGAAATGTAGTGGAATGGCCCAAAAGATATACATTCTAATCTCCTTTCCATCACTCACAAGTATGTGAGACTTGGGCAAAGCATTTCTGAACTTCAGTTTCATTATCTCTACATTGGACATACTCTGACTCCAAAGGTTGATTTGAGCTTCAGTGGAAAGTATGTACAGGCCTCCAGTGTAGTGCCTGGTATAAAATAGTTCCTTAGTGAAATCTAGTTTCCTATAGTGACTTTGTCACATTACAAAAAGAATTCTGGCTGAGGACTCAAGAGAACTTTGTTTTAGTCCCTGCTGGGCTACTGATGTATCATATTGAGCCAATCTCAACTTACTTCTTCAAGGAAGTGTGAAGGGGGGGCATTTGAGGAGTCTGTCTTAAAAGTCTCTACAGAAATAACACCAAAGGCGCATCTGAGTTCTAGTCTTAAGCACTCCATAGAGTAGAAAGTCTGCTAAGTTTCCTCTGTATTGTAAAGATGCATAGACTTTTGCATTCCATCATATGTCACTGCCAGAGGCAATATAAAAATGTTTTAAGTTCCTTTCACAGAGTAAAAGTGGCAGTCCAGAAAAGGTGATTCTTGCTGGCTTTGAGGAGCCTCTGGAACATTCTCTGGTAGCCCCAGCTCTACGTTCTTCCCAGATGGAGAGGTTTAGGCTCAGAAGCAACCTGAGCTCCTTATACTTCTGAAATTGTTTGCCTTTGACTTTTATTCTTTGAGAAGTCACTGGAAGAGCATAGGCAGCTCCAGGCCCTGGCAACCATTCTAGGTGGGAGCTTTTGATAAATGAACACAATGTTTTCTTTATGTACTTGTAAGGCCAGGGCATTATTGGCTGTGGCAATCGATATATCAAAATGAATTTTGGAAAGAGTGTCATCAAGCCAAGCTTTATTTCTGAAAACACACAAAACTCTGCCCGGGGAAGGAAAGATGACTTTTACTGTGAAATAAACAAAGTTGATAACTTAGACATTACTTATGTCTAAGTCGATCTGAGATGGAGGCACCGTGGTAACCGGTTATTCCCAGAATCCACATTCCCGATGTCCATTAAAACGTGTGATGCTGAAATCATGTTCTTTTCATTTTGCCCATTTTAATAATAATAATGAAATGTTCAAATGACATTCTAAATTTATACCACACTTGTCTGCGAGGTGCTCTAAGCACTTTAAAGCTGGTGTCTCATCAATCCTTATCACGAAGCAGTGAAATGTTGGTAGCAGATAATATTTGTAATCATACTAAGCTTAGTAAAGAGCCCCTGTGGCTAGAAGAAATTTCAGTGATGCGGGATAGTATTGCCTTGTAGGTAGCAAATAGGTAGAAATTCTGGGTTCTGGTTGGGCTCTCTGGGTCCATCTCTCCCTGCCTAAGTCTCCATCATTCAGATGGGATAATAGAAATATAATCCCTTCATCCTGCATCAGTGTTATATAGATGATTGTGAGCACTAATTGTAGTAGGTGACTTTTTTGTTTTTTGAATACTGGCTGTGTGTCAGCTGTTCTAAAAGCCTTTCTATATTCATTCATTGAATTCTCACAAAAACTCTATGAGGTGGGTATAGTTATTGACTTTACAAATAAGAGAGTTTAAAGAACTTGCCTAAGATAACACTATAATTAAGTGGCAACAGCGGATTTGACCTGGGGTAGATGGGCTCCAGAGCTTGTGGTATTACCACTTCTCTAGAGTTGCTTGAACTTTTAAATTGTAGCACAGCACACACATGTACACACAGGTACATGAACACACACATGCATGCAGAACAAACAAATTTTCACCGAACAATGTTCACCCATTCTTACCTTAGAATGTGAAATGCATTTTGGTCTTTTCTATCCATTTCATTAATAAGAATGTCAGCCTTGAGCCACTAAATTGAGTTTATGATCACTAATAAGTCTTGACCTACAGTTTGAAACACTTTGCACTGCACCATATTCCTTCTTGGATGCTCATAGGAATGAGCTTGGGAAGAAAGATGCAGGGAGTTTGTGTGATGGGCAGGCAGGCATGAGGGTACTAGAGGAGACTAGAAAGTATGAGGTGTGGCTCCTTACAGCATCACCTGCTGGGGTGACCGTTTTTGTGACTGAAGTATATCTGGGTCTGTGGGTGTGGGCAAGCAGCTGCTGCCTCATTCTCTTTTCCTGCCTTGTACCTAATGGTCTTCCATGTCTTCTCAGCCTGTGTACCTGGACTTCACCTCTAAGTCAAAGTGAGGTATTTACTGAGTGGCCATTATGTGCCAGGCCCTTAGTAATTGGACTCTGCCCAGGAGGGCAACAGACAAGGCATGTTCTTGATTTCAAGGAAACTGCAAGCCCTCAGAGAAGGAAGACGGAGAGGTGAAGGGAGAATGGAGGGCAGCTGAGTGGTGTAGGAGGCTACACAGCCTCGGATTCAAGTCCTATTTGCCTCTTCCTAGTCATGAGATCTTGGACAACACACTTGATCTTTGAAAGCCTTTCTGTTTGGCTGCAATTGACACTTGAGCTGGTGAAAATGTTTGGTGGAGCATCAAGTGTTATGAGGAAGTTAGTAGCTGTTGTCATAAGCAGTGTCGCCATATCCGAATTGCTTAGTGTATGGGGCAGCGTTGGGGGCTCGGGGAAGAAATGGGCATGCTGCAGCAGTCAGAGCAGCATTTGAGCTCAATCTGAAGGGGCATTTGCAGTTCCTGGCCGGAAGGATCATGGTTGCAGTCAAGGAGTAGAGACAAACAGGCATGCAAGGTCCAACCAGTCACATATAATCTATGCTTGGGTATAGTCAGGCCATAGCTCCAACTCACACAGGAGGATCCTGAGCTACTTTCATGAGTTTTACATGCCCTGTTGGCCTGAGGTCACTGGCAGACAACCACTTAATTTACTTAGGCTGGGGGGTCATCAGATTACATACAGGCAAGGCCTCTTTCTGTAATAGTTTTATATTATTAAAGAACTATAGAAAAAAAAAGAATACGTGACAGCGACTATGTGGCCCTGTAAAGCCTAAAATATTTACTATCTGGCCCTTTAAAGAAAACATTTGCCAACCCGTGCCTTCAGCTCCAATGTACATGATCACTGTTTTATGTTGGAAGCCTTACTTAGCTCTGAATCACCCTTTAGGCATTCTCTCTGCCCTCTGTCACTCCTAAGGGCACACAGTGCCTACCCACTGGAGGGGAGGGAGACACACACACCCATGCGACTGATCATTTCCTCCTTCATGGTTGTCAAGAATTCACCTGCTTTCCTCTCAAGGTACATTAATATGTAGCACTGAACATGTATATGTGCAGTTCTTTTGACATGTGGCATATCAGTGATTAGTGCCAAATGCCAAAATGCTGGGCTACAGTCATGATGCCATTTATAATAACATTCATAAGACTATTCCCCCGTGAGGCAGCTTTCCATTTTTCCAACATAAATAAACTGCGAGGCCAAATTGCAAATGTGATTCTTCATCCTGTTTCACCTGGCTATTTGTAATATTCATGCGATGTGAGATTTGATCTAAATAAATCATTAAACCTGGAAAATCATAATGTAGTCAAGCCCATCATTGATTTTTAAAAATCAAGAGAAAACCAAAAGTGAGTGGCTACATTTTTTTTTTCCGTAGCAGTATCTTGATGACGAGCTAATGGGCAGCTCAAAATGAAGTATCCTGGGTGGGCAGAAATAGCCTTTCGACACATGGAAGCCATATGCTAGGAGGTTCTTGGCAAATGTCTTTGAAGGAGGACAGATTACTTTAATAGCTCTATTGAAAGTATAGTTGTCCTATGCAGGTGGCTCAGATACGACTCAACATAACAATGGTGGGGCTTTTATTACAGGAAAATTAGATGCCTTCGGATAGGTTTGAGACTGTCCTTATCTTTTCCATATAGCAAAATGCTACCACTTAGAAAGAGAATAGAAAGTTGCGAAGGAACATTCTGATTGAATACCTTCCAGAAAAAGGATAGTTTGGGAAAAACACTTTAATTTGCTTCAGATGATTGTTTGGAGGTGCATTTCTAAAGTGGTTCCATTCTGACACAGACTTAGATGGCTCTGAAGAGAACTGTGATTTTTAAAAAAATTCTGTGGAACGCAGAATGTTCATTTTTTCCTGAGTCCTCAGATGGAGATCACAATGCACAGTCTGGAGGTGGCCAGGATAAGTTTCGTTTGCTTGGCCTAATGCTTGTTTGCTTGTTTTTTAAAGAGTCTGAGCACCACTATATAGCACAGACCATCTTCAGTTTTCCAGGTGTCCCACTTCCTGGGCTGCTGGACCAGGTTGTTTCACACATTTGTTTACCGAGGAAGTGGAGTCCAGGGGGCATGGTCAGGGTCTGTGAGCTTCACCAAAGCCTGACACCTGCTTATGCCCTTCCAGCCCCGTTGTCTTGTGGCTACAGAATGGGGCCGAAAAGATTTGTGGGCAGCAGACAATGTCTTGAAGTTGGTTCTAAAAAAACAGCTCAGAGACCCACTATGCTGACAGCAGGTCACAAACCCCAGCCTCTTCCCAAGGACAGAATCCTTTCCTTGCTGGTAATACTACTGGAGGAAATGTTGGGCAAAGGACCGGTGACAGTTTTCTGACAGAGATTAATTGCAATGAATACTGTTGTGGCAGAAAGGTCCAAAAAACCCCTTCCATCTGCCCCACAATAGCCTGAGCTGTGGTTCTTGGCCAGACTGGGCCAAGGGGTGGCTGACTGGAGAACATGGACTCTGGAGCTGGACCACTGGATTCCAGTCTTCTTTTTGCCCCTTCCGAGGAGTGTTAACCAAGAGGCGTGAGCAGCTTAGGTGGGAGGCATGGTGAGTTGGGTGATAGATTGATAGAGGAAAGGAGAATAGCAATTGAAGGTTCCCTTGACATTAATTTGAGTTCCAGGAGTGGGCAAGTAAAAGCCAACCCATTGCTTGGGTTAATGACTTTACAGATACAAGAAAGAGATCTACCAGTTAACAAAGTTTGACAGCCGTTAATGTCAGGGTCAGCTGGAAGAAAGGAATTCCTGGTGAGCACAGCTAAAGCATTTCAGAGCATATTCTGGTTTAAAACTGTTTCAATCTTTGGGCTGAAAAAAATTATTGGTAGGGTTTTCATTAAAAAATAAAAATAAAAGGAGACTAAAGTGGCTCAGGAATAGCTGCCACCAGGATGATGTTAAACAAAAACCTTCAAAACCAAAAACTGCCCTGAGAGAAAGGGTTTATTGAGTGATATGCTAGCCAGAGATAGGGTCCTGGGGCATGCAGTCTAAACCACCAGCAGTGGGGCTAGATGGAGAAGACAACCATGTCCAGCGTCCTGGGTTTGACAGGCTCCTTTATACAATGAGTTTGGGGAAGAAAGATGTAAGTTTTGAAAGGGTTTACATTGGCTATAGGTAAGGGATGGGGAGAATGTGAGTAACAGTTCTGGTATACACATAAGGAAGAAATACTTGTTGCTTCTGGATCGGTTGTGGGCAACAGTCCAGGAAGTTCATGTGTAAGCAGGATTCAGTGGTGTCTGGTCATCAGCCATTGTTTTTAAATAATTGCTGCGATAGATGCCTGAAAGTTGATTTAAAGTTTTAGCACACATTCGGGAATGCGGGCAGTCTCGTTGGTATGGGCCTGCTGCAACTAATTACCTTCCCTTGTCTCTTCCTCTCACCCTGTGGCTTGCTGTAATTTAATTTAGGACATCTCAAATTTTTTTCTTTTTAGTGGAGATGAGAGACACACGTGCCCTGTGTAGGGCAGACGTTCAGCAACTCCAGGGGGGATCCAAGTGCTCTAGACTAATATTCCATCTGGCCAGCGCTGCTTTGTCCTCCTGAAGGACACCCTGTTCTCTGCTTTTTGTCTATGTGAGTGAAACCTTAGCAAACAGAAATTACTATTTAAATTGAAATCCCAGACAAGCTGACCTATCTATAGCTCATAAGAATCCTGCCTGAGCAACTATTACTATTCTTCATTGCTTGATTCTTTACGAAAATAAGTGTGGTATTCCAAGTTCATACTAGCCTCCGCTCTAGGCCCAGTATTGGGTGGTGGAGGAATACCCCTCACTCCTCCATGTTCCTTAGGAGCTTCCAGTAGAGGACACAAGAAGGGTATCAGAGCAACTAGTAGACAAAACCCCATGAGAGCCAATGGTCAGTGCAAGCTGTTTTCTGTTTACAAACATGTTAAAAGTTAGTTTATAAACTCTTGGTTTAGAAACTGGATTCATTTTCCAGCAGAGACCTTCTTTTCATGCACGCGTGCATTTTTTTTTTTTTTCAGTTAGCAAATATTTACTGAAGGCCCGACATGGAAGGAACTGAGAATGCCAGGAAGAATGACTTTGAATGTCCTTCAAGTCGGGGAGATCTCTCTACTTAACAAACCAGTTCAACGAAATGTTGCGTTGGTGCTGTACGTTGGAAGGGGCTGTGTAGGGGTATCAGGAAGGACACTAATGAATGGAGTAATACACCTGAATTATTCACTTCTTTTTCTTCCTTTTCTTCATCAGCTCCAAGCTTCCATTTAATTCACCTGTTGTGCTAGGTTTTAAAAGAAAGGCAACTTGTTTAAACTAATTTGTTTACGTGTGACTAGGACTTACGGCGGGGAGGTCACTAACCCCTCAAAAAGAGATTTTTTGTGTCTTAATACACAGATTCCCCCAGTTTTGACCTAGGAGAGTCTTTAGCAGAAGAACGTCTTACCATGTGCTTTGATTCAGGCTTATGAATTTCACGTGCATCTTGAGATGATTTTGCTTCAATCCCCATCACACCTACTCTGAGGGCGTTTCTTCTTCACAGTGCAGTTATCTCTTATTTATAGACTGGGGTCTAAAGCCAGTGCGAAGGCAAAAAGCCCATGTAGTCACAGTTGCCCTTGAATGTCAGAAAAGCAACGTATTGGAGACAAAATTTCCCTCTTTTAGTAGATCCAAGCCACTTTTTCCTTCTGTGTTGGAACAAATCATGAATGTTCAGTTAGAAAGCAGGTGAAATAGTTGAGTAGAAGAAATAGAAACACATAAATATCGAAACACTGAAATTGCACTCTGAATGGTGATTGCACATGCTCTTAGAGGCATGTGGTGGCTGGAACCTGTTGAGACAGTGTAGATTCCCGTGTCCCATCTCAGACTCACTCCTTGTGGTGTGGAGATTCTGCAATTTGGTCCTTATGTCTGGGCCTGAGGGGCTCCAGCCCCGAGCCTATGCTTTCGAAGGCCCTGCATGTCACAGACACACACACCAACTCAGTAAACACACAGATGCTTTGCCACTTGGAATCTCATTCACTACCTATAACTTTAAATTCACTTGACTGGGATGAACACTACTCAGGTCCCAGGGATGCTCCCTACATCTCTTGCCCCGTTCCTGTGAAACAACAGGTGAGCACATCTGAGTGCCATAAAGTTTTTGGGGTACACCACTGCAAATTGCAGTGTCCGATGTTGCTTTGGTGTGCAGGAGAGATTTGTGTGGCAGACTGCTTAGGTAAGAGGAAAAAAAACAAATTAGGTTGTCAAATTCTTCTTAGATAGCAAAGATGCATTGCATTCTCATATAATGACTATTGGCTTCCCAGGGATGCTAAGCACCCATTTTCTTGCTTTTCTTTTTGTTTCAATTTGTGGTACTCATGAAGTCCCAACAGTTGCATATTGGTACTTAAAAAACATTTTTTGATGTTAAAAATTTCATATCACTCTGAACTCTGTGTAGGTTTGGGTGATAATTGATGCTTTACACTGGCATCTAGAAAGGCTTTGTTGCTACAGTTAGTGATGGTCTTATTTAAAACATTGAATAAAATTCAATTTGGATTGAAAAATAAATTAAAACCAACTTTATTTAAGTAATTCTGATGTGAATTGTTGGTATGTATTCAGTATAATTAACATTTCACCTTCAAATTTTAACAGAAAATTTGAATTTTTGTATTTATTGTAATTTAAATTTTTGATGGAAAATATGTTCCAATTTTATACATTGAATGCAATCACATTATTTTTTAATCATTTAATCACTGTTGTCAATAGTATACACTTTAAAGCACTTGATTTTTAACAACATAATTAACACATTTGCTGAAATGAAGGCCAAATAAATTTTATAAAACAAATGTATAATAGTTTATGAATTGTTTGTGTTTTTATTGTATCACTCATTCAACCTTACTGGAGTATGAACAGAATGCCCAGACACATGTAATGATCAATAAATTTGTTCATCTCTGATATTTTGTAACTTTCAGTCATATAAAAATCATTACTTTAAACACATTAAAAACTTTGTTGTTATCAAGATTCATTTATTTATCAAGGAAGGAGAATAGAACACATCTTATTGAATAATTTGGTAGCTTGAATTTTAACTTTTAAGTGTTAATATGGCTTCCATGTGTATTCTTTTACTGATGTCAAGTCAGAATCACCCAAACTATTTGATTATTTTCTAGTCTCACTTGCAGATAGTTGAATTCTGTTAGTTACTAGTATATAGGGTTATGAGGTTTGTTCTAATTCCAAGACGGAATTAGAAACTCATGGAACCTTCTAACCTCATCCATTTGCTGGAGTCTAGATTATACCTACTTACCCAATTCAGATATCAGGTATTTTGCAGCTGCTTTTGAAACCTTGTTACCGTCTGGTGATTGTTTCGAAGCTCACCATTGATAAAGTGCCCAGAACTATCAGTTGAGAGCGCTGTGAAGGAGAGGATGGCTGTTTCTCCAGTTTCCTTTGGTTTTGCTGTAATTTAGTTCTGAGTAGCAGGGGCCCTTCCAGATTAGAATAAACTGAGAACATTAGAAAGGATCTAGTGAGCGAATGTTGAGTCAGTCCTTATTACAGGAAAGCAAATCCTTGAGTGGGCGACACATTTCCTTCGCCAAGAACTCGATGAGTTGCACACAGTTCTGAGGTCACATCTCTAAGGTCCATCTAGCTCTCCAGTAACCCCACTCCCCGTTTCCCTTTTTAAAAACTGGATGGCAACATTATAGATTTTTAAATTATAAAACCATCATTTAAAACCATTCTCGATTCATCATCCTGACACGAATGTTTTTATTGTGACATTAACTTGTGCACACACACGATTGCATTATTCCATGTATATATTATTTACATTCTACTTCTTTTGCTTTAAATGTTGTGTTATATATATACTTTTTTGTGTTCGCATAGTCCTCATCATTTTTATTTTAAGAGTCCGTATAATACAGTGTGATGATTTTGAATGGCTTTTTTGTTATATGGAAATTTGAGAATAAAAGAAGGGACTGATTTATACCCCTTAGTGAACTCTGAGTTTTTATTAGTCCTGTGGCATACAAATCACTCCTCAAAATTCCTGCTGATTTCAACTTGGCAAGGAAAAGTGATTTGGTAATCAGAAGGTTAATTAATTAATGCATGTATTAGAGTTAGCACACTTATTTTAGGTCAAATTTTATGAATTAATAGACTAAACTTTGGTATATGAAGCTCTTGTATAATTGGCATGTATAGGACATTCAGGCCTGTTTCCTAGGTCTTTTCTTTCATTGTTTTATGAGGCTTTTAAGTTTTATACAGAGATTTATAATTGTGTATTGGCTTTTATGACAAATTTTTGGTGATACCTGTGATTTATTTTTCACTAATTTATTCTCAGAGAACAACCTTGAAATGTAACTCTCTAATAAACATTCACCCTGTGGGAAAATGAGGCCTGTTCTGTGATGATCCACCTTCTAGAAACTTCTGGATTAAAAAGTAGCTACTGTTAGTATTTGTACCAAGTACTGGTCAAGGGTAGGCTCCCTGTACTAACTACAAGTGTTCATTCAGTTGCAGGGATCAGCACAGGAAAATTTAGGGAAGAAGTGGCAGGCCAAGAGTGATGGGGGTTGCTTTGAGGAAGGGGGTGGTACATAGTTATGACTCATCTGAGAATCATGTAGGCAAGTCTTGAAATAAAAGAGAAGACACAGTTAGTGGATTAAAGCAGATTTTTAAATTAAATTTTCAAAATTCTCTTCATTGATATATAGGCCTTGAAATTCAAATGGAACATACGTTTTAATTGGGAATTTATACCAGGTGCCCAGCACAGAGCTGACATACTGCATTCACCCTTTCATTTACTCATCCATCGATGAGCATCCTCTATGTGCCAACATGTGCTGTACCTCAGAGGCACAAATCCATTAAGAAATGGTCTCTACCTTCTATTTTCTTCTAGTTTAATGGGATAGATAGAAACGTAAGCTAGATGTTACAATTCAGAATGAAAAGTGCTGCCTAACATTTTCAGTAAGGCTTTGTTACTGACAACATGCCATGTTAATTTTCTAATGCTTTAGATATTTTCTTCATTTTGGACTGTCATCTTTGCCAAAGGCTACTTCTCACTCTCTTGCTATGGGGATCCTTAGCTGCCAGTCTGACTGCAGTCCAGGGTCATGAATTTCTCACAAGGCATGTATAATAATAATCAATTAGATTGCAAGCTGCTTGAGGATGGGAGATCTCTTTCAGAGCCTTAACTGAGCACATTGCACATGTTCTAAAATATTTTTGAAGAATTGAAGTAGAGAAGAATTATTTAAAAACTCTTTAGAAAATCAGAGTTAAAAGAGTATGGCTTAGTTTTTCTTAAAGCTATTAACCCTTTAATTTCTTCTCTGGAGGGAATGCCTCCTCTCCAAATGTCCAACACAATGCAATCTATTGATAAGACAAAGCTTAGTTTATTATTTGTGTAGTACGAAAGAACAATACCTCCGTAGCTGCAGTGGTATCTAAGAGTGGGAAGGCATGGTTAGAATTTGCTGAGAAGTGGAAGTTTAAATTAAGGCAGATCTAGATCTTACAAAGGGGGACCTGATGAGGCTGGGTAAAGATTCTGATATAACAGTTTAGGATTGGTGGAAAACATCAAAGCAAGGATCTTTGAGGCACGGGAATTTTGGAGTGTGAACTGTCTGTTGATAAATGCTTTCTATGGAAGAGTTGATGGGTCATTCAGGAAGTTCCTATAATAAACAATCAAGTTTCTTGTCTGAGTAAGAGTCTCCTGGAATACTAAGATCATAATGATATCAACAGAATAGTAAAGTCATATTTATAGAGAGTAAATTATGTGTAGGGTAGATGGCTTTAGATCTCACTTGTTAGCCAAGCAGGAGGGAAATGATGTCAAGAAGACAAAACAACAGAAAAGTCTTTCTCTAAAGTTTTTGGAGTCTGGATTTTTGCTTAGGTACATGCAAAGGCAAAGGAGGCCTCTGTCCATGAAAATGTGCTGCATGAATGAGATGAGATTTGTTGACAGATTGCTTGGTGCTAATAGGGGCTTGTCACATGTATGTGGTCTCCTGACTTGCCATCCTAACTTGTAGCCATGCCAGGCCTACTGCCATTCAATGATGCAGTGAATAGTCCCTTGTTTCTGTGTCCTATCTTTCCCCTGACATTTATTCCCTGAAAGATGTTTACTAATGCAGAGACCCACCAGAAGAATATGTCTGGTAACCTCGGAATACTTTATTTCATATTTCGTTAGGTCAGAAAACGTCAGTGCTCTTCCATTTCATGCCAACTGGTACCAACTCAGCTTTAAGTACACTGTGAGAACCATTCCTTTCTTTAATTGTGTGGCAAAAGCTCACCCAAGGAATCTGACATTGATTTTTCTCCCTTTCTGTCCAGACAGTGAAGTCTCAGACACCTTTTTGGTACCCTCCATGGTGAAAAGAAAGGTCAGCCCCTTATTATATGAGGTGATGCAAATTTCAGAAAAAAATAACTTTACCTCTCCCAGCCAGCCTTCTGCAAACCCCTGCTGCTTGCAAAGTGCAGCTTTTCAAATACCACCACAGATGGTTTTAAACTCTATACTAGTAGTTCGAGTCGAGCACTAAATGGTCAGAATAAGAGATTGAGTTTCTGAATAATAGCAGGTGGGCAGTGACTGTAGCCAGAGCTGCCATCAACACACATAGGGTTTTTGCAAACTTTCCTCCCACCAAAAACTTGGCCCCAGTGCTCCCTTCCTTAATGGAGCTGTTTAAATTTCCGCTTGATTGTCTTGGGTTCAAGGGCTTCTCATCAGCCCTTTTTTTGTTATTTTTTACTTTTCAAAAACATACCACTTCAATTCTCATTATCTTTGTTCCTCAGTTGCACTGAGATCAAGTGTGTTTTTAATGAAGCGTTGATCTTTTTTTTTAAAGTATTTTTCAGTGGGCCTGGATAATCGACATTTATTATCATTTTCTGTCTGCATTCTGTCTAGATCGTAAAGGAAACTTGGAATTATTTTCTCTTCTCCTAGAGGCCCAATGTGGTCTCGTTTCTTTTTCTTTATTCCCCCCTACACTGACTACTTCTCTTCTTTCCCTAAACCTTTGTTTAATTCTATAGAAGCCCTTCATAATCCTTAAGGCAGCAGTGGCTGGGCTCACTCAGATAGCTTGGAAAAGAGAGAAAGAAGCCAAGGTGGAAAGGATCAATGAGAAAATTTGGTCTGGTACCTTGCTGTAGGTGACCGTGGCATGAAGCTGTCAGTGCTCTCATACCTTATGTCAGTTTCAGCATCCATTTTTCCTGGGCCAGGACCCGGCTCGGTTAAAGAAGCCCTGACGTGACGGCATCTGGGACCGAGGTTTGTAGGAGTGCTCCAGCATCGAAGCTGTCTGAGAGGTGTCTGGATGGAGCTCCTAGTCCTCAGGTTGTAACTGTGCCTGCTGCGGCATCCACTGCTGACCAGCATAGAATTCACACCAAGCAGATGTCACCCATGCTGTCTTTTCTGTGGTTGTCCTCTCATGGTTGTGTTTCTTAGAATCTCAAAGTAAGTGAGTTTGACCTCCATCTTTCTGCTGGCACCTGCTTGTAATGGACATTTGATTATAGAAGTTCAGCTGCAAAGCTTGTACAGTTTTTGACACATTAACCTGATGAACTTCCATTTTCTTACCTGTATTGTTGTTATATCTATGCCCAAAACTTTGGCAGGAAGGCATATATAAAGTACCTGGCGCAGTGCTAGGCACTTGGCAGCCTCTCCGTAATTGTTTAGTCCTCCCTCTTGTTTTCTTTGCCTATACCTTCCAAAGCCCCAGTCAGGCTGCTGGGTGCTAGTAGGTGCCTAGAGAATAGATGCCAAATTGAGTGACACCAGAGGGGAGAAGAGCCAAGAAAGCTTACTGCATTGTGTTTGAACCTCTTACTTCTTCTCTGCTAACCAGCTGATCTAACATAATTAGTATCTCCAGTTCTAAGACTTCAAACAGCTCCAGCAGACCGTAGGATTTAATTTTTAGTTTGCTTATAAAATACCGTGGAACCAGTTTGGTGAAAGATGTCTAAGTTTTCCTTAGCAGTCGACTCAGTTTGCCATATGTGGTTGGTTTTCTCTGATTTTCAGCCCAGATTCCAGCTTTTTCTAGTGCTCAGGTAAGGGCCAAAAGAAAAGGACTGGTGAGACCACAAACTGGCCCAGCAAGCTTGAACAGAGTTGATGAGGACAGAGGTGGAGGTGACCAGGAGGCTGTTTCTCAGAGTGGGGCCAGGGGAAGCATGGGAAGTGAGCTGAGATTGCCCCTTTGGAGGAGGTGTGTGCACAGGCACTTGTGAGTATGTGCGTATGTGTGTGCAGGTACATGTGTGCATGCGTGTGTGTGTGTGTGTTGTGTGTGTGTGTGTGTGTGTGTATGAGGGGGAATACTAAAATATACAGAGGTGAATAAAACACTTCCTAAATGTGAGGAGAGAAACCAGGCTGCCAAAATTCTGGGTCTGACTGGCCAGACACTTGCCAGATCCTTATGTACCTCTAGATTTTTGCTGTTTCACCTTTGTGGAAGCCTTCGCCCTTTAATCTTTACAGGGCTCACCCATTTTTTTTCCAGCCTCTGATACCTTCTCACTGCTACCCTCCCATTTTTCTCTGTCCCCATTCTGCTTTATTTTCTTCATAGTAATCACCACTTCTTAGCATTATATCACATAGCTATTTGCTTGTATTTCCCCCCATTAAATGTCTGTAAGCTCCATGAAGGCAGGAACCTTGTTCGTTTCACTCATTGCCCCATTCTTAGCACCAGCATATATATGTTAGGTACTCAATGAATATTTGTTGAATGAATGAATGTGTGGGTAGATAAATGTTTTGAGTGTCTGGGGCAGGAAGCAGCAAGGAGAGAGGTTATTATGTGAGATAAGCCTGACAGCCCACTAAGTAGGGATGAATGCTATCACATTAACCCTCTCTTAGTATATTCTTTGTTTCCTTCCTTTCCCCTCATCTCCTACTCTATTTCAATGGTTATAATATTTTTTCTTAGGACATACCTTTGTGCTGTTAAATAAATATGTTTATCTGCTTCTAATGACATCTTTTTACCTCTCAGCTATAGAAGATAACGAATGGTAGTTTCTTCCTCTTTCCCCTTCTGTTAGTTATATTAGGTCTACACTGTTAGGGTTTATAACTTTTACAGCCTCTTTTTTTTTTTATCGTACATCCTAATTTGTATTAGACTTAGTCTTACTTTTAAATAGATTCAGTGTTCTTCCTAAGGCCTTTGCTATTGTTTTTTCCTTCATCCTCTAATAGTTTCTTCAGGATAAACTCATGGGAACAAAATGTCTTAAATTTTTGCATGTTTAAAAATGTTGGTTTGTTATCCATACAACGAGTGTTAGTTTTTCTGGGTATAAAAATTTTAGGTCATACTTTGTTTTTATGAAGACTAGCTGCAAAATTGTCTTCTAATAGTAAATGCTGCAATGGCAAAGTCTGAGATCAAACTCTTTTTACCCCCATCATAAGTGAGGAGTGCCTGGCTGCCTAGATACTCTTTATATTTGAAGCCATATAAATGTACTAGATTGTATTTAACAATTTTTTTCCCGGATAGTTTCAATGTATCTAAGTCTTCTTTTATTTCTGGGAATATATATATCAAATCATATCTTTAAGTATTCTTTTAGTTATTTCTTTTTTTTTTTTTGCCAATCTTCCTTATCTGTTATTTTTTCTTTAATCTCTTTAAGTTCTTCATTTATTTCTATTTCATTTTCTCATCATTTTTCCAATCACTTTTTTTATCTTTCTGAGTTCTTAGGAGTGTCTTGTTTTCCTTATGCTCCTTTCAGTTTTTCCTCTATTTTTATAATGTTTTGTTTTTTAAAAAATTTTACTTCTTTCAAGATTTCTGCTAGCTTATGTTTCAACTTCTGTCTTACCACATTTTCCATAAGCTCTTATATGCGTGCATGTGTGTGTGTGTGTGTGTGTGTGTGCGTGTGTGTGTGATTGCTTCATTAAGTTTTACAAAACTTACAGCAGAGTGTTTAGTTACATTTTTTGTATCTACTCCATGGCAATATTTTTCTGGATAATAGCCTTTGTCGTTATATTTTCTATTCTTTTTCTTACTTTTCTTGTAACATTTTTTATAGAGCTAGTACTAGTTCCTTTTCAATGATTTAGTTTTGAATTAGTTGACATTTTTTTCCCCAGATCAGCTATTTATAATTTGTAGGAGGTTTGTTTAGAAAATAGATCAGTATTCAAGGAGGAATTTTCCTTCATTCCAGTGTTTCATATAAGTCTTTTTAGCCTTCGCCACTGTCTAGCCTATGAAGATCAGCAATTGTAGAGCTCCTTGCAATACCAGATCTCTCTCCTCCCCTGTCATATGGAAAGACTGCTTTCTGCACACATGACATATCTGTGTGGCTCCTTATTCAATACATCCTCATCTGTTCCTTGGAATAAAATTGGGTCCAGAGAGGCTCAAGCTGACAGCATTTTGCAACCTATTTCCACTGTTCAAAACAAGGGATTTCGAATCTGTACCTCTTGGTGTGGTCACCTTAGAAAGTACCTTCCTTGCTCCTTCTGATGCAGCAGCTGAATGTCTCTTTGCTGTTGGTCTTTACTTCTACCTACTTTGTGTTTACAGTTCCATGTCTCCTGGGTTCATCAAAGGTAGAATTTGTGTTGGTGTACTTGCTTTATAGTTTTTGTTGAGAAGGGAAAGATGAATGCTAATTGTGTGCTATTACATTCAGTAGGGAGAAACTCAGCCCTTTTTGAAAAATCCCTTTCTCCATTAATATAAAATCTGTTTTCCCACACTTCTACTTCCCCAGGAAGCAGCTGTTTCCTTCTCCCTTTCTGTTCCTCTCCATGTTTCCAAGTGAAATCAGATTCTTTTTCACCAGAAAGACTTACCATGGCCATCTGCTTCTAAATTCACAATATGCTTATAGTCCATACCGAATGTAGCATCTACTGTCTTGCCTTGCATCATTTTTCTATGTATATGTGTATTTTATATATATATATATTTCCTTAATTAGATTATAGGACATTTGGGGGCATAGTCTGGAATAGGAGCACTTTGTGTCCCTTTTAGTACTAGCATAAGTCATTCTGTGTGGTAGGTGCTACATTCATGCTCAGGGATTATTCCCTTATCCTATGGTTTGCTATGATATTTAGAATATTTATTATACCTTATGAGTTTGTGTATTTCCCTCTTGGGTGTCTTTCTTACTGAATGAGATAACTGTGTACTTGGCATGTGTCTGTCATATGTGATGTATACTCAGTCATGAAGACTTGATAACATACTGCATCTGATAAAGAACTATGGGTAAGCACTCTTCTTAAATTTAGATGACATAGGTCAGATAATTTTTAATTATCTTGAAGATTATGTAGGTCAGTTCTCCTTTTAAAACCATATTCCTTAGGTAGAGCCTTTGTCATTATGTGATGCTGTTATTGTAGACTACATCCTATAAACTTTGGTCACATTCTAAAGTGCCAGACCTAAAGGTAAAAGTGACATATCAGGCCAATGATTCTCTTAAGAGCTCTTAACCCTCCTTAAGTAGAGGTATTTAAAAACCTGGGGTTTTAAGGTAGACAGTTTGAAAAAAACAAAAACAAATTAATGAAAAAAAAATCTCTATATGATCCTAATAAAACTTCTCCCCATCTCCACCCCTCACTCCCAGACTTATAAAGATAACCGATTTAATCCAATACCTGTGCTTTAACTGTAGGAAGCAGACACAGAGAAAGAAATGACTTGTTCAAGATAGCACATTTCCCATGTATTTCTCCCCACTTGCTTTGCTGCTCTTGCCCTTCATATGATAATTCACAAACCAAAGATGGATAGTTTCTCTGTAGGATGGATCTGATGTATCTGAAGGTCAGCTCATATCAAAGTCAGGCTGGGCTGGGTGGAGGGAGAAGACACTAATTTAGAGGGAAAAAAAAAAAGGAGCTATTAGAGCAGAATGGAAAATGTGCACTTGACACCAATCAATGAGATTATACTCAAGCTGAGATGTCCAAATATGATAAAGGGCTGGAGACGTGAAAATGGTAATGCAAACCAGAGCAGCCTCTTTGACCCCAGGCAGTTGGAGACTCGATGGAATAAACCATTGCTTCTGCAAATTAGAAAAAAGAGGAAGGAAAGGTTAATTTCCAGTTTCTGGGAAGATATGCTTAAAACATGATGGATTTGAAAATTCTGCCAACAATTTCTCTTTCTCTGTTCTTTTTTTTTCTTTTTTTAACTTCTGTATTGTTGAAATACTGGTCTTTTTAATTTCATTTAATATCAGTAAGGCATCTACCACTGTAACCCAAGATGAGAAAGAGATGCATAACTATAGAGCACAGCCAGCTCTGGGTAGGTTAAGGATTAAAGCTTCAGGTGTACAGGTCTGAAAAGTCAAGTACAGGCTGCCAGGGATGTCCTGGAACTCATTGGCACAGCCTGTGCACACCTGGCAGAGTAATGGACTAGGGAGATAGATGGAGCATCTGAGAGGCTTAGCCTGTACTGGGTTTTGGGATGTGCAGCTGGGATGTATGAGGAGCAGAGTGGGTGCTGACTCTGCCAAAAAAATTTCAGAACCATCTGGCTCCTTTGATAACTCTTGCCCTGGAATAATAATGTAGGACCCTTGTGAATATTATTCTCATTATACAGATGAAGAAGACGAGAGATTGATGAATGAATTCGGTTAGCTGCAGTTACAAAATAGCTCTGGACAGAGTTGTCTAGAGCCTTTAACTCTGGGCTCACCTCACAATCCTTTCTATAGTATATCTTTCTCTGTGTCACTACTAGTTGATATTTTGTAAGTACTTACCAAATGCCTGGCATCATGTAAAAAGTTGTTATGGTATCAATTCCAGCCTAAGAAGAGCTAACTTAAAACTATTTGTCAGTACATTTTCAATTTTGAAAGTGATGCACCACATTTCAGAAAATTTGGAAAATAGCAAGAACAAGAAACTTTTAAAAATAATCTCAGCCTACTAACACAACTGCTATAATCATTTTGGTCTATGGCTTTCTGGTCATTTTCCTCATACATTGATCTTTTTAAAAAAATCTAGTGAAAATTATATTGTATATCCAATTTTATTTCTTTCTGTTTTTACATGGCTTTTTAAGTAATTTCCCCCGTAACCGCTTTCATGGCAGTAGGATATTTCCAAAGAGCTTAATCACAAAGCATTTACTAACTTTAGTATTAAAGCAATTTTATTGTATTAATGCAGTAAGTGTCTGTTAATCAACTTGTGCTCAGGCTTTCCTGGTGCCCCCATGATAGTCAAGGAATTTGGAATGTTCGGAAGCATGTCAGGGGAGCCCCACACGAGTTAATGGGAGCTCCAGGCTTCTTTTCTGGCCCTTCTTACATTAGTGGGCTATCTGATGGCATAGACCATGCTCAGGCCAGCTGGAACCAAGGTGCAAGGCAGTTAGATCATCATAGGTCTTTCTTTTTTTCCTTCTCTTAATTTATCTTCATGACTGTTTTAATCACCTTCTTGATGAGGGAGGGATTCCTGCCCTAGGGTCGTGGGAATTGCCAAATATGCAATTCCTGACACTAGATAGATGAGAGCAACATGTACTCACAGCTTGGGAGAGGAGGGTCACACACGGCCGTACTCAGGAACAAAAGGAAAAACTAAGGGCTTTGGGAGGCAGACTTTATAGTACAGTCATCTCTCTTTATCTGTGGGGCATACATTCCAAAATCCACAGTGGATGCCCAAAACTGCAGATAGTACGAAAGTCTGTATATACTATATTTTTTCCTATGAATGCAAACTTTTCACTTACAGGAAGCTTTTCCAGCTTCTCCTTGGTATACCGAAATTGCCAGCATCCCTACTCTTGCACTTTGGGGCCATTATTAAGTAAAATAAGGGTGACTCAAATACAGGCACTGTGATACCATCATGACAGTCAATCTGATAACCAAGAGGGCTACTAAGTGATTAATGGGCGGGGAGCATTGGCAGCATGGAGACACTGGACAAGGGGATGAGTCAACTCCTGGGCAGGATGGAGCGGAATGGAGAGAGATTTCATCACATTACTCAGAACAGCAGGCAATTTAAAACTTATAAATTGTTAATTTCTGGAATGCTCCACTTAATATTTTTCAGTTGACTCTGGGTAACTGAAACCATGGAAAGCAAAACAGCAGATGAGGGGAAACTACTGTATCAAGAACATTTCCCTAGACCCAGGAGGTCCTAGCAGGTCTCGTAGCTATAGACCAGTGTTTGAAATGATGATTAGATTTGCATATTAGCAGGATTTATTTAAATTTGTGAGTGTAATTTATTTAATTGGTAATAAGTAGGTGGTAATTAGGAATATGTGAAAGTGATTGATTTTCTCTGTACAACATCTTCTGCTAAGTGAAAAGGCACTGATTCTCTCTCTCTCTCACACACACACACACACACACACACACACACACACACACAAATCATAAAGAATGCCACTTTGCCCTGGCCAGAACTGGACAGTCACTTGGAACAAATCTGTAAGGACAGATTACTGGACCTGTCACCAAACAGGTCCTCTTTGTTTCCTGCTTCTAAACCAGGCGGTGGCTATCATTCACTAGAGTTAGTGGCTGCTGGAACATGTAACTAAAATGGAGGAAAAATCAACCACAGAACTCTTCACCTTGCCTCCCCATGCCCTATCCCTTGCCCGTCATACTCGTGATGTTGGCGACGAAGGTGGCCTTGAGAGCAGCTACTCTGTAAGCTATCAGTTCTTTGTTGCAACCATTGCTGTTTCCTGAGGAGTCCCTGGGTAGCAAAGAACCTGGTGGCCAAGAAGGAAGCATATGAATCTCTGTGAATAGGTTTAAGGTAGAGTTTGTCCAATATACTATAATAGAAAGAGCACTACTAAATATTTGAAAATGAAAAGAGGGTTGTATTAAAAGGAGAATATAGGACCTAGGATTTAAAAGAGGTGTGTGCCTTTTCTTCTGCTACTTAATTAATGAACCCCTCTGATCCTTAATATCATAAACTCAGAGGAGTTGTGCAAGTAGAATGAAATAATATATATAATGCAGCTAGATTGGTGCCTCGCATAAGGTAAATTTGAGTCCTTTTCAGGTGATGGAAATCTAAGTGATATGTTTTCTTTTTACTTAATATGTATAACCTTGGCCAAATTTTCTGTATTGAACAAGTATTTTCTTTATTATGAGACAGCTTTTTAAAAAGTTGAAGTTTAAAACCCATTTCCTTGCCATGCTGCCTGTTTAGATGAGCTTTTCCTGGTTCATTCATGCTTAGCAGGCTGTTGACCTTGGGTCTCTCTTCGTCATTGTACATTAACATCAATAGGGGCTTGGAAGGACCATTTCTTAGAACTGAGTGACTTAAGAACTGTTTGTCACTGACATAGGTAAAGTACCTCAAATGTTTTCTCAATTTTTCAGTAATTATAATTTGAATTGAATTGAATTGAATTTATTTTTCATCCAGAATCATTTTCTCTTAGCAGAGTCACTGCCAGGATGTCTAAAAAGCACGAGGTGGGGGTGGGGGGAGCCTATTCTTTTCTTTCTGTAGGATTGTCCTTTTTTCCAACTTTGTTTTCCTTGTGATTTAGCTTTTCTTTTTCTTCCAGCTAGTGATAAAATGCACTCTGCAGGAAAGGCAAGGGGGTGCTTCACCGTGTTGTAGCTCGAGGACCATTCACAGGGCTAGGGTCAACTGAGTTCCGTGGAATCTGCTGAGAAAATCTCTGGGACGTTGGGTTTCTGGGCTGCTCCTTGCCCGCAGGGCAAGTATAAAGAGGGCAGCAGAACTCTCAGGATGGGAGGCCTGGGCTCTTTTCAGGAAATGCAACACATAAGCAGAGTGAGCTGAGTAAGAAAATTCCCACAGCGTAAGAATCAGTTGTGGAGTATCCTCTGTTGTCCTCTTCGAGTCTACAAAACTTTAGCTAGAGAAGAACTGGTAGAGGATTTCAAGGCTCCTTTTTTCTTTTTTCTTTCTTTCTTTTTTTTGACTCTGAAAACTTTCAGAGAGCAGAGAATGGCATCTGTACTCAGATAGCATCGCCCTCTCAACAACTTCCTTGAGCCAGCACCCCTGACTCGCTCTGTTACTATATTAGATATATCTGAGTTCTCTCTTCCACATGAGACTATGAACTAACTCTGCCTACATGGCAAGTCTGCTCAATATCTTCACGTTTAGTATTTTTTAATGTCTTTAAAAATACCTGTTAAAAATGGTGTTTGTATATATTTACTAATTGATAACGATGCTCTTGTAGGAGTTATAGACGTTAGAGAAACGTTAAGCAACAGCAAACATGACAAGAAACTTCCTCCAACCTGTTTTGGAGCCAAGTAGAGCCTTAAGCTATTTCAGTTTTTATGGAAGCCCAAAAGGAGTGGCTTAGTCCCTAGGAAAGTATTGAGCACAACTCATACCTGGCAGGGCATTGGCCACTGTAGGACATTCAGAAGCTTTACATATAATCTCTTCATAGTCAAGTTGGCGAGATATATGTACTACCAATGGAACTCAAATGGGTAATAAAGGCTATGTATAATTTACCACTGAGCTGTATGGTGCTGAAGTCAGTGAAGGCAGGGAACACAGTGGCCCAGACAATTAGGGAGGGTTTCTACAGGAGACTAGACAAAAACTGGGATTCAAGGATCAGGCAGTATCTACGCTGATTAACTCTTCATACCCCTTTAGAGTGAATCTGCTTCTACTTCTCTTAAGGCTCCGATCGTTTTTCAGGAGAATATAGATAATTTACCAAGTAGCCCTGAGCTAATAAAATCTAGCTGTTAAATTCCACTCCTTTCTTGACCAGCCCCAAGTAGCTGGTAGTATGTCTCCCATTTCTCGAAGCCTCAACTCCTTCTATATTCTCCTTAGAAGTCCTGTCCCCTAACACTTAGCCTGATGCTTGGCATGACGGGAGATTCTTTTCTCCACTAAATCAAGCCATTGTTTTTGTGTAAGCGCCACAAAAATGAACAATCTTCGAAATTAAATTCTACTCAGCCATCATTTATCAAGTACCTATGGCTTCTCTATGAGTATATAACCCAAATGTAACAGTAAATAGTTTCCTGACCTCAAAAGAGATTACCTTCTAGACTAAGAGAGAAAGTAGCTAGATTGAAAGATAGAATATGAGATAAGCTGTAACAAAAAAGAACAAAATTAACTCAATGGGTGAAGGCTTCATGGAGGCAGTAGGAATGGGGCGAGTCCATGGGGAGCACGTGAAATTTACAAATATAGAAATGCATTCTCTCGGGAGGGCACTTTGTAAACAGACACAGAGGTGACGGGAGTAGGGAATAGTTCAGATTTGGCTGAGACTAGGAATGGGAATAGGTGTCATGGCAATTGAGACTGGAATCATGAATGGAGTTTGGAACATGAGGCTGAGAGGTTGGGCCCTATCCTTGAGGCAGGGGAGATGCTGGCAAAATTTCAATCAGAAAGGGACATGACCTTTTGGCTCATTGTTTTGGCATGTGTTAGGCATGTGTGTGGAGTGGAAGAAGGGAGGCTTGTGAACTGAGGGTAGGAGGTGATTGGCACAAGGAGGACAGGTCAGGGCTCCTTCCATATGGCAGTAATCTGGGCAGGTAGTAATGAACACTGAAAATAGGGCAGTGGCAATGGGCCTGGAAGGGAGGGATAGGTGAGAGAGGGAATGGGAAGCTTTTGCTTATCTTTCCTTCTCCCCAGGTAAGATAATACTATCACTTAGGCAGTCATTTCAGGATTGTAGGAATCTAATGCTTTTCCCCACGGAGAGAATGCTATTTTTGAGATTTTACAACGAGGGCAAGAGTCTTCCTTGCTGGGAAATTGTTCATTCAAGTAAAAGACCTCAGAGAGCTTGTCTGGGACTGTGGTGTCTTCGCTACCGTTTCTACCTATGCACCTCCTCTAGGTGGCGCCTCCCCCTCGCCTCATTTCATTCCCCTCGCAGATACAGGGGAAAGGGTAGTCTCCCATTTTTATCTTAGAGCACTTTACAGCCCCTACTGACAAATCCCATTCAAGCTAACATGAGTGGCTGGGGGCAACTCATACATAATTTCCCTCTATTTAGTGGCTTTCTACACCATGGGGTCTACATGATTTCTGTTCATTTAATTAAAGGTTATATTGACAAATTGTTATCCTCGGGAGTGTGGGTGTGCAGGGAGCGCTTTTGGAATACATTACAGGGTAATTCCTTTTGCCCTTTATTGCCTCTGCAGGCCATGTGAAATTGAATCACAAATAACACATTTTAGAAACAGGCGGAGACACTGAGGCCTATACTTCCTTCGGCTTTAATAAGACAGTGAGTGTATATGTATATATGTAAACGACCCTCTGGCTATGCAGGCAAGGTGAAAGAAGCAGAGCTGAATAACTAGAAAGTGATTTCTCTACTCCAGACAGTGAGTTCAGAAGCTTTCACTCCCGCAGGGAGTGTCTGGATCCAGGAGCTCGTTCTGCCTTTGAAACATCCAGAGGGCCCATTACTGATAATGGCTCCTCTTCTGAGTATCAGATGAGTCCCACTTACATGAAGACTGGAGAAAAGCAGTCGACGCTACCTTTCCAATCTCCCTCTCAAGAGACAGCTGCAACTCCCAAAGTTCTTATGCATAAGGAAAATGCCAATAGGCAAACACTTTGAGGCAAAGTTGCTCCTGTTAGAGCAGATACCAAAAGTCTATAAACTTCAGGGGACACACAGTTGTTAAGTATTGGGAAGTGATGGGGTAGGTATGAGCTGAAGGCGAACAGTGCCTACGTGAGATGGTGTGTCTTATTAGAACACTTAGAATACTCACTTTCTCATGGGCAAGGGCTGTAGTTGTGACTGGATATGGCTGCCTCTGGTCTAGGATGCATTTATTCCTGAGGCTGAGGGACTAGGTGTTAATACCTTTCTGCTCCATAATATCCTCACCGTCCATGAGCATTTCTGTGGAGGAGAGGCATGGCGCTGCTGTCTTGTTAATAGTGGGGATTGAGAATCCTGGGGAGCGAGGGGATGAAGGTAAGCCGTTCTTAATATTAAGTTGTGTAGTTAGGGTAGCCTTCTTAAGAAGGTGACATTGAAATGAAGTCTTGAGGAGGCAAGGGAGATAGTGATGAAGATGTCTGGGGGAAGACTATTTCAGGCAGGGGTACTGGCTTTTCCTAAAGTGAGAGTGTGCCTGGGTGATAGAGGGATAGACAGTGTGACTGGAACAGAATGGACAAGGAGGAGGGGTCAGAATGGTGGGGTTGGGGACAGATTACAATGTGGTCTGTTGGTCTCTGTAAGGACTTTGGCTTCTACTCTGAGGAAAATTGGAAACCATTGTGGCTGTTGGGTAGTGGAGTGATATGATGCAGATGTGAGAATAGACAATCCAATATAATGAGGCCAATGCACAGATCCAGCTATGTGAAGGAAGCATATGTGAGGGAGCATAGAGAAGGGACGTCTCTTTTAGCTGAGGAAGAGGAGACAGAGTGGGTAAGGAAAGGCTTTCTGGAGGACATGTCAGCATTTGGCCTGGGTCTTAAATGATGAGCTGACCCACAGCCTCCTAACCCCCCACTTCTCCTTTGTGTACCTGTTATCAAGGCTGCAAGAGATAGGTTTCTCTCTTCTGAATTTTTGTGCTTGCCTGTGATTTGTCTAGAATCTGTGTCCAAGCTCTTCCTACAGGACTCGATCCATGCCTTATCCTTAGGGTATTAACTGTGACCTGGAATCCAATTCCTCCCCACTGCCTCCTGGCAAATCAGTACCCATGTGGATGTCTCATGCAACCTGATTCTTTACCTTCTAATGCTTTATCGAAGGTTGAATCCCATGGCACTGAAGGTATGGGAAGAAAGGAAGTAAAGAAGGGTAGAAAGGAAATATGGATGTCTGTTACTAAACTGGCCACAGCATCACAAAAAATATGACTACTTTCCTGCTCACATGAGACATCTCTGGACAGTTCGTATAGAACCACTGTGCCTTGAATTAGTTCATCAGGGCGGGAGATGAAGGGAGAATTTATTGCTTGGCATCTTCCTTTCTCTTATTGTTTGTTGGTAAAGCTTAACCCATGAAGATTTTTTTTTTTTTTTTCAAACTGATTTACTGGCATGAGGAGCCCAAAGTGACCTGGTGATAGTCATAGCTTCAAGTTCAGTGGAACACTTACTGTGTCCTCTAGTCAGTGTGACCACTCTTAGAACTTAGTAGAGCCCAGTATGTGGGGATAGGAGACACAAGTCCACACATGGGTCAGGGGATGTTGCTAAGGGAGCCTTTTCTACTTTCATCACTTGGTTCCTGGATCAATTTTTTCTAGCTATTGGGAATACAATGTTATATATCAGCCATTGATTCAATACCTATACTACCTCTTGAAAAGTAGCATCAAGCCCTGTAGATTTTTTTCTCCATGAGTTGGTACCTTAACTCAGCTTTCATTAGGCTGCAATGCCATTCTGTCAAACAGACTGCCTCTTAGGGGATGCTAAAGATTAGTTAACCCCTGGTCATTGTTGTACTTCCTTTGTTATACAATGGGTGCCTTGGTCTGAGACAGTGTTACTTGGATAACCATCAATAGACAGGCATTTTGTAAGCTCTTGCTTGGGATTTCTGACAGAAGCGTTGCAAGCAGAGTGGGCAAACTCATAGTTGTAGTATGTATCTCTTCAGTGAGGATGAACTGATGCTTCTTTGGACATGAAAGGGGTTCAGTGCCATAAACTGACTACCAGGCTGGTTTTCCCCAGGAATTGTGCTGTTTTGAGAACACACATGCAATGCTGGCAAACTGTGCATTCAGCCATTGTGGAAGCCTTGGTGGGAAGGGGCCCATGATGGTGGGCCCATTGCATGGCCACCATCTCTGGCACTAGAGGACCGAGGAGAGAAGCTAGCTCATATCCACTAACATTGTCTTGTCTAACTTCATTCAAAAAAGCTTTCTCTGTATTGAATTCCTCTTCATGGGCTTTAGTGTGAGATACAAAGGTTTTCAAGCTTTTTGAGCACTTTTGTCTATCCATCCAGATCTCCTTTTTTATTTCCCAGTTTATTCTTCCCAGTCCCTGATCTATCAGTCAAGCTATAAACTACTTCTAGAAGTTTACATCTGCCCTACTTTTCCCCTCACACTAAGTGGATGGCTGGGTGTATGCTTGCACCTCTGCCTCCTGGGAGGCCACTCTCGTATTGGCTGTAATGCAGTAGCAGTTCATTACCATTGTCAACATTTCCTGCAGTGCACCTGTGAACCAGGCTGAGTCCATTCTTCCTCCATCAGTTGGTCCTAGAGAATCCTCAATGAGGACACAGATACAGATTGGAAAAAACCTGTTGGTACCACAGAAGTAGTTAACTGACCACAGAATTTACCTTTTCTTGCAGTTTATTTTTGCTTGCTAGATCTACTTGAGTCTGGTACCAAATGAACCATTTTAACCATATAGTGGATTGTTACATCAGCTTGGCCAATATAGGAGAACTCAGCTCATGATGGACAGCTCAGGTCACAAAGTTACTAGGTGTTTTAAGGTGAGATGTTCATTTCATCTAAGACTCAGTGAACATAAGGAGCTGTTTTATCAAAAATAATAGTTCATTGTTGCAGAGGACATGGCCTTACTTAAGAACCCTGCAAATCTCATATTGGAATTGGCTTAGCATCCTTATCCACCATAGATCCCTCTAGTATTTGATGTAACATAAATTCAATTGGTGGGGAAGTTTGTGCCATAATCTGAACTGACTGCATAGTCATCTCTTCCTCTGGCAGCCTTCTGAGTAACCAGATAAATAAATTCAAGGAGTTTTACCAAGTGAGCTAAATGCCACGTTAAAATCCAAAGAATTCTATCATGTACTGTGCTGTTTTCATTGTTATAGGTGTACAAGGTGCACCAATTTCTCCTTCACCTTGGAGGGATGTTCCGGGTGTCCAGGAGCTACTGGAAGCTCTAAAAATGCCAATGATTTGGCAGGCCTCAAGTTTTGTAGGGTTTATCTTCCATATTCCAACATGTGTGTGTCCTCTTAGTAAAGTCTCTAAGATACTTGCCACTTTCTACTCCCCAGTTCAGTTAGTATGATGTCATTGAAATAATGGACTGATGTGTTGTTCTGCAGTATGTCAAGTTCCCCGAGGACTAGATTATGGCAAGAGAATTAAAAGAGCCCTAAAGCTATTATGGTAAAGGTGTACTCTAGTCAAAATTACTTTTGATTCTGTCTCTAACGGATATCAAAAGGAAAAAAAAAATTCATTAACTTAGTAGCTACGTGCCAAGAAGTGGAGTTCATGCTGATCTGTTTTAGTAAAGATATTACATGTACCCTTTTTATTAGGATTAGTGCTTGGTTAATTTTTACAGTAGGCTATGGTCCATCTACTGTGATCCTCCTAGATTCTGCAGAGGCCAGTCAGATGAATGGAGAAATATGATGTGGACCACTGTTTCTGCCTTTTTAAAGTCCTTGGTTGTGGCATTAATCTCTTCATTTCCTTTAAGACTGTGGTATAGCTTTTAATGTATTATCTTGGCAGAAATGGGGCAGTTTTATGGGACCGTATTTGGCCCTTATTACCATAATTGCTCTTACTCCCTAAGTTAGGGAACAGATGCAAGAGTCCTGCTAGCTACTATGTATGTCTATCCAATTACACATTTAGTGACTGGGGAAGTAACTATAATATGGGTCAGTGGACGCACTAGGCCCATGGTGACCTAGGCTAAGATTACGCCTATCACAGGGCCTCTATAACCTTTACTCTGACCAGAGGAGCATGGTGGCATGTGTGTGGGTCCTATGGTATTAGGGTCAGATCAGATCCTATGTTTAATAGTTCTTGAAATATCTGGATTTTCCCCTTTCTCAAAGGCTGTTACCCTGGAAAATGGTCATAATTTTCTTTGAACGAAGAATTGAAGGTATATTTTCTCTATATACTTACACTGGTGTTGCAGAGTTTTTCCTTAAGGAGATCTAGCCTCTTCTTCAACCCATCTCCCACTACCCCTCATGGCCACAAGACTAGTAACCAGAGCCAGGGCTTCCCACAGTATGAGCAGAGATAAATGGCTCCCTCTTCCAGAAAATAATAGACTATACATCAATGGACGTGTAGGACTTGGCTGATGTATGTTTCGGGAATGGAGCTTTGGGTCTGTGAACTGACTTAAATCTGGAAAATGGATAAGAAGATTGCGATTTTCCATTGTGGTTGATGTCAAACTTCTATGTGCCAACTCTTGTGTATATCACTCTGTGTGTGTGCATGTGTGTTTATTTTTGATTATACAAATCAAGTAACACCCTAGTTAAGCTTCCCAGCATGCCCCTTGGAACACTGTAACCTATTACTCATCACAATACATCGCTCCAGGCACCCCAAATGCTACTCTCACTAGCCTTGCTGCACTTTATGGTAATTACATTCAAATTGCCTTTCATTGTCAAGTGCTGCTTTCTGGGCTGTGCCTTCTCTGGAATCCCAACATCCTCTTCAAAAATCTTGGTTCCATGGCAGCATACTCATGGCAACTCCTTCCTATGGAGGTCAGCCACCATAAAACGTCTCCACGACTCTTGTGCCCCTTTCATCAGTGCATTTCCTATTGCCTTACTGAAGGAAGTATCCTTTTAGCTCTCCAGAGAATTTAATCATATGATGGAGTTTCAGGTTTTACATACTAAATTCATTCTAACAGTTCTACCTCTCTAACCTTCTGACCCCATATTCAGAACTATGCCAAGGAATTTCCAGTGTCTTCACCCCATTTACTCTAGGCCATCAGGATGCCTGTGTATCTAGGAGTCATCTCAGCACTATGTTAGGATAGGTTCCAGGTGCCCTTATCAGCTCAAGGAATCGTGAGTCTGAGATGTGTGTCCTCATGCCAATCATATTCCTCCTTTCTCCTTCTACTTTGCCTTGTCATTTATCACCCTCGATTCATGTCTGCACTTATGGAAAAGCCTACAGTTCCTTTGGTATATAGTCTATTACTTCATAGACTAAGGCCTATGTAAGTCTGCTCACACTGAAGTAAGTCCTGGCCCTAGTTATTGGCCTAGAGGCAGTGAAGGGTAGTGGGGGACAGATCCAGAGGAGAATAAATGCTATTTTCCTATGCATCTATTTTAGGTAAGATCAGTCCGTGGTTCCTAGGCAAGTTGATAGGGAGAGGAGGGAGGGAACTATTTTCCTCTGGCAATGGGGAGAGGTTTCTTCTGCTGGCCCAGAGGGTCCAAGATTCTCAGGCTTAAACACACAAAAAATCCAAGTTTCACTCTTAGTCCCACTCTTACCTATTAAGGTTGATTTTGACATAGTAGACAGATTAAGACTGCATATTTTATCTCCTTTGCAAATCTGTCATGTGTAAAAATCATATCCTGAACCTGATTTTCAGCAGTCAACCCTGCAGATGAGAGTCTCTTTTAAAATGATATAGAGTCTTAACACTTTTAAAACATATCCTAAGCCGACAATTAGATGGCCTGATTTAATTTTCTTTTTCCCAGGCCTCAAATGCCTTCCAAAATAACCATTTCACATTACTACCTTTTTTAGTTATCATTATCTCCTATCAATCCAAGGATGTAGCCATTTGACCTTCCAGTATCTTGTACTTTACCTGCACCTCATCTCAACCAACTGGAAGAGAAAGGTTTGCTAGTTGTGAAGCTTTACTAATAAGCTTTGCTAATTACATCCCAGCTACTACAAGCAATGGGCTATTTTTTAAGACAGGCGGATGTAAGAACTATGATTATATTCTAGTTGCAGGCCAACAAATTAGCCTGACAGAGTCTCACGGTTGCCGGCAGAAGACATAGTCCTTTTTCTTTGACCCAATAGGGCCATATCCTCTGTAAGAGACTTGTGGAGAATTGTCTCCCAACAGCAGGCATTCCAACTCCAAAGTCTTATACTGCGGGTCTCTTGGTTCCAATTTTTTTTTTTTTTTTTTTTTTTTTTTAGCTCACGGTGCCTAGAAAACAAAGCCTGAAGCAAAGTTTTATTCCCAGGGCACTGAGAATGTGCTGGGAAAGGAAGTGAGGCAGGGATGGAGGGAAAGCATATGATACCTTACCAAGCTGGCCACAGTATTACAAATAAATGTAAAGTAGTCAGTTTTTCAGTTGTGTAGAACAGACTGTTATGCCTTAGAATAGTCATTGGTAGGAGAAAGGCAGAGGTTGAATCTGCCAGTTCCTTTCCACAGAGGCATTCACTATCTGACCCATCCCAGTTGTTTCTGCCAGCCTCTTGGGCAGCCTCTGGGAAAGCAACGGTCAATGACCCACATCTGATTCTGGGTGTGGTGGAAAGAACCACAGCCCCGGTGGTCCCTTCTCTCCTTGGCCTCCTGCCTCTGATTCTCAAGATGTACTGCCTTGGCTTCTTATGGACCTAGAAGGAATAATAATACTGGCATTACCTATTTTGAAAAATTGTTGTGAAAGAGAAAAAATTAGAAAAAGCATAAGTGCTATAGAAAAACTAGTTATTATTTATTTGAAGATTTCTTAAACTTGAATCAGAAGAGGGAGAGAAAAGATTTGAACCAGCTTTTGCACCATAGGTAGAAGGTACATAGATGAAGGCCTGGCAAAGGGCTTCTCATACAGAGCATTCAGCAGGAGCCAAGGACAAAGATGGCAGATGATACAAAGCAGGGTTGGAAAGCAGAGCCAAAGGCCAAATCTGGCTCGCCACTTCTTTTTGCAATTAAGTTTTATTGGAACATAGCCACACCCATTCATTTATGCTGTTTTTATATTACAATGGCAGAACTGAGTAGTTGTAACAGAGACCATATGGCTTGTAAGCCTAAAATATTTACTATCTAACCCTTTACAAAACCCTGTTGTAAAAGAATATATGAGTATAATACAGTGTAGGTAATTAATTTATGTGAACTGCTTTTCTCCTTTCATTTTCCTTCTTTGTTTCACAAAGAATTGATGGCATAATGACCACTTAATAAATACCAATTAAAGGTCTCGCTCTTTAGAAAGGTACTTGATACCATGATTTACAAAATAGAAAGTTAATCCCAACATTTTTATAACTTTAAAATTATGACTGTGACCTACAAAGAATAAGAGGCAGTTTATTCTGCCCCCTTTGCACTACCCATATTAATAACAGACACTGTTGCATACATAATTGAGTATAGATCAACTATTTGAAATCTGAGTGTTCTAGGAAATCTAGATTAATTGCAATTCAGCTTTACAGTGATTCTTATACAGCCAGAAACTAGAACACAAAGACTGTGTTTCCGTAGGCACAAAGCACAAGTCTGAAACATTTCCTAGATTCCTTCAGGGGAGGAATCATAATTTATATGACTTGGAATCCCCACTCCCTGGCAAATTGCCAGGCAAATAGAAGAAAATTAATACAGGCTTGCTGAATAAATGAAGTGTCTGGAGTAGTGCCTGGCAAGGGATAGGTTCTTCGTAAATGTTTGTTAAATTATCCAGCAAATATCCAAATGAAAGAGGATTTTTAGGCTACGGAGCAAAGAACATTGCTAGACCCAGGCTGAAGCTCTCTGTAGGATACACACAAATAATTTAAAATCTACATTTAATTTATTTGTTAGAGTCCTGTATAACCATTGGTTGGCTCCAAATACTGAATGAGCTACCCAGTCACTACTATCTAGCAAGAACAGCAACATGGCAAAGATGGAGAGCTCAGTTGGGAAGGACCTCATGGGTATGCTGCTTTAAGGCCAATTAGCTGGTGCCTGACATCTTCCAGTAAATCTAAATGAAATGCATTCTTGTGAATTCTAATTTCAAGTGAGTTTAATTGAACTTGAGAGAGAAGCAGCCATTTAGTGAGTAAAATGAAAATGAAGTAATTGAATATTTTTCCAGGATTGTATTTGAAATGTGTTCCATCAGATGTTGTTTCAGAACCCGAATGACCAGCTGTATGTGGTTAATATTTGGAAAGAAAGATGGAGTGTTTAAATGTCAGCTTGTAGCCACTCGGAGGGTAAATGCAACAGCCGGCTGTTCAGCTACTGGACATAGGCTATACTTGGCATTCAAAACAATGTTTTAAGTTGGAAGTTAACTAATATAATCAGAATAATTAGGATTAGTCTGATGACAGAAAAATAAAAGCTAATCTTTTCCCACTCCCATCCTCTCCTCTCTCAATACCCCAAAAAAGAGAGCAGCACTATTGATTTGAAATTGTAGACATTTTGATGGGCTCAACCAACTGATTATCCATTAAAATGATGAGTCTTTTTTTCACTATTTTTGAAGGCCCACAGTATACCCAGAACTGTGGAAGACAGTGATTGAACAAGACTCGGTCTACAGCCATAAGGAAACTTCTGTTCAGTAAGTGAGATGAGACCAGAGAATAAATCAATATAGGAAAGGTAAATGTGATACCTACCATAAGAGCAAGTGCTGAGTACTGAAGGGGTGTCGAGTTCTGACTGTGAAAACAAAGGACTTCTCTTAGGGGAGGTGGTATTTGAGCTACAAATATTTGCAGAAGGAAAAGAAAGCATGGGACCTGTTTGGAAGATGATGAAGCATTTAATGGAGCTGATGTGAAAGATTTGCAGAATAAGGTAGTATGGACAGAGATGGATGTGATGCAATTATGGAAGGCTTTGAATGGATTTGTACTCTATTTATTAAGCAGCCTCTAAGAAAGGAAAGGTTTTGACCAGAGATAGGGACTAAAAATATAGACGTAATGCTCAGCATCACTAATCATCGGAGAAATATAACTCAAAACCACAATGAAATAACAACACCTCATACCCATGAAGTGTGAAAATAATGATGACAAGTATGTGGAAAAATTGGAACTCTTGTGTGCTGTTGATGAGAATGTAAAATAATGCAACTACTATGGAAAAATACTATGGAGCTTCCACAAAAAGGTTAAAAACAGAAATAACATTTGGTCCAGCAAACCTACTTCTGGGTACATAGTCAAAAGAATTACAAACAGGGTCTTCAAGAGATATTTGCACACCCATGTTTATAGCAGAGTTATTCACAATAGCCAAGAGGTAGAAGTAATCTAGAGATCCATTGATGGATAAACAAAATGTGTATATATATATTTATGTATATCTATTTATCTATCATCTATCTATCTATCTATCTATCTATCTATCTATCTATCTATCTATCTACCTACCTACCTACCTATCTATCTATCTATCTATATTCCCGGAGTGGTGGCAGTAGCAGATTTGTAATTCCAAATCTATGTTTTTACATAGGCAGAATGAAATATTATTCATCCTTAAAAGGGAAGGAAATCCTGTCACATGCTACAATATGGAAGAACCTTGAGGATATCATGCTAAATAAGCTAGTCACAAAAAGACAAATACTGTATGAGATATCTAAAGTGGTCAAATTCATAGAAACAGAAAGGATGGTTTTTGTCAGGGATTGGTGGGGGAGGAAAAGGGGAGTTGTTTCATGGGTATAGACTTTCAGATTTGCTAGGTGAAAATTTTCCGGAGATCTGCTCAGAACAATGTGAATATACTTAACGCTACTGGGCTGTACACTTAAAAATAGTTAAGATGGTAAATTTTCTATTTTCTATTTTTTATCACTACAAAAAAAGAATACAAATGTAGCAGTGTGGTGTGAGATAGATTAGGGTTGGAATGGAAATGAAATGGGAAATTAGTTTAGAATTTGTTGCTTTAGGCCTAGTAAAAGATAACATGACAGGGACAAGGGAAAGGGCGAGGAGTTATCAAGGTAGAATTAGCAAGATTTGGCACCTGTTGGATACTGGATTGAGGGAGCAGGAGCCAGAGATGCCTTGAAGGTCTCCAACCTGTGCTAATAAAAAAATGATGGATCCATTCCCAGAATTAGTGACTTATGTGGGTGGCAAGGAATTTGGTATTGGATTAATTCTGACTGCCCGTGGTAGATTGTGTAAACTGTGTTTTAAGAGCTGTTGGAAGCTCTGTTTTTGTTTGTTTTATACTTTCTCTCATTTTTCCAGATGTTTGGTCTTCTACTTATTAGCTGGCCTTGCTCAGTGGTTTATTTCCTAACTCTTCAAATTAAGGCACATTATGGAATGTAGATCTCAGATGATCTCTTTCACTGAATCCCTCAATGTGAGGTTGAATATTCTGCAGGAGTTGTAAAAATTAAGGAGATGTGAGGCTTCCTTTGCTGAAAAATGCTTTTTCTCTCTTAAAATTTCTTTTCTATCCCTTTCATTAGAACTTTATTTCTAAGCCGGTCAAATAAACACAATGCCCTTGTGTTCCCTCTCCCCCAAATTCAGACTTTTATTTATTATTTTTTATTTTTATTTTTCAATCACAGTTGACATTCAATACCATTTTATATTAGTTTCAGGTTATACAGCATAGTGGTTATACATTTATATAACTTACAAAGCGATCCCCCTGCTAAGTCTAGTACTCACCTGGCACCATACATCGTTATTATAATATTATTGACTATGTTCCCTATGCTGTACTTTACATCCCCATGACTAATTAGTAACTACCAATCTGCACTTCTTAATCTCTTTGCCTTTTTCACTTAGCCCCCCAATCCCCTCCCATCTGGCAACTATCAGTTTGTTCTCTGTATCTATGAGCCTGTTTCTGTTTTGTTTTTTATTGTTTATTTTTTCTTTAGATTCCACATATAAGTAAGATCATATGGTATTTATCTTTCTCCATCTAACTTATTTCACTTAGCATTATACCCTCTAGGTCCATTTTTGTCATCTCAAATGGTAAGATTTCATTTTTTATGGCTGAGTAATATTCCATTGCATATATGTACTACATCTTCTTTATCTAATCATCTGTTGGTTCTTAGCTCCCTTCTGTATCTCGATTATTGTATAGCATTGCAGTGAACATAAGGATGCAGATATCTTTTCAAATTAGTGTTTTAGATTTCTTCAGATAAATACCCAGAAGTGGAATTGCTGGGTTATAAGGTAGTTCTATTTTTAATTTTTTAGGAACTGCCATATTGTTTTCCATAGCAGCTGCACCAATTTGCAATTCTACCACCAGTGCACGAGGGTTCACTTTTTTTTCACAGCCTCACCAACACTTGTTTTTTGTTGATTTATTGATGAGTCATTCTGACAGGGTGAGGTGATATATTCAATGCAATCTCTATGAAAATACCAATGGAATTTTTCACAGAACTAAAACAAAAAATTCTAAAATGTATATGGAACCACATATGGAACCCCAAATAGCCACAGCAATCTTGAGAAAGAACACAGTTGGAGGTATCACACTATCCGATATCAAACTATATTACATGAATAAACTAATCAGGACAGCCTGGTACTGGCATAAAAACAGACACTGATCAATGGAACAGAAGAGAAAGCCCAGAAATAAACTCACATCTATATAGTCATTTAATCTATGACAAAAGAGGCAAGAACATACAGTGGGCTAAAAACAATCTATTCAATAAAGGGTGTTGGGAAAACTGGACAGATACATGCAAAAAAATAAATGGAACTGAACCACTTTCTTACACCATATACCAGAGTAAACTCAAAATGGATTAAAGACTTAAGTGTAAGACCCCAAACCATAAAACTCCTAGAAGAAAATATTGGCAATAAATTCTCTGGCATTGCTCTTGGTAATATTTTTTTTCTGATATATCTTCTTAGGCAAGGGAAAGAAAAAAAAATAAACAAATGGGACTACATCGAACTAAAGAGTTTTTGCATAGCAAAGGAAACCACCAACAGAACAAAAAGGCGGCCTACTGAATGGGAAAAGGTATTTGCCAATGATATATCCAATAAGGGGTTAATATCTAAAATAAATAAGGAACTCATGCAACTTAACACCAAAACACCTAACAGTCTAATTAAAAAATGTGCAGAGGACCTGAGTGGGCATTTATCCAAAGAAGACATGCAGATGGTCAATAGACATATGAAAAGATGGTCAGTGTCACTAATTATCAGAGAAATGCAAATTTAAATCACAATGAGAATGCCCTTGTGTTTTTTTTCCTATGGCATCTCAGTAATCTAACTTGGAAGCAGCCTCAGAGGTGTGAGCTTATTTCTTCAGGCGTTTCACAGGACCAGAGGTTTACAAATGTATTCGTGTCAGTGCTTTATAAGGTCGCCACCTCCAGATTCCCGGAATGGTGGCAGTAGCGATTTGTAATTTGAAATCTGTGTTTTTACACTCAGGAGAATTCCTTTGAGGATGGAAAAGGAGAGCCTTGAAATAGCAGATCTCACCCCCACACGGATTGATCTACAAAGATAATCACCTATTTGGGCACTGAAAAGTGTCTTTTTAGTATATGTGCTGCCTAAGCGAGCGCTGCAAAGTGCCTTTTTAATGCTTGCCCTACCAGGAGGGAATAAAAACATTTGGGGATATTTTCAAAGGGCAGAATCTGGGATTGTAATGGCAAGCAATTTTATGGGCTTTATTGTGTCACTTAGGTCAGAAAGAATTTTATTACTGATATTTGTGGGCAAATGTTTTCAAATGCTGAAGTGAGGTTGAGTTTTGTTTAACACATTATATAAATATTTCAGCCCTGAGAGGCTCAGATTCTTAGAAACTTCATCTCGGGCTTTGGAGAACAGGTTACATTCTAAGAGCAGAGTTTTTAAAACAATATTTGACTGTAAATATGGAATAGTAAATAACTTTTTTTGAAATAGAAAATAGAATGCATGTTTATTATAGAAATTTTAGGAAATATAGATGAATAAAAATAGCCCAGATTCTCAACACCCAAGAATGCCACTGTGACCATTGTGTCATCTCTCCTAGAATCATGGAGGTCGTGTCTGTGCGTGCAAGTGTGTGTGCATTTTTAGTGCGACCGTACTGTGCATATCAATTTGCAACCTTTTTTTTTTTTTCCCATTTAATGTATCAGGTACGTCTTTCCACGTGGCTGAATTTTCCCTTTTATATCTTTTTTAAAAGGTTACATAGTTTTATTTTATAAATCCTCCCTGCTAGACATTTAGATTGCTTCCATCTTGCACTATTGGTTTAAACCGAGCTTAATGATTAACTGCATTTCCTTTTTATCTCAGAAGTTTCCTGGTTTGGGCAACAAAGAATATGGCCACCCTAATTGTTAAGAAAAACCGTGCAAACAGTGTTATAACTTAATTTTTATGCATATACATTGATAATTCTTTAGCATAAACCCCTTAAAAATAGAATGTTTATGTAAAATGTTTAAAGGCATTTGATACATATTAACAGTTGCCCTTTGGAAATGTTATAATGACTTATAACTCTAGCTAGTACTAATTTGCTCACTAAATATATATATATATGTATATATATATATATGTTTCTTAATGTGTACTTTCTGTCGACTTTGTTCAAAGTCATTTTTATCTTTAGCAAACAAAAAAATAAGCATAGGTAGTGTAAAGTATGAGGTGTTAGGAGTGGAGGGAGGAAGGGAGAAAGTGTGGAAATCACTAGAGATATGTGGAGAATAGTGAGGTTAAAATCCTACAGCTAATTGGTGGTAAACTGTATCACAGTCACATTACCATAATAATGGCAGCTCCATTTCCTGAGGGCTGAACACTTTCAATAAAGTATTTACTTCTCAAAGCAACTCTTCAAATAAATACCATTTCACTGAAGAGAGAATTGGGGCTCAGAGATGTCAAATAAGTACGTAACAGCTAGTAAGCTGCACAGCTGAAATTTGAACCCAGGTTGTGTCCACCTCCAACACTCAGTTTCTCAATTTCCTTCCATTTGATCATACTTTCTCTCCTGGTTTTCTGATTTCCCCTGTATTCTGGATTTCCTTTTTTTCTTCTCTCCCCCGACCCTCCATTAGGCATTAAGGATGGAAAAGTAGAGGTGCTGATAAAAGGAACTCACAGTCTGAACTGCCCATACTGGAAAGTTGCTGTCCACAGTTATCCCTAAGGAAATGGGAAACCCATTTCCTGTTAAGGGTGACCTGAATTTTCTTACAGATTCCTAGCATATAACAGCTTTCTTGTCGACTCTTTTTGTTGTTGTAAGTTCTTTAATAGTCTAACCAAGAGACACCATGAGGAGAGAAAATGCTGAGTTGTTTGGCTCCCCTCATTGAATAGTTCAGTTTTTCCCCTGTTAGAGGACAAATCGAGATTCTTTGCTCCTTTGAGAGTCTCCCTTCTAATCAGAATATTAAAAAATAATGGTAGAGCAGACAGACCAGATGTCATAAAAATTTTTTCAGATATGCCTTTGAAAATCACAAGCAAGCATTTATTAGATTCACACTTAACAGGCTGAAGATTTTGAAGCAGAACATTAATCAGGTAACAATGGATTTATACGAAGAGTAATAAAACATTGACTTATTTCATTGCATTTTGATGGAATATCTCCCATGGAAAATTATCCTCCATTTACAGTCATTATCAAGTTAAATATTATGTTAAAAGGAGCCACTGAGTTATGATGTACAGAAAATGGTTGAAATGGGACCTCGAAATGGGGCAAAGTTGAAGGAAACACTAAACTGAAAGTCAGGTTATCTTTGCATGCAGTTCCTATTCAACAGCCTTTACTCATTTCTCAACCTTGGATAAGAATGTGATACCCACAGTCATACTCAGAGCTTGCCGTCATTACAGGATCTGGGCCTAGGGAGACTGCCTTGTTTAAACACACGATAGTGGCTCACAGAGCAACAAGGCCACTGTGAAGGGAAGCTGGACATCTCTCCAGATTGGACAATAACTTGGAGATCCTTCTCTTAGTGTTGTTAATTACCCCTAAACAGTGGATCTGCATTGATTTCCACCAGAGTCTCAAGTAGGGGTCAGTGTTCAGCTCTTTTTCCTGCCCAGTCTGCATCCTTTTACAGCCTGGCCATTAATTGATTAGGTTCAAGCCTTAATATTTGACCCATGTCCTTTTGTCCTTCTCAGCCTTATGGACTCAAAGACTTTTTTATCTGCTTATCTTGTCCCAGTATTCACAGGTTTTTACACTCAATGTGTCTCTGTTTGGTGCCCCTAAACTCCTCATTAACAAGATGTCTCAGGAATGCCTTTCTCTCCTCGAGATCCAGAATCACAGATCAATCTTTTTTTTTTTTATTTTTAGGAGTCACTGGGTTTTCTTAGATGAGGGAAAGACTAGAGCTCAGGCCTGGTGTTACACAGGTACTCGTCTGTTGAAGGGAAGCAGATAGTCCAGTGACAGCAGGGCTTAGTTCTAGAATGAGGCAGAATCGTTCATGAATGGCTTTCATTCATTTCTACGTTTTTGATATAATGATCATTTGACTAAGTTAATAATCTAGTTCTAAACCAAGAGCATGTCAATTTTTATTCTTTTACCTTTATTTGAGCTGCCAACTTTCTCCTATTATTCATATACAACATATTTATAACAGATTTGACAAGCTATGCTATATATTATCACATTAATCTATGTATTTTGGCTTTCTATTACTGTGTAACAGACCACCCTAAAACTTAGAGCCTTAACACAGCCATGATTTGTTATTTCTCATGATTTCACAACTTGGGCAGCCTTGGCTAGCAATTTTTTCTGCCCCATCGTGGTTCTACTTAGCTAGCAGCTGGGCTAGGCTAGAGGCCCAAGAAGGTTTCAGTCACATGTCTGGAGCCTCAGGGCTCCTCCATATGTCTTCTTCTTGTGATGAGCTTAGCCTTCTTCACAGCATAGTGGTCTCAGTGTAACTGAGTTTCTTAGAGGATGGACAGCTTCCAGGAGCACAGAAGAAGTTGCCAGTCCTTCTTAAGACTTACTCCTGGAACTGACACAGCATCTCTTCTACCGAATAATATTCATCAAAGTAAGTAAAAGTCCAGGCCAGATTCAAAAGGAAGGGAATAGGCTCAGGTCTGAATGGGAGAGGCCCTGAGGTTGGGATTATGGTGGCCATGTTTAGAGACTACAATGGAATATGTTGATTTATACTGCTGCTCAAAATCTTTGGAAACAACAATACTTTGGTACCAAACTGTTATCACCTTTTGCATATCAGTGAATGCATGTTTTCAAAGCTCCTGATTTTATTACCCTATATTCCTTATTAGTGGTGGTTTCCTAATCAGATGGAGCCAAACTAGCTTATAATAATGGCAATTTCTCCTTCTCTTGCCTTTACTGAATTGAAATTCGTCCACATGTCCTATAAAAAGAAATACTTACAGAGTGAGGGTTTAGTGAGTATTAAAGTAACCTACAGAGTTTTCATGCATACAACATTTAGTTCTGCAAGAATGCACCTGCATGGTGCATGGCCATGTAGTGTAGCAAAGGAACTAGCTTACCTGAACTTGAATATGAACTCTGTCACAGATGAGCTGTGTGTAACTTTGAATAAGTTTCTTGAGCTATTTGTGATTCCATTTCTTTATCTACAAAATAAAGGAAATAATACAACCACATAGAGTTATTAAAAGGATTAAATATAATCACAGCAGTGGTAGACATTTAAGTAGTATACAGGGTGTGTCAACCATTGTTGTTATAACACAGATCGATCGGCACAGGACATTTAGGGCAGGATGTGTGGGACAGTGGAGCAGCCAAGGTACAAGGTCAGCTCTCATCTATCAGTGGCATCCCGTGGGTTCTGGCCTATACCTGTGACCCGTCCTGTTGCCTCATCCTGCTCGTCAGTGGCTGCATGGCACAAAAGTCAGGAGTCTAGGCAGCTCTCTTTGCTGGTTTCACTTCCATGGAACGATGGAATGCTGCTGTGCCTCTTCCATGTTGTCACAGGAGAAGTCAGTCTATCTGTATTGGTCAGGCTGCAATTGGCGGTTCTGGTCTCATGGTTATGTGGCTCATATCAGTCTTTTAGTGTTACGCCGGAGCCCACTAACAGGCTGGTACTTGTCTCTCTAAAAGATATTTAACCCTCAGCTATCGCTGACATTATTTTACTCCAGGACCAAGTTGCTCTTCAATCTTTTCCCCACTAGATATCACCAGAGGCTCCAAACTGTATCCAAGTCCACTACTGAGAATCCTCACCCTGCATACTCTCCCAGGCATATGGCACAAGCCTCAGGGTGTCTCAAGGGCTGCTTCTGAAGTAGGAAGGATAACCTCCTGCATACTACAAAATCCTCAGATCGGAAGTGGCTAGGAATGTGCTGTCCTGAGAATCCAGCTACCCTCTGTTAGTTGGTGGATCAGAGTGTAGGAGTTTTCCTAACTTTGATAGGAATATCTCCACTCAGCTGCATATACTTAACCCCAAGGAATTGAATATATAATGCAGATCTTGGATACTGCCTAGGTTAATGACCCACCTTCAGTCTCTTAGGCAACTCTCAAAAGCTAAAAGTGTACTTTTTAGTTCAGTTTCACCTTCACTCACGATCACTGGTGTGCTGCCTAGCTGCAGGCATGTGGCCAGCTTCAGAGGCCAATATGCCAGTGAACATACCTATGGCCAGTTTCAAGATGCTAACAGATCCCTGAGGCTGCATGGTAAAGAGAATTCGGTATCTCCCTTATCCAGTTGCTTAGCAGACTAGAAACCCTGATGACAATTTTCCTGCTTTTAGAAGTAAAAAGTACTGGCTAAACCATTTAAAAATATTTCAAAAGGCATTGGTAAGCTAGCAAAAATAAGAACCTTGGAGGCCACAGACTAAATAAAAGTGGGTGTCAGAGAGTTACTGTGACCCCTTACAGGCATTTGCCAGATTATGTGAACTTGACCATTAGTTTTTACAGCCATGGGAGACAGACAAAAAAGCCCCAGATGGGAAGTCCAATTTGTCTGTCTAAAATGGGAAGTCTAATTGGAGACTTTGACTATTCCAACCTATATTAAGTTAGGACGCCAAAGAGCTATACAGTCAGAATAAGGATGGAATAGATATAAACTCCAGAGGATAGCAAAGAATATTGACCGTCTCAACCCTTGATTCTTAATGGAAGGAAAATATTCTCACATAAGAGTTTATATACCTGAATGCCCTCATGTAGGTCTGTAGCTTGAACTCACACTGTATGGGTGGTTTGAAAAATCTCAGGTGGAAAACTGAGTTATAAGTTGAAGTCCAGGTCAGTCGTTTCTCGGGTACCCGGCAGAAGGAAAGAAATCTTCTCTGGAGAAACTCACCTATAACCCAGCTCTCAGGGAATTCTCACAGATAATGTTATGAGGAAAAAAAATAAGATTATGCTTTGGAAAAAAATTATAAAACCATATATGGGAAACAAAGAACTAAGAGTGAGAACCTGAAAAACAACAGATAGCTGAAGCATATCCTCAGTGATTTTAAGCATTGGCATTATAAGACATAGATTATAAAATAATAAGTTTAAAGGAATAAAGAGACTTAGAAAATGAGAAAGGAACATGAAATTTTAAGTGATCAGGCAGATTTGACAAAAAAAAAAAGCAATAAAAATTTTCTAGGTGAAAATTACAATGGTCAAAATTTAACTATTATATTTAGCAGATTTAACAGCCAATTAGACATAGCTGAAAAGAAGTTTAGTGAGCAGGAATAAATTTAAAGAAATTATTCATAATGCAGTCCAGAGAGGCAAAGAGATGGAAAAATGAGTTATGAGCCATGGAGGAAAGAGTGAGAATTTCAAGAGAAAAGAGACTATTAGGGAAGAGGCAATATTGAAAGAAATAATGGCTGAGACTTTTCCAAGACTGATGAAATTACGCAGATTCAGGAAACCCATTAAATCTCAAGAAGGTCAAATAAAAATACTCACACCTAGACACATCTCAGTGAAAGTATATACCAAAAACAAACATAATAAAATTAGCTAGAGGATAAAAAATATAGAGAACTTTCTAAAAATCAGCCCATTTTTTAGGTCCTATTTGCTTTCTCTATTGGCCACAGGGAAACTGAATGGTAAGTAGGTAAATTGCTCCCCTTTTCTGGACTTTCTTAGTTGTTTGGTTATAGTCTTAATTTTCCTTGAGGATTTTTTAATGAACATTTTGGAGAGTGCTGTGGACTTACCTTGGCTGATCACTGTGACTTACATGTACTGAGTGAGGGATACAGCTTGGTGTGAGTGTGGGAGAAGGGTGGACAGGAAGGAGGGACACCTTTATTTGATCAATAATCATTAAATAAGAGTACTGTTACTGGGTGGAACAAATCTTTGTCCCAATTTCTTTCATATTCTTTTTTATTTTTCTATATATGTCTCTACAATACAAGAAATTTTGCCATGTTAGGAGTAGTTCTGATGAGATTCTGTGGTGAGCTGTATTTCTGTGCAGGTGGTCCTCCAAGCACCTTGCTTATAGCTGCCTGTTTGCCTCTACTCTGCTTTCTGTCCCACCCAATCAGAAGTCACACTATCTCCTAAATCCCAGCTCACTGGGGGTACAAAGGCCTTCCCTCAGCTGAGAGGAGCCAAAGGAACTCAGAAGTGGGGGGAAGAAAGAGAAATGGGAAATGGAACATTTGAGAGGAAGGAGGCAGACTATTAATGCACGTGTACTTTTTTTTTTTTTTTTTCGCTTCACTCTAGCAATGGAGACAGCAGGGAGATGGAAAGGAAGTCGAAGAAGAGGTTATTACAAGGAAAACCCCACTAAGAATGGGATATCTTTCATAATGTAAAGAAATACAGTTTTCAGGCCAAATTCTGCTTCTCCTTGGAAATCTCTAACCATAAGCTTTGGATTTAGACTGAGGGAGTTTATTCAATATTTAACATATATTTCATGGACTTTTATTATATTCCAGGCACTATTCCAGACAGTGTGAGGTATAATAGTGAGAAAGATAGACAAAAATCCCAATCTTACAGTCTAGTGGAGGAGTGGAGGGCAGACCGAAAGCCAATAAAATGTAGAGTTGGCCAGTTGCTGGTAAATGCTACAGAGAAAAATAGAGCAGGGGTAAAAAAAGAAAAAGAAAAAAGAAGAGTTGAAAAGGTGGGAGGAGGGAAGGGTGACTATTTTAAAGATTTCAGGGGAGACCCCAGAGGCAAGGTGACATGAGCCAAGGCCTACAAGAAGTGCGAGAGTGCTAGTCTCAAAGTAGTGGGTGGGTTTGCTCCATGCTAGACAGAAGCCCACATGTCCCCCACCCCCTCAGGTAAAGAGAAGCTGCACTGATGGTAGGCCCCGAGGTCCAAGTACTGCTGTGCTGGGGAATTCCTGCACATCACCCCAGGGTGGAGGAAGTGGAGAGATATGTGTAGGGGCTGGTGGATGGAAAGGCTCTGTGGAGGGCCATGACCACGTAAACCAGGCCCGAGAGCTGAGTTGATAACTAGGCACAAGCTCAAGTGTGAACCACAACTGGAAGGAACTGCGGATCTTGAACCAAGCTGAACACCAAATTAATTTATTTTTCCCCACCAAGCTAAGCACTAAACCAAAGATTTTTTCAAAACGGCAACATCTAGTAGCCAGTTTGAATGAGCACCAAGCCTATTCATTTTCTCAAAGTATTGAACTGGAACAATATACGAATATTAAAGTATCTTTCAAACTAAACCAGAATTTAACTGATCATTCACAAGTGCCTGGCTTGAGATGGAAAAAAAATATCATTTAGAAGAGACAATTCTGTGTATATTAGATGTCTGGCTTGAAAGTCTGTCTTCTTCACCACTAAATTATCCCAGTTTGTGACCTCTTTTTTCAGTTAAAATCTTGGCCTTAATTTTTATGTTTAACTTTTCATTTATACATATCATTTGCCTACTTATTCTATTTTTTTTTTTTTTTTTGACAATAGGAGCTGCATTTCGTATTGCTTAGAGATATTAGCACAATTCCTGGCACATAATAGGTATATGTGCATGTAGCGGGGGAAGAGGTGGGTTAGTGGTATTAAACTACTAAGCTGGAAATTATTTTAAAAGCCAGAGGAGGCCATGGAAGGATTTTAAGTTGGGGTGGTGAGCTCAGATTCGAGTTTTAGTTATATCACACTGTGGGGCAGCAGTACAGAAAAGGGGATGGGAATGGAGACAGCCAGACTAGTTAGGAAGTAATTGCAGTCATCTGGGTGTGAATTGACGAAAAGCAATTGTGGTATTTGAGCCTGGAAGTCAGAAAATGTCGATTCAAAGCCTGGCTTCACATTTCCTTGCTACGTGACCTGGGACAAGTCACACAACTTCTGTGCTTCATTTCCCTGCTCTATGGAGTATGCAGGCTAATAATACTTGCTCTCTCATGTGCTTGTAAAGTTTACATGACACATTATATGTAAAGTATTGAGCACTTAGAACAGTGTCTGACAATAGTAAGACTCAATTAATTGTCATTAGTGAGCAGGGAGTAAATTAACAAATAGGTGATATATGTTGATAGTAGAATCAACAGGATTGGGTATGAGAAAGAGTGAGAAGGAGAACTTAAGGATGAGAATGAGGTGTCTGATTTGGGCAGTTAGGTAGACGGTGGCCACATGAGTGCAGGGAACTTGGGAGAGGAACCATATTGGAAAGGCTAAATTTGAACTTGTTGAGTGGGAGATGCCTTGACCTCATAGGTCTGAGGATTAGCAGATTAGTATAAGGTGTAACTAGATACAGACAGGAGAGTTATTTGCAGAGAACTTGGGTGTGTTGAATTCACCAGAGAGAGGATGTAGAGTGAGAAGACAGCATTCAGTCGGGTCAATATTTAAGAAGCAAATCAAAGACAATGAGGCTGTAGAACTGATGGAGAGAGGGTGGCTGAAGAGCTAGGCGAAAAACCAGGAACAATAGAAGTCACAGAAGCCAAAGGAGGGAATTTCGAGTAGGAAATTATGAACAGTAACAAATACACCAACACTTCCAATCAAAAAAAGACCGAAAGTGTTTCTAAGTGGCAATATGGCTTCATTGGCTCCATGGCTAGTGTGGTTTCTCTAGAGAGGGGTGCAGTGGGGAGGGAGGTTACAGGGGCCAGAGCAGCAGCTGGAAAGTGAGGGAGTGTAGAGCTTGGGTAGGCACCTCTTTCAAGAATCTTGGCCATGAAGAGGTGGGACAAGATACAGGCCCTCACAGAGTTACTTTCCCTGAATCAGGTTTTGGATTCTCTGGCCAGACCAGGGGATGTTACAGAAATGGTCCAAATTTTCTTTTTTTAAAAAAAAAATTTTATTAAGTTTATTGGAGTGACATTGGTTAATAAAATTATAATTGCAAGTGTCCAATTCAATAATACATCATCTGTGTATTGCATTGTATATTCACCACCCCAAGTCGAATCTCCTTCCATCACCATGTATTTGACCCCCTTTACCCTTTTCTACTTCCTTTTCCCCTCCCCTTCCCCACTCCACCCATTTCCCTCTGGTAACAATCATACTGTTGTCTGTGTCAATGAGTTTTTGTCTGTCTGATTTGTTTATTTGTTGCTTTCAGTTTTATATCTCATGTGTGAGTGAAAGCATAGGGTTCTTGACTTTTTCCATTTGACTTATTTCGCTTAGCATGATATTCTCAAGATCCATTCATGTTGTCGCAGATTTCTTCTGTTGTAGCAGTATTTCATCTTTTCTTATTCTGATTAAGTTCTCCCATTGTGTATGTGTACCATCTCCTTACCCAATCATCTATTGAAGGACACTTTGGTTGTTTTCATATCTTAGCCACTGTGAATAATGCTGCAATGAACATAGGGGTACATACATTTGTACAAATAAATGTTTTCAAATTTTGCGGGTAGGTACCCAGAAGGGAGATCACTAAGTAATATGGTAACACTACTATTAATTTTTTGAGGAACCTCCATACTGTTTTCCACAGTGGCTGTACCAATTTTCATTCCTACCAGTAGCATGTGATGGTCTTTACCACACCAATACCTCCACATCCTTCTGAGGGAGACCTTCCTGTGAACATCATATCTCAGGCACCCATCTTCTAGGCTCTCTATTGAACCAAGGTGACATGAACATGTTCATCGTTGCTTTCTTTCCTAGTAAAATCCGATGTCCATGAAGGTAGGCATTTTTCTTGTCCCTTTCTGTTTCCCCCTCACTAAGTAGTGCCCTGAGTTATGCTGGTATTAATTTCCTATTATTCATCTTGTTACTCTGTCACAAAGAGCTCACAAGATGTGGCCCAGAGGAGAAATTTCCCTCAGGCCTTAATCTAGGCATGATTTTCCATGAGCCACGTAGTCATTTTCATCATGTAGATAGTATGCCTTATTTCATGTTTCCCTGTTATGTTAGGCTCCTCTGTTTAGTCACCAGAAAACTGAGTCAAACTTACATCCTATTTTAGCAGATGGTAGCATCTTCAGGCACATCTTTTTATGTGAATTCATTCAACACATCTCTAGCTTCAGCTTATTTTTCCTCACTTTGTTTTTCATTTCCCTGATTTCCTTGTTTCCTATAAATATTTTCTAATCCTGAATGCATTTTTCCAAGGTTCTTCAAATACTTTTTGAAACGAAGTGAGTTTACACATCAATAATGGGGAAGGTGAAATGGTAACTAGAAGAAGCTGTATGGAACTCCATTTTGAAACTTAAGTAAAATGAGGACAAGGCTGAGATTACGGGTAGTGAGAGGGGATGTGATCCACAGCTCTGCTGGGTTTCCAGGAGGTTTCAGTCTTGTTGGAGATAAATCAGACACACTAGAAAGAGAGCAGTGATTTAACTAGGCCATACAGGGGTATGTCACGATCAGTGATCCTGGTGAGGAGGTATAGGGATATCAGAAAAGAGAGATCATCATATGTGGTTGGCATGTTCTTGAAGGCTTCATGGAAGACTTAGTATAAATTCCCCCTTGAAGGAGGAATAGGATCTAAATAGTGCAAATAAACCTAATATTTGTGGAGAAGGAGTTGAAAATGGCAGTAACCCCTGATCCAGGTGGCTGGATATCTGGGTCAAACCATGCTGGGAAAGAGGCACAGCTGGACTTAGGACTGCTGTGGCCTGTAGAGGTCAGTTTCTGGACCTCCATTTAGAAGCCCCGGGCTGGAGATCTCTGCCAAGGTCAAAATAGGATAGGACCTGTTCTCTCTAGCTTTACGGCTTGACCTGCCTTTCCTGGTCACATTCTGGATAAGCATGCTCACTTCTGCCTGTTCTGATCTGCTTTCTTTGCTGACCTCAGTGAGTAGAGGGGCCAGGTTGTATTAAAATTCTACTTAATGTGCACATAGCGCACCTTCCTTGCAGACTCATCAGCCAGCAATAAATGGAACTTCTTGACAGTTTAAAATTGCCTGCCAGGGAGCAGCTGGTGAACGTTCCTCTGGAGAAGCTGTCTTGGAGAAGTTTTATCAGTATCTGGCTAGAGAACGTGTTTTCTCTCTCCTCCCTTCCCTACCTCTCCCCTCCTTACATTGCCCCTTCTCCCCTCCCTTTCTCGCTCCACTTCTCCCCTCCCTTCCCCTTGTCTGTTGTCTTACCTTAAGTTTTTTTTCTCCTCTTTGGTCCCTAGCCACTGAAAATTAATTTAGGGACAAGGTTTTCTCTGCACAGCTTGCCGAGTTACTCATTACTGTCTTTAAGATTCAAAAAAACAGCTCTCTTTTCCAAGGTTCTTTTAATGAGCCATTTCAGCATCGGACTTCCAATTTTCAGCCCTGCCAGACAACCGCCTCTGGGAAGGCCTGGGAAACCAGTCTCGCTTCCAGAGACGTACAGCTATCGGTCTGCAGGAGCAATATAATTATTCCCCATTAGTGCTCCATAGAAGTGCAGATGGTGAGCAGAGTCCTGATGCTATCTTGCTCGCCATTCTCCCCATCACTGAAATATTTTGGTTTGCACCCCTTCATTTCAAAAAATAAGGGTGGGACCTGGTTCGACGTGTTTCACAGTCTCTTCTGCTGGACAGGTCAATATCAGAGTACAGCACTGTAAATTTCCTGTATGAACCCACAATTACTTTTTATTTATCCATACATATGAAGACATGTGTTAGCCTCTAGCAGGAAAATCTGTTAATCACCACTCCCTTTGCTGCTGCAGGAAGCACACAGTCCCAAAAATATCAGTTACCTTAAAACAAAGGCAGCAGCCTGGAAAATACCCAGTGGTAATTTTATTAGGGATCACCAACAAGGCAATTAAAATGGAAGTGTAGATGTCATCAAGGAAGAGATTTTAGGCATTTGCCAAGCTCAGTCATCCTCTCTACCAAACTCTTTTTGCTTTTTCTCTGCTTGTTTTCCGCTCCATGACTGTTTGAGATTAGAAGTATTTCTGACATGCTGTGCAAATATATGCAAATTCTATGTGAGTTCTCATCAACTCCACTTTTTCTGGCATGGCCGGGCTGCCACTGTGGCGTTGGGCTGCCGGCCTCCTGGCATCGCAGCAGTGTGGCCTGCACGCCCGGTGCCAGGAGCCATTAGCAGCTTTGATGAATCTGATCAGGGAGCTCTGACAACTCTATGGTGTCTGTCAGTGAGTCCGGGGCTCCTGGGGCTTGGAATAATGCAAGGTAATGTCCAAAGCAAGAGGGAGAGAGCTGACTTCCACTGGTTTTTAAGATATCTGGTTGGTTTGTGAGTTTCACCTTTATTTTTATGCAGCCACAGTAGAAATTTACTATCCTGACAGGAACAATTATTCGACGTCCTCATTCATGCATCTCTTTCAAAGCTGATCATACAAGCCAGTGATCACTGCTGAGATTTTTCCAGAGGAATACATTCTGATGTAAGAGTGGTTAGATGTAGGGAGATCTGTGTATAAATACACATTAAGAGTGTTGCCACAGGATTAACATCTCATTTGCATATGAATTCCAAATACTCAATATGTGACTCCCAAAATGGACATCCTCAAGCAATTGGAAATCTCTCTTGACCTTTTTGAGATTGTCATCAGTCTTCTTCCTCTCCTGTCCTCTGAGGCCTTTTTCTCCCCTCTCTATTCATCTCTACTGCCAGTTTTTTGAACGTGAGAGGAAGAGTGAGCTCTGGTTAGGTGGGAGGGACCAAAAGTAAAAGATGTGGGTGACTAGAAGAGGATTTTATGAGGGACCAAAAGTAAAAGATGTGGGCGACTAGAAGAGGATTTTATGAACTCATGTGATAACCGCCACTTTTGAACACAATTCTTAAACCATCCCCAACTGAGAGCAGAGGATCCTTCACTGGAGTCGGGAATCTGAACTTTCCTGCCCATACACCATTATGCAAATGGTAAAAAGATGAATATTGGACTCCTTTAAGACTTTTATGTAATTGTCATAACCGATTAAGAGTTATAATTATTTCCCGCTTTGGAGCAAAGCTCTAACACTCTGCTTAGTCTGCCACAATCTGCAGTGAGTATGAATAAATTCCCATGGCCACTCCACCCTGAAGCAGCTCAGACTGATCGTCACCCCATCATGTGGACTGTTTGCCTAATGACTTACTAATGGTTATTGAGAAATAGATACTCTCTGCCAATGTCTGAAAGAGAAGGGGGAGGTTTGAAGGGCTCAGCAGTATCCAGGAACATAGTAATAAAGATTCCTCTACACTACACCCTTTTAAAATGCATAGCTCTTACCTGGAAAATATCCTATATTCTGGGTCCCTTAAATAGGCTCCAGCCTGACTTTATTGTTACAGCAGCATTACTTCAGCTCACTCTTCAATCACAGGTGACAATTGTGTCCAATTTTTAACATTAAACTAATGTAATAGTCTTTAGCAACTGAGCCTAGACCCGTCATTCGTTTCCTCTTATCATGCACCTAAAAATGTACTTCGTGTGTCTCTTGACTGGCAACAAAATGTCTCTCAGTGGAACTTTGGTTTCTATTACCTGTGAGAGAAAGAGCAAGCCATGCCCAGCTGCTCTGCTGTCAGTCGATTCAGCTTGGGCCCTGGTTCCAGAATCTCTAGATTGTAACTATCTGTCTTTTGGGCACTCAAACACTCCTTGGGCTTGAAGGCCTCAAGAGACCATCTATCTTTTTGAAATGCTCTTCTGGCTTTTCTCCCTGAGAAGAGCCTGTCTCTCAGAACTGGCCCTCCCCACAGATTGCCCGTACTGATTTTAGGAGGGTCTCATCCTTCTCAATGTTAGCTCGGATAGTGACATCTTGTGTGGCACATTTTCTTAATGTTTCTACATAAAATAGAATTAAAGCAATGACTTAAAAGAAGTAACAAACATTTGGTGACTGCCTGTCATGCCCATAGAATTCTAGCACAACTAAAAACTATATGCGTGGTTCTTAAATTCAATTTGCTGAAATGTTTACAGTAATGTTTCTTTGATATAAAAGGAAAACAATTGAAATACTCCAAGAATCCCCCAGTGCCAACTTTTGTATACCGCCTGCCTCTATTTGTAGTGAGGTCACCTCAACATGCCTCTCCAAATTTGGTGAAATATTGTCCAGCTTTCTGCATGTGATATGCTACTTATTAGGTATGTAAACAGAAAATAACTTTATTTATATGTAGACATGAGATACAAATGAATAACGAAAGAATAACATTGCATAGAACTCAGCAAAATATGAAAAATATGGGGCTGACCAAAGTGATCTCTTGGGTAACACCTTAAAAGGGGCTGGAGAGCAACTAGGAATCTAAAGATGAGGACAGATAAGGACAGAAACCCCTGTCACGCTGCTGGCAGGGCATAGGTCTCAATAGTGAAAGGTAGCATTTGTGAGTGCTTACTGATATCAGCACTTCTCTGAGAGTTTTACATGTGTTTTCTCCCTTGATTGATTTAGATGTAGGTACTAAGGACTGGAAAGGATAAGAATTTGCCTGAATAGACAGCACAGCTAGAAAGTCCCAGGGGCAGGGCAAACCCCAGCAGTCTGCAATGTATTTCTGTCACTATCTAGAATTAGATCAGATTTCACAGGTGAAAGTCACAGTCCCCCACAAGTCCACTCTCACTTCGCACACCAGTCACATTCTTAGAGGGTCCCAGGCCACCCACATCTTTGACCAATTGGCTACAAATTCTGGTATTCTTATGACCCCCTCAGGTTTGACAATTTGCTAGAATAACTTATAGAACTCAAGAGAGGTCTATACTATGATTACAGTTTTATTATAAAAAATGCAAATCAAGACCAGACAAAAGAAGTGCATAGGGCCAGGTCTGGGAGGGTACCATGCACAACATGTCCTCAGAATGTGTCACCCTTCCAGCACAGTTAACCAGGACTCTGCACTGAGCTTTGGGTCCTGAGTTTTTGTGGAGGTTTCATTATGCAGACATGATTGGTTGAATCACTGGCCATATGAATGAATTCAATCTTGGCTCCTGCATATATTCACGCATGCACACATGCACACACACACACCTTTAAGGTGAGACTGATATTACTGGCACTAAGCCCCAACCCTCAATCACATGGTTGGTCTTTACAGCCTGGCCAGCACCCATCCTGAAACTATCAACTATCCAACTATTGGGGCCCATCCCAAGCTACCTCCGCATAAACTCAGGTGGTCTGAGAGACCCACCTTGAATAAGAAAGACACTCTTGTTACTCTCCTTGGAGCCAGGAACAAAGGCCAGCAGAGTTCTGTATTATACAACACAGTCTAACTTTAGAGGGTTATCACACTCTACAGCGGACTTTCAGCTCCTTTCTCTCTGGGCCCTCCATCAAGCCTCTACAATATGCCTCCTGGATAAACAGGCTTCTGCTCCAGGTCTTGCCTGAGGCCCTGCCCTGTGGGTAAGTAGAAGGGTTGCCCTCTGAGAACTAGACGCTGAATATTTAGGGTGCTATCAAGTTTCCTAATGAGAAAATATAGATTTCCTTGCAAAGACAGGAAGCTACCCATTTGGACAGCAAACATTTCTATATGTTTAAATGGAATCCACAAGTCGCAGGGACTTGTCCCAGAGAGTAGGCGCAGCATCTTGTTAAGTGCAATAAAAATCATGTTTATATGCCACTGGGCTGTCGCCTGTTTGTTGTCAGTGGCTAGGGCCCAGGAAGGCCCTCAGTTCAACATTTTACAGAAGGAAATGTTGGTGAAGGAGGGTGGCGGGGGCGGCAGGCGGTCACAGATGGCCTGGGGCAGAGACATGCCTGTTCATACCTTATGTTCCCACTGTCCAGTTGTCTCTTGTCGCTCTGTGGACCATGAGACTCACAACTCCTTGGGTACAGGGTTCTGGGTGCTTGGATTAGCCATTATATTCACAGGCTCCTCATCTTCCCAGGAGAGAGGAGGCCTATGTGGAAGGAGGGGCTTTCCAGAAATCCAGAGTGACTGGGCTGTGCAGAGAGGAAGCAGGAATCAGAAACTTCTAGAGAGCGTCAGAGAGATGGGAAACCAGAGGGCATCTCTTTCCTGAATCCTTCTTGATTACTCCATCTACTCCTCAGCGTGATTTACCTCCAGGCCTCCACCTGACAGCCTGGGAGGCAGGTCGACTCTCACCCGCTGTGATGGGGAGTGGGTAATGAGCAGCTTAATATGTGCTGCCTGATTTACCAAAAAAAAAAAAAAAAAAAAAATCTGAAAACTTTCTGATTGTTAAAATAATATATGAGCACTGGAGAGAAAGTGGAGAGAAGTACAAAACAGAAAACAATCCATAACCACTGTCTATTTTATAACTCAAGATAACCACTTTATAAATTTTGTATTTTTCATCTAAAACCAATGGCAACTGCACCCCAAACACCACACACATGCTAACATACATTCACACATGAATATGCTCCCACATATTCATGCATGCACATACACCTGTACATGTATATGCACACCTCCCTGTATGTTCACACTCATGTGCATCATACAGTCACACATTCACACGTGTCCCCCTGTATGATTGCTTATTATTTGAACTTGGTAACCAATAGGTTCAGACATGGCGATGTGCTTGTAAGTAGTATTTGAAGAATTTTATTTATATTTATATTGTAACTATGTTTTCATTCCTTATAATTCTTTGAAAACAAAATTCTGAATAGTTGTGATCTTGAGCAAATTTCTTGAGCAAAATTCTCAGGTTTTTCTTCTGTAAATAGGCATAATGATCCTTCCCTCACAAAACTGGCTGATGGGAGGTCTTAATGTGATGAAAGTTGAGGAAGTGGCATGGTGGGAGCCCTGTCACCATTAATTCCCTCTCTTTGGCTCTATCATCATTGGCTCTGACAGTTTAGCCCAGCCCCGTCTTGGCTTACCTGATTGCAGACACCTGCCCAGATCCTGAAGCATCTCTATGGAAAATGCTGGGCAAAACCCAGAGGAGAGAGGCCTGTGTATGACTGGTGGGAAAGGCTCTCAGGAGGCCATGGGTGTGAGGAAGGGTACCCAGGATGGATAGGAAAGAGGCATTTCCCAACAAGTAATGTTAACTTTTAACAATCCATATATCTCCCATGTATGACTCAGAGGTCATGTGGGGCCATTGGTTTAGATCAAATTAATGGGCTCATGGTCAGGTTGGTTGGTCATGACGTTTATACAAGTTGGTTATTTCGACTTCTTGCAACTTAGCCACTATGGTGGCTTAGGCTGCTCCTAAGTGTTAAATTCATTTTGTTCTTGGTTTTATTGTGTTTAGTTTATTACCACAATAGATGCGATAAAATGGATAAGGAACATTGATGTTGAAATATATGAAATGAATGAAGAGCATAAACATGATGATAATTTTTCAAATGTGCCTCGAGATGATCTTTATCTGATTGTATATTGCATTCATTTGATCGCCATGCATACACATAGTGCATCAGGGTAGCTTCCCAAAAGCCATTTTTAAGAGGAAATAGAATGATTATGTTCAATTTGGCTTTTCATTTATTCGGAGTAAAGGGTTTCTTTACCCAAAATGTGTTATCTGCAGATATGCTTTAAAAAAAAACTCTAAAAAATAAGCCTTTTATATCTTATTATTTAAAAGGAAAAAAATTATAAAAATTAATGAGTTTACTTTTATAGCACATGGTATAAGAATTTCCCACATCATATGAAAGCAGAGTTTGTCTGTTTCTGATGTGGAAAAACATTTTAATACATATTCAGTCCCCAAACCAAACCCGATATATTATAACATTATAGTATTTATTGTGAACAAATCAAATTATTTTTACAAAATTAACCTAGAGTAAGTTAAACTGTGTGCAGTGCTTGGTAAATACAAATAAGTACAAATTTAACTGTATGTTATAAATGTTATTAAATATAATTAAAATAAAATTTATAATGCATTCTTTAATACTATACTGATCTGATTGAAATATTTTAAACTTAAAATCAGTTTTGTATGATATTATAAACAAAAATAACCAAATAGTTTTTAAAATTCTGGAGGCAGTTAGTAAGATTATGCATTACTGCGAGCAGGGTTCACTAGTCAGAACATGAAGTGGTGAAGAAGGGCTCGGGATCTCTTCTGGCAAGCTTGTGGACTGGCTGGCAAGAGCAGTGTTATATTTGGGGAGATTATGGTGATTAATTTTTTTTTAAAGTAGTCATGCCGGGGTGGGGGCCAACTGCTGTCTTGGCAATTAACAGCAAGCACAAAGCAAAGTGCTTACTATGTGCCAGGCATCATTAATCAAATATTTCTTAATATTAGTTGTTTAACCCTCCCAACCACTCTATGTCATCTCTATTTTACAGATGAGGAAACTGAGATATAGTGTTCCAAGTAAAGTGATGACTTCATACATTGAACCATTGTGTCATGTGCTTATCACAAAGCACACATATTTGTGGTTGACTTCTCATCATGCATGGCTTATCATATTTCTTTATTCGTGCCTCTATGGTTCTGCACGTATAAGCTTTGCAGAAGCAGCTGAGCTGTAAGTAAATCTAAAGCATATAGATATTAAGATAAGTGTAAAACCATTTGCTGGAAGAATAGGCCTAGGTTTACATGGGATGCTGACATAGCAGACTACTTGGGCCCAGCAGTGGGGAAGGTGGACAGGATTCTGGAAGAGATACTCATGCAGAGACAAGGGCACCCAAAAGGATGAGGGTGGGGCACAGCACCCTCCTTCTTGGCATTCTCTATTGGCCTCTTACCACCCCAACCCTCTTCATATGGTTGTGTTCTGGCTGTCCTTGGTGGTTCTTGTTTGTCTTTTGGAACTACCTCAGGCAGAGCAGATTATAGGGGACTCCAGCTTAGGAATCAGGTTCGAATCTCTGCTCTCTTTATCAGCTGTAGGAACTTGATGTAGTAACCTGACCTCTTTGAGCCTTTGTGACCTCATCTGAACTCTGGAGTTAACAATAGTTTTCACTTAACGGGGTTTTCTGAAGACTGAGTGAAGTTATGATTATAAAGTACCTACTATGCCTGGCCCATAGTCATTACAAAGAGCACTGTCATATTACTTATGTACATGCACTTAGTTCCTTGCTGTGTCTCTGATATATATGTAAACTACGGCACACACATGCATACATACACACATATCATATATGTATGTATCATACATGCAGTAGTTTTTCTTTTTTTCTATTTAAGAGCTTAGGAAACTTAGATGTGTCAATTAATATTTTTGTTATTTATTGCTACATAACAAACCACCTGAAATTATAATAGCCTAAAACAGCCACCATTTTGTTTTCTCTCGTGATGCTGTGGGTTGACCAGGCTCAGCTGGGCAGTTCTTTTGCTCCACATGAAGTTGGCTGGGGCTGCACTCATTAGGAGACTCATTGGAGCTTGTTCTGTCCGAAGTGGCTCAATCACATGTGTCCCCCATGTGGTCAGGTTACAAGAAGAAGCATCTCAGGAGTAAGCATTCCCAAAGTCCCAGGTTGAAGCTGTAAGACTTTCTATGACTCAGCCTCACAAGTTAGATAATTCTGACTGCATTGGTTAAGCAAGTCTCTAAAGACCCTAGAAGCAAAGAGACATGCATTCTACCTCTCTCTTTGGTTGAGGTCCTCTCATTGTATGTCTGGAGAAAGAGACAGCTTTTGGATGGGTGCAGACTCCCTGGCATTGAGCTGAATTTGTCTATATCCCTTCTACCTGACCCTTCCTTGAGATGCGGGGTCCAGGTCTTTGATACTCACCTGATTTCTTTCCTCCAGCCCAGCCTTCCTTTGTCTCTCATAATCCCCGAGCCCAAAGGGACAGCCCTCAGGCTTTGCAGGCTCCCCACAGCATTCACCTCTAGCTCCAGCAGCCCGGTAGGCATGAGTGAAAGGGGAATCTTCTCTGCACTGGGAAGAGCTTATGAATTCATTCTCTGGGCTGAGCCTTAGAAACATTAAATAAATGCCAGAGAAATTTAGAAAAGTCTTTGTTTTTTGACAATATCTGGCAGTCAAGATTAATGACTCAATTGAAGAAAACAAAAATCCTACTTTGGTGAAAGAAAACTCAAACAACTTTTTCTTTTTGAGTTCTTACTGCAATTTTAATACTCCAGCTCTAAGGACCCTTGCACCCCTAAACCTACATAGCAGAATAGCTACCTCTGACTGCTTGAAAAATTTTTTAAGAAAATGCAAAATGAAAAGTCCAGTAGCCCCAAAATATATTCCATGAGTAATAGCTATGATTGTCATGGTCATTATCACCTATCGAGATCGTTCATTCACATCTTGGTGGCAGAGACCAGCTCTGGATACTCTGATATTAACCCTTCATGTAACTTTGGTAAGCCACCAGTGAGGTATCTACCACATAGGCCCCCAAGGCCCCTTTCAGCTTGCTGTTTCTCATTCTATGACTGTCACCTGGCCATAGTGACTAAGTGGGCAGTAAGTGAGCAAGTGGGAGCTGATGATCAGCTGCCACTTAGCAGAGCTCTTATTTATTGACTGTTGATTTCTCCAACTGGAATGTAACCTCCCAAGAGCTAAGACTGTCACTACTGTATCCCCAGTAGGTCAAACAATGCCTGGAACATAGGGTATGCTCTAAATGTTGGTTGAAAATTAAGTGACTGTTGACTTCCTTCCACTGGTCCCTCCCAGACACCTGGGTCATGTGTGCCTTTGTTTCTACTTCTTGGGGACAGGCCAGCCCACAGAGACTCAACTCCTGTACCTACCTCTTGCTCACTATACATTCAGCAGGAGTGAATTCTCAGCATCACTGTCATTGGCTACTCTTTACAGGCCTCCTTAGTGAGATGTGTGCCCTGTAGGAGCTGAGGTAGCCCTTTTGAGAAGGGTGGCACATTTTCTGGATAACTCAGAACTTCTCAGCAGAAGGAGGAGTGTGCTCTGTGAAGACTTTGGTAGCAGGAGGATGCCTGGAATGGTCCAGACTATGGATACTACCTCAGGCTGCTGGTGAGCCTCAGAAGGAGGCCTTGAGTATCTAATTCAGGGAAGGAAACTACCAAAAAATGATAAGACAGTGTTTTAGAGAATAGATGATCGCCATTTCTTATTTTGAATATTTCCCCACCACAAGTATAGAATGTAGAATGTCAGTGCTAGGGGCTCAGCTAAGGCCATCTGGGTCTGAAGTACTCGGAATTTTTTAGCTGGTCACATTCTGATAACCTCCAAGTCAGGCATTCTCCCATTAGTATCTATAATTACATCCTAGAAAAGAAAGTGTGGGTTGTGAGCGATTTGCTCTCTGTCTCCATATGAAACTCTACCCTCCTTCCTCCACCCGTAATGGGCCACTGTTATGTGACCTTCGCACTCTGCTGGGACACCTGAGAGTAGCACCTGGCACAGGTGGACACACAATGAATATTTGTGGAATGAATGAGTAAAAGAAAAAGAAAATGAAGGGAGGGAGGGAGAAGAAAATTATTTTATATGGATGATGTTAGTGCTATTTTAGAAGTCCCCCAATTTTTGTAATAGCAAAAGATTTAAAAGAACCCAAATGCCCATCTGTAGGGGCTGGGTTAATTAACTGCATAATGAGATCAATGCAGCAATTTAAAAAAATGCTGACATTTTCTATGTACTTAAAAAAATATATCCTGGAATACTAAATGTTAAAAGCAGTCACTGGTATGTATACTAGACTACTTAGGGAGAAAAAAATACGATGATGTATTTACATTTTAAGTTACAGATGTGGCTTGGATTTTATTTATATCAAACAGAAGTCTAGGGCATAGAATTCACTCAAAAGGTAGCCATCAAGAATGAGTTTTCAGAGGGAGCCCATCTCTGTGGCCCTCTAACAATTCATTAGCTGTTGGTCCACTGGGGATTGGTGTTGTATAAACAAAATAAACTGAAAGAATATGAAAGACTTTAAATAAAAATTAGTTACCATTTTGGGGTGTGAGGAAGAAAGGAGACAGTAAAGGAAACATTTTATCATATGATATATACATATATCATGTACACATATTTTGTACCCGGAAAATGTATTACTGTTCCAAAAAGTGTCTTTAAGTTCCTCAAGTCAGGGGAGCATTCTGGTCAAATTTCCTTTATCTAGAGCCCAGTATAGCATGTGACTAGAGCTCTCTCTTGATCATGACAAAAGTAATTTCATATTAGAATCTGATCCTTCTCATTCTAGCCAAATCTTTCTCATCTAAATCATTGCCCTCCAGTTATAAGAGAGGAAAGAGGAAGTGGCTTGGCTTGAAAGAGATGCTTAGATACTGATATATTATGTTACTTCTCAGTCGTGGTGAATTATGTTATTCATCTCTAAAGTTGCAGGCAATTTTTACCTTAAAAGAATTTAGTTTTACAGCTAAATGTTTTTAAGGATTGAAAGGATTGGTAAAATTCAGGTATGAATACCACTTGCCACACTTTCTGCAAAGATGGCAAGTCAAAAACTAGCTTCAGTTTTAACGCCTTCTTTTTCTCTCTCCTCTATGTCTCTTTCTTTGAACAATTATCTGTTCAACATATTTTATGGGTGAAAGTTTAGATTAAAAAAAAGTCAAATACATATGTTTGTATGTGAAAACCATAAGCCAGAGGAACTTTTAAAAAATATATTTGCTGTTTGGGGAGGAATGATAAATTATCATTGCACTATAAATGTATTGGCATAAGTGGCTTATATTCTTAACTTTAATAACAGTTGGTAATTTCCCAAGTCATTATAATCAAGCTTTAACATATTAACTTGGTGACTTGATCAATGTCCTTACTGAGAAAATATGTTACAACCTAGCACATTGCCATCTATTATAATATTCTTGGTCAATAATCATCATTTTTACTGTAATTATCGAAAGCTGGCTTTCCCTCTCAGGGAGAGCATTGTGGATGCAGAAGCATGAGATCGTTCAGGATCAAGGTGTCATCCATAATAGCACATTCATCTGGATTTATGTCCCTTTCCAATTAAGGGACAATCAAGATCAAATTAATTTAGCTCACAGCTACTAATGAGCAACAGCAAACTCAGCTTGCTATAAAAATTGTTATTGAATTTTATTTCCTTCAACTTGATGCACCTCGGTGCACAGGGAGATAATACCAGCTTGAGGTTTGGGGGTGAGGGACCTTGGGGTTGTGCATGGGCTTCATGACAGCTCTGAATTCTGGTGGATAAACATCTGATGGGTTGTTAGAGGTCCACAGAGATGGGCTTCCTCTGCCAAGTCATCCTTGATGGCTGCCTTTTGAGTGAGTTCTGTGGTCTAGACTGCTGTCTGATATAATTATAATTTGAGCAAAACCTGTAACTTAAAATTTTCCAGTCGCCACATTTAAAAAGTTTAAGAAAAACACATGTAATTAATTTTGACATGTTTTATTTAACTCAGTATGTCCAAAATATTATTTCAATGTGTAAAAAATATTAATGAACTAGTTTACTTTTTTTTTTGGTACTAAGCCTTCAACATCTGATGTGCGTTTCCATTTGCAGCATTCTTCGGTTCGGCCCACCTCAGCTCAAATGAACAATAGCCATGAGTGGCTGATGGCTGCTGTATTGGACAGGGCAGGTCTGGACTAAATTTTTTCAGTTGTAACAAGGTTTTTCTTCCCTCTTTAGGGTTTGCAGGTTGGGGATTGGGTGCTCACTGGCAATAAAGAACACACAAACATATAAGCAGGATAAGATACTACATTTTCATCTTTACCATTAGTCTCGCAAGTCACTGGCAAATTTACAATTGCTACAAATTAGCTTATAGCTCCTGTCATCATCCACCTTCCGCACTAATAAAGGCAGAATAGAACCTCATGAATATCCTGTTTCCTCATTATCAGAGCTTGGCTTCACCAATTGTGGCCTCATAAAAAAATAAGGTTTTTCTTATATTATTATTATTATTTGTTGCCATGAAAAATGCACATTTTTTGAAGCCTGACTCTAGTACTATTGCTTCGATAGCAAATAGAACATGAAGCCTATTGTCAAATATATGTTTGGGGAATAAGGAGCCACTGAGTATTTTATCTCACTGACAATGTTTCTGAAGAAAGCACTGCCTTAAACCTAGGAGGGTATTTTAATTGTTTAATATTATAAAAGTTTAATAGGAACTCTGAGGCATAATACCAGAACACCACTTGTCACTGAACTTGATTACCACAGACTGCGAGATGTGTGATGTGAGCCTGGAAGTCTGGCGTTTTCACCACTCCAATGGAATGGGATGAGGGAAAGAGGAGGAGTGAAAAGCTAATGTGATGGCTGCTCCAATGGATATTTATAGCCATGAGTTAGGCTGCTCACCAGTGCAGGAGGCGCTCTGATGCCACTCTGACAGGCTTCCACTTGGCAGCCTCAAAACTGTTATTTCCACCTTCTATCCTCTCAGAGTGAATAGGTAAGCTACCAGATTCCTGACTGGTTTCTCCATTTCCAGCTGTGTCTTCCTCAAATGTATCCGCCCCACAACCTTCAGAGAGCTCTGTTGAAAGTGTAGGTGGGAGCCCATTATTCGCTGCTAAAAATACTTCAGTGGCTCCCCATTGCCCATGGGTTAGAGACCATGTGTTTCTTGACAGTGGCATACAGGCCATCCTATGATCTGGCACCTGCTAGCTTCCCTTCCTCTCTTTCCCTCACTACTTGCCTCCCTCTGACTTTTAATTAATGTACCTGGATCTCTGTAGCTCCGTGTTGCTCTAACCAAATGCTTCCTCCCATTGCTCTCCTCAGGCCTCTTCCTCACCAAAAATTTTAGCTCACTTTCTTTATAGGACTCTAATGAGACTTTCACCTTCCTGAGAAAGCATGTCCAAGCCTCCCCTACTCCATGCAGGCAGGTGAAATGCCTGTGCTCTCCAGTGCTCTAATACCCTCAGCAAATAGTACATGTATCCATCCTAACACCTGTCTGTGCACCGGCTGCCATCTGATTAAGACCTTGCCTCACTCGTTTTTGAATCATTTGTGCCAAGCTCAGTGCTGATGTATAGCAGGTGCTCAGTGGGTATCTGCTAAGGGGCTGGGCTAGTCCTGTGATGCAGAGATTTCCGGGCCTTTCTTCTCTATTGGCAAGTGAAGCCTGAGGCTCAGCCAGCTCTTGGAGAGGGTTAGTCATTCCCCTTCAAGAGGGGACTGGTGACGAGGCTGAGATGTCAGCCCAATGCCTGCTTCACAACACATACAATTCTTGGCAGCGAGAGTGCATTGCTTTGGTTGAGTGTGTTGAGGTCTCGGGACCCCACCAGGAATGTGGTGTTGAAAATGAAGAAGAGCAGATACAGGGATGCAGTGATGACGCCTGAGCAGTGAGGAGTTTGATCTCCATCTTGATGGCACTGGGAGCCATTGAAACATTTTCAGCAGGGAGCGGGAGGACCAGGTTTACTGGACCAAGGCTCTTAGAGCCTACCCTCCATTTCATGTGTACACCTCTGTCAGTCTCTGATGGGGGGAGGTTCAGAGGACAGGGCCAGAGATAGGGACTTGTATCAGAATGCACATTGGGTAGGCAACTGGCCTTAACAGCCTGACTTTCCAGCATCTTTCTTTGAGGTTTGTTTTTTCTTCCTCATAGCATTTAACACTCTCTGGAACTGACTTGTTAATTTATTTATCTACTCATTGGCTGTTTCCACCACTACAATGCATGCTCTGTTGAAGGGCACTTGTTACTCTTGCTCCATCATACCCAGTTTGCCTCTGATTCATACCATCGACGTGAGCCTCTTGTACCTCTGCGCCTCTAGACCTAGAATAAAAATCCTTGTCTCGATTTCCCAGTGGGATATTGGAAGCATCTCCCAAAGGGTCAAGGTCTTTCTGACATTTTGCACACAGTTGATTTCACCAGGCTGGTTGCCTATCTTCATCTGTGGGACTTTTATCTTTTTTTCCTCTTATTGAACAAATTACCCAACATGACATTGGATACTGATTAGCAATTTGTATAGCAAATTTTTTAAAAAATTGGCAGAATTCCATTGTTTTGCTCTTTAATTCTTAATTTACATTTTAAATATACTGTGTCTTTATGTGATGGGATTTCCTCTTCTGTGTCTGTCTGTAATGGAACAAAGGGTTCTTCCCACCCTCAAATGATTATGAATAATGAGCAGCTACACATTGTTATTTTATAATTCAAGCTGAGAATATTCACGACCTTTTCTTTCCTTTGTGCTGGTGTAAATGTAGCTCAAAATGTGGAGTGGGCTTGTTACTCCCAGAACCTTCCCCATTGCCTGCATGCCGAGGGATTTAGAGTCTTGTTGGGGGTTGCCCTTAGCCTCTTGGTCAGTCTTGTACAGGGACATAAATGTTCGACACGTGTCACCACCTCCCAGAAGCCCCTCACTATGCCCATCCTCTTGGCTCCCATGTTAATTTGTGCTTCTGCACACAGAGTTCTTTGTCTGTGCTGAAATCTCTCATTTACTTGTCCAACAGAGGTTCTGGAGAGGAGAAACTTTATCCTATCCACCTCTGTATCCCTCAAGGCCCCTGAGAGGGTGGCAGACATCAATAAATGATCATGAAGAACTGAGGTATCATAAGCCAACATGTAAATGTACTCTATATGACAGGCACTATTCTTAGCTGCCTTAACTATATTAGCACATTTAATTTTTACAACTATCCCATGAAACAGGTACTATTACCCTGATTTAACAGGTGCGGGAGCTAAACTAGAGAAGATGTTGAGTAGCCTGCCTAAGGTTACCCGGCCAATATGGGGCACAACAAGATCTGGTCCTAGGAATATGATACCAGAGCCCACCTGCCTACAGACTGCACTGTACCGCCTTCTGGAGTGAGTGGAGGCCACCACTTATTTATATGGCATTAGAGCCAGGAAGCAGAGCTTTTCTCCATCTGACTCAGAGGCCTCCAGGTGAGGGATACCAACTCACTCCCCTGACTCCAAAAACCATCTGAGAATAGAGTAACTTCAAATGGTAGGAAGCCAAATTGATACGAGCCTTTCTTAATGTCCAAGGACTGCCTGGTAGATGCTAGGCCAGGATGTCCAGGAGAAAGCCTCCTCATGCTTCCCTGAGTCCTGTGTTTATGGCTACCAGCAGCCCTGGGGAAAGAAGGATCTATCCCCCATGTGGCACAGAGCCTTCTGAAGAACCTGCATGTTGGCTCTGCCACCACTTACCCATGTGATAAGTCACTCTGAGCCATCATTACTCTGAAAATGCAGGTGCTTTTCAGGTGCTGGGAGGCAGCATGGCAGAGTGCTCTTGCCAGAAATTTCACGGAACAGGTTTTGTTTTAAAGAGAAGGGACTGAAATTAAGTTTTCACCTATTTATTTTGCCAAGTAAGAACATTAAAAAAAGGATAAAAGAAAAAGACCATCTCTTGCTACCATCATTTGATAAAAACATTTTAACTCCCTAAAATATAAACGGAATTATCTTAGAAAAAGGGGAACCGTCCATTAAATTGAGTTCAGATGGTTAACAAGTCGAAAAACTCACATTGCTTTTGTTTTGTTCAGTTCAGCTGGGACCTGTGAAAGTTCTATCAGCCATCACTGAAGGCTAGCTTTGGGGAACAAGTGAGTGCAGAAAAAAGAAGCACACAACTCTAGCCCTGCTGTCTACTACTTGTGTGACCTTGGGCCGTTTATTTGACACCTTTGATCTCTAATTTCCTTCTGTATAAAATGGGTTACTTTCCAGGGGCTTCATGAAGCTTAAAGGAGGTATGTGTTGAGTACCCATTACCCAGGGATGGAGGTCAGACCATGTTTACAGTTTTTAGTGCAGTGATTCTCAAGGAGTGATTCCCTGCAGGCAATATTAGCACCACCTGGGAACTTAGGAGAAGTATTGCTTGGTCGGCCCTACCCCAGACCTGTTGCATCATAAACGAGGTGGAGTCCAGCAATCTGTGTTTTGAACAGCGCTCTGGGTGATTCTGATGCATGCTCAAGTTTGAGTTCCACCGCTATAGAGAATGCTGCCATTTTTGTAACAGTGGCAGTCACTGTGGCGGTAATTGGTCTCTGACAGAGCTCCTAGAGGCACATATGCAGAGGGGGAACCTAGAGGGCTTTGGTTTTGCCTTGTAATTATCCAGCTCAAGCTGCACTTCCTTCACTAATCCTTCCCTCCCAGAATGGGGCTTTACCTGGATGTATTAATCATGGGTCTCCTGCCTGCTTGTCCCTGATAGATTTCTCATGAGTATGAGTGGGACACCAGTGCCCACGTTCCAGCCAGCATTGGAGCATTGCTCTACAGGAAGTCCTCCACCCTACCCCAATCTGGCTGTCCCTGGCTTTTGTATGCCAGGATCTGGGACAAGCTACCCCCTGCACTTTGTTGCCTACTAGCTTCTCTCAGTGTCTCCATTTCCTCTTCTGAATGAAGCTCATAGGTGGTTATGTGGCTGGTTTACCTGTCTATATTCTCTCTCTGTTCTAGTCTGGTGATACAGGATGCTGTAAGAATCTTTATCCCAAGATATAACTTTGGCTGGGTCGTGTTTCCAATCAAAATGGTCCCCTCACAAGGCACCCACAGAAAAAATCCAAAGTCTTTAGCTTAGAACACAGGGCCTTTAAAATCTAGTGCCACCAATTTAATTTCTTTTAAAATAAAATTTAAAGATATAGAAAGCACAGAGAATAGTATAACACATACTCAAAAGTGACACATGTTAACATGCTATCACATTTTAAAATCTTTCTTTATGTGTGTGAATTAATCATTACAGATAATGTCTTCTTTCCTCTCATTCCTTAAAACCACCTTCAGGGCATTTTATTCTATGAGTCACTTTCACATAACCTACAGTTGAGCTGGCTGGATCCATGGGATTTCACTGTGGAAGCTGGTGCTCCTGTGCCTCCCTGCCTTTGCCTGACTGGGATCCCTGACTGGAATGCCTTGCCCTCCCATCAGCGGCTCCTCTGTGCTTGCTCAAACCCTCCTTGCCCTCCAAGTCCCTGTGCAAATGCCACACCTCCCATAAAGTCGCTGGGTCTTCTCTTCATGTCTTTAACAATCCCCACTCTCACGCTAAGCTGGGATAACTTTTAAATCCCCACGTTCTAAGCACAGGATTAATTTAGAGCACAGGAATAAAAGCTCAGTCATTAATGGAGGGTGGCATCTTTGACAGACTCAGTGCCCCTATGTGCAAATGGAGATAATGTCTTCTGACAGGCTTGCTGAGAGAGAGTGGGTATGACAGCAGTAAAAGACTATAAGGCAAGGGAGTTTGTATATAATCACAGTTAAGGGATCATTTGTGTTTGTTTACTGCTTCCTGGCTTTGGTCATCATCAGTGGCGCAGCCTGCACATGTCTGAGCTGCCTGAGGGCAGAATGATTACTTCTCGACTCATCTTTGATGCTCCACAGGTCTTGATGTTTTGCACACAGTAAGGACCAAGGAATGAGTGGGGCTATAAATATGAAGATTGTTTCTGCCCTATCTCAGTACAAGATGGAGAAGCTGAACTTCCCCTTGGGTGTCAGACATGTAACCAGTGCTTACTCTGTGCCAGGCACAGTACCAGCTGATTAATAGAGGCACAAGAGGCTTCAGACATGAGACCAAAGCCCTTTGGAGACCCAGGGCATTGGTGCGACAAAGCAGTCATGTTCCTTCATGTTGTTCATTTGTTGTCTGAGGAGCACTCAGATGGGGAGGGCTGATGGCACTTAAATGGGGAGAGGGTGCATCTCCTGGGAGCCTCTGAGATAAACGCTGCAAGAAAGCAGATGTCAAACATCTCACAGCATCTGGTTTAGATATAGCCTTTTCAATGACATCTGGACAAATGATCTGGGTGGGAAAACTGACCAAATATGAGCAAAACAGGTCCATGATTCCATACCCAAAAACTTCTGAAAATTGGAAATTTATCATAACTTATTTGGCAGTAAAACCTAGGATAGGAGGCTGTTTATGGCATTTATCCAGTTGCATATGAAAATTCACACCTTTTGCTGCAGAAGTGTGTGTGTGTGTGTGTGTGTGTGTGTGTGTGTGTGTGTGTGATTACAGGATACTTTCCTAGAACCTAGGGGGATGCTTTGTAGCATATAGTATCACATTTCTAAACCCTGGGAAATTCTGAATTCCTAAACAAATCTGACTGGCCCCAGGGTTTTAGCCAAGGATTGCAGACCTATACAGACCTCATCAGGGAAGGGTCCTCCCCATGTTCACCCAGCCCCTTATAGGCTCCCAGGTAAATGGTTTTTTTCCACCCAAGGTAGGCTAGTCCTGATATCTTTGAAATGCATGCAAGGTCTAGCCTAACCTGTAGCTGGAGCCCAAAGTAATCCTTTCCTCATTCAAAACTGTATTTTTCTAGTGTTAGAAACAGTGTAGACTAACCAGAAAGTGGCCTCAGCACTGCCTGCAGGATCCTCTGGGTGGTATTGGATGGCTGTGATGCAAGATAGGGCAAATCCCCCCGAATGGAGATTCAAATCCTACACCTAGAGAAGGAGAGTTCTTGACTAAGTGTAGAAAAGAATTCAAGTGCATGCCAGAGTTAGAGACAAAAGGAAATTTATTAGAGAAGGGATAACACTCCATAAACAGAAGTGGTCACCTCTCAGAGACATAGAGTGAGAGAACCGAGAGGGATAGAGAGACAGAAAAGACTAGGAGGAAAAAAAAAGACCAAAAGACAGACACAGAAAGAAAGGTAGACAAAGACAAGACCAAGACCCGAATGTTTGGGGGAATTTAGTTTATATATCATTCTTAGTTTCTATGAGTTACAGTTTAAAAACTTTGCCTATTTTTCTTTGATGGTATGGGTATACAGCGTGAAAGATAAGGGTAAGTAGCAAGAAAGCCTTTTGGTGACCCCCAGCCTTTCTTCCATAGGTTCCCTGTAGGGAATGTTTATTTTGTGTAGGGTATGACTAAAGGCATGGGTAAATGGTTTGTTAGTAATTTCAGCAGGAATCTTCCTTTGTTCTATAGCTTTCCTGTGGTCTAGCTATAGGGCTGATCTGCACATGACAAGCTCTGAATATAGTTTGATTTAACATTTAGCTCTCATTCCTCTTTCCTACATTAGCTGTACCACCCTCAGAGGTTAATACCCAGGCTGCTCACCTCACTAAACACCTGCACACTCTGGGCTTTCCCTCCTGCCTCCCTATGTCATGATGTGTAGGGGAAAAAATCACATTTTCTTGGGGTCCTACTGGGTTCCGAGGTCCTAAATTAATGGCGTTGAGGTATTAATGGGTGGTATAGGCTCTGGGTTTTATATCTGGATGCCATCGACACCTTAGCAAGGGTACTTTTTGCTGGAACCCAGAAGGTCAACTAATAGAGGGTTTTCAAATAACATGCTAGACAATTAGGAAAAATATTTCGGGGCAGAGGAGTTGTTCTGATTACTTAGTGCTGCTTAATAAACTACCTCCAAACCTAAGCAGGGGTGTAAAGCAGGCATTTTGTTCTGCTCAGGAATTTTGGGAGTGTTTGGCTGAGTGGTTCTTTTCTGACCCATGTGAACTTAGTTGGGTGGCTCTATTCTGTTAGTCAAAGTGGTCACTGGGCCTGCCCAGATTCAAGGCGGGGAGGAAAATAGGTCTCACTTTCTGATGGGGTGCAGCAGGACCCCGTGACAGGAGCACATGGGGTGGGAGTACTGGATCACTTTTGGAAAAATAAAGTTGGTACAGGAGGCTTCCAGGCAAAGCAGATGCCCATGTGGAGAAATCAGTAATTCCAATCCAAAGAATTATGATGGAGGAAACTTGTGGTACAGAGAAGCTAGAACAAGACTGATTCAAAAAACATACGCATAAGCAGAAAAAGGAAGTTGGTACTAAGAGGACTGAGAAAATCCAGGCACCTACCTCTCACCTACAGCCTACCCACTCCCATCCCCCGCACTTCTTCTACCCCCATCCTCAGGGTGCTGGACATTCCTCGCACACATGCAGATAACTTTTCCTCCTACTGCGAAATATGAAATTTAGAATATAGTATTAAGGCATGCTAAAGCTGAAAGCCAGGGCTCCCAGAGAGTGAGTTAGTAGTTAGAACAGGAAGGCAGCATGAGCCCGAAGTCCTTGGAGAATAAGAGAGTGGGGTGGGGGGTGGAGGGTGGAGGCACTCCTAGGGGAGGGATGCGGTCAGCAAGAAGATCCAGCTGTCCTCACGTCCCAGGGGCACGGATGGGGCACTGCTGGGCCTGGCATCTGCTGGCTTCTCAGCTTCCCTCTTCCTGGCACACTGTCCTCACCTCCTACAGAAGACCCTGCCACATGGGCCTCAGGGTGGCAGATGTTTGTGAGCTGGAGGCTAGAGCATCCTCTTCTAGAGACTTGGCTAGATTGATGGGCGGTGGAGAAAGCCACCAGGGAGCATTTTTATTTCAGCATGTTAAAACAGCACTCATCTGGACACCTGGGCTTGTGGGTTTGTAATTTTATCTCAGCTGCTGCCCATCACTGCAATCGTGCTATTAAAGGCAATCTTGCTACCACCGCTGTGAAATGCCAGCTGAGAGCTGCCAGTTTCGTGGTTGACCGGTGACTGCGGCTCCCGCATCCCTTCACTCCGGAGTGTGGTGTGAAATTGAAATTGACTTGGGACTGGATTCTTTCCTCCAAATGAGCTGCCTTTGAAAGGAAGAGAATCCCTTTAAAACCGAGGGATCAACCTGATGGCAACACTCCCGTGCAGCTGGCCAATTCCCAGGCCTCCCTCTGGGGGGTCCGGGGGGTGGCATCTCTGGGGTGACTATCTTGACCTGGCTGCCCTGCCAGCCAATCTCCCCTCCCCTCCCCTCCTCTCTGTGAACTGGGGTCAGTTAAGGAGACATGGACTTTTTCTATAGCAAGCCTGAGCCAGAGTTGGGATAATCGGCCTTCTGGAAAATTAAAATCATATTCTAACCTCCTAGAGCAAAAGTAACACATTTTGGATATTCCATAGTTTTCTATCGTCTGCACTACTGACTCTCCTTCATCACTGGCAGCATTCAACATCATCGGCAAGCTAAGGAAAATAATATGTGTGGGCCGGTTCTGCGGGCTGACAACCCAGGGAGCTAGGGAAGGAACAGCAGTGTGGGCGACCCCAGAAAGAAACCAGGCAGGGGTGGGCAGAGGGCTTGAACTTTCCACCTCATCGATTGCCATGGCCGTCTGAGAAGGAGGCAGGCACAATTGAACGAGTTCTCACCCCTGCCACTCAGGGCTTTCGTGTCCTCATCAGCGAAATGGAGATAATAGGAATATCTTCTTTATGGGATAGATTGGAAGATTTAATGAGACGATATGTGCAAAGCACCAAGCACAGTGCCTGGAACAAAGGAAATAATAACTGTTCACTGTCAGTGCTACTATTAGTATTTGATGGAGGAATAAACGAAGGCACAGTGAAATGAATCAGAAAGAAAGTCGGCTGTGCTAGAGGGACATGGGCAGCCTAGGATCCCAATCCCAAATCTACCAGTAGCTGTCATGTACCCTCAGCAAATCCTTTAACCTCTCTGAACCTTGATTTTCCCTCCTGCAAAACTGCAAGATTGGAGTAGCTGGTTTCTAAGACCTTCCTGGTAGAAATGTTGGGAATCTTCTATGAAAGATGCACTATCAAATAGGGCTTCTGTCACAGACCTAGAAGGAAAGGAAGAGATGTGGGTGGGAATGGGTGGAGAGATGTGAAAGCCAGGGCCCGGCCTGGGATTCTGCGTCATCTCTGGAATCTTGAGTGGTCTGGGGTGAGGTAGCCCTGCATGAGAGTGGACAGAGCTGGCTGTGGTTTTAACAGGGTGTGTGTGTGTGAGCAAGGGGACAGGGTGGCTGCTGGAGAAGTGTCCTCGAGTACAAGCTGTCACTACAGACTATAGTTGCTTCAAGATGCTTTTCAAATGACCTTGATTCATAAGGTCAGGTTGTCTCTCCTCACTGAGCACGGAGTGCTCTGCGGGCCCGGGTTCCTTCCTTCAGCACCCCAGGGAATGAGCTGGTGGACTTATTCCTCATGTATGTTGCGCTTAACCCCCAGGGCTAGACTGAGTGTCAGCCCCTCATGCAAAAGGTGATGGAGATGCTGAGTCATGGGGGGTCCAGAAAGGAGGAGGCCCAAATGGGAATTTTTTGGTCAGAGGTCACTGGTGCCCTGCTTAGCCTAGAGAGGGCCTATGTGGCACAGCTGAGGGGGCTTCACAGCTGGAGGGGACCTGCAGCTTCCTCAGCTCAACTGTCTTGTCATCCAGATAAAAAAACTGAACCCCAAGTACGGGGAAGATGTATCAAACTGCATGTTCTGAGGCTGAGTGTTTGAGTGGTGTCTGTGTGCCAAAGCTTGTGGGCACAGAAAAAACAGTTTTTCTATGTTTGTTAATAGAAGGAATGATGAGTTGTTTATGCAGGGTGGTCCGGTGTCCTCTCTTCCATGTTCCTGTCCTGCTCTCCCTATTCCCTATCCAGTCCTTACTCTCCACTGAAGCATTTAAAAATAAAATAAACAGGGACACCAGGCTCCCAGGTAGCCTCATCTGCTAGAGTGACATGGGCTGTGGGTAGAGACTATTCCTCAAAATCCATTTCCCCGTTTTTCCTTTTAGTAATTGCAGCCCCTGTGTTTGAGCTGGGCAGGGACCACCTAGTTGGAGTCTGCCTTTCCCAGCGTCCCTCGCAGCTCGATAAGGCAAGTGTCCGAGTCTCAGCCAGGTGGAAGTGGGCAGAAGTGAAGTGTGCAACTGAGGGCCCCATCCTTAAAAGGAAGCTGCTTGCCTTCTTTCAAATCATTCTACCTTCCCAAGGCTGGCCCCTCAGCAGGGTGGTGGAGGTCCAGTTCCCACCTCGTGCATGGTATCATAAGGACAGTGAACCTAGGTGACGACAAGCAGCAGAACCTGGGCGATAATGAGCAGCAGAGCCACTTTAACCTCTGGGTCACCTACCTGCTCGGACTTTTTCATGAGAGAAATATAAACCTTTTGTTTTAAGTTCCTGTTATTTGGCTTTAGGTTAGGTTTTAGCAGCCCAATCATCATTAATACAGGAATGATGTATGGAGTGGGGCGAGTAGTGAGTAGGGAAAGGGAATGAATTTGTGATGGGTCTGAGACAGTGCTAGTATTTAAAATATAGCCTGGTCCCAAGTCTGCGTTATAGCCCCTGATCTGCCAGACCAGGAAGCCTGACTGGGGGTAGGGTCAGCGATCATTTCACTTCTCGTATTTTGCCCCCTCAACTGTGACATGACAGGGGCTGACCTCCAGGACCGTCATGCGCTGACTCTCTAACTTTGGATGACTCTAAATTCCAACCGGTCACTTTACAGTTGACAGCCTTTCATTCCCTTGCCCAACAAGGCTGAGAAATCAGCCAGGCAGTCCGTGAGAGGCAGCTGCTTTACAAACTCCGAATAGCTGTTTGTTGCTGACTGGGAATGTGATGTGATTGAAGGGTCCCCACTCATAAACACACTCAGACTCCACTGCACACCAGGGGGCTTGAAAATATACTATGAGAGTTTGTTCCTGGATTTAGTCATTCTAGTCTTCCTAAGCCTCTCATTAAATAAGTCCTTCGTTCACGCTCATCATTCACTCACAAAAGATGTATTGCTGAAACTGAATATACCTAGTGCTGCTCTAGACACCAGAGACCCAGAGTCGAATAAGGCTCAAGCTGTCCTAAAACCACCTCGCAATCCATATGTGAGGCGTGCGTGTGCAGAAAGCACCAACTCTGACAGTCCCCCAGCCTCAGCGAGCCTGTGATTCTGATCAGCTGGACCAGAGCAGGGCATTTCAAACAGGATCTGAGGGGATGCAGCTGAGGCTGGGCTAGGACTACACTCTGCAAAACAAGGGACAATGAGACTCTGTGACGACTGCTGTCGCCCAGGGCTGAGGGCTTACACAGAGAGAGGGAGTGACTCAGTTTACCTGGCCAGAGGCTGGAGGATGAGGGGAAGGTTTTGAGAGGTTTCACATTCAGGGATGCTTGGCAGGATGAATCGGCCATCAGTATCAAAAATAGGCCTGAAGAATAGTTTCTCAGACTTCTTACACTGTTTTCCCCATAAGGCCAGCATTAAGGAGGCGTTTTTGGTTGAAAGCTGGCCTGTGGGGAAAATGAGAGTTTGACGGAGGGCTTACGAAACCCGATCGCTGGGCCCTAGCATCCAGTTCCTAATTCAGTGAGATTGGGCGGGGACCCAGGAATTGACATTGGAGACAAGTACCTGGTAAATTTTGAGAACCATTGTTTTATAGCAAGAGGCCCCCAGGGCACATAGGCCAGTTTGCTGTGGTGGGGGTGATTACTGGGCATATCAGGGGCAGGTAGCGACTATATTGGGAGGGGTTTTGTTAGTTCTGGGCCTGAGACTCAAGTCTCAGGCCCAGCATAGCTGGTTTGGACAAGACGTTGAGAATTTGCTGCTGAGTTCTCAGCTGTCTCAGAGCGGTGAACTGTATGTGTCCACCTTGTATTTGTACCATCTTCACAGTGGAGACATAGTCATTCCAGCAGAAATTACTTTTCTTCCTTCCCTCCACTCTTTCCAAAGTGTGCCACCTGCCAGGAGCCTGGTTGTAAAAATGATGACCCTGTCCAGTCCCACCAGGGTTTGGTGGACACTGGTACCTTCGGGGTTCATTGACAGCTCAGGAGGCTTTGGACCTTGGGCAGAGCCTTCATCATTAGAGGCTTTGAGATGGGCTGGTTTGCAGGATACAGAGGCTTCATTAGCAAGAAAAAGGCATCATATACAAATATACGAAGGGGAGAAAGGGGAGGACTGGATGACATTTTGTTTGTGCCTGAACCCTCTGAGAAGAACGACCACTAGTGCTTGAATTAATGTTAATTCTATGAAATATTTTCATAAAGTGGTACTTGGAGCACCAAGATGATGTGTCTCATATTTTCCACTGCCTCTGGCAAGCCACACTAATGGAGGGTCGCTGCAGTTGCAGAATGAGGAATGCCACTAATTGCATTATAAAGGATGTTTGCCCATTAGCTCAGATGGAATTGTCTCCTAAGAGAGTCCTTTGGGGAGAGTGTTATTTCAGGTGGGGGATGGGAGGACAGGGAATTGAAAAGTAATTGAAATTTGCAAATGGCATTTCCTTGGGCCCTGGCCAAATGGCTTCTCTACATCCAGCAGGGGGCAGCAACGCACAAACATTAATTTTAGTCATGTGAATTGGGAGCTTGGGGTTCTTTGAAATAGCAAAGAGGATGGCTGAGGCGGCTTATGGATCTGATTTCTAGAGCTGGCAAAGCAGAGTCTGTCACACCCATCCATTCCCCCACAAGTAAACCTTTGATTTTTCTCAGTTTGCTGAGATGTCAATAAATGTTTAGGTCTGCTGGGTTTTAATTCTGGAAATTTTCTTTTAATCTTTTGGCTGCGTTGTGTAATTTAGAATTTCTACAGTCTGACTGCAAATTGTAAGTAAAGTAGGATTAAGAAGTCAGCTTTATAAATACAGTAATTCAGTTAATAGATATTTAAAAATTGTAATGCAATCCATCTCCTTCCCTGGGTTGAAATTTTATTAGAGCTATAATTGACATGACACCCTCACACACAGTTGGACAACTTACTTGTTGGTATCCATTTTATAAAGTCGAGGAAATGAGACTGACAAAATGCAAGAAGGCAAATCTCAAAGAATAGTCAGTTTTTCCCAATTGAGGGGTAAAAAAGACCTATTAGTCTGTCCATTCTTAAGACTAGGAATGTGGCCCGTAATATATTTTCTCAGCTATTTGTCAAGTTTGCTTATAAATGACTTTAATGATAGATGGCTTTGCCTGCCTAGCTGGGCTGGAAAATTCTGCAGCCCAGCACAGTTCTCCTTTGGGAAGCGTCTCGCATCTTGCATAATATTTCTCCCACCACCTTCTCTCATTACCCTCCTCCCCAAGGTTAATTTAATCCTGTTATTCTTAAATGAAACACCCTAAATCCTCCTCCTCCCTTTCCCTGTCTTTCTCCTCACCATTTAAACCCTTCAAGGATGTAATAGTCTGGAAAATATTTCCATCATCACGTCTCCTTTTTGGCCGGCCAGTTCCATTTGGTGCGCTCTCTGCAGCTTGTGCTGAAGTGCAATTTTTCACAGCATTGTTTTTAGTTTAAGTGACGTGAAGTGCACAATTGCTAAAGGTCTTCTGAAACATTCTGCTTGGGGTCTTGCCATTAAATAATATTTTGATGGAAAACTAACTATTCTTTCCATAGGAGGAAATGCTATTGGCTCCCAGCACTAATTGGCTATAAATTTTGTTAAAGGTCCATCTGCCTTGGGAGTTAGACTATCTTCTCTGAGCTCAGAGAAGTGCCTTGTATTAGAGGTTTAATGGATAGACTTAGTGAATAAATATGTATTTGTTAGTGCATCATTTAGAAAACAGTCAAGGGAAAGAAATTTAATGCTGCTAAGCCAGCAAATGCAATTTTTCTTATTTCTTAAACTATCTGGCTACATGTCAGCTCCTCAATTTACCAGCTCTGTGACCTTACATGTATTACTCAACCTTGCTGAATCTCAGTTTCCTCAATTGCAAAATAGGAAAAGCAAGATCTACTGTAGAGGTTTATCATTAGGATCAAATAGCGGGACACAGTGTTTAGCGGAACATATAGCGGGTCCCGAAGACATGGCGGTGAGTTTGTGCTATTGTTACTGTTGTTCCTGGTACTCCTGTCATGATGCAGCTTAATCCTGTTTCTAGGCGTCTTTCAAAGTCCCCGCCTGCCTATTCATTCTCATTTCTCAACACACTTTACTTAGGGAAGCCTTTTCTGACCCCTAGACTAGGTCAGGTCCCCCTGTGAGACACTGTCATGGAGATAAATGTGTGTGTGTGTGTGTGTGTGTGTGTGTGTGTGTGTGTATCTCCCTTCTGGGTACTCACCGCAACTGTAATTAAACGGTGGATCATACACATAAGTAGGTGTAAATCATTGGTGATGTTTCAGACTTGGATCGGGTGGTGAGTTTCCAGATGTTCAGTAAATGCCTTACAAGTTGCATTTATGAAATTTTGGGATATATTATTATTTTTAAAAGATAATAAAAAAAACAAAATCATGGCTATTATGATTTTTTTTTTTTTTTAATCTGTATCCTTAGTTCGAATGTGAACGTAATGAGGCCAGAGGCTGAATCCGTCTCAGTCATCCCTATAGTACTGGTGCCTTGAATAGTATTTAGCCATTAAGTGGTTGAATGAACAGATGAATGGATGAATGAATGAACTTGACTCCTTCATTCTAGTCACTTGGGCTCTTTCCTCTCTCGTGAGTATGACTTGTTCTGCTTTTTTCCTGTATTACTACCCTTAAAAAGTGTTCTTTTCTTCAAAATTCTATTCATTCTTCAAGTCTCAGAGCAGGTAGTCCTAGTTTCTCCTAAATAGACATGAAAATTGTACCTTCATATCCGAAGCAAGGCTAGGAAATTCTTGCAGGCAGAAACTGGGGCTTTCTCTATCAGTGGAGTGTAGACACCCACATGCAGAAGTAAGTGGATACTCAACAAGCTGCAATGTCTACCTATGGAACTATTAGAGGGTGAAATCTTTGGTTGAGGGAAAGGTCTTATTTATCTTTGGTGCCCAGAGCATGTCACACCTGGAGCCTGTACATGGTGGGCATTCAGCTAGGGTATAGGGGGTGGTTGCTCTGTTGATTAAGACTGTGCTTACTAAGTTTTGCACCTCCATACGTGGAAGTAGGTTTCCTTAAGAGTCCTAGTGTCTGTTTTACTATTTAACCTGACCGAAAAGCAACAGGAGCAAATCTCCACCTGGTTACTTTCTCTTCTCTGTTTGTGGATGATTTCCTCAAGAGCTTTAGAATGACTTTTTAAGTTACTTGCCCTAAAAATCTTATGCTTCAAATAGTCTTCCTTTTACTTAGCTTATGTTGATGCCAAGAGATCAGTGTGTCCTTCTGTAAAGCTCACAAATAACCTGTTCAATAATCCATTTTACATTTCTAAGGAAGACTTAGGTCAGGATGAACTGCCTGCACTTTGTGAAATCAGCCTTTCTTTTTTTCTGGAACTGAGGCATTTGCTCAACTCCTGTCTCCTGGCTTCTCCAGGAGCCCATGGGAGTAACTAACAGATTCTCTGAAATTTTCCTCAAATATTTCTCCATATACCTCAAATGTAATTTTGCAGATCTGACCCCTGATCACATTGCCATAGCTTGATGGTTTCCTGCTATCTCCTGGCTTAAGACTTCAGTTGCTTTATAGGACACTTGTTCTACACCATCCACTTCGCAGACTCTTCTCATTGCTTGGGAAGAGAAAAGCCCAGTTGGAATTTCAACACATTGTCTTGTATTACCTCTTCATTTTTTCAAACTTCCAGTAATCAGTGGGCCTGTCTATTTTCTATTTGTTCTATTTTCTCCAGATAACATTAGAACCTTCTTTTGTTGTCTTCTTTATTTCTCATAAGCCCCAGTGAATTTGAGCTTTTATTTAAAATTCAGGACATGATTTCTTACAATACCTTGACATATTTTTTAGTATTCATCCTGACTTGCGTATCTCTCTTTCCATCCTTTGCCATTGCCTTTCAAACATCTGAGCTGAACAGAGAGGCTCCTACATACCTTTGTTGCTTACTTTAAAGATTTTCCCTCTCCTGCTTTTTCTTTCTTCCTGACTTGAGAGTGGTATTGTGGTCAGAATTACATTTTATAAGCAGGAAATTCTAATTATGCAGTGGCGGCTGGAGTAACTGATCTACACAGTTCTCCATGTCCAAAAGCAGCTGCTAAGAGGGTGATGATTGTGTAAGCAAACATAGTATTAATTTTCTCTCCAGGGGGGCTTGCAGGAACAGGAGAACAAATAAGGATGATCATGTTTCACTGGAAGAAGAAATAAAGAAAGCGTTCAGGATCAGTTAGGCAGAAGAGGCATAGCTACAGCTATGGATCACTTTCCAAGCATTAGTGGCCCGAGTCCTTTCCCATGGACATAGATGGCAGGCAGGGTTGGTACTGAGCCTCCCTGCTAACCTTCGTGAAGGCTGCTTGCAGATGCCAGCAGCAGCCAATCAGATGCCCCCAGCAAGTGGTGTCACAGAGGTCACTCAGTTCTCCCTTCACCAGAGTCTCACCTATGCCTCTCCCCTAGTGGGACTGTCAGAAGCATGTGGATTTGAACTCTATTAACACGGCCATGCCCTGGTGTCACCACCAAACTTCCCTCAGATACTTTCTCACATATTAGCTGTTCTGCTTTCTTCCTCCCTTTTTTCTGTTCTTGGTTCTTTGCATTCTATTTTGAATTCCCATAAGGCTAGATGTTTCTCTGGGCTTGCTTATAGTCAGGAGAAGGAGGGTCGCCCAGAATGAGCAAACTTGCATGGTTGCAAGACTCATGGCCTCCAATCTAAGAATGCTCCTCTTGTTTCCCAAACTCAGATTCTTTTTGTACCAACCATTCTCTTCCCAAATCAGGATCTCTAGTTTCAGAGGAGAGATGCACCTCAATTCCTGTATCAGGAACCGCTTCCAGGGATGTATATTTTTGTATTATTTCTTCTTCATTTAAGCTAAACTAGATTTGGGGCAAGGTGGAAATATATGTAGTGGGAATGGTAGAATTAGAAAATCCCCATTTTGCAATCCCTGGTGAAATAATCGATTCAGGCAATGATCATATCAGGGGATGAAACCATTAGTTAAGTGTTGATGGGGAACTTCACAGGGGAAGGAGTCAGGCTGCCACCTCCTGAATATACTCGTTAATGACAGTATCACTAAGAGAGGAGAAGATAGTTACCATGTGCTACCCAAAATACAAAGCGTTCAGTACCACCTAAGAAATATTCTTGGCAAAATGAGTTGAACCTGGATGTAATCAAGCAGTAAAGCTATGTTTGTTTGCTAGACATTTGGGCAATAGAGGAACAAATAAAATAACACCATAAGGAAGTAACCGAACAAATTCAGAATATGTCATTCTATATAGGTCACTGCAACGGTCAGAGATATAACAACCAAACGTAACCAAATATAGTGTGGGTCGTTGTCTGGATTCTGATTTGAGCAAGCCGATTGTGAACTACAAAACTGGGGACATTTGCAATTATTGCTAATTTTGTTGGGTTAATTTTGGATTGGGTTGATGGGTGTTTTGGGGTTTGTTATATTATCTTCTCTATTTTTCAGGATGTTTATGTATTTTTATATTAGTATTATATTTAATTATATAAATATAAAATATTTATGATAAAAATACTTTTTTTAGATTAAAAGATGAAGCAAGCTGGTCAGTTTACTTTCTGAGAAGGAGTGTCTAATGTAAAACAGCACAAATGAGTTATCATGCCTGATTTATAGCCCTCTGTTTTCATAAATTAGTCTGGTTTCTAAGTTTAAAAGGGAAGAGAGGTGGAAATCATTACTATTAGTTGAGTGATTAAAGTCTTACAAGAAATGTGTTTGTTTAACATACTCTTGGTTTTATGATGGAACGTGGAGACCATACAACTTCTTGCAAACAGAAGTAAAGTATCTAAAAACCTGAAGGGACTTGGGTATCCATTCAACCACTCTTTCCTCTGAGCTGGACCACTATAGACATCCAGCAGTGATGAGAGTGGGTCTTCCTTTTAAGTCCTCTGAAAGGAAAATACATGACGTCCCCAGTAAACCCCAGGTAAACAACGCTCACAGTCATGGAAGTCCTGAGAAACTAAGTGCTCTGAGAAAACATCCCCTGTATTAACCTGTCAGTCATGAAGAGGAGGAAGTCCATCTCTCCGAGAACTCTTTGTGTTCCCAAAAGACTGGCATTAACTACCTGGCTCTCGATGTCGCCTCTTCCCTTTCCTTTATTCATTCTGGAAGTTCTTCTCTGTGGGCCTCCTGCCTCATTTGACTCTTTAGGGGGCTGCCAGCATTGAAAACAAGCTGTGAGTTCCCTGATGGGCCCCCACCAGCCTCACCCCTTCTGACCACTCTCTTTGGACTTTCCCTTTCCTGACTACAAGGCTCTTTCCAGCCCTCCCAGGAAGTCCCAAACACTCATCTTCCACTCTGCTTATTGGGAAAGTGCTGATGCCCGCAAGGTCTAGTTGTTTGAATCCTGTACTTCCAGAATCCACAGTGTTGTAAAACAATCCAGAATGTAACAAAGTATATAAACACAAACCCTTGTGGCCATGAGAAGGTGGCTTCTAGGCTCCTTCAGAAAGTACCTGCAACACCTGATAGGAGAGCCAAGGTAGGTGTCAGGTGTGAGGTCAGGTGGCCTGTTTTGAGCAGGCAGCCTGCTTGGGTAGTGATGTCTGCAGAACATCAGCTTTCTCCACATGAGCTGAGACTGTTGAGGAAGTGGGAGCAGGCAGGAAAGTATATAGAGATGAAGGGAATGGGAGGCGGGGATGTGGGGAATGGACTTAAAACAACAGCAGCCATCCCTCCGCGAGCATGCCAGAATTTGCCAGCCTGCACTATCCAAACCCTGCAAGTAATGGTCTTTCATTAGGAGGAGGAGGCTGCCCTAGTTCCCATCCTCCCTCTCTCCCCTATTCAGTTAAGCGGCCCTACTCGGGGCTGACGGTGCCATATATATACAGATGCTCCTTGACTTAATGAAGGGGTTACATCTCGATAAACCCATCCTAAGTTGATTATAAGTTGAAAGTGGATTTAATATGCCTAACCTACCAAACATCGTAGTTAAACCTAGCTTGTTTCTACTGAATGCTTATCACTTTCATACCCTCGTGAAGTTGAAAAATTGTAAATCTAACCATCGTAAGTTGGCGACCATCTATACGTCTATGCCACCTTAATTACCCTGCAGTGCAGTGTTCACTTACCTGTGTCTTCCACTTGACCATAGGCTCCCAAAGTCAGGAGTCACCACTCTTTGATCTCGGATGACCCAGCACGCAAATTATGTCTGGTACAATGACCACATCTCTGCACAGCGGCTTTGACAGGTTTTGTGCCTGTGTGTGGGTCTGTGCGAGTTGTTAAGAAAGAGAAAGAGAAGACATCAGGATACCCTCCTGAAAGCCCCCCAAATTATTCATCCCAGCTGTCTAGTTCAGAATTTACCACACAGAACAAGACAAGTTAAATCATGGAATAATAAAGCATCGCAGCCTAGACAATAATAAATGTGCAAGCAGCATAACAAAGTGAAGTACTGAGAGAGACATTTATTGTAGATAATCTTCCCTTATAAGAGATCAAGGACAAAAGTATAAAAAGATTGTGCTAATTTTAAAGAGAAAAAATGGATAACAAGCTAATATGAAAAGGATAAATATAGGGAAATGTTCCATCAGTCCGTCCATGGTTCAGCAGTTCTGCAGGATGGCGGGCCTGACTGAGGCTTCGAAAACTGAACAACAGCACTAGACTATGGGAACTTTCTCCTGGAAACACATGTAGACTCTGTTGCATCTCTGGTTTGCATGGTAAAAAGCTGCCACTATCTTTGTTCCAATGCACTTTGAAAAGATAGGACATTTTCATGAGCAAATGCAGGTGGGTTTGTCCTTTCACACCTCTGCAAGGCATTAGAATGTCAACGATATTCTAATAAGCAGACAGCCAGTTAGGAGGCCACAGAAGAATTTTATGAGTTTTTAAGATAATTTATTTCAGTTCACAGTTTACATAGAATGTCAACTCTGAAGGGGACCCTAGGGCTACCCATTCAAACTCCTTTATTGTGTAGATGAGAAATGAGGCCCATAGAAGAATAATGACTTGCCAAAGATAATGCCGGTAGCAATTAGAACTTGAATTTATGGTTGCTTATTCATGTATCAGTGACCAGTGCATTATACCAAACTACATTTCCATCCGGAACATTTTTATAATGCTGATCGAGCTGGTTTGTTTTGGAGAATTTTGCCAACATTCATCCTAGATTTTGCCAAGGGTAATTTTGGAAAGATGGCTTTGTTAAATCATTGAAATACCTACTGTAGCAGTTTCCTTTAGTTTAAGTGGAAGAAGAGCACTGATGGCATGTCGTCGTGGTAAGCTGTGGTTGTAATATGTTGTCACTGGTATTATTTAGGAATGCTTTGGGCTGCGAAAAACAAAACCTGACCATGATTGCTTGAATGAACATGCATTTATTTTTCCGACATAACAAGAAGTTTGCATATAGAAGGCTTCGGCTCTGGTTCAGCAGCTCAATGATATCAAGACTAATGTTGGAGTCTCTTGACCTTCCTTCACGAACACAAAATGACTGCTGCAGTTCCAGCCATTATGTCCACGTCTGATGCAGGAAAATAGAGGAAGGGGTGGAGCCAACTCTATCTTCTTTTACCAGGGGAGAAAACATTTTCCTATAAATGCCCAAGAAGTGTTCTATTGGGATCTCAGTGGCCAGAACTGAGCCATGATGCAGAGAAACTGGAAGAGTGGGGAAGAGGATGGCCCAGATTGGGTTAGAGCAATCATGATACATTTTCTGGGGCTGGAAGCATAACCAAGGTTTTCTAATGCCAAGGAAGAAAAGGGCAATGTCTACAAATATCCCATATCACCTTAAAACTGTCAAGGTCCCTTTCGTGTATATCATACTTTCAGAGTACAAGCTTGAAGCAAGGGCAAGGAATGGGATTTTTCTTTTTTTCTGTCTTTTTTTTTTTTTTTTAGTGTCTGATTCTGTGATCTTTTCATACCTTTAGCAAAAGATATTTTAGTACCAAAGGCTTATCTGAGTATAACAAAGCAATTCCGTCACTAGATATTTATAAAACTCAGCGTGTGGAAACAATAAATGTCTGGAACATTTTTTACCTGCACTGTAGTTCAACTTCTGAACTTAGGTTAAAGGAGAAATTCTAAGAAAAGTTTGTTAAAAGAAATACTAGGCAGGTCTTTAAATTTCATACAAAAAAATACAATTTTTAAAATTTTTAAAAATTTTTTAAATTTTAAAAAATTATTTTTTCTAAAGTTGCTTTAGAAAAAGCAACTTTAATGTTGCTTTTTAATGTTTTTTAATGTTGCTTTTGCCTGTAATTTTTTTAATGTTGCTTTTGCCTGTAATTCTGTTAAGTCAATCAGTGATACAACAGTTTTCAGAACTTATTCAACGGATATTTTAACACAACTATATGCCAGGTTCTCTTGTAGGTATTTGGGATATATCAATAAATAAAACAAAATCTGTACAGAAGAGTAGATTTAAAAAAAATTGGAGATATATAAAATGGAATACTTTTTAGCCTTATAAAGAAAAAGAGGAAAATTCTTCAACATGCATAACATGGATGAACCTGGAGGACATTGTACTAAGTGAAATAAACCGGACACAGAAAGACAAATACTGCATGATTCCACTTACATGAGATATCTAAAATAGTCAAATTTATAGAATCTGAGAATGGAATGGTGTTGCCAGAGGCTGGGAGGAGAGGGAAATGTGGAGATACTAACCAACAGGCATACATTTTTAGCGAAGCAAGATGAGTATGTTTTACAGATCTACTGTACGGCACTGTATCTGTGGTCAGCAGTAGCATATTGTCACTTAAATATTTGTTAAGAGAGTAAATATCATGTTAAGTATTCTTACTACAATAAAATAAAATTTAAGAAAGGAAAACTATTTTGTCCTTATAGAATTTACATTCAGGAGTGCAGGTCTTGGGGAATATGAGTCAGGGTTCTCTAGAGAAACAGAATTAACTGTGTTTGTGTGTGTGTGTGTGTGTGTGTGTGTGTGTGTGTGTATGGAGAGAGAGAGAGAGAGAGAGAGAGAGAGAGAGGGAGAGAGAGACAGAGAGACAGAGAGACAGAGAGAGAAAGAGAGCAATTTTAAGGAATTAGCCCACACAATTGTGGGATTTGGCCTATCTGAAGTTTGCAGGGTAGGCTGACAGGCTTGAAGCCCAAGTTAGAGTTGATGTTACAGCTCAAGTCTGAATCTGTCTGGAGGCAGAATTTCCTCTCAAACTGAGAGATCTCAGTCTGTTTCTCTTAAAGTCTTCAACTGTTTGCATGAGGCCCACCACATATTATACAAGGGAATCTGTCTCACTCAGAGTCTACTGATCTAAATGTTAATTTCATTTAAAAAATACCTTCATAGCAATGTGCAGGCTGGTGTTTGATACCTTGGTCTATCCAAGTTGACATGTAAATATCTTGATACCTTGGTCTATCCAAGTTGACATGTAAATTTAAGCATTGCTAGGAACTAGACAATGAGCATAAAGAACAAGTAAAGTTCATAATAGCTTAGAAGATAGTAAGTGCTATAAAAAAAATAGAGCAAGGTAAGTTACAATTTAAAATAAGGGTGTTGTGGCCTCAGGAAGAATTCTTAGATGTATGTAGAAAGACTCAATCAGTTTTGAATGAGCATTTACTATATGTCAAGTACTCTGCACAGGAGGAGAAACGAGGAGAAACACAGTTCCTGCCCTCAAAGAATGTTTCATCACTGGATGAGATAAATGAGTAAGTGAGAAGACCTCATAGTGCTGAGTGTTGGGTCTCTGAAGAGCACAGGGTGAACAGGGATGGAGAGGCAGGCACAGCTGTCCTCACTGACTCCATTATCTCTCTAGAGTAGGCCCAGCCAGGAGGTTCAGAGAGCTGGACTGATTTAGCTCAAGTTCACAGACATGGAACGTGCGTGCAAGCCACATGGCTTTCTTTCTGCAGCATATTCTGCTAAGGAAGACCTGGAAGGCTTTGGCATAAGCCCTCTCTGAAAACTCTAAGGAGACTCTTGACCCAGGGAGGATGAGTCCTTTCCACTGTATGAGGAAAAACAACACCAGCCATAGAGGAGTGTAAAATGTAGGTGACATTAGGAGCCTAGGGTCCTTGTGGGTGCAGTGCATTGGTTACAGAGGATGCTGGTACCCAGAAGGTGCTTGTTGCCACAGCAAATAGCATTCTGAAAGGTGAGAGACTCTGGAGATAAGGCTGCTTTAGCGTCTGCTTTCCTCATTCATGCTGCTGGAGGATGGCTTTTTCCTCATGGCCCAGGGTTAGGAAACATCCATGCTTTACTCAGTTCTTGGAAGAAAGACATGATCAAAATGCAAGCTAAATAGAACATCTCCAGGTGAACCTGTGAGAAACTAGTAGCAGTGGAGCCTATAGGAAAGAGAACTGGAGGCTAGCTGGGAACTCTGCTCTTTATACCTTTGGGATTTTGTGCAATAAACATGAATGACCTTAAAATATTATATTACACATGCTGACATTGAAGACTTTTCTGAAGACAGTGATAATTCCTGCAGGCCGCATGCTAGGTTTGGGCTCTGAGTCAGGCAGTTCACTGCTCTGCCACCGCTAGCTGGGTGATCTCACTTTTCTCCAAGCTGTAGTTTTCTCATTCAGAAAATGGGACAACCATGAGTTTGTGGTGAGGAATGAATGAGCGGGTTTAAAGACTCTTGAAATTAGAAGTTAGTATTGTCTTTCGGCCCCTTAGGTAGGCTGGAGGCAGTCACTGACATGCAGCCCTGGATCCCCACTGTCTGCACTGACAGCTAAGGTGACATCTATGCCCTATATAACTAGTTTTCACAACCACCATCTTACCTCATTAACAACAGTTACTTCCTGCTCACTCAGCTTAAAGAGCTGAGGAAAGATATAGCATATTTAGAAAGAGGGCAGGTTAAAATTCTGTTCTGGGGTTTAGAGGGAGCTGGAAAACTTGAATTTGCAGCCTAACTCATTTTTCAAAGGATCTGCACTAGCATTTTCACCCTCAGATTTGTGATCTCTTAATAAGTAACACTTCTTTTTAAATAAGTTTACTTTTAGCGAATATATATCTTATCTCCCCCCTAAGAAGTTGCTTGTTTTTGGAAAAGACCTTGTTTCATACAAATTTGTACCATTTGGACTTCCTCAGACATGATTACTTTCAATAACTTTTAGAGCTATGTGTATTAGATATTTATTGCTGTGTAACAAATTATCCAAAACTTATTGCCTTAACTCTCACTGTTTCTATGAGTCAGTAATTTGGTTGAGTGATTCTGGCCCGGGGTCTCTCGTGAGATTGCAGTCCTATGTTGGCTGGTGCTACAACCATCCGAAGGCCTCAGTGGGGCTGGAGGACCCACTCACATGGCTGGCAAGTTGGTGCTGCCTATCGGTGTCTGAACTCTATTCTCATGGGGTTCTCCATAGGGCTACTTGACTGTATTCATAGCATGGTGGCTGGGTTCCCCCAGAATAAGGGACCTAAGAGACCTTAAAGATAGAAGCTGCAATGACTTTTATGATCTAGCTTCAGAAGTCACACATTTGTATTTCTGAGCACTCCCTTGGTCACACAGACCACTGGTGATTCGATATGAGAGGAGACTAAATAAGGGCACGATACCAGGAGGTACCCTGGAGGTCTCTTGAAGGCTGACTATAGCACAGCTGTTATATACAGCACACAAAGCTACTTAGTAAGTACATGCTATAAACGTGTACAATGCACATAGCATATATTGATAGTAAAAGCCAAATATTTATTTTCTTTCAGGGGAAAGGGTACTTTTTGTTCAGTGTCTCACACTTGGGTGTGCTTAGAATCGCCTGTAGCGCTTATTAAAACACAAGTTCCTGGGCCTCATCCCTAAAGTTTCCTATTCAGTAGATCTGAGGTGAGCTGGGAGAATTTGCATTCTAACAGGTTCACAAGTGATTATGAAGCTCCTGATCCAAGGTCACACTTGGAGAACCACTCTTCTAAATTTATAGAGATGCTAGTGGCTCTTTAAGAAAACCTGCTTCAGTGCAGATACATTCGTGGTTTCTTAGAGCTGAATACCAAATGGCTGAACTCTTTAAGCATATCTTCTTAAACTTGAGGTTAACTGAATGATACAGAATTAATTTGAATGTACAAATCAGAGAAAGGGACGTATATGAAGAGCTTTAAGCAGTGATGTGCTGGCAAACTGCCCCCCCCCCCCCAAAAAAAAGGGTGTGTGTGTGTGGGGGGGGGTTCAATATGTAACTTTTGCCAATTTCCATAGTGTCCATACTCCACCCACAGTCAATGATCACCAGATTCCCAAGTGTGTCACAGTTGACAGTCCTAGTTGGTACACACCCACTCCAGCATGCTGCTGTCTCTAAGCCCGTTCTTTCCTTGTTATGTGTGATTTTGAGAAACTTGCAGCTCATGTGGGTTCTGGGGATGGCCAGGTGATTCTAACAGCCAGTCCTTTGAATGCTAAGTCTGTTGAGGACCAGGCCCGATTGTCTTCCCACCTAGAGTAAGACTTTCTGAGGTAGCTAAAATGATGAGAATAAAATTGTGCAAACAATTAGGCAAATGCAAAATGAGAATTTTCTTTCCAAATTCTCCCCAACACATAACACTGCCACTTTGTATAGTTAAGTCTGATGACTATTCCAAGGCTGTCTCTGCTAACCAAGCTCAACTTCATAGTGAATCTTCCTCATCAAAGCCCTCTCTGGCTTTCCCTCCCTTTGAAAATGTCCTTCTCCCAAGGTTCATTTCCTCAGTGTGGGTGACAGGAGCTACTTTAGTGAAATTCATATTTTGAGCTGCCAGGATGCCCATCAAGGGTATAATACCTGAAAACCTGTAGAAATCACATATAAAATTTATTTACAATCTACCCTGTAGTGGCTGGTGACATCTGTTTACCACCTGAATTGTTAGATTTGAAATTGCTGTTTAACTTGTAAACTTCTTGAGGTCACAAGTTTTTTGTGTGTTCCCCGTAACATCTATCATAGGGCATTGGGTAAGATAAATACTTAATAAACATTGAATGAATTCTAATTCGGAATTCTCACCAATGTTTCATTGCAGAAAACATTGTCATTTTAACAGAGAGCTTCAGTTGCCTTCATATCAAAGAGTATTTTGAGAATTTTGACTACCATGAAAGATTAGTGAAATAAGTGGGATAATTTTTTGGTAGGAAGTCTTTTCGGGGTATCCTAAATGCTTCTTTTTTGTTATGTAAAGGACATGTTCTTAGAAAAATAGGGCTCATGCCAATTTAGTGCAATTAAAAAAAAAAATAGCTGTCAAGGTGGGCAGGAAATGACCTCTATGGGAGTGCCATCCTTAATAGCCTTAGCAGCCGTCATGTTGTGGGTAATTTTCTTAGTCTCTTTGAACCTCAGTTACCTATCTATAAAAATAAGACTAATAATAACCATTTTGCAGGTCTTTTGTGAAAATGAAATGAGATAATCTGTGAAAAGTACTTGAATGGAGCCTCGTAAGAAGCAACCATATTTAATCCTCCCACTTCCTTATTTCAAGGAAATCCACGCACCTATTCCAGATGCACTAAAGGCCCCATGACTTTGAACCTCTTTACATATTCTCATTTTTTGATGGCACATGATTTTTTCCCCCCGCTGTGAATTCCTAAATTTTTGTGATTTCTAAGGCAACATTAGTGACGCAGAGATCACAGTGAGACTGGCAGGTCCTAATGAGCTGTGAGGGAGGGTGGAGAGGGGAGCATCTCGAGTGTTAGCATTTCTGGAAATGTTTAGAGGGGAAAAAAAAGTTATTTATTCAGGGCCTAACTGATTGTAAGCTGACAGGTTTGTGATCAAAGGGCAGGGGTGGATTTCTGTGCTTTCTCTGCTTCCCAAGGCTCCTGAGTTCTCAGGGTCTTTTAATAGTATAGCATGTATAGCATGTGTTGAGCAGTAGTGATCAGTCACAAATCTCGAGTTTGGAAAAGACAGCTTTGAAAGATAGGAACAGGCCTGGAAGGAGGAAATAAACATTTAGCAGGGTGCTTAGCAGCTTACCCACAATTAATATTTTTCTTGATCTAATTTAGCTGTGAAAGGTAAAGTAGCAAAATAATTTCTCTTCAATTGATCAGACACACATTTATAAAGTACCAACTATATGCCAAGCCCAAGAAGGGGTAGAAGGCCAGAGAAGTGATTTTCACACCCAGAAACTTACAGAGTAGATTAAATGGTCATTCATGCTTGTGACTTAGTTGACCTTCCTTGCTGTATTAGAAAACAGATTTCCAACTCAGAAATTAGAGGGAGTTTCCACACTTGGAAACTTAAGTAACGGGTGAACTTCTGATGGTTTAAAAACTGCATTTCTTTATAGCCAGTTGGGAAAAGAGTGTTCTTAAGGTTGGGACCTGAGACCTGAGCTTTATGTGGCATGTAAGGTAATTTGAAAGAGTAAGATATGGCTCTTTGAATTTTTATAGAAAACAACAAACTCGATGCTTTCCTAAGTTTTGAGCTAATATCAGGCAAAAGCAAGGTGAAGAGTTTGGGGCTTAAATTATAGCACTATTTATTTTTTAAACAAGTGTGACTTTGAATGTACAGAAGAAAATGAACACAAAACATGAGTTAGAATACTGAGCTTTTTCTTTCAGTGAGCACACGGGCACCTTACAGAGTACTAGCTTTATACCAGGCACAGTGTTGAGTACTGAGGGTAAATATAAGCAACATGGCAGCCCTCAGCCGAAGTCCGAAGTCCGTGGAAACACATGCAAAGTAGCAGTGGGTTCTTTTCAGCAGGATCTTGGGAGGAGTCAGAAGGCAGGATTAACACAGTCTTAAAGGAGTAGAATTGGCAAGAAAGAATGAGAGACCAGTATTTCAGGCAGAGTGAATAGCACACACATTTCATGGCGTATTCTGAAGACAACGAGAACTATAGTTTTGGAAAAGGCTAGAACAGTGGTTCTCAAATTGTAATGCATATTCCAATCACTGGGTGATCTCATTACAGGAAGTCTGGTGTGAGATCTAAGATAATACATTTTTAACAAGTTGCTGACTGATGTTCAGGCTGCTGGCTTGAGCCCACCCTTTTGTGTATGGAGGTGGTAGAAAAAGGAGTGTAGAAGTAAAAATGGGGACGGGATGCAGGAAGGGATGAATGGCGAGGGCAAAGTCCTGTCACCTTGGCTGATTTCTGCACCCTGGTACATTTCCACTATCCTCGCTTTCATACTGGTTAGAGTGGTCATGCCGCTGTTAGCCCCTGCTGGGCACTACTGCTTGCAATCCTCAGGCGCTCTTTCTCCCAGTCCTAACAGCAGTGATATGAAAATTTTGCTGCTTTCCTCAAATCTCTCACCCACACCTGCCATCATGACCTTGGCAAAGAGCCTTACCTTCTAACTCATAGAGAAAAGAGAGGTTATTGGTTAGAATGTTCTTAAGGTATGCCCTTCTCCCCACCAGAGCCCACCTGCCTCTTCCTTTCTTTTCCTCCTCCCCTTTGCTCCTCTTCCCTCTGCCCAATGCTGAACCCTCTGCTGTGCTTTGGAATGCATCTTCTCTTCCCTTTGGCCTCCTGTGTACCCTCCATTCATCCATCACTCTCCTCTTTCGTGTACCTCCCACCGCTCCTTTCCCAGCTCTCTTTCTACTACTATAAATGGGCTCAAGGCTCTCCTTTCTTACACCCAGCTCTCATTGAGAAAATTACATTGATCTTGAATCTCCCTCTAGCTGTTGTCTGACCTCTCACCCTCCTCTCTCAGCTTGACTTCTTCAGAGCAAGTTCACACATGCTGTTTCTCTACTTTTTCTCATCTGTTCTCTGCGAACTACCACTATTTGTCTTCTGCTTTCTCCACTCCACTGACGTGGCTTGTCTAAAGTTAACTGTGACCTTTCCATTGCCCTAACCAGGAATTTCAGTCCTGGTCCTATTTGTCTTTCACAGCACTTTACAGTGTTGATCACTGGTGCCTTGAAGCCGTGTCTCCCAGGTTCTTTCTGGCCCTTCTCAGCCTGGTTTCCTGGCTTATCTTCCTGTGTCCAGTCTTTGGTAGTTAACATTTCCCAGGGTTCTGGTCTCAATTTTATTCTCTTCTTCTAATCCTAAACATCCCCTTTGGACATATCACCCACACCTGGGATTTGAACCACTCTTTCTATATTGTTGACAAGAATCAGCCAGCCCTCCATCCTTGATTGGACATATCTATATAGGTGACTCACATTTTCCAAACAGGTCTTCGTCTTCTCTCCTAAACCTCCTTTTCCTTCTGATTCCTGCTGTAGGTGAATCTTATGCCTACTCTTCCCTTATCACAAACCTCACACTTGGGAGTTGGGCTTGACTCCTCTCCTTGCCTCAGCTGCCATCAGCATTGGTCCTGCCCTCTGCCGCCATCCACTGCTGCCTGAGAACATGAGATGCCCTCATTTCATTTCCAGATTACTGCCTTTGCCTCCACCTGACTTCTCTGCAAATACCTGTAGCTTTCCACCTTGGCAGCACACTAGAATCACTTAAAGAATTTAACAATCCTGCTGGATGGGACATACCCCAAACCAATTACATTAGAATTTCAAGAGGTGGGACCCAGATGATCCCAAAGTGCAGGCAAGGTTAAGAGCCAGGCTTTAGTCTCCTCCCCCAAACCCATCCTTTGCACTGTCATGGAGCTGTTTGTCTTTAAACTCAAAGTGGATACTATTTGATCACCTGTTCAAAATTCCTTCAGTGACTTCCCATTGCCTTTGGAAAAAATATTTTGGCGTGTAATACGAGACCTTTCATGATTGGCCCTGCTAATTCTTCAGCCTCGCCTCCTATGGGTATGTGGGTCCATCCCAAGCACCTTCCTCAGGCCTTTTTGACCTATATCCTGAGGCTCTCTCAAGGCTCTCCACATGCGCATGAACTCAGTCCTCTGTCCAGAATGCAAGCCGTCCCCACCCCCTTGCCTGGCCATCTCCTCTCTCTGTGCTTCAAGATCCTAGTCAGGTGTCATTACTTACAAAATGCCTCTGGGAGGCCCTCAGATTAGGTTAACTATTCCTTCTCTGAGCCTAGTGCTTCTTCCCCTGGGATACTTTTCTCCTGTCTTCATCATTAGAGCAAGCCAACTAATAGCAGGAGCTATCTTCTATTAACATGGTGCCAAAACCCGGCACACAGTATACGTACGATGAATTCATTCATTTATCTCTTTCTACATCTCTAAACTCATAACAAGCTCATACAGCTAAGCAGAAAAACAGAGTTTGAAATTCATTGAATCCCAAGTGAATGTTGTTTGGACATTTCTCATCATTACACAAATGTGAACATAAGTACTGAAAATGCTCTCCCTTAAAGAAAGGGCATTATTCCACAAGCCTGGTAGATCAGTATTTGCTGCCACATAGAAGGCGGGCCTGTCCTCTGACCCCAATGTTTGCTATGATTCCAGAGATGAGATTAAGACAGAGCTCATTTTAAAAAGGAGAGTTTTGACCCTAGGAATGCAACACAAACATGATCAAGCGTCACTAGGTCAGAACAGGGAATCTGAAAACAGATCAAATGTTGAGATGGGATGATTATATTTACAAATGGTTCTTAATTTTACCAAAGATCTGTCCGCCACAGAACTCTTCCAAACAAATGCTTCCCCTGCGCACTTAAAGTGAGCATCCAGCTTACCAAGGTTCAGGGCATGCGAAGGTGCTCAGGTGCACATAGCTCCCAAAAGCGATTCTGCTGGACCGTGCCTTGTGAGAATGGGTATGAGAGTCACTTGCAGCACTGGTCAAGCATGCTCAGGCTCGTCCAAGCCCAGTAGGGTCTGGCTCTTTTTCCCAGTTTCCTGGGAGATTCTGGTCCCCACTAAGGTTACCATGAAGTAAACATCATCAGGCTATAACTGGCCACCACCCTCTAGCTCAGTACTTCTCAACCCAGGCTGCATAATAGGAAACATACTAGGGGACTTTCAGAAATCCCAATGTGCAGGTCTTACCCCAGGACAATTAGATGAGTATCTGTGACAATGAGACACTTGCATTGGTAATTTGAGAAGTTCCCAGATCCTAATGGTAGCCTGGGGAGAGGAAGGGGAGGGTGACCATCACCGCCCCTAGTTTACCTGTTCGCAAATTTGGCTTCACCTGAGAATCACCTGAGAAGCTTCAACAAGTCTCTGATGCCCAGGTCCCACTTCCAGAGATACTGGTGTAATCAGTGTGGGATGCAGCCTGGCATCCATACTAGGTCTTGTAAAGGTTCGCTGATGATTCTAATGGACAGCAAAGTGTCAGAGCCATGGCTGTACCTCATCCTCCTACAGATCCTAACAGAGCCCATTTTACCTTGAAAAAAAAAATCTGTCATCACAAGAAGATGAGAAATCCAAATGTCAGGAACATATTTATCCTCCAGGCTGATCTGAAGTGGCTGAGGCAGAAGTTTCCTCCTGAAAAACTGTTATCTGTGCTTGAGAGAAAGTAGCAGCATTAGTTAGTTTACAGATTAAACTCGTTGACACCAAGGGCCCAGCTGCCTGTGCCACCAGCTGAGCATCCTTGAGTTCCCCAGCTGAATGACCCCAATTGCCTCTACAGGTGGCTACTGGTCCCTGGAAACATACAGAGTAGCATTACAAATAATAAACAGGACTGAAGGACTCAATTATTGCAAATTTCTGGGTCATTGCTAATGGCATTTCCCTCCCTTCTCCTTTTATCCCGTGTTCAAAATAATTTTCTCCTTATACTTTTCTATTAACAGATGTCAAACCTGAGTTAGTGCCCTGTCCTGGGTAAGTAGGCTACAAAACCCCCCCCTCCACCTCATTTCCTCTTTGTGGCTTATGTCAGGTTGGTAGCCACCAGCGTCATCTCGAAAAAAGGTATCCAGTTTGGTCCAAAAAAAGTTCAGGTGGTATCACTCTCCATCCAATCTTACAGACTTAACACATTGTGGGTATCCTCTCCAACAACTACATGATTCATTTATGAGGATTCCCATATGATTTTTTTTTTTTTTTTAATGAAGAGACTCATTGGTTTACTTGGATCTTGAACATAGGGTAGTGATTCTCAAAGTGGGCTACACATTCAAGTCACCTGAGGAGCATTAAAAACTATTAATGTCTAGGACAATACCCCAGAGGTTATGATTTAATGGTGTGGGGATTGACTCCTGGGACAACATGATGTTTTAGAAGTTTCCCAGGTGATTCCAGAGTTTGGCCAAGGTTGATACCACTGATATTTGTCAGTAAGAGAAACTGAGAATAGAGAGGTGGAAGGACACCCACAGAGAAACATTTCTCAAGTTTTAATCTTCTCAAGGACTCTCTCTATGAACCAACATAGACATTGTCCCATTTAGATTCCTTATGAGCACATACAGTTGGATAAGTTTCCTAGGAGACTAGATGCAAGGTTAGGTCACAGGAAAATCTGAAAACCAGGAGTGTTTCTTTTCAGTGTCCCTTCATCTCTTTAGTATTCTCCCAGGGCTTCTGTCCCATTGCTCTCCCTATCTCTTACATCTCTCATGATCCATCAATCTTTTTACAATGTTGTTTGGGTACTGTGGATGCAGGAGAAAAACTCAGTACTATGGCAAGGATGGGCCTGGGAGGAGTGGGTAATTCACAAGATGTCATGTGATGTGTGACATTCTGGACTTTAAGATAAACACTGGGATCCCCACACTGTGATACCTTCCCAAGTAGACACTCTCTGGTCATACCTGGTCATAGTTTGTGTTTTTTACCTCCCTCAGCTTTCCCTCCAATTCCCTTTTCTTTCCATGAAAGTTTTCTTATCCTGTGTTCCATATGTGTTCCATATCTTTTGAGTCCTGCTGACAGGACTGGCTGTGACAGCAACAATCAGTGACCTACACAGCCCCATCTCCATTTGCCTTCTTTCTTGTCAGTAGAATAGAATTTCCTCAGGTATCTGGCCTAGTACCACATGGTGAAACTTGGTTATTGCAAACTGGTTTTCTACCTTCGCCGTACATTAAAAACACCTGAGGTGTTCCTATAAAATGCTGATACTTGGGCCCCATTCTGAGAAATTCTGATTTGATTGCTCTGGAGTGGGTATAAAAAGCTCCCAAGTGATTAAAATGTGCAGTGAGGATTGAGCGTCATTTGTCTAAACAGTCATGGTATTTCAGTTCCTCTTGCTAGAGGTTAATTCAGATTGGATAGATGATGCCATTTTGGGCAATGAAACGTGAGAACACAGGTATGGGGGTGGGGAGATTTAGAAAAAGGTTTTCTCTGGTTTAAGAAGGGATGTTCCTTCTTCATCATCATGGTCTTTGGAGGTGTTGTATAAGGATGAGATGCTTGGAGCCAGTGTAACTGTCTTTTGACTATGAGTGTATATGCCAAAGGGCAAAAAATTCTAAGACGAAAATTGCAGAATGCAATGTTAAAAAGAACCTAGGTCTCAACAATGTTGTTGAGCTGCTAAGTCAGTCAAGCTGTGACCTCCAGGCTTCTTGCTTTGTAAAGATGTCTGTTCTGCTCAGAGTGCAGCAGACCCAGGCCAGAGGCGGATCATGATTCCAGGCTAAAGGTTTCCAGGGAGTAAACCGACTAAACGTGCCGTGCTAAACATGCACAGCACCTCTACTGAGTGTGAAGCTCCCCTGCCTCTGACGAAACCCGTCACCCACCACAGAGGAGCCACCAGGAACCTGTGAGTACTCTGTGCAGCAAATGAAGACAATGGAAATCTTGCTAGGGTCAGGCATATTGGGACTAGAATCCTGGTTACTGGTTGTGTGAACTGAATGGGTCAAGCTCTGTGTGTCTTGGTTTTATCATCTGTACGATGAGGTAAACATCTACCTGACAGTGTTGTTCATTTAATGGATTTAGTACTGTACCTAGCATGTTGTAAGTTTTTACTATTAGTAAATGGCAGTTTTTACTGTTTTTGATATATTCACTCTCTTTATGCTGCAAGGAGCAAGATTTGAAATAATTGAAAAGAATGAGAGGAGAGATGGTTGATTCTCATACGCCTGACTACTGCTTTAACAGTTTAGAAAGACTGAACAAGTGTTCCCTCTGCCTGGAATCTATCAAAATAATAAGAGCTTGATTTGCCAATCCAGCACAGATGCTGGGTCCCTGTAACCAAGCTCTATTCCAGCTCAACCAGCTGACAGGCTTGATTGATGCTTGGATCCCACAACTGCCTGCTGCTAGTTATGCAAAGGCAGGGGCTGAGCTGGGGGTCATGCCTTCCCTGAGGCCGCGCCCAACTTGGGACAGGAGCTATGGTGAGGAGAGGGGGCTGGGTAATCTGTCCGGGATGGGGTCCGCCTGCTTTGAGGGCTGAGCTCTGGAATCCATTGTCACCTAGATTCAGAGTTCTGACCACACTCGGTGTCCCACCCTACCCTATATCTGACTGCTAACTCCATTTCATGCCTGGAGCCAGGATTGAGGGCGTGGGTATCAGACTGTAGTCTCCAGTCTGTTCTAAGTGGCTTAACTGGGCTCCCGAGAAGCCTCACTACCCTTGTCCCCTTTTCGCCCAGACTTTTCTTCCTTTCTCTGGGTCTGTGGTCAATCTACATGTTCTCTTCCCTTCTCTGGGCTTCAGGGCTCGGTTCAGCGATATTATCTCCTTTCAACCATCATCCAGGTTCTAACTGCCCTGCTTCCTGCCCTTTTACCACTTCTGCCCCTGTTGGGATTCTGTCCTCTCTAGGAAGCCTGCTGCCGACACTTCCATGAGCACTTCTCACCATTCTGGAAGGTGCCCCGCTGCCCTCCTCCATCGCTTAGGCTTGATCCTGTTCATTTAGGCTTCATCTCTGCTCCTCTGTAGTCCCTCCACCTTTACGTCCTCCCCTCTTCAATCAGTAGTACTGTCCCACCAATTTGTTTGTTTTCCTTCTTGTTTTACTCTCATTTTTCTTCTAATGTCTCCATTTCAAGCTCGTATTAAGTTTCAATATCTTCCCCTCCTTCCTTTCTGGAGGTCTTGCTGTACCACTTTATCGACCATGCTTTTCTGACAAAACTTTCCATCTCTTTCTCACTACTTATTCTTTTTCATTCATTTTTAAATACATTGAGGTTTCACATATCTCAAGGAAAAAAAAGACACCTTCCCTCCACTGATGTCCCCCTTTTATCTGGGGTTCTCCTTTTCCTCATGGAGGTGTCTAGACTGTGTCTCCCTTTCTACACCTCTTACTCTTTCTCGGCCCACGGCAGTGTGGCTTCTCCCACCACTTCTGAAACTGCCCTCCCCAAGCACTCCATTGACTCTGTTATGGCTAAATCCAGAAATTTCCTGAGGCTGTGTGGTGGGGGGTGGGTGGGGATGGGGAGGCAGGCAATGGGTGTGGCTCTAGAGTATCTGCCTAGAATCCAGGACCCTACCTACATTTAGGAGAGATTTGACCTTGGCTAAATTACTTAATTGTTTCTGTAGAGCAGAGCCTAATGTATTCCTAGGGGCTAATAATAATTATTGCAAACAATGAGGGCAGGTATCACAGGGAAGCCTTCTGCTAGGGGCTCTGGGAACTGTGTGCTTTGTGAGTGGAAGCTCGGTATGTTGTTAGCTGAATGCGTAAATTTTGCCCAAATAGTCTTAATTTGGCACTTTAAATTCTCACTTCCACATTCACCCTCATTCTGTTCACTAGGTCTCTCATTTATTTTCCATTTAAGAAATGATTAAACATAAGCTGTCTTCCTAGTGTTCTAATTTGATCTATCTTTTTTATTATGATGACATTAGTTAACAAAATCCACCAAGTTTCAAGTGTACAATTCAACAATAAGTCATATATATTGCATTGTTTGTTTCTGCCCATAGATTTCTTTATGTCACCACATATTTGACCCCTTTTACCCTTTCTACTGCCCCCCTCCCCACCATCTTCTGGTGAATTATCTTCTGAATTAACATCTTGCATGGACTATTTGAATCTATCCTGTTGTTACCACTGAGGTGAGGTGAAATCTGGTGTTTCCCCAGCAGCATAGTGGTGGGGGGAGTCATGGGTTCTTCCTCACTAATGCAGTAAAGAATTACAGTCAGTAAGATTCGGAAGACTTATTGAAAGAACATTTTCAAAGGAGATGGGCCTCCTTAAGGAAGACTGCAGCCCTGTGGAATTTGGGAGTTGATAATATAAAGGACAAAAGACAGAGTATACTCCCAGGGATGAGTGGGTTTTCAGCAAAGAGAGCTGTAACAACGCAGAAGTGGGCAGGTCTGTTTATATTTGGGCTGTGATGGCAGGTCCTAGATGATCCACATGTGAGGTCACCTTAACTGACAGTTGGCTGCTGTATAACACTTTGCCTACTGTGCATGTGCTTACCCAGAATTCAGTCTGTTAAAATTAGATTCATGAACTTCCATGCATAGGCATAATATTATAATGATAGCATAATGAAGCTGAAGTTATGAGCAAGTTGGGGTAGTACTTTCTGCTTATTTGTTTTGTGGCTGGTTAAGCCAGCAGCTTTTATGGCCTTTGCGCCCTAAGATTTGGGTTAATTTTTAACCCTAACGGAGGTAGTGTTTCTGGGAGGTACTTAAGAAAGGTCTTCAAAGAAGGTTTCTATGGTTACAGAGCTGGGCCTTTGCTCCTTTTGCTCATGCCTGCCTCACTACCTAACACTATGACTGAGCAGCATAAGTACCTTTGAAGTGTCTGTTCATAGAAGAGTTCACATCTTGATTTGATATTTAAATTCAGGATCGTTAAATTAATATCACTTTGCAGTGAAAATTTGATCATTCTGGTTGTGATCAGGTAAAAAAAAAATTTTTTTCTATAACCTAGGCCCTCCTCTGCAATTTGTGAAATAAGAAAATCAGGGGTTTAAAAAATCCATCAAAGGTCCTAGAATAAAGATCTTTGCATAGGAAGGAAAACTGCTCAGTAAAAATAAGTGAGTAGACTGAATGGACAATTAAAATCAAACTGTTGGGCATCTTAACTGAAGTTTCATTGCCCTTGTCCTTGGAAGTAAGTGACTGTAAACCGGCTGGGAAGTGAGGAGTGGGAGCTTCATGGGGCGGGGGGGGGGGGGGGGGGGGGGTTCCTGAAGGTCTACCAAGCACAAGCTGGGTGTAGGAGAGTGAGAACTTCACCTCTGAGATGGGATCATAGGCCTGATTTTCAAACAGCTTTCAGTCTCTTTGAGAAGATTAAACAAACCCCATAAAAAGCAGAGTATTTGATGCAAGACTGTCTAATTAAGTGCTAAATCGTGCCACAGATGCTAAGTGCTGGAAGAGCCCAGATGAGAAGATCTGTGAGTTCTAGAATAGCCTACAGATCCTAGGGAAGATGAAGAATTTAAGCTGTCTGGAGGAATAGACTAAACTCCTGTGACCCAGACTGGACAAGCCAAGCCAAAAACAAACAGACAGACAGACAGATAGACAAACAAACGTGAGGGGTGGTGGGCAAGTATCTTAGAGTAGTAAACAGTAAGTCTATGGTGTGGGGCCCTCCTAGGGAAATGGCTAGAGAACAGTACCTTTCTAGCCTCTCCCAGCCAGAACCTGTTCCATAAATCCCTGTGGAATGCTCATGTGTGCTTCTTTTCAGCCTTCCTGGGCACCCTGAAACATGGGCTGCTCTGAGGTCCTCCTCAGATCTTCCAACCCGGGAAGACTCATACCAACCCTTCTGCCCCTTCTTCCAGCTGCCCCCAAGCCATGCTGGCCACCCATTTCAGCACTTCTTTCTGTTCACCCCCTGGTAATTTTAAGTCCCTCTCCATAGGAGTGTAGGACAAGTCTCTAAGGGGTTGAAAGTTCAAGGAGAGTCACCACTGGTGCTTGATTTGCTTTTCTCTTCTGACCTCCAGGCCTAATTATCCAAATGAAGCTTGGGCACCACCTTCACCCCATGGCTAGTTATAGTTCCTGAGAGCTTTTATTAGTCAAAACTCTTGGTGTTGGAAGAGAGGAAATCATTCTAGGATAGATTTTAAAAGGGAGTTCACATATGGCTGAATCCAGGTGATCTCAGGTGTCTATGGGAGGCTTCTGTGCTCCATTAGACACACGCCTCCAGGGCCTTTTCCCCAAGTGGGAGCAAGAATGGCCACCAGCAGCAACAGGCTTCAACTCTGCCAGTTAGCCATACTGACTAAACAGTCCTCCTCCCCGTAGTCCTAGGGAAGAAATAATAGAATTGATTGTAATCTGTCTGCTTTGGTCGACTGGACCCTGAATCATTTTGACTAAGGAAATGATATGCTATCATTGACTAGGTATGGGTCATGTGCACAGTGGAGGTGGATTCAGGATGAGGTATTTCTCTAAATTAAAGATGTGGGTCTGTTACCAAAAGAAAGAATGGTGATCAGGGCCAAACTGCGTTTCAACTTTCTCTCTCTTTGGTCCCATACAGAAGTGAAATGGTGGTCCTTTCTCCCAATGGCCACCAGCTGTTATGTCCAGTCCTTGCTTCCCCATGCCAACATGTAAGGCTGTTGCTTCAACTCTTACACTCATTCACCCTTCAGAAATACTCAAAACTAGGCCTGAGGTTTCCAGATAGGAAGTGCATTCTAGCTAAGACACAGACATAGATTATTTTGGGACAATTGGAAAGTAAATTTTCAAAAATTTTGGAAGACCCTCAAAAGTCTCCATTTTTTCTCCTTTCTTCTGGTTATCCCTCCTCTGTGGCAGTGGCTGACCAGGGAAGCTTTCGTGATCACCCAGTTCACCGGTCATTTCTCATTTTGTTGAGTGACACCTTGGATTCCCAAATAAGGAAAGCAATCAGGACGGTTTCAGAGTGATGCAGCGAGAGGGCCAGGCATTTTCAAGCAGAACATTCACACAAGGACAGAGTGCCAGCCTACCAGCAAGGTTGGCAGACAGGGCCTCCAGCAGGCAGAGTGACAAAAAGGTAATCAGAACCACTTGCCACTTTCCATTGAGGCAGACATAGGAACCCAAATGGAAGCAATGCCTGGATGACAAATTGTTTCTTGCTCTTCCTGTTAACTTCAAGATCCATTTCCCTGGGTCACTCTCATCTGATGGATTGATTGACAAGCTCAGTGGGCAAAGAGAGAATTCCATATCCAAGAATCTGAGCTGCATTAGGGGATTCTCTGAAGCTAATTGAATGCGAATGTCAGCTGCCACTGATAGAGGGAGCAGGGGAAGAAAAGAATTACCTTTAGTCAGGACACTTTCAGGAGCTGAGAGACAAACCAAATAGTAAGAAAAGCATCTTAAACGTAAATCTTTGAGCCCCAGTAAAAGTTAGTTAAACACCATGTTTTAATTATTCTTCAAAATATTTATTGCTTTTCTGCAATCTAGAAATTTAAAGCTAGAGAGCTATGAATTTTAATTGGCATAATTTTGTATATTCATTTTTACATGCTGATATTTTTATTATATCATGAACATTGTAGACCACTGCCATTTATCAGAGTCATCATAAATGACTATATAATATTCTAGGATAAGAATATACCATACTATATTTCAACATTTCTCTCTCTTTGGTCAGTTTGGTTGTTTCCAATATCTTATTATAGTTGTTCCAGCTTACATTCCTGCAGCAGTATAGAGCTGTATTTATTCATTCTCGCCAGCATCAAACAATATTTCAAAAATACGTTGTCAATTTGATAGGCAAAATAGTCTCTAATTTACATATCTTTGATTACTAATCAGGATAAATATTGTTTTGCATGTTTATTAGTCATTTGGTATTTCACCTTCTGAAAATTGTCTTTATGCATTTTGCACATTTTTCTTAATGGCAAATGGGATATTTATATATTTAAAATGTGTTTGTGTGAAGGATATTATGTCTTTTATTAGTTTTAGTGCTAACATTTTATTTTATTCTTTGCATTTAAAACTTTTTTGTAAAAGATAAACCTTTGTTATTTAATAGATAATTTATATTTTGGAGAGTAGTACATTTGTATGGTTGGAGATTTGATGGTACTCAAGAGTATTCAGTGAAGTGTCACCTCTGTAGTCTTATTCTCATGTCATTTAGTTCCCCACCTGAGATCACTCTTTGTTACCAATACGTTGACTTTCTTCTACATGTTAAAAATTTATAAATAAATTCTCTATTCCTATTTACTTTTTACACAAATGTTATAAAAGTAATATTCATACTCTTCTATAACTTTTCTTCTTAGAGTTCATCTGTATGTGAAGAGCTTCCTTATTCTTTATATGGCAACATAGTATTCCATGGAATGATTTGATAGTTTTCTGACCTACAAAAATTTTGAATGGTTTTATAGTCAAATCTATCAATCTTTCATTTATAATTATATCCATTGATTTTTTGTTTATAATTTCTGTTCCACCCTGAAATCATGTGAATACTCATCTGTGTTTCCTACCTGTGTGGTTTTAGGCTTCTTAAGGTAAATGTAGATACATAAGCAGTTGTTAGAGAATATGGAGAGATCCCTAATAGCCTTTATCCAGTTTCTCTCAACGGTAACATCTTGAAAAACTAATAAAACATCACAATAGGATATTGACATGGATACAGTAAAGACAGAGCTTTTCTGTCTCCTCAAGTATCCCTCCTGTTGCTCTTCTATAGCCACACCCACTTCCATCCTACTCTCATTGTCCTTAATCTCTGGCAACCACTAACCTAATCTCCATTTCTGTAGTGTTGTCATTGCGAGAGTCTTATACAAATGGAATAGTGCAGTATGCAGAGTACTGGCTTTTTTCACTCAGTATGATTCTCTGGATATTCATCAATAGTTGTGTGCATCAACAGATGTTCCTTTTATTCCATTGTTTGGATATACCACAGTTCGGTTAACAGTTCACCCACTGAAAGACATCTGAGTTGTTTCCAGTTTTTGGCTATTTTGAGTAAAGCTACTATAAACATTCACGGACAGGTTTTTGTGTGAACATGGGTTTTCATTTCTCTCAGATAAATTCCCCAGAGTACAATTGCTGTAGTGCATGGTTATGTTTTAAACTGTCAACCTATTTCACATTTCAACCATCAATACATAATGCTCCAGTTTCCTGCATCCTCACCAGTGTGTGTTGTTGTCGCTATTTTTTTTTAGACATACCAATAGATATGCAATGATATCTCATTATGGTTTAATTTGCATTTCCCAAAGGGCTAATACTACTGAACCCCTTTCATGTGCTTACTTGCCCTCTGCACATCCTATTCATATCTTTTACCCATTTTCTAATTGGATTTTTTTTTTTAGCTGTTGAATTGTAAGAGTTTTTTTTTTATTTGTACTACATACTTGTCCTTTGTTGACTTGAAAATATTTCTCCCAGTCCATAACTTGTCTTTTCATCCTAACAGAGTCTTTCATAGAGGAAATTTTTTAAAAGTTTGATTGAAGTGCAATTTATCAGTTTTTCCTTTTATGGCTTGAGTTTTTGATGTCAAGACTAGGCCTAGCCCTAGATAGTGAAGATTTTCTTCTATTTTTTTTTTCTAAAAATCTTGTAGTTTAACACTTTACATTGAAGTCTGCGATCCATTTTGAGTTAATTTTACATAAAGTGTGAGGTTAGGACAATATTTTGGTGTAGTTTGTTTGTTTATTTTGGCCTGTGATCTCTAATTCCTCTGGCACCATTTGTCTTTTCCCATTGAATTGTTTTTGCACCTTTCAGTGTACAAAAATTTATTTGGCATATTTGTGTGGGTCTATTTCTGTTTTCTCTGTTCTGTTGACTATCTGTAACTATACCCCTGTCAATATTATGGTTTTGGTTTTCATAGCTATGTAAGTCCTGAAATTAGGTAGACAGACTCCTCCCACTGTATTTTTTTCAAAATTATTTTTAGATATTCTAATTCCTTTGTCTTTTATAAATGTTGAAATCATCTTGTCTACATCAACTAAAACTTTTGTGATTATTTTGAAAAGAACTGCATTAAATTTGTATCAATTTGAGCAGAATTGATATCTCTACTATGTTGAGTTTTTCAATCCATGAATACCGTATCTCTCCATTCATTTAGATTTTCTTTGATTTCTTTCATCAATGCATTGTGGAGTTTTCAGCATGCAAGTCTTATACATGTTTTGTTAGATTTATCTCTAAGTATTTCTTTGAGTGATTTTAAGTGGTATTACCTTTTAAATTTTGTTTTTTTATTATCAGTGTATAGAAGTATAATTGAATTTTGTGTGTTCCTTGTATATCCTATGACTATTGCTCTTGAACCTTGTGACCTTGCTGGACTCACATTTTTTTTAAAAGATTTCTTAGATTTTCTACATAAGCAATCATGTCATCCACAAACCCTGACGGTTTTTCTTCTTTGTTTCCAATCTGTCTGCCTTTTGTTTCCAGCACTATGTTGAGTACGAGTGGGGAGAACAGACATTCTTGCCTTATTTCCCATTTTAGAAGAAAAGCATTCAGTTCTTCACCATTAAATATAATGTTAGCTGTAGCTTTTTGTAGATTCTCTGTATCAAGTGAGAAACTCCCCTCTATTTCTATTTTTCCAAGAGTTTTTTTTTTTTTTTTTTGTATTATGAATGGGTTTTGGATTTTGTCAAACGCTTTTTCCTGAATCAAATGATATGATCATGTGATTTTTCTTCAGCTTTTTGATATGGGGGAATAAATTGATTTTCAAATATTAAATCAGTTTTGCGTCCCTGGAATAAATTTTACTGGTCAGACTGTATAGATTTTAAAAATATGTTGCTGAAATACATTTGTTAATATTTTAAGGATCTTTACATCTATATACATGACTAATATTGGCCTTTAGTTTTCTTTTTTTTGTTCTGTCTCTGTCTGATTTGTGTATAAGGGTAATATTAGCATCACAAAATGAACCAGCAAGTGTTCCTTCTCCTTTTCTCTAGAAGAGACTATAAATTGCTATTAATTCTTTTTTAAATATTTGGTAGAATTCTTCAGTGAAATGATCTGAACTTATAGATTGTTTCTTAGAAGAGATTTTAAAATTAAGAATTCAACTTCCTTAATAGTTACAGGGCTATTTAAATCTATTTCATGTTGGGTGAGGTAAAGTTTCTTGAGGAAGTGGTCAATTTCATCTAAGTTTTTAAATGTATTGTGGAGAGTTATTTATAATATTCCTTCATACTTTTGTCTACAGGGTCTATAGTAATATCCTATTTTATTCCTGATATCAGTAATTTGTCTTCTCCTTTAATTATATAAGAGATAGTCTACTACACTTAGTTGACTAGAATTTGAGTTTTCATTGTTGTATTTCTGAGCAAAAGTTTTTTGGAATCTATTGAGAAATTCTGTAATTTTCCCCCTTTGACTTATCCCTAAATAGCTTTTTTTTTTTTCAGCATGAAACACATTTTATTTTTTGTTAATATTTAAAGTTTCAAAAGGAGAAAGAAGTAGGTGAGTTCTCTGTGAAGAGACCTAAAGGTTATGTGATATTAGGATAAGTGGTTGTAAAATGCCTGAAGTTTTAGTCTACTATTCAAAAGTTGGCTTCATTAACTTTAGGGGGGGAAAAAACCCCAAAACTTCTGTTAATTCAGAACTTTTAAAAATCGTATTTTACAAAAGACAGTGTTAGCAATATGATTAAAAGTATGGGCTTTAAAGGTAAAGTTTGGGCTTTGAGTCTTGTACTTGGTTACACGTATTACCTGTGTACATTTAGGACAGTTGCATAAAGTTTAATGGTTTCCTTGTCTATGAAATCAGAGTGAAACCTCTCGAAATTGTTTTAAGGATCAAGTGGGTAGCCTAGTACCTACTATTCACTAAATGTTTGTTTTTGTTATCTCAATTAGAAAAAGAGAGCACTAATGAGTTTGGAATTGGCTTACTTCTAGTCCTGGAAAGTTTTCCCACAATAGAAACTGTTTCCTTTTAGTTGACAGAAATGCATTTTGTTTGTTGTAGGAATGTTTAACAGGAAAAATGTAGGTGGTTGGGAAATAGCTGATTTTACCAATTCATGTTTTGGATTGTGGGTCAGAAACATCATCTTTAGAAAGTGAAAGTATATTAACTTGTATACTTCATCACACTAATTGGCCTTGGTGCAGAGAATCTGCACATTTCATTAGGTATATCTTAGTCATACAGAGGCTCAAGCACGTCTTAAACCAGGTTTTAGAACCAAATGCAGTGTGGGATATCTAAATCCAGCTTTCTAATTATTTCTTCTGATAGGGCATGTTGAAAATTAACAAGAGTGGCTTCTTTAAAAAAGGATAAAGATTTTTTTAAAAATCCAACATTACTGTGTCGTTGTTTTAGAAGGGGCAAAAAGGATGGCAGTGAAAACCTCAGGAAAACCTCTGAGGCAGAGCAGTTTTTATGACAACTCACCAAGTAACTTAGTTTTGCAGTGACTTTCTCTGTGGCTTTCATTTTGTTAAATCATTTAGATTAAATAGGAGACTGAAGCAAGAAAGGACAGTTGGCGGGAAAACTTTAAATCCTCTATTAGTTATTTGTTTCCATTTGACACAATATTCACTTGGGAGTATCCATAGGGAAAGCGGCAACTTCTTTTAAGGAGAGCACCATCTTGGTTAAATTTAGCAAAATATCCCAAAGGTCTAGGGGTTCCAGAGGCATGAGGTGGCTTTGTAATAAGACCTTACAAATATTTTTAAATATTACTTAGAGATAAAAAATACTCCCTTCGGTTGGTGACCTCATCATTTCTCTTGTCCCTTTTTCTACATCCATCTATTGTTCTTCACATCAAAGATCGAGAAACTAGAATCAAATGTCTCGTGCAGACACACACCACAGCCTCCAGAGATCAACTCCCAATATTCATAGGAAATCAGTTTGGGTCACTTGAGAATAAGGTCCAGAGGCCCATGGGCAAGATATAGTGACTCTCAAACTAATTGGAGGGAGGCAAAAATATTTAAAGAAACCAAACTGTTTTTCACAGTTGCCCTTTTCAGGGAAATTATCACCATTGAGAATCTTTTAAATGGCTAATGAAGTATGGTGCTCCCAGGGCTCATCTTCCTGTGAAAGTGATTCATTTTTTCAACTAGAATGTATGTGGCATGAACTCCAGTTTTACTGAGTCCTTAATGACTGTGGCATTATTTACTGCAGGTGTTTCAGAAACAAAAGGATTCAAACAAGCTAAGGAAGATGGCCTAGTGGTTAGGAGGTAAGCTTGCTGATTGGCTTTGCCAGCTGGGCTGGAGTCACCTGGCAGACATTTGAGCAGGTGGTTAAGCGACAGGTGTGCTGGGGACAGGCCAACCAGATGTCTATTTGGGGTCTGTTATACGCCAACTGCAGGTGGCCTGACTGGGTGTGAATCAAAGCTATAGGTGATGAGTGAGGAGGAGGAGGAGCCAGAAGGAGGAGGCGGTTTGGCTCCCTGCACTCATCTGTGAGAAACATGCCACTTGGCAGAAGAAACATGTATTTTCCTGCTTGAGTATCAGATTTCAGTGTTAAAGATCCTGGTGAGCTATGGTGTTTTGATTCATGATTCTATAAAGAAGAAATTGCATGATATAACTCTTAAGTGATTTGCAACTTGCTTTTCAAGCAGGCTTTATTTCAATTCTGCCTGGTGTTAGAACCCCTCATGGGAGCCAATGTGTGTGTTCTGGCTCTGTTCTCCAGCATAGGCTAGAGCTAGGGAAGAACAATGCAGACCAAGTGGTGGAACTTGGCCAGCTCGCCCTTAGAGCCTCAAAGAGCCCAGGGGAGAATGGTGGTCATGAAGGTCAAAGTGGCAGAGCATATCTGAGGCCTGGGAGTACAGTTGGCCTAGACTCCCAGCAGGAGAAGTAATATGGCTGGCCCACAGTGCCTCTGGGACTCTAACAGGTTCCCACACTTCTCTCTGACCTCACTACTTAAAGCAGTACTTTTCCAACTGTAGGTTGTGATATTAATTTAATGGTTCACAACAAGCATTGGAAAAAAGTGAAATTGAATAGAGGGTTAGAATTCTTCACAAATCGTACATAACTGTTTCCAGAAATGTATTTTAGGTATGCCAGATATTTGGAGTAGTAATATAAAATGTATTCCTTTACTATACATCAAAAGGTTTTAAAGCTACTGAACTTTTTAAATTTTTTTTTTTATTTTTTGCTAGCAATCACTACTTTCTGCATGAGACTGCCCCAGCATGCACATGCCACTCAAAAGAAAGTGTTGCCTGTCCTCCAAAGTGGGACATATTTAATCTGTCTTAAAAGAGATTGTTGTAAGAACACGAGTCAACCTATCAATAAAGGTTAAATTCAGAATGGCTGAATGCTTCTGAGAAAGAGAATGGTGAAAGAGGCAGAGGGTTTGGGGACATTTTAGTTGTTATCACTGCATAATAAATGACCCTGAAACTTAGTGGCTAATTAAGCATGGCCCATATTATTACGCTGATGAATGATGTGGGTTAAGAACTGGTACAGGGCACAGCAGGGATGGCGTATTTCTGCTCCTTAATGTCTGAAGCCTCAGACAGGAAGACTTGATGGCTAGAGTTGACCTGACCTGTGGAGGCTGGACTCATCTGAAGGTATCTTCACTAGCAGTTAATGTTCCCTGTCAGCAAAACCCAGCTGAGGCTGGTAGAGCACTACACTGGCCTCTCCACACAGTTGAAAACTACATGGCCCTTTCTGACCTAGCTTCAGAGGTCACTTCTGCTGTGTTAGACATAGGAGCCATTGAGGGACAAGACATAGCTTCCACCTTTCCAGGGAGGGAGTGGCAAAGAATTTGTGGAAAAGTTTTTTAAATGCCACAGGTAAGGCAATAGATTATTTGCGGGGAGGGGGATTTATTTTAGTGTCCTTTTGAAGGAAAGACTGTACTTGAATGTGGAGGTGCAGTGCCCAAGAAGGCACATAGCCTCTGTGCAGAAGGAAAGTGGACTGATGGCTATAATGGAGGCCCTGGGGCAGAAGAGTGGCGGCTATCAGAGAACAATTTATTCTTCAAATGTCAGGGGGAAAGCATCCCCTCACAGGCCTGAGTCCTACTCTCTAAGGCAAGCAAACTGTGGGAAGCACTTCGCTGATTACTAGACAAACCAATGAAAACCACCCATAGTGAGCAAGAGGTGGTGTAGATGATACCTGATACCTAAGGCTTTAATTCCCTTCACAGAAAAGCCAGAGAGATGGACCCAGAGGGAAGGAAGGTTGGGCCTGGGATTCTCTCCTGCATTCTCAGGGAGGCTAGGTTGGCTGGTTCTGCCCCTGGAAGGCAGGGCTGGCCAAGGCCCCTGTTCATGGTTCCATATCAGAAGGGAAGATGAAAGGGTTGAGGGACTTACTCATTTCTACAGGCTTCTAAGAAAAAACACCCTGTTTTGAAAAGTAGACAGGCTCTGAGGCAAATGAGGCTTTCAGAGGCAATTTAGTTGGAAATGGGATGCCTATTATACTGTTACCAACCAGTGTTTGCTCTCCCACACTGGAATAATCCTCTTAATCTAGTTGCATTCATTTGGATAATCTGCAAAATTTTGTTTACAGACTTTGAACACAGAAAAGAGAATTCCAGGTGATTCTGATTTCCACAGATCTCAAAATCCTCCTCAACAACCTGAGTTTGGGAGGAGAGGTGGCCATCGAGGTGGCCCAGGTTATCCAGTTCCCTACCACCAACCTCAGTGGTGGGCCAGGAAGGCCATTCATAGACCTTCTGAGAGGACTCAATACATACACACACACACACACACCACTGTTTTTGCACTGCTTTGGTATTTCGGCACTCTGAAAGATAACAGAAGCTCCTGAGTAACTAAATAATAAATCCAGTTGCTCTCTCAACATTCCAGACTTTTTGCACCATTTTAGATCCCCATGTCCACTCCTTTTTCCCCAGCTACTTTTGGGCTCTCCTTAGGCCCTTGGAGAGAAGTCACATCTTCGTAACCTCAGCCAGGCTTGCTGGGAGTTATCTGTCCCTGGGCTTTTCCCTAATCTGCCCTCTAGTCCTGGAACTTTTGGGCTCTCCTCAGGCCTTCTTCTTTCAGGGGTCCCTTTCCTCTGCTGGCAGCCCCTATCATGCCGAGGCAGAACCTGTGGGCCACATGGATCAAAATGCAGGGATTTCTTTCCCTCTGGGCTCAGGGTTGTTGTGAGTTGCACACGCACACGCGCACATTTTCTCTGTGAGGGTCATTGTCTGAGGACTCAGCCAGGCCTGCCCGCTGCATCCCGTTACACCAGGGACCGAGGTGGTGCCCTTGTCTGATCTACTTGGGAGGTCTCGTCTCCTCCGTCCCCTCACCAGCTCAGCTCAGTGGGACAAGGTTGGGCTGTGGAGCTCAGCCAGGCGCATGCAAAAGTGGCTGGAGCAGAACCAACGGGGCACACGAGGCGGGAGCGCCGCTTGCTCTGGACTAGGAAATGCAGTTCCCCGCCGCCACTGCTGTGCCACGAAAACGGGGGCTTCTGGGTTCGCATATGGTTGCTTTTATTTTGGGGTAGGAGAGGGAACGGACAGGAGAAGGAACGGAAGGAGGAGGGAGAAATCAACCCACAGCGATGTCACTCCTGGACGGTGTTTTTTTTAATGCCTCTCTAGGAGCCACCAATTCTGCTGCGGAACTTCATTAACACGCCCATTAGTGCTCCCTGATTCCCGGCTGCTGCGGCTGGTGGGAAGCTGGAGCCGCTGCTGAGAGAGCAAATCGGTTCGAGCTAATGCGTATGTTCATAACACTAATGTAGCATTTGGTGTTCCTCAGAGAAAGACCGTAAAAGGTCTGTGCTGTCTCTGCCAACTCACAAAATAAATAAATAAATAAATAAAAAGAAAGAAAGAAAAGGAGGGGAGTGAGCAACGAAAAAAATTAAAGCTGCCCATTTGCAACGTTTATAGTCAGTATTTATAGACAGAGCAGTCTGTCAGTGATTCCAACCCCTCCACGCCGGCTCGCAGACCCTGCGCCCTGCATTATTCAGTGAGCCTCGCTGCAGAACCATCTGGTGTGGAGGCGAATTCGGGCATCTGAGTATAGGAGAGCATGCTGGGTTACAAAAGGGCTGCTTCTGCCTGTCATCTCCTCAGAAGGAACTTGATGTACCATCTGCTGTCCACAGTGTTTGGTGGCCCCTTGAGGATTCAGCCAGCTGAGGTACCTTAAGGGGTTCCCTGGAAATCCTATGTGGCATCGAACAATTTAGCAACTTTTGCTCCTATCTTCTTAGATATCGGTCAGATTGTTTCCACAGCAAAGCTGCTGGAATTGGCTTGACAAGCATCACAGTCCACGTTAAAACCACACATATAGCCTTCAGGCTTATAATTAGAGATATTTTAAGGGAATTAATTCAGACATTTATCGCATGGTGCACAAAATGCAAGGTCTTGGAATAAGTATGGTGCCGGCTGAAATTGCAGGTTTGTGACCATTGTATGGGATTCTTGATTTATTATTCCTCTGTCTGGCTTATGATGACTTTCAACAATACTTACAGCTTCTTCAGGAAATGGTCCTTAGTTACTGCCCACCAGGAGGACAGGAAACACCTCCGTCATAATTAACAGTTTGCAGTGGAAAGTGAGATTAAAAATTTGGACATTTTTCAAATTAAGAGAAAGTTTTTACATTGAATCGGGTTTTCCGGTGGTGGCATTAAAAGATTGAAGTTATATCCCACAGTTAAAAAATGTTAAAGTCCTCTAGTGAGGACTTCATTTAACAACTTTGGTTCAGGAGGGATTAGGATGTTCCAAGGCAATTCAAATCCAGATTGATCACTGTACCATTCACCAGCACTATACCTGCTGAAAGTGGAAGCTGTCAAGTATTTCGATGACGTTATGCTATCTTAAAAAGAAAAATAAGCAAACAAACGAAAACTGTCTCCAAACAGACAAAAGCATGGCAACCAAGGTACTATAGAACCTATATTACAGAATCTGTGGCTCTTGGGCCTTTTTTTCAATTATATTTACCCAACTCTCTGTTGGAAGAAGCCAAGAACCAGAATATTATAAAATAACTGCCTCTCAAAGCTGGGGCCAGTATTAGGATAAATATCTTTTATAAAAGTAGAAATGTTTTGTGTTACTTGGCCTTGAACTATTATTGTAAAATACTTGAAAAAAATGAGGATATCTTTAGTTTCCTGTTTAGGTTTGTCTTTAACAAATGTTAAAATAAGCTTTTTTGTTTTGTCCTGTTTTGTTTTCTGGCTATGAATTCCTAGTAACGGAAAATGGAAAGCAGGCTACTATGAGCCTAAAGAGTTATTGCAAATGTAATGAATGAGAACCAGATTTTGTAAGGTTCATAAGTTTCATGCTAGTGGTGCTGAGGTCTCTTGTTCAGGGCTTTAATTTGAGTGTAGCTCAAAATAAAGTGCGGTATCTCCGCATCCTACTGTAGGCTTCAAAATTTAGCCTAAGAAAGTAGATCTGGTGGCTAGAGAAGACAAATGTGGGGGAGGAGGGGAGTACTGGTACTATGTATGGTGAGGAAGATGGTGGAGTTCATTAAGTCACAGAGTGGCTAGCAATCTTTGGGTCAGAACCTTTGGGGATTGGCCCGATGCTTGTCGGAACCCCTTTTGTAGGGAGTTCTCCCACACACACCTTCTCCCTCCTCAGCAAGCAGTGAGGGCTCTTTATTCTCTGGTGGGTGGGAAGGGTGGCTAAAGGAAGACTGTTTTTCTACTCTCAACTCTTTTACCCCAAACGTGTGGGTTTTCTACACCAAGCAGTCCTCCAGTTCTCTGTGGACAATAACTGGGTGTCCTACAATTTAATTTAATTCTGACACTAACTACCGAGAGTCAGCACAAACCCTATGGGTTAAAAGCTCAGTCCCACAAGACTGCCTCTTCAGATGTGAGCAGTAAGCAATGGGTTCCCAGGTGACCTACATTCCTGTCTGACTTGGCTACAAATCAGGTTCCCATGACCCCTTTCTCAGGTTCAGTTATTTGCTATAACAGTAAGCAGAACTTATGGAAACACTTGGGTTTACCAGTTTATTATAAGGGATATTAAAAATGAATAGCCAGATGAAGAGATACATAGTATAGGACGTACAAGGATCCTAAGCAAAGGAGCCTTGGTCCTTGTGGAATTGGGGTGCATTACCTTCCCAGCACTTGGATGTGTCCACAAACCCAGAAGTTCTCCAAACCCGTTGCTTAGGGTTTTTATGGAGGTCCCATTACATAGGCAGGCTTGATTAAATCATTGGCCATTGGGCGTGACTGACTAAATTATTGGCCACTGGTGATTAAACCCTTCTAACCTTCCCAGAAGTGGGTCAGAGGTGGGGAGGGGGGTAAAAGTTCCAGTCTTCTAATCCTATGTTTGCTTCTTCCATCAACCAGCCCTCAGCCTCAAAAGAGTTACCTCCTTAGCATTAACTCAGGTATGGTTGAAAGGAGCTTATTGCAGATAATAAAAGACACTCTTCCAGCCCCTATCACCCAGGAAATTACAAGGACTTGAGAAGCTCTGTGCCAGAAACCTGGAGGAAGACTAAATATGTATTTCTTGTTATATCACAATATCAAAGTGGTCTTATTTCAGTTATTGCTTTAAGACGAACTTTACTGGCCTAAGTCAACTAGCAGTTTATTATGCTCATGGTTTCTGTGGGTCAGGACAGGGCACAGTGGAAATGACTTATCTCTCTGCTCCATCATATCTAAGAACTTAACTAGGAAAATGAGGCTGGCGGCTGAAATTATCTGGAGGCTGCTAAACTTGCTTGTCTGGGACCTGGGCTACTGGGACAAGTGACAAGACTACTTGTAACTTGGCTTCTTTGTAGCTGGTGGCCTTCAAAAAGTCAGTCTCAAATCTTTCACATTGAAGCTCACTACTCCAAGCCTGAATGTCCCAGTGGCTCCATAATGTTTGTGTGGCTGCAGAGATCATTAAGTGTCACTAGTGCCATACGCTATTGGTAGAGATAGTCCCAAGCCCATCCATATGGAAGGAGAGGAGATTGGACTTCACCTCTTGATGGGACGTGACAAAGTCACATTGCTGAAGAGCACCTGGGGTAGGAGAGACTGTTCCAGCAACCTTTGGGAAATAATCAGCTGCAGGTAGGAAGATAGAGGAACAAAGTAAAAAAGACCCAAAGGCAAACCTGTCAGGTTTTTGATCCGGCCTCACCTTAGAATATCTCTGATTTAGACTGTGTTAGCTCAATGCTGAAGCAACTGTTAATGTTGCTTAAATTTTTAAAAAATCCATCAGATAAGCCATTTGGTGTTGTCGAAGCCAAAGTCACCTTGCCTCTAACTGGGTTGTATTAGGTAAGTCCATGTGGGGACTGATGGCTAGTGTCTGAAACAAGTCTACAAAGGTCTTTCTGGCAAGTGTTTCCCTTCTGCCCCTCTGCCTCCTTGGTTACTAACCAGTAACCTGGCAACCACATTTCCTCCATATCAGCTTTGGAGCCAGGAGGCTCAGCCTTTCCTCCCCCAGTTCTTGTCTTTCATGGATCATGGGGGACTGGATGCATAATGAGATTTTAATTGTCACATAGTATCTGATCTTTTTTTTTCTTTCTGTGTGCATTATCTTCTAGGCAGAGATGTAATTTCAATTAATTTTGCGTATCTGATAAAATTTTCATATCCTTTAAGCTAATTTTATTTGAATTAATGGGCGCCATGCTCCTCTCTGAGTTCCAGCCTGGATGGTTTATCTAGAGCAGAGATCTCCTGCACACTCCATCACATCAAAGACCATCCGGGCTATGCGCATACAAGTGGGCCCCCATTCCTGGATGGAGCTACTTTGTGAGAACTTTCCTTTGGTTTGTTTTTTACTTGAAGGGCTTTACCAAAAACCTATTTGGTTTTATTATTTATCAGATCAAGATATCAGTGTTTCCCAAACAAAAGGTGCCCATTGCTTTAGGTGTCCCAAAAAGATTAAAATTAAACTTAACTTAAAGGAGTTCTTCCTTTTCTCCTTTGCTTCTGCAGGATGGGGCATCTCTGTCTCAGACATGCATTTGGGTCTTTGTTTCATTAAAGGAAGTGGGAGGGTGGGGAGACATTTAGTATGCAGGGGGAAAGAACTGAAGTCATTTATTGGTAATCCCTTATGTATGTGCCAGCTCTTGTTAAAATTCATTTAAACTGCAAATATGCCCTTGTAAAAATTAAGATGCTCCTATTTTTTTTTCACGTGAAAGAACTAAGTTACAAACTGAGTTTATAATTTATCCTTTGACATGGTACTCAGTTTGGTAAAAACCAAGCAAAATTTTAAAGTTATTGAGGAACAGAAAGTTAAATGCAAAAATACCGAAAGGAAATGCTTAAACAAAGTACACATTGGCCAATCTTTTGTTTTCATTGCTAGCATTTTCTAGCTAGCAGTTTTATCTATTATCAGAGCAAGAGGAGAAATCTAAGGACTAAAAGACCGAAAAGGAAAGGTGTAGGCAGAAAGAGAACATGAAACTTGTGAGGTTCAAGATACACAAACACACATGCACACACACGATGGTTAGACTCCTGGAGGACCAGCTCTGGGTTCTAGTCCGCACCACCACTGGTTAGCTTTGTGACCTTAGACAAGCACTCAGCTGCTGTTCCTACATGGGCAGAATGAGGAGTGAACCAGGACCTGTGGCCATTGATGTCTTCCCATCTTTGATTCAGAGCCATGTGAGTGGCTGTTTCATTGGGACTATAAGAGTAGACACTGAGTTAGGGACTTGCTAGAGGTCAAGAGATTGTAGAAAGTGAACCTTGCTTTGATGATGTCACCCAGGTCTAAGCACTGTCCCTCACCCTTGCCGTCAGCACAATGAGAGTAGGTCCGTATCTCACGGATGGGCTCACACCAACCACTTAGAAAGACAGGTGTATAAAAACTCAAAGGCCAGTTTGATCATTTATAATGGAAGTATAGAATGAAAAACATATCTCTTATGTAGACCCCACTGTTTGTATCCATAGATCAACACATTTACGATAGATAAGCATGCTGCAGGAAAAACTAAATTGCACTCATCCATTCACCTTTTGAAGGACATCTTGCACGTTTCTAGTTTGAGGCAATTATTAATAAAACTGCTATAAACATTTCTATACAAGCTTTTGTGTGAATATAGATTTTCAGTTCACTTGGGTAAATAGCTAGGGGTAGAATTGCTGGGTCATTATGGAAGGTGTATGCTAATGCGTGATTGGTTTATAGCCAAACTATCTTCTAATGTAGCAGCACCATTTTGCATTCCCACCAGCAATGAATAGGAACCTAAATTATACTTATAAGTTTACTTGCTGAACAGCAACTCATTTGTTTGTGCAATGAATATAGGTTGAGAGATCACTAAGTGCCAAGGGGTATTCTAAAGATTGAGAGCAAAATAGACAAAAATCTCTGTCATCATGGAGTGCGCTGTCTAATTAGGGGAGATAAGGAAATAAACAAATACTACAATTAATACATATATAGTGTGCCAAATGGTGACTAGTGCTAAAGAGAAGATTAAAACATGAGAGTGCGATTTTAAATAGGATCGTCAGCAAAAGGTTCATGGGGAAAGTGACATTTGAGCAGACACCAGAACCAGGCGAGGGAAAGGGTGTTCCAGGTAGAGATACAGGATGTGCAAAAGCCCTGGGGTGGGAGCATGCCTAGTATGTTCAGTGAGGCTCGTGGTTGAGCAGAGTCAGGGAGGATGGGTAGGAGGAAATGGGGTTAGAGAGAAAAGTAGGAGTCAAGGGACCAGGCTCCGGAAAGCCATGGTAAAGATTTGGTATTTTTCTTGGAGTCAGATGGGGAGCCATTGGAGGGGTGAGCTGAGGAGAGACATGATCTGATTAAGGTTTTAAAAGGATCACTGTGGATGTTCTATTGAGACTAGCCAACGCTAAGTGGCAAGACTAGAAGCAAGCAGGATGATTAAAAAGCGAATGCAGTAATTCCAGTGAGAGACCTGTGGCTGAAGCCAGGGTAGAAGCAGCAGACACTATGGCAGGTGATAAGATTCCAAAGGTATTTTGAAGTTGGAACCAACAGGATTTTTTGGCAGACTGGATGGTAGATGTTAAGAGAAACATTAGTATCAAGGTACCTGGAGTTGGGCCAAACTTCACAGAGGGCACGGTTCTCTGCCAAACTGTCCCCACCTCAGACACTGGCTGAAAATTCAGGCCTCTCCAGGGATACCCTCACTTTCAACTTGCTGGCTACACTTTGGGGGATCCCACTAAAAAGACTCGAAACTCACTGAAAGCTCTACACTCGTGATTACAGTTTTATAATAGAAAAAGGACACAAATTAGAGTGACATTGGGTGAAGACTGCATGGACTCCAAATGCAAAGCTTCGTCCTTCGGAATACGTTGCCCTCTCAACACACAGGGCTGACAATACACAGAGTATCACCATCCAGGGTGGCTCACCTGAGCTCAGTATCCAGAGTGTTTATTGGGGTTTCACTGTGGAGGCATGATTGATTGAATCACTCACTGCCCACGTGACTCATCTCTAGGTCTCCTCCCCTCTCCCTGGAGGTCAGGCTGATATAAGGCTCAAAGTCCTAACCCTCTAATATCATGACTGGTCTTTCTGGTGTGACCAGCTGCATCCTGATTTACTCACAAAGAAATTCCTATCACTTCAGAAATTCCCAGGTTTTATAGGTTAATTCCCAGGAGTTAGGAACAAAGGCCAGCCAAATTCTTTATTACCCACAGGATGGATAACACATAAGCTTTTTGATCTGAACAAGTGGAAGGATGGGGTTGCCATTAAGGTGATTGGAGAATGAGAATCCGGAAGTAGATGGGATCAACAACAGAGATATACTTGACACCTTGAATTCTTGGACCTGGTGGCATTTGAGAATGGACACTCTCCCCACCTTTGGGGGCTCATGTCAGTCCTCTTGTTCAACTGTCCCTTTTGCCTAGAAGGTTATCCCTCCCATCTTGCCTCCCCGATGTTTCATCCAGGTCACCTTGATTGGAGGTCTGGGTGTTCCCAGTTGCATCTCTATAGGCCATCTCTCTGGGTTGATTCTCACAGGAATGGTGAATCATAGCTGGCATGGGTGAGTCTTGCTGGTTTAGTAGCAGGTGGCCCTGTGCCATTTACTGCCGTATCATTGGGTAATACGTCATACCGCGTGGTGCCTTCAAACTGCAAAAAAAGCAGCGGTAGAGGGATCAGGTGACTCTGGCAAGTAGTTTCAGTCCTCTGGGGCTGTTTGACACATTTTATAAAATGTGAATGTTGGATTTGATCATCTCAGTTTCCTTTTGGCTAAAATGATCTCTAAGTCTAACTAGAGCCTTGTGTTGCTGTTGATTGTGTGTTTGTGTGTTATGTGTGTGCCTGCAACTATGTGTCTTATCTCCCAAATAGATAGTAACATTTGTATGTCAGGGATGTTAGGGAATCTCAGAGCAGAACAGACCTGATTTTGCTTGGTTGTCTAGTATTTATTTCCTTTCCATATCCCTCTAGTTATGAAAATTGGCACACGGTAAGTACTCATTTAACATTTAATGGTAGTGCATTAAAACAATTTAAATCCCTCCACTGCCTTTTATCTAAACCAAACAGCTTGGGCTCTAAGTTCAAAGTATTTCAGTTTTTTAGTAATCTGTATAATAGCATCAATTTTCACCTTTATTCTCATTCTCTCTCTCTCTCTCTCTCTGTGTGTGTGTGTGTGTGTGTGTGTGTGTGTGTGTGTATACACACATATAAGAGAATATATAGAATAAATTTGTATGTATATATGAGAGAGAGAGAGAGAGACAGAGAAACTTTTTTAAACTTTAAAATATTTTTCATTTAAGTATAGGTGGTATGTAATATTATGTTTTGGGCGTATAACATAATGATTTGACATTTACATATCTTACAAAGCGATCCTCACACTAAGTCTAGGAATCATCTGTCGTCGTGCAAACTCATCACAATATTATTGACTATATTCCCCTTCACATTTTTCACTCATCCTCTCACCCCTCCCCTCTGGCAACCATCAGTTCCTATGAGTCTGTTTTTATTGAGAGAGGGAAACTTTTAAAGATAAGACAGAAAGGTAGATTCTGGAGTCAGTATCTCATAGGGGCTTTATCCCCCAAACACCACCCACTAAACTTAACTCTCTTGGCAGGATTACTGTCACCAGTCTGCTTTGGATTTTTCATCTATAAAACAATCTAATAATAGTCATAGGGTTGACTAGTGCATTAGACAAGTCACTATTGGTAAAGGACTAGGCACACTGGGAACCATGCATGGCCTATAGTGAAGGCCACACAAATGGTGGTGGTTGTGATTGTTCAGAGGTGAACTGACTATCATTTAGGTCTGAATAAAGTCAGGTTGGCCAGGGAGCAGTAACACCTGTAGCACAGATCTTGTGCAGTTGGCACACCACGGTAAGGTTCCTAGAGGCCTAAATTTGGTTCTTTCAAGTGGAAGATGAGTTTCCTTTCTGTTTCTCCAGAGCTGCAGCGTGTGGGTCCATGCCCTGACTTCCAGGTGATTATAGGTGTAGAAGGCCTGAAAGATCAGAGCACCTCCACCCCACCCCTCAAAATAATAATTACCCCAAGGGTAGCTTCTGCTAATTATGAGTTTCAGTTATTAGGCACAAAGGGTGGCTCATTCCATTTTTATGAAGTAATTCTTTATGTGAAGGGGTGAGTAGGGAACCAGTTTAGTATCCAGAAGCATTTACCCCTCATTATGGCCCAGTTATCACTGCAATTTTTCGTTGTGATCAAAGCAAATTTCTGTTCCTGCTAAGACCTTGAGCCACGAGAAAGATCATAGCTGTTCTGGTTTCACTGCCGAGGTGTAAACCACTAAAAGAGGTTTCTAATGAAAATGCTAAGGAAACCTTAATTATAATTGTGCTCTTGGGTTCCCTTGGCAGCGTCTTCCTTTTGATTGTTTTCCGAAAAGGAAAAAAATAGACCTGCTGTTAAGAGTTTATTTTAGGGAGACTCAGTGAACTTGGGATTTTTCAAAGCAGCCAAATAGTCCTACCCTGCATGAAGAAGCAATTCCTAAGGGTCCTGGGTACACTGTTCCCTCTCCCAGCGGACTTGCTCCCAACACAGTGCAAGAACATCTTCAGGGCACTGGAGACTAATGGTATGCACGAAGGAAAAAGACCAAATGGGGCTTAATGGAAAATCTGGGCTCATTGCCCCCATTGAGATTTTATTTAAATTGGTTGCAAAGTGCAGTTGACAGCGTTTGGGGACAGAGTGCATGTGTTTGCTCAACTTTCTTAGTTTTCACTATGAAAATTCACTTTCTTTTCCTCTTCTTTCTGTTGGCTGTGTCTTGGGGCTTTATTCTTAAGATTTCTCTTTTCCTCTGATCTCCTCTCGGTTTTGTAAAGAAAGCTTAGAGCACATAGTAAGCTCTCAATAAATAGTTTTCCTTCCCTGCTGTCTGGATCTTAAATTGTTTTCTCTTTGTTCTTTTATCTCCCTCCCTGTCTCTCCCACCACTATCTGAATTATCTCCATCAATCTGGCTCCCCCTCCCCCCACCCTTCTCCTTCCTGACATAGGTATTTCTGTCTCTCTCTCTCTGTCTCTCTTTCTCTGTTCTCCTATTTTTGATTTTAATCCCAATTCCCCCTTGCCCCACCTCTCTGTTTTTCTTCTTTTGCCTCTCCTGTGATCTCTACCTTTGTATTTTCAGTCTTCCTTTGACTCAATGCTTCTTAACCTTGGCTTCGAACATTATAATCACTAGAGAAACATTTAAAAAAATCCTAATGACCAGGCTGAATCCTAGACCAATTAAGTCAGGGTTTATGGAAACAAAACGCAGACATCAGTATATTTTTAAAGCTCCCCAGTCGGTTCCCATGCGTAGCCAAGGCTGAGAAGCATTGCATTGCTTCCGATTGAAATGTGTGTTGTGTGAAGCCAGCTTTGTATTGCTGTGGCTTATTAAGGATGTCCCCAGGTGGTTTACTCGATATGCTTCAGTCTTGCATTTGGTGAAATGCATTTCCTCTTATACTAGTTTACACTGTGGATCCTGTAGTCTTTGCCCTTCTCTTGAGGTTGTAAAGAACTCAGGTCAGAATGAAGGAGAGGTAAGACCGGGCTTTGGTCAGGATGGGAGTAGCAGAGGGCCTTGGGATGGGGCCCAGGAGACTCTGAGCCGGACTCCGAAATCACTAGCACTTTGTCAGATAGAGAAGGAAGCAATGGATCCAGAAAAAGTCTTTGGAAATTGTGCTTGGTAGGCTAATATTCTGGAGGTTTTACCCAGCTGAATGTATGGACCTGCTAAATACTCTAAAGGATAGGCATTTTGTGTGTCATTTTACTTACTGGATGTGTGTTCATTAACCATTTATAAATCAGTTAGTAAATGTCTGGTAGCTATAGGTGAACTCAAGTCAAAAAGATAATATGAAAATAATCATGGAACTTCCTCTACCAGGTTATAGGGGTGGGAGTTCCACTAGGCAGAAATGTCCTCAAACTCAACGTGTAGGACAGAGACTGCTTCCATCCTCTTCCTGAAGCCCAGTACCCATACATGGGGAACAGCTTTTGTTCCTTTGACTTCGCTGTTCTGTGCTGGGGAGCTGAACAAGCACAGCTGTGCTGTGCTCAGCTCATCAACCAGTAACAGTTCCTGACACTGACCAGCAGCAAACTGGGGCAGCAGACAGTGTAGGGCTGACTTCCCAAGGGCTTGGCAGCCTGCTGTGCTGCCCCCTGGCCTCCAGTTCAAAGGCAGCTGGTGGGTTGCTGGCCGTGCCTCTTGAGGCTGGAAATTCACTCTCCTTGCAGAATTTGACTGTACCTTGCTAGTTTCTAGGCACTGGCAGATGCATTCAGATCACTTTAAGGCCTATATTACTTAAGGCATTTATTCACATGTATTCACTCAATTACTTTTGTGTCAAGGCACCCTGGTGAAGCCTAGTGGTTCTTAACTCTGTCTAGACTTTAGAATTATCAAGTTTTTCTTTTTTCATTTGTTTTGTTTTGTTTTGTTTTGTTTTAAAGACAATGATTTCTAAGCTCACAAATTTTGATATTCAGTTGATCCGGGGTGGGTTTTTTTTTTTTTTTTTCTTTAAGCAGTTGGTTGCTGTTGTTTTTAAAGGTTCTAATTCTCATGTGAACCAGGGATGAGGACACTGATATGGTAGAAAGAACATGAAGAGGGCCTAGGACAACTGAGTTCTGATATTCTAGAGTTTAGGTTTGCATTCTCGAATTCTAGATGTGCAACTATGGAAAAATCAGGCTGTTTCTTTGTAAAGCGAGGGGCAAGCTAGATAAAAAACTTCAGCAAGCATCAGAATTTACCAGAACTTACCAGGAATTATGCAGAAGCTTGGGACCCAACTCTACCTGGACTAAAGTTACCTTTAGTGGGGGCTGGGAGGGGTAGATAGGCATTGGCATGATGTTGATCTATGTCACTATTTGAGAACCATTGGGCAGACAATCCCAGAGGTCCCTGTGAGCTAGAAAGTCTAGAGCCAAGTGATTTTACATAGCACCACCTTGCTTGTGTGGGGGACGCAGACATCTAGCAAGGCCGCTGTCCTCAAAGAACTAGCATGTAATTGGTATAGGTGGGGCACATGGAGAATATTTGGGTACAGAGAGAGAGCAAGGGATGGGCAGCTAGAAAATGATGTGGCTGGGAAATAAAACACACACACACACACACACACACACACACACATACACACACACATACATCAAGGTCATAAGGAGACAGGAAGGCTGAGGGGTGATCTCCATACCATTATCATGACTGGGCAAGATGGTTTATGTGGAGGATGATGAGTTCTCCATGTCTGCTGACAGCCCTTAGGGTCTAAATCATAATGGGAGCAAGAGGCTTCTGCTGGGATGGATATGCTAGTCTTGAGAGGACTATATTTTTAACAGGCTTCCAAAAGAGCTTATGGGGTTTCCTCCCCATGGGACTTTGGAAGTAAAACTTAACGAGTAGAGGAAAAGATCTGTTTTTCCTTAAGATGCTTCTGCTGAATAAGTGTGAGGCAACTGACAAAGACCAGAGTTGGTGTCTTGAATGGGGAAAGGATTATTTTCTGCATGGGATGAAAGCTCCTTTTCTGGATTGCTAGTCTTAGCATCACAAACTAAACTATAGGATTGGGGTTCTTTCTAGCTCTAATTATGTCCTCACTCAGCTATAAATGAGCTAATTATTTGTAGGGAGCAAAATCCGGAAACTATGCCCTGTAGTGGGGTTAAACATGAGAGAAGTACGGGAGTAGGAGCACTGTGAAATGCCCACCCCACTCTGCATATCTAGTGGGTTCCGGACTGCAGGACCATCATGTATGTTTGTGCAGGTTGGGCCCAATCAAGGGGTAAGGTGAGGTTGGAATTGGCTCCAACTCCTTTTGCCAAACTGAGCATACCCTTGTGGCGATCTCCCTAAGGAGATGACATGTGAGGTCACTCTTAGTCATACCATAAGTTTATCTGTGGATGAAGTATGGGTAAAAGGATCCCTCTTAGATAACTACTGTGTCTCTTCATGAATGCCATCCATCCACATTGGCTCTGTGTTTCACGGTCAAGTTTCCCCAAATGGAGGGCTATCTACACCTGTCTACACTTTAAAGGGCTTCCATCTTGGCTAAGCAGAAGCCCTATCAACAAGAAATGACAGAGGGTGTGCCTTTGTGGGGGAGAAGGGGAAAGAGAGAGGCGGGGGAGAGAGGGAGGGAGAGAGGGAGAAGAGAGAGAGAGAGAGAGGGAGAGAGAGAGAGAGAGAGAGAAGTATTGAAATTCACTGAAGTCAGTAGTTATTCATCAAAACCTGGAAATGTTGACATTCTTTTCAACAAACTCTTTTAATGCCTACAACCTTCCAAGGAGTCAAGGCCACTGATTCATGCTAAGGACAGACATGGCACTGGTATTTAGGTCCTATTTTTAAACAATACATTATAGTGACAGCAGAGTGTTGGGCTTGGGAAGGGGGAGAGGAAGAGAAAAAGGTGCATGCACTCGTGGGTGTGTGCATGTGTGTGTGTTGATCGTGGTGAGTGTGTGGGTTTGAATTACTCTATTTCAAAAACCCCGCCTAGGACTTGTCACTTTCAGAACCTCTTTTCTAACCAAACCATCCTGCGGCATCTATCCTCTCCTTACTGTGTGAACTTCAGAGCATGTGAAACTTTGCCTTTACTCTGAGTCTCAGCCTTTTTCGTATATATGTGAAATAATATCACACGTGAGAAAATCAGGTTCAGGCACACCATTCTGTAGCTGTCAGTTTGGTTGACCAGGCAAATAGGTTCATCATTTGTGACACTGCATCCTTCCGTCTTTTTGCAGCAGGCCATCCACACCTGGGTACATGATAGATATTTCATCAGTCCTTGCCAGAATTATCTAAAAAATAAAAATAAAAATAAGACGAATTCTTTATTTGAACTACTCTACCTTTCAGAACCGACTATCAGAAGCTATGGTTGTTGAGGGCATTCATTATCGCCAACAAAACCTTTGCTTTCTGCACTATAAAGACATAAAAGACACTGGCTTGGCATCACAAGAGCTTAGCCAACAGTCCTGGGGAGAGAACACAACCCATACACAGAAGGATCCAATTAAACCCAGCATACACTCCAAGCTTGGAGCTGCAGACATAAAGATGAAAATAACTCATCTCTTGAGAGGTCTGCAGTTTGATGGCAGAGTTAGACTTTCAAACAACTAATCATAAATCAGAAGGGTAAGTGCCTTTTATGTGTACAAGGTTATGTATAAAGTTTTGCAAATGCCCAGAGAAGGGGCCAAGTCTATCTGGCCTGCTTAGGGAAGGCCTCTCAGGAAAGGCCATTTAAATAGGACTTTGCACAATGACTAGGAGTCTTCTAGGCAGAGATGCAATGGAAGATGTTTGAGGCAGAGAGAACTAAAAGAAGCCAAGACCTATGGAAAATGCATGATGTTTGGAAAGTGGAGAGCAGCTTAATGTGGTTGAAGATGAGGATATATGGTTGGGTGGAGTGCAAAGGGTAAGAAATAGAATTATAAAATACTAATAAACACTGATTACTTACATATTATTTATTTAAGCAATTTACATGTTATTTATTTAATCTTTAAAACACAGACATGATGAAGGTACTATTTACCTCATTTTACTTTTGGGGAAATTGAGGTACAATATTTAAGTACTTAGAAAAGAAACTTTGCTGAGGTCACACAGTTAGTAAGTGGTGGAGCTGGGACATGATTTCAGGCAGCTTGGCACCAGATGTTGTGCTCTTTACTAACTATGCTGTTAAACTGTGAATATTGTACAAGTCCAGAGGGTTTGATGAGCAGGGTTGGGGAGACGTGGCTTTATGGAGAAGGCATAAGGCAGAGGTAAAAGAGGAGGAGTTAGGTGGAATGGGGTAAGAGGGGGTAGGAGGACATCCGCATCAAGGAAGGATGCTGTGATTGAAGACATAATGCCGGAACGAGTTGTTCTAGGGACATCGGCCTGGCCACTGGTCTGGTCAGCAGCTCAGTTCTTCTTGGCACAGTCCTAAGGAACATCTCTTTGGAAGTACCCGGAGCATCTGTGCTCTCTAGAAAGGTCCAGGAAACTCAGGTCTGCTCAGTTTCTCTCTGGGTCCTTTACTTCTTCCCATTAGGAGAATGTAGTGAGGCGCACAAAGGGAGACAGATGCCTGCAGGAAACCCACGGGCCAATCTTCCTCTCTGTTAACGTGTGGTTTTTAAAATGCATCATCTACCAAGCGTTCCTGGGTATGGACTGTTGTTATTTGGCAGTGGGATTTAATAAAACTGGTAAGGCCTTGCTCCCCATTATAAATCCCTGAGGGGTGTTCAGCCGCTGAGCATCAGAAGGGTCCAGCTGCACATATTTAAATAAGAGTGACATCAGGGCAGGGTAGCAGAGGCCAAAGGGAGATCGCTCAGCAAGTGAAATTGAATTTTGTTGGAGTTAAATTGAGCTGCTGAGTTGTCTTTTTACGAACATATTCATGGGCTCAGCTGTCACTTTCATTTAGTGGACTTGTCATCTGAGCTGTGGCAGGCTGGTCAAGCCATGGCCTCTCTGGCCTGAGAATGCAAAGCCTCACCCTGAGGAGCTGGGAGCCTGGGTTAAGTGGGAGAATGCGAGGAGGAACAAGTCAGAGGAGGGTCTTGTGTGCAACTTGCTGCTTTCTCCGCAGGCTTCTCCCCCAAAATCCACATTATAACGTGATGCAGAAGAATATGCATTCTAGTCCCACATATGAAGGGCCAAGGCCTAGTAAAGTCCCATCAATAGCTGTGTGGACATAGGCAAGCCACCAAACTGCTTTGCTCAGTTTCCTCACCTGTAAAATGGGCTTAAAAGTAGTATTGATCTTTAGACCTCTGGTGAAGGCTAACTGAAATAAAACATGCCAAGTGCTTAATTTAATGCCCAGCTGGTAATAAGTCTTTAATAAAGATAAATTTAAAAAAATCATGTGTAGTAAATGAGTTCTATGCCAGGGTAACCAGGAAGGCGCTGTATTTCATGATACCTGAGTACCATCATTTCTACAGTTTCACTCTTTGGAATGTATTCCTCACTCTTAGGCATTGCCTCTCTGGGTCTTCTTCTTAATGTCACATCTGCTTGTGAGGCAGCCGTGGGTCGTTTATAGTAAGAACGAGGCATGAAGACTAGGTTAGTGTGCATGGCGTAGACATGAGTTAGGAAGGGTGAGAGAGGTCAGTGTGGATGAGGGACATGAGACGATCTTCATAATTCTGTGGAAACAAGGTCCTGGGTGGTAGCATCAGAGGCAAGGGTTACCCGGTTAGAAAGGTGAGAACAACTGCTATTGGGGCCTCCCCTTGTGGGTTTGTAAGGTTTTCTGAAAAAGATGGCATTGAGGATTTCTGAACTGAAGAGATGTGGTTCTAGGCTTTGAGGAATGGATGTTAGGGAAAGGACTCGTGATGATTTTAGGATAGTCTGGGGAGTGGGTATGGGGTCTTTAAGGGATGATCTGGCAAATGTGGTGGGGGAAAGAGGCAGCAATACTTTGTCATTTTTAGTGGTAAATACTTCTTTCTTTTCCAAAGGGGACTGTTAATGGAGATGGTGCACAGGGGTGAATTGAACAATGTCGAGGTGAAAAGGCATCTGGCAGAGATGAGATCCTGGGACTTTCTTCCAGAATCACGGCCAAGAAAACCCTGGGCTCTCTAGACCTGTGCTTGTGATCTTGGACAAGTGATTTCTATCCCTGGGCCTTTGTTCCTGTGTAATCAGGAGCCAAATGAAAACCAGAGGCCTCGCCCTGAGGACCAAGGACAACAGAGGGCATCTGTATACCTCCAGATAGGAAGGGTACACCCATCCTCAGGCTGAAACTCTCCCTGTTATCTTGCTCCTCACCTCTCCCCAAGCATCTTGCCTCAGAAGGCACTTAGTTTTGTGACCCTGAAACAGACTCAGATCATCCCCAAGGTCCCTTCATGCTCTGTTATACTAATATTCTAACACATTATTACACATACTTTCAACTCTTAATCTGAGGTTCTTAGTTTGGGGTCCTCTGAGCCACAAGGATTCATGGGACAGAATTAGTGAGTTCATGAACTTGGCTAGGATAGAAAAAAATCCTATCTTTATTTCCATAAACTTCTCATTGAAATGTAGTGTTTCCCTCACTTATGAATCTAGGTAACAAACCATAGTGGTATTAGTAATACCTGCCAGTCTTTCACCAATATAAATCACAGATATTTTCACATTACAGTGTTAGCTCCCAATTTTCATGTCCTTGTATTGTCCCTCTCCCACAATCTGGGCTGGGGTGCTGACACACTATAACCAACAGAATGTAGCAAGAATGACACCATGCCAGTCTTGGTCTCAGCCTTAAGAATACCTGACGGCCTCTCTTTTTGTGTTTTTGGAGGGCCTTGAGAAACCATGTGAAACATCTGGTCACACTGTTGGAAAGACCACATGAAGAGGTCACATGGATAGGCTTTGTGGAGAAGGGAGGTCCTGGGTCTACACGGAGAGTCCATTGTACCATCCCAGAGCTTGGGCCAATCTCAGCCTTCCAGCCATCCCAGCCAAGAGGGAGGGCACAAGAGGCAGCTACCTGGAATGTTCCAGTCCATTCCAGTCCCCAGATAACTGCAGCCCCAACTGCCATCATATGAAACAGAAGAATAGCCCACCCAAGCCCAGTCCATTCACAGAATTGTGAGTTTTATTAAAATGGTTTTCATTTAAAGCCACTATGTTTTGGAATGGCTTTTTGGACAGCAGCAGGCAATTAAAACAGAGCCTTTTTAGTTTTACTGTTTAGAACTACACTGAGTCCCAGAGTGTCTGTCCCCATTTGAAATCCTGCCATAACAGGGATTTGACCTCCTTCATGTTGTGGGTGGGTGAGTCAACAGATACTCAGGACATCCCAAATGAAACAGGAAAATGAGGTTCACCGGAAACTATTCGTGGGCAGGTGCTCCTTGAGCCCAGCTGTCATGCTGCTCGACATGAGGAGCACCTGGAACTTTATAGATATGGACACTTAGAATTTGGTTGGAGAAGAAGACTGTTTACAGCCATGTGAGATAAGCACAAAACAGAAAGTCCAGGCAGAAAGTGTGACTGAAGCTTGGTTAGGGGGCTTCATCCTGACCTTTACCGAGAAAGGCCTTTAGAAGAGATAAAACTTGAACCTGACTTTTTGAAGCAAAGGCAAAATTTAGAGTAGTCGAGGAAAGTGGAGAAGATATAGATAGTAGGAGAAGATCTATGAGCAAATTAACAGACCAAGGCAGTGATGGTTAATATTATACACCAACTTGGTTAGGCTACAGTGCCCAGGTATTTGGCTAAACATTATTCTGGATGTGTCTGCGAGGGTGCTTTTTGGATAAGATTTACATTTCAAATACTGGACTTTAATTAAAGCATATTGCCTGCCCCAATATGGGTGGGCCTCATCTAATCAGTTGAAGGCCTGAATAGGACAAAAGACTGACTTTATGCCAAGCAAGAGTGAATTCTCCACAGATGGCAGAATTCATTTATAATATCCACTCTTCCTGGTTCTACAGCAGACTGCCTTTGAGCTTGAACTTCAACATCTTTCTGAGTCTCTTGCCTGCTGGCCTCCCCTATCAAATTTTAGACTCATCAAGCTTCCACAATCATGTGAACCAATTTCCCAAAATAGATCTCTTTCTCTCTATATACATACACATTCTGTTGGTTCTGTTTTTTTTTTTTTTTCTGAGAACTCTGAGTAATAGAATAGAGGGGATATTCTAGTAGAAGAGCTATGAGCAAATTCACAGACCAAAACCAAACTTGTTTAGAGTTTAGTGAACTCTCTTTGGAGTAGAGGATTTATGTTGGCCAGTAAAGAGTTTTCAAGGAGTCTTAGGGACTCATCATATAGGTCTTGGGTGCCAGTTTTGAAGTTTTTTTTTGTAGGAAGAACAATGGACCATTTTAATAATTCAGCTTTAATCAAAAGTGTTTAGTGATGCCCAATTTCCTCGCTCTACATTTCTATTCTTATGATTGAGATTATTCTATTTTGTCTTTTCTCTCTGGTCAGCCAAAACCATGTTTAATCAGTTAAGTCATTCCTAGAATCCTGGATCCTCAACTTTCCTTGTGAAATCCTTGAGGGGTGAATGAAGGGGTGGTCCCCAAAAGCAGAGGAGGCTTCCGCTCTCTTTCCAAAGCAATGGTTTACCACCATCAGGGAAAAACGATTGACTGGGACCTTGTTCTGGTCTTGATGTTTGTTTTCCTCACTAACTTCCTGTCTGAGAAAGCTATTGAAAGACTAGGTGGGGGTGAGGTGGATGAGAACTTCCATGGTGAGAATGAAAAGGGAGCAGAGAATAAACTTATGAAAAAGTGATTTAGGTCTTATTTTGTATGTCAAGTATTAGCTTGCTCTGGGTTCTAGATTCCTGTGAGTGACAGTAATTACAAAATTTGCAAGATGTTACTTGTTTTGTTTAGAAATTCTAGCTTATCCTTTTCCTGTCCTTTGCTAAGTTTCTGTATTTATTCATTCATTCATTCATTTATTTTTCATCCTATATTAAATGAACCCCTGTGTAAAATTTATTGGGTTGACTTTGAAGTCTGTCTCTCACACTACCTTAAAGGAGCAGGAAACCCAGAATGAGAGTCAGGAGTAGGGGCGGGTAGCTCTAGGCATGCAGAAAATGGTCTGCGATTCTATTTCCAATGGCCTCAGGGGCCCATATGAATGGGATTCGCCCTTTTAAATTGATGCTTGTCTATAATTTAGAAAACCTTGAGGGAGGCTCTCTCCTACAATCTAAGTTATCCTTGAGGTCTGACATCAGCAAGAGGCAAATTTTATCTGGGGAAACAAGCCGTTCATCCAAAGGAGATAACAGCTGTGAGAAAAATTCCCCCAATGCTGGTCTTGTTGACTTATGTTTCAAAGGAGAACAATTTCGACATAAAGTTGCACTTTCCCTCTAGCTGCTGATGCAATAAAATGGCTGTAAGCTGCAAAAACCCGTTCAATATGGCACGTATTAAACCTTTCAGAGGTAGTGGTTTGATTTTTAATTTTACGCTCTTGGCAGGCAATCAGAGTCTTTAATAGTATGGAGGCCAGAGGGAGGATGTTTCAAAACAGTGAGGATCTTATCATAGTGTACAATTAATGAATAATTATTTAAACCCAGACATAGCTGGAAGAGAAGGCAAGAGGTGGCAATTCTCTGGTTTCAGGCCTATAATGAAACCTCTAGAGAGGAGAAATATGTGATCTACAGTTCCATGCAATTAAATCTGCCACTTTTCCTCCACTGGAAGATCAGTGATTTGAGAAGGAAAAAAAGGCCATCACTTAAAAAATTAAAGTCATTTGCTAACAATGAAACATTTGTTCAATTTGATTTTTAGTATTTGAGTGGTAATTACAGTTAAAATAAAATAATAACAATGACAACAATGACACACCTGCTCCCTGAAATCAGTTTCTAGGAGAGCGCTCAGCAGAGCTGGGGTGTGTTGGAGGCACCAGTTAGGACAGCTAAATTGTTGGACAAATTCATGGCATGAGCTGTACAAGTCCCAGCTGTCATAAAGAGAGCCCCACACATGTCTTCTGAAGACATATCCTGTGGCTTCTGTGATTTCCAGGCCCAATTTTGTCAGCTCCTTGCTGTCAGAATCTCTCGTCTGTAGGTCTGAATCCCACTGTTTTCTTTTGGCCTCAGCTCTAGAAAACCCTGTCATCTGTCAAATGGCTGTTTATAGTTCAAACACCAACCTGCTGAGTGGTCCTGTCGCAGGCTGGCATTCGAGCATGCTGGCCACCGCTAAGCAGGTACAGAGGCTGCTACCCGCCCTCGACCCCCTCAAACAAAACCCGCCCCGCATGTAGGCAGCAACCACAGAGAGCACATCTATTCATTTCTCACCCATTTTGGCTTCCCTGGAGCCCTGCTGGGCCACGGAGGGCATCTGGGGTCAGCTTACCTTTAAACAACCATTAGCTCCCTTGCTGCTAAGCTGGGCCCAATGCCGGAGGAGAGCGGGTAGAATCAATGAGCACTTGAGATGGCATTTTCCTGGCATGAGGTAACTCATTACTGAGGGCCTCAGCACAAGGATGGGTTTTCGTGATTGATCTCTCAGTAATGTTTCAGGAGGCCTGCCAGCACCATGGGGCCAAATAAGCCTTTAAAATAAAGAAATGGATATATGGATGAATGGATGGAGGATGGATGGATGGATGGTTGGATGGATGATGGATGGATAGCTAAATAGATGGCTAGATAGATGGGTAAATAGATGACAAAAACAAATAAATAGGGGTAAGGTTTTCTATTTAGGGAGTAGCGAAAGAGGATATTTTCCAGGGTATGACATTGTACAAAGGCACCTGGGATATTTTGTTTGAAATCCAACTGTGGGAGAGTATATGACAGCAGATAATGGACTTGAGGTATACAGGCCACGGGGCCCTGAGAGGCCAGAAATGCTGTAGTAGGCCCAGATGATAGGAGTGAGGTTGCAAGGGGAAGGGAGAGTTCATTTTTCCTCATAACTCCTGTCAGGCCAGGCATGTTCCCTGGTCAGAATACAAAGAGCTGCGCTCTGATGAGGACTTACTCTATGCCAAGCCCTGTGTTTCGTGCTTCATGTGTATTAGCTCATGGAAAATATTGAAAACTATGGAATCGACCCAGTTGTTACAAATGGGAAAACTGAGCTCAGAGAGACAAAGTCACTTGTATACAGTCATATAATTAGGAACCAAGAGGTGCAACTGGATTTGGAACCTGGATCTAGTTGAACTTCTTAATCAGTGTTCATAATCGCTATTGTAAATGACTTCCTAGGCGGAGATGCAGCTTGCCTCTGGCAGCCTCCCTCCAGCAGGGGGCGCTTCTGGTGCATCGCACGCCATTGGGTCTGTGAACTTCTTTCTCATAGTGAGTTTAGTTGACCCTCGGTATCGCTGGTCAGAATCACTGGGCCCCCTCCTAACTGGGGCTCTTGTCACCATGTTCTGCCAATGTACCCTCTGTTCTTGCTCTGCCACTGATACATTCGAGTCCATTGGGTCCCAGTCCTCCCTGCCTACCACTCTGACAGCAGAAGGGCCACTGCTTTCAACCAGGTCTCGGTGGCATTTTTATTTTGTTCTATTTCTGTAGTACCTCTCCAGAGTCACCTCTGGTTACACTGTAGCCAGACTAACTTTCCAGCGTTGTCATGCTTCCTCTGCAGTGCCCTCCCCTTCCTGCACTCTCCCCTCCTCTCTACCTGGTACCTGCCTGTTCATTCCTCAAGACTCAATGTATACATCTTTTTCCTGGAAAACCTTCTTGATTTTGCAAGACTCTCAGTGATCCTGTTATAATTCTTATATTTCATTTATGGTAATGATCCAGTTACCTGCCTCCTTCAATCACTGGACTACCGAATGAATGGGAATACTATACTCTTTTGGTCAGAGAACTTCTGTCAGGACCACACAGATACTCAAAATATTTATCTGCTCCTCGTGGTTTGTTCTTTTGTTAAGTGCTAACTGGTCCGGAATGGCCTTGACTTCAGTACTAAACCTGTCAAGTCACCCAAGTGTTCTAGACATAGTCATCATGCAAGAACATTCTGTGTCAGTTAAGATAACAGTAACTGCTTTAACAAAAAATTCCAAAATGTATCTAGTGTGGATGTCCCTGATTGTCCGGAGGCATCCTCAAGTGATGGATGATTCAGAAACCCAGGATTCCTTCACCTAAGGGCTGGCTCTGCCATAGTCAACACGTGGCTCCCAAGGTCACTGAGCTTGTCTGAATCAAGATGGCAAAAGAGGAAAGGGCATAGGATAATAGGTGTGGGAAACTTCCAGGGCCAGGACTGAGGGCCAGGGTGGGATAGGGAATGGTGTGTGTGTGTGTGGTGGGCTGGGAGAAGGGGGGTGGGAGTGGGAGGGAAGGCAGTGCCATGATTTCTGCCTTCATTCCATTGGCTAGATCATACAGACGTGCCTGATCTCCAGGGAAGCTGAGAGATGAAGCTACCTGTGGGCCAGTTAGCCATTCTCTGCAACACTGTTTATGATAGCAGTCTGGAGAATTTAGAAGCACCCAACTTCGATGTTCTGAGTTAGGGCTAGAACATAGTTAGGACAATAATTTTTTATGGAAGAACATGGTGCAGGAAATTCCATCACTTCCATCTTACTCCACCAGTGGTTGCATTTCATAATTTTTCATTAGTTGCAACCTAAAAAGCCAAAGAAGGACTGGCTTCTGAATTTATTAGACCTCTTTTACTTGGCTGTCAAAAATTCCCAAACATGCCAGGTGGTGAAGATTAATGGCCAAGTTGGCAAGATGAGAATATCTCAGGTAAAGCACTCTCCCATCATTCTCCTCTAGAAACAGTCTGTCACTTGATTTAGTTTTTATTTCAAGTGGAAAGTGCAAGTTTAGTTGAGAAATCATCCTCCGAACACTAGGGAGAAACTAAGTCATTTGCATATCTCAGCTTGGCTCGATTAAGCTTCTCCATCCATCTCTTGAGGTTTTTATGACCAATTTTCTTCTAGAAATTGCTCTGAAGGCTGCTCGAATACCTCCTGTACAGATTTTCAAAACAGGAGCGTCTTCCAAGACATGGCCCAAAGAACTCCTCCAAAAAACTTTATCCGATAATGCCACTCTATCTTCAGAACACCCAGGCTCCCTGTACCCTCAACATGTGGGACCTGAATTATACACTATCAATTATTGAAACTGATGTAGTAAACATCTTGTATTTCCCTTCCTCAAGGGCAATTAATGAAGTGCTTAATTTGCCTTTTTTATGTTGAATCAATTGAATGCCCTCAAAACCAAAACTGAGCTTTCATCTACACACATGCTTATATTGCCAAATTATCAGTCCAAGGGAAAGCACACGCGTGATTTCAGTGTGCATTTCCCTGCTCAGGGTTGCTCTAGTGTCTCTCCATCCCTCCAGTGTTGGAAGTCCCCCATATTGACTTTCCTAAATTACCATGTTAAGCTCTAGGGGCTCAAGACCAGAAAATTTTTTTGCTCCAAGAGGCAAGACTAAAATATCCTATTCACTTTCCTCAGCTTTCCTTCTTTCCTTGAATCAAAGTTTGCTCTCAATCTTAGGAACCTCCCCTGGGCTCCTGTATCTCTTTCCTCCCTGGTTTCTGCTCCTTTTACCCACCTCTAGTCTTGGTTGATGTGTTCCTTGCTGGCAGGAGAGGTACATATTTAATTTTCTGACTCTGGTTTTAATCAGATCCTGTTTTAATCAGTGCCTGCTAAGAAATCTTTGCTTACTTTGCATGGATGTCCTTTTATACTTCCTTCCAAAACCTAGCTTTCACATTTTAATCCTATGGAATTGCTTTTTATGTATGGTTTCAGGTTAGGCACAAGTTTTATTTTTGCCATTTGGAGATCCAATAGATCAAGCAACATGTTTTGAAAAGTTCATTCTTTACCTACTGCACTGAAGTGTCACTTTGTGATAAATCAGGTGACCATATGTGTGAAGTATATTTCCTCTGCTCTGTTTCATTGGTCAGTTTGTCTATTCTTGTGCTAATATCACACAGTCTTAAGTATTATAAATTTATAATGGGTTGTGATATCTGGTAGTATAAGTCGTTTACCTTTGTTCCTCACCTTCAAGACTACCTTGGCTATTCTTAGCCCTTTGTATTTCTGTATAAGTTTTAGAATCCGCTTGTAAATGTCTACAAAATAACTGCTGGAATTATATCTAAAATTGATTTGGATGCAATTTATATCTTTATAACTGAGTTTTCCAATCCATGAACATGGTATAGGCCTTTTTATTTGGGCTTTCTTTAATTTCTCTTATTAATGTTTTATTGTTTATAGTGTACAGGTCTTACTGATATTTTTTAAGATTTATTCTTAGATAGCAATTTTTTAAAAAATGTGATTGTATCATTTAAAAATTGACTTTATATCCAGAGACCTTGCGAAATTCGCTTATTAGTTTTAACAGTTTCTCTGTAGATGCTTTTGGATTTTTTTTACATAGTCATGTAGTCTGTGAATAATGAGAGTTTTATGTTTTCCTCTTAAATCATTTCGCTTTTTATTTTATTTCTTGTACTGGTACCTGCTCTAATTTGTCACACTCCAGATAGACAGACTCTTGTGCAAGGATAATGAACATGTCTGTAAAACTTTTTAAACATGTCTGTAAAACTTTTTAAAATCCCCTATTATGTAAGATTTTCTGTGTGCTACTAAATCTAACCAGACAACCCTCACCTTCATTTTGCTTGGGTAAAACTCATACACTCTTCAGGTCTCAGCTTTAACTTCTTTAGGAAGATTTCATTGATCTTTTTGAGACTGGATGTAGGAAGGGAGGCCTGAGTATAGCCCTGAGGCCACAAGGCAGAAATTCCTTGTTTCTGAGTGTGCCTCCCCTGCTGAACTATAAGCCTTTCAAGGGCAGAGACTACGGTGTTCGTTGCTATATCGCCATTACTTGGCACATTGCCTGGCATATTATAAGCACTGCATAGATGTTAGCTTATCATCATCCTTATCCTAATCCTTTTCTTCCTCCTCCCTCTCGTCTAAATACTGAAGCATGACCCTCATCAGTATGAGGGTCTATTAAAGCAGTTGTCTGTCTTTTCCACTAAGACCATGATGTCCTCAAGGATAAAAATCTTATCTTTTTTTTTTTTTTTTTTTTTTTTTTTTGCTTTTTTAGTCTTTCATAGCATCTGCCTCTTAAAAGACACCTAACAAAGATATGAGAGACTGAATGAGTGAATGAATAAATGAATGGATTCATTAATGAGTAGTCCTTGCTATTTGAAACTGAGGTGTATACAGAATGAATTGTGTAGCAATTTATGGCACCCTTCCTGCAGAATTATAAGCCTAAGATTAAAATTAATGCCTTAGTTCAGTGTGAATTTCCCTTTGCCCAGAAGCTACTCTTGCTGTTAATTCTCTCATCTCTCTCCACCCTTCCAAAATTGTAGTGTCCTGGGTGTTTTTCTTAAATCATCATCTTAAACTCCAGGAACTCCAGAAAACTCAGGCTAGAATCAAGAATCAAGAACAATTATTTTAATTTGCCCTTTTCCTTATCCTAGTCTTGCAGCTTTGCTGTTGTAGAACTCAAGAGGTGCATTATTTTCAGACACCATGGCTTGAATCCCATCTGCAGGGACCCAGAAAGAGTTTGGAAAAAACATATTTTTCATGATCTATCATCAGGATCTGTGATGACTTAGTCATGTGCTCAACCCAGAGATCTGCACTAGACACATTTGAAAGCAGAAGGAGGCTCTGCAGGGTGCTTCTTTATAATCCCTCAGCTCCAGCATCTCCTTCCTTTGGTCTCACCTGAAGGCCTGCCTCTTCTTTGGTGCTACCTTCAACTTGACATGCCTTCCTAGAAGGCATCATTGCATATAGCCTTCCCATCTGAAAACTCAGTTCCACCCCGCTGAAATGGGCCAGGCAGCAGGGCAGCTCTGGACAGTCTGCTTTATTGGAGAGCAGGCCTGGGGTGTGTTAATGCCAGCTAACTATAGAATTGCAGGGAGAGGGGTAGGTCCAATTAATCAGTGAGATCAGGGACTTGTAAATGCAAGCTCTTGCTCCAGGTCTGGTAGGTCACTAACTATAACTATACTCACCCCTCTGTCCTCTCACCCATGGGTAAACGCATCCATCCAGCCAGGGGGATAAGTTGCTTGCTTCTCCCTGAAACAATATCTCTATTTAATTAAAATCCTGCTTCTTAGGTGCTGACTTCTAAACCACTGTTTTGACCTGTATTAAGACCATGATAATGCAAGCAAAGCACCTAGGAAGGAAAATTTAAAGAGGGGCTCAGTCTCAGGCACTGACCCTTCATTTCCCCAGCCCCAAGAAGGAGTGCTTCCTTAAATTTTGTGCCCTAGGCACCTCACTTATCTGCCCCAGTCTCAGACCTGGTTTTGATCCAAATGTTTTAAGCAGCTGATCCTTCAACACAGATGATGGTGAGAATGATAGGAATGTAGAGATCCTCCTCCTCTTCAAAACCTTCCCTGTGATTTTTCTACTGTAGAACCCTAAAATGTTTGTCAGTCTATATCTGCATGCCCTTCCAGACAATAAAAGCTACTATTTGCTGTAAGTTTGATATATGGTGGGTTCTGAGCTAGGTCTACTCTTCATTATTATTTTTCATTCTCTCAACAACACTGTGATGTTGATAATGTTATCCCAGTTTTGCAGATGAGAAAACAGGCTATGAGAGGTTGTTCTCTGCCTAACCAGGAAGAGGCAGAGCTGAAACTTGGCTCAGATCTGTCTGATACCCAAGCATTCTACACGCACTGAGCTGCCCCTATACTCAAGAGGGCATATGCCAGGCAGGGTAAAGGTATTAAGTTTCTCAGTGGCAGGACTTTGAGTGTAGGGAAAGGCAAGAGGAAAGAGCATCCAGGGGCCCAAGAAAGGAGTATAGAGAAGAGATTCTGGAGGTAATGCAAAGGGAAGATAGGAGAAGCCCCACTCTCTAATTTGACCTGTTCATAGCTGGCCTTAATTGTGACCCTGGCTCTAAGCATGGGCCAGAGAAGATGCTACTGGGTCAAGCTGAACCTCCAAGGATTTCTTTAGCAGGGAGTAGCCTTCTCTCTGCTCATCCCACCTGTCTTCACCATCCACCCTCGCCTGGCAGCAGTGGGGACTGGGTAAACTTGATATTTGTAGCTGGGTCTGAACCAGAGAAGGAACAATCCTCTTGGCTTTGTTCAATGAAATGTCACTCTACATTCTCCCAGTGCCTAGCTCCTATACTCTCCTGGACACCTTTTTCCTCCTTTTCAACCAGCAAAATTTTACTTCTTCCTTAAGGTTCATTGAAAGAATCACCTCTCTCAAAAACTCTTTAGCCTTTCACTCCCCCCATACCTTCTGCAGAATGATATGATTCTCTCTTCATTCTTCTGGTTTTGTAAGGTCTCCTATGGAGGGTAGTTTGTCTCTGAAGGCAGGTCAGTTTCTCATCCAATATGAGCTCCCGAGGGCTTGCTTCAATGCTTCTCTGCACTGTTCCAGTGATGCCTCACATAAATCTGGAATTTCTTTCACTCCCTTTCTAGAGAGTGGGGTTTTTTTCCCCCCAATAAAGTTGTTTTTAAAGAATCAAAGCACATAGAAATGTATAGAGTGGAAATTGAAACACTCTTCCTTTCTCCCAATTCTACTGCTCAATGTTGTCTACTGTTGAGTCTGATACCCCTTTTTCCAGAGATTTCTGTGCCCAAACACAAATACACAGACACACAGTCCTCCATAGATATATTGCTTTGATTTTTTCCTCTTTAGCACAGTCAAACTATATATATGTTTCATGGACTTTTTTTTTTACTTACCAATACAATGTGGCTTTAGATCTATTTAGGTGTACATAGCATTGTCTCATTTGTTCAGTAGTTATGTGTAGATGTACCATAATTATTAAATATCTTCTGTTAATGGATATTTGGGTTATAATAATTTTTTTTCTGGCATGAACTTTCTTGTACTAAAATATTGGTACATTTGAGTAGGTATTTTTATGGCTTGGAATCCTACAGATGGAGTTCCTGGGGAAATAATATGTGCCTTAGGATTTTGGAGGATATTACAAAGTTGACTTCAAAGGGGGCTGAGCAGGTTTTCTCTTTAAAATGTGAGTGGAAATGCTGCTCTCCCGCTTCCATACCTAAACCTCTCTAATATTGTATATGACCAATCTTTAAAAATCTGCCATCGTGAAAGGTAAAAATGAGATTTAATTGCTGTTTTGATTTATATTTCTTTCATATATTGGTAGAGGGAATTATTTTTTGGTGTTAATTGGCATTAGTATTGCCTGTTTATGTCCTTTGTCTATTTTTCTTTGGGGCTATTAATCTTTTCCTATTGATATCTAAGAGCCTCTTTTTTGTTGTTGTTTTTGGATAAATTAGGCATTTGTTTGTCATATGTATAGGAAATACTTTTCCCAGTTTATGTTTTAATTTCGTTTATGGATTACTATTATTATTCTCAATGAAGTCTTTTTTATAAGTAAATGCTTTCAAAAATTCAGATTTTCTTTACCGTAAAATAAGAGCATAAACTTTGAACTTTGATCTGAGTTCAAACGCAGGCTACCAGCTTACTCTGTGAACTTGCATAAATCCCTAACCTATCCAAGCCTCAGGGTTCTCATCTGCTACATACGAGTAATGCTAGGATTAAATGAGACAGTTGCACAGTGTAAGCATTGACAAAAATGGATGGAATTACAGAGAACCACCTCTGAACTTCAGAAGTAGGCTCTCTGATCCAGTGCTACCTCACTCTCCCTCTGCATCTCTAAAACTCCTCCTCCCCTTAATCTGGGGGCAAGTTGGTTCCCCCCAAACATGCCACTCTTTTTCCCATCATGAAAAAAGCCAGGTGAGAATGTCTGTTCCACTGGCCAGGCCATCTGCTACCTGACAAAGGTGACCCCAGATTTTCCCATTTTTATCCCTGAAATTTGCTGAACCTCATCATTTCAGCTTTAGATCAGTTTGCTAGATTTTTATTTAGTTTTCAAGTTGTTCATCTGCTCTTTCACTCAGACTAGTAATTTCAGGGACTGTATTATAATTTCAAGATGTTGCTTTAGACGCATTACAAAACATTAAAGTACATTTAGCCTTGAATTGTCACTTAAGAATATTGCAGGAAATTAGGGCTTTCTGGATCATAAATGTGACAATAGATTGGGAACACAGCTTCTATTATGACTAAATGAGGACAAAGAATAAAAAAGTGTTAGGTACACAGCCACTTCTTGTGTGGGCGTCAAGGAACACAGGGAAATTGAGGTCCCTGCTGGAGAATGGGGGCCTGGCTATTCTGGAGTGAGAGGCACACAGAACCCCACCACTACTTGAGTGGTATATGAATTGGGTTGCGCGGAGTTTTGCAGGCCTGACTGGGTTTTCTGATCATCACTCACCCTATTCCCATCCTCCTCTCTCTTTATCTTTATCTCTACCTTCAGCATTGCCCTACCCCCGCCTCACAGTGATTTTAATGGCCAGCTTCACTTAATGCCAGGCAGTTCGTCTATGGCCACTGAGGTCCCCATGGAATCATGGGCATTTAGAAGGTGGGAGGGAGACCAAGGGCACCAACAGCCCCTAGGAACAGTATGTGGGGTCCAAGAGGGCCCTGTTCCTTGTGCATCTCTTTGATTTGGGGCAGAAATCCTCTAAGAGTGCCTGTGGGGCTCCCCAAGGGATCTGCAAGTGTTACAACCGGGGGGTCCCCCCCAGCTGGGGTGTCCACTGTAGGGTGCAGCCTCAGCCTCAGCAGTCCAGCCTGGAAAATAGGCTCTAGGCATACAGACCTGCTGGCTACATTTATGTCATCCACCTCTGCTCCAAAATGCTGGCAGCTTTTTCAGGATGCTGGGTTCCCGATGCAGCTTCTGCAGCCCAGTAAGATTTCTTCTGGACTTGAGGCCAACTCAGCCCAGTGCAAGGTCCCTGGAGGGCACACGTGAAACTTCGCACATACAGGGCTCAGGGCCTCCGTGAAGTGGGATTGGGATACGTGTGCTCAACAACCAGCTGTGTGGCAGCAATTTCAGGCACTGCACTGGACGGCTGAGAAATCCAGTGAAAGATATGGCAAGTGTGAGTAATGTCCCTACAGCACGTTTCTTATGTGCTTGGTTGGTGTGAGATAGAGCTAGTCTCCAGGCCACTGGCATCCCCCATATGGTCCCAGCAGAAAGGGGGAACTGACTTCCAGCCTTCAAGGGCTGAACCCTTGTGGCTGGCAACATTAGCCTCATTTTATAGATGAGACGCAAGAAGTTCAAGAAAGCTGGGCAGACGGTACCCAGGCTAGAGGGAGAAGAGCTTGGTGTGGGCCCTAGGGCTCTGTCACTTTCAGTGTCCTAGCTGTTCTATCACCTTAGTGCTGAGCCTGTACTGCTGCAGACTCCGGCAGCCTTCAGTCCCCATCCCTTGCTCAAGCGAGACCAGGAGTCCTAAGAACCCATTGTGTGGCCAGTGCCTTCTCTGGTGGGGGGTGGGGCAACCTCCTTTCCCCACTGTGAATGTGATCACGACTACCTTGTCATCATATAGCAACCTCGGCATTCTTGCCCTCTGATCTTTCCACTTACTGTTCACAAAATGATCCTTGCTCCCCCTCCCATCTTCTACATGAGCCAGTGTCCCACCAACATGGATGGGGAAGGGAAGGGGGCAAGCCACGCCTGGTGCTGATGGGTTTTGAATGAATGAATGACAGGATCATGCTTTGTCACTGCAGCCCTTGATCAGGCTTGATGGAGCTTTGCCCCTGTCATCAGAGAATTTTGTGCTGCTATCTACTTGAGTTCACATGTCCTTTTAGGACAGGAACAAGTTCTTCTCACTCTAGACTCTACCATAGCAGTACAACTGTCTAAAGAGGACACTGGGGGCCTGTGCCTGGGCCCTGCTCTTTGGCCTTCTGAGCCAGCCACCACTGATGTCCTGGGGACTTAGAAACCCTTGAGCATTTGGTGCCCAGGAATCAGTTACCCAACTGGACATGTCTCAACATAGTCTCTGAGATGCCGGGGACTAAGTGGTCTCCCGTCTTGTGCAGTACCCCTCCCCTGACAACACAGTTCCCTCTTGAGACAGGAAATTCTAGCTTCCTGCACAGTTGCCCCCAAGATGTCAGCAGCAGGGCCTCAGATGAGTAAGCTTGTTATGCTCTGCCCCAGGGCTTCTCAACACCTTTTGGTGGATGGTGAGGTCATGCAAGGGACATTATGGGGAGGGGAAGGGATTCCACTACCCACTCAAGCATCTCCTCCAACCTTCCCCACTTCCATCTTCTCTCCATTGCAGTTTCCTGGGACTAGGGAGCTAAGAGGGTGTGCTGTCCCTAGGCTCGCTGCAAACACTGCCCTGTAGTGTCCACACCTCACCCCATGAGGGAGCCATGTGGCTCAGAGCCCCTCTTTTCTCCCTGGATGGGATCAGTTATTCTGAATCAGACAGGGATCCTATGAGACAAGGATTCCTGTTTCTTGAGGAAGTCTTTCCTGCCCGCCCCCCAGTGCCTACTGGGGCTGAGTTTCCTTTACTTTGCCCATATCCATACTCTTCCGCCATCCCTCTTATTTTCTTTTTCTCTCCATCACCAGTGAATCTTATTTAACTCATCAAACTACAGCCTTTATGTTTTTGATATGTCCACTCTCCAGAAAAGTCTGGAGAGTTCTACCGTGCATCTGTGCTGCTGAAGTGGTTTTACTCTTGCCCTCACACCCGGAGCCCCTGTCTGAGCTGCCCCTGGAAGGTTTTCAAGTTTCCCACTCACTTGCAGAGCTGGCTGGCTGAAAGCTGATCCCTGAGCTCAGGTGAATTCCTTAGCTTATTGCCGTGGTGTCTTTTAGAGAGCAGGTTAACGGGAAAGAAGAGTGATATTGGTGCTGCTGCAGATGTCTGTGGCTGGGAGCTTACAGCTCCCTGTGCTGGCTTCTAGAGTGGCCGGTGCCCAAGGCCTGAGCAGACTGGGTAGAGAGGGCCATTGGCACATTTCAACTTGTGAGAAGTACTGCTTCGTTTTGCTGTCTAATCAACTCATTCAAAAGAGGCTGTTTTGCCATCACTACTGCCAGCTCTTTATGGGACAGGCAGTGTCTAAGAGATTTTTGTTATTTCCAGTCCTGGGCACATGGCCCATCTACTTTAGCATTTGCCGAGTGCCATGTTGAGATGCAAATAGGGGCAGTTGGGGTACAGCAGATGGGGTGAAGTATGGTGGAGGCAAAAAGACCCAGGATTAAACCCTGGCTTTAGCTCCTCTAGATGATCTTTTTGGACAAGCCTATGTTCTCTGTCTACTAAGTAGATTTTATGAAGCTCAGCTTCTAAGGTTATTGTGAGAAGTGAATTGAATTCATGAGGACGCAAATTGGACCCACTTTAGCCTTTTGGTTCCCTAATCCTAAATAAGAAGGCATCCTGCTATTTCCAGCCCCTTCCATGGGGTGCTGAGCTACTGGGGTGCTGGTGTTGGAGAGGTCCTGTCATCGGATTCACGCTGGAGTTGGAAGGGATATGCACTGAGAAGCCATCCCTCCAGCCAACTCTGCTTATGCTCACTGGCCATCTCCTGTCCTCAGTGAGCAGGGAGGACTCCTGGCTGGGGAAAGTCCTCTGAGAGGCTTGCTCAACCACCCAGAAGGCAGCAGGTACCCTACGGACAGATGAGAAAGGCCCAGCACAGTCTTTCAGTGACTTTCCTGAAGTCACACAGGTGAAAGAACCTAGCAGCTCAGACTCCAGGATCCAGACACTTCCAGGAAATCCTGAAGGGGAAACAAGGAAAGAGTAAACAAGGGATGATGAGCGGAGGAAGAATGGGGGGAAGATGGGGGACAATAAAATTGTGTAGGTACTGCTTCAAAGGACAGGGACAAAGTTAAAGCTTCTAAAGGAAGCTAAACTATTCCCTCCACACCTCCTCCTCATCTCACCCTCTAAAGAAAAGATGGCAAAAATGATTCAGTGCACAAGCCCTTGTCTGGAGATTGAGATTTAGGGGCAGATTTAGTCCTGGTTCTGCCACTAACTAGCTGCCTGATCTTGGGCAAACTTCCTCTAACTTCTCTGGACCTTAGTTTCCTCATTTATAAAATGAGAAGATTGGACAAGATTATCTTTATTGTCTCTTCTAGTTCTAAAAACTTTTGTGATTATTCAAGTACATATCCCAGAGCTCTGACTTTTGTGATTGCTGTTTTAGATGGAAAGCCATCACGATTGCCTTAGGAAGGAAGTTTGTTCTTTTCTTCTTAAGCTGAGGAAGGCTCTAGAATGATTAGAAGGCTTGAAGCGAGGTAGCTGATGCTGAGAGAGAGGGGCAGCTCTTCACCTCCCACTGTCACCCCTCATCAACTTCACCCATGGCAGCCCAAGCCACTTCTACCTCCCAGGAAAGTGCTTAATTTATATCTCAATTGCATGAGTGAAAGGAGCCACGAATAACCAGCATGATGCTATCAGTATGCTAGGGCCTCCATAGCTAAATACCACAGACTGGGGGGCTTAAACAATAGACATTTATTTACTCACAATTCCAGAGGCCAGAAGTCTAAGATCAAGAGGTCAGTATGTTTGGTTTCTTCTGAGGGGCCTCTCCTTGGCTTGTAGGTGGCCACCATCTTGCTGTGTCCTCACATGGTTGTCCTTCTGTCTTTTATGTGTCCTGGTCACATTGGATTTAGGCCCACTCTAATGACCCCACTTAACCTAATTATTTCTTTAAAGACTCTGTTTCCAAGTACAGTCATATTCTGAGTATTAGGGGTTAGGGGTTCAACATATACATCTTGGGGGAGACATTTCAGCTCATAACAGTGATCATGACACTTATTGTCCATGCTGGAATAAATAGTTTTTAAAAATATTTTTGAACTTTTAATTGAAGTGTAACATGCATACTGGAAAGTACATGTATTTAAGTTTACACCTTGAACACATTCACATAAGCAGATTAAGCAGTAGAATATTACCAGTGCCCTCAAGTCTCCCCCTGTCCTCTTTCACTTATCCCCCCAAAGGTAGCCATCATCCTGCCTTCCAACAGCATGTATTAGCTTTTCCTGGTTTTGTATTTTGTATATACAAAATCATGCAGCCTGTGATTTTTTGTGTCTGCCTTCTTCCCTCAACATCATGTTTCTGAGATTCACATAAATGGTAGCGTGTAGCTATATTCTCACTGCTGTATGTAGTGTACAGAATCCAATTGTGTGCATGTGCCACAGTTTATCTACATATTCTACCACTAATGAGCTTTTGTGTACCTTTCAGTTTGGAGCTGTTATAAACACAGGTTACTATGAACATTGGTAACATGTCTTTAGGTGAGTGTACTTTATGCAGTTCTGTGGGTGTATTCGTGGGAGTGAAGTTGCTGGGTCATAGAGTATGCATACGAGCAGCTTTAGCGGAGACTGCCAAATCCTTTTTCAAAATAGTTGTACCAATTTACACTGCCACCGACAGTGACAGTATGAGTGTTCCAGTTGTTCCACATCCTTGCCTATACATGCTTTTTTTCTTCCCCATGTATTTTTATTTTAGCTATTCTGATGAGTGTGATAATATCACATTGTACTTTTAATTTTCATTTCCCCGATGCTTCATGATGTGGAACATTTTTGCATTTGGATAGTCTTTTGTGAAGTGCCCATTCAAGTCTTTTTCCCATTTTTTTTCTGCTGGATCATCAGCCTTTATTTTGTTATGTAGGAATGCTTTATATACTCTCTGTGAGTCCCTGGCTGATTCTGGAACAATTTTGAGAGTGAAAGGAGGGATCTAATAATAAATAAGTTGGGGCAAGTATTGTAAACCAACATCATCCTAGGCTATTTGGATAAATTCAAATGATCAACCCACAATGTGTTCCAGTTTTAACAAGATTTAAAAAGGCAAATATGAAGGCACCAAGGGCTTATGTAAGAAAATTTTTAAAAGAGTACTGTTTGTAGTATACAGCTTTACAGGGCTCTTACTCCCCTCTTTTCCTGCATCTTTCTGAAGATGTTCACCTTTAGATTTCAGTATTGGGATGAATTTTTATTCCCATTTGGGGATGTTCCAGCATACAGCTTTATAGTGGCCATGATTTGCCTTAGGTTCATTAAATTTCTGATATTTTGTGATGCTCAAAGTCCAACATCCAATTTTATTCACAAAGAAACAAGTCTTAAATAGTTAAGTTATATCCCCAAGTTCACACAGCTGGTTAGTACAGAGCTGGGACTTCTAAGAATCTAAGGCTGCAGTGCTTTCTTGAAAGGAATTCTGATAAGAACTCAATATTTAAATCAACGCATAAATGCCTTGTTGGGTTGTGTGCAATTTCATTTCAAAGCATTGATATCCTTTGAAATATTGGGGTGTGGAGGGAAGGCACTGACCTGGAAGTCAGATACTCAGCCCTCACCCTGTTTTCTCACTGGCCAAAAGATAAAACATGACTGGAATGACCTCTCATATCCCTTCTAACTCTAAGTTCTACATCTGAAAATACCCTTGCATGAGGGAAGAGAAAGGGTAGCTGTTTTTTTTGGTGGGGGGGGGGGGTTTAACAGCGGGAAGCGAGTAAATAAGTATAGATTTCCTATGAAAGAAAAGATTGAGTTGCTTTAGTCGATAAAGAGAAAGGAGAGAAATCAGGCTTCAAGAAGCAAAGTCCCAGCAGTGTGAGCGGCGGAGAGCAGCCATCACTCTCACTCTTTTATTTCAAATAGGCAAAAGAAAATATTTATTTAGAGGAGGAGGGGCTCAGGTTATACCTGAGAGACTGAGTGATGTTACCTTAGGAGACTGAAGAATCTTCTCTACAAGTCACTAAATTAAAGACATTTATATAATTGGGATTATTATGGTTGAAAGTGAGAGAAAAACATATTCAAATTGGCTTAAGCAAAAAAAAAAAAAAGTAGGTAAGAAAAAATATTTTAGTTCATATAATTGAAGAATCCATCAGTAGGTTTCATTTCAGGCCTGGCTGAATCCAGGCTCGAATAATGTTTAAATCCATCCCTGCCTCATTTGCTATATCCCTCACTTGTCTATCCCTTGCATTGGCATCAGTTTCAAGGAAGGCTGTCTCCCCGATATTGGGTCAGTCATGGCCACAGGCTTACAGGCTTATATTTTCTTAGTTTAACAATTCCAGCAGTGTATTTCTTTTTCATCATTCCAGCAGATGTCCCAGATTGGCCTGACTGGGTCCCATACTCATCACTGAACCAGCCTTTGTGACTCTGATTATTTATTTCTTCATTATCTAACTGTCTTTGTGGATGGAGAGTGGAGTCTTTCCCCAAAAAAACTTTGTGGCTTGAGTCAAGAAGCCAGCTCCCCGAAGGACTATCAGGGTGGACTCTCACTGGAGGAAGGGGGTGTTAATTCTAGTCAGGCACAAAAGCTGATACTTTACCATCTGTGATACTGCAATTTATAATAAGAAATATATATTTGATCATCATCATGTCCATTTCTGGCACAGAGCTCCTAAAAACTTTGGAATTTCTTAAGTGATGAGAGCAATCAAGCTGTCTTTTGTTATACTAATGAGGTGACTTTTGGAGAGCACTTCTGGGTGAGGACTGGTTGCCTGGAGAACCAACTAAGTGATTAGAGAGTTAGAAGTTTAAGTCCCACCTCTGACCGCTGGGAAGGCAAGAGAGACTGCAAGAGATTGAGTTCCATCACCAATGACCAATAATCTAATCAGTCATGCCTATGTCATGAAGCTTCTGCAAAAACCCAAAAGGACTGGGTTTGGAGACCTTTCAGTTTGGTAGATATGTGGAAATGTGGGCAGAGTGGCTCCCCAGAGAGAGCATGTTCTACATCCTTTCCCCATACCTTGTCCTATGCATCTCTTCCATCTGACTGTTTCTGAGTTCTATCTTTTTATGATAAACTGGTAATCTACTAAGTAAAATGTTTCTCTGAGTTCTGTGAGCCCTTCTAGCAAGTTAATTGAACCCAAGGTGGGAGTTATTGAAATCTCAAATCTCTACCCCGTCAGTCAGAAGCACAGGTGACAACCTGGGCTTGCGACTGGCATCCGAAGTGGGGGTAGTGGGGCAATCTCATAGGACTGAGCCCTTAACTCGTGGGCCCTGATGTTATCTTTAGGTAAGTAGTGCCAGAATTGAGTTGAATTGTAAGCACGCTGCTACATTAGTGCAACCCAAGTGCAGTGTGTGCAGAAAACACCATGCTTGAGGCAGGATGTGAAGAAGGCGCTATGCTGTCTTTCCTTCTAACTCAGGATTCCAGGAAACAGAGAAAGGGAAATAATATTTATTGCGTGTCAACATGCGAAGTACCAACATACAACCTCATTTTATATTCCAATCATCCTGTAAGGAAGATATTAATTTCCCAATTTCACAATCAAAGAAAATGATGACAAGAAGGTTAAGTAACTTGCTCCTCAGGGTCCCACTACTGGTTAGTGAAGGAGCCAGTTCTCAGCCAGGGGTCTTGACCCTAAAGCTGCTCTCACTCACAGTGCTGCCATCTAAGCCAGGGCTTTAGTGCCTAGAGTGGCGTGGGTCATAAACATCAGAGTCGAAAGAAAGAGCCTTGGCCAAGGAAAGGAGAAAGGGGTCTGGCTTGGGTCCTGCTTTCCTCGTAGCTGGCCGGCCAGCTGACTTGGGTGAGTCTCTTGCCAGCCCTGGCTCTTTCTTTTCTCATTTATAGAGTGAGGGGAGGGGCAGACAAATCTGTATGGTGCTCCAAAGCCAAGTGTGACCAACCCGTGATCAGATGAAGAAGAGTGCCTGGCTGTGCCAGCTCTGGCCTAGGAAGACACAGGCTAAGGGGGCTCTGGATCATACTGCAGGCTTCTGACCATGCTTGTTCCAACAAGCACCAAGCCAACCTTGTCCTCTTCACCCATGTTCTTCTCCTTGGTGCTTTGCTTCTTCACGCTCCGCCCCCGCCCTCGCCTCCGCCCCTTTAGGTGCATCTCACAGCCCACCACACACCTGGACCTTGCTCCTGCCAGTGCCGTTTTTAAGTAGAGCCTTGCCCCAGGAGCACTTATTCCCAAAGGTGCTCTGGAGTTTCCAGAGCTGATGCTCAAAAGCTTCTACCTTGCTCTGCATTCCGGCTTGCTTTTCCTGGGTTGGACTGCTTATCTTGAGGGGGCTATTTTGTCTCCTTCATCTATCTCCATCCTCTCCTAGATTCAGCTCAGGAGGCTCACAGATTTGTTGTCACTTCAGATGGGGTCAGGCTTGTTCAGGGTAGCAGAGCTGTAGACAGTTTGTTGTCACTTCAAACTTGAGAGACCTGTAAATTCTAGCACAGCACTAAGCAGGACCCTGGCAGGAGAGGGGAATTCTGTTCTCCACACATCCAAGGCCAGGAGGCTGCTTTCCTGGGGAAAGATGGGGCTGTCCTTCCACCCTCCCTCCCTGGGTCTATCTAGATTCTGGGACCACCTGAAACCACTATATTCTATGTACATCTTTCTGGAGCAGAGTTGGGAAAGGTGGTATCTGATTTTTCTTCTATAAGTCCACAATCATTTTTCTAAGTACCATTACCCTAAGCAATAAAGGGATGTGTGTGTGTGTGTGTGTGTGTGTGTGTGTGTGTGTGTGTGTGTGTATTCCAGTTTAGTCAGAAATACAGGATGGGACAGGGACTTTGGCACATATTTTGATGAGATTAAATTTTTTAAAAAGTTTCAATAACCATGTATTGAATCCTTTCTGTTCTATATACTAGACATAGGCTGATGGCTGGGACATAGGCCACTCTCCAGGTACCCACAGGGAGCCAGATGTAGAAATTCATCATTGAAATAGTGTGGTTGTGCTTCCATGGAAGCAAGGACAAGGTTTGTGGAGGTTTCCTTTCTTTGGACAGTCAAGGAGCCCTTCCCAGGGGAGAGGATACTTGAGTGGGTAGGAGTTTCCTGGAGTCCTTCTTGGGCAGAGACCTGGCATGGCCTGGAAATGTGAGCTAGTTGGAAAAGCCAGAGCATGGGGCTCAGCAGGGGAATGGTGAGAAGGCTCAGAAAACAAGCAGCAGATAGGTGATGAAGGACCTGGGTGGGGTACTAAGAAGTTTGGACTGAAGCATAGGTGACATGTCAACTGAGTGTCTCATTAAAATGCAAATTCTGATCAGCAGATTCTGAGGTTGGGCCTGAGAGTCTGCATTTTTAAAGAAACTTTCAGGGGATACCATGGACCACCCTCTAAGTAGCAATTAGGTATCACAGGATTTTACATAAAGGAATGATTATTGAATGAATGAATTATTGAATGAATTCCCTTGGATTTGTGTACCTAAAAACACTAAAAAGCATAAGCATATTATCTAATTTGTGTAATATTCCTGTGAATGTGATTTATATCACCTATAATTTTTAGATGAGTATCCTGGAGTATAGGGAAGTTAAACAAGCAGAACTTTATAGCCAGACAGAGCCTCAGAAACCTCTCATTTTACAGGCGATGCAACTCATGTGACATCTCTGAGGGTGTTCCACATCTGAAGGCCCAAGTTGCTCACAGCTGTGTAGGTCCTTCCAGACAAAGGTTTGATGAAAATATTCAGTCCACCTTGGGAAAGTTCCCAGGCTTGCCTCCCTCTCGCGGCTGAACTCTGGGGGCAGGTGTGGGATTAGGTTTCTGGAAGAGAGAGTTGCAGACATAGAGACGTGATGCTGGGGTGATAATCTCGACTTTATGAACATCCTTGATTGAAAGATCCCATATTTTAGGTTTTTTATCTTCCACTCATTATCTTTGTAACCTGAACCAAATCAGGTTCAATGTAACACATGTCACCCTTTCATCAGTAAAAACTGGGCTAGCAGCCCCCACCCCCATTTACCTTACCACCTGGACACGAATGTCAAATTGGAAGGGCTTCCCACATGTATTGTGCATCTACCATGTGCCAGACACTGTTCCAGGCACTGCAGACATAAAACAGGGCAGACCTAACCCCTAACCCCATGGCACACACACGTCTGAGAAGACTGACATATAAGACACATACTCTAAGTTAAATACATCCAAATATATAGAGCACAGTCAAGAAATATAGGGGAATAGGACCTTATGACATGGGGTTCAAACATGAGGTCTCAGACAGCTTTCCAGGGGAAGTGGTATTTCAGCAGAGAAATGAAAAAAATGAATAAGAATTAGCAAAATGAGAAGAAAGGAGCCTGGCCGGGAATGCACCCCAGGGCAGAAGGGAGTTGGCGACTTCCAGGAAGTAAGAAAGAGCTGGTTGTTCAGAGTAAATACAGCAGTCAGGGAAGGTGCTCCCAAGAGGTTCTGAATGAATAAGTCAGGTCAGATCTTATTGTACTTGTTAAAAATTTGAGTCTTTATTCTAAGGTCAATAATAAGCCATTGAAAGGTTTTAAGCTAACGGGTGACACAAACATTTTGATTTAATGAGATGATCCTGGTCTGTGTGGAAAATGTCTCAGGCAAGAGTAATTTTGAATAAAACCAGCTAGGATGCTTCTGCCTAGTCCAGGTGTGAGATAATAGCAGCCTCAGTTTGGGGGTGGGGAGCAGGGGTGGTAGTGAAGGTTGTGAGAAGGGGACAGATTTTAGAGGTATAAAAGACAGGCTTCAGTATTGATTGAGTGTGAGAGTGAGGGGGAGGAAGTAGAATAGGACGACTCGTAAGTTTCCAGTTAGAAAAAAACTCAGTGAGCGACAGTAGAGTTCATTAAGATTGGGAGCAGTGACAAGAGTAGATTTGGGTAGGTAGCTGGTCATTAATTCAGTTAGGACCTTTCCCAATACTTCTCTGACAGTTAATGCTGCATTTGGATAGGTGAAATTATAATTAATGTTCTGAAACCTGCAAGACTATTTTCCCAAAGTCGTTTTTGCCCCTATTAAAAGAAAATTCCACCAGGAGGAAGTTATTCTCGTCATGCAATAGGGTTTTCGTTTGCAAATTATTAAAAAGAAGGCATCCTCATCTGATTATTCTCATATAAAACCCTGTCTTAGAAACCTGACACCATCTCTTCAACTTTCCCGAGAGCTTACTGATTTCAGTTGGGACCCTCAGTTCTAAATCAGACACGGAATGAGCCCGGCTTCTACATGAACCTCTTTGATATCTCTCCTATCAGCTGATTTCATTTTTTGCCTCCTGTCCTGGTCTTTGGCTATAGGTTGTTCCAGGAATTTCTATGCTAACTTACATAATATGACTAGATAATGGGGAGCTGAACTCATTTTTTATTTTACTTTGAAACGAAATTCTAGATTGTATTTAAGGAGAGGGGAAGAGCCAGACTGTGATGGGTGAAAATAGCCTTCAACCATGAATTTAGATGAATTTTCATGGGAAAGTATCCTTCTCCGGAACTCTGCCTGTGCATAGGAGTGGGGGTGGGGTAGGGGTTCTTGCCTCCCACAACATAAATCCAGTCGAAAGCAGACATTCCGCAGGAGTCTTGCTTGCCAGACTCCTATTCAAAGCTAGTTTACTTCTTTGAATTTCATTAAGCTTTTCTTGTAATAATAGGGAAGTTTATCGTGTTCACCTTAAATGTAAAAGGGCCCTTTTGGGAGGGATGGATATCTTGCTTGTCATAGAGATTTGTCAGAGGAGGGTCTTCATTTCTCAATAGCTGAAATTCTGTTTTTCACCCTGATACTCATAGGAAGAAATGTATTTCTGAACGTGACCATTTGAATTGAAATACCTTAATTTGAATTTGGGACTCAGAAAATATTTGATTTTTGATCCTCTAAGGGGTCCCCAGCTGATGGCAGGCAGCTGGGGTAGTGTGTCCAAGTGCATGGATTTGACCAGGCTGCTGGGTCTAACTTCTGGCCCTTCCCTTGTCAGCTGTGAGTTTAGCCAGGTCATTTAACCTATCCATACCTCAAACTTCTCATTTGTATAATAGCAATAAAATTATACAGTAGTGGCCATCTATGTGGGGCTTGTTGTAAGGTTTAAGTAAGCAAGTGTAAGTTGAGTGCTTAGAAGGGTGTCTAAAATAGACACGCACTGTATCAATTCTAGCTGGCATTAGCACCAGGCAAGGCAGCTGATTGGATTGTGTAGTAAGTAGTACGAGCTGCCATTCATCTACTGCTCCTATGCTCAGTGCTTTATGTGCATGCATCTCCTTTAGCTTTTCTTACAATAACTCTATGAGATGGATACTATTTATTTTATCCATTTTGCAGAGGTGTAAGTCAAAGGTCACACAGCTGGGAAATGGCAAGGCTGAGATTCAAACCTAGGTCTGTCGACTCCAAATCACAGCTCCTATCCTCTCCTTTGTACCATTGTGATTATGTGGACATAGAGCACTGGGTGAGGCTGCAGAGGTGTGCCAAAGGGCAGAGTGAGGATGGAGGAAAGAAGCGAGGATTGGGCTCATTGGGAGTGGAGGCCTTCTTAGCCTAATTGACCAGATGATCAGGCAGTTATGCCCTTGTCTTTCTTCCTGGAGTGGAATTGTGTAGGAACTGGGAGTTGGGCAGGAGTTCAGACCTGCAGTCTTCCTTCATTACAACCTTCACTCCTTGACTCTCTAGCTCCATTAAACCCCAAATACCTGTGTGTGTGTGTGTGTGTGTGTGTGTGTGTGTGTGTGTGTGTGTGTGTGTTGGAAGAGGAATAAGTGAGTCAGAACCTTAAAGAAGAGTAGTGGGAGCCCCATTTCCAGGTAGGAGCAAGAAAAGTAGCCTGGAATTTAAGAGACGAGTTCTGGTCCTCTCTCTGCTATTGATTAGTGAGGTAATCTGGTAAAGTTACAGAATCTTTCTGGGTTGTATTGGTGAGTTTAGGCTTGGAAAGTGTCTGACATCCTGTGGTTCTAGGCAGCTTTCTTCTAGATCTCTGACCTCTGGGGAGCTATCTTGATGGCAGTGAGGATGTTGGTGGTAAGGTGGTGGAAGAGGTGATTGATGGAAATGGAGATGATGGTGACGGTGGAAATGAAGATGGTGAAGGTGATGACTATGAGCCCTTACCTGGCAGCAGGCACTGTACTGAGCACTTTACAACCAGTAGCTCCTTTAATCATCCAGCAGCTCTCGTTATCATCATTTTGCAGATGAGCCAAGCTTTAGAGAGTAAAGCTGATCATCCCTTGGGGGATGTAGTTGCCCAGATTAGGTCAAAGGGGACACAGGAGGTGCTAGGGAATATGTTATGGGAATATTTGTGATAGGCATAGAATGGGAGGGGTGTCCATCCAGCCATAGTCTTATTTTGCTCTTTCTAAACTCTCTATAACCAAGTTGTGCCCAGATGGAAATTTAGAGTTATAATTGCAAGATTTCATTCTCAAGAAGTCACGTGGCATATAATGTAGACATAGTCTCTGACTGTCTTTACCAGATACTCTTCTAGGTGCTTTCTCTATAAATTTCCCCCTTAAACTGCAGACTCCAATCCTTATGCTTTGGGTCTTGGCCTATCGCTTCTCTGATGAAAGACTCATAGCATCTTTTTGGGGACTGTGATTTACAGGGCCCCGGAGATGAATTATTTTGGGATGGGTGAATGTCCTCCAACATGTTTCTTTGGTAAATGTGGTTTCTTTACATCCTGTTTCACCCATTGATCCTCATGGGTACTGTTTGTACCCATGAGGCTTTCTTGAAGAGAAATAGGAAAAGAAGCAGGTTTTTAGCATAGAGGTCTCAGGGCTTGGTGTAGCACAGAGGGATGAGAAACTAAATCCGCTGGCCTCTGAAGGCAGTCTTAGAACCCAGGACTCCTCACTCACCCCTGTCTAGACCTCTTGGTTTTGGGATTTCTTGGGCTTCCTGGGCCTGGGTTTTTTTTGGTCTTTCTTGAATGAGATGATCCCTTCTTTCATTCCCTACTTTCTCTCTCTCTTCTCAGGGTGGGGAATGGAAATGATCCAGGCACTAGGTTCTGCATCAGGACGGTTAGTACTGGCCCCTCTGGACAGGGAAGCTGGCTTCAATTGATTCTGTTTACATGAAGTTCATTAATGTTAAATGCCCTCCTACCCAGCCCCTCACCTGGGACCTCCAACAACACCCTCCCTCCCCCAAACATTTATTGAGGAACTACTGTGTAAAGATTTTCTGTTATGTGCTAAGAATATAACAGTGAAAATGGAGAGTCCTGCCCTCATGGAATTTATGTTCTAGTTTATACTACAGTGTTATGATGACAGGGGTAGGAGTAAAAGGTTCTAGTGAATTCATAGTAAAGAAATTGATATAACCTTGTGGAGACAAGGAAGGCTTCCTGGAGGCAGCAACACTAAGCAGAAACTTGTAGAATAAGAGCTGGACAAAGCATGGACAGTTGGGGTAATAAAAAGAGGGAGGAAGGAGCAGAGGGGAAAGAAGTGCAGAGGATAAGGAAGATGTAGTCTAGGTAGAGGGATCAGCATGCTCAGAGGCTTGAAGAACAAAAATCAGAACAGACTGGGATGCTACTTGCCCCTTCTGGGCCTGTCCTGCCTCAGTCATAGGCACTCAGTGCTCATTTTCCCAAGGTCCAGAGTCCCGCTACACAGAGGACTTACAAGCATGGACCTTGGAGAGAGGCAGGGCATGAGATCTGCAGGCACGTCCACTCTCTTCTGCACCCCTGACATGCTCATGTTACCTCTGTTGTGTGGACTTGGCTGAGTGCTGCTCCATCTGAAGGCCACCTGGTTACATTGGGCTCTGCAAGCAGCTCGGGGCCAGTGCAAACACTACCAGACTGGAAGGTTCTATGTTAGACTCCTGGGCTGTGTGAATTTGGGCACCTTGTCCCACTTTTCTGGGGATTCAGCTGGCTCCCCAGTAGACTTGTCTCTGAGGCTTTTTCAGTGCTAACATTCTGTTAGGTGTTTTAGTTCTCTACCATTTGCAGGGAATTAAATTCAATTAGAAAATGCAGCCTTTTAGCATTAGGCAGTGTATAAGTGGCATGGCCAGTGCTAGGGTGGTCTGAGTTGACCCACTGGAGGGGATGGCCTAGCCATCGTGCCACCCACAGCTTCCCCAGCAGGCATGGAGGGTGTCTCTTGTGACCACCACTCACTCCCGGACCGTGTGTTCCAAGGGAAGACACATTTGGTTTGACTTGTCTTGCTGAGAAACAGCTATGAGCCTTTGTGGCTAAACTGCACATAGGGACTTTACTAGCAGTAGATTTAGAAAAGACTGTTTGCAGAGAAAACCACACAGGTGCATACAATTGAGATCTACATAGAAAAATATTTAATAGATGCTAGTTCATCATTTTCCATGCATTCATCAAGAAGCAGAGGCGCTGAACCATGATGACGACCCTAAATGCTGCTTAATTCAAGCGCGAGTGGCTGTCCTATAGCTCCCAGACAGAAGGGCTTATTTTAGAAATATATATGTTATTGTAGCGATTTATAGTTTTTCTTCTTGTACTGAAGCTTGTAGAGCAGAGCGAGATGGATGGAATGCTGAGAAAATTGCAGGTCATTTGGAATCTGGGTCTCTACCTTCCACATGGTGGTTGGAGCCACATTGGGGAGAAAGTCTTTTTGGGCTCCATCAAATAGCTGGGACAAGAACGGGACATCAAACCATCTATTTTCTTGGACAGAAGCAGCCATCTGTGGCCTTTACATCATTTTAAAGTTGTGGCCTGTACCCTTCTCTGAAAACCAAATCCCAATAGTTCTTTTATCTTGTCTTTTAGAAAATTTCGCAGTAGGAACGAGGGAAGGAAGTCAGATTGGTTTAAATGAAGGTCATTAAGCTCATAGGTCACTGGAAAAGTGACTGCAAGGTATCCAGGCAAGCCCTGGCAGGGCCAGAGGACATTGGACATGGAGCTGGCTGTTAGTGGGGGGTATGTCCAGTGCATGGTCACCACCTGTGCCCCTCACATCTTCTGTTACTTCTAAAGACTCTCTGCTTTCCTTTGGCAAACTTGGCAATGGGTGGTGATCGTGTCACAGGCAGCCACCTGTTAGCTATTAAAGAACTTGCTGCTGATGCAGTCATTTTCTCAAAGTCTTTTAAGAAAAATAATGGAAAGGGAGAAAAGGTATGTACTGGCAATGTAAGCAAGGGCTGAATATGGCTTGGTTTATGGTGGTCTTGGGAAAAGATGGAGGGGAGAAAGGGGGAAAAAAGAAGAGAGAGATGCCATTGGTTTATCTACTGGAGAAACATGTAAAGAAAGAAGAGAAATGGAGGGTGGAAAGGAGTAAGGAGAAGGGAGAAGAAAGAGAGCAGAGGGACAAATGAGAGAAAAAAGATGGGAGACAGGACCAAGGGGGAGGGCTGTACCAGGACTGAGAGGGCCTGGCAAGCTGGTCGTCAAGGAGATTAACTAGTTACTGTCCACTCGGACTGTAGACACTCAAAATGTGATGCTTCAGAAGCAAGCATGCGACAGTGATAGGGCCTCACAATGCCCCGAAATTAGGGCTCTACCTCAGTTTGTGCTTCTCTTAGACTGGTGGTTCTCAGATCTGAGTGAGCATCAGAGCCAACAGTGGACTTCTTAACCTTGGACTGCCAGGCTCCAGCCTGAGTCTGCTTCAACAGGTCTGGGTTGGAGCTTAACATGTGTAGTTCTGACAAGTTCCCAGGTGTGGCTGATGCTGCTATTCCAGGAACCCCCTTTTAAGGATCACTGTCTTAAATGTTAAAGACTAAATCAAGGTCGGTGCTGATTTGGGCTCCTTGTATTGGACAAAGCCAACGAGTGAGATCAGTGTCTCGACCGGCTGGCAGAAGCAGATTGGCACACACACAAGATATAAATTGAGAAAGTGCTAAAACCTTTTATTGGACAGATATGTAAGATGGATGGATGGCTCTTCATTCAACTAACCATATGCTTACTTCCCACTGGCAATTGCTACTTAAATGTCAGTTGACAAGCAGATGCTCTTCACCCTACTATATGCAAATTAATTTATTGTCCACAAAACCTGAAGGAGTATTCTCTAATCATCTTCCTTTCCCACTTCCTGTCTCCACCCACCCCTTTGTTCTGGTCACATTGAGCCTTGCAGCTCTCAGAAGGTAAGCTGACTGTTGCATTCCTCCATTGCCTGTTCATGCTGTGTCTTTGCCTGGCTACTGTTGTCCAGGCTTACTCTTCCTCTCCTTTAATTTTTCTGCTTTGAGTGTTCCCCACTGTGTGGTCAGCAAGCCCTTCTCATTGCTGCCATAATGCCCTTTCCAGACTGCTCTAATGGCCCTTTGCAAATGGTCGCCAGGCTGTGGCTGCCTCATCCTTCTCAACTTTTTATCAGTGCCGAGGACAGGGTTTATAATAGACTCTGGCCAGTCTAGAAATATTTGCTGGGTGAATAAACAAAGTGCAGAGAACTTAAATTTGTGGTGTAAGGGAAGGGGCTGTCTAATTCCTGCTTACTGTGGTCAGGGTTAGAGAGAAGTTAGAATATTGGGGTGGGGAGAGTATGGAGAGGCTACACTAATCACAGAAATCCTAAATCATACTCAATAACCCTCTCTGCACACTCAAGATTTCAGTGATTCAGTAAAATGTGACTCCAACACCCAGTGGAAAAGCAAATCTTTAGGATTTCTTTAAATCACACAAAATATCTTTGCTTGGGGGAAAGATCAAATTTTTGCATCTTTTCTGCTTAGTACTAGCTAAGTATTCTTTTCTAGCAGGTGCTTATGTAAGATGGATGGATGGCTAAATAGATGAATGAATGGATGGACAGAGAGACAGACAGATGGATAGATGGAGTCATTACAGGCTTGGTCACCAGGTCATGACCTGGAATCATATTTTGTTTTCCGAACATTCTTCAGCTCCCTCTAGCTGGACTTCACCTTTCTTTGCCCTGGGGTGGGGGATGCATCCTCCAGAGCTTTGTTATGTGCCTGTTCTTGAGGGGCTTAGTTCTAAAACTGAAACCAGACAGTGTATTGAAAAGGTGTTGCACTGACTTTAGCCAGGAGTCTAAGATAGTCCTGCCTGTCACTGCATTCCACACTGAGAATGGTCAGCACTTGAGCCTAAACTTGAAAAACAAAACTACATTTAAATATGATAGGTTTGTATGTCAGTCTAGGGTAGAATCCAGTGTTCTAAACAGTAAGGCAAGGTAGCAGGCATCCTGCCACCCAGACCTGTGAGACCTTGAGTGAGCCACTTCATCTCAGTTCTGTCACTTGTAGGATAAGGGATTTCTGTGGCGGGTCTCTCTTCCTGCCTCCCAGTCTCTGATGATTCTAAGAGTTCTGGGGCACAAATAGTTCCCTTCACTTTAAATGCCAGAAGGGAGAAAACAGAGCACTGTGTCAGCTGCGTGAACACTGAGGCATCCCTGGCGGCACAGCTTAATGCAGTTCTGAAGACTAAACCAAGCAGCCTGACGTGGATGCTGTTGAAATGTCAGGCTTCAGTGCGGGATGTTGTTGGACATCTGCATCACTTCTGTTTTTTAAACAACCTCACTCTGCCAGGTATAAATCTGTGTCATCATCTAATGGCTCTTGTCATTTTAGTGTAGTGATCAAGGAGGAAAAATGGAAGCACTTTATGCAGAAAAACAGATAAAATATGAAGGTATTTCTTAACCCAGAGTGCGAGGCTGTCTGGAGTACAATACGGATCTATCAATAATTCAGTTAAAACTGTTTACATGTTTTACATGACTGGGTTCAGTTCACTGATCTTCATTCGAGTTCACACTAAAGTTATTTAACTGCAGGCTACACATTACACCACACAGACCAGAGCATTATAGATTTCCCCAATGTAATATACAAGTCCAAATTGATTGCAACCAAATGTAAATTTAGTCAAATCTTTAATATGCTCTATTAAGGTGTGAACAAGACTTTAAAGTTTTATCTCAGCTACAGAGTAACCAAGACTATAGCCAAACTACCTTTGGACATGCTATTTGTTCTCAACAATGTGTCATCTAAATTAATGAACTTTTTTTTTTTTTCCAAATGTAAAAGTGAGCAATTACCTGTCCTTATAAAATGACAAATTTTACAAGGATGCTGGTTGGGTCCCCCCTTCCTTCCATCAGAGGCTAACCTCTATTACATTGCCCACGGGCACACACTTCACATTTGTCACCGGCTGTACCTATATGACCAATGCTCCATTTTCCTAGAACAAAATTATCTTTCAAAGCACAGGAGGAAAGGCGCCAGCCATTTTCCCCACCTCTAGTTGAGGCGGAGGTAGTACATTCCAACAGCCCTGCCAGTTATTCCAAAATGACATAGCGAGATATAGAATGAGAGATGCAAAGTAGAAATTTGTGTTTTCATAATTATTTAGGCTTTAGATAATTTGTAGTCCCCTGATACAGAAGGCTTTATGTGAAAAGATCCTACAAACCCATTCTATACCATGGCTAAGAGAATGCACACTCAGAAATACGATTAGGCGTCAACCTTGATTTCATTGTCAGAATCTTAGGATGATAAATACAGGCTAGGTGAGCGGTGTGTGTGTGTGTGTGTGTGTGTGTGTGTGTGTGTGTGTGTGTGTGTGGTGTGGGTCCTTGATTTGGCAGGACTTTTCTGGGTATGTGGCTGGGAAGGAGGCAGAGAAATGGGAACAAGAAGAAATAAGGAGCCTTGCGATTTTGAGGGGGAGCTGTAAGTATTGCTTATACCTGTGCTGCTGTAGCCAGTGGCCACCTATGACTGGTCCCAAATGAAATGTGCTGTTAGCATAAAAGCCACACTGGGTTTCAAAGATTTACTATGAAAAAAAAAGAATGTGAAACATCTCATGAATATTAGGTTGATTATGTGTTGAAACTGCATGTGAAATGGTAATATTGGGAGTATATTGGATTAAAAAACATATTAAAATAGATTTCCCCTGTCTCGTTTGACTTTTTGAATGTGGCTACTTGAAATTTTTAAATTATACGTGGCTCACATAATATTTCTAGTGGACAGTGCTGCTAAACATCCACTTCACATGATAGAATTATGGCTCATGTTAACTATTTTGCATTTTCTATACTTTTCAAATTGAAAATATGCAAAACAGACAATACTGTCTTTGAGAAAAAAATACACATCATGGATTTTGGAGTTCAGCCAGCAATGTGTCCTCGTTATAGCACATGGGCAACTAACCTTCTCTGAGACTCAACTTCCTCATCTATATAACAAAGATAACAATTTTGATCTTACCTGGTTATTATCAGAAACAATGCCTAATCTTTAATCCTGATCTATTTCTAAATCAGCTCCTTGTCTCTCATTCTCCAAGATTATAATTTGTATCTAATCTATCTACTTCTATACCTGATATTTCCCTTCTTTTTCTCATCACTGAGAAACTTGGGTATGGTCACCTGTGTTCTGCTACTTGTCCAGACTAAGGTATCTCTCGCTTACCTACTTTAGCTCATTTTAATTCTAGAGTAAGAATTCTATCCTGGCTAAAACTACAAACTAGGCCATAACTCTTCATCTGTCCCCACCCCTTGCCTCATACCTGAGATGCTGGCATCTTATTTTTTTTTTTTTTCTGAACTCTACTTCTTTTGATGTGATGGTCAATCCAGGACATTTGATGCCAGGCAAAGGGGGTGAAGGTAACAGAGGAATTAGGGTCATGTGAATAGGAAATCAATAGAACAGAAGCAAAGACAAGACAGAAGAAGAGCAATTTTATAACCTCTCTGCTGGCACACAACCATGCCTTCTTTTCTCATTGCCTTTCTTTCATCTGGCTTTAAAAGCTGGGCTATGTTCAAGCCATGGTAAGTACAAGGTGGTTCTTATTGCCTTTCTAGGTTCTTGATGTCTGAAGTATAACTTCTTGCAATGTAGCATAGCACACATCTAAACCCTGTGCTCAAATTCCATATTCTAGGGAATAAGTCCTTAGATGAGGATGGCGGTACTGTTCTCTGAAATTCAGTGGCAGGGAAGAGAAAAAAATTTAAAACTTTGTGAAGATGCGTAGCTTCTCTGGGTATGGTGAGCTTCTTTGCTCCTTCACAATTAACGAGATGAAACTTTCAGTTGGAGCTGTATGAGATAAAAACAAGGCGAGATAACACACCTGTAATAACACAATTGTCTGGAAATGCCCATGCTTTTCAAAGCAGTGATAAGTCCCCAATTTCTTCTGCAAATATTTTTTTTAAATCATAAAAAGGTTCATTTTTGTTCCCATTCAGCAGCTGTAACTAGGTGATTCAGAATATACTCCTGACTTAAAGTGATCTTTTTTACTTTTCATGAGATCAGTATGTAACTTTGCTTATTTTCTTTTTAGATTTACTGAGTGCTCTTAGGGTAGCAAACTCAAAAGAAATAAGCAGATTGGTGGTTTGTATTTCAAGCTTGTGCTGAGATGTGACAGGAGTAACCCTTGGAAACCGACGGGGGAGCAGAGTTCCTGGGGCCCCCTTTGCTGACAGCTGGTGTTTGTGGAGGATTTGTTGCTGGGGAGCTGGGTTATTTCAGTGCCAAAGAACATAGATAGGGCACTCTGCCACCAGCCGAGGAGGGATGCTCAAGTGAGTGTGTGTGAGAGGGCAAACCCTGGATGAGCAAGCATGGCTGTTTTTCCCGGAGCATTTATTAATGAAACTTTTACTATCAGTCAGAGGCTAGGAGGGGTCATTGCCAACAATTGCTTCCCTGTGGCTTCCTAAAAAATCAGAAGGATTGAAAATGTGAATACATTTTCCTTATTATTCAAATTTAGGAGTGGATCTTATATTCTGGTGACTTGTCCCCTTACCCTCCCCCTAACCGAAGAGAAGAGAGCAAATTTGCTATAGATTTCTTATCTGACTTTTCTTGGTTGAGGATTTTTTTTTTTTTTTTTGGAGCGGGGGGTGGGGACGGTCACTGTGGAATAAATGCTCATGGAACTTGTGTTGTCTGTGGTCTGATAGAATCTTTTTCTTTGTCAGAGGCCATAGAAATAATGATTGTGTAAATTAGAATGCAGATATGCGGGTGGCAAACATGTCCATGTATTCAGCTTTTGATCTGCTTGAGGGGCCATTTTTGGGCTGCTGAGACTGGAGCTCAGTGCCACAAGGGCAATGAGCATGTTACAGCTGAAATTGAAGGAAGTTTTTTATTTTCCATTGTTTTTAGATAACTGTCTCTTTTAAAAACATTTGAAAAGAAACAACAGTGCTTTACAGATATGAGCATAATAATTACAGGTGTGTACACCCGGTAAATATATGTCCAAAAAACATCCTCAATGATGGGCTAGTCCTGAAGTGACTTCCCTTGAAATTGAATACGACATCAGTGTCACTAAATATGCTTCTTCATTCCCAAGAGGGTTCCACTTCCATTTGTCTTGAAGTTATCATTGGGTCTTCTTGAAAATACAAATGTTTCATCTGATATGGCTATATTGTTTACATTTTTTTTTTAACAAAGACAAAACTAGATTAATGGAGTATATAAAATGCTTTCTGGATACAGGAACAACAATGAAAACATTTAAATTAACAGGCATCAACAGGTATAAATAAACTGTCTAAAGCATTTAATGATCTTTAACATAGCAAATACCCCCAGCCTTGAAACGGTGTTAAATTCTTTTTTGCTAGTGGCAAAAGAAGCTGTCAAAGACAACAGTGAAAAATTGGTACCATTTGCTGGCCAGTAAGCACAGAACTGAGGGGCTAAATATTTTATGGGTTTTTTGTTGTTGTTGTTGTTCTCATGTTGTATTTCTACCCCTCCCCCTCCCTTCTTGCCTGCTCAGGGCTGATTGTTGTGACGCTGGCCGTCTGCTGGATGCCTAACCAGGTTCGGAGGATCATGGCTGCAGCCAGACCCAAGCACGACTGGACGAGGTCCTACTTCCGGGCGTACATGACCCTCCTCCCCTTCTCGGACACATTCTTCTACCTGAGCTCGGTCATCAACCCGCTCCTGTACAACGTGTCCTCGCGGCAGTTCCGCAGCGTGTTCGGGCAAGTGCTGCGCTGCCACCTGACGCTGCAGCACGCCAACCACCAGAAGCGTCTGCGCACCTTTGTCTCTTCCACCACGGACAGCGCCCGCTCCGCACGTCGCCCGCTGATCTTCATGGCTTCCGGGCGCAATTCTTCTGCAAGGAGACCTAACAAGGTTTTCTTAAGCACTTTCCAGAGCGAGGCTGAGGCTAAGCCCCAGCAATTGAGTCTCGAGTCACCAGAGCCCAAGTGGGAGACAAAACCAGACAATTCTGCTGCAGAGAATGGTTTTCAGGAGCATGAAGTGTGAAAGTCAAGTAAGAAAGCCCTCCCCCAACAAGAGCGGACATTCCCCTCAAGCAGCTATGGCAAAATAACCTGTGCCCCCGTCAGAGACAGGAGTAGAATCTAGGGGCCCTGGAAAAGGCAGATGCCCACTGAATTGTCTCCGAAGGGCTGATTCTGCTAGCTGGGCCTTCACTCTGGTTACAGACAGGGGTGGGGCTTTCAAGCCACTGTCTCCTTTCCTTTAAGTACACACTGAAAATTCAGGCTGAATTTAGAGCTTACAAAAATGTTTTACACGGAGCTCTTTCATTATTTGCAAAGGAACTAAAAGAGAATGCAGAATCCCTACCCAGAATCTAAGGACACCCAGAAGAACCTTGTGAAGCAGGGAAAGCGAGGGCCGGAAGGGCTTTGCAGGATAGGGTAGCATCTCCAGCTTCAGCACTGTCCCGCGAAGAGGGCTAACTTGAGGAGCAGGATGGTGGTGGGGAGCCCTGGCTGGAGGGCCAAGGCAGAGCTGCTCCTTTTCTTGGGCCGGGGTCCATTGCACAGAGGGGTGTTGCAGCAGCTGATGCACACCGAGTTCAGTTTCCCTGGGGAGCAGAAGGACTGATACCCAGCCGAGGCAATGAGGCAGGCCGCTGACGATGCACACGACTTGCGGTACATGATCCCTGCAACACAGACCCACAGGAGCTGGATTAACCTGCACTGGCCAACAGACAAAGTCCCTCTGAGCCCAGATCCCGGTGTGTCTTTCCCCTTCTCACAGCCCAGAGACTCAATGGGCTGGGGAGGTGCTTCTGGTTGTTTTGCTGAGCTCCACAAAACACAAGAGATAAGTGGTAAAGGAGGCAGTCACCATTTCACTACTTTTGACAGAATTGTTCCAAAAGCTATTTGAGACGCAATGCCAGTGAATAAAGAGTTGTCAACACCAAAGTTCACTTTTTCAAAAGTGTACTAGATAAAGCTTTTTCCTTTTATTTTTGTTCAAACTATCTCATGCCCGAGAGAACCACAAGCTACACGTCTAGATCTTTTATTTCTATTATTACTTTGTAAGTGACCACAGAGAGATGGCTCTAGACTATTTATTTATTAAATGCTAGAATTTTCTGAATAAAGTCCAAATCCCAGTGGGAATAAATCAGATCCCTACTGAAGGGGCCCTGATTTTCCCTAGGTTTGAGAGGTCCACTGGGTTTAGTGAGGGCTGGTCTGGCTGGCCATGTGCCCAGGACAACCTTATTCTCAGGGAAATTGCTTTGCCCTTAGAACATATGGTCGTTTGCCAAGTTGAATCACATAGTCAGCACTTAACACACACTGTGTGGGCACAGAAAGGAACTTCCTGATAAGACTGGAGGACCCACCTTAAAGAGCACCTGTGTCATGTCGAAATTGCAGCATAGCCATCACATTAGGGTGATCATGAGTTCTTAAAGGTGGAAGTTTATTCAGTTCAAATGATAATAGCTAAGTGGGTTAAGTGCTTTCCTGTATGGAAGGGCACTCTTCAGAGAGCTGTGGTGTCCTAGCTCATTTACTTCCTACAACAATTTACAAGGGAGGCCCCCATGATCATGTGCAATTTACAGATGGGATGTTTAAAGGCAAAAGAGGTTTCATGACTTGCCCAGTCACACTACTAAAAAGTGAAACAACCAGGATTTAAACCTAGTATTCTGGCTCCATAAGGTCAAGTCTATATTACTATATTGCAAAGTAGCCAGTAAACCACAAAAATGGTGTTTTGCTTTCTTTGGCATGGGGAGGCTTGCTTCTGAAGATAGCTTTTGGGCTGTTGCGGCCATTTTTTATCAATGATTTTTTGAGATATAATTGACAACTATTTTTGGTCAAATAATATATAATACTAAAGTTAGATCTAGAAGTAATGACTAGGTTCTTTGCTGCCCTGCACAGCTGAGGGATACAACACATTTCAGCGGGGCATCTTTCCTCTGACTTTCTGCAGGTATGTGTGTTTGCAAATGTTGCTTTGGGACCCCTTCCCCATTGAGAATGGCTGCTTTGGGTGCTGGAAAAAAACAGTAAGGAATTGAACTCCCTAGTTATAGTTCATACATACAGTGGAATTTTACTCAGCCATTTTAAAAAATGAAATCCTACCATTTCCAACAACAGAGGTTATTATGCTGAAATAAGTCAGACAGAGAAAGATAAATACCATATGATTTCACTTATATGCAGAATCTAAGGAACAAAAAGAACAAACTAATCAAAAAAAACCCTCACAAATATAGAGGACAATTTGGTGATGGACAGAAGGAAGGGGGGTTTTGGAGAATGCGGTGAAGGGATAAAGAACACGAATTAGTAGCTGATAGATGGTCACAGGGATGGGTAGTATGGCATAGCATTAATATATTGCTAGGTAGAAAACAAGAAGAGAGAAAGAGCAATTAGGGGGATTGTTTTATAAACTAGGTAAATATCTAACCAATGTACTATATATTTGAAACTAATTAAAATAAATTTTAAAAACAAAAAACAAACAAAAAAAGATGGGAAATAAAATAGAAAGTAAAGCCTTGTAAAAAAAAATTAAATCAAACTGCCTAAAACTTCTAAGTGAGAGGTAAAGAAGTTAAATTTACATTGACATATGTAATTTTATATCATTTTTTTCTATAAGTACATGTTTGTAAAGGCTGATTTCTGACACCATTAGAAAATGTATGATAGATGCTCTGGGTAAGATAAAGCCCATGGACAGGATGTGTTCTGATTTCTAAGGAACATGCTACACACTATAAGTAGGCATTACCCCCTTGTAAAATTACCATCGTCTGCATTTTCTATCCATTGCTCATTTTAAGAAATTTAGTTTTACTCACTGCCTTTTTGTTTTTAAATATTCAAAGCACTATAATCTGGCAATGCAATACACTTTTTTCCTTTAAGCAAATTTTAATTAAAAAATATTTACTGAATATATTTTTCACTAAGAAGTTCAGACATTCAGATAAGGTAGAAAATGCCCCTTGACCACCTCTTATAATCCCGTGTCTTCCTTAGAGGTAAGCACTCTTAACTCTTTTGGATGCCTCATTCCAGGCTTGTTTCTATACATTTACATATATGCCCATGGAGAAATAAAGTGTGTGTGCACTCACATTTGTTACTGGCATCACATCCTAGATGCTGGTCTGCAATTTGCATTTTTTCTTAGTGACATGGCAGAGGATTTATTTTTAAGCCTAATTTTGTAGAGCTAAAGTATCGATGATGAGGTAGGTTAGTTATATAATGCATGAGGGGAGCCCAACATTTTGCAACTATCACCAAAGGGATACCTCCAGATCACCTGGCTCTGGTGGTCAGTGGGGCTTACACTGTGGTCACATAGAACTGTATATATTTGCATTCTTTAAAAGCTGCTTGGGGATCTCACTTCTAATCAGCCTGATTTAGGTGCTGACTGAGATCCTCCCCAAACATTTAAAGTAGAATTCCAATCCTTCTCAAATTCTTTCAAAGAATAGAAGATGGAATATTTCCAAACTCATTTTACATGGCAAGCATTACCCTGATACCAAAATCAGACAAGAACAACAGAAAAAAGGAAAATTACAGGTCGATATCCCTGATGAACATAAGTGTAAAGATCTATGATACTTTTTTAATGTGTTGTTGAGTTCAACAACATGTTAAAGAGATCATACACCATGATCAAATGAGATTTATTCAGGGATGAAAGGATGTTTCAACATCTGCAAATCAACATTATACACATTAATAAAATGAAAGATAAAAATCATATAGCAATAGAAGCAGAAAAATAGCAATTGACAAATTCAACATTTATTAATGGTAAAAAAAAAAAAGAAGAAGAAAAGAAAAGCAACTTTCAACAAAGTGGGTATAGAGAGAACGTACCTCAACATAATAAATACCAAATATAACAAGCCCACAAGCTAACATCATATTCAAGAGTGAAAAACTGAAAGCTATTCTCTAAGAGGAGAAACAAGGTAAGGATGGCCATCCATGCTCACTACTTTTATTCAACAATGTTGGATGTCCCAGCCAAAACAATTAGCAAAGAAAAGAAATAAAAGGCATTCATATTGATAAAGAAGAAATAAAACTGTCCCTATCTGCAGATGATATATATATCAAAATCCTAAAGACTCCATGATACTGTTATAACTAATAAATTAATTCAGTAAAGTTACAGGATACAAATTTAATATACAGAAATCAATTATGTTTCTATGCACTAATAAAAATCTATCGGAAAGAGAAATTAAATTAATTCCACTTACAATTACATAAAAAAAGAATAAAATACTTAGGAATAAATTTAACCAAGGAGGTAAAAAATCTGTATACTGACAACTATAAGATATTGCTTAAAGAAATTGAAGATGCTAACAAATGTAAAGATAGATGGTCCATGCTTATGGATTAGAAGAACTAACACTGTTAAAATGTCCATACTACTCAAATCAATGTACAGATTCCGTTTAATCCCCATCGAAATTCCAATGGCAGTTTTCACAGAAATAGAACAATCAATCCTAAAATTTGTATGAAATTGCAAAAGACTCTTAGTAGCTAAAACAATCTTGATAAGGAAGAACAAGGTTGGAAGCATCACACTTCTTGATTTTAAACTATATTACAAAACTATAGTAAGAAAAACAGTGTGGTATTGACGCAAAAACTGATACATTGATCAATGGACCAGAATGGAAAGCTCAGAAATAAACCCAGACATATATGTTAAATTAATTTATGACAAAGGAGCCAAAATTATACAATGGGGTAAGGACAGCCTCTTTAATAAATAGTGTTGGGAAAACTGAACAGCCACATGCAAAAAAAATAAAAATATAAAAAGTGAAACTGGACTACTATCCTACATCCTACACAAAAATTTACTCAACATGGATGAAAGACTTGCACATAAGATATAAAGCCATACAACTCCTAAAAGAAAACCATAAGCTCTTTGACATCAGTTTTGGCAATGACTTTTTTGGACCTGACACCAAAAGCAAAGGCAGCAAAAGCAAAAAACAAACTTATTAGTTTCATGCGGGACTACTAAAAACTTTAATGTCAGACTAAAAACTTTTGCACAGCAAAGGAAGCCATCAACAAAATTAAAAAGCAAACTATTGAATTTGGGAAAACATTTGCAAATTATATATTTGATAAGAGGTTAATACCCAACATTTATATATAAAGAACTCATAAAACTCAATAGTAAACAACCTCCCCCCAAACAAGAAACAATCCAATTAAAAAATGGGCAGGGGATCCAAATAGACATTTTTCCAAAAAAGATATGTAACGGCCAGCAGGTACAAGGAAAGATGCTTAACATCACTAATCATCAGGGAAATGCAAATTAAACCACAATGAGCTATCGCCTCACACCTGTTAGAAAGGTTATTATCAAAAAGACAAGAAATGACAGGTGTTGGTGAGGGTGCGGAGAAAAGAGAACCCTTGTGCACTGTTGGTAGGAATGTAAATTGGTGTAGCCATGATAGAAAACAGTAGGAGGTTACTATGAAAATTAAAAATAGAACTACTATGTGACCCAGCAATTCCACTTCTGAGTATTATCTGAAGAAAATAAAAGCCCTTACTCAAAAAGATATATGCATCACCATGTTTATTGCAGCATTATTTGTAATAGCCAATATATGGAAACAACCTAAGTGTCCACTGACTAACAAATGGATAAAGAGATCTCACACACACACACACACATACATGTGCGCGCGTGCGCACAAGTGCACACACAAATGGAATGCTATACAACCATAAAAAAAAGAATGAAATCTTGCCATTTGTGACAACATGAATGAACCTGGTGGGCATTGCACTAAAAGTCAGAAGAAGACACTTATATGTGGAATCTAAAACCATCACCACCACTCAAGCTCATAGATACAAAGAACAAACTGGTGGGGGATGGGTAAAGGGGGTCCAAAACTACAAACTTTCAGTTATAAAGTAATTACATCGCAGGTTATAATGTATAGCATGGGGACTATCACTAATGCTGTATTGCATATTAAAAAGTTGCTCAAATCTTAAAGTCTTCATTATGAGAAAAAAATATTTTGGCACTATGTATGGTGATGAATATCAATTAGATTATGAGGTGACCATTTTGCAATACATACAAATATATTAAAAAAAATATAGATGGAAAGTTCCTTCTTTTTTCTTTCCCTCCTTTTTTTTAAAAAACTACTTAACAAAGGAGTCTATGCTTCTTACCATATCCCACATACAATTTTAAGAGCTTTAAAAATATTAACTAATTTAATCATTATAATTACACTAGCAATAATGACCATTTTCAAGCAGAGAAACAGGCAGAGAGAAGTTAAATAATTTGCTAAGGGGCAATGCAGGTAATTACATGGTAGAGCCAGGATTTGAAATCAGGATTCCTGGCTTTAGAATCTTGGCTCTTAACCACTCTGCTCCATTGCCTATCATAGTATAATATGCTTCCAATGGGGAAAAAATGGTGACAACTACATACACATATATATTTTGCATATATATGCATAAAAATATTTCTGGAAGAATACACAGGGACACAATATTGGTTGTCTCTTGGTAGGGGTACTGGGTGGCCACAGGATAGGGGTGGGAAAGAATATTGTAGACCCTTTTTTATTATTTGAAATCAGAATAATGTGATTAAGTACTTTTTATCCATTTGAATAAATAATAGTCCCAAAGAATCATTTTATCAGATGCCTCTTCTTACCCAGGAGAGCTCAAGTCTCTCCCTAGCTGTGTCCACCAGGGGGCTTCTGGGAGTGCACATGCCCTCAAGAAGGGAGCTTCGAAGAGTTGCCAGGAAGCCTAAATCTCAGCGTCAAAGGGCATAGGCACTGTGTCTCTATTTGTTTTCTTTTTCTTTTCTTTCTTTCTTTCTTTCTTTTTAACCCAGCCCCTGTAAGCTCAGATCTGGGCCCAGGAGAGGAGTTGCTGCAAGTAAATCAGAAGGAACCTTTCATGGACTCCTGCTGAAGTATCAACTGCCTAAGAGCAATTTATAAGGCTCTAATAATTAGAAATGGCCAAATCCAACAGTTTTACTTCTCAGCATTTACCTTTCAAAACAAAATGCACTTTCATGTGTGCACGCCCTTAATAGGAAAAGGTACATTTATATCGTGGGATGTTAAGCAGCAGTTGAAAGTACAGAGCTCTATACTAATCTGGCTCAATGTACTGATGATTGAATTTCTTCTCTATTAAGCTGGTTCTTGATGAATAAGAAAATAAATTTCCAAATGATCTATAAATATACCATTTGCATAAGGAAAAAAAACACAAGGCAATATGTGCTCTTACAGTGTATCTGCAGGTGTGTGTGTGTGTACATACCTATGCATGTGAAATTACATATCTAAAGAAAATCAGAGAGATCCAGAAAGCTATACACGTGTGCAGTGGTAGTCCCTTTAGGGTTGGACCATAGTCGGGAAGTGCTTTTGATTTATTTGTGATATTTGAATGTTTTACAGGGGGAATGCATTCATGGATTGCATCTGTAATGACAAATTAATAAAAATGAAAAGTACAGACTGAGTGAGCCACTTCACTGAACCCTAAGATTTGGAGCACACGGCATCAAGCGGCACCAAGGTGGCAGAGAGGGGTCCACACCACCCCAGCCAGAGTATAGCCCAGCTTCACGGCATTGGAGCTTTACCTCAGATGGGTTTGGTCAAGGGCACCATGGTTCTGAGTGATTTCAGCCGCATGCTATGGGCAGGAAGTGGTGGCTGGGCTGTAACTGGCCATGGGTGAGGTTTCTCTGCAGCCTTATGGCTGCCCTGGGGCGCTCGGCAGCCAACCACTGCAGAAGGCAATGTCCAGGAGCCGGAGTGAGAGCCTTCTCCAAGCAGCTGAGGGATGCCATGTTCCTGCATGACTTTTAATCACTTCTAATACACTACTGATTTTACTATTGTATCTTTATTACTAGAATGTAGCTCTAGCAATTAGAATAGTGTCTGGCACATAAGGGCTCAATAAATAATGAATGAAGGGAGGAAGGGGAGAAGACAGAAAGAAGAATCGTTTGAAGAGGCTCAAAGGTCCCACGATGGTGGGTGCTTTTCTGACTAGTTGCAACTGAAATTTTATTCCCAGGCTGGTGGGGCCTGGATAAGAGAGTTTACATAAAACTAAAACAAACCTCCAGGTTTTGGTTTATACAAACAGGGCTGTGAGAGGCTAGAAATCCCTAAGAAGGATTCAGAGCCAGAGCTAGAAGCCTCAGCAGGTTGACGAAAGGCTGTTGTTCATCAACATGGTGGCTGGCTAATCCTCTCTTGAGCCAGCTCACAGGCCCTCCACCCTGCAGGGACACAGAGATGTGTACTGCTAGTGCCAAGTCATTTTTCATGGCGTTACTCTGAAGACCAGAAGTGTGCTTGTGAAACATATCACTATCACCAAATTAATCAAGACACCTAACGTTTAAAACTTTAATCCTTTTTAAGTCTTTAAAGAGGTGATGGCCTCCTGAGGGCTCTTGGATTTAGATGGGTGGCTATACTCACTTAAAAAAATACCACAAATTGTTTGCCCTGAGGAAGTCATTAGTACTAACCTGCCTTATTTAGGATGTGAATGATGAGCATGGCAAGGAATGAAGGAAAGAGTAAAAAAAATGTGAGGTTACTTCTAGGGGGGGTTCATTTCACTGTAACAATTGTACCTATCCCCTGGGATCTGTCATATTCGACTTTGAAGGAAATTATACCTCCGAGAATTATGCAGAAAATACCAAACGTGAAAATAAGGAAAAGGGAATTAGACCATTTGTACCCTACACACTAGGATTGACGTACAACCAAATAGATGGTACGAACACATTTCTGTGTCATTGCATGCCCCCCTGTCTCACAGACACTAGAAATGATCCAAGTTAAGTGGACTATATATAAGGCATTCAGAAAAGAGTCTAGCACAAAGTAGTTTCTACGTAAGTGTTGTTGCTGCTGCTGCTGCTGCTGCTGCTGCTGCTGCTGCTGCTGCTGCTGCTATTGTTACCATTATTATTATTCTGTCTTTGGGGCACTTTTTATTCACATAAATAGCTACTTGGTGAGTTTAGTCAAATCATGCTATGTCACTCAGAGGGGACAGTGACTTCACTCATAACTGATTTGCTTTGACATTTAACATGACTGGCTCCTCTTTTCCCCTATAGCTGTTCCATTCCACTCCTTCCCCATTCCTCTTGGACTATATTTGGGCCACATTTTAGCAGACATGTGAGCATTGCATTCAGATGGAGGAAGACCAAAGACGGGCCAGGAGATGGGGCAGAAGGAGAGAGAGAAAGAGAAGTGGATGTCGATGCTAGATGGCTCCTGTCTTCTTCTTTGCAGCGAGCACTCCATCAGGTGTCAGGCTTGCTTTACGGGGTTGAATTATTGATTACACGAGGGGAAGAAGAAAAATGGTGTTTTCTCTTTGTTTGAGTCCAGCTCTCTTTGCTTGCTTCAGACACAGCTGGGTCGCCACAGATTGAGCGTGCCTGAAACAACTCAGCAGTGTTATCAGTTTTGGAATTCCACTTTACTGAGACTTACAACGTGGTTTCAAGGTTGGCGTTCTGGCCCAGAAGCCTTAAGGCTGACCTGGCTGGCAGCAGACAGATATGAAAACTCTTTATTGTCTTGAATGTGTAGTGGTATCCCTGTGGCAAAAACCCTCCATCAAGGCTCTTCGCTAAGGGGCTGGTCATAGATGTACCCACTCCCCAGCGAGGAAGGGTGCTACCATCCAGCAGGTGGGAGCTGCTCGAGCAGTGGTTCAGACATCGGTGTGCAGAGAATTCCCTGGGCATTCCTTAAATACAGGTTCCCAGACCAACCTCAGGTGATCCTGACATGAGGGTCTGATGCATTACAGCCTGGCTCCCATTCTGCTTTGCATCAGGGACACCACCAATGTCCCTGATGATCCACAGCTATGGAGAGAGAAAGAAGGGACCTGGTTTCTTCTTCACTGCTTTCCACATGCTTCCTTGACCACATCTGTTCCCCTTCTAATCCACTGTCATGACTAATCTGTCCTATCAGACTCATCAGAAACTGCTCATCCCAAATGTTTATTGTCAACCATTTAGCTCATGTGTGAGGTTGACTGGGTTTGAGTCCAGGACACTCCTAGACATGATCAGGCCAGTGCTAGTTTGGCCACTCCCCACTAAGGCAGTCTCCTTCCACTGGCCCTTTAATATCCCACTGGGATGGCTTTTCCTGTTCTAAACCTACACCGGATATGGTAGATTTCTATTGTAGATGCTGGCACACTTTTTTGTGATGGCAGATAGTAAATATTTTGGCCTTTGCAGGTTATGTAGTCATAGTCACAACTACTCAATCTCATATTTGATCATGGAAGCTGTCATAGCTAATATGTGAACATATGAGTGTGGCTGTTCCTATAAAGCTTCGTATATAGGAACGAGCTGTATTAGTCAGCTCAGGCTGTCATGACAAAGTACCCCAGACTACATAGGTTAAGCAATAGAAACTTTTTCACAGTTCTGGAGCTTGGAAGTCTAAGATCAAGGTGCCAGTGAATTAGGTCCCTAGTGAGAATGCTTTTCCTGGCTTATAGATGGCTGTGTCCTCATATGGCCCTTTCTTCAGTCTGTGCACAGAGAGGGAGAGAGCCTGGTGTTTCTCCCTCTCTTATAAGGCTACCACTCCAACAGGACCAGGGCCCCACCCTCATGACCTCACCTAACTCTAATTACCTCTTAAAGGCTCCACCTCCAAACCCCATCACACTAGGGCTTAGAGCTTCGACATATAAATTGGGATAGTGAAACAATTCAGTTCATTACATGGGGCCAGATTTGACATAGGGGCCACAGTTGGTTGACCTCTGTCCCATTCTATCAAAATCCAATCACCTTTACACTATAAAATCTTATCCTTTCCACCCAATCTGTCTTCTCCAGTTATAGGAGAGAAGTAAACTTGGTACATTTTTGTTTGTTTTCTTTTTCTTTTCCTTTTACTTTGTGTTTTTTATTCCTTTGTATTTTTATTTGTTTTTTGTTTTTTTTGGAACATTTGCTTTTTGAAGAATATCAAAAAAGACTTCTCTGGGCTTCCAGGGTGTCAGAACTACTTTACCAAAGGCCTTTGCTAGTTTTACAGTATTTGTAGAATCTTATCTCCACATTTTAAAATCGACCTGTCTCTTTGGAAAGTGTGCTCTTCATAGCACATACTAACACTGCAGTCAGCTTGGAATCCACAGACGTGGAGAACAGTGGCTTCATTCTAACAAGAGGCACAGCCGCAGCTTACGGGGAAAATGAGAGAAGTAAGGCAAAGTTGGAAGCTTCTACCTGAACACTGTTTCCAGTGTGGGCAGGATGGAGATCTGTTGAGTGAGACTTGCATTTAGGGGTCTTATAGCTATATATTTTAAGCCATAATCCTGCAGAAAAACTGAAGCTGACCCCCCAATTCTACTCCCAGGTTCTGTATCTGTGCTGCTGTCTCTAAGAATCATCTCTCTCTGACTTCCCTGTTGTAAGTTCCGAGGTCCTTCCTTCAGTGTTTCAGGTATAACCAGAAGCCTCCCCATTTGTGTAAGAAGCCTCTTTAGTTTCAGCAGGTCTTGTTTTCTGTAATGTCCTTGTTTTAACCATGGTGGATCCAGAGCATTGCTTGGACTTTGTTCTCTCTTATTTTCTGCTTTTCAAGAAGCAAGGGAGACTCTTTAAGGCATAGTATACAGTCATGCGCCTCATAATGATGTTTCAGTCAACAATGGTCCTCATACACGACGGTGGTCCCACAAGATTATAATGAAGCTGGAAAATTCCTATCACCTAGTAACATCATAACCACTGTAACATCGCAGTACAACACTATGTGTTTGTGGGGATGATGGTGGAAGTGAACCTACTGTGCTTCCAGCCATAGAAAAGAAAAGTACACACAATTATGTATAGTACATAATACTTGAGAATGATATATAGCTATAAGACTGTTACTGGTTCATGCATCTACTATACTTTTTAAATCATTATTTTAGAGCATACTCCTATTTATTAAAAAAAAAAAAGTTTGCTGTAAACAGTATGCCGTGTTAATCAGCAGCAGCCTCATACATCTTGTTTACTGCATCTCTTGATTACATTATTTTCTCTTGTCTTGATTTAATCTCCTGTTGTTTTGTACAGTAACATGCTGCATAGACTTGTAGCCTAGTAATAATAGGTTATGCCGTATCATCTACGTGTGTAGTAGGCTGTACTATCTATGTTCATGTAAGTGCACTCTGATGTGTGTACAATGACAAAATTGCCCAACAACACATTTCTCAAAACATAACCTGTCATTAAATAAATATTGATGTAGTAAGTTGTTCTTCTCTGAGCTTAATTGCAATTTTATAAATTTTATGCTTTTCTCAGTCTTCTTAAAAACAAATGAGAAGAAAAAAATTAATGATTTTGTTTCAGAAAATACAATTTTCAAATAAATTTATATTGCACAAGAGATAATTTTGAAATTAAAGTGGTAATGTCACTTATTTTCTGTAGGGCAGTATGAGGGGCTATTGTTTAATTCTTTCTTTGATGTAGTATTTCTTGACAGATAAAAATAACAGGCTCAAAATCCCATTCATGGTTGCTGGCAACCACAATGGAAAATGATATTTGATCATAAGATAGGCAAAGGAAGTTTCAATAATGAATTGAAATTTTTAGTTGTTTTACCAATGAAAATCACCTGAGAAGAATTACTAACTGTGGAATATAAAGAAATACGGGGCTGAGTGCTAGAAGATCAGGGCTTTCCATTTATTTCTTCCATCAACTTCTGAGTGTTGATGAAATCTTGATCCTCTCATTTAGTGGCCTCCGTTTCCTCATCTCTGAAAAGGGGTGGAGGAAGCTGAAGTGGATAATACCTACATTTCATTTTACTTCTGAAATAATTCTTTACCCAGCAAAAAGAACACGAACCCTGGAGTCCAAGAGACCCTGACTAGTATTCTTGCTGGAGAGAATGGAACAATGCACTTAACCTCTTTAAGCCTCGGTTTATCCTTCTGAAAATGGAGAAAATCATACCTATCTAACAGAGTAAAAGGATTAAGGATCAGAATTAAGATGACAATGTATGCAAAGCACCTTTGACTCTGCCAGTCCATAGTAGATAGGGCTGGAGGAGAGGAAATTCATGATAAGCCTGGAATATCTTATCTGGTGAGGCCAAAACTAAGGAAGTGTTCAAAAAAGGATGAGTCATGTTGAAAAAGCACAGATGTCAACCTCCCGGTGGCTAGCTGGAGCAATTGGAATAACAAAATAAATAACAGTGCTGGGTTAGAACCCATAAAGTGAATATCTATGAGTTCATATTGACATAAATCAATAATTTAATAAATAAATGTGTGGAGGAGAAAGGACAGTGCTTCCTTACAGAACTTCAAGTGATAAATGCAGAAGAAAATAAAAATTAAGATTGGAACACTACACATAATTGGTGAAAGAGCCACTGACAGATGCTGAAATTATTGAGCAAAATCTGAGGAGAAACAGGATATTTGTACAGTTTCAAATGATCTCCTTTACATTATTTATTAATCACAAGGGAAAAATAGTCACCTTATGGTGGAGACACCCATCAGAAACCATTTTCATCAAGTGGTCAAAGTTAACATCACCAGTAATAAGACATTAACATCATGCATCCCTTGATATGATGCACTGAGAAGTGATGACACATCACCTAAATCTAATCATGATGTGGATAAAAAAGTGGTGGTGGTGGTGGCGACGGGAGGGGGGGGGAGGGGGGTCATTCTATAGGAAATGACCTCACAGGGTGATCTGATTCCTAACTGGGCAGGTCCCAGTGGGCAGTCCCGCCCAGACAACAACTTTACTAAAAGGCTTGTGTTTGCCTTAAGCAAGCCCTGTCCATTGTTTCTGTGCATCTAGGTGAACACTCCTTCAAAATGCCCCCTTCTAGACTCTTCCTTCTAATACCTGACCATCCTTTTAGACCCCCTCAGAGAGCACATAATCTTAACTACCTTCCTAATTCAATTGTGAGTTGCTTCCTCCCACCTTCAGGTCACCTTCCCTACCTTCCCTCCTTAATCTCACGAATGCATAAAAAAGAGACTGTTATTCTAGGAAGCATTTCTCAGTCTACTGAGATCTTGTTTCCAGATATATCCTCTGTTTAGCTCAAAAATATTTTTATAAAAATTCTCTACAGGTTTGGATGTTCTTACATTGACAACGGGAAAACATCAGGCCAACCCAAATTGAGGGGCAGTAGACAAAAAGCTGACCTGTCCTTTGCAAAAATTTCGAGATCACAAAAGACAAGGAAAGAGCAAAGAGCCAGCAGTGATTAAAGGAGAATAAGGAGATATGACAACAAAATGTAATATAAGATCCTGGAGAGGATCCCAGAACAGAAAAAAGAAAAACTGGTGAAATCCAAATACAAACTATTATTTAATAGCATTGTATCCATGTTAATTTCTTAGTTTTGATCATTCTATTATGGTTACACAAGTTATTAACATTAATGAAAACTGATAAAGGGTATATGGAAAATCTGTTCTATTTTTGCGGGTTCTCTATAAATCTCAAATTATTTCAAAATAAAAAGTTTTAATAAAAGACATTGGTATGGGTGAGGAACAAGTCTATATAATTTTTTCCCTACGTTAAATGCAAACAAATGCTTCAGTGAAACACACCTGGCCACTGTTCATGCTGATAACCAATACCATGAGTGTGGCTGTGTACGTGACAGCCATAGCCCCAAACATTTGTGCTATTTAACTACTTCACTCATACCTCACAGGCACTAGGGACCCGAAATGACTACTGTTCAGGGTGATGGGCTTGGGGGAAGATTAACTTGGAAGAGTTTTCTCTGATCTAGATGTTTCCATTCCATAAAAGGGAACTCAATTAGTGTAACCCTAGACTCTCTCAACCTCTACTCCCTCTTCTCCAAGGGAGATGAAGCAACATATCTGACTGGTAAATATGGGAAGAATAAACCGGACACTCATGGTCATCCCCTTCCTTTTCCTTCTTGGGAGTAACTCATAGCAGACACGTGTTCTACTCTGATCCTCAGAGCAAGAAGCTTTCCGTATCTGTCCTTGTGTGTGACTAGGTGAACCAGCTAATTTGAAGATGCTAATTTGGAAGCCCATCTGATTTTCATCCCAATGCTATTCCCTCCAACCTAGTCATCCTTAGTAACAACGGTGATATTTTGACCTCGTCTGCCTTTTTCCTTGTTTTGTTTCTCAGAACCTGGGTAAGGAAAAAAAAGTGATAACCACTGGGCATTCGCTAGACCCTGCCAAGTTCCATTTGTTTCAGGTTGCACAGTGTTCCTAGAACTTAATTCTATGGTGGTGATTCTCTGTGATGTTAGGAAGTATTTTTCAACTAATCTTCTATTCCAGATAGCTTCTGGATTCTGAGCATCATAAACAATCACCACTTAACATTGTTTCTGCTGGGTGAGTTGAACTGCATTGGGTCAGAAAGAGGATACGGAGCACTGTGCTCCCTTTGCCCAACCCCGCCCCCCACCGCCCCCCGCCCCAGGATGTACATGCAATTTTGGGCCATCACGGAGACTCTGGGGCTACAGTTCTCTTATAACCTACTTTCAATAAACATGCTTTTAAAATAAGTTATTTTCCTAGTTTTCTCACTTTAGTCTCTGCCCCAATGATCAATTAAAATAGTGGCATAAAGCATGTGTTTTCTCCTCTTTATGGACCATCATGCATTTATCTTTTCCAATAGTTTCCTTTGTCTCTGCTCTTTGTTGGTAAAGGGATGGAAATTTCTAAACAGAGCCTTTAATAGTCCATTACTTTTCACCCCATGTTATGTAATTTCGTTTTAAAGTCAAACTTCCAAGGCAAACTGTTACTTTTGTGAATGCTCATCTGGGAGCGAGATTAATCTTTCTCTACTCAAAAAATAACCAACACTTACTGTACCAGGGTTATGATTATATCACAATAAATACTCTATACAGGACTAGAAACAGCCCCTCAAAGAAAAACGCTTGGAAACGGGTAATTGGAATGAACTGTATGCATATTCACTGAGCTTTGAAAGAAACTGCAAGTAAAAAGATCGATCTATTCCTAAGTAATTTTTTTTCCTCTTAAAGAACACGATATAAGGCATTTAGACAGTCTCTGCATTCTCATGGGAACATCTCGGGGAGAAAAAGCTTATCTATATGTGTGCCTTGTAATGTTCATGATGGACACCATTTATTAGGCATAAAGAAGGAGAAGACCTGGAAAGTAGCTCTTTTCTAAACAATTTTGGATTCTGGCTCTTAACTACTTTTCTTTAGCCATGGACATGAACACTTTAAAAGACAAACAAGCCCTCTCTGTTTGAACTGCAGATGGCCACAAGAACCAAACAAGAATGCTAACAATCCATTTTTTAAAAGGCCAAAAAAATCCACCAAAACCAAAACAAAACCTCCAAACTCCCCCAAAACAGAAAGTGCCAAGTTCTGCACTGCACATCCATGCTGATGCTGAGTCAACAGTCCACTAGGACCCAACTGGTAGAACCAGAAGTTGAGAGTGATGCTCAGGAGTTGCAATGACCCCTAAGAGTGAAAAATAAACATATCTGTTAAAACAACAGCCACAAGAACAAAATAGACATAAAACAACATAGCACGAGAACTTCCTTTTCCCTCACAATAGCAATGTGTTACCTTCATTATCCGGAAGCCTTTGATTACCCTTTTCAAAAGTTTTTTGGTTGAGTTTAATTTTCAAGGCCGTTAACTACTGATGCCAACTTAATTATGGCAAGCAAACAACCAAGCCATAATGTATGATGCCAATTGTTAGTTTTACTTTAGTTTCACATTAGATCTGGACTTCCCTGCTCGTTTATAACTTTCTGAGCCAGAAAGGTTTCTGCACAGTCACTTGCTTTTCCTCAGCTCATATCTTTGTTCCCCTGTTTGCCAAGGGGCATTGAAGGAAGAGATATTTGTGACTTATTATCTCAGTGTTAACAGTGCCCTTCCATGATCTATAAAACTGCTCTTGCATTTTTAACCTTGAAGTCTTTCGGATTATTGTTCTGAAATGGTAAGATTAACCTAGTGGGGCCCAAAGATTCATAATCAGTTTCTTGCATACACATTAACCTAGGCAAGAAAAAAAGCAGAGTTCTTGGTGGCATAATGGCTCCAGATGAGACGAGTCAAGAGCATCTAAGCATTTAACCCAAAGTACCCTTGTATTTGTCACTACGAATATGGCATTCTTGTCTATCGAAAATTATCCTTACACTAAAATTTTGTTACACTCTTCTATCACAGTATGCAGTGAACCAAAATTCTGGAATGTCATGTACATCTTGAAATGAACTTCAGGACATTACTTGCTAACATACATGTTTCTTTCCCTTTCTAAAAATGTGATGATAATTTATGATGAAGGTCTTCTGATGATACATTTCGTGTTTGTTTTAGGCAAAAGGGTGGGTGATGTTCAGGATAGCAAATCATTTCTCAAAAGGTGATTTGGCAGACACTGACAGTGGCCATGAAACAATGTTCTGACAAATGAAAGATAACCAGAATTCTCCTGAGGGACTTTGAGAGAGCTCCTATTTTCTTATTAAAAGGAAAAGCCGAAAAGCTCCTTAATGCTATCTCTTCCCTTTAACTTGAATAGAAGTAGCCACCTTGTGACCAAGAGGCAACAAGCCTGTGCACGAAAAGCTAATGTGCTTAGAAAAGTAAGTAGGAAAATGGAGAACCTGGGTCTTTGATGACATTACTGAGCTATGAGAACAACACCCAGACCACCTATTTCTGGACTGTCTTGTTAAATGATAAATGTCTTTACGATTTAGGTCCCTGTTACTTGCAGCCCAAAACATTCTTAAGTGACACAGAAAATGAGGCCTAGGGTAGAGGCAAGAACATAAAGGAACTGAGCAGCAGTGGTGGCTGATTAAAGCTATGCCCCACAGACGGAGGAAGGGGGTAGACTGCAAAGCTCCTGATGCCCAGGGGCCATTGCAGCCAGAGCTCTTTTGGCTTCAACATAAGACAGGCACCCAGGTTTTATGACAATGATGTTAATGATATTCAACAAGCAGGGCAACAATGCAAGCAATCAGTTGGAGTCTTAGAGCCCAGCAAAACAGTGGTAAGTACAACACAGTGGAGTGGGAGAGCAAAAACATGTTTTGTTTTGTTTTTTTTTTCTATTTCCCTCTGTGGTTTGATTTGCCCAGACTAAATGGCCTAGAAGTACATTCTCCACCTGAAAGTCTGGATTGCCTCTCTCTTGTGGAACATATTCATTTGTTTGTTTAACTTGAATCTCCTGTGTGAGAGAGGCCTGGGTGCGGGATGGGCAAAGGTTTTCTGGAGGAGTGTGATTATGTAGGGGCATTTGCTTTGCTCCTAAGAGAGTTCATGACCAAGGCAGATCAAACGGAGTTCCAGATGACTTAAACCTTCAGCTGATAGTATTGGCTGGGTGGGGACCCATTCCCCAGCTGGCTTGACTATCAAGTTAGTTTAGTGCGTGCGTGTGTGTGTGTGTATGTGTGTGTGTGTGCGCGTGTACGCGCGTGCATGTGTGTTTCCAGAAAACACTCCTGTTCAAAAGCACAGCCAGATCAGCTTGAAAGCAAGCTGACAAACTAGAAAAACTGATATGGATTATATTTCAGAGCTGTTCTTTAGATAACAACTATTACTAACAGGGGAATTAGTTTGTTATTTCTAGTTTAATTAAAAAGTGAAATATATATTAAACTTATATTTATTTTACTTTTCTTCTTACACTAGAGATTTAAGCTCCATGATTTCTGGTATAATATTTTAAATCACTAGTAAGTCTGTTTTAGCTTGAAATTTGATTTCAAGTACACTCATTCAGTAAATATGTACTAGGAGTCTACATACCAGTGAGCGGGTGGTTGTATCTGTATGTGTGAGAAGCAGGGAGGAAGAAGAAAGAAAGGGGCAGGTGGGGGGCGGGGAGGGGGGAAAGGGGAGAGGGGTGAGAGGGACAGACAGATAAACAGACAAATAGACAGTGTCTCTTCAGATAAAATTGTCAGAACATCCTTCTGTCATCTGTCATCAGTCATCACCTACACCAAGAAGGCCAAGTCTAGCAATGCCTCTCAACAGGCACAGGGTGAGCAAGGCCCCTAGTCGGCTTTTACTCACAGACCTAGGTTTCATAGGGACTGACTTAGATCTTAACCCACTCTTAGGTAAAACATCTGTTTCTCACTGACTTTTTGCTTCTTTCCCTTCCAACAGCCAGTGGCAGGCTGATTAGAAAGCAGTTTTCCCTTTCAAAGAAAGTTAGCTAGCTCTCACTCTCCAGGTATGGCTCTGCGCACTCTCTGCCCTTTCCTTCTTAACGTAAGGAAATTCTAGGAAGAATCTTGGCTCGCTTTGAAGCTGAGATCCCTTTACACTCCTAATTGGTATGTCTTCACTGGGTGGCAAACTAGTCAACTGCCTAGCTTCTTGTTATTTATGAACAAATTCTCTGAAAGAGACCTGGAGACCCAGGTGGTTTGCAAGATTTTGCATAAACAATAATAGCAGTGCACAAAAACCATCACCCAGTATCGCTTCACCCTCCTGCTCCCACCGATGCTCTATGAAGAAGCCTTGGTAGAGGACGAGTAGACTGCTCTGCACATTTGTATTCCGGCCCAGCACTGCACACACGGACTACAGTGGGCTGAGCGCCCTGCCTGGCGTCATCCGCCTCTGGCTCTGTCTCGTCATTGCCCCGCTCTCCCGAACAAGTCCACGAAATAGAAGAACATAAAAAGCTATTGTCCATGTCCAGTGAGAAATGAAATGCACTGGACCAAGTATCACAACTTCCTTAAGATAATACAACACTTCATCACTTTTGCATCTGGATTTCTCTCATGGTTTGCAAAATCATAAAGCTCGAACCGACATCTTGAACCATGAGCACTGCTTTATTTTATTTAAACACATTCTTTCAAAAACAGCAATTTATTACAAACTATGGCTTCACTGTACCTAAAGTACTTAATTCAGTTCATCTCCAGCTTTGCTTTGTACTATTGGAGACAATCAGAAGATTGGGAGCAATTTTTTAATAAGAGAACATGACTTATAGCTCTGGCCTGTGAAAAACAGTTTCTAAACCACAGTGTACCCATAACCTACAGTTTACCATGAAGAGGAAGTATTAATGGCATATAGCATAATTCTTCTGTTTAGTTGCAGGCTGATTCATCAGAGATTTGACTGAAGCTCCTAAATTATAGATATAGCCTTTTATGGAGTGTCCAGGGGAGGAAACACATTATCTTTTATCTGTAGTTGTCTTCCCCCCCGCAAAATACAATCCCTTCTACCACAATGAAAGCTACAAGGCAAGGAAGAACCCAGCTTATTTTTTCAAAAGAGAGTAATAGAAGAAAGGAGAGTTCCAATTTTTAGAGGAGTGAAGAGCTCTGGCTACGATAAGGTATAATTAGCAATTTGATTTGGGAGAAAAAGGCTGGACTTGTGCATATTCACTGCGTACTCATTGTAGATGACCAACTCCTGCCAGAATCATATCTTCCTAAGCAAAATCTCTCCAGGATACCTCTTAACTTGCTCTACCCTCAGCCTTCTCAAGGGATGAAAGGGAAATTGAACCCTCGGGAAAGAAAACCCTCTGCACCACAGTCTTCTCATCTGTGAAGTTATAAATTAATATCTCTCTTCACCTAAGAGGTGCATGATTCTTGAGGGCTGTGGTCTATGGGTGAGGCCAGATGTTGAGATGCGCAGCTGGTATCATTGATAAGAGCTTCAGGAATCAGAACTAACCCATCCAGCTACCTGAGTATTCTTGTGATTAACATAAATGAAGTCAAGGTCCCTTCACTAAAAAGCACATTCACTCTTTAATAGATGGCAGTGGGTGGAAAGCACAGTGCTTGGCACAAAGCAGATGCTTAATAAACGTGAATTCCATTCACCTCACCGGAATCACTTGCTCTTGCACAGGTTTTTACTTCGACGCAACAAACCAGCTAATTAGCCAATGAAGTTCCAAGGTTCACGGCATGCCCCAATCTGCCGTACTTGCTAAATCAGGGGTTTGTCAAACCTGAGCTTTCCCTTGAGATCCCTGCATAAGCAAAATGAAAGATGCGTCTCAAAATGGGAAGGGAAATAGATGAACCTTGAAACAGTATCAAGCGAAAAAAGTCACAAAAGGCCACATATTTTCTGATTCTATTTATATGAAATGTCCACAATAGGCAAATCCATAGAGAAAGAAAGTAGATGAGTGGTCCCTAGATTAGTGACTGTTAACAGGTACAGGGTTTCTTTTTGGGGTGGCAAAAATGTTCTGGAATTAGAAATATATCTGGAATTTGATTATATTTACAACTCTGAATATATTAAAAACCACTAAATTGTACACTTACAGGAAAAGCTTTACATCATGTAAATTATCTCAATAAACTTATTAAAATGCAAATATATATATATATACAAAGTGGTATTAGGTAAGGGAAAGGATTAGAATTTCAGTCTCATTATTGTGTGATCCTAAGCAAATTGCTGAACTACTCTGCATCTCAGATTCACCAACTATCACATTGAGCTCACTGTGAAATCCTAGGCTAATTATGAGGATCCTATTAAAAGGAACTAAAGATTGAATTCAAGGATTCTCTCAGTCCGAGAAATTAGGAAGTAGTGTACAAAGTGACTTAGACTAAGCTGTCTGGGTCAGCCTTCAAAGGCAGGTGTGGATACTGGATGAAGCAACTTCTGGCGAGCATTCCTGCAGGTTTCCATACTTAGAATTCCTTAAGATGGTTATGCTTACAGCATTTGTCTTTCTATATCTCTCAAGAAAACAGATGGCCTGCTTCTACATTTTGCAGGGTATAAAGCTAAGCCCCTGGGACTTTAACCTTTTCAAAGTTACCAAGCATGGGAGCCTGGAACATGAGTGTTCTCTTCCTTAATGGAGCTGAATACTCCTTCCATTCCACAACTGAAATCAAGGGATGGGATGTTGAATCCTTCCACATAGTGTGCTAATAAACCTTCGCCAGGTCTGGGCATTAGAACCTAAGTCAGTCAACCATTTCGGAAGTATGAAAGAAAAAAAGAAAGAGATAGGGAGAGAGAGAGGAAGCAGCCTGTAGATTCCTATCTTTTTGTTTTAGAAATATAGAAGGGAAGATTTCCTTTTCAAAGTTCAAAGGAAACGGTGTGTTTTGTTTTCATGCTTCGTTTCATTTTTCACTTGGGAAAAAAACCCCAGCTTTGAAGCCTCTCTGTTTAAACTCATTAGGAAAACCATCAATGACGGAAGCTTTCATGAAATCGTAGTGGGAGGAATTAGTGCTATGGGAAAGCCAGATCAATCTTCAAATGTTTCATCTATGGAGATGCAAGGTCAGCTTTAGCTGCCTGTTCAGCTGAGAAGTTAACACAAACAAATGCTTCACTTACTGGAGACTCCAAGGGACTACAGACATTTGATGTTCACCCTCCAAATACTTCCTCAGAAACCAGATATGCCCACCCCATAAAAGAGATGGATGCTTCTCTAAATCTAAGCAAGTAAACTGTTCAGAAAATGTCTTGCCCTGAAGAGAAACCTGTTAAATGTCCCAACAGAAAGGAGGTAGTAATATTGACATTTACTGTATAGAAACTTTTCCTGTGTAATTCATAACTTTATTGAAGTTGACACACAAACCTTTTTAGCAGGACCAGCATTAATATATGAGGATATCTTTCCTGACATCTGGATCTTTTTAACGTTTTTTTTTTTTTTTTAACCTGTTGAAGTCTTCTTGGCAAAGTTAAAATAGTGATTTTTAAAAATTTGGTGTTTGCTTTATTCTTAGAGCATAGTCCATAGCCTATCTAATTGATTCAAAATGAATTTGACAAAAGCAACAAACAAGACAAACAGAAAAAACTCATGGATATAGACAATTTAGTTGTTACCGGAAGGGAAAGGGGGAGAGGGGAGGTAGATAAAGGTAAAGGGGGTCAAATATAAGGTGAAGGAAGGAAACTTAATTTTGGGTGGTGAACACATAATACAATATACCTATGACACATTATTAAATTGTACACTTGAAACCTATGTAATTTTATTAACCAATGTCACCCTGATAAATTTAACAAAAATGAATTTGAGGGTGAGAAAGTAAGGACTGAAAGTGGGCTGTCCAAAAGGGAGATGACAGAAGAGCACTGGTAGGAGCAGGAAAGATATGGGGCAGACAGGAGACTGTAAGATGAACAGATATCAAGGTACTCTTAGCAAGTTGTTCTGGATAAAGAAAATGTTAGAAAATGCCTTCATGCCTACAGTCTAACAGGGATAAGTAATATTCTGAACAAAGAAGGGGGACTTAATATTTTCATGTTTTTTACAAGAATTATATATGTGTATGCAAATATATACAGATGGTTGGTCCCCAACTTATGATGGTGTGACTTATGAGTTTTGACTTTTGATATGAAAGCGATGCATGCATTCACTAGAAACCAGCTAGGCTAAGCTATGATGTTCGGTAGGTTAGGTGTTGTAAATGCATTTTCAACTTAACGATATTTAAAATTTGCAGAATGTAACCCCATTGTAAATTGAGGAGCATCTATACAGAAAAAAATGTAAAAATATACACACATACATAAGTATGCACATGCGTACACCTTAAAGAACTCAGGTATAAAGGAACTGTGACATAATATTGATTAGCAGAAGTGGCCGTTCTTTCTGGCAAGCCCTCCTACATGGCAAACTCAAGCCTAATATTTTAAATCTTGGTGAAATTAAGCAGAGAGCATCAACTTAAGAAAACACAGGCCACGGTTACCTTTCCTTTTCTTTCTATTAAGAGTGGATGGCTGATTTTTTTAGGGATATCAGGTCCTCACTTGCTATCCCTTATTTAGCTCCTGAGAAAATAATGCATAAAATTAACCTATCTGAGGCATGGAGCCATCCCTGCCCAACCTAATGAGCAACTAACTAATCCAAAAGGAAAATGCCATTGCTTACATAGCCATAATGTAGATGCAACATGGCATATAAATCAGTAACTCTTGTATTGCAAAACAGACAAATAGATTAATGCCGGTTGCAAAGGATGGGTGAAGAGATCGATTAGGTTACTGATTCAGACCATGAACTTTCTCTCAATATACTGTATTTAACTTTTAAATAAGGTTTAGGAGAACCTGTAACATTTTGCTCACTGACAGAGCTATATTTTACTAAAGGCAGAAATTGGCTAGTCTATAAAAATTAAATTATGCCCCTTTCACTGTATCTAGTCAAGAGGAAAAACTCTAATTACAAGATTACACTGTCAAGCAAATGTGAATTCACATTCTTTACACCCTAGTTTTAAAAATTCAAATGGCGGCGGGGTGAGGGGGGCGGGATCATCTATTCTGAAATGAAAATCATTTGAAATATTTTTTTGGAGTGCAGAGAAAAGCAAGAGCAAAAGAAATGTCATTATCAAGGGTGCTGGTAAGTAGCCGCTAACTCACTAAGTGCAGAGCTTGTGAGAACAAATCGTTCGTTATGCAAACATTTAAATATCAATTAGTAAAGACAATGAAAGAAGCAGAACTGCGACCAAACCTTCCTTTCCCCATAGCTGTGACTCAGTACTCCAGAAATGATCACCAAGGGGATAAAGAGCAGCGGAAAGTAATCTCAGCACTTAATAGGAAACACCAGTTTGGGGAACAGGTAAAGGTTAATTTTAAATGTGCTCCAAAACTGAAAATTAAATGTACCTGCCTCAAAATTCATAAGAGCTGAGTTTGCAGACTTAATTCAGAAAGAAATGAAGGTCTAGGCATATTGTATCGCTGGTAGTTTTTGGAAAGAGAATGTCTTTCATTACTGCTTAATGTCAAACTTGCTTGGTTCATTAAAATCTCTTAGTCTATTTAAAACCCTGGTTTTTCTATAGTACTTATGAAAAATGTCAGTCAACATAGCACTCAAACTTTAAAAATCCTCTGGTTGGTTCTCATATTCTTTCACTATCCACTTGGTGGCCTGTCCATTCAACCAGTTCATTAAGCCTGTTAAGGTGAATTTGGCAGACACGAAAATTGAGTCTTTAGCACTTTGCCTGGATAATCTTTTCAGACAATCTTCGAGGCACATTTTACTATATAAGGTAGTGGCCCAGGAAGCTGGTGCCTAGTAGTAACAGCTGGCTGGTGGACTTGGACCAGGTATCTAATTTTTCTCTTCCTCTATGACACATATAGGTTGGTCCAGATCAGCAGTTCCCAACTTAGGGGCACTCCAGAGTCACTTGGGGAGCTTATGAAAGACCTGTGGTCAGGTATACCACAGACTTAGATTTGGCTTCTAGGTGATGGAAAAGGGTGGGGGGTGGGGGGTGGGTAGGGCCCAGACATGTGGATGGAATTGGACAGAACTCCCAGGAAGATTCCCATCTGCGCTCTTAACCGTGAGTCACTAGACCCTTTCAACTCCAACACACAAAGGTTTTCTGAACAATATACATTACTGATCAAACAAATAAAAAATTGGACTGTGATTCCTTAGTATCATTTAAGAGGCATTACTTTCTCCAGAGTGGAAAATGTGACTCTGTGGTAGAACTAAATTCTGGGTCTGGCCTCAGAAACAAGGGCCTTAAAAGAGAACTAACAGTTTGCATGAGATACTCCAAGTAAAGAGAGGAGGAAAGAGCTTGAGGCACAGGGCCCACACCAAAAGTCAGCTCTTACTACTGAGATGATTGTTCGACACTGTGGTCACTTAATAATCAGTGTAGGTTGGCTCTCCATTGCTGCCAACAAGAGGAAGGTTAATACTCATTTAAATTGATTGGTCTCTAACAATTACAAGGGGATGAAAATGGAAGTGCTTTCAAGTATCAGCCCCTCTGCGCATCCTTCTTTTGACCCATGAACATGCATTCGGCTGCTTTCTATTAAATTTAGGCTCAGAAATGCACTGTTTCCTTGTTCACAGAACTCAAAGCCTCCCTCCATAACTGGTTTTTCCTTTGGACTGGTTTCTGTTTCTCAAACTTCATAATTGAGACTGCCTTATTATTTCTGTCTCTGTCCACCCTTTGGCCTATGACATATGGCCAGAGGAACCTGGTCTGGAGACAAAGTGCCCACCTTAACTGAGCTAACAGCAACTTCAGGACAGGCATTTATGACCATCTGTGCTAAAATTTTCTGTGAATAAGATAGGTGAGTGGTCTGTTAGGAACCAGGCCGCACAGTAGGTGAGTGGGGCAAGCTATCAAAACGTCATCTGTTTTTGCAGCTGCTTCAGTATCACTGCCTCGGCTCCACTTCAGGTCATCAGGCATTAGATTCTCATAGGAGCACCAGTCCCTGGTGCCAAAAAGGTTGGGGACCACTGGCCTAGAGGATTCTGAAGAAGTTCCTGATGTGTCCACAATAAAGCCCCATTTTTTTTGTGTGTATGTGGCTGTAATCTACTGCCTTGAAGAAAGCTGCAAATGTTCTAAAGTAACAATAAAGTGTTCAGAGTGAGTCTGACTAAAATCATAGCAGTCCCTCTGGTAGGACAGCACACTTTGGCTCAGGTAAAACGCTCAAGAATGAAATGCAGTAGAAAAGAAAGCTTGTCAAAATCATCTATATCGACTTTGACTGAGAATCATCGCTAAGTTTATTTTGTTCTGCCTTTGCAATAGCTAAATCCCATATGACAAAACAGTGCATGCTGCTCTGCTTGGGACAGGTTATTCTTGAGCACAATTGTATTTTAGACTTCCTGGAAGAGCGATTTTAGTGGAAAGAATCCACACCTAGGCCAATAAGGACCTACACAGAACAGCTTTTAAAACCACACACACCACATCATAGCAATCACGAACAATCTGCTCCCCAAAACACCGTGGTTAGCCACAAGGCATTTCTAGGCTCTTCTCTGAGAAGAAACCTTTTCCAAGGAGCTGGCTCTAAAAACTATAACCCTTGCTTTAACTTACCAGTGGGTTAAGGAGGTCAAATAACAGTTTTGGTCCCTTCACCCAGCCCTGTGGGCAGTGAAGTTCACCAAACTACAAAGTAGCAGGGCTTTGGTTCATTCAGCAGCATTCACTACATGATGCTATTTTCCCATTTTTTTTCAATATTCTTAAAATGACAAAGTCTCTGTTTAGGGATTTGACCCTGGAATTGAAGCTGCAGTTCCACGCATTTCCCCAAAGTTCCAATTGCACTTTTAGGGGACTTCAATTTCTGATAAGACTATAGGAAGCAGCTGGGGAGCTCCACCTCAGTGAGAAGATTCTATTCTGGTCAGCTGGGCAGAGTGAATAAGCAGGGTTTGCTCACAAGAACCCCTTATTCCCTTGCATAACCCCAGGCCCTCTCACCAGCTAGCCAGCCAGCCACTAAACTTGCGAGGCTGAGAAACACATTCCTTTGAAAGATCTTGGCAATTTGTGCCTGGAATTTGATGCATTAGTTCTAAAATTAAATAAAGATCCTGTAGTGTTCTTTAAAGAAATATGGTGTGGCTGTATGACAAAACACATTTTTCAAGCTCTGACCTCTTGGAACTTTAACTAGCTTCATATTTCAGGCTGACATTGCTCACAGGCTACTGTCTAGTCGCCCAAGCAGAGCTGGTTATCCATATATTTTCCAGCCTCCGGATCAGCTTTTAGCAAAAGGAGGTGAGGGGAGTAAATAAAAAGAGGAGAGACACTCATTTAAATGCACTTTCTCTCCTGAGTCCTTTGGGGAGAAGCCCTGATAATTAACTCTAATGAGATTAAAGTAACTTGGAACTCTTCATTTTCCCAGCACTGTAAAAGTAAATCTGCGATAACCAGTGTGTACGCATTAAATCAAAGTCAGTCCCTTTTCCTGTAATTTAATGGCTCCCTCACTCCTACCTCGGCCCAGGCTAGAGAGGGGAGGAGGAGGGCTGTTGAGCTCTTACCCGCACTTTGCTCCATTACTTCTTTCTGACACATGTCTTGAACGTTCACTGTGCAGTTCACGATGAACTCGGGGGAGGAGCAGTCGTTGTTCAGCTGAAATTCTTCACACTGGTAACACTGGATCTGGAGTGCAAAGCCTGCGGGACAGACCCACGGGCGTTCAGATTCAGCCCCCAGAGACCGCCCGGGAAATCACGACCCCCCACCCCAGCCAGTCGTAGGGGTGACTTTGGCTCCTCACTCCAGGGTCTCCGAGTGAGGCGGCTGTGAATGAAGCCAGCAGAGGGCGGCGCCAGCACTCAGGGTCCTGCAAGATAAGGTAGAATCGTGCCCACGACCCCTGACCCCACTCTCCAGAAACAAAGAGTGGATCCAACACCACGCTTGGCCTTTCTCCGCGGAAGTTGAAAGGAGGGGTGTACAACCCTGAGAGAGAAGTAGCTCCAGAGACAAGCATCAGTTCCTTTCTACGCCAAGGGATTTGCCTAATTGTTAATTGGCTACAAATTACTTAATTACTATTTTGGCACCGTTCGCGATTGCATTCCCAGAAGTCTTTTAGTTTTATTTTTAAAGTTAGCATTCCTGTCTTGTGGCTCTGAGGCTTCCTAGGTGACCTCCCGGGAACCCGGCAGGAAGCGTCGGACGCCAGTGCTGCTGAACCCTAAGTCCCCGGCCTTTCTCTGGGACTGTTCCTACAGCAGAGCAGGGGTGGCCGCAGCGACTGGGGAGGGTCGTGTGTGTGTGTGTGTGTGTGTGTGTCCGCGCTCGCTCGTGCGTGTATTCTGGGCCACGACACCATAGCCTTTTCTTCCTGGTTATCAGGGCAACCTTTTGGCTTAGGGTCCCCGTTCTGGGTCTCAGCAACACACAGCTCTGTGGTGAGCTGATCCCGCGGTGGAGAGGAGAAAGACGTTTTTCGCACCTCTCGTCGCTCCAGCTTGGCTGCTCCGTTGGAATCTACGAGCTCCTGTCTAGACCTAACTCTCCCCGCTCTCGCGCAGATAAGCCTGGTTCCCAAGCTCCCCATCTCCCAGCCCCAGATCCTTCGCGCTCTGAGCGCAACAACCCAGTCCCAGAGCGCGGCGGCCACAGGCTACCCAACACGCCGCTCACCTGCCGGCGGCGCCACTCCTACGGGTTGCTAGAGACGCCTGACAACTTGGCGGGGTTAGAGGCTATCTCTGCCTCTCTCTCGCCGCGGCCCCAGCTCCACTCCCGCCTCCCAAGCCCAGCTTCTTTCGACAGTTCAGCTCGAGCATCTGCAGCTCGAGTCCTTCAAATTCGCGACTGTAGCCTCTCCCCAGCAGCGTGGGACTCGGAGACTTTCCCATCTAGCGCCTCTGGGCACCAGCCTGCTCCAAACTCCCGCTAGGCAACCTCTTCTCAGTTCTGGGAGCCCAGGGGCAAAAGGGCCGGTGGGTAGATGCGGTGCGCGCGTCTGGATGGGCTGCTGGCCTCTTTGCCTTACCTTGAGGCAGGAACAGTCCGCAAAAAGTTGCAGCGATGCCGAGGACCCACATCCTCCCGGAACCACTGGGCCGGGAGCAGGCAGGCGCCTCAGAGGCGACGATCGCGGCGGAGGCTGCCCGGGCCGCAGCGGCTGTCGCTGCCGAGGCTTCTGGGGCTCGCGCTGCTGCCGCCAAGGCGACCGCCGCCGCCAAGAGGAGCCGCAGGTGCCGCTAGCGGCTCCCGCATCGCCCGCGCCGGGGCTCCCGGCCGCGGGTCGCCGCTCCTCTAGCTCAAGCTCCTGGGCAGAGCGCGGCGTCTCCGGAGTTGACGGCTGAGAATGAAGGAACTACTGGCGATTCGGAGCACCCAAAAAGTCTCGCCTCTTCTCCCACCTCCCACTCTAGGCACCACGTGATGGTTGCCGAGTTGGGGTGGGGGTGGCGGGCGGGGAAGGCTGGGACCGTCTTTCCACGTCCCCACCCCTTCCTATCGCCCTCCTCTCCCGCCCCCGCACGTCCCCAGGACAGGGACGCCAGGGGGAGAAGGAGAATGTAGTTTCCAGAGTGTGTGTGTGTTGGGGGGGGGGGGGCTGGAGATTGGGGAAGAGTGAGGAGGGCGCAGCAGGTGCCGCGAGGACTGGCCGGGTGCTGACTGCTGGACCTGCGAGGTGGGGTCGGAAGACTGCGAGTCCGGTGGGCCCTCTGCGCGCAGGTGCGCATTTCCCACGACCTCAGCGCCTCGGGGCCTGGCGGGTTCCAAGCTGCTGACCAATTCCGGGTGGCAGGGTTCGGCCCACCCAGATGAGACTGCGGTGCGGCGGGCCAAGAGCGGCTGCAGCGAGGCGGGGCGCGCTCCCCTGCATCTGGCAAAGTTGCAGGCGCCCTAGGGTGTCCCGCGCAGCTACGCCTTCTTTTCCTGCGAGAAGCCCCTCGGTCATTACCAGGCTTTGCTTCAGCTGCGCCAGGGTGGGCAGGGTGTGACGACGCCCCTGCATGGACTGGCGCGCTAGATTCGGGGAACCCTCCTTTTCATCTGCCTGTGCGCACCGCTGGAGGGTGCGGTGACACTGCTCTAGCAGTTTAGCCTGGGAGAGGGCTGCCCCGGGGACAAGAGCCGCGAGTTCCCACCAGATAGCAAATTGGGGTGAAGGCATCTGCTCTTCCCTAGCCCCTTCCTCCGAAAGGCCGGGCAGTTTCATTTTGCTCTCCTCAAAGCCATAGGTCGTTAGTATATGCTCCCGCGTCCGCTCCTGTACTGCGCCTTCCCAGCCCCAGGACTCGGTCGCCGGCTGCCCCTGCCCTCTCGCTCCCTCAATTCCTCCTCTCCGGTTCCAGCGACCCACCTTGAGTACTGCTGGGGACACCACGATGCAACGCTCGTTACGTTTTCCTTCCTCGCCACCGAACCTTGCAGCAGGTGGTACGGGAGCCCGCTGGCCCGCTCGCCGGAGCGCCTTGCTGCCCCCGCCCCCAATTCCGCACGTTCTCACTTGTCCCCCGAAATACTAGGGAGCATCCATTTCTGTGGAAATAGCTTCATAAGCTTTGCCCCCTCTTCATCTTCTTCTCCTCCGGACGCTGATCATTTATTTCCCCATCCTGCCGGCAGAGCGGGTCTGGAAATGGGCTTAAATGACTTTCTTGTAATTCCTCTGCAGAGATGATTCCGTATCTCCCTCCGGCTCCCTCTCTCCCGTTGCCCCTCTCTGCCTTTCATTTCTAGCCAGTTAACCCCTCGGGGAGCCTGCAGTGCTTTGACCATTACTCGTTTGTCTGCAGACTCTAATCTGACATTTGGCTAAATTACTATCTCTAGAGCAAGAGGGCCAGTTTATTTATTCCTTAGGGGAATTTGTCCTTGGAGGACGTGTGAGATGCAAATATCTGGGCCAAAGGCTTCTTGAACAAGTTCTTTTAAGCTTTTAGACAGTGCGATTGTGATATAACTTTTATTCAGAAATGAAACAAAAGAATTTTTAAAAGGCTGAAAGACTATGACACTACATAATTTTCATTTTAAGACAACAAAATTCAAATATAACAAATTGCACAAATTTATCAAATAACACTGATCATACAATACTCTTTAAAGAAACAAGTGTGTACTAAAGTAACCATACAGATCCTAAAAATATTTCTATTATGCCTAGTTTACAAGCTCCTGTACAAAAGCAATTATAAATAGTTCACGTCTAGAAAAAATACACATAACCTTTAAAATAGAATTTATCCTTACATATAAACAGACTTTGTAGAAAAAAGGATATTAAAAAGAATTTTTTGTAGCACCAACCACTTTAATTTTTTTTTAGAAAGTGAACATTGCAATTAGAAATTTGCTTTTATTCTAGATTTCCCAGATTTTAATAAAGAACAGAAAGGTAAAAATCAACAAAGTTGAGAATCATAGTGAAGCATTAAGTAGAAAACAATGTAAGGAAATGTTTGGAGGGAAAACCTGCTTTTGAAAATAGAATTAGGTCACTTCTGATACACATGCCTTCTGATCAGTGTCACAGTCAGTACCCTTTACCTTTTTCAGTAGAAGTAGAATTACACTTATTACTAGATTCTGAATATCTCCTGCAAAAATATTGAAATTGCACTAGAATTAAAGTTTATATCAAATCAAGATTGTGAGATTACAATGAGCCCTCTGGTTTGTTTGTTTGTTTTTGGCAGGCCCTTTTTAAGGTTTACAGAGTGTACCCACAAACAATTTGAGGACTAGAACAATGAACTGAACAAAAACTTTAGCTGGAATTTTTTAAAAATATATTATCAACTTCTAAAAGACTTACTACATCATTTCAAGAGCATGGCACTGATTCAATTTATTGCTTTTTGTTGTTGTTGCTACAAATATAATTTCTTTTCCAAAAAATTTACAACTTCTGTACAAGTATTCAAAAAAAAAGTGCAAAATTAAGACTTCTGTATCGTGGGTGTGTTTACTTTTAATCCTCATACAACACAACAAATAGAGTCTATGTTTATTGCCCTGTCAGAGAAGAAAGCTCCAGTGGGTTGCTTGCTGGGAATCTGACAACATAGGCTCTGTTGAAATAGTTTATTGTTGTCATGTCTACCTGCCCCTTCCCCACCCCTGTTTCTTAAGTGCTCCATTTCTTGTTCACTAAGGGAAAAAAAAAAAAAAGTTCTTTATGCATCATTTGAACCCTGACTTGCACAGGAAGAGAAGCTATCATATAAAGAATCACTCAAAGATTCCAAATTGTCTACCCCGGGCCTGTCTGAACTACTCAAGGATGTCTCTTCATTTTTTTCTTTTTCTTCCTTTCGTCCTTCAGCCTTGTTCAGAGAGTTCTTCTCTTTTTCTAATAAAATCATAGTATTGCTGTTGTATTTATGGAATGACTCCAGGGAAATTTTAGATAATCTATTCTCAGGATCTTCTTTTGTTTCTTCAACTTGTTTCAATTTCTGCAATAAAAAGGCGAAAATATTAGAAACATATTTCTTTGGAAATCAAGTTATTCTGGCCAATATTCAATTATTGTCTGTATAAAGTACAGTTTAAAGGGATAGAGAGAACCTACAAGTCTTTAACAAGCTTCTAATATAATTAAATGTAATAATAAAGCCAATTTTAGGAATAAATTAAGACTTTAATCATTTTGCTGAGATAAATAGGTCCCAATTTGCAAACCAGTTAAGTGCCCCTTAATTTCACTTTAAATGGATCCATTTGAAATTTGTTCAGGTAAAGTGCCTTATTTTTCTTAATCAAAGTTTCTAACTACTCACTTTTCTTACGAAGTATTATTAGTTATCTATTGCTAAGTATGGATAGGGATTGAACTTCAGCCAACAGTTGTGGTTATATGTAAAAAACAAACAAAAAAACATACACAAACCCATAAATTGCCAGGAAATTTGAGTACATGTTAAACTTATCAAAAGCATTGTCATGTTCATATGTTGTCCCTCTACAAGTCTTAAGATATTTGAAAGAGATCTCCAGGTCAGTGGGTGTAGATTCTGGAAGGCCCAAGGTTTAAAAATCATAGTGACAGGTTTGCACCTTAGTAACCACACCCCTATAGAAGGTTCTAGTAACACCAATTTAACAGGGATATTTTAGGATGTTGCTGGTAGTCTCCAGGACTTTATAAAACACTGTAGTCACATTTAATATTTATTGTAGATAAACTCTATAAACATGAATATATTCCATTTTCTCAAGTTGCTCCGAAGGTCTGAGGTGGGAGGAGAGAGTAATTTCTCACCTTCTTTTCCTCTTTCACGCAAAAATTCCATCCAAAGACAAGAAAAAAGGTGGGACAGGGACTTAGAGATGATAACAGCTACTATCTATTAAGCATCCACCATGTGAAAGACACCAAACATATGTTATCTACAAGCCTTTCAGAAACCTGCAAGTTACACGTCTCCATTTTAAAGAGGAAAACAAGGCTCAGAGTGACCGCGTTATTTGCCCAAGGTCCATCAGTAAGTGAGAGAGAATAGAATTCGAATTTCTGTCTGGCTGTCTTTCAGGCTGTTTCTACTAAACCACGCTCTTATGTAATAAAGGACGAGATGTCTTGTTTCTTTTGTTTTCATTTTGCCACCCCAAAATTCCATTTATATAACTTACCAAACCATCTCCATCATTACTCTCTAAGGCTCTAGCATATGTAGTTTCTTTCCCCAGCCCAAGCCCCACATTGTTGTTAAAGGTACAATGAGAAAACGATGTTTTGATTTTCACATGCTAAATATTTAATAGAAAGAGCAAAAGATACATAAGTAGGTAGCTTCAGTGTTCTAAGAGCAGGCTCAGAGTTTCTCTATCTGCTATAGGAAATGGCATAATTCTATGGGAATACTTAAAAAGCATCCCTGAAGTTGTGCTTACTTCATTATACCATTAATGTGCAGGAGCACTACTCATAGAGCAAATTTTCCATCTCAGGTGGCTATCTTGAAACCAGAGGTGGGCTGAGGAACAGATTCCTAGCCAACTACAGAAAAGTGGCTCCATAATTAAGAATAACTCCAGGTAAGAGTCCCTATTCACGTCACACCAATTTTTAGGCATATTAAACAATTATATAATCCTAAAAGTACATGGAGAGAGTAGGAAATACTTTGATTACACTAATGTACATAAATAAAGGTCATTCAATATGATTTTCTCTTCATCTGAGTATCTTCTCCCTTTTTCTTCATTCAAGAACCACAAGCATTTTCCTTGCCAATTTCTGGTCCATGAGGACCTCAAATTCATTCAATAAACACTTATTAGAGACACTACCATGAAGTAGGTGGAAAGTTTTGGTGTGAGGATATACAGCTGAATAAAATTGTGTTTTGCATGTGTGCGTGTGTGCGCATGTGCATGTTTGCATGGTGGGGGGAGTTGGGGCCCTGGAGGCAGACAGACCTGAACCTGAATCCTAGCTTTGCCCTTTCACTGGCTGTGTCAGTGCTCAGAAGCATCCTTCCTCTTGGGTGTAAAGGATGATGAGACATATCTTTTCAGGACTGATGTATTAGAAGTACAACACCTTAAGACCACGACACATAGTAATAGGGGCTCAATAAATGGCACAATAAATAAATAATAGTAAGACAGGATTCTTATTCTAGAACAGTGGTTCTCAAACTGTGTTTTCTAGGCCAGCAGCATCAGCATCCTGTAGAAGCTTGTTAGAAATGCAAATTCTTAAGCCCCGCCCAGACTTAACTATATCAGGAATGATGAGGCCTAGCAAATTTTTAACAAGCTCACCAGGTGATTCTGATACCTGCTAAAATTTGAGAATCAGTAGTCTAAAGTAACTTGTGGTCTTGGAAGAAAGCTGGACAAGTGAAAAGTATAATTCAGTATATTAAGGTAGAGATGGAAAATATGTGTATTTACCATTAAAATACTCATTGTCTATTAGACACCAATAGTGCACGTTTTTGAAATGTTTCATTCTCGTAGGTTTGTTTCTTCAGTTAATTAAACAACATTACTCAACTAAATACAACAACACCTACACTGGTCAGGGAAGTGATGGAAAAAAAAAAGCCCTTTTAAGAGAAACCACATGGCCTTCCCAGTCTTCCTTTTATTTCCACAGTTTTGATGAGAGGAATATTTTTAACTGTAAGAACGTCAGTGCAAGAGTGACAAAATGAGTGCCATTCGGCATTCAGCCTCAGGGTTAGGGAGTGATAGGGGGTGCTGAGGGCTGTGGTCAGCTTAAGAGTGAGCACCCAGTTTCAAGGTAGGAGCGGCTACAGGCATACCACGGAGACATTGCAGAGACATTGCATGTTTACTTCCAGAGCACCACAATAAAGCAAGTTGTAATCTTTTTCCTGGTGGAGGTTCTTGTCTCTAATTTATAAAAAATGCAACATCTGTGAAGTGCAATAAAGTGAAGCACAATAAAACGAGGTATTCCTGTACTTAAATCTAGCTTATTGCTGCTGTGCAGAAACATAGGTCCAGATCTTTTGACATGAATCATAAATCTAGAACAATATTTCTTACATTTACAATCCTTTAATTTTTAATTATTTGTTTATATTAGAAAGACAATAAAAATATAACAAAATCCCCACTATGTATGTCAAGTCACGATCTTCGCATCATTTAGATTTGAGCTAGAGATAATATTTTATACTACTTTTTTATGTCCTGCCTAACCCCCTCATCCACCTTCCCCAACTATTTTCTCCCTAAAGGCTAGCCCAATGCTAATTGTCAGTAGATTCTCCACGGAGACTTGATGATGGATCCAACTTGCTCTAGCATTGCCAGAGTCTTAGCTGTTGGCTTCAGTTTCTCCAGTGGTCCTGCTGGCTAAGAATAAGAGCAACTAAAGCAGTTTACTTTCCTGTTTGTAATTATAAACATACCGAACTAGTCTCAACATTGTCTTGTCAGATCTCAGGCTTTTCTTAAGTTTTGAATGCGTGTAATATTTAAATGTAAAATATAAGAAGGGATTGAGGTCCAATGGTAATGTGTCGATGATGTAATCTGTTGAATGGTAACAAAATAGTACACATTAGTTTGCAGCAACTATATGTGAGGTGCTTTGAAAACTAATCATGGGATTAGCAGCATTAGAGTACCTGTTCTGTGCAGACACTGTGCTAAGCACATTATCCGTTTTCATTCTCACATTAGTTGTATGGGTAGGTGTTGTTAATATCTCCATTTATAGGCAATTGAGGCTTGAAGAAGTTAAGTAACTTGTTTAAGGTCATGTACCAGTATGCGGTAGAGTCTGGATTTGGACTGAGGCCTACAGGGCCTAAGTTCTTAACCTCTGTCTTGGAAAAGAATTTTATAAATAATAACCAAAATTATCTTTAAGGGGATAAACTAAAATAAGAATTGCAGAATAACAATATTAATAACAAATCCAGTAAAGATTAATATTTGATGATGATTGTGTAGTTTCCATAAAGCATCTTCATTTCCTTCGTATATTATGCTTCATCAGAATTTTGATAAAATTAATAAACTACAGTTGTCACCTATAGGTGGCAACAGTTGTACAGTTCACTTTTTTTTTTCACTTTTATTGCACTTGGGAACAAAGTAGGGCAAAACAGGGCATAGTCTTAAAATATTTTCCTGTCTTTAGTGTAGCCATGGCCTTATTAGTGATAATTCAAGCAAGACTCACCAGTGACGCATTCTCCAGAAATCCCTTGACAATATACCATTACTTAATTCCTTGTAGTCAAACAGTCAATCAAACCAATCTATTATGTGACTGGCTTCATGTGAATAATCATGTGCTTTTGAGTCTCAAGAGAAGTTTCATAGGAGAGGGGGCTTTTGGAAGGATTTTGAAGGGTAATAGGATTAAGAGATGCAGTAAGTAAGAGGGAAGGCATTCCAAGAATTCTCCTGTTGCATCTGTAAGACAATTCTACAGTCTACTCTGGGTCCAGTAGTTGCCCAGATAGTCTCTTGTCCTTTTAGATTCTGTATAGACAGACATACTGATTCAGATATACTTATCCCATGGGGTTCTAAGAACCCCAACCAGACTCAGGAAAGTATCAACCCAGCTTATAACCTGGGGTTATGAATAATTTGTAATCTAGGTTATAAATAATAAATAGTTTTTATTTCCAAAGAGCTTTTCCATCATGATCTCACTGCTGTTACGTCAGCCTGGAAGGTAGGGACCCTGGTGTTAGGTGTTCTTTACATGGAGTATTTATGAAATTTGTGGTTCACACAAATTCAAATTCAGGTGAAATTAGAAATTTGGTTTCTTCATTTTCAACACCAAAATGCATACCATTTTCTCCCCCACAGTCAACAATAATAATGGAGAAGAGATTCTGCCTAGACCAATATCCTAAACACCAGTGAAGATAAAATAGAAAGTGATAGGGGCCCTTGCCGAAAGGAAAAGGTAGGGAGACTATATAAGGCGATACAGAAAAATTCGAGTGATAAACTAGAACAAAATATATGTATGATGATATTAGCTTCAAAGAGATACAATTTATATTTTTACAGACAGAAACTCCTGCCCATACAGTAGGGGAGAAATAAGTAGGAGATTCATGACATAGTACAATAAATTTTTGTTCTATAATGAAGGCTACTCTTTCATTATTTCAAAGAAGTTTCTATCCCCTGATTATATCTTGAAAATATTGTTAGTATGTCTACTGTAAATGTCAGGAGAAGATTCAAATCTATTTGTGATATTCAAACACAGCATCGTTCCTCAGCTGGGTGCTCATACTTAAAAAGAGGACTGGAACTCAGCACAAATTAATGTAAACAGGATCTTTATCAACATAATTTCTTATTTATCTATTGATGCAGAGAGTCACTGCCAATCAGTTTAAGAATACATGTGGTAAGAAGTAATAGCTACATTTGTAAAGCATTTTCACTACATGCCAGGTACCGGGTTGAATGCATTGTATAAATTATCTCATTTAACCCTTACAGTAACCCTATGAGATAGCACTGTTATCATCTCCGTTATACGAATGGGAAAATACAGGGTAGAGAGGTTTCAATAGTAGGCCACATAAACATGGTTACTACGTGAGGGAATCAGGATTTAAGCAGAAGCAGCCTGACTCTAGTTACCTAGGATCTTAATCACTTTGCACTAGATCACTTCACAGGTATTTGGAAACCAGTGTTCAGTTCCTACCATTGTGCTAATTGGCTATGCAACCCCTCTGAACCTGAGTTTCTTTAGTTTTTTTTTTAAGAACCTTCCTGCTCTGTCAAGCTCTATGACTGTAAAATAGACTTAATTGGATGTCTTCTGGTCTTCTGCACATCTATTATTGGAATTTGAGGTGGCACAATAAATAACTCTCTTCCCCATCTTAGTTCTTAACAAACTGAAGGATAAGGGCAAAGCAAAAAGCTGAGAAGAGGCTAAAATATTAGCTTTATTATTGAAAAAGCTTATATCGGAGAATGAGGTTTCCATCTGCAAAGAAGTGGGTTTCCTAACACTGGTCCCTAGAAATAGACAGGCTTATTAACTGGCAGCCCTGGTTTGGGGCGGAAGTGTCTTCCCATAAAACCTGCAGTGTGAAGGAACAAAATGTGTGCTTCTCACACCCAGCTTGAACCCAGAGAAAGGATGGGAAGAAGAGGTGGACCTGAGTATTTCGTGCTCCCCTCCTATATTTGTTGATTAAACAAGCCACCTCTCTTTCTCCTGAGGAGAAGTGAATGATGGGAATTCAGAGATGCCATGACTATTATCCTAGAGAGTTCCTTCCACATGGTGAGAAACACTCCAAGTTTGGAAGAAGTGTCATCATCACCCAATATTTTTCATTAGGTACACTGATGCAGATTTTAACTGAACAGTCATATATGTATTCGGACCATGAAGGTGCAGGAAGCAATAATGAAAATAAAATCAAATTTATAAATATTTTGCCAACTTAGTTGTAATTAAAATTTTTTTTTTAATTACATAAAAAAAGAAGACGAAGGAAAATTCAGAAATGGCAGTGAGTTGGGTTGGACTAAGAAACTTCTTCTTGGACAAAGAAATAGTAGAACGGTGATTTAGCAGATGTGAAAGATGAGAGAGCGTCCACATGGAAGCAGAATGTCAAATACAGGAGACAGTACGGTTAATTCTGGGCTTCAGGTTAAAGCTGAAGGTGTGATTCCCCACCCCCATCCCTTTTTTGGTGAGTAAATCTTGGGGACTGGGAAGATGGAGTCAGGGTAGAGTTATGTGTTAAGCTCTTGCTGTGGGAATGGGGAGGAGGCACTTTAATCCAGGGTCTCTTAGCTGAAGATTGGTACATATGGCAAAGTCTGTGTTAAGTAAAATTTGCTGGGGGCAGGCCAACCTCAAGGGGAAAGAAGCAGCTAAAGCCTTTTCTCTTTTCTCAGAGGCACTAGTTAATCTCTTCTTTAATGCCATCTCTTACTGTATTCCTGGCGGAGCTACTTGCTGGATAAGACATAAAAATAGAGAGAATGACCTTTGGTGAACACTAGAGACACCCTAGCCTTTTCTTGAGAATTGTGGTGTTAACCCCATTAACCTGGTCAAAGTCCAACCTGGATAATTACCTTCTCCCAGTGCTCGGTTCCTGCTATTACCTCAACTGGACACATTACTCTTCACTTGCCCTTCTGAAAAATTAATGTGACGTATCAGTAATAGAGAACCACTCTCTCCATCCAAACGTGCTGAGGGAGATGCAATTTGGCACTTGGGGGCACTCTCCGTTTCTTTACTGGGGTCCTGAAGATTTTTCAGTATCTCTAGGGCAAACTGGTTTTATTAGGTGAAAGAGTAATTTTCAGTTGAAATGTGCTTTTATGACTGTATTATTAACTATATTGCTGTCCTTTACCACGATCAATGACTTCTGATGACCTCTGCTGGAACCCCTGAACCCAGAGGGGAGAAAAATGAGCTTACTTTTTTTGGTGGGGGCAGAAAGCAAGCAGAGAGAATGTCAGCAGGAAGCTTAGGGTGGCTAGAAAATAATATACCTTGTGGAAAAGAAAAGAATTCAGCTCAGAGATAAACAATGACAGCAAAGGACATTTAAAGACTAGATTAAAATGACAGAAGGAAAGAGAAACCATTTTATCAAAGAGATGGAAATGTTCCCATATATGGAAAACGGGGAATATGGGATCAGGTCTTTCTGTGGGAAGAGAATCACAAACTTTGCTTATGGCAGAGAAAGGCATTTGGGAAGAGAAAAGGCATGTAATTATAAGTTTTGGTAACTGCTTTTGCATTTTATTTTATTATTAGTTTCAAGCTCACAGTACAGTGTTTAGACATTTCTACAGTTTATGAAACAATCCCCCCAATTACTCTATCTGCCCTCTGGCTCCACACCTAGCCATTACATTACTGCTCACTGCATTCCCTAAGCCATGCTCCCCATCCCGTGACCATCTGTCACCTACTAATTTGTACTTTTTTAACCCTTCGCCTCTCCCTCACAGCCCTTCGGTCCCCTCCCCTCTAGCCATCATGAGATTATCTTCTATATTTGTGGGTCTATTTTCAATTAGTTCTTTTTTGTTTCTTAGATTCCACACGTAAGTGAAATCACATGGTATTTAGCTTTCTCTGTCTGACTTATTTCACTCAGCATAATAATATCTAGGTCCATCCATGTCGTTGCAAGTGGTAGGATTTCTTTCTTTCTTTCTTTTCTTTTCTTTTTTTTTTTTTTGATGACTAAGTGATATTCCATTGTATATATGAACCATAACTTCTTTATCCAATCATCTGTTGGTGGGCATTTAGGTTGCTTCCATATCTTGGCTATTGTGAATAGTGCTGCCATGAATATAGGGGTGCACAGATCTTTATAAATTATTGCTTTGGTTTTCTTTGGATAAATACACAGAAGCACAATTGCTGGATAAAAAGGTAGATCCATTTTTAATTTTCTGAGGAACCTCTAGACTGTTCTCCATAGCAGCTGTGCCAAGTTGCAATCCCACCAACAGTATATGAGGGTTCCCCTTTACTCCACATCCCTGCTAACACTTGCTGTTCGGTGAAATTTTTTATATGAAAATGCAAAGTATATGTTTTTAATTTCTGTAAACTCTGATGTTAGTACCATAACTTCAAATGTCTTTTGAAAACTTGTATTTTTTGACTGTTGTTTTTTAGAGTAGTGGATGGATCCACAAATCTAATTTAAAATGTAGGTTGATCAACTTAAGTAATGCATCAAATTTGATCAATATTGGTCAATTTCTCCAGGAGTAAAATCTGCACTATTTTATAGTGACCTAGAATTGGGAAAACAAACCAGCTTATTGACATTGGTTTGTATAAGTAGCTTAATTAACTTGAATGTGCTTATCTGTGTTGTTAGATTTCTTTTCTTCTCCAGCATGATAATATTAACTAAAATTTTATTCAGGAATGAGATTTGAACAGGTTCTGGGCAGGAATTTCTAAATCTGTTCGATTTAATGTCAAGTTAATGGCTATGTCTGATGAGAGCAAAAGCATCAACGTTTTCTGCTTTTAATTTATAGGTACCAGTATGTACAAAAACTATATATACTGCTCACTTAACTTAAAATATTATTAGCCAATTTTCTTTGACTAACCTTTCCATCATTTCATGTCTTAAATATCATGCCTATCTGACCAATAAGCTGGGCCATGTCTAGTCAAGTGTATTTGTAGCTTACAAAGCCTGTGAACGTGGCCAGAGGAAAATACAACATGAAGGGACCATCTGTGTATTTTAGCGTCATATAGCTATGTTTTGAAGTGATAGATTTTTGCTTGCTCCTACAAGAAAAAATAAAATAAACTTTCTGGGGCATTAGGTGAGTGTAAAAAAGGTTATGCTATTTTCTTTTTTCATGGAAGTTCTCCTTCCAAAGGAACATCTCTGATACCATCATGATGGTAAACTGAAAGCGGAAAGTTTTATTATAAAGTATGCTGTGAGTGCCTAAGCCAGGGAGAAACATCCTATGTTACTCATTAACTTATAAATAATGAGGTAGCCTGGAATTATAATGAAATTTGGTAGACCATTTAGGAACCACAGTGCCCTATGACACCCACTCTGTTAGGCACTCTACAAGAGACACGGAATCCAATGGAACTGCAAGCTAAGGTTTATCTGGAAACACATTGCTATTGTGGACGTAAGAATTCTCACTCATGTTTAAGCTATTCATCTCCTAATGCAATTCATACTTTAGTTGTTGGGTTTGTCAGCCTTTGCTTTGGATTAAGCTATGTCCCAAGGATATTTGATATAGACATACTGAATCCTGAGAGCCAGGGTGACTCAGAAGGGGCACCAATCTATTGATCTTTGTGCTGAAGAGAACATTCCTTGGTGGGAATTGTTCTAAAGATTTAGAAACATTAACATTTATATTCTGTGTTGCATTTTAGTTGACAGTGGCAATTGTAAGATCCTCTTATTCTCTGTTACCTGGTAAGCACTGGGAGTGTCCTAGAATGGAGAGAAGCGCTAGGTTCAGAACATGCCAATGGGAGTCTGCTTTCATTCTAGATTCCAGCCCTTGCTCACCCACAATATGACAGTGACAATCGTTATTTCAACTCTGTACCCAGATTTTAACGAATATGTAAAGAAGGATTATGCTGCTCCTGCCACATTATTTATTCATTCAACAGAAATTTATCGAGTACCTACTACGTACTAAATAGTATTCTGGACCCTGGAATACAGTGGTATAGGAGAAAAATCTACTACTCACATGGAATGTACACGTTTAGGATTCTTTAATATGATGTCAGTATAGAACAAAGTTTTAGATATATTAGAAGATGAGTTCCTGAGAACTGAATAAGAATAGCCTATCTAGCCCACCGTTTGGTCTGATAAAGACATCTAGAACATAAATACGTTAAACTCAAAGTTGTGGATGTGCCTCTTTATTCCAATTCTATTTTTAAAATAACCCCATAAACTTGCTTAGCTTCTTTTTTGGTCTATAACTTCATTCAGGAGAATGTTTTTCATAGGTTAACTAATTATTATTTACATTCACCTTTCTTAACCTTTCTGGGCCTAATTCTCTCCTTAAATTCAACATGCTTACATTGGGATTCTTTCTCTTTTCCCTAATCCATATTGTTGTCAATGGTAACCAAGTTTTAGAACATGATCCTTTTTTTAGAGTTGCTGGTTCTGTTTCTATAAGTGTATCCACTGGGATCTTTCTCTCTATGAATTCCTAGCCTAATTGGCCAAATTATCCACTTGACCCTGAACTTATATCCATTCTATTACATAAGCTCTTTTTGTATTTATGTCTCACTTCTCAATTAGATTACACACTTTTTGAGGCCATGGACTAGATGTTTTTCTGCTTTCTCAGATTCTGACACTATGTCTTGTACCTCTTAGAGTTGATATCCATTGCATGTCAATAAATATAGTCACTATTAGATCTATTTTCACTACATCATCTCCTTTGGAGCTCATAGACTTGACTGTTTTCTATGTCTGCTTTTCCATCATAAAGAGGTATATAAAATAAGATCATTTTAGACTTTCACCCAACCTGCGATGACATAGCTAGCTGCTTTCCAGCCCCTAGACATATTAACAGTGGTACAGTGTCTGGGATTCCGGGTTAACGTCAAGAACAAGGGCAACCCTTGGATTAAGGGATGTCTGACTATTGTTTACTCTGACAGAAGCAATTTTCTCTCTAAGCAGAGACATGTGGACTCACAGAACACGTCTATCCTGGTCAGGCAGCTCTGCTCTGAATCATCCAGAGCTTTCTGTGGCACCTCCAGGTGGGCTTGGCCAGCAATTGGATGAGGCAGCAGCTGCCATTGCTTCCTGCAAATCCAAGAGCAAAAGCCAAGACAGTAAGCTTCTTATGGGTGTAATGTTATTGAAAAGAGCAGGCCCATAACAGATGGTGCAAACACAGGCTCTACCATTTTCTTAAATGCTTCCTGCGGCAGCAAGTGTTGTCTCACTTGGTCTGAACCAGCCCCAGGCAATTTGCTCAAATTCAAGTTCCTATGTCCTTAGAACAGGGGGAACTTGGTGATATGAGTAAGAATGTGAACATGACAATTATTGACATGATTAGGGCCAGCAACGAGACTGACTATTCAGGTGATAAACTCCCAAATAGTACTGGATGTATCAAATCAAGAAATCAAACTATAGGGTGATTAAATGATAGCTGCCTTAGCACAAAATTCTGGGCAGCATGAAGATGATATTTATTCCTTCTCTACTGCCTGTGATATATTCAGTTGGCAAAGTGACTCTTGCATTATAAAAGGTATTCTCTTCGTGAACCACCAAGGCTGGCTTAACACTGCTTTATGAGGTTTAAGTCAGCCATCCGCTACAATTAAAATAAACTTTATTTTTGTCTCACATGCACAGAACAATTTAATTTTTAAATTAATGTAAGAATGAAAGGCGCCTTGCTCCAAGTGAAGTATGTCTGCCTTGCACTACTGTGTAAACACAACTCAATTGCTATATGAAGTAAAATGGATCAACAAAATCAATAGTTAATTGTGCAACTCAGGGTCTTTCATTTCAGATATAATCTGCAGAGAAGGTCCAGGGGATGTTTGCTTTTGATTTTCTTAAAATATTATTTAAAACTTTTCTGTTAGGCAGAACAGTTCACAAGGTCTTTATATTATTTCCATTAGTTATTTGCCTTGTGAGCAGTCAAGGTCATACTGATCACTCAGCCTCTCCAGTTTTCATTTTAAAATTCAGTATCTTTATCAGTCAAGCTGCCCCATTCTGAGTATCCGGCTTGTTCTAATACCAAACAAACTTAATTGCAAAAGTAGCTCAACATAATAAATAGGTGTCTTGGTACAAGACATGAATGCATTAGTTGTATTATAAACTGTCTTTTGGTCTAGTTCATGATAATATCCATAGCAGTTAAGCAGTCACCCCTCGCCATTGGTAAAATATATCATGCTGTGAAGATGTGCGATTTTGTGTGACATGATGAGAACATGTGAGGTCGGTTCAAGTCTGTGTGAATGGATATACTATCTGTTTCAACATTCCAAAAGGGAACAGAGGGAGGGGGCGCTGCTTGAATAGAACGCCCCCCCCCCAACAAAAAAATCTTCCAATCTCATTAGCCTAGATGGATGAGAAGGGAAAGGAAGGCAGGCGGGCATCCTTTACAAAGGGACTAGTACAATAACACCCAAAAGACCAGGGGTAACAGATGGTCCGCCTTCACCCTTGTTATATTACAGCAGAGCTAAAAATGTAACGCTTGAACTTCTTTTCCCTTTAAAGTTAATCCTTGCTCTCTCTTACATATTGTTAGAAGCCTTCATCCATTTTGGGGACTGAAGGCAAAATAATTTTTGAAATAATGAATCATTTTTCTTTTACCAGCTTGTCCAAAAATCCTATGATTATTTTGCCATTGCAGACAATGACCTTCTCGGAGGAGGCCTATCAAATGTTCAAGATAAATAATGAGAGAGTCTCTTTCCCCTGCCTCGAGGAAAATATTGCGCAAAGAAAAAATGTTTGTGAGAGCATCAATATGTTCATCCAGGAAGGACACTAGCATGCTCCAAGTGAAATGGAGCAGCTCGTGTTTATGTGTGAACAGCCACCCCATTCAACGGGACTCCCGGCAGTGCATCCTTGGAGGGACCTTGGGGGTGGCACCTAAGCCCTTTACACAATAACACTGAAAACAAATGTTTTGCTGGTGACAGGCAGAGCACATTTTAAACCTCTTAACTTGTGAGAAACTAAAGAAAAAGAAGCTCTGGTTAAATGCTGGTTTCCAACAATCTAGAAAAATATAGTTCTGATTGACTATAACCAGGAGCTAAGATTAATCCGACAGCAATGTTGGGGCAAGGGTAACAAAGCAATCTCAAAAGCCATCAGGATACAAATGACCTAGGGCCTTAAAGATAAAATTGAAACTGCTCAGCAACACCTTGAAAACAAGTCAGTAAGCATGAAGATAGGTACCAAGCACATATTTAGGCAGCCTGCTAAGGATGGCAACAGGCTGAATTTTGAGCCCAGACAGGTAGTTAGTGTCTCTGAGTTCTGGCTTGCATATATCTTCCTCTCTCTAGAATGTCTTCCCCTTCCTTTAAGCTGGCCAATACTCATTCATCTCCTCAAACTTGGGTGGACAAAAATGTCTTAAGAGTCTTTTTTTGACCAGGAAACTTGACCATGGGCCCTTTTGTTCTCCCTTCTTCCCCGTGCAGACTGCTGTCACGGCACCAGTGGGCTTTTTCTCTGTATATTGGTGGCCATGGCTTAGTCTCCCACGTGTATCTTTGCAGCCCTTGTGCCCAGAACATGCCTAACTCATAGAAGGTTCATAAAGGTTAGTGAAATAGAGGCAAGATGCTAATTATGTTTCTTACTTAATGTCCATCTTTTCCTTCTTCTGTAACTTTTCTTTATCTTTAACCTTTCTAACATCCTTTACTGTCATTGAAAGTGATTGAGTTCCAAGAATAGGATGCTGTACTGTCTGGTAGGGACTATTCATTTATTTACTGAGGGGTGGTTGATGATTTAATCACCCAGAAGACATTTAAGTTTCCTTTATTTAGGAAGTGAAGATAATAACTTCCCAAGTAAAAAGAAAAATAGATTTAGATTTTCAAAAAAATTTGACTAATGTACAACTTTCAAGGAGCATTTCCAGTGCCAGAAACCAAGCTCCTTGCTATAATCAGCAGCATCACAGATTACAAGGATAGAGATTCAAGCACATGCAATAAGTGGGAATTGTATCATCTAGCAATGGGAAGACTGAATATCTCAGTGAGGCTTTTTAAACATCTAAATAGTTTTATGTGAAGGAAAAAAAAAACTTCATTGTGCACAAAGTAAAATTGGGAATTGCCTTAGAATGAAGGTTTGAGAATATTAGGATAAATTTAAAAGATATTGGATGTCCTTAAAGAGTACAAGAAATTTTTGAGATGTCCCCAGATGCAGGACAAATAAAGCTTTAGCGTCACCTTAGGAGATGTTTGGCTAGGGCTGCGTCCTTAGGTACACAGAGGAGATATGCAATGTAGCAGAAACAGACCAATGTAACAGGTAGTGATTTTTCACACATCACAACTGACACCAGCTATAGTAGTGAGTGTGAAAGGGGAGGGAGGGAGGATAATTATCTTTTCTTGAATTCTGTGAAAACCTAGAGTTTCAGTTAGTTAAATGTGAGTGGGCTGGTGCTTCTCTCTGGCTGGATTCAGTGCCCGTGTTTTCTCTTATGTATACCTATAGTTTTCTTAAGTGACAGGCAAAACAAAAAACAAAAAACAAAAAACAAAAAAACTTTTTCTTAAGTCAAAGTTCAAGAAGTTACTGACAAACTGTCTCTTAAATATGCCTGTTGGATGATATCAAAAGATTATTTGAAATCATAAAACTAATCCAAAAGTTGCTCCTAAAATGACTAGCAAACTTCATAGAGGAATCTCTGTAAAAAGACATTTAATTTCAGGCCTGCTAAGCATGGATGTGCCTCCCCCAACTACCCACCCCCAGCCCCGTGTACCTCTACCCCCCACCACACACCCTTCTGATGGTTTCAGGGGCTGGTACAGAAATGTCATTTTAAGCAAGGGGAAAAAAAGGAAGAATCACCCCTCACAAAAATGTTTAATTGCATTTTGGTCTCTTGGTCAGAGCCAATAAAGATCTCTTGCTGTGAGCCAGCTAGAAAAGAAATGTGGTGAAGGATGTTACACTTTATAGGGTCTGAACGTGATTAGCGATTAGTGCTGGTAGCTTCAGTCACTTGGGAATAGCAATCAGGGTTTCTCTCCTGCAGCAACAAAAGACTACAAAACACCACTGGCTCCCATCCCATACGATGATGGGATATTAACTGAAAATCTAATTAATCTGTGAATGAATTATGGCCTAAGAAATATACTGTTTTATAATAAATTTTAAGTGAGTCCCTAACAGAAGATAAGATGAAGAAAAAACAGTAAAATTATAAGAAGTTGGTACATTCTGTTCACTATGACTGATGATTTTAAGGGGGATAATTTTATAATCCATCAAATTTTTGTCATTTCAAAAATCATGGCTCCCAATGTATGCTGTAAATTAATTTAAAAATTTACATATTTATTAAAATCATATTGAAAACAGCAGGAAGTGAGCCTCATTTGAATAATAAAATAACTTGTTATTTCTCTGGAGATAAAAACAAAAAAATTAAAAGATTTTCATTTTGAGGTAATAATCACATAAATTGCTATCTGAATTAGTTAAATCAAAAATTTATATTCACTGGAGGCATCAATAGAGTATTAAAGATAATCCCCAAATTCTCATTCTGGGAAGATAAAACAGGTTTTACGTGTAAAAGCCACTGGAAGACAAACAGGGAGGTGAGGACCACGGCTCTTGGCATGCCAGGTGTGTATGTTGGAAGCAGGGCTACAACCTCCCCTGGAGGAGGTGCAGACAGGAGAACCCACGGCCTGGTTCTTGAGTGAAGGAGCACTTGACTTCATTTCAAAAGCCTCTTTCCAAATTGATCCTTGACTTAACTTTGCAAAACCTATTTGGTTGAATTTTCCATCCAAAATGCAAAGCCCGCCTGAGGTACAGAACATCCCAGATATCTGCAGTAGCCTTGGCTGCTGCAGGGCTGGTGAGCAGCAGGGGTTGACTCCAGAGCAGGCAGAGAAATAATGGGAAGGGCTTGGGGTTGTAATTTGAGGGAGATGCCACACTACATCTGAGTGAACACAACATTCACTGTAGATTAACCTCATAATAGATGGTCAGCTCAAAGAGCTGGCCGCAAGATATAAACTGCCTAGATTCATCTACAGAAAGATGAAAGGGACAAAGGGAACAAAGTTGGTGTGAGTCACCATGTGTACTCACTAGTATAATGGATTATCCACGGGGCTAAGCTGGCACAAGGAGATGTTCCTTGGGAGAGGAGGGGGAAGGAGAATACCTGTTTTCCATGAATATCACTTTATGATCATGACCGTTTTTTCTTCCACAGGGATTCATGATAGGTTGCTATCATTATCTTTAAGGAAACGACAACAATCCCTTTATGAAGTACTACAGGTGAGGGCTCACTCACACGGCCTTCACTATACAAGTGCATTGCTTCACTGCAGACGCGGCTAACACGTGGCACTCACATGGCAACTGCCGCTTCCCATGACCATAGCAGGCACTGCCTACCAGTCTCCAAAATCTGCCTCCCCCTGAATGTGGATATAGACTCAGAATCCTTTTTAATACAGTAATTCAGCTCAAACTCTGCTAGTTGAATGTCCTTAGCATTTGAAAGGAAAGCTATTTAGCATCCCTGCTTAGTGTGCCTGTGTATGTATATATATATTCACTGGCCATACATGTAGACAGATTATAAAAAAGTGTATGCTCATGTATATACTAAATATCTATATCTATATCTATATCTATATCTATATCTATAAACACACGCACATATCAGAGTACTTATATATTAATGGGGTAGATATATCTCTTAGTATATATGGTTACCATGAGATATATTAATATCTTAGTGTATAGAAACTTGAATTTATCTTTGACTCCTCTCTTTCATACCCCACGTCCACCAGTCTTCTGATAAATTGCCTGTTTGTTCTCAAATGCATTCCTCTCCGTTTTCCTGCTTTGCTCTGCATCATAAGGAATTACATTTCCCAGGCTCCCTCTTTCTCTAGCTTTCAGGGAGGTTCAGCCAGTGGAAGGCAATGGCCTAAGACTGGATGGTCGGAGGAGGAAGAAAACAAGGCATTTCTTCCCTTCTCTGTGATCAGTGGTGTTTGCTCCTGGCAGCAGCTCCTTCTTCTCTGTGGCTCCATCTCCTTTGTCTCTTGCCAGATAGCCTCTCCCACCCATGGTTCTAGCTCCCGTTGGATGGCTGAGCTCCTGGGCTTTAAGGTCACCTTCTGCTATTGTCCTTCCATCTCAAGGGAATGAGTGTCACTTCCTGCTTCTGCTTATCTCTGGATTTCCAGACTGTCCCATTTAGCTTCGACTACTCCATTATATGGGTAATTCCCTATATTCGATTCCTTTTGTAGAAAGACCTAGAATGGTTCCCATTTCATGCTAGACCCTGATCAATACAATCATCAAATTTTGTTTGCTCTACTTTCAAAAATTATCCTAAATCCAGTCATTCTCAACCATTTGTTTTCTGCTACTATGTTAGGCCAAGACACCATCATCTCTTGCCCAGATGACTGCAGTGGTTTCCTGAGTGATCTTGGCACTTCCGCTCTTGCTTCTGGATAGCCTAACCTCCAAAAGGCCACCACAGCATTTCTTAAAAACTGTAAATTATGTCACGTCACTGCCTTGTTCAAAATTTTCCAGTGGTTTCCCTTTGCCGAGAATGAAACCTAAAGTTATTGTCACAGCTTCTAGGGTCTGATGTGATTGGCTCCTGGATTCTTCTTCACCCTAATTTCCTTCTCCATCTCTCTGCTCCAGCCACAATGGTGTGGAGACACACCAAGCACGATCCTACTTCAGGACCTTTGCACTTGCTGTACTCTGTGCCGATATGCTCCTCCTTCAGTCACATTTCAGTGTTTTGCTTTATTTGAACCTGTTCAAATGTCTCCTCTTCAGAGAGACCTTATCCAGGTCTGTCTGAAGCAGTATCCTTGTTATTTCCTATTTGGTTAACCTGCTTGATTTTTAATCATCTATATCACTACTTGAAATTAATTACATTTTGTGTGTTTATTATCTGGTCTCTTACTAGAATGTAAAATCCATTATGGAAGGGACTTTGTCTTTTTTTTTTTTTTAACTTGCTTTTTCTGCATTGCCTAGAATGTTACCTATTAAATAGTATAAATTCTATAAATATTCTTAAATCAATGAATAATAGGTGAGGAACCTATATCGCACTGTGAAAAAACAGTGATCCACATGCAGGGGAGCATGCCATGTGAAGACAGAGGTTCATGCAGAGGGATGGCAGCCATGCGATGGCACAGACAGAGACTGGTGTTGTGCAGACGCGTGCCAAGGAACACCAAAGATTCTCAGCAACCACGAGCAGCTAGGAGAGCATGGATGGCCCTGCCGACTGACACCCTGGTTTCAGACTTCCAGCCTCCAGAACTGTGAAAATAAACATCTTTCGTTTTAAGGTTCCCACTGTAGGGTACTTCATTACCTTATGGCAAGCAACCCTAGGAGACTAACACAAGTGCTTTCTAGACACATATCCTCAACAGGAGCCATTTTCAGACACTAAAATTCCAGGTTTTATACATGTATACTTATGAGTTGTTTTTTTTTTTAAACTGATATAAGGTAGGCAGCTTTTTATTTTTCCTGGCTTGTTTTTCTTTATTAGACTTAAAAATGGGTTGCTGAAGATAAAAACAAAACTCTGCTATGTGAAACTATGAAAGTATGATTAATTATGTAAAATATTAAAAATATTTCATTTGAAAAGGAAAACTAATCAGAAAGGAAATGAAGTTCATTTAGAGCATCAGGGAATGATGGAATGCAACATTTCATGGGACATTTCTCTTGATGCACACATTAGCTCTCTGACTGTGCTAATGTGTTAGTCACACTGTTCCCCTTGTTGGCTCACTTCATGACTGGTGGAAAATTGTAATCAACAGTTCCTTGCAAATGTGTACTTGGCCCAACACTCTTTTAAAGTTTTAGTCCCAAGGTTTTTGTTTTTGTTTTTTAAAGAAATTCAAATGGAATTGTCTCTTAACATTTGAAAATGCTGGATTCAGGCCCAGGATTCTACTCCCAGCAGCTAGAATTCCTCTCTAGGACGTGCTAGATGAATACACCTGGAGGGCTGTAACTATCAATGGCTTAACTTCCTTCACTTGGTTATAATAAACAGATTTAACCAACTTCTTTGAAAGCCCTTTCTATTTCCACCATGGTCCTCAATAAAGTTGTGCACCCACATGGGCCATGTATATGCTTTGGATGAAAAAAGAAGTCTCTTCTTGGAACAGAAAGGCCGTTTGTTATTTTCTTGGTAAAGAGCAAAACACTTCAGAATGAACAACAGCATCTTTGCCTTGAGCGGTCTGCTGAGAGTGACACCTGGTTCAGTGATGGGAAAACAATCTGGGAGAATGGAAATGTCAGAGCCAATGGTGGCCTTATGAGAGGAGTGACCTTTTGATCCTGAAGCTGCCTTTTTTTTCTTTGCTTGATTCCTGGCCACGGCTCCCACTTTGTGCTCTTAGCATAATCTCTAAATAAATGACAGCTCATGACAAATTCTCAACGGAAGTACCTCTTTAAAGAGGAATGTGCCAATTTTAATTCTATTAGTTTCTTACTATGACTTTTGGTGCATTAGGTGGGAATGAATTTTTTTAAAAAAGGAAACCATAGAGATTCAGGACCTTATAAAAAAAATTGCACCTGTACTGGAAACAAGATACAAGAATACTTTTGCCATCCTTGTTACTTCCAGCTTGGCTACTACCAGGAATATTTGTGTTTTCCCCATTTGACTCTTTTAACCTTTTACCAACCATATAGTTTTGCATCTTCCTTGTTGAACAGCTGATTTTCAGTTCTTTTAACTCTGAAAACCTTTAAAAGCATATCATTTCAGAGATGTATGTCACTCTTCCTAGCTTTGTTACATTTCTTTGTCTACCCAGGATTACATGTGTTTCAAAATACCACCTACACCAGCACTTAACTGTCCTGTGACTATTTTGGTTTCACCCAACCCAAAGCTAACAAATCCTGGTCTGTTTTAAAAATCCAGCTCTCAGTGTAATTAGTTTTCAACAAACATGAAGGTACCTATATTTATTTTTAAAGTAGCAAATATTTATTTATATGGACATCATCAAATACCTCACCTTTGTATGTATGAATGAAGCCATCATGACTCCACAAAAGGGCAGACTTCATGGCTTTTATTTTTCAGTTAGTGAGTACAGATTTCTGTACTTACTGGTCGATCCATTCTATAGCATCTAGTCCTGCTTATGAATAGGAGCTCAATACCTACAAAATGCTTTCTAGCATTGGGGTGTTTCCATTTTTTGTGAACAGTTAATGCTATTATTTTTATTAAAAGCTAATTGGTCTGTGTGGAGATAGTGATTATATTACCATTATTGAATGGTTCTTGTGTTCAAGGCATGGTAGATGCTTCATATATGTCATCTCATTTAAATTCCCACAACTTTATGGACATGGATTCTTTTATGCTCCTTATAAAGGTGAGAAAACAGGTTCAGCAAAACTAAAGAGTTTCAGTAGACACAGAAAGTGCTTTCTAATTCCAGAATTCATAGTCTTTTTATCAGGATCATTAGCAGAAAGTTTAATCATGTATATTCACTGGCCATAAATGTACATAGACTTAAAAAAAGTTCTCAGAATTAGAGGAAGGAAAAATTAAAACTAAGGAGAAATTCTCCTGAACTTATAGTTCCCAACTTTTTAAAATGATCGCATTAACCCTCAGAAGTGAGGACACACTAGAGAATTAAAAGAAGGCAAGATAGATTCCAGGATGGCCAAAGGACTCATGTTCCATGCCTGTAACAATGGTCCCTTAAAGAGTGTACCTTGGAGGAGTTGGTTCTTGGGGTTGACTGTCACAATGTGCTCCGAGGATACATGAAGGTCAATTCAGGATAAGCACTGTGACAAGTGTCACTTGCGTTTACATTACACTTTGGATATTTTGTGTATTTAAATTACAAAGTTGTAACCTAGAAACTGTCCAAATCCTCTTTGTCATTCTTTGTTGTTAGGAATGCCAAACCCTCTGAGATGTCGGATTATATTTTCCATTCTAAAAACTTATAGGTTTCTCAAGAAGTGAAAATAATGTTAGGAGCACTAATAGAATAGAAAGAAAAATGCCATTTGTTTTCTTTTGATCCTCTATGACCTTTCAGAGTCTTCCATGGGTCAGCTTAAGATGCCATCTTTTTTCCCATGTCCTGAAGGAAGCTAAATGTATATACAATGACATTTTTCATTTTGACATAGTTGATCTATTTTCCAGACTGTAGAAAATTGGGAGATGACTTTCATTTAAATATAAGTCGAAACCCTTTGGGAAAGTAAAACAATTCAAGAAATAAGAGAAATGGCTATTTCCAAGTCCACAGGAGAAAGGGAGAGTCTTTTTTGGTTTTCAAATTAATTGTTAGGGAAACGTTTTTCTTCCCACCAAACTTTCACTTTTCTTTCTTTAAAATAGATTAATCATAGCTGTGTAGGTTTAGTTTTCAGCCTGCTTGTTAAAATGTGGAAAATATGAACAGTGGCTTCAAACTTTTATGAGTAAACTGTCACTTTGTGTTTTTTATTAGCCTGTATTTCAAATCCCACATTGCAGGATCTCACTACTACTTCTGAGCCTTTCACTGGTAAGAATATGCTAATGGGCTATGCAGGTCATGTCTTCGTGAATTGACAATACAATTCCACTGGACAAAACAGTTTCGACTATAATTCAGTTTTATGGAAGTCTTTTGTCAGCCAATCTGATAGGTTTTGGAGTTCACACATTTAGGATCTTTTCCTTCTAAATACCTGCTCATCTCTTCCTTCTAAAAAAGACCAAATTTGTTCTTTTTCTTTTCTATTTGTCTTTTAAAATTTATATTTATCTTAAAATAATCAAAATAGCCCATTGTAAAATTAGACAACCTGCTTTGGTCTTCAAAATAACTCTTTAGAGCATAAAAGGCAAACATCCTTGGCAGACCTGGGTATGAATACGGACCATGTAACTTTGGACAAGTTATTGAACTTTTCTAAGGTTCAGTTTTATTACATTTAGGATAAGGAATATCATGGTGTAGCTTGAATGCAGTATTTCTCAAGGTGTGATTCCCCAGTTTTGGGGGAATTTCCCAAGCCAGCACCTACGAACTAATTAGATATGCAAACTCTCAGGCCTCACTCCAGACTCACAGAATCAGAAGCTTTGGGGGCAGGTCCAGAAATCTGTGTATTAGCAAGCCTCTACGTAATTTTGATACACATTCAAGTTTGAGAACCACTGCTGTAAAGATTAGCCATAATATATACAAAAGACTTGCTTGCTACATTTTAGAAGTTCAAGAAATAGCAACTATTCTCTTTCTGTTATTATGCCCATTATATAAAAGAAGAAACTTAATTACAGAGCCAAGTGTTAAAAAGCTGGAAAGAGCACCCAGGTCTTATAACTAAGCAGGGTGGCAGAGGCAGCCCACTCCTCCACTCTGCACTCTCTTTATAAAATGTAGGAGACAGTTATATAGACATTGGTTATAAGTCCTGAAAATGTAGGTGGAGATCACAGGTCTTCCGGACATAATACAGAAATACTAACCCATCTTCCTATTGGGGTCAGATGATTAGATACAGTCTTTCTCCTGATAAGAACTATTTTAGAAATTCCAAAATCGCAAATTATGATCTGTTTAGAATTACTCAGTTTTAGAAATGGAAGTGTTTTTAGAGATGATCCATTTATGTTTTCAAATAGTGCTTTTCAGAGACCAGTGGATCTCCTTCTTGGGTGTATATTAGAATCTCCTGGAGGGCTTTTAAGAACGTTCTAATGGGAACACCCAACCCAGAGTTCTGGTTTAATTGGTCTAGAATTTAGTTGGTTAAAAGCTCCTTAGGTAGGGTTTCCATATAAAACACAGGACACCAGGTAAACTTGGACACCTAGGTAAATATGAAACAATTATTTCATTGTTTAGCTGAAATTTAATTTAACTGGGAGTTCTGTACTTTTATTTCTTAAATACAGCAACTCTACCAAAGGATTCTAAGGTCTACCTAGGGTTGAGAAACACTCTTATAGGGTTTCCACTGAAATACTACAGGTGCCACTACAGTGACCTGGGGGAGCAGGGTGCCATCTGTGCCCATTGAACCTCCTTTAAAAATAAAAATGTTTTAGATTACGAACATTTTGTAAAGTTTTAAATTTACATTATAAAACTTTATAATTTTATCTGTCTTATGTACTTGGTCTCTGTAATATTTCGCTTGAAAAAGTTTTTCTTATGACTAAAGAAAGTTCCTAAACCTCTGATCTAATGTCTTTTTCCAGATGAAAAAACTTAAGACCCAGAGAAGATGGCTCTTCACTAAGCTCTCATAGCTAATCAATTGCAAAACCAAACTGTTCCATCAGCTGCTGCTGCAGCGTTCCCTTTCATTTATCTAGGCTACAGTTCAGGAAGAGGAGGTGCTGTAATCCTATTCCAAAAGTGCTAGACAAACGTTTAGCAAGTACCTAAAGTTTTGCCAGACACTGTGCTAGGTGCTGAGCACAGAGATTAAGATGCAGTTTCAGTTCTCAAGGAGCTGATACAGGAAGAGAAACAAAATAGGGTTGCCGTCTCTAGAAAAAAGCGCCACCTTTTTCTATGGCTTGTAATTTGACTATATTTAAAGTACCTTTTTTTTTTTTATCCCAAAGATAAAAATGGTGAGGTTAGAGGACAGAACTGGGTTTCCCACAGGCAACTGAAAGGAACCTGGAATCTAACCTAAATTTCTGTTTTGAAACTGAAAGGAATGAAGACTATACAATAACCAATGATATGGGGAGGACTGTACTTTGTGTTGGGGTGCAATTCACAATGGCTACATCTGTCAGACTTTTTGACAAATGATCTTGAATATTCTCCAATTAAGTGAACTGAATAGAATTTAACAGTCGCAGGGAATAAAAGAATGTGTCCTTCTATTTTAGGAATAAATTTACTCCCATCCAGATGAAGGTGGGTAATCATTAACAGTATTTCTAGGCCATATGAGAAAATGAAATATAAATAGTCATCGGATGGAGCGGAGGTAATATACTCTCCAAGGACCTCCCAGCCGTGTCAATCTAGCAGAGTTTATGATGGGCAATTAGGAACAACAGCTGCTCCCTGACACCACTCTTAGATGCCAAGAACCAAGAAATTAAAGGAAACTCCAGACTCTTCTCTCTCTCCCAGGTGATAAGAAGACATTTTATGTGATCAGTGTGCCTCAGGGAAAGAGGTGGAGGAAGCAAGATTAAAAAGTCATAAACAGCCCAACCTTGAGGGGCAAGAGAACTCCAGAGATACAATTATCTTCTCCTGAGAGTGTGGACTGAATCCAAACAATCCCCAAGGCTCATACAATGTGGGGAAACTGCAGTCTGTTCACACCATTTACAGAACACTTATTGATTTCTAGGTCTTGGCATTTTCTGTTTTTCATCATCATATCTTCCTACCACCACCACCACCACCACCACCACCACCACCAACTGGTGTCTTCTCCATGCCCTTAAGTTTCATTATGGAGGTAACTGTTAGCTGTGATCCCTAAGCCTCCCCATTACTTCCTTCCAGGATCACTATGGGTCTAAGAATATCAGAGTAGGGATCTCTGAGTTACAGAGTGATTTCTAAAATTTATAATCTGAGTCTGTTACCATTAGAGGATAAAAGGTATTCATAATTACTAAATTTCCCACGAAGTTGTGAAAAATTTTAAAATAATTGACATCCTCAAATATATATTCAAAGAAACACTATTATTTTCAATATAGTTATGTTGGCATATATAAACTTATTTAAGTAATTCATTTTGGAATTTTTCCTTTGGAAATTGTTTTCAGAATCAGTTTATGCTACATTTACAAAAATATGAATATGGGTCTCTCATCTATCCACAATTTCATGTGCCACTGCTGACTAATTTATCAAGGCAATGGGTTGAGTGAAATGATACTAAAAGTGTTCCAAGTACCAGTTTAACAAAGAATATAAGATTGACACCTTTTATAAAGAATTATTTCTAAATCCTTTGAAACTGAATTCTTGGAACTTCTATATTTCCAGAATTAATATTAAGAATTTATTTTTCTGACATCAATAAATTGATATATGTCTTCAAAGTTTTAATACAGTTATGCATATTTCCAAAAATTTTTTAAAAAGAATCAATTTTTACCCTCATGAGTTCATAGTCATATTTTGATTTAGCCTAGACTTACCAGATTTGCTTCTGAATGACACTGGGATAATTTCAAAAGCCAAATTTACCCCCAGTAGATGCATGGACACCATACTAAAAAACGGGCTGGATTTTCCTCCTCAGTCAATCAAAATGATTAGACATGAAAGATGAAGTCATTGATTGAGTCACTCATTCATTCATTCAACAAATATTTCTTGAGCACTTATTTTGTGTAAACACTGTGATAAGTTTTAGAAATACCAAGATAAATAAAACTCAAGGGTTTTCCAGTGAAGATGGTGGAGTAGATAAACATTGTGTTTGCTTCCTTTCTTAAGCACATCTAAATTACAAATAAATTACAAAATAGTTATTATTGGGAGTTGCCTGTGTCTAGCTGACCAGAAGTCCTACAATTGGGGATACACAGAGGAGGCTACCTCAAGACTGGTAAGAGGGTAGAGACGTGAAATGGGCTGGTCCCAAACCTGGGTGTGGCAGTTATGAATTGGGAGGGATATCTCAGCTGTGGAGGCCCCCCTGGAAGAGAAAGAGGTCCCAGTCCCACACTGGGCTAACTAACCAAGTGTTCCAGTTCTGGGAAGAGAAGACTACACAATCTCTGGCTGTGAAAATCAGCGGAGACTGTGGCTGAGTGAGATGAAGAACTGAGGAAGTCACAGACATTACTCTTAAAGGGTCCATGCAAATTGACTCGCTGACGGACTCATTCACTCAGCTCCAGCACTGGGGCAGCAGCTTGAAAGGAACCAGGGACATATGGGGAGAAAGTGAATTGTCTGGCTTTAGGCAAGGGCTGGAGGGGCAGTTTTCTCCCAGACAGAAGTACTGGCAGACAGCATTGTTCCTTTGTTGAGCCCTCCCCTGCCTAGCTTGTAGAGCCAAGTGGCCACCATATCTGAGTTTCCATCAACATAGCTAACATTGGTCACCCACCCAAGTGATTCCCTGAGACTCAGACCCTCCCAATGTACAGGCCCACCCAGGCCACTTCCAGTGGCTTTTTCATACAAACAGCCTGTCTTGCCTCATTCTGTGAACTTTCCTAAAATCTCTCAAAGGTTGCCAAACTTAAGCAGCATCTGGCCTCTGCATGCCCCTTATTTCTTGCTGGTCAGCCCATGCACAACAGCTCCTCCACTGGTCAGAGTCAGTCACCATGACCAATCAGACTGAGGGTAAATCTCTCCCATTGACATAGCGACAGCAACCAAGACTCAACTACAACAAGAGGGTACAACTGGGGCTACACAGAAGAGGCTACCTCAAGACTGGTAGGAGGGTAGAGACATGAAATGGGCTGGTCCTAAACCCATACAAGGAACAAATCTGGAGCACCAGGCTCAGGTGACCAATGAAGACTGTGCCACTGGGCTCCACAGCACACCTACCATATAAGGGCACTCTACTAAGACTGGGAGACAAGCAGCCTTACCTAATACATAGAAACATAAGTAGGCAGCTAAAATGAGAAGACAAAGAAACATGTCTCAAATGAAAGAACAGAACAAAGCTCCAGAAAAAGAACTAAACAATATGGAGACAAGTAATCAACCAGATGCAGAGTTCAAAACACTTATTATAAGGATGTTCAATGAACTTAGGGAAAGAGTAGAGGAGCTCAGTAAAAATTTTAACAAAGAAATAGAAAATATAAAAGTGGAGATAGAAAACATAAAAATGAACCAGTCAGAAATGAAGAATAGCTGAAATGAAGAATACCTTAGGAGGAATTAATAATAGATTAGATACAGCAGAGGATTTAGAAGATAAGGTATCTGAAAACATCAAATCAGAACAGCAACAAGAAAAAAGAATCCAAAAAAAATGAGGATAGTTTAAGGGCCTCTGGGACAGCATCAAGCATTTGCATCATAGGGATACAAGAAGAAGAGAGAGTGCAAGAAATTGAAAACCAATTTGAAGAAATAATGACAGAAAACTTCCCTAATCTAGTGAAGGAAATATACATACAAGCCTACGAAGAGCAGTGAGTCTCAAACAAGATAAACCCAAAGAGGCCCACACCAAGACACATCATAATTAAAATGCCAAAAGTTAAAGACAAAGAGAGAATCTTAAAATCAGCAAGAGAAAAGCAGTTAGTTATCTACAAGGGAGGTCCCATGAGTCTGTCAGCTGATTTCTCAATAGAAACTTTGTAGGCCAGAAGAGATTGTCAGAAAATATTCAAAGTGATGAAAAGCAAGGATCTACAATCAAAATTACTGAACTTAGTAAAGCTATCATTTAGAATTGGAGGACAAATAAAAAGCTTCCCAGACAAGAAAAAGTGAAAGGAGTTCATCATCACCAAGCCAGTATTACAGGATATGTTAGAGGGATTTCCTTAAGAAGAAGAAAAAAGAAGAAAATTAAAAATATGAATACTAAAAAGGCAACAAATACATATTTAGCAATAATTACTTTAAATATAAATGTATTAAATGCTTCAAAAAAAATAGGGTGGCTGAATGGATAAGAAAGCAAGACCCTTACATATGATGCCTATAAGATAATCACTTCAAATCAAAAAACACACACAGACTGAAAGTAAATGGATGAAAAAAAATGTTTCATGGAAATGGAAACAAAAGATAAAAAGCTAGGGTGCAATACTTATACCTGACAAAATAGACTTTTAAACAAAGGCTATAATAAGAGAGAAAGAAGTACCCAGTGATCCCATTTCTGGTTATATATCTGAAGAAACCCGAAACACTACTTCGAAGGGACATGTGAATCCATATGTTCATTGCAGCATTATTTACAGTAGCCAGGATATGGAAGTTACCTGGGTGTCCATCAATGGATGAATGGATAAAGAAAAGGTATACATACACAATGGAATATTACTCCGACATAAAAAGAATGAAATCTTGCCATCTGCAACAACATGGGTGGACCATGAGTGGAGTAAGTCAGACAGAGAAAGACAAATGTCATATGTAGAGTCTAGAGAACAGGATAAAGAAAAGGAACAGAAACAGGCTCACAGTATAGAGAGCATTTTGATGGTTGTCAGATTGTGGAGAGAGGGAATGGGTGAAGGAGGAGGGGATTAAGAGGTATAAATTAGTAGTTATAAATAGTCATGAGGATGTAGAATATAGCATGGGGAATATAGTCTGTAGTACTGTCATAACTATGTATAGTGTCAGATGGGTACTGGATTTATTGGAGTGATCACTTCTTAAGTTATATAGATGTGTAATCACTATGTGGTGCACCTGAAACTAATATAATGTTGTATGTCAACTATAATTTAAAAAAATAAAAATACAAAAAATAAAAAAAAAAAAACTCAAGGAACCAAGATAAATAAAATATGAGGGGATAAGCTTTATGATTAAGATCTTTTCCAGTTATAAAATTCTCTATTTACATATGTTTTAAAAGTTCATAGTCTTTAAATCTTTACTAGTATTTTGAGCAAATTTACCATTCCTGACAAAAACATATAATTCCCTGGCACTCATTTGGATGTCTAAGTTCTGATGTGCTAGTTAGAAAAAAAAGGTTATTACTTAAAGTCATCCCTAATACATATGTGGTCACATCTGTGACAAACACAGTTAGCTGACACCCAATATCTAATATCTTACTCTCCCTTTCTAGCTACAGACCACATTTTATAGGTGCTCTTACATCTAGATGTGGCCACATGACTAAATTCTGACCAACGGAACTTGAGTGAAGTGATATGTGTATCTTCCAGATCACATCCATAAAATGGAGAGCTCTGTCCTTCATTTCTTCTTTTTCTCTTCTGGGGAGCTAGAATATGGATGAGGTACTGGTGAGTAGGTTTGGGCTATGGGGATGAAAATTATACCCTGGAAGCTGGTGAAGTAACAAAGAAGTATAAAATAAGTACCTGGATGACCTGAGAAAACAATGCCAGCCAGGAATCATCTTCCTATCTCTGGACTATGACCGAGAGAAAAAGAGGTTTCTATTTTGATTTAAATTATTGTGTTTTGGGCTCTAGCCTAAGGCTAGCCTATATTCCGAATGATACATCAGGGCAGACACATTTCAAGTCAACTGTCTTTTCACTCTTTGGATGAAAATAAATTAAATCCTTTCTTTTACCTCTGTTCTATATTGAGTAATTCAGATATAGCCTATGCTTGCTTTTTCAAGAACTTTTGTATCATGAGTGGTAAGACTATCTCTACTTTGGTCTCTACATCTCCTCAGGAGCTGTATTCTCCGTCTGGCCTCCATATCACCATTGGCAAGAGAGAGATGGGAAGCTTAGTGTAAAAAATACTTCTGATAAGAATGCTTCACCCTTGAACTCCACTCATCAATGGCAGAATTGAAGAGGGGGCTCCCAAATCTTCAGGCTTCTAAAAGGACAATTGCCCCTGACCTCCTGGATTCTCTCTAATATCTTTAGTCTTGCCGTTATCGTTTTCCTTGAGATCTCAGGATTAATTCCATTAAGCCCCATATATGTGATTACATCAGTAACCACAAGAAACTTAGGACTCTAGGGCCATTCATCATTCCTTAGACTCTTATCTTCATTTGGTCTATATATTTACCACTTTGTAGAATCTATCTCCCATCCCTCCCCTTTCTCTGTATACTTGAGACTTAAGGTCAGTGAATAGAAAAATGTCCTATATATCCTTAAACTCTTCAGAATTTGCACTTCATCTTCTAGTTTTAACTGAAATCTGACTGTCCTCTGGGCAAATGGCTTCCTATGGAGCCCTCTAAAGTGTTGGCCATTTTCTCTCCTATATCCTGGAAGTAGAGTAGGTATACTTCTTTACCTCCTTGTTGCCCTAGGATTGAGATTCATGTCATCTGACTGCCTTCTACTTCTTGTCCTTGTTAGAATCACCTATGGATCTCCTGGTCATTCTCTCTAATACCTTGAAGATTTTTAGCTTATAGTTTGCTGTCATACTCTCTAGTACAACTCTTGATGATTTCAATATTCATGTAGATGATTCTTTGAACACTCTGGATATTATCTCTCTTCTACAGATCTTGTCTCCCACTCCCACCACCATCAACTGTGACACCTCCAGAACTTCAATTTCAAAATTCCCACTCTTCCAGTTTTCTGGTTTACCAGCTTACTCCCTCAACTACTCCAAACTCAACAGCTTTTTAATTGAAATCTATTATCCATTGATACCACTATTTTTTTTAATGGTTCTTTACATCCTTTATGTCCACATTTCCATTCTTAGTCTCCATGGTTCATCACTGTAATCACTTCTTTGCAAACATCCTCAACAACTTTTCCCCTTGTTTTGTTGTATCACCTGACAAAAACCTAACTTTGTTAAGTACACCTCTCATACTGCTGAATACAGATACTGATAAACACACAACTCTGTTCACTGGTCTTATTTAATCCACAATTACTAACTTCAAGTTGGCACACCTGCTAAATTTCTCTAGTTCTTTCTCTCTCCCTTGTTCTTAAACGATCTCACAGTTTCTCTTCTTCCTTCAAAATTTCAACACCTCCTTACTCTCAGCTTATGACCTTGCTTTCTATTCTCCTGAGAAAACAGAAGCAATCAGAAGAGAGTTTTCACAGGTCCTATTCTTATCTAATAGACTTTGGCCATTAATTCTCCTATCCTCTAGTCACTGGATAAATGTCAATGTTCCTACCTAAAGCCAGACCATTCATTTGTACACATCTCAACATCATCAGCTTATCCTCCACTTTACTAGACTGTTTCCACCAGCATACAATGTGTGGTAATTTCTTTCATCTTTAAAAAACTCCTTTCCAGTGACCCCATTAATCTCCATCCTTTTACAGAAAAAGGCTTGAAAGATTTATATGTACTTACTGCCTCCCATTCCTCTCTTCTTACTCTTTCTTGAGCCCTCCCTAAATTAACCACCAACCTATCATTCTATTGTTTTGTCTCCTGTCAAGATCTTCATGACCTCAGATTACTCCAAAGGTTAATTTTCACTTCTTATGTGACTTGACCTATTGGTATAATTTGACATATTTAATCTCATTTCTACCTTGAGAACTCTTTATAACCATATCTATATTTGCAAGTCTTGACAAGTTTAAAATGTAAGTTGCTATGTAGAGCCCCATTGGTATCAAATTCTGAATTCATCTCTATGTGAGAAATACTGGGAAAACAATGAAACAAATAATGAAGAAAAAAAAGGACCCAAGAGCTTCTGTTTAAAATTAATGATGCCCACATTTTAGCACAGAAGTCTAAATGCTTGAAAGAACTTTGCAATTCATATAGTCCAGCACTTCTATTTTATAATGAGGAGGATGCTGAGGACCAAAGAAAAGTGATTTCTCCATTGTTACAGATTGGCAGAGTCGGGCCTAGAACCTAGGTCTTCTGCCTTGAAGTGCTTATTCTAGTATCCACTTTGCACTGCTTTACCTCATATATATACATATATGTCTATATGTGTGTGTAATAAATAGAGTACATACATGTAGACTTATATATAACTACATGTGCATACAATATGTAAATACACATATAGTATGTATACACACACATATATGTACATATGCATATTTACATATACACATATATAGGTATAGCACATATGGATATATATATTTTTAAGATTATTTTTTCCTGAATGAAATGAGCGTTGGAGAGACCTCATATAATCCTTCTCTTTCTGCTGTTCTCTTCTGATACAGACAGGTGTCCCTACTTGGCTCCCTTGGGATCAAGCCCATCTTCCACTAAGACAGGGCTGATGATACTAAAGCACAAGAATTATAGGAAGCCCTTGCCTGAGCAGGCCACTGGTTGAACATAAAACTCACTGCCCTGTGCCACTTTCTCTATTCTGCTGATGGATAGAGGCTGGATCTAGGGATCAGAGAGACTTAAGTTTGGTCTTGGCTAACTCACTGGGTGATCTTGGGGGTTTTTCTCATTTAAACAAGAGGCTGTTTGAGGTAAAGTCCTGTGTTGTTGTTGTTGTTGTTTTTAAATATTAGGTAAAGTCTTAATTCCTCCCTTCTACTCTGCAGTATCTTGAGCTATAATTCTTTGAGCTGACCCCATGCTTCCTACGATCTTTTTACCTAGTCTTCACTCCTTCTCCATGATCTATTTGTCCCTGCATCACTGAGCTTACTGTCAGCCTAGAAATGTGCTCTCTTCTTGTCTGTCTTGGTCCTCTTAGATCTATGACTTCTCTAGTTGTGATTACTGGGTTATATGATTTGTAGTTTTTGGAAGGCCCTTCCGATCTTATCAGACTCTTAACTTTGGCTACAGTTAGACAGCTACTTCTCGGGGTTTGATACATAAAAGAATGAATAAGCAATGGGAGAAGCAGGTCTCATAAGTGAGGAGAGGGAGATAGCACAAACAAAACAAAATGAAACAAACAACACAAAACATCAAAACACTGGAGAAGAAGGAAAGATAAGACAAAAAGGATGGCATTATGATACTAAAACATAATGTTCTCTGATTGTGATTTTGGCCTATAAGACTGAAGAAGCCTATAAGAATATATGACCTGTAACTAACAGGAGTGTAGCATTTAATACTGATTAAAAGTCCTTGTCATATCTAAGAAAGTAGGAAAAAGGCAGAAATTGGAGATAGATTTAAATATTTTTCTTAATACATAAGAAATGCAACATTCGGAAACCCTTAGAATGCAAGAAGTCTCAGATCATGCTATTCTTTATTGGTCACTTTTTCTTGGAGTCATTTTAATGTAAAATAGATTTTGGAAAAAACTTGCCTTCTCAAGAGTCTTAGAATTGAATTAGTCCCAATCTAATATTTCGACAAATTATCATCATCAGCCCAAGCACGGTCCTTTTTCATTAATGGTATTTATTTAATATAACATAATGAATGATTGTGGAAGCACTGCATAATCCAAGAACTCGAATATTTAAATCTACCTACTTGTGTTTCCCATATCCCATCCTCCACCTTCCTAACAGAAGTAACCATTATAATAAATTCTGTTATCATTTCTTGCTTTTTTCTATTTTTTTAATCACATATATATGCCTAACAATATGCTGTTCAATTTGCTTGTTACAGAACTTTATAAACAGGGTATCGTACTGTGTGCATTCTTCTGAGACTTGCTTTATTCATTCATTGTTAATAAGATATTTTCAGATTTGCACGTAGCTGTGGTTCTCTTCATTTCACTGTTGTATATTTTACAATATGAATATGTCACAATTAACTTTTCCATTCCCTTATCAATACATTCTGGAGATTTCCAGATATTTTTACTTTTAAAAATTGCCTGCTGTGGATATTCTAGTACAAGCCTCCAGTATCCAGGTGCTAGAGCATCTTGCCAGCTTGTTCCCTGGAGTAAAGTCAGTGAAGTTAGAAACGAGCATTCTTATAACACAATGCCAAATTCTTTTCCAAGGCAATTGTGATGATTTATACTCCCAAAAGAAATGTAAGAGATACTGCAATTTGTGTTCTCTTCAACACAAGGTATTATTAGACCTTGAACTTTTTGTCAATCAAATATATATAAAATGGTATTTCAATACAGTCTTCATAAAACTTGTTCTGATTACTACTCTACGTAAGCATTTCTTCAAGTGTTTATTATCCACATTTGTTTTCTAGTATTTAAAATGCTTTCTCACATCATTGGTTCTTTTTCTACTTAATTGTTACTTTTACTCATTAATCCATAGGAAATCATTTTATATGAATGGTACTAATCTTTGTTGGCTATATGTGATGTCAATCTCTTTTTTCAGTTTGTATTCTGGCTTTCAGTTTTTTCTAAAGTATCCATTGATGAACAGACATTCCAAATTTTTATGTACTTTTAATGCTTTCTGTGTCTGGGTTAAAAAACCTTTCTCCTCCCTCAAGTGAGGAGAAATTTTTAAGAGTTATATTTCTAATTCTTTGTTACTATTATATAAAAATGCAATAATTTTTTTTTATCAATCTTATATCTAGCAATCTTGCACAACTTTCCTATTATTCCTTGTAGTTTTTCTATAAATTCTTCTGAGTTTTCTATGAACATATCCTGTCCATAACATCTATCTGAAAGAGAGAAAGAGTAGTATAAAATAGGAAAGAAAATATTTTTTAAAATACTCCAAAGAACAAAAATACTGATCATGAAGAGGGAGACAAAAGAGATAAAGAACATAGCAACATAAAAAATGAATAAGCTAAGTGTTGCTGTGAAATAGAAGAAGAATAAGAGAACTAAAAAAAAGGTGAAAGAAAATGATTAAAGTAAGAGCAGAAATCAATAAAATTGAAATTAAAAACAACGAATTCAGCAAAGTTAAAATTATATCTTGGAAAAGACGTACAAATTGGCGAAACACTGGCAAGACTGATTTAAACAAAGAGAAAGGTCAAATAACTAATATTATTACTAAAAAGAGGGTGCAACTACTTATATAGTGAAGACTAACAAGATAATAAGAAAACTCAATCAGCTGGTTTATGCCAATAAATACAAAAAAATTGACAACAGGGACATATCCCCATACAAATTTGTATAATTTACCAGAATTGACAGAAGATGAAATAAAAGACATAAAAGCTTTATAATTACTAATGAAATTGAAGCAGTCATTAAAAATCTTTCACAAAGAAAACAACAGGCCCAGATATATTTACAAGTTAAGTTTTCTCACATATTCAAAGACTAGATCATTCTAATGTACACAGCTTCTTAAAAAGAACATAAAAACAGAGAATATTCCTCACTCATTTTATGAGACCAGCATGACTTTGACAGCAAAGTATAAGAAAGTACAAGATAAAGAAAGCACATTAAAATAAAATCACTGAGCCATTTCAACCCATTTAATAAAGTGGGTTAATAATAAATAAAATAATAATTAATAATTAAATGGCTTAATAAATAGATATGGATGTAGAAATCTTAAGCAAAATATTAGCTAACTAAATTTATCAATAGATACAAAATATATCAGAGCTAAATTAGGTTTATCCCAAGGATGTAAAGCTCTTTTAATTTTTAAAATATATAATTACCTTTTACTTAATTAAGAGATTAAAGGCAAAAGTCATATGATCATCTTAACAGATGTATATGTATATTCTGGATAAAACTCAATGTGAACACATAATTAAATTCAAAACTCTTAGTTAACTAGGATTAAACAAGAATGTCTCTGACCTGCTAAAGTTAATCTACCAAAAAATAAAAAATGAAAACAAGAAATTTTGCAAAAAACATCATCATCCTAATGGAGAAACACTGGAAATATTCCCTTTAAAAACCAGCAATAAGATAAGAAAGTGTATCACTACTTTAATTCAACATTGATTGGAGATTCTTTCTTTTAGAAGCATATATCCTTTTCATAGAATCTCATACTAACCTTGCTGTTGGATATAACTCTAAAAACAGGTGTTCTCAGACTCAAGGCGGGATACTCCTCCCTATCCCCCAAATCATTATCAAGTTTCCTTTTAGAAATAATGCTCAGGAGCAGAGCATATTTTAGCAGTCAATTTAAAGAAGGAAAAAAAAAAGAGAGAGAGAGAAAGTATAATTTAACATAGTTAGTTGTAAATCCAGGAATATTATCCAAGCTAAGTATAATCTCGCTCTGGGACCAAAGAATTAAATTCATTTTGCTTTTTCTTCTTCAACAAACACAGAACATAAAGAGCTGTTTTAGTTCATAATTTCATTCATCTTATGATCCAACTGGTATTATACTCAGTAACATTTGTAATTTAACTGTATTATGTGTGTGAACTTTGTACTCCAAGGAGAACTAAAGAGACATTTTATGGCACTGAAATGATAATTTTTTAAAAACTTTTTTTTGCCTTTTTTTTTTCACTTTAAAGGTATTAGAAATTCTAGTTCCTTTGTGCTTTGCTCTGAAAATCCAGCTGAGTTTCTAGTGAAGAGAATGCCTTATTTCAGGACCAATCCCTTTTATTCATTTGACCAATATTTATTAGGTGCCTCATGTATGCCTGGCACTGTTCAGGCAGTGGTGATGTAACAATGAATAAAACAAACATTCAGTTCTTGTGTTGCTTAAATGTTCAGAAACATATGAATGTTGTTCCATAATAAACGCAGGGCAAGGGCGAGTCTGGGAGGTCCTAGAATAGGATCCCCTATCCCACTACGTGCTTCCTTTCTCTCTGAAAACCTTCTATTGCTATACTTTAGGTACAAGAAACCTTCCAGGCTTCTGTCACTGCTCCATAACAAAGCTACACCTCACTAGCTTTCCTTGATAAATTAATTTATAATAATAACAAAAGCCAGAATTGAAAGGGCACCTTTCAAAAAGGCATGTTGTATGCACTGTCTCATTAAAATCCTGCAATTAGGTGTTATTATTATAATTTGATGGATGAGAAGCTGATGCTCAAAGAAATGCAGAGATATCACACATTATGAATATTAACTCAACTTTTTCTGACTTTTAAGCCTTCACAAACATTTTCCAGTATATCTAGTTGACCCATTCATTCATTCATGAATTCACACATTCATTCTTTCATTCACTAGCTCAGCAAATGCTGAGTTATTATATATCGAAGAGAATTTTGGATTTCATGTTGTTCTCTGAGCATGTGCTGAGTGTAGTCTTTATATAATCCATCAATACCATATTTTGCCCAGCTATGTAATACTGTGCAACCCAAATGGCAGACAGCGTCTCCATTTCTCTTTCCTCAAAAAAAGAAAAAAAAATTTAACAATTAGAATTATTTCCTATGGAATAATCTGATTTGTGACATGGTGAATCCCCTAATTACCTATCGGGGAATCAGAGCAGAGGCTGAATCAAGATAGGATAGGGCAAATTCATTCATTCATTCATGCATGCATGCATTCATCAAATAAATATCCATTGAATGCCAGGAATCCTGAGACTGTGGCACCAAACAAAATAAACAAAAATCCCTGCCCTCATGGAGCTTACATTCCAGTGAGGGGAAAGGTAGTCAAGTTAGCTTCTAAATTTTTTTCTAACACAAAAGCTTTAAGTTATTAGAAATGAGGAGAAGAAATAGAAAGAGAGAGGCAAGATTTTTGTTTGTTTTTCAACAAAGGCTGTAGGATAGATTCAGGTTTCAGGGCAGATTCTGGGAACAGTGACTGCAAATTTAAGCCTGTTCATCATCTGTGTTCTGTGTTGGTCCTCTGCTCAGCTCTCAAACACACCTGTACACATAAATCACAATCACTGCCAGTTGGCACCACCTTTGTATTATAAATTATTCTCAGAAAACCATAAGACCTTCTGTTCTGTTAACTGCCTGTGGGGAGGTTGGGAGTCCCTGCAAGTCACTGCCCTTTTCTGATTCTCTCTTTCTTTCTCAATTCACTCACGTATCCCTAGAAGAAACTCTCTTCTTCTTTACACCCACTCAAACACTATTCTTTAAGGCTCACCCAGAAGCCCCTCCAGGAGGACATCCTGGCTGCTTCATTCCTATTTTTGGGAACCCTGTCAGCATTCAGTCTGAGTCATAGACCATTCATTCACTCAGCCCTTCAATAAACATTCAGTAAGTCCTTAATATGTGCTAGAGATTCGGCATAAGAGGTCACAACTCTTGCCTTTAAAAATGAGTAGAAAGAATCAATGTCATCAAAATGGCCATAATACCCAAAGCAATCTGTAGATTCAATGCAATCCCTATCAAAATACCAATGTCATTCTTCAGAGAGCTAGAACAAACGATTCTAAAAGTTATATGGAACTATAAAAGACCGCGAATAGCCACGGCAATCTTGACAAAGAAGAACAAAGTTGGAGGTATCACACTGCCTGATATTAAGACTACAGTAATCAAAACAGCATCATACTGGCATAAAAACGGATACATGGATCAATGGAACAGAATAGAGAGCCCAGAAATAAATCCACACCTAGATGCTTACTTAATATATGACAAAGGAGGTAAGAATACACAATAGGGCAAAGAATAAGTGGCATTGGGAAAATTGGACAGATACATGAAAAAGAAAGAAAGAAAGAAAGAAAGAAAGAAAGAAAGGAAGGAAGGAAGGAAGGAAGGAAGGAAGGAAGGAAGGAAGGAAGGAAGGGAAAGAAAGAAAGAAAAAAAAAGAAACCGGACCACCTTCTTACACCTAATGCAAGAATAGACTCAAAATGGATTAAAGACTTAAATGTAAGACCTGAAATCATAACACTTCTAGAAGAAAACAGGCAATAAACTCACTATTGCTAACAGCAATTTCTTTTTGGATATATCTCCCCGGGCAAGGGAAAACAAAAAGAAATCAACAAATGGGACTACAAACTAAAAAGTTTTGCATAGCAAAGGAAACCATCAACAGAACAAAAAGACAACTGACTGATTGGGGGAAGATATTCACTAATGACACATTTGATAAGAGGTTAATAGCCAAAATAAATAAAGAACTCATGCAACTCAACAACAACAACAACAGTGAAAACAAACAATTCAATTATAAAAATGGGCAGAAGACTTGAACAGATACTTCTCCAAAGAGGAAACACAGATGGCCAATAGACATATGAAAAGATGCTCAAGGTCACTGATCATCAGAGAAATGCAAACTAAAACCACAATGAGATATCATCTGAAACCTGTCAGAATGGCTATCATCAATAAATCAAAGAACAACAAGTGTTGGGCGAAGATGCAGAGAAAAGGGAACGCTCACACATTGTTGGTGGGATTGCAGATTGGTACAGCCACTATGGAAACAGTCTGGAAGCTCCTCAAAAAAAAAAAAAAAAAAAAAAAAAAAAAAAAGGATATACCTTTTTATCCAGCAATTGCACTTCCGGGTATTTAGCCAAAGAAAACCAAAACAATAATTCATAAAGATCTATGCACTCCAATATTCATGGCAGCACAATTTATAACAGCCAAGATACGGAAGCAACCTAAATGCCCATCAACAGACAACTGGATAAAGAAGTTATGGTTCACGTATACAGTGGAATATTACTCAGCCATTAAAAAAAATGAAATCCTACCATTTGCAACAACATGTATGGACCTAGAGGTTATTATGTTGAGTGAAATGGGTCAAACAGAGAAAGATAAATACCATATGATTTCACTTATATGTGGAATCTAAGGAACAAAAAGAACAAACTAATCAAAAACAGACTTACAAATATAGAGGGAAATTTGATGACAGACAGAGGGGAGAGGGCTTGGGGGACTGGGAGAATGGGGCAAAGGGTTAAAGAAGTACAAATTAGTAATTGATAAGTGGTCATGAGGATGAGGAGCATGGCACAGAGAATGCAGTTAGTATCCATATATTGGTTAGGTGGAAAATCAGAGGAGACAAGGAGTAATTAGGGGAATCATTTTATAAACTATATAAATGTCTAACCAATGTATTGTATACTTGAAACTAATAAAAAAAAGAAAAAAGAAAAAAAGAATTAAAAAATTCTTACTTTGAAATGATCTACTCCATTTGAAATGGAAACATAGGTCTGTGATGTAAAGTCGCAGAGAAGGAGTTATAGGAGGGGCCCTAACTCTTGGGTAGGGGTGAAGGTCTCTGTGCCAACTTTTGAGAACTCAGTTACATGCTACTGGTAGTATTAGGTGCTTTTAAAATTTCTAACTTCTTCTCTCTACGAATAGATCATAAGCTCTGTGTATGCAGGGCTATGTCTCATGCTTCCTCTCTACTCCCCATAACACTTAACTTAGTGATGATTCATGGTGAGTCCCTGACAAGTACTGAGTCTACTCAAAATAATGGCCTGAGGAGAAGTTTCATTCTGCCTGAATGATCTACGATCCTTCTCTTGCACAATTAATGTTATTTCCTTGAGCATCTTCAAGTCTACAATAAAAGCCCTCCAAAAATCAGTAAGCGATAGGATAGCACATTCCATGAACCACCCAGAAGGCCCTTGGAAACGAAGAGCATTCTTGTACCTGGACATGGGTCCTATGACTGTTTTTCATTAAGTAGGTCTAATGGTGAAATGAGCAATAGCAAACTCCCAACTGTGAGGATAAAAGGCTCAGGCTAGGTGGTTAAATCATTGCAATGGAAGAGACTGGGATCTTTTCATTTTACCCAGTTACGAAATTGTCTTCTTCACAGCTGGTTATAAAAACAAACAAAAAAACTGATCAATTTTTCCTTTGCTAAATTATCTCTTTAAAATAAAACTGACTTGAGACAACTGGATAGTTAAATTAAATAATAAGTTGGATCCATATGTGAGGACAAAAATTCCAACTGCATGGGTACTAGAAGAAGCATGAGGTTATTTTTTTTTTTTTTTTGAGGAGGAGTAGTTATTTTTACACCTTTTTGTTATTACATTTGGGAAGAGTTTTTCATAAAACAAAAGGTTGATGAGTTTGACCATAAGAAAATAAAATCTTCTACAATGCAAAGAGAATCATAAGCGACATCAAAAGCAAATGAAAAACTGGGAACATTTATAGTTTGTCTTGAAAACAAAGGAATAATCCCCTTAGATTTAAAAAACTCTTAGAAATTGAGATAAAAGACTAACAACTCAATAAAAAATTGGGTAAAGGTCACTAGTAGATTATTCACAGAGATAAAATTACAAATGACATTTAAATAGATTTAAACAATCGCATTCTTAATAAGAGAAACCAAATTCAAACCACACTAGAAAATCATTTCTCCTATGTAAGATTGGCAGAAGATAAAAGTTTGACCTTAAATTTGTTGGCGAGGCTTTAGGGGACCAGACACGTCAATCACTGCAGGTGGACGTGAAAAACTTCAAGTAGATGTGAAAACGCTAAAACTCCTCTGAAAATATACTCACTCTCTGTCTGACTCAACAGTCCAATTCTGGGAGTCTATTCCATAGAGGACTAGTTAAATTAGTAATGGCACAGCCACACAATGCAGCTCTGTGAAAGAACCAGGAAGACTTTACATATTGACAGGGAATGACCTCCAGGATATATTAAGTAGAAGAAAACAAAGCGAGATGCAGAACAGTGTATACAGTATGCTTTGTTTTGTATACAAAATATTTATCTGCATTTGTTTGGTTTGCACAAAGAAAGACTGGAAGGATGAACAAGAAACCCATAAAAATGGTGAACCTATATGGGGCCGGGGCACAGAGATAGGAGAGAGATTTCTGTGATTAAAACAGTAAAATCGAATTTTGAAAAATGATATCTGACAAAAACTCTGAGTACCTGTCCAAACAGCAGAGACTGCTGAATAGTGAAGCGCAAAGCTTGACATCCAAGTCACTATAGCATTTGTACACAGTGACAGAACATGAGGCTGGTGGGCAGTGGGGAGAGGGGTGGGGGCGCTGAGAGGATCCAGAAAATATTTGGCTCACTGACACAGGCCAAAAGACAGAAAGGAAGTACTTACTCAAGAAAACTAAATAAGTTATGGCCCGAGAAGATCAGTGCTTACTTCAAGTTAGTATTTGAGTCCTTCCGCACATCTCAAAGAGTTCATGAGCACTATGGTGCAATGAACAATGTCAGCGTAGTTTTGGTTCTTTTCTAAAAATATTGATTCTGTAGCCAGACCTTCCATGGAATCCTAATCAAACTCAGGAAGGTATCTGGAGGTTTCCTGGGAGGGTTACATACCAGGATGAAAAGGGTGGAAGTGACACATTATAGCAAAGAAAAGGCCAAACAAAGCAAGGTAAAAAGGGGATGGAGGTTTTTAAAAAGTGAAAAAAGACAAGGATGAAATGAAACACTTCATGCCGATTCTAGGGGTTTATAAACAGATAAGCAAGCTGACTGGGAACCTTCTCTGCCTACACAAGACAGAGAGCCAGCTTGGCCAATACCACAGAAAGGATGTTATCTCCTTTTCTAATTAAATTCCTTAAAGAGTGGGATGATTTATTCATTTATAATAAAATTTCTGGTCTAATTAAAAATGGAACTTGCCCCTACCTGACTAAGCCTCACCGCACTTCTGGTTCCCATGTAATGGAATCAGAAAACAATGATGTTGAATGATAGCTTGGGATATTGCTACTTATTGTGAAAATAAATAATAAGGAAGGACAATGCCACTAGGCTTGTTTCAGAGAAATTTAAATCAATTCTTTTTCACCTCGACTGAATTTTAACAACAGATAAAGATAACATGATATTTCTCTTAATGAAATTGTTTAACGCTGGCGAATTTACGAGGAAGGTTTACCCTTCAGAGGTTTTAGCTTCACCTTGTTTTGGACTATAGTTTGCAAGACCTTTGTGCTCCCCTCCCTTGTTCTGATGTCCTCAACAATTCCAAGAATTGTTCTTTCTCTCAGCTCATTTAACATAATACGACTCATGTTTACATAGCACTCTGCAGGTTGGAAACCTTTTCACATCTGTCACATCTGAGACACTTCCCTGAGAGGGAGGCAAGGTGGGCATCACCTGACAGGTGGAACTAAGGCTCAGAAAGGTTAACATTATTCATCCATGATCACAAAGTCTATTCTCAGAGCCGGGGCTAGAACCGAGGTGCCCTACTTCCCAGTTATGAGCATGCCTAACACATTTATCCAAAGAGCCATGGCTTTGGGTTTCTATGTTCCAAGAAGTCCACAGAGAGCGGCCACTTGTGTGATTCATTGCATGATGCTTGACATTTTTCTTGGCAAAACTCCTGGTTGCTGGTTAGGAAGGAACCCTGATTTTTTTTCCACCTGAGTTCTCTGCTTGGTTGTACAGTATGTGTCTGTTTCTAGGTTCTCAGGTGGTTGAGGAGGGGCCGTTGAAAAGCAAGACTGTGAGAAATGGTCTCTGTCTTCAACCTCGAAGTTTGAGAACAAAGCACTCTAAATAATTCGAGTATGTTGGGCTCCCCAAAAAACATTGCATTCTTGACTTGCACACTGTAATTACTTCTAGAAAGATTTTTCCCCCTGAATCCTGAGCCCTTTCTTTTCCTTCCTTACCCCATTTCTTCAACAGAACTCCTTCTATTGACCCCAGCATTTTTATTCCTGGAACTGATGTTATTCTTAACTAGTCTTAACTATTCAGTGGGAAGAGTTCTGGCACTATGTACTTTTTAGCCAAATACGAAACTCTAAGGTTTTTTCTTCCATTTTTTACCTAACTGCAATTTACCTACTTTACTAGTGCAGTGTGAAGATTAACTGTCCTCAGGTTACTTTCATATCTGTGAAGGCTTTCCACCTCCCCAGGGCACATGTTCTCTAAGAGACAGGAATGAAATAGTAATAAGAGACTTAATGTGTAGGAGCCTCAAATAATCTGTGCTGTGTTACAGTTTAGACAGCCTGCATCTCCCTAACACTCTGACAAAGGCACTGGAACGGGATCAACAGTCAAGTGTGAAAGGCTCAGAGAGCAGCACAAACTTCCCTTTCAAAGCCCCTCAGAGGAAAGGCATCTTACCCACCCGATTAAGTGGCTGGGACAGGCCTGGGGCACTTGCTGGGCAGGCAGTGGGGTTTGGCTGCTCTCATAGTTAGTCACAAATATTTGACGGCTCGTCCCTCCCAATGAATACTTCTGATGCCTAAAGGTTAATCTTGTGCATTCTTCAAGGTACTACTGACATTTCGTGCAGGATAATTAATGCTTTGTCACTGGGAGCTGCCCTGTGCATTTTAGGATGTTTAGCAGCATCTCTGGGCTCTGCATACAGATAGCAGTTGCCCCCAATCTAAGTTATAACACCTCAAAATGTCTCCAGCCGTTTGAGAGTCCAGTGTGAACACTGGAGGCATTACTTGGATTATGGGCGACCTGTGCAAAAAAGTCCTCCTCCCCCAGGCCGGTGGGGCTGCCGTGGAGGCCTGCCAAGTTGCACTTCATTCTGCTGCCCCTGCGTGAGGCGAGGGACACACGCACCTTCACAAATGAAACGTCATCTAATTCATTGCTCATTTATTTAGTTTCAGATCCCTTGCCTAGCTTTCTTTCAGCCCTGGCAGCCATAGATTGCTAATTTAAACTCAAGTTGGGTAGTTTTGGGGGCGCTGAGATAACCATGCGGGGAGAACGTTCATAAAGAGTGACAAACTGTGGGGGGCTCTCTTTCTTTCAAAATGTCTCATTAGAGTCCCCAGACTTGGCCTTCCTCTCTCTCTGTATCCTATAGTCCAATTTAATTGAGCGACGGCCTCGCCACGGCACACTGCTCTTTCGACAGGAGGGTAAACTCATTCTGTCCGTCATGACATTTGCTTTCTTAAGGGCCTCACAATATGCAGCCTAAATAATTAAATGCAGGTCACATCACTGCCTCTCTTTTCAAGCCTATCTAAGGGCACAGTGGGTTCTTTCTGATGCTTAGCTTTTGACCACGTGATTTTTAGAAGCAAGTAAGGTTTTCTGTTTATTTCGATTTGTTATTGTGCACGACACTTCTCCCCACTAAAAACCCCAAACCTCAGCATGGTGCAAATCCAAGCTGAACATCTGAAAGGGCTGTGGTTTTTCTGATGGTGGATAAATTGTGACAGTAAGAAATTTGAGACCCTTCTTCCAGTAAGGGTCTTGGAGTAGCCTGCTTGTCATGGTCAGTACTTTCCATTTGTCATCCAGGAAAGTTTGATACTAGGAGACAAATCCCTTGTGTTTTATTGCATGTGTCCATTCACCTCCAGTTGGGATGGGCTTGTCAAAAATAAAGCCAATCTTTAAAATGGCCTAATAAGAGAGAAGTTCCAGGAAGGACTAAAACTAACTCTCACCTGTAGTGTCCATTTTAAACAGTAGATTTCTCTGAGGGAACTGGGAGTGATTATAATGAGTTTGGACTTAGTTTTACCCAATGCTGATTTAACATATTACAGAGATTTGTCATTTTTAAGACATGTGCCAGATAAATGCTTTAAAATAGTTGCAACTTTGCCTGAATTCTGTATAATATAGAAAAATCTGATTGATCTATTAATAGCCAAAGTTCTTGGCCTTGGGAAGGTAGGGTGGCAGTGTTTTTAAAATTCATCATCTCTGCATAATCAGTTGTGAATCTCTAAATGTTCAAGCTGAGGAGTTAACTAGGAACTGGAGCCGTTATCCTTCAGCGTCCCTTTTTAACATTGTTCCACAGTCTTCATTTCCTTGCGTTTTTCTAATTAGTGCAAAACCAACTGTTTTCCACTCAACTGCCCTGGCTCTTTGTAATCTGTTGAATGTAATCACCTTCAAAGGAAGAAAGCGTACCTCTTGTTCAGGAAATCGGGGCTTGACTAGATGAGCATCGTCAGGTGGCTGGTTGAGAAGCTTTACTTATTTAACCTGCTCATTGCATTTTGAGTGTATGGGGCTTGAGGAGGGAGTGGGTGGTCTTGAAAGTGAGGCCTATAGTCTCCAGTGGGCTTTAATTTGCAGAAGTAAATTTATGAAAATTAATAAGAATTAGGAATTCTGGTTTCTTACTCTGGCGATCCAACAGTATAGACAGTAGAACACAGCTGTTTGGGGTCCTAGATTATCTCCTCTTTCGAGACGGTGCTTCAAGTCTGTAGGTTCGCTTACAAATATCTAAGGAGCAGGGCTATATCGCTAACCTGTCCCCAGCCACCAGTGTCCTACAGTGGCCTGGACACTGAGGAAGAGATAAATAAACCAAAACGAACTAGTTTAGAGGTCAACTCTCTTCTTTGCTATTATTCTTTTTCACAGTCTTGTTTAACAATTAACCAGTTCAACTTGAAAATTTTCAAAGATCAAATATCAGAAGAGCAAAGGTTCTGAAACTTGGTCTCTTTTAAATCTCAAGGGTATGATATATTTTCATCAATAAGAGTGGCTCTGTGACAATAATTCCAAAATTGGAGCAAGGATTATGAAAATCGAGCCAGGGAGCATGGAGCCACTTACAAAAAAAAACAAAACAGAATTCTGATATGACTCCAACAGCTCCTATGAAGAGCCATCACTGAAGAATAAGCTAAAATTCTATATTCTTGAGAAAAATTGGAAAAATGGATTCACTGCTCTCTCTAGCATAACCCTCAGAAAAGGGGAAATGTGCTTTTCAATTTCTCTCTGTAGGTAGCTGCTCTGGGTCAGGCCCAAATGGATGACAGATGTGTGCACAAGGAGCTAACCAAAACCTTAGCCAGTTCTGTGAATTAGATGCATTTTTATTCAACACTTATGATTTAACATTTATTAAATACCTCTGATGTGCCAGAGCCTGTGCTAAGTGAAGAATATGAATGAGAAGCAATCTTGGCACAAATGAGAGAGCCAAAAATTAGTATAATCTCAAGTGGCCAGTGACGGAAATAAATATAGTATATATAGGAGAACAGACTATAAAGGGTACTTGAGAATGGGTGATGTTGGAGCATCTGGGAAGACTTCCTGGAGGAGGCATAAAGTGTGAACTGAATCTTAAAGACTAAGTAGAAGTTACATGAAGGTTAGAGAAGAAGGATCTGAAAGCCATTTCAGGAAGCAAGACCACAAAAGCAAAGGAAGGCACAGAAGTCCCTAACGATATCATGTGTTCAGAAAAGAGTGAGCATTTTGATGACAGATAAACTTTAATATAGAGAATGGAAAAAGATAAAGTCAGAAAGGCAAAGCCAAGGTGGGCTTTGTGAATCTCATAAGAAGAAGAGATTAGATTTTGTCCGGGGGTAATGGAAAGTCCTTAAAGAATTTTAAGCAAGGGAACATGATGGGATTTTGCACTTTGGTGGCTGCATGGATGACGCATTTGAGTAGGAAGGGACTGGCAGTAGGTTGACTGGAGCAAGGGACAAAAGGAGGTAGTAGGGCTATGTAGACCAGATGAAGGCACTATAGCGGAAGAGCTGGAGAGGGAGCAGATCTGAGAAGTATTTGGGAGGGAAGCCAGCAGGACCCTGGGACACCCGGGACGTAAAGAAAGAGTCACGGACAACTATTAGCTTCATGGTTTGTATAGTTGTCCCTCAGAATCCACAGGGGATTGGTTTCAGGACCCCCTGCAGATACCAAAATCTACAGATGCTCAAGTAACTTATATCAAATGGCTTAGAACAATGCTTGCAGTCAGCTCTCCACATCCACAGATTTCCCAGCACGGACTGAAAATAGTGTTGCTGAATCGTGGTTGGTCGAATCCGTGGATGTGAAACCCATGGATACAGAGGGCTGGAAGGCTGGCTGTATTCCTAAAAGAACGGTGAAACCATCAGTTAAGACAGAGAGCCTGAGAGGCAGAGGTTTCTAGAGAGTAAAAGAGAGGTTTCAGTTTGGATTTTTGCCCTACAGGTATCTGGCAGGGTCAGTGATGGCAGCGGGCAGCCTGGTAGATGAATCAGAAGCTTAGGGGAGAAGCCTTGGTTAGAGATTGTTATGTTACTTTTTACCACCCAGGTCCAGCAGGGTCAGCTGGGGGTGAGATGCTCTCCTTGCCTCCATCTGGAGATGAGAGCTTCATTGCTGCAGTTCCACTGGGTCTGTCCTCATCCTACATTCTGTCTGTGGCTCTCTCTCTCTCTTCCCCTGTCCCTTGCTCATGCCTTTTCCAAGACCCTGTCTGTGGGAAAGAGGAAGGAATAATTGTTACACCCAGCTTGTCGAATTAGAGTGGGTAGCTCTGTGGAAACAAAGCCACAAAATTACGCCTGTCTGCAACCTCACCCACTGGGGCACCTACCCCGCTCTTAAATTCTGCTCTCACTGCTGACTCTGTTTTAACAACCTGGATTTTTAACACATATTTCAAAGTCAAGCTAAAGAAATCAACCTTGAAATAAGAGATGTATATTTACTTTAGTGTTTTATGTGCCCGGAGGCAGGGTTTTGGAAAGCAGGTTTCTTTTGCCACATTCGGTGTGATTCAAAGAAGCAGGTGGAGATGAAAAACCAAGGAAGGTGAAGTCATAGGACACTCCGTTTTAAAGGGAGGGTCCCTCAGGCATGCTGGGAGGCAGGGTGAGTGGCTAATGACTGAGCAGCTAATGCGAAGGGTGGTGGGGAGGGCACAGGGTGAGAGCCCTTCTGAGTGTGCATTTCCTAGAAGTTGTGGAGGACAGATTGCCACTGTCAAGCGTGCTCCTCTCTCTGAGGAAAATTTCAGGGAACGAGGGAGAGAGCACATGTTTGAGAAAGGGCAACTATCTTGGAGAGCATCCAATAAGGCTTCAAGATCTATAGGCAAGTTCCATTCTGCAGGTTGGGACCTCTATTACAAAATCTTGTTACTTAAAGAGAGAATGCGGGGGGTGAGGGCGGGGAGGCAATCTCACATTCACAGGCACATGTGATGAAAGCAAGGCAAAGCAGAGGCTTGAAGGCAAGAAAATCTCCTGCACATCCAAGGCACGCACTCCTTTTAACGTTTTTCTCTTGTTTCTTTTTTTTTTTATTATTCTTTTTTTTTTACATATCAACTTTGCCTACAACTAAAAAGTTAATGGTGTTGCATCTACCCTGAATGCTTCTTCCTAGGATTTGTTAGAAGCCAGCAGCACCCAGAGCCACGCCAGCTGTCTGCATACCCACCTTCTTGGCAGTACCATCACCCGCCAGGGCTGAGCTGTGCTCGCTTGGCGAGGCAGGGTGCATTGTGTGCAGATGACAGTGCTCTAGAAACAAGTCTGCTTTTATTATTTATTTATTAGTATTAGCGTCAGGTATATTAGCACAATGGTTAGGCATTTACATAATTTATAAAGTTATTCCTCCAATTTCCCTTGTACCCATTTGGCACTATACTTAGCTATTGCAATATTATTGACTGTATTCCTTATGCTGTACTCTAACCCTGTGATTGTTCCGTAACTACTAATTTGTACTCCCCCAACCTCCTCCCCTCTGGTAATCACCAGCTTGTTCTCTGTATCTGCGAGTCTGTTTTCATTTTGTTTGTTCATTCTTTTGTTCCTTAGATTCTGCATGTAAGTGAAATCATATGGAAGCAACCTAAGTACCCATCAAGAGACAACTGACTAAAGAAGTGATGGTACTTATATATACAATGGAATATTATTCAACCATAAAAAATGAAATCATACTATTACTACGACGAGGATGGAGAATATTATGCTGAGTGAAATAAGTTAGAAAAAGGCAACAAGTCTGCTTTTAAAGGCAGAAGAAAGGATCTTGTTCAGTGTGCAGCATCCAGGGTTATTCTGCCTAGACCTCAACGTCTCATCCCAAAATGCACCATTACCCATATACTAAAGCAACAGAATGAAAGAAGCCTGCTCCTTGCAAATAGGAATTTGCTCTAGTTGGAGGGAATATGATGAGCCAAGTGAGTAGAGAGAGAAAACAATTCAGGCTGAAGCTCACTTCCTTCTGCAGCACAGAAAAAAAAAGTTAAAGGAACCAGTTGCGCAAGTTGAGTAAGTTCACTGTTCATCAGGATCCACAGCCGTCATCTAATGCTTATTTCTATTGCTCTGCACAACTCATCTAAGCATAGCAGTGTTAAAACTTGAACTCTAAAGTAAGTGCTCTCATACTCAGGTACTCCCTCATTCTGAATCAGACAGTTTGTCTTAATCCTATTTCCTTTTTCAAGACATTTTCAAATTGCCCTTAGACCATCCCTTTGCTCCTCTCTCACTGCTTTCCACCCACTTCCCACTGGAAATCCACTTCCAGAGAGAGAAAGATGGGACCATTGTATATAAAGATCATCTCTCTCTTTTTTTAGTAACATAGCAGCTGGAATCATGAAATCCTCCCTGACATCTTTCTTCATGTAACTTCTAAGACACCACACTCCCCGACTCTCCTCATCCCTCACTATTCCTGCTCAGTCTCCTTTGCTGGTTCTTCCTTTTTTTCATGCCCTCTAAATTTGGGAGGACGATATGATTATGTCCTCTGCATTGACACTCCCCCCTCTCCTGATCTCATTTGGACCTGGGGCCTTAAATGCCATCTACACGCTGACACTCAAATTGACATCTCCAGACCAGACCAGATCTGCTGAACTCCAGATGCACACAGCCCACTATCTAGTTAATACCTCCATTTTCTTAATGAGCATCTCAAACTTAGCATGTCCAGAATTAACCACCAATCTGCCTCCCCAATCCCCGACACAAGGCCTACTCCATTCCAATCAGGAGAACAGCATCCCTTCTAGGACCTAAACCTTGTAGCCATCTGGTTTTTCTTTCACCCCACCTGCAACCTATCAGTGAATTGTGTTGTACTTTTAATTAGATCTGGAAGCAGACCATTCTCTCACTCCTTATCATACAAGCCATATATGATTATTAATATTAAAATGTAAGTTAATAACAAAAAATTGAAACAGGAAAAAAGTATATGTCAAGTGAGAACTCTTAGGAAAATTATAGCAAAAATTAAATTTAAAAATTCAGTTTCTTACTCCCACTAGCTGTATTTCAAGTGCTCACGGGCCACATGGTACAGGACAGTGTGGATACAGAACATCATCACCACTGGGAAGGGCTCTCTTAGTGCTGCTCGCTCCTTTTACGGTGACTGCCCTAGTCCCAGCCACTAACATCTCTTGCCTGGATGATGTGATAGCCTCTTAGTTGGTTTTGCTTCCTCAGTCTTTACAACACAGCAGCCAGAGTCATCCTTTTGAAACACCTATGCTCAGAGATGTTCGAAAGCTCCCACATATGTTTCTCAGAGAAGAAGCAAAGTACTCAGAATGGTGAGCAATGCCTTACCAGTTCTGGCCACTTTTACCTATCTCACCTCATCTCTCAGTCTTCTCCTTGCTTTCTCTGCCACAGTCACATTGGCTACCTGCTGCTCCTTTAGTACTAGCTGTTCCCTCTGCCAAGAATGCTTTTCCCCCAGATATCTTCCTGGCTCACTCCCTCTCCTCCTTCAGCTCTCTACTCAAACATCATCTTCTCAGTCAGGCTTATTCCAAATGCTCTGATTAAGTTTTAACATCTCTCTGCCTTCCACCACCCTTCCCAGAACTCCTGCACCATACCCAGCTTTGTTTCCCTGTAGCACTTATTTCCTTTCAACAAATGAGATACATTAATAGTTTATTATATGTCTTGTTTACTGTCTGGCAGGGATCTTTGTCCATTTACTCGCTGATGGAAAGCTGGCCTAGAGAAGGTTTCAATACATATTTGTCCAATAAATGCATGGTGTTTTAGAGCTGGAAGGGGCCCTGGAAATCATTCTTGGATAGAGCAGTTGAGGGTCAGTGAGGTGAGGTTATTCACTGTAGACCCACGATAGGTTCTAGGAAAGAGTTTGGACTATAAGCTGGACTGACCCTATGCATCTTAACTGGGCAAGCCTCGTGAAAAATAAACTCCCCTTTCCCGTTATCTGTCACAACCAGAGGGACACTGACCAACAACAGAGAGCTGATAGGGACAACCACCTAACTCAAATGTCAAGGATGTTTTCCACTTTCTTCTTGGTAAACCTTGGCAGAGTTCGACCATTGATCCTGCTTCTTAATGGCTGGTAGGAAGCAAGGAGCAGCGTGGAGGCTCAGGTTAATGGCTGTTCATACATGCCACTCTTATGCCCCCATGTCACAAATGCAAGACTCTTGGAAAACTGGAAACACACACGGTGGCGAGATTATATTTTTCCCTAAAGCAACATATCGGTCTTGTTTTAAAAAAGAAAGTCACGGTTTCATCATACAATTGCTAAGTTAGTTTTTGAGAAAAAAGGTTGGTAAGTATGAAAAGAACAACTCTCCAATGCATCATTAAAATATTTCTGACAATCCAGAATAGATTAGAAGAAAGACAGACACCAGATCACATTTTGTGTTAGGGGTACATCTGTCCTCTTGCATGTGTAAGGAATTGCCATCTGACTATACATATTTTTAAATGCCTCAGGATGATGATTTTTCTACTGTCAATTCTGATTCAAACAGAAATAGTGTGGGGGAGTTTTAACCTCATGAACAGACCTGTTCATAATGGCATGGCTAACAGATCCAGAGCTACAGAGCACGGTACAAGCAAAGAGCCTGGTAATTCTATCCATGGCTCACGGGATGATTTAACTTGCCAAAGTATGCAATTAAGAACAAAGTTATCTTTATAGTCATTCCTTCATTACTGAGATAACTCAATTGGAGACTTTTTGGGAGATGCCAGATTTGGAAATAAAATCTTTACAGACTGCACTGCAATGTCATGAAGATTATACCAGAAAACAAATTGATGCATGTAGAACAATCTTCTGTATGTGCCAGAAAATGCAATCTCAGGAGTTGGGGGAGAGGTGGAGGCAGAGCACAGTGAAAGGTTTAATCGGCAGCTTCCCTAGGAGAGAGGAACTCCGAACGTCCAGTGTGCTCCCCGTGCGTTACCTGGGGTGGCGCTCTTCATTGTTTTCACTAATTTGCCCCTTCCAGCTCCAAAACCATTATTTCCATAGTCCGGGTCACTGTCACTATCACTGCCACCGCTGGCAGAGTACGAATGCATTCTGGGTACCTTGTCCTAAATGGGTAATATGAGACTGTTAAGATTATTCACACAAATCAAACTTGGGCAGAAAATCCTGTGAGGATGTGAAACAATTTCTATTTTTGGCTGTTGCTGTGTACACAAAATGCCGTGCCCACTGCCCCACCCCCAAGAGCAACTCAGCTCGGCCTGTCATGTGTGTGCGGAGCTGGCGCAGTCCACTCAATTACCAGAGCTGCAGAAACAGGCCTGCACTAATGAAGCCATTGACCATACTCTGCCATTGTCCCAGGCATAGGAAAGTCCCCCATTACCTGCTCTGAATTTTGCACACTTCTTTATAGGGTCATATTTTTCTCAAGTGCCTATTAGAGCTGCTGTTCCAAGCCTAATGGCTTATTTATTTAACTGATCTCATCATTGGCTTTCAAGTATTAGAGGGTATGAAAAAAATCAACCTTGGGAACAAAAAAGAATAAATGTTTGCCTAATTTATAATTTTCTTCCAGCTTCTGAAAGGATATGAGCCTTTAGGAAAGTATATAGTTGCTAACCCTATATAATCTTCAAATCTACTGACAGTTCACTGGTCCAGGGATGCAATCTCCCCTTTTGTTCACATGCACACTCAGCCTGACCCACCAGGATGTCACTGGTGGGGCAATTGTGCAATGTACAGGAATTGCTGAAAATGGTTGAAACTCTATGAACAGTTTTTATCTCTGTCCACATAAGCAGAATACTGGATCTAAGACTGCAACTCCTGTGTTTGGGCCTTTCTTTTATATTCGCAGACTGCCCTGTCAAAGCCAATTATTTCCCATCCATCGCAGACGGTTCAGGCTCAGATGTACAGGACGGGTCTCTAAAGGCTGTTTGGGAGAGTGCCATTTGGTTGGAAATTATATAGATACATTTCAGAATATAAGCTTTTTCAGCTGAAGTTATAAATTCAAACACTTACTCATTTCCATTATTCCTTCATTCATTTACTCATTTATCCACCCATTTAACAGATGCTTATTGAGTATGTACTCTGTGCCAAACAGTATGCTAGGTTCTGGGAGTACAGAGCTCAATACAGGAGATATGAGTAGTCTAGCAAGGATAATGTCCATGAAGCATGACAAGTCTACTGGCTATGGTTCCAGGGGAGCCCTATGTCTAGAGTCCCTGCAGGACCCCAGTAACACATTCTAGGTATGATGAGATGCATTTTTCTGTCCCTCTATTCAACAAACAGCAATTGAACCAGGCACTGTGCCGAGTACTGAAAATATGAAGCTAACTCTTGCTTCAAACTTTCCCTCCCTGGCAGTCGATGAAGCAGAATTCTAAGTTCCAAGCCACAGTGGTGATTCTTACAAGACGGGGCAGAATTTTCAATGGGCAGAGTTGGTGGAAGATGATGAGGAAAAGGACCCCAGAGAGGTGTGTGTTTTGGGGGATGTGAATGTTGGATGAGGAGCACACTACCATCACAGGTAGAGGGGACATCTCCCTCCTGGTCAGCAGTGAGCAATTCTCTTTCTTGGAATTACCCAAACCTCTTTGCCACTGTCATCATCTGTTGTTTCTAAACTATTTCCTAGTTCAATTTTGGATGTCTTTTAGGAGTCTCTCGATAATGCTGGGATTGGGAGAGCCAAGGGAGCAAAAGCAGAAAGGGTCAAGGAAGGGCTGGGAAGCTCTGGTAATTGATTCCCTACGTCCTTCCTCCCACCCTTCTCACTGCTGGACACCAATAAACACCCAGAGGTGAGCCAGCATCAGGACAAGTTTCGGGATAGTGAACAGGTTGAATTTAGCCCAAGTGTTTAGCTCGTATTGATAAACAGGACGGGGTACAGGAGAGAAAACCAAGTAACCTGAGGAATGACTGAGGAGTCCCTGAGTCATGAGCCCCTCCCTAGGTCCAGGCACACACAAGGAGGCCTGTGTGTGCCATCTCAGGGTAGATGAAGAACCCAAATTATAAGGATAGAAGGAATGAGGGTCTTACTGTCCCTGGCAAGTCGTTTGACAGTCTAGGGCTCAGTTTATTCATCCCCAACAGGAATCTAATTATACCTGCTTTATCTGTCTCATAGGAACAAAGTAAATGTTAAAGTAACTGAGGAGATAATGAAAAAAATATCATCAAATCACTTTAAATGGGGCTCTTATGACTTGGGAGAGAGAATGCCTGTTCCACAACATCTTACCAGGGCAGAGTATCCACACCTTGAGAATCATGGTGCAGATCCATGGAAGCACTTTGAATTCTGCTCAAGAACCTATGGTGTTACTTAATAATTCAGGAAAAAAGGTGAGCCTTGAGCCTGGGCTTTTGGTTACCAAACCGACAACAAATACGACTTAGATCGATCACAAAAGTGTTTAAGGAGTTCACCATCAGGATTAACAGGTGGAGGGCATCCTCCTGTCGGTCATTCCTTACCTGGGTCTCCCCCGAGGGGTCTTCGCCTCCCCAGTTTTGAAGCAGCTCCCTTTCCATTGTGTCTTCAGCATATTCAAATGATGAACAAGTCTGAGGCCTTGGCTCTGCTTCATTCTGCATTGGGGAATTGATTTTTCCTAAATGAGGAAATGTATGTAAAAATCATAATTGGCTTTTTTTTCAATTTTTTACAAGTTCAGGTAGGAGGATGGGGAAAATAATAAGAAATAATAAGAAAAGGTCCAAATAGAATGAAAGCTGCTTTTCCCAACATTCTGTCCCCTGCAAGTCTGTGCTAAGAGATGCAGTTGAATTAATTATATATATTCATAGAGGACGTCCACCCTGGAGGCCCAAAGGCAAACTGTCCTTGGACCACTTTTCCACAAAACATCGATAGTTTTTCCATATTAGAAAAGGTTCAGTGGGCAAACCGTTTGGGAAACACTGATTACTTCTCAAAGAATCCTTGTCATCAAATAAAAAACAAGTTTCCTTGTTAGAAGATTTCTCAAAGCCGTCATGGTGCTAATGGAAATTGTCATAATTTCCAAAGGGAGAATGTAAATTTTCAGCCATTCCCAAGTGTATTTGAGAAGGGAACCCTTATTTTCCTAGAATACCTGTGAAGGTCATTTTGAATAATGTGGCTTGGGAAATTTTTCTCAGAGGCCCTTAAAGACCTTGTAGGGTAGTACTTCTTAAGCTCTGATTTGCATGTGCATCAGCTGAGCTTTTGTTAATTGCAGACTTTTATTTAGTAGGTTTGGGGTCTGAGATTCTACATTTCTGACAAGTTCCCGGATGATGCCGATGATGCTGGCCCATGGATCACATTTTGAGTAGTGAGGATGTAATTAACAGAATGATTAAAGGATGTTCCTCCATTACCCACAATAGTAGATTAATGTGCAAGTATATTCCTTCTCACGCCAGAAAGGAGAATTGCTGTTATTATCCTCTAGCCTCAATGATTATCAACAGGACATGCTGTGATAGCCTCTCAACAGCGTTTTGCTATGAGCAGAAGCAAAGTAATTGTATTTTCATCAACAGTCTGAAGTTTGCACAGTTATTTCCATTTTTGATATGAGGATAAGAGAAAAACCAATTCATATGCATACATTAAATAGAAAGTGACTGCTCTAAACCATTTGCCTTTTGTTCCAGCTAATTCCCCATTTATGAGTTTTTAAAATAAGTAACTAATGGCCACAAAGAAAAAAAAAAAGCCCTGGAAAGATGGCTCTGCCTCTGGAGCAGGGGTTTCCAACCCCCAGACTGCAGACCGGTAAGGTCAGTGGCCTGTTAGGAACCAGGCCGCACAGCAAGAGGTGAGCAACGGTGAGTGAGAGAAGCTTCATCTCTATTTTCAAATGCTCCCTAGAGCTGGCATCACCACCTGAGCTCCAGCTCAGGTCATTAGGCATGAGATTCTCACAGGAGCACCGGTCCCTGGTGCCAAAAAGGTTGGGGACCGCTGCTCTGGAGCATGGTCACAATATCATTTGGTGGACAGAAAGCTTTAGGACAGGCGACAAAAAGAGTGTCCTGCAGCATGCTGACCTCACTCTCTACCACGTACTACTTTTTTACAACTCTTCATGACAATTTAATTAAGGCACAAACCTTAGAAAACCGGTGTGGTGAATATTAGCAGCAAGATCAGAACAATCTCCTTCCTATCCCCTTCCTATGAAGCAATTCCAGGCTTGCGGTTTCTATTCAATTTGTTATAATGACAGTGTTTAATCATGGCGTCTAGTCGGCAACCCGCCGCTGAATTGAGGCCACACATGTGACTATTCAGGCATGGAACATATAATCTATAACTAGGATTTCACCCCTGAATCTCCGGAGGCTGTGTCATTAATTAACAATGCATTTATTTTAATACGCATTCCAGCTTTCTAAAACGTAGCCTTGGCTTGAAATGAGCAGAAGTTTGTGATGAAGCATTCATGGCAGTTAGTATTACAATATGAAGGAAGAACTCAGACCTGGGGATAGCCCAATCACAGTTATTCGAAGGTGTTTAATTAAAAGTCTTCTAATTTCTCAGAAGCCTATAGCATAATCTCTTTTTGTGGCTCCTTTCTAATCATCGAATCATAAATGAAAGTCTTTAGAGTCCTATTTTATATGCTTATGTATGTCATAAATGAAACATAAACCATACAAGTTAAAATTTATGTAGTGCCATCCTGAGCTGTAAAAAATAGTTTTAATCTTGAAAGAACAATAAAAAAAAACTTCGACCCTCAGCCCAGGCCTAACTTTAATCATGAAAGCTTGTTTCAGTTGACTGCAACCGAAGATGGCACTTCTCGGTGGGAAGTCTCTCTCCATTCTGTCGCAGTTAAATGCACAGTCTACTGCTGACATTCAAACTAAGTTTTTTATAGTTCGGCATATAAATATATTTGAACAGGACAGGATTATGTCAGAAGACATAGGTTTCTCATTGGAGGGCAAATAACATTTCAGTTAAATTTATGTCTTGAACCTAAATTGGTTTATATTCAGAGTTAATTTTTGAAAGATCAAAGCAAAGCCCCATGTGTATGTTGTGTTTTTTTCTTAATCAAATTACATACCATATACCTGTGCTTACATGCTTCCTTCCTTTACATATGTATACAGTCCTTACTATAATGTCTTAAGAGTAAACAATGTTTACTGCTTTTTAACTTTTCTCCTGAGGACATACAGGGATTTTCATACATCCACATTTCTACTAGGTAGAGGTCATGACTGACCTCTTGGTGGAAACCTTTTCTACTGCTTATTTCCTATTTTGTTAGCAAGTGCATTATTTGGGTGAGAAAACAATCTAATTTGGAAAGTAACAGGCATTTTACCTGAGGAGGCTGGTCTTGGGAGGTGACTTTGAAGAGGTTGCATCCCCCTGGCAACCATGATGGGGTCGGATGTGGAATGAACGATGGTGGTGTGTGCTGAGCCCTGGCTATCAGCTGAGGAAGGCACTTCTCGTTCAAGGGTCTGGGCTCTGATGGAAGGAGCTGCGCAAAGGGCTGGCTGGAGAGACAGAATGGCCTCAGTGTCCTCTGGGGAGTCTGCTTGACACAGGTACCGTCCCGTAGAGCGACTCCCCGCGTCTGGGAGTGGGAAGGTTCCAATCCCACTGTCCAGCGTCCTCATCTGGCAGTTTGATTCTAGACACAGGACATAGTTAGGATCAGAGATGGCTCTCATAGAAAAATAAAAGGGTCATGAATATTTGGATCTGCTCTGGAGGGGAGGGGACATCTAGAAGGAAGAAATACTATTCGCGATGTAGTAAATTTCCAGGGAGTGGCATGAAACAGATATTTAATTGAACATGAAAACATTCCCTTCACATAATATAAGGTAAGAAGACTGCCAGTTACTGACACAAAAGGCACATGTGCAATATATACCCTGGATGGCTCTCTGGAGTTATATCAGAAAAGCAACAGTCATTAGAGAATAAAAGTTATTTTTGATCACACTTATTTCAATTGGGAATCATGTGACTTCAACCAATTAAGTAAAATTTATTAACTAAAAGTAATAAGTATACCTAACAAATCAATGTCCTAACAAAGATAATTGTGCATTTCTTTCATGATTCATTACTCATTCTGCTGTTAACTAAGTCTGCGTCCTCTCAATTTGAAAATGAGGACAAGTAATTCTATAAGGGTCATCCTGAAACTTACCTTATAGGTGGGAACATCACTTATCATGTGGGCTTCATTTGACCCAATTGCCATTTGAAGTCTTATTGAGAAGACTGTAGAGTTATATTCTTTCACTTTACGCAATGACAAAACTCATCAGAACTTTTTGGGTTTCTTGTCATTCCCAGGGAGTCCACTAGTCCCTAAAGCAAATTAAACTGATTCCACCATACTTGTGCAACATAGTCTGCTAATGATATCTCATCTTCAAAAAATTTTATGTACAGAGAAAAATACAATAACTGAAAAAAATTATTACATATTTAATTTCTAAAATAGTGGTATGGTTTATCCAAACCAATGAGACAGCTCCCAAGATCTGCTTGTCACACCCAAAATCTCTTGTTTATATGCTAGTCTTAGAATGGAACATCCTTAGTAAAGTTACATCAGCATCTTATAAGTTTAGGACTAAGAAGGGCAACTCAGCACCATGTTAGGTGCAACGGGGAATATAATAGGATATGAGTAATCCTTGTATCAATGAGCTCAATAGCTAACATTTCACTGGTGCTTCATGGAACAGTGGCTTGGACTGTGGTATCTGCCAATAACTAATTATATGAACTCTTGCACAAGATCTGTGATCTCTTGAGGTCTCGGATTCTTTATAGGGTTGCTGTGAGGATAAAAATATGTTTATTATCATCAAATCTCTAGAATTTAGAATGACACCTAGCATAGCTGAAAAGAATGAAATAATGAATGGCAACATATACAAAATGTTTAGTATATTTATTAGGTATTAATAGATATATGATAGGTAAATAGTTTATCTATAAAGTACCTTTCTTATGTAATCTCCTTTTATACTCAGCAATTAGTATTTGAACTTCAGAATCTGCCCCCACCTCTGCCCCTGAAAACCTCTTTGCTCTGAGTGACTAGTAGAAATCTGGAAGTTTTCTAACACTGAGATAAAAGCAAAGGGGCTGTGTAGAGAGTTGGCTTTTGTAGATTCTAGTAGTTTTGGTGCTTGGTTTTGGAAGCATTAGAAAAATAAGGTCCCTGTCAAAAGAGAGGCTTCAGTCTCCAAAAGGATATTTAGTAGGGAGATGGTAGATAGCCCCTCTGCAGTATGGTACCATTTAGCCATCTCATGTACTGTCATATCAGAGACTGGTCAAGGACTGCAGGAGCCCTGAATCATATAGCTATGGTCTGAGATCTTTCTCAGGATCACAAGGGCTAAGTTTTAGCCCCGTTCATTTCAGGGCTTCCACCTGGTCAGCTTTACTCTCAATCAGCTTTACGGATTTGTCTTCTTTATTCATTTCCTTCTAATTAAAGAGACTTAATTGTTACAGTATGGCGTTTTTGAGAAACGGTCAGCTGTCTGCATGGGAGGTGTTGCCAGAAGAGTTCAAAAAGAAAGTCCTGTTATTCAGAATTCAGTGTCCTTTCTTCATTTTAGACTAGATACACAACACTCAGATTTAGCATGTCCACGTGTTGTACTTGGTGCAGTTTCACAGAAAAGTGCATCTTCATCAGGACCAACCCAGTCTTTGAGGATAGGAATCAAAGATTCATGGCTGTAACAGCTGAGATGGGTTAGTCCTTACATGCCAGGGCTGCCTGCTGTAAAAATTTACCCCAATGCACCTTAAGGATGGCCTCCCCTTGAACCAAAGAGTGCTCAGTATGGAGGAACGTTGGGGTATCTTCTCTTTTCATGAAGATAGATTATCAAGTTTGGCTGCTTATTACAGCTACTAGAAGCTCACTGCTTTCTTTGTAATATCTCTCTATTTTCACCACCTAAAGGTAAGAGCTATTTTTGCCATTTACAAATGAGGAATCCTAGCTCAAAAGGTTAAGTAACTTGGCCATACACTATAAAGAGCTTGGATTTGAATCTAGGCTTGCCCGACTGAAATGACCAGGTGCTTAGCCACTGAACTATACCGATTCCCTCCAAAAGCACAGGAAAATCCAGAAATGGGGTCCACTCAGTCAAAAGCCACTGAGGCAGCCTTGTAAGTATAAGACTCACAGAATGGTTACTGTTTCTTGGCTAAGTGCTCAACTTCTCCTCTGAAATTGGTGCAGACCCCTGAATTTTAGCTGATTCCCACGCTCCCTATCCTGAGGTTGGAGTCTACAGTCAACAAGCCTGGCATCTAGGCACTTGCTGCCCCTACTCAGGATGACTACGCACCCTGATCTACATGGTTCTTGTGAATCACAACTGCCTAGTAACTCTTCCCTGTGCCCTCTTTGATTGTATCTGTAGATTTCCATGCCGCAGCTTTTTCTGACATTTATTTCATCTTTCTGGGCAATGATAAGTATTGCCTCCGTGGGCAATGTGTTTCTGGCTTTGTCTAAGAACTCTCTATTCACCAAGTATTTTATAGTTCAGAGAGCACTTATGCCAGTCCCCTCCAATGCAGACTCAAAAAACAAAGCGAGATTATTGGTTGCCTTTTCAGTGATTTCTGAGGAAAGATCCTAGACAACAAAGCCTGTGTATGTTGGCCTGGCTTATCACAGTAGGCAGGAAAGGTGTGAAGAGGAATCTGGGGTAGAAAAAGTGATGAAGAATGTCTATGTCTTACATCCTTCTGAGAACAACATTTTCTTGTATCCGTCCCTTTAAATTATTTTTCTTTTCCTTCACATTAATGTCATACCAGAATGTATAAAACAAGATTTTTGGTATTCCTGACAGCTCGGATTCTCTGAGAATTGTGTGCACTGACATTAAACAGAGAAACCAATCGCTATTAAAGCCATTTTTATTTCTAAAAATTATAGTTGCCAAATGCAGTGAATTTGAGGGAACCATTCATAAATACCTATGAAATGAGGTGTGGACAGTCAGGAACTCAGGCACTGTATGTCAAGTTTCACCCGCAAGCAAATTTCTCCAGAATGCATAAACCTTTGGAAATGGAGCTTATATTGAAAATGCTGACATCTTCTTTATGTAGTTTCTTCAAGGCACTGTAAGTTTCTCACAGTTAATAAAAATATTGTAACCTGAAGAAGGGTTAGATATTGTAATTCTGAAGCCAGCATTTTCCTCAGAGAATTATAAGAACTCACAAAATAATTAAATGGCTATAATAGGAACAAAGTTCAAAGGGGCAAGCCAGTCTTGCATCTCAAATGAGTTGATTCAATCTTGATCTTGACAAGTTTAAGTTCACATTTGTGGCTATCAGAACACCTGCTAATGAGTTCAAGTGTTGGGTCACTGAATGGACCAGTAGGTTTCATTCTTCTAAGGCCACCAGTAACATCTCTGACCCTGGTGAGCCCTCCCACCTACTTCTCATTGTCTTATTTGCCTTCTCTCTATCTCTTAAGATAAGTTCTCACTTATCACCAATTATCTCCAAATATTTCATGAGATGACTTACCATACTGTCTCCCAGTCCTTTTAAAGTTGTGGAACACAGAAAATACAGAGCTAAACGAGGAAAACACCAGCTTCCCCAGGACCACTGGCCACCTGAGAGCTGAGGGCTCAACATCTTAGCAAACTTGGGATCCATTCAGGGCATGTCGGCAGCAGAATGCTACGGACTTTCTTACTTAGTGGACTCAGGATCTTCTTTAACTCACAACTCAAATACATTACCATGCATATCTTTGGCAGGCAAGGAGACAGATACCTTTTTAGTCTCTTAGCAGCCAATATGGGAATTTCTAAGCCCTCCTTTTTTAGGAAAACTGTTGAGAGTGCTTGAATTAGGAATACTATCTGGCATTAGAGCTTCAGTAAAGAGAGAAGTTATCGTGCCTAAGAAGGAGATGAGCAGCCTGGGTTGTTGGCAGCCAAAAAGGGTGATGTTCTGTTTGGGAAGGTGGGTGGATGGCAGAGGAGAAATTTTGGAGAAACAGTTCCACCAGGGATTTTTCAACTGTTAACTTAGGGTGCATAATATAAAACCTCCACTCAGCTTGTATCAGGTGCCTCGGGAGGTGGCTTTAGTTTCCTCATCTGAAAATTAGATCATATAACTTCCATCATAGGAATACTTTGAGGACTAGAAACAAAGCACGTAATAAAAAGCATGATGCCTTGAACAGGTATATAGCTATTATTCAGAAAATGGCAATAATTCTCAACACCAGTGTTATTAGACTGTAAGAACCCTAAGGGACAGACTAAATTTTATTCATCTCTTTAGTAGCCCCATACCAGCTCATTCTTGATTCTGTATTGCCTTTATTCTATAATAGTAATTATTTGCTGATAGAGCTGATCATAATTATAAGCCAAAAGAGTGGCTGATTTCTTCTCTATCACCAGTGCTCAGCACAGAGCCTGATACATAATCTGTGATCACTGAGGGTAATGAAAGAATAAGTGGATGAAAAACAGCTCTAATCTTTAGAAAGTTCTTCCTTAAGTTAAACTGAATATGAACCCTTCCTTTTGAAATCCCAACCTACTGCTTTTTGTTCTGACTCCAGCAACCGAACAGCTGACTTTCCTGTTCTGTGAAGCTATTTTTCACTTACAGCTAGATTTTATTAATTCAGATCGCCAAGGGATAAGATCATTCAGAATTATTGAATATTTTAGAGACTTACTTCTTAATACTTCTAAACCATTAGATCAAGGGTCAGTGACCAAGATTAAAGATAGCTCCACAGAATGCTGCTTTAGCATCCTCCACAGTCCCTGCCCCCACCTCAAAGCATCACTGGGTCAGAAGGTCCCACATCTAGCAAAAGCCAGTGTGGCATCATTACCCCAGCCCTTATCCCCAGTGATTCTAGATGCCATGCTGAGTGCTAGCATCCCATTTAACATCAACGCCCATAGTAGTATAAGAACTAAGTTCTCACAGAGTCAAGTTCCTAGGATCCATTTGTAGTGAGTAGATGAGATTTCTCAGTAACTTCCTAGATGTATTTACAGTGAATTTCTCTTTTAAAACAGTCTGTTCTCTTAACTGAGTTACCTATGCTTCTTACAAACTTGTTTTTTACTATTCTGTTACACAGGAACATTATCTTTAAAAATAGCTGCAAAGGGACAAGTTTATTTCCAACATTGTTTCAGTTAATATAAATTTCCAAGTTAGTGGAATCTGAATTAGCAATGATTTTGAGTGTTTGGGAAATACCATTAACTATTTTTTTCCTTAGTCTTCTCTTTTACAAATTAAAGTGTCTCAACTTTTTCTCACAGATGCTAGCTCATGAATCTTTAATCACCAAATTTGTAAACCAAAATTTTGGTATAATTAATGTATCTGGCCAAAGAGATGATTATATAGGATAGGTTTAAGAAATCCTCATTTGAGTTCTAAGTTCCTTTGTATATTCAGAAGAATGAAATGAAAAGAGAACAGGCTTCAGAGTTGGAAAGACTAGGCTCGAAGATCTTCTTGGCTACCTGCTAGTAATGTGATAACAAAGGATTTAAAAAAAAATATTCTGACCTCGAACCAGGAGTGGATAGAGATGGAGAACAAAAACTATTGTTTTGCGTTTCCTATCCTTTAGTAATATTTGATTTTTAAAATGATGTGCATATATTTACTTAGTTAAAAAAACAAAATTAACTTCCTACTCCCACTTTCTCCAAATACATATTAGTCATAGTTAGGAATGTGGTTATAAACTCACATATTAAAAAGTGATGTCCATGGAGTAAAAATAGTGATGGTACACTGGTTGTAAAATAGAAATCTAAATGTGATAATCTTCAAGTCTGATCAAAGATGGCATCTTGAAGCCAAAAACAAAAACAAAAAACTATCCTGACCTCATATAACCATAGCTCATTTGTAATAAAGCAAGAAACAGTGCTCATTACAAATAGGTGCTCAATAAGTTTCCATAAGTGGCTGTTGGGAAGAGGCGAAGTGTGGTTTTGTAATACACACACCATGATGGAATTCAAGGCAAACCAAACTTTCGTCTGTGTGGTTAGTGTTCCACTGCAGCATCTGAGGACATTTTGCTAAACAACTACCCTGGCTATTTCCTAAACAATCACCTTTTGTCAACCATTTACTTGGGGGTCAGTTGATCACAATTATTAATTAGCAAATATGAATATGAAGCAAAGTACTCGGAGTTGGTTTCAAGTTGCCTCATGTATAGAAAGGATGGAATCCATTTTCTTAAGAAATCTATTTTGGAGTTGGCACCTAGAAAGGCTTTTTAAAAAGCCTAAATAAATGACATTTACTGATGTTCTTTTATTCACAGACTTACTGCATTTTCACATAACATTCCCAAATTAGTAAGCCATGATTTTCGGTTAGTGAAGGTATAGCACATCTATCCTAAAAGGTTATACTTGCTTCTGTGCAACAATCTACCTTCTCTTATAGATTCAAACGAACAATTTTAGTAATAACTATTTTTTTCCTCTTCTACACTAAGTCCTAGGAAAATAGAAAATTCAAAAACTCAAATTCTTTTTTACTTTGAAAATTTTGATCATTTCTGAAAAAATTTCAACCAAACATGCAATGAGTTCCCAACACAATTCACCAGCCATAAAAAGTGACTTATTGGTCACTCATGTTCATACCATATTATTAATTGGCATGCTTTTCTACAATGCAAGTAGTCATGTAAAAAAGTCTTTGTATGAATTTCCTTCCAACTTCCTAAACGTCTTTAAGCTTTGTGTGGTATTGGCAACAGAAACTTAAACTACAGATGGAAGAACAGATCTCTTTATTTTCACATCTTTCTCTTCATCTGTATTGCTGAAACAAGCTAAAGAGAGAGAGAGAGAGAGAGAGAGAGAGAACGAACCTAAGCCTGTTGCCAGAGCTACATCAATTAAATATAAGTTATTTATTCTAAGTTTACCCCATAGTTTTGTCAAAGTAGTAAAAACTGTCTGTACTGGCTATTTATTCACAATCATTGGGGTAACTTTGGGCTGTGGCATTAAGATGACCCCTGGAGGGGTAGATGGCTTTGGAATGCATAAAAACACTCAGTCTTTAAGTTCAAACTGGATTTAGGCTCTCTAGGACTCGAAAAGTGTATGGAGAATGTAAATTTGTTTTCCAATCCCTTATACCCTTTTTGATATAAAGGAAGACAGGGATTTGGGGGATTTGGTACACTGCTCCATAGGGGATGCATATGAGAAAAAAATAGGGAATTAACATGATGGAAAATTAAAGAATCAGACCATGGAGATAAAAGACAAGTTATTTAAATGAATATAAAAGACATGCCACCTCAGGCCAGGTGGTGTATGGTGGGCCATTATTCTGTGTCTGATAGTAAAATATATTATGATGGGGTATAACTCCACCATAATATAAGGATTAGGAATGTTTCAAATGCCCATGAATACCATGAATTCATAGAAATCCTTCTTGAATTTATTTACATATTCAGCTGGCATAACCCTTGAGAAAAAAAAAATTAGTTTTCTATAAGATGTTCTTCTCCCCATCACTGACACTAAAACAACCTTTTCTAAGGTTCTGGGGGTGGCTCGTGATCTAGTATTCCGGAATTTGTTATGTAACTTTCCAAACCCTAAATTTTATAAATTTTAATAATTATCTCTATTCTCTTATGCCTCCAGAATGAAAAATCTTTACATAAAAAATATCTTCACATAACTCATTCATTTCTTGCTATATTGCTATGCTTATCTTATAAAACATTACCCATACTTGTACATAGTATTTCCTGTGTTATATATGAGTAGGCTAGTGTGGCCACTATGGTTTAACACCCAGCATTTGTTTGAAATGGACAGCTGATCTAGGACCAGACTTGAATCCCATATTCCTACATCTTGTTTTAGGAGTCATCACTTCTGATTCAAAGTCCTTGATAACAAGAGTATAACACAGATCCCTCCTAACTTCCCACAAAGCAATGATTACTTTTTGACCACTTTCCCATCCATATGTCAAGTACGTCCTCTTAGTCTGACTTTTTTTTCTAACTGAAAACAACGACCACCACCTTACTTTCATTAGCAAATGGTACTTTCTAGAGAATCGTAGAAAGGTAGAACTGTGAGGGTTACGGCTCTGATCTGTAGCTGCCATTTTTCTAATTGAAGAAATGCCAACTATCTCTTCCTTCTTTTCTTGTTTTCCTTGCTTATCCTCTATCCATGATAAAATAACTGTTCTCAACTTTTTTCTCCCAATCTAATTATAATTTAGCTATTTGCTCATACCTTCATTTAATCTAAATGATGTTTACTAATTCTCCTATCTTAGACTCATTACATTCTCAGATCACATTCCCAAATTAGTAAGTCATAATTTCCCTTTATAGAAGATACAGCATATCTATCTCAAAAGGTTATTCTTATACCTGTTCAATGATCTACCCTTTCTCACGGATTCTCACTCCATTTCTATCTGTCCTGCCAAAGTGAAGTAAAAAGTTGAAAAATTATCTGGTGAATCTGATAGACACAGATGGCTACTATGGGTGGCTGTGTCTCTCTAAATCTTGTCCACTCCACATCAAGTTTGCTGAGTTATATGGACAACTGTGTCTACTCTCCATTTCATAGTTGCCTGGATAGCAACTGTTTTCATATGGCAGATGAGGGGAGGAAACAAAAATAAGCTGGGGGTAAAGTGCTACAGGAAAAGATTCAAAAGAGCTTTATTTGATAAGAAGCAAGTAAAAACAGTGAAGCATGGGGGATTCAGACCTATCAATTTAGCAACAGATAAAACTGTATTAAAGATGTTTATAGGAGCTAAAGCATCCTCTATATTATTAGGATAGTTTTGTTAAATTAAAATGTTCGTAGTCTAAAACTATGCATTCTTTTAGTTTGTTTATATTGTAAAATATATGTAATATAAAAACTATATTTACAGATATTTAATGAAAGTCTCCAAAAAGATAAGAATTTAAAGTTCATAGATGTTTTTCTCTATTTGTCTCTGTATTTAATCAGTATTAATGATTTTTCAAATTTTATGCAGAAAGGAAGAAAGCTCAAGTCTTCCTATCCCTGAACTTTTCTTTTTTGATATTCACTTTACCATGCCTTAATTGCTTGGTTCAAGATTTTAATTATTATAAGGTAATCTAGTTTGAGTGAATACTCAAGGATCATTTGTTTTTCTTTTATATGACTGTAGTTGAAATGTGGGGGAAGAGAAGACTGAAGTTGATATGAACCTCTCTCAACTTCAGCTGCCACTTTCCACTCACTAATATCTCATGACTGTCTTTACAGGAAGACAATAAAGAAGTAATGAGATCCAGCAGACCAGAGGATATGGATATCAGTAAAAACATAAAGATTTTTGCTTCTGTCCACTAAGGATTAACTGTAACAGGAACACACATACACTGTTAAACACTGTTTTCAGATACTAGACAATAGACAGCATAGAACTTGATCTCTGAATTAAGGAAAACAAATGAAGTAAGACCTATAATCTCTCCAGCCAACTGTCTAGTGGCATTTTCCAGACTGAAACACAGAGAGAAGAACATGAACAAAATCTCAAAGTTATGCCGAAATAAAGAGATAAATATAGGCATGTGTGTATGTATAGGTGTATGGGTGTGTAGGAGGGAGTGTTGTTAATGCAGCTAGAATTTTCAGGATGCTGTATTGAAAAGAAAGGGTATTAGCAGAAGTTTCCCTATAGTCTTCAGCTATGCACTGATCTGCACATACATGAGGTAAAGTCCATTAGGTCAGAGAAGAAATCGCGATGAAGCAGTAAGTTAAATAATTTTTTGATCTCACATAAGGCTGAAAATAGTTTATATTTCCACTATCAACAGAGGAAAGACCTTCCAATACATGGATCATAGGGTAGAGGCCTTAGAAGGGTCAGCTCTGAGTGCCGAAGCTATCTTATACCTAGTATAAAGGCATTCTTATACTTGTCATAACAAAATTTAAAAGCAAGCCTTGAAAAATAAAACTAATCTATAAATACTTTAAATGCACCCCAGGACAAAATCTAATAGTCTTTATAGGAATTCTGAAGCCAAGCACTCAACAATGTAAATTTACAATCTCTGGCATCCAATCAAAAATCACCAGGCATGCAGATGGGTTGATCATACTGCAAAGTATATAAATGTCTAATAACCATGTTTTGCACCTCAAGCTAATATATTATATGTAAACTGTAACAGAAAAATAAATTTTAAATCACCAGGCATGCAAAAAAGCAGGAAAATATAATCTATATCCAAGAGAACAACCAATAATAGAAACAAACATAGTAATGAGAAATGATAAAATGATTAAAGACTTAAAAATATTGTAGACATTATAAATATGTACAAAGATAAAAAGTAAAACTTGAATGTAATTAGGAGACACTAAAATAATAAAAATACCCAAATGGAAATTATAGGAAGAAAAAACTATATTTAAACAAAAAAATATACTACATAGGATTAATAACGGATTAACAGAGATATTAGCTATAGTGGGAAAACTATGAGTCAATTTGTACATGTAGCAGTATAAGTTACTCCAAATAAAGATTTAAAGAAATAAACAGAGCATGAATGACCTGGGAGTCAATATGAAATTGTCTAAATATGTATAATTAGAGCCCTATAAGGAAGGAAAAGGGAAAGAAAACATTATGTAAAGAAATAACCAAAAATGTACCATAGTTGATAAAAACTATGAATTCCAAATTTAAGAGATTCAAAGAACCCCAACCAAAACCAACATAGAGAAAACCACACTAAGGCACATCATAATCAAACTGCTGAATATCAATGATAAAGACAAAATCTTTAAAGCAACCAAGAAATATGCAGAAGATAATGAAGATAAAACTGACAGTCAGATACTACATAAGCCAGAAGACAATGAAATGACATCTTTAAAGTGCTGAGAGGGGTAAAAAAAAAATCTGTCAACCTTATAAAAATTAATTTCAATTAAGCAACTTGTCAGTTATTTTAAAACTCCAGGGAAAAATAAACATTTTTCAAACAAAAGCTGAAAGAATTCATTGTCGCAGGATTTTTAGTGTGAGAAATATTAAGGAAGTTTCACGGGTAGATGGAAAATGGATATCGAAATGTAGATGAAAATGGTAAATATGTGGTATAAATAAAATATATTTTTCTTATTTTTTAATCTTTTTAAAAGATAATTTATTGAAACAAATATAACACTGCAAGATTTCTAACATATGTAGAAATAAAATATATAAAATAGCATAAAGGGTAGGCAGTATTATATGAAAGTAACCTTATCCAGGCAAGATGATGGAGTAAGTATACACTGTTCACCTCCACCACTCCTACATCAAAATTACAACTTAACTACAGAGTGGTCATCTTGAGAATGCCTGAAGTCTAGCCAAACAGAAGTCCTATAACTAGGGACATACAGAAGAAGCCATGTCAAGATTGGTGGGAGGGGTGTAGATTTGGAATGCACTGCTCTTACATCCACATGTGGCAGTTAAAAACTGGGAGGGCTGCGTCGACTGTGGAGATCCCCCCTGAGGAGCAAGGGGTCCAGTCTCACACCAGGCTCCCCAGGCCAGGGTTCCAGTTCTTGGAAGAGAAGTACCCATAACTTCTGGCTGTGAAAACCAGTGGAGATTGTGGCTGAGTGAGAGAGAGGGTGGCTGGAGTTCCAGACATCTTCAGGGCCCACACATGAACTTGCTTGCCAATGGACTCACTCACTCTGAGCTCCAGCACTGGGGAGGTAGCTTGAAAGGCTCCAGGGAATATGAAGAGGAAGTTAATTGAGGGTTGAAGGGGTGGCTTTCACCTAGACAGACGTGCTGGAAAAATCCATTGTTCCTTTGTTAAGCCCTGCTCCAACCTAATCTTCATGTACAGACAGGTGCCATATCTGAGTCTCCATCAAGCTAACACTGTGCGCCCCGGTGATTCCCTGAGACCCTGCCCTATCACCTTGCAGGCCTACCCAAGCCACTTTGGTAGCTGTTCCATACAAACAGACTGTCTTGGCTCAAGCTGTGAACTTTCCTAAAATCTCTCAAAGGTTCACAAACCCTAAACAAGCAGCATCTGGTTTCAGCCTGCCCAGTATTTCTTCCTTAGTAGCTCCAATCCTGGCACTAGTGCAGCCAACCTCAGTTCATACCTTAGCCTCTCAGACACCTCCAAAACCCAGAACAAGTGGAAACCATTTTCAGAGCACTTTGTATTTCATACCAAGTGATTCTTGACAGGGTACAAGCAGTGGCTGACTTCGGCTTGCACTAGAGCCCTTCCTGAGAGGCCCCAGAACCAACACACCTGGTGGCCAGCTTCAGACCACATCAGAGCACCACCCAACCAGCTCCACAAATGACATACCCAACAGACAGACTTGGTAGGCACCAGAGACCTGTTAAAGTGAATCCTCCATAGAGTCAGTCCCTGCACAAGAGCTACTCCACTGTAGTCCTTAAAACCAATCAGCCTGAGGGTCACTTCCTCCATTGATGTGCCAACAGCAATCAAGGCTCAATTACAACAAGAGGGCACACATAACCCTCACAAGGGACACACCTGTAGTACCCAGCTCAGGTGATCTGGGAAACTGAACAATTGTGCCCCACAGGACACCTCCTATATAAGACTATTCTACTAATACTGGGAGACACAGAAGACCTACCTAATATATAGAAACAAACATGGGAAAGCAGCCAAAATGAGGAGACAAAGAAATACGAACTAAAAAAATGGAGACAAGCAATCTACCAGATGCAGAGTTCAAAACACTGATCATAAGAATACTCAATAATCTAAGTGAGAACTTCAACAAGGAAATAAGAAACATAAAAATGGAGATAAAAAACATAAAAAGGTAACAAGTTATGAATGAAAAATGCAATAACTGAAATAAAGAATACATTAGAGGGAATCAAGAGTAGATTAGATAAAGCGGGGGACTGAATCAGCGATTTGGAAGGTAAAGGATCAGAAAAGACCCAATCAGAGCAGCAACAAGAAAAAAGAAAGAAACAAACAAACAAAAGGACAGTTTAAGGAATCTCTCAGACAATATAAAGTATACTAACATTTACATCATAGAGCTGCCAGAAAAAGGAGAGAGAGTAAGAAATTAAAAACCTGTTGAAGAAACAATAATGGAGAACTTCCTTAACCTGATGAAGGAAATAGATATACAAGCCCAGGATGCACAGAGAGTCCCAAACAAGAGGAACTCAAAGAGGCCCAGACTGAGACACATTGTAATTAAAATGGCAAAGGCTAAAGACAAAGAAAGAATCTTAAAAGCAGCAAGAAAAACGCAGTCAGTACAACAGAGTTCCCATAAGATTGTCAACTGATTTCTCAACAGAAACTTTGCAGGACAGAAGGAACTAGAATAAAATATTTGAAATGATGAAAAGCAAAGACTTATAACCACGATTACCTGGCAAAGCTAAATTTAGAATCAAAGGAGAGATAAAGAACTTCCTAGACAAGAAGAAGCTAAAGGAGTTCATCAGCACCAAATCAGTATTATAAGAAATGTTAAAGGGACTTCTTTAATAAGGAGAAAAAAATAGAATTTCTTTTTCAAAGACACTGTTAAGAAAATGAAAACGCAAGTTAACAATATGGAAAAAAATAGCAAAAGGTATATCTAATAAGAGATTTGGATCTAGAATGAAAAGAACAAAATAATAAGAGGAGAAGAAACTCAATACAAAATTAAGTAAAATATTAACATGCATATTTTACCAAAGAAGGTATATTGATGGCAAATAAACACACAAAAAAATGCTCAACATCATCAGTCATTAGGGAGATGCAAATTAAAACCACAATTAGATATCACTACACTCAATAAAAATGGCTAAAATTAAAAAGAGCAAGAGTAAATGTTGGTGAGGATGTGGTACAAGTGGAACTCTAATACACTGTTTGTAGGACTTCAGGGTGGTAAAATTACCTTGGACAACAGTTGGCAGTTCCTCATAAATTTAAACATACACTCGTCAGGGGACCCAGCAATAACTCTTTCTTGCCCAAGAGAAAAAAGTACCTATATGTATCCACCAGAAAACTTATATACAAATGTTTATAGCAGCTTTATGTACAATAGCCCAAACTGAAAATAACCAAAATGTCCATCAGGTAGTGAATAAACAAACGGTTACATTCACACAATGATATACTAATCAGCAATGAGAAAACAAAAAACAAAACCACGGATACACACAGTAACATGGATGGTTCTCAAAAGCATTATGCTAATTAAAAGAGCTACACCTAAAATACTAGTTTCTGTGCAATTAATTCCATTTACATAGACATAAAATTCTAGAAAAAGGAAAATTATAGTAACAGAAAGCAGACCAGTGGTTATTTGAGACCAGCAGTATTGGGAGACAATTCAATGTAGAGGGACATGAAGGCATATTTTGGGATGATGAAAACGTTCTATATTTTGATTGTTATAGTCATACAACTATATACATTAATCAGAACTCATGGAACTGTACATTTAGAATGGGTAAATTTTTGTTGTATGTAAATTATACCCCAATATACCCTGTTCTAAATATTATATGCTCAGCCTGCCAATAAAGATTTTCTAAAATCCAAAGTGCAATCTTGGTGGAACATGGCTGACAAGAGAAATAGGGCTTTCCCCAGGTATAACTGAAAAACCTTTAGAGGTATCTGAAAGTGATGTTGGCAAGGAAGGGTCTTCAAAAGTCACCAGGGAGCAAAACTAGGGCTGTTCCTTAATACCAGATCCAGGCAGCACATAAAGGGAATTGTGTACTCCTTCATCCTCTCAACAGTCTTGGAAAGTAGCTGCTATTACCCCCTCTTGACAGAGAAGGAAAGCAAAACTCAGAAGCAAACATGGTCACTTGACAGAATGCAAGTCCACCTCCAAAACTCAGGCTCTCTCCATTCATCAACTGGCCTCCCAGAAGGATTGGGGATTCCTAGTGTCAGAGAGCTTTCCAGGGACCCTGCAGCTCAGTACTTCTCCAGCTTGGGGGGAAGGAATACACAAACTCCTGGATTCCCTGGCTCTGTGTCCCAGATTCTTCTGCAGAGAGGGTCCTTAGGGTACAGAGACATTAAATCATGACTGTACAAGCCATACAGACATGCTCTGTGCAAACGCATTTGATTTTCATCTTATCTCATATTTCTGTAGCAAAACATTTGCTGATTGGTTACTATTGGGCAAGTACTTTATTTGCATCAGCTCATTATACAATATGTAATAGACACATATTGCATATAAGGAAACTGAAGTTTAAGGAGTTTAATAAAATTGCCCATGGTCATATAGCTATAAGTAGGAGAGCCAGAATTCAGACTAAGGCCTAAAAGCTCATAGACTTCATTGATATGATTCCAGTATTGTCTTCCGTGTTCAATTACCAGGCATTCTGAATCAGTACGGATGCTCTTGGTGAAAAGTAACACATTAAATGGTAAGAAGCTGTACTAGCACACAGTGCAGAATCTAGAGCCTCTACAGTTTCTCTTGGCTCTGCCTATCCTGTGTCAACTTAATCTTCACATTGGTAGGAGTTAGTTGTAGCAGCTCCATACATCTCAGCTGCATACTGCCCATTGCAGAGGGAAAAAGCAGCCGACTCTTTATGTGATTTTCTTCAACCACTATCCTGTGAAAATTAGCCAAATGATGTCACAAGCTCATTTCCAGATCTATCCACACCAGTGGGAGGACCCCATTCCTTGACTGGCTCAGGTCTGGATTCCTGAGCCAACCACTGTCAGGAAAGGTTATAATTACATAATAATCATGTTGTACCCCTCGAGTGGAAACAAATACTAGGAAACCGACCACAGCATCTGTTACATTCTTTCTCAGACATCATTTCAATTGAATTTTACAGTAATACTATGTCTCAGCGATAATCTCCATTTTACAGGTGAGAAAACAAATGTGCAGGGAACACATTTCTCTCCAGGGCAGGAGTACATACACAACAGCCAGGATCCAAAGTCAGGTCTTCTGGTTCCAAGTCCAGAGCTCTTTCCTCTGTTGGCAACCACTATGATCTTACCCCACTCCCCCTCATTAGACCGAATTCCAAGATGTTGCTGGGAATATACTCATTTTCTAGGTTCTCTCCTCTGGTATTTATCTTTTTTTTTTCTGATTAAATAACCATTCCACCTGGACTTTAGTGAGCCATTTGTTACCAAGTCAGGAAGATTTTTTTTTTTTCACCCAGCATTTCCTTTCTAATGAGGTTTTACAACTCTCATTTAAAATAGATGCATAGTCTTCTGTACCTTAAAACCTGTTTAGTGTGATGTAGACTTTCTTTTCCTTTTTCTCTTCAACCTCACCTTCAAAAAGACTTTCCTTTTCAAATTATTTTTCCACATTTACCATCAAACTATACCCCTAGGCCTTTTGGCTCTCACCACCTGTATACATTCTCTGTAATGAACCTAATGAAAAAGTTCTGGCCTTGGGCTTTTAAGTAAGGGGGCCATAAAGGTAGCATCTTTTCCCTTAAAAAATATGTAAGAGAAATGGCATGATAAAACTCCATCAAATATCTATTTGGCCATATAGAGCAGTGTTTCAACTAGAATTCCAACAGGAATGGAAATAGAGAACTGGCGGGCAGATGACTGTGGTTTCAGTACCTAGCAAGCCCCAGATGCTGATCCATAGGAGTCCTTTGCACTTTGGGTCCACCTTACATTTAAAATATGCTGCCATGAACTTCGCCGACTTTGATTTTCCCCAAAATCATGCATCAAGTTGGGGAAGACAGACACCAGTGTATTCAGTTTACATATACGGAAACCAAGGTAAAGATTACCTAATTAATAAGGGACAAAACTGTAATAGAAATTGAGGTATACTCGTTCCACACTGAGTGCTGTTTAGCTGTATTATTTTGCTTCATAAAATGTTAGAGAAGTCTTGTGAAAGATGTGAAGGCACAAGAATAAGCTTAGCAACTCTGACCCTAGATTTTAAGTTTGCATATTATTATTATTATTATTATTATGTTAGCCATTCTTCGGTGTTCAGGAAAAGTAAATAAGACTTGACAGAAAATCTGATGAGACGCTGCAAGTGTTTTGACCAAAGTCAATAAATAAAAATTCGAAAGATTGTTATCAAGACTATATGTTGGTACCATCTAGGGCAACTGTTATAACTTGGCCTTGCAACAGAAAGATACTATCATTGCATGTTGAATAATATTGAATGAGCTATTGATTCTTTAGAAAATGTGGATCTTCTGAAGATAAGAAGAAAGAGATTAAAGAGGCACCAGAGAAAATTCTCATTTTTCTAAATGTGAAGAATTGGCGGTACAGTAGTTGAGGGGCTGCTGAAATAAGGAGCCAACTTAGAGCATGGGGAAGAGATCATAATAGGAAATTAGCCATGGTGAGGAGGAGGTGATGGAGATGGAGGAGGAGACGGGGAAGCTGAATGGAATCATAATGCTGGAGACCATGCTGGAAATACCTAGAGCCAGGCTTGGAAATTTTGTTTGTAAACAGAATGGCTGGGGAAATAGAAAGGAAAGCTACAACAGACAGCATTGCTAAAGGTGGGATTAAGAAGGAAGCCAAAGACAGCTGAGAGAACTTCAGGATATAAAGGCTGGAAATGTCTTTGGCAAGCTTGAGCAAATCGCAGGACACTTAGCTATCCCCCAGGTCCTCCCTCCCCACAGATGACTGGGAAAGAGTTAGAGATGGAGCAGAATGAGGAAAGTGAGGCAGTAGCAGAGTGGGTCTCTCTGTTGGGTCCTGAGGATTGCAGCAGAATGGAACATGCTGGGGCTTCGAAGTCTTCTGATAGTGAAATCTGCTTAAATGTGCAGGGGAAGGAAAGCTTCAGTCTGAACAATGCAGCTCAACCCATATGTTTCTGAAAAATTCATCAGAGCTTCTATTCCATGCACCTGCAGAATATCACCCTAGAAGTGGATTTTATTATCCTTATAAATACAAACTAACGCGTATGGTTTATTGTGAAGCAAGACACATGCCCCACAGCCTCTGCCTGCTCCTACCCTAAAGCCTCCATCATTCCGCGACACTTTGTTCAACTTGGAAGAGTTCACGCGCTTTGTGCAGTCTGTCTGGATTCAATAATCCCTGTGCAATTAAGGAAGCAGAAGCAAGTATGTGTACATGATTCTAAGGTGCTACTGTCTCACGGGGGTTTATGAACGACTGGAATTTCTCATTCCATGCACTGTGGACTATCCTTCTGCCTGGCAGTTTCATTACAACATTCTATATAAGTTTTCTCTGTAAATGAAGACCTGGCACAAATTCAACACAGCACCCCATTCATTGTGAAATCCCAGACATGCTGGTTTAAGGGGAAGAAGGCCATTTAACCCAGGTTCCCTGGCAGCTCTTGCAGAGTAGAGCGACATGTGAATTGCGCAGTGCACTATCATCCACGATTTTGACCAGTCAGTACAATGATCTACATGGAAAGCAACTTCCAGTGATTTCAGCAGGAACTTCTCATGAACACTCGAAGTCATCATTTTTGCTCCTAGAAAAGATTTGCTCTAAAACACAAATTCTCTCTAACAGGAGTCCATTACTGTGTAGTGAATAAATATTTCGTGTGCAGGCATACAGATTTCCAGGGGCCTGGGGCCCTATCCTTGCGCACAGGCGTCTCAAGCCTTTGTTCCTACTAGGGGGAGGGGGGGCTTCTGCAGAGAGGTACACATTTCCATGAGGAGGTTCACATCTTACAGGCTTTGGAATGAGTTTTGATTTCAGGTTCAGTTGAAGTACAAATGTCTAGCTTTGTTTGCTTACATGAAACTGGACTGCTAAATGGAAAGGCTTTTAATAACTGGGGTCTCATTAGGGCTGCTGGCTCCACCGTTTTACATAACTGGTGATGATGCGGGCTGTCTGATGTTCGAATCTTGGCATCTGCAGTCTCGCTGGCCTCTGCTCAGTTTATAGAGTACATTTTTCAGTTTAATTTTCCTTTGCCTGGATGAAACGAACTGAAATCTTTAGTCACCTGGACAGATGACAACAATTCAACGTTCTCTAACTAGCTGATGTTCTAATCATCCTGTTAAAATCTAATTACAGGCACTTGTATTCATCACAGTTCTACAGAGAAACAGGACAAAGTGTGTGTGTTGTGTGTGTGTGTGTGTGCGTGCGCGCGCATGTGTGTTTCTTTATTATAAGGAATTGACTTAGGTAATTAGGGAGGCTGGCAAGTCCCAAGATCTACAGAGTGAGTCAGCAAACTGGAGACCTAGGAGAGCCCATAGTTTAATTCTGCTCTAAGTGTGAGGGCCTGAGAACCAGGGGAACTGACAGTGTAGTTTCGGTCTGAAGGCCTGTATGCTAGGGACCCAGGAAGAGTCAATATTTCAGTTCTAGTCCAAAGGCAGGAAAAACTGACATCCCAACTCAGCGGCAAGAAGAATTCTCTCTTACTTGAGGGAAGGCCAGCCTTTTTGTTCTGTTCGCTCAGTCTGTCGATTTAAATGTTAATCTCATCCAAAACCCCCCTCACAGAACACATCCATAATGAAGTTTGATCAAATATCTGGGCACTCTGAGGCCCAGTCAAGTTGGCATATAAAATTAACCTTCATAATAATAAAGGAGCTGTTGTTTATGGTACACAGCAATGATTAAAGAGCCAAATGGGGGTGGGGTATTTTCCAATTAAAACATAATTTTTATACCCCTTTTAAAGAAACACCTGCAGGATGACCTATCTAAGATGAGCTCAAAGAAACCACTCTGCTAATACCCCAACCCCAAGCCCACCCCAAAGCTTTAAGGGATATTGTTATTACTTAGGAATGAAACCATTGTTTTAGAACTGCTTTTTCAGTATTTTTCTGATGTAGACTCCTCAAACCTTGTGGATATATACTTAGAATAATTCTAAATCTTTTCTGAGATGAGGCAAATAAGACACCAAGGGGAAGAAACAGCTTGTCTAGCATCATCACGTGTGGAAAACGAATATGCCTGAGTTTTAAGAACTCAGGAGGGCAGGTGCTCCCCCTTCCGCCCCTTTAAAAGAGTGAGGTAGAACTTACATATGTAGAAAATGATGGATATCTTAGTTATTACAGAGCTGGCTAAGAAGCAGGTGGAAAGAAAAGGATTTAAGGGGATATTATATTTAAAGGGAAGAATATTGGTAGGTGTCCCATTCAACAGGGTAGCTTAGTTTTCAAGACACATGGCACTGGCTTGGAATACCAAAAGATTCCTTGGTATTTGCACGCTGTGCTGGACATGGTTGCTGGCCCATCCACCTTCCTGGGGACTTACTATAGCAGATCTTTGAATAACATTGTTTCATTCAACATTTTCATTATAATGTTGAGAAAAAAAATAGATTCCTGGCTGGGGCCACCGTCTGTGTGGAGTTTGCACATTCTCCCCATGTCTGCATGGGTTTTCTCCAGGGACTCCAGTGTCCTCCCTTCCACATCCCAAAGATGTGCACATGAGGTGAACTGGCATGTCTATGCTGTACCAGTCTGAGTGAGTGTGGACGTGTGGGAATGTGTCCTGTGATGAAAGGGCTTCCTGTCCAAGGTGGAGCCCTGTCCTGTGCCCTGAACTGCCAGGAGAGGCTCTGGCTACCTGAGACCATAAACTGAAATAAGCAGGTTGGAAAAGAATGATCTTGCTTGCTTTTGTGAATTCTTCTTAAACATATGTAGAACTTAAATTTATTTCAATGTTTAGTATTAGACATATCTTTATTTAGAAGTTTGGTGATTCTGTGACTACAAATATTCCATAGGAACTTAACTTTTGTTTATATCAAGTAGTCTATGGTAAAATTGGTTTTGTTATAGGTTGTTTTGTTTAAAGCTGCAGTTTCCAAGAACCTATCTATCAACAATGTTAAGTAAGGACTTGAGTGTGCCTCTGCTGAACTTCCAACCGCTAGTAACTTCATCTCTTTGCTCGAAGGTAACCATCCTAGAAATAGCCCTCTACTAATCAGCGATTGGAGGTGGTGATTAATAACCCACTCGCTCACTTCTCAAGTGGGCCAACTTTGAGGGTTGGGTTGATATCCGAGTTTTTCCGAGGTTAAGCTCTGTTACCTACATTTGTAGCCAGAGCTAGCAGCATGTGTGTGTAACAGCATGTGTATGCTCTGCTCTCACCATCTTGAAATTCTTCATAACTTTTGAAAAAGGGGCCCTGTACTTTATTTTGCTTTGGGCTGTGCAAATTACGTAGCCGTCCAGACAGCTAACACTCCTTTCATTGGCTGGTTTCCTTCCCTGTCTGACTTCTCCTATTGGCCTTTCCTATATCTTCTGATAATATACTTACCCTTGAATCCTTTTCACAGGGTCTATTTCTGGGAGACCTCAAATTAGACTGTTTCCACGATCATTATAATTTTGAAAAGCAAAGTAAAGAATTAACGAAAGCCATTCAACCATTTTGTTAAAATAAAACAATAATGTGCATGGGTTTAATAGTTCTCTCAACTGTCATTATCATATCATTTTGTAATATCTAAGAGGTTTCATTAAGAACTAACACCCAACTAAGCTTCTCAGCTTCTCTGTCATAGACTAAGTGCTCAGGTGAATACAATACCTGCAAATACCTCCCTGTAGAAGTAATGCAATAAACAACAGTCAAGTTGACATTTAAACAATAGCTCTGCAGGCCATCTGCTTTTTTTTTTTTTTAATATTTGTCTTTGCCAGAATGTCAAGAAGAATAAGTTCACATAATTTAGGAGCTACTAAGGCATGTAAGTTCTTAATTATTTACAAAGACAGGGTTATCTACAGCTATCAGAGTTTTTTTAGTAATGTCCAACCAAATTTTTAAAAACAGGTCAGAGAAATTGACCTTCTTGTAGAGTCCAGTAATGAGGCAGATATCAGAGTGATTGAATCTTCAACTAAAGTTTAAGAAAAAGGTGTAAATAAGATTCTGGTTCAGAATCAGCTCAGTTCATCCAATCCAGAGTCCATGCATTCTCGATTTTTTTAGCCCTAGGGTCCAGCTCAAAGCCTAGAATGAAGTTGATGCCTAATAAAAATTTAGTAACTGACTAAACTTGGTTTATGGCTGTGACTTGAGCTTTGAGTACCAGAAAATAAAACTGACTCACTCCTACCTATGAAAAAACTATAGGTGTTGTTGCCCACTAGCTCTTTCTCATAGACTGGAATTTATCAAATGAGTATAACATTAGTGCATGAGGACAGTTTCGGAGGGAGAAAATGGGAAGCAGTAGGCTGGTCGCAGGTTTGAGTTAAATTCTGCCTGTGACTGGAGACTGTGGTTCAAGTCCATTTGCAGTACGTGGAGGAAGCAATACTTAAGAACCAGCTAGAGAAATAGAAGACTGTCGTGGGCCTTTCTTTCCATGTGTGAGACTAACAGCCAGAAACTTCTAAGACCAAGTCCACCCATTCTGTATGGATGCTGTCACCTCCTTGCTGTGAATTATAGACACGAAACCTCATTGTGCCTCACTTTCCTCATCATTCAAAATGACGACATCCGGTTACTTGCAGTTGGCCACAGGGACTGATATCCTGACTCTATTTCTCTCACCTTGCTCCTCGTATGCACTTTAGTGCAGTTTGTTTCTTAAATGCAGCTGTCCCCAGAAAAACTAGCCTTTTTAAGCTGCTTACTGGATAAATAATCAGGACAAATGGGGCAAAAGGTTATATAAATCCATTCTGAAGATGTTTTGAAAGTCAATATTTTATCCTGTCCAATTTCTGAACATGACATGTCCTGATTAAATTGTATAATTTTTTCCTATGAAAACACTTCAGTCTCTCCTGCATGTAACCCTTCCAGACCAAAGAAATAAAAATAAAAAGAAGAATCTACGTGAGAATTTATGTATGAAACAATGTGAAGTTTTGATTACTGAATGGAACACTGATTTTGTATCAATGGAGGAAAACACAGCCCTGGCACCTGGAGAAGCACAGGGGAGAGGTGGGAAGAGAATTAATGATCTTTGTTTTTCAGAACTGTTCCTGGAACCTTTGAGCCTATGACTATACCTGAGACAGCAAAGGTGGTCCGGCTCCTGCACGTTCCACACAGAACCCTAATAGATGTCATCCGCACTCATGACACTGACATCTGATGTCGTGGATGAGCAGAGCTGTTTGGAACTGACTACAGTGTCTCTGAAACCAAGGGCTGGACTGAGTTATTTCAGACTGGTCTGGGAATCCTGGGGCTGGAAGCGCCATGGTGAGAAGCCTTGTTGGGGGCCTATTAACCTGTACTGACTAATGTACGTCTGTTTGGAGTGCCTTCACGACAGTTAACTCTTCGCTTCCAGAAGCACCATGCACTATGCATGGGGATGCTTGCCTTGTGTGTATCCCCTATCAGTGTCTATCATGATTCTGCCTCAGCTCTGGATAGAGCACTCAGGTCAGCTACAACTTAGCCGAAACTCTTAAAGACAAGAACTGAAGACAACACTATGGTTTGGTTTCACTCTGCTGTATGATGTCCTACTGATAATAGTTTTGTTTGTTTTACAGATGCTTTAGACAGGGCCAAGGCAATGGATTGTACTGAAAAGAGTTATAGCAAGCCTAAGAATGCTTAGCCTGAAAAAGTCCTGCTTGCGAGGTTGGTCATTTCCTAGTACCTGGGAACTTAGATTTTGAGAGTTGCCAGCATCCTAAACAATAAGAGTGGCCCACTGTGACTAAATTCTTTGTGTAATGTGTTTTATACTGAAAACCTGCTTTCCTTCTGGAAACTGGGATTTTCATATGTGCTAAGGCACAGTGACTATGTGACCAGACCCCCAATAAAAGCCCTGGGCTCTGAGTCTCTAATGAGCTGGGGTAGTTAACATTTCACATATATTGTCATAACCTGTTGCTGGGGGTATTTAGAATGTCCTGTGTGACTCCACTGGAAGAGGACCTGTGGAAGCCTGTGCCTGGTTACCTCCTGACTTAGCCCCATGCACCATTTTCCTTTGCTAGTTCTGCTTTGTATTCTTTCATTGCAATAAATCATAGCTGTGAGTACAACTTTAGAAAAATGTTATCCATAGCTACCTATACTTTATTCATATCTTTCTTAATAACAATAACTACAACAAAAAGGAGACCAACAACTGAGTTCTTGCTAGCATCTGCCTGACACCTGTATGCAAAAAACTCAATGATCTTCAAAAATACTTTAGAGGAGATAATGCTATTATCTCCATTTGACAGATGAGGGAATGGAGGCTTAGAGAGGGTCAGGTAATTCCTCAAGATCACAGTATCTGTTAGATGGAAAAGGGTGTACTGGAGTGTAGGCCTATGTGACAGTAAGCCTGGGACTGGGGGACTCTGTTGAGGGGATCGGCGGAAGCACTCCAAAATGCAAAACTCTAGATACACACATGGTGCTGACACTGCTGTTATAAACGAGGTCCAAATCCTGTCCAGAAAAGCCTTTTCAAGTTTTCTAGTTTACTCACATCCTGTGATTGAAACCTCTGTCTTCTCACAGATTCATGGGAAGTAGGAATTTGATATGGACAGGTATTTCGAAGCTCAGGTTTACCCCTACTCCTGCAAAGAGTTTTAGAAATTTGGGCCAAACAAACAAAAAAACAAACAAAAAACCATTAAAAACATTAGTGAGTATCTAGAATAAGATCTTTATCTGATGATTGAGGAAACAGGCATGAAGTATTTTTCACTAAAACTAGACTCCCCCCACCCAATTAATTTCCTTGGTACATGGCCTCCTTATCACTCTTCTCTTTTTAAAATTGGATTTGATTGTAACTCAGTGTATAGAAGCACTTTTATTTTTTAAATTATAAGTTACAAAGGAAAAAGACCTGGTTTAAAGCAGAATTATATGCAAATGCTTTCGGACATTAAGAAAACATTTTGATGGCTAGGTGAGTATTGAGGGGAGATAACATCTTAGGAAATGCAATCCACTCACTCAGAAGCAGGGAAACCAATGCCCACTCCAAATGTGTTCTTATACACATAGGATTCCTTCCAAATGGGCTCTGAAGGCAGAACACATGGCTGAGTTTCAAATGGGCAGAAAGTCACCTTAAAGTTTATTTCCCCTTGGTTTGGAAGTTGACACAATCAAGTTACAGTCAGAGACTGTTTATCGCAGTGGCATGAAAGTCTCTCTTCAAATTCTTCCAGCTTTTATAATCAAACAATAACATCTCCAGAGTATAGATTTTAGCTACATAAGAAATATATTGGAAATTGATTCAGTGCTTCTGGCTTGGCTGTGACAATGTTTCATAACCTGGTAACCTCTCAGCTTGTTCTTTCTCTTTCCTGCAAGGCTTTTAGCTATACCAGAGAGGCAAAGCAAAGATAAAGCAAACATTATCCTTTTATCTGATCATGTGCAAAATGAGTGGAGCAGGCACCGTACCACTGATAAGAAGATTGCTAAATGACTCTTCTCAAATTCTATCCATTGGCTGATGAAAGAAATTAAGACTGACATTGATAAGTTATTTTCTCTGGCACTACCATTTTCAACAATGAGGGTTTCTCTTTAGAAGTAGTTAAGCCCTGGTTGCATATCTGTGAGTGATTAAAAAGTGCCCAGATCAGCTCCCTGTTGTAATATATTTACCAAGATGCTTTGCTTTCTCTATATTCATTCACTTTGGCTCTGGCAAGTCTCTTGAATAAGGGTTCATTTCGGTCAAGAACATTCTGTTCCCAAGATCACGTTTTCTCCTTTTTCTCTCAGTTGCATGTTTCATTACACAACTCAATTTTCATCTTCACTATTTGTCATAGCCCTTACCTGATCTATCATTCTAGCACTTTACACTTCTCTCAGCTCAGGTATTTACTCAAACGTGCCAGACTTAATGGACGCATCACTGGGAATCCCCGTGAACTGAGTGTGAAGATCACTTTAATTGAGGCTTTTTTCTTCTTCATTAAGCATATATGATTGCGGTCTTACTGTAGTGCCTTCCAAGCTTGATTATGTTTTTTTTTAACTTTTTTTTTTTTAATCACTGCTGCTTCTTAGTCACTAATTTTTTATTAACTGAAGGTGTAAGAAGAAATGCTGGCTTTAATAGCACTTAAGGCGCAGACAGTTCTGTCCATCTATAATGTGTGGCCAACTTGGAATTATCTATGATAACATGGAGGACAAAGAGATTAAAATTCAAGAGTTGCCCACAACCTCTGTTTCTGACTTATTCCTCTGACACCTGATGTGATTCAGAATCAATAATGAGTAGCTTTCTATTGATGGTCTATTGACTGATCTCTCTTCTAGAGATGCTAATGGGCGGGTTAACAGGTAGGCAGGAAGAGGATGGGGGAATGTATGGCATAGATCAGAAAGGCAAATTGAAGGCCAATTCAGCCTACAGACATGTTTTGCTTTGGAAGGTACTTTTTCGTTTTTAAAATAATTGCAAAATATATTGCAAACGCAGGAGTGTATGCAACAGAGTTATATTTAAATCATCATCATCATCATCATCATCATCATCATCAAAGAATACCCACAATCCACCTTAATCTGTTTTTAAGCCACTCTTGTACCCCTCTCTGATCATTCCCTCCTCACACTACTGCTGCTCCATAAGGTAACCACATTGTTGAATTTCACGTTACACATCAACCTGCTGTATTTTTTGTTTGTTTGAATAATCTCACTTCAGGCAGTTTCACAGAGTATTCACTTTGAGATTGCTGATTATCTTGTCTCAGCACACTGATGATATAATTCCATTGTCTCCTGGCTTCCATTGTTGCTGTACTAAAGTTCACTGTGATGTAATGATTATTACTTATAAGATAATCAGTATTTTCTCTTTGATTTATTTTAGTATATTTCCTTTATTTATGGTGTTCTGCACTTCACCAAGACATGCCTGAGTGTAGATTTCTTCCCACCCCCCTAGTGTTATTGAAATACGATTAATAAATGAAAATGGTATATATTTAAGGCATAAAATGTGATATTTTGATAAATGTATACATTGTGAAATGATTACCACTATCGAACTAATTAATGACATCAGTTACTTTGTGTGTGTGTGTGTGTGTGTGTGTGTGTGTGTGTGTGTGTGTGTGGTGAGAACACCAAGACCTACTCTATCGGCAAATTTCAAGTATAGGATACCTCCTTATTAACTGCAGTCATATACTGTACATTAGGTCTCCAGAACTCATTCACTGTCTAACTGAAAGTTGCCCCTAAACCTCAGCTGCCTAGAAATCACTCTTGTGATCTCTGTTTCTATAAGTTTGACTTTTTTAGATTTCACATATAAGTGAGATCATGGTTTGTCTCTCTGTGTTTAGATTTTTTTCACTTGTCATGAAGTCCTCTGGGTTCATTCATATTGTTGCAAATGGCAGGATTTTCCTCTTTTTAAAGGCTGAATAATCTTTGTGTGTGTGTGTGTGTGTGTGAGTGTGTACACACACATACCACAATTTCTTATTTGTTTACCTGTCAACAGACACTAAGGATGTTCCCATATCTTGGCTATCATGAATAGTGCTGCAGTGAACATGGAGATGCAGATAACTCTTCAAGACAGTAATTTTATTTCAAACTGGAACTAGCATACAGTCCAGCAATCGCACTTCAGTGTATTTATCCAAAGGAAATAAAATCACCATCTTTAAGAGCAGATTTTTTATATTTATCTTGCTTAGAATGAATTTGGCTTCCTAAATCTAAGGGTTGGTAACTTCAATTTTTCAAAATTCTCAGTCATTAACTCATTTAATATTATGTTTACCCTATTCATTTTATTCTCTCTTTCAGGAGCCACACTTAAGCGAAAGTGGATTTTATCATCTTTTACTAATGTATCTTAACCTTTCTTTTGTATTACCTACCCCCTTAGTTCACTGTGACACACTTTGTATAATGTCTCAGTTCTATCTCTAGTTCAATAATTCTAACAATTTTTAATGTTTTTGAGGTTCTGTTGTGTCCTTTTTTGAAATCTGCTCATTTGTTTTTTCCTTTGTCAACTTTTATTTCCATTTTTGTTTATTTAGTAATTTTCTATCTTGAGGTAATTTTCCTTGGAACTTTAGACGTAAAGTATAGAGTGAGTACATCACGAGAAGATTTGAGTTAGCTTCGGGAAGATTTCTGGGAGTGTTATCAACTTGAGTCTGTATTTTAAAAAACCTTTTCATTATGATAAATTTCAAATATTCCTGTGTAAGGTATCTTCATATACCCATTGCCCAGCTTCAAAAATATCAATATTCTGCCATTCTTGTTTTATCTATTCCTTCTCCCAGTTTCTTCTCTTAAGTATTTAAAAACATAACAGACCATTTAAAAATTTCAAGCTGGGGGATTTAGGGTACACACAGAGAGAGTGAATTAGATTTCTCTATAATCCACATGAGTGTGAACTAATGATTCAAAATCGTCATAGAAGACATTTTCTTTTTTTCTTTTCTTTTCTTTTTTTTTTCCAGATAGAGTTAAGCCTAAGTTGAGGCTGAGTTAAGAGCTTATCCCCACCATCTCCCTCTGCAGGGTGGGTTTGTTGCTATTGCTCTTAGGAATCCAGCTTTACTCTGAATGGGAAAGAGGTGTTTTGGGTCTAGCATCCTACCCTGCTCAGGTCCCTAGGCTTTCATTATGTCAATAGTTTAGTTTCTTAACACCTGGATCCAGGTAAGGTGACCAACTGTCCCAGTTCACCTCAGTCTCAGGAGTTTCCCAGGATGCAGGACTTTAATGCTAAAACCAAGAAAGTCCCAAACAAACTAGGACAGCTGGTCACCCTAGCTCCAGGTCACCAGAGCCTACCACATACTCCTTGGGTAAATACTGACTACAGCACTCTCTCCCCTCTGTACTCATGTTTTGGTGCTATCCCGGCCTCAGATGAATTCTTTGCCTGCAGCTCAACCACGCATTTAAGAAAACATGTATATTTATTATGTCATATTCTATACTTTTAGAGGTGGTATCTATATAGATCAGTGAAAGGATTTTGAAATTCTAATTTGAAATATTGCCAGATTAAAAAAAAAATCTCTGAAGGCTTACTCTTTAAATTTGAGCCCACATTTTAAAATGTATTCTATGTCACAGAGTTTTGGCTTCTGGTGAAAAATGAAAAGACTTGGCTAGCCTTCTTCTATAGTGACATCTGAAACAGGCGAGTAGCTGTTCCCCTAGGATGGGTCATGTTCTCTCAATACCTTAAAACTCCTATCACTCATATAATATATGCATGTGCACATCAAGTCTGGCCTGTCTCACCCATTGACTCGGGGCTTATTTGAGTTTGCAACCTCTGGCCAAGCCATCTACTGAAGGGATCCTTGGTTTCCTCGTGCCTGCAAAGTGACTAAAAAAGTACCCAGTTATCATTAAGCATTCTTGAATGTTCATTTAACTTTACTTCTCAGCTATGGATTGAGCTGGGTTTGAATGCTGGCTCTCCTCCATACTTGCCACATTGCTAGGCAAAGCATATCCCTTTCAGGGCATCTTTTTCCTCATCTGCAAAGGGTGATTAAGGTATTTAACTTGCAGGGTTGATGTGAGGATAAAAAAAGACAATACACATAAATATTTTGGCCAGTGCCTAGCATAGAGAAAGCTCTTAATGAAGAGTAGATATTAGTATAGTATGCCTTACTTGTTTTGGAATTTTTTGTCACATCGGGCAGCTTTTTGGTTCAGACTCTGAGGCACTCAGCTTTCTGGGGGTCATTGTTTTGACCCCTACCGATTGATTATGACTACGCAATAAGTCACACATACGTTCTTGCACTTAAAGTGAATTAACTGCCCCTTGGGAAAATGAGGGAATGGTACAAAAAGAGGTCTCTGCATAGCTATTTCGGACTACCCAACCTGGTATTTTGAGCAATTGGCTTTGGGAAAAAAAGCAAAACTTTGGTTTCTAATGAGTTCACCTATTACCAGAGGGCCCTTTCCCCTTCCAGCCCCTGGGTTAATTTATACCATCCCGAGGGGTTTCTGTCTGCCTCTGCTCTTGGCAACTGAGGAACACAACCCTTACTTTTCTAAGAAACAAAACACTCCTTCTCGTGCTTTTCACTTCGCTGTCGGGACAATGTACCAGGCTCATGGCTCATTCCTTTAGGGTCTTGTTAGTGTTAACTTGACAAATGCACTGCTGCTATTAGTCAGTGACACACAATGTGTGCCTTTTCCAGAGACTGTCTGTATTATGACAAGTGACTTGAGAACTCTCAACCAAAAAAGTTACCAATGGGTAGGAAATTCAGCTGCATCCTTGTAGACTGCCAGGAGGAATCTTTTAGGGGCAGGGAGCCCTTTGGTACCCTTAAATATTCCTGGCTGTCCATCCTTTTACATAAATACAATACTCGATCGAAGCAAACCACTGATGAGGAAACACGGTGACAGTGTGTTTGGTTGGTCCAAGGCTACGGGACAGAAAATGAAAGTGGGTTTTACTTTAAAAGTCTGACTGTGAGCAACATAGTGATTGGATGGCTACTTCTATCATGTTGGACTTCTTTTAAAAATCTCCACAGTCTATTTATTATTGGTAGGAAAAAGTTCAAACATCTAAGCTTGGCTTTTAAGGTTTATATAATCTGGTTTCATTCTACAAATACAGCTCTATCTGTACTTTATCCTCAAAATCTACCCTCGCCGAGCTAGTCTCTCACTGATTCGCCTCCCTACAGTGTGCCATATTCTTATCTTCAGGCTTTTGCTCATGCTGTTTCCCTTGAGTTGAAAGACATCTCTTTTCTCTTTGCTGATGAATCCTACCCCTTAGGACAGTGGTTCCCAAACTTTGCCCCACATTAGAATCACCTGAGGATCTTTATAAAAATGCAGATGGCTGGTTCCCACCCCTAGACCTTGTGACTTATTATACATTTTTAGAAGATTTCCAGGTCATTCTGATATGCAGAGAAGTTTGGAAATCATTGATATAAATGGTAAATGTTCTTAAAAGTCAATATTTTATTCTTTCACTCTTGTCTTTTCCTTACAGAGGAAAACTAACATTTCTGGTTTCACTAAAGCTTGGCTCCACACCTTGCTCTGTGCACTCATGTGTATGCAGAGCATACCTCTATCTCATCTGTGATCACATCATATAAGAATTATCTGTTTGCTTCTCTGTCTCCCTACTAGATAAAGTTCATAAAGTGCAGGTACTGTGTCTTATTCATCTCTATATCCCTAGCATCTAACACAGGACATGGCTTTTTGAATATGCTCTATGTAGGCTTGTTGAACTAAATAGAATTCAGCTCCCTGGTACAATCTATAGGTGCAAATATTTAATAGGAGTAAAACAGCCATACTTTTAACTTTGTAAGTTTACAATTCTCTATTCTTCTAGTGAAAAATCAGAGGAGGGAAGTCATACACTAGGATTCAATATGCTCAAAAATATAGAAATCTCCACTAAAGACTTATCTCAAGACTATCTCCGGTAGAGGAAAGCCCTCTAAGGAACAAGTCGATAGATGGTAAAAACAGAGAATCAGCCACAAAGAAATGAGAAACAAGGACAATGATGCAGAATGTTCGAAGCATAGGGATTAGTACAGAGTGGATACTCAATGAAGAGAAATTAACATAACTATTTTCAGTCTTTGGTCAGAAGAAAGCACGTCATCCTGTTTCCATGATTCTATCTTTCTAACAGGCAGAGTTTACATTTAAGGCTGCCACCATGCAAAACTCTCCTTTTGGAGTTTCTCACTTGCCCTTTTAAATGGGTGAACTCAGTGCAGCCATGGTGGGAATTTCCTTGCCCAAGTTATTACTCTATTTTACCACTTAGATGTCACTTTGTATGTTGGGAAATGTAGAAATCATCACCCTGGGAAGTATTTATATGCAATCCAAATTATGTAAAACCACTCTACCCTATTCCTCATCCATAGCCATTATTATCTAAGTAGTTTCCAGTTTGGCGCTGGTCTGTTAGTTGTCAACAGAACATTATCCATCTGAGTTGTTATTGAGAACATTTGTACTTTCCACTCACTTTTGTTTTGATCATAAATCGTTCACTCTTCCTACAATTAAGCCTAAATATGTCTGCACACTATCCAAAATGTGACATTTGACTCAAATAAACTTCCACTCAAAGAGCTGTAAAAGTTTGGTCAACTTTGTGAGATATGCTATAATTTCATTTTTAATATAAATGTCAATCCTGCTACGTTGAATTTCTAAACTTTTTTTTCAAATTTTCACAGTAGGGAAAATTAGTAATATTCTTCAAATAAGACAGCTAATTATCAAGGACTTTAATTGATTGGCAGCTACAGTACTGGAAGCCCTGCTGTCCTATTTGTTTTGATTTTAGAGAAAGAAAAATTCTAGATGCACTATATTCCACAGATTTATTGAACCTCTATGTACTTTGTGGGTGATCAATTATATATTTATTCATAAATATAGTGTTGGTAAACTAATTCAAGTTTAGTACATTTTTCTCAAAAAGTTACTCAAGATTAACTATAAAATAGAGAGAAGTGAGTGCTAGTTCAGATTATGCAAAACAAAAACTAAGCATAAATCATTAAAATTAATTATATCTTCTCCAATAGCTCTCTAAGATTTTTTCCTATGGCTTTCATAAATGACAGTAAAAATCTGAGTTCTTACCAGGGAGATAACCTTGGCAGAGGGCAGGCAGCAGACTGAGTTTCCTATGTATTCACTAATATCCATTCTCCCTTTCTTCCAGAGTTAAGAGAACTTCCATTTTATTTTGTTAGACATATGTATAGCCTGATGTTTTTCATCCAATGTGGCTAAGTACTGGCTATTAGCAGAGGGGATGGGTCAACTTCCCGGAAGAGTTCTTAAAGGGGTAGACCAAATCCTTCCTCATCCCTTCTTCCTTTCTGCTGATTGAAAAGTGGATGTAAAACAAGGTTTCTCAACAGCCATTTTGGAACATAAGTGACCTTGAGAACTGAAAGCATGTGAGGCAGAGGGAAAAGATAAAAGGAGCCTGACTTGTCCTATCGGCCTGCACCACCTCCCTCTGGACTGTCATCTGTGACAGCAAGTAATTTCTATTCTTATTTAAACCACTGAACTTTGGGAATTCTTTCACTTCCATCTATCCTAATGCTACTGGCACTAACAGGGAATCTAGTCTTGGATATAAAAGCAATTGAAGTCTGGATAACCCAAACTATATAATCCATATATGAATAACAATTAATGGTCATGTAGTATTAGGGCTTGAACACAATAAATTAAGTTGCAGAGTTCTTCTGTTCAGATGAGATAAGCATCTAGGTCCTGGTTCTTATTCTTTATATAACTAAGGTACTTGATTCAAGAGTCTGGAGACCTTCCCTTTTCTCCTGAAGAATCATAGCCACACATATTTGATATTAGTCCAGGCCTTCCCTCTTCTGCTGGGTGAAGAAGCTGCTGCATTTGCTGACCTTCATCGGAATCTAGTGTACAGATTCTTTGACAGTTATAGCTACCATTACATGGCTCTTTGATCCCTTCTGTCTCTACCAAACTCCAGACTGGGCAGTCTACAAGAACAAGTTTACAAGGACAAGGTCTATGTGTTACAGAGGTAAAATGGCCATTGTCCCTGGTGATCCAAGTCTTCTCTATTTGGCTCAGCAAGGCTTTGTCTCACTTTTTAGCCTTCGGGCAGGCCATTTCTCCAAAGTATGACAAGTAACTTTTCCTCCTGATAGTGCCTCTTGTGCTGTTCATTGTCTAAAGTAGGGCTGATTCCTGTCCTTTCTTTCTTGCCCTATAATTTGCTCAAACCAGTGATCTGAATGCCTGAAACTGTAGATGTCAAGAGTTCCTCTTAACCAGAGGTAAAACTTTTCTTTAATCACGGTTATAACACAAATATGTGACATGAAAAGGTACCTGATTAATCCATGATTCCACTGACATGACTTAGTTTACCAGATTAGCTACCTAAAGTCTAAAAGACACAGGATAAGGAAATGGAACATCCTGGGAAAATGGAAACAAACTTGTGTATGGTCTGTTAAGTAAGTCAAAGCTGGGTACTTATTGAGCACCTATTACCTTCCAGCATAATACTTTAGCTCCTAGCTAAAGGCCACTGAGGAGGAAAGGAGGATACCAGAGGAGGTTCCTGAGGTGTGGGGTTAGGGAGAGCACCAAGACAACTTCACAAAACTAGCCAAAGAAAGCTAGAATTTCAAGGCCAGACCATGTTCCCTGTTATGCTCTCCTCTGGCAATAGTGGCCAGAGGTTCCTTCAGAAGAAAGCAGGAGCTTCTACCTAGCCAGTGGGGGATGGTAAACAGATTTCAGTCAGCCATGGCACACTGGGATAATTGCCTACTGTTCTTTGCAACTTTTGAGATTTAGAAAAAATAAGATGTGTCCTTCACCTCACAAATCTGCTATGCATCCTTGTCTTCTTGTATATCATTCAGTTCTGTTTGGCTTTTTCCATAAATTCCTCAAAAGACATTTTCTCCTCTTTACAGGTATTTCCAAATCCTCTGCCTTCAGTTTGGGGATTATTTTTGATGCTATCACTGGCTGGTATTTTTAATATGAGACGATGTTATTTGAATTCTTACTGATCATTTAGTCCTATTAATAATTAGTATAATATATAAGGTGAATCTTTTATAATAGTTAATTAATAGGAAAGAACAATTAGAAATATGGTGGTCGTGATCATTTGTGTTAATACTTCTATCAGACCAGGCTAGTCATTTGCACATTAACATGGAATTCTGACATTTATTCGGGCAATTAAAAGAAAACAGTCTGTATTATTTGTACTTAATTCATGAATCTTGAATTTCAATATAGAGCAGATTTAATTCACATATCTTTTCTTACAATCAACTAATACATTTTTGATTAAAACAATATGATTATCCTTAAACCATAACAATGCGACCATTTAGATTCACAAATTTTCTGACGTTCTTCTTTGTCAAAGACATTAGCTGATATTTGGTTAGAAGAACATATTTAAATTTTCTCAGTTACTGTGATTGGAAATATTCTATGGTTATAGAATATTGTGAGGGTATGTGACAACAGAGTCTAGACAAAATGAGGAACATTGGGATTGTCATGGCGCTAAAAGTATATCTCAGTTCTTCTTGTGGAATAAAAATAAGTAACCACTTTACTTGTTGAGTCTCATTCAGTCTCGAAAGGGATGCCCTTGTGATCCATTTTTCACCAATGACCTAAACTGGAGGGTGTGGCAGGTTGGGAGAGGCATGGAAAGACTTTTTACTCTTCCTTATTCTTAGAGCCTTGAATGTGGATGGAATGCCTGGAGTAGCAGGAATCAACTTGAAATCAGAGGCAACAAATTTGAAGACGATAAAAAAAAGCCAAGGCTTTTGAAAACACTGCTAAATGGCTACACATCTTTCATGTTGCCTTCTTCCAGACTTTTAATTATGTAAGATGATTAAATAATTTTATTACTTTAGTAATGGCAAATCAGTTTTGTTGTTACTGTCACCTGCAGCTAACAGTAGCTTATTAATATAGTTCTCCAACAGTTCGAGGGGGTTAGTCTACAATTATTTAAAGACCAAGTTAGTTCTCTGTCATAAAAATGATAGAAATTTACTTTCAGGAGAGTAATCTAATGCAGCACTTTCAAAAAGAACTTGTGTGATGATAGAACTGTTCATACAGATGATACAGAATATGTGGCCATTGAACTCTAAAATGTGGCTAGTGCAATTAAAGAGATGAAGTTTTAATTTTATGTAGTTTTAATTAATTTAAATTGAAACTAAAATGGTCACATGTAGCTACTGGCTACCATGTGGAACAACACAGATCTAAAGAATTGCTAGTCTATCAAAAACACTTAGATTATTGTAGTTCTCTTGAAGAAAACTCAGCCTCTAAGTTAATATATATTATCTTACAGGCCCAAGAATACCTCATTATGGAAAAATGATGACTCAGTGGGGGTTTTACAGTGTCATATTTGAAGGCTGTTAAACAATATTTAACTTGCATTTAGCTAACTATGCAGAACTGATACCAATTTAAGCATTTTGCATTGACAACTATAATAAAGGATGTCTTTTTGGAATAATAATCTCATTCAGACTACACTCATTCAGCTGTTTGTCAAGATTTTTGTATTCCCAATTACAAATGAAAAGACTAATAACGGTGTGCCAGTCTCATTAAGCTGTGGGGGCACAATAACTCTCTGAGATAAACTATAAATTATAGGTTTTTGGAAGACTGCTGGGTATGCTAGAAAATCAGCCACAAAGTGAACTGATGTGACGTTAAGAGCAGTGAGATGCTGAGAGTTGGTAGCTAATCGTCTTCCAATGAAAGTGCCCAACCAAGAGCAGTGGATACTGACTATACCATAAACCAGAAATCTGTGAGGACTGTCATGTCCTAGAACCTGGAGCTCATTACACTCTACTACACCCAAGTAGGATTTGAAGAAATGATTCCATCATGCCTTAGTGTCTTCGTACAGCTACATAATTGGTGTGCTTCCATTCATAGCCTCTTTTAGAGCCCGAGGACCAACTTCTGCAAGTGTCCAAGGTGGCCCACAGCTGTTAAAGTTATCGCCTCTTCTATCTCCTGACAAGGATCATGGTCACAGACAGCTACTCCATCACCAGTTACCTCCTCACTGCTGAAAACAGGTCAATAAAGCCCTTTGGTTGGGAACCTGAGTTTCTTCAGTCTAGGGTTATACACAATTTTAAGAAATAGCTGACAAGCCAAACTTATTTCAGAGACAGGGCTATCTATAATCAGGTTGTAACAGAAATAATAAAGAAAATGAGTTGAAGATTTTTGGCAAGCTGTATGTACTTAATCTCTTTGGTTCTTTGTGTAAAAGAATATTTAATTTAAAAAATTTTTAAAAAGCCACCACTCCACCCACATTTCTAACAAATAGTAGTTACACAGGGTGCTTCTTGATATAATTGCTATAGAAACTGGATCAATTCAGTTGATTTTCTCCTCAGAGGAAACTTACTTACACTCAGTATTTTCATTTTATATTGATAAGTACTCCTCATCAGTCTGCATTGCACTTCTTTGCAAGCACCCATGCTTTCTCCATCGGTTCTACTTTGACTCACTTATTTTCTGGTAGCTTCCAACGTTTAAGAAGATAGAGGGAATCACGTATGAGAAGATAAGACACAATCCTGACAGCGGGAGGCATAAGACATGGTCTTCAGGAAGATACCGTGTCCAAAAGAAGGTCACATGTAGGAAATATCTCAGCTGAACATGTATCAAGACATGAATTCTTACCTATGATGTGGCTCTGAAATGCAGAATCCACAATTGTATCTTCTTCATCCTCTTGTAGGTTTTCATTTGTCTCTTTTACCTGCAGCCACAAAAAATTATTGTAAGTTCTTCTTTATTATATTAAATACATCTTTTGCCATACTCAGAATAATGGTATATTCTATAACATGTGTGTTTGTATACATATATGAATATATTTTCTTCAATCCACTTTTCCTCACTCTATCTCTTGGCTTTACTACAAGCTTTAATTACATGTTTTAATTGTAAGAGCATATTTTCTGAAATATAACTACAGCTCTGGAAATGAGGATTTATAGGGCACCTGATTCTATATAAGATTTTGGAGATAACAGCTTTGGTTTTTAATACTTAATAAAGTCAATAATGCAGAGCCATTATTTCTAAGGAAATATAATTTTCCCAGACTCAGTGACTTCCACTATGTTATTTTAGTAAGAACAAAGAAATATATTCAGATTTCCTGACCCTTTCCTAGAATATAACTCTCTAAGAAAATGATTTTTTTGGTTCTTTCTATAATGAAACACGAAGAGACTATGATATGTGCTCAATGAACTAGACCAATGACACATTTATCTAGATTTTCAGGTCAAAAACATTTCCCTTATATTTCAGCTGGAATATCCAGAAGCTGAATGGCACAGAATCAAATAAAACTCTAGAGAGTATCTAAGAACATTATAATATTTTACAAACGACAATCTGGAGATCCAGAAAGTTTCCTTAAATGTATTGTAAGTGGCAGTACCAGAAGTAAAGCCCAGGCCTGCTACTTCCCAGTCTAGTAACACCAGCAGTAATAATATCATCAACGATGTCAATAATGATAAAAACATAAAACATATAAGTACTGTGTAGCAGGTGCTGTCTAAGTCCTTCATACCTATGTTCTCATAATCCTCACAACAATGCTAGGAAGTAGGTACTATTGTTAGCTCCATTTTAGAGGTAAGGACCCTGGAGAAACAGACAAGATAAGTAATTGTATAAGTGGTAGAACTGGGATTTACACACAGCAAATCTAGCTTGAGATTTATGTTTATTTGGAGGCACTTTGTTATTTTCAAATTTCTGTTTGACTTTGTCAGCGTAGACTTGGCCTCACTATCAAGACTGTTTATAGTCCTTGGAAGAATGACCTTCAATAGCTTTTTAAGAATACATCCCAGCCAGTCACCAGGGCAGCCAATAATAATAAGGAAAGCTATGTAACGAATGCAATGGGGGTTCTACTTAGGCACAAACATTAGAGGTTGTTAGATTTGCTCAGGGGCTCAAGTTGAATGCTAAGAAACCCTTCTTTTATATTCACAAAGTAGAAAGTCATATGGTTGCACACTGACCTTGAGCTAGATTTAGCTTTTTACTCTTTACCTCCTATTTTTCATATTTAATGGAATAAGACCAATTATTTATATTTTATGACTGCGGTTCTAATATTAGAATGTAAATGGTGTGTACTCTGTACATGCTGATAGCCAGAAGATGGCAAACTCAAGAGAGTATGTGGATGACTACCTAACCTCACAAGAAGTGATTATTAAAGGTTGAATATTCAGAGGCCATGTTTCATCACTTTCTTTCCCATTAGCCTTCTGTTCTACAGGCACTCCCCTTTTTGTCAGCATCTCCAGAGGAAGATTAGGGGATGAGGGAAAAAGGCTTCATCAACAAGCTCTGTTTCTAGTAGTGCACATACATACATTTATCTATCTATCTATCTATCTATCTATCTATCTATCTATCTATCTAGTTTATTAGGCAAGGCAACCCTTGGTTGACCTCACAGATTACAAGAACCTTGTCAGTTTACAATCCCTTATTTTTAAATTTTTTACACCTACAGCACCTGGTCTTCCTAGGTGGTCTCCCATCCAAGTACTAACCAGGCCCGACCCTCCTTAGTTTCTGAGACCAGACAGGATTGGGCTTGTTAAGGGTAGCATGGCTGTAGACTAGTGGTGCACATTTATTAATGGCAGAGAGGAAAAGTGCTGTGAGCATCAGCAAGGCTAACATGTTGCTGATATGCATTCCCAGGTTTACCTAACTCAGTAATCAGTTTGTGAAAAGGCTACCAGAAGACTCACTGAGGAAGCGATTCCCCCAAACACCTTACTTTCCATTAACAATTCAACAAAAAACCTTCTATCCTCATTTAATGAAACATCGAGGAAACTTATTTATATTATCAGCCTGTACCAGCTCTTATGGCAATATGTTCCGTATTTTCCTCCACCTATTATGTAAAATAGTGTTTCCTTTAGGTTTTTCTAAAGTTACCTGCTGGAATGTGGGCGAATTATCTCCATCAGCCTTTGAAATTCTAAACTAAAGAATCTAACAATTAGAATAAGAGTCTCATTTTATAGATAAGAAGAAAGCAGCTCAGAGAGGGGTCAGCGATCTGTTCAAGGGCATACAGGTTTTCAGTGTTAGAGTGGACTCTCCTGAGCCCTATTCATTGCTGTAATTAAAAATTTCAGGGTGTGCAATATTGTTGTAGTTATCCTTTCCAGACCACCTTAAGAATTACTATATTTTTCTTAGTGTCTGGCAGATAGGTAGACAATATTCGACAATATTTTTATTTAAAAGTAGCAAAAATTTGCACCGTGTGTGTAACTGCCCTGCTTCACTTCCCTACTTCTTCCCTAACTTTTATGTAGGACTTAACTTTCATCTTTCTTCAAGTATCACATTTCAGAAAGAAAACAAAAGCTATCATGCAGTCCTACCTGTCAACCCCTTATCAGAACCTTTCTAGGGTTTTATGTGCTTAACAGCAAATTCTAAATGTGGTCTCTGTGGATTTATCAGTGGCACTGGGCTTGAAGATAAGATCCTAGTTCTTTCAGCTCTCCTAGGCTAATGCCCCATGAGGAGCAGATAACCCATGAGGGGGAATTTTGAATTTGGAAGAGACAGATGAAAAACCAGCAGAAGAATGTAAAATGGGGGAGTGTCTTAGGATGGCATACTTGTCAGCTTTAATTATCTGTATGAATAGATTTCAATGCACAATGGCGAATAATTTTTTTAAAAATCCATTTGCCTATGGAAATTAGAGGCATACTTTATGTTGGCAGTGGATTCCCCTTGCTAATTAAATTTTCTGTAAGCCAAAATTAACATTAATTTTTATTTTTTGAACACACAGTGGCTGAGAATTTGTAAGAGGTTGTGGGAAGCTTCCTGGGGTTAAGGGGCTGCTGACTTAAGATCAAGAATTTGCCAAAGATAGACACGAGTGGGACAATCTTCACATGGCAAAGCATTTCAAAGATGGGAGTGGTCCAAAACCAAGAAGACTGGCTCAGCAAAGGATGGTGGTTAAAGATTTAGAATTTTCTCATCCATTGCTCTACCAGGAACACATACAAATCAGTCAGTAATATCCTGTTTGGTAAGAAGTAGCAAGTGACTCACAGGCAATAATCATGGCCTATTTTGGGTTTAAATTTGTTTTCAGTATTTTGGGCATCTTCTAATGGTGCATTTCCAGCTCTTGTCTACTTTTCGAGTGTACTTCAAATACTGCTTACCTATCTGCCAGGCTCTGAGGTTATAGTTAAGAACTGTACCAAGTACTTGTCTCTCCAACAGTTAACCATTCAATGTCACTGTACCCATTATTTTCTGTTAACCCCTACCATTAAAAATGCAAGGAGGAATGAGCTTACAAAGGCCACAGGAGGAAAAGGTGAGAAAATAATTTACCACTGACCAGTATACATACATAATTTCAGACTTAAACCCAATATTCAGGGATGCCCTTCATTTGAAAGTCTGCTTGTATTTCTTCTCTGAATCACCCTAATACTAATTGTTTCCCAAGAAAAGGACATTTGGATATTAAAGCTCATTGAAAAGGAAAAGAACACAATGAACCTAGGTGAGACAGGAAATGATCTCTGGCGCAGAACTCTCGGAGGGTGTTACCTTTAGAAAAGTTAATCATTTAGAAAGCTTTGCAAGAGGAGGGCAAATATGCATGCTTCTTATTAGCATCAAAATGGCATTTAGAACAGAATTGTTCAGTTAAGAATGTTGAAATTATAACATTTTACAGAACTTAATAAGATGATAATTTGTGTAATTATTGTACTATTTTATGCTATTTTATCACCACCGTACCATTTTAATGGGGTAAAATTTGATGCTTTTTTATTAGCATATGTGATTTTTTTTTTCAGACTGTGTGACACTGGGTGAAGCGAATACTCATAATTTAAATTAAAATACCCATATTAAAATGGCCATCTTTTTCCACTGCATGATGAATGTATGTGATCTTGTTAATTTTGTTAATGATTTTTATTTTGTCCAACTGACAGTTAAATAGGAGCCCGGAGCTCTCTTCCTTTCAGACTTCTCATTTCTGAAAATTATCTAAATCCACAGGAAGGAAGGACAACATGTAGCAAGCAGAGTACATTTGTTTCTGACTTATTTACTTAATACTGATACAATCCTTCCTGGAGATGCCTTTTCCCTCTTATAATGATTTTACATAATTTGAATAAAAGTACAAAGTAACATGGCCTTGTCTAAATTACAAAAAATTAGAGCTAAGTGGTCTGTAAATGATGGAATAAATGGGGACATAAGCCTGTAATTAAGGTTCTGGAAAGAGAAAAAGATTTAATTCAACAAAGCATTAATGGGAGTTTTACACATATTTTAGAATGTATCTAGCAATCCTGAAAATGGATATGCAGTTACTAGCAAACCAAATGGAGGTCTGCTACATAGATGAATTTGTTATATGTATGGAAATAATCCCCCTAAATTATCATTGTAGATTAAAATAATTATAATGCCTTAGGACCCTCATAACTAAATATAGTCTTAGGATGGTGATATATTATAAAGTTTTTGAACTGGGGTTTTATTTAGAAACAAAAGTGTGATATGTAATGCATTCTATGCAGCTACTGCTTCCATCCAAAATAACTACTATGAGAATAATTTTTTTTTGCAACAAACTTTAAAATAAGCAGATAGCAAATTTACCTTGAGCCCTAGTGGAGGAAAATTCCCTTAAACTCTGAATTTTAAAAGGTTCGTGGGTATTCACATCGATGTGCTGTGGTATTAGAATACATCTTATTTTAAATCTAATCTCCTTCCTGATAGGCTGATAACATATAAGAAATAGGTTTTCACTGCTATTCTTGTACTAGTCCCAAAGGAGACTATGGCGATGTCCTTCCTAAAATTCATAATTTTAGCCCCAAGTACATTGATGATTATGGAGATAAAATAAAAAACATTGCATTTTACATTTAAAAAAAAATGACCAGCTGGTCAATTATCAAGGTTAATAATATTTCTCTGTATGGAAAAGCTCCCCAGCACGACTAATTTTCTCTTACAGCTAACTAGAAAAATTAGCATATTCCTATTGATTATGTATATTTGGGGTGGTTAGGGAATCTTTGTACTTCACAGAAAATAATAAGACTGTTTCTTGCAGATATTCTGGAAGAACCAAAGGATGCTTATTACTACACTGTGAAAGATGGCAGATGAGAGAGGAAAAGCATGGCAAATTACTTTAGCATTAGGAAGCAATAAGAAAGTAAAAATGAAATTGCAAAAGCCAAACAGAGGGTCTTTTTTGTTTTTTTGTTACTTCTGTACAGTGAAGATATACCCTCAGCTGTCAGAACTATATTAAATGGGGCACAGTTAAATTGAGTGTGTCTGATAAGGGGCTCTGCCAGGCTATCAAAGTTTTAGATCGTTTGGATTGAATTTCTGGCATATTGCACATTTCTACATGTTCATTCTTTCTCTTTCCTTTCAGTGACACTACAAGGGCAGCCTTAGATATGCTTATAATTTGTGGTCTTATAATACAAGGAACATGTCCATGTTTTCAAAGAAGGGATGACATCAATAGAAGCTAAGAGTAAAAATGGGGGGGGGGGTAAGAAAAACTTTTGCAAAGAACATAGTCTATATATGATTTCAGAGCTTGAAAAAATGGCCTTATAGCTCTTCAGAGTCAAGAGCTATTTGAAAAGAATGTTAAATGTGCATTTGCCTCAAATTAAAGTATGTCTGTAAAAATCTAAGGAACCTAAACATCAATAAGTAATTACTAATAATTAATAACTAAGAATGCCAATTGTGATTACTTCTCAAACCTCTTTCATTTTTGAACTACTCTAGGAAAAAATGTGTAACTACTTCATACTTTAAGTTCTCCCTAACAAAATGGTAGCATGTACTATATTTTACAATCTTTTTAATAAGAGTATAAATTTGTATGGATACAATAATTCTGCAAGAGAATTTTCATTTTTGGCTTAAGTGCTTTAAAATTTACAAAGAGTAACAAAACATCATTGAACCAATTGATGCGAGAACAAGAATATAACGAGAGTAAGCGCAGCTTAAGGTAATTTTAAAATAAAAATATTATTTGAAACTAGCATACCCTGAGGAAATCTAACAATGCCCCTTTACTATTTTTTTTTTTTTTTTTTAGTTCCAGACCTCTCAGTTAAAAGACTAAATGCTAAAAAGACTAAACGAGTCAAGTTCCAAAAAGGATTTCTTAGTCAGAATACCTTTTGTTTGGATAGGATGAATTGGTACATACAACTGTCAGGAAAAAAAAATGCTTAAATCATCAAAATAGTCAACATTCTCTTAAATAGTTTAGCACTTTCATTTTTTTTAATCATGTTTATTCCTTTTTTGTGTTGCTGGAAGTGACAGAAATAATCATCAAAACAGATTCGCAGCACAAGGGTTTAACCTGAAGATGACACCAGCAGCTGCATTTGCCTGCACCATCATTCTGAACAGAGCTAAAAAAGCAGCGTCATTGGAAGGACCTGGGCCCGTTCACAATCTGCCCATCATCTCTCTGCTGGAGTTGTCACTGAGCTTTCTCTTTTTTTTTTTTCTCTTTTGCTTTCACTTTCTCTTTCCTCCATAATCTCTTGCACATATATTTTCACCAGCAAAGGGTAGAAAGAATTCAAAGCAGCCCATCACAGAACCTCACAGTTTATAACTGGAATGGCGGAGCACTTACCAGGGAGCCTTTTGGTATTTCCACATCGGCTTTGGTTTTGATGTTTTTCTTGTGATTTCCTTGAGCACTGACGGAGCTGCCGGTGAGACAGGAGCCCTGGGAGCTGCCCTTTAACACACTCCTGCAGGAAACATTATTTGATCCACTTTCTGTCTGTTGAGCTGCTTTCTTATCAACTCTGCAGGTAGAAAGTGATTCCTCTGATAAATTACATTGCTCTTCTTCAATCACTCTACTTCCCAATCCTTTAATGTTTAAAGTAACCTCCACGTATCTCTTTGCCTTTAACCCTTGTGATGATGAGTGTTTCTCACTGGCCTTGATCAAATTTTTATCTGATATACCAATAGTGTGTCTATTTAGATTTGATAATACTTTATTTTTATGACTGCTCATAAGATGGGGGGAGGATAAACACCACTGAAAAATGATGGTTAAATACATTTCTGGCCTAAGATCAGCAGGAAATGTAATTTCCTCTGGAAAGTTTCTAAGTATACGTTTGCTTGGTACAATCAATGAGATCGGCATACTTTAAAATGTACATTTAATTTTCTTCCATTTCATGCCATGTGGGTATATTCATGGTTCCTAGTATAGGCTGAATTTCTTTCAACCTTGATAAAACTTACCATTCTTTAATTTCAAAGACCATTGGTTTGGTTAACAAAGTAACATGGACTAAATTATCATTTTATTGCTAACTTTTATTTCATTGTTTAAATTATGGCTAATGTATAAAAGACTGCTACTATGCATTTCTGCTTGTGTGAAAAACATGCTTGGCTGGTGTTTAATGTTCAGGAAGCAAACACCTGCCTTTGTGTGTGGACAGGGCCCCTTGACATCTCTGCCCTCTTTGCCCATGTGTTACCTGTTCAAAAGTTCTGTCATAAAGGTATCTTTTGCTGAACATGTAACAGGGCTGGGTCTACTTCTCGGTTCAAACTTCATTTGGTCATAAATGTCTTGTGATGTTTTCAGATTATTTTTGCTTTGTGAACCACCGTGTGGATGATCTGGCAGTTCGGCATCTCTGGTAAATTCATTTTCTGCCTCACACTGTAGCTCAGGCTTCTTTTTCTCTTTTTTTCTCTCTGATTTTAGCTGCTTGTTTCCAAACCCCAAGCTCTTTGTGTCTTTTTTCTCCGCTTTGGTTTTGGGAACCTCCGTTTTCCTGCTACTAAGAGCAGGAAGTCTACTCCTCCGAAAACCAAACCAGCTGGCAAAGGAAGGCCCAGGCCTTGGCTTCGTTTCTGCAGATGTGGACTTTGTTTGGACTTGACCCTTTTCCACATTTTCCTGAATGCATAACATGACCTTTTCTTCGATTGTGGGTGAGATGAGGGCTTCTGGGCTCACGGCATTAGCCCTGGTGGTAGAAGTATCTGGATACCTTCCAGAATTTTCTAGCTTGGGAGTCCTGCTTGTTTCAAAACTGCTTGGACTCTGTGTCCTCCCTGGGCTCTGCAGGGCTGGTGGGCAGTCTACTGGGGTGGGTGGGCACCTGCAGTCGTTGCCACCTGGTTCGTCAGGTGCAGCCACACTGGGGCACCCTCCCTGGGTGTGGTCTTCCTGTCCAGGCGGAGTGAGGATCCCTTCGGAGTTTGTAGGGATCCTCAAAGGCATCTTGCTTGGGCTTCCATGCTGGGTGTTGAAGCTGCCTGTGCGTCCCCGTGAGCCCTGCCTGGAGGAAGTATGCCCCAGGGGACTCATGGCACTGGGGAGACTGTCAGGCACAGGGGCACAAGGGGTTCTGTTGGGAGAGGCTTCCGTGGAGGAGCTCTGCCGGGTGAGGGAATTGCCTCTCTCAGCAGTGTTGGTAATAATCTGGGTTCGGACTTTGCCTGGCCCTTCCACAGGGGGTGTGGGGGGCTTGTCTCCTGAGTGAGCGCTGAAACTCTGGCTTCGGGCTTTGGCTCCGTTCATACCTAGTGCTGGTTTCAGGTGTGGCTTATTGGAAGAAAGGGATCTTTTCACAGACCTGTTTTCTATTCCATCTTTTCCCTCAGCCCCAGGGATGCGATTTTCCAGTGACTCTGGCATTGCTGCTTCCAGGGGAAACCCTTCAGCCAAACTGTCTTGTGCTTGTGAACCTAACGGAGTCACATGTCTTTCAGCTGCCGTGGTCTCAGAACTTGTCAGATTCCTGGAGTGTTCTGGCTTAGACTTGTTTGCAGCCACAGAACTTTTAGAGGCTTCATTGAGACTATCTTTTTCATGTTTCCCTGGCACAGTGGAACTTTTCCTGAGCAATTGGGGAGACTTCATGAGAACTTTGAGCCCAACTGGGAGGCGAGTTTTCAAACCTTTCTCATGAGCGTTTTGACAACCATGTGGGGCATTATGGCTTTTGGAGGACGGTGATGACGAGGGACTGTTAACCTGAGATGATGGTGAGTCCTTTACCCCTAAGAAAGAAGGCTTGGGGGTTGTGGAGATACTGTCATTCAATTGTCCTTTTCTTCCTGGAGTTACAGTTTTGGAGGATGGTATTTCCAGTGGCCCATGGGTTGAAGGACAATTCTTGGAAGTCCGTAAACCTGTGTCTGTTTGTGTGGTCCCAAGAGATTGGTGAGATGGTATTTTGGGGACACCTCTCTTTGGAGAGACCTTTGAGGGCCCCGGGGCCATCATGACAACTGAGCTAGAGGGGGTACGAGCAGAGCATCTGGTTTGAATCGCTGTTTCTGTGGAGGGCAGAGGGTGAGTGAAGATGGGCTTTTTGAAGGCCACAGGTTTTTTCCCCTGCACTTCTGTCATGGTCTGATTAGAAGAAATAATAGGAGCAGAGGATCCTTTCAGAGGTGGGGATTTGAACACAGTCCTTGCTGTCTCACTGAGGACCCTGGTCTCGGGCTTGGCAGATGAAGGTGGTGGCAAATAGTCATAAGTGGGCCTGATAAGTAGGGAGACTGATCTGCCTGGAGGGGGTGGAGGGGAAGGTGATTTCAGCCCTGCGTCTGGCCCAGGGTCACAGTGCTTGTCCCTTGTGAGTGGCTCTCCATCGTCACTAGGCTTGGTGAGGGGCCTTGACAGCAACTGTGAGGCTGGAATCTGACTCTTGGGGCACTGAACCCAGTCCCTTCTGCTGGACATTTTGGAGCCGTGAGGAAGTTGGGTGGGGTGTTTTGGAATGTGTGAATCTGCCTGGATGTCAAAGAGGTAAGCTGGGCTTTCAGTCTTCCTGAACCGTGAGAGTTTCCCAGGAGCTAAGCCTGGTGATTTCTCAAGAGTCACTGGACCGGATGAAGGGACACTTGTGGAGGTTTCAAGCTCCATTGTTTTTGATTTCTGAGGTGAAGACTTGCCTCTGGCAGGGATTTTTGTCAGACCTTGCTTCGGATAGATACCCATGGACACTGACGACCTAGAATTACTCTGGCATGACACAATATGTGTCGGTTTGGCCAGTTTTTGTTGCTGAGTATTTTGTGTTACTGCCCTGGAGCTGAAAGATTCGGTGGGTACCTCAGCAACAATGTCTGCACCATCCTGTGGAATGTTTTTCTCAGTTTCCTCTTCAGGTCTTTTTAAGAAAGCGTAGTCTCTTGCAACAGCTCTGGGCTGTAGGTGAGCGATTCCCTGAGGTAAATGTTCAATGTGTTCTGCCTTGGGTCCAGTTGGGGCCTGATTGATAGAAATTTCGTTTTTGGTAACAGTGACAACACCTGCCTGGTGAGAGCTGAATTCAATGGGTTCGCCATCTCCCGCATCAAATATCACAGTAATACATTCTTCTGAAGAAGTCCTTTTGACAACCCTTTGCTGCTTAATGAAACTGAATGTCTTTGGCCTACTCTCTAAGTGGATGGACGCGCGCCTTTCCTCCTGATGAGGAGTACCAAGTTGAGATTTTCCGAGTTTCATGAGGACGTCCAGATTCTCCGTGGACTTGTCAGTGTCAGCAGTCAGTGACAAGTCTGAAGGGCTTTTCTCATCACTGCTATCTATATGCAACTCATCGAGGGTTTCATTGTCATCAGTGTCTGAAAGCTGGAGATTGAGAGCCAGGTGGCTCTGACTGTGTGGACCCCTCTCTCTCTGTACCTGAGGTGCCTGAACACTTGGGCACAGCTTCCTCTCCAAGGGATAGTTGCTGGCACAACTGCTCAGCTTTTCAGGTCTTTCCCTGGAGTAAACTGAGGTTGCGCCTTCTGAAAAGTGTTTTCCGTTCAGCTCCCAGCCAAAGAGACTGTCAGAAACACTGTGGGTCAATTTACAAGCATGCAGTCTGCGGGCCTGGTTTGGAACAGCTTGAATCAACGCTAAGGAGGAAGGGTCCTCATCGGCATCATCATGGGAATCTGTGTCATAAACAAATGTCTTGTGGGGCTCCTTGCAGGGGCTCCCCGTGTCAGCTGGTTTGCAGGAGGGAGACTCCTTAAGGCTGCTACTCTTAATTCCTGGAGAATATATTCCTTCATTTGAGTTCATGCAATCTTTATAACCCCATTTGGTTATCACTGACGGGGGTTCAAGTAACACTTTTCGCTTCTGTAGCTTTCTTAGTCCTTCCAAAATGTGGCTTTCCTTGATACGAGTTGGAGGTAGTTCATCTGTAGGACTAGCAAAGCCACTTGGGAGCGAAGAATCAATACTTAGCCTTTTATCCCAGTTTTGTGATGATTGCTAGGAAAGAAAAATACATATCAGGAATAATATTCGTTCTAGCGATTGATTGATATTTATAATAAATGCATACATTAATTAATGAATGCAAATGAAGTAATTAACTATGCAGCAAATCTGTACTTTTTCAGGTCCTGAACTAAGCAGTGTATAATATAAAGAAGTAGAGGATAAAGAGTCCTCAAGGAACATGTATCCCAGCTGAGGAGAGGATTTAGGCACAAACAGCTGAAAGTCAAGAGTACAGTGAGAAGTATAAATGTCATAGGTACTCCAGAAATTCAGAGAAGGGAGACCATATGTCTGTTTGGAAAAACCATGACAGCCATATGAGGAAAGGTTTGTTTTTTTAAACTTACCTAGTCTTTGAAAGATGGCTAGGTTTGTCTTAGTTTAAAAGGACGGGGGACTATTTCCAGGTAGAAGAAATAGAATGACAAAGACCTAAATTGGGAAGGTATGTTTTAAAGTATACTTAAGGAATAACCAAAGATAGTATGGCCTCACTGTATAGTGTATATGAGAGGGTAAATGGAAAAGTAAGTTGGTCCATGTCTTTACGGTCCCTTCCATTCTAACATTTGATGGTTAGAATGTCATATGACTTCATAACTTTATTTGATAGGCAGTGAACATCTGTGAAATATGGCCTTACATATAACAGTGGGGCATTTGCTATTGAACCCATAGTAATGATTCACCTACTAACTAAGAAAGGTTAATTTTTTGTCCTTCATACCTCTCCAAAGACTAGGGTTAGTTTTGAAGAAGTGACCAAGAATTGACATAGGAAAAACTGCATTCTACGCAGACATTTATATTTTTCATAGCATTGCTCATAAGAAACAAAAGGGCAGAAGGAAGGAACTAACACTGACTGAGCATCTGCTGTGCACCAGCCACATACACAGTGCTTTGATTTAATTTTTAGAACGACACCATGAAGGAGCCATTATCATCCTATTTGCTCAGGAAAAAACTGAGATTCAGCAAGATAAGCTGCTGGATGTAGATCACACAGCTAAGGAAGAGCTGGAACGAAGATGTAAACTCTGGTTTCTTGAGCTCTTTCCATGACTCAATTTTAAAGTGGCCATGTGGGGATTTGAACCCAGAGAGTCTGGCTCTAGAGCCTGGACAAATAATCTCGATGCTACACTACTGGGGTCAAGCTTAGCCTCTGCCCCTCTATAATTGTCAATGTTAGTCAATGTCATAATAGAGATCATAGGTTATGTCCACACATCTCTTGAATGGAACTTGCAGTTTAATCACAAACCAACACTCAGGAAAATTGGTGGGATGTGGGTACAGACCTAATGCCTTTTATAAAAAACACTATATAATTAATGGTGAAGGATTTCAATTAATGAATCTGGTGGTTTCAGGTGTGCACTCTGTACCTATCTTGACTAAAAGTGCAGTTCCCACTGGCACCTCCACAGCAGCTGCCCCCCAGGCCCCTAACTCTGAAAGCTAACCATGTGCTCATATGCAGAGGTTGAAAATGCATTAAAAACTTACATTGAAATCTCAGCTCTTTAGTAAGCTGTGCACGTGTGCTTACATCTAAGACATCTTCACAAAAATTACTCTTGCTATCAACAATATATGTTGTTTATTTGTCTTTTTATTTGTTATCTGTTTTTTTTTTCTCAAATTTTAAATTTTCTTTAGAAAATTCTTCAGGGTTATAGTTGCTGTGGATAGATGCTATTTGGTGATGTTTCTCCTTCTCCATCCTCTTCCTCTGTGCTATTAAAAACTCCTTTGGAAATCATAAGAAATCCCATTAGTGAGTCTGGGTATTATAGACCAACCAGTGAGCGACTCCCACGACTTGCATTTCTAAGAATTTCCATGATATTGATAGTCACATTCACAATGAAGAAGAGAAGCTGGGCCAAAGGACCCTGCAAGAGTTTGCGAAAGGCCAATTTGTTCAGCCCATAGAAGATGTGCTCAGCCTCTGCCCACCCACCTCCTTTCTGCCTCTCCAGAGCCTGCCCGCGCTGTGGTTTAATCCATCCCAGGGCCAGTGGATGCAAAACTCCCAGAGCCCAGGCTCTCTGCCTGGTGAGATAAGCCACATTCCTCAATCAGTTTTCCATAGGAAGTTATGGTATTTAATAACCTGTAAAAAGTTTGGCATAATCTTGAAACTTAAAAAAAAAAAGCATGAATGAATCCCCATGGACAGACAGTGGGGAGGACCCTGCATTTCCCACAGGCAGCTTCGTTTTGCTGGAAAAGCTGGAAGAGCGTTGCTGTGGGGAGCAGCTGGTTGAAAGAAGCTGCTAAGGTAGGGACCTGGGTTTAATGTCCAGAGTCCTTTTCTATTTCTGGGCTGGACAACAGTTCTATACTTTTTTTAAAAAAAAAGAAAAATGGCATTTTTGGTTTTAATGGAAACTGATACATCTCAACGATTGGAACCTCGAAGTTTTAGGCTGATTCAATAAGGCCGGTATAGCCGAATGTTTGAGAGAGAAGGTTACAGAACCAATGGCCCAGCTCTGCCACTTACTACCTATAAGATAGTGGGCTAATTCCTTAATTTCTCAGCATCTCGGTTTCCTCATCCAAAAATGGGGTGGTTGGAGAACCTATTTACCAAGCTATCCTGAACATTAAATGGGCTACTTCTTATGAAGTGCTAACAAAGCTGTGCGGCATGTGGTAATTACTCATTTGAGCCAGGTGTTCCACATAGGACATGCTGATGCATGTGATGAGGGCTTCCTTTCTGTTTCTAAACAAAACAGAACTAAAAAGATACTTGTGAACTACAAAGTAGCTACCGGCCATGTATTTATTAACATGTAAGTTAATGTTGTATTCACATTGAAATTCATATTATATACATTTATTATGTAAGTGAATACTAATGGAGTAGCTGGTACATAGTAAAAACTAAACAAGTTTATTAAATAATATAAATTTAGAGTATCTTTACAGGACTGGGTCTAGTTTGCAGGATCCCTGAGAACTGGGACCTTTCTCTGTGAGTTGTGACAGCTGTGCTGGCATTCTGACCATTGTGATCCAGACGCCATTAAAACTCCAGATGATGGTCAATTGACTGTGTGTATAAAGTGTCTTAAGAACCTTATCAATATTTTTTCAGGGAAAAGGTTTCCCTAAAAATCAAGGATTGTTCAAATTAGAAGAATTTCAGGAGAGAGAGAGAGAGAGAGAGAGGAGAGGAGAGGAGAGGAGAGGAGAGGAGAGGAGAGGAGAGGAGAGGAGAGGTGAGGAGGGGAAGGGAAGGGGAGGGGAGGGGAGGGGAGGAGAGGAGAGAAGAGGAGAGGAGAGGAGAGATGAGGTGAGGAGAGGAGAGGTGAGGAGGGGAAGGGAAAGGGAGGGGAGGGGAGGGGAGGGGAGAGGGGAGGGGAGGAGAGGAGAGGAGAGGTGAGGTGAGGAGAGGAGAGGAGAGGAGAGGTGAGGAGGGGAAGGGAAGGGGAGGGGAGGGGAGGGGAGGGGAGAGGGGAGGGGAGAAGAGGAGAGGAGAGGAGAGGAGAGGAGAGGAGAGGAGAGGAGAGGAGAGGTGAGGTGAGGAGAGGAGAGGAGAGGAGAGGAGAAGTGAGGAGAGGGGAGGGGAGGAGAGGAGAGGAGAGGAGAGGAGAGGAGAGGAGAGGAGAGGAGAGGAGAGGAGAGGAGAGACGAGGAGGAAGAAAGAAAAGAAAAAAGGCTCTGAAAGGGAGAAAAGAGGTGTGAGAATGAAGACAGTAGAGCAAGGGGCTCTGAGAGTCAGTGATAGTCACAGACAAAGAGAAAGGACATCCCTGACCATTCTCCTGGTCTGTTAAGAGGCAGGCTCCTAGAAGTCATTATTCAGAATTTCACACATCTCCTCAGAAGGAACAATTTTGATAATGCACCAGGCTCCTAACTTTGGAAGTCTGAGCCCAAGGAAATTAACTCTAAATTCAAATTTGAAATCTTTTTCTGAGTTCTTGTTCAGAATATAACAAAGCTAGCCATTAACCAATATTTTCTGGCAGTCATGGAATTTTCCGGGTTTCTATGCTTCTGACGTTGTAAACTAAATTTGTGAGAATAACAGAAACATGTCCTCCAAATGGTCTGATTTGGGATTTCTATTCTCATGTATTCTGCTTTTCCTCAACATCGGGAAACTTCAAAAACAGTGATTTCAAATACTTGGATTATACCACTTTGCAAAATGTTTGTTCAAAGCATGCAGGAATGATCAGTTGTGTGAACCCGCTTTGCAGATGGAAAACATTCTAGCAGTAGGAGTTAATTAAAAACCTGGTCAAGGAACAGCTCACATTTAAATAGGGACATGCCGGCCTTCGCTGAGCTGTGGTGCCCCTCATCTACCATGGTATTTTCTCTCTCTACTATCTTGCCTTCCAATTTATAGTCAGTTAGTGTTTTATGAGGCTACAGAATTGAGTGGAGGAGGTCAATATAATACATGCTATTTTTGAGCAGTAAATCCCTACTAAGTGAATGAGACTTCCAAAACTTTTGGCCATTTATTGAGATAATTCACCACTCTCCCTATTCTCTAGAAGAAACAAACAAAACAAAACAACGACAACAAAAACCATTCTCTTTGAGTTCTCATGGAATGCTTGGTCAGGAATGGCTTGGCAAGCGGTCTCGCTGACTCTCATCTGCAGTGAACAGTAACAAGTCTCTCTATTACAGGGATAGAGAATGTCCATAAAACTAATGGGAAATGTCTGACTTGGTCTGAAGTGAGGCCAGTTCCATTAGGCCAAGGCTCTGGGTTCCAGATTAACAGAAATCTGTAAACTCAGTGGGCTCCACCAACTTACAGAAGGAAAATATCTTTCTCCAATTCCCTTCTATGATGTCCAAATCATTTGGGATCAAATCATCATCCCTCACTTTCTATGTGACTTCTAGCAAGTAACTTAACCTTTTGAGCAAGTCCCCCCCCCATATAATTGAGAGAATAATATAGTTTTTATGAGGAGTAAATAAACAGGTACTCAGCAAATGGTCGCTTCCTTCTACTTGTTCCCTCTCTTCTCCCTTCTGCCTCCTACCAGAAGAAGATTTTTTTTTCTGGTTCACCAGGATGCGGACGCACCTCGAAAGGAAGTCTTACCCTTTGTGTGAGGTTTTTCCCTTCATGCCAGGTGTAGGAGGAGCCACTGGAGTACTCGCTGCAGGTGCTCGAAAGAGACAGTTCACTGCTGCTGCAGCTATTTCGAGAACAGAGATGACCAGGTATGACAACCCCCAAGCCAGGGCATGTCAAAGCAGGGGTTCTTGATTTTGCATTTAGCTGGCATTCCTGAAAAAGTAAAAAAGCTCTGTTTGGGGGAGAGTAAATATCAAGTCGACTTCATAATGAGGTTGAAGGGAATATAGCCTAGTATTTAGGGAACAGACTTTAGAGTCAGACAAACTAGGGATTCAAATCTTGGCTCTGCCTCTTACTAACATGCTGGAGGAAATCAATTTCTTAGAGCTACATTTTTCTTTTAAAAAGTGAATAATGATAACATTGCCTACATTGTAGTTTACTGCGAGGGCTAAGTGAGGTTCTAGATGGGAAGCATAGAGCACAGTATCTGGACTAAGTAGGTGTTTAATTATTGAGAGCTACAATCAACATTAGGTGGAAGTATCACAGTGGTAGTTTCCCATTTTATCGTCATACTGGTGGAAGAACCAGAACAGTATCAATGCATGACTCTCATGCTACAAAAGGAAGAAGATGCAGCAGCATTTTTGGCTAGAGTTCAAGAGAATGAGCACTAAAGTGGGAGTCTAGAGACCTGGATGAACACTGCCACAAGACATAAGATCTTGAGCAATTAAATGTTTAACTTCCATGGACGTTAATGTTTTCATTTGTAGAGTGGGGAAGTTGTACCAGATTACTCCTAGGGTTCCTTACGACTATGATGCATCATTCTAAGGCAGGAATCAAACGCCCGGAGCATTTCTCCACCACCTTCCGGGAAGCCATGTACAGTGCAATACCAATTTTAGGACTGATGAGGTTCTGTTTTAAAAGATAATGGGACTTTTCTTATCAGTTGGCTGTCCAATTGGTAATGACTCTCATATTAAATAGATCTGGATCCCGTGCGTAAGATTCAGGTGGTTCAAATTCTAGTAGGTCTGCATCAGGCATGGGTGACAAAGTAGTAAACATCCCAGCACATTTTGACAGCCACTTTATAGGCTCCTAATGTAACAGATGAAGCTCCACAAACTGGACAGGCTAAATTAATTTAGCATCCTGACCACGGGAATAGAATCTCTCCATTACCGTCTAATTCCCGTCTCCTATCTGTATAAAGCTTAGAAACCCTTCTGTGGGGAACCATCTATCTTTGTGTCACTTGCAGAGTGGCAAAGTTTCTTACTTATGCAATTTATTGATACTTTATGGGTGCCTTTAGTACTTGAGTACTTATCAGTGTTCTCCAAATGCGATTCCAACTGACGGTGACTAACCACCGGCTTCGAGAAGAAAGAGAATGCTATTGTGAGAGCACTTGTGGTAAATATGAAACCTCTACAGAAACATACAGAAGGTATGTTTCATTTGCTTTCTAATAAATATCTATAATACTTAATAATGTTAGATTTCCAGTGTTAGGTCTGTCTTGCTATCGATACTTCATTTTTGCCATATAGCAATCGATTTATGGGATTTAAAAATGCCAATAAATTTTACTATTCTATTCCCCCCCCTGAAATTTGGCTGTAAATACTGAAAAGAGAAAATTGTCTTAAAATCCAATTTTCAGCTATATCTATTGTTTTATGACCTCGTTTATTGCTGGGTGTAACTTAATTAAGGGAAGTTCATATTAGCATCTCAGTTGATGCCTCCAGCCACTGGTCCTATTGCACTGGAACACCAGGCATTTAGGCTTCAGCCCTCACAGACATCCGGAACATGCCTTGAACGAACTCTCAGAAACATCACATCATCCTCCACTTCTACTTGAGTGCTATTTCTTCCGTCCTGTTCTCATATTTTGTTGTTTGAGTAAGCAGGGTGGTGGTTTTATTTAGAACTACCTCTGCTCTGACAGATATATGTACTATCCAGAGAGAGATTATGTCTGTGTCCTGCAAGACCATTCAGATTTAAATTTCACCAATAACACTTTTCATACTCTGTGTGGCTTTCAGTTATAGTTTATATTCTACCTTTTCCCAGGGTACTGAAGCTTATGTCTTTCCCACCTATCTTTTCCCACTACACCTATCAAAACTATACCTATCTTTACAACTTAACTCCTCACTCAATTCCCAGGCCTCTTTTAAGCACCCTTGCCCAGTCATTTCCCATGTGTGTACTTATGGTATAGATGCTGGATTAAGATGACAGAAAATTAGAGCTTGGATGATGAACTGGAGGAGGAAGGAACTGCTGCTCCTCCCTTGACCTTGAACTTGAGATGTCCAAATATGATGAACGATACTTCAGAGAGGTAGAAAACACCCATCAATGTCGTGGAGGCAGGTAGGGTTAGGGGTGGTTAAGCAGAGAAGTATCCACTAAGACAGGCTTTTTATACTTGAATGTGCACATGAATCATCCGGGATCTTGTTCAATGCAGATTCTGATTCAGTAACTCTGAGGTGAGACTTGAGATATAATATTTTAAACAAAATCCCAGGTGCTTTGATGCTGCTGGTCCAGGACCTGTGCTTTGAGTAGCAATTCCTAGTAGAAGCTATGAGAGGGGTCTACCTCCCCTGTGGATTTCATGGTACCATGTTGTGTCATCTCACAGTCTGACCTGGGCTATGCTGAGCAGGACCAAGGGAATGGTCTGAGCCTACCCATGGGTCAGGGTAATGAGTAATGAGGAGTGCGTGTGTGTGCGTGTGTGTGTGTGTGTGTGTGTGTGAGAGAGAGAGAGAGAGAGAGAGAGAGAGAGAGTAGGGGGAGAGTGTGTGTGTGTGTGTGGCTGATTACAGAGCAATTTCTTGCAAAGAAGAGGAAGGGAGCTACTGGGAAATTCTCTCACCTTTCTCCTACCTTGGACAATTGATGTTTGAATTTATACATCATGGCTGCAGTATAAGTTCTTTATTCATGCAGCTTCTTCCTTCATCAGCATATGATTAGCATATAGAATTATTTACTCCCGTCAATAACTTCTGTGACTTAGCACTTAAACTTAAAGGCCATTTATTTGGTTTAAATCCTGGCTCTTTGACTTGCTAACTTTGACTTTGGAAAAATTACTTAACCTGTTCATACCTCAGTTTCTTTCTTTATAAATGGAGATACTGAAAGCACCACAGTAGATAATTATGAAGGCTGAACAGCACCCGACATATAGTAATGCTTAGTAACTTTTAGGTTATTTCTACTATTATTAAAAATGTTTTTTTTTATATACATGTGTCTGGCTTTTTAATTAAAACATAAGTTTACAGCGTCTTTAATATATCATCATCATCTAACACGTTGAACACAGGAACTGTGATGAGCAAAAGCCAACGGCGGGTGCATTTTGTTTGTAGAGATTATTGATATGAGCTTCTAGTAGATCCTCTTCTCAGTTATTGTTCTCCATCTGTGCCATGTTTTTCTGTGGCTGGGGCATGGTGCCGCATATTTAAAAAGAACAGTAGAGGACTAAAGCAGCAGAGGTCTTATTATTACTGATACTGTTAGCAGGTGCTTTATCATACACATTTCAAATATTTTCTCATTTAATCCTCACCACAACTCTCAGAAATAAAAAAAGAGTAACATCATTATGTTCATATTTCAGATGGAGAAACTGAGGCATTGAGCTGTTACTATCTAGCTGATGGTCACCCAGCTGATACAAGATTCTGATGGCAGGCCCAGGTCCCACCCACAATGCTGTAGTACCAAGTAAGGCCCTTAACAATGAGCAAGACTCCTGGGCATACACATCACCAAGCATCTTACTGAGAAGAGTTAAAATTAGTAATAGATAACATTATTAAATTTTTTTTTTTGGCCAAAGAATGTATATTGGCTTCTACTGAAACATTATCTTAATTATTTTGATTTGTTTGGCAAAATACAACATTTGCACTAATCAAAGTGTATTTTAAGTTATCATCTTGAATCATTTTATATGCTTTAACGTCTTAAGTGCGAGAAATGCAATATAAAATGCACAATTTTAGTTAAAAAAAGAAAGGAGAGAGAGGTAGAACAAGAATAAAGGTATGAGTTTCTTGAATAAAAACTGCACACTTAAAATATTCCTGACCTTAAGGCTATATCATAGATTGGATGCCATTAAGATCTTCATAAATGTTTAAAGTGACAGCACTCCACTAAAATTTCATTCCATTCTAACTTGAGAATATTTACCTTTGATATAGAATATCTTATCTATACTTATAAAATTATACAGTAAAATAAAAAGCCAGTTATCCACAAATGTTCATCTGTCATGGTTTTAAGCCTAACAATTTCATTATATATTTATTTGGCTCTTGTGTTTTTCCATTTACTTTTTTTATGTCAATGAGTTAAAAGCCATGCTGGTTAAAGTTTTGCCAAATAAGCACAAAGCTAACCCTAGCTAAAGAAAAAAAAAAAAAACAACATATAGCCCATGAATTTTTAAAAGTTCATACATAATATATCATAAAAGTAGAATGACTAATACGGGACATGGGCTTTAATAAAAAGCTCCTTGACCATTTCTCAGAGACTTTGAGATGTAATCAATACCCAAAAAGGTATCCTGGGGACAAAGCCAAGATTTATGATATTTTTGCCAAGAGTGACACTTTCTGCTCACTCTATCATCTGTGAAATTCATGATATTGAATTTCAGAGAACACAAGAAAGGAAAGCATTTTTATTTATCTGACAATACTTCAAGGATGCGCTCTATGGTTCACTTGTGACATCATATTTGATGGAAGGGAAATAACAACCTAAACAAGTGTTCCGAAGGCAACAGGGAACTCACGTGAATCTCAACATCAGTTTGTGACCGCGTCGGACTTCGGCTCCTTTCCATCTCTGAAAGCAGATCTCCAGATGAAAGATCTAAGATGCGTGAATGAAGTTTCTAGGTAAAAGCAAGCAGAAACATTGAATAGTGATGATTTAATTGTTTGTTTTAAAATCCTGCCTTGCCAGATAAATCTCAAAGGAGTTGACACTTCTAGATTGGATAATACATATCCTAACTCAAAAAAGTTTATTGTAGTTTATCAGTGTTCTACATATATGCATGTGCAAATTACAGCTTATAAACAATAATCACACTTTCACAGTCTGTCAGTCTGTGATGAAAAATAAGCTGTAAGAAAAAAAATAAGTAATAGTTGGGAAATAAGTAGCAAGAAAATTATTACACTTATTAGCTAGTGTGAAAATTAACTTTTGATATTCACATTAAAAACAATCACCGAGTTAACCTTATTATGTTGAGAATGGTTAAAATCTGAGCAAATAATTATAAAAGTGACCTTATTCCTAAACAACATTGATCTTGTGAAATCTTCCCTTGGACACATTTTAACTCAAAGTCATTAATGTCATCTGTTAGGAACAATTAATATGAATAGAAAATAATTGCATCAGGGATCTGGGGACTTGGATTTTGTGCATTAATATTCACACAACTATTCGATTATATACTCAATTCTTTATTTCAGCTTTGCTTGGGAGCCTTGCTAAACCAGGGACATTTCACTATATTAATCTTTATACTAATTACTAAGGTTTTTCTGTGCACATTAAATTTGATCTGTTTAATTGCAAATACAATAAAACCCGTGATTTATGTCTAATGTTTCTGCAAGGCTGATGACATTTTCAAATGGTACTTGCAGTCTGGTTTCTCTTGGTTACAACTTTTGTGACTTTGGACAGTAAAAAAATCAAACTGAGTAGATAAATAATGTGGCTAAACATGCTGCCCATGCCTTTCCTCCCTGGAAAGGCCTTGCTGCCTAGTGATAATGATCTCGGAAATGTCTGAGATTCTCTGCCACTAATTAATGTTAGGACCATCTCAAAGTGCAGGAGTTGCCCCATGGGTCACTTTGTTCCAGCAGACCTACCATGATATCAGAGGAGCCATAGACTCCATGTTTAGTCTGTGCCTATGAAGGAGCACCGTGGTAGGACTGCGCTGCATACTTTTGCGGGAGTGGAGGCATTTTTTTTTTTCAGCTATGGATCAGTTCTCCTCCTTATCAGGAGCTTAAAATCACTACTTGCTACAGACCTATACTCTTGCTTCTTTGAACCCATGTTTGTGGAGTTACTTTCACTAAAAAAGGCAAAAATCCTAAACTGGTTGCCTGTTATTTTGAAAATTCTAATTTCTCCAATAGAGCTAAGACATCATTAGGTAACTAGAATCAGGATGTTGTTTCTATCCAATTTTTATTATCCTTACCTCGAGATCCCTCTATAATCTGTGTTTTTGTGGGGCAAAGATTATTTAATCCCCAGAACCTGTCATAGTGTGTAATATTTGGTTATTACCCAAGTGATGCTTATTGCAGTCTATAAAGAAAAATATGTCTACATATTTTTCCCATCGATATATAGGTTTTAAAGTCTGGAAAAGTGCCAAAAGAATTATAACATTCTGAGGCCTAAGAATACATTTATCAATATGCAAACAGTCCAAGAAGTTATGGGAAATGACATTCAACAAAAAAAAAATAATGATTTTGAGTGGTATATCATGTGATTTTGGGGAAGAGTCCTTACAGATTAGTTATCTGACTTCTCATTCAGTTCATGGTTATACTTCACTCCTTCTTATCAGATATATGATGTCATCCTTTGCTTTCTGCATGAATATGTGTCTCTATAAACCCATCCTCCTAAATGATGTTACCTTTGAGCACTTTTTATCCAAATGGACAGTTCCCTCTATTGACATAGGTAAGGTCATGTGGGAAAGGGGACATGCCCTAGGCAAGGGGCCAGGTGACCTGAGTTCCAGGTCCGTGTAAGGCACAGGTTTTACCAGATCTTTGGAATATAAATGAACCACTTTATCTCAGATTCCTCTCCTCGAACAGAGGGATGGAAGTGGCTATTTAACCTACCACACAGGTAGGGAGAAGTATTGTCACAGGTAGGAAGGATAATAAATAAGATAGTATGCTGAAATTCACACAGCCTTACACCAATTAATTGTCATAACTTAGAGTTCATGGTAGGTAATTTATTAAAGACTAAGGTACAAACGAAACACTTGTTATAGTTCTCATATATGTAAGGAAAATAAAAACTGACCTGGAAAAATAAAATCTACTTCCATGTTAAGGCCATAGGCAAGAAAATGGTTCGTACATATCATTCTTTTAACAACTTCCCTTAAATAACCACAAAAGCTCACAAGCCCTTAAGATGTTACACTTCTTATAATAATAATTTTTATGAGGCTTATATTTTCACATCTATATATGTATTTAATGTTATAATAAATATATCCTCATGTAGAGTAAAAGAGAGAGAAGGAACCAGAGAGAGAGAGTGTGAGTGCCGGAGAGCAAGCACATTGCTTTTCAAACCGGTGTTGTGATGTTGTCTGTGCTTAATTCGAACCTCGGTAAAAAATAGGTAGAATGTACATATGGGAAACAGAATTAAAACAATATCTTTTTGGATATGTCTCCTTGGGCAAGGGTAACAAAAGCAAAAATAAATGGGATGACATCAAAATGAAAATCTGCACAGAGATGGAAACCATCACTAAAACAAAAAGAACCTACTAAATGGGAGAAGATATTTGCAAATGAGGTATTTGATAAGGAGTTAATATCCAAAATATATAAGAAACTCATATAACGCAACATCTGAAACAACAAATAATCCAATTAAAAATAGACAAAGGACCTGAATAGACATTTCTCCAAAGAAGACATGACACACAGTTGGCCAACAGACATATGAAAAGATGTCAAGATCATTAATCATCAGGGAAAGACAAATCAAAACCGTAATGAAATATACTCTCACACCTATCAGATAGCTATTACCAAAAATCAGCAAGTGTTGGCAAGGATGTGGAGAAAAGGAAACCCTCATGTACTGTTGGTGGGCCTGTAAACTGGTGTAGCCACTATAGAAAACAGTATGGAGATTCCCCCCAAAATTAAAAATAGAACTACCATATGACCCAGCAATTCCACTTCTCGGTATTTATCTGAAGAAAACAGTAACACTAATTCAAAAATATATATGCACCCTGATATTTACTGCAGCATTATTTACAATAGCGGAGTATGAAAGCAATCTAGGTGTCCATCAATAGATGAATAAAGAAAATAGTGTGTGTGTGTGTGTGTGTGTGTGTTATATATATTACTTAGCTGTAGAAAAGAATGAAATCTTGCCATTTGTGCCTGTGACAACATGGAGGGATCTAGGGGGTATTATAATAAATGAAATAAGTCAGATAGAGAAAAAAATATTACTGATTTCACTTATTCACAAAATCTAAAAAGAACTAAACAAAGAAAACAAAAGAGAAACAGACTCATAGACACAGAAAACAAACTGATGGTTGCCAGAGAAGAGGAAGGTAAGGGAATGGATGAAAAAGGTAAAATGACATAAGAGGTACTAACTTGCAGTTATAAATTAAATAAGCCATAGGAGCATAGTATATAGCATAGGGAATATAGTCAATAATATTGTAATAACCTTGCATGGTGACAGATGGTTACTAGACTTAATGGTGATCACAAAGTGTACATACACCGAATCACTATGTTGTACATCTGAAACTAACCTAATATTGCATGCAAATTATTCTTTAATAATTTTTTGAAAAGTTATTGTCGGAAAAAATATAACAAGCAAGAGAATGCCATGACCTCTTAAAAAGTACACCTGCTTAGCAAAAGAGAGAATTCAGCATTACATATTTATCTACAGTTTATGTTTGCTGTTAATGTTCATTTGTATAAAATCTCTCACCTGAAATAATTCAAACTTTAAATCTTTAATCTGAAAATCCCGATGAGTCCTGAATTTAGACACAGCTTTTAAAAACGTTTTAGACATGAGAAGTAGCAAGATTATGCAGTATAATTTTGAAATTGACCTCACATCATCTCTTACATTATCTTAGTAACTGTGATTTCACTTGGTCTTAGAAATAGAGACTCCTAGCCTCATATGTTTCCAAACCAAAGGTCAGCGAGATCTTTTAACTCAAAAGCTTCCTTTGATAACAATTTACCCCTCCCTTCCTGCCAGACAGGTTTCATCTCTGGAATGGTGCTCTCGTTCTGAGCCGATGCTTTTGTCTCTCTTTCCACAGCACACTTTCCCTGCTCCTGCCATCCTATCTAAAACCTACTCACTATTCAGGACTGTACTAACACCTCACTTGTAAGGTTGTCTGTTATCTCTAGCCCACGGTCAATTTCACACCCAGTTGGATTACAACACTCCTCTATTTGGGCCCTTTATCTGAAATGCACAATTGCTGAACTGTTCCTGTATATAGAGTCTATTTTCCTAACAGAGTGATCAACTCTATGAAAATGCAGATCAAGCCCTATATTTCTGTTTTCTCTCTGTGGCAGGGACTGGCTAGTTGTCGTGGAACCTAGTCCTTTTTTCTGGGCTAGCCTGCATTTCCCAGCCTCCTTTGCAGTTAAGTGTGTCCATGGGACGTGGTTAGTTCTAGCCAATGGAGTATGAGCAAAGGTGATATCTGTCCTGGCCCAAGAATATCTATGCTCTTTCTCCTTCCACAGCTTGATGTAGCCAACTTACTATAGCAATCTCAGGAGCCATGCGTTAAAGATGGAGCCACCAGGTGGAAGGGGTTTGGATTTCTGAATTGCCAACTGGAAGAGTCACGTGGGGACCAAAGATACTTCTTTTGGACTTTCCATGAGGAAGAAATAAACTTACACTGGGTTTGAACTATGATTCATTTGAGGGTGTGTTTGTCATCATGACTAGTACTAACCTGGCTGATACAGCTCTCTTCTGAGATAAGCACTCAACAGCATACAGGGTAGCCACATAATCAATACACACACACACAGGTTTTCCTCACTATTTGAAAGTTGAGTGTTACTATGAAACCTTTCCTACGCTAAAATGGTGTAAAGTAAAAAACCACTTACCATTAATTTATATGGACAAAATTTTGAGCATTCCTAAAACCAAAATTCGACACACACATAGTGTCCTTATTTTGCTCATCTCTATCAAAATGTTTAATTAATTACATCTAGTTTTACGCTAAGTACAATACCTTTACGAGCCCTCTTAGGTTTTTCCGATACCTTGGGACACATCTTGTTAATGAATGCATAAAATAAATCAAGATAAAGCATGGATGCTCACAGACACAGTTTAAAGCTTATGGTGGCTCAATGCTGAGATGCTGAGTGTGATTCCTGGGCAGAAGCTTGGTGGGGCCATTCTCCCTGCTCAAGGTTCATGATGCCTCTATTAACAGCTTGTGTAAAACAAACGCTCAATGCTATTTTCACTTTTTCTGTAAAAGCAAAAATCCTCTTTGGATTTCTTTTGGTTAGAGAGAACAGGTACTAATGCAGGTCTTTCATAAAAGCTAAGTAGTATAAAGTGAACTTTCAGAAAGCAGGGGATACCTGTGTTCATACAGCTGACCAAGGTGATATCTCACGCTGAGGACTTTCAGCTTTATGGGAAAAAGGCCTGCATTCTGTCACGATGCAGGGACACCAGTCAGGAGATTTGTGTGATGAGTGTTCCATAGCCCGAACTCGCGTCTCATGCCAGTGTAAAATACCAAGCTCAGCTTTGGGGACCTGACAATACCAGGGCAGCCAGTTCCAGAATCACACACTGGGTCGGTGATATCTGGTGGCTGACCCTGCCTTCAGTAAGCCAGCATTATGCTCTCACACAGTTCTGAATCTGTAACTCAAGGCAGGCAGAGTATCATCTCCCTTGACAGAGGTACGCAGGGCCGGCTGTCCTTTATCTCACGGGGATGAAGGAGGAGTGACCCCTCAGAGCAGTGGAGATGGATTCTGCATCTCTGCAGCTAATGATGGCAATGGGGCTTGGAGAAGAAGGTGCACTCGGGCCTCTCAGAGTGGCGTTTCTCTTCCCACTCACAGAGCTGCAGTTTTTCAGATGCTCAGTGAAGGCCTATTGGATTTAACAGAATTTTGCCTCTAGGTTTTTGCTCAGTAAGGCGATGATGTCTTAACTTTAAGGCCCTAATTGCTGAGGCCAGAGAAGCACTGAATCCTTATTTAGTGGTACACTGTGAGGGTAAAAAGCAGATCTTTATCTGAGAACTTTGGGCAGCTTGGAAAACTTGCCTGGAAAAATCAAGTAAATTAGGGTGATGGGCAGCTTTTGTATTTTTTGGTGTACTTCTTAAGATTTGAAAAGAAATGTGTAAATTTTTTCACGCCAGGATTTCATAAGTTATTAACTCAGTTTAAGATGTAAAGAGGGAGGCACAAATCTTCATTCAGATTTGGTGAGAGAATTGATCTAATACTATACTCATGTATATAATTATTCTCCTAACTATCAAAAGCCAAATTTCTGTACAAAAGAGAAGTCAAGAGAGTGGATATGGCACATATCTGATTAATAGACTCCAACAACACAAGTAATTTAGATTCAGCAACACAAAGTGGACATGAATTTGTGTTTTTAATCTGATCTGTTTCAATCTTCTTGATTGAATCCTTGGTGGATACTACAAGATTGATCCTGAATTCTACCACAGTCCTGTCTTATATTCTCCAGAGTTGCTTTTTCTCCCTTGTGGAAAAGGTCTCTCATTAAAAGGGGATGGCTGCTATGCCCACAAATCTTGAATTCCTTTTCATTTATAGAGTGAGAAGGTGTATAATTGTTAAACAATCTGGTGCTGAATCTTCTTTACCAATTGCATTTCTCTGAATTCTATTCACAGTACGCTGGACCCATTAGAAGTTATTTTTCTACTCTCAGAAGTTCATGGTGGGATGTTTAGAGGAGTAGCGGAATTTTCTAAAATCTGCCTGCTCACCTCTGGTATATCTTTAACTATTCTACATGTTCCCCACTAAAGGAAATCGCAGCAGCTGCCCTGTCACTCTCTCTCTCTCTCTCTCTCTCTCTCTCTCTCTCTCTTCTTTCTCTCTCTCTCTCTCTCCCCCTCTCTCTCGTGCACACTCCTCACCTGCTCCTGCCTGCTCGCCAGCTGAGTGCTGCTGTTCCCACTATCTTGGCTGTTTGCTCATTCGGACTTGGCCTTGTTTAGGGATCAACCTCCCTCACACATTTGGTGACCTGGATTCTGGGTGGATTTTTGGATAAAGAATTTATTGCTTCTTCAACTTTAGCACTGTTTTCAAATCACCCGGTCTCTACTTTGGAGAAGTTGATCTCAATTCACAGCTTCCGGAAAGCTTCCTGGAGCCTGAGGTCCGCTCGCTCCCTCAATTCAGCCCCAGGCTGGCTCTGGGCCTTGTGTTTCATCCCCTTTAATCCCATCACAAGGAAGGCAAGTCTAGAGTGGGCTATTATGATCCTCTGAGCATCTTTCAATATTGCTAATTTCAGATGATTTCCTGTGATTTCACTTTTCTGAAAATCCTCTGTTACGAAGGTAGAAAACATTCATGGTGGATTTAATATATGTTTAAGAGGTGATTTAAATATAGCTCTGAATTAGACATAACCAGCTGAATAAGCCTTGTTTCTTCTTTTGGTTAATAAGGCAATTTTCATAGGTATGCATGAGGCTCTGAAAGGAAGTCCAAGGAAATCTCCTAAAATAGCTTGGAGTCCGATTAAGATAATTTTTCCTTTGAAAGCTCACCAAATAATCATCTCCAAACCCCAAGTTTTACCTTACTTGCACATTAGCCAAACATTTTTACTTATATTTTTGTTATATTCATAAATGTGATTTTTTTCATCAGCCTTTCCAAATCCCATCAAGAGATATTGTGGCAGACCCCCGGTTCACATTTCACAGTTTTATTTCTGTTCCATTAAGAATTTATTATAAAATCGAATATTATATAACTGCATGTTACATAACTAAGTATTATATGGTCATTTCTTAAATTTACAAAAATTTGAGCCTAGGACAAAATCTTCTTGGATAAAAGCTGATGTTTAATTAATTATGCCATTATTTCCATTTTGGGATACAAAGATAAAACATAATACCTGCATTCAATCATCGTGCTGATGCAACACAGAGTATGCCTTTCGAATGTCCTCCTGGAGGCCCTTTAAAATATGTCCATCAAGATCTGATCTTACTTCGGAGTCTGAAATTTTCACAGCTATTATGTTCTTTTTTGCCATCTACAACAGTTCTTGCCGCAATGATTATTTTCCCTGAAAACTTTTAGGCTTGCCTTGCATATCAATCTTTAGGCGCCCCAAGAGTATTCTGTTTTGCTTTGGATGGTGCCTCTGCAAATGACATGGTCCTACCTCTTCTTTTCTACTTCTATGGATCCAAGGTTATAAAATGCTTTGGAAACAATTATTCCACAGCTATATTCAAAACCTCCTTCAAGGGTCTCTGCTACCATGACAACCTGATTATCTGGTGGCTGCCTAAGAGAGCAGTGTTTGGTTTGGTGACTAGGAAGTTTATTTGGGGCTCTTGCAGCTTAGACTGATGACTGGAGTCTTTCAAATCTGCCCTGTGTTCTGAAACTCCATTAACAGTGCCCTGGGGAAATGCAGGCCGAGGACCAGCGGGAAGATGGATGAGGATGCAAAGAGCAGACCCTACCCTTGGGAGCTTCTACTCTAATTAGTGCAACAAAAAGCATTTATGAAGCATCTACTATGTGCAGAGCCCTGACTATGAACTATAAACAGACTCAAGGAAGCTAATTAGTGGAGCCTATGATATCAATGAGGAGACCACACACAGAGATGCGAGAAAAATAAGAATTCTTAAGGCAGAATATGTAAAAGAGATCTTGGTATAGAGTAAGGGGAATATGGGGGGATGAGTGGGGTAAGAATGGAGGTCAGGGTAGTAACACAGTTAAATATGCATAAGAATATTCTGTGCCATAAATGTTCAGGGAACAGAGGCTTAGCTCTCTTTACACAAAACAAAAAAGAATCATTAATATTTAATATAAAACAGCAAAGTGACAGAGCGTTGAGAAACAGGATATAGGGTTAGGGCTTCCAGGGCAGGTCACATGGACCTGCGGCAGGTGGAGAGCCAGTACCTAAGAGTGTCATACTTGCTTGCCTGAAAAATTGTAAGACACTCTGAAGCTTCCCTTTTGTCTTCTTTTGACTCTGATTTGAGAGAGGAAGTGATTCAGCACAGCCTGAGCTTATTCTTGGATCGAAGAGATACAGAAGTGTCTCGAGATTTCCATTTTTATCACTAATTACTTTAACAGGTACTTTAAGAAGTGCTTTCCAGTTGCCCCCGCTGTTTTGTAAAATTATCTACATGGCATTTTACATTTTTTATCAAGATTTATTTTTGAAAATTCTCCTGGATTTCGGAAGATTTTTGCTTTTTACACATGGGGGAACACATTTTTCCCTCTGATTTCATGAACTAAAGGAATTAGGGAAAAAAATGAAACAAAACAAAACAAAACAAAACTTGACCTATTTTTACCAGACTATTGGAAATTGCATCTATGGTCACTGGAGCCCAGCGTACCATTCAGTAGGAAGAAATGAATAACCTTCTGCCCTGTGGGGGAAGGAGGCCCTGTGTGAAGTCCCTTCCCTAATCTTATTTCATGAATCCTTAAGCCCTGTGGAAGAAGCTATTATCTTAGTTTTCAGGGATGAAGAACTCAAGATAACCAAAGCTAAGGGAAGTATTCAAAGTTACAAGATTATAATCTAATAAATGGTAGAGCCAGGATTCTCTCTCAGTTCTGCTTTCCTTCTAAGTTTAAACTCTCCACCACTTTCTGCTTGCCTTCTCTCTGAAGGGAGGGAATCAATATCCTCAATGGTGTCTATTGCAAGCTGAGCTGTTTATATCTGTCTAATTGCTAAAGCCCATGATTTGGATCACTCCCATAAAGTGAACTATGAGATCTTTCCTGCCCAGACCTTGTCTTAGAGGCAGATAATTGATAACTGAAAAGAAATAATAGTAACAACAACAGTAACAACAGTAGCTGTGAACATTTATTCAGCTCTTTTTAGCACCAAGTATGTGTTTTATGTATACTAGCCTTTTAAATCCTATCACAACCCATGGTAAGGACTATTTTATTCTCATTTTACAGGTGAAGAAACTGAGTTACAGAGCTAAAAATCTTGCCTAAGAATATATAAATAATGTTTAGTTCCCAGGCAGTCTGACTACAGAGTTCATCCCATAATTCTACTATTAAATCTGGATAATGATAGCTTGTTACAAATAATTTACTAAAATAATAATATAAATTAATTAGGCAAAGATATGAACTATTTAGAATTTAAAAAGAGAAATATCTTTAAGTACAATATGATATCATCTCTTGCTATAGTGAAACATTATTCACTTGTTCAGAAGCATAATTTCATTGTTATTATTTGTAATATTATTGGTATTGGTGATGTTTCTTCTTAGATCTCTATATTCTTTCCAGGGAAACACAATTTTGAATATTAATTTGGATCTAACTGAAAAATAAAACTAAGGAGAAAAACAGAAAACATTTATAGAGTGCTCCCTACATACTGATAGTGTGCTAAATATTTACATTTTTTTTTTCTTATTTAACCCTTATAATCACTTAATGAGAGAAACTATTACAACCTCAATCTTCAGATGAGAAAAATGAAGAACAAGTTAATAAAGTGTTCAGGCCAGGGTTTTGAACCTGGACACAGACTTTAGGGCTGCTCCTTATGACATTCTCTGGCACCATGGTGTCTCATCTAGGGCACAGTGATGGACAAACAGTTCCTGCTGCCAAGGTGCTGTAGGAGGACAAGCCGCTGGCATCCTCAGTGTTGTGCCATGGAAACTTCAGAAGAGGGGTCTGGTGTGGGTGGGGCTTTTCCCTTTAAGCAATAGGTAAGACAGGATTTTAAGAACAAGAAATGATTACTTAGGTAAAGGAGCCAAGAAAGGAGGAAAAATGAAAGGGGGCCTCCTGCGCAGAGAATATGCAAAAGTCCGGAGGTGAGAGAGAATGTGACATTTTTCTGCAAAAATTTAGTAAGGCCATAGAAACGAATTCAAGGAGAGGAAGGGTGAGTCACACCAAAAGTAAGTAGCAGAGCTGGAATTTAAATACATCACTCCCTCCAAAAAACATGAGTTCTCCTTTATTCCTTTGCCTATCCCATATTTTTTCCTAATGCTAAATTTGGTTGTGGGATTCCATTAGCCTTACCTATGTCAATGAAGAAAAGGTCTGGAGGAAGAGACTAGAAAGGTCTCTGGGAGAAAAAAATGTAGATACAATGTGCCTCTTTCTTAAAGGGGTGGTAGGAGTTTAGTATAGGATCATCGCTTATGCTGTATGCTAGACCTGTGCAAAGTGCTGCCAGCAGCACTACAGATACGTCTAGTCTCTAATCCTGAAGACTCAGAGTAACTCCTGCTGCCAAAGGGTACCACGCATTGTCCAGGCTGTGCAGGAAACTAGACCTGGGCCCTGCTCTGTTATCACAACTACAATAAGGAAACATAAGATCAAACGTTGATTGCTTAACACTAGAAGATAATCTCCAAGGAAGGGGAAATGCCTTGTCATTGTTTTGGAGAACCCCCCAAAGCATGTAGAATTATTTATAAGATGGGTGCTTCCTTACATTATTAATGGGAAGATGAGAACAAGTGAGATTCAGAGTTTGGGTGATTACGTAACCTTTGGGATCTTAACAGACTGCAAAATTCACTCTCACAGCACTTCCCTGCATCTGGGCTGCGGTAAGAGCTAGATCATACAGTCTGATGTCTTGGTTCTAAAAGGACAAGTTGCTGGAGTCCCATTCATTTAAAATGTGCAACCAGTCTCTGGTTGAATGAAGGTTTAGAGCCTCACCTGCCTTGACAGTTAATATTAAGTTGTGCATTTTCAGGGTTTCAGACTTCTTACTTCAGTTTGTTTTGTAGGCTTTGTTGCTACAGATCTACGTCGTACTTTCTCTGTAGCCTTATCCCCACAGTAGTTTTTAAATCCACTGTTACTTTACTCCATGATAATAAATGTCTCATGGTATTAAAAACAAGCAGTTGAAATGGTTATTTATGTGTCTTCCTAACAGCAATTTGAAATACAGGGCATAAAATTTACCAGCTTACAATATTGTTCAATATTAACAGTGGGAAGGGTAATATGTAAAATAGACATTAAAGGATTAGCTATAAAATACGTTTCACTAAGCTAAATCATTTCTTGACAAATGGCAGTTTCCAGCTATTACATAGGATTTATTGAGCCAAGTGGATTTATTTTTATTTTTCTATTAGTTTGCTTAATATATTATATATTTAAATTTCAACTTGTGTTTTTTTTTTCCTCCCCCTAGATATATTAGGCGAAGCTATTGAAAACATACTCTGAGATAAAAATGACACCAGACTTTCAGGTCAAAATTGCTCCTTGGTTTCCCCAGCAAATCTCTAGCGAGTTGACTAAAGATTCAGTTATAACATCCAAGAGAAAAGTACATGGATATGTTATTACAGACATTTGTATGACAGATTAGAGAGTTACAAGAGCATCAGAAAATTCAGTGAAAAGGTATATTCTCCATAAGACATAAAGCAATGCTTCCACTGTTTTTACTTCAGACTCCGCAGGCACACAGCACTTTGTTCTAATCAAGCATATTCAGTAAACTCTATGCATTTGTGAACCGGGCACAAAAAAAGGTGGAAAAAGAAATTCCTAATCTCCTAGGGTGGAAATTGTGAAGTATTAAATGGATATTTGATGCATAAATACAAATAACATAATCTCTCTATTTTCTTCTGAGACAGTCGCTAGTTACCATAATCCTAAAATTATTGTCTTCTCAAATCCCTAAAGATTTATTAGTTTTCATAAACTGCTTTCATGACAACTTTCTTAAAAGATGCAAAGTAATCTTTCTCTGAGCTTTCTTTTCATTTTATGTCATGTGCAGCATTTTCAACCTCACGGGATATCAAAAATGAGTTCTTATTTTTAGAGAAATTGGTTATAAATCTATAAATAACTATTACAAATCAATCAACATTATAGAGAAAAGAAACCTGCCTGTAGACTCATTTGAGAAACTAAGGAGAAATCCAAATTCCCAAGAAGCAATTATTATTGTAAAATTAACGGTCTGTTTTGAACATTTGTTAGTAATCAGCTGGTTTTAAAGACATGTTTTTTCTTAGACTGTGAGTTGAAAGCTGCAACAAATATTTCTCCTTAAACGCCCTGATAATAATTCCAGAGGCTTCAAAAATATTTATTACATATAAATCTTTACTTTTTGTTTAGCTGTTTTATGTGGGGTGGTAAATTTATTTCCACAAATACCTTTCTATTGATTGAAAACTAATAAAATAAGATGCCCTTGCACTTCAGTATATAAAAACAGTCATTGTATAAAATGTGAATCATTCATTCAAAAAGCCAGTGGTTAAGTCATAGAAGATGTCATCTAGTCCAGTTTGTCATCAGTCTTCATCACATTGCCGAAACACCTCAATTCACTGGATCCAGGGGACCCGAACCCTTGATTAGCTGACATAGTATTTAAAACAAGAAGACAGTAACTACAAAATTGGCCTTTAAACATTCAGAATAAATCCTGGGTTTAGCCTCACAATCTTGACCATCTGCAACATGCCTAACCAAGGAGGCAGAGAAGAGCATGTGGTCCAGGTGATATACTGCTTGGGTTCAGATTCTGGCTTCGTGTGACTTGAGGTAAGTTACTTTATCTTTTGCATCTTATTTTTTATTATAGGTAATAATAACAAAATTAGCTTGAAGGGATTTATTGAAGATTTGGTGTTGAAGAGAAGGAAATCCTGAGTTTATAAGGCGGTGATAGAGTTTCGATTCGTTAAGGTGCTTGGGACATAGTAAATGCTCAATAAATGTTAGCTATTTCAAAGACCAGTGACATACTTCGTGGGGCCCAGTGCAGGGGGAAGTTTTTAAAAGAAGATATTGAGAATTTCAAGATGATAACAGAACACACCCTTTTGGTAGAACGTAAGTGATGATGACAATGTAAGATCCCAAACTCCACAAACTGTCAAAGCGGGGTACCCAGCTTAGGTTAAAAAAAAAAAAAAAGGCAAGGGTAAGAGCAAAGGGAGGTAACAATTTCCTGGGAAGTCAGTTTTGTCAACTTCGAGTCACAGTCGCTTTATAATCAGAATGTTAGGAGCAGCTTGTTCTAAGCCCCTGCTTGCTTCCATGTTATTTCCTTTCCTGTCGGGAGGGCCACCCATAGCCTGCAAGGTGCTTCTAACTAGAAGGGAACATGTAGGGGGCAGGGGGGAGGAGTTCCTCACCGAGGCAGTAATATGGAAGTGGGCAGAGCCTCACCTTATACTCACATTCTTATTTCTACACCCACCCACCTGACATTCCTGCCTCACTTTTTAATGACTCCAAATGCTTTAACACTCCCTGGTTTTCCTGATCCTGAAATTTACTTGCTGACACTTGTCCTGTTGCTAATTGTGGTCCCTAACATGAAACAGAGCTGAAGACTAGTTCTTAGTAAAAACCCTGGGTGGACATACAGTTGATAAAAGTGTGTAAAATAGCAGACAATGACTTCGGAATTCTATCCCCATATGATCTTTCCCGACCAGACTCTGAGAAGTGACAATTTCCTTTGCCACTGTACTGTCTAGACATAGCCTTTCAGAGACACAAATAATAAGAGCATTAAGTTTCTCCTGCCCCCTCTCCCTAAACTACAATGTCTAACTATAATTATAACTATAATAACAACTGTTATTATATTGTACCATGTGGCATTAGTACCACATATCTTACAATATGAAAATCCTTTTACAATCTCTATCTCTAATTAATTTAAGCCTAGACCAAGATAGACTTTGTCTTGTGCTACCAAAGTACCATGCATGTAATCTCCTGCTGGTCAATGAAGTGATTGTGAGAGTCTTAAATTCCTTTTCACATTTACTTTTTGAATCTGTCACTAGACCCCAGAATCAACTGAAGAAATTAGGCAGTTCTCAATACGATCTCGTTATTGACATTTATGTTGATCGATGTTGGCTTTTACAGAATTGGAATCTGCAGATCAATTCCCTTATTAGATTCTTTCTCACTGCTGCCATAATCATTGTATCACAGAGGCTGCTGCTATCAAATGCTGCTTTATCACTGTGTAATTGGGACAAGCTAAACCAGTTCCTCTGGTATGCTACAAGAAATAAAAACATTCACCTGGTTTTAAGTCTTACTTTTCACAAATTTTAAGAAATTCCCTGATAATTATACTCATACAGAGGTTAATTTGAACTTAATGTCCCTTAAAATTATGTTCCGTGGGCCAATGTTTAATCCTAAGGAAAATGTATACAACAGTCCTTGAGACCATTTTTCCTTTCCTTTCTGAGAGTTTCAGATGTCAAATTATAAAGCAATTATCATTCACATAATGACCTTGGCCAGTTGGGTAGAGCAGGCGATAATGCCATTCTCTTTGGTAGAGTCCTAACACCTGGCCAGGTAGCTATGCATAAAAAGGGAGAAAAGACCTTTAAAATGCTGATAGCTCCACAACTGGTCATTCTTTGGTTGTAAGATGGCCAAGCAAAAAGCAGTTTGGGTGTCTCCAGAGAACCCATCTCAACTCTAGAGGACCTAACTCTGGGTATGTGATCCACTAAAAAATGACCAGGGGTGACATCACATATGAAGCACAGTCATTTGAATATTTTCTAAAGTCTAATAGTAAACTCTGCATAAGGGAATGACACACATCATTGTCCTTATGTCTACACAAATTTGCAATTCCTAGGACATGAAAAATATAGATTCTCAGGGCCTCTTAACATGAAACCGGAGGGATTCATGGGTAGAATTCAGAACAGTTATAAAGTTGGAGGGAGGAAATGTGTCATTAGTTTTACTAAACTTGAACTAATATTTAGCATCTCCTTTGGTTATTAATATAGGCTTCAAACTACAGTGGTATATACTGCTGACTTTGTCATCAACAGAAATCACAGACATCTTCATGTCACATCACAATTGTTGAAAACATCTCTAAATATTGTATGCTGGCTTCATTACTTAAAACTGAGAACTGCCAATTAAGCTTGTTATTTCATGCATTAGAGATGAAGCACATATATTCCTATGTTACATATATTTTTAATTTTAGTAACTGTACCTCAATATAATTGGTTTCCTTTATAATCCTATGTCTTTTACTTTATACATTTAAGAACATTATTCTGAGAAGGGGACCATAGGATTCTCTGATCTTAAAATATGTACCATTGCTAAAAAAAAATTTATGAACCCCAATTACCTCACTGCTCCCTGCCTATCTCATGTTGCATATGGTATCACGGATGTCTCTTATGGTTCTGACTTTCTGCACATGAGCCACAATGGGTGCATTTCCACCATCCTGTGTCCTGCCATTTACCTCCAGAACCTGGAGGCAATAGCCCTGGCTGGACAAGAAACTTACATTAATTTGAATCTCCACTAAAATAGATGAGCTTTCCTTTCATTGCCAAGCCGAGCTCTACAGTGATGATTGCTATGTATTGTTGTAATCTAGACTTTAATGGCATTTTAGCCCTGTGGTGGGCTCATGGAGAAACTATTTTCAAACTTCAAAAGGCCATTAAAACATGTGCAGATGTCTGGAAAATTAATACTATTATCTGATTCTCACCCTTTGCCTGTAGGTGGCAAAGAAGAAACAATGGTCAATAAAGATATTAGAGATCAATACATGGTCATAAAGCAAAGTGCCGCCCTTCTGGGGAGTGAAGGTAGAGAAGAGTGAAGAATCTGACAGTGCTTTAAGAGGCTCTCTCATTTTTTTTTTTTTTGTTAAAGTCATTCACTTATTCTGTTAAAAATTTAAAGAGAGAATGAGGATGAGAAGGAAAGTAGAAGGACAGAGAAAGAGATAAAGATAATTTTCTGCTACTCTACTTCAATTTGAATGTGCAAGGCCTCGAATTCTCAAGAGTGGAGGCATTCATTCATTCACATGACAGAACCTAAATTTGTCAAGGTTAATGTTGAACGACTTACAGTTTTTGTTCGGAAGTGTTTTGCATTTTGAGAGACTTCAGCCATATTCTGTAAAATTCCCAGGAGACGGGAGGGATTCTCATAGCTAGTTTCAAGGCTTTTATCAAGTTTTCAGAAACGTAGTATAGTCTCTTTCCTTCCTTCATTTTATTTCTAACAGATTTTCTTCTGTAAGTGTCTCAGGTACACCAAAAAGACATGAAAACAGGACATTTTTTCATCACAGAAAAAAATTTTATTAAATTTCTTTTAGAAAGTTCTTCAGTTTGGAAAGAGGAATGATAAAGAAGAAATTTATAAAAGACATTTTTAGCAGGTTTTTTTTTTTCAAATGGATGGAGCTGACAATAGGAAATACACTGGGAACTCTTAACAAAGTATTATAAAGAGTCATCTCTCCAAATAGCTCTTTATAAGAAAACCTGAAAATATTCACAGATTGCAGACAGCACATCCTTTTAAATTTAAGAATAAGTGAGACTGAATTAGTCAAGATTGCACCTAGCCGTAAGAAAAAGAAAAATTGACTTTCAGGGCTTAAACATGCAGTAGTTTGTTTTCTCAGATAGCAAGAAGTCCAGGTCAGTGGTTATTGGGAATTTGGGGGTTGTTTGTTACTGCACCATAACCTAACCTATCTTGACTAATTAGTGAGCCAACATGAAATGTCAGCCAAAAGGACCAAGAAGCGAAAATAGTCTAAAAAGGGTCATGTGTTGGAAATCTGATCATAATTTTATTTGGATAATTGAATGGGATGTTTTCCTGTCTCAGGATTGCATTTAGCAGCAAAACAAAACAAAAACAAAAACAAAAACCAGAAAGCCTGACTTACACCATCTTAAGTGGTTTACATTTCCCACAAAGCAATATGTCCAGAGGTAGGCAGTTCAGGGCTGGTGCAGTGATTCATCGATATCATCAATGGGGGGATGGTGAGGAGTTTCATGCCAAGATGGCCACTACATATCCTGGCATCGCCTCCACCTTCCAGATAGATGGAAGGGATAAGTGTGAATGAAGAACACCATAGCTATCTATGTGTGACCCCCTTAATCAGGAAAGCAAACACTTTCCCACAAATTCCCATAACGGATTTCCATTTAGTTCTCGTACACCAGAACCAAGTCTATGTGGACCCTCCTAAGAGAAAGGGAAGCTGAGCAACACCATAGTTAGCTTTCTAGTTTATAAAGTAGAAAAAAGAAATGGGAAGAGTCTTGATTGAGTATAGTGGTCATGGGTGCTGCTTGTCAAATATATCTAATTCTCTCTCCTTCTGGGAACATGTCTGCTGTGCTTCCTGATCCCTTCGTGATTGGGTGGAGCCATGTAACTAGTTTTGGCCAGTGTATTGTGAATGCTCCAGATCAGAGTGTTTTTAACAGTGATGTGAGATCTCCCAGAACTTTCTTCTTCCTGGCCTGGCAACTAGCAATGTTTGAGATGGTGGCTATTCCATCAGGCATGTCTCCTAAGTGTCTAAGGTGTGCCAAGGTCTCCTGTTGACACATAAGAGGATGGAATCTGAGTAAGAAATAAATCTTGATGCTTGAAGCCACAGAGATTTTGTAGTTGTTTGCTACCACGGCATAACCTAGCCGATCCCAACAGATTCTCCGCGAGTCAACTTGAAATGTCAGCCAGAAGGAACAAGTTTGAGAGATAAAAGTAGTCTCATGCCAATGCATTACAAATCTCAGAACCAACATTAATTTCTGTGAGATGATATCCTGAAGCCAACTTTCTCTATTTCAAGTGAAGTTAAATGAACTTTCATTCATAATGTTATAAGTGTCCTTGTACTACTTAGGACACAAATTATCCCTCTCTCCTGTGTCTCTACATAGGTGAGTAGCTAATGAAACATATCATGTTCAAGGTAAGCATGTTCAAATTTAATATGAATTTCCAATATGACCATCCACCAAAATTTAACAAGTTATTACAAGGGATGGCATAGTTTATGACAAGCCTAGTTAATGAAATAGTTCACATGTCTGCATTGCTGAGCCCGCCATTAAAAGGAAGACAAAAACAGTGTCAGGGAGAAGGTGACTAAGAGTTAAAACATTAATGGCCTCTTCAGTTACATTACATATCTGATTTTATCTCTAAATATAGTATTTCACATCCTCAGCAAAGTCAATAGAAATTCATTCGGTAGTGACAAGGCTTTTCCATAAGGACCCAAAGCTACCAGTATCAAACCACTGTAACAGAGGGCAAATGGTATGAGAAAGGAAAGGGAACACTAGTAGAATTTAATACAAAGGAGGTGGATGGCTTGACTAGCTGTTTCAAGTTTCACTGCTCACATTTAACTACTATCCCTGGTCTTAAAATGGGATGGGAGAGGCAAGTCATATGGATTTATGCCAGCAAAATGGTTGGTTCCACAACAGATGGTAACGGAATCTTACGCAACATACCTATGTGCTAAAAATCACTACATAACTTTAGTTAGGTTCGTTTGGTTTGAAATGCATGGAGTCAGGTATGCAGCAAAGAGGTACTAAATGGCTACCAGTATGATTGCTGATTCAGTTCCTTTGAGGCAGTCATGCTCTAGTTCTCACTTGCAAAGGTCAAAGGCTAGTTTGAAAATAGCAAAGGAAGAGCAGAAGACCATTGTTGCATAATGCTACACTGCTGTGGAGCTTTCATTTGCTCATTTAAAAAGAGGTATGAGATAATTAATCTCTTCCTTTCGCAAAATAAAAGTATGGATTGCTTTATTCTCTCTGAATGTGTACAAGACTCATTTTTTTTTGTGTAGTTGTCATTTGCATTTCAAGTGTCTTTTTTTAAAGCAAAAATAAATATTATATATTTAGGAGACATTAATAATAATTTACAGTTACAGTTCATTTTAAAGATTTCAATGGATTCCCACTCTACCATAAAAAGCATAAATCCTTTAAATCTTTGAATCATTTAATTTTAAGTATTCTTTTGGTATTTCATTTGGGTGTTATGAGGTGTGAAATATGCACCATGATGAGAAAACAATTAACCAGTACACCTGTTGTTTATGCATATTGTATTCAGAAAAGGCCTGCTGGGACTATTATTTTATTCCACAGCATGGTGTCAACTGAGCAGGGGTGGCTATCAGAGGTGACCTGATGACACCAACCTGTACTTTCATTTGTATTATATGTCTCGTGCTTTGCCATGATGTTGCAATGATACTTGCTTCTCAAGCTGAAATCATGTTTATAACCCAGTTAGATTTTTAGGTTTAAAAGAAAAATTAAAGTTCAGATTTGCTCCAGGAGTGAGTAGTAATAGAACTGTAAGAGTAGCAGAGGCAATTGCCATTTATTGAGAATCAACTATGTCCAGGAAAAATGGAAAAAAGTGAAAAAAATAGGCCATTCGGGGTTTCTTCATAATACAGGAGAAATGCTATTTGCTACTCTTCCATTGAGACTGTTGGTAGTAGAAAGAAGTAATACATATTTTAAAAGATCTTAGCCTCTGCATAAAAATTTTATTTGGGGCACACAAAGCCAACAACAACAACAACAACAACAACTCATTTCATAGCTTTGGTCAATTCTCTGGCATGCTAAAGGTGGATATCTGGAGGTGGACTATTTTGTTTACAATGATGGTCCTCAACCTATCAGACCTAATATCTCTTGTAAACAAATATTTTTTTAATACTCCATTTACTGTTTACCAATGATACTCATAGGCATTATGACCTATTTTTCAGAATAGAATTAACATAGCAGGCCTGAGTGCTACCTCTTGAAAATCCTGCTTGAAAGGTTGGCCCTAGGCTGTAATCTGGATTTCAGAGAGTTCCCTCCACTGTAACTGATTAGCGTTGCTCATGGTGCCTAAATTATCTGTTTAATACCCACTATCCTTCTGAGAATCTAGAATACTGACATGTGCTAGGCAGAAAGAGCCTATGTGACCAGTCCTTAAAAAATCCTGGGCACTGAGGCTCTAATGAGCTTCCCTGGTAGACAACATATCACACATGTCGTCATAGCCCATTGCTGGGGGGATTAAACATGTCTCTTGTGACTCTAATAGGAGAGCCTTGGAAGCTTGTGGCAGGCCTACACCAGACTTCACCTGCGCACCTTTTCCCTTTGCTGGGTTTGCTTTGTATCTTGACGCTGCAATAAATACGTTACCTTAAAAAAAAAATGACCTACAGACTTACATGAAAGGAAAAGTATATGTAATTTATAATAGAACAACACACTTTTTGATATGCAAATGCTCAGGCATTACTCCCCAACAGGACATATTGAAATTACCACAGTAAAATTACCACAAAGGCAACAGCCATAAATACAGATTCTTGCAGGTTTCTTCTGCTGGAAATTCAGATAGGAAGAGTACCATTATAATCAATGATGTGCTTTCCTGAAATAGTGAACAATTCTTGGTAAAATTATAAATAAATAAAACACAGTTCAATTCTTCTCTTGAAGAATTCTGAGAAAGTTGTTTATATTAAAACTATGCCCCCAAAACTTTGAGTTTCTAGGTAAAATGGTGTTAGAGTCTCTGCTCAGCTAATTACGAGTGCATGTGAAGGTATGGTAGGACCAATGAGGCAGTGAGATGCAAGGGACTAGGTCTGGCATCCACGCCTCTAGTCCATGAACTATCAGCAGTGCCTCCCAAACACGGTGTCAAACAGCAATATGCTCCAAATACCTTTTCTGAGGTGTAGTGCCACTCCATTCAGAACAACCGGTCTTTGAGAACACACTGATGAAAGTCCGGGACCTACAAGCAGGGCTTGTGGCATATTTCAGATCAGGCAGGTGGAGACAAGAGTTAATAGTATCAAGGAATAAAATAAAGTGGGAGTTACCCTCATAGCTGAGAACAGACTTTTCAGTTCAGCTTAGTTCAACAAACTGTTTGTAAGCATGCAGTGGGTACTGTGCGAAGTGGGAAAAGACAAGGCAAGGGCAGAGGCCAGGAAGAGAAAGTACTTGCATTTAGAGGTACGTGGATACTCCAGGTCTCTCAGAGGTGCTGATAAATGAGACATTGCCCTTCATGGATGAGCAGAAGACCACATGGAGAGGGTGATAAATATTAAGAGTGTGTCTCTCACTCAGTTGGGGATTGAGTGTTAAGGTACAGTCATATAAAGATAATTACCATTGCAACAGTTAACACGACTGTGCAGTTACAGTGTGTCAGGAGTGGTCCAGGTCCTGATATGCTATTTCAATCCTCCTTATGAGGTGGGCATGGTTATTAATCTCATTTTACAGATGAAGAAACAGGCAGAGAAAGGTAAAATAATTTGCTTAAGGTAAAAACTTAGACAGTTTGGTTTCAGAGTGTGTGCTCCTAACCTCTACATTGTGAAGAATGATTCAATGAGGAGCAGTTACAAACACACTAAATAGTTCATAGGATTTTCTGAGTCTGTGTTAACTAATCACCTCGATGTCTGTTTTCCAATTCTTGTTTTTGAATAAGGACTTCTCAGAGTGACAAGTTTAAATGTACTTCAGTTGAGTTTCTGAGATTTAATTGAGCTGCCATTTGGGTTTTACGAAGTCCCTACAAGGCTCAAGGTTGACTCTGAACTCATTTTTAGTTCACGGCAGAAGCAGTATGATGTAATAGCTGAAACATTGGCTTTGAAGTCAGACTCAAGTTCAAATCCAAGCTGTGGAATCTATATTATATATTATATATAATCTATATAGTATAGATTATATTATCTAATTTATCATTTGTAAAACAAAATATTGCCTCATAATATTTTATGATAATAAAAGGAGATACTTAAGATATACCACTGAAAAGGCATGTGGAGCTTAGGGAGTGCACAAAAATTGTTATTGTCCTGACTCACCTCATGGTGCACAGTGTATGTACTTGATCTGATCCCAGAAGACAAACCACCTCTGACAAGTGATCCCTCCTATAGCTTTCTTTCCACAGGTAACTGTGCTGGTTCAGTGCATAACAGACTAAGAAGTAGGTGTTTCTTGTTGGCACTTTCTTGTCCAGCTTTCCTTGAGATTTCTGTCCTAGATGCCCAATATACCTTTCTAGAGCCCCACTCTGAGGCCTGTGCAGGTTGATCTGGGCAGTGCTCCGTGTGAAAGGTCTATCAGGTCTATCTTCTCACTTTGATTTCCAGCAACAGTGTAGTGTCATCTCAACTCTCAGCTAAGAGACTTCATATCTTACAGTGAAAACAAAATCAGCTCATTAAATGAAGAAAATGTCAGCCACGTTTTACTACTAATAGTATTATTACTGATGTTACCTAATATCAGTAATAATGGGTATAATGCAATTAATTTCCATTTATTTAACATCAAAGTAAACAGCATGACCTTTGCAGTGAAATAAGGCTTAGATTCTGGCTTGACAACTGAATGCCTTTGAGAAAGTATGAAGATCATTTCATTGTCTATAATGTGACGGCAACAATGCCTACCTAATGGCATATTGAGGGAAATAAATGAGCTAATTTATAAAAAGCATCATATCAGCTCCACAAAAGATAATAAGGTGTAGCTAGTATTATTATCGAGAACAAGGGTTTGCAAAACACAACTTATGGGCCAAATCGCTGTTTCTAAAAATACAATTTTAAAGGAACACAGCCACACTCATTCATTTATATATTATCTACAGCTGCTTTGGCCTATAACAGCAGAGTAAGTCAGACAGATATCTTGAAGCCTTCAAAGACTAAAATATTTACTATCTGCCTCTTTAGAGAAAAGCAGTTTTCGGACCCTGGAACTAGAGAAGTTCTCTAACTGTAGTATGCATCAGAGTCACCTGGAGAGCTTGATAAAACCCAGATGGGTAGTCCCTGTCCCCAGCTCTGATTTAGGTCTGTGAGGAATCCTAGAATTTGCATTCCTAACAGGCTGTCAGGTGATGCTGAGGCTGCTGGTATAGAGACCTCACATGGAGAACAACGAATCCAGAGAAATTTTCCAAATCTATTTTATCATTTCAGTAAGATACATACTTATCATTAGGTTTGCTCTGTGGCTGTTAATATACACAGAAGAGGCATTTATTTACTTTATCCGGTGCTCCAGCCAACTACTCAGATTTCAAGATTATAGATGTTGACTTTCCCCTCCTACTTCCTACTACAGTCTAACAACACAACAGATAAAGCCAAGCTTTCAGCTCCTCTTACACAAAAGCATATTGTAGGTTTGGTCCCTGTCACCTACCAGAGTGGAAGAGCCTTTCTGATGACTGAGTTTTACTTTTCTTCAGCTTCCTTCATTCCTCCACCAAGCCTTTATTGAAAAATCCATTCTCACTTGATCCTTTTCAACTTTTAAAAATTATTTTCAACAAGACACACAGAAGTAAAAACAAATAACAGAATGTCTTATAAGTGGGACACCCAGTTGGTTTTTTTGTTTGTTTGTTTTGTGAAGGGATGATGGGAGGAGGCTGGGAGACTAAATTGGCTTATTGGTGCTTCTGCTAATATGCTCAGGTGCTAAGGACAGATAATGGCTTGCAATTTCCCCCCCTTGCAGTGCCACCAGGAACCCAGGAGAGTAAGAAGCATCTCAGTCCAAAGAACAAAGGCCCAAGATGGAATATGGGCTCTGTGGCCAACAGCAAAAAATATATTTTGGGGGAATGAGTCACTCCCTAAATTACACCACAGAGATAATAACCTAGACGAGTTTATTCCACCAGTCTACTAAGGACTTGATTATCCTTAATACTGCTTCCAGCATAAGTGAAAATAATACAAAGCAACTTTTCTCTCGTTGGGATTGACAAGGGTACATTTATTATCTGATCAATCACTTCCTGAAGTTGTCTGATGTTAGAAAAACAAAATACAGTAATCATCAAAAGAATGTAAAGAGGATCAGAGGCATTTGATGGTCTTTTAATTTTTTAAAAGTATATAAATACATTCTTATAATAAAATTTCAAATAACGTAGACGTATATGTAGTGAAAGTCTTCTTTACAATATCCCTTCTCCCCAGCCTCATCACATTTATTCCTTTTCCCAGAAGTAGCTATTGTTTATATTTGGTGTGTGTCCTTGCAGAAAATTTCTGATGTATGCAATTTACAAACACATACTGCATTAATCTTGCATTTTTCATTTTATGTAATTCTGAATTTCTGATGTCTTGGGGCCTTGCTGGCCCTGGAGAGACTGCTTCTCCCAGATTAGCCATTTCCTAGATCTAGTCTCAATAGCAGGGTATCCGATACCCCCAGTGGTTTGAATATAACCTGAAACCACTAATAGCACCAAACCTCATATCCTCATATATACTGTTTTTTCCAAATATATATATATATATATATATATGATAAAAGTTATCAATTAGGCCCAGTAAGAGATTAATAACAATAACTACTAATAAAATAGAACAATTATAACAATATACTGTAATAAAAGTTATGTGAATGTGATCTCTCTCGAAATATCTTACTGTACTGGACTCACCCTTCTTGCGATGACAGTGACATAATACAATGACTACATTATGAGATGAAGCAAGGCGAATAATGTAGGCCTTATAATGCAGTGTTAGGCTCCTAGATGATCCATGAGCCGGGTGAGATGACATAAGATTTCATCACACTACTCAGAATGACATGTAACTTAAAAATTATGAATTTTTTAATGGAAATTTTCATTTAATATTTTTGGACCATGGTTGACTGTGAGTATTTGAAATTGTGGAAAATGAAACCACTGATAAAAGGGACTACTATATAGTAAACAACTTACCCATAAGGGTGCCTTTCACTTGCAAACTAAACAGTCCAGAGTCTGTACCCCTCACCACTGCCTTTATCAGGCTTTTACCCTCCACTACACCATTATGCCATAACCCTGCTCTACTCACCCCAGGGTTAGATATCAGACACCTAAAGGCAGCTCTTACACTAGCCAATCCTAAACCTGCTTACCATGTCTCACCAGGTCATATACTTGAAACAATGAGACCCAAAGCATTTAATAAGAACAAAAGATAAAATGACACGAAAGTCAGGGTTTCATGGTGATTGTTCAAAGGAACAAACATCAAACCATTTGGTTTTGTTTTGCTTTTAGTTCATTTTTAAACTTTTGGAACATGTGACATAAAGTTCTATTTTATCTTCATATTCATTTGGCTATTAACATGACTTTCCAAGATGTAATCATAAGACCATCACTGTAAGACCTACTTCAGCAACGTGACCATCAGAAAAGTGGAGAAAGAGACACCAGCTAGTAGTAGCAAACTAGAACTAAAAGCCAGGTAAAGACTATCATAAGATTCTGGGAAACATGGTGGAGTGAGGGACATCCTCAGATCTCTCCCCTTGAAATGACAATAAGCTGAACATCTAAAACGCAACAAAAAACACCCAAACTGCACACAGGCACGTCTGAGCATGGGATCTGTGCATAAGAGCTACCACAGGTCAGAACCCTGGATGTCAGGTGGTGGACTGGGAGAAATAAAGAAGTTGCCTCTGGCAGCTGCTGGAGCTCCTTGTAGGAGGAGGGAGAAGAGAGAAAGTGCAGCGACTTCCCTGAAAAACACTGCCTGGAAGTGCCAGGGCTTCTATTCAGCTGGCAGCAGGGCTCAGTCATCATGGCAGAAAGCAGAGAAGCAGGATGGGACAGCAGAAAAACAACAGCTGATTTTTACAGACTGCAGTTGCAAAACTGAAGCTGAGACACAGCCACCAACTCCCAACCCAGAGAGCCCCTACCCCATACCCTCTGAGACCGAACACTGCAGAGCCCCAGGGGAATCTGAGAAAACACTACCAAGACTTACATGGACTGAACTGAGAGTAGCGAGTGTGATTAAATTTCTACAAGAAAATTAAAAAAAAATGGTTTTGGCTTTATATAAAGCAAGGATCGAAGAGGCTTAGATGCCATCTAATAGAAACTAAAAGAAAAGTGCCTTCTTTGTAGCAGGTTAAGGAGAGACCTTTATATAATAATCTTATTTCAGTAAAAACAGTGGAATACACTTCCATTAATGTCAAGGTGGAGAAATAGTCCATTAAACATCACGAAAAATAAGGAGACAAGGCATCTCAGAAAGAAAGAGAAAAATCTCCAGAAAATGAGCTTACAGACATAGAAATATGCAACTTAAATGACAGAGACTTCAGGATGGTACTTCTGAAAAAACTCAGTGAGTTCTGAAACAAGTCATATCAACAATTCCAGGAATTGAAAAAACAACTATGTGAGCAGAGCAAGGAGACTGAAACCTTCAAGAAGAACAGAATAGATCTTCTGAAGATAAAAAAAAAAAAAAAACACACACTACAAGAGTTGAAAAATGAAATAGCAAGCTTGGGAAATAGAGATGATCAAATGGAGAAAAGAATCAGTGATACCAAAGACAGAAATCTAGAAATAAATCAAAAGGAAGAAGAGAGAAACCTAAAAATAAAAAATAATGAAAGAGAAATATAAGAACTACGTGATACCATCAGGAGAGGAAACATAAGAACAGTGAGCATTACTGAAGGTGAGGAAAAGGAGCGGAGACTAGAAAGCATTTTCAGACAAATAGTGGGTGAGAATTTCCTAAATCTAGGGAATGAGCTGGAGCTTAGAATTCAAGAAGTCAACAGAACACCCTGTTATCTCAACCTAAAAAGGCATTCACCAAGACACAATGTATTAAAGTTACCAAAAATCAATGACAAAGAGAATTCTCAAGGCAGCCAGGGAAAAGAAAATGATAACTTATAAAGGTAAACACCCCTTAGATTATCGTCGGACTTCTCACTGCAAACCTTACAAGCCAGAAAGGAATGGAATCAAATATTTAAACTACTAAGTGAAAGGAACTACCAGCCTAGAATAATGTATTGAGCTAAGCAATATTTTAGATATGAAGGAGAAATGAAGACTTTTCCAGACATACAAAAACTGAGGGAATTCTCCACTACGAGGCCTGCACTGCAGAAAATACTGAAAGGGGTCAGTTCATCTAAAACAAAATGACCTCCCCCCCCCCCAAAAAAAAAGCATAATTAGGAGTAAAGTGACTTTCAGGCAAATAGAAGCAGAGAATTGCAACCCTTACTAAAACAGGGCATTATAAACTTATATAATAAAAAGAACATTGCAAGACAGTAATGAAAGTTCAGCATACATATGTACAAATTGAGATAACAATGACAGAAAAGGGGAGGATTCAAAGATACAGATTCACAAAGAAGAATGGAGATAAGGCACACACAGAAGAAAATGGATGATATATAACTATCATTTTCATATTCATAATGGTGAACACACACCAAAGATTCAGCACTAAAGTATATAACATAAAACGAAAATTGGAGGCATCCACAAAAGCCGACCAAATAAAGAAAACAGAAACCATGGACAAGGAAACAATGGAAACACTGACCTACCAGAAACCAAAAGATAAAATGGTTATAAGAAGACATGATATTTCGATAATCACCCTAAATGTAAATGGACTGAACTCACCAATAAAAAGGCACGGAGTTACAGAATGGATCAAAAAATAAAACCCAGCCATATGCTGCCTCCAGGAAGCACATCTCAGCTCCAAAGACAAATATAGACTCAAAGTGAAAGGATGGGAGTAGTAGTACTAATATCGGATGAAATAGACTTCAAAACAAAAAAGGTAAAGAAATATACTGAGGAACTCTTCATAATGATAAAGGAAATCATGCACCAAGAAAACATAACACTTATTAATATCTATGCTCCCAATCAGGGAGCCCTGAAATATGTAAAGCAATTACTAATAAAACTAAAGGGAGAAACAAACCAAAACACTATTATAGAAGAGGACCTAAATACCTGACTGTCAGATAAGGACAGATCATCTAAACAGGAAATCATAAAGAAATAACATCCTTAAATGACACATTAGGACAACTGGATATAATTGACATTTATAGAGCCTTCCATCCCCAAACATCTGCTTATACATTCTTCTCTAGTGTACATAGAATATTCTCAAGAATTGACTACATACTGGGACACAGATATAGCATCAATAAATACAAGAGGGTTGAAATCATGACAACCACGTTTCTGATCATAATGCTTCGAAACCGTAGATCAACTGCAAAAAAAAAAAAAAAATCAGGAAGAACCACACATACATGGAGATTAAACAAAATGCTATTGAAGAATAACTGGTTCAGGGAAGAAATAAAAAGAATGATCAAGAGATACATAGAAATAAATGAAAACTATAGTACAAGATATCAAAACTTTTGGGACACAGCAAAAGCAGTCATAAGAGGAATGTTCATATCATTTCATGCCTATCTCCAAAAACAAGAATGAGCTCAAAAATGCTTCATCTTAAAAAAACTAGAAAAGGTAGAACAAACGAGGCCTAAAGTCAGCAGAAGGAAAGAAATAATCAAAATTAGAGCAAAAATAAATGAAATTCAAAGCAAAAATATGATAGAAAAAATAAATGCAACAAAGAGCTGGTTCTTTGAGAAGATTAATAAAATTGACAAACACCTGGCTAGACTCACTAATGGAAAAACAGAAAGGACACAAATAAACACAATCAGGGATGAAAGAGGAGAAATTACGACTGACACCACAGAAATACAAAGGATCATACAAGAATAATATGAAAAAGTGTATAACATCAAAGTTAATAAACTAGAAGAAATGGACCAGTGCTTAGAAAAATATAACCTTCCGAGACTGAATCATGAAGAACTGGAAAATCTATATAGACCAATCAGCAGTATGGAAATTGAAACAATCATCGAAAACCTACCAAAAAGTAAAAGTCCAGAACCGGATAGGTTCACCAGTCAATTGTATCAAACACTCATAGAAGTTGTAATACCTATTCTCCTCAAACTCTTCCAAAAAATCGAAGAGGAGGCAATACTTACCAATGCATTTTATAAGGCTAATATTACTCTGATACCAAAACCTGGTAAAGATAACACACAAAAAAAGAAAACTACAGACCAATATCTCTCTTGGACACAGATGCAAAAATCCTAAGTAAGATACTAGCGAACCGAATATAGCAATATATTGAAAACATTATACACCACGATCAAGTGGCCTCATCCCTGGGGCACAGGGATGGTTTAACATATACAAATCGATTAATGCGATACACCACATAAAAAAAATTAAAAAATAAGAATCATATGATCATATCAATAGGTGCAGAAAAAGTCTTCGACAAGATACAGCATTCATTTATGATCAAAACACTTAAAAAATTGGTATAGAAGGAAAGTACCTTAACATAATAAAGGCCACACATGACAAACCCTCAACTAACATTATACTTAATGGTTAAAAACTAAAAACCTTCCCAGATCAAGAACAAGGCAAGGTTGTCCACTATTGCCACTGTTATTCAATATAACATTGGAGGTCTTAGCAAGTGCAATCAGGCAAGAGAAAGATATAAAAGGTATCCTAATAGGAAACAAAGAACTAAAACTGTCACTATTTGCAGATGACATGATTCTCTATATAGAAAACCCTAAAAACTCCGCAAGAACACTACTAAAAACAAGAAGCAAATACAATAAAGTCTCTGTATACAAAATTGACATTCAAAAATTCATAGCATTCCTACACTCTAATAATGAAAGATCAGAAAAAGAAGTGGAAAAATAATTCCTTTTTGTAATTGCAACAAAAAGAATACCTAGGAATAAAATTAACGAAACATGTGAAAGACCTATAATGAAAACTACAAGACCCTATTAAAAGAAAGTGAAAAAGATACAAAGAAATCAAAAGAGATTCTGTGTTCTTGGATTGGAAGAATCAACATAGTTAAAATGACCGTATTACCTAAAGCATTATACAGATTTAATGCAATCCCCATCAAAATCCCATTGGCATTTTTTAAAGAAATAGAACAAAAAAATCATCAGATTTGTATGGAAGCATAAAAGACCTTGAATTGCCAAAGCCATCCTGAGAAAAAAAAATGAGACTGGAGACTCTGCTGACTTCAAATTATACTACAAAGTGACAGTAATCAAAACAGTATGGTATTGGCATGTTAAAACAGACCAGTGGAACGAAATTGAGAATCCAGAAGTAAACCCATATTTATATGAGCAAATAATTTTTGACAAAAAAGCCAAAAACATACAGTGGAGAAAAGAAAGCCTCTTCAATAAATGGTGCTGGGAAACTGGAAAGCCACCTGCAAAAGAATGAAACTAGACTGCTATTTATCACCACACACCAAAATAACTCAAAATGGATTAAGCACCTGAATATAAGAACAAAACCAATATAATGCATAGTAGAAAACATAGAAACTAAACTCAAGAATCTTGGACTTAAAAAAATTTTTTATGAGTTTGACCTCAAACACAAGGGAAGTAAAAGCTAAAATAAATGAATGAGACTAAATCAAACTAAAAAGCTTCTACTCAACAAAAGAAATCGTTAACAAGGTAAAGAGACAACTATCTCAATGGGAAAATATATTTGCAAGCAATGCCTCCAAAAAGGGCCTAATATCCAAAATATATGAAAATATGACTCAATAACAACAAAAATACAAATGATCCAATCAAAAAATAGGCAAAGGACCTGAACAGACACTTCTTCCTAGAGGACATACAAATGGCCAACAAATATATGAAAAGATGCTCAACATCGCCAGCTATTAGGTAAATGCTAATAAAAGCACATTGAGATGCCATCTCACACCTGTTAGAATAGCTATAATCATCAGGACAAGTAATAACAAATGTTGGAAAGGATGTAGAGAAAAAGGAACCTTCATACATTGCTGGTGGGACTGCAAATTGGTACAGCCATTGTAGAAAACAGTATGGAGTTTTCTCAAAAAACTAAGAGCTTATCTGCGATGTGATTCAGCAACCCCTCTACTGGGTATTTACCCCAAAGACTTGAAAACCCATATCTGAAAAGATATTTGCACACTGATGATCATAGCAGCATTATTCACAATGTCCAGGACATGGAAGTCACCGAAGTGTCCTATGATAGATGATTGGCTAAAGAAGCTGTGGTACATGTACACAATGGACTATTACTCAGCCATAAGAAGAGATGAAATACTACCATTTAACAACATGGATAATCAGGCTAAGTTGGAAATCACATGTTATCACTTATATGTGGGATATACACCTAAAAGCAACAAATGAAGAGGACAAACAAACAGAGATTCAGGGACATAAAAATGGACTAGTGGTTAGCAGAGGGTAGGGGGTGGAGGAGGAAGAGAGACGTAGACAAGGAAAAAGGGGGTCAAGTATAGGGTGGTAAGGGGAGGGTGAAGAGGGTAAAGGGGATCAATATATAGTAGCTGAAGGAAACTGGACTTTGGGTGGTAATCACACAATAGAATATATAAATATCACATTATAAGGTACACCTGAAATTTTATCATTGTATTAACCAATGTTACCCCAATAAACGTAATAAAAACAAAACAAAACAAAACAAAACAAAACAAAACAAAATGACTATCATAAGTCCTGTTTCTCAACACAGGTCCAGTTTCTCTGTAAACTTCACTCCATCAGATGCCCTTATGAGAAGCTGTACCCCTTTTACCACCCAGACCATGGAGGAGAGAAAATATGGGAAGCCCCTGAAGTTCTACCTGTAATTGGCAGTAGAGTCAGGCTACCTTGTTCTGGTGACAGTTGTGTGGTTCATAGGAACAGTTTCATAGGAAAGGATTGACTTGGAATGAAAGACAAAACTCTCCATAGGATGTTATTTGTCAATGTTTAGCTTCTTTAGGTATTTCCATAAGTGTTTCATAAGTTAAAGATTTATCCTTTGTGTTCACATAGGCTCTTCTTGTTCAATGTTAGTATCAGGGTTATCTTAACCTTTCAGAATGAGTTGGAAAAGTTTCCATCTGAAATAACTTAAGTAATGATAAAAATTATCTTTGTCAAAAAGATAGTATATTAAACTTTTGTGACACTGTCTGCTGCTTTGTTTAGGATTACAAGAAGCTTTTCCCTTTCAGCTTCTTCTTTAAGGTCTCTGGTCAGCTACGGTTTCCTACCTTATCCAGAGATGACTTTCCTCTTTTGTCTTCCTTAAAATGCTATGCTTTCAATTTTATTCATATAAAACACTCCCTATCTGAGTTCATATCATTTTCTAATTCCTAATGTCATTTATTTGCATTTTTACTATTTTCTCCTGTATCAGGCTTGTTTAAATTTCCTTCTTTGTTGGGGAGGTCTGTGTTGATTTTTTTCACTTCCCTGACTTCAGTGGACTGATTAATTTTTCTTTGTTCCAAGTTTCACTCAAATAGTTATTATACTCATCATCACCCTATTCTCATAGTTTTCCTTTGAATCTTCAGCTGCCAATTAATTTCATGTCAATTAATTTTATTTTATCCAAGTAAAATATACAAAAGTTTAAAAGTCAAATATTATAAATGGTTTAGTATTTAAAAAAAAGTTATCTCTTATCTCTTTCTTCATTCTTTGAGTTTATATTCTACTATTCTACTACCAGATTTCTGATACTTAGCTTCAGTTTTCAAAATTATGGTCATGGTTATGGCTTATCAAGTGCTTACTGGATATCAGACACTATTATAAAATATATATATATATATGCAGCCAAGGAAACCATCAATAATATGAAAAGGCAACTAACAAATGAGAAAAAATATTTTCAATCCATGATTCTGATGAGGGGAAAATATTCAAAATATAATAAAAATTCATACGACTCAATAGCGAAAAAAAAAATCTGATTAAAGAAGATGAATAGACATTTTCCCATAAAAGACATACAGTTAGCCAACAGATATATGAATAGGTACTCAGCATCATGAGTCATCAGGAAAATGCATATCAAAAGCACAATTAAATATCACCTCACATCTGTTAGAATGGCTATTATCAAAAAGAATTAACAAGTGGTGGGAAAGATATAGAGAAAAGGGAATGCTTGCACACTGTTGGTGGGAATGTAAATTACTGTCTCAAAGAGATGTCTACACTTTCATATCCTTTCCAGTATGAAAAAATGTTAGGTATCCACCAATGGATAAAGAAAATGTGGTACATGTATTCAGTAGAATATAATTCAGCCATTAAAAGTAAGAAATCCTGTTGCAATAACTTGAATGGACCTAAGTGGCATTATGTTAAATGAAATAAGTCAGACAGAAAAAGATAATACTGTCTAATCTCAGCCATATATGGAATCTAAAAAAGCCAAACTCATAGAAACAAAGAATAGATTGGTAGTTGCCAGAGACAAGTGGTCAGGTGAAATAAATGGATAATGGTGGTCAAAGATACAAACTTCCAGTTATAAGATAAATAATTTTTTTTAATAATAAAAATATACATATATTACCATTTAATTCTTATTATCTATATTACCAAGAAGATAGCTGTGGTTCAGTCATTAAGAAACTTTCTTCAGGTCATACAGCAAGTGAGCTGTAGAACTGGAATTCAAATTTACGCGTATGTATTACAAGTTACTGCCTCTCAAAAATGCTTTAGTAACATATTTTATGGTTATTCCTTGATTTATCAACTTTGGACATCATCCATTGACTTCCCACTGTGATAAATAAAGACTAAACTCTGTCATTACATACCCTCGGTCCTGCCTCCCCTTCCAATTCTTTTAACATAGTAATTCATAATTACTATTTAAACTGATAGCGATTGTATTATTATCATGACCACATATTGCACAGCTAACCAAATAGTGCGCTATTCATAATACAGTATTTCATAATACTATTTCACAATAGTGACCTCTTTCATAAAGAATCCCTTATTTTCCTAGAAGTAGTTTGAAAAAAGTTCTGGTTTGTTCTGAAAACCTATATTTTTCCTGAAAATCTCCAAATGTCCATCAATAATATTTTCCATATTCTTAAATACAATTTTATTTTTTAAGGTCCATTTCCCCTCTAGAAGGCCCTCCCTGAGTCCTGTCTGGCTAGTTATTCCCAAAGCCTGCTGTACAACATTTTATTTGTTTGTTCGTGGGACTGGCCTTTGCCATTATTCTGAGTCTTCTGTTGGTTGCTGCTCTTCTGTGTCAAATCCTCTATTAGCTGAATCCAACACCTTCTCACAACCTTCTTGTAGCATCTAAGAAATAGGACACATGCTATTCTTTTGTTAGAGTCCTTGTAAGCTAGAAGATTATCTTTAACCTATCCTCATGCTTGATTAATATTTGGTTGGTTATAGTAGGTACAACACATCATTCCACTGTTATCTCAACAGTAATACTACTGAGAAGTCTGATGCCACAGCTTGCCATTCCTATTTGTGACCTGTAATTGTCTTGTTATCCTTGTTCACCCCTGCAAAGAAGCTTCTTCTCTCTCCATTTATTCTAAAATTTCATAATACACCTGAAGTGGGTGTTTCCTAAATCACCAGGCTAGGTACTCATTGGTCCTTTCAATTTCCTTGCTTTGAATTGCCTTATTCATTTCATGATTATCTTCTATTTTCTCAGTGGATATTCCTATTATTCTTAATCCTGTGTTGATCTTCTAGTTTCTTAATTTGGGACTCGAAGTTTTCATCTCTGACTTTTTCTCAACTTTCTAGGAGAGTACCTATATTAACCTTCTAACCCTTCTACTGAGTCTTTTATTTTGGCTACCATACTTTAATTTCTAAGAATTCTTAAATTTCTCTAATCTCTTTTTGTAGTAACATTTTTTTTACCTATGGATTTAGTATTTTCTCATTTTTTTTTTCCTTTCAATTTTCTTCTGCTCACTGAGTTATTTTTGTTTCGATCCCATTTCCCCATTTGTTTGTTTTGGTGTCTTTCATTTCTGAATTTATCCTCAAATATCTGGTCATCCTTGACTGTGCCTTCACATATGAAAGTGCATTTCTAATAGTTTATTAGAAACCCCTGTGCATGGCCAGGGCTTGTCCCTGGCTGGGCTTCATTGGGAGAGTGATGAGCTAATTAACCTTCCCATTGGAACTAGAGGGGATTCCACTACCCCTGACATGCATCTTCTAATCTTCCCCCTGGGCTTGTTGCAGGGCTGTATACATCCACGTGGGTGTTTGGAGCAGGGTGGTGTATGTCTACTTGTGTGCTGGTGTTCAAGCACCTGGACAGAAGTGAAGGCAGGGATGGGAGCTCACTGTAGTGTAGCATGTAGACTCTCACTTAACTCTCTTTTCTGAGCCCTATGATTCATTTCAGCCTTTGACTATACTGGTATCGTTAAGAATGGAGGCGGTCCTGCTCAATTTCTTCATAGGGTTAACCTTTTATTCCTTTGTGTATGAGTATGAATGGTGATGGCAGTTGAGATCTCTGAGTGGTATCCCTCAAGGGGTGTGCAGGGAGAGGTCCTTCTCCTTGCTATTTGCCCAGTGCCAACACTTTGATTGTAGCTTCTTTCACTTCATTAATTGTGATCCTCTTACTCCATTTTCTTCCGTTTTGCAAAAACTAATAGAAATTTCTCATTCATTTTTGTTTCCTCTTCTGTACTGTTTTTCTCTTATGGGCTAATACCTTTGTTTCTATGGCATAGAGCCCTGAGATTACGTGGCTGAAAAATAAGTATTTTTAATTTTAATAGATATTTCCCACTAGCTCTCCAAAAAACATAGCACTTCACATATTGGAAGTTCCCTCTCCATGGTATCGATAACAGCAATAGGTATCATTTCCCTCCTTAATTATTACTAATATAATTGGATCTAAATGATATCTGTTACCTAAATTTTCATTTCCCTAAATACTAGTGACTATCTTTTACAATGTTCGTTGATCATTTGGATGTGTACTTCTATTAACTGTCTTCCTGTAAATTTGCTCAATTATCTAGTGCCTTATATGTGCCCTTCTTTTCAATTTGTAAGCGCTCGTTGTATGTTATACTTATCCTCCACATCATAAATACTTTTTTTTCAAATCTATTGTTAATGGCATTTTTTCAACCATACAACTTTTTTTTTTTTAGACTAAATATGTTCACCTTTCTTTTAATACATACTTTTAGTATATACTTTTTAGATGTTCATATATACTAAGGTCTATTTCTGAATCTTGTATTTTGTTAGCTGGTTTGTTTGTCTATTCCTATGCCAATACCATATCAATTTTAAATACAGTAACTTTACAGTATGTTCTGGTATATAGTAAAACTCGTTCTCCTGGCTTTTCTTCTTTATCACACTTCTATTAATCTTTTTCCTTATCAGGTATTTATTCTTCCAAAACCATATTAAAATAATTTAATCCAATTCCAATATTTTTATGATTAATTTTATCATGTGGCTCAGTACATTTCTTTTGAAATTTATTCCTAAATATATGATAGTTTTAGTCCTGGCTATAAAAGGGATTCATTTTCTATTTCTGTTTCTAGGTACTTATTGTAATAATAGCCAATAGCTATTAATTTTTATTATATTCATCTTCAATTAAACAAGTTTACCATTTTTATATTAGTTTTTAAAATTAGAGATGATTTCTAAATGTATAGTTATAAAATGAGTAAAAGAGATATTTGTAGTTCTACTTATCCAATATACCTGCCATTTCATTTTCATGTCTAACTGCATTTACTGGAACCTCCAATACAACATAATAATGGTCCTATTGGGCATTACTGTTTATTGTCAGATTTTAATTGAAATGATTCATTTTCTTTTGTTTGCCAGCATAATATTTTTTTAATGTGTTGTGTATTTTCCATTACATTTAATTTGTTTCCACCTATTCCATTATACTTAGAATTTTTATTGGGTATTGTACTTTTAAAGTACATCTTCAGTACCTTTTGTTTCGGCCATACAATTTTCCTACTTTAATTAGTTGAGATTGTTATATGTGTTATGTTAACATATTTCCTGATATTGAACTGCCCTGACATTTCTATAATTAATTTATTTGGTCATAGTGTATTTTTAAAGGAGCAGATCTTACCAGTCAGTTAACTGCTGGGGAAACTTAAAGACAATTCTTGATTCTGTTTGCTAATATTTTCTTTAGACTGTAATAACAAATATAAATATTTATATATAAATGTACAAATATATGAATGAAAATAACTATAAAATAAATAATATTTGTCTATAGTTTTCACATGTGTACTATCTTCACCTGATTTGAGTATTGAAGTTATGATGACTTTATCTTTCGTATAGTCTGAAATGATTTAGATAATATTGGTATTCTATATTTTAAAAAAGTTTAGATTAAGTTCAGCTGTAAGCCCATCTACTCCTGGGACCTTTTACAATGGTAGGTATTTAATTATCTTTTCAGTTTCTTCTGCTGTACACTTCATTTTTCAGTTTACATTTTGTCAGGCAATAATTTATTTCAAATAATTTGTTTTGTTGCTGTAAACTTGATTATTTTCTTGTAAACTTTCATTTTCTCTTGTATCTGAGACTTTTTTCCTCATTCTAATATAGTTCTCTTCTTTCCTTATTTGGTCAAATAAGAAGTTTAAAACTTTTATTGGTAATTAAAAATAATTTTTGGAAAAAAACATACTAAATTACATACACATATTTTCACTTTATCAATTTCAGCTTTTATTGTTAGTTTTTTTGCTTTGTAATTTTCTTTGGTTTATTTTGTTGTCCTTTCTCTGATTTCTTAAAATGAGGAATAATTCACTTGATTATTTTTCTTTATTTTCTAACACAAAAGATATTTCAAGATCCAAAAATAAAAATGTTCCATGTAAAATTTCTACTTTTGCCACATCCCATAGATTTTGATATGAAGTATGTTTCTTAATATAGATTCAGATGGTTTGTAATGCCATATTTGGTATTCTCTTTGATTCAACGATCGTGTAGGAGTATATTTCATAATTTCCAAGTAGCAATATGTTTTGATCACTTTTTTAAATTCTTTACTTATAATTTTATTAGTATCAAAGGATCAGCCTATATCCACACATTTTATTTCATTGAAGTTTTCTTGTGGCTAAGGCATAATTGATTTTTCCAAATGTTTCATAGATATATGAAAATAATGGATATGCCTTATTGAAACAATGTAGGGTTTTGTATATAGCTATTATATCAAGATTTTTTATTATATTTTTGTTTCTTTATGACCTATTATTTGTCTATCAAAACTGCCCAATTTTGAGAGAATCCATATCTTTGTGATCTGAAGTCATTTTCCGTAATAGTTTTTTGTTGTTGCTATTCTTGCATTTAATTTTTTGCTTTTATATATAACTGCTGTAAATATAGGGCATACAATTCTACGATTATTAAACTTCTACTCATGTCTTATAATTTTTCTATTACCTAATGTCCTTCTTTATCTGCTTAATGTTTTTAATCTTAAAAATTTTACCTTATCTGTTATAATTCTTCCATATCTGTTTACTTTATGTTTGAATTTTTTCAGATATCTCTACCCATTCATTTATTTGCCCTTTATCACTACAATTTGTTGCATTTTTAAAAAAATAAGTAGCTTACCATTGGGTGTCATTACATAACCCAATCAGATAATCTCTGATTCAGCTTTAGACCACTATCTAATCCTGTTTCCTTCCCTTCCCATCTGAATACATAGTAGTGTCATGTTGATTCACTTAATTTCTTTCTTTCCACCTTACTTTAGATCTTTGATTATGTTGTACTTTCATCTCTTTTTTTTTAAATTTATTTTATTTTATTTTTATTAAGTTTATTGGGGTAACATCGGTTACTACAATTATATAATTTTCAGGTGTACATTATTATTTGACATCTGTATATTTTATTGTGTTTACCACCCAAAGTCCAGTTTCCTTCAGCTACCATATATTTGATCCCCTTTACCCACTTCGCCCTCTCCCTAAACCTTATATTTGGCCCCATTTACCCCGTCTACCTCTGCCCTGTTTTCCCATCCCACTACCAACCACTACTTTATAGTCCCCTGGTAACCATTAGTCTATAGTCCATGTCCATGAGTCTCTGTTTGTTTGTCCTGCTTATTTGCTGCTTTTAGGTTTATATCCCACATTTAAGTGATATCGTGGTTTTCAACTATTTCTGTCTGGTTTATTCGCTTAGCATGATTATCTTGAAGTCCATCCATATTGTCCCAAATGGCAGTATTTCACCTCTTTTTATGGCTAAGTAATATTTCATTGTATTTATGTATCACAGCTTCTTTAGCCAATCATCTATCACAGGACATTTTGGTTGCTTCCATGTCCTGGCCACTGTGAATAATGCTATGAACACTGGTGTGCAAATATCTTTTCAGATACAGGTTTTCACGTCTTTGGGGTAAATATACAGCAGAGGGATTGCTGGATCATATAGTAGATCAATTCTTCAGTAGCATGTTGTTTAATCTCCATGTATTTGTGGTTCTTCCTGATTTCTTTTTGCAGTTGATCTCCAGTTTCAAAGCATTATGATCTGAAAATATGGTTGGTATGATTTCAAACCTCTTATATTTATTGAGGTTGTCTCTGTGTTCCAGTATTTGGTCAATTCTTGAGAATGTTCCATGTGCAGTAGAGAAGAATGTATAAGCAGCTGTTTGGGGATGGAAGGCTCTGTAAATGTCAATTATATCCAGTTGGCCTAATGTATCATTTAAGGATGTTATTTCCTTATTGATTTTCTGTTTGGATGATCTGTCTATATTTGACAGTGGAGTATTTAGGTCCTCTACTATGATAGTATTTTGGTCTGTTTCTCTCTTTAGTTCTGTTAGTAATTACTTTACATATTTCAGGGCTCCCTGATTGGGAGTATAGATATAATAAGTGTTATGTCTTCTTGGTGCATGATTTCCTTTATCATTATGAAGTGTCCCTCAGTATCTTTCTTTACTATTTTAGTTTTGAAGTCTATTTCATCCGATATTAGTACCACTACTCCCACTTTTCTCTGAATGCCATTTGCTTGAAATATCGTTTTCCACTCTTTCACTTTGAGTCTACATTTGTCTTTGGAGCTGAGATGTGCATCCTGGAGGCAGCATATGGTTGGGTTTTATTTTTTGATCCATTCTGTAACTCTGTGCCTTTTTATTTGTGAGTTCAGTCCATTTACATTTAGGGTGATTATTGAAATACGAGGTCTTCTTATAGTCATTTTATCTTTTGATTTCTGGTAGGTCACTGTTTCCATTGCTTCCTTGTCTATGTGTTTCTGTTTTCTTTATTTTGGTTAGCTTTTGTGGTTTTGCCTCTGGTTCTTTTATTTTGTTATATGCTTAAGTTCTGAACCTTTGGTTTGTGGTTACTATTACGAATATGAAAAGGATATATATATATATATATATATATATATATATATATATATTTGTCCATTTTCTTCTGCCCGTGATTTATCTCCATTCCCCTTTGTGAATTTGGACCTTTGAATCCTCCCCTCTTTAGTCATTGTTATCTCAATTTGTTTTGATGTATGCTGGACATTCTTTACTATCTTGCTGTTGCAATTCTCTGATTATTTTAGCTTATAATGCCCTGTTGTTAATAAAGGTAGCAATTCTCTGCTTCTATGTGCCTGAAAGTCACTTTATTCCTAATTATGCTTTTTGTTCTTGTTTTTTTGTTTTGTTTTGTTTTGTTTTGTTTGTTTGTTTGTTTGTTTGTTTTTTGGTCATTTTGTTTTAGATGAACTGAACCCTTTCAGTATTTTCTGGAGTTCAGGCCTCCTAGTGGAGAATTCCCTCAGTTTTTGTATGTCTGGAAAAGTCTTCATTTCTCCTTCATATCTAAAGGAGAGCTTAGCTCAATACATTATTCTAGGCTGGTAGTTCCTTTCACTTAGTAGTTTAAATATGTGATTCTATTCCTTTCTGGCTTGTAAGGTTTGCAGTGAGAAGTCCGACGATAATCTAAGGGATTTACCTTTATAAGTTACCATTTTCTTCTCCCTGGCTGCCTTGAGAATTCTCTTTGTCATTGATTTTTGGTAACTTTAATACAATGTGTCTTGGTGAACGCCTTTTTGGGTTGAGATAACGGGGTGTTCTGTTGACTTCTTGAATTCCAAGCTCCAGTTCATTCCCTAGATGTAGGAAATTCTCATCCACTATTTGTCTGAAAATGCTTTCTTGTCTCCACTCCTTTTCCTCGCCTTCGGTAATGACCATTGTTCTTATGTTTCCTCTCCTGTTGGTATCATGTAGTTCTTATATTTCTCTTTAATTATTTTTTATTTTTAGGTTTCTCTCTTCTTCCTCCTGATTTACTTCTAGATTTCTGTGTTCAATATCACTGATCCTTTCCTCCATTTGGTCAACTTTTTCCCATGTTTGCTATCAGTTTTCAACTCTTGCAGTGTGTTTATTTCCAGAAGATCTATTCTGTTCTTCTTTAGGGTTTCAAACCCCTTGCTCTGCTCATCTAATTGTTTTTTCAATTCCTATAATTGTTGATATAACTTGTTTCAGAACTCACTGAGTTTTTTCAGAAGTACCATCTTGAAGTCTCTGTCATTTAAGTTGCATATTTCTATGTCTGTAAGCTCATTTTCTGGAGATTTTTCTCTTTCTTTCTGAAATGCCTTGCCACCTTGGTTGTTCATGGTGTTTAATGGACTATTTCTCTGCCTGGGTATTAATGGAAGTGTATTCTGTTGTAGGTCCAGAAATAAGATTTATTATACAAAGGTCTCTCTTTAGTTTGTTGCAAAGAAGGCACCTTTCTTTTAATTTCCATTCGATGATGTCTAAGCCTCTTGGATCTCTGCTTTATATCAAACCTTAAAATGCCTTTTAAAAAATTTCCTTGCAGATATTTAATCACGCTCACTACCCTCAGTTTAAGTCCCTGTCAGTGTCAGCGAAAGTCTCAGAAGCATTTGCTAAGATTCCCCTGGGGTCCATGGTGATCGTTCTTGGAGGGTATGGAGGGAGGGGTTCTCTGGGTTGCGAGTTAGGGGCTGTGGCTCAGCCTTGGTTTTGCAAATGGGGCTGGTAAAGATCAACTGTTGTTTCTCTGCTGTCCCGTCCTGCTTTTCTGCCTTCTGCCCTGATGACTGGGCCCTTCTGCCCAGCATGGGTTGCTCAGGGCTTTCCCAGGCAGGATTGCTCAGAGAAGTTCCTGTACCTTCTCCCCTCTCCCTCCTCATGAAGGGAGCTCTGGTGGCTGCAGGAGGCAGCTTCTTTGTTTCTCCCAGTCCACTGCCAGATACCCGGGGTTCTGACCTGTGGTAACTTTTACGTGCATATCCCACGCTCAGACGTGCTGGTGTGCAGTTTGGGTGTTTTTTGTTGTGTTTTATATGTTTAGTTTATTGTTTCAAGGGGAGAGATTCGGAGACGTGTCTCACTTCATCATGTTTCTGCCAAGTCCTCATCTCTTCCTAATTCAATATTTTTACTGGTTTAAGTTACTATTAGTTTCATTTTTTCTCTTTGGTAACTTAGAAGTTCTAGTGCCATTTTGCCTTCAATGATACACATACCCCCTTGCATTTTGAGAAACATGATACTGTTTTCTCAGCTAAGCACCATGTTTCTTCTATCTTTGCATTTCCCTAACCTAACCTCATATATCAGGACCTTAGAAATACTTCTCTCTTTCTACTCTCCCCTTACATGAGATCTCTAGAACACTTTACTCTTCTCTTCCCTCACTACTTCCCCTGCAAGATTTTACTGAGGATAGCTTAGCATTTTAAAATCTAGGTTAATAGAATGTCCCTTGGAATATATGCTTGTTATTCAAGAGTCCCTGCAAAAGACATATATTACACTTCTCAGAAGTTTATTATTGTAAATGTATGTGTGTGCTTGCCTGTGTGCATATAGCATGTCCACATATTATTCTCAATATTTATAACATTTTCCTACGTTCAGTATTATCTTAATTTACATTTATTTTAAATAATGCATTTTCAACTATGTAAGTAATACATGAATAAATTCTCACTGTAAAGAATTCAAACTTTACAAGAAGACATAGTGTCATTTGGCCAGCCCTCATCCTATTCCCCTCCCTGAAGGTAGCCACTATTATCAGTGGAGCATGCATTTTCCAGAATATTTTCCATATAAATACATACATATACATGTTTGTATGTGTGTTTAATATAAATGATATCATCTCTATAGCTTTGCAACTTCATTTTTTTCACTTAATATATTTTAGAGGTCTTTTTATGTCAGTAAATATATATTAACTTGATTCTTTTAAACTGTTGCATAATATTGTATATTAAAGGTATTGCACAGTTTTTTTTCAATGAGTATTTAGTTTGTTTCTACAAATTAGTATAATTGCTATTGAAAACAATGTACAACCTTTATGTGTCATCCTCTCTGCACATGAATAAAAATTTCTTAGATGAAATATGGATACACAAACTTGATCAGTTGAAGGGTAGATTTTTATTGTACTGAATTACCACCCAAGAATTGCTGTACTTATTATAATCTTACCAGCAACTCATGAGGTTTATATTTTTAACAACAAGACATGAAAATATTCGTTTCTCTCTACCATTTAAAAAATACTTTTCTATATGCATTACAGAATATCTATCATATCTATTGCCTGGCATAACACTATTTCGCACATAGCGAACTCTTTCTTTGACAACACTTAATATTGTCACAATTTTATTTATAACAGTGTGTTGGGTGGAAACAGGTATCTTGTGTTTTAATTTCTAATTAGTTATGAGGTGAGCATCTTTTCACAAGTTTCTTAGCTATTAGTTTTTCCTGGCCTGTCAATTGCTTCTTTCCATTCTTTGTTTTTCTTCTCCACTTTTTTTGAACTCATAATGAATTCACCACTCCAATTTACAGGAATTATTTATATACTTTAGATTTTAATCCTTTATTGTTACATGTTAAAGTGTTTCTCCCCGTCTGTTACTTATCTTTTCCTGTGTTTATAAAACATTTAGTCAACAAAATTTTTAAATTTTGAGATAATCAAATTTAACAATCTTTTCCTTATTATGTATTGGTTTTATGTTTTGTTTAAGAAAGTATCTAATATATTAAGATTAAAAAATAACCTTCTATATTTTCTTCAGTATTTATATAGTTTTTGTACATTTATGGTATTAACCCATATAAAATATATGTTTCTTTATGATGAGGTAGGGCTCTAATTATTATTTTCAAATGAAATGCTAAATGTCCTCCAACCCTTTAGCATAGTTCAGTATTCTGCACTGCCCCTTTTATCATAAAATAAATTCTTATTTAAAAGTAGGCCTGTTTTTGGACTTCGCTTCCATCTATCAATTTATCTTTTCTTGGTTCAAACCCACACTGTTCTGATTACTACTGTTTTTTAGCATACTCTGAAGTTATCATAGAATAATCTTTCCACTCCACACTTCCATGTAGTTTATTATTTTCAAAATTGTCTTGGATATTTGAAAACATTTTCAACCTCCCAGATGTATTTTATAATCAGTTTGACAAGTTCCATAAAAATTCTGTTGAATTTTGATTGAAAATGCATTAAATTTTAGATTGGCTCTGGGAGAATTAACATTTTTATAACATTGACTTTTCTCATCTCATTTCCACTTATTCATTTCTTCCCTTCTTTTCTTACCAAAGTTTTCTGTTTCATTTATTTAGATCGCACATATCTTATTTGATTTATTGCTAGGTAGTTCATATTTTTTATTTATATTATGAATAGAATCTTTTTTCAATTACATTTTCCAGTTGGTTGTTACTGAGATATAAAAATCTCATTTTTGTGTGTGTGTATGGTTCTAATGTCAGTCTACCTTAACTTTCAAAAATTCTTCAAAATTTTAATTCTGCTGATGAACATCTTATTTTTCAGTAATAAGCATTTAATATAATGAATTTAGAGTTAAAATTTTAGAATTGGGATTCAAACTTTGGTGTACAGAGTAAAACTAACCTTTAGATTATTTCATGCTGACTCACTATTCAATAAGTTCACTTCTCCCCTTCCTCCCACTTCCAGCAAAAACCAAGCTATAACAGAACGGATTCCTGATTCCTTCCCGAATTCCTCATTTTGCCTACTGAAACCTCCCAAATTTAAGACAATATAACACGGCACTAGCAGAATTGGGGTAGCTTCTAGAATGGTTATTATGATTTCTAACAGAATAGGAATAACAGTGGCTTAACTGTACCTCTTTTACAAATTGTATATACATTTCCATACAGCTTTATCCATTTCAGTATTCCATAGAATTTGTACAGTATTTTTACAAATGTAAATGAAATGGAAACATTTCCATGCCATGCAAATACTTTTTATTTTCAATTATATACTTTTAAAAATGAGAAAATGGGTGATATTTACATTGCAACAGTTTACAAATGTATCCAAAATGGCTGAAGGTAATTATCAAAATGCTTGAGAATACAAGCCAAAGAAAAGTTGTTAAACCCCCAAAGTGCAATAAGCATTGTGAGAGAAGCACAGAAATGTGGAAAATGGGGCAAAAAATAGAGAAGTGATATAATTAAATAGCTATTTTGGGGAGTTTAATACATGGTACTATGTATTTTACATATGCTAACTCACTTAACACACACAACAACCAAAAGCACTATTGTTTTTTTTTCCCCCTTTCACAGAGGAGATACCAGAACTTTAGAGATGAAATTACTCATACAGGATCATGACAATAGTGAGTAGCAAAGACAAAATTGGAACCCAAGTGTATTTAACCCCAAAGCTCTTGTTCTAACTTTTCTATTTATTTATCTGTTTTCCTTCGAATCCAGCTAAAGATACACACACATTCTCCCACTTGGAAACACTGCAAAACTACGCCAAATCCTGGGAGTGTTTTTAAGTTAACAACTAAGACACAAATGCATCTACCCACCAAACAGCTGGCCATTGACTTACTAAACATTTGCTATGAATGTCTTTGAGGAAGTGCTCAAGACATATCTTATCGCAAATTAAAAAACCAAAAGTCCCTGTGTAAGAACTTTGTATATGAACAGCTACATGGATGAATATCAAACACATACTAAGAAAAATAAGCCAGACACAAAAGAGTATGTATTATATGATTTCATTTATATTAAACTCTTGAAAAGGCAAAACTAATCCATAGTGACAGAAAGCAGATCAGTAGTTGTCTGGGGCTGGGGAGCTGGGGATTATGTGGAATTGACTGGGAAAGGGAACAAGGCAATCTTTTGGGGTAGATGATCAATAATGCAAATATCCTCCAGAAACAGGTTGCAACCATGGGTAGAATAGGTTTAATGGTTCATCTTATTAATTAAGGTAAGAACTAAGATAGAGCAGTAAATTGCTTTTGAACAGTCACAAATGTATAACATGTTATGTGGATCTTCAGTGTTTAAGCAGTCTGGTCAGAGAACAGAACCAAAATTTAGCTACTAAAATAAACAGTCTGGAAGCTTAGTGAACAGTCAGTTGTGCTAATCCATCCAGCTGCACAAAGGGCACACATGAACATCTCAAATGTTCTGTTTGGATATGGAATTAACACAGTGAGTTGTTTTTTTCTTTTTGCAATGGACATAACATTGTAATGAGAAGATCATTTTGCATTGGAGACAACAGTTTGCAGATTATCTCTTTCATTTCCACTTTCCTCCTTTTTATGGCAAATTCTGCTGCAGCATTAATAGTAATAGTATTTTGCACTCATATTACTCTGAAATCTTTACATTAATTCAAGGATCTCAGTGCCTGCCTTGAACAACATCAACCGAAACAATGAAAAATGAGAAGGACTTATTGGAAAACATCTGTATACATCATATATATATATATATATATATATATATATATATAATGCACGACACGTTCTATTTTGAAATTCTGATTTTCATCACATTAAAATTGCCTTGAAATATGCCTATTATGCATTATGATTCCTAGGACATGACCCTTTATCCATTATCCCCTCCCATTCAATATTTAACTGTTTGGGAGGGAAGAACAATCATAAAAAGCCAAAAACCATTCTCTCTGTTAGGGGGACTTGTACTTTTGATTTATTAGGGTGAACATTCAGGGATCTAACAAACTTGGTAAAAGCTTGAAAACAGGTCTGAAGGAAAGAAAGATGTAAAATAGTGTCCAATATAGGTGAATGAATAAAAGGATTAAATCTTAATTTAGGATTCATTTTTTAACTAAGAAAGTTAATAGACAGGCTTCTCAGTATCCCTGAATATTTTAAGGTTACAAGAAAATTTTTCTCTGTATGTGATGAGAGACCCTACTGCCTTGCTCAACTTCCGGAAGGATTCTGTAATCCAACCACAGCCCCCATGCTCTTCAGCATTAACCACCAGATTAGACAGATAGCTTAATTCAGGGTATTTCCAACTCATCCTACTCTTGCATAGCTCACACACGTATTCTGAATCATTCACTCTGAGTCATTGAGCTAAAAGCCTATAAGGATCTACTTAGAGCTAAACATCCCCAGAAATACAAATTCCTGGGAAGATCCAAAAACAACAACAAAAAAAGTCAATAGAGAACAGAAACTATTTAATACAGCCTATTTGAAGCCTCAGACCAGTTTATCAAGAATATTCTTGAAGAGCAAACAGATCACTTTTCACCTTCCCTGTTCCTCTAACTTCAGAGGAAGAAAAAGAACTGCAGCACTTGTTCAGCTTCTACTCTCTGAGAGTCAATGTGCTAGGCATTTTAAATATGTTTCCATTGTTTTGTCCGGATGGAAAGTTAAGGTTCTAGGAGTTTCAGGAACCTGTCCCAGGTCACTCAACCAAACTGGTGGAGTGGGGTCTTGAATCCAAGACATCTTGGATCTTAGTAGGCTTTCTGCTACTCCACATAGTGACTTCTTTTCCCTTCCTACCTCTCTGGCCCTCCAATATGCTTCCTTGAAGTTGGATGTTTCAGTCGGCCCACTCTACCTAAACCATTTCCAAAAGCTGCCTATTAAACTGAAAACAAAAACAAAAACAAAAACAAAAAACAAAAAAAATTTCTCATCCCTCTTTCTTAATTCAGGTAAATTTCAAATATGTTATCTCATGGCTTCGTGGAAAAGGCACAATGCTGAGAATCAGGACCCCTGGGTTCTAATCTGCTCTAAACAGATTGTGTGACCTTGCACCAGGCACAGATCAATCTGAGCATCAAATAACAAGGTGGGTATATTACATGATCTTGAAAGGTGAGATGTAATATTCTGACTCTATTATTCCTTGGCATAAACATGTTTCTAGGGAAAGTGATTTGATCATGTTACTAGGTTATTAGATTCATTGCCCTTATTCAGGGAAATATCAGTTATCCTCACAATAATGTTGTCTATAACTCAGATTATTAGAACACCACCCAAATGTATTTAACTTGACTTGTCCGAAGTGTAGCACACTGCCAAGTCCAAAGAGACTCTTATATGCCTTGTAATTGACTGATTTGTTGAAAGCTACTGCAATATCCTTTCCTGGTGCAGCCCTAGAGAATGTAATGAAAGTCACAACTGAAGATGAAGGACTGAGCAGGCAGTGGATACTCTGGGCAGGAAGCTTGGGAGAAGAATCTCACTACGAAGAAGCAGCAGTCTCTAGAAATTTCATTTTCTTAGTTGTAAAAAAGCGGTAACACTCTGAGCTTATAGTAAAGATTCAGTGAGATGAGATCTGTTTGCTAATAAGGTATAGACTGACTTCAAGCTTTATTATTAATGTAACTACAGATAACTATTAGGATAACTCCAGTTTTGACCATAACTGGCCTTCACCCTACTCAGGTTTAGCAATACACCTTGCAGCCTCAACACAGCAGATCCTAAGGCGACAAGTAGATGGATAGCTTCTCTCAGGAAGCCCCCTGCACACACCCTTCTGCTCCTTTTACTTTGCATAACTTTACAGGTAAGTATTCTCCTGGTCCTTCTATCCTCCTACCTGTGAGGTATGATAAGGGAGAGTATTAACCAGAGTGCATGGCAGGAGGTGGTAATGACATGTTTGTGTGCCCGTCTTGGGTCACCAGTAAATCAGCAGTAACACCATCTTAAGAACAGGATGTGACATAGAAGGCAATGTCCCTCATTCTAGAAGGTCTCCATGCAGATGAATGGTATGACTTCCCAGATTTTGTGGGAAAAAAAGGCATTATTTTAGTTCTTGATTCTGAGTCATGAGGCTGACAGTGATTGATCGAAACAGATCCTGGTAAGGAATGCAAGATTCTTTAAAGGTTGTTACAACTCAATTGTATGAAGATGGCTGTATAAACAGGGAGACTCAGTGACATTTCCCCGCCTTTCCAACCTTACAAAGGTGTCCTACCATCTCACCTGTCTGAAGATTTCCATCAGAGTTTTTAAAATTTTGACTTGGGCTTGTGTGTCTATATATATATATATATATATATATATATATATATATATATATATATATATATATATACACATGACAGTAGTGGCATGTGGGAGAGGGAGTAGCTCTCCTGAAGCCAGCCCCAAGTGTTCTGGGGCAGCAAGGTATACAACCTAGGCATCAATGCATCAGGATATGAAAGCATCTTGCTCTGAGGAACATTCACTTCCAACCCTCTGATATGATTGGGAGCTACTGTGAGTCCAGTCTTGGCACATTTCTGAGCAATGGCAGTAGGGTAGGCACAACTGAAGGCCAATCCCATTTGTCTCCAGGGTCTGACCATCCCAAGCTACCCTGCACTCCTGACCTGCCTGAGTTCTCTCTTCATGGAGGTTCTACCAAGAGATTCTAGATGCTTCTATGTACCTCCTTGGTGTACACCCCGTCCTCCTCTCCCTTTCCTCACCCATGTAGTCAAGACTGCAACAATATTCTTCTTCGCTGAAGCCTAATAGGTTGAAGACTTGACCTAGAGTCTCACAGGTAGCTGCAACAGATTGCAAATCACTGCCTGGTTCCAGAAAGTGGCTCCTAGATACGTCAGGGCAGGTCTCAGACAAGTGTACCCCCATGGTAAGAGAGGTGATAGAACAAAGCCAAATTGCTTTTCACTCCTGGAAACACTAACTTTTCATGTCAGAATTTGGGTTACTTAATCTTTTTGTATAGGAGTAAGATTTCCCTGGTGTGACATCCACTGATAGCAATGGACATTCCACGACTTCAAGTGCCAAAAAATTAATGTTCTAATCTGCACAATCAAACCCCTAGGTAAACATCACTATTCCTTTTTCAGTACTTTCTGTCCCTTGTACCTCCAAGTCCTTACAATTATCCAAAATTCATGAAAATGTAATACTAAATAACAATTTTTACTAGGGGAGCTTTTAAGGTTACTATGAAAAACAGTTATTGCATAAAAATTCACTAAATCCAGGATTATCAAGTTTTATGTGTTTGAAATATGAAAATAAAAATTCATCCTGAATGTTGCATGCTATAAAGGTACATTTCCTGAATTTACATTTCAATCACTTAGTCTATTTCAATATAATATTGATTTATGTTCAGGTTTTGAACCTCCATTTAATGTTAAAATCCTTAAAACAAATCTTGGACAGATTTAGGCTCTTCATTTTTCATCAGTTTTCATAATTCAGCTGAACGAGGTTCTTCCTCACATAAAAAGCTAGAAAAAATTGTCGAAGGCCACAGTGACAGAATTCAACTAGCATGACACTCCTCAGAGGTTTTTGTTTCTCTACAGAGCTCAGTGAGTTAATCTGATCTTGCTGGAAGGAACTGGGAAGGCCAAACTTGACCAAATCAGGTTATGACAATTGTGAAATTTTATAGTTGAGATTAAAGCCGGTACCTGGTATTAATCTAAAATATAAATCTCAGTATTGAGCTTAGTCCTGAATTTAGTCCATGAATTGCTCTTTAGAAACTTGTTACCCTAAAAAAAACTCCTATTTATCCCTCAAAGTCTAGTTTTGCTGTTACCAACTCTAAAAAGGCTTCCCTGACACTTCAGATAATATTAATCATTCTTTCCTCTGAGGACCTCTGCTGGTAAATGTTTCTGTTTCATTTGCTACTCTACTGCACAATTGTTTGCTCATACTATCTATCTCCTTATTACATGATAACGTCTGTGTCCTCAGTACGTGCTTAATGAATTTTTGTTGAAATAATGAATACAGTAATATATTCTGGCTGTACTGTGAATATGATTGTGAAGCCTGGTGCCCAGGTGTTCTGAAAATGTGAACCATGTCTCAAATTCAAACCCACCATCCCTAGAGCAAAGATAGAAAAGCAAGTTGCAGGCCAAATCTGTCCCACAGATATTTTACTGGACTTCCTCAGTGTTATAAAATAGTTGAATCAGGTGCCAACATTTAAAAATCAAGTCTGCATTTTCAGTTTCTTAAAATATCTAAAGATATGGCAACACCTCACCAGCATTTCTACGTGGCCACTGTTGGCTGGAGCTGGCAACAGAGTATAGAGCCTCCTTTGCTTGTTCCTTCATTGGCTCAGCCACTTAAGGCAGTGGTCCCTAACCTTTTTGGCACCAGGGACCGGTGCTCCTATGAGAATCTAATGCCTGATGATCTGAGGTGGAGCTGAGGCGGTGATGCTACTGCTGGGGAGCAGCTGAAAATACAGATGAAGCTTCGCTGGCTCACCCGCTGCTCACCTCCTGCTGTGCGGCCTGGTTCCTAACACACCATAGACTAGTACCAGTCTGAGGCCCGGGATTTGGGGACCCCTACCTTAAGGCACTGCATTTGGCAATGATGGTTTTAGAGCATGAGATTTTTTTTTTTTTATTGTTTCAGGTGAGAAAATGGCTTATGTGAGGCCAGCCATATGCTCTTGAAAACATTTAATATGGATTTGGGACATACCTAGCTTTAGGAGGGTACAAAGAATTGGAAGTCAGGTGTCTTCCATTAAGTAACTTAAAACTTGGGTAAGGGGTCGGGATGAAAGAGAAATTCAAAGTCATGAAACAATATGGAAACATCAGTCCCTTGGGTAAAGAAATATCTATTTAACACAATTCAGTACAGTTACAGAAAATAAGTAATTTCAAGATGGAATCCATACCTGAGGTCTCATTAGCAACAGATGAGATAAAAACAAAAAATAAAGCAAAAACAAAACAAACAACAACAAAACTAGAGTTCATTTAAAAGGAGAGAAAAGTTCCTCTGGTTGTCTCGACTGATCTAAACATGATATTTAAAGTCTACCGTCTTATGTACACAGTGCCCTAAGGGTTGCTCTCGATTTTTTCTCTTCTTTTCGCCCTTGTGATCACTTCTTTGTGAAGCCATCCCTTTCCACCTACTCTATTGGCAAACCTTTCCATTCATCCCAAACGCTCACTCAATCATTAATTCACTCAACATATATTGAGGCTCACTTTTGTTCAACTTTTGTACTGGGAGGATTCACAGGTCAATAAGCAAGGCTATTGTCCCTATGAAAAGAAAAGCCAAAGCAAGCAAAGAATAGGAGTCATCCCCTGACTTCCTTAAAACAGACCACTTGTCCCCTTATAATAATGCTGACAGGAAGCACATCATAACACAGCATTTAGTTATAATGCATGGACTGGTGGGCCAGGGTAATGAAAAAGAAGAAAACACTCCTCAATTGATTTGGGAATGAATAAGAAACATGTATAAAAGAAGAACTGTAGCATATATACAAAGTAACATTAACACTACAGGCTGGGACCTAGTGAGCAAGATGTGTGCAGGAGATCGAGGAGGGAGTTGCTTTTATTCCAGAAGAACTTCCAAAGCATATGCACTTAGAAATAGACTGACAGGAGGAGAAATCCTTTCTCATGCTGTTGCATCTCTACAGAGACTATTCCTTCTGGCTTGCGCTTACACTTTTCCTTGTTCGTCTAACAAACTCCTATTCAGTCATCTAGACTCACGCTGAGGCATTACCTCCTCTGTCAGCCCTTCTCAACCCCTGAACCAACACAGCTCCCCACCCCCACCCTGTCCCTATAGAGTCTCCTGTGCCTCTCACCATATTCCTCTGTTCTCCATGGTACTTGTAGACCACACCTGCTGAATGCATTTTACCGTGGAACCCTCAGCACTCATACACTTTTAGTGCTCCAAATGTGTTAACGGAATGAAGGGGAGTGGCAGGGGTGGGATGGTGGGAGTGGAGTCGCATTTTAAACAGAGGAATGACATACAAAAAGGAACAGTTGAAGGAACACGTACGCCATGCTCTGTGGAGTGAAAGTATTTCTGCCTGACTAGAATAAAGAATTTGTGTCAAGAGAAAAAGAAAAATGAGGCTGTTGAGGGTGAAGCAAGTCTATTGAGAGTCCGGGATGCATTATAGAGAAGAGAAGATCATGACTTGCCATAACTCCGAAGATTCTTTCACATCTTTTCTGCCACTCTTCCTTGATCCCAAACCAGCCTCATGTAAGGCATCTCATCATCAAAAGCCCTGCCCTGCAGGAGCTGTGTGATCCTTCAGTGTCTCTTACCTCTAAGAGAGGCGACTTTCTGTACCTCAAACAAGTTAATGTTCTTTATAGTGCTTATTGCAGGGGAGAGAATCCCAGTTGCACATTCTCCATATGTTTTCATGTCTGACAGATGCCCATAATGGAGCCACGATAGTCCTCTGATCATACAGGATGACAGATCCCTGCTGGTGGGAACTCCGCCATCTGCACCCTGGTGTTACTCAGCATTGCTGAAGCATCATTGGATTGTTTCTCCTGTGGATCTGTGGGTTCTTATAAATTAGATCCCAGGTCTGCAGGGCAGGGCCAAGGGCTGTCTCCAGGGCTGGCACACAAACAGCCCAAGGGCAGAGCTCATCAATTTTAGAAACCCATAGGGCAAATTTATATACTAACAGTGTGGGAAGCCAGGTAGCGTCTCCAAACTTGGGTGGATTGTCTTGCTTCTTCTCTTGACTTCTTAGCTTGTGGCACAAGAGAGTCAATAGTTTATGAGAATGAAAAGCTTCCATCACCTGAACTCAAGAACCATTGTCCCATCTTTTACCTAATCCTTCACTCACTCACCTACTCTTCCCTTACTGCTCTCAATATAATCTAATTTCTTCTTAATAAGTTGTCTTTTTCATCTCACTTTAACTATATATATTTTGAAAGTGCACAAAAGGCAGAGATGTAGACTTTAAAAAAAAACATGGACATTTAAAAATGTTTAATATGGTTGATATTTTCCAATTATCAGAATGACCAAACATTCTAGAAGAGATGCCTTTGCACTGGATGTTTAGTTGATTGTTCAGTTCTAGGTAGTTATATGTTGCTGTCCTCATTATGCAATGACAAGGTAGTAGAGTATAAATGCCTAAAATCTGCTTCCCCAAAATAAATAAAAGGAATAAGAAATATAAATTGGGCACCTAGGTACAGTGTATTAATATGAAAATACACATAAATGTACAGTTAGAAATATTCCCCTTAATGATTATGTCATTAAGATTGTGACATAGGACATTCCTGCATTCAGTCCCCCTCACAAAAAAGACCAGCTTGCACCTATCCATCAACAAGATATCAATGTGAAAATCTCAGAATATGGGGGTGAGGCTGAAGCACCCATTTGGATCACACAGACCAAGGAAGATTGCATTAAAGGGTAATAAGAATGGCAACATTCTGATCCCATCACCCATGTTCCAGGATGGCACAGTATTACACTGAGAGGGCTCATGGGGCCTATGTTTTCTCTAGAGGAGAAAAAGAGCCCCAGGTGGATATTCAGCTTACCCAACATTGAAGGTCACTTCCTGGGAGGTCCACAAGGGTCTCACTTCATGGGGATTGCAGGGAGACTCTGTGGGACTTGATAGTGGAAATCACATTGGGATAGAGAAGTGGGCAGGACTTATAGCAACTAGCACCTGAATATGGGCAGACCAAGTTTTTCCTCACAGCAGCACCTGAGTAGAAATTCTAGCCAGTGAAATTGCTCATCTGCAAAGATAAGCTGGTGATTCCATCTGACCAGAGTACTTGATATATTGTTCTGTCTGATTTGGGCCCCAAACAGTGAACCATGTTGGCTTTGGAGCATGTTCTGCCACCCTGAATGAACAGAGAAACAAATCTGCAGCTCCACCTACTGTTGAATATAGTTCCCAGCCATGTCTGGCCAGGAAACCGAACCTGAGCATCTAGAAAGCTGTGTAGGTTACAGCTTTGAGCAGAGAGCCCGGCCAGCATCTAGAGCCCAGGTGGGGCCATACTGGCCAGAGAACTCAGTGCACAGTTCTGCCTGATTCAGGTCTCCAGCCAGCAAGCTGTTCTAGCCTTGGAGCCTTTTCTGTTGCAACAGCTGGGCAAGCAAACCAGATCATGGTCCTACCTACCGCTGAGTATAGCCCTATCTTTCCTGACCAGGAAGCATAACCAGAGCACCCAGGAGGCTGTATGGCCCACCCTATAACTGCACTTGTAGCAGTGTCCAAGCAAAAATCTAGCCAGTGGCCCTGCTCATCTGCAGAGTTGAGTTGGTGGTCCTGTCTTCCTGTCTGACCATAGAGCTCAGTGGACAGTTCTGCCTGATTCTAGTCCCCAAACAATGAGCCATGCTGGCTATAGAGCCTGTTCTATGACTCTGCCCAGGCAGGGAAGCAAATTTTCAGGCTCACTCAACTGCTGAGTATGACATTTGACTACGAGAACTGACCAGTGAATCTGGGCAACTGTAGAGCCCATCCCATAGCAGTGCTTCATCAGGGAACCAAGCCAGCAGTCCTATCCAACTATTCTCAGCTAATGATACCCTCCAAACTCAGAGCTCAGGCAGTGGCCTTGACCAAATAGAGACCCCAATGGGAAGCTCCACTTGTCCAATGATAGTACTACCTGACTAGTCCAGAACCTCAAGCTGAGCTTACTGGTGAAGGCCAGGCTCTGTCAAAGTGAATATATAAAGTTTGGAAGAGGAGAGTGCTTACTCAAATGTGCAGGTACCAATGCAAAGAATTGAGTCATGAAGAAGCAATGCAAAAATGACACTATCGAAAGAAACTAATATAACTCTAATAATTGACCCTAAAGAACTAGGGATCTGTAAACGGTCTGACAAAGAATTCTGTATTGGATTTTGTTAACCAATGTCACCATAAAAAATGTAAGTAAGTAAGTAAGTAAGTAAATAAACAAACAAATAAACAAATAAATGAATAATGCTTCTTGGAAACAAAACAAAAACAAAAACAAACAAACAAATAATCTGAATAATCCTCTTAAAGAAGTTTAGGAAACTATAAGAACACACAGACAATGAAATAAAATTAGAAAAACAATGTATTAACAAAGTGAGAAGTTCAATAAAAAAACAGAACCATACAAAAGCCAAACAGAAATCCTAGAACTGAAGAATAAAACAACTGAACTGATAATTCAACAGAGAACTTTAATAACATACTCAACCTCACAATAGAACAAATCAATAAATCGAAGATAGTTCATTCTAAATTATCCAGTCATTGGAGCAAAAAAGGAAAAAGGAATGAGAAACAGTGAAGAAAGCCTACAAGACGTATGTGACATAATAAAAAAAAATAATGTACTCATTATAGTGGAAGACTGTCTCTGCCAAAGCAAATCTATGAAGTCTGGAAGAAGTGGCTGCTTATTTAAATATACAATCAATAATATCATAAATGAGGAGAGATAAAGACTTTCCTGAATAAACAAAAGCTGAAGGAATCCATCACCACTAGATCTGCCTTATAAGAAATGCAACAGGGTGTTCTTCCAGACAAAATAAAAAGATGCTCATTAACATCGTAAAAACATAAATGTAGGTATAAAACTCACTGCTAATGGTAAATGTACAGTCAGTCAGATTCTCCAATATTGTAATGGTGGTGCATAGTTCATTTACAACTTCAGTTTAGTTTTTTAAAGTATTAGAAATAGCTATACCTATAGTAATTTATTACTGAGTACACAATATAAAACATGTAAATCATAACATTGATAACCTAAAATGTGAGGAGGAAGAAGAAAAAATGTAAAGTTTATGTATATTTTTTAAGTTAAATTGTTATCATCCTAAAATAGGATGTTATAAACATAAGATATTTTATGTAAGCCTCAAAGTAACCACAAAGGAAAAACAAAAGATTATGATAAACAAGTAAAGCATACTGCTACAAAAAGTCATCATATCACAAAAGACTGCAGGATAAGAGGCAAAGAACAAAGGATCTACAACACAATCGGAAAACAATTAACAAAATGGCAATAGTAAGTCTTCATCTACCAATAATTACTTTAAACCTAAACAGATTAAATTTTCCAATCCAAAGACACAGAATGGCTGAATGGATTTTAAAAAAATCTAATGATATGCTGCCTGCAAGAAACTCACTTTAGTTTTAAAGACACAGACTAGCAGTGAAGGGATAGAAAAAGATATTTCAAGTAAATGGGTAGCTATATTCCTATCAGACAAAATAGACTTGAAACTAAAAATGATCAAGAAACAAAGAAGGTCACTATATAATGATAAAAGGGTCAATCTATCAAGAATATATAACAATTGTAAATATTTACACACTCAATATTGGACCACATAAATATATAAAGCAAATAGTAATAGAAGTAAAGGAAAAATAAACAGCAATATAATAATAGTTGGAGATTTTAATATCCCTCAACAATAGATAAGTTGTTAAGATAGAAATACATAAGGAAAGTGAGTTTGAATAACACTATAAACCAAATATATCTACCGGACACATACAGAACATTCCATCCAACCATACACGTTTTTTTTGGAATGCATACAGTACACCTTCTACAATATAGCATATGCTAGGCTACAAAACAAGTCTTAGCAAATTCAAGAACACTAAAATTATATCAATTTTTTTTAACTGCAATAGTATGAAGTAAGAAATTAATAACAGAGACAAACTAAAAAATTCACAAATAAATGGAAATTCGTTATGCTTACATGAAGAAAAAAGTCTTAAAAAGACAAACTAACTTTACACTTTAAGAAATTTGAAAAGAGAGAACAAATGAAACCCCAAATTAGCAGCAGGAAATAATAAAGATTAGAGCAAAAATAAACAAAATACAAAACAAGGAAATAACAGAAACTTTAACAAAACTGAGTTGATTCTTTGAAAAGATAAACAAAACTGATAAAACTTTTGCTCGACTAACCAAGAAAAAAAATAGAAGACCCAAATAAATAAAATTACAAATGAAAGAAGAGACATTACGAGAAGAGACATCAGAAATATAAAGGATCATAAGTGGCTACTATGAGCAATTATATGCCAACAAATTGGACAAGCAAGGAAAAAATGGAAAAATTCCTACCAAGACTGAATTATGAAGAAAAAGAAACTCTGTGCAGATCTATAACAAGTAACGAGATTGAATCAGTAATTTTAAGCCTCCCAACAAAGAAAAACCCAGGACCAGATGGTTTCACTGGTGAATTTTATCAAAGAGTTCAAGAAAAATTAACACCAATCATTTCAAACTCTTCTAAAAACTTGAAGAGGAAGGAACTCTTCCAAATTCATTTTATGAGGCCAGCATGACCCTGATAACAAAACCCGATAAGGACACTGAAAGAAAAGAATACTACAGTACAATATCCCTGATTAATATGGATGCAAAAATATGAACCCTTTTCCCATTTACCTTGAGAATACTTGCTGGCGGCACTTGCAGCTACAGCGTTTGCCCTGAGATAATGCACAGATTACAGTTTTAACCTTATCCCTGAAGTTTGCCATGAAATATCTCACTTTTATTATTATTTTCACATCACTCTAGTATATTAATAGTCTTTGGAAATTAGTGACATCATTCCATTTATAGCATTCTGTTTTTAGTAGTTTGACCGCTGAAAATGTCAAATCCTAGAAAACGTAGCATACCTACACATGATGTTAAATGAATGCTGGCAGTGAGCTGCATTTCTTTTTCCTAAATGAGAAAAGGGTTAAACAAATTACTAGCATAGTGACTTCAACTGCATATTAAAAGGATCATACATCATGATCAGTTGGGATCCATTCCTGGGATGAAAGGATAGCAGCGTCCTCAAATCAGTAAATGTGATACAACACAATAATAGAACAAAAGATAAGGATCAAACAATCATCTCAATGGATTTGGAAAAAGCATTTGACAAAATTCAACATTCACTCATGATGAACACTTTTAAAAAATTGTATGTAGAAGAACTATACCTCAACATAATAAAGGCCATATATGGTGAGCCCACAGCTTTCTTTCCTCTAAGATCAGGAACAAGACAAGGGTGCCCACTCTCACCACTCCTTTTCAACACGGTACTAGAAGTCCTAGCCAGAGAAATCAAGCAAGAAATACTAAAGCATCCATATTTGAGAGAAAGCAGTAAAGGTGTCTCTATTTGCAGACAACGTGATTTTATATATAGATATCCTAAACACTTCACCAAAAACTATTAGATCTAATCATGGATTCAGTACAGTTGCAGGATACAAAATAAACATAATCAGTAGCATTTCTATATACTGATAAGTAATTATATGAAAAAGAAATAAAGAAAATAATCCCACATACAATAGTATCAAAAATAATAAAATACCTTGAATAAATCTAACCAAGGGGATAAAAGATCTCTACACTGAAAACTGTAAGACACTGATAGAAGAAACTGAAGATGACACAAATAAATGGAAAGATATCTTGTGTTCATGGACCAAAAGAACTAATGTTGTTGAAATATCTACACTACCCAAATCGATCTATAGATTCAATGCAATCCCTATCAAGACTCCAACAATATTTTTTACAGTAATAGAAAAATAATCCTAAAATTTGTTTGGAACCATATAAGACTCTGGAGAGTTAAAGCAATCCAGAGAAAGAAGAGCAAAGCTGGATGCATCACACTTCTTGATTTCAAACGATATTACAAGGATATAAGAAGCAAAAACAGTAAGAGAGTGGCACAAAACAGACACATAAACCAATGGAACAGAATCGAGAGCCCAGAAATACATCCAAACATGTATGATCAACTAATATTTGACTAAGGAGCCAAGAATACTTAATGGGGAAAAGACAGTCTCTTCAATAAATGGAGCTATGAAAATTGTATATTCATATGCCAAAGAATGAAACTAAACCACTATTTTATACCACTCACAAGGATTAACTTGAAATGGATTGGAGGTTTAAATGTAAGACCTAAAACCATGAAAATCCTAGAAAAAAACAGAGAAAACTCTTTCCTTGACATGGATCCTGGCAATAATTTCTTGGCTGTTACATCTAAAACACACGCAACAAAATAAAAAATAAACAAGAGAGACTACATAAGACTAAAAAGCTTCTGTACAATAGAATAAATCATCAACAAAATAAACTCAGCCTACTGAATGGGAGAAAATATTTGCAAACCACACATTTGATAAGGCTCTTTATAATATAGAAGGAACTTATTCAACTCAACATCAAAAAAATAAATAATCCAATTAAAAAATGAGCAGAGGACCTGAATAGACATTCCTCCAAAGGCATATAGATGGCCAACAGATATATAATAAGATCCCTAACATCACTAATCATCAGGGAAATGTAAATGAAAAACACAATGAGCTATCACCTTACACCTATCGGAATGGCTGTTATCAAAGAACAAGAGATATAAGTGTTGGTGAGGATGGGGAGAAAAGGGAACTCCTGGGCACTGTTGATGAGACTGTAAATTGGTGCAGTCACTATGGAAAACAGTATGGAGGTTCCTCAAAAAATTAAAATTGAACTATCATATGATACAGCAACTCTACGTCTGGGCATATATCTGAAATCACTAACCCAAAGAAGAGCTATTCACATTCCCATGTTTATTGCAGTATTATTTACAATAGCCGTGGGAACAACGTGGGAACAATCTAAGTGTTTATCATTGGGTGAATGGATAAAGAGAAAGCTCTCTATATATCATGTATATTCTATATTATGCTAAGTTAAATAAATTAGACAGAGAAAGGCAAATACTATATAATCTTACTTATATGTAGAATCTACAAAAAACAAACTTGTAGAAACAGAGAATAGATTGGTGGTTGTCAGAGGTGTGTGGTGCAGGGTGGGGGGTGGTCAGGGAAATTGATGAAAGTATAAATTTCCAGTTACAAGATAAATTAGCTCTGGAGATAAAATGTACAGCACGATGACTACAGTTAATCATCCAGTGTTTTATATTTGAAATCTGAAAGAGAGTAGATCTTAAAAATTCTCATCACAAGGAAAACTGTAACTATGTGAGGTGCTGGGTATTAACTAAACTTATTGTGATGATCATTTTGCAGCATATACATATATCAAATCATTATATTGTATATCTTAAACATGTACAATGTTATATATCAATTATATCTCAATAAATATGGAAGAAAAGAGAATAAAAGCAATGAGATTGTTGCATTAAACAAGCAAACAAACAAACGAACAAAGGAAACATTCACCCCAATACATACAAAATTAAATTCCATAAAAAATGTATACATGTAAGTGTTAAGCCACCAACAAGTACACACTGAATACGTATTAGGAACAGTGACGATATCTGTGCAATGCAGGTAAAACACCACATTCACATAGTTCACATAGTTATTGCCCTCAAGAGTATCACTATTTAGGTGAAATAAAAAGTTGACATGAAAGCCCTAGTGACTGGGGGTTGTACTATATGACCTCCACAATCAGTACCTTGAGAGCTGAGGATTCCACTTTTCCATACCAGTAACATGAACTGTCTAATCGTGTGGCATGAGTCATCAATACTACAGGAGCTCTAGCAATAGGAAAGGTAGGAGAGGAACATGGTGACCTTGGAAGGCCCCTGATGGGTGGTGCCATTAGTTGGTTCTCAGAAAACAGGATTCATGCTTGAGGACAGGTGGAGAGGTGAGTGTGTAGCATAATGTCTTCCCAAATAAGACTCATGAATAGATTTATATTCTGAAAATAAAGATTTAGTGTAGGGAAAGAAAACAAACATGAGAAGCACAAACATGAGAAGTGACAGCAAATTTTTACACTTTGGTTCTAAGCTGTCAGATTTTCAACTGCTTGTGTGAATAATCTACATTATAACATTCTTTTCCTTCTATCTTGGCCTGAGGATATGGGTACTAAGACTCTTTGAAATATCGGATTAAAAGGGAGAAAAAAAAGAAACTGTGTTAGGCAGAAAATATGAGAATAATGCCCTATCAAGATAATGATAACACAGGTATCCAAAACAAAACAAAAGCAGAACACACAGGAAAGGGAAAATTCTTAGATGACACAAATCAAGAGCCTTTCAGAAATGTGTAAATACAGTAGGCTCTTTATTGCGATTGCATTGCAGAAGCCCTCCAATCCCACTCCATCACAGGTCAGCTAGTTAATCAAAATGTCAGTTAGAGTACAGAATCAGAAAAATATTCTCATATTCATTTGTCTTCCATGCAACAGGCACACAGAAAGGAGGTAAAAGAAAGGAACTTAAACCTGACTGCCAATTTAAATACCCACTCTATCAATCACCAAATAGACGCTTAGCCAATTTGTGCTCAAGTGTTCCCATTCGTAAAATGGGTGCAACAATAGTTTTCATTTCAAAGGATCGTAATGGAGATCAAATATGTGAATACTATAAAGGTTGGAGAATTGACACATGATAAATACATGACTATGTATTCGTTAAATAACATTTTTGATAGGGACAAATCTGCTTCTTTGCCTAGGGATCCTAAATTAGAGTCTCCCAATGCTTGTTTTTTGAGGGACATCAAACATATCCTTTATGCATTGTCTATGATTCCTAGTTTTTGTTTTCCTTAACAGTGGAACAAAAATTTAAAGTCACTTGAAAATCAATTGCATATAGAATGTCTTTATACTTAACACAATTCCCAGTCTCCAACAATGTTTTTTACAGTTGAACAGATATATTTCATTTGATCATAAACATTTCTTTTTAGTGGCTTGCCTTCCTATATGCTTTTGAAGCACTCAAATTTGTTTCATAGAAACAATTTTTTGTACCATATTTCATCGGTTTATGTAGTTGTTTAAAAATTACATAATTACCATAACATATACTACTCACATAAACATACTGAATTACAAACATTTTATTCAACTCGACTGGTATGAGAAGTAAGCTCTCCACTGGTTATCAATGTTCAGTAAATTGAGAGGTAATTACGATTTATAAGAGGAAATGGTGAGCATTGGTTAATGTGGCCAGTAGATTCAAATAAGTTTAGATAGAGAGTCCAGTTCCATTAACAACATTACTTTTAGGTTTTACTCGCTAGGCTGGCTTCTCAGTTCTTTGGAATCTAGCTTAAATTGTTGATTTGAAAACAGAGGAACCTCTTAATCTGACTAGTTACCAACAATTGCTTAAGAGATATCATTTTTGAAATTAAAATCAACAGAGAAATTTATTGCCATTCTTAAGATTTTAATTTTCAGGTTAAGCTTGTCTTCTTTTTCATCATGGACCTGGTTCCCTTTGTTAAGTTTCCCAGAACTGTCAGCTAATCCTTAGAACATCCCTTTCTGGTCCTCCTACACAAAAATTTGTTAAATAATATCCATATAACCTTTTATTCTCTATTTTTTGAGTGACAAAGAATGGACTCCTTCTTATAAATTCTTTTCTTTTCTATTACTTACAAGGAAGGTATCTACTAAAATCACAATGTGTTCAACAACCTTTATTTCTCTTCAAGTGGGTACTTCAGATTGTAGAGAATCATTAGGCTGTGCTCAGCAGATGACGACTGATGCAGTTTTCTGAGATATGCAGAAAACTACTTAGAAACCTACTGTACCAGCTTTCTAGCCCATAGGCAGAAGTTATAAGGTCTATAATATTTGGGACCAGGCACACTGGTGGATTTGCCATATCTACTAGCCACACCGTCAAATAGACTGAACTGGTTGGCATGGCTGCATATTTCTTAAGCATCCATATTAAACAGGAATAGTTCAGAAGACAAGGTGGGAACATAAAATTCTCTTTGGTGTATACAAAATAATTCCCCAATTTGCAGAATTAATTGTGCCGTTCTTTCATTATTTCATTCAACAAGCAATCACAGAGCTTTCATAGTTGCAAAGCAAGCTCAGAATGATTTTAATTTAGCCAGTGCACCATGATATGAATTTGTGCCACCAGAAAATGAAAAATCATGAGTCAAATAATAAACAGACCACCCAAAAAGCCAGCAATGTTGTCTGCCTGTGATTGAGAGCTATAAGATGTTAGAGGGCAAGCATCACACTTTCTATCATTCTTCTTCACAGAACTATTAACAGCCCATCCTTTTCAAGTGTCAATTACATCATAATGGCTCCTGAACCTAAAGACTACTTGGGGAGAAATATAAAGTATATTGGCTGAAAATACCCAATGAATAAATACCAAGTTCTATTGTGAGCACACTGGCCCTCCCCTGCCATTTGGAGATGGATTTAAGAAATTTGTGACAGCTAATGAGAAAGCTTAAATATCCATGGCATATGTGTTTCCTGTGGAAATAAACCATCGTGATTCACAAACACATACCACAGATTCTTGAACATTTTTTGAGAAAAGCCTCAAGTTAAAACAGGTAAAACAGAAAAAATCATGAACATCCAACAGTGATTAAAAGTAATAATGGTTACAAGAGAGTAAAAGAAATAAAACCTTTTCCAGATGAAAGAGTCTCTCTGACCAACATTTATTGCGGTCAGGACTAGAAAACAGAATAGAGACAGACAATTTTTTTCCACATGATTTTGAATTATACATTATTAATTATGCTCTAACTGATAAAGGAGAGAGGAAATTAATTTAAGAGATGAGATCTATTTTACAATTTAGAGAGCTGTTTTATTTTAATTTGGGGAGGGAATTACATTTTAATGTTCAGCTTTACCAAACATCTTTCTTTCTCTGAAATGAACTGTAATTTTTCATTATTTCCCTGAGGTGCCAGGAAAAGATGTCTACGCCAAAGTTTAGAGAGTAAATTAGCAACACTATCACAACCATCTGGAAAAGTGCTGTCCCACAGAACTTTTCTATGTTGATGGAAATATTCTGTATATAAACTAATATGGTAGCCACTGGTCATATGTGACTTTTCAACACTTGAAATGTGACTAGTTTGACATAGGAACTTAATTTTCATTTAATGTTCAATTTCAATAGTGCCACATGGCTTAGTGGTTACAGTGCTGGACAGTATAGTTTAGACAATACCTCTGTCTTTCCCCTTTTTCTCAGCCAATTAGACCAGAAAGCTGGGGGTGACTTTTTGTAAATTAATTGTACATTGCCCCTGTGAAACCTCATATACCCTCCCCTCTGCAAGCTGAGTCTCAGAAGGGGCTCTGAGCAAGGCTCACCAGAGCCTGTTTGAGCAAATATGCACATTAAAAGGATTTAGAAAAAAAAGCAACAGCAAAGATCAGCCCTCAAGCCCCCTGTGCTGATTCATGTGCTTCCCTGCAGTCAGATATATTCCAGAGGACTGTGTCAGGGACAGTTTCATAATAATTCAAATAGTTTGACTTTCCATGACTTTGAATGTAATGGAGGGAAGTAAGAAAAGAGTTCTATGAGAGCATTTAGACAAAGAGAAGCTGCAAAACACCGAGGAAGAATATAGGAAGTATGTGTTATGAGGAGGAATGCTACATAGAAGAGATGAAAGAAAAACACTCCCCAGCTATATTTTTGATTACAGAGAGTTGAAATAAAGAAATGTACTGTAGCAATGTAAAACTCTTCCTTGCTTATTGTGAAATGAAAGATAACTAATATTGGCACTCCATGTAATTAATTATTTCTTAACTCTGTTCCACAATTTTGCTTCGTTTACTAGAGGATACTTTCTGATTGTCCCTTTTACTGTTTATTATTTGTTGATGTGTTTCTTTATCTAAATTTAGCTTTAAAGAGTCATAAATTTAAGAGATTTTCAATTTTAATGACATCCCTTGAGAGAGGAGGAGGGGGAATCAGGGTTCTGATGCCATATGTCTTGACCATGGAGATATTGGTAACTTTGAACTTAAGTAACTTCTTGTCACTAGCAAAGATTGTTTTCTACATAAACACATACCTGGAGGAGTAGATCAGAAGTTGGTCTGACTCGTTGTTGGAACAAGATACTTAACGTTCGATTCTGCTGTTCCAAATCAAACACTCTTGTTTTCAACTTTACACATTCCTCCCTTAGATCCTACAACGAACACATAGAAAGAAAGAAAAAAATTCTATAACTGAAAGATATCTTTGCATATTATAACCACATTTTATCTGATATTTCAGACACATTAGTAAAAAAATAGTATTTTTATTCTTCAAAGCCTCCAGAAATAAATCACATGCAATGCTTTTTGTCACATCCCATTGTCTGATAGAATTATTGTGTGCAGGGGAGACCAATTTTTTTTTTTTTAAAGCACACCTGGAAATCAGAAATGCATTAATTTAGCATACTATTTTTGAAGATAGTAAATCTTAGAAATATAAAGTCAATTTAAGTTTCTACCTATATATTTTGCCTTTTCTGTTTTCATAAAAGCAATCATAAAGCACAAAGCACAAGGACAACAATGTTTTTGCAGTGAATAGAGATTTGATGAACTAAAGAAACTATCACTTTTGATGGAGCCTTTCATTGTTGTCGTTTGTGGAAACTAGTTGAAATTCTCAGTGCTGTGGCTAATAGAGTCAGTGATGCATTTAGACGGAGTGAAATAACTCAGAAACGAAGGCTTTAAAAGGCCACTTGAATCTTTCCCATCCTCTGAACTGTGGATTTCTGTATCTTTTTTCTATATCTTTTGGGGCATTTGGTCTTAGTGCTAGGGAAGCAGAGTAACTGTTCCCATCATTCTTTGGGAGGAGCTCTTTTGACTAGTTCAAATACCGCAGAGGCCTGTTCCCAGCTTTCATAAGAGGAGTTAAAACAGGACAGTGTTAGGATTCCCTGGAATTCTACCAAAGAACTGCCTTGCAAACTGACTTGTGATAAAGATACTCGTAGTACTTAAATGTCTATATCTTCTTTGATAGGATTCGAGAAAAACCAGGTAGAATAAAGGCCTGATTCAAGGTTCTTTAAAACTTTTCATGATTTCTTCATTAAAAACAAACAAAGAAACAACAAGGCCTCTGCTCTTACCATGAAAAGAACAAGGGTCTGCTTGCTGTTCTCAAAAGCTTTCTGCATTCCAGCCACCTGTCTCCTTCCCCAACTATCACTTTTCCCTTCTCAACCACCTCTTTCTTCCCTTTCAGGTTTGTCTCCATGATTGACATCCAATTCGAACTCCATGTAGCTCCTCTCTGACGCTTTTATCTGGTGTCATTCAAAGATTGCTCTCTGTTATGAACCCCAGAGAGCCCTCAAGGTCTCTTATATGCCATCTAGCATATGCTACTTTGTATTGATTTTATCTTTCATGCTCTAGACTTCTCTTGTTAGTTAGATGGCCCATTCCTGAAAAGGTTAGCAAAAGAAGATACTCAGATAAACAACAGCACAACCATATTGTTCTTACACTCTTATTCCACCCCCTAGCACAGCACCACATTGTAGGAGCTTAATATATTTGTGCAATTTTTCTGTTAAAGAGGATGATGATGAATTCTATTCTCTAGCGATGATGCGATAAAGAGTTTGAGTTTCTCAACATGTGTAGCTTGTCTGCCTACGTATTCTGACGTAGGGCAGCTACAAGCTTTACTTAAGGCTTTGCAAGCAACGGAAAGTACCAGTCAACAGCTCTGATCCCCAGGGCCTCAATGAGAGTCATGGACTGAGTGGGCCTGTTCCGTGACCTTGTGTCAACCTAAGTGTAAGCTAGAGAGCTCTGGCTTCTGAGGCTTTACCTGAGCAGGCATCATCATATCCAGGCATATTCATTCTGTTTACGGGGGGCAAAGAAAGAGGCCAAGGTGTGACTCACTTTATAACTTCCACCCTACTGACCTTTTTAGTAAAATGAGTGAAGCTTATGCATAGGATGCTTTAACTGACTGTGCTGACTACAAATGCAGAGTAGAGAAAAGAGAAGTCTTGTTCAGAGCAGACACCTGGGTGCAAGATCTGGGAGGGCAGCAGCCATCAAAGGCAGGAGCAGGAGCATGTATGGCCAGCCGTGTGTGCTCATGAGCATACACGCCATTTGGCAGAGTCCATTTGGGGGCTAGGCAGGGTTCAAGTTAAATGGCTAAATTTGTTTTCTTTATTTAGAGTTCAACTTCTGTCTATGTTTCACTTATGCTAATTTTTGTTCTTAGAATGTATGTAACACTCCCCGCTCCCAGACACTAATTGTTTTTACTACTGCTAATTATGTAATTAATAAAACTTGACTGTGAGGTAAATAAATGTTAACAGTACCACTGGGTGAGAAACCAGCATCATTCTCACTTGCAAGTAGAGATATGGAAATAGGAGCATACACGTGTGGATTTACAAAGAGAAAGAACTATAAGGAATATTATCAGTAGTTTTTAGTGGCAAAACTGAGAAGTTGAAAGAGTTCTTCAGATGGGTAAAAAAGTAAAAAGAGAAAAGAAGGAAAAAATAAATATATTCTACAGAAGATTTCTGTACATGTGCCCAAATTTCAATGGCAATTACTATTACTTAAGGTGGTAAAAGTTCATTAGCAGGAAAACAATTTATCGACCTTGAGAACTTTTCATCACTCTTGGCTCACCCAGATCAGCATAGGGCACAGGGGGAAATGGAAGGCATTAGGAATGTGACACTGGTCTTACAATCACGTATGAATAGAATTGAGCTGGACTGAAAATTTGTAGACATAAAAGAATTGCCTATGTTGTTTTTCAATATTCTCGTTCTGTTTTGTCATGCTGTGGATAGAAACTGATGCCAGACAGCTATCATCGCAAGGAACGATAATCAAAACCATGTATGCGTGCCCAAGTGTACATATATAAACAGAACCAGACTGGATAGATGGAAAGAGAGAGGAAAACAACAATTTCTCTGACTACTACAGTGAGACCTGGGCAGAGTGGCATCTGGCTGTTTTTGCTTTCTCTATGCTCACAATGAGAACCCACTGACATAAAGGAATGTATGACATATATAGGCTGGATACAAGAGCTACGTTTCTGACCTTGTCAGTTACAGAGGCAAGAACTAGATTACCCTTCCCAAGTAAAGTACTAAAAATGAAATAACTCTTCTCTGTTTAGATGCCACCATCCAGGATCTAGCTCTAAGCAGGAGCCGGATCATCTGTCCTCTCTCAAAGCCCTTTTTTCTCTGTGAACTCCCTAGTAGTCTCAGGTCTCAAGAAGAGAACCCCACTGAAAATATAGGGTTGTATCTTCTGAAATAAAAATAGAGACATGATGTATAATTTTATCACCTGGAAATAATGTCAAAGATTGACTTCATTTAATCTCATGTAAGAAAGTATAATGGCCTTTGGGTTCAATAAAATAGCCAGACCTATTTTCCTTGCAATATGTATATCACTATCAGTTGGAAACAGAGTAAGAAATTAATGCTGAACGTGAGGGGAAAATATACTGAGCAATTGGATACACTGATTTAAAATGGCCCTGTATGTCTTAATAATTCTGAATCATAACTTCCAGGAACGATTCACATATTGTAAGTTTCACCTGCACCTAGGATTGAAGATTATGGGTTCACGGCTATGGAATGCAGTTACCTCATCTTTTTAGAGCAAAATCATTACCAGACTCCCTGCCGAAGTAAATTTTTAAGAAAATGCTTATTGCTTAGAAGCAAGATATATACTGACATTATTACTATGGCATTGTCGAAAACTATTTATACCTGATTTTTTTAATATAAAAATTATAATATAATGGTATATTTATTTCAGAGGCAGTGTGTATCACAGGAATATACCATATTGGGAGGTAGGGGGCCTGGGCTCTGGGCCCATGTGGCCTTGAGGAAGAAACTTATTCTGGCTGGGGCTCAGTTTCCTCATGTGTGAACTAAGATACTGCATTAAACCAGGCTACTGAGAGAATGGCTCTCCCAGATGCTTTAGATGGCTTGTCAAGTGCCCTCTCAATCCTTCTCTGAAGCTTAATGGATACCACACCCACCAGCCTCTCTAAGTGGCTATCACTGATACATTCCTTTCTCTTCCAAGGATTCTAAGACTTCTGTAAAAAGAAAAGTCATTTCTGGAAAAGGCTAGCCACATCTCAGACTAATCAAGGACCTCAACATCAAATACCATTAAAAAGCAAGGCAGGTCATTAAATGTGTGACCAAATAAGCCCAGCTCTAGTCAGTAAGAAGTAGTGAGTTCTGTGGCAAACTGAACACTTCGAGCCTTCCTCCTAAAGACATTTGGATTTAAAACATTTTAAATCTGGGTAATGGCTAAATAGTTCATGTAATTACAGTGAAATGAGCTCATTACAAAACCTGGTTGACAATCTCAGGATTAAACACTCTCTAAAGTCCCTGGCAATTGTGAAGTTTTAGGGTCCAAAATAAGATTGATTTTGAGAAAGCTTGGCTCTAAATTTATAATCAATTTTGATCCCACACATATCAGATTCTGAGTGTCCTTGCTAGCAGGAACTGGCAATGCTTCCAGAAGTTTTAAGAAATCTATTGGTTACCTTTTGTTTTATTTCCTGTGATCATAACTAATGATTGGATTTCAATGCATCTGTTGATTTTCATAGCATCTTCTCTGCCTGCTGAACTATAGTGGGGAAAAACAATGAGTGATTGGGATCATGTAGGCTGAATGGTATAGAGGACATGAGCATGGCATTTGAGTGTAATAACCTTAGGTTAAAGTATAGGCTTTGCCACTTCTAACGATTGGAACTAGGGGCAAATTATTTTTAGTGCTATATCACAGGATTGCAGTGAGAGTAAAATGATAGTGCATTGAAAATGCTAGACATGGGGTCTGACTCCTTGCAAGAGAACAATAAATATAAACAGACCCTCTTCAGGGAACCAGATCCTATGTACAGCACTGCTAGATAAGTGGACTCAGATGGACCGACTGCTCCTCCTACAAGAGAAACATGTAGGAGTTTTACGTTCTTTCAGTTTCAAGCTACAGAATTGTGTTTTGTTTCTATCCAAATGGCTGTATTGCTAGGTTCAAGATACAACAGCCTTATTCTATGGTGATGAAGAAAAAAACACATATTAATATTTGGTTACCCTAAAGAACATGCAGATAAGGCTAAGGCTTTTGATATGTTGGAAAATAACTTCAGGGAAAAATGCTTTTCTTCCAAGTTCGGTTTTAGTGGTTAAAAAAAAGTCATTGAAAAATTGGAGAGTTATATTTTCAGCTCGTATAATTGACTTAATGAAGATAAAATATATTTCAGACAAAAATATGAGTATAGCCCACTTATTGATTTCACTTGCACTTGTAGACTTGGACCTATAATTTGGAGTCATAAATGGAATTGAGCTGGGTTTAATATTGTCATTTTAGTATTATTAATCTGAAGGAGGGACAGTCTGCTCTCGTAAAGAAATCTACAGGATTTTGAGATAAATTGAATAACTTAACTAAGGCAGCATATGTAAATTTAATGGAAACTGATAAGTTTATAAAATTTTTTTTTCCTATTATTATTGAGAAAAGAAGTACACTCTGTTACTCTCTGGGCTGATTCAGGATATGCCATGAAAAATGCATTTTTGGCTGCACACAGAAGAGCTGAAGCCATGGCAGGTTTGCCTTTGTGTCATAACAAATGCTATATTCTAAAATTGAATAGTTATAATTTCATGTCAAGAATTATTTCTGTGATTTGGATAAATCACTCAAGATTTCTGTTTTTACCTTGTGTCTCCTGAGGAGGTGCATTTTCTTTAGAATTAGTTTTCTCATCCTCATTGGGAGGACATTTTGTTTCCTGTATTGTGCTCTTAATTAAAGTTGTTTTAATCTTTTTTGCAGCAATTTTATAATCCCTATAAAAATTGGGAGGCACACGTTTCCGCAGGACATGATTCTTTTGAAATCTCAGAGAGCCCTTGGCATCTCTTCCTGCCTCTTCGTGTCCCTGAGGTATGCTATCGCACATTAGCACGTCCTTCTGTGTCTTACTGCTTAACTGTACCAAGGTAGATTTATCTGTTTACTAGTTATTACTTCTTTTTGTGTAGCTATTTTTTGTGGCTGACCTGAGGAGTCCCATTTTCTTTATATTGTACCAGACGTTTTCCTTTTCTGTTTCCTGAGGCACCATTTAAAAAGACAGGCATGAGAAGTCTTTCAACAGTTACACATAGAGCTACAACAGTGCTCTCGGTGTTCCCGAGGTTTGTAATTAAACAAGCATAGAGCTTTCAATAGGAGAACCACTGGAAAACTAAAGCCTTTGAAAAAGAAAAAGCATTGAAAGTGTGAGTTGTTCTTCAACATCTGTTTCTCCTCTTCTTCCACAATAATATGTCAATCAATTTTCAGCTGGGCACATATCCAGACTATTGGCTTCAATGCCAGCTTCCTCAGGTGTGGCTGTGTGACCCAGGTCTATTCAAGGAGATTAAGTAGGGAGGTATGAAAGCTTTTGGAAGTCTCTTTTAAAAAACAGCTGGTATGTGTTTAACTCTTTTTCATTTTCTTTAGCTTTTCTTTCTTCCTGCTACATGGATGTGATGACTGAAGCTAGAGCAGCCATTTTAGACCATGAAGTAACCTTGGAAATGGAGGCCAAATTCCACAGAATAACAAGATAGAATCCAGGGATGATAGGGACTCCATGGACTTTATGGGGCATGTCATCTGTACTGCCTACCTGTGGATTTTGATGTGAGAAAGAAATAACATTTAGCTAACTTAAGCCACTATTATTTTGGATCTCTGTTACAACGGAACCTAACTGTAGGTCTACATAAGTTTCATTACATTATGTGATGTCAACATAAAACCTGAAGTAGTTAAAACTATTTGTGGCAGAAAGCATATCTGAACAGAAGCAGCTGGGGAAGAACATCTAGCAAAAATCATGACTCTATAACATAAATTTGAAATAATATTTAAGTATATCTATCAGAAGTGGTCTACCCCTAATACAATTGTTTTCAAAATGCCATAAATTATTTTGATCTCATTAATCACATCCTCCCAAGTATGCCACATCATCTAAGATTTCCTTGTATAGAGGGAGGCTCCATCTCAGAGGGTAACTCAGAATAAACAAAACATAAAGGAATTACAATTTAGCCTCAGAGAAACATTACAGAAAGAGATGGGAAAGGTTCAATAGAATTCACCAAACCAGCCCGATTTGGGCAATTACCTACAGTTACAAACTCTGCCCCAATAATATGTTATATTGTCTAAAGACTCAATAGAGAGATAGTAAAGAAGTAGGTATAGAAATTTCACGCTCAGAAATTATCACTTGTGTTTTTCCCCCAACTTTATCAGAGAATAATTGACAAATACAATTGTGTATGTTTAAAGTGTAATATATGATGATCTGATATACATTATACTGTGGAATGATCAGCAAGATCAAGATAATTAACATATTCGTCACCTCACATAGTGTGTGTGTGTGTGGGGGGGTGACGATGCTTATGATCTACTGTCATCAGCAATTTCAAGTATGCAATACCACCATTCATTTTATGTTTACCACTAACCGATTCCTACAGGAACTGCTCTACATGCTTCTTTTCATAGAAAGGCCACAGCAATTCTGAGAGGTGGGCACTGTTATCCCCATTTTACAAGAGGGGAAAACTAAGGCCCAGAGAAATTAAATAACTTCCCTAATCTCAAAAATCTCTTGCTGAATTGTTAGCTTCTGTTAATACTGTCTGTAAGAGGCTATTCATTTTATAGGAATTGGAGGAATCCACCAACCCATTCAATGTTTGCATTTACTAAATAAAAATGATAGGTTTTCTACTCATTGGGGTCTATGGAAATATTTCATCTTCAAAAGGCTTTCTATTACTTTACCAAGAGTTTGAATTTTATGATTCTATTGGTCATCGATGCTACTTCATATGCCATCTAAAACACAAACAATTTTAACCTAAGTGAATAAATAGAAAAGTATTGCATCTATCAATCACAATTTCCTAGTTTGACAATATGAGTTTCGATCTATTCGCATAGGTACTTAAAATAATAAAACCAGAAAGTGACCTACCTTTTGAGTGAGGAGAGCTTGAACAACTTGGTTGGCTACCTTTAAAATAAAAAGAAAAAAAGTTACTGAGACTATACACATGGACACTAATTTACCAATAAGTTCCCCACAGCTTACCGTAGCTAATTAGCTCCTCATTTGCCTCTTTCTTCTACTTCTAGGGAACCTGATTCTCTTCATAATAAGCCTATCCTTCTAGGTAATATTTTGCTTTTTCCAAAGGTGACCTTGTTGCTAATTAAGATGGTTAGTATGGAAAGATTATTCATACCTTGACTTTCTCATTTCCATATTTGGAAAAATAACATCCTTTCATATGTAAAATACTCCAAGAAGGCTAAAAAATGATATAGTGTAAAACACAATCCTAATTATCTGTACACAGTTTCTACACTTTGCTGATTTACAATATCCTTTGCCTTTCCTTTCTATTCTTCTGCCGTGTGACTATTTCACTGTGTAAAATCACTTGCAGTAGAGCTAGATTGAATAGTAAAGAATAGGGACAACTCAATGTGTCCTATATGCTCTACTTTCCTCCCCCCACATCCTTTTGTCATTGCTACTTGTAATGATCTGGTAGCTGTTTACTCCAATATCCATTTTCCCTTTCTTCCTAACTGACTCTACTTTTTTGACTAGGTATATCATACTACATTTCCCAGCACCCCTTGTACCTAAGCGTCTGTTGCTTTGTGACAAACTTCTGAACAATAGAGTTATGAGAAGACTATTTTCTTTGGCTTACAAAAAGTCTCTAAGAAGAAGGGGATGCATCCTTCTTCCTCCTTTTCCTGTCTGGGATATGAAAGTGATGGCTGGAGCTTCAGCAGCCACCTTGACAATGGAAGTCACATATTAAATACCATTGGGTAGAAAAATAAAATAAGTCTGTTCTTGATAATGAATGGAGCTGCATTGTCTATCTCAGAACTTCTATGTGAGTTTAAAATAAAATAGTCACTGTTCTTTTGATTTTTTTCCAATATAAAACCAAATACAGTTCTTACTGATATATTAACAACCCTAATTTTCTTCAGGTATCAGGCAGCTTGGGACAGTAGGAGAAACTGGGCCCCTCTCAGTTCAGGGGGGTGACTCTTGATAGGTCAAAGCCAATCTTGGTAATTCTATTTCTTTACAATGACTGGCTTAGAAGTGAGCATGTGACACAATTCTAGCTAAGGGCCACATGTAAAACCAATAACATGTCCCTGGTATTTCAAGGATCTGGCACTTTGTCCAGATAACCATTTATCAATTCCATATCTATTTGTACTAAGGTTTCCTTTTCACCTGCAGATTTCAAAAACACTTTATAAAGAATCACTTACTAAATACACTATAACCTTGAAGCTTTGTACCCGCATGGCTACTATTGATAGAATTAAGGTGACAGGTAAATTATGCAGTATTTTTTCAGTCACTACATAAACATCGAGTGTGATAACTGAAACTGACAAAATTAAAGATCAAGTCAGAATATCTAGATATCCTAGATACAATGTACTTCTGTTTATTCATTTCATCCTTCATTTATTCAATATAAGTTTGCAGAGCATTTGCAAAGCTAGATGACTAGGATGTGTTTCTTGGTTTCAGAGGGAGAGCACAGCTGGTAGGAAGTTGGCAAGAATACAATTATAACACAGTGTGATAAGCATGTAATCATCTTGGTAATTTTCACAGCCAACCAAAGGCTGAGGGATACACTTTTGTCTTCTTTTTCTCTTGATAACAAATTTATTTTGGGTGATGCTAAACAGTGTATGCTTGTTTTTCCCATCTATGCTAGTGGAACAGATCATGGTAAGAATGTTTTCATGGAGCTTAATTGTTTCTTGACTCAATATTGACAAAATAGCACAACCTTAACAACATTTTGCTACCAGTCTCATAGAAAATTAAAATGTAGGCTGTCATCAATCTGTGGTTAGGAGGCATTTACATCACAGACATTAATGACTAGAATCAGATTACCTAGAATTGATTATTTGAATTCTATACATAAGCGGGATTTTTTTCCCATTAGAATCCTTTCCAAATTTACATTTTTGACATTAAGAAAAAAAGAAAGGCCTTTCACTGAAATCATAGTTTTGAAGAAAAAGTATTATTAGTATTAAAAAGGTATTTTTTAGAGTAGTATTAAAAAAGTATTTTTTTTTTTAAGTCCAGACTAAGTCAAAGGAGCACACATAAAAACTACCAAAGACCAAAATAAACCATGTTTTCCTTAATTGGTACTTTTTTTTTTGTCCTTTCTCACTTTATTTACACATAATCAGAAGGGCGATAAATGTTATTTAGCCTATACAAGTACACCAATAGTATAATCTTGAAAATCTTTCAGTTTTTAAACATTCATTCTAATTTGTGAGTAACTGAGAATTTAAAATCAAACTGTACATCATCTATTTTATTCTCAGCAAAAAACCAAAAACAAACAACAACAACAACAACAACAAAAACACAGAATTACCAAACTATTCATGCAGCTTGAATCAGGAACAATGTACCAAAGTTAATTCTATCATCAATAATTTAATTCTTTTGGATCTCAAACTTTAGACTTGATTTACATTCTCATAAAACTGCCCAATATCAATATTTTCTTTCCTTCCACCAAATTGCTTCCTCACTTAAACCAGTCTGTGAAAAAGTGGTCACATAAAATAACTTTCTACATGATTTAACAGGAGATATAAATGAATATCCTAACTGTAACAGCCCGCAGGAGTAAATATGTTATATCTCTGCAATCAAGTATGTCGCTTTATACACTTAATAGTCTATTTCTGACATAGTTCCTTCTGGCATGTACTATGGCCAATTGTTTGCTCTACCTGAAAATTGAACAAAGATACACAAATGCATTACTTCTTTACCTCCTGACATATAGTTTTATTGCCTAGTAAGACTCACAGGTTTCTTGCAGAAGAGCAGGTGGGTTGTACAAATACTTTCCTGGGTACCGTCTATAAAGATAGTTCCTGGGTTTTGCTGTTACTTTAAACTGCTACGATTCCCTGATGCATCAACAAAACGGTGATTTGGAGCCTGCAACCTTTCATAGGTTCACAAGATGATCTCTAGAATAGGTCCGTGTCCTCATAATAGCATTATACCCTTAACACTTGGGTTGCAAATAATCACACACCCACAGGCCCAGCTAATGAGAACAAATGACTTTCGGTGTCACCTGACAGCTTTCCTCTCCAAAGAAAAAATAGCAGCTGGACTGGGCTAGGGGGAATGGAAACATATCGAGCAAAGTTAACAGTCCAGAAGCCCCTGGCTTGTTTTACAAGCTCCCTTAGGCTCTCTGTGGAGACCACATCACTTTATTCTAGGACAGTGCTCCCCAACCTTTTTGGCGCCAGGGAATGGTGTGCTTTTGAAAATCTAACGCCTGATGATCTGAGGTGGAGCTGAGGTGGTGATGCAAGCAATGGGGAGCAGCTGCACATATAGATCGAAGCTTCGCTCACTGGCCCACAACTCCTGCTGTGCAGCCCAGTTCCTAACAGGCCATGGACCAGTACAGGACTACAACCTGGAGGCCGGGGACACCTGCTCTGGGAGATAAGCAGGGATGCAGGTGAGACAGAGATGCAAATGAGAGGGCCCAGGTACATCTCTCCTTTTCTCTCAGTAAGAATTCTGTCAAGCGAGCTCCTCTGACACCTGGCCGATCTAGGCACATGTCTTTGCTTTTCTTTGTTGTCAGGCTTCCATGGGTCATGATTCTGCTGGCACTCCCATGGAAGAGGTGGGTAGAGGGAGGAGGAATCAGGGCTGTGGAGCTGTTAGTTTTTTATTGCAAAACAGTCCCAGAGGCTGGATAAGAAAACCCACCTTGGAGTTTATTCAGAGAGGGAGACAATTCTTACTACATCCAGAAGCAGCCCAGGGCTGGGAGGTCAGAAAGGGGTGAAGAATTCAAAAGGCCCTGTGCTTTGATAGTCCTCTCCTGGCTGGTGGTCTCCCTTTCATCCTTTCTCCTGCTAATTTACCATGTAAAGCAATGGTAATATCGGCAACATAATTTAACAATTGGTTAGAAATTCACAAGTTCTGGAATATGTGCTTTGGAGTAGGTTTCTATGCTTTTGAGCTTGGTTTATTGTCTCAAGGAACACTGGGGCAGAATCACAGGAAAGGCTAGAGTTCAAATATTCCCTGTGTTGATGTTGATTATATACTGATATGTACAGGAGTGGGGTGGGGGCAACCTCTAAGTTATAAAATGCAGGAGATGACAGACATACCCAGAGAAACCATCTGGGACAATACCTGATATAAAGCAGTTACTTCATAAATGTTAAATCTGCATCAGATCACTTGAAATTCAGAGATTAAAATGAATTTTTAGGTAAGTGGTTAAGAAAGAATGGTTTGAGAATAGGGATTTTATTTGTCAAGAGATAAAGTGTGTGTGTATAATATGCTTGTATAAATATGTATAAATAGAGATACAAACTGCTAGACACCTATATTACCTATATATCCTGTAAAAAAAAAATCCTGTAAAATACTGGGAGTAGGAGAAATTTGTCTAAACACATATGTAGAATTCCAGGGAAAACTCATGTGGGAATTAATTTATGACTGATAATCTCCATTCATTCATTTAGTCATTTAACAAATGTGCATTAAAGACCAAATATGGGCTAAGATTTGTGCTGGGTCTTGGAGAAATAATGACAACTGGAACACAAGTGCTGCCTTGTGGTGGTGAGAGTCTCAGGCTGGCACAAGTAGATCATCTGTTTATGCCATCCACGCATGATCCATTCATGAAATGAATGTTTGAAGCATGATCCATAAACAGGATCATCTTTCATCTACATCCATCAACACATTGATTTTAAAGATGACTTAGGATCCAGACGCGGGATATGCATTGAGAATGAACCAATCATGATTCCACAACGCGGTCTTGGCATACGGCATAGGAATCAGAGATAAAGGTAAGAACTGGTCTTAAAAACCTACTTCTGCCTTTGTTTAGTCTTGGTTTAAAAAAAAATTCAAGTCCTTTTTCCTTTTACTGAACTACATCCAAAGGTCTAGTTTCTCTGCCCTTCTGCTCTGAAGTATAAAGCATGGAGAAGTCATGGCGTCCCTCTGACTGTATAGAGGCCTGGTCAAGTCTGATGGTCTGAAGGGGAGGCAGCTTCTCCAACTTGTGTGCAAAAGCCTTGCCTGGGGAGTTTGTTTACGTGGCCAATCTCCTTACCCCTTTCTGCTTGAGAAGGGCTGAATGAGATCTGAGAATCTTCTTGTGTAGCAATTGCCATACATTATTTTGACACAGAAGGAGCCCAGAAACACACTTTGAGAAACACTGACTTAGGGTTTATGTCTGCTTACTCACACTACTGAGGAATTAGAAATAACCCACAATTTCCATATGGGTCTGTTCTATTAAATCCATATCTGGTGAAGTTTTTATCCTCTTACGGAAACTTTCTAAAAATGCTCTCTAAGGCAGAGCATTCAGAGAACCTAAGGGTGATGGTTCCTAATTATGGTTGAATATTATAACCCACTTGTGGTGCTTTAAAAATTCTAATGCTCAGGCTCCACTCTAGACCAGAATCAGATCAGTCTCTGAGGCAGAACCCAGTTAGCAGTACTTTTTAAACTCCCAGGTAAGTCCAACAGGCAGGTAAAAGTTAGAACCATAGATGCCTTTCTGGAGCTCAAACTTTACCTGCTCCTGCTCCTTCTGCTAAAAATGCCCTTTCATTTCTGCCTCTTTACTGCCCACCTACCCCCTGCTCCTCTTGCCCTTTGGAGACCATGCTGTGTGTTTTCCTCTCTGTTCCCCTCTATTCCCACACCTCATTCCTCTGTGATTAACCATCCCCTCACTTCTGCTGCTAGACTGGTGGCACCTTGAACTCCTAGGGCCTAGGTGAGGCTGAACTCCGGGAAAGGTTTGCAGGACACACCTGAATCCCTCTAAATGCAAGGCAGTGGTTTGAGGAGATGTTATTTTCCTTTTTCATAAGTGTCATTCCCCTTCTCTACATGGGAATAAATTGCTGTTCAAGGCAATAGTAAGAAGAAACAGCAGTTTACTCCTTGCCAATAGACTTGTCTGTCAAAGAGCTAGACAAAGACCTTAGAGTCAAATATTAAAACCTATGGTCCCCCAAAGAAAGTCAAGATTGGTCCTTGGGTTTTGCCTTTGTACTGCAAGGGAAGGTGATGAGGAGCTAGTTAGCAGTGAAGATGACAGTGAAGAGTATGCATGCACTTGTGTGTGTGCATTTTTGTACATCTGCCTGGCTAGCAAGCCATTGTGTATCTATGAATGTGGGTCTGTTTCCTTCCGAATAAATACACCCTTTCATTAAAACACGCAGAGGGAATTTCTGACTCCAAAGTGTTTTCCTCAAATCTTCAATATGTTCTGTATTTCCCAGATAAGATCAAGCAGTGCAAAAGGGACTGGAGAAAATTTTAAATTTATATTTTATCTACCTACGTATGTTTTCTGAAACCCACTAGCAAGGAAATAACTTACAAGAGACCTTACCTTGTTAGTTTGCCTAATTAGTATAAAAGCCTTGAAAAGAATCTCCAGTTGGCATTTTTACTACATTCAACCTCTCCTTTGAGAGTGTTCTCTTACAATGCATGGGAACTGGTTGTCTGACCTCATGCAATTAGTTACAAAACAACTGGCATGTGTAATCAGGGGCGAGTATTCATGAATACAAAAACATTTGTATTGCTAAAAGGTGCTTCTTTTTTGCAAACCACCTCTTTGGCCACAGTTAATGTTGCAATTAAGAACAGAGGAACTCTCCCTCTAAGAATTCTGTCTTCTGTGGAAACTTCATGTGAAATGATTTTGTGGGTGAAAACTTACATTTTGCCTAACACATTCTCATGAAAGCTTTGGAATGCGGACATAGCGAAGATAAGAAAAACAGACTATGAGTGTCCTTAAAGAAATGCTGTGAGCTTTTTGATTGATGGGGAGCGGTGACTTGCAGAATGTGTCAAGTAAGACGTTTCTGTGGTGTGATTCACATAAATTTTACTTCTGAATACAGATCAGGTTTCATTGGAAATTTCTGTACAGGAGGTTAAACTGAACTTTGCTAATCAATGCATATGACCCAGGGGCAATGTTTGTTCCTTTAAATATCCTTGGATCTATTTGGTCTTTCTTCCTCTAAGCTTTGATTGGAACATGAACCTGGGGAACAGGGGTGAGGAGTGCTGAACTGGCCTCTCTAGACTCTGAGTCATCATTTTTCCTTTTATGTCAACTTACTTTATAGTTATTCTCTTAACTTCAGACATTGTAAATATTATTGAGCTTTTAAAGTCCTGACAGGGCATACAACTGCAGACACCATTTTGTTTGAGTAACTGTTTGAGTACACACAGAGACACATGTGGCTGGAAATAGCAAACAATTAAAACATTAAATATTAATTTTCTGGGGACATTCAGAGGTTCTTCAATCACATATATAACTGTAATGCAAAGTGGTGAAAACATGGTAGAGTGAGAGACGTCCTCAGATCTTTCCAGTTGAAACAACAATAAGGTGAAGATCTAAAACTGAACAAAAAATACCCAAACTGCACACCAGCGCGTCTGAGTGTGGGATCTGCACATAAGAGCTACCACAGGACAGAAACCCGGGTGTCGGATGGTGGTCTGGGACAAATAAAGAAGCTGGCTCTTGCAGCCGCAGGAGCTCCTTGCAGGAGGAGGGGGAGGGGTGAAGGTGTGGTGACTTCCCTAGAAGTGCCAGGACTTTTCTATGCTGCCAGCAGCAGGGCTCAGTCATCAGGGCAGGAAGCAGAGAATCAGAATAGGTCAGCAGAGAAACGACAGTTGATTTCTACCAGCCTAAGATGCAAAACCAAGGCTGAGCTGCAGCCCCCAACCCACAACACAGAGGGACCCTCCCCCCATACCCTCTGAGACCAATTACCACAGAGCCACAGGGGAATCTGAGCAAACACTACCAAAACTGTTGCTAATACTGATAGGGATTGAAACTGAGAGTAGCGAGTGTGATTAAAATCTACAAGAAAATAAAAGACAGGGATCCAAGAAGCTTAGTCGCCACCTACTGGAAATGAAAAGAAAAGTGCCTTCTTTGCAGTAAGCAAAAGAGAAACCTTTATCTACCTTCTGGAAAAACAACAGAATACACTTCCATTAATGGACAGATGAAGAAAAATTCCATTAAACACCATGAACAACCAAGGAGACAGGCATCTCAGAAATAAAGAGAAAAATCTTTAGAAAATAAGCTTATAGACATAGAAATATGTGACTTAAATGATAGAGAATTCAGGATGGTACTTCTAAAAGACCTCAGTGAATCATATCAACAATTTCAGGAAATGAAAAAGACAACTAAATGAGCAGAGCAAGGAGACGGAAACCCTCAAAAAGAACCAAATAGAACTTCTGGAGATTAAAAAAAAACACATCGCAAGAGTTGGAAAATGAAATAGCAAGCTTGGAAAATAGAGTCGACCAAATAGAGGAAAGGATCAATGATATCAAAGAAAGAAATCTAGAAATAAATCAGGAGGAAGAAGAAAGAAACCAAATAATGAAAAATAATGAAAGATAAATTCAAGAAGTAGCTGATACTATCAGGAGAGGAAACATAAGAATAATGGGCATTACCAAAGGCGAGGAAATGGAGCAGGGACCAGAAAGCATTCTCAGACAAATAGTAGACAAGAATTCCCCAAATCTAAGGAATGAACTAGAACTTGAAATTGAAGAAGTCAACAGAACACCCAATTATCTCAACCCAAAAAGGCCTTCACCAAGATACATTGTATTAAAGTTATCAAAAATCAACGACAAACAATTCTTAGGGCAGCCAGGGAGAAGAAAATGGTAACTTATAAAGGAAAATCTATTAGATTTTTATTGGACTTCTCAGTGCAGACCTTACAAACCAGAGAGGGATAGAATAAAATATTTAAACTATTAAGTGAAAGGAACTACAAGCCTAAAATAACATATCCCGCTAAGCTATCCTTTAGATATGAAAGAGAAATTAAGACTTTTCCAGACATACAAAAATCGAAGGAATTCTCCACTACGAGGCCTATATACAGGAAATTTGGAAAGAAGTCAGCTCACCTAAAACAAAATAACAACAACAACAAAAATATATAATTAGGAGTAAAGTGACTATCAGGCAAATAGAAACAAAGGGGTGCAACCCTTACTAAGAACAGGGCATTATAAGCTTAAATAATAAAAAGAGAATTGCTATAGCAAGATAGCAATGAACACTCAGCCTACATAGAAACAAATTGAGATAACAATGACTGAAAAGGAGAGGATTCGAAGATACAAATTCACGAGGGGAAAGGAGATAAGGCACACATAGAAGAAAATGTATGACTATTATAACTATCTGTTTCATAGAGTCAGAACTGAAATATATAACATAAAACAAGAAGAATCAGAAGCAAAACCCACAAAAGACAACCAAAATAATGAAAACAAAAACACACGGACAAGGAAGCAATGGAAACACTGAGCTACCAGAAAACAAAAGATAAAATGGCTATAAGAAGACCTCATATTTCAATAATCACCCTTAATGTAAATGAACTGAACTCACCAATAAAAAGGCAGAGTTGCGGACTGGATCAAAAAACAAAACCCAACCATATGCTTCCTCCAGGAGACACATCTCAGCTCCAAAGACAAATATAGACTCAAAGTGAAAGGATGGAAAATGATATTTCAAGGAAATGGCATTCATAGAAAAGCGGGAGTAGTGGTATTGATATCAGACAAAATAGACTTCAGAATAAAAAAGATAAAGAAAGATATGGAGAGACACTTCATAATGATAAAGGAAATCATACACCAAGAAGACATAACAATGATTAATATCTATGCTCCCAGTCAGGGAGCCCTGAAATATGTAAAGCAATTACTAACAGAACTAAAGAGAGAAACAGATCAAAATACTACCATAGTAGGGGACCTAAATACCCCACTGTCAGATATGAACAGATCATCCAAACAGAAAATCAATAAGGAAATAACATTCTTAAATGACACATTAGGTCAACTGGATATAATTGACATTTACAGAGCCTTCCATCCCAAAATAGCTGCTTATACATTCTTCTCTAGTGCACATGGAACAGTCTCAAGAATTGACCACATACTGGGACACAGAAATAGCCTCAACAAATATAAGAGGGTTGAAATCATACCAACTATATTCTCTGATCATAATGCTTTGAAACTAGAGATCAACTGAAAAAGAAACCAGGAAGAACCACAAATACATGGAGATTAAACAACATGCTACTGAAGAATAACTGGGTCAGAGAAGAAATAAAAAGAGATCAAGAGATACATAGAAACAAATGATAATGATAGTATAACATACCAAAACTTTTGGGATACAGCAAAAGTGGTCATAAGAGGAAAGTTCATATCATTACATGCCCATCTCCAAAAACAAGAACAAGCCCAAATAAAAAACCTAACGTTTTATCTTAAAAAAAAAAAAAAAAACTAGAAAAGGAAGAACAAATGACTCCTAAAGTCAGCAGAAGGAAAAACATAATCAAAATTAGAGCAGAAATAAACGAAAATGAGGGCAAAAAAAAAAAAAAATGATAGAAAAAATAAATACAACAAAGAGTTGGTTCTTTGAGAAGGTTAATAAAATTGACAAACCTCTGGCTAGACACACTAAAGAAAAAAGAGAAAAGACACAAATATCAGGGATGAAAGGGGAAATTACGACTGACATCGCAGAAATACAGAGGATCATACAAGAATACTATGAAGAAGTATATAACATCAAAGTTAATAACCTAGAAGAAATGTACCAGTACTTAGAAAAATACAATCTTCCTAGACTGAATTGAGAAGAACTGGAAAATCTAAATAGACTGATCAGCAGTATGGAAATTGAAACAATCATCAAAAACCTACCAAAAAAGTAAAAGTCCAGGAATTCTATCAAACATTCAAAGAAGTTGTAATACCTATTTTCCTTAAACTCTTCCAAAAAATCGAAGAGGAGGCAATACTTCCCAACTCATTTTATGAGGCCAGTATTACTCTGATACCGAAACCTGGTAAAGATAACACAAAAAAAGAAAACTACACACCAATATCTCTCATGAACAAAGATACAAAAATCCTAAATAAGATACTGGTGAACTGAATACAGCGACATACTAAAAAGATTATACACCACGATCAAGCGGGCTTCATCCCTGGGCCACAGGGATGGTTCAACATACACAAATTAATTAGTGTGATGCACCACATCAACAAATTAAAAAATAAGAATCATATGATCTTATCAATAGATGCGGAAAAAGCCTTCGATTATCTATTTATGATCAAAAGACTTCACAAAATCAGTATAGAAGGAAAGAGCCTTAACATAATAAAGGCCATCTATGACAAACCCTGAGCCAACATTATACTTAATGGTGAAAAATGAAAAACCTTCCCTCAAAGATCAGGAACAGGGCAAGGCTGTTCACTATCTCCACTGCTATTCAATATAATATTGGAGGTCCTAGCAAGTGCAATCAGGCAAGAGAAAGATATAAAAGGCATCCATATAGGAAACAAAGAAGTCATACTGTCACTATCTGCAGATGACATGATTCTCTATATAGAAAAGCCTAAAAACTCCACAAGAACACTACTAAAAACAGTAAGCAAATACAGTAAAGTCTCCGGATATAAAATCAATGTTCAAAAATCAATAGTGTTCCTATACTCTAAGAATGAAGCATCAGAAAAAGAAGTGGAAAAGATAATTCCTTTTGCAATTGCAACAAAAAGTATAAAATATCTAGGAATGAATTTAATGAAACATGTGAAGGGCCTATATAATGAAAACTACAAGACCCTATTAAACAAAATCAAAGAAGATACCAAGAAATGAAAAGATATTCTGTGTTTCTAGATTGGAAGAATCAACATTATTAAAATGATCATATTACCTAAAGCATCATACAGGTTTATTGCAATCCCCATCAATATCCCATTAGAATTTTTTAAAGAAATAGAACAAAAAATCATCAGATTTGTATGGAAGCACAAAAGACCCTGAATTACCAAAGCCATCTTGAGAAAAAAGAACGAGACTGGAGGCATCACTCTGCCTGACTTCAAATTATACTACAAAGCGACAGTAATCAAACGGCATGGTATTGGCAGCAAAACAGACACAGTGACCAGAGGAACAGAATGGAGAGTCCAGAAGTAAACCCATATATATATGGGCAAATAATTTTCGACAAAAAAGCCAAAAATATACAATGGAGAAAAGAAAGCCTCTCCAATAAATGGTGCTGGGAAAACTGAAAGGCCACCTGCAAAAGAATGAAATTAGACTGTTGTCTATCACCACACACCAAAATTAACTCAAAATGCATTAAGGACCTAAATAAAAGACCTGAAACAATAAAATGCACAGAAGAAAACATAGGAACTAGACTCAAGGAACTTAGACGTAAAGTGGGTTTTATGAATTTGACCTCAAAGGCAAGAGAAATAAAGGCAAAAATAAAGGAATTGGACTATATTAAACTAAAAAGCTTCTGCTCAGCAAAAGAAACCATCAACAAAAGAGACAACCATCCAAATGGGAAAATATATTGGCAAGCAATAAGGGCCTAATATCTAAGATATACAAAGAACTCATACAACTCGATAACAACAAAAAACCAAATGATCCAATCAAAAAATAGGCAGAGAACTTGAACAGACACTTCTCCCTACAGCACATACAAATGGCCTATAAACATAAGAAAAGATACTCAGCATCTCTAGCTGTTAGGGAAATGCAAATCAAAACCACAATGAGATGCCTGTCAGTATAGCTATACTCAGCAGGACAAGTAATAACAAATGTTAGAGAGGATGCAGAGAAAAAGAAGCTCTCATACACTACTGGTGGGACTGCAAATTGGTACAGCCACTATGGAAAACAGTATGGAGGGTCCTCAAAAAACTAAAAATTGATCTTCTGTATGATCCAGCAATCCCTCTATTTGCACACCGATGTTCATAGCAGCATTATTCACAATGGCCAGAACATGGAAGCAACCGAAGCGTTCTACGATAGACGACTGGATAAAGAAACTGTGGTACACATATGCAATGGAATATTACTCAGCCATAAGAAGAGATGAAATACTGCCATTTGCGACAACATGGATGGACCTTGAGATAATCATGCTGAGCGATTAAATATATGGTAGCTGAAGGAAACTGGACTTTGGGTGGTAATCGCTCAATAGAATATATAGATATCGAATTATAATGTGCACCTGAAAATTATATAATTGTATTAACCAATGTTACCCCCAATAAACTTAATTTAAAAATAATAATAACAATAAACAAACAAACAAACAAACCAAAAAAGACAAAGTGGCCTGTGTTTCAAGGACAGCACCCCTTGAGAACTTGCTGACAAAGATCACCAGGCCCACTCCCACAGTCTCTGATTCTGTAGGTTTGGGGTTGGGCCTGTGAATTTGCATTTCTAACAAGTTCCCATGTGAGGCTGATGCTGCTGGTCCAGGGATCGCATTTCAAGAATCACTGGTGTAGGAAAATGCCAGGCACAACTGGGACTCTGAGGAAAAAGGCCATTTCCACTTTGAAGGGAGGAGAAAGGTATATGGTGGTGGTGATGATGTCAGAATTGGGACTTGAGTGAGCCCATGTTCTTTATAGTATAACCAGTCACATTATGGGAGAGTGGAGAGGGGGATCAAGGTGACGGAAGGGGTAAGAAAGATCAAGAGGAGTTTGTTGGAAAAGGTTTTCTCAATTGTTAGTGAAGAGAAAAAGACTGAAGATGCATTGCTAGTTTCCACTGATAAGATAATGGAATCCGATTAAATGTAGTTTTTCTTATTTTCTTAAAATCTGTGTCAGCTATATTGTAACAACTCTCAAACTGAATCCGCTAAAATGATATGTGCAAGTTTTATGGTATTGGGAAGATGACTAAAAAGGTCAATCCATTAAATTAATAATTCCAATCACCAACAAAATCCCGGATGAGAGCTTGTCAGCGAGGCAAATGGGCAGTCCTGGCTGGATGACATGGTATGTATTGATGGCATGATCCCTGACAGAGTGTGAGGGGAATGGCTGAGAGAATGAAGGTCCTGCACGCACTTCAATTTTCCCCTCACCTCTCAGGCACTGTGAAACGCCCACCATCTTTGCCTTCATCTCTTCATTATCGTCAAGTAATATTTCTCAGGTTTACTCATGCATGGGCCCTGTCTTCTTTCATTCTGCTCAAATTTTCTTCTTCACTTCCTTTTCTCTTCTTGGCTTTTTCTCAATATACTGATTTTTTCCTTCTGGCTGACAGCTGTGAACGCCATCCCCACCCACTCTATCAAGCATTTGCTTTTTCGGAAACGGCATCCAGTTGGAAATGTGGCGTGCCCTGACATGGCTTTTCTCATTCATAGGCTGGGATCATACTTGCTGGACAGAAGGATTTATCATACAGCGAAGCATACCCTAACTGTGTCCCAAAAACATGAAACAATAACCAAAAGGAATTTATAGATGCCTGTACAGTGAAATAGGGAGAAGGAGAGAGGAAGGGGAGTGGGGACAAACCAACTGACCTTCCTTTTCAGTGTGTACGTGTTTACAACCTTTCTTTACAGGAGGAAATGCTACTGTTCAGCATAGGCTAGAACAGACCTATATTTATATCTGACTAAGGAAATCCTAGACAGTGTGGCCTCTCATTAAGAACCTGTCCACCCCACTTACCTCATCAAGACATCGCTCATACTGCTCCCTTTGATTTTCATTTTCCAAAGCCAATGCTGAATTCTCTGCCTGTAGTAAGATATAAAAATAATATAAACAAATCAACAAAATATTGTATTATGTGACAACTTATTCAATACGGTTACTAAATATATCTCCTCAGGATCCAAAACGATCTTTTAGAACAGACTTTGACAAGTTTGCTCAAAGTACTATTATAAATATCTTAGGGATGACTTCTGTCTTATCATCTTGTTTCACAAAAATACATGACCATTTAAAGAAATATAAAACTTGATATTCTGAACAGGTAGAAAATCAAATCATAGCCTGATGTAAGAGTATTCTATAAAAAGATTACAATCTTTACTTCATTCTATTAAAATGTAAATATAAGAAATGTTTTAATCCACTTAATTAAGACCTGTCACAGTTTTGCAACCCAGTATTGTTTAGGCCATAGAAAAGAATCTCAGGTAAATTCACAAAAGTATAACTACAAATGCAAACTAAACATGTTTTTTTCCTTGTTAATCATGACTTTTGAAAATAAGAAAATAATAAATTTAAGAACTGAATTATACATAAGAGTCTTTCTCCCTCTCTCTCTTGTTTTAAAATTACTGCTGTTTTTGCCCCTCAGAGCCGTGTGGGTATCTGAATGCTAAGAAGGGTACTATAAGATACCAGGTTAGATATGGATACTTGGTTACTATGTGGAATAAATAAAGGAGAAAAAAGTAATCACTATAAGCGTATTACATTTTAGGAGGAACATGACAGGGTAGCATGAGAACTGCCCTCCTCATCTGGTGATTTGGGTCCAGTTCAGCCACTGTTGGCCCCAGCCTGAATCCAGAATTGTCTGTTAACCCTTCCATGGTTGCGACAGTGACCACCTGCCCCATTCACCAAAGAAAATCTGGCTGTACTTACCCCTTGACTCCAACCCTCTTTGACATTTGGAAGGGGTGTATAATGCTCTGAGACGGTTGTTCTCCCCCTCCTCCCCCAAATATATGGCATCATTTTTAGGTAATGCATAGATCAACATTTTTCCTTTATACCTTCTTCCCATCAATTAAAAAAATTCTTTGTTCTACGGCCATGCCACCATGAATGTGCCCAATCTCGTCTGGTCTCGGAAGCTAAGCAAGGTTGGGCCTGGCTAGTACTTGGATGGGAGACCACCTAGAAATACCAGGTGCTGTAGATGTAAAATAAACAAACAAACAAACAAATAAAAATAAAAAATAAAAAATAACTATTTGGAAATAATTCTAAGATTACAGATGGTTCGCAAGAATGGTATGAAGAGCTTCTTCAGATTCACCAATTGTTAACATTTTGCTACATTTGCTTATGTCATTCTCTCATTCAGTTTTTTTTTCATGCAACCTGAGAGTAAGTTGCAAGCATGATGCTTTTTACCCCTAAATATTTCTGGGTGTATTCCTTAAAAACAAATTTCCTTGACAACCACAGTCTAGTTTTCAAATTCAGGAAGCATAACATTAATACAATACCACAATCTGATCTATAGTCCTTATTTTGATGTTATCCATTGTATCAATAATGTCAAAGAACAAGTTACTTCCAGTTCAGAATCCTACCCAGGATCATGCATTGCATCTATTTGTCACTCATCCAGGATCCTTTAATCTGAAATAATTCATTGTCTTTCATGTTGTTGACTCACCCTTTCTTTTCCTTCCTTCCTTTCTTCTCCTCCCTCCCTCCCTTCCTTCTTCCTCTTTTTTTTTTTTTCAAAAAGTGGAGGCCAATTATTTTCTGAAATATTCCTTAATGTGAATTTGTTTTAAGTTTTCTCATGCACACAGGCAAAAATAGTATAAAAGTGATGCTGGATTCTTCTCAGTGCATCATATCAGAATCATATGATGTTCATGTATCTCATTACTGGACATGTCATCTTCGATCACTTGGTGGAGGTGGGGCCTGCCAATATCTCCATTATAAAGTTACTCTCTTTCCTTTCACAATTAATAAGTAATCAAATTTTCATCTATTTATTTTAGCAACTATTGATGAGTCTTCACTGAATCGCTGGTTATTCTGGTTGCAAATGATGATTTCTACTATTTCTCTACCAAAATTTATGACTTTTTATTCTATCATAAGGAAGTACTTTTCCTGTTTATCAATATGAATACATGAGTCCTTATGTTTTTAAAAGCATTATAAGTTATTGCTGTTGATATTTATTTTTATGCTTAAATCATCCCAACTTTGGGAAGATAAACCCCTTTAAGCTGTGTCCTTTTGATATGTTTCTGTCATTTTAAGACTTTTTCCTTTTTTGTTATATGGAAATGTTCCAGGTTCATTTTGTTTTTTCCTTGCCCCATCCCTGAAATTGGCCATTTCTTTCAGGAATCCAATTTTCCTGTAGCTGGAGAATGATATTTGGAAACTAAGATATGGGTGTTAATGTGTGCCAATTGCTACTGAGAAGTCATGGCTTCCAGTCCCTCTTCAGTGGAAGGATCTCTCTCTCTCTCTCTCAATCTCTCTCTCTCTCTCTCTCTCTCTCTCTCTCTCTCTCTCTCTCTCTCTCTCTCTCTCTACCTTTCTTCCTTCTTACACACACACACACACACACACACACACACACGACCTCAACTCCCACAGAATTCTTCTTTTTCTTCTTTGCAAGAGCATACATATGTAGGCTACCAACATCATTACATTTACTCATTTTTTTTCATTCCCATGGTGCATAAAAATCTGTTAACACTACAAAAAACAATATTCACAATTTTATTTTTAGAATGCAGGTATAGAGTAAAAATACTGTGTTCAAAAGTTACAAGATTGGTCCCCTTACCCCGACCAACTTTAATGTGATTTTGCTATTCATTTGAAATTCAGTGCAATTCATTCGTTTCTGATAGTATTCAAATCTAATTTCTCCTCTTTTTGTTAGTTTCATTATATTTAGTTTTTGAATATGGAAAACATTAACATGATGCCACAAGTCAAAATCATACTGAAAGGTTTAGTCAGCAAAGTGTCACCCTGCTCCTACCCCTCTGCCTCATTCACATCCACCCTTGCAGGTTCTTTAACAGCGTTCATGACCCCTTTTTTTGTCTTCTTTTATTTGTTACTATCTAGTTAAAATCATGTCCCTTGACTCCCTCCTATTACATATGTAACAATCAACTTTCCCTCTCACTCCATTTTCCTTTCCTACCAGTTCTCTAGATGCATTCTTTCTACTTTATCAAAGCATATCATGTACAAGTATCTTCTTTCACCCCTACCCTTATCCTTGTTTTAGTTTCTTTAATGAATGATGATTGAGGATGTAGGTCTTATACTTCTTTTATTGCTATAGCATCTTAAAGTTTTCCCTCTTCTTTTTTATCTTTACAACCACATCTCCAAATGACATCTCCCCTTTTGATTCCTTCTCCCCAGAAACACTGCCTCCCTGAGACAGCCGCATCAGGCCACGCCCACTTTAAAGCCCTGCCCTACGGCCAGCACTGGGAACCACCAGTCTCTCCCTGTGGTCAGTATGGAGCACGTGCCATCCAACCTCCTCATCCTGGCAGTGCTTTCTTTATACCCTCTGCCACCCCTCCCCTGGGACACACAGTCTTACAGCCACAGTTCTGTGGGTATTTGGTGTTTATTTTTCTACTTAGAGGAATCTGAAGTTCTAGCGTTCTGTTTTCTGGTAATTCAGAAGGCATGGGCCATGTGTGGTTTTATTTGTGCTTGTGATGATTTGAATGTTTTTTTTGTTTTTGTTTTTTGGCACATGTATCGAAAGTTTCAGATTTAGGCCATTCTGTTACTTAGCAATGAAACTCAGGTGAAGTGACTGAACTGGGATGGGACACAAAAGTTGAGGAAAAGTGTTGAGGCAAAATCTGTTTGGAGATGCTTTTGCCACTGTCAGATCATCTTGACCGAGTTATAGTTTGGGTCCCAGGGTTCAAATCCGGTTTCTTCTTCAGGTTTCAATTCTAATACTTGGCTTCGATCTCATTCCTCTGGGCTCAGATCCCTGTTTTAGCAACGTCTCCAACATTCCTGTCCCTCAGGTAAGATGTTCTTTTCATTCTCCTCATGGACAGACACCTACCACACAGCCCGATCCTTCTACCCTCACACTGATCACCTACCTGAACTTTTAAAGTATTGGTTATATACGCACAGACTGCTTCTCCAATTTATTCCCCACCCAAACTAGACTGGAAGCTTTTTCTGACTTGTTGCTGTTTCCCTCAGGGATAGCTTTGGCCTGTCACACTGAACCTCCTCTGTACTCGCAGCTGGTATAACCTCTCATTTCCTCACTCAGCCCAGGTGGGAGGGCTGGTACCAGGTTCTAGTTCCATCCCATTGCAGTTTGTTTACCTGGCAATACCAGGTTGTATAACCTTCTACCTTGCCGGATTAACGATTTAGCTAAAATTCGAAAAAAACAAACGAGCTAATCTATAAAGTGACTTCCAGTTCAGATATTTGGATATAATCACAAATGGGGAAACTGCTGGAATTCTGATTCTATAAACTCACTGCTTTCTTTGGAGAAATTTAGCTTTTGTGAATTCCGCTGGTTTTAGTAAGGCAATGGCACAAAGGATAATGGGAAGAGATAAAAAAGAGGATGGCAATGCCAGATTGCGTTATTTTCACTTTAAATGTCCCAGAAAAAAATGGGTAAGGAAATAAAGCTGAAAATGGGAATTTATATGGGATATCTGTATCTCACTCCTACCCACAAGATCACATTGCAATCACACTGCCATCGATCCATTCAAATAATTACCATCATTACACCATTTACATTGCTTGCCTCACGTTTACAGCTCTGACAATCTATTACAGGCAAGTAAATTAAATACCTAAAGGGTGCTGCTGAAGACACAATAGTCACATTTATGGTTAATGTGTTCAGTTACAGAGACCAATTTAATTGATATAATTCTACACACCCCAGAGGACAGTGGAGATATTAACAATTATGCTGGTGAAGTTGAAAATAATCTTGATCTCATGATTTTCTTTACTCCATTTGCATTTATTGATAATTCAGGATTAACCTGCTACTGACATGAGACAATAGGGGGAAAAGGCAAGAAAAAAATTAAACCCCTTAATTAAATGTGATTTAAATAAATGGTGAATATTTGTACGGCATAAATGGGAAAGGATAAGGTAGAGAGGGAAAGAGAAAATATAGGCGTCACTACTGAAAATTACAGTAGTGACAACACAGGTCTTTTCCACTTTACACAAATATGTTATTAAATCAGTATACCCAGGAGGACGTAGTTAGAGCATTCAAGTGAATATAACAGTGGGTCTTTATGTTCCACTTCCTCTTCCACGACAATCAAAAACTTTCGCTAGACTGAATCCATGTTTTTGAGAATTTCCTGCTCTGTGTGGTTTTCTCATGAATTCAAATATAGAGATTTAAATATGTTTCTGATTTTATCTTTAAAGTCCTTAAATATGTCTTTATAAAATTGAAGAGTTTCATAGAGTAAGTCCATATTATTTTGATTTACTGTGGAGAATGGGTCTGAATTAATATATATTTTTAAAAGAAACTATGTTTCTCAGAGGTCCTGCCTGTGAATAGATACGCTGGTCAGAGCTTACAAATAATTGAATAGACCAATACTTCTAAATTGCTGTTCTATACTAATTCTCTAAGTGATATTTAAAAATTTCTCCACGCTATAAAATTGTTCAATACATCTGCTATGTTTGAATGTCGAAACCCTAAGGACTGATGTGAGGGAAAGCCCCTTTGGGATTTGCTTACCTCGGAGGGCGGAGCCCTCATCAATGGGATTAGTGTCCTTGTAAAAAAGCCTCTGAGAGCTTGTTATCTCCCTTCCACCATGTGAGGACACACCAAGAAAGCTCTGGCTATGAACCAGGACGATGGCCCTTACCAGAAGTCAATCATGCTGATGCCTTGTTCTTGGACTTTCTAGCCTCCAGAACTGTGAAAAATAAATTTCTGCTGTTTATAAGCTGCCCAGTCTGTTCTATTTTTTTACAGCAGCTTGAGCAGACTAACACAACATCCTTTTCTATAGAGCAAAGGTAGAATAGCTCTACACACAAAAATAGTTCCTTCTGTAGGACAGTTCACCTTCGTCCCCATTCATGTATTCAAATTTATATTTTTTGCTGCTTGAGAGCACACACCATGTTTCAAGTCAAGTCCAGCCCCTGTTTCTCTCAGAAAGATCCAGTTCTTATTCCCAAGGCTGTGCCTTGGTTCTGCTACTTTAGCCTGGAATATCCCTCACTTTCCCATTGGCCTTTCTAAATTCTACTAATTTTTTGTGGTCTGGCTCAGATCCAAACCTAAAAAACTTAAATGGAGGAATATATTTAAATTTTAGAAAGTAATTTCAGATATACAAAAATATATCGAAACCATTACAAAGACTTCCCTTACTCTTTTGCTCTGATTCCCCAAAGATTACCATTTTCTCACGTTTGCTTTATCATTTGTTTCACACCTATCTATAACCAGAGATATTAAAAAAAATTTCAAGTAGGTGCAAACATGATGCCCCTTTACCCTTTAATACTGTGAAGTGTATTTTCTAAAATATATATTTTCTTACATAACCAATGTACGCATCTCCAATTCAAGAAATTAACTTGGCTGCAAGTTATCCCTGTAACATCCTTATCGGGCCTAAGATCCTGTCCAAGTTCCCAGAGCTTCATTTAGTTATCGTTCTCTTTGGTGTCCTGTAATATGGAATAGCCGTTTGTCTTCTATGACCTTGACATTCATCAAGAGTACAGGCCAGTTATTTTGTAGAACTTCCTTTAATTTGAGTTTGTTCGCTGTTTTTTCATGGTTGGATTAAGTATTTTGGGCAAGAATACCGCAGCAGTGATGTCGTGTCCTTCTCAGTACATCGTATCCAGGGCCACACGATGCCGATTTATCCCATTACCTTAGCTTTGATCATTTGGTTAGGTTAGGGTCTGCCTAACTTTTCCACTAAAAAGTTATTAATTTCCTTTTATGACCAATAAATATCTTCTAGGAAGTTACTTCAAAACTATGTAAATATCCAAAGTTTTTGAGGTTGTGCAAATATTTAAATATCCACATTTTGTTCATTAATTTTGGTATCCACTGATAATTTTTGTCTAAACAACTGTTACAGTGGTGGTCACCAAACAATGATTTTTAGATTCCACTATACCTCCTACACTGATTACTTTGAACTCCATCATAAGCAGGGGCCATGCATTTTAACAATTAATTATAATGCCTTTAATTGAGATTAACAGTTTTGTGAATATTATTAGCGTTCTCCAGCTAGACTGTAAGCCCTTTGAGACAGGTATCATGCCTTATGAGCCTCTTTTCAAAAGGGTAAGATTTAAGTTATTACATATTTACTACAGTTTTGGGAAAGTTAAACTCATTTTGATATTTATATTTATTTAAAATCAATGAGTTTGTGCAAGTAGTGTATCAGGCATTTTTACCTATGTCCTCTCAGTGGTGGTCATTCTCACACATGTGAATACATTCTGATGTATTTTTTGATAATATCTTATGGACAGGTGAGAAATTACGTAAGTGATAAACAATTTTTACTCTTGGCATATGTCAATATAAATTTGATTTCTTATGATGGTGTCTAGAGTTTCCAAACAAAAACCAGTGTACATCATCTGACACATTTTGACAACTGGCAGAATATTTAAAGTTTCTACTTCTCTACACTAAATAGTATGGGAGCCTGAGTTTTTGCTCCTAGCTATTCAATGTTAATAGCACTCATCATGGGGACTGTCATAGTGGTAGTTTAAAGATGGTTGCAAATGCGTTCTGATGTGTCTTATTACATCTTGCCTGGCCATTACTGACTTGCTTGACCAATAGAATGTGGCCGACATGCTATTTGGACACTTTTAAGGCCTGACCATGAAATTTTCAGATTTTACTTTGGCCTCTTAGAGCACTAGCTCTTGGAGTCTGGAGCTGCCATGTAAGAAGTCTGGTATCTTGTGGTGGGGTAAAGCCTGACCATGTGGAGTGGTCTTTAGAGGATGAGATGCCTTGAGCACTGACATGCCAGACATGTGAGTAAAGAATCAATCTTGGCAATGGATGTTCTAGCTCCAGCTGACACATGAACTAGAGATGAACCATCCAGCTGTGTCATTTCTCAATTTCTGACCCACAAGTAAAAGTCGTTTTAAGCCTCAAAGTTTTGGGTTAGTTACAGTAGCAATAGATAACTGGGATAGAAATATTTAGGAGATCAACCAGAATATCAAAACGCAGGGGCTACAATGAGAAGGAAATAGTCTAGTAGAATAAATAAATTAATTTCTTACATTGAATATAAAAGGATCAGAGCAACGGAAAAATTGACTAACTTCAGATGAGTTAGGAAAGATATTCCTTGAAGAGGCGATCTTGACCTTTGATTAAGCCTACTCAGTATGCATTCGAAACAGCAACAAAAGTCCTCATTGGCATGAATAAAATTGATATAGCTTTGAACAAAATATCACAGCAATGCCATGTCTTGTATTAGCTATCAGAAATAAATTATGCAATCATGGTAGAATCCTGGGTATAGACACCATCGAATTATTATGAAAGTGAATAATGTCAGACACCAGCAAGTGCCCGCTGCATAGAAAATCTTGGGTGCAAGAATGATGAAAAAGGACAAATTCATAGAGTGCAAATGAAAGTGGTAGAAATTGAGCAAGGGTAGAGTGGTGTGGAGGAAATAAAGAAGGTAGAAAGAGCAGGATGTCCTCTAAAGTGAAAAAAGAGAAAGGAAGAAAAAGTCCAATTCAGAGTAACTAAAAAGGGTGCATTTCTATGACTAATCCTGGTGCAGTAGCTGTTTTTTCTCAGAATGACCTCTTCCCAGCTTGCTGGAAAACCCTTTAACTTGACAAAATCAGACAGTTCAAAACAAGGTCAGGAAAAATGCATTCCCCTAAAATCATGCTTTGGCTCCAAAGGTGGAAAAGTGTTTCTTTGTGATTACCATTCCAAGTGAGAGTTCCACGGCACTCTAGTTAAGTAATACATTTGCAGACTCTTGAGACTGTGGACCCAAGAACTTCAGAGTTAGCCTTGCAAGACCAACACAGAAATCCACAACATATCCCTAATTACACTGTCATCTGTTCTATTTTGAAAGCTGTCAACAAACATTATGATGAGAATCAAGGGAGGGGCTCAGTGTGCCATGAGGCATGCCTCCCAAGTGTGTACGTTTTAATCTAGTAAAGGGACAGAAAGCCTGAGTACAAAGGACACCAAGAATTGGACCTGGATATTTAATTTCCTTCTCTTTATCATCAAATAAAAATTATGGGTTTCTGAATCATTCATCTTATCATGTCTGGTCACTGTAGTGGCCGTGTGGAGGATAGCTGGTTAAAAAATAATTCCCAATGACTATATTTAAGAACTATGGTCTTCGCACTCAGGGAACATCTAGGGATGCTGTGCATCTCGGAGGCAAATTTCATCATCCTAGAAAATTTCAAGAAATAGTTAAAAGCTTCACTCATCCACCACAGGAATAAACCATGGGTACCTGTGTGCCCATTCATGCATAGACACACCCTTAAAATATTCTTGTTCATGCACTTAGTAAACCTTAAGGATGCCCACCAAGTCCAGGCCCAGCGCAAGACCTTGGGGACCAAAACCCAAATAAAATGTCATCCCTGTGTCAAGGAGTTCTGGACCCCATGCAGTAAGAACATCTTATGCATGACCTGTCCACAGGTTCATTTTTGAAGAGCTGACCAGAAAACACTTCACAGTGAAACTTCTGTGTAATTCCAGAGCTGAAATCCTCAGATGAGGCTCTAGACCAGCAGTCTGCAAATTCGAGTATGCATCTAGATCCCTTAGTATGCTTGTTAGGTCACAGATAATTAGGCGCCATCACTGCCTGGATTCAGCGTATCTAGGGCAGGACCTGTAAATTTGCACCTCTAACGAGTTCTCACTCAGGTGATGCTGATGCAGCTGGTCTGGGGACCACACTTTGGGAACTTTCAGATCAATCAGCTTCAGAATGAAGGTAGTTGTCCTCCCCTGCAGCAGCCTGGCTATCATCCCCTTTAAACTGTTCGGGAATTTCTTACTGCTTCTCTGCACTTGGAAGCGGTCACCATGTTTGTCCTCTTCACCAGAGGGCCTTCATGAGTCTCTAGAGGTGAATAGGTGCCTGCTCTCTGCTTCCACAATGTACCACCAGCACACTTCTTGTAGAGTACTTACCATAAAGATTTTCACTTCAGACAGATAAAAACACAATACAATTTTGTACTTTGCTTTCTCTTATTCTGTTTATGAGTCTGCCTCTCTTCCCCCACATAAGTGATTTGTGCTGGGGAGAAAAAGCCCCTGAGAGGATAGATCAGTGTGTGTGTTTGTGTGTGCGCGCGTGTGTGTGTGTGATAGGAAAAACATGTGATTTTCAAAAATGTTACTTGATATTGAATTATATTTGGAAAATAATAAAAGGTAATGTTTTCATAATACAAACAGAAAAAGAAAGTTCTACAATTTTCTTGCCTATGGGGACGTACAGTAAAGAAATCTATATAGAGAGTTTGTGGGTGGTAAAAAGAATATATCATCCTAGGAGGAAAATATGATATTCTAATGGGAGGTCACATATGCTTTTTAAATTGCCTTTCTATTTGTTTTTTATTTTGTTTTGTTTTGTTTTGTTTTTATAATGGAAAGAGGTCTGACCTTTGAAGTCAAGTAAGGGTTTATTTTGATCTTGGTGCTGCCTCTTTCTTAACATTACCTCAGGAAAATCACTTGGACTCTTTGTGTCTGTCTCCTTGGTAAACAGGAGTGGTAATATATAACCATCACTCTTTGGAGGCTGAATGAGATGAATGTAAAACGCATCTAACACGGAGCTGGCCTGTTATAGGATTCGATCAATGTTATTTTCCTTCTGTTCTTTGTAAAACAACTTCCATCTGAAGCCTGGGCAGCTCACAAGGGGAGGTGGTTTCAGTCAGGACAGAAGTTGCCCTATTGACTGAGGAGATTTCCGCCAAGAGAAGTGTAACCCGGGCCCTCAGAACAGGGTATTGTAAGGAGCCTCACACAGATTGGCTTCAGGTGCTGGCTCTTCGGACCTGCACTCTTCCTTTCTTATCCTTTCCCCTCATTTCTCTCTCATCTCCTCACTCCCACTTCCAGGTGCCCATTTATCAACTACCCTTTCCCTATAGAAAACCCTGCTTCTCAGAGTACTCATAACTTCACCACATTCAGATTCAAAGCTGATAAATAAAGCACTGAGAGGATTTGCATTTTAAGAGAGGATTAAAGAGTGAATCTTTAATTGTAGCATTTAGGAGTTAGGAAGTGGGCAGTTTTTCAGGAGAGCAGGATGAGCTGAGACAGGGCACTGCATTTCACCTTGAAATCATACTATAAGTGATCACCTACTAGGCTTTCATGTAAGGCCTAGAAGGACTCGACATGATAATCTTCGGCGAGCTGAAAGGGAGAATGCTACTCAGAGTTCCTCTCAAACTGTGCACGTGAAATACTGAGCTCTCTGATTTGTGGATGCCACTGATCTGGGTGCCTATCCCTATGCTGCACAGCACCCTGCCCATCCCTTAGTCACAGCACCCACCACCCCCTTTGCTCTCTGAAGGCTGGCACCATTGTTTTTCCACACCCTGCACTGTGCTTGGAACACAGAAGGGACCCAGACCATTTGTATTTCTGACTCTTTCCATATACACACTTGCATCCCAGGAGTGTGGACTTCCACTAGGATATATAAAAAATATATATATGATTGGTGTAGGGAGATGGATGCTTCTGTTTTACGTTTCCCAGGTTCCGTTTTTTTTTTTTTTTAACTCAAATTTCCTGTGCAAACACTTGTCACTTGCACAGGCCATAGGTGTGACATTTTGGAAAATTACCATGGTTGCGGATCCCCTCCTCTCCACCCCACCACCCCCAATGCTGTAAACAATAAGAAAGAAGTCCAGGTAAATCCTTCAAATTTATGAGGAGTGGGGATAACAAAGCCAGGCCGGGGCAGACGCAAGGCAGTGGATGCAGTGGCATAGGGACCTGAAGAAGAGCTGCACACATCGGCCTCCCAGCAGCCCCGGCAGCCGGGGTCACACTATCACCTCTGCTAAACAACAAACTCCTGGCAGATGTTTAACAAGGGCTGTTTGGGAGACAAGAGTCTGCTTTATTCTTCTCCAGTTTCCATGGTGTAATTTCTCCCTCCACGACTGATTTCGAGCTACCAGGGAGAGTGGGGAGGAGAAGCGCAGCAGCCCACTATCGTATAATATTCCCATCATACAGGATATAGATCTCAGATCATAGTAAAATGTTATAAAATAATTAGGAAATAATGAGCTTTGAATGTGTATTACTTTTGTCTTTAACTAAATGTAAATTGATATAATTTCATTAATAATAATTGCCATGTTAATGACAAGCTCATAAATTTGAAAGAGTAACAGTTAGCTCTCAAAAGCTGGTTTGAGCAGATTTTGAACACCATTGCTCCTATCTATCATAGAGCTCAAGGATAGCACTCAAATGGTGTAAACACTCATATATATCTGCTAAAACAAAGGGTGTAGTGATTGTGTTCTGCTTGGAATTTCATTCAGGGACGTACTTGACCCAGTGGAGACCATGAGGCCTCAGCTTGCATGCCATTCCCAGCTCCGCTCTCTTTCTCAGGTCTGCTTATATGAGTTGGTTTTGGAAACTCAAGGATAAAGCACCATAAAGCTGTTAGTACATGTACCTGCCTCCTCATTAGGGAGGTTCCTTTCTTTGTCTCTGTACTTGCCTAGGTGGATTAACCTGGCCACTCCCCTCCCCTGCAACTTTGCCCCTGACCATCTTCCTTCATCCCCCCTCAACTGGAACAGGAAAACAGATCTATTCAGCCTGCAATAGAAGGTACTTGGGACTTGTGTGGATTCAGGGAAGTGAAGATTTGTGTGTCTGACAAGTATGTTTTCAAAGACGCGTACAAACATTTCATTATTCCAGTCATTTAATAGTGCTGTCAAATTGTTCCTATCAAAATTGAAAACCTCAGCCATTTAAAAAGTTACATACTTGAAATCAAGATGTAACATGTATTTTCCAAATCATAACAGAGCCAAAAATTCAGGTACTCTAAAATTCTTTGCAAAAACAACCTTTAAACATATTTTACCCACCCCTTCTCCAGATGTGCTTTCAGAGATAACCAAATCTATGACTTTCAAGCAATAACGGAACTAGAGTGAATTTTACAGGTTTGTAAGTTACAGAGAAATTTCATAGAACTGAGAAATGTGAAAGGATTTGATCACTTTGTTGAGTATAGAATATTTGTGGCATTAACTATCGGTCACTTTAGAAGTCGGACTATGCAAAACTCGTTGATAGATTCGTAGAGCATTAGATTCTTTAATAGAATGATCTTATCACCTCATTTAACTAAAGACCACGAGACTGTGGGGTAGATAGCATTAACTTCATTTTATAGATAAAGAAACTCTGTCAGTTTAAGTCCTTAATGTTACAATGATATATTCTTTACATACACAGTCTTCATCCTTAAGTATTTCGGAGAACAAAATATAAGCAAATATAGCTTGAAACAAGTCTAAGAGACCAGGTGTTTATCTCCACTTTAACAAAAAACAGACAATTTGGGTTAGAGAATCGACTGAGAATTCCTTCAGGAATAGGAATCTTGGATCTCTGAGCTATATAGGAACCCTTAGACAAACTGGGAGAAAACAAGCACAAGCACGTTTGTTCCAGGAATCATTTTGCCCCAAAGAGGAAGTCACTTAACCACGTAAGATAAAACTGCAAAGATATCTCATTACACATGCACCAGATTGGCACAAATGGAAAAATTGTGTATGGCAAGTGTTGGTGAACATGTGGAGCAACAGGAACTCTCACAGGTCACTGTTAGTAATGCAAGTCAGTACGCTCATTTTAGAAGAGTTTGCCTTGCCTACTAAAAGGAGAAGCTAATCATACTCTCTGACCCAGCTACGCTATTTCTAGGTATATCCACTATAGGCACCTGTGGACACATATACTAGGATGGCCACAGACATATATTCATAGCAGCTTTGTTCTTACCAGCCCTCAGATAGAAACGATTCAAATGAAGATTAATAGTACAGAAGGTTCATTTGTGATAAGTTTACATAATGGAATACTATATAGAAGTATAAAACAGTGGGACAGAGCTACCTGTATAATATGGATGAATCTTGCAATGATAGCACTGAGTAAAAGAAGCAGAATATATATTTAAGCAAATATATACATACATAGATACATACACAATCTCCCAACATGATTCCATGTACAAAGTTCCAAAATTGTAAAAATTAAATTACATTATTAGGGATATAGATATAAGAAGTGAAACTATTTTTTTAAGAAGAGAGGAAATGACTATTAAAAAATTCAGATTAATTACTGCCTCTAGTGGAGAGGCAGGAAGCTGAGCTGAGAGAGGAGTCCACAATGGATGGGGTGGGTTCTGGGTTACTGGTAATATTTCATTTGTTGACCTAGTAACAATTACTCAGTGTTTTGCATTACAATTTTTTAACTGTAAATATAAATTTTAGGCACTTGTCTGTAGACATATTTCTCTCTCTCACTCACACACACACACACACACACACACACACGCACACACATAATAGGGCACTAGGAGGCAAGGCTTGAGGGCAAGGGAGTTCTGGGTCTCAGTGTACCTGGGCAGCTTAGTTCCACTGCAACAGGATCAGTGGGTGGAGACTGGGCAACACTAATTAAGAAGAACAGAGAGATGGAAGGAGCCAGATGCTGCCAGGAAGGGACATGACTAAATATCAATTTCAAGTAACTAACCCCTGCACCAAAGAGGGGTTACAAGGGAAAATGGGGAGATCAGAAAACATGTGACAGCAGCATTCCTGTCAAGGACGACCTACTCCTGAAATAAAATGGCAGCACTGAAGAAGGGGAAAAAGTCATATTTGAAAGAATTTAGAACAGATTCTTCAGCTCCTACCCAGTATCTAGAGGAAAAAGAGAGCTGAGAACCAAAGATATCACAAAGGTTTATATTTGAAGTCTCTGAGAGGGTGATAAGGTCTTTAATAGAAACAGGGGGCAAAATGAGATCAACAAGGTTATGGGAGATTTTAAAAGAAAGTCTATAGCTTTTCCAGGTAATGATTTCTCCCTTCCTACAGAGAAGACAAAATCACAACTCGTTCGTAGGTGAGTATGCCAGAGCACAGTGACCCCTCTCCCTTTCCTTCCATTGTTTGCACAATTTCATGAAATCCTTTTGTTCGGAGATGCTGTGGCCACATCTAACTCTCCCTATTCTCTTTAGGGGAGAATATCGTCCCTTTGTTTAAGAATTCACAAGAAAAATGGTATTAAGCTTTAGGGAGATTGTGATTAAATTTCATTACCAAGCATAAACTCCGGCCTTTCCACTCAGGACAATGGCCTTTCCAGCAGATGGACAGTGGAGAGTCGACAGAAGCCTACCTTCAGCCCTGCTCCTCGTTTTCATGTGTGTCCAGCATGAGCGGGCCACAGCAGGTCAGGAGCACTCGAACACTCAAAGCTTTGTGCCTTTCCGCAATGATGGAGTGTGATATGGGTAACATAACAGCGTCTAAGTAGCATTTAGTCTGGCTAGTACCTTTAGCTGAAACTACAAGGCCATGGGAGATCCCTTGACTTATTTCTATCATTCGGTGTCCCGAAATTTCCACTGATGTTAAAAAAATGTAAATGAGATTTGGCCATGAGAGAGGAGTTACCTTTGAATTATCAGCAGTTTTCAAAAATAATCAGTTTTGAAAAAAATAATTTAGTCTTATATATTTGAGACACAAGAATAACATCTGGAAGAGCTCTATCTAAGAGTTGGAAATGTAGGTTTAATGTAAGGCAGAAGCCAGGGTTAGAGTTGTCGCTATAGCTGTGACAAAGAGAGAAAAAGTGCTATGGAAAATGATGAGGACGATGGCAATAAGAAGAAGTATTGATGATTACTGTGTGCCAGGCTCTGTGCTCAGCACTTAATATACTTTATCTCACATAATCTTTACAGCAAATTTTACTATGGAGAGACTGTTATGTCTGTTTTACAGATAAGCAACCTGAGGCTCAGAGAGATTCAGTGGTTTTCTTCAGGTCACACAAACCTAACTAAATCAGAAGTATTCTAAACCACTGCAGTAAACTTTTTACCATCCTGAACTCCAAATTGTTTTGCTATAATGAAATTATGCTAAACCAAATCCTCTTTTAGAAACTGTATTCCCTGTTTGCAAGTCCAAGAACTAAAAGGGGGTGGATAGTTTTTCACTTAGAATAATTGGCAGGCAGTAGAATTTGCTTTAAAAACTGTAGGGGGCAGAGGGAAGGAAAGCTAAGGCATTTATATACCACCCTAATTCTTCTCATTCTAGCTTTTAAAATTTCCTGCGTTGCTTTGTGTGGGAGTTTGGGTGGGAGTTGGCAGATATTTTTAAGCAGTCAGGACCCTGAGGTAATAAGGGATGAGGGGAAGTGAAATGTAATTCTTTATTGAGGGATGGATAAAAGAAGCGCAAACATCTCAGTTTAAAGCTCAGCTCAAGTACAATAATATACATGTAGGGTTGAGAAGCTGGCAGTCATCAATTTTATTAAAAGATTTTTTTGTTTGAATTACACATCATTTTACAAAGATAATATTGAGTCATTGTGCACACTGTGTAGTTACCCAGTGATGCAACTAAAAAGGTATTTTTACCTAGATGACGTCTCATAGAGATATTTCCAGCATAGTGTGATGTCAAGAGATCTGACTTTTTAGCTATAGTTCATGGTTTTAAGAACATTTTCTAGCAAGATGATGTGACAGAGAAAACAGCCAGGAATACATGATTTCAAGCTCTGGCATTTACTTATTGTGTGACATTGATCAAGTCACTTAACCTCTCTCTTGCTTTCTCTTTTTCTCCTAAACCTACTAGACCTTATTATCTCTAAAATCTGTTCCAGCTATAAAATGCCAGATTTAAAAATATATATATATACAGTAATGATCTAAAGATAAGTAATAATAAAATCATGATTCTTAAGAGATGAAGAGGATCATACTTAATTTCTGTCACAGTACAATGATCCTTTTTACAAAATTTCGAATATATATGGTGCTCACTTGTTCCCTTCTTTGAGTCCATGAGAGAGTCAGCCAATTTCCATGAGAACTCACAGAGCCTAGCTGCCCTTCTTTCTCTAAACCGGACTTCGGTGCAATCTGCTGAGCAGAGAGACGAATAACCAAACCAGAATGAAGTCTCATTTAGACGAACATGGATGAAATGTTGGGCTGTGCAGAGCAAAGCTTATTTCCATGATTTAACAGATAGCTAGGAAAAAAAAAAGTCTCATTGATCTGATTATAACAAATTATTACACAAAAACTGTTCTATATAACGAGAGTATGTGTGCAATTTATCTGCATGTGTGTGTTGTATCTGTGTGTGTATACAGCATATGCCCGTGATGTAGATATAGGAATCACTCAAGTGCAACCAGAGGATGTCTAGGGAGAATTTTGTAAATAGAGCCTCATTTCATGGTGAAAGTAATCAGCACTGATATACAAATGGCCTGGAACAGTGTCTCATATTGTATAGAAATGAGCAGGTTATAAATACTGTTCTAAATGTTAATACCTGTTGCATTTCCAACATTTCCATTTGTTATCAAATCAGAGAACTCCAGGATTACTTTCTTTGTAACTTGTGTAACATCTTTTGTTTTTCAGGTTTTACTGATCAAGCTTGAGAGCCAATCAAAATGCTTGTGATCTCAATTGCTATTGATTGAAGCAAACTGAATAAAACGACAATGAAAAAGAAAACTGAAAACACACGCGTGCACACACGCGCGCACACACACACACACACACAGCCCTACACATACATACAAACTAGGGTTTCTCAACCTCAGCACTAGTGACATTTTGGGTCAGATAATTCTTTGTTTGGGGGCAGTCCGGGGCATTACAGAATGTTCCACAGAATCCCTGGCCTCCACCCACTTTATATCAGTAGCTTCTCCCTTACTCAGTTTGGACAACAAAATTTAGACTTTGCCAAATGTCCTCAGGGAGGGACATGTGCACACGCGCGCGCACACACACACACACAAATGACATCACACCTCTGCTTGCTTGAATGACACTTTCAACTTCATGTATAAATTTTATATACTTTTAGAGTTAGACGAGATTGTAATATCAAGGTTAACCACATAATTTTATAGATAAAGGAAACTTCAGCCCAGAGATGTAAAATAATGACTGTCCAGCCATTGTAATTCATCTTTTGGTATCAGACGCAAGAATCCTGGAGCAGAAAGAGATCTCGACTTGATCAAATCCAGTCTCTATTTTACAGACAAGAAAATTAGATCTTTACTTTTTGTTTTCAGCCCTTCTACCCATTACACTGATTGTTTGGATCACTTGCTCTGATAGCTTGGTATTAAATAAATCCTAACTTTTTCCTTCAAGATGGTATAATTTGTGCCCAATTTACTTACAGAGACACCCTCACAGAATATGTTCCCTTTTATCAAGTAAGTGACGACAGGTTGAGACAGCTCCAGGCTCAGGTCTCACACCTGCTGAGTTTCACTTAGGTCCTACTGCAATGAGAGCACAATTATCTAGTCAATTGCTCTGGAGGGAACATCATCTCAAAAACATGGCCAAGTTCACACCATCATAATTAATCAGACAACTGCTCTAGTGTGATGGCAGTTAACACTTCACAAACTTGGAACTGTCTTTTAGCCCCAGAAAACACTATTCACATTAAGGCTGAGTTCTATTTACATAAGCTGAGTCCTACATTTGGATGCTAATTAATAAAATGTAACCATAATGTAATCCCACTTAAATGTTTCACCTCTGGGTGGAAATGCATTAAGTAAACAACATTTTAAATAAAATAGGGTTGTGTCAACATATTTGCTATAGAAAAAAATACTTAAAATCTCTCATAAAATTCAGCCTCTGTATTTTTTAAAGCTGTCCTAGAATTACTGTCTTTTAAAAATGTAGCTTTTGGGGACTATCAAGAAGGACTATATAAAGGACTATTTTAAAGAGCTAAGAGCAGAGTTGCTCTGTGCATTAACTAAGTGTATATCAGGAGTTTGAAAGGGGTTGGTGGCAATTTGCAAATGCTAGCAGGGGGTTTCCAGCCATAACACAGTTTTACATCATCTTATGTTTGAGAGCAGAGATAAGAATTTTTCATACATCTGAGTGACAAGCATTTTCCTTTTCAAAACTGAAGGTTCTCATTTTCTTTTAGCATTTGAGGTATTAGTTTCACAGCATTTGAGGATTCCAGAATTTCTACATATGTTGATTTTTCACTTAACATTTATAGACAAAAGCAGTCATTATTGTGTATCACAATGATAATAAACCTCATTTTACAGCATAAAAGTAGAAAACTTTGTATTTATCTGGAATCAATGATTGATTCTTAAATCTGATAAAGTCACTTAGGATTCAAAGAGCAATCACTACATAGTTAAGAAATGAGCAATCTAAGAGAGGGGAAGATGAAAAGGAGGCATTTTATCAGGCATTGAGGGAAAAGTGAATGAAAGTTGATAGATAAGATGTCCAGTTAGAACTCAAATAGCGACGCAAATCTCTGTTAGGTACCACCAATAAAGGTCAAGGGGAACAGAGTTATGATAGTGAACTTTAAAAATTCTGACAGGAAACAAGAGTACTGGTCTCCATGCGTGTTGCCTTGCTATTCACATAAAAGCATTAGTCCCTTCAGAGAAAGGTATATTGATTTACACAGACACTCATTTGTCACATCCTGTAGTCTACATTAGAAGCTGCTCAAATATTTCAAATGTACTCGGCAAATTTGCCTCCTCACCTGTGTGCAGTCTGAGATCTTGGCTATAAAGATATTTTCAATGTGAAGGGCTTGGTTCAAGAGAAAGTCAGTAATTTAACCAACATGCAGCCTTGAGACCACTCTCTGATGTCTTATAGACATCATTGCTTTCCTGGTTGTTGGACACTGATGGGGAAATCATCATGCGAGAGGATCACAATGCATTAGATGCAGAGGGGATTCACCAAGGGGGGACAAGACAGGATTCTTCATCTTGCTCATCCTAATAAAACTCCCTGACTTTCCTTGTAGTTTGTCACTTCCACCTGTATGTGACTGTTGAATGCCAGGCACCTCATTATGTGTGGGAGGCAACATGGAGTATGGAGGAGGGGTGGCTCTGGTGTCCGCTGATGTAGGTATGAATTCTCGTTCCAAAACTTATTAGCACTCACCCTGGGCAAGTCACTCACCTTCTTTACCACTCAAGTTTCTCATCTATAAAATGGCAGTATAACTAATACCTGGGTCACAGGTTGTTGTGAGGTTCAAATGAGATAATACATGGAGAACAGTAAAAAGTAATGCTACGTTGCAGAGCTGTAGGCACTTGTACCTGTGACTATTCATATTTAAATTCATTTAAATGACAAATTCAGTTCCTCAGTCACACCAGTCACATTTTAAATGCTCAATGATCACGTTTGGCTAAATGACTACCTTAGCAGACAGCACTGATAGAGAATATTTCAACACTACAGAAAGTTCTAGTGGATAGCACTATTCTAGAAGTTGATATATATTGTTAAACTTTTGTTGACTCATACCTTATAGGCATTATTATTTAATCTGAGGCACAGGCGCATGCCTGATAGTCACTGAAAATTCTTTAATGTGTTGACTTGAGAAATAGATGTTGACAGACTTCAACTCATTACATTTTTATTACATTTTTTTCTTCTAAATCATGTTTTCATCTTTATCTCAATTTACCCTCATGATATCCTTGTAAGTTAAACATATTAGCGATATATCATTTTCATCTCACAGAGAGGAAAACAAATTCAGGTGGCGTATCTAAGTTCTATGAGCAAACGATACCTATTCTTTGGAGAGTTTTGGGAGCAAGAAACAAATAAGGTAAGGAATGTTACTCAGGAGAAATAAAATTCTTATTTTCCAGATGCAAAATTAATGAGAGTTACTGGAAAATGTAAAAAATACATAAAAGTGTGAAGTAAACAAAAATGGCTCAAAAGTACATGACCCATAACCACTATTAACATCATGGTGTCACTTTCCAGGGGTATTTTATTTACACACACACACACACACACACACACATATGTATATATATGTAGATGTATGTATATGTATTATGTATGTATGGGTATATATATACATATATATGGGTATATATATACATATATACCCATATATACATGCACACACACATATGTGCATGTGTATGTATGTGCATGTGTGTGTATAGATAGAGAGAGAGAGAGAGAGAATATAGTTCACTTATTGGGTGATAATTTTCATTTTCTCTTGAAATAGAGTGGATATTTTCCCACACCATTAAAAATTATTTAGTAATATTTGATGAATGCATGAGAATTTATTATGAAGATATACTATACATTATTTAACCATTTCCCACTTACACTATTAAAAATAATGCCACAGAGGTTGTATTCAAACAAAAATCTCACTTTAAATTATGGATTATCTCTTTGGGATGGGAGTCCTGAAAGTAAAATTACTGGAGTAAAAGCCTGAGAATATTTTCTGACTCCTGATACCACTTGGCCTTCTTGAAAGGCTTTATTAATTTTCACATCTCTAGGAGCACATGTGAGTGTCACTGTTCCTTCTCTAATACTGATGAGTACCATAAACATTTGGCCAATTTTGTAGGCAAAAACATTATCTTCATTATTTCATGTTTTATTTCTTTGATTACACATGAGACTATTTTTTTTCTGTGTTTATTGCCTAATGATATTTCTATTCTGTGAATTATTTCTTCATATTCTGCACCAAGATTCCTCCTGTCATAATGTTGCCATTATGAATTTATATTACATCTTCATATATTGAGGATAGCAATAATTCTTTTAGTTCTGATATGTTTTCTTTTTCTCTCTTTGAATTTAGTTTGTGACATTTTCATATTTAGAACTTTTAAATGTTTATAAAGTCAAATAAATCCTTTTCCTTTGTGATTCCCTTCATTAAGTTTATAAAATTAGAAAGTTCTTTTGCCACAAAGGAGCAATTACATAGTCACTTTTGTTTTCTTTAATTGTAATAATGTTTCGACTCTCGTTTTTGGTACATTTACCTTTCTAACTTATATATTTACATTATATTATGCTGTCAGGTAAGCATCTTATTTTCTTCCCAAAAAGTGATGAAATTGTTGCAGAAAATTTACATTATCAGCTTTTTTGTTGTTGTTGATATGTGACATCTCTTTCAAAAGTGTTAAAATTTTATATATGGTAGAGTCTATTGCCAGATGACATATACTGTTTTATTGATCTGATCTAGAAACATAATGCCACTGCTTTAATTATTATAATTTTGTATCATTTTAATATCTGATAGAGCAAGCCATGATTTGTTATTCCTCTTGTTTTCAAACATTGTTTTTTTCTATATAATCTATAGAATCATTTTATTATGTTTCCCCCCTCCATTATACTCCTCTAATCTAATTAGTTTTAATTTTCCTAAAATTTAATTCAACCTTTAAATTATTTTGGGAAGTATTAGTTTTACAATATTTGGCTTTCCCATCCATGAACATGGTCTATCTCTTTATTAAATTCTTTATTTCTCTCAATAAGTTTTATAGTTTTCTTTAAATGGGTTCTGAACTTTTTAAAAAATAATATTTTATAATTCATTACAATTATACACTCGATTTTCCCCAATTATTTTTTGAACCATTATTCCTCATTGACAGGAAACTTTATTTGTGTAATACTCATATCTGACTAGTTTATTGCACTATTTTATTATTCTCAGGGTTCCTCCATTTGATTTTCTCAGGTTTGTAGTATAGATAATGACATTTGCAAATAACAATATTTTCCCCCCTCTTTTCCAATAGACATAGTTTTATTTGTGAATCACATATTAAGCAATATTGCAGAACTTCCAAAACAATAACTAAGTAGCCCAATCACTGGTGCTATGGGTCCTGACTTTAGTTTATATCTACAGAATATTTTCCTATTGAGAGTGATATTAGCTACTAGGTTAAGATATTCTTCATCCTATTAAGAAATTATACTTTTAGTCCTAATTTACTAAGAGTTTTAAACAGGAATTTGGAATTGACTAAGAGACTTTTGATCTATAATTTCTCTGAGGTGGAGTGTGGGTTTTTTTTTTGTTGTTGTTTTTTGTTTGTTCGGTTTTTTTTTTTTTTTTGGTCAGCTTTGGGTACCTTTCCACTTTATCCTAATTTCTAGAATAGCTAACAGAACAAAAGAATGATCTAATACTTGATTTCAAGAATTTGTCCAGAGACCATCCCATTTGAGGGACTGAATTCTGATTTAACTAGAAGAGGAACAAATTAGCTGTTAATAGAAGCACCACAAAATTGTAGAAGAAAATGGTCATTTTCGGGATGAAAGATTATGCTGTAAAGAGGGAAGTGTTCTTGTCATTATCCTGTAAAAGCGACATGCACTCATCACACCTATCCAAAATTTGGGTTTGGCTGTTGAGACTGATGATACCACATACACACCAAGAATGTATGGAATGGTTTATTACTTACATAATGAGGCTTTCTGGGGAGATCAGAAAAAGCATCCAAATAGGTCTGAAAATGGCTTGAGAAAGCCAGAGTTTGCATGGTTTGAACTTTCTAACTGCATCTAAGGAGAGGGCTCTTGAGCTTTCTTATCAACTTTCCCAGATGTGGGACAGAAGGGTAAGAGAAAGCAGTGGGGTTTAAATGGTATCACCATACATCCCAAGTGGAGTCTAACTCCTTATTACAATGCAGGCTAAGGGAAGAGCAGAGGAATACTGATTTGATGGTGGAGAGGAAAGCCATGAAAATTAACGGCAGATGACCTTAGGAGCTTGAGAGGCAAAAAAAAAGCAGCGACCCTCCTCTAAATATTAAAAACTGCATGATGGATAAGAGATTCAGGTACAAAAGAATTTTTTATGTTTCTTGAATGATTTACTATTTTGGAGAAAATTTACTCAATTTATGCTATATACTAAAATTGTGACTTTCATACTATTATCAAAGTATATGTTATTGAAATTCCAAAAGAATATTTTGGAATAGAACTTAGCCTTTTTCTCACATTATGTCTCACATTTTGTTAAACAGAATTACCTGAGTAGAACTGCAAAGTTCAGATGGACAACCTTTCTATTATCACAGTAACTGAACCAACAGTGTATAGTATGCTAACTTCATTGAGAATTTACCATGTACTTATTAAATAACCATATTTACTAAATTTACTAAACAGTCTGCATTCATCACCTCATTTAATCTTCCAAGCAAATTTATATGTTGGTACTATTAGTCCAGCTCCCACTTTACAGAGAAAAAAAGTGATGTTCAATGAGGCTAAGTAATTTACTTAAGATCAGATTATTAGTAAATGAGGAGCTACATTTTGAGCCTTGGTTCTTTTGATTCCAAAGCACATTTTGCTTTTAACCACTGGGCTGCACTGAATACTTTGTTTACGAATCCACACCATTACAATATCGTGGTTCATAGTGTGAAGATCTGAGGTTATTTGATTCACAGCTGCCATTTATTAGCAATCTGAGCAAGCTTGAAAAATTCTGCAAGTTACAGTTTTCTTATCTGGAAAATTGAATAACAGTACCTACTTCTGAGAATTCTCCAGAGAATTAAAATGAGATAATTTTTTTAAAGAACTCAGTATATTGTCCTCCCCCACATCCCTTTCCCTTTGGTGATTACTACTCTGTTCTCTGTATCTATGAGTTTTTTGTTTGTTTTGCTCATTCATTTTTTTTTTTAGATTCCATATATAAGTGATTTCATATAGTATATTTTTTTCCCTCATCTAATTTCACTTAGCATAATACCCTCAAGGCCCATCTATGTTGCTGCAAATGACAAGGTTTCATTTCTTTTAATGGCTGAGTAATATTCCATTGAGTATATATACCACCACTTCTTTATCCATTCATCCACTGATGGACACACAGGTTGTTTCCATATCTTGGTTATTATAAATAATGCTACAATAAACATAGGAGTATATACATCTTTTCAAATTAGTGTTCTTGTATTCTTTGGATAAACATCCAGAAGTGGAATAGCTAGATCATGTGGTAGTTCTATTCTTAATCTTTTGGAGAATCTTCACACTGCTTAGTAGCTGCAACAATTTATATTCTTACCAACAGTGTAAGAAGGTTTCCTTTTCTCCACATCCTCTCCAACATTTTTTATTTATCGTTTTGATATAAAATGCCTTACTGTTAGAGACTCACGCTCACACTCTTTTCCTTGTAAGAGAAAAACGATACCTCCAATTCCACATGCTTGAAGGTATAATTGGCATTAAGTAAGACAAAGTGTGACTGCTGCACAAAAATCCTCTTCCCAATGGAAAATGTAGGTTAGAGCCATCTAGATAAGCATCCCATTTAATGTAATCATTTTTTATAAAGCTTCACACACAACGGAAGTTTATTTGGTCAATGCTTTTATACATAAAAGCTTATTAGCCCCAATATGCAGCTCATCCTATACCTGGACACTTGTAATTGTTATAAGTTTTTTCTTTAGTTTAGATTTTTCATCCCTATAACCTTTATTTATTAACTCCTTTTCACCTTAAGAGCTATATTAAATATATCTATACGTGGTTCCATAAGAATGTTCTTTAAATATCTACAGACCTAAATTACATCTTCTTGATTTTTCTTTTCCCAAATTAAGGTGTTTTCTCCATTTTTCCCCCTACAATACAGTTTTTTGATTCCTCATTATCTTGTCTTCTTTTTCTTTTTAAATAGGCACTCTGGTCTGTCACTTTCTCTCTTGAAATAGGACTATTGAGAAACGAACACTTTAAGATGTGGTCTAAATGGAGCAGAGTACGGCATAGCTCATCACAGTCCTTGGAAAGAACACTATCGTTTTCTTGGGCATCCTCTGACTTAGCTTTTAGCACACTCTTCACTCATTCTTGGCTTAGCTTCAACTAGTCTCCCAAGTTTTTCTCTTAATGCTAATTGTTTTTAAGCCTCATGATTACATACATTGATTTTTTAAGCCCAAAATGCACAAATTAACATTTATTCATCTTAAATTTTACCTTGTTTATTACATTTCACTGTTACAGAATATTAAGATACCATAGGATATTTAGAATCGTGACTTTGACAAAAACAGTTATTCTTCCATCCCAGCTTATATTACTTAAAAGCCCAGATTCTAATCTTCATGTCATTGATATAATTCGATGGGTAATGTCGTTCTGAAAATGGACATCTGTGGCATAATTCTGGAAAGATTTCTCTAAATTAATTAGTCATTACTTGGTCATATCTGCGTACAATTGGGCAGCAGATTATGCACTTATCCAAGTGAATGATCAGTCAACACACGTTTTCATTCTTTCTGAACATTATCATGAGTCAAAAAAATAGATGTCTTGTTGAAATCCAAAATTATGGCAGTCCCTTCACTAATAGCTGGGTTTTTTAAAAAAAGTCTATTGAAAAAGAAAATACCTTATTTTTAGTGAGCTCATGCTGTAGCTTAGTGATCGTGTCTTTCTTTATCATTTGTTGCTCTCTAGAAATTTCCCAGGCACCAAAGTCAGGCTTCCTTTGCTATGGTTTTCAGAATTTTTTTCTTTATAAAAATGAAGAATATATTTTTCCATTTTGGGTCTTTTAGCTTATCTCCTATATGCCATTTCCTTGGAGATTATCAACAGAGGTTTTTAAATAATATCCAGTACATGGATACTATTTGGGCTGGGGAATGATGACTCAACTAGAATAGCTAACTGCTTATATTCTGTTGCCCACCAATCTTGGGCATCAATTCACCCCTTAGGATAATTACCCCCATCCTTCCCAATGTGAAGTACACTTTACAGGGACTATAGACACAAAACGGGAAGTGACCGCCTTTGCTATTTACTACTCCTGTTGCTGCAGATGCTGCTTTCATGATGTTACCCAAATGTCCAAGTGGCTGAGGAATCATATGTATGATTTTTCTTCCTAGAAGAATAGTAATAGTATCAGGCTTTTAAAAAGCCCTCACTCAATGTGCTAAGCCTTGTTAAATCCTTTATATAAAGTGTCTCATTTATTATTCACAATAAACCTATTATGGAAATACCATTATTAGTCCCATTTTACAGATGAGAAAACATACAATTAGAGCAGTTAAGGAATTTGTCCTAGGCATACCTAGTAAGACATGGAGTCAATATTCAAACTCCAGTGTTCCTGATACTAGCAACCATGATATTAACCACTATACTACATTGCAATTCATTTTAAAAATATAAATTTGGTTGGTACCAGAACTTTTTTTGGTAAATTTTGTCCATTATTAACTTTTATATCCAATGATGCTATTCTTTTAAATTGGCACCCATTCTATTTTCCAAGTCCTTCCTTCTAGTGAATGTCCATAGCCTTTAAAAATCTGGTTTTATCATTGAACTTCCTGTGTGATGATATCACTGTACTTAAATATCTCACTGCGACCTTCCCTTCTGCTCTACTGTGGTTCAAGAGGCTTATTGTGAGTGTGTATGCATATGTGTCACAAATGCAGATGCTGCCACTGTTTTCTAAGCACCTCCCACATGCGTGGGCATACTGCCTTTTCCCTTGCCGAGTTGACTCATTAAGAAGAGAAAGGCCCTGGTTCCCATCTTAAAGTGATAATAGAGAAGTGCCACCACAGTACAAAATTAGAAAATTTTATTATTCCCTGGGAACCCATTACACATGTCTATGCAACTTCCCACTGGCTCCTGTGAATTCTGAGGCTGCTAATTAATGGCTCTCCCAGGTCCTCTGAGCTGCCTGAGAGCTGGCCAGTCCTTGCTTCTTGCTAGTGGTTGGACGTGTGACATGTATGAACCGGTGAGTCAGGGCTATTTGTAGAAACTTGTACCAAAGCGAGCCATACTGTGTAACTGGTAAAATAGCCAGCTTAGGAAAGAGTTCCCGTAGTTACCTATTTGGCAGAGGCCTAACTCTCAAATCCTTCTGTCCAAAGGCAGATGCTAGCCTGAAGGTGTTATGTGGCAGTGACAGAAAGAGGCAGGCTTGGGGACCTCCTACGGGACCACGCAGGGACTGCTCTGCCTGCTGTCAGCCAAGCTCTCTCTCAGTGGCACGTTTCCCCTTAGGAAAGGTCACCATATTTGAGCTCAAGATGTAACAAGTGCTTTCCAAATCACAATCGAGACAAAAATTCAGGCACTTTAAAATTCTTAGCAAAAAACATTTAAACATATTTACCCCCAGATGTGTTTTCAGAGATACTGAACATATGACTTTCAAGAAATAAGAGGAAAAGAGTGAATTTTGTGCATCTGATCCCAGGCTTGGCAGGTAACTACATTTCAGTCAAGTGCTAAGTAGAGGGATAAGATAATGTGTTCAAATGAAGAACCCATCTTAAATCTGCAGACCATTTTTAATGGCAACATTCCGTTTTGAGAGACTTCAGTCCTTTGTGGACTGTGTTTTCTTTCAGACAGCATCCACGACTCCATAGTTACATTTTTAGTGACCTTTTTGATACCTTATTTCTTAAAGACTAGGTAGGGTGTAAATATCTAACTACTGTCCTGCTTCCTATTCTTCCTTTGGTCCTGATTTACGTCAAGTTTTCCTTATCTTCTAAACCATGAATTGGATCCTTGCAGGCGTTCAGAATAATTCTCTTAGTTGCTGAATTGCTCTGAATAGCTCTGAATTGCTCTCTTTGCTTTCAGAGCTGGAAAACTACTTCCAGGATAAGTCAAGAATTTATCAGATGCACTGCTTTCAGCAGCCTGAAACTTTCAGCAGGCGCTCATAGCTGAAACCCCACGTCACCACTTCTACTGATGGTTCCTTCCAAATCAAATGAGATTAATCATCCTCAACCTGCACAATCTGGCTTTAGTCTTCCCTCTCATCCTTCCTGACATGTGCTGCACAACTGTATGCAACTGATTTCTGAATGCAACTTCATAAGTTTCTAGTTCACTTTCAAACTTGACTTTTATCCTTAAAGAATATCAGAAACTATTCAGTTTTAACAACCTAATAATTGAATATGCTGCCCTTAAGTAAACTGTTGTGGTTTCTTCCCTAGGCTTATTAGCACTTAGAGCTGCACTATGCCCTGGAGATGATAGTCAGATCATTAATGGGGATGGCTCTGATTTACTGATGACCTGTTATGTGCCAGGGACCCACATAACACAGTTTTTTACACAGAAATATGTGCTAATCACTTAGACCTAACTTACAAATTAAATAATAGAGGTTTTAATTAATGAAATAGTACTAACACAGATTTAACTATAGTCAGTCCTCATAGTGGCAGCAGAATATGTTCTGGAGCCAGATTGCCTGGGTCCTGACATATTGACTATGTAATCTTGGGTAAGACACTTAAACTCTCTGTGTCTCAGTGTCCCCATGCGTGAACTGGAGGCAAAAAGAGCAGCTACTAATAAGGTTTTGTGAACAGTAAATAAGAGGTGAAAAGTGCTCAGAACATGTCTGCTACACAGCTTTCAATAACCATTAGTTGTCATTTTAATTTTCATTTATTTATAAATCTGTGCTTTCCCCACAAGGCCAGTTCTAAGCGTTACAGATGTGAACGGTCAGTTTTTGGGTGTAAGCTTGTTAAGGTTCTCAACTGAGTCCCGAGACCTTGTATCTCTCACCAAAACGTCTCAGACAGTGCCTCGCACATCATGAGTTTAAAATAAACATTTGTTGAAAAAATTTTTGAATGAATCAGTCTTCAATTTTTAATATTTCCATGTCTGAAAATACCCACAAAGAACAGGGCTAGTGTTGACTGCATAGAGAAAAGTCTCATAATTTCCCATTCTCTCTATCCTCTATTAGCATACCTATTCTCTTCTTCAATCTATAAGTAAATTTTTAAAATAATGGAATTCAGATTTATTTATAAAAACGAATCTGCTTCTTCATTTATCCCAATGGGCCCAGTTGGTAATATTTCCCAAGGTGTCCTTTTAAGATTCTTAAAGTCAACATACAGTTAAAATTGGAACCCATTTAATACACCTTGAAAAATAAGCATAAAAGCCTTAATTGCCCTTTTCTTAGAATGCATCAATTTCTACACATAAAAATGTAGTACTGACTAACAGCAGTAAGCCAAATTCCTTTCAAACAGCACACCTGTGTGAATACTAGCTGTCCATTATGTTTCCTAAAATCTGGGTGGCTGAATCATATTTGTAAAAAAAAATCTTTTTAATAAAACTTTAAAAGCCTAATTCTCATGCAGGGGGCAAAAAAAAAAGGCATAGAAATGTCTCTTTTATAATTAATAAAAATCCTTTCCACATGATTCAAAACAGTAACAATTTTATGTTAATGTAACTCATTGTGTAGTCTTTTATTACATAAAATTTAAAAAAATAATAAATTGTCAAATATAAGAAAGATTGAGAGAGGACATCTGTGGAATTATAATTAATCTCCTTTTTCAGGTACAGGTTTATAAGTCCTGACATAGCTGTTTTCTCTGTGGCTCACTCTCCCAAATACTCCCATGGAATAGGACAACTTTTAAAATATAACCGCATAGAACTATCCATCACATTTACCTAAAGTACGTCTAGCTTGCTAATTGTTATTTTTTTTATTTTTAAAAACTAAAATAAAGTCACAATAGTGTTATTATGCATGTCAGCAACCCTTTTCATATAAGGTCCCAACATTTTATGCCAGAAATGCTTATTGAAAATTCAAATAAGTTTCTTCCCCCATTGACTTCTAGGTGAGCTACTACAATGCACTACACCAGTGGTCAGGGGAACTGAATGCTAGAGCTGTTTCACTAATAAGCAGATGTAACCTGGCCCATGACTCCTCTTAATTCAGGAGTTTCCATAAATTGAAAGGAATAGAATTAGAATAAATTAGAAGTTTAAAAATAATCTCTTCTCCACCAAACATAACATACCAACTTCTTTAAAGACTTTCTGAAACCTAAATACTTTGTGTTGGGGCAGGAAGGCTGTATATATATATATATATATATATATATATATATATATATATATAAAATTTTTTTTAATTAATTTTTTTTTTTTAAAGAGACAACACCATCTGATCTTGTTGCACTGCCTGGCTGAGGGATCCCTGGATTCTATGACCACTGAAGTTATTCAGAGCTTTAAGATCTATGCATTTTAGCTTCTGTAAATTTTATTTCAATAAAAAAGTGATAATTTTGTTATTCTGATAAGTCACAGACAAGGAATAGTATCAGAGGCCATTTTGTAAAAAAAAATCTACCCATGGAGGAAATGTATATCCCAGAATAAATGTGTATTGTAACTTCACCATCAGAGCACTGTTTCATGACACCCCAGAAAAATCGTCTCCTGAGTATTCTCAGTGATAACATAAGATGTTGCCAGAGCTCGATCAGGCATCAAGTAAAGCTACGGCCAAAAATGCCTATCATATATCTTCCGTTTTAGAAATTATGTTTCTAACAACTATCTGAGGACAAAAATTAAATGATAGAGATGTGCACAGAAGATTTAGGTAAAAGGATGGTCACTGCTGCACTGTCCACCTGATCAGCCTAAGTAGAGTCATTTGCTGCATCTGCTGGACTTATGGCCAGGGCTACCCTGGTGTCTCTTTGCTTGTTTATATTCCTTGGAAAGGAAGTCTAAAAGGTGAGAAGTCGAATGTTGCACAGTGTTGCATCAGAAGAGAAAATGAGAGGAGGTGGTCATGGTGCGTTTCCTCTCAGCCTAACCAGGTGTGATTCCTATAGAGAAAGGGACAGGAGGCGGAAGTGGATGGGGCTATTTTCAAACAGGTGTTGAGAACTACTGCTCTAATCACCAGAATGCCACTTTGGGGACCACATGGGACATGGGAGTTCTTCCCATTTCTTTTAAAACGTAAAGCAATAGGAACAAAATGTTTAGAACAAGGCACAGTAGAACTCTAAAGATGAGGAGTTATAAAATACTGAATGCAGAATATACCCTACGGGGTGGCACCATCAGGGTGCCTGTGGGGGGTCCTGGAGCAGTAGATAGCAGAAAGGGCTCCTTCCCTAAGCAGCCTTCAATCTAGAACTGTGTGTATTGGAGGGTCAATTATAGAATGAAAGAATATGTTTTCATGAACTTCCTGAAATTTTCTGAAATAACTGGGAAGCAGTTTCTCATGGGGAAGAATAAGCTGTGCTTCTGTATCAGCTGGGGTGTTTGGAGATGGAAAAGAGCTAGCAGCAACATTTGGGTTCTTAATCTGAGCCCACATGCAGATGAGTTAGGGAGATTTGGGGGCTATATTTATAGCACAGTGAATTTGGAAACAAACAAAATGCCCAATAGTAGGAGATAATTAAGTAAATTACCACACATCCATGTAATGCAAGGCAGGGTTATGACTCAATTACTAAATGTGTGTTTTTTCTATATATATCACAGCCCCACCACATTCATTCTCACTGTTGCCCCAAGAGCATCCCTAGACCTCACTGAGCAGAGGCAAAGCTCAGAGGAGTTGACTACCAAAGTGATGACAGAAATACTCATGTCCGCAGAGGCTGTCCTCTTTTTTTCTCAGCAACCAAGGATGAGAAATTCTGCTGCTGAAGGAAAAGTGGGGCAACCAGGAGGGCCTGCTCTGTCTTGTCTTGGGATAAGACCTTGCCTATGTGTAGGGTGACCATAGACTTTACAATCAAACATGGTCACTTTTGAGAATGAACAAGGGTGATAACTAGATGAGCGACTACGGCTTACAGTACCCTATGTATGCATGAGCTGGTGGACTCACGGCCACTGTTACAAATGGATCACTATACAGCCATTAAATTCATGGTGTAAAGCACACATCACAACGTGAAAAGGTTCCACTGTGACATCATAAAAAAAAATAGTATATACAAATGATCCTACTAAAGTAGAAATATGCATAAAACAAATGACTAGAAGTTCATATGCTGGTAAGAATGATTATTTATGAATAATTATATATAAGGATATTTAAATTCTATAGTTTTAAGTTTTTTTTATTAATGGACATTCATTACTTATAAAAGTTTATGTAAAAAATGTGAAAGAAAGTAAATTGCTTAGGATCAAAAGTATAGTATCTATGTGGCATTAGCTGCTTAATTCTGAAATTCAGTTCTAGACATTTAGAATCATTGCTACTGCTTTTTATTGGATTTAAATTATAAATTTCTCAAGAGTATGACCTATATCTTATTTCATCTTTTACTTCTTTAGAAGGGTTGGGATGACAGCAATTCGTAGTCTAAATATAGGTTAGTATGTGGCCTCCTTTCTGGGGTAATCAAATTGCAATATTCCATCTTAAGTTCTGATCTTTTAATGCGAGATTTACATAATGGTGAGAACGGAGCCGACTCAGTAAAAATGACATGTTTATGGGATGATTTCCATGTACCTCTGTGTCAAGTACTTCTCTAAGCTTTTTAATTGCTTTATTTAATCTTCATAATAATCCTATGAGATAGAAACTCCTATCATCACTATGGTATAGATGAGAAAGCTGAGGTAGAAAGATGTGGAATGACTTGTCCAAGGTAACTAAAATGTATAATCTATCCTCCATCTACAGTAACCTTTATGAGATTAGTAAATTGCTCTTTTTTTAGTCACTAGTCACTTTTTTCAGCAGAAAAAAAGATTTTCAGTGGTCTTTGATGCTTGTTAATATTTTAGCAAATAGCTATTTTTTCTTAATTTTAATACATACCTTTGATAAGTCATGTATGAGATACTTACTTCTTGTTGCTCGTTATAAATAATTTATGTCAAAAGTGCATTTTTATGTTATGTAAAAAGGGCATTAAAATGCTAATTCATAGACTCGGGCAATAGGGCCCTTTAACTGACAGGATGGGACCTTTGGCTTGTCCTTAAATCTACTGGAATGGTTTGCTCATTAGTTATAAAAACTTAATAATGCTTCATTAAAGACATCTTTTCTGCTCTAAAATTCATAATTCTATGATTATTTTTATTTGCTGACCAACCTGAAGAACGTACACCAGGTAAATACAGGGTGAATATTGATTAACATGCTTTGATTTAATTGGCTCTAGGTCAGAGGAAAGCAGATCTGCAGGAGTACCTAAGTCCACTTACAGCCATGGGTCTTAAGTACTCAGGCCCCTAGGGCTCTTTATCCAGGCCATCTGAAACTCAAGCCTGTAACTCTGATTCCTTTTAATGTGTCTTTGGGCTACAAACCATAAGATTTCCTACTACCCTCTCCATCACTTTACTCCAAATCCCATTTACATCATTTCATAAATTAGTTTCTCTGTGGATCTTCCTCTCCTTCTGCAGAATGACCAAGTTAAATCACCCTTAATTCATTACATTAAACACTAGCTACTATTGGCTGCAAAAGGAGCCAAGAAGTGTATTATACCAATTTTTAAAATGCTGTCCATGCCTTTTTAATTTTTCCATAAAATCATATATAGCTATTTTTATCATGAAGGATTTAATAAGTTTACCTTTTAAACTAATGGACTTTAATGGGCGCCTTAAATTTTGCATGTAAAAATCCCTGGGATGGGAAACTTTCAATTTCTCCTTAATAACTCATCACTATAAATCAGATTCCTTTAATATATTACACACCAATGTTTGCAAGGAGTTTAGAAGAAACTTGCATCATTTCCCTCCTGGTGTTTCAGCCACAACGAAAAGCTAGTTTATTTCTGAAAGGTAGTACTCAAAGCAATTTCATTTTATTTCCGTTCGCAGAAGATATCACTCCCATAAAAGATCTACCCTTAAATATTGCAGAATGACCTGTTTCTTGGAGATTTCATTGGTTTCTTTCTTGCCAGAGATTTTTTTTCTATATAGGTTTTATGTTCTCCATGGTATATTCAGTGTACATTTTATACCATAAGATTTTTTTTTCATAGCCAGTAGTTAAATATTAATAGTAGAACACATTTATTGGATCATTTACCCTCCAATTAAAATGTAATACTAATAACGATAATGGTGATGACATTATAATATCAATAATGAAAATGACAATGCTATTATAAAATAACAACATTGACTTATTTTTGGTCCTTCTCCAAAGCTTTGCATTTATCTAGAATTCTAAAACAAGAAAAAAAAAAGGATGATAAAATACAAGTTGATTCAAAGGTCAGTATAATGTAAATAAAATGCTTTCTGAAGATACCAAGTTTAGAAAAAGCCATGAAAAAAAAAATTGCTTCCTGGATATTGTACGGTTCATCGCAATCTTATGCCTAGAGTAAAAGTTCTATAACAAAAGGTCTACACAATGCCAAATATCAGGATAAAACTCAAAGCTGCTCTCAAAAATTCATGTATTTAAATGTCTGATTTCAAACAAAACAAATATATTCCCCATTCATCCAGAGAGTTGGCACCATGTTAAATCATGAATGATCTGGGTTAACTACTTTAATGATTAAAGGAGTTACTGTTTCATTTCATGGGACAACAACCTAAAGTCAAAGGGGAAAAGAGAAATTGTCAAACTTCTTTTATTTCAATTTAGCCAGTAAGACCATACTTATCAACAAGAGAGGAAATGAATATATATGCATAGTTGGACTTTAAATAGTATAGCCTTCTTGGTTGGAGAGAGAAGGTAAAAGGGGAGAAATCCACACTTACAGGTAGAGCACTCCAGGCCAGTGTTTCCTTCAGCTACTAATTCATCAATTGTCATGCCACAGAGAATCCCAAGATGACAACATAGCATACAATGGGAATATGTGGAGGCACAGAGCCCCTGGTAGAGAACGTTTCTGTCTAGCTTGGTTTGAATGTGTTCTATACAGTGGCACAAAAAGCCCATGGGAGCCTTGGTGCCTGGAGAGAGGCTTGGGCAGGAATTGCTGCTGATGGGGAATCACTCACTGAACAGACATCATACAAATTGGCTAAATACTATCAAGGCAAGAAATTAATGTAAACACCAATCATAGAATTAAGCACATAACATTTGATGCAAAACCAACAGGAAGATAATTGTACAACTTCTGAAAACAGGTATATTTGACCTTATAGAAATTAGATCAGGAAGAAAGGGAGAGACCAAGAGCAGGAGAAAGAGAAAAGGAAATAAAAAGACAATGAAGAAGAGTAAGGAAAGAAATTAAGGGAAGGAGGAAAAAAAAAATGATCCCTAGCAGATGTACTGTATACCTACTGCAGTAGCATGCATCAGCTCTAGAGAAATTTAGGGTTTATGTAAAATATAGAAATTCGTCTCAAAGTCATTGAAAGATGATGAATCTAATTTATCTCCCATGCAGCTCCTTCATGGGCAGGAAGCACTAGCAAAGCCATGAAGAGGCCAAGCTTGGCTTATGTCTCTCTATCTTAGGACTAATGGGCAGAAAGGTGTCTTGATGGCCTCTTTGTAATGTGAGTTATTGGAACTATTTTAAAATCCCAGCAGCAAATGTGGCTTTTGCCTCCATTCCTAGGTATGCCCACCTGAGTGGCCCACCAGGTCCCACAATGGCCACCTTCTCCCCCTTACTGTAATAAGCTTTCTACTGGCCTTTTCTTTTTATTTAAATTCCTGATGCTAAGTCATGAAGGAAACTTCATGTGATGCATTGATGCCAGTCCTAACATCAGAGAGTTTAGTTCAGTTTCAACATTTATTATCTCTATTACTTAGGGCAGGTCACCTACCCTCTCTGAGGCTCCATTTTTTTCTTGGTAACAATACGTACCTTAGAGGAGGTGCCTTGCCCTTTTTGCTATCATATACAACAATCATTCTCAGGTATTCATCTTCCTTGAGTATGTATTGAGTACTGTTAATGGGTCGATTGTACAAAAAATTAGGCACATAAGTGTGCTTAATTTTGTTTACAGATCCCCTCAAAAATGGGAGTGGGAAAAAGAGAAAGGTCAGGGCCAGGAATTAAGAAAGTCCTTAAAAATTATTGTGAAAATATTTGCTAATCACATTGATAAAAAGTGAATATCATATTGATAACTTCTTATCATGATGCTCCACATCGCTAATCATTAAGGAAATGCAAATCAAAACACAATGAGATATCTTATCACCTTATACCTACTAGAATGGCTAGCATCAAAAAAAAAAAAAAAAAAAAAGAGAGAGAGAACCAGAAAATAAGAGTTGGCAAGGATGCAAGAATGTGGAAATATGGATTGAGAAAGAGATCTGATTCTAATGACATTGCTTGGGCTCATGAATACAGCTATGCAGGAAGTTATTTCTGAGCAAATGCATTGTCTTAATGGCTCAAGTCAGTCTGAGTTAGATTTTTTGCCATTTGCAACTAAAAAACATACTAAGGAAAAGCATGTTCTAGGAACAGGGGCTTGTATATGCAGAACCCCAGAGGCCAGGAAACCAAGGTCCATTCTGTGTACACAGTTCTGTGAGACCATAGAGGAGGTACGAGGAGAGATTTGGAGAAGATGGAAAGGTTAAGGGCCAGCATTTTCCAATCCAGTGTTCCTCTGCCAGTATAGCTATCATAAAATACAAATTAGATCTCAGAATTCCTCTCCCTTACTTTAATGGTATCCCAAAGGTTTCAGGATGAAGTTCAAACCTATTAGCTTGGCACCCAAGGCTCTTGATGACCTGTATGCTCCTTTTCTCTTTAGTTTCACCTCTCACATTTCTCCCATGGGCACCCTGTGCTCCAGATAAATGGAACCACTTATAGCTTTCCAAACATGCACACTGTTTCATGCCTTTGTGCCTTCATGTTACATGCATTTTATCATTTAATCCTTACAAGGGCCCTACAAAGTGGGAACTAATGCCCCAATTTCTTCAGATGAATAGAAAAAGGAGTATAGAGAATTTGAGGAATATCAAAATCTATGTAGTCAGTAAAAGAGAGCTAGGATCTGAACATATGTATCTGACACCGGAGTTATCACTCTTTCTTCTCTGCCATCTTAATCTCAGTTCTTTTGACTTCTGGCCCATGGATCTGTATATTTGACAGCCTGATCTTTAAATGGAATACATAAAATTTCAGAAATTCAGGGGTGGGGGCTGAAGAGACGTTTGCCAATAAGTTCAAAGAACTTTGCTACTAAAATCATCACGCCTGCATTTTCTTCATTTAATCCACAAATACAGAGCATCTCCTTTGTGCTAGGTACTGAACCAGATGATGGCATGACAGGAGTGAACAAAGCCAGACACGCCATTTGCCTTTAAGGTACTTAAGTAATCTGCTCCTTAAATGTGTTCTCATCAAGAAGACACCCTGGCTACCCAGGGGAACACATGCCTCTTGGCTTTCATACACACATTGAACTCCATCACTTCTGCTGAGGAAATACCTCAGTTGCATTATTTTAAACCAATGGTCACGAATTATATCAGAGATTAATTGATCAGCTAAATGGAATAAGGTAGAGAACAGACTGGGGATAAATCAATGAAGGAAATAGTGTGCTGTGTCTTATGTAGCTGGGATCAATTGTGTTATAGCTCACTCCGAGAGGCTCCAGACTGCAAAACAGCCTGTTTGACCAGGTCATAAACAGGGCAAATCACTGATTTAATGATATGCGAAATTTTCATTGCCTTATTTAAACTCTATTTCTCACTAAAGTGAAAAACATTTCTTAATAGTACCAATTTTGCAGGCTCACAAACTAGGAATGTTTTCTTTTCTTCTAATTGGGACAAAACTGATCATTACTCAATAGATTCTTTGTAAAGAATGAAATGTGTAACAACTGAAAAAGAAAGAACATAAACCACATTTTGGGCATCAAGAATCCAATGGAAATAAAAGAACAGTTTTGTTTTTAGGTCAAATCTTTAAAGATACTGTTAGAAAATCTAATAATTATCTTATAAATCTTATTTGATAGAAAAAGCTATTTGAGTTACAGTAGAAAAAGCTAATGAAGTTATGGTAACAAAAAATTGTAATAAAAAATAAAAACTGTTGAGAAATGAAAAATTAAAAGGGAAATTGCCAATGTCAAAAAGGCATCTACTGTGAACATAAAAATGTATCAATCCTTCTTCCCCCAAGAGCTAGATGGGGTCTGAGACATAAAAAGCTGGACGTTAGCCTGGGTAACCTGAGTGAGAAGCCCTTAAGGAGCCATGGGAGGGAAACTGAGCAACTAGTCTCGTAACCAGTGGGTGAAGGATCCTTGCTGTCGCACAAGGTCTTCAGAGGAGAGAGGATGCAGTGCCCAGAGAAGCCCCCCAGGACAGGCCACCCCTATACACCTCAGCTGCTACTCATGGGTGGAGTCTTTTCCTTCTCTGAAAATATCATGCCAGGCAGGAGACAGTCTATGAGCAGAAAAAAAGCCCAGGAAAAAGACAATGTTTTTCATAACTGCAGTGGCCATCAAAAATTGACTCGTTTTTCTTGCACTGTATCCTGGGCCAATGAGGTAGTTTTAGGATCCCTAAAACACTGTATTGTAGATGGAACTTTTGTTGCAACGAACCGGCCAGAAGTGAGGATGACTTTAAAAATATTAAATCTTTGAAAGGCCCCAAAATCTAAAGATAAAATATAAAATGTTACTGAGAGTTTTATACTTGTGTATCATGTGGGTTAATCATGTTTATTCAACAAGTTACACTTTAAGTGCAGCATGTAAAATCCTAAATATTATTTTTAATTCTTTTAAAATTACATGAAATTTCCTCTTATCAACACAGACCAATAAAATACAAACAGTATTAATTTCTGGAAGATGACTCTTAACAGTTCAGGTTAATCTCTTGGCATGAATTCGATTATAAAAGGTTTAAATGACAACTAATCTCAAAGCCATACATATATATTAGGGATTTGATTTGGGTAAGCTTAGTGATTACCTGAGTGTTAACCAGCGTGACTTAAGAGGCAGGAAAACCCATGCTAAGTCACGTTAAATTACGCAGAAGCTAGAGAACTCTAATTGGAATGGAAGAAGAAATACATACATATGTGTGTGTGTGTGTGTGTGTGTATAAATAAATAAATATTGTCATTATAGATTTAAGAATTTTAGATAGATCAAGACAGATTTTTTTAAAAGCTATGGAGGAAAATGGAGATTTAATGTTAAAAAGATAGGCATAAAGATGGCACCTTGAGATTCAGAATTATATGTTTTGCATATCATATCTCCACAGACACTGGCTATGTTTCAAACATAGTAGCTATTTGCTACTTTTTGTGGGGTAGTTAATTCTAGTCTAAAGGTCATCTGTTACAGTTGAGAAACTGACTTGCCGACAGCAACATAGCCATGTAAGGAATAAAAAGTTATAAAATTGAGATTTCCTGATTACCAGGTGTTATGCTCTTTTCATGATAGTAGCTACTATACTTTAAACAAAGACCTGGGTTTTATCCTTAAGAAACAAGCCACAGGGGCTGACAAGTTCATCTGCTGTATCGCCTTTGCTCTTATGAAGAAAAGGCAAAGAGGCAAAGTCCTGTATGTTGATTTATAATTGTTTTCTGGCTTCAAATATATAAAATATATTTATCTCTCCATGTAGAAACTGAATTTCTCATCCTTCCCTTACACTTCTCCATATACCGTCCAAAGTGTCTGAGTATGGTTTTTGAATGCAATGGGAAATAGCATGGAGTACTGGTTAAGAGGTCAGATCAGACTGCCCAGGGATCCAATTTCAGCTTCATTATTTATTAGCTGACTGATCTTGAATAAGTTACTTGACCTCTCTGCACCTCAGTATCTCCATCCATAAAAATGGTTATAACAATACTACCTATCTCATAGGGTTATTGTGAGAATTAGGTGAATTACTCATGAAACTCTTAGAATGAAGCCTGGCACATGGTAAGTATTCTATAGGTGTTACATTAAAATAAAATGCTTACAGAATGACCAAATGTTTATTTGCATCTGTGCTAATTAATATTATTCAGCAGTTGGTGAGGTTTTCCAACTAAGATATGGTTTGAGAATTTGCTAAATTTTGAAAAACTTTGTTTCTTATTATTTAAGACAAAAGATAAATAATAGCTATAACACATATAACTATCTCATAAGGTGCTTTGCAATTATTTATTACTTACAGAAAAACTCAAGTGGGCACAAGGAGGAACAAAGTAGTCATGTTAACATCTAAACCTCATTAAAGTTTTATCCTCTTTTAAAGTCCAGGAAGATGAATGAATTACCAGAGAAATTTCCTTTCCTCTATAAGACCTATACAGATATTTGAACATAACTGCTCAAGTAAATTAAATGGGATTTCCTAAATGGCCAAATGGGACAGTGGTGGGGGGAGGGTAGATACAAATAATCAGTGCTGAGTATGAATTTCAATATCTAAAATAAAGTTGATATTCTCTAGTAACTAGACCCTTATCTTATTGGGATGTTTTATTTTAAAAAAAGATGTTATTCTTGACATGAACATTATAAAATAAGAGTGATTGTTAAATTTTTTAACAAGGCAAATGAGTAGATGATAAATCAAGTTGGGAAAAATTATCCTCTTGAAAAGATATACCAATGATTATCTGGGATGGAAAGTGTAGTTAATGACAAAAAATGGCCACACATTTTTATTCTCCATCTCTGTATGTATATTTTTCTCAGTGACTTTGCTATCCTTCCCATCAAGATGTGAGGTCTTTTTCCAACCCCTTGAATTTAGGATGGTCTCGTGGGTTTCTTTGACTAATAAAGTTTGGAAGGAGTCAAGTCATGGGAGTTCCAAGTCTTAATTTGATAGACCTTACGGCTTGTATCACCATGGGAAGAAGATCTAAACCACTGAAGGATGAAAAGACACTTTGAACAGATAGGCTCCATCTCATCTGAGGCCCGCTAGACCAGACAGCTGATGGCTAACACCAACTCCCAGACATGTGACCAAGGCCATCTTTCACAGCTACCAGATGACTGTAGCTGCACGAGTGATCCTTAGCAAAAACAGCATGAAAAGCACCAAGCTAAATTGTTGGTCCACAGAATTATGAGCAAGTAAAATGGTTGTTGTTTTAAGTCATTAAAAGTTTGGAAGTGGTGTGTTACAGTGCAATAGATAACTGACACAAATGGCTTTCAAAGCTCTTAAAATGAATTCATAATGAAGGAACTGTAGAAAATCAAAATAAAGCAAAGAAGAAAAAACACAAAACGTACTTCTGTTGTTTCTAACCAGTGGCTGTTTGATATAGAATATTTTAAAAATTTACAACACTGGAGAATTCTTAGCTTTCTATGCAGATGTAATTTGTTTTGCTCGATTAGTGTTACCTGAGCTAATATAAAGGTAAAAGATAAAATATATGGTTCATATTTCAAAATCTAGAAGTATTTTGGGACACACTTTAAGAAAATAAAATACACCAGATATATTATGCTTATGAGAATAGTTTTAAGTATTATATTGAGAAGAAAGTATCTACCAGTGAATAAACACAAAGATCTTTCCTTTATTTAGATAGGCACAGCTCTCCAGGGACTGTGAGCAGGAATATGTGAGACTTTGCCCATGGTCAATACATATTTCCTTCAAGATAGGGGAGAACCAATCTCAATATGTATAACATTTCCTCTTGATTTTCCTCCTTTTGTCTTTTTTTCTGCCATACTTTGTCTTCTGATTCTTGGTCACTACGACAGATTTGTGATACATCAACCTGGCTATGCTGAATCACATGTCTCAGAATCCGCTTTGTTGTACATTTCAGAGTCACACAAAATAGTCACGGGAGATCTGGAGGATGGAAATGGAGCAGCGTCATTTTGTAGTTCATGCATGTGTTGCTAATCTGCTGATTCACCTTGTTGACACGAAGCAGCAGCTGGGCCTGCAATCGATCTACCTTCCTCCATCTGGTTCCTCCTGAGTCAGGTCTGTGTGCTTAGATCTGTGACAAAGGGCCCTTGCAGGATACCATTGAAAATCCAAGGTCAAAAACAATGATATAATTTCGGTTCATTTTTATGGGGTTTCAGTTCATAGTTGTGGACATAGACCTACTTGTAACTTTCCCTTCCTGACTGCCTGCCCTGTAGACTTTAAGCTCTAGCTTCAGATGCAGAAATATCAGCCTTATAGAGACTTCTTACCAGCCACACATGGTGTCAGCTAAGTCTCTGTAACAAATCCACTGGTCTGCTTCTCTGGTTGAACCTTGACTAGTATAGTCATTGTTTTTATCATAGGACACAGATATCTCCAGTTACCTGGTTGGTAGATCTTCCGCATCTATGGAGAGAGATCAAAGAGCACCCAAGAGGCTATAGAAATGGCTTAGAACTTTAGAAGTGACAGATAATGAAGAAGATGATGATTACAGGGAAATAACACATCTATAGTCCATACCGTGTGTAGGTTCTGAATGTTGACTCATTTTATTCTACCATCAGCCCTATGAGACAGGTACTATTATTGTATTTTTCTCTGTGCTTTAAGGTACAGAGATTAAATAACTTGCTAATAAGTGGAAAAGTCAAAAATTAAACTAACTCATTTCGGCTCCAGAATCTATATACCATGCAGTCTTATGTACTATTCCATGGCTTCAAATCAACCTATATCTAATGGTTTTCATCCTTTGGTTACCTTGCCTTTTACTAACATTTCAGAATGGAAAAGTAGCCTGTGTTACTGCATCAGGAAACTTCAGTTCTGGTCCTGATTCACCACTAACTTGCTGTGTAGTCTTAGACAGGTCATGCTAAACTACTTCCTTATTTGTAAAATGATCTCAATGTTCTCTTCCAGCTATAAAATTCACAGTTTCATAGTGTTAAAGTTCTGATGATGAAGTTATAAGGCCTTTGAAGGAAAATTGCTATATCTCATAAAATCAAATAATAAAACCTGTGACTGTGTATTTGACTTTCTTGCATTTTCTTTTCACTATTACCAATGTCAAAAACTCCTCTGTATCCCTATGTCATTATATTAGTGATTTTTATCCTTTTCATGTGTGAGGACCCTATTCACACCCATACACTTGCATGCACGCACAGAGCTGTGAATGTCTACGTAAGAAATGTACTTTCATGATAAGTTGATTGAGAAAAAACATAATAAAAAGTTGTGCTACATTTGGTAATCCTTTTAAGTACAGTTTATTTTATTAATCATAAGAACATCTGAAGGCATTTATAAAACAATAGTGCATATTTAATATACAGGAAAAATTTTATGGAGTTATTAATCTATGGAATTCTTGCAATTTACTTTTCACTTAATCCTGGATTCTCTGAGCACACGATCACTCAGTAGAGAGACAAGTTTTGGTGAACTCCTCACTGTTATTCACCTACTTTAATTTTATTCCATTTATTTTACGAATGTAACTATTCCCATCAAATATATCAAAAGGAAGACAGTTTTATATGCCATGGATTTATTCTCTTTAGACCTACTCCCTATTTGTTGTTGTTTGTTTTGTTGTTCTTGTATCTGCAGATCTTTGGTAAATACTATACGCATTTCTGATCAAGGGTGCCACTTTCTCTTTTCTCTTCTTTATTCTATTTATTTCTTTGCTTCACCATCTTTTAGCAAAAAAATTCCAAGAATTAAAAAAACCAAGAGGCAGGCTTCAAGTTTGAGATAGCAAAATAATATAGGGTGCAAAAGCAATTTGAAAAATTGGATAATAGGTTCAAGAAGAGTAGGATCTGACTACTTTTACAGGACAGAGTACAAATCAATGACCTTCAGAATTTGGTCAAATCGGTCCTGAGCAATGGATATAAAGTAAAATGGCATTATTGGCACTCACCAGAAGGGTTAAGGTGACATTGCACTTAGAAATGTAACAATAGCTAAACAGAAGATGGATATCATAGGAAGAAGAGCTGCGGTAGTTATTTTTCTTGTGTCTGAGCCTGTGTCAAGATGGGGTTTACTTTTTTAAGAAGGGGAGAGGTATGCTAGAATGTATATGTTATGACACTCCTGCGTACATGTCCTAGAACCCACTGCTTAAAGGACATAGAGTAAGAAAGAAGGTCATGCAATCCATTCTTGGGAAGTTACCATAATTCACTCTTAGCTCCCTTCTACAGACAAACTTGATGGGGTATTGAAAGGAATGAAGAGAGGATTAAAGGTTAATAGGCATTGTTCAATACCACTACTTCAGGCAAATCTTTCCCAATTATCCTCTAATTTTATCTCTCAACCATATGCTTACTTCTATATTTTGCCATACTTCTGTTATTATACATGCGCCTGTACTGTACTACGAATGTACTGTACATCATTCTCTCCTCTGTGACTGAGGGCAGGAATTGTGTTTCATTCCTCAATCTATCTTAGTATCTAGCAGGAAACCTAACATATGGGAAATGCTCAATGAATGTTAAATGACATTAAATAAATCCTGTTAGTTTACCTTCAAAATCCAAATTTGTGGTAAGAATTCAAGTGAAAATTTTTCTAAGTATGTGTAGCAATCATCAGATATTGTGTTTCTCTGGGATTGATGATAACTGCCTCTAGTTCTATCTAAAAAAGGTAACAGTATTTATTTATTTGAAACACGACGAGAGACTGGCAAAAAGTCTTCAATATAGTCATGATCCCAATTAAAATTCTTCAACCTAAAAGAATTAACTTTTATATGATCAAAATGTATAAGTTATTTCTTTTTTTGTCACCATAATTTAAAGACAGAAAGACACTATTTAGGATTTACATATAAATGTGGAGTCCAACTTCATTATGATGATTGTACCTTGAAGCCAGGGAGTTTTGAATCATAAATGCATTTTCAGAAAAAAAAAGTATTTTCAGAGGAGAAAAAATAAAAGAGCTATAACAGTAGCTCTAATTGAACTGAAGACACACATAGCATGATCCCCAAAGAGGAGGCTAAACTGTTGAAAGCATCAGCAGATTGTCTATTCATTTGACATATTAGCATGGAGGGGGCTTTTTGCCCAATGGAGCCTGGCCTCTTCTCCATGTATTTTGCTTTCAAAATCTTTGAAATTGCTATTTTAAATGCAGTATACTGAGATTTACTCTAATCTTACTATGGAATTAGACAAGTCATTTTAACTTTAAGTATAACTTGGCCAAGTCACAAATCTCGCTCTTGGGGTAAACATCTATATTGTAACAGAGAAGGGACACACATAAAGTCAATGTTAGTTTCCTCTGGTGATGGTATGCAGAAACCATGCAGGTAAAGTCAGGGACAATTAAATGCGGTAATGCTCACTATATGGAAAACTTGTTCTTTAAAAAGTTGAACAATGACCTCAAACTAAAAATTAACTTTAAAAATCAAGGTTAAGGAGAAAAAAATCTTTTAAATCAATATATTTTACCTCATTCATTAAAAGTGTTCATTCATTGGACATTTATTAAAGACCTACTTGGTGTTAAAGGTGACCATTTCTAAGACCCACAAACAAAGATTCCCACATGATACATAATATTTTATCTCTAAGGCCCTCTGTAGTCTATTCTAGTTTGGAGAACTCTGGCTGACTACACAAAATCCATTTCATCTCTAATTTGTGAATGTATATGGAAGTTATAGGACTGGTCAGTATTGATCCGCTTTTTAGGGGGGCTTATCTAATTAGGGTTACATCATCTCCCTTGTCATAGTGATTGGTCAATATATCCCAGGGATAAACCAATCAGTACATGGCACTTCTCTGGCCACAGGGACTGGTTTAGGAGAGAGTATATAATTGATTTTAGGTCTAGGAAGGGGAAGATCCCTGGGAACTTTTGTAAAAGATGTATCTGTATTTTTTGGTGACTCCTGTGAGAAATATTTTGGGTGATATATTGAGTACATACAAAGCTTAGATCTGCTACACCCATTTATCTACCTTGAGGGAAGCCATTTTAGAATAATGTTAACACATGGAAAAAGAAAAAAGCAATGAAATTATGTAGAAATATGGAGGCTGAGCCTTCACCGAACTGAGGCAGAAGCCCAACCTATTTCTGGATTCCTTTAAAACTATGGCAGCTTTAGCTGAGTTTTTTGTTCCTTGAAGTCAAGTGCATTCTAATTATTATAACTGTAAGAGAAGCAGTGGCATCAGAGCTGATTTCTGAAGGAGGACTATCATTTGACGAGTGAATAGTAGAGATGAAAGTTTGGGGATCCCTTTCCAGGGTGAGAAAATTGCAGGAGCAAAAGCAAACAGGTATGAAAACACACAGTGTGTTCAGGATCAAGCATATCTCATGAAAGAACAGGTAAAAGGTGACGCTAACATGCAGGTTGGTGTAGTGATCCTTTTGGAATACTAACTCTAGTGGCAGATGGCATTCAGACCAGAAGGGCAAAGGCTAAATACAGATGGCTGCTGCAGTTATCCGAGTAAGAGATAATCAAAGCCCTCACTTGTACATTGGCAGGAAATATAGAGAAAAGAGGATGAGTTCAAAGAGTATGTTAATGATAGAATACACATCAGTTAGTGTCATACTCCATGAGAGGAAAAGGGAGAGTTAAAAATGGACTGTGATGTTTCACTCTTGAGACATTTGGTAAAGGTGAATGCCTTACCATTAATCAGGAATAAGAATTAAGGTAGAAAAGTGAGTTAAATCATCTTAAATTAAATTTGGAAATATATATATGTATACATATATATATGTATACATACATATATATACATATACATACACACATACATGTATATATATATACATGTGTGTGTGTGTGTATATATATATATATATATATATATATATATATATATATATATATATATAACAGTTATGGTAACAACCTAAATCTAAAATAACAGGAAGTTAGATAAATTATAGTACATTTATTGAATGCGTGAAATACTATACAGTGACATATTAACATTTTCCTGTGCTGGCTCGTTTGATTGATAATATTTCTGTGCCAGACACATCACCATAATAAAAGTCCCTAATTCTGTGTGGCTGCAGCAGGGCAGTAGGTTACATATTCATTTTAATACCATCTCTTTCTCTATCACCATCAGATCCCTTGGCAGCCTACAGTTGAGAACTATTATATAAAAGAATGCCTAGAAAAATACTTCAGACTTAGAGAAAGAACAAATAAAAAAAGCATTATTCTGATGTCATCCCGGTTTTAAAAATTAAGAAAAACATATACATTCTGAAAAATGATTATATACACCAATGTGTTTGTGGTCATTGATTCTGGGTGGTAGGGTCTGGAGTGCTTTTTTTTTTTTTTTCCACTTCTTTATAATTTCTATTTCTTTTGCTAAAATGCACACATCTTAATTTTATCACGTTAAAAGGACAAGGTCTATGTTGGGTTCCTCCAAAGCAGATAATGAGATGCATTTGTGTGAGAAGTGATATACAAAAAAGAGTTCTTAGAAAAAATTAGTAGGTGAGTAGGGAAGTGGGAATAATCACGGAAGGAGGCCAAGCATGGGTATACTACAAGGCAAGGTCCCACTGGAGCTAACTCGAGGTCAATCCCTTATGGTCAAAGGAAGTGAAGACTTTATTATCCCTCCTTCCGCCCTTCCTTAATTAAGAGCTGTCCATGTTGAGGTGCGAATGGTTCTCCTTGCATGTAGGAAAACTTGGGGAATCTACCCACCAAGAGACACAGCTGCTGGCTGTTGAAAGCACACAGAGGTCTGAGGGAATATGAATGGAAGGTTGATCTGCTAGAGATATTCATAATTCAAAGTCTTTACTGTTATATTTAAAAATATGAAAACCTTCATTTTATGACTATGTTCATTAATATTAAAATGTTTACTTTTGGTAAAAAAAAAGAGGACTAAATATTAATGTATTATATTGGCTTAGAACTTCTTACTGAAAAGAGAGACTTGAAAAGTCTTACATTCTAAAACAAGTATGTTACAAATGAGGACTGCTGAATATAAAAACTTGATGACACTGGGGACACCAAATGTTGATTGCTGTTTGTTGTTAGAGAGCCAAGAGGACTGAAATTTGGGGAGAGAAATCTCCCTTCCTGACAGCTATAGGCCAGATCGTTAAGCATCTTTGAAAAAAATCAATGGTGATCTGAATTATTCAACTGGTATAAAATGGTTACAGTGGAATATAAGCTACCTGGCTTTCACCAATAGATTTGGGGTTGGCAAATATTATGAATCCCTAAATTACATACTCCCTAAGGAGGACGAGAAGGAAAGAGACTGTTAGATTTGAGAGAAGTGGCCAACCAAGTTGACCCTAGCACAAACTCCAAAGCTCTGACATATTTGCTAATATAAAGGACAGACCCATTAATACATTATAAGTTGTTAAGACTGGGCTCCTTGCTATGTTTCAGTGTGGATGGGACCAGGCTATTCCAAACCCTAAGTTTTGAAGCTCTCTTCTCATTCCAATAAGTGGATTATATACTAAACATTTCAAAAGGTATCTCCTTCTTCAGTCCCAGAAAGCCCAATCATAGTCTATGTAGGTGACTGCCAAGGTGGCATAACTTAAGATGTTCTGGGAATGTCCTGTAAGTCCCCCAATAGCTTCCCTCCACTTACCTCTCAATCAAGATGGGACATTTCAGAGGCAACAGTGGAGACCAAAGATGCATGGTGGTAATCAGGGATTCTTACCCAAGGTAGATGGGACTTATGAAAAGACTTCAGGAATTCTGGGACACCTTAACATTATTTGAGAAATATTGCAAGTATCCACGTAAGTGAATGTTCAAGTAAAAGAATCTAGGGCTTCCATTATGTTTTCAAAGTAATCTACGACCCACGAAAGGCTAAGGAGCTCAGGACTAAGGGTTAGGAGAGCTGTATTCTCTATGCCTGAATTGCAACTAACCAGACGTGTGATCTTACATTGAGGCTTTCTCTTCCTTGGCTTCAGATTCATAAATTTCTGAGGACCCTGCCTGGTTATAGGTCCAGTGCTCTAGCATGTTCTTTTTTTGTGCAGTGGCAAACGTCTCCCTTTCAAAGATTGCTGGGGAAAATATCCAAATGCTTCTTTTTTACCTGCTTCTTATGAACTCCTCTAGCTAATGGAATAGTGATAAATTTAAACAACGTTACTGGAGGAAAGTAGAGGGAAGGAGAAAAAAAACAGAGATGGGGAAAGAGAGGGATAGTAGGAGGGAGGGCAGTGAGAAGGAAAGGAAAGGGGAGGGGAAGAGACAGAAACGACTTTCATCGATAAAGGTTTGTGTATAGGGCAGAATTAAACAGAACGGATAGAAGGTGGCTGTAGAATCAGACCTAGCCTTTACCCCCTCTCACTTCCTCCAAGTACAGCTGCAGCATTCAAATTTTTGTAAGTTCATTTTTAAGAGATTTTCAATTAAACTAGGACAGGAGGCAAGGGAATTACATACATGTGTATACTCTATTTCATTTTCACATTTTAAATTATCAAAATATCATGTCCTCTAGTGAGTGATAAAATACAATAATGAAAGAATTTTTTTACTAACTTCAATTGTTTAATAGTGACAATGTGAAAAATAATCTTTAAAAAACACTTAAACATTTAACTTTTGATCCCAAGTGTTCTCCCCACAGCTAAGTTTATTAAAACTAAACACATCTTGACATTATAAATTAGGAAAAATTAGAGGGCAATCACTATAATTAGAAGCCTATGCTAGGCATTCTATAAAATAGATAACAACAACTATTTTAATGCACTTTATTAAAAATTTTATTGACTCTCATTCATACACGAGTAATAGAACTGCCATTCATGAATCGGGTCTGAATAAGAAAAGTCAAAGTTGCAACAACTTTAGCACTCTCTGTAGACTGAAATCCACCTTCTTTCATTCATAGATGTGCTTCTTTCATTAATGGAGGGCAAGATAATATAATAGGGAGGGTAGGTGAGGCAGGGAAAATCTTTTAAGCTGTCTTTGGCTTTTTGACTCCCAATTCAGTACTCATTACCACCACTAATTATCAACATGAAAGAATTCTATTTGTACAGGTGCTTTACAGGCCCGTTTTTCCCTACTATGCACCTAACGTGCCAGGCCTAATCTCATAGGATTACTTATGGGAAGAGAGCAAACTGAGATTGAGACTAGAGAGAATCTCAAAGACAGAGCCCATGCTCCGGTCACCCTCAGGAAATATTGGGCCATAGCTACACTTCTAAACTTTCATGAAGTGTTTACACTGAGAAAAGTAGAGAGAGGGAGGAAAAAAACAGAGATGGAGAAAGAGAGGGATAATAGGAAGACATGGATTTATGATCTATAAATGCTGGCTAAATCTCATCTTCTAGGATCAGAAAGTGATAATATAAAGTAAGTAACTGTAGAAAACTAGTGACAATCTGAATGTTTAACAACAGAATAATATAATGACATATCGATTGTTTATTATTCAGCCATTAAAATGACAGTTATAGAAAGAATGTATCATTGTGATATATTCAAGTAAGTAGTAAAATTTTATATATTCTTCTTCAAAGATCTAGGCCTGTAACCTTAACCTTATAATTAAGAGAAATGTACAGAAAACAAAACAAAATTCTTACATACCATGAGGAAGAGCAGTTAAAATTATGAGTGATTTTTATCTCTTTTTTTCATTTATTTTATAATTATATTATAAATTATAATATTCTTATAACTAAAATACTTTTATACTGATAAGTACATTAATAATGAAAATAAACACAATGTTAACATCACTGAAATGACATTAACATATATGAATTAAAAATTTTAAATATTTCCTCCTACTCTAACTTGATTCTTCAACCATTACATGAGGGTAAAAGCAAAATTACTAAAACCAAGTTATCAGATCTGGAAATGAGTGAAAGTTGGCAAAGCCCACAAAGTCAGGAACAGAGCACATTCTCAAAAGCAAGATTGCTTGTACCTAACCTAGCACTCTCTCCCCCCAAATCAGATGGCTGTATCTGGCATATAAACAAGTATAACTATTAGACAATGTACTTAGAGGGGGGGAAAAAAAAAAAACTTGGTCATTGCCTCTGGGTACAGCATTTCTGTTTTTTGTTTGTCTGTTTGTTTACCTGCCTAGCAACCATTCTACCATTCTCTGGCATCTCACCCTGATTTTCCTTTAGTAGACCAGTTTTTTTCACTTATGGTCTACACAGGTTCATGTAGAGCTGATCCTACCTCCCAGGTTCATGGTTATGCAATGGCCCATGCTGGCCAGTCAGCAAAGTCTAGTGTGTTCTGAGCTTACCCAATGTGAGTGTGCCCTGGGACTTTAGCAGGAATGACATTCTATCATCTACTGAGGTTGCTAGGGCAGTACCACAGAAACCTGGTGCAGGAGGTGATCCTTTATACTACCATTTGACAGTGCCTGTTTGATGATTTCTGGTGATCTTGCCTGAAACCAGGATCCAGCAATGCCTAAGACTTATTACCTATCGCTGAAATTTTTATTTATGTGAGTCAATGAATTCTGTTATCCTCTTAAATTAATTGAACTTTTCTGTTGCTGTTGTTTCTTTCGAACAAAAGACCTCTGATTTGTGTTTCTGTAATTACCCAGCAAAGTGTACACAAACACACTTTCTGGTTAAAAAAATAATTATTGATTAAAAATGCTATTATGGTTCTATATCAGGTCATCAAATTGTCTGTGATTATTCACTACTGTTGTGATCCATTGTAATCTTCTGAATCTTTTAGGCAAACATATCTGAGCATTTTATAAGATGCTAAATAGAGGGGCAAATACCAAATCAAATGGTTGTAACTACTTGATTTACCTCATATGAGTATGTTATAGTCCCTTACTAGTTTTTCAAGCCAACAAGTACTTAGATGTGCTCACTTACATTTAATAATCTGAATATCTATGGTATTTAAAAATAGGTTTCAATAAGTAAATAGTAATTAATAAAGCAGAAAACATAATGCCTAATTAACTATCTTTATTCAATCTGAATATAGACTTTACAATAACCATTAAACCTGAAAACATTATTAGTGGTAATTCAATATAATAATATATCAGTTATTCTTAATCTTCATCTTGCATCAAAATCAGTTGAAGGTCTTGTTAAAAACACAGTTGCCAGCCATACTCCCGAGAGTTTCTGATTTAGTGGGTCTAAACTGGGGCCTGAGACTTTGTATTTTTAACAAGTTCTCAGGCGATACTGATGTTGTTGGTTCCAGGGACCACAGTAATTTAAATCACTTATTTAAATTAAAAAATGTTTAGCATTTTGGCATAATTGCTGGTATTTATTTGGTGCTTCTAATTAAAAACATGAGCCCATGTTTTCTGATATCCAGGCATAAGTTAGATCTGAAAATTCTAGATCTAAAGATAATGTGCTTTAAAGGTGGATGGAAAACAACAGACTTTAAAGTAATCTGGACAAAAGCTTGATTAAAATAATTCACTATGGGAACCAATCGACATTAATTACCAATAGATGACATGACTAGTCAGGCATTCTGCTACACCAAGCAAAAGTCAGACTCAAGTTAACAGTGTCCTGTTGCATTTATTAGCAAAGTTCACTAGGCCAAAGTAATCAAGTATATCAGAAATTTCTCGTGCAGAATTAAGTGGTTTCTATTTGCCAATAGGATGGGTAATTCTGAGGAAGAACAAATAAACAGTTTAGCAAAATCTGGCTAATCTATATTGTTATTAAGATGAAAATATAATTCAAAGAATCTTCTGATCTCCAAATATGATGCCTTATTACTTGTAATAATTTGATAATAGAAATCCATTTAATTCAAGTAAGAGGTTCTCAGACTTAAAAATAAAAAAAGGATTATATTAGCCAGCTGTAAAAAAGGAGGAGGTCTTGCCATTTGCGGCAACATGGATGGACCTCGAGGGCATTATGCCAAGTGAAGTAAGTCAGAGAAAGACAAATACTGTATGATCTCACTTATATTTAGAATCTAAACCAAAACAAAAACAAACTCACAGAAAAAAAAAAGATCAGATTTCTGGTTATCATATGTAGGAGGTGGGAGAAGGAGAAATTGGATCAAAGTGGTCAGAAGTTACAAACTTCCAGTTATAAGATGTATAAATACTGGGGATGAAATGTACAACATGATAACTATACTCAATGCTGCTAAACTGTGTACATGAAAGTTAAAAGTAGATTCTAAGAGTTTTCATCACAAAAAATATTTTTTTCTTTGTTTTTCTATATCAGATGATGGATGTTAACTAAACTTATTATAGTAAGTATTTTGCGATACATGTTCAATTAAATTATTATGCTGTACACCTTAAACTTATACAGTGCTATATATATTATATCTCCATAAAACTGGAAAACAACAAAGTAGGAAAGGATCCGAATTGAGTTCTACAGTGCCAAAGTACAACATCCTACTGGCTTTCTCTAGACTTGTCAAATGAGTTTCTGTCCAGTGATAAATCATTCCATTTTCCCTTATGAAGTAAGAATCTTTCATATTTTAACAACTACGATTAGATTATGACAGAAACTTCACGTTTTTTGTTAAGTTACATGGAAAATATCTTCTCTGACTGGATAGCGATATGAATATAGCCCATTTTAGAATATCTCATCAAAAAAAAATATTCTTTAAAGGAAAAAATGTTCCAATGTTAGCTTTAAAGCTTGTAAATGGCAATTGGCCCTACGGATATTAATTTGTCTGCAGAGAAGACATGTGATAACATGGATGTTTAGAGCTCGAGGAAATCGTACAGACTGTCTTTCCAAACCCCTCCTTATACAAATGAGAGAAAGGAACTCAGAAAAGAAAAATTTCTTGTCAGAGGAGTTCATTTAGCTATGAAAACTATGTTACTGGTCATAAAGTTTCTCATTTCCTCAATGGGAAGAGTCACCTTTTCAACACATCTGCATAAAACAGAGCAGGGCAGAGAGCACAAATGTTGTGTGACAGACTCAGAATCCAAAAAGGCCTTGAGATCCTGGAGCAATGGATTACAAGGGAACACATCTAGCTGGATGAAACTCAACTCAAGTCAGAATACTGCCCTGCACTCTAGTCAAAAACAACTGTGCAAAACAAGGTGGGGCGATGCGGTGTCAGTGTACGGGGCAGACCTGGGTAGGAACCTCAGTGTGAGTCAAGAGTGTGCCCACATGCCTGGTCTCTTGAAGAGTCATATGACATATGCAGAAGGGAGAGAGGGACAAGACTTTGCTCTAGCCTTCACTGCTCAGATGGGACCTTGAGTTATGTTTGGCTGGATTCCACATTCACAAGGCAACTGGAGGAATGAGATCAATCAGGAAGAAGGGACCAGAACCATGTCACATAAAGCAACAGCAGAAGAAACTGTGGTTATTTAGCCCAAAGGAGAAAAGTCTTGGAGGGATGTGAAAAAGATCCCTGAATGAGACAAGTTGTCAGGGAAAAGGAATTAAATTGTTCTGGGTGGCCTCAGGTGCTGAAACTAGCACTCATGGCTAACACTCCTGGGAGACAGACTTCAGAGAAGTAATTCTAAAAGATAAGAGCCATTTAAAGATAGATGATAGCTAAACGAAGTTTTCACTAACATTTTACTGAATCTTTATTATGTGTCAGTTTCTGTGCTGAGGAACTTTTGATCGTTCACTTATTTCATCCTCCTAACAATCATGCATTGGGTAAATTATTATCCTCCATTTAAATATGGGCTGCTCCAGTTTGAAAAGCTCTAGTATCTTGTCCAAGGATGCATAGCTGGTTAGCATGGCAGCCTGGATTAGATTCAGGATATTTGTGAAGCCTACACTACACTGCTTTGGCCTGCTTTGGGAAGGAGGCAGTTTCCTGTCACTGGGGAGGAGGGAGGTGGTGCCAATGTGGGCAGACAGGAAATCCAAAGTAACCTTAATATTCTCTTCCAACAAGGAGAGCCTGAGATTCTTTGTTTTGTCCTTAGAGAACCACACTTTGAAAATGTTTAGCTATAATGATATAAACAACAGAAAGTTTTCATATAACCAAGATGAAATGATTCCAGAGATACTGTGAAAATACCCTTGGAATCTTCCCAAACTCCATCCTAGACAAGGAGTTACTGCCCTTCTGGAACCAAGAGGACCTAGTTGAGGGTTGGGGCGGGGGTACCTGGTAAGAGGAATAGAACATTTGCATAAGTGCCTGGAGAAGGCAGCCAAGTCCAGATAAATGAGGGACTAAGGGTTGAGGAAAGCTTTTGCTTACGTGAGTTCAGGGGTTAGAGAGCACCTCTCATTCCAGAGGCAGGGCCACAGGATAATCATTGTGGGTGCAGTGGAGAAGGCCTTGGGCTCTGGGTCCCACAACAGGGGCTGCAAACTGGTAGGATGCCCTAGATATCTGGCAGGGGATACCTGGCTATTGATCCTCAGGATCAGGAGAAGGAAACACTTGGATGATGCTCCCTACACACATACCACTAAGAAAATTAGGGCCCTGGGAAAGGGGCTAACTGACAATCCTTCCCACAGTCTCACCTAAAGCATGAAACAATGGGGGGGGTCTTTTGCAGGTGATGGGGAGAGGGGAAAGGGAGTTGGGGAAGATGTCAGAAGCACCATCGGGGATTTCTCCAACTCCTTAACGTGGAAGGAAGACAAGACAGCTGCATAAGTAGGGCAAGGGGAAGGGGCAATCAGTGTTAGCAATAAAATCAACTAAGAAGCCGAAAGGAAGATCCCTAAGAACTTACAGATTGATGGAGGTAATATCCCATCAGCTGGATGCCCAATAAGATGTTAAGAAAGCAAAGCACCCAGGGTTAACATTCATAATAGGTCACTTTTCCTACAAGCTGGGTAGAAAGAATTACCTCAGTCTTATCTAAAGGAAATAACTCTTAAGAACATGCTATTCAATTTAAAATGGAAGAAGTGTCTCTTATTGTGCCACACCCTATGCTAGCATTTAAAAATATTACTTTTTCATCTAATCCATCTGCATATGCATTACTATTCCCATTTTATAGATGGGGCGCTGAAACTCAGTGTGTTAATGAACTTCCCTAAAGTTAACAACAAGAGTAGGATTTGCACCCAGGACTCAAGAGTTCAAACTGCTCATTTCTACCACACTGCCTAAGCACTAGGAATATTTAAAGTGCAGAAAAGTCCAGAACCCGAAAGAGTAACCTCTCTTCTCTGGCTAATAGATAAAGGCAAGTCCCACTTGTCTTTGTTAGGAAATTCATATTCATTTGCTGGTTGTCCCAAGAGATTTGCATTTTAGTACAAAACTATTGAAGTGGGGAAGGGAGCTAAACATAGAGGAAACAAGTGAAATGGGGGAGACACTGATGATGTCAGAGCTAGAGGGGATCAGAAGGGAAGCTGGCCCTGCAGATCGCTCCTCCCCTCAGGCTGATTGTCAGTCAATTGCCAAGTCTGTTTCTGCAAAAGCAGCTGGGATGAGGTTCTCAGAAAGATATTCTTTAAGAAACAGGCTGTCCTCTGGCAAAGCCAAGGTAGATAACCTTCTAAAGCGGAGGAAAAGAGGCAACTGATATCATTTTCAGAGCTATTTTCAGGGTGAACAATGGGATTTAATTCAGTGGTCATGAGTAACCTGGATGTTTTGCTGGTCTTTGGAATTTATAATGACTCTGTAGGGAACAGTTGCACTAAAAGCAATCTGTCTATGGGTGCTGACTAAACAATCACTGCTTCCCATCTCTCCAAAATGACTCTTCTCTAATTTCTCTGTGTTGAAAGATGACAAGTAAATGAAAACTGTAAAAAGAGAGCTAGTTGCTTCACTTCTTGAATTCTTTATCACCTTCAGAAGTTCATGTTTGAGGCCAAATTATCACTTATTTTCAAAAAGTGAGAGTTATAAAGCATTTGATCAAAATGGATAAAGTAAATTAACAGGTGTTTTTCCTTTACGATAAAAAATTCAGTCACATAGGGGGCATGTTACTTCTATCTAGAGGGTCAGAATTGGTGTAAGTGGTTTCTTATTTGTCATATTCTTAATGTGAATTCAAATTTAAGATGGCGATCCTTATTAAAGATGATTAAATATGCCATGACATATAAATCGAATGAGAGAACTGTAAGTATTAACTTTTAAGTTGTTAATATTGTTTTTTTTGGAAAAGCTCTTATTTTGGATGTTAAAAAATAAAAAAGACAAACTATGGATTAGTTAACTCTGCTGAAAAGTCATTAAATGGCATTACACAGCAGTGCTGATTTAAAAATAAGATATGTTAATTTATGTACTGATAGTAGAATAAAATGAAAACTAGAAATGATGCAAAACAGGTGAGTCTATCCTGGGCTTTGTCATTTCTCGGTTTATCAGTATTAATAATAAAGTGTAATTTTAAAATGAAATGATTTCCTCAGCAGATAGTGCACCATTCCCTGCAGCTGAAGAATAGAAATCAGATTAGCTCTATGACTATAATATCTTGGTTTGCCATCACTTCAGCAGAGTCCCTCTTCTTGTTCTAAATCTTCATATTCATATGCAGAGTCTGCTGCCTGGGAGATTTAAGCACAGGCTATGATTCAACCCAGTGAGCTCTGTCCAACAGGAATTCAAGGTGAGATTGTAACTCACTGTCCTTGCTTTCCATGAGCCCACACTCTAGTGAGGGATGACGGAACACTTGGTTTCTTTTGGAACTTAAATTCCAGACAAAGAAAATGAAGAATTGACAAACTCACATTTTGGGGGATGTGAAAAGCACATTCCTTCACTAGTTTCAATTGTCACCTGCCCTAGGTCGCCAATGCACTGTCTTGTGAGAATTACTTCTTATTCCTTGGGAAGGAACAATTATATATTTTCTGCTATGAAATTAGCCACAGGGCTGAGATACACAAACTTGCTACCAACACTGAAGTCACTCTGACCTGGTAGGTATGGAGCTTCCAAAATCTTTCTCTGATTCCTGGCATCCTTATAGGTGCCTCCTGAATGAATGCCAAAGGGAGGGAACAGTCACAAGTGTCTGCTGGCTGACTTAGATAATGAGACTGTAATAATGACTTAGTTATTTTTATGTCACCAAAACAGATCCTACTTTATTTACTATTTTCTATGGACACTTTCTCTGTACTTCTCCTGATACAAGAATACAAGTGAGGCTTCCTGAGAAAAGTGGGCCCTTTATGAATATCTGGTTTGGGGGACTCATTTAGCTTTATGTAGGTTTGCAACTCATTGCAACATGATTCATTTCGGCTAGTTATGTGCAGAGAGCAGCTGGCAATATGTACACGAATGGCTGTAGAGAGAAGTTAAAAGGGATCGTTGCCTGCTAAAAGGGTAAAAGAATTGCTTTAAGGGCTCCCTGAAGCACAGCATCCAGAAGCAAAGGGACATTGGCAGGGAGATAGATAAACAGCAGCAGCTGACGGTCTCCTGACAAAGAGATGGAAAAAACATCAATTGGCCATTCAGAGCAAAGGTATGATGGCCAAATCTGAGTTGAGGAGGTGGAGTAATAAATGGTGACAAGGTCTTTGGACAGCCTCAAAGAAGAGGCTGTGTGAGAAGAAACCCATTCTCTAGCTCCTTCATGCAAAGTCAAAGACAAAGACACCAACACAGATCTTGGCCAACTGGACTCTGGCCTTCTGCAAGCCCTGGCTTTCGAAATGACTACAAACCCTGGTACAACATTTTGCTCCTTGCCCTCCTTCCTCCCCACATCTCCACTTTGGCAAGTGGATAGCAATCCCTAGCCACTAGTAAATCAAGTTGAGAGCCTCAAATGCTCCAAGATTAATATAAGGTGACTGGCAGATTCATTATAAACAATTCATTATGTGGAAGGAAAGTAAAATGCAAATAGATTGGAAAGAACTATGCCACATGGAATTTTTGATATCCCAACTCAGAAGCAACAAGGATCCAGAGAAAAAGAAAAAAGAAACATGGTAAGGAAGAAGGACAAGGGACCCTCTTCCCTTCCCATATCCCCAGCTGATGTGCAAGGAAAATATGAGGATTAGTGATGAAGAAAACAGTCCAGAAGTCTAGAAGCAAACTGTCTCATGGTCCTCAAGTCATCTGTGTGACTCACTAAAATAATGTCCCCTCTCAGATACTCCTGCAGCCTGTGTATATATGGTGTGTGTGTGTGTGTGAGCGCGCGCGCGCGTGCGCACGTGTGCGCGCATGCGCGCAATACAAGCAGACGTAGGGTGTGTGTGTGTGGGTGTCTGTCTGTCTGTCTGCATGTCTGTATGAATAAGTGAAAGAGAAAGTAAGATGCCAGGGTGATCAGAGAGAAAAAAGAACAAAGAATTCTCTTTGAAAAGTGTTATTTTATAATAGGTAAATATGAAATAAAGAAATTAATTTTTAAACAGACCAAACTTTAATCTGTTCGATATACATTTTCTCCTAGAATATACCTTACTAATAATATTTTTGAAAAATTCCTCTCTTGGAATTGCGAGCTCAGCTAATTTAAGATCCACATAAGATTATTAGATAAGTATCTTTATATATTTTCCCCAAAAAATGTAACCTGTAAATTTACCAAATTGATATTGGGCTGGCATCAAGAGGTTGCAATACTATATAATTGTTATACTATCATTATTATATTCAAAATATACTTATTAAACCTATCGTAATAAGTACTTGATAATGAGTATGATTTAGATCTTTTTCTGGTCATCAATGAAGCTCTTACATCTTTGAAATGAAGCCCTTGGGATCAGTTTTTGGACACTGAGGATTGGACAAGGCCATGAACGGGGTCTGCACTCAAGAATTTACATTCATCTCAGGAAATACTCACCTACTGCTTTGGAGGGAGAAAACCTGTTTGTTTTCTTATTTGTCTCTCATAGAACTAGACTACAAGGAAATTTTTGGTTATTAGGGTTTTTGAGAAACCCATTTCATCGTATGGACTTAGGAATACCTGCCTATCATACACTATTTGCCTGTAGCTGATCTTTTTGAGTTGAAAATACCTACAGAGCCACTTCCCCAAGTTACTAAAGTGCACGGGAGGGAGTCTTCTCTAAATGAATTCATGATCATCTTGGTATTTTATGAGATTACCAAAACCAATTTGACTTTGCCCTAGGCACATACAAAGCAAAAAATGATAATGATGTCACAGGAAAAGTTGCTTTTCATGTTTCTAAGAAAGCTCCCGTGGACGTGACTATAAATGAGAATGAAAGAAAATGAAAGAAAAGTCTCTGCCTTGAGAAAAGAGATCCAAAATTTCCACACTGATAAGGCTCTTTGTTGTAATTTTAAAAGTATTTCTTCTTTTTTCTTTGCTATGTAGAGACACTGTCCTTTCAAAACAAATAACGGGCACATTTTACAAATTGTATCTTTTTTTAAAACACAGCAGAAACCTGCTTCCTAGAAGAGCCACACTCTACTATTAGTTGAATACTTGTAAACATTGAACTCTGAAAGAGAGGTTGAGCCTACCCTTCGTATACTGTAACTAATTAGAAAACCAGGAATGCTACTCAGCATGCCAAAAACATTCACATTTAGAAAGTTAAATTCACAAATAAAAACAAAGACATATTTCGGATAGTTTTGAAATAGGAATAATTACCAAACTAATACTGTAGAGATTCTTATACCCATGACAGCTCGTATTTATAATCTCTCCTTTCACGTCCAAATCTTAAAATCCCTGATCCATTATAGTACTTTGGTCACACTGCTTTGGTTATAAAGTAAAACTGTACATTTCCCGCTCTCTAAGTGAGACCCTAGGGTTGGAGCTGATCTGAATGCTAATGGGTTAGATCACCCTCAAAAGGCTGCCATCAGAAATCAGAGTAAGTGGATTTCTTACAACACTGAATAGTTTTAGCGTGACCATATCACCTATTACCATATTATTAGGGCGATTCAGCATGGAAAGGCATTTTTCTGGACCCCAAACTAGAGATACTATTTTTTTTTTTCTTTTCCAAGGCCGTGTAACATTTTCTCCTGGCAAGCTATTAGAGATTATAGAATGCTGCAGTCTGTAACTGGGACTCCTCATCAATCATACTGCTTTTTGAATCACAGCTTGTCATTTTCATTCATGACTCTTAGGTAAGTTACTTAGAAACGTCACATTAAGAACACACCCACGATGCAAAAAAAAAAAAAAAATCAAAATTTGGGGTTTTGTTTTCCAATTATACTCATGATATACTAGGCTTAATCATACTTTGCAAAGTAAGGATTAAAATGCCTAACTGGCTGTAACTAAGCAAACTGAGGCCTTTTGATTAATCAAGCCAGCCAGCTTTCAGTTTCTGACATCAAAATTTATACTTGCTGTGAAAAAAAAGCAAGGTCATGGTTACATAACGTTAAACCAACACACAATTAACAACACTTTGTTCTAATTATCTCTGGGCACAATTAATGTTGGCCCTATGGCTCATTTTTCTTCTTTGATAGCTTTTAGAATATTTATGGAGATTAGGCCTTGATGCATTGCCTTTCTCTAAGATCTGGGTTTTTCTTACAAACTCCCACACAAATCTGAGCCTGGCAAAGTAACATATTTATGCAGATTAATTCCAGACTTATTGGCTTTTTCTAACATGTGAGGTGTTGCTAACAAGCTTCTACCCAAATCTGGCCCTGCCAACGCAGAGAAGTCACAGGTCCCCTAACTCTCCAGCCTACTACCTTGCACTGAAGATTTTTCCTTTCTCCCTCAGCAGTTGGTCATAACTGATAAAAGGTTATATTTTGATTGAACAAGTTTCCAGGAGTTGCAAGTCCAAAAGAGCTGCTACAAAAATGCCATACAGACACTAACAAAACTCAGGTTAAGAGGAATGCTCAGCTGCCGATTACTATCGGGAAGCCTAAACTGCAGACAAGTTCAGCTCCCTCACATCCACAGTTACGAGACAGGCAGAAACCCAAGGAGAGCTGATCAAAGGCTTTTGGTAATTGGTACAACTTCATTTTATGAAATGCATTTATATATTTTTTTCTATATTCCATATTTCTGTATTTGTTCCACAATCAGTGGGGGCCTAAGTTTTCAAGCCATAAATATTCCTTCCATGGCTCAGGTCTGTTTGTACTGCCACTTGGCCTGTTTGGCCATTTTAATTTGTGCTGTGAAGCTGGCCTGAAGAACCATGGTGGTCGCAGCTCCCTGGCGCTGCATAAATTCAAGGGGATGTTAATTAAGAACACCTCTAAACAGATTATTTCATTAGACACTTTGTGAGTTTCAAAAAAAAAAAACAAACACTGTTAGCTTTTCATATATATGTTTTGGGTAGATGGGTAGCTTCATGCACATGTACTTACAGGACAGACTAGGCTTTCAGTTTAATTCCTGGCATATGTAGCCCAGGCTCTGGGTAGGCCCATGTCCTGATGGCTTCTTAAGTCTGCTTCAAGCTTTGCTGCTTTTATTCAGGTAGCTCCATCTGCCTTTCCTCTCACTGCTTGCTTAGAAAATTTTTATGGAACCTCAAAGACTCAGGTCAAATGGCACTTTCTTAATGTCTTGCCTTCTCTAGAAAGAATCCAGTTAGGTACTTCTATTTAGTGTTCCACTGACCCTTGTACATACTTATATTAATTTTTTAAAATGTTAATATGTGTTATTTTTATTATGTAAATTAGTATATGTTTGTCTTCCTTCCAACAATCAACAAATATGCCTCAAGGGCATAGAAAATGCTTCAGGGATCTTTGTAGCTCCAGCACCCAGGAGGAGCCCAGGCCTAGAGCTGGCCAAGATGGGAGAAGGGAAGAAATGGGGAAAAGAGGTCAGGGAGCTCAGGAAGGATGGAGGGAAGATAGGAGGAGAAGAGAAGAGAAAAAGAAAGAAAATGCCAGAGAAGGGGAAAAAAAGACAATATTTAAGTAGCAACTTATCTTTCTGAGTGCTATTCAAGCAATTCTGACATTTAAATAACTAAAATCCAAGAACTTTGTCAAATTATGGAACCGCTGGGACTGTCACTTGTGATGCTCCATCCTATAGTGGCCAAGATATGAGCTTATGCTCATGACATCCCTCTCTTTAGTCTAAAAGTTTGGATCGAACTACTAGGAAAGAGATACAACCTGTTCACTGCAGATCAGTAGTATGCAAGCTTGGAAGCTTCTGCCAGCACGTGGAGAGCCTGCTTAAGAACTAAACCAACTTAAAGGAGAGTTAAGCCACAAGACAGAAAAAGCTCCCTGATGCGGTCTGAACCTTTGCATTTAATCTAAGCCTTCATCCATTGTTATACATCGGTTTCTAGTTACATGACCATTTTTTCTTTTGTTTAAGTCAGCCTAAGTAGGGCATCCGTGACTTACAATTGAAAGAGTGATCACAGCGCTTTGAAAGAATAGAAAGATTGCCTGTATTACAGTTTTCTTAAGAATTTAGATCTTTGAAATGGTTTCAGCAGCCCGTGGACCCTCCTACTGTTCCCCCTATACTGAGCAGTAATGATGATTCTTTGGAAAGTGGCTTGGGTGCTTTTCCCCTAACTGTGCTGCCCCCTTCAGATTAATTTCTGGGATTCTTAATTTTGGAGAGCTCTTGATACTTAAATAGATATGAAAAATATCTAAATGCCTGCTTGTATAACTTTTTTTTAAAAGAATGACCACATTTTAAATATTCTATTAAAATATTTGTATATAAAGACTTATGAACATAAATGCTCATCATAACATTATGAAAAAGTGTCCACAACCAAAGTAGCCAACAGAAAGAGATTAGATAAATGGTACCCAGCATCCATTTGATAGATTTCTACACAGTCATTAAATTATATTTTAAGGAACACTAAATAATGGGGGGAATAGTTCTCATATGTTACATAAAAGAGGAAGCTACTAAACTGTATAATAGGTGATATTTTATGATTTCCTAACTTAAGATTAAGTACAACAAAAGAAAGAAAGGACTGGAAATACACATGCCAAAATGTCAATAGCAAATATTTCTGATTGGTGTAGCTGTAATTTATATTTCCTTATATTTTCCTAATTTTCTATAAGGTGACTATTTACTACTTTTATAATCAGAAAATTGCCAGGGATTTTTTTTTTTTTTTAATTTTAACTTCAAGCCCCTAAATCAAAGAGGAGTTTTGTCTCTAATCCTAGTTGCTAGGTGACCCACAGTTGGACACAAATTAATCAGGAGAAAGATAAACACCAGATACTTTAAGACAGGGATGTCTGGAGTTACCTGTCAGCAAGCTGTCACAGAATCTAAAGATTAGGAGGAAACAATTAAGGATTTTTATTCCGACTATCAATGGCATACTGCTTTATAACTTGAAAACTTTTTTTTTACATTGTCTTAGAATTGGAGAGGATAAAAGTAAGAGGACAAACAAGGTAAGAACTAAAGCCCATCAGGAATGCTAAGAAATTAGACTATTTCTCTCATCAGCAAGGAGCTGAAGCCAAACCCGGGCATATCATACCCACAGCATGTCAGGGGAGCCATCAAAGGCAGGTAAGAAGACACACTTCAGAGCACTTTTGAGTACAAGCTTTCCTCAGGCTCAAAAGTGCTCTGGTATTGGGTATATGTGGGAAGGGTGTCTGCATCTATGTTCGAAGAACCAGGGAAAGTTCTACTCAAGATTTGGGGGCCAAAAAATCTTAGAGTAAACTGAATTGAACTGGACCTAAGGTGTTCAAAGAACTCTGAATATCACTCTAAAAGCTGTATCCTGGGTTCTCAGTCTTGGCTGTGCATCTAAATGACTTGTAATGTTATGTAAAAACACACATGCTTAATCTCCATCTTAGACTTAAAGACTTGGAATTTCTCAGGCTGTCTTCTAAGCATCTAAATTTCTGGAAGTTCTGTTTCTGTGTGGGTTTCAGCCCTCTTGTCTAATTGCATATTTCACTCCTTCTTATATATTTCTCTCACCTGCATTGTGGATTTCTCCCTTTCCGCCAGGTCATTCGCATCAGTACACTAGCTTGCCCTAGTGTCTTTTTAAAAGAGCTTCTCTTATACTGTGTCTTTCTTCAGGTATGACTCTCTCTACATCAGCTTGATCTCAGGAAAACTTCTCAAACAAGCTGTCTATGTATGCAGTCTCCATATCCTTAACTTTGTTCCCACTCTAAACAGAAACTGTTGTTATCAGATTTTAGCTGACCCATTCCTTCCAGAGCCAATGAAGAATTCCAAGCTTCATCTTCCTTCCTCTCTTAGCAACATTCTTCAAGGTTACCCTTGAGCCACTTTCTTCTTTAGGCTTCCATGACACCTCAACCTTTCTGATTTCCCTGCTGCCATACTAACTACTCTTTCCCAGTCTCATTAGCTGGGTCTTCTTCCTCTGCCAGATCCCATTGCAGATGCACCCAGGGGTCTGTCCTTTGCCCTTTTAAGGTCCACATTTACACTGACTTCTGATGCAGCCTTATTAAGTCTTATAATGTAGACTGTCATCTATATGCTGATGACTCTCAAATCCATATCTCTAGCCCTGACCTTGGCCTTGGATAACCAATTGCCTATGGAACATCATCACTTGAATATTTAATAGGCATCTCAAATTAACATGGACAAAAAAATCCTGATGGTTATATATTTCTTTCCCTAAGTCACCTCTCCTCTAAGCCTTTCCTCCAGCAAAAATTTTTTGGCCTCAGTTATTAAGGTCAAAAAAGCAGAAGTCACCCTTGATTTCTCACTTTCTCTTATATTTCATCAAATTCATCATTAATTCTAGTAGATTTTACTTCTAAAATACATTTTTAGTTGACCACTTCCTACCAGCATAGCATAGTAGAACCATACAATTGGAATTCAAATTCTGACTCTCATTCTTACTGATTACGTGCCCTGGGCAAGTTATCCAAACTTTCTGGAGCTCAATTTCTTCATCATTAAAATGGGTTTGATAACAATCACATCTATCTCATCTCACAGGGTTGTTAGGAAGATTAAAATTGTGTGTGTGTGTGTGTGGGTGTGTGTGTGTGTATTAATTGGAAAAGTGCTTAGTGCATATTAATTGGAAAAGTGCTTAGTGCATATCAAACCATATATAAGGGATTGCCAACACATTCGTCACTATTCCTCACAAGTCCAATAATATTATTATACGGCTTTATTATTATTCTCTATTATTCCTAGGTACCCACCCTAGACTAAAACACTAATACCTTTCATCTGGAATCTAAACGACCTCCTATCTGGTCTTCCTGCCTCTATCTCTGTTTTGTTATTAGCCCATAAATCAGCAAGAATTGTTTTTCTAAAGCACAAGTCAGATCATGTTACTTGCCTAGTTAAAAATTGCTAAGGATTCCCTTTACATTTACAATTATATCCAAAGTCTTTACCAAGACTGTTGCTTGTAGGGCTTTACAGAGCCTGTCCCCTGTCTACCTCTCTCAAGTCATCTTCTTCTAGTTTCTTAATCTTATACTATGTTGCAGGACAAGATCTGTTTCTCTAACTTGCCAAGCTTTCTACCATCTCTGGGCTTTCATATGTATCGCTTCTTCTTGCTCTTCTTTCAGATCTGCACTCGATTATCTCCTTTTTCTTTTTTTATTTTGTATCTAAATGGCCCAGATGCCATTGTAAGTAAATACCTGTCCCATTTCCATCCCCACTCTCCTATTACTATATCATCCATTTTTTTCTTATTCAGGGGCACTTATTTATCTATTTATTTGTTTCTTTGCTTCTTTATTATTTTATTTAAATATGTTCTTTTTGTCTCTATTCACTGGGGTTGGGAACCATGAAAATTGATCTAGTCCTGCTGTCTAAAATAGCATTTAGCCTATAAAAAATATCCAATAAATATCTATTGCTGCAATCTCAACATATAATTGTAATGGGTAGCCAGGTTTGAGAATTACTATTATAATCTATCCCATTTTAGACAGGAATTACTGATTAACGAAAATAATGCTCACGCTTAGCACTTTAATTGTCATACTTTCATGGCAAGATATAATTGAGTAGAAAAAGCTCTTACTCACTTTACATATTTAATTGTCATATTTTTATGCACAAAAAAAAGTTTTTACTATAAGACACCAAATTCTTCTGATCTTGAGGCTATAGCTAAGGCATCAGCATTTATGTGGAGGCCAGAACTCCCTGGTGGTCTCGGGCCTATTCTCCCCGTGGCTAGAGCCTGGGAATCAGACATACTGTGAGAAGTGAGGGGAAGCTAAGTGGATATCACCTTCATTTCTAGTTAGGTATAAAGTTAGTCAATAAATGGGGAGAGAGTGCTGATGGGGATGTAGGGGGGAGGGTGCAGAAACAAGCAAATCACGTACTTCAAGGCATGTGCCATAAGCATACTTGGGGCCTGAGACCAAATATAGGAGTAGGGAACAGGGAACACACAGGTCAAGTCAATGAATCATGGAGGCAAACCTGGGAAGATTCCTTGAATCAATGGTACGGGAAGAGGTAGAGAGAGCAGTCCTTTGATAGAAGGGGCCTGTGACATGTAGAAAATGATGATCTTTATTCTGAGTAAGCAGTCTCTGAAATAGCAACCTTGAAAATCTAACCTTAAAAAACATAGAAAACACCACGCCTAAATTTTAGGACTTAATGGCACTTAAAGATATCATCTATTGCATACAACTAATGGTGGATGCAAGAATTGTTGACTGAAGAGTAAAGACCTCTTTAAAAGAAAAAAAAAGAAATACTGTTTTTCTTTTACTCAGTAAGGGTTTAAGAAACATTCGCCACCAAAGATATTTTTAAAATACCTCTTGGCTTGATTAAATGAAATATCCTTCACAAAGTTGTCTCGGTAACAATTAGGGGAATTAAGAGCAATTTTTACTGTAATCATAAATAAAACTAACAATTCAGTGCATAGTTCTAGGGAAGTAAGATATTGTAATAACCACTCATTCTTATTGTTAAATCCAGTTAATTTAACCTCTAGACAAAGCTATCAATTTCCTCAAACTCTTAGAAACCTCAGTGCCCCTTGAGAAAGCCTTCCCACCTTTGACAGTGATTCTCTTAAAATAACAAAAGTATGAGAACCTTTTGGGAGAAAGGGATGACTTCTGGCCATTTTCCATAAAGGGGAGCTGCAAGAAACTCCCTAAATTGACCTCTCTTCTGTCCATTTGTGACACCATTTGCTTAACCTGCTGACCTTTAGTAACTCTAGTGTGCAGTAGCTGAATTTTTTCATTCATAGTTCTTATGTTGATCACTGTATCCAGATAAACAGGAAAAAATTATTTAAGGGAAGCCAGGAGCCTCGGGATAAGTGCTAGAGGAGACCATGGTACAAATATTAACTCATTTAATCCTTATTACTTCCTTGTAAAGTAAATTACTATTATTATCCCCATTTTTGCAGCTGAAGAAACAGAGGCACGTAGGGGATTAATTAACTCACACAAGGTTTCAACTTAGAAATTAAGAGAACTGAAATTTAAACCAAACCCTGGGGATCTGACTTCAAAGTCCGCAATCTTAACAACTTTGTTTTACTATTGTTGAGGAAATTAGAATAAAAGGGCATGCATGCTATAGACCATGTTGTGGATTCCTCCAGGAGTGGAGGAATCAAGCAGAGAAAATAAGACATTGCCAGGTCTTGTTTCTTCACATTACTGAAGTTTTCAGGATTCTGTAGACCCTATAGGAGGACTATATTTTTCAAGGTTCTGAAGGCCCCTTGTACCTAGTTTAAGAAGAGACGGACTACCATAGTCCTTGCTTAAAAGTAATTACGTCTCAGTTTTATATGCTAACAGAAAATTTAAAGAAGATAAGCCAACTCATAGAAAAAGGCATCTTTGCTGAATTGTTCAGCATGTGAACTCTCAATTAAGAACCAATAACTGGAATGTTCTTCAAAAACTGCTATAAACATTCAGGAATTAACACTTGGAATGATGTCAAATGCCATTAAGTAATAGACCAGTGGTTTCAAACTGTGTTTTGAACTGTCGTGGTTCAAAAACCTCCCTCAAGCACCGTTGAACTGAGCTTCACCTCTACTTTAATGTTTTATACATTGAACTTCTACACAGATTTTTTTTTTTTGGAAATAATGGTTCTAATCCTAAAGGTTTAAGCTTTTTACCATCATTCTTACATAGTATCGAACATTTTATTAATTCACTGATTCATTTGTTACATTAGGTATGGTAAAACAAAGTAAAATATCAAATAGCCCTTTTTTTCATGGAGCTTGCAATTTTAAGGGAACTGGTCCAGTTTGAGGGCTCAAGAGAATTTAAAATGAATTATTGTCCTACATACTCTTTTTAAGACAATGCAATTATAGTCCCTAGGTCAAGACTCTCTTTGAGCATTACAACTGATGAGCAAAAGCTCATCATAAACAAAGTAATCAAAATGGGGGACACTAGACGCTATTAGTCTGTGGGAACTGAGAGAAATGAGAAAGGAGGGTTTATACTTACTCAAAACCAGCGCTACTGAAAGAAGCAGAACATTGTTCTTTTTCTTTAAATTTGTAAAAATTATTTCATTTCTTACCTCTAGAGCCTTCAATCTTTCTAACAGCAATTTGGTCTTTCCTTTCCCCTCATCTGCACTGCTGCTTTCGCTTCTTGAATCTTCATCTACTACCATGTGAAGATCTTCCAAAGCTTCCTTGTGTTTTCTCTCATCCTCTGACAGTTTTTCCTAAAGCAAGAAGGAATTATTTTTTCAATAATCTCTACTGAAAAATAAGCAAGAGTTTATGGCTGAAAAGTTTGGAATCTCCCTATTGTTTTTGCATTCTTTCCAGGGCTGAGGTAGAGAATTTTCTAAAACAAATTGAGTGGTGCTTATGTTAGTAAACACAGTAGATATTTTTTAATAAATCCTGGCAGGACAAAGCCATTGGGTCACCACCTTCGAATGCACACATCCTCTGTTAGCTGGAGAAGTGACCTAGCCAACAAAGCCTTTGATGGCGTCACGCGGTCAATCCATTTTTATCGCACCATGGAATTCAGCTGTGCTCTAAATAGGAAAAAAATGAATCGACCTTCATACCTTGATTAGCAAACAGTTTAGCTCCTCACAAAAGGATCATTAAAGTCACTGGACTTAGAGTCGTTTAATTAATTTTAGGAAAATATTTAAGAAATATTGAAATGATAGTAAATTCAATGTAAATTCTAGAATTCAGAATTCTAAGCTAAAACCAATTAGTTCTTCTGGCTCAGTAATGACACAGCTCTTAAGGACCCCTCAGTCCCTTTTCTAATACCGCAGGATTTGTAGTATAGCCTTGGGGCAGACATATAACGTTATCTTGTCAGGCCTCCTTGTTGGAAGCACCTTACGCAACCTTGTTTTGGCAGCTTTTTTAGAAGTTGAGAACTGTTCATTTGAGCCTCATGACTGGCTCTTGTTTTCAAGGGGAAAACAAAAGAAATGTCAAGAGATTATCATAAAAAGAAAATCTCATCCATTTTGTACATGTAGCAAGACCCTTGTGCTACAGAATCAAGTGACATTGCTCCATCGCCCTTTTTAATTCTAACTACAACACTGCAGAAATCGGTGCCTTCTCGCTCTTAGAAACAACCAGACAGCACTTCAGCACTATGTGTGGGGCCATTTTAAACAGTAAACAGAAAGCATAAAATGTGAAAAATGGGACACTAAATACAGCACAAAAAATACTTTTTTTTTTTTTTACAGTATGACTGATGAATAAGAAAGCAGAATTTTGCCTTGACTTTGAGAACGTGAGTGTCAGGTGACAAAATTTTTGCCACTCTGCGAATATCCAAGAATGACCATGAAAGTACTGCAAGTAATGACCTAGAGGACTGAAAATAAATTTAGAGAGTAGGTAAATTCACAAATACAGAATCTATAAATAATGAGGATCAGCTCGATTGCGCGCGCGCGCGCGCGCGCGCGCGCACACACACACACACACACACACAAAGCACACATATCTAAAGTGTCAAGGCATAGTGCCTAAATATTATTATAAAAAACAACTGGAAATAATTCAAGATAATATAGATTATATATGAGTATTTAGATTATATAAAACACAAGAGTTATTTTATATAACTTGAAGAAAGGGTGGTCAATGAGGGCTGTGAGGTGTGATTTCATGGAAATGGAACACAACTTATGCTTTGACAGAGTGATGACAACTTAAATAGTTAGAGAGGCACAGAGTGGGGTTTTTGGTCAAAGAGATAACTGAAACAAAGTTTCCCAGTCAGGAATAAGTTTTTTCTTTATTGGTTTATGAGCAAACCAATTAGTATAGCACACATGCACAAAATCTTTTTTGAAAGAGTAATTGAAGAATAGGATTGGAGAGTAAAGGAAGTATTCCTGAATATAAAAAAGAAAAATTCAGACATAATTCATTCATTCATTTATTCATCCTGCAAATGTTTACTGAGCTCCAACTATTGGCCATTCATTCACTCTTATAGATGCTGGAGATATGGTAAAGTTCAACGAAGGTATTTTCAAATGATGGGAAACATAGCAAACTCCAAATTATATCAGCAAGTTATATAATTATAGCTAGTGCAAAATGCTATGAAGAAAATCAAACATGTGATGGATGGTGTTATGTAAGGACAATATTTGATATGGTGACTTGAGTATAAGGCTGTCTGAGGAGGTGGCCATTTGAGCTGAGAGCAACTGCTGAGAAGGATGCAATCATGCAATGCCCTAGAGAAAGGCGTTACAAAAAGAAAGGCAGTAAAGCAAACCCCCAGTGGCTAGGCTAAGCTTGTCATGTGCGTCAGCTGAGAAGAGTACCTGTGATAGGCTTAGAGTGACTAAAGAATACAAACAGTAGCAAATGTGATCGGCAAGAGAGCTGGACCATGGAGGTTCTTGAAGGCATAGGAATGGGTTTGGGTTTTATTCTGAGCTCAGTAAAGAGGAATAGGAGGCTAAGCAGGGGAGTGGTAGGTTCCGATTAAAATTTTAGGAACATCGTGACTGCTGCAATGGGGAATGAGCTACGGTGGTAAGGAGCTGGGAGACCATCTGGGAGACCTTTACACAGAAAGGGATAAAAATTAGAAATACTTGGAAATTTTCAGATACGGACTTACCAAAAGCAGTTCTCACATTGGATTGGTAGGTCAGAAACCATGTATTCAAAGCCCTGCTTTTACACTTTTGCATCTTGCTGGGAAAATCGCTGTACCTTTTTTAGCCCTCAGTTTCACCCTGATGTAAAATGAAAGGGTTGGACTAAATGTCCCACCTAATGCTAAATTTCTAAGAATTCAATTACTCAAGACACAATTTTCAGGAAGGAAATTTTGTCGATATGTTCAATGGTAACAGAGATGACAAAAGAACAGAAAAGGGATCTCTATATTTTGTAATAAGAAGGTTGTTAGTGGGGACCTGAGAGTTGTTTGACTAAAGTGCGATGATGCCACCCAAATTGTCAGTGGTTAAGCAAAAAAGTGAAAAGAAAGAAAATAGAGGCAATTTTCTTAGATGTTTATTTGGGCGTTTGGCAGGGCACGGAAGGAAATTTAAAGAACCATGGCTGAAGGGAATTGCACAGACAAGTGGAAACCTTTTTCAAGATAGAGCAAACCAAGTTGTTTGAAGAACTAAAGGGAAGAGGGAGCAATGGAGATGGCAGCAAGAGTGGGAATGTAGGAAGTGGAGATCTCCAAAATGGAGAAGGCAGAAGACGAAGGCACTGATGGAAAAGTCAAGGTTTTTTAAAGGTGGTTCCCTGCAAAATATCATTCTGCAGCCTAATTTCCCAGTTAGTATTTCCAAATCATTAGTTAGTGTCTAGCTAGGGTTTTTACAGAACTAGGATTTGAGTAATTCATTTGAGAAATGCAGGCAACACCAGTAAGGAAGTGAGTCAGGGAAAGGAGGGAGGCATTAAAGGGATATATTACTAGGTAACTGAAGCTAAATCCATAGGAAACTCAGGGAAATGAGGCAAACACAGGCCCCAGAATTATCCCACTCCAGGAGTGAAGGAGTTGGGGTATTTACACACCAACTCCTGGAAATCAATGGTGGAGGGAACCTTTGGGTGTCATTCTCCTGGCACCTGCAGCCTGCCACAGGGCAGTGAGACTCTGCATACCTCTCACATAAAAGTGCCCTCTGACACAGACAAAGATAGCTGGAAGTAACAGGAGCACTCTGGATAATTCTGGCATAAGGGCAGGGCACTGCTGATGCCCACTTCAGGTAGGGAGCAGGTATGTGACTGCTCTGATGTGACATCACCCAGGAAAGAAAAGCATATCTGTAGCTCAGACTACTCACTGACCTAAAAGCACACATCCTGAAGTTTCATATTCTAAAATGCCCTAAAATAAAACCAGAAGGTAGAGTTATCTGTCTTGTCCTTTTCTTTGCTCTTGTCTCTTCATCACTTACAATGACAGTGTTAAGAGTATAATGTAATAACAAGAAAGAGGGAAGATGGAAAGGATATATTTTAAGTAGATGAGCAAGAGGGAAAAATAAGAGAGAAAGTCGTAGAAGAGAGAAAGATCCAAGAGAGCGGGCAGGAGATGTGGCTGTCCCCCACTGACAGATCACTGTTGTTGATTTCAGAAATGACAGCTGTTGAACTTCTAAAAGCATGACAATATTTTTTAAAAATCAAGTATATGCATTCTATCCATACATAAATAACCTAGGTTTTTTTTTTTTTTTAAATCTGAAATTTCAGTTCCTTCATTAATTAATCACCTGTGATAGACATGGTAAAAAGAAAGGCAAAGGTTAGAAACATTTAGTTTTAAATAAAATATATTCCCCTTATGAACTTCCAAGAGAGACACAAGAAAATTAAGCCAAGTCCACTCCTGAAAATGTCGAACGATGAAGAGAATAAATGGATACCAAAGGTGACCTTTTCTCAGGTTTCAGTTCTCTATGGACTTTCATCAGCAGTGAATTCTACCAAATTGAGGCGACCATACAAACGAATTCCACTCCCCACATATTTCATATATGGTTGAGACAATAAGCTTGTTTACTTCAACAAATACCAGCTGGTATGCAGGAAGCTCAAGATTTAAGAGCTCAGTTAGCACCTAAAGGTTTAAATCAAATTTTGCCTTGTTGGAATATAAAGCAACCCTGAGAGCTGTAAGTTTCTCTAAGTGATAACCAGGATAATGATTCATTTTGAGGGGAGCCCTCAATTTTTGTTTTCAAGCAGTCAGCATCATGAAGCCTATGTAAAATAATATCAAACAACAGAGGGCTCTGTGATGCATCTGGCAAATGACAGTCCAGTGAGCTCAGTCAGTCCAAAGGGCAGGAAGCGGAACTCTTCACCGACGGCTGTTGTTCAGTCAAAAACATTATGGACGGAAATGATCCAGACGTGCTTCCCCAAAATGTGTCTTATTCATCTTTTGGTCACCAACTTTCCCCAGCCCAGCACACAATGGGACTCAAAGAAGGTTTCATGAGGTCATCTTATGTTATAATTAATTAATCCATCATCCAACAAATATTTACTGAGCAGCTGTTACATGTCAGGAACTGTGGAAGATGCTGGGGTTACAAAGGTGAATAAAACGCATGTGGCCCCTGTTCTCATAAAGCTCAGAGTCTTATAGAGGGAGACAGTTAATTATCAAATTGTCACAAGAAATATAAAATAGCACTGCAATATGGTCTGAAGAAGAAGAGCTTCCAGGAGCTTTGAGAATCAATAACAGAGGAATATAAAAGAAAGGCCAGGAAAGGAATTGCCCATAGTTAACACCATAGGAGTTAACGAGGAAATGACTGTGAGGTGGAAGGAACGGTGGGCGATTTAAAAAGTCTGAAAGGAGGTCTGTGTAGTTGGGGAGTGAAATAAGACTGGATGGGCTGATGAGGCCAGGTCACGAGTCAAGGAATTTTGCCTTTACCCTAAGGGAAAAGGGAAGCCGTTAACTGCTTTCAGAGTGTGTGTGTGTGTGTGTGTGTGTGTGTGTGTGTGTGTGTGTGTGTGTGTGTGGGGGGGATCTGGACTCTGAAACAGCTCTCTGGTACAGTGTGGAGGATGGATTGGAGGGAGGTTAACAAAGATGTGAGAAAAATAAGATGCTACTGCAATTATCTAAGTAGCAGTGGTTGAACTATGATTAAGATTGCAAGCTTACAAATGAGACCTCACCGTTTGTAAATCATCTTGTAATTTTGATTCTTTAGGATGTAGTTCTTCCAACAATGACAAATAACTAACATTTCTTGGGTCCTTGTTCAGAGAGTGGGCCAACAGCCACTGGCATTAGAGTTAGTGGGAGTGAGGATAGAAGTGTTACTTGTTTAAAATTCAGATGCCTTGACCGAATCTGGCTGTAGTGAATCACCATTTCTAAGAGTGGGGCCAGGAATCTTTAATTTTAGAGAATACCCCAGGTAACTCTAATCCATGTCAAAGTTTAAGATTCTCTGGACAAAGATGCTCCACCATAGAACATGAATCATTTTCACTTTAGGTAAGTTTTTGAGGTTACCTATTTAATTTAATTTTTTTTTATAATTAATAAGTATATGATCAGATAAGTAATTATTCAAATCGATACTCACCAAAGAGTAAAGGGGAGTGGCGATTAATAGTATACTTGGACTATAATTGTAAGCCGAGCAAGCGGGGACATATTCACCCATCACTTGTTAAATACTGCTTCTGTAATAGATGTCAGACATTGACATGTACAAACGAAACTATTCAATATTAGTGTGATGAGAAAACCTTGGAAAATTTCTGATTTCTGAGATTGCACTTTTTCATGCAAGCAGATGGCATTAATACTTTGTAACTACTTTCAATGGCTTCTATTGCAAGGGACCCTAAAGATAGGTTTTATGTGTGTAAATGGAAGGAAAACAATTCTACTTTGAAAGCCTTCTTAATTTAAAAATAATGCTTTCTAGCTTCTTGTTTTTATAAAAAATAAGGACAAATCCGTCCATCAGTGTCCTAAATGAGGTAGGAAGTGGCTGTTGGTTGTTACAGTGGGCTTATAATTTCCACAGTAAAAAAAGCCATAAAAGAAATTTAAACATTCTTGTCCCCATTGTCCCTGACCCAGGCTCAGCCCCACTGGGTAGGTGTGATTTCCTGGTTGTATGTACAAAGGCTCGGCTTCAACGCGGTAGCCCTGCTGTTTTCCACCCATCACTCAGGGAATGACACTAAGTCTGAGCCCAAGACTGTGAGGATAATTGAAGAACCTCAAATTAGGGCAGAGAGGAAAGACAGTTTGTGTCACATTTGGACATTTCTTGGCATTTCATTTGACAGGATAAAGGGAGAGTCAGTGTCATCTGTTTCTTGAGGTCTATCAAGTTCTATCTCACTATGATCTATTCTTATCTAGGGCGAAAACACAGACCCATTTTTATCAAGTTTTAGAACAAATAGAAGTAAGAAAGCTACATTCCATTTCTAGCTCTGCCACTAACCAGTTGTGTAAGTTTCATCAAATCACATGGCTTCTCTGTCCCTTAATTTCTTCTTTTGCAAATAAAATGCACAGGAAAAGACTAATTCAAATTTATACAATTCGATCATCTGGAAAAACTCAATTTTGACGAGTAAGTATTTAAAACACTGCTGAAGTTCGGGAGTGTTAATCCAGAATGCCACAAATTTTAAATCTGCCTGTTTAGAAGATGCCTTCTCTAATAAAATCATTCTTTCTTCCTTTCTTCCTCTCTTCCTCTCTTTTTCTTTCTCTCTTTCTTCCTCCCAACCTTCTGACCCCATGTCTCTCTTACATGAAATGCCTTTCCTCTTTTCGCTGTGTATTTTTCTTGGCCCTAACACAGAAGTTATCTAATCTAACTTTTGCATTTAACGCATTCCATTCCCTGCTTGTTAGAAATGAGAGGCCTGGTGAGCCACGCTGAGTGAAAGTTTAGTGAGACACCCGAACACCCACAGGAAAACATGCCCAACCTGAGTCCTCTCTGAGGGCATTTGCTCATGGGAGAAAGAGTTCCAAGTATCTCCTGGTTGCAAGCCTTTAGAAATGTAAAGAAAATGTACGCACCTCTCTATTTTTATGATTTTTAATTCTGATGGAAGATACAAAACCTACATGTAAAAATACTGCAAGTATGCTGATGATAATAATTTTTATGCTCTGTTCCAGCTTGTTCATTGTTTTTCTAATGGGGATTGCCCTTATCTCTTAACACTGCTAAAAAACAAATACAAACAAAATAAACAAACAAAAAAATCTTCAAGTACATGTAGTTTTCCAATTCAAAGATGGCAAAATGAAATCATTGCAATATTAAGAGACATCTAGCTTTAGACACCTAGTCAGTCTTAGAAGTTAGAATAGAATTTTCACTTTGAACATCCATCCATGTGCTAAATCCCCTACTAATTTATAGTAAAAATATAAAAAGCTATAATTTAGGAATGATCACATAAGGCATAGATTGGGGTGGTGGTTAGCATGAAACATTAAGTTCTTTCCAGAAGATAATAAATAGTATCTAATGTTTGTATAATACCTCAGAATTAAACCAAACAACCTCACACATACCATTCATTCATATGCTTGCAGCAATGGGAATGTGGGGCAAATACTCCAGACTCCCCTGACAGAAAACAGGCTTTGTTCAGTCACAGAATAAATAAGTTGCTTATGTAAAAATAAGATGTAATGTACAACACAGGGGATACAATCAATAATATCCTAATAACTTTGTACAGTGTCATATGGTTACTGGAGTTATCATGGGGATCCCATCATAAGGTATATAAATGTCAAATCACTATGGCATACACCTAAAATGAATAGAATATTGTACGTCAGCTATACTTTAATGGAAAGAAAAAGAAAACAGGCTTTGATAGGTTATTAAGTTACCTGTTTAACAGTAAGTGGCAGAACCGAAATTTAAATAGTTCTGACTTCAAATGTCATGCTCTTTCCCCAAGCTCGGTTACCTCTTTCAGACTTTCCCATGAACCTATAGATCTATCTTTAATGGTAATTCTGAGAATCTGTGATCTTTATTCAACTGTGAACCATGTTGCTGACAGCATCTCTGCCAAGGCTCCCAGGCCATTCCTCCAGGGAACAGGTGCTTTTACCAGAGATGTCAGCTCTGGCCTAAGATAACTATCAGCAGAACAGGTTCGACAAACCTCTACCACTTCCATAGTTAATGATGGTTCAATCAGTTCAAAATATAAACACACACCATATTACAAGCTAAATGAAAATGTAGAGGACAGCCGTCGGGCTGACAGCCGCCCCAGTGAGCCCCCGTGGCATCAGCTTCTGTGATTTATATACTCATTTGTTTTCTGGTGGTGGGGAGGGTGCACAAAATATATTGTCACTTTAGATAGCATTTCAGCAAATACCATAAAAACATTCCCAGGGATCGCTAACAGCTTTTGTTCAGCACTAGCATACTAAATTAAAGGGGGGAAAATAGCGTCAGATAAATCACGGGATTTAAAAAGTTGTCCCAATTTGTTCATAGTTTAAGATTACTACTGTCAGGCAAAACATATAAAACTCTTCTTTTTCATCCCTGGATTTGACTTACAAAGTGAACTAAGCACACAGTAAAATCCTCGAGATTAAATGTGTATGATGGATAAGAGAACAAAGTGTTTTCTTTATGTCTCTAATATGAACTCACGACCATTCACATATCAATTCACATCTACTCCCTATTATTCTTCACTCAAAACACTCCTCAGTATTGCAGACTATCTTCCCTATTGAACATCTCTGTAAAGTTACATTAATAAATTTTCAGATGATGCTTATATTGCCTGTTCCATCTATCAGTAACACTTGTTTCCTTAAAAAAAAAAATCAATTCTAAAGTCACTTTATACAAAGGGAAACTTTACTGTGGAGTAGAATGGTGTGAAAAAGTGAGCTTTAATTTTCAATAAAGGAATGCTCCAAATGACTGGACATTTAAGAAGATTAGCAGCAGAAACTATATCATTATAGCCCATGGACACTGTCTGAGCATAACCTGAGCAGAGAAAGGCCAAAAATGGTAAGAAAGTCATGTAGATGGGAAGTTTCAGTGGTTAATGGTCAAACTTAAACACCTGGAGGTATTAAAAATAACTCATTATTTAGTGTCAGAATTCACATTTAAATTCATTCTCTGATCTCTTCTCTCTCCACCTCTGTCCTATTTTCTGACATAATTCACTAGTCAGGGGAGCCAGGCAGCCTCCAGAGGAAAGCTGAGATCATGGGCTGAGCGGTGGCCATTCCAAATGAATTATAATTCAGTCATTGACTAATTAGTGATAGGGAGATGGCTATATTTACTTATATCTTTTAATATATGTACGACAATCATATGTCTGAGATTCCCGAACAGAATTTTAATTTAAAGTAAATTTAAGTAATTAAAAATTTCTCACTAATCTTGTGAATACACAGTCAGATGACCAATATATCTAATTTTTTTTTTCATGAAATATGGTATACTATACTATACTATACTATATACTGCTTCAATTACATATATAAATCTAACAATTGCTGGCAGAGAACTATTTATATATCTTCTGAGTTTCTTAAGCTGAATGAATTGGCAGAAAATTGCCTCTACTAAAAAAGAATTCTTAAGTTTTCAACTATAATAATAATAAGTAGTTCATATGGAGAAGCCAACTTGTCATTGCAAATTCAGTAAACAGATATTATATGTAGTTCACCAGGTCCCAATTATAATATAAGACCATCAGGAACAGGAATAATGTTTTATATATCACATCTTCATCATCATACACTGTACAACATAGAAGGCAGGCAATAAACATCCAGTACTGCCGAATATGATAAGCTGAATGAGAGATGATATCATCTCTGTCTCTGAGGACACTGTGAGTAAACCTTAAGCTGAATTACTTTTTCTTAAGTACTTTCAATAGAAAACTATTTTTAAGCAACTATCTTGCTATCAGAAATATGAAGCAGTGGACTAATAGAATATTTGCATAAAAGAAAAAAAAACCTTTAAATAAACTTCAATTCCTAGAAAATCAGATTTTGTATGCTTCTCCTTTAACTGACACCCCACCACATGCATCTCACACAGCAACACAACACATCATCTTTTAAGTCATAAAGCTATCCTAAAATGCCCTGGGAATTTCTGAAGACTCACAGACCCACTCCTAATCAAGGGGCTCTGTTCCTCCCGCCTTCCTCCCTCCTAGGCTTACCTAAAGAAAGAGCTCTAATGAGGTACATTATTAGTTGTACTTATGAAAGTCAGAGATGGATTATCTAGTTAATTCTCTTGGGGGCTCATGTCAGAACAGAGGAGAGTCTCACCTATTTGCGCCTAAATGGAACTTAAAGATAAAGCAAGAATATTTACATTTTTTTCCCCTAGTACATTATATAATACCTGCTTTCTCTAGTCAGATAAAACTCAGTGCATAGAATAGAGCTCAGTTGTTTGAGGATTTTACTGAAGAAATTTTGCCAGCAATATTGTCTTGGTGTGCTTTTTGACATTAAAACTATTATTTTTATCCCTATCCTGTGAAAACGGCAGGAAACTATCAGAAGTTGATTCTTTGTCATCAAGTGGGATGTACATTCTGACAAGCCACTCATAGCCACAGTGGGAGTAGAGAGGCAAAGAGTGTTTGATGAAGGCACCTGTAACCCTGCTAGATGATTCATCTTAGAAAAATAGGTAAGAAAATTCAGATACATTATCAAGAAATAAGCATGATCCTAAAGACGATTAGAGAAGTCAGAATATATATATGTACATATGAAAAGCAATATAAATGTGAATCAAAAACTTGAGTAACCATTCTCTTCAAGCAAAATCTCTGAACATTTAAATAGTGAACTAGGTAAGTTATGATTCTTGAGACAGAAGTCTCCCAGAGGTCTCCCAACTTAGTCCAACAAATAGTCCTCTAGACCCCACCAACAGCCATCTTGGTGCTAAGCCACTTTCTGCTGCCACAGGAAGAGGAAAAATATAAAACCAGCTACTGAACTGGTTTCTCATTCCAAGTCTGCCATTATAGGCAGTGTGGTCTTGGTAAAGGCTCTTGCTTGTCTGTGACATTGTTTCTTCATGTGAAAAATGAGGGGGCTGGATATTGGAGGTAACTTTCCTCCTTCTGAGCATCTAAGACATGATAACTATCCTGTTCATCTTCATATAGTGACTGACTGTCACATGTCACACTACAAATCTTTCCTTAGAATATCATGCATAGCAGAGCCTGGCCACCTTGTGCACAGCAACATGGCAACAAGTGGCTAGTAAACATGGCCTATGCTCTTGTCTACCTTAGTAACTTATGAGATGATACAACCCCTTCCAAGCAGCCCTGGTCTCCAGGACACAACATGATCACTTTATAGACTCTTACCATCACTAAAACATTAGGCCTGAACCACTCCGTCTATAACTTTTACTATACAGCAGGGATTCTTCCTGGTTTTTTCACTGTCTCTCAGCTCAGAGGCTTTGTGTGCCCACAACTCTCCAAGACACTGTAAGAGTCAGAGAAATTATAGTTCAGGCTACTCTGGAAACTCAGCTTCAAGAGGAAAGCTTAGAAATTGTTGGGCTGACAAGAGTTCAAGTTCATCGTGAGGATTAGCTGTGGGGCCCGGCTGTCCAAACAGGCATAGCCTATTTGAGAACCACTGGTACAGAATGCAATTAGTGCTATCCCTGCAAGACTATGGGACTTGGAATCAAAAGACCAAGGCCACTTCAACCTGACTCCGTGTGATGCTCGTAAAGTCAACTAACCACTTCTGTGAAACCTGGTTTCTTCACCTGTAAAGTAAAGTTGTACTTTCTGCCCTTCCTAGTTTGAAAAGTTAGTGTGAAGATCTAAAGAGATGATGTTGTTAAAGTATAAACTATAAAACACATATTAACTATTATTGTGGCAATTTTCACTACCAGTTCTCCAATGATGATTCTCTATTGCTCAGGAAAGAAAAAGAAATAAAAATGCATAGAGAAGAAAACCTTACAATAATAGAAGAATTAGAAAAAATCAAATATATAGTGACTCAAGAGAAATGTAGCCTAATTCATATCTTTTTATATTTACAAGTTATTTTGTAAATAAAAAAAGATCATAGGAGAATCCTTGCAATGGAATTGTTTTAAGATCCTCACTTATAATCTCAGTAGAAGCTTACTAATTTATTTCTTCCTTTAGTGCAGAGAAATAAATTTACTAGCTAATTTATTAATTTAGTGTAGAAACAAAATTTATTGGAGGTGTGGGCTGGCAACCCTACCAAACAGAACACACTTGGGAAAACATATATCTTGATCTGTTTACAAAACAATGGACTCATCATGATGATGATCAATCTTTCGTTGTTCATTTAAACAGATGAGGGAGAATATAAGCCATTATAAGACCCCAATTCAATGGGCTTGTTCCAAAAGTTCCTTTGAACCTGTCAGTTTGACATGTGGTACACTCCACAGAAGGCATTCATTGAAAGGCCCTGGGATAGCATATCAGACCTTCGACAGTTACTATAATCATACCAGTCTGTGATCTGGGTCCTGAGAGTGTGAGGGCAGGAAAACAAATGGGAACAGTGTCTTTTTTCCTTTTGTATGCCTATGGCATCCGGCAAACCATAAAAATGATGGTTGTAATTTGTAAGTTGCATTTTCTGGCTTTCTCTTCACTTCTCTATCCCAATGCTACTTGTTAACACCTCTCTCTACTGGTACCCTTTTTCAAAGCAAAGTGTCATCCAGACTTACTTAATCAATACAGAGGATTACAAACTCCTAAATTACTTTAGGAAAATTATTTTCTTTTGTCTTTCCCCTCTGAATCCTACATTCTAAATCGCAGTTTCCTGAGATGATTTGATAAAGCAAAGCCCTCAGATTTAACTAGTTCACACTAACATGCAGATGACTTTTTCTTAAGTACAGTAAATCCTCACTTTGTGGATAGGTTCTTGGAAACTGTGACTTTAAGTGAAACAACATATAACAAAAGCAATTTTACGGCAGACTAATGATACAAACAAGAGACACATTCCTATGGTACATTTCTAGTCACAAAAATATCACTGAACTTCTAAAGATCCCAAAATACTTCTAATATTGAACATTAAGATAAATGTGAGCTCTATGTACATTTTAAAAAGATTAGTAAAACAAGTAAAATAATTTTTTTCCAATCTGCTTATTTCAGTTGAGGGTCGCAGGTGGCTGGAGCCTCTCTCAGCAGCTCAGGATGCCAGGCAGGACCCCACCCTGGAAAGAACACCCTTCCATCACAGGGCACTCACGTATACCCACATTCACTCAGACCGGAACAATGAGACATGCCAGTTAAGCTGATGTGCACATCTTTGGGATGTGGGAGGAAACTGGAGTCCCTGGAGAAAACCCATGCAGGCATGAGGAGAACATGCACACTTCACACAACAGTGGCACGAGCCAGAAATCAATTTGTTTTTTTTTCTCATCAACGTTATAACAAAATGACATTGAATGAAATGTTCTTCAAGGACCTGCTATATTTATTTTTTTGATTTTTCATTTGTCATGTGGAATGATGCTTGAATAGATGAAACTTCAGAGAAATATCTAAATGAGAAAATATTGCTTGACTAGAGAAATATCTAAATGAGAAAATATTGGTAGAGAGGGTATGGGGAAGATAAAGTTGTGCAGTGGGAGAAGCCACCACCCAAAATGCCAGTCCTGTCTGGGAACCTGACCTGAGTTTAGCACTGCTAAAATGTCCATGTTTCTCAGAGTTTTGTCATTTTCTCCAGTTTTGAACCTTTTGCACCTTCCATGGTGCTAGCTGCTAGGACAGCCTAGAGTGAGACAGGGTAAGAGGAAGAATTTGACTGTGTGAAGAGAAAGAAGAGAAGAGTAGATAGATGGGATTAGATGGGTAATAACAGTATGTAATAGCTACCGTTCCCTGAATACTGAACATGTGCTATGCACGTTATCATGCACTGTCTCCAACTGTTAGATGAAATCACGTCTGGGAAAGCACTGCAAAGACAACAGCCTTTCCGTTAAGCCTTATTACACCCATCACGAAGAAAAGTGAGACCCAAATTGATTAAGTTTCCCAAGATGACAAAGCTAGTTGAGACTAGAAAATGGCATTCGCTTCCGGGTCTGTCCGACCCTGAAACTTTTTCTTACTTGTATTCCCCTTCATGCATTCTGCTACCACTACCCCTTGTATGTGTGGGGTCCCTAGGAAGCGAGGGGCTGCTGAGAGTGCATGGCGTTCTTTTTAATGGTGTACAACTTTCGTTTCCTCAAGCTGCTTCTTCCCATTATTAATCTAAATGAGGTCTTGCACAGGAAAAAAAAGAAATACTCAGCACTGTTTGCATCTATGTTTGAATAAGTAGACAGCAGACTGACGTGGGGTGGAAGGAACAATGTTTGTTCGGTGAACTTCACTACCTGCCCCCTTTAAGAGCCTGAGAAGTTTACAAAGCCCAGTGCACAGGGGGCGAATCCTTCATCTTCGGACACTGGCACAGCTGGCATAGGCCTTAAATGACCTAAGATTAGATAACTTCTTCCTGGTAATAGCAAAATATTATTGAGAAAAAAAGAATCACTGAATTTTCACTGACCTATATTCCTCTACACTCCATGAAAGAAGTTTTCTTAAGAATCTTCTTCTGTGCTTCTCATAGATTTGAGCTGGCTACAAAAGATCTCCATGAACATGGTGTTGACTGACTCATGAGCCTAAAGACCTATTAGAATCACCTGAGGATATTTTAAACATATCAAGGCCCAGGCTCAATGGTTGGAGATTCTGTGAAGCTGTTCTGGGTCGGGGCCCAGCTAGGCTGAAAACTCATTCAGTATTACAGTGAACTTGAGTCCTGGAGAATACACTTTGGTACAGTTGCCACTTTTCCCCAGTCCGGAACCTGCGGTCCAGGGCTTGGGGACAACCTTCTGACCCTGCAAGGGCACTGGAACTGTCTCTTTAGTTATGTCTGTGGGGCCAATTAACACCTGAATCCCATGATGGTTTAAGTGCACATAGCAGACCCCCGGCCAGATCATTTTTCTCTCACCCCAAACCTGGTGATTCCTCTTCATTGTCATGCTAGGCTCGCTGTGCACACAAAATCAATAAAGATAATATAGCTGAAAGGTTACTGTAGAGGAGAGATCTCAGGAATGAAAGTGTATTTTTTTTCCAGCAGGCATTTTCCATTTCTTTCTTAACTACTTCCTAATTTCAAAATTGTACAATTTCTCTCACAGACTATTTTATCTCCATTTTATAAAACATTGGTATCAAGTCCTTAAAAAAATAAAATTATAGTTTTGTAGCCTCAGGTGGCTTAAGAAAATAAGATCAAAGTTCAAGGATTGATTCATCGTGATTTTGCTCTGTTCAAATTCATTTGGTTCCTAAGCGAAAGAAATAAGTGATATATCTGGTTAATGATCTGAAGTGCCCAAAGTATTTGCCCAAGCCACACACTTACTAAAGGGCAACATCTTTTGGATTCTATCCACAGAACCTGGGCTGAGATACTACCTGGGTATTCCAAGATAAAGTGTTGTCCTCTGCCGAGATGAGCTGAGCAAAGTAGTTCGTGTTCATTGTCAAAAACCCACTCACCTGTATGAAGAGAAGGTGTTTTTCCAGGGCACCATTTTATTCATAGGTTACATTTGTTTTAACAGAGAGACTATATTCTGCTTTTTCTTAATAAGATTTCAGTCCAGGGTCAAAACATCTAACAGAAAAAGTATTCATGTCTGAGCAGAGATTTTAGACAAAAATTGAGAACTAAAATGTAGAGGCAGAACCCATAAAACCAAGGATTTTAAATTCCAAAGAAGTAGGAACTATTTAAACTCTTAGTGATATTATTTAAAACTCATATATTCCTTTCGAAGTATTTAATGTGACATTGGAATTACAGAGGTGAATTTTCTCTCTAGTCAGGTGTGCTAACAAGCTGGTGCTCCCAAATGAGACTGTTTTTGAAAACTTCTGGAACTCTAGAAAGCTATTTCTGTAGTGTGCAAAATCATAAATTCATTGTAGAGAATAATTTCAAAGAGAAGAGAAATAGTTTATGTAGGCCACACTTTGGCTGTACTGAATCTCATCTCACACTTTGGCTTTGAAAAAAATCCTAGCTTCTTTGTCTAAACTTTTATGAATAGAGGATGTTGCTTTAAACAAAATAAAAAGAACAAAGAGGAAGGAAGAAAACTGCTTCCTCAAGGAACAGTTTCAGCCCTTTAAAACTTAATACACAATAAAAATATTCCCTTTATTACCATTACCCACCTCAGCAGCTATTCAAAGTTCACGGCAATTCAAAGAAAAGGCCAAATTTCTTAAAGCAGAATCGAAAGCACTTGAGACTTCCTGAGATTACAGGCCACAGACATAAATAAAAGCACTCAATAAAATCTTTTATATTCTATTGTGTATTATAATTTTATAAATACCTGTGCAAAGACTTAGTCACTCTCTCAGATGGTTTTTTTCCCAACTGGTATGCATTCACTGAATGTACTGACTGCTGATCCATGTATTTGCATTTGTTTACCTTATTTTGAGTAGGTAAAAAAAGAAAAACGAAACACTTTTCTGAATAACTTGTATAAATTAGAGTCAAGTTTCTAAAGATTTCTAAAGAGTTCAGTTTTCTTGGCTAATTAACTGCCAGGGCACTTACTGAAAGAAGTATTGCACGTGAAAGAATCAGCTTATAGACACAGTATAGATGCATATTCAGTTTTGCACTGGACTGATAATTGGACTCTGAACTTCGGCTCTATTTCTATTATGAGGGAGCACTGATGGTGGAATGGATGGGTATTGAAGTATCTCACTGGTTGCCAACACATCTATGGACCAGAGGAACCAACATGACCCATCATACTTGAAAACGACAAAACAAAACAGATCATTCTAAGTCAAAAACTACAAGGAAGCTCCCAGACAGCTGAATCTGCTATGATTCCCTCAAGTGATTCTGATCCTCAATGAGGAAATAGAGTCAGGGACTTTGCAACCCCTGAAAATCACAAACACTTTAGTTTTGCCCTGCATTTACACATGTTCATGAAAAAAAAAATGCTATTTTTTTATGTTAGAATTGTGGAGAAGTCACACTTTAAATATACCAGGAATATTGCTATTTTTAAAAGAGCTTTCTTATTTAGAAAATACACCTTTTGTAATTGACCGTTTAATGTAATTTCTCAACCCTAAGTTTTATTTCTAGTGTATTTAAATTTTTGAATTTCCCTAAAGAACACTTAAGCCATTATAGGAAATAAAGGAGGTGAATTTAAGCTCAAAAACATTCTACCCCGATAAGAATTATCACTTGTGAAGTAACACCTCTGCCAGGCCAGCCTTGGGCTTCAGTGAGGAAGATCCCAGGCTATGTCACATGCTCTTCGTGTGCATAAAAGGAACTGGATATGTATTTGATGACTGACGGATTTTAGAATAACTAGAAAGGTTCCTTTTGCCCAAGCATCAACTGCTTAATTATATCTGAGAATACATGTAAGGAATTATTTAAGAAAAAAATCATTTTGATTTTTATTTAGATCACTTCCAATGGAAAGAATTTGTGTAACATATTATATTGCTTTAAATACAGGCCAAGAAATCAATAACTGAGCATAGACCATCACCAGCAATAATAGAGTTGGGCTTAGAAAATGCATAGCTCAGGGCTCTCTGTGAAGGTGAGACAGAGTAAAGAGGTGGAGACAGGCACATCTGGACCCCGCTGCAGCACGGCTGAGCACTATATCCACCTGTCTCTGTTCTCTCCTGGGACAGGGACTGCAACTCTTGACAAAGTTTCTGCACTCAGTTTTTATGGTAACCTATTCACCCAGCTAAAAGGGTGCAAAGGAGCTCAAGTGACTTGACAACGATAATGTGTAACTTTGGGCAAACAGTTTAACCTTTCTGTGCCTTGGTTTCCTCTTCTGTAAAGTGAGGAATATACTAGTACCTATTTCAAAGGGTTCTCATGAAAAGTCAATGAGCTTACACTTGTACAATGATTAGTATATGACCGGTCCATGGTAGGTGCTCAGCAAGAGTCGGCAGTGAGGGACACAGTGGTATAGACGGATGCCCTCTGTACTGCACTTAGTGTAGACCATACCTCATGGGATTTTAAAGAAGTGTCAAAATCCCAAAGTTCTAAGAGCAAACAGAAATCCTAGAAATCACCTTTCTGTCCTGAGGGCTGCCCCTCGTTTAACATATGTTAGTCCATGTGTAAAAAAACAAGCCTTATTTACAAAGAAACTGTCCATAAAAACACAAGCTTTCACCTCTTTTTGAGATGTGGCCTTCCGTCCACACTGACGTGTATTTCTGGGTTATCTGAATCTGTTGCAGCTGTTGCTGGGGCGTGACTGCTACCTTTAGGTCAGACAGAGACTCTTTAGTTTGCCTCAGTCTCTAACTACTCCCTACTGTCCTTTGGCATTAAACCAGGTGTAGGTTGCTATAGTATGGTTTTCAAAATCAAGACTTTTGTTTTTTAATTAAAAAGAAAAAAATCAGAAAACAAAAACAAAACAAACAAACCCCCTCTCTGTACCTATTTTCTTATCAAAAGTAGAAAAATAGAATGCAAACTCCAGGGGACACTTGATGTATCTATTTTCCCATACCTGGCCTGCTTTAACCATTTGCATTATTTGGCAACTGTAGGTATTTGTGTTTGTGATCCCTAATCTAGTCCAAAACCTCCGCTTTTACAAATATGAAAAACAAGGAACCCAGAGAGTTTAAGCGGTTGCCTGAGGTCATAAGTCTTATTAATGGCAGAAGCTGTTCCCACAGACAGATCTCTTTTCACCTGGCTAGTGTTTCCACTTGTCCATCAAATTATTTCTTTTTCAATTAATTAGCTTACTTCATGTTCCAGAGAGAAAAACAGAAACAGGAGAAAATGTACCAACAACAAAAGAAAAGCACAGACAGTAGCTACAGATACGAGAGGACTGCAAGGGAGTAATCCCTCACTTGTGTCAGGGTTTTTGGTATGTATGTCAGGCTGCTAGTGTTTAAATATCTTGAGAGATGAAGCTGAAGGAATGATGCCCCAATCCAACCAGTTACTCCATTTAATAATGCTTAATTGCCCCCTTCTATATCTAATTGTGATTTTTTTCTAATGTTTCCTAACTTGACTAAATGAAATGATGGCCTGGGTGACAAGAATACAAAACACAGTACATAAGAAACCCCAAAATACCTAGAGAGAACAAACTGGAGAAAGAAAAATAAAAGCTGAAGGGAAACTGAAGATGCTTCTACTTATTAAGGCTCCTCTACAATCTTTTGAGATCTTTTATTTCTCTCTAACAAAATGATTGCTCTTGGTGCTACATATAATAATATTTCTCTTACTCGTGTTTTTGTCTTTCTCACAGGAAAATGACAAGCATGAACATTACTTAGCTTATGAATTTATCTCTGTTTACTTTCACTTATTTTTGTATTTTGAGACATGGCTTTCCCTTTGTGAACTGGGGAGTTTTTGCCCAGTCCCCACTCAGCAATCAAAGTATACCACAGATAACTGCTCAGTTTCATTACACATATTTCATTTAGGAAACTCTGTGACTTATTCCTATTTCTACCACTTAGCATTTGCCAGAGTCCCTCTGAGACTCATTTTAAAAATGGGGATGATAACATCCATTTTAGAGGTTGTTGGAACAAACAAATGACGTCCATTTTGTGCAAACACTATGTAAACTGTAAAGCACCAAACAAATGTGTACTGATAGATGTATTAAAGTGCTGGAAATATAAGATGTTCTGAGAAAGGAGGCTATGGGACTCATTAGGAAGCTCATGACTCTTGAGTCCCTTTCAAGAAACAACAGAGACTAAAAGAAAAGGGAAATAAATTATTAAAAATATCTGAGGCAGAAGGTAGAGTAGCCAGGGAGAACAGCGTGTAGGTTTAGTGGCATCTTCCTTCGTGTTCCCAGAACCTGTGCAGCCTGCTATTTTGACTCCTATTCCATTGTTGCACATATCTTTTTGCCTTTCCTCTCCCTGTCCAGCGTCCTGTGAACTGAGATTTCCAGGAAGTAGGCTCTATCAGGCAGACATCTTTGTGTCTCTAGCTCTTAGCTCAGTGTCTGCTAAGTACCACCAGCCTGCTAGGTTAATGTGTCACCTAGTGTGATAGACAGAATAACGTGATCCCCTCCCCACCTACACACACACACACACACACACACACACACACACACACTCCAACGCCCACATCCCAATACCGGACACCTGTGAATATGTTACCGTATATGGCAAAAGAGACTTGGCAGATGTGATTAAAATGAAGATCTTGAGATGAGAAGATTATCCTGGATTGTCTGAATGGGTTCAATGTAATCATAAGGTCCTTATAAAAGGAAAGAAGAAGGTCAAACTCCTTTTTCTAAGAAGATATGATAATGGAACCAGAGCTCAGAGTAATGCACTCTGAAGATGGAGGAAAGGGCCACAAGCCAAGGAATGCTGGAATCTGGAAAGGCAAGAAAATGATTCTGCTGTGAAGCCTACAAAAAGAATGTAGCCCTGCCAGTAACGTGATTTTGTACTTTTGACCTCCAGATTTATGAGAATAAATTTGTGTGGTTTTAAGCCACTAAATTTGTTACGGCAACAGGAAACTAACAGACTTACATAAAAAAAATAATTGAATAACTGTCATTTAAATGAATTAATAAGAAAATAAATGAATGGAAGAATCAAAAGAACTTTAGATAGAAAGTGGAAAGGTTTAGGTTCTGATCCCAACTTAGATAATAATCAGTGGGTAACGTGGGCCTTATCATGTAATCTTTCAGTATTCCTCAGCATAAAGAGCTGAGGCCATGGAGTCAGACAGACTAGGATTCAAATCCTTCTAGGCTACTTCCAGGCTGTGCATCTTTAGACAAATACTCACCTCTCTGAGCCTACGTCCAAATCTGTAAGATGAGGGTAGCGACAGTACCTCCTATACAAAGTTGTCGTGGGGAATGAATGAGCTACAATCTAGTTGCATTCAATGCGACTCTGAACTAGGTAAATTTGAAATTACAGTCACATACAAATGTGATTAATGTCACTTCATGCAGAAACACTGAAGTCATGTAAATTCTCCAAATTAAAAAATGAGTCGAGAACTGCACAATGACAAAACTGGTAAACTCTAAACTACCGACTGCCACATGGTGGCTCTGCCCCATCCTTTGGGAGAATTCATGTTGAATTATGCAAGTTATAAATTATACTAGTAACGAATTATGAGAGGTCTTCAGGAACACACGTCTTAAACAAAATATGACCACTTTTAATGCATGCGAAAAAATTAGCATGGGCCTGGGACAAAAGATAGCTTTTTACTATGTTATTATTACATTAGCTCAATGATGAAAGCCTCACAACAAACACTTCCACAGTGGAAAATGAAACTAACTCCAGCTTTCCCATGGGGCTACGCTTTACATGGGCCTCTGGCTTCTGTCAGAGAAAACTTGCTGTTGGAAAATCTGAGTCAGGTGTGCTAATAACACCCCACATTATGAAGAAATAAATCTCTCGGCTCTCACCTGAAACACAAGATTTGGCTTCTGGTAGGTATTAACTCTGTGCTACACTCTATCACCACGTACCTCTAGCACAGCCTATTTTGCTACTGTCAGCCACATTTAGAATATCAGAATTTGTGAGTTGGCAGGGACCTCCCTGGGCCTCAGCGCTACCTACCAAGACTTCTCTTTTTCTTCTCTCTACTCTCGTTTCTTGAATCCCCAGAGAACAAGGTTGCGTTTAGTAAATACTACAAGCTCAGTAAATATCTACTGAATGTGTAAATGATCTATGTAACCCATGTCTATCTTCCTTCCAGATAATGAGCCAGAGGTCAGTTATCGAGCAATAACCAAAAAATTCCTTTTTGTAGTATTAATTTCTCTCGCAGCAGCAGTCCCCAGACGTTTTGGCCCCAGGGACCGGTACTCTTGTGAGAATCTAATGCCTGATGATCTGAGGTAGAGCTGAGGCAGTGATGCTAGTGTTGGGGAGTGGCTGCAAATACAGAGGAAGCTTCACTTGCTTGAAGCTGCTCACCTCCTGCTATGCGGCCTGGGTCACTGACCATATGGGTCTGGAACCTGGGGTTTGGGGACCCCTGCCTTTGAGGGAAGAGCTGATTTCCTAAATAGACTGGGTCATAGAAGAAAACAGTTTTAAAACACATTTTTTGAAAAGTGTATCTGTCCAAGTAGTTCCTGGCTTCACAAAATGAACTCTGATGATGTTAAGTGTCTACACCACAGATTTGGCTAGCAAGTGATGGAGAGATGTGAAAAAAATGATCAAAAGAAAATAAGATCCTGGACGAGTCTTAAGGAGGAGATTTTAAAAAGCACAAGAGCAATGCTAAATTACTAAGTTCTAATTGAAGATTGGTGTGACCTGCGAGGGGGAACAAATTACTTATGTTTCAGATTCATATGACTCTTTTAGGCTTCACAGAACTTAATGCAGGATCAAGTACCCTTTTGTTTTTACGTAATCTCAATTTTCTACCAAAGCAGATACAATGCGTAGGAAAGACTCAGGGCTAGGAGAACTGAAGTCCTTACCCTAACTTTAAGAGACCTCACATTAGGCAAAGCAGAACATGTATTCTCTATGTAAAGACCAACCCCTTAAGAAAAATCTAAATCCTTTCATAAGAAATGGATTTTACTGATTTTTCTATTGTCTTTATGGTGCTAACTTTAATCTCCTCTGAGGCAACTTAAGTCAACTCTTTTCATTATATTCCCTGAAGATGGAGAACGGCCGCCCCTTCGTCCCAAGGTAGTCCTGGATATGTTTCAAGAGTCAACTACTGAGCACATAAACTTCTTAAGGCTAACTTTTCCTAGATTTCTTAACTTTGTATGATATTGTGAATTTTATGATCAGATTCCTCCCAACCTTTTTCATAAGCAGTTACATTGCACAGCAACCCAATCCGTGAATTCAGGGAAGCTAGTGTGAAAATATCTTTACCAGCGGGGTTCCTATGCTTGCCTCCTCAAACTCACTTGTTTTTTAGCCAGCAAATACCAAGAGCTGCTCAGTGATTTCTCAAATTTCTGCCCTTTTCCTTGCTTTCCTTAAATTTTTTAGCTCTCCATGCATAGTTGTGCAATGGATACTAGGGCTCTATTTGTGATTTAAGTGATTTTCAATGAAACTCTTCAACTTATCTATATAGTGTACCTGTGCTCTATAGCTGCCAGAGCCTTCTCATCTGTGTGGCCAACTTGGGTCATACTCAAGTTGTCCTGCTTCCTAGCATGGCCACTTTGCTAGTGTTAAAGAGTCATGGAATAAGGCCTTTGGGAAGATGACAATTTGTTACTTCATTGACCATTTACTCTCTTTGGATCTCTCTAGAGTTCACATCGCCTGAGGGGCAAGGCCATACCCATAGGCACAGGATACAAGCTTGACCTCATCCAGCTCTTATACACTTTCAGACTCACAATCATACTTTTTCTTACCTGACCATTATCCGGCTATCCTGAGCATCTTATTCTCCATGAGTCTGCCATGCAAATTCACACCACTGCCCCTTTATTTAGGCTTCCCCTCTGCCTCAAACGTCCTTTCTCTTATTTTCTATTCTTCAGGCCCACTTCAAATGTCCAACTGATGGGAGTATTCCTTAACTCCCCAGACAGGGTGAGTCACTTCCCCCTCACCCCTCCGTGTTCCCAGAGAACGCTGTAGATACCTCTTATAGTTCTGATTGCAGAGAACTGCAATATTTTCTATAGGTCTCTCTGTTTCACTGCAAAGTTCTTTTTTACAGCTTCTTAAAAACCAAATCTATAAGTTCTTTCACAGGAGTTCAAGAAATGAGTGAGTTATAGATACAGAGAACATTTTGAGGGTTGCTAGATGGGAGGGTGGTTGGGATGGGTAAAAAAGGGGAAGGGATTAAGAAGTACAAATTGGTAATTACAAAATAGTCATGAGCATATAAAATATAGCATAAGGAATACAGTCAATAATATTGTAATAACTATGTATTGTGTCAAATGGGTATTAGATGTACTGGGTGATCACTTCATAAGTTATATAAATGTCTAATCACTATCTTGTATACCTGAAACTAACATAACAGTATATGCCAACTATAATTGAAAATAAATTATTTTAAAAAAGAAATAAATGAGTTAAATAAACATGTACATGATTCTTCAAACAGAGTAATTATATAGCTCTGAGAACCAGGGTCTGGATCATACTTGCTTATTTATCTCTGGGTTAGGAAAGACAGAGCTAGAAAAATAAGAGAAAAACAAGCTGACCATTACCCAATCAAGAGCAAGAAACATGGTGTACCTGATAGACCATTATACTAACAGTTTCTTCTTTTTTCTGCTCTGTAGGTCCTTGACTCTGTAATAGATTTCGTACGGTTTCTTCCATCCTGAAAAACAAAATTTTTAAAGAAGGTTTCCTATTAACATGAGTCTGTTCCCGTTAGTAGAAATCATTCTTCAATGTATATTTCCTAAGCTTAAACCTGAAAATTTCTTTTCTCTTCTCTTGCCTTCATCCCCTATATCAAGAATCTGTCATAAAGTCCTTTAAAATCATTTTTCAGAATGTCTCTGGGTTCTTTCTTTTTACCACTTAGGTCCCTATCCTTGTACTCATAAAAACATCTCGCAATATCCTTCTCCATTTTCAATTGTTCTTTTTTAATCTGACGCAGTGTCACCAAATTAATCTTCTTGATACCACTTTGATTTTTTAAAATCAATTTCCAAAGTTGACAAATATCACACGGATGTATTTTCACCATATACTGTGAAGTCTTCCCATGGTGGTCTTCTCATGCCAGCACGCAGAAATATACTTTATTCTTTTTAGCTATTTCCCTGTATTTCACCATGTGACTAATGTGACACCATAAATTATCTAAACATTCCCCTGCTGACAGAATTGAAATTACTTTGAAATTTTTGCTATTTCAAACAATAAATATTTTTACACATGTCTTAGTACACATTTATGAATACTTCTATAGTTATAACAGATATCGTTTGTTATGATCCTATTTTGTTTTAAATACCCACACTACCTCCAAATTGCCCAAAAGTAAAGAGTGAAACAAACACACCCTTTTCCATTTCCAGACATTGTCTTATGCTATGACTACTTCTTAGAATGCCAACACCCTCTTTATACTCTCAAATCCCACCCATCTTTCAAAGCCCAGCTCAAGTTCCACTTCTTAAGAGATTTCTTCAGTGGTCCCCCATGTCTTTGAATTCATATAGCTTTATACTTTAAATCATTCATTCTATAACTTAAAAATAAAACAACACTTTAAATGCTCAAATATTTTATATAGTCTTATCTTGTCTTCTGAAGTAAATTACCATATTTGGTATAGAAACATGTCACATATTATGTGTCTCCCTTAATTATGCATGAAGTAGGTATTTGGTAGACATTGTTATATGAATCCTTTGTTACTTTATTTTAAAAAAAATATTACTTATTCTGTGCCAGGCATTCATTATGTGTATTTGAACTGTGTTTGAATGACCTTGTCCTTGGGGCCCATCCATGAAGATTCATGGACCAGAACTCTGAAAGCAGAACACCTGAACTAAATGCACTGAACACAGTGCTTCCTTGCCCAAAAACTGAACTCGTTGTCTCACAGTTTCATGTTGAAGCACTTTTTGTAATTTTTTAAATTTTTGGTGACTCTATAGGATACTATTTTCAGAGAGAAAGCAGGCTGGTCCAGCTTCTCTCTCTTACATAAGGTTTCTAGCATGGCAAATTAAGGGGTCTAAGATACCCATGAATTCCCTGAAGTGGTACATAACCAGGGTAGTGTAGTTCAAAATGCCAACATTTCTAATATGGCATACAACTATGTAGGGCAGAATGAGAAACTAGTCTGCAAACAAACTTGTCCAGTCAGGGAAATTCTGCCTTTACAGGGAATAGCACCATAACCCATTAAGGACTTCAAGAAGACAGTAGACATCGATGATGAGTGCTCAGAGAATGATGCGTGACCACATATTTATGCAAACCATCTCTTCTTGTGTCCAGCTAGGAAAACAAAATCTGTTTCCTGTATTTTCACAGATCTTATGCTATTAATGGTAGTAACTCAAAATTATTTAGTACTATGAACTTGTCAAAGAATTCTCTCAAATATTTGTCATTATAATATACTTTAAAAATATCATTATATCTACATGGTGGATGAGAAAGCTGAGGCAACAGGAAGGTTAAATGGCTTACTTACAGGATCATGGTTAGTTGGATAGGAAGTTAGGATTAAACCATTTTTATTGACTGTAAAAACAGCAGCCACTTTCCCTTAGGCCTTATTTCCATGCAGGGAATTATTTTAATTGAAGAAGAGTCTCAGCTCCTAATTAGGAGTTATCTTGGTGAACACTTAGTGGCTGCTGAGCCCAAGAAGGCACAATATTTTTTTCTGACTTGAATAAAGCTTAACATCTGGTAGAAGAGACAAACTAAGCTTATGTGAAAAAAAAAAGGGTGAAGAAGTCATGAATTCTGAAATAAAAACTGATCAGAGCCAATCTCTAATACTTAATGTCTCTGTATATAAACAGAAACGATCTCTTGAATGGTAGTAGAGTTTTCATGATGTGTGCCAAATCTATCATAGATAGGAAAAGTAATGATAAACAGCGATGGTTTATCCAAGGTCACTCAGGTTATGTATGACAGATAAGAAACTAACCTCTGGTTTTCTGAATATTAGTCTACTTTCTTCCTACCTTAGCACAAAGGCTAGAGTTCTTTCTTATTTCAAGCCTTATTTCATTCATTTATAAACATTTGGCATAAATGTGTCCCAACACTTAGAACTCAGTTAAAATTAAAATTGTGTCTTTTAAAAAAATAAGTTAAAATACAACTCTCTCTGTGCATATCTTGCTGAATTATCTCTTCCATATAATTAAAAGTGCTATGCACAGATTGCTGAATCAAAAAGAAAAAAAAATCTATACACCTTTTCCATATTTTTCTTGGCTTTGTATTTTTTTTTTTTAAAAGAGGCGGACGGGAAGTTGTTAAAACAGAATCTCAAACATCCCAGACTTACAATAATACTGTGGGCACGTTTCTGGCACTGCTTTATGATGAATTAAAACCAATTACATTTCCAAGCTACAACTTGGAACAGAGTTGCAGGGACCAATCTCAACTCTTGGTAAAAAATTAAGTTGTCTGATCTTTTCATAACCTTTATGAATCTGGTCGGAGAAACAATATTTTGAACCTGATGAAAATAGAACATTATGTATTCCCTGATGACATCCTCTTTTTCTTTTTCTTTTTTTTTAATTCTCATTTACCAAACTTCTCTATTTTCCAGAAAATCAGACTGTGAGGCATCATCCATTGCTGATCAAATGCCCAATGACATTTTACTTCATTTTATTATTTTGATAGCTGAGGTATATGATTTAGTTCATTTTATTATTTTGATAGCTGAGGTATATGCATTGCCAGTCTGCACACAGAATAATTTTATCATGTTTCCCAAATGTGATTAGGAATAAGCCAATTCTTTTCCTTAGGTCAGATGTCAGCAAAGGATTTTTTTTTTTAAGTTGCTGACTGGCACAATTTATCCTTAAACACTGACCTTAATCAAAGTCTTCTAGTTCCTTTTCTTTTTTCTTTTGTCTGGCCTGAGTCTAAATCCTTTCTTCTAAATATTGGTCAAGTAGCTAATATAACTAAAAATACATGGCCAACATTTTTTAAAGTATATTTATATTTAGTGAAATATAATGAGTTTTAATGTATAATAAACTATTTTTAAAAAGTTAAGACCTATACAAGTCAGGAAAAATAAGTTCATATGTAAACAGTATATTTCAGGTTAGGTAGGTATGTGTGTATGTATATGTATATAAATCTAGCTATTTTAATTCATCAAAAATAAATTCCATGTTTTAAGGTACATATCATTTAATTAATAAATTCCTACTATAGTATTTCTTCTGGGGGAAGATAAAAACCCAAACAAAGATAATTTTTGCTTAAAAAAGGCACTAATTTAAAGTTAGGAAAATAGAGCATTAAATAAGAACATATGAACAGCAACAAAAACAATTCAAAGCTACACAAGAGCAGGACTAGTGAGGCTTTGTACTGAACATCTCTCCCTGAACCCAGGCACCTTTGTCGGGCACCCCTATTTAAAGTACAGATCACTGGGGTACTTGTCATTGGACCTAATGTCTCATAGAAGGTCTCTCTAGACACCAAAGGAAGATCATTCTAGAAGTAAATGTTAAAAGATAGTGATTTCCTGAATCCTTTCAAGGCAGGAAACCACCTAATCATTCAGGGACTGATACGATCAGATTTCTTTACATTCAGAGAATGTGATTTGGGTCCCAAAGACGTTGACTTATTCAGTAAAGAAAATACAATTAGAAAACATGATCCCAAGCTACCTTAGGAGCTGTTTCTTCTAACAGCACCTAAAGGAATGTGGACTTTTCCACATCCCGTCCTTTACTACAGATCTAGCCCTCTATTTTGCACCTCTAGGAAATCATCAGGACCTCAGACTAAAGTGTTCTTTGATGCCATCTGTCATCAGATCTTCAGTTTAGCATAACTTTATTTTTGACAGAAATAGAACAACATAAACATAAAAGAAGAAGCTACCTTCCCCAACTCAAATTGGTATCTGATGGGCTCTTTAACTGAAAGCTGAACTGAGTTATATTTTTAAGAAATATTTTAATATGTTACTTGCTGGTTAATAATATAAATTGATAATAAAATTAACAATAAAATTGTTCAACATCCCCATACACTTTCTTATATGGGCGGCCGCAAGACCATAACTCATTCACTTCTGCTAAAAGTGCATGCCATATTCCATTTTATTCACCTATATCGTGAAGTTTGTCAAGAGCTGTTCCTGTGACTTGCAAATTGCTTTTCCTTGTGTTTCTCTGCATTTGACTCCCAATCTTCCCACTTTGCAAAAGTGTGTCGACTTAACTAAGAGTGCTATTATGATTAAACTTCATCTTAAGAACAGGAAGAGTAGGACTGGGGTTAAAACAGAAAGTTGATATTGGGGCTTGAGTCACTGCAGTGCCTCTCCTTCACCTCAGCCTCCTCCCCATGAAAGCATGGTGTGATGTGACCCCATATGGAGGACACTACTCATCCTGGAAAGTCAATGGCCATTTGAGGACAAGCATACGTCCTGTATCTGCTGGGAAAATGAAGAGTTACAATAAAATACTAGTTATCTTTCACTGGATGCCTATTAGGAAGGTTAAAAAAGCTTAAGCACACTACAACTGGATTATTTAGAAAAAAATATTGATTTATTTTTCTTGAGCCCTATATGCTGACTAGCATTAACTTTTGTCTCAAACCTGAGTTTAAATGTTAGACTTAGTCTAGCTTGATGGATTTTTAATGGGTTTTAAAATCCATTGAAAAACAGGTGTCTATCAATAAGAGAATACACAAACAACCATTATATATTTCTTACACCGGAATACTATTGAGCAATCAAAAGGAATAAGCTAATACATGCAACGATATAGAATAATCTCAAAAACACTACATCTAGTGAAAGAAGCCATATGCCAAAGACTAAACACTATGAATCCATTTATATATATATTAGTACAGGAAAATTAATCTCTGATAGAAATTTTAAGAACAGTGATTTTCTCAGAGGCAGAGATGAGGCAGAGATGGGTTGGGAAAGGACACAAAAAACTTTCTGGGAGATGATCACGCCCTATATCTCAGATCTCCACAGAGGTTTGTATTGCATAGATATATGCATTTGTTTAAATTCATCCAATGCTACATTTAAGATTTATATATTTCAATGTTTCTAAATTTTACTTTGAAAGAAAAAAATTTGTAAAAAATTTTGGAACTTTAATTAATGATATTCATGTTCAAGTATGTATATAATTTGGGGTAAATTGTATTGATGCCTGCAACTTACTTTGAAATACCTCAAAAATTAGATTGTTAGATGGAGAGAGAGATGGTGAGATGGATATATGGCTAGATATGTAAATATCATATAAGCAAGTATAGTAAATATGAGTTGTAGAATCTGGTTGGTAGGTATATGACATTCATAGTAAAATTAAATTTTTTTAACTTCTCTGCATGTTTAAATTTTTTTAGACCCAATTGTTGACAGTGTTATTTTTTAAATTTATTCTTATTTTATTTTTGTAGACCATTTATCTTCTGGATAACAGTGTTTAGCATCTCAGAAGAGGAGTACACTGCTTCTTTTCTACAGAAAGTTCCTAGCCATGTGCAGATCTGGTCGGGTGGATCATGGTCTTTGTAGAGTAGGGAGACTTAAGTGTGGTGCCATCTTATATCTGGACAGAAGTCCATTGTCCCCAGGTTTGTTGCTGTTGGCCCTTTTGGCTCTATATCTGAAAGTCCTTAGGCTGTTCCAAGTCTGTTCATTCTACTTGGTCACAGCTTTGTGGTATGTTTAGCACTCTGACTGACCACCTTAGCCTCTGTTGGCTTTGCTAAATCTCAGGTGCCACTTCCACCAAGCATGCTGATCTGGCAGTCTGTCTCCAGACACTCCTGTAAGGGTGCCCTTGCTGCACCACAGCAGGTCTCAAAGTAGGCCCAAGGGTCTCCAGTCAGCTTCTAAACCACAAAGAATGAAGGCAGCCTGGAAGGATAAAACCCAGGGCCTCTTTTACGCATAAACATAATGGACCATCAAGTGGACATGGCCATGCCCCATTAGATGTGTGGGCATGGTCCTTTTCTAAAATATTAGAGAAGAAGCAGAGATATATAAACATCCATCTGTTTTCCATGTAATCTACCATATAAAGACCTAGTTTCACTCTTCTGTTTCTCTTTTCTTCATCCTTCTGGGTATCTGCAGCCTTCTCATTTCTTCTCAATATCGTGTCTGGGTCCTTTCTGACTCCAATCTCTTAGCTAAGTTCATTTATGTCATTTACAAAGGTGAACTGAAGTATTTTCCCTACACACTGAGAAAGCAGTATGATCCAGGCCATCTAGACTTGCTTGGTCTTTCATATACTAAAGGAGGGAGAATGAAGGGATCTGGGTAATTTTTATTTAAAATGACAGCATCTGCACAAGGCCTCATCTTATTGTTTAATCCTTTTTTTGCAGAATTTGCATATCTCTACCTTCATTCTCTTTGAATTCCTAAGGAAAACTGGAGAAAAGCTCTAGTACTCAGAATGACAAAATAGAAAATTACTTAGATTTTAGATATATATATTTATATATTACTTTGTTACAACTACTCCATGACAAGCACTGTTTGACTTAATCCTTACAAGTCTACAGGGTGGGTACTACTATCTGCATTTTTATTTTTATTTACATATGTATTCATTCATTTATTAATTAAAAATGAAGAAATCGAGGTCCCATGAGACTAAGGAACTAATTGAAGGTCATACTCTTCATGATGGTAGAATTTATACTGGAACCAATATTTGATTCAAAAACTTGAAATATTTTTCTACTGTGCCAAAACAGCATTCAAGCAAACATTTAAACCATGCTAGTGTTTCCTTGGTGGGGTATGAGCATTTTCTGCCATTTCGTTAATCATGTGTCGATATCTCAATCAGTGGGTTCTTGTTACTTGCGAATGCTCTGTACTTGAATTCAGGCTTTCTCCCAATTAAATTAAGTTTCTTCTAAACCCAGGTTCACACACAGTGACACATTTTAACATGTTATTTTTAGTACAGCTTTTATTATAACCTATAGCCCCCCAAAAAATACCTATCAAAGCATTCAATACTAGCTATTCATGGAAAAATATACCCTACCCTCAGGGTACTCTACATTCCAACCAAATGCCACAGAAAGAAAATGCTAGCCAAGACTTGATCTCTTCTTTCTGTAAGGGAGAAACCCTCATTTTGTGCTTTCTTAGCACTCTTAAGCTCTTCTCTGAGGTAGCATCATAGCACCTTGTTAACAATGTAATTTTCTTGAGGCCAGTGACTGTGCCTTATTGTTTATCTTATCTCTAGCAACTAAGCATAGCTACTGTTACTGGGTAGGTAGTCAGTAAATTATTTTTCAGTAAATGAATGAAACTAATAGTTTTTTTTTTTCACTTATTCCCTGGCGCCTTCCATTTTCTCTTCCCCACAGACCTACATGTAGATCTAACTAGTCATAGAGAAGTACTGATAAATGAAAGGTGCTGAGGAGCGAAGTCTTGAGCTGCGACACGTGGAGCTAATATGCAGGGCTCCTAGTCATTAGTAAAACAAACCAAATACCTTCCAGATATAACTCCATGCTCTTTCTGCCACATCAATTATAGAGTCCACAGTCCACAGTTTCATCTGCAGCTACTTAGCTTAGTTAGTTAGAACAATATCCTAATGAGGCCAGGGTTCTAGATGCAATTTCTAGCTTGAACATCCTTTACTATCACCAGACTCCTGACAGACTAATCTCTTCCAAGATAGCCTACTGCTTCACTGCTAGGGGAGAGAGGATAGGAGAATTATCTTAATAAAAAACATATTTTGCAAGGCCTTCCATATCATTTGCTCTTAAATTTATTTTTTTCCACTCTACTTTCATTGCTTTTCTGAGAAACCTATCTTTTCTGCCCATTTTAACTGCAGTGCAAAGCATTCCTCAAGTTTGGGAGTGAAAAGAAAAGTTGACTAATTTTCAGTTCCAAGAGAAACTGTTCATGTGGAAACTTTGCTAGTTTAGAGCTGGGTTCTACCAAACTGCACCAACTTGTTTTCCTAGAAAATGAGAATTTCCTCACTTAGAAGCTAGCACATCTAAGCATGTAAGCAGGGACAATCCCCAGGTCAGCTGTAACTGTGCTGTTCTTAACCCAATCCCTGCTGATTCTCACTGTAACAGCTAGGAACAGTAAATCTACAGTGAAGATAACAGAAAACTAAGCCAAAACTGAAAGTCACTCTGGATAAATGTCGAAGAGCTGGAATTTGTTATTTCTTTCCTAGATGATATATATTTTTAATCGGCACAAATTTTGCAAGAATAATACCATTTCCCAGAAACAATGGGGCTCTAATTCACTCATGGGGATGCCACATCAATTCATAAACAGATCGAAAGGTGCTAGTCCAATTTGAATTATTGCATCACTCCAGGGCCATCTGTATGTGAGCAGAAAGCAACGTAAATTTTCTCAGAGGCAGGCTTGTGCTGATCTTGCATGGGAAGCTCACTGCACAGAGAGAGGCCGATTTGGTGAGGGCAAGGAAGCAAGCAGAGATATGCATTCAGACAAGTTCCATTTTCCACATGGAGTTGGAGGGAATCCCCTGAATGTTAACAAGCAAATCTCAAGGTTTTTTTGCTCAACAGTGGCAGAAAACAAAATTGCATTTATGGATTCATGTGTTTGCAGCATTCACATTTTCTAGCATTAGGAGGGAGGGCAGGGGTGACAAAGAGAAGGAGAGAATACCCCATGTATGCCAGTGACTGCCAGGAAGTATACTTCACTAGCTTTCATGATCCTGGTTGACACTCTGAAAACAGGGTTGATGCTCTATCCCAAGAATTGACATGATGTCTACAAAATCAGTTACTTCCATTGATGGAGTAGGTTTTTAATTAATGCTATAGTTACTAATATGATTATTAATTTTATTAACACAAAATAGTTAATAGTTCATATAATCACCCATGTTCAGTCTCATGAGCTCATCTACTTAACATCAAAATCTACTCTTGTAATGTGTACTGATAGAATTCTTCAAAATAATGAATTTCCACAAATAAACCCAGCTTTAGTTGTTTTACAATTTATTTTCTCACATAGTCTGAAGCACAAATGTTCTTTGAGTCTAATAATGCTCAAAAGAACTTTGAATTGCTAAGACAACTACTTTTAATATAAAAGTATTTATGATTGGGGGAACAGATCTTTATAGATCAGTATCAAAATTGGAGAAATCTTGACATTACTAGACAGCTTAATTTATTATTGGCCCTCAATATTTATTCTTATTCGCCACTGTTGATAGGAATAATAAAAATATTTTAATATATCATGAGAATACACATTAAATTTTAATTAGAGGTTGTTCTGTTCTAGAAAACTAATGTTACAACTTGGATCCTCATTTTCCCCATTTTTTAAAATAAGAATTTATAATTTTACCTTGATCAAGAAAAAGTAAAGTATGGACTGGATAATCATGATTTCTTTCTTAATATGCACTATGCTTTTGAAAATTTAAATCCAGCAATGTAATGATGTTAGATATTCAAAGTGAGATACGTCAGACTCTGTAGCTTCATGGATGTCCACAGGGTATTCTTTATTGGGCCCGCTCTTTAATTCACTTGCTTCTTATATTGTTTGGGTTACAATATTTCAGAGTGGTTTCTTTTAAGCAAGTAGGTACTGCAAACCACAGCACCTCCACAAAAGCGGTGTTACTAAATCCTCTCCCAGACTCAATTCTGTAGCCACGGTACAGTCGGTATATCAGTCTCCTGTACTCACCAAAGAGGCATTGGTGGGCCAGAGAGGAGACATTATTACCAGCTATGTCACTTAGGACAAATCTTTTATATTTTTTAAGTCTCATTTTCCTTATCTGTACAATGGATATATCACACCAGTTCTACTTACCACAGTGAGATGTTATGAGAATGCAAAGATATAGAATGCAGAATGTTATATAAGTTGGTACTTATTTTTATTAGGGCTTTAAAGGTAGTTCTTTCAGAAGTCAAGGTCCTCTGAGTTGTCAGTCTTTTGGTGGTGCTATGAATAGGGTAAGAAATAGGCTCCTTTGGAGCATCGGTCAATCAAGTTAATAGCATGTTTGCCTTTTCTTAGAAAGTATAGGAGCATTAAAGACACCTTTCTCCAAGTTCAGACAACAAATGGTTTGATGGATAACCTACAGTTTATGCTAGAGTAACAAACAACCTCAGCATCTCAGTGACTTAAAAAAATAAATGAGCAGTTCAGCAATCAATTGTCTTCCACGAGTAGGGTTGTTTCGTCCTGGTTTCCAAGGACAGACTAGTTTAGGTCTGTTATCCTGGCATAATTATTAATAGCATTAGTTTTACTCCAAAAATTGTCCTGGATGATAAGTATTATGATCTTTCTGTCAATTGAATAACACAAATATTCAGGCTGACCTACCCTCTCAATATGAAGTCTTCACCCTTGGCTGGGAAAAGAGAAACTGGAGAATTCTGTAGGGATTTTCACTACCTCATCTTAGTCACAGAACTGTCACTCTTATTTAAAGGCATTTAGTCATAACTAGTCATAGGGCCCAACTCACTGCAAGGGTAGCTGGTATATGTAGACTTCTGAGCACTCGGCAAGGAGAAGAAAACAAGATGTTGGTGCAAATATGATGTCTTCCATCTCTGCATTGTCGAAATGAGGACATATATGGAACTGCCTCTCAGCGATAGCCTTCCCTGCCTGTCTGACTACACTCAGTTATCTCTGGGGAACTTGTAACTGCACACAAGCTTTTCTTCAGTATAGTTTTTCATGATTCAAGCTGGTTTTGTCCAGATAATGGCATTGTGACTCGTTTGCTTTTTTCCACCCTCCTTTCTTGTATGCCTGCCTGCTCCTTTAATCTAAGCCTTAAAATATAAGATCTGTCAAAACTAATAAATCAGACAGAAAAAGTTTAAAACCACGTGATATCACTGATATGTGGGATATAAACCTAAAAGCGACAAACAAACAGGACAGAGAGTCATGGTCATGGTCATGGATAATAGACTAGTGGTTACCAGATGATAGAGGAGAGGAAAAGGGGGAGAGATATGGGGTAAAAGTTGTCAAATATGTGGTAACAGAAAAAAATCTAACTGTGGGTGGTGGACACACAATGCAGTATGTACATATATGCCTTACTGTTGTACACCTGAAACTTACTGGATTTTGTTAACCAATGTCACCATAATAATAAAAAATAATAATAATAAAATAAAATAAAAATAAAATAAAATAAAATAAAAAATAAGGAAAAAAAAGACTCAGGTCTATGGTCATGGGGACATTTAAGCAGAACAACAGTCCTACAGGCCATGGGGACCAAATAGGAAGCACCAGACTGATTCCAGAATTAAGCACGATGATCAATTACCCCAACTTCTTTAGTTTCCATGACAACCGATTTTTCCCATATAATCTGCATTCCCAAGTGGGGGGTGCAGAGCGTGGGGGGAGGTTGTTGAGGGCATTAACTCACCTGCATCTCCGGGACTTGTAACTCCCTGAAATAAATCTTTACTTTCCTTGCTACAAACCTGCCTGTATTTCTTCTTTAACTGGTTGGTGCTCAGGCAAATGGAATCTTTTCATTCCAATAACAGACTGAGCACCGAAACTGAAGAAAGGCCAGCAAGTGTCGGTCTTGGCAGCTTTTTCCACTGAGTGTCACTTATCTATCTCTGCTAGGTGACTGAGCTGTCACTATTGAGACTCTTCTTTTACCTCTCAACTAGGTATTGATTGTCACCCTTCTTTGGCTCATGCCAAATTGATTGCCAGCCTATGCAATTAGTCTCTCTGAACTCTTTGAATTGTCCATGAATGTGTTGCCTCTCTGATCAAGGAAGCTTCAAACAAACACTTTCAAAGTTTGCTTTGCTTTGAAGAACACACTATCAAGCCTTCATTGTGACAGTTGATAGACATGTTCTTGATGCAGACTATTTTATAATAAATACACACACACACACACACACATATAAACATGGAAAAGCAGTTGTGCATCCACAAAACGTTTGTAACCTGCCAAGTTTCATTGGCAAGAAAAATTAAAGAGGTGGTTTCTAGCTAGTTTTAATGGAAGGACATATCTAATGTTTCATTTCTTGTTAGCCAACAATCCTTGTTTAAAATATCATCACTCAAGATACGGCAATAATTGGCATGCTTGATCCTTAGAAACTTTGAAGTATAGAAACTTGTCAAGATTTAACAGGTAAAAGTAAAAACTTGGGGAAGAAATAAGTCAATTTAAAATATGTTTCTATGTTAGATTAAAAACAACAAAAAAGGAAGCATCAGAGTACCATTCCTTACCCTGGGATATCATGAAGTGTATTGTGTCAATCATCATAATCATCTGGTATTTAGATAGAGATGTTTCTGCCAATTATCCTAAGGAAAAAAAGATTGCTTCCCTTCCCTCCTTGCTCATCCTTGCGGTTTATTTGGATGAGCAAGGAGGCTTTAGTCCAAGTCCCATCTCCTGCTTTCCTGATTCCTCTGGCCTGGGGGAGTCTTTCCTTAGTCCACTGAAGTTTTCTTCCCTGGACCACTTGCAGGAAATCATTGGTGGTTTTCATTAAAAATTCAGATACCCAGGTCCACACGAGACCCAGTGAACCAGAAACTCTAGGAGGGAAGCCAGAAATCTATATTTTTTATAAGCATATTCTTGCACATTAATCTATGAGAGTCTCAGTTCTATTCTTATGTCCTTCTAAAACCTAAGACACTGTTAAATATTATAAAAACAATTTCATGTACAGGTGTCTTAGTTCTACAACTATTTTGTAAGTTTGTTAGGGGCCCCAGTGTATACCTCAGGTCTTTTTATATGATCCACATCATATAAAAGTAGGTGTCAATTTATCCTGGGCAGATGGAACTTCCTCAAGTCATGAAGTTAACTACTGATTTGCTTCATCTGGGGCATATTCAATGTTTAAAAATAGATAGAAAAGCATATTTAAATTAATCTTATTTCAATTCAAGTAGTAGAAAACGTCAAAGTAACACCTTTTATAGCATAACTAATTATCCCTTCACTTATTTGCTCACTTATTTATCCCCTCATTCAGTGTTCTATTCTTTTATTTGATAATCATCTGTTCAACGCCTACTATGTGCTTCATGCTATAATCAGAAACCTGAAAAACTGCCAAGCGTGGGAGGCAGGCGGACCAATTACCTTGCAATATAATCAGTACCAGAAGAAAATGCCATGGGGACAAAGAGATCTAAGAGGCTAAGAGACACTCTTTGGAGGTTTTGACATATGCTGAAGTTTGGGAAATGTGTGGGATTTAGCTTGATGGAAAAGGGCATTTCAAACATAGCTAATGATTTTGTTTGCCAATTTTAAATTGCTTATTATGAGTTTTCTTAATGAGAAATATGCTTTAAGTGTGTGCATACTAGCTCGTCCGTCTATTGAAAGTAGGAGCACTCAGTTTTAGTTGCTTACAGGTGTTGGCATTTTAATCCAATGCAAAACATTTTAAATCATTGTTAGCCAAACTAGTTAAAGGCTCTTCCAACTAACATACATTTAAAGTTAGATTTATTGTTTCATGGAAATTTATTCACTACATTTGAAACAATGCCGACTGGGGCCTCTAGCTAATGCTCTCCCAATAGGTAATATTTGGAGCACTTGTCTCATTATGTTCCCTGTATATATGTATTTATTCCTAGTGATTTGGGATGTTCAGGTTTCCTCTGGCATTAAGAACATGTTCTTCTTGACCTTGTATATCTATGAGGAAATAAAGAATAACCACATCAGAATATCTGTTGCTAAGGAAGAACTGTTCTGATAAAACTATTACCGATAACTGTAAAGTTTCACAACCACAAGGTCGACATTAAATAAGAGTCAATTGTCTTCAAGTATTTCTTATTGTGGAATACAAGCTTTCATATAGCACTGTTATTGAATGTTCCTGCCCAATGAATTAGATGCTGGAAATACAGTAACTCTAGGCCAAACAGTGCCTATTCATCTTTGAATTATCAATGCTACAGATAGAAAGAAGCAAAGGTACTTGGGGGAAATGGCAAAGAACCTACACACTGAAACTAAACTTTGAAAAATAAAATTCCTTTGATATCTAAAAGCACCATAAAAAGAAGTACAGTTTTCAGATTATAAAAGAAAAAATTAACAGAAGGTAAGCATTGACAAACACTCAAAATCTGTCAAGTATTAAGATTTTTTAAATGTAAATGAGTGATAATATACTATATTGATTAAACTGCTAGAAAATACCATGTCACCCTGACTATTTTTTATATTAAACCTGTACTGCCTTGGGATTTTCAGATTCATTTGTCAGAAGTTTCCACCCACACCTACCCCATATACAAATGGGAGAAACCATGCAGATCTCTGCTTTCCTTCCATCGGTGCGGTTTAATTGTAATATCGGTAAAGACTAGAGACCTACACTACACAAGTGTCAAAAAAAAAAAACAAACAAACAATAATCAGCATATTCAACTTTCTTTCAGTCATCTTTGCCATCCCCAAATGAAGAACACATTTAATTGTAAAGTGCAGAGACTTCTTCCAGATTGGGAAGGAGAGGGAAAGGGCCCATCCTGCAGTAACTGGTTAGAACATGTGTCCCCTAGGACTTAATTATTTATCCCTCGTTAGCTATAATAAGGGCTCTAAAACGATATTGCTGTTTTTCTACAGCCAAGAAACTGATGAGTGAAGCTGAGTAAATCAAATGTCAATGTTCTTCTTATGGGTGAGATCAGACAGCAACCACAGCCAGCAACTGGAAAGCTGCCATCAGTTAATAAGTGCAGCTATTTGAGGCAGGAAACATATCAATACAGGAGAGATTAGCATCCACATTGACTGTAGTGTTTTTAGCGGTGCTTATTTCTGGATTTTATATTTGGATACATTGGCTGATTACCACCCTGTGAAACACCTTGCTGTTGTCTTTGCTTTGATGCCATACTCTCCCATGAAATTCAATATGTCCATGACCATCTCATTGGCAATGCCAGTCAGAAAATTTACCCATATGGAGGGCCCCGAGCCCCATTTGTCTTGGATGCTATTGAACTCCGGATTGGCCTCTCCCGTCTCTTCCAGGCCTTAGCCCTTATTCTGCCCTTTTGGCAGCTATTTCCTCTTTTTCTCCATGAGCTCCTATTTTTTTTTTTAAACAGATGTCAAACAAGTTAACGTCAACTTTCTCTTAGTGAAGCCTTTTGTTGTTCCCACTCTCCCTTTGCAATTTATCCATCCTTCTAAGTCCCAAGTCCGCATCTAGCTTTTCAATAACTCAGGTCAACTCGAGGCCTTACCAGAACCTCATACTCAGCATTCTTACTGTCACCAGCCATGACATCATCCCTAGACTCTCTGCCCTCTCCTGTCTTCCCTATTGGGCCTGGTACTGTCTGCTGACCCTCAGCAACCTTCCTGGTGACTCAGGAAAAGGAAGGAAACTGCATCTTCTCAGACTTCAGCTTTTGGGTTTGTCAGCTTTCAGGTTCTGTTAATGAGGTATACTCATAATATTCTAAGGCTGACGTTTTCCCTCCCGTGCCAATAGTGGTAGAGACCGCGTGGGCTTCAGCAATGCCAGACTTTTCCTCGTTAGCTGGATTCTGAAGTCCTCTGCCTGTCACCAGTCTCTGGGCTAAGGGCTGCTGCAACACTGGCAGCAGTTCCCACTTTCTTCACCTACGGCAACAGAAACAACCCTCTAACTCTGGACCACAGCTCAGCTTGAACTTGACAGCTATTAGAGTTCCCCTGACTTTTGCTTCTTGAACGTTTCCTTTTGTTTTGCTCTTTGAACCCTTCCTTCCATTTGCTTTCCTGGATTAAATTCTCCTATGCTGCAAGTATTTTGACAGGTCTCAATTTTCCAGACTGATACTGATACCACCATCCCCAATCACTTTGAATGAAAGATCTGGAGTATTTTTTTTTTTCAACTGCTCCCTCTTTCCCACAAATGCCTCAATACTTCCTAAGCACTGCAAATTTTTCCCCTTTAATTTACTACTCTTTCCTTGACCAATATCCCTACATAAACCAAGCTCTATTTCCTGTCATTCAACTGCTCAAAAAGCCTTCTAACTAGTAAGTCACTTCACCATCCTCACCTATCATCAGGTCAATCTCCTTTAAACAATAATTCTAACCATTTGAATAATTTGGTTAAAAATTTTACATGGACCCATTTCACTGCCACAGGACAAAGAGTGAATCATGTAGCAAAGTATTTGAAAAATCTTTTTCCTCCTACAACTTCATGTCCCCCTTTTCCTCCTCATATACCATATGTGCAGCCAAAATATGACTACTTCAAATTTATTCTTGCAATATACCCCTTGCTTTATTGCCTACAGACCTATTTCATGTCATTTTCCCATTGAGAGTGTAACACCTCTTCATCCCCAGTGAAGCTCTTCAGATCCTTTAAAAATTAAATCAACTGTCACTGAAAATCCCCATTTCCAATGGATTTCTGTAGCATTCTGAAGCTAACCTATGTGGTTGATCATACTTTTCTGTTTTTGCATCTCAACGGCATATCATCTCTGTGGCATAACATGATGGCCACATAACTTTTATTGAGCTGTATTCTCTCTGCTGGATTTAAATCTTTGGTTTGGTAAATTGTGAAAACCAGGAAAATATGGGACTGAGTTCATTTACCATGTTCATGATCCACATTAGAACCTAACCTTACTGAGATCTGGGTACTAAGGTCTTATCACAATTTAAGCTTTACCTATTCAAGATTTAATGATATACTCCTGTGACCTGTCCAAATCTCTTTGCAAAATTATAGTTTTACAGAGACTATTGCTTGACATTAATGGATCAGGAGATCACAAACTTTCTCATGTATAATTTTTGCATTTTGTAACTTTCTGATTCGTAGACAAGATATTAAGATTCTAAATGGGAAATACATATATATTAAGTCGATCTATATGAAATTACTGATATTCGACAATAAATATATTGAGAAATTTTTGTTACATAGCTATATTTTATAATAGGGTTTGCTTTACACAATAAGGCACAATGAACAAGTAAAAATAGCTATGCCTCATGGTAAAGGGCTTTAATAATTATAACAATAATAATGGCAAATCTTTATTGAGCAAGTACTATATACTACCAGCCATCATAGTAAGAATGTTACATAGATTATCTCTCTCTTTTCCCTTATAACAACTCAGTTTTAATTACCATTTGATAGATGTAGAAACTACTGCTTGAAGTAGTTAAATAACTTGCCAAAGGTCATATGGCTAGAAACTGTGGAAGAATTTGAAATAAAGAAGACTTACTCTAGAGTTGCTATTTTGACACATAAAAAATATAACTATTTTTTTTCTCCTGGGGTCTTCCTGATTGCCCATTCCTTGGCCCCTCCTGATAATACCAAGAAGAAGAATGAAGAGAAACAGAACTCAAGAAAGAGCTCAAATGTCACCTCCTTATCAAAACTTGCCTTGACCTCTGCACTTTGATCTGTTTATTATGTTTTCCATAGTCCTTTATCTCCTTCTATCTTTTGGTTGGACTTAGCATATGTTGCCTGCCTTGTTTTGTAGCTCCAAATATATGTTTAAATGTCCCAATTAAATTATAAAGCTCCGATAGGACAATGAGCATATCTAATGTACTTCATTTCTAAGACCAAGAGAAACACTTTATTCCTACCTAAACACAATCCATCCATCCATCCATTCACCCATCCAATAATTACTGGATCTTAACATTTCTGGGTGAAAAGAACACTAAGATAAAAGATTTAGTTTCTACTTAAAAGGAATTTACTACTAGTTAGTGGTGCATGAACAAGTGTCAACACAAACAATGGTAACATGACTGCCTGGTAATATACCAGAGCCTGACTGTGCTGAGAGCAGAGGGTACAGCCACTCTCAATGGTCAAGGGAGGTACTTTACAGAAAATATTTTAATGAGCTGATACTGTTGAGATGAAGCCTAGAAAGGTAAGCGAGGACAACCAAGGGAAAAACTTAAGGCAAGGATGCCTAGAAAGAGGGACCAGCATGTGATGTGCTAAGGTGCAAATGAGCCTGGAATATCTGGGTCACTCTGAATATTAGGTTTGGCTGAGGGACAGGAATAAACAAAGAAGTTGGGGAGACAGGTAGGAGAGAGAAATGAAATAGAAAGGAGAAAGAAAGAAAAAAGGAAGAGAGTAATACTTGCTCTTGATTTTAGAAAATTTCAGATGAAAGTGAAAGCAGTGGCCTCATGCCAACCAATAAAACCAGATAAACTAGAGCTACTGTCTAGATCAATGTTAATCAACCTAAGGCCCAGGCCCACATAGAAAAGAAAGCTTAGTGTGTAAGAGGTAAGAGAGTCGCCATCACACAAAGTCTGTTGGCTGATAATACATTTTGGAAAGTTGGAAATATAGTGAGGAAAAGAGAGAAGCTGCTAAGTTATTAAAATCAGGTACACTGAGGCATGAGGAAATAATTCTATTCTTGCTTTAACTAGCCTAGGTGCCTAAACGTTTGAACTTTTCAGCTGTGCATCAGTGCCTAGACGTACCTAAATTCTAAATATAAACCTCTGAAGAACTAAAGAAAGAACATTCATGCTGGAGATGTATATATCTCTTATACATAATCACTTGTCATTCTGAAGAAAGAATGTTTCATTATCCAGACTACCTAGCATCTGTTATCCAGACCACTGGACATCTGAAAGATGATCATCCTGAGCCAATCTTTAAGCTAAGAATGCAGGACTGACTTTTCCCAAATGTGTATTTTTCACTATAAAAACCCTGAAACTTTTCTTTCTTCTTCAAAACATTCTGGGTATTATCTGGTAGTGTTTTCTATTTGCAAATCCTAAGACCTTTGAAAAAAATCTTTGTCATTTATTTCTAGCCAAAACCCCCTGACTCATTTGAGTTCTTTTGACAATAGTCACATAGGTACAAAAAGCTGATCAAAATAAAGAAAGTTCTATTTTTACCTGCTTTGGTAATAGAAACTCTTTAGATAAACAGATGGTGTATTTCACCAAAATCTGGTGAAAACATATCTTTGCAGACCTTCTGTTTTCAGAAATAATTTAGCAGACTTTCCCAGGGATTTGGGATGTCCTTTGTCTAAATACAAAATAATAAAAAGAATCTGGGATTTTGGATTCTTTAATAGTGTTAATGCTATAGAAGAAAGTGTAGTCTTAACTGCTATCCAAAATGCATCATAATTAAAGCAAGAAAAGGTTTTCCAAGTCTGGACACATTGCTAACAACATTCAGTGTAAGAAAGATTTATTATATTTTTTAAAAGTTTGTGTCTCAAAGATTCAGAAAAGAATAGCAGAGTCTGGCCAACAGAACAGAGCTAATGGCCATATCTAACGTGATCGGATTCACAGGAAGACATCAGCTTGCCTAACTGGGAAAATGTACTTTGAGGGAACACTAGGAGATAAGGCAATGCAATATTTATGGATTGAAACTCAAATGAAAACACCTTTTAATATGTAATTGAATGACATAACAAACGTCTTCTATATTTACGTCTTCTATATTTCATGAATTTGCATCAAATAACAGAAAAGGACAGGAAACGACTCCATCCTTAACTGATTGATATGCAGCATAAAATGTGTTCAATATTTATATTCTTTCCACACCAATCTTCTATTTTTATTTATGTGATCATTTCCTGACAAACATAATATAAACAATGGCTGCAGATTTTTTATTAACAAAATGCTAAGATGATACTGCTGTGCCTATATAAAACCATCTGCTAATGTCTCATATCAAAACCTATTTATATTATTTCATTTTTTTTTCCTTCCCAAGTGTTCTGAAGGCAGCCCTTTTTCTTTTTGTGGGTAGTCAGAGATAGGTAGAGAACAAATGTTCAGCCATAGTAATTCAAGGAAAATTTAGTCTTAAAAAGAAACCAGGTCATGGTTGGCATTAAACAAAGCCACAGAGCAGGTCTACAAAGCAAGATAGGTGGAAAATGCCTAAAAAGTTTCCAAACCTCTACCCTCGTTGATAATTGAAAGTCAACCATTAGGGGTTCATTTATTTTGTTTGAATTATTGCCCACTAAAATTCAAAGACTCTTAGAAGGAAAGCATAGTAATTAAGGAAATGGGCCTGGCCATAGGAATGAAGATAAAACTGAAGTGAAAGCCTGGAGGTGACTACAGTCCCAGCAGACAAATTCAATGCTGCCTGTGAGGGACTCTGCAGCAGAGGATGCAGCTAAGCTATGCCCAAATTCCAGAATCACACAAATGGTGAAGTAATAAACACATGTGTTGTTTTAGGGGACAGTTTTGAGGTAATTTGTTACAGGGCAATAGATAACTAACATAAGGACCAAGTGTTAAAACACATCCTCTCCATTTGCACAAGGAAAACTATAAAGTTTTCCTTATTTTGATTCTTTCCAGTACTTTTTCATACTGTCTTCTAGACCTGTGAATATTTTTCTCATATGTTTTTCAATATATTTTATTTTATTTACATTTCTTCATCCTGTTCTTTTCTTTGTTTTTCCTTTAAATAAGGCTTGGTTGCAAACTATCATCTTCTTTATAATCAGTGAGGAACTTCTTTCTAATGCAGATCTTATACCCAGGACTAGCTAGCTCTCTTCGATATATCAAATATACATCCTTTATATCTGAGACATAAATGTATGTATTAATTGCTTCTCACTGACATGATGGTAAACTACATGAGAGCATGAAGGATATCTAATTATAGAATGTAAAGAATTATAGAGTGTAGAGCTAATAGAATTTTTTTTATTTCATGGCTCTTTGATGCATATTTGGGATAAATTCTGCAGATATAGTACAAGTACTTCATAACTTTTCAATGTATATTTGTGATTAACTTTACAAATATAGTACAAGTTCTTTTATAGAAAGGTCAAAAGAGTCTTCAAACTAACAAAGAGAGAAATTAATGAATGTCTTTACTTACTGCATACATTTGAAATAAAATAAGTCATATAAAAACATTATATACATTTAGCAAAATACAAACTAAGGATGATAACTATTAGACCTTCGCAAGATATCAAAATAAAAAAAAAATCCAAAAGAAAGTTCTACTGATACTCCATAGTTATCTAAAAATTATGCTCATTATGCGATAAAATAAAAGGCCTTAATAAGCAAATGTAAACTATAGAATTTTATTTAATTCTGAAAATTTAGAGTTAATTTATCTTTTATTAAGGGTAAACAAAACACTTTTAAAGATGTAGAAAACCTCATTTACTTGTATTTAGTACACTAAATGTGGAAGAAAGTTATACATTTATTTTAAATAATTATAATTTTTCAATATTGAAAACTACAGCTGCAGAAGGAAATAATTAACATGAAGTACTATATAATCATTCTATCATTATATCCTATTTGAAAATATAGAAGAAAAGCTGACTGGCTTTCTTGCTTGTACCTATAAAGAAACCTGTTTTTTCAATCCTCTCCTCTTATGTATCGACTAAACATGAATAATAGTTTTGTTCATTTATGAGACAACATTTTATGTTTCCTTGGATTTTGGAACTCATTCTCCATTACCTGGTACAACTGTTTAGTGTGTGTGAATAGTCCCACAGACCATGTTACAAAGAGACCCAGCGCATGTCTTCCTGCAGTGATAATACATTTGACTCCATGCCACAGAAAATGTGATGATGGGTCTGAAAAGATGACTAAATTTTATATGTGGTAATTCCGACTCTGCTTTTAGGTGTTTTGCAAAGAATGATAATGTCAGATGAATTAGTCTAATTATGACCCTAGAGAAAATGAATTTTCTCCCTTCACTTTACAATCCTTATTACTAGCCAATTTTCTCCAACTTATTCCTCCCACTGTCTTTGTGGTTGAAGTATAATGTAGCAAGAAGGTTTAAAAACAAGCAAATATCCAAAACTTTTTCCTACATTAAGTAAAATGGCCTTTAGTGCCTGTATCTCCAAAGATGCCTAAATGTTGGCTGATGTTTACAGCATAAAGCTGTTGATCAGCCAGTACATGATCTATTTGATCTAAGTTTATTTGCCCCCCCCCCTTTTAAGGCTAATTATAATTTTCGAGAAACCAAAGGCTTCTTTCTACTTTGCATGCTTTCAGGACCAGAAAACTAAGATCACGTCATTCAATGAAACATGACACTATGGTAGAAAGAATATGTGTAGGGATAGTAAGCAAGTTACTTCTAATTTCTGAGTGGTTCAGTGTCTGTGAAAGGTGTGATATATTGTCATCAGACACTGCTGGGTTCTGCAGGTAGAAGTGCATTTTAAAGGAGAACCTAACACTTTGTTAATTATGGCATCAACACTCCACTAAATGTTAGCAAGGAGTAGGCTTAGAGAAAGACAAAACCAAAAGGAGTAATTGTTGAACTTTCTGAGTAACTATAGCCCCAGATTAGTGGAACAGAGGATTTTCTAGCACAGTCCATTAGGGATATTTCCATTGAAGCCACAAAAGACTCAAGTTCATTCTTGAGCTCCAGGGATGGTGGTCAGTGTGGGTCTGTCCTATGATAATAACACATTTTCTCAACACAGGCTTCAAAGGTCACAGCCAACTATATCAGTTCTAATTTTTCTTCTAGTAGAATACAATCAGGGGTCACTGTGGACATCTTCCAGAAACTTCCCTAGTCTTGAGAAAAAAGAGAAGGCATTCCGAAAGAAGATCACAATGATAAAGAGTTTAAGATTTCAGAAAATTGATTGTCTTCCAACCTAAAAGATGTTTTGATGCTATCCTAAAAAGACTATGAAGACTTCTTGGGAGGAAAAAGATGCAGTTTTCTTTAAAGGCATTTAAACTTGCTTTGTTGGACTTAAAGGCTCAGGCATTTTAAATCAAAGTAGGGCCCCGTGTCAGAAGCTGCACTGACTTTGATAAAACCAGTGCTGCAAAAGCTCCCAGGGGATTATCCTTGGTGCTGACTTCATGTTCTTTCTGCCAATACCTCTCTTGCCTGTTTTTTGATCCTAATCTTTCTGTAGACAAAGTCCTCATCACTCCAGTCCATAGTGCATTTTCGAGTTACACTGCCCCTTGGCCAAATATTTTTAGCTATGCTCCAACCAAGGATCTAGCCAGACCTCTAACCATCAAATCTGACTCAATCCTCTTTGCCCTGCCCCACTCCTGCCTATCTCGACCAGGGCACATATTAGGGCAGTTAACTCCAACACAGGTGACAGTGAATCATGCTACTGCATGTGGGTAAGAGACTCACTTCCCTAAAACTAAATGTGTCTGGGAGGGCAAAGCATTCAGCAACAGAGCTGTGTCGACAGCTCTCTTTTTAAGTAAAATGGTGATCGCCTATGCCTATTTCTCCCTTGAGGTGGTCTCCATGAAAATGACTCATGACAGCAAAGCTATCACAAGCATTGAGATCTGAAGGTCCACTCAGATAGATCACTTCACACACATCACCCAGCATGTAGCACCCAGGAAACACCTTGAGTTTCTCTCTCACTCATTGTAACTCTTAATTTAAAGGATTATAGATTATTTGGTACTAAACACAACAATTTACTGGCACTTATATTCCAAACCATGTTCTAAGTGCTTTGCATGTGTTATATGATCATAATCTCTGAGTAACTATTATTATTGCCACCCCTCCCTCTAATTAGATGAAGTAAATGAGACAGGCAAGTGAAGTGACTAGCTCAAGGTTACACAGACTGTAAGTGGGAGAGTGGTATATGCACCCAGGCAGTTTAGGTCCAGTTTCCAGTCTCCGGACTGCTTCGTGATCCTGCAAGCTATACGGGAATCTTGCACAGAGAACTCTTGTCTTGAAAGGGAGGCTGAACTAAAACTCTTTGATTTCTTCCAGTGTGAAATTTTTGACTCTGAGGTTTTCTTTTTTTTTCTCCAAAAATGTGTATTATATACTAAAATACAATGTATATATGATGTTATGATCCATTTAAAAGTGCTAAATTTTTAAATTTTTGTTTAATTGCTTACTCAAAATTTGTAGCTCTACATTTGTTTATAAAATACTATATGCCTAGCTTATAGTATGCTTGTATGTTAAATTTATTGATCTCAGAATAAAATTTCTAAAAGGAATTATTTAACATACCACAGAACATATTTTCTCATGGATTAAAAAATTTAATAATAATTAGTATTATTCCCAACATTTCTATTACTATAATAAAAACAAATAAAATATTCCAAATCAGTGAATTTTTCTGATAACTCTTAACTACTTATTCAGTCAAGCAAAGTTTCAAATATCTTTCCATAAGCATTTTCCTAAAATGGATCACATACTTCTAACTTTTATTTGTATGATCTGAACAAAATTTAAGATCTCTAAGACCATGTAGAAGAGTAACAGATAGCTACCAAGTGCTGAGTAGATATAATTTTCCTGTCCCTTTCCTAATTTGTTATTTGTCTGAGACTGTTATTACCATATTTGCTTCTAACAGTAGTTTTTATCCACACAGTATTTCCTTTACTGGATTGCTATGAATTTTTTATAACCAAGTTGTATAACAATGTATGTAAAAGAGAAATAAACTATGAGTGAGAAACACAGTACTCTCTGAGAAATAAAGTGAGTGTGTGTGTAATTTAGTATCCAGATCGTAAGGCATTTGCTTGCACTACCACAAAAACCTTCTGATTCCTTTTTATATTCCCTGCTTTGCTCCGGCAAGTTGAGTTCACTGCATAAGTGAATGTTGCATACACTTTACAGCCATATCAACAGTTGTAGCATTAACTATAGTAATAACGCTGATGGGTATTTTATGTCAGATACTATGTAATGTGCATTATGGTATTTTCATTTACCACGACTGTTTAAAGTGGGTATTACCATCTCTCTTTGAAGACTGTCACATAGAGGTAAAGTAACTTGCCCAAGACCAGTTAGAATACGGTGGAACAAAAATACTAACCCAGGTCTATCTGACGCAGAATAGCACTAACCATTATTATAGTTGGGTAGGGAGAAGGGAGAGGTTTATTCAGGGAAGAAAGAGTTATCCCTGGATAATAATATAACTGTGGATCCAATCCAGCTTTTATAAGCTTAGTCAGCTCTGGCAGCTATATCAAAATACCACAGACTGGGGGCCTTATAAAAGACAAACACTTATTTCTTACAGTTCTGGAAGCTGAAAAGTCCAAGATCAAGGCACCAGCAGATTTAGAGTCTAGTGAGGACTGACTAGCTTTCTGGTTCGTAGAAGGCCATCTTTTTGCTGTGCACCATGCGGCAGAAGCGGGCAGGGAGCTCTCTAGGGCCTCTTTTATAAGAGTACCATTTCCATTCATTAGCTCCCCCCCACATGACCTAATTACCCTCCAAAGGCCCCACCTCCAAACACTATGATACTGGGGATTAAATTTCAACACTGAATTTGGAGATAGCACAGACATTTGGTCTGTTGAATAGGGCTTTCAAAAAAGGTCCATATCTAAAAGTAGAAATGCTACCCAATGTGGTATGATCTGATACTAATAAGGCAAAATTCGTCAATATTTACTGAGTATCTATGACATAGATTTAAAAAATGGCTTCTCAGGGCCCACCTAAGGATGTAAGCTAATAATTACCTCTATGGCACGTCAGGCTGCTGAAGGGAATACAGAAAGAGAAAGGAAAGTGGGGCAGTGTATCCAGTGTCCTCCCTCCCTCCAAAAAAGTGCTCACCAACTGTCCATTCCCATTGGTTTTCCTGTTTGCAGCAAGCCAGAATCGACTTTGGAAACCCATTTGACAAACAGAAATGTTAATAAAGATTTTTTTTTAGTTATACAGCTAACTCCGTTAGAAAGGAAAATATCCCTTAGGCCCTGGTGAAATTGGTGCCCAAAACAAGAAAATCCTCTCATTTATGTACACAAATGTCAATGCAAATAGGTACTTGCTGAAGTTGTTAGCCAAATCCCTCTCCTGCATAGCAACAGTGTGTTTCAGAAGTGTTTTTGGGATACAAGTGCAGAAATGTGTTCTTTGGCATTGATTAGGTTTCAGGGGAGAAAATAATAAGTTTGATCACTGAGAAATTTTCTCATCAAATTACAGAATCAGAGAATTGATTTTGAGATGGGAATGACCTTGGGGCATTATAAAGAGATGGCTAACAATGGAGCATTGGGGAGGGGGGCTATTCTTTGGGTGACAAGTGAGCACCCGAACACCAGATTCCCCACCCGGGGTCTCACACTCAATGTCTACAGGAGCTGGGCTGGCAAAATAAGTTGAGGGGCCAGCCTGGGAGCAATCTAGCTCCATCTCTATCCCATCAGGCCTCTTGTGCAGTTTATCCCATGTCAAAAGATCATCCAATTCTCAAGAGAAGACAGGAATCCAGATCTTCAACATACCTTCATATTTTAAAGTGGGGTAGAGGATCTATGGGTCCCCAAGGCTGCTAGTTTCATCTCTGATCCAGAAAATGGGCAGGTAACTCAAGATAAGTGTAGGATATTCTGACTGGCCATTTGGATAAAACCATGTTAACATGTGGAAATATGGTAAGATGTAAGAAACTAAGCTATTAAAATTTTTAGTTATTTTTTATTATAAAAATTTAAGTACAGCAGACACTCAGGCACAAGGTGAGCTTTGGGGAGAGAGGGAGAGTCAAGGAAATCAGCTGCATCTGTTTTTTGCTTACCTCACCCCAAGAAACTAAAAACTGCTTTTATATTTTTATATGGCTGTTTGGATGGCAAAGGATCACAACAGCAGCTTCTTAATGTTCCTCTCAATAAAACTGGCACATCCAGTGCCCTCTGACATTGAGCAGCATGTCTCCACAGTCAGCAACAGGGCCAAGTCCAGTTCAGTGGATGGCCGTTTTCAGAGAATGGTAGTGGGTGTTGGTTAATGTCTTGGCCAGTGGGAAAAGAGATGAATGGAGCAGTGCACTGTCATTTTGACCACAAGCTAAGTAGTTTAAAACAACAGAAATTTAACTTCTCACAGTTCTGAAGGCCAGAAATTCAAAATCAAGGTGTCAGCTGGGCCACGCTCTCTTAATTCTGTAAAGGAAACTTCTTCACTTCCTTCAGCTTCCAGTGACTGTCAGCATGCCTTGTCTGTGGCCATCTCTCTCTCTGCTCTGTCTTTACATTGCCTTCTCTCTTTTCTCTTCCCTGTGTCTCTTACAAGAATACTCGTGATTGCCTTCAGGGACCGCCTGGGTTGAATTCAGGATTAGCTCTTTTACTCAAAATCATTAACTTAATCACGTATGTATTTTGCAATGTAAATTGTGAGATAACAGAAAAAATATGTTGAGCCCTTCCCCCAGTTCCTGGCACAGAGCTCCTAAAACCCTTGTAAATTCCTAACTGATAAGAGCACTGGAAGCACTTTTGTTCTAATGAGGTGATTCTGGGAAGTTCCTGGACAGTCGCTGGTCACCAGAAAGAATGAGCCCTGATCAGCTTAGAATTTTCAGCCCTGCCCCACCATCCTCCAGAGAGGGGAGAGAGGCTAAAGATGGAGTTAATAGTTGATCATGTTTATGTGAGGAAGCCTCCATAAAATTTCCAACAGCACAGGTTTTGGAGAGCTTCCAGGTTGGTGAGCCCATCTACATCAGAAGGGTGACTGACATACCCAGCATTCAGGACCCTCTCAGAACTTCGCCCTATGTATCTCTTCATCTGTGTCCTAAACCATATCTTTTAATAAACTTGGAAACATAAGTGTTTCTTAGAGTTCTGTGAGCTGCTCTCGCAAATTAATCAAACCTGAGGAGGTAGTCATGGGAACTTTCAATTTGTAGCTAAATCAAACAGACATGATTGGTAACATGGGGATCTCCTACTTACGACTGACCTAAGAAGTGGAGAGGGAACAGTCCTGTGGAACTGGGCCCTTAACATGTGGGAACTGACGCTACCCCCAGGTAAGACAGTGTTAGAACTGAGTCGAACTATAGGACTCCAGCTGGTGTCACAGAGAATTGCATAGTGTGAGGCAAAACCCCTACACATTTGGTGACCAGAAGTGTCAGAAGTAGTATTCTGTGTGAATAGTAAAAGAGACACACAAGTAAGGAATACTCAGTAGGGAAGAATCGTTTTTAGTTTTGTTTTGTTTTTTCCCTACACAAGAAATAAAGACCGAGTTTTTCCTTTGTGTAAGGTAATACCCACAGGTTCTAGGGATAGGGCATAGGGGTATCTTTTGAAGAGCTCCCACTCAACCTCTACAGGTAGGGAATTGGAGCAGGTAGCAGTGATTACAAAAGGTCTCCTGAAACCTAGAGAATATCACAGGATCTCAATTCTGGGAAACCCGAGGGCCTGACAAGATCTCAATACATGAATTCAAGTCCATAAGACTAGGAAGTGTCACTAAGACTAGGGAACCCACGTGACTAGATCTGGAGGAGGAGGTATGGGCAGCTGCCAGCTTAGGAATTCTGTCCATAGTCTATTTTTGTTTATAAGTGCCAGAGGAGACCATAGCAGTAAGAATCAGTTCGACTATTGGTTGATTAGGCATCTCAGTTTCCGGTTTCAGATCAGCTGACTTGCCAGGTGAAAAATAGACAAATGAGGGTGAAACCAAAACTGCTGAGAAGTATACTCAGCTTTCTAATATAAATCAGTAATTCCCCATTAGAGGAAATATTTTGGATGCTGCATTTCAGCAGAGCAAATCAAGACAAGGTCTTCTGGTTTACTTAGCTAGTTAACTTTTAAAAGTAAATGGATATTTTAAGTTATTTGCAATCAATATATCCACATGGCTGTATTTTTCTTTTAGGATCAGAATTCCTGATCTTGAACAGGAGGCAATAGTCCAACTGCCTTAATATCAGTTGCAATTAAACTCAGCTATAAGTCTGCACATGCAATTGCACAGCAAGGTTTAGCCCTGACCTAGGAATTCAGACACCATGAGACTAGAAATACATTATCCTACCACCTGTAGGTAAGTAAACACACTACATTTTTGAGATTATAGCACTGTGGGAATAGAGTAGTAGACCATCCAGGGCCAGATCTGAATCATGGAGTACTGAGCCCAAAGCCAGACACAGTTATCAGAGGCTGATGTTGGCATGTCCCCTAGTACCAGGCAGCCAGTAGTGAACCCTGTACACTAGCACTGTAAGCCATGAAGTTTGCAAGGCCAGGAAAAAATTCATTGTGCATACTCTTTAGGGAGAGTGGTCATGATGAAAAAATGTTCCATGGATAGCTTTCTTTAGACTTGTTTTGCAAACTTTTTAACTATTTAATGATTTCTACACAATTTTCTCAACATTTAATCAACAGACATTAAGAAAAGCAATAAAACATGTCAATAAAATTCTAAATGGGAATAGTAGCGGAGAAGTCCATCTGTCCATGAAACTTTGTTTTAAGGAATATATGGAATGAAATACAGTTCTACTACTTTTCTGAACAATTTACATAATCTGAGACCATGGTATTAAACTTTGGAAGACACAGATTCCACCTAGGTTGTTAAAAAGCAGACACCAGGGCTTCTGAGTCTGATTCAATCAGCACCTTTCAAGTTATTCTGCTAGAGGTGGCCCAGGAACCACACTTGGAGAAACGCTGTCCTAAAAAATTAATAAGAACTATTTGGAAAAACTTATTCACAGTAGGATAACATTACATATTAATGTAGCATAAACTGAAATTGTTAATCATACACATTAATTAGCCCAAGAATTTCAAACATATTTTAATTTATTTTAAACCCATCCTTATTTAGAAGGTCGTTGATGTGATTTTACTCCCTCCAAACACTGCTTTTAAATCCTATTCCCCTTTACTCAGAACTGACATTCTAAACATTTGGAGAGGAAAGATATTTAAATGTCTTTATTCATCCAGAAGCACACAGAGCATACCCTAATTAATAGAACTGAGAATTAGAGAAGTGTGCTATAATGCTCTTCAACCATCAATTTTTGTCTATTAAAAACCTATGTGGTAAGACCCAGCCTCTAACTTTTTCTGATTCTCATCCAACTAGAAGTAATACTTGGTTCTTGTGCATTTCTAATTCTCCTCTAATCTTTCTCACATCCTTCACTACAATGCACCTTTTTGTGAATGTCGTCCATCCCGCTGAACTATATCTTTTGGAATTAGGAACCTGGCATTCTTCATCCCTGTGTGTCCATCCTTAGAACACTGCCTTCAACAAGGTTGGTATAGAATAAAAGTTTAATGAATTAAATTGAGTGAAAAATGTGTATGTTCTTTTTAATATCAAAATAATTACATACTTAACTATATGGGTATGTATGTGTATTTAAAAAATCTATTTTAAGTCTACCAATTTAGTTTTAGAAATAAAGGGTCTTCTAAAGAAGGGAAAATAAAAATGTATCCAGGATATTGCAAATTTTTGAAAAATAATGAAGGTTAACATGTAGGGGCATCTGATCTCAGTCATCTAGGTGTGACCAGACAGCAACAAGAATGAGTTCCTTTACAAAAGGGAATTGATTTAGATACATTTGAAATGGGAGGCTTTGAAAAGTTGAGCTGATCTACTTTGCAGAATTATGCTGTACAAACAATATTACTGGTTATATGCAATTTCTCTATTTCTCCAGGCCATACAGAATTAATTAAAAGTTATTGAATTTTCTCCTGGATAACTTCTGGGTTAGTCATTCAAATTTGAAATAGATAAGAGGTTCAGAATGGCCTAAGTGCTATGACAAATGTTAACTCGTGCAAAAGCAACATCTTAAGAATAGTGATGATTATGTAGATTCCCAAAAGAATATTTGCATATTTCATATTCTTTAGTGGAGTACAAGTGAACATGCCACATGTGCTGACTATGAAATTTTGAAAAGGAGACACTCTTGACCTCTCTCTGACTTCCTTTTGAACTTAAGTTAGAGAAAGAAAAGTGCTGAGGGCTCAGGCAAAACTTCTCTTACATGTACTTGACCTGGAGCTGGAAAAAATCATGACTTCACAAAGCCAGTCACTATAATGGGATTGAATGATTGCCCACTGATGAAACCAAGAACTAACAATAACTATTCAGTTAAAATTCTGATAATGATAGCGCTAATAGCAGAACTTTCACAAATAGTTTTCATTAATTACATAAACTTTAAGAATATTTATATCAGGAATGTTTTTCCTATCACCTATGCAGGTTCAATAGACAGATGTATTAAATGATATACAAGAGAGATATATAAAAATATATGTATATAGCATTGAAGTAGCCATTATTATCAAGTATATGAACTGAATTGAAGTTTAACAGCTCTATTTGAGAAATGTTGTCTCACCTCATCTGCTAAATGAACTCCTATAAAATTATATGAGAGGAAATACACACCTCAGGAAAGAATCAGCTTGATCAAACATTTGACCAATGTAATCAGCAGTGAACATATACAAGTTCTTTGTTTTGTATTGATTAAAACTGCAAACATTGACTCTTCTAAATAGAACGTTCTCAGCCTAAGAGGAAAATAAACAATACCTAATGTGTATTTTTTGTAAAATAAAGAAACTCAGGTTTTTATTAGAAAGATTTTTTCTAACAAAAATTCTCATTTAGCACTATTTTCATTGCAGTTTAGATTCTATGAGTGACGAACACAATAAGGAATATCTTAGACTCCATCGGTTTGCATCTGTTTTTGATATTGTTGACAATCTGATAAAAGTTCATCTGGTAATTAAATGCAGTCAATTTTTAATATGCAAAGATTTGACTTAGTTTTAATTACAAAACACAACCATGGAAGTTAAACTTATAGCAATGTGTTTTTCCACTGATTTTCAACTTTCTGTGTATCCAAAAGCCTAAGACAATAAAATAGTAAGCAGCTAGCCTGGTATCTAACAAATAGAATAAGCATTTAGTAATGGCTTGGTGCATCACAAAATGGCCACTGGTATATAATGGAAGGTAAATTTCCAGGGTGGGAGGAGATAATACAAGTAGTAGTAGATTTCTTTCTTAGACTACATGATAATTGATTTGAGATATTCTCCAAAGAAAGGTGAGCTGATAATAAATAAATTTTACATGAAACCAAATAATATTTTGGTGAAAAATGAAGTGAATACAATTGTACTTTAAATGATTTCTGATAGATCATTGGATCTCACAAACTTATACTTTTTTTAAGTTGCTTTTATATTAGCATACTAAAATTTCGATTTATAATAGGAATAGTAAGGCTACTTTGTGAACTGCTCTAGTAGTGTGTGTGTGTGTGTGTGTGTGTGTGTGTGCATGTAAGCACATATGTGTACTTTTTGTTATTTTCCATAATTAAAGATTAATATTAATTACAGATTCAACTATGTTGGGATGACTTTTCACCGGTATTCTTGAATTTAAGTGTAATTACATAAGCGAGTAAAACAGTATTTATTTTAGGGTGGCCTAGTCTATCTAATTTATCTCAATGTCATTGTTCTTTGTATTGGAAAGACCCCATATTTTATATAGATGAAAATAATTCTATAGGATCCTTAAATAAGTCAAAAATTTCAAAAGAATTGCATCTGATAGGTTCAAGATTAATTTTTCTGAAAAAATAAAAACTACCTTACATTAAGGTAAAATAAGATCATAGTCATTTAATTAACTATTTTTTTCTTATTTTTGTATTCCTGATGCTCTAGCATCAGAGTCCTTCCTGACATAGAAGAGATTGCTTCTCCCAGGGGTGTGTAATGCCTGTCGATAGCAAACTACTACCCTTTTCAGTAGGTGTGGCTTTCCCATACAAACCAAACAATGCATACCCCATATTGCTAAACTACCTCCTCTATCTGGTTCTTATACTCCAAGAAATCCTAATCAACTAGGGCCAGGTACCAGACAGATTAACCCAGCCTCTATAGCACAGCTCACTGTCAGCTCTAAACCTGATTACCCTGCTTTGTCTTTTGCAAGGAAATCATAATAAAATCTGCTTTCCTCTTGCTCTCTTTTTGCCTCCTATATAAGCTTGGTGCTTCCTCCAGTGGTTCCTGCGTGGCACGCCTCCTGTCTCTGGGGATCTGTGAGCATAATAAGGTTTTTCTTCATGACATTCATTTCTGTGTCTGTGTGCCTTACTATACTTAATTAAAACAAATTCTGGATACATTCGACAATAACATTTAATAAGGTAATTAAATATAACATCATCTGAAGAATACAAATGCTAGAAGTGAGAGACACACTACTCCTACATCAAAGAAAGACCTTTGGGAACTTCAGTGACAGGATCCAGATTCATGCTGTAGGCATCAGGAGGAATTGTGAGAGAACCTGGGATTGGTTTCTACAGTAACTATGTGGAAAGGTTAATTTTCCCGTGGGTGAGGTTTTCTACTTTAGGTTCACTGAGATTGGATTGAGAATCCTATAGAACACCCTGACAATGTTTCTGTTTTGGGTTTAACATTTTATGTCACATATTGGTCTATGAAGAAGAGTTAGAACTTCTGGCAGAAAACAGATTAGAAGAGTTTAAAAAAGGTCCAAGTTTAATCAGCATTGAGTATTTACACTACTATTTATCTAGTCCAAAATGGACTCTGGCTTCTTTATGACTGTAAAAGTTATATATTGTATCAAATACTTCCTTGAACTTTTCTAGCATTTAAAGACTAAAAAGTGCAGTTTAAAACAAAATTTGTCTGAAAGTATTACTTAATTGTTGCACAAGAATTAACATTGTATACTCAGAAAGACTGTCAACTACTTAGAGCTTTTCACTGATGCCTACCTAGCTCAGAATGGATATGTAAAAAAACGCTTGTCCCTTTCTTCTCTTATCAATCTTTGAGGGCAAAGACATCATCTAATATTTTTTATTTTCTTATGTACCTCCTTGAATTCTTCCCAGGTCAATGCTGAGAACACAGCTTAAAATTCTATGATAGCTTTTTTTTTTGATTGGCTACAAGATAAGCTGATTTAATGATTCCTACATTAGTATGCTTGAAATAATACACAAAGATGTAGTTCCTGTCCAAATGGATTATTAAATCTCATTATGGATTCCAAAGCTACAGAAGAGCCCAGAAACAAACCCACATACATATGAAAACTTGGTATCTGACAGAACCATCATTGCAGACTAATGAGAAGATAGGCTACTCAATAAATGGTACTGAGAAATTATTTATCCATAATTAGATATTTTCCTCATACCATTCATAAGGATCAATGATATTAAGAGGAAAATATCTTTATGAATCTGAGGTAGAAAACATTCCTTAAGCAGGAACCCAGAAGTACAAATAATGGGCAAAAATCTGATAAATGCAATTGTATTAAAATAAAATATTGGTTATCAAAAGATATAAAAAAATAGGCAAGCCATAGAATAAAATAAAAGATATTTGCAAAGATTATAGTCTGGAAAGGATTGGTATCCCATATATCAATGAGAAGAAGACAACCAACCAATGGAAATTTAAGCAAAGCACATGAACAGAGACTTCAAATAAGTGGGCCACAGATGTGCAAAAAGATGCTCAATTTCATTCATAATGGATAAATTCAAATCAAAACCACCATAAATATTATTTCACAAACAAGGTTTATCAAAAAAATTAAGTCTGGAAAAATCAAAACTTGGCAGGATGTAGAGCTTTGAAAATTTAAAGCACTTCCAGTGGGAGTGTAAACTGATGTAACTAACCATTCTGGACAGAAATTTGGCATGATCTAGTAGAAAATGAGTATGAGCATGCTAAACAACCTAGCAATTTCACTCCTATCTATTTGCATGCCCCTGGAAAAGCTCTTGCACATGTGCTTAAGAATATTCATAGCAGCACTTTTCGTAAGAGACACAAAAATAATATAAATAGTTGACCCTCATTCATATAATGGAATACTACACAGCAGAGAAAATAAGTACTATCATCATGGATATACCTCAGAAAATGTTAAATCAAAAAAGAGAAAGTCGGATTTCTGTCAAGAAGTCGGAGTCAGTAAATGCTGTGCTTGCCTCCTTCTCAAGAGCACATCAAAATGTAACTGAATTAAACTAAAACAGAACAACCATCATTAAAAATAACCTTATGTCTAGCTGAATAGAAGTCCCACAAATAAGAGCATACAGAGGAAGCCACCTGAAGACAGGAAGCCACCTGAAGACTGGTAGGAGGGGCAGAAATGCAAAATGGGGTAATTCCATACCTGCATGTATAGTTAAAAATCAGAAGAGATTTCTCAGCTGCAGAGGTCTCCTTGGAGGAGCAATGCATCCCAGCCTTACACCAGGCTCCCCAGCCCGGGATTCCAGTGCTAGGAAGAGAAGTCTCCACAATATCTGGATGTGAAAATCATTGAAGAGTGTGGCTGAGACAAAGGGCTCCAAGAGTCTCAGGTATTCCTCTTAAAGGGCCCATGTACAAACTTACCCACTGATGAAATACTCATTTTGAGTTCCAGTATTGAGGCAGCTGCTCAAAAGGCTCCAGGGATATATGGAGAGGAACTGAATTATTTGGCTTCAGGGCAAAGGCTAGAAGGGCAGCTTTCTCCCAGTTAAGGCCACTATTCCTTTGTTGAGCCCTATTCCTACCCAGTGTGCAGACACAGGCAGCAGCCATCTCTGAGTTTCCATCAACCTGGCTAACACTGTTGGCCCTGACCACCCAACTTGCAGGCCCATCCAAGGTGATTCTGGTAACTTTTCCATACAGATGGCCTGTCTAGGCTCATGCTGTGGACTCTCCAAAAATCTCTCAAAGTTTCATAATCTCAAACAGGCAGCATCTTACATCGCCATGTCCCGTATCTCTTGCTCAACAGCTCCAAACCCAGCACTAGCAGCAACTGGCCTCGATTTGCAGTTTGGAATTTCGTGGCACCTCCAAGCCCAGCAGAGGTGGCAGCCTTCTGCAGATTGATTGGTGGCTCACGCCAGGTGGCCTCAGGCAGGACACAGGCTGCAGCTAAACTTGACCTGCAGCAGGGCCCCTCCCAGGAGGCACCACCCAGGGCCATAGCCCAAAATGACACACACAGAGAGCAGATTGTGCAGGCATAAGAACCCTGCTAAAGCAAATCCAGCTCCACAGAGTCAGCTTCTGCACAACAGCTCCACTACTGTGGTCACGGCCAGTTCCAATACCCAATCAGCCCAAGGACTAATCCTTCCCACTGACATGCAAACAGCAACCAAAGCTCAACTACAACAGGAAGGCACATACAACCCATACAAGGGACATACCTTGAAGGGAAAGTGACAAGGAAAGACTACACCAGTGGGTCCCACAGGACATTTACTACATAAGGCCATTCTACTAAGACAGGGAGATATAGCAATTCTACCTAATATGTAGACACAAACACAGAGAGGCAGCCAAAATGGGGAGACAAAGAAACACATCCCAAATGAAAGAACATAACAAAACTCCAGAAAAAGAACTAAATAAGGTGGAGAGTTCAAAACCAGATGCACAGTTCAAATCACTAGTAATAAGGGACTCTTCCTCTAAGTTCATTGGGCATCCTTATAACCAGTGTTTTATGTTGCATACCTGAAACTAATATAATATTGTATAGCAACTGTAATTGAAAAATTAAAAAAAATATTTTTTAAAGTAATTAAAATATTTTTTAATTAAAAAGGAGAAAGTTGCAGAATACATACAGGTTGTTACCACATTTATGTTTTATAAAAGAAACAACTTATAAGAACAGATATTATACTTGATTGTAGTCAAAAGGCAATTTATCATTCAGTTATTTGTATCAGTATGAATTTACAGATATTTTATTCTGTGGGCTATAATCCAATATTATCATTTATTTATTGCTCAAATTGACCCAGATTTTATCCCTAAGAGCTCCTTCAAGTTAGCTCCTGTTTCCTATTAACATGACCCATTATTTTTTAAACACTTCCTTACTTCGGGCATTACAAGATATTTTAGGCTCATTTTGTATTTACTCTGCCTTAAATCAGGAATCAACCATTTGGCTAAGAATTCCTGATTTCTTTTATTGAAAAATGGTATTGTAAGGGTTCAGAACAAGCCAGCTCAAGATGTACCTCAGTGGTATGTAGATTATTTTGAGCTAAAGACAACTGAGATCCCATAGACTTGAGAGAAACTTCTGCTCTCAACTTAATTATCTAGAAGAATTTGAATTAGATGCTTGGCTCATGATAATAGTTATCCCTAGAAATATTTTTTTACCTACCTATATTGCAGGACAAAATAATTACTGAATGTGTGCTTTCCCTGCAATTACCCTATAAAGCCCCCAGGTGCCTTACCTCATCCTTAGCTCAGAATGTCATATTTACCCCCATTTCCTTTTCTGTCTCTGAACCTCTCACGTATGTGGTGTCTCTGACTCACTCATGAAGATGGAGTTTCCATACATATGTATGTAATAAATTTGGCTGTTTTCTCTTGCTAAATCAGCTGAAAGAATTTCGAGAGTAGAGGGAAGTTTATTCCTCTCCCACATTATTAGGAACTCAAGATCTGAGTTATAAAGTTTGCTCATTGTTTACTGGATATCATTGTTTCCTTCCAGCAGACAGAGCTAGAAAACATATGTATGAATAACACAAGCATGTACACACATCTATATTTGTTTGTATATCTAGCCATAGAACCTTGTTAACAGTTTTTATGGGGGTAGTGTTAAATTTATAAAAGAATTTAGGGAGAATTAGAAATACCATTTCCAATAACAGGTTAATTTCTTTCCATTTGTTCAACTTAATCTTTGTGCATGTAATGGATGTTTAACAATTATCCTCATATAGAAAAAAATAAATAGAAAATAATGCTATATATAAACGGGACCCATAAATATGTATTAAAGGTAAAAAGATAAATAAAATGAACAGATACTCATTTTAAGATTAGGTTCACTCTGAGATTGGAAGGAGAATCAGATCAAGAAGAAATACAGAGATGATAACTCTATTTGTACTATTCTATTTCTTAATCTCAGTATTAAGTGTTCATTATATTATTCTTTATACAATTTTGAACCAAAATATTATTGAACTTTTTAAAATACCTAAATCAAAAATCCATCAAATACATTTTCTTAAATAATTTTTCCAAAGATTTTAAAAAGTTTTAAATTCTTATGATAAATGAATGCTTCGAAAGTAGAGGCTCTCCAGTGAAGGTTTAATTTTCCCTTGAAGCTACCTAGCCCCTTTGAAATCATTTTAAATCTATACAGAGAAATTGGCAAAGTATTGCAAATAATTTATTTGATATCAAAAGAGGAAGAAAGCATTTCCGGAAATGGAAATATCAGCATGATTTTCCCCCAGAAGGGAAGAAACAGAAATGTCTGGGAGAATATATTGCTCATTTTGTTGAAGTTGGTGTCATCAATATCCTTGTCCCTGCTATCACTTTGGTGGCTCTATCTCCACAATCCAAGTAACTCTGTAGGCTGGCTTATTAAAATAATTTATGCCAAGAAAAAAATTCAAAGTGATTTGCCCTTGCTCCCTTCTTCGGCCACAGAGACCCACTCAAAGAGCAATAGTCTTCAGTTGACCTCAGTAAATTCAATTACCTTTGTTTCTGGCTACTTCAGCTGACCATGATGATTGCAAATTGTACCCTGTCCTCATCTTCCAGGCTAATTTTCATGCCTGCAATGTAAACTTGATGGATATGCTTTTTATGCCCCAATACAAAGTTCTTTGTTAAGGACCAAATTACAAACAGTGCTGTATTAGGCATTTTTCAAAAACATTCTATAAAGTCTCAGCCGTCCTCTGCACCTTACTCCCATGAAATTTAGTTTCTGCTCATTCCCAAACCACTGCTTTCTTATGAGCTTTTAATATTCATTAAGGCTGCCAAAATTGATGATGATACCTACAAACTTTCCTATGAAGTGAATCCGATTTGTGTATGTTTCAAAAAACAAGGAAAAAAATGTCCTGGATTATGAACTCTCAAAGTACATTTTCTGGCTAACTGAAATGAGAAACTTTAAAAAATATCTGGTATCATTTTTCAAAATAATTATTTTGACTTTAAACATGAAAGAACTCATCTGCCCCACCACCCTTTCAATTGCCTGGATGGTAATGATGTAATTGCAGTTATAATTACAAAGGACTTCAATTCAATTTAATTTTAATTATTTAAAATTTGTAAACACTCCAGGAAAAAAACCTCATTAAGCTGGCTGAGCCAACTTGTTTGCAAGGGGGACCGTGGAGTAAGCATTTATAATTATTCACATTACAACATCCATTCACTCACACAAACCATTTTGATTAACCAGTAATCATACTCATTTAGAGTGAACAGCACTGGCAAAGCTTGTTACAGCTTTTAAAAAATGATTTACAAAGCTGTGTATATAACTGAACTCCCACATTCAAAAACCGCCAGAACTTTGACATACATGCACATTGGGTAGTAAACAGAAAGATCCTCACAACGTACACGCATTTAAAAATATTTATTTGTAAAACTGATGTCTTAGAGTCTCTACTGATTCAGGTTCGAGTCTCTTTTACTATAAGATTATGTGATTTGTACTCATCCATTAAAAAAATGAAATATGGTGACACCATGGACGGATCTTGAGAGTACTATGCTAAATGAAATAAGTCAGATGGAAAAGGACAGAAACTGTATGATTTCACTCATATGTGGAATATAAAACAAAAAAAAAGTAACAAATGCACCAACAAAACACAACAAAAACTCATAGATATGGACAAGAGAATGGTGCTTAACAGAGAGGAAGGGGGGTGGGGGGAGGGCAAATAAAGGGGGTCAAAAACAGAGTAATGGAAGAAAACTAGACTCTTGATGATAAGCACACAATAGAGCATACAGATACTGAGAAATAGAAGTTGTATACCTGAAATTTATATGATGTTATTAACCAATGTTACTTCAATAAATTATTTAATAATAAAAAAGATTATGTCATTTGCACACTTTTCTCAGTCACACACCTCACGGTGATGTGAGGTTCACAGGAAGTCAAGAGAGGGTGAACCTCAGACCTTGCACAAAGCATACATTTAGAATGAAACTGCCCTGCTCTGGAGCAGAGGAAAGAGTGCTGGATTACGCCTGAAGATTCCTGGCTCAGATGTAGCCTGGGATACGTTTTCTAGCCTTTCTGAGTCTGTCTCCTTAAAATAATTCAAACACAGATAACTACTTCACAGGGTTTGGGGGAGCAGTAAATATGGCTGGCATATAGAAAGCCTGCAATACATGCAGTTCATAGTGCTAAAAAGGCTGAGACAAAGGGATAATATTTGGTTACCAAGTCTATAGCTACTAATATTCTGGTGACTGATGTTTGAATATATTCTAACCAAGACCAAAACCAAAACCAAAACAAACAAAAACAAAAACAACTAAAGTTTTCAGAACCTACCATCATTGGTTTATTTAATTATGAGAATGATAATAACTTTGAATGAAGGCTATGAATAATATATGAAGGCCTCTTGTGGCTAATTTGCAGGATTAATAAAATGTCTTATATCATAAATTCTCTGGACAATCTGAAGTTTCCTAAATGAACATATTTATGAAGTAAATTAAAATCCAACTTAGTGATATAATACTCATATCATCACATTTTACCAGACCTGTTTTCATCTACTATTGAAATTTTGGCACTTCCAGCAGAGATTTGTTTAGAAATAATAGCAAAAATTGTTATTATCACTCACCTTTGCAAAGGAGTTTTACATGTCTAAATTGATTTTAAGATGTGTTGTTTCAGCTTGTCCCTCAGCATCTGACAGATTTTGAGAACAGGTGGGTTTACACAGTGCACCTACAGGCTGAGTGGTCATGGGGTGTAAGTGGTGGAAGGACTAATTGGATTGTTTTACTTCCCTCTGGAATGAATTAACACAGTTCACCCTGACCTGTACATCCTCTTCCCTGCTGGAGATTGCCATCCCATTAAGCTTCATTGCCAATACATGTGCTTGTAGTTCAGGGCTCCAGCATGCCTGGATCAGTTAACCTAAATCCTAGGTCATCTTTTAATATTTGACTCAAGCAAACCTCACTCATAAACATTGACTGAATAGCCATCACACCCGAAACCATGAACTAGTGCTAAAGATGAAAGGTGTACGGATATAAAACTGGCTCTAAGAAGTTCCAACAGAGTGAAGTCAAAAGTAATGCCCATAAATAGGTAACTATCAACTCAGTCCGATGTGCTAAACCTCAACAAGAAAAGGCAGATCATATACTCCACTGAGTTGAGAGCTGGGGGTGGCAGGGCAGCCATCACCTGTAGCACTGACCTTTCCCATCTAATTGCCCATTGCTCTTACTAGCGATTCACAATTCATCACCTGATGGTTTTCTTACAGCTTTTCCAATGTTCTTTATGGCTTCCCAGTTGGAGTGTAAGCCACTTGAGGGAGGAACTGGATGTCATTCTTCTTAAGGATTCCCAAAGCACTTGGCATAGTCTTAGTTACAAAATTAAAGCTCCATAGAAACATATTAATTGATTGTGTGTTAAGATTCAGTGGATAGGAAGAGGAAAAGGCTAAAGAGAAGACTGAGAGAAAGCAAGTCTTCTGAAAAAGGAAAAGATAAGAATGGTTCCTGGTGAGAAAAAGAAGGATGATTTTATGTGAGAGAGTTTACTTAGGTAAAGAAAAAATAAATGAGCAACCTTTGCAACATTTGAAATATGCATTCCACAGACTAATATAAAGTACTCTTTTCTATTTGTAAAATGAAAACCATGCACAGATAATAATACACTTTGTACTAAATCTATTTGGAGAAGGAACAACAAAATTTTCTCCATTTGCTCAGTTCAGCCTGGAATATAATACACAAAATTCAGAGCACATTATCCATGCTGCTATTTATTTTCTGAAACATTAGTCCAGGAATATTTTTCTACATTTTTACATTAAAAATATGTCCCTGAAGAATCATACATACATTCTCATTGGAATTGCTGTATACCAGGTTTGTAAAATGTTGACTAACTATTTGAGTGATAACCTAAGCAAAAGGTCACCTATATTCTTCATTTATTACGAAGCAGCCTTTGATAGTTTGAAAATATTTGTTAACCTTTCTTTGTCTCAATTTTATCACCAAAAAGAAAGACAAATAAAAGTGCCTATTTTGAAGTATATGTACAACTGCCCACATTTGTAAAATATCTTGCTAGTCTAAGATGTAAATGCTATTGGAATCATTAAAATATAGTGAACCTTGGGAATTTGAATTCTTTAATACTCTAAAGGTAAAGTAATCAGATTAATGGATTTTTTTTTCCCTTAGTTAATCTTGTCAAGAGTCTGGGTTGTTCAAGATCAGTGGTTTTCCACTTTGCTATTTAAAAAAAAAAAGACTGACTTGAGATTTTGAGTAGAGAAATAAAAGCCAATTTCCTAATTATTCCCTCTGCGTGGTCCTCTGAGACTACAGATGATCTGGGTTTAAATTTATTCTTTAACTAATTAAACTCTTTTTCTTTAATTAAGCAGCTCTAACAACCTTACTTTTATAGACTGGCTTCACTACAAACAAAATAAATTTCTTATATTTATCACAGAGTATGTGAGTGATGACCAAAAAGATCTTGAGAAATAACCGTTGTTAGAGGAAACCTTTAGTTGAAGGGTAGTTAGTAAGGAAGGTGCGAGGGCAGTGGGTTGGAGTAATCCCAAAGCTGAATTCGTCAAAACATAAACAGGTGCTGGGGTCTATAAGTCCTAGACATCAGAGAGGAGGTGTCACCGCAGGACAAACCAGATTTGTAACAAGTCCTCCCTCTGAGCACCTTGAAACATTAAAAGAGATTGAATGTGTTGATTAAAGCCCGTGAAAAAATGGTCATAATTATTTTATAATGCACTCTGAGTATCTAAGAGAATAAACCCGTGTATTACCCCTGAGGTGACTTAATTGTGTTTTAAAATATTCCCATATATCATCTCTAAACGACCATCAAAATTTTTGGAGAATAGGTCCTAAAAATGGTAGGCTTTTCAGTATGTATTTTTAGAAGGCTGTATGAATAAATATAGATGAATGAATGAGAAAATAAATGAAAGATCTAAAAGGTCATTTAGTGACCTGATTCAATATCCTCATTTTGTAGATAAGGAAAGTGAGGTCTAGAGAGACTAAATGAAATACCCAGGTTCACACATGTATTTTTTTCAACAAGCCTTTACTGAAGGCCTACCAGGTACCAAGAAAATTTGGGCTATAAAGATAAAACAAAACTGCTTTTTTCCTATGCAAATGAGCACAGTCTCCTAGAATGTTTGTGACAAAACATTTATCTTTGATTTTCATTAACTGTGCAAGTTAAATATCTAGGTTCACAAGTCTGAGGCTTAGAAATAAACTTTGCTTTTACTTTCCATCAATGACAAAATAAACAGATTATTATAAATTAAGTCAAATTCTTGTTTCATCCTCTGCAGTAACCACACTAGGATTTTACATACTAATCATGGACCAGAAAACCCCATCATTTGGAGCCAGGCTACAACTACCAGAGCATTCTAACCTCAAAGCTGATGGATGGCAATAGATATGGGGACAAAGGGTCAACTTCCCACCTTTCTAGAAAGGGATATTGGATGAAGGCTGGAGATGGACAAGGGAAGTGAAAAAATGGACAGTCTGCTATAAAAAAAAAATTTCCATTTTACCTCAAGAAAAAAAAAATGTTTTGTCCTTGAATGAACAGTTAATGTAAACAATTGTGTTAAGTTAGGCCTCTTTGAAAGTGTGAAGAAAAAATTGCAAGAAAGTAGTGATTAAACAGAATGTCGGGGAGAAATATAATCAAAATCTTAAGAATACTACTGATGTTTCATCATGTTCCTGGGACAGATGGTGAGAGACGGGAAGAATGACATTGTAGAAGAAAGAGAAAAGAGGGAGGGGGGAAATTCAGTTAATTCAGTTATTTCAGAGATAAGTTTTAGTTCCTATTTACCTGAGCTATAATTTTCAGAGTAAAAAAACCAACTACTTGCTACCCCTGCCTTCATTTGGTTATCTAGTAAACTATTCTTCACAGCTCTTTCTATGCTTCAACCCTAGGAGAGGTTTTATTCTGTAGTGGATAGGTCTAACAATCCATTCCTTCCCAGGCTACAGTTTCCATGACAAGAGTAATACAGTATATAAAAAGCAAGATGTCATCAACTTAAATAGGAATTTGACTCCTGGCTGGAAGTTTGCCATCCCTAGTCTAGATCCTCAAGAAAATCAAATGCTTTGGTCAAGTGGCAAATACTAATTCATATTCTAGAATTCTAGAATGATGCTTGCTATCTACTTGCCAATGATCTGGTCACAATTGTACTTTCAGACTCTTGATCTAACCATCAAATTTTCCTTTCTGAAATACAGCATGACTACAGAAATAAAAATTTAATTAGAAAAATTTGCAAAGTGGCCTTTTAAAAAGCAAAGGTTAATTTTCTTTACTCTCTAAATCCTACTGCAGTGTGCATGGCCATGCAAAATAGCACTAGTCTAACCCATTTCCCTTATGATTTTCAATCTCATTGGCAGGTTTTCAATTTATTTTTTTAAGTCTAAGTTGCTTACAGGGTGAGATTTCAAAGCAAACTCCAGTTACTGGTGTCTTCATGTAACTTTGGTTTTAGTTACTAAGGAAACACTTCTTTCCTGTGTTATGCTGTAAATCCTTTAATTCCTCCTTCTCTTAATTCTTAAATAATCCATTTAGACTGTAAAAGCATTCCATAAAACATATAGCTTGAAACCTGATATGTGGAAAAGCATATATATATTTTAACCTCAAACTTTCATATTAATTGCCATTAAAAATTTGAATTCGAGTACTCCATGCAGGGTAAATAGATGAATAGAGGCAGTACATGATGGATAAAGCTAGCACATATATCATCATCTACAGTATTTACCAGAATAAAGGAAGATAGCAAAGGCAAATCAGAGGCTGGTATAAAATATAAGGCTAGAGTTATCTGAACTTGCAAGAAAATGTAGGTGGAATTTAATTTTAAACTAATTCTAAAATGCTTTGTTTCAAAATGTTTACTTAGAATGCAATTATTCCTTTCATAAATATTGACTGAGATCGTACCTTGTTCAATAAACTATTTGGAATACAGTGATATGTTACATCCCCTGCCCCAGAGGGGAGACAGCATATACAGAAATAACCACAAAACAAAGAAAAATATGCTAAGGGCTCAAGAAAAGCACATCATGCCATAAGAGATAGACAGAAGGAGTTTATCTATGGCTGAGGTGTTGGGAGAAGCACTAATGTAAAAAGAGACATTTGTGCAGGGCCCTGTTGCCCATGGAACATGCCAAGATGATGGCTGTGAGGAGAACATGCACTTGAAGAAACAGTATGAGCACTAGGTGTGCCATTGTTTATATTATATCACATTGGACAATGTCCTAGGGGAGGTAGATAGAGTGAAGACACAAAGAGGCCAAGGAATTTAAAATTTGAACCTCAATACCTTGGTGACAGAGAGAATTTAATGTGTTTTTAGTTGGGCTGCAGAAATAAAATAGTTCAAAGAGAAAATTCAAAATCGAAAGGGAACTATTCTTTACAAGGTAGAATGACATACTCTCACTCTTGACAAATCCAGCCTGGGATTTCCTCACCAATGAGGTGTCCACTAGGGCACCACAATGTACTATTCAGTAAAATCATGAGGCATTGCACTGACATTTATTAAGGCTTTTGTCTGTAAGCAGGTAGGCATTTTCATTTCATCGCAGAAAATTAAAAACCTGATGAATGTACCTGCAAAACATCCTAAGTAAAATCTTAAATTTACAGATTTTTGTATGAGGCATTTTAATCATCTCTATGGATCTGCCTCCTGAAAGTCTTTTTTGAAAACCCTGCTTTTACTGGAGTTGACCATGATCATTCAGAGGATTATGTGGGGAGACTGGAGTGAGGAGCAGTGTTATCACAAGTGATCGAATTAAAGGAAGACAGTTCTCATCTAAGACCCAGCATTGATATCAACATCAGGGCACATCCCTTTCCAAGGGTGAAGGGGCAATTGTGGTCCAATCAGCCAGAAAGGGGAATCTGAATGAATCATCCAATCAAAGAAAGTGGAAAACAAAAGACCGAGTCTAGTTTTAAATAAAAGCAAGTAGCCTAAAGCAGTTAATTTCTATCTCAAGGCTTGAAATGGAGTAGGTCAGCCATATTGAAAAGGCCAAAGGATGGTATGCTATAAGATATCAGATTTCAACATTATAGAACAAAGAGGCCAGTTTATGTCGTCAAATAAAAAAAGTATTAATGTCAAAAACAAAACAGCAACAAAAAACGACATAAGGGCTGTAGTCAATTTAAACTCTGAAATGTACATGCAGAGGATAAAATGATAATGATGGGTGACACTTAATGCATTATTTAGTCTATCTACCAGCTATTCTCTCTCCAAGTCTCATATTAGCCAGATGCAGAGCTGCAGGAAGACATAACTCCCAGCAATGACACCTGTCCTTTTGATGAGAGACTCAAAAGTACAACTGGTCTTTTTGGTGAGATTTCTGAATTTTCCATCTGGCCAACCTGCTCAAGTGTGCCTGCCTCCCTTAGAGTGTTTTAATCTCATCATGAGCTTTAATTATGGGAAGAGTAAATACTTTCATCTTAAGATTACCTGCAACAGTTATTAAAAGACTACTATTTGATAGATAGGTGTATACATAAATACTAATCCCTCTGCCCACACCTTCTCCCTATTTTCATTCATTCATTCATTCATTCATTCATTCATTTATTATTAACTTTATTGGAGTGATATTGGTTAATAAAATTACATAGGTTTCAAGTGTACAGTTCTATAACACATCATCTGTATATCTCATTGTATGTTCACCATCCAAAGTCAAATCTTTTTTCATCACTATATATTTGACACTCTTTATCCTTTCCTACTTCCTTACTGCCCTTCTTTTTCTCTAGTAACCACTAAACTGTTGTCTTTGGTTATGAGCTGTTTGTCTTGTTCATTCATTGCCTTCAGTTTTATATCCCACATAAAAAATTGAAGAAAAGGCAATACTTCCTAACTCATTTGAGGCCAACATTACTCTCATACCAAAACCTGGTAAGGATAAGACAAAAAAGAAAACTATATACCAATATCTCTGATGAATACACATGCAAAAATCCTAAACGAAATACTAGCAAATCAAATACAACAATGCATTAACAAGATTATACATTATGATAAAGTGGAGTTCATTCCAGGGCACAAGGATGGTTCAATATATGCAAATTGATCAATGTGAATTGCCATATAAACAAAATAAAGAATAAAATCATATAATAATATCAATAGATGCAGAAAAAACATTTGACAAGATACAGTACCCATATATGATTAAAATACCTGTTTTCCTATATTACTACTTGATCAGATCACTCTGGAATCTCTAAAATTAACCTATATTCTCCATGGGAAAATTACATAACTGCATCTATCTGATGTGTATTCTCGTCTTTGTACAATTTGCTCTATGATTTCATTGTCTGTAATATATGTTTGCTTTTCTGCATCTATCCAGAAACTCTCTACACCTCAGTGGGCAGCTCAATCCTGGCCTCTTCATGAAAACTTCCCCAAAGGCATTACCTTCTTCCTAAATTCCAATACTCATTATAGTCACAGTAGCAACTTCATTCTTCATTATAACCCATCATATATTAGTTTAAAATGGTCCTATTTTAAACTAATACTCAGAATAGTATATAATAGTAATTCAATAATACTTACTGATAAACTCTAATTTTTTTTTAAGGGGTGAGGGAAAAAAAGCCTGATTTCTTTTCTTTAATGCTAAACCTTAAAGTTTCTATATTGCTTTTCATTTTCAGCAAAGATTTATGCCAATTACATGTGAAGTGTTAAGTAACTCTAGAGGTGAGAAATGTGCTAAATATGACCAACACAGTTAAAGACTATACAGACGCCTTTCATTCTTTAAGTCAATAGGTGTATATTAAATGTTAGCTATTAATGACAAGCAGGAAATCATCCCCTTGGATTTTTTTATGGTCATAAGCTGAGTATGCAAATTTCACAGCAATATAACTTTTTCTGAAGAAGGATCTTCTTTCAGGCAATTTGTTTAAATTCTTTTTTTTGCCAATTGTGCTCAGAAATCTGTGGCTCTAAAGTTGAAGAATATCAGGAATAGTTGTTTTCTTTGATCAAATGTGCAGCTTCTTAAATATAAAACAATGAGAAAGAAAGGAAAGTCTTCTCATCAACCAAACCAGCTGACTTAATCTGGTGATTACCAGGACCACCGACAGATAACTGTAGCCAGAAAATCATACCCTCCCAGGACACAGTCAGATGCCAAAACTAACTCCAAAGAAACGCACAACGATGCACATTTGTGTCTTCTAAGACTTCAATGGAAATAAAAAAAAATCCCAAGAGCTGAACTTTAAGCTACTTAAGATAAGGAATTACACATAATAGCATAAGTTTTAAGAACCAAAATTGTGATATGAGTTTAATTGCGTGCATGTATAATAACAAGTTATTTCTTTTTCATAATGACAGATATTATACACAAAAGTAGCAGGTGGTAGGTGTGCTCTGAAAAAGAAAGATATCAAATTTTCATGGAAGGCTCTTTGGGAAGAGTTGATCTCAAAAGGAAAAACTGTTATACCAAAAAAGTCCCAAAGAATACATGTGTCACAACAGTTTGCTGTACAGCAAAATATAAATAAATAATCAACTTATTTAAAATTCCAGATATCACCAAGTATAAACATCACTGAAGGAAAAGTGTTCAGACTCAATATATTTTATAGCTGTGTGTTCATGTACACATTTTCGTGGACTAGATTGATCAAAATATGAGGCTATCTGCCCTCTCGTGTTCTAGCTGAAAGATTTCCTGCTTGTCCCTGAAATCTACCCTACTGCCAACTAGAATCCTGCCATTTTTATGTAAAAGCTGTCAGAGTCTAAAGTAGTAAAATTGAATGAAGATTTTAAACGTGGGCCAATTTTTCTTTCTTCTCACCTATGAAGACAAATGTGCACACAGTGGTAAGGAATATGAGCTTTGCGGGATGTGCACTAGAATAAAGAAACATCACTCTTCTCTTTGGGGAGAACTGAAGATTTATTAGAAGGCTACATACTGGGTAGCCTTCTGAATAGCTTATAATTCCTTTTGTGACGTTCTCTTCCCCCAGTGGTTTCATCATCCAGGCTTCTTTTCTGCTCACCTTGCTAGATTCTGCTCATGAGCCTGATGACTAAGTCATCCTGAGAAAACTATGCGGGTTGCCTGTGAAATTATAACTAAATAAAAGAACTGCATCTATAACGACCACTGAAAAGGGAAAAAGCAAAGCTAGCATTCATGTCCATGCATGCTAAAATATTCAAGAAAATTGTTTAGTTTTAAAAATTTTGCTTTATTATTAGACAGTTGAGAGTTGAATTTTATATTAGATTAGATTCAAATCCAACCACTGGATTTGGGCCTTTGGCCAGGCACTGTACCTGAGGCATTCAGATGTATCACCTCATTTGATCTTTAAACCCTTCTTAAGAGAGACGATATGACTACTTCATAGCTAGGAACACTGAGACTTAAAGAAGTGAATCATAGAACCAAGTTACAGAACCAGATGAAAGCAGAGTCAGAATCTAGACTTGGGTTTGAAGTAGTAAAAGGCAACAGAATTCAAAATTACATTTTCTGCCGGAACTGCCAAACCTCTGCTTCGAATTTGTTGGGGAAATGAAAATAAAGAAAGAGAAAAAGAGAAATGAGTTCTCAGAGGAAGAAAGAAACCAGGCTCATAATTAATCAAAGCCTTCCTTCCCTTTTAGGACTGTGCCTTTACTATTAGTACCTGGTGGCTGCTGGGTCATTTAGGGCTGTTCAGTCTTAAACAATCAGGAATTAAACCTTTCAGCACCTAAACACAATTCTGTGCTCTTCAAACATGAAGTGCCACTGAAAACTGACAGTGTATTATGCTCACTGATTCTTTGGTACATTCGTATGAATAATATACTTTAACTCATGCTTGCCATGTAACATATCATTCAAATCTCACTGTGCTTTAGTTTTCTAAAATTTTTCTGATGAGTACTAAAGATAAAACATAAATAACCCTGGAATTGGAACAAGCCAAGTATTATAAATGAACCCTAGGTTTTATGCTTTTATAAAGAATTATAATGGCTAGGGCAAAACCTTTAAAAATAAATTGAATGTTCAATTTCCACCACCGTGAAAAAGACAAAAAGGCCAATTATTTACACTTGGTGTTACTTTAGGCTCTAGTTAAGAAGGAAAAAGAGACAAAAGAAAAAGTTAATGTATCACTCACTGTACGAGGCCTGGCCCTGTATCTCCTGTTAAATGAGAAATGAGTCAATGCTCTTTGGCAACACACAGAGGGTCAGTTAAGTGTATCATGCAGATTCGCAGTAAAGATATTGAACAGTATTTTCAAAAGACTAGTACAATGACTATGACTGAAGTACTACAAATAAAAGTACAAAAGCACAACTTCAAATATGAAGACTCAGCATCATCTTGAGGAAATAAACAATTCTATGTCCTTCAAAAGAGTAACTCCATAATTCTAAAAAACAAAGCTAATTCTTGAAGTAGAAGAAATTTATAAATCATTCTGCTCCTCTTTGCAGAGGTATTTAGTTATGTGATCTGTGGGATGGCTTGAGATAACTTTGATAACAAGGCTATAGATTTAAAAATATATTTAAAAGATGGTTCACATTTAATTTTATTTTGGGTGAGATTAAGGTTCTACAAAGTTGGATTAAATAAAATGTTCTGTGAAATAATTTTCTTCATGAATCAATCTTTATAGTTCAATTGTTTATAAGGTTTACACAGAAATCTTTACAAAGATTTAGTAAAAAACACACATAAATTGACCTGCATAGGAATAAAAAAAAGAAAAAAAAAACAGGACTGTATTATTAGTATATTTATTTCTAAATAACAGGGTAAGGATTTGTACATGTTAGACACATCTTAATTGGTCCACTCTCCTGGGTGCTTTCCTTTCCTACTTCAAAGTAGAAAACATTAAAACAGGCATGCAAAACCCAGCTCCTGTGAAAGGCACTAGCTGTACATATTATTCTAGACAAAGCAAGGTTAATGCAATCCCCCCAAGAGAGACATCCGAGTGACTCCAGATGAATTAATCACAGCAGGAAGAAGCTGAGTTGCCAGTGATGCTGCTAAGATGCCCCTATAGAATGGACTCAGTCACTTCCCTTCCTTTGCAATGAAATGGAGATGTGATTCCGCATGTCAAATTTTAGATTTATAATCAATAATTCTATTGTCAGATCATTTACAACGAATGTGTTTATTCAACTGGCATTGACAGGAAACTCAATTTATTACCTCTGAGCTGTTTGAAGTAATATATACACTGCCAACATGCATTTATATGTGCTAAATCCATCTGTAGCTTCCCTTTTTCTGGTAGGAAGGGTTCACATAGCTTACCAAGGAGCCTGACCAGATCATAAATCAAGAGGAAACAGTTTCTGATAACTGAATATGACTTTCCTCTAAAGCTTTTATGTGACAAAGATCTGAGGAGCTCTGTGACTAGCACAAAGGAAAATGCATCACAGCTTTTTCCCCCCCATCAATTTCTGGCCTCTTTGTTCTAGAATGCACAACCATAATCTGTAGGCTCTTTTCAGCACTTTAATTCACAGTTGTCCTTACACCCAGGAAGGCCTCAGCAGCTTAACTTTCTCTACTCATTGCTCTGTTCACATCTAATATTAGCTGAGCAAGGTGAATTACTATCAACTTTTGATCTCCTGCCCAAGATATGGTTTCAATTTGTTTAAAAGTTGAAAACTTGAACTACCTAACTTATATATCTTGTGAGAGGAAACTGCTGACATTTGAAAATCAGTATATCTGCTATATGACAAACTAAAAGTATGGGAATTAGAAATATCCAACCAACCCCTTGCTCTTTCAGGAATTGCCCTGAACTTCCCTTCTGCTTGCTACTAACTTCCCTTCCTTGGCACCAGGTGCCACCAAATCACATTCTGTTCAGTGACTCAAGATTCCTGTTCCATTTCTCTCCTAACAGAGCGCTGAGGAAAAGGCAGGGAGGAGAAGATGCTGACATCAACAGATGCTGTTCTACCTCATCCAGGCTCAGTCTCAGCATGGATTCTCGTTGCTAGCTATAAAGCTATAAATAAAACGTCATCAGGAAACCAAACTGGGTATAAACAAACATGCAATGTTTTATCAAATTGCTTGCAAAGCTCTTCCCCCACCACAAACAAAAGTGATTACAACTGGGAGATAAAGCCTTAAGTACACTGATATTTTAAGTACGGTGCTCAGTTTCATTACAGCTTTGCCTATGAGAAAAAATCTTTCTATAAGGGTCTTCTAACAACATAAAATCACATATGTGCCAGAAAGAGTACTGAACTAAAAACCAAATTTCCTTTTAAACTGATAATGCCACTTTTCCATTATTACATAACTCAAAAAACAGATTAAGAAAGATTTTTGAAGATTTTTTCTTTCACTGCAAAACCATTTCAAAGAAAAGATAAACTCAGAAAACTATTACGAATGTTGTAAAAAGCCAAGGAAAGCTTGGTGAATAAAAAAGTTTTAAATTACTGCTCACATAAAAATAAATGTTACTGTCCATCACTGCTCTGGAGGGGCTGGATATGCTTTGTATGAGTAGTACTTAGAGGCTAGGAGGAAAAACACCAACAATTATGATGATAATAGAAACTCCACATTGATTACAAAAGACAGTTAGTTTGCCTTCCAAGCTGCATCTTTGAGCATAGCTGTTGAGTACCCACATTCATGGCATTTATTTTTTTATTTCAAATTCTCACAGAACTTAAAAGTTCATTAAAGTAAATGGGCTAGTCTATCTGTGGCTAGGCAAACAAAAAAGGCCCCCTTAGCACGTGACAAAAGTCAGGGTGCTCCAAGAGGCTTTGGAAGCAATATTTTTACTGAGCAGCAACAGCCAAAGTGGATTAAAATGATCAGGACCATAGACAGAGTAATTTAGCTTGATCATTTTGTATAAAGTGTTGAATACCTAAAAGTTATTAGAAGAATGTTCTCTCATCTCTAGGCACCAGGGTAAGAGAAAAGGAAACATCTTATAAATCTATAGTCTAATAGTCACAATCGCGGTTCTTTAAAACCTCAAATGGTAAAAACAGCTGTGAAAAGTCATTTCAGTCTTTTTTTTTAATAGAAGTTGTCTCATGAGTTAGTTTGCCATATGGGATATAAACATGTAGTTCAGAGGGAGGATATTATGACTGTAAGGCCACCAGCAGGGCATCAGGACACTTGAACAAGTACACGAGGTGCCCTCATGACTTCAGCCAAGTCACTGAGAGGTCAGGCTCCCTGACGCTGAACTGGAGTACTATTTGGTTTTTCGGCTGTACTTGATGACAATGTAAAATAATGTGTTAGTTAGATAATGAATATTTGGTAGAAAATTGTTTATACCAATGTAACTTATAATTCACACAGATTTCATTATTTCATATCTTTTCCATTCATTTTAATGTGAACTGCTAGCTCTACTCACCCTTAATGTCAAATGTTCAAATAAAAAGTTAAAGAAAAGCATGTGTGTTTATGTGCATGCTGCACATGCATCTGTATAATACATATTTGTGTATTTATGTATTTCCTGCATATGCTTCATTAAGGTAATTGGAGCTGAGTGAAACATAACTGATCACCAGAAAATTTAGTAGTAATAAAGTAAGAGAAATCTGGAGCTTTAGTATGGTGAAAGACAAATTGGAGGCTTAATTATCAAACTGTAGAAGCTATTTAAAAATTATGATTGGTATTAGAACTCACAATTGAAACAGCCTCATCATATTTCTTTTTGTTTTTAATAAGTGTTCCTTTTTCTTATTGTCCAGAAAACTGTCTTCTTTTTTACCCTTTAAAAGCTTCTTACAATTCTATAATTAAATATATATCCATCAACAAAACTATAACCTACGTTCTCTGGACAAATCAGAACCATAAGCTATACACTGCCAATGCAGCTCATTGATGAGAAATCACCAAAGTAGAGAAATTGTATTTGTTTCCAAGTCATTCAGGCCTACACACATTCTCTGTCTCCCTCCCTACCTCGCTCCCTTTCTCACTCACTCACACATTCACTCACATACATGCTCAAAGATGAAAAGCATTGCAAACATAAAATGCTGAGTGCTACATGTTCCATTAGGCTGAATAAGAATAAACTCCTTTCCCATGCAATTACATGGAAATGCTGTCCACCCCTTTACATGCAAAATCCTGTTTTATATTTTTTCTGGTCTCAGAAACATTAGAATAACCAGCCTGCAACAATATTTACAATGGTTTGGGTAGGAATGAAGAGGATGGGAGGGAAAAGAAAATATTAAAATCAGAGCTAACCTGTACCATAGAAATCCTCTCCTTGGTACTGAGAATTCCAGTGGAATCTAGACTTTTTCCAGAGAGAGTACCTCAATTTAGATACAACAATAACAAAGTTTAATATTAAACCATTTTGACTTAGCAGTTACCCCATTCAGGTATTTTCCTAAGACCCGATGAGAACAAATACTCCAACTTTGAGTAGAATGAGGTAAACCAAATGCCGTTTTTGCAGTGCTATTCAAAAGAGTCTTCTGGGTGTGACATCATCATTTTGTTATAAGAGTTAGACATTTTCCATGTATATTCTGTGATCTTATGATCTCTTAGTAAGCTCTAGTTCTGTATTTTCAATAGCCTATAAGATATCCCAATTAAGATACTCTAATGTTACCTAAACTTGTATTTAACAGTGGCAATACTATTTCTTGATCTGCCTTCAAAAAAAAAAAAAAAAAAAAAGAGGAAATAAAAATGAAGATTATCTGGGCATGAAGTTTGCTGGAATCTAGCCTCGAAGAGAAGAACAAAAGGAATCTGGGATCATGTAAAAATGGGAGTGGATAAATGCTTACATTTTATAGCTGGCTTTAGCAGAAGGAGCCAGAAGTACAGTGCATAATGTTGAAAGGAGCTGGAACACAGGCCTGGTTCCAGGAGATGCTGGTGTCAGAGGGGATCCCATATGGCCAATGAGGATACTCAAAGTCAAGTGGGAGATGACAAACCCATTCAAAGTGGAATGTCTCCCAGCAGCTTGGAGTGTAAGGAAAAGTTTCAGCCAGAGAGAGGTTGAGTAGAGTCAGGTAGGTTGTGATGGCCTATGTGGGCCAGGCTGCATTACAGGACAACATTTCGAGTTGTGCTCATTGATGAGCTATTACAGATTGTCTCACTGAAAAACAGACTTTAACAAAAAAATTAACATGCAGGAAATCAGGGGATTGTTCAACTGTGGGACTGGGTAAAAAGTGGTCTGGAGCTAGAATGGATGCACCGAATTGCCACCAATTGGAAGAATGCCACCAGGCTTTTATGTCCCTCATGAAGTAGTTACTGAATGTGGGCTAACCTTAAGAAAAATCATGAATTTGGGCAAGATGTCTTACTTTACCTGATAGTGATTCCCAGAGAGGGATATAGAAGAGAACTATCTGTCCATCCATACTCCCAGTAGCTGGAGAAAAGAGAGGAAGTTCTGAAGGAAAAGGGTCTGGATAGTGTATCACTACAGCTACCGTAGGTGCTCAGTGGACAACTAAGGTACGAGCCTAACAGTAATGGTGAAGTTTAGGGCCATCTGAATCTTCTCAGCCTCACCAGTGTCCAGGGCTCTCAAGGTTCAAGGTCCAAGGCTTTAGCACCAGCAGGACAGAGCTGTACAAGTCTTTTCTGCTGCTCCTCAGGGCCACTCGGAAATTATCTTGTTAAAATATAAATCCTCATGGTCTTTAGATAATCAATTGTTTTATATCACCTACATTGCCCTCATCACAAAAGTAGTAATAAGACAACCACAGCGTGAATGTACTCTTGGAGGCATGAAGAAAGTGAATGGCAAATGAGCAGTACCCTTGTGCTCAATCTCAGGATGTCAGGCATACTTAGCAAGGGGCCCATCTAGACAACATCTCATAGAGATGCTCCCTGATCAATGTTAAGTCTGTTAGAGCAAAAACTTAAATTCTGGATCTGAAGGACCACCAGCACAACTAAGAAAAGGTAAAGCCATTTTTTGAGGAATTTTCTGACCCTACTCATGTCACTACTGTCTGGGTAAGGACTGAAATTGTGAGCCACACAGGGGACTCAGCACCATAACACTAAGTCTGTTTGCTCATTGAAAATTTATCTATTACCCCAAGACATATGAAGGTAACTTCACTCATAAAGATTTCAGAACATACATAACCAGGAAAGACTCTTTCCATAGGATTTGACTAACAGATTTTAACAGATTTATAACTAGCAAAATGATGTACCATGAATTAACCTGAAAAGCCAGTTAGGGAAGAATCTAAATGCAAAACAAGGCAATCTTCAGTCATTTACATTCAAATTTGAAATCAGGAATTCTATGATTCTGGATTATAGCCTTCCTTAGCTTACTCAGTTGGATAATGTATGTAAACTGTGACACTATGTCATAACAATGAAGCCCAAGGAGTCAGCAATAGATTCTGGGGACTAACATTCCCAGTGAGGTATTCATGATTCAACAGGGAGGCTGAAATTAGATGCCTTGAAATCTTTCTGTGGATCCCCTCAAGCCTAAGTAGAAAATAACTCACAAATGAAAAGCACTGGAAAACACAATATCCTTATTGTTATTTTAATACCTTTCTACATCCCTTTACTAAGTATTTTCCTTCTTTGGGGTATCCGCAAACACTTTCAGATCTTCAATCTACTTTGTCTGTTCCCCATAGGCCCAGAAATCAATGCCAAAAAAGTAGCAACATGGGCAACATCCCATGTTCAAGTTTTCCCTCCTATTTCCAATCAAAATCTTTTACCTTATTCCCCACACCCAAACCTCTTCTCTATTAGGCAGTTAATGAAATCATAAAAAATTAAGGCACTGATAGCTATTGTTACTTAATGGGTAACCCATTCTAGATATAGATAGGTACTGAAATTTTATCGGTCTTTTAATTCCTATTAAAGCATAGGTAAGAATAAAGGAAAGATGATGATATCATAGGAAAGCCTACGATTTCCTCCCTGTTTTATTAGATGGTGGGGTTGTGGTGGTTGGGTAAAATGAGAATAACTTACAAGGCAGTTGCTTGAAAGTGACTGAATGAGGACTGAAAAAATGCAGGTGATTCATAGAGTGTAATTGATTAGCAGAGTAATGTGATAAACAAATCCTCAGCACCTTATAATTATAGAAATCACGTAATAAATATTTATAAATTTCATTGATTCATTCAACAGATATATATTACATTGGGGATCTAGCGTTTGCTGTTCAATAGGTACCTTTAATTGTGTATTCCAAAGTGACAATTTGTGGTGGAAATTTCAACAGCCAAGATAGGTTTGTGAGAAAACATATTCGAAGAGAGAAACTTTCGCAATGCATATCGTCTTGCATATGTGGTGATTATTAGAACTAGAGTTTAGACAAATTCTAAGATCGATATTCACATATGGTGTTTGCTGATGAGTATGAAAAGAAGTGTCATTTTAGTGCGAATTTATAATTTTCCTTTTGTAAAAGGTGGTATGAGAACCTTTTCTCCTTACCTAATGAAAAATACAATTAGAACTCTCAAGGCTGTGAGAATTACTGTGTAAGGATAGTGAATGGAAACTAAAGACAAACAGTAAATTAAAACGTGAAGATACGGCTAAGGAGGTAAAGATGAGAAGGATCTGCTGGCTTGTCCACCAGGCCAGCAGATCCTTCTCATTCCAATTCTGAATCAATTTTTAGGAACTGGTGGTTACAGGGACTGAATCTTAGTACCCACTCTCCAGGAAAAGCACCCATACATCAATCTGTATATATTCAAGAGAGACAGCAAGGAAATTTTTCCTGCATCATCTCTCAAGGCTATCTAAAGACTTACTTTTTAGTTCATGTTTTCTAGAGAGGATCAGCTTCTTACTTAAATCCATGGAGTCAGAATTGTTCACCATCTGCCCCCACTCCGACTCCAGACGAAAACTGCCTTCCTTAAAAAATGAATGGGCCTTCCTCAAGTCACTGTTATTGCAGACTTCAGCATAAGAAACCAGAGAAAAAGTTACATAATAACCTCCAAATAGACAATTGACCCTTGAACAATATGGTTTTGAACTTCATGGGTGATTTCTTTCCAATAAATACATACAGTACTGTAAATGTATTTTCTCTACTTTATGATTTTCTTAATCACATTTTCTTCTACCTAGCTTACTTTATTGTAAGACTACAGTTTATAGTTCACATAACTTGCAAAATATGTGTTGATTATTTATGTTACAGTAAAGCTTCTTGTCAAAAGGAGATTAGTAGTAAAGTTTTTAAGGAGTCAAAAGTTATATGCAGATTTTTAACTGCATGAGGGTCAGCATTCCTAATCCCTGAACTGTTTGAGGGTAAACTGTACATACAGACAGTAGGTATACTGGAGGGGTGAGTGTGTGTATGTGTATCCTCTTATATAAGTCCTCGAAAATGTCATTTCATTCAATGTCATTTCATCATAATATTAATGAGGTGCCACAGGGACTTAATTCTTGTTTATATCCATTAGCCTATGGTAAAATTGGTTTCATTATAGTTGTGCTTAAAGTTGCAGAATCTATTGATGATAATAAGTGAGGACTTAATGTATATGTAGAGGCAGCTTATTTTATAAAAGATGTGATATATTTCATTTTCGAAAAGGTTGCTTTTGTAGAAATTATGTGAATATCCAATACAAGGAATACTTATTAATCTTAACAATTTCGTGGATTAAGTGTGTATGAAAAGTTACCCTAGCTAATTATAATTCTAGAAGAGTTGATCACACATCTATCAATTATTCCAGGGCAAGCTAATAAAAATAGCTTTAAGCATAAGAAAGACCAAAAAAAAAATATGGCACTAAAGAAGAAAAAGAACATAACTATTTCCAGATAGTGTTAAATGTAGACCAATCATATTGGCAAGAAGCAACAGACAAGTTAAAGTGTTTGAATATCAGAAAAAGAAGGTATTATCAGGGTAATACAGAAACAGGAAAAGCAAGAGCAAAAAGACCTACAATAGAATTATAGTGACCCCATGTGCCAGGATTGGTGGAATGTCCATAGAAGAAACTGCCAATCTGTTTACTACCCTTGCCAGCCAAATTCCACTTAATAGAGGCCAGAGACAACTTATGAGGCTGGGTAGTATTCTGGTTTTCTGAGATGCTCTGAGTACAGAACCAGGAGAGGCCTCTTATTCTTTCTGAGTCTTGGAATTCTTAAGCAGAAAATAGAGTCCAACTCTCTAGCCAGTGATCTTAAAGCTATACTAGTTGAGCTTTAAAATTCAACAAAAAATATCAGCATATTCCAGGATACCATACGTTTTGAAAGAAAGAGAATAGCAGAGAATTAACATTTCCTGAGAGCCTCCTATATAAAGACAGAATGGCACAAAAGATAAAATCAGAGGCATGGAGCCAGACTGACCATTACAGATCCCATCTCTCCCATTCACAAGCTGTGCCGGAGTGTTATAAGTATTAAATGAATGAATACTATTGAAGAGCATAGTAAATGTACATTGTGAGTCAGTTATTATTTCTGTCACTTCGTCCTGAGCCATTTCTTACATGTTTCGTGATATCTCGTTTCAAGCATTTGCTGTGCTCTTCTGTTTATCTAGATTCTTCTAATTCTCATGATGCTTCTCCCTCCTGCCTTCCTTAGTTCTTGTCCCTCAACATCTCACCATTTCAGGCAGCAATGTCTGTTCTTACCAGACTAGCACAGGTATCCCCACTCTCCCAGTCCATTATGTCCTTCCACCGTGTGCCTAAACATAGGTAACTTGAGAGCACACATTCCATCCCCAGGGTCCAGCCCAGCGCCACACATTTATAGGGACTTCACACTTACTGAACTAATATATTCCTTCATTGAATCCTTATGACAAGTCTACAAAATGAGAACATTGCTATTTTCATTTTACACTGGAGACACATGAAGAACAAAAGACTGAGAGTGAATAATGATTCAAGGAACACCTAATTGGTAAAAGCAAGATTCAGGATTTGACCCAAATCTGTCTGAACTCATAGTTCATGTATTTTCCTAAGTCTACTCTCCTTATGAATATGACATATTACAAATTTAATGAGAGACTCATTTACAAAAGTATATCAGTGCCTAGAATGACAATTCATGCAAAAGGCTTGCTATAAATTATCATCCTCATTTCACTAAGGGAGATATGCCAACTTAGTATCATCTTTAGAACGGTCATTCCCAAAGTGTGGTCCCTGGACCAGCAGCAACAGCATCATCTGGGAATTTGTTAGAAATGTAAATGATCGAACCCCAACCCAGAACCACTGAATCAGAAACTCTAGCAATCTGTAAACAGGTCCTCCAGGTGATTCTGACACATACTTAAGTTTGAGAATCACTTACTTCTAGGTGTGTTAATTCATTGACAAGTGCTCCCCTGCCAGGCCAAGATGCACATCCAGTAGGGGAAACTGAATGTTTGCTCAGGTCCTTCCTAGTGATATAGGTCTGTGATTTTTCCACTTTGTCAAAAGCCAATGACTTAGTTAAACTTTTAATAAAAGCCTTAAGTTCAATGAAATATACTGGAGGATCATGTAACATGTCTTTTTTTTTTATTGAAAAATGGTGTCACTAATTATTCCAAATTTTCAAAATAGATTTTTGTTTTTCAAGAATCCCAACATTGTAGTCATTCCAAATTATTAGGATCTTAATTATGGTACATTAAATTTTAAATTCACTGGCAAATATTTGTTGAGCAACTGTGTGCCAGAGCTGTTCTAGGAAATGGAATATGATGCCAAATAAACAATGTCCCTGCCCACATGCAGTTTAAGGTTAAACACAATCCAATAACAAGCCAATATAGTAATGTTTTTCAAATGCAAATAAAAAAATTAAATTATCAAGTCATGTTTAAGAACCATGTGTCTATAGCATTTTAAGAATCATAAAAAACAAACAAAAAGAATAGAAAAGAAGCCTCAAAATATTTACTTAAAAATCCAGTTAGGACTTCCAATACAACTAAGATTCAGTAAGCACATTCTATTTCACTAATTACAAAAAAAAATTAAAAAATAAAAATAAAATAAAATAATGAACAGATCACATATAGCCCTATTTAAGAAGTCTGAAAAATTTAAAAAAAAAAATAGGTAGATTGGGGAGAGTCAGAACTCAAAGAATGACTCAGAAGGCAACATATTTCTAGTTTCTTTGTTCCTTCCATACTTCCTGGCTAAGGCTTAAGCACCATCTGAATTCCCAAACCACAGAGCTTAAATGAACAGGAATATATCCAAGAAAAATTATTAATTTTTGGCCAGAAGACAAATGAAGGTAAGCATCTGTGCACCAGAGAGTATATATGGAAATCTTTTCTTTTCTCTTTCTTCTCTTTTTTATTTCTTTTTTCAGTATCCTGAGTGGGGGCCTTGGTGATGAGGATGCACTCCTGTCAAGCAGTAAACATTCAGATACTTAAAACTCAGAGAAAATCTTCCTCTCTGACCTGAGGGACTGAGAAAGAGGGTCAGAAGAGTATGAAGAGAATTTCCATTATTTTTTCTCTATTCTCTTCCCACATTGTGACAAAGGTAGACCCATGTGTGGGAAGCATGCAACAGTGCAAGTACATTAAAATCCAACTTTGTAGCCAGAATTAGGAAAAGGGACTCCCTCATAGCTGGTATATACAGGGGAAATCACAGAAAGAAAGAAGCTAGAAATGGAATCTTATAATTCTGGGCATAAAGTCCTCAACTCATCTACAAGATACAAACATTTGGAACTGGCCTGAAGGAGCAAGAGCTTTGAGAACTAAACTAGAATATGGACTACTGCCCAAGTTCCAGATGGGTGGCAGGTTGGCTCTAAGCACTACTAGAACCAAGCAGGAAAGATGGGACTAATGCTTCAAGCCTAACTAGGATGACTGTTTGCTAAAACAAAAAGAATCAACATTTATCAGAGGATTTTTAACAGAACACAGAATCTCATAGCATAATATTCAAAGTGCCCAGGATATAACCCAAAGTTGTCAGCATAAAAAAAAACTGAGGAAAATTTAAACACAAGAGAAAAAACAAAGAAGAAAAACCATTCCTGAGATGATGTAAATGTTAGAATTATCAGCCAAAGAATTTAAAGCAGTTCTTATAATCAAACACCATGCATTAAAGACAAACAGTCTTGAAATGAATGGAAAGATAGAATTTATCAATAAAGAAAAAAAATATATTAAAAAAATAGAAATTTTAGAATTAAAAAATACAATAAATCAAGTTTTAAATTCACTGTATGGGCTCAGTAGAAGAATAGAGACAGTGGAGGAAGGAATCAGTGAACTTGGAGACAGATCAATAGAAAGTATCTAATCTAAACAACAGGGAACAGAAAGAATCTAGTCTCGGAGACCTGTGGGACAATATCCAAATGCCACTTATGTCACAAAAAAAAGAGAAGAAAAAAAGTGGAACAGAAAAAAGAAATGCATCTATTTGAAGAAACGATGACTGACAACTTTCTAAATTTGATTTTTAAAAAAAACTAAGTTGACAGGTTTAAGCTCAGTAAACACTAAACAGTAAAAAATAAAGAAAAATAAAGAACAAAAAAATAAACCCACATATAGATACATCATAATCAAATTACTAAAATCTAAAGACAAAGAAAAAAACTTGAAAGCAGCCAGAGAAAAATAACGCATTACATATTTCAATAATTCAACAATTTGATAACTGCAGATTTATAATCAGAAACCACAGAGGTCAGAAGATAGCGAAATAGTATTTTTAAAGTGCTGAAAGAAAATAACTGTTAACCCAGAATTTTACATCTAGTGAAAATATCCTTCAGGAATGAAAGCAAAATAAAGACATCCTCAAATGGAGAAAAACAAAGGGAATTTATGAGCAAGCATATTGTTCTATTAGAAATGCTAAAAGAATTTCTTCAGGAAAAATGGAAATGATGCCGGACTGAAATTTGGGACATCATGAATGAAGAAAGAGCAACAGAAATGGTAAGTATGTGGGTAAACATATTACATTTCTATTTTTAAGTTTTTAAAAATATGCATGACTGTTGAAAGCAAAAAATATAATATCTGAGTTTTCAAAGAAGCTACATGTAATATATGTAACAACTACATAAGGTGAGAGGTAAAGGGACCCATATGATTGACGTTTCTATGTTCTATTTAAAGAGGTAAAATACTAACTCTAGAATATAAAAAAAATAAGTATGCATACTGTGATTCTTAAAGAAATCACTACAAAATGTATACAGGAACATATTTAGAAAACAACAGATATATTTAAATTTTTCAAATAATGCAAAAGAAGGCAGAAAGGGGAAGGAAAAGAATAAAACAGAAAACAAAAGACAAGGAACACTTTAACCAACAAAGGCAGAATATACTTTTTCTTTTTTTTTCAAGAACACATGGAGCAGTCACTAAGATAGCACCTATTCTTGGTCATAAAACAATTGATAACAAATTTAAAGAAACTAAAATAACAAAAATATATTTTCTGACAATCATACAATTAAAGTAGAAATCAATTACAGTAAGAAATATGGACATTTTCCAAATATTTGGAAATTAAGTAACACAGTTTTAAATAATCCATAGGTCAAAGCATGTGTCACAAAGGACATTAGAAAATATTATATTAAATATACATGAAAATACAGTGTATCTACAAAAAGGTAGAGTTATAAAGATTCATAGAGAGAAATTTATAGCATTATATGCTTATATGAGAAAAGAACATTCCCAAATCAATTATGTAAGCTTCTGCCATAAGGAAGTAGAAAAAGAAGAGTAAACTAAACACAAAGCAAGCTAAAGAAATTAAATAAATAAAAGCAGAAATCAATAAAATTGAAATGAGAAAAACAGGAAAAAACAATGTAACTAGAAAATGGTTTCTGAAAAGTTCAATAAAATTGATCAAGCTGCTTCGTCTTGACTGACCAAGAAATGAAAGATACAACTTTAAAATATCAATAGCAAAAGGGAACATCCCTGTAGACCTCAGATACATCAAAGGAATTTGACACAAAATGACAAAACTAACAAAATTCACACAAGAAATAGACAACTCAAATATTCGTATCCATTAAAAAAATTGAATTTGTAGTTTAAAACCTTCCAATAAAGAAAAATCTTGGCTGAGATCTCTTCTAAAACAAAACAAACAAAAAAAAAAACTCCCAAATATTTCCTCTCATTTTATGAGGTCAACATTACCACTAGTACAAAAACCAAAGACAGAAAAGAAATCTATAGAAGGTTACACTCTTGAACACATATGTAAAAATTTTCAGCAAAATATTAGCAAATATATTCCAGCAATACATAAAAGCAATAATACATCCCATCATCCCAAGCAAGTGAAATGAAAGACTAGTTCAACACTCAAAAATCAATCAGAGTAATTCACCAAATTAACAGACTAAAGATATAAAACCATATACATATCTCAATAGATACAAAGACATTTTAAAAAAGTTAATATTCATTCTGGATACAAATTTTCAGTAAATTAAGAATTAAAGAGAATTTCAAAAAATAAATAAATTATAAATGGTGAAAACTGAATGTTTTTTCCTAAAATTAGAAATAAGAAAGAATTTCTACTATCATCACTTCTATTTAACATCATATTGAAGATCTTAGCCAAAGAAATAAAGTAACAAAAAATAATTTAAAAGCATCCGGGTTGAACAAGGAAGAAACATAAATGTTTCTACTAGAACAACTTGATAATCTATGTAGAAAATCCCAAAGAATCTACCCAAAAAAAAAAAAATCCCTAGAATGATAAGTGTGAAGTTACAGATAAAAGATCAATATAAAAAATGAACCGTATTTTTATATATTAGCAATGGACAACTAAAAATTGACATACAAAAAGCAGTATCATTTACAGTAGCTCCAAAAAAGTGAAATAGATATCATCTAGGTGATTCTAAAATTTATAGAGGCAAAGGCATCATAATAGCCCAAAATTTTTTTTAATGAACAATATTGGGAAATTCAGGATACCTGATTTTAAGAATTAGTATAGTATTACAGCAAAAAGGACAGTGCAGTCTTGGCTACAGAAATAGACATATAGATCAATGAAGGAGAATCCAGTCCAAAAAATAGACCTATATAAACAAATAACTACAAAAAAATAGCATAAGCAAACTTTTTCAGTGTGAGAAAAAGTTCCTGTATCCCAATAGTGGTGTTGTTACACAACTTTATGTATTTATCAATATAAATACAACTGTATATAAGAAGTGCATTTTGTGTATATACATTTTTTTAAAACTCAATTAAAAACCCACTTAGTGTTTTGCATCATTAGTTTATATAATTCTATGTATTCTAGATACTGTATAATCCAAAGCATAAACTTTCTGAATGACATATTTTATAACCTCATGATAATTAATTCTACATAATGGAAAAGAAAAAAAAATGATTGATAGTCAAAGCTTAATATTGCAACACTCTACATGATTTTTGTCTCAAACAGGAAGAGTGTTCCTATTTTGTAGCAGAGTAAAATTAACAGTGATTTGCTTGAACTATGAGATTATTTTGTATTTACCTAAAAGAAGACTAGAGGTAGACAGTCTAATGCTACCTGAACTACTCAGATGATAGTGGGCACATGATATTATCAGTGTTTCAGGATTACACTATCTATTGGTCTGCTCTGTAATTTTTAGAGTATGATTGCTTCCACCCTAAGGTCAGTGATAGGATGTTGTCTGGTGGTAGCACCATCAGATACACATAAAAGGAAGCAGGAGAAACAAGGAAAGTGGAGAAAGCAAAAGGTGTGTTGGCTGAATACACCCCATTAAAGAGTCTTCCAAGAAGGTTCATGAACAAATTCCACCCGATATCCCACTGATTACCTCTTTCTGCAGAGAAAGATATCCTCACTGGTATCCTCAACAATATAGAGATTCCGTTAATAAAGAGAAGAAAGGGAAGAATGACTATTGGGCAGACAAATGGCAGTGCAGGTATTTGGACAAATAGTCGCAAATTTGGTATTAGTTCTTTGGGGAATCTTATTTCTGAAAAACAATTCAAGTCAGCGGAATTTAACAAGAACAAATATAGAGAACAGTAGATCCCATTCACATATTTATAAAACTAAAGCTATATTTGCAATGCTGCTAAAAGGCAATGTAATACAACAGTTTTTACAAACACAGTGGTTTGAATATATACTAACAGATACTCCATTCCTCAAAATTAGGGATTCATTCTTTCTTTAGAGTTTCAAGATTAATATGTTTGAGCTAAATTCAGCTTGAATTAACCATGGATGTTCCTTCTTGTTGTTGGACTAGAAAAAGAGAAACAGAAAGACATATATTTTCAGGTTGATCCTCATTTCCCCTTGCAAAGATTTTTTGCTCACCCTGTTCTAGAAGCTTGGATGCATGCAGTGATGAAAGGTCATTTCACAACTTCACGCATTTTGAATAGCAACTCTAGAAAGAATCTCTTTCTGGTGAAAACAACAAACTTTTCACTACTTACTGCTGTTAGCATTTTGTTTCCTGACAACACACACACACACACACACACATGCACACACACACACACACGCACACATGCATGCACGCACGTGCCTTGATGATAGGACAAAATGTTTTCTCTCAATGTAATCGTGTCCTTTGGAATGCAATGGTGTATAAAACACAAGGAAAGGCAGCACTGGAGGGAAGAAAGCTCTGTCTGAGCCTGAGCTTTGCCACTAACCAGCTATTAAAGCTTGGACAAGTTATTTTTTTTTTTTTAGCTTCTGCTACTTTAGACAAGCTTTTGCACATTTTAGAAGAATTCTCAGTTTCTTCTAGAACATAGTGATTAGTTCAAGAGTTACAAACAGAACATGAATCCAGTTCTCCTGACTTCCAGCATAGGACATTGTCTATCTTACCGACTGCATGCTGCTTTTATATCTGAAAAACCCATAGTTTCACTCAAGTCTCTACAGCTGTTTTGCACAAAAGAGAAGACCAGAAAATGAGATAAGAGACCAACATATGGGTTCCAGCTCTGTCACTAAGAATGGACCCTTAGGATCAGGTTCCTCATCTGTCAGATGAGAGGGCTGTCCTAGAGAGAGCACAGATTCTCACATGCATTTGACTCTGAACTTTGTCATATATTTTATCTTAGATCAGGGAATATTCTTGGGTCTCCTTTTGGAAAATCTGATCAAAGCTTCCAAAATTTTCAAGTCACGATCCATATACTAAATAAAGATATTAGCATTCTACACTTGCATAAATGGGAATAGATGCTTAGAGCTGGGAATGAATCCACCTGGATCTCTCAGGGCTGAGGGGGATCACTGCCTCAGCACATCTGTAATTCCAGTTGTGTCACACTAGTTGTGAAACTGGAGTCAAACAGGTTTTTAATTCATTACACAGCACTCTGGAACCCTGATTCTCATTAGAGCCAGGTCTGGGTGGGGCAATTCCTTCAAGACCTCTGCTGCTGGACAGTGAAATGGGGAGAGAGAGAGTGGAGGTGAAGGTGGTTGTCCTAAGAGACTCAAACCAGTATGAAAGTCAGATGGAAAAGCTGGCTACCCTCGTGAAATCAAAAGGAGTGAGTCTTACCTGCTCACTCTCCCACTCCAAATTCATTAGTTTGATACTAAAACCAGACAGACAAGAAAACTATAAATATCTCTCTTGAACACAGATGTAAAATTTAGATCTCATTTAGATCACTGACTGCTCTTTTAAACTTCTCTTCCCCTAAACAGCCTTGGATGTTTATTCCCTTCAATCTGATTTCAACCAGGCAAGGATTTTGGCTGATGGAGCACTATGGAATGTTTCAGATCTCTTGATCCCAAGAGACAGTCCTGGTCTAATCTAGTCAACATTAGATAAACAACCAATGCTCAAGTAATCACACAGATAGAATAGGAACAGGAGGTTTTTTATATTTTATATGAGACAAAAAAAAAAAAAAAGGAGATGGAACACAAGAAATAATAATCTGGAGGAACCAGGCTCTACGTAACTAGAAAGTTCAAATCACCGGATTTTTTTTTTTCTTTCCTTGAACTAAGCTAGCTTTTATAAGAGAAAAGACACACAACAAAAACTCACTGACATTGGGGATTCATTCTATAAAGCAATTTCCAGAGGCTATCCTAGAATCATTTCACATTCAGCTCAATATTCTGTATCTTCCACATCTATATCTTTCGTCCTATCCAATGATAATTGATGGTCAGCATTATAGCCCTAAGGTCCTGCAACACACTGAATCATCAAAGGAGATTCAATTATATTCATAAGACTGGATTTGTTACAGTGGCAAAGGGGACCTGGAGATTAAGAAGGGTTGAAACAAAGGATTTTCCAGTTAACCCTTAGTAAGTCAAGATAAAGGGAAAAAGATTCTATTCTACCCAATAATACTCTGGTTGATGAAGAAAGATTTTAATATTTGAATGTGCATAAAGATGAACATTTATAATCTTATAAGCAACTCAGCAACAATTTTAGTGGAATAAGATTCTCTATTTTTGCCCAGAATAAACTCATCCTCAACTTCTAAATATGGGGGGCTATGTCCTCTATTGTTAGGAATTTTGCATAATTCAAAGTATCTCAGGTTTATTTTTGCTTTCACATAAATGATACATGGTTACTTTAGAAAAAAGTATGAAATACAGACACAAAAGGAAAAATCTTTGGGAATTTCACCATCAAGAGAATGTCATCATTAATATTTGGTGACTATCCTCATGTTATTTTATCTAGGCACACCTATACATTTTTAAGCCTGGAAAAATATTTCTATAAACACATTTAACCAACTCTTTCATTTAATATTTCATTTGAATATCTTTCCATATAATTAAAATTCTTCTACAGTATCATTTTTAACAGTTGCAAAATATTTAATCATATAAGTATACCACAGTTTTACTGCTGCTCATTGTTCAATACAAAACTTTTTATTGATTTATGTCTGTGTTAAACAATGTGGTAATTGATAGGCTATAACATAATCTTTGACCACTTCCGTAGAGACCCAGCTCCTAGCACAGTGCCTGACACACTGCAGGCCCTTGGTAAACACAGATTGAATGAATGAATGCTTTCTTCAGCATCCTTTCCAGAAGATAATTGATAGAGAGGAGACTATGAACATATTTAGGCTACATAATATTAAAGTGCTTCCAGAAACGCTGGACCAATGTACACTCCTGCCAGCAATGTGTGAGAGTTCCCAGAATGAACATTACTTTTAAACAAATGAAAAGTCATTACTTATCATATTCTGAGTAACTATAAAACATTACTGGGGATGTTCTAGAAACATGTCAGGGAAACTCTGACATGCTCTTTCTTCTGTGTACTGGTGAATATGCATGGCTCACATGATTTACACTGTTCTCTCTCAGTCATTAATCTAAGTTAATCGAGGAACTCTGTAAAAGTTTCCCATACTTTAAGTCAGGGTTTGGTAACATCTCAATGGCTGCTTGTTTGGTAAAGAAAATATTATTGGAACAGAGCCACACCCACTGGCTTACTTACTGTCTACAGCTGCTTTTGTGCTGCATTGGTAGAGCTGAGTATTTGTAGAGAACATCTGGTCTGCAAAGCTGAAGATACTATTTAAACCTTTACAGAAAGTGTTTGTTAAACTCATCTTTAAATCACTAATGAGCATTTGAGAACTTTTTTTTAAATGAAACTAATCATACAACAATAAAAAAAAATCAGCTAACAAAATTTTTTTGAGCACTGAGGCATGAGGCCTACTCTGAAGGAAATTAAAATTTAATTGTAGAGATGAAGCAAATAGACATGTGAGAATCAGAGTAAAAGAGAGGCATTGGGAACCTGTGCTGGAATGAAGAGTCTAAGTACTGAAGGATTTCAGAAGAGGGACAGAAAAGGTGTGACTAGAAAAATGGCAGAATTTCACTGAGAAACAGAATTGAATTAGGTCATAAATGAAAAGAGGTTGGGCTACAAAAGAAGAAAAGGCAGACTGTTCTAGAATGAAAAGCATCAGCAGAAGGAGGAGGCTGGGCTGCACAGGATAAAGTCACAAGCATGGCTCAATCCAGAATGCAAGCTGACCAGCATACTGAAGAAGGTGTAAAAGTGAAATGTAGCCATATATTTCAAAGGCATTCATTTTTTATTTAAGGGAGCCCCTGAATACATCTTTTACATAAGCAAACAATACTTTTATAAAGTAAAATTTTATTGTACAATCCCTCTTGATAGCTCACAATATCTAACTTTCATCCTACTTACAATTCTAATTGATAGGTTATTTCTCCAAAAATCTGAACCAATGCAAAAACTAAAGTGTAACATTTAAAAAAGGACTAGAAAAAAAATAAACAGAACCTGAATACAATACACAGAAACACAAAAGGACAGGCAAACTGATCTCCATCACTTAATATTTGTCGAACTCCCTATTTAACAATGTATTTTCCTGAATCTGTCAAAATTATAATATCTGCTTATTTTCTAGTCCCTTTCATCCAAGCTAACACACATGCCATTGTAAAATTAATGTTTATAATCTTGCTGTTATTAATTTTAAGATTCAAAATTTTTTAAAACTTGTAAATAAAGATACATTTATAATATGATCATTAGTATTCAACAAATCTTTACTGCAAAGCACACTCATACATAATATGGGTGAGTGGATAGAAATATGACATTAAATATATTCTCTTTTTCAATGCCTTTTACGTAGGGTACAAGGGTAAGGGGATGGCTTTTTAGGGAAATGTGTGTGGGAGAAACTTTTTAGAGAGGATTTCACAGCAGTTTTAAGTGAAGGAAATGAATAAATGTATCAAAATTGCCACTACTGATTTTTGGATTCTCACATAAAATGCTGTAGGTATTGAGCACACTGTACAAGACTGTATGACTATTTCAGTCCATTATCTTTGTGTTGATACACACCTGGCCCATGTAATGTGTTAAAATAATATACAATCCCATAGGTTTGGATCACAGAAGCAACATGGACAAGACTAAAGTTTTTTATGGAGTTAAAAGTCAAAGCATGTCTATGGCCATGCCACCCTGAACAAGCCCAATCCCGTCTGATCTCAGAAGCTAAGCAGGGTCAATCAGGCCTGGTTAGTACTTGGATGGGAGACCACCTGGAAAGACCAGGTGCTGCAGGCGTAAAAAAAAAAAAAAAAGGCAAAGCAGACTGAATGTGCCTAAAGAGGGACATTTTAGTGCTTTTTAAAAAAATTAAATTTATTGAGGGTAACATTGGTTAATAACATTACATAAATTTCTGGTGTACAACTTTATAATGACATTTGTATACTCTACTGTGTGCTCATCGCCTGCGGTCTGGTCTCCTTCCATCACCTTGTATTTACCATTTTCGCCTTCCTCTCACCCAAAGTGGTGCTTTTTCACTAAAAGAACATCACTTGGTAGGAATGATGGGCATAGAAAAAACATGTAATTCATTTTCTCCATCTCCTCCTGGTCTGGGATGCCGTACCATTTCCTGGGCCGGGGCTAGGGTTTCTGTCTTTCTTACTCCCTTATGCCATGTTCAAGTTCAGTAGGAATTTCACTCCCTTGAGAAACCTAAGGCTGAGAGTGGGGGCTCTCCTTCTTCAGGCACCTGGGTGAGCAGACTCACCATCCCTTCAGGCAAGAACTGTCCCTGGTGCCAAGTTATAGAAGTCGAAACACTTTGAGCTAATGATTCCTGTGAGCCTCAATGGCCTACTGCTTAATTGTGTAATTATAGACAGTTAAAAATGCATGATATGCAGTAGAAAGAAAATAGTTGGTGCTTCGGGAGCCATTATGGATTACAGATTATGAAAATTTAAAACAATGCAATATTTCTGTGGGCTTGGCTGCACAGAAGTTTCATGCATATGCTGCACCCTGTTTGGGGTCACTGTTCCTCCCCAGAAGCCAAGAAAGACAGAAGAAGATTAGGACTTATATCACAGTGACTGTATAATTGGGAAAACAGAGCATCTTGAGTGCTCTGTTTCAGAAGACCCTTTAAATTTCTGTGCCCTGGGGATCCTATCTGTAAATGGTGTTAAGAAAAACCCATGCAACAATGTTTTAATAACTATTTAATAGTTACTCAGATTCTCCTACAAAAGATTCTCCTACATGGACTTTCTTCTTGTGGTCACTTCCATTCAGGCAAAAAAAATAAATAAATTCACACTGTATCAGTCAGGGTTCTCTAGAAAAATAGAACTAATATAATATATATGAGCATATTTATTACAGTAATTGGCTCACACAGTTTTGGGGGCCAAAAAGGTTCATCATCTGCTGTCTGCAAGCTGGAGAAGTAGGAAAGCCAGTGGTGTAATTTGGTCTGAGTCTCGTGCCTGGTGGGAATGAGGGAGGGGGTTGCGAGGAGGAAGGAGAAGGGTTGCTTGTGTGAGTCCTGGAATATAAAGGTCTGAGAACCAGGAGCTGCTCTGTCCAAGAGAAGAATGTGGGGCTTCTGATTCAAGCCCCACATTTGTACTGTTCTTTTCAGCCCTCAATGAGTTGGATGCCCACCAATGTATGAGGCAGATAGATCTTCTTTACTAAGTCTACTGATTCAAATCCTAATCTCTCCCTGAAACACTCTCATGGACCCACAGAGATAATGTTTTACTAACTATCTGGGCATCCCTTAGCTCAGTCAAGTTGACACATATAATTAACCATCATGCGCACCAAGCTAAAAGTACCTTAGATAGTTTAGGAGAGAAAACATCATATTAGCAACCATGCATAGGCTACCTGTCTGCCTTAAATGTCAGGCCCACTCAGTGGCTTGTCCAGCATAGAGCCATCCAGTTCACAGGCAGCAATGGAACTAGAGCTTTCAGGGATACACTGGGGCTTGAGGAGGGAGGTACGGAAACAGCAGTAAGTGGTTACATCACAAAAACGTTAACAGTTGGTAAACACCTGCTGCTAAAGTAAAACTGTCTTCAGTGAGGGTCCTTGAACTGATCCAAAAGTGTTTGTAAAGCTGAATCAAGAGCAATGGGTTGGCATGGACCACAGCGCCTTACCAGATAGGAAGTTATCAGGGTCTGGTAGATACTAATGACCAAGAAATAGACTGAGTTCTGCAGGGAGTAAACAGTGCACCCAAGTGGGAAAGGAACTCTCACCATTCATTCAGACATTTATTCATTCTGTTTCATACATTTGTTTGTTCATTCTTTCTTTCATTCAAGTCACCAAAATTTAAGATCTCACTATGTTAAGATTTACGCTAACTGCTGGCACATACAACACTCATCTTTGAACTTGGTTCTTAAAGATTCACAGTCAACTGAGGAAAAAAGGCAAAAGCACTTTTTTTCTGTCTACCCAAGATATATGAGAACAATTCTAACAAGGTCAGAGGATCTTGCATAACTTCCAGGAGGAGTCAAAGGTGGCCCCTAAGAGAAGTTGATATTTGAGGAAGTGTTTGAAGTATGAATAGGAGTTTCTGAGCAAAGAAACTGGGAAGGGCCTCCCTGGCAGGGGAGGAAACTTGAAGAAGACAGTGCAGTGGGAAATAAGCATGTCATCCAGAGAAAAAAGCAAGGGCAGAGGAAAAGTGGCAAGAGAAGCAGAAACATGCCTACGAATAGCCGGATAGTAAATATTTTAGGCTTTTAGGTCACACCTTTGCATATTCTTATTTTTTTAAACACCTCTTCAAAAAAATGTGAAAACCTTTCTTAGCCAGCTGACCATACAAAAACAGGTGAGGGAGAGGAGACGGAGTAAAGGGTGAATTTGGCCCATGGGCTGTGGTTTGCTAGGCCCCGGATTAGGACAGTAGTGCAACAATATCTGACAGAGCTTGCAATGATACTTGCTTCAGAAGATTTCTGGAAAATAGCACCACTGAGAAGTCCCCAAAGCATGTGAAACTCTTAATGAGTGTCAGGCGTTCTCTACTTTTAGCAACATTCAGAGATGATGCAGCATTTAACAGAGAATTGCAAAGTAGCAACTGTCTAGGTTTCATTTAAATTTTTTGGTATGTATTCTAAATGAAATAAGCAGAAAGAGAAATTTCATAATCAGTTTGATTACATTTTTGTGAAACACTGAATTAGATAGATAAGCACACACACAAAACGAAAAAATATACATGAGATTTCTAACAGTGCTTATTTCTTGGTGACAGGATTGATTTAGGGAAAGTTAAAATTTTTTTCAGAGTTCTAGAGTTTTGGGTGTTAAAAAAGAAAAAAAACGCCTATTCTTTCGTGTCTAATCTTGGAATCAACTGAAAGCAGCATGTCAGGTAAATGCAGAATCAAATTAAGACCTTTGTTGCTGATGAAGCTATTAGGGGCAAGTGTCTTAGCTCTTTGGGTAGTCAGGCTCACTAATTACTTTATCATTGGTTTAGAAACACTGTCACATCCCTGGACAACCACAGGTCTGCCCTATAAGGGCAGGATCCCTACTGCACAGCACAGGAAAGATTAGAATAAACAGACCCCAAATGAGAAGCAGAAGTAGATGGCAATCCCTTCCTTGCAGAAAAGAAGATGAGGAAGAAAAAGCCAGAAGTGGTACTCTATTGGTAGTAAGTGTCCTCAACATATATTTGATTGCATTTTCCACAGATATAATAAGAACCAATCAGGAAAGCACATAAACTCCCAAGAGACTGAATAATCAAAACCCGCTACCAAAACTTTCTTCTCTCGGTTTCAAATTAGAAAACTGTCACTTCTGTGTGACTTTAGATCACTTCACGGCTCTGACTCAAAGTCTTCATCTGCAAGTTGTAGGAGCCAAACTAGGTTTACTGAAGTCCTTTTTGGCTGTTCTTTGTCATTTACTGCCAGATGCTACCACTCGCTTAGCATACAGTTGTAGACAAGAGAAACTCTCAGAGTTTGAGATGCTTTATTCTAATGAAAGGAGTATTTAAACAAGTTGCTATTTTTATTTGATGCCTAGAGCTCTTCCATTTTTCTTTTGAAGTCAAGTGAAATATCACATTACAACATTTTGGAATCCATTATTTACATTGTTTTGCTTAATTTTTCCAACAAACAAAAAAACAAACAAACACATAAAGAGGGGACATGGGTTTCATAATGCTGTACAAATATAATGGACAATTTTTCATGTATGTGTCAGCCTAGGCAATGATTACCAGTGAAGAAACTGGATTTGTGGAAGGGATAGGGAGCACAAGGAGAAGGAAGGAGCTCTGAGATGATTCTAGGGTGAACATTCTGTGATTTCATGGATCATCAATGATATGGGAATTTACTTACCAAATAATATCATGTTGACATAATATTTTTTAAAAATCTAGAAAGTGACTCTTCAAGAGTAGATGGTGTAAGAGGGGGAATCAAGGAAATTTCTCAGTCGCATAATTGTTAAAATACTTCATCTTGAGATCTATTAACCTCTGAGTTTAATTAAAAGTCTGAATGAACAAACTGCTATCTTATCTAACGCCCAGTTCCATTTGGTTTTCCTTCTGATGCCAAGAGAGGTTGCTTGAACTTTCTTACCTATTTATTTTTATTTTTATTTTCTCTGTAAATAAGTTCAAACCTAAGGTGTGATACCCACCTCCCCACTATGCATTCTATAACTAAAACTAAGTTCCTAGTAAAATGTACAAATCCAGTGACAAACCAATTCAAAACTGGAAAGAACAGACTGAAAAAAAAATATTACTCTTTTCTGGTCAATCCTCAAGTTTCGAGGCAGAATTTATTGATAAAGACAGAGAAATAATCCTCTGATGGAGTGAAATGGTATATCAATGTTCTCCATACTCATCCAATTAATAGACTACACTGTGTGCAAACACTGATAACTGGATGCAATGTGTTGCTTCTTAATGATCTAATCTGTATTCTAACAGGATAGAGGCTCTGCTACACAAATGTTTTGCTTGGCTATTTCCCACAAACATTTATGTCTTAGAGTGCGCAAGCCACTTATTTTGACAGTGGGGTTTGATGCATATCTCTGCTTAATAGATATGAAAACATCTTACAGTGAAAATACCACACAATTGGAACTAATCTCATTATTTTTTATATTAATGACTTTTACAGCAGCACAAGATCATGAAAATCTGGAATAGTAATGCACAGGTGTTTAATGTAGAAGTTCAAGAGCTCCTAGCCAAGTCATTCATTTGTTCCTTCTGTCAACAAATATTTACTGAACTACTTACTCTGTTGCAGGCACTATGGTATTTTTACATGTTTTTAATAAAACAGAAAAAATGGTCCTTTTTCCTCATTGAGCTACCATTCTAGTGTGAGAGAGAACAATGAGTTTAAGAAGAAAATAAATGCACGCTCACAAACTGGGATAAGTATTTCAAGGGTTCTATTTCTCTTCACCATAACCTGACTGAAATGTATCTCCTCTTCATTTCTATCTCACTATCAAAAGCCCAGTTCTATTCATTTGCTTGCGTGAAAATCCTATTGCTTCTTCATTCTTCTTTCTCAATTTAAAAGTTAGCTATAGATTCTTTTTGCCTTGATCTAGCATGGAAGCATGAAATCTTTGGCTCCTAGAATGCCAAACTCACATCCTGAAATAAAAATGATTATAGTTCGTGGTTTAGAGTTTGCATAGGACCTGAACAGAACCTGTTGTTAAATCCTATACCACCTTCTTCTGCAACTTTATAAAAGTGATGTCACTCTCTGTGACTCATGGGGACATTAACTCAATATAACCTCCTGATAAAGCACTCCTCATTTAAAGTTTTGGAGAAGCCTTATGTGCATTTATGTGGACTCTAGAGTTTAGTCCTTGTTCTCCTAGTTTCCAGCCTCATTTGTTCCTCAAACATGGGCTAGAATTGCTTCTTCTGCCTCAAACCTCTCATACCTCTCATGTCTCTTATTCTTCTTCCTTTTTTTTTTAGAATCAAAAGTAAAGTTTATTAGAAAAGGGGTAACACTCCACAGACAAAGTGTGGTCTCCTCTCAGAGGCAGAGAGTGAGAGGGACAATGAAAGGGACAGTGAGAGAGATGGAAAAAAAACACTGAGGGGGACCGAGAGAGACATGTATAGACAATGAGTAAGTCATGCCTCTTTTAAAATGAAGCTTGAGACCTCTCACCTCCACCCCTGCCCCGCCCTCTCCTAATTCGCCTCTGATCTTCTGACCACACCTGCTCCTCTCACCATCCAGAGAAAGGTTGCTGCTTCTGCCTTTGGCTTAACACATGCATATTCTCACATTTTAGACTTTGTCATATTATTTACGGTAATGGTTTTCAACCCCATCAGATGCAACATTTTATTTTATAACAAACGTTATGTAATACTCTCTTTACTACCCTGAAATGAAATTAACAGATAATATAACAGATAATATAATTTTTCAAGAAAAAATCAATATGATGTCCTAACTGTAATGCAAAGGAGAAATAAATGGGAAGTTATTTGTAATAAAATAATATGTATTGAGAAAGGCTATCCTGGAATGGAGAAATTTGCAACCACTTATAATTATAATAAATAATGTTGGATGTAAAAGATGTAAAACAATTTTTTAAGTTTCATATAAGAAGTCCAAGGATATAAAAGAACAGATGTATAAGTTGACATGAAAATAATAAATAATAGATCATACTTATTTGTATATGATAAGAAATAGAGGGAAAAAACCTTAATTAGAGAGAACATTTTGAGACAAATTATAGGCTGCCAAAATGGAGATATGAAAAATTAAAATATTCTCATAAGGGACCTGAATCTTATTTATATGTGAAGCATCAACATTTTCCCTTGAGTTATGACATGCAACAGGGTCATAAATACCATAGATAATATCTCTTTTCCTAAAATCTCACCACTTACTGAGTTACTTAAAATACTTTGAACACCATACTCTTCAATAGGTCATGGTAAATAAAAGATGAATGTAAAAGTGAAAGAGTAATTAATAATGCGTGGAATATGTAGAGACCTCTCGGGACGGAATAAGAATTAAATTAAAAAATGCGGAAAAACTAAAACAAATAAATACATAATTAAATAACTTATAATAAATAATTTCCACATTATAGGCTGCTTATGAAGCTACCAAAATTATTTACACACCAGCACATACACACATATATATAAATATGTGAATGTGTGTATATATATATGCATGTGTGTGTATATACATATATATGTGTGTATATATATATATGGAAAAATATAAAATATTTTAAAGACAAGCTTTAATAATAAAATTCAGTGAGGTCTAGTGAGCTTTACTTGTTTCCACTCTGCAGCTATGATTAGATTAAGGACTCTGCTTTTAAGTGTTTTATTCTGTCTCCCATCTCCTCTATTATATATTCATGTGTGGCAGCTACAAATGTAGACCGATGGTTGAAAACAGGAGTGTTTTCTAGTTAGCTGGGATGGTATAAATGATGACCCTGTTGGTGAAATAGTTAATTGAAATGGTAAAATACTCTTGTTAAACACTGAGTAAAGTACCTGAACTTTACAAAACAGGTGCATTCTGGAAAAAGATTAGTGTGTATATATATAAAATAGAGTTAGGTTCCAGACATTAACTTGTAGACACATGAGTGTCCAGCAGAACCAGGGGCAATTCTTTCTTTGGACCTCTGTATCACATGTTGAAGGACATCCAGCTTTTCTGGTTCCTACATATTAAAAACCAATAGCACATCTGTGATAATAGGGATTAAAAAGAAGCCCAAACAGTTTTTAAAATATTACTTACTGGGCAATACTTTCCTAATTAAGACCATTGCTTTGTGAAATGCTTTTTGAAAGAGCCAAAATCTCACACTATTCTGCCTTCAAGTTCTTTCCTAAAGCTTTGACTCTTCCAACCTGTCTTTCCACATGCTTTGCTATCTCAGCCACCCCAAGTGTGGGTAGGATGAAAAATGACCACTGCAAAGAAACCTAGGACCTGTGAATGTTATTTCATTTGGAAAAAGAGGCTTTGCAGCTATGTGGCTAGGTTAAGGACCTTGAGATAAATAGATAACCCTGGATTATTGAAGGGGATCCTAAATCTAATAGTAGCGGTCCTTATAAGAGAAAGACAAAGGAAGATTAAAGACAAACGGAAGAGGAGAGACACAGAAGAGGAGACAAAGACTGGAGTGATGTGGCCACAAGCCAAAGATTGCTAGAGAAGGCTAAAAGAAGCAAAGAACAAATTTCCTTCCATGGAGCAGAAAGAAGTACAGCCCTGTAGACACTAGCTTTGGATTTCTGGGCTATAGAATAGGGAAGAATAAATTTGTTGCTTTAAGTCATTCTTCAGAGAACTCACCTCACTTTAAAGCTAAACTTGCACTCTTGCGATTCTTTGGCAACTATTGGTGTCCCCACAGGAATGCAAGCTCCTTGAGAGAAGGACTTCTGAATGTATTTCCTCAACATTGTTTTCTCTACATCCTAGAATAGTGTCCAGCATAGAGAAATGTGTATATAAATATTTTATGAGCGAATGTTTATATACAATCATTCGCAGATATTTCAGCTTAAAAAAAAAAAACTTATTATTCAGCTTCACAGTAACAGCAAATGTTTTTCCAAAATAAAGCAATGTTTTAATGAGTATATTCTCCAACACACTATGCTTAAAAAAATCTATTTCAGTGGCCTCATGATTCCAACTTATGATTCAATATCTGAATACGATCAATTCTTGGCCAGTTAAGTGTGTTGAATCCACCTGTAACTAGTGAATACCACCGTATTTAGACATAGAATCTTTGCAGATGTTGTCAAATTAAAACGAGATCACATTGGATTAGGGCAGGCCCCAAACCCAATGATTGGTGCCCTTAAAAAGAGAGAGAGAGAGAGATTTGGATACCTGGAGACACGCACTGAGTGAAGATGCCCTGTGAAGACAGAGGTGGAAACTGTAATGAAGCAACTACAAGCCAAGGAATGCCAAGGATTGCTGACAAACACCATAAGCTATAAAAAAAAAAAAAAATGGGGAAGAATTCTTCCCTGGAAACTTCAAAGGGAACACGATCCTGCTGATACCTTGATATCAGATTTTTAGCCTCCAAAACTATGAGAGTATAAGTTTCTGTTATTTTAAGCCACACTGTGTGTGATACTTTGCTATGGCAATGTTAGGAAACGAATAGAGCCAGTAAATCGCTGGTATATTTTACAGTTTTGCCCATGTTTCTTATAATGAGTCACCTCACTCAGTTTGGCTCAGTAACACTACTCCTATCAATTGATTTCAACCTTTGGTAATGAGATTGCAAACATAGAATCATGGGAATTTAAGGGCTAAGGCCTAGCAGAAGACTGCAAACCAGTGTGATCTGAGCAAGATAGTACTACATAGAGGGGCTCAGATGCCAGGTGGGTTTTAGGATTTTATTGCAATTCCTGCCTCTTTCTAGTTAATTTACTTAAGAGCTCTGTGCCTTAATTTACCCATCTGTAAAATGGAAATAATAATATTCCCTTCCTCAATGAGTTCTTGCTGCATGTTAAATGCTCTGCACAGTACCTGACACATAGCAACTGTTCAATAAATATCAGCTATTACTATTGTTAATACCGGCTTTAGTGAAGGCTAAAAACAAATCACTTTATTCAATTAAAAAAAGAAAAAAAACACTATGTCATGGCTATATTGCCCTGACAAACCAAATGCTTTCATTCTGTGTATCGAGGATCTTATTTTCTTTGCAGATTACTCAGGAGTTGGACTCCATAGGTTACTTTTAAGGGCAAAAATCATTTCATTTTGAAACAGCAGCTCCTGCACACCACTTATAGCTGCCTGAACTTGCCTGAGTCACTACTTAGGAAGCTTGACATCCTGCAATGATTTCTGAGTGAAGCTCAAAGTCAATAAAATATTATTCTACTTACTGTGGAGACAGGGAAATAAACCCTTCTCTCTGCGAGGTTTCTATAAGTAAACATCATGACATCTGATGGGGTATTCAACCTCTTCTCACTAATGCAAAAATTTTATTTCTAATAGAAACACAGTGTTAGTTTTCTTCCTTCTAAACAATAAAGGAGAAAACATATAAATATCTCTGCAGCGGTTTAAGATAGAGCTAGTTGGAGTGCACAGGACACATATCAATCACTGTTAGGGTTTGCAAAGAAAATAGTTTTGGTTCCAGCTCATTTATCATTTGAAAGAGAAGGGACAGATGCATGTGAAAGGTGCCACCTTATGAATTCAAACTTCTAAAACTTAAACTAGGAAGAGTAATTTACAATCTGGAACAAGCAGTAAGAGTAGAAGAACACTGTCCAAGGAGAAAGAAAGGACACTGGACTGAACACTAGAGCAGCCCTGGGGGCCCTAACATATCAGGTGTCAGACATTTATTTGCTAGATTGCAAGAGGTTTAAGCATCTCAGGGAGCAGCAGGTTGTTTCAAATCTTCAGCATGAGAGGACACGCCTCTTGGTTGCAGGACACTTGAGGGAGCTTGGAACAATGGCTATTTGCCAACCAACATGGAAGTATTTTAATATTATGACAACTCTTTGGTTATAAAGATACTAGCTGGTGAATATTGGCCCTGGACAAGGCTGTGATGAATTATATTGATACAATGATAGCAGGTGAGTCCTGGAGCAGTCACATAGTAGAAGACAGTGCCCAGAGACGTAAGCGGGCACCCCTCTGCTCTGGTGCCGGCATAGTTAGCTCTATACAGAGTCAGGGAGGTGGAGTGTTTGACCCTTTGGATTCTATTTTAGCACATTATTTAACTTTCTTATTATATTAATGCAGAAACAAAATTTCTGTGTTAAAGAATATAAAATATAAAATATTTATATTAAGGCTAAATAACTCCTGCCTTCCAAATTTTGGTCTACTCCCCCGCAGTAACTACTATAATTAATTTATTAAACTTTCCATCTGTATTTATATGCATTTGGTATTATCTTGGGTGCTAACTTGTGTTTACATATATGGTAAGCAGAATGTTAAAATGTTCCCCTAACATTTCCTGTCTATTCCCCAGACCTGTGAATATGATGAGCTATCATATCCTGATTATGTTATGTTACATGGCAAAAGGAATTTTGAAAATATAATTAAAGTTGCTAATGAATTGATTTAAGTTAATCAAAAGGGAGTTTATTAGAGTGGGCCTAATCTAATTGCACATGCCCTTTCAAAACATTGTCTTCTGTAGGTAGAAGCAGAAGGGAAGTCAAAGAGAATTAAAACGTGAAAGAATTATGACGCACGGCTGCTGACTTCGAAGTGGAAAGGGCCAAGGAATGCTGGTGGCCTCTAGAAGTTGAGTATGGTCCCCACTGACACTTGGCAAGGAGATGAGACTTTAGCCCAACCAAAAGGAACTGAATTCTGTCAACAACTTGAATGAGCTTGGAAGCAGATTCTTCCCCAAAGCTTCCAGATAAGAGCCCAGCCTGGCTGTCACGTTGACTTGACTTTTGTGAGACCTTAGGAAACCAGGTAAGTCCACTCAGACTTCTGACCTATAGAAGTATGAGATAGTAAGTGGGAGTTGTTTTAAGCCACTAAGTTGTGGTCACTGGTTATACAGCAACATAAAAATAATACCACATATCATTCTACATTTTTTAATTCAGGAATACATCCTATAAATCTATGCAAATCAATTCACATGTTCTCCCATATTCCATAGTACATTTCATAAATAATTTCCAAAGATGGCTACCAACAGTTCATGCCATCACTATACAAATCTGCCACTCTGTTATTCCTCCTCTTTTTGAATCTGGGCTAGCCTTGCATGCAATGGGTTTCACCAATAAAGTCTGGTGAAAATTATGTCATAGAACTTTGAGTTCAGGTTGTAAGAGACCTTGAAGCTTCTGCTTTTGGCCTTTTGGAATCCAAGTAGCTTGCATAAAAAGCCCAAAGTAAACTACTGAATGATGTGAGATCACATGGGGAGGAGGGGAAGGAGAGAAGATAAAAGGGAGGGAGGATGAGGGGAACGGAAGAAGGAGGAGGGAGAGGAGAAGAGGGGAAGGGAGAGGGAGAGAGGAGGAGGAGAGGGAGAGAGAAGAGGTAGAAGGACCCAGTCAGTCCCAAACCAAGCACCAGGTAATCTCAGGTGATATTATAGAGAGCAGAAAAACCACACAGCTAAGCCCAGACAGCCTAAAGAACTATGAGAAATGCTAAATCACTGTTGTTTAAGCCACTGAGTTTTAAGGTAGTTTGTTAAGCAACAATAGATAACATTATACTAGACACATCATAAAAGACAAATTATGAATATTACAATGCGTTCATTCACTTACCGATGAACATTTTTGTCTTTTCCAATTATTAATTGGACCACACCAAATTGCCATGTCAATGAGTTAAAACTGGTCAAACATCATCAATTTCATAAGTTCAATTACACAAATAAAGCTGCCATAAATATCCTTTCATGTTCCCTGTTGTGAACATGGTGGGTGAGGGGGTGTCACTCTAGGATGAATACTAAGCAGAATTGTTTGGTCATAGGATGGGCACATTCTAAATGCTTCTATTATGTTCCTAATATCAGTGTGTAATACTATCCTATATCCCTTGATCTATTTGTTTCTATAATTGCATTATAATAAAAATGGTTTCTCAGGACAAGATGCAGTATCCTAACATGAACCAACCTAAAACTAAAAATGTGTTGTTAAACCTGATGTAAAATTCCTGATAATCCACAGGGATTTTGATCTTACTTTCAAATATTCTAGTGTAGATTACTATTTTAAGGTAGATAGATACAGCTTCCCATTTGTAGAATAGCTAAATTAATATTAATTTGAGTTTATATTCATGAGTAAACCTCACCTAGGTGTTAGGAGTGAAACCGAAGTAAAGTGTTTACTGGGAGACTGCACCAGCCTAAGAGGTCATACAATTTCATTGATACTAGATGATAATGCATAAAGGCACCTTGCTACACAGATAACAGTGTTATTTATCCATATATGCCAATATCATAATTGGGAAGCTGAATAGTTAAATAATATTTAGAACATATGTATTAAGAAGTATCTTATAAACATTTGTCTAAGGCAGTACTACGTATAGCAGAGTGTACTTGTCCCCAGTATCAGTTCCATGCTCCTTCTGTAGTAATACAAATCTATCTCGGTGCGTGGCCACATTTCCAACCTTTCATGCGATTATCAGATCCTTTACTGTGAACAGGATTCAAGGAGAAAGCAGAAAGATGGGAGTTCCCTGAAAATTTGGTGAGCTGTTACAACAGTATGGTAACTGCCTCCTAAGATAAAGAAGGCCAAAGACACAAAGGTTATAACAATTGGCTCCTACTTCACAGTGTGGTCACACGTGCCTGATCCCACAGAGCCAGGGAAGAATCTTGAACCCAAACTACCCTAGCTGACTGGCAGTGCTCTCTGATATAAAGATTAACGGACACATGTTGTGAAGCACGTGTCACCTGACATAACTTAGGAGGGGACTTGTCAGAGATTGCTGCTAACACGTGCATTTTCTACCTCTGAGTGAACCCTATAATCCAGGCAGGCAGCTGACACTCTCATCCCAGAAAAACCTCCATGCTGGCCAGTCACCTGAAAAGTCAGTGGCCTTTTACCAATCTTTCTATTATACTCTCTTTAAAAGTTGGATCCACTTAGAAAAAAAAAAAAATTGCTTTCTTCAAAGCAAATAACCAGAAAAAAAAATCCAAGAAAAGCACAGAAGCAAATTACAATTATTCTAAAAATGGAATGGGGAGAGCTTTGTGAAATACCAGCATAAATACCTCAAGTAAAAAAATTTCCAATGTAATGTGTTTTTAATCAGCTACATCAATCTAAAGTTTTTGCAACATCTGCAAACTTGAATACTATTGTATAATGTAACCAAAATGCATTAAAATAATTACGTTAGGGTTTTTGGCATCACTTTATAATAAGTGGACAGTAATTGTTGCTAAATTACAGCTGAATCTCTGCAGAATTAAATATTACATCCATATTAGGATCGAATGACTCTATAATGATTAATGATACTGCAGTGAATACCAAGAGAATTAAAATGATTAGCCACTTATTATAAAGTGTTGACATTTTCCCACAATTTCAGTTATGTTTCAAGAAAACTTTGCAATTAAACTTACTGTTAATGGTTACTGAATTAAATCTAGAGAAATATTTCTTAAAAGGTCAACTTTATTAATGAATAAATATTAAAATTTGATAAAAACGTATAAATAACAGTAGATGATGTGTTTAACATCCTAGTTTTATTTAAACAATACAGCTGTGCAAGTAAGAATACTTGGCTATAATTAAAATTTTCATATTAGTTCTTTCAAAATAATTCATGAAATTCAGACTACATATTTGTGGTAAGCTAAAAAGAAGAAATGCATTATGTTTTGGGGGAGTAGATGTTATTCGGTTGTCAAGGTTTTGTTTTTTTTGTTTTTTTTGCAAGTTTTTAAGACATTATGACAAGTAAAAGCATGAATTATTATTTAATTTTTTATAGAAGATGTTTAGTTTATAAAGTATGTGCAAACTTGCTAGCAATTCACCAGAGACCTGGCGGCGTCTTAGTAAAGTAATCATGTACTAATGGGCATTAAACAAGCATTTAGGGCAAATGATTTATTTTTCCTACTATTCTAGTCCTATTGAATATTAATTCTTAAAACATGTGCAATATGGTACTTGTGGTTCTTAAAATGAGCTATTCTCAGCCCCAACAGTAATTCTACAAACAACTGAAAATTGTAAATTTTATTAAAGAGAGTAAGCATATATGGAAAGAACAGCTTTGAATGGTAGGAAAATAGCCATGAGTTTGTCTCCAGTTTCCCAATGATCTCTATGGAATTTGTTCTCTGCACATGGACTTGATGTTTTTTTCTGACTTGGTTTCTCAATTCAAAATATTATAAAGAAAATAAATAAAAAAAATACTGAGAAAATAATTTTAACTCTTCAGAACAAAGCTAATTTATTTCTTTCAGTGTCTATCACTGCAGTTAGAAAACTCTGCCTCAATTTTCTTAGCACCTCACATGCATTAATAGAAATCTGAACATAGACTCTTTGGGTCACTGCTGGTAACTAGTTACTAGTTGCTGGTCGCTGCTAAATTTGCCACAGGTTGATTACAACCTCTAAGAATGCAAATCATGTCTCAGATACCTTTATTTTTATATTTCTGACAATGCCCGGTAAAGAATTAGGTAGACAGTATATTCTCATAAAAACCTTTTCACTTGATTAGGCTTACAGAATGCTGTTGGTCTTCATCCCACACGCCTTTAATAGACGATCTTACTTTTTCTCCTTACGCATTCCTTTTTATTGTTAGCCCATTCTTACATAATTCCCTAGAGTAGAGGTTGGCCCACTAGGGCCTGAAAGTCAAATCTGTGCTGCCGCCTGCTTTTGTAAATGAGACTACTGAGAAATACAGCTCTGTTTTTACCTATTGTCTATGACTCCTTTTGTGCTACAAAGGCAGGGTAGCTGTGACAATGACTACATGGCTCACGCCTGCTTTAGAACATGGACCTTCAATTCAGGGTTTTCATACTGAGGAACTCCTCTGCTCCTCAGGTGATCACAGCTGGAAATGTCTAAGATGAAGCTTAATGTGTGGATAGGGAATCATTCCTGATGAAACATGGGAGTACGTCAATAATCTTCCAAGAATCCATTTGAAATAAGTATTTCAAGTACAGAAACTATACTCCTGCTCCTAGTCATAAACTCCCAGAAGGGAGTCACAGGAAGGAGTGACCCATAGTTAACCACTTGATCTACGAGGTGGTATGGATCCCCATTTTAATGTTAGCTACTGATCACTAATTATCTGATAATTATGTATCAACCACTTAATTTTATTGAGCTCTTTATTCTGTTCCAAATGCTTTATATACATTATGCTAGTTAGTCTTTCCAATAACTAGACATAGTTGGCCCACTTTACAAATAACAAAACTGAAGTTCATAGAGTTAAAGTAACTTGTCTAAGAATGGATAACTAGTAAAATGGAACTGGGACTGAGCCCAGGCAGTGGGACTCCAAAATCTAGGTATGACAGTGCGCTGCCACTGATGTAATTTACATTTCTGCTCCTCAAGTATTCTTAAGCTATGGGCATTTGAATTCAAAAAGCAAAAAAATGTATTGTATCAATAGGATAGGAAATTCTTATGCGTATAGCCAACTGGAAGAACCTTGCAAAAAGCCCTCGTTTGTTTTAAACTTCACGTTATTCATATTCTCAAATATCATTTCTCTTTTGATCAAATTTGGAGTGATACTTTGTATTTAAGCAGTTCTAATAAACTCTTCTTTAGCTTGGAAAAATAAAGTCGTATCTCAAAATGCTTCTTTACAATGATTTTCCCAGTAGACATGTGAGATTAAAGTAACCATTTTTTAAATATTTTGTTGACCTTTATATTCTTAATGTTTTTGGTCATATGGATATTACAAATAAATGATAATTTACAAAATTAACATTTTTGTTTCAATCTAAGAAAAAAATAATAAAAACCAAAGTCTGAGGCATGTAGAAGGCAGTCCCCTGGTATCAAAGGATATTTCTGGATATAATTGGAAGACTATTCCATTGAGGCTTCAAGTCTCACATGAAGGCATATGTTGGGTTAAGCAGGGAAGGCTGTAAAAGAAGTAAAGATGTCTCGAGGGACACTGGGTTGGAGCATGTGATGAAAGGTAAATGTGCTGAAGTGAATCTCATGTGGCATTCAAATCAGTCACTAACATACCAAAAAGCATATATTCCAGGCACCTCAGAGCACACTCTGATTCTGATAACTGGGGAGAATGAGAAGTTTCTGGGAAAAACGTATTTTAGGGAAAAAAGTTATTTTAAAAGATTTTGTAAAATCTTAGCAAAGAATATAATGACTGTAGGAGAAAATACAAGGTCAGTAGAATGAATCGTACTAACCCGAATTTTTCTTTGTTTTTGTTTTGTTTTGTTTTCCCAATAGACTCCTTAGCTCTGAGAAATGACATAGGTCAAAGAATAAGGGAAGGGAAAAAGGAAAGATGAATCTGTTTTGCTAATTAATGTCCTACAAATACTTTGTAAACTGCTATTTGTCTAAGAAACTTTATTCAGTTCTTTCTTCAGGATCTTGATTTCAAAGTCCAAGTTCAAATGGCTTTACTTTAAAATCTCTCTCACAACCACTTTTTTCATATATTCTACTGCCTCTACAAAAATGCCTTTGGCTCTGGTATTGCTAATTAGATCATTTTTGATTAATAGGTCAGACAAGCACGTTAACACACACACACACACACACACACAAAGTGTACAAATATGCTGTTCTCATAAATCTTTTCTTAAGAATCTTTTACACTAATAATCATAGTCTGAAGTGGAATGCATTTGAGGTTAGGCTCCTGGAGAATCAGATTAAAGTCCTAGCATTGCACTGAACTCAATCAGTGACTTTGAAAATGTCACCTTTCCTCTTTGAACCTTAATCTCCCCACTTGAAAAATGATGGGTTTGAATCTGAGGATGTTCCTTTCAGTGCTGTGATATTTTATCACCTATGAGTCATGTCTGCTACTTCACCCTATTTTTATAGTGCTAAAAGCTCGTTTATTTTCATTTTTCCCAGTGAGAATGATTGATAGCTTTCTCCTTAGCAATCTCATTACATATTTTTACATATTTGCTGGTTATTATGTTTTCCTTCCATCACTTTTCCACATGAATGAATGGTGTAAGTTATCTTCATCTTCCAAAGTTTTACCTTCATTTTTCACTGTTTTCTTTTATGGCTACTTTTTGAATACTATTTCCTAAAACTCATGTAGGGTAGTAGTTAAGAGTGAAGGCTCTGGATTTAGACTGCCTGGGATTTAAGCCACTTTCTCAAGGTGAAATGTTGGACAAGTCACTTAACATGGTGAAGTTTAATTATTCTTATATATAAGATGAAGGTTTTAATAGTACCAAGCTCTTCAGTTAATGTGAGCTGCAAAAGAGAGAAAGCACATTCAGCACACACTGGATGCCAGGCACATAACAGACACTACTAAAATTATTATTTGTGGTGCTGTTATTGTTGTTTCGGACACTTCCTCATCTCCTCAGGGTCCCGGAAACTAGTGCTTTCAATAGAATTCCCCCACATGAACACTAAACAAGGGTAGATAAAGAGAAACAATTCCATACACTTAGGGAGTTGTAGTACTTTCTTTTTGATAATACCCTATGACCTTGTTTCAACCGTCTATAACTGTGACCATAGGAACGATCTTTCAGTACTGCCTGTTAAGAGATGGCCCTCCTGAGTAAGGACCGTTCTTGCCTTCTTGACCTGAAACAAAATCATTAAAGTACAAAGAAAACTAGAGATCTAAGAAAAAAGTCAACAGTGTGATTTCTCAACTGATATAGAGAAATCTGCCAGCTCCAGTGTCACCTCTGGTTAAACACTGAACACAGCACCAAAGAGATGTGGCTACAAATCCATCGGAACTGTTACCTGGTGAAAATTTAAATTTTGCCAAATTCTTAGCTGTACATCTTTGACTATATCCACCATCGCTAACCAGGAAATTGGAGGTGCTACTTGTGAGACCAGCATTTCGTTGGTTGATAAAGGAGCTCATAGCTTCTAAATTCAAAGATGATCATTTCCTTCTGATCAACCAAATGTATTAAGCCAGCCTGAGGTGTATGTTTCAGAATCTCGAGTGTGCAAAACTGCACATGGAGCTGAGACCAATGTAAGGGGTTTGTAGAAGGCACTGATGAGACTGGTCATGCTCCTGTTTAAATCTTACTTCTGCTTTATTTCTTACTGGTTCCCTTCAGGACATGAGCCCATGATTATTTATATTACTGTTCAAATCTACCCTTTCCTGTAACCTTTTATACATTTATCTCCTCATGCAACAACAAACTTACCCTTTTTCATCCACACACATCCTTCCTAAGTACTCAAAGATCATCTCACTCATTCTGGAACCCCTTTGGCTGTTACCTTTAGGATTCTTAAGTGAATTTCATCAAACCTCAGTGATTTCAACACATTCAATTATTGAAGTATGCCTTAACCCCCTTCTCCAAATGGGAACTCACCCGCTTGCTCATTAACTGTTATTGTATTAGCATCCTGTGACTATTAACCTCTGTTAATGATTTCACAGTTATCTTGCCATGTACACCTTCCCCTGCCTTCTTCTCCTCCCTCCCTTCCTCTCTCTCTTTCTCTGTCTCTCTCTCATAAGCAGCAGGCTCCTCCTTTGGGAGAATTCTCTTGTTTTGTGGACAGCTGCAACTACTCTGTTTCACCTCATTTTCTAGAAAAATCACATTGTGTCATTTTATATTTTCTGCAATGTACCTTTAGTCCTTCATATTTTTACAGATATCTTTAGACTTTTCCTACCAATCACACTGACAATATTTATTTCCTCATTAAAAATTGTACATAAACATACATATCCTCACATAACTTATTTTTATATTTAACTTTCAACCACTTAACGCAGATACCTAGAATTATTTCATCCTAGATTTTCTAAGGGACATTACTTTTTAAATTTACCTTCTGGTTTATGAGGACAATAAACACATGGACATAATCACTATCTTTTGCCCTAATTTTAATTTGGAGAATTCTAATTGTTCTCATCTATAAGAGAAAAAAATTAAAATTCCATTCAAATCTCTCCATCTGACTTCATCAGTCTACCTGGAAGCATTTTGTTCATCTACTCTTTTGAACTCTATGTCCCTCCATTCTCCTGCCTCTCAAAATGACAGCCTTTCTGCTTTAACCAGTGCATCTGCATTAGTAAGTTCTTCATACAAACAACTCAGACACAGAATCAATGCACTTGGCATTCCACCATGCTGGCCAGTAGGATCACCAAACTCTAAGAGTACACGACCACTTCCGTGGTTAAATCCAGTAAATCCCAAATGGCGTTCAGCACATGCCCTAGACACAGGAGCAAAGGGCAGGGGTTTGAAGGGAGGAGCTATATAACACCTGTTTTTGTTTTTGTTTTTTTAATGTTTTCGTTATTGCTATGTTTAAATTTTCTGTTTATGTTCATGGCTTAAAAGTGTGTGTGTGCGCGCGCGCGCGCGTGTGCACGCGCGCGCATGCGCATTCCTCCCAACATATTTATACTAAACTTTCACAGCCATGGAAATAAAATGTAAAACCCTATTCACTCATGGCAAAATATAACCATATGTGTTCTTCTCACCTCCCCACCCTCCAGATACTTTATTCCTTCTCTCCCTTGACAGCTGTCTTCCCTATTTAAAAAGGGGTTAGGGAAAAAGCACAGGAAGCTGGCTGTGTTGAAAAAGGAAAGCACAGGGTGGGCTATACCTGGGGATAACTTCTTTTAGGTACTGTCAAGAAAGAGAGGCCATCGCTTCACATCTTTAAGGAGGCATGGAGACCAGCACTGCCTGCTTGGTGGGCAATTACTTTAGGAACACTTATTAGGCATATGCCCAAGTGCTATTTTTGCCCACCCTCCAGAGAGGAGATAAATGTTTTCTTCCCATTCATGCAGATGCTGAATAAAGGTCACTCTGCTTCAGAAAACAAGTGAAGAGTCATATTTGAGTTTAGTCATTTCTAAATAATGACTTTCTTTCTTTTTTTCTTGAATGCTGTTGGAAAGTGGTGAGGCAGAACTTGTGTGACTGTAAAAACAGCAGTTTTTAAAAATATGGTTAGACTAGACTATTGAAAGAGGAAACAGAATTTTGAAAACAGCTGCTTTGGAAGTTTGGACAATTTTATTGACTCATAAAATGTTACGGTGAGCCAGAATCCAAGAATTTATGTAGAAATGAGGAAATTGAGGCCCCAGGAAATTAAGGGAATCACTCAAGGTCATCCAGAATCCTATTCATGGGGCTAAAACCAAAGCAAAAACAAGTCTAGTGGGTTTTTCCAGTGCATGACAATGTTTCATTTCTTTCTTTTCAAATCTCAATCTTTTTTGTTAATGTGGCCTTTTTGGGGGAGCAATTTCAGCCCACTCTGCTGCTGCCTGAATCCAAAATAGTGTAGCCTTCAGGGAAAACTATAGCAAACCCTTTAACATCTCACCCTACAAAGACCCACTGGGTAGAATGAACCACAACCAGTTCACACAATTGCTTTGTCAACACCTAACTTTACAGCCCAAAAAGATATTGATGGGCTCTAATCAATTCTATGGGTCATGACAACGACTGCAAATCAAATCATGGACCCTGCACCCATGTATTTTTCTTTGCATTATAGCTGTATTATAGCAAAGTTGTAAGACATAGTACAAATTACATTTTACACATTTGAATTCTAGTCCAAAAGCAGCAGATTCATTAAGTTCATTATTTAAAGGAGTTTTGTGATAAAACTGCACGAAATATAAATAATATGCATTAATCTAATATTAATCAATCAATATGTTCATTTACTGAATTTTCATATTTGCAGCTTTGTAAAATAGTGTCCTGTCTGCATGGAGTAAAGAAAATTTCCTTGACAATCCCACCAGCTATTCATCAGGGAAGCCCATCCCAGATGAGCACCTCTAGTCAGACATTTACTGAGCATCCACTATGAGAAAGGTCATATGGTATGTTCCCTGTATATAGGTATAAACAAATAGAGCCAACAGAGCCCTCATCCTTGGGGAGTTCAAATCTAATAAGGGAAATAGACCTTTAAAAAATAAATGAGGGCCTCATCTAAATGGTTTTGTTGGGAATCATTTCATCATCTTATTTCTGCCCATCTAGAAGGCATATTCTTGGAAGGTAGGAAATAACCTTTAAACATTATCTACTCTATCTCCCTGGCCATAGGCAAAAATAGAATTTAAATGTTCCTGCCATTTAAAAAAATGAGCCTCTTTCCATAATCTCTCTACTATTTAATCATCTTTGCTATTAGTAAGTAGTTATTTTACTTCTACCTTAAATCCTTCATGCTGTAATTCAAGTTCCCTCCCTGTCTTTTATTGACTCTTTAAAAAAGGTGATAAGTATTTAAAAATTCCACTAATTTAACTTGAGGACCATCTTAGTTTTTTGTTTCCTAAGATTCATAAATTTGATTTATAATTAACTAAGTAATATGTATAATTCTCCTCTGCATCTGCCCTAATCAGGGAAGCCTGAAAATTATGCACAGCAGACACTCAGAAATATTTGCCAAGACAACAAGCATTCTGGTTTTGGCTTGACCAGCACTGAATGAGAAAGAGGAATACTAAGAGACACTATCTCTGTTTACATGCCAGTACTTCAGGACAGCATCTCTCTTTTTCAATTACAGGGAGCCTCTCGAGAGACTGAGAACCATGCTCCTGCATCTCTTTAGCTCTTCTTCTTGACCTAGTATCAAACAAGGTCACTAGCACACTGGAGGTCTTCAATCATAATGAAGAAATGAAAGAAAACCAGGGATTCCCACTCTTACTATAATGATCTCCATTAACCCCTCCTTATATAAAAATATCTTTAATATTTAAGAGAAATTAACATCAGGATCTATAATTTTTATCGTTCTTTTTTGCTTTCTTCCACATCTTGTTAAGGTTCAACCATTCACCCTTGCACTGATTTATAAAAGGAGCAATTCTACCAAACCTTTCTTGAGATTAGAAAAATATTCCCTGATCATGTATCATAAGGCTTCAAATTACCCGAACATTAATTTAAACAATGTAAGCTCCCTAAGTAGCTTGGGATAAAAGTGTCTTATAGAATTCAGATAATATTTCCTTGTCTGTAATGTTTCTAAGAGCTATGCAGTCAGACCTTTAAACTCAGATGAAGTGATGTGTGCTACAAAATTTATAGCAACAAAATTCTACAAAGCAATTTGGAAAAAATACATGCTACTGAAAACCAAAATATTGTGAATTATCTTCAGTAACAAATCCAGGAATCAGCAACCCTTGAGCATTAAATTAATAATGCTTCCTATAGAGAATTATGAGAATTATATCTCCCCTGTGCTTGCAAATGCAAACATAACTATTAAATGGTTGCCACTCAAGGATATAGAAAGTAGAACACCAGAAGGTATTAAATTCATGAGGTTGCTCAATCTTTTAAAAATTTTGTTTATAAATTTTTTGTAGGGGCTTAAAACACCTAGGTTTTATCTAAGCATACCCATGTACTACACTAAAAAAATTAGCTATCATAATTTCAAGTTAGATATATTTGAAGGCCTTATTCAAATGAAGCATTCTTTTGCATTCAAGTACTTAAGAGGATTAAATGGATTTATCAAGATTTGGTTCCATTAGGCATTTTTAATGGAATCAAGTTTTTCTGAGGAAAAAAAAAAGTAAAAACAAGTATTTAAACATGTCCCTAAAAATATGTTAGAGATAGTCCTATAAAATGAAGCTCAGAAAAAATAACAGCAATATAAATTCAATTATTGTCCCAACTAGCCACAGAAACATCCAGAAACATGGTCATTCAAGTAAATAAATTATTTTGATTTTATCCTTAATTGACACAAATTATTCATTTCCTTGGACTTGATACAAGAAGGCTTCAGAGCAAAAGAAGAAATGAAATTAAAAAGCAAAAAAAAAGCACATTACGCATCATCTGCCAGCTGTGCAGTAACTGGCATTTTCTATCATCCCTCAGCCCTCACAGCCTTGCAGGAGATGATCACGAGACAGTCTCTTACATGCTTGAATGATCTCATTCATAGACTTGATTTCTTTCCTTTTGTGAGATCCTACAACAGTTCTCAATGGTGGGATTGTGACTCACAACCAATTGCCAAATGCCTCTAGTTATTTGTTACAAATAAAGTATTAAAGTTTGCAAATGACTTACTTTAAAAAAACAATTCTGGTTAATTTCTAAAGTAAGCAGGGGTAATAAAGTACTTACAATTAATTAGTAGGGTCTGGGCACTGACTAACCAGAAAGGATACTGCTCTGATGGGTTGCCACTGTCCCAGGTGCTGGATAGTGGGATGGTCCAGAGTACTAGGGAAGAGATGTGTTAGTGCAGAAGGCACTGAGAGGAGAGTCTTAGGAAACTTAAGTTTTTATCAACCTGGAAGGAATTATTTTGGCATTTTAACATCCTAGTACCTCTGTCTGTTAGAATGAGAAAAAGCTCAATATCTTTTTTGATACTCCTATTAGCCTCCCTCATGTTTCCTGCTGTGTTATCTTGAACAGAAAAAGAGGTGAAGTGACATGCTGGAAATTACACATAACCCAAGGCTTTTCTCATCTATGAACCGAAGGAAGTATGCCACATATAAAAATATAAAGGCAGGGTTATAATTCTGCTCTCCTACTCTCACATACTGTATTAATCTGCTAGAACTGCCATAACATTAACACAGACTGGGTGGCTTAAAAAACGGAAGTTTATTTTATCACAGTTCTGGAAGCTAGAAGCCCAAGATCGAGGGTTCGCCAGGGTTGATTTCTGGTGAGGACTCTTCCCAGCTTATAATCAACCACCTTCTCACTATGTTCACACAACTTTTATTCCATGTGCTCATGGAGAGAGAACAGAGCTCTAGTGCCTCTTACTATTCTTCTAAGGACACGAGTCCTTATAAGGACCCCACCCTAATAACTTCACTTAACCTTAATTATCTGCCTTAAGGTCCTATGACTAAATATAATAACATTGGAGGTTAGGGCTTCAACATATAAATTTGAGGGGAACACAATTCAGTCTATAACACGCACCAAATGAGAGAACAAAAAAGAGGCCTGCTCCCACACATCTCTGCTCTAACCCATTTAAGTGAAAGTGAGCTCAGAATTATTGCTGCAGGCAAAGAGCACTTTCAGAGCAAATTGCTGCTGTAGAATTACCTGTCCATATACTTGTGCTGAGCCAGATCTCACTGAGGCCTGGGCCACTTTGGGTAAAACCACACCTAATCACTGCCACTATGCATTCAATCTAACAACTAAGAAAAACTTATTGAACACCAACTGTACTCCCAGACCAAGGTGATACACAAGAAGTATAAATCCACATAGTTTAGGGTAGGGGGAGATAGAGTATAAATATAAATCACCCAGTGAAGAGTATCAGGTCATTTATCTTTAATCAATGTGGACCAGAGGCTTCATGACAGCCATGTGAAATCTGTATAGGCAGAAATGCCAATCTACAAATGCCACTGTGATCACCATTTCCTCATATCTCACTTCCATGATTTCCATGGAAACAAGAATATTCCCATCATAGTGCCACGTCCCAAAGAAGATTGGGCCCTGGTACTTTTAGTGCAGGGAGAAACAATGTAAGTGGAACTATTTCTTTTTCATTGTAATCAGTTCCAATTTTATTCTAGCTTCATTTATACTGGACTGTGATGGATATTTGTCAATAGGATGCTTAAATGAAAAATACAAAAAAGGGGCCACACAGCAAAAGATAAATTAGCACAAAATCACGTGACATTTTAATTCTAGGAAAAGAGGAACATTGCAGAGTATGAGAGATAGAACTTAAAAATAGACACCAAGATTCTAGGTGAATTAATGGAGTGTATGGGAGGGCACCGAAACCGAATTCTGGCTGGGATACAGCAGTGCGAAATTCTCCATAGAAGAAAATGGGAAGGTCATGGGCAGTACGACATATAGAAAGAGAATAAAACTTCAAAAGTAGACAAATGTGTGTCAAATATTATATAGAAGTCCTTACTGGTTTTACATCCTTAGCTGTCTGAGCATTAGTTTACTCATCTTTGAATAAGTATGGTGCTATTCATTTTATTAGTTAACTGCGAGGATTAAATAAGCACAAACACAGACACACAGAATGCAGAAGTGGCTGATACACTATAAAACACCCATAAACATCTGTCGAAGGAATAGATTAACAGTATAATTAGTAGCTATGCTTCTGATACTAACTTTCAGCTAGAACCATCATCTACAATAGCAGCAATGCCATCTGCAGAAAGATATAGAAGTACTGAAATCACTTCCAAGCCTTTGTGTAGACAGACGAGTAGCAGACATTTGGTTTAATATAAAATTATTGTTGGAACTACCCTCTAATTTACTCCTACAAATGTCCAGATGCCACCAAATTGGACCCAAGGTCTCCATGATAGACCACACTGTCCCATAGCTAATTGTCTTATTTCCGTTAGAGCAGACCCAGGGCACAATGTTTGCATGCAGTCTACTGCTGGTCTTGTACTTTCAGCAATTTTTAGAATGAAACTTGTCCCCAGATGATAGGCCAGAGGACAACTCGGGCAGTTATCCTTGCCGAATTCTGTTTCCAGCTGTTCCATGGAATAAGACTTCCCTACTCTAGGAAAGTTTCTGCCCAACTTATTAGAACACTCTCTTGCTACTCACAGTATCATTTGTGTTGTAGAGTTCAGGCAGTACACCAGTGCGCCTACCTCAGATGCTACTCAAACAAGAATCACCTCTTCCTTTAAAAATGGTTTGAAAAAATTTTTTTGTCTGGAATATGTTCTGAGCTGGTATTAATTCTACAAAGTGGATGGGTGGCTAAATCCTTTAAAGTTGCTAAACATACTCTGAGAACAAAAAAAAATAATTTTTATAAGAAGACAAATGTTAAGTTTGTATTTCTGTTAAATTGTTCATATTTGCAAAAGGCAAATGTCAAAAGCAATGAAAAAGTCAAACCATGTGAGCAAAACTAAGAGTTTCTTCTAAGAACTGTATAATTTAACCTAACAGTGCCCTATCCCTCTTATCCCCAGGCATGAGATATCAAGCTCTGAGCCCTGAGCTTCAGAGAGCTCTATTCTGACCCTCCTGTAAGCCCCCTTTTCCACCAAGTGATCCTATAGGTACCGTGGACTAGGAATTTCCTTCCAAACGGCCTGAGCTTGCTTCTAGGACCTTCATGGCTTCTGTGTACACCCCAGGCCCAAGGAGAATCAGAAGACAGAGGCGTGAACAGGGTCTAGACATGAAAGCTGGAGTGTCTATACAAGTTCACTGAGGCTCCGGGCAGAATAGAAAGATGGGGCTTGAGGCGGGAAGAGAAGGGGAGCTGACCAAAGGATTGGAAGTTAGACTGGAAGTTAGGAACCAGGAGTCCCAGTATCAAAGCCAGCTCAACACACCAAGGAATCTGAGAATTTTAAACTCAAATTTGCTCTTCCAGGATCTGATGAAGGTATATTCACCAAGGTAAGGGAGTAGAACATACTTTATTTGGCATTTTGCTAGCTCGATTTAAAACTTTTACATATTCAGACATGTGGAACATCAGCCACCATTTTTACTTTCGCTCAAGATGCCATAAATGTTAGGGATGAGGCTATTCTAGTATTAATTTTAGAAAATCACAGGCTTACAACTGAGAGTAATTACATTAAGTTATATTAATTTCTTAAACAATACGAAGATTACAGCTAATAAGCCATAACAAATAGCATGTTTCTAAGGTACTCTCCTTTTAATTTTTTTGTGAAAAATTACAAACATCTACAAAATTAGAGATTATAGTATAAGAAACTCTCATGTGACCATCACACAACTTAATTATATCCAACTCACAGCCAATAAGGTTTCACGTTCACTCCTAATCTTTTCTTCAGATTGTTTAAAACAAATCACACATTTATGTCAGTGTGTAAATTTAGCACATAAGGACCCTTTTAAAAATTTAACCATATATTACTACTCTTAAAAACAAAAACTATATTACACGTCCAGGAAGTATACAAATTTTCCAGCCATCTCTTATCTTCTGATATATCGTGTTTTCTGTTTACTATTTGTTACAATTAGGATCCAAATAATGTTTCTACATATTCTTAACCTATAGGTTTTCTTCTCACCCCTTTTTCTTCCTTGCAGTTTATTTGCTGAAGAAACCAGGTTATTTTTTTCTATAGAATTTGCCATAGTTTGGACATTGCCCAATCTATTCTCATGATGTTTCCTGTATATTAGTCATTAGATTGACAGGCTTGATTAGATTCAGGTTCATTTTTTGGCAATATAGTTTCATATGTGGTACTGAGTATTTCCATCAGGAGACAGAGAACAGATAACTGTCTCTGTGATGTTAGCAGCCAATGATGATCATGCCTAGATCCATTATTTCATCAGGAGTTGCAAAATACATTCCAATTACATCATTATTTCTTCATTTATTAGCTGAAATAGCCTATAAAAAGAAACTCTCCTTCTCTGCAACAACAATCTAGTTACATTTCTTAAAGAAAAGATAAGATAAATGCTTGATTCTTTCTCTTCATTTATTAGTTTTGAAAATAACGAGTTGGTTCCCAAGCATCCTCCAATGTTGTTAGGGGTTGTTTTGTTTCACTATGAACAGAAGGATTTAAACATAGCTGATACATTTCAATACACTGCTGTTATTATTCTTATTGATGCACAAATTGAGACATTTTCGAGTGGCATAAACCTTTTCCAGTTAGATCATGAGTCTTTTTAATAACGGTCTCAGAAAAACAATACCAACACTAGCTCCAAATATATGATTACTGAAAACAATTAATTTTTTGTGTTTTCTTTCAGATAATTGGATTTTCTTTTCATTTTTATTTTTATTTCCTTGATATATAACAGTGTATGAGTTTTAGGTGTACAACATAATGCACACTTCTTTTTGTCCTTAATATGTCCTACTATGAATGAACAAATTTCTGTCTTGAAGTACTTCAGATTATTCTGTGTATTTTTGTCATCAACTAAATTTGAAGATAGATATATTTGTTTTGTTGTGCTTTCAATTTTTAGGATTTTTTAAATTAGATGTTATATTACAATTATGTTAAATATTCACATATTTTTTAAGCCGAATTCTTAAAGTTTACTTAGAGAAATCTAGTTTTTATTCTGTCCCATTCTCTATTCTTTCTATCTATAATTAAAAACCTTTAAAGTTTTACTTTATTCTTCCAAACATGCCTTTCCATTTATCTGTTTACACATGTACATACACACACATACACAAATTTCACTTCCTTTTTAAATAAATTATTGTATACTATATATCTACCTTTCTCTACCTGGTGCTTTTTTCTTCTTCTTCTGGTGACTTGATGGTTATCTTTATATGAAAAAAAGATAATATTAATTGAAATATTAAAAGTTAGGAGGAAACCTACATGAGTATATTTTGAGAAGTATTGTAGGGGAAAGAATGATAGACTCCATAAGTCACCACATTTATATCTAGTATTCACTTCAAATTTAATTAAAGATGAATTTCTCAAACCATTAAAAGTGCATTAAACAAGTAATCCTGGAAGAGAACACAATAATTATTGTACTTACTTATAAAGTTTTATAAGTTTTAGAGTGAGTTGGCTTGACAATATATGCCTGAAACAATGTTTTGTGTCTTCTGCAAAATGACAGGGATACTTGTCAGTCATGCAGAACATATCCCAAGCAATCACTAGATCACATAGAGTCTCAAAGACATTGAAAGAAAAAATTTCATTATGTATCAAAAACACTGACTACATTTACGTGTACAATAGGAAGAAAAGATATCTTAAGGGACAGGCAGACCTAAACTGAATCCTGGCTCAGCTGTTTAGGGGCTGTGTGACCTTTTGCAAATTATCTAACCTCTCTAGGCCTTATTTGCCTTCTTTATAAAACATAGATACTAATACTTCCTCATAGGACTGTAAGCAATGAGATAACATGTTTAAAACACCCCAAAAAGCAACTGGTACAAGGTCAATATTTAATAAATACTGGCTCACTTGCTCTCTTGTAAGTAACAAAAATAGGAAATATAGTCATGATGAAGAGCCATCTGTCTGAGTTTAAATCCCACCTAAAATACATTCAATTATGATGATGGGTAAATTATTTGACCCATATGAGCCTCAGTTTCCTCATCTGTAAAAGAGATAATATGATTATCTTCCACGGATGGCTGTTATAAGAATTAAATTATATGTAATATCATGGTTACTCCAAGAGTAAGGGACATTTTTGTGTTTTGTGTGACTGCTATCTCCCTGGTACCTAGAACAGTACCTGGTACATGGTAACCAATCCTTAAATGTTAAGAAAAATAAATGAGTTAAACATATGCATAACATGTACCATATGTTTAAAGGGTAATCGTAGAAGTTTCAATTGTGCAATTTTGCTGCTGTTCACATCTAAGAGTTCTCTCCTTGTGTATTTAGACTTACTCCTTCACCTTCTCAAGTTTTATTAAGTGATGGATGGTTACTGTTATGTAACCCCCAATGTCCTGGCCCTTCCTAATCTGGGCTTTAGGCACATCTACTACTGAATTCTTTACTCAGAGAGATTGCTTAGAATGTCTGGGTCGGCAAGGTCTCGAAGTCATTCTTCTATTACAAAGACCTGTAGGGTATTTCCTGATAACATATCGTGTGTCTTGGCAATTGTTTCTAAAAAAGCAATAGACTTGTAAGCGTTATATGTGTTGTGCATATTGGAAGTATACTAAATATATTACTACTTCCCTGGTGACTCTCCTGACAATAATGTGAATTGCTGAGGGAATAGAAATCAATTCTTAAAGTGTCTTTGACAACAAAGGTGACCGCTGGACTTCAGGAAAAGGGTTCAAAGTAACACTGACTTGCGTGATTGAGATATTCATAAGATCAACACTGCAAAGGCAGACCAAGCATTCTTTCAGTGCCCAAGATCCAAGGGAATGATGGAGGCCTAATTCAAATGGCTATTATGCTTAAACAAGGGCTGTAAAGGAACTGAGCTTCAGGAACACACAGCTGTTAGCTGCTTCTGACTCCCATCGGGAGTACTCATACTTTTAGGCTTGTCTTTGTTTTCTATTCTCTTAACCTAAGATATTCTTCCTTCCGTGTTCTATTAAATCCTCGCCTACATGTAATTTGAGTACTTATCTCAAATGAATCCTTTTCTTCTTAGGTCATTGTTTTCTCCCTTTCTTGCAGTCAAGATTTAATTTTATCTACTGTCAGTTTTTTTTCTTTATTTCTTTTTCTATTTTTTTTAAGTGTGGCTCTATCTTTACCATAAGATCCTCAGAGACAGGGAACATGCCATTTGTTTTGTATTCCCCACTTTTCTTAGTACAGAGTCAAACAAATTTTGTCATTAAAAAAAATGCCATACTTTCTTCTACTGCCTGCAAAAACTTACTTTTACTGCCACTATATGAATAAAATTTTTTTAATTGAAAAAAATTAAAGTTAATTGGAAATCTGAAAATTATTTAGATGACTATAATGTAACAGAATGACCAAATACCATCCACAGTGACGGCTCAATAAATTGTAGCTTAGAACAGCAACACGGTCCAATGGAAATATTACTTTATTCATTTATTACAAACTTTACTGAGCACATACTGTATATAAGTCTATAATCATAAGTAGTTTATAGTCAACTGAGAAGAGTGGGTAAACATCACATTGAGGTCCAAACATGCTAGCAAGAAAAAATAGAACTATGTGGTTAAAGTCTATATAATAATCACGTGAGGAAAGTAGAATACTATAAAAGGTATCAGAGGAAAGGTTAATTTGGAACTTGGGTTTTGTTAGGTAAACATTGCCCAAGCCAATTGCAAAGGGAAAATTTGGGTCAACTTAGCTAAATATATATTTAACTATACAGTCCATGTAATAAATATAATTGTAATTTGATAGTTGTCCGGATGTCTGCAAATACCAATTTAAACATTAGCTCAGCTGGTGTCATAATGCCCAAAAATATACCAAGAAAGTAGAGACTATAAAAGAGGCACTAAGTTATAACGATTGGACGTTCCTTATGAATTCCGAAATGAGAAAATGGTAGTTACCAAATTTTCCATTTAATTTGATATAATTGTATTTATCCCTCTGGCCCATGGTTTTCTTGGGTACAATCTCAGTCAGGTGATGATGATCAAATTTAAGAAACACTACCAGTAGCAGAAAATGTAAAGTATGAACAAGACTCAAGTCTATATGAAATACAATTGCTTTCAGTATCATTTGAAACTTCATTTTCTATCATGGATCATAAACTATAAAATGAATAAATGAAGAAATAGAAGGAACAGTTGACCAAAAGGCAAAAGTTCTGGGTTCTATATGATTAGGATCTACCTAGCCAAGTGACCATGAACAAATTACTTCATTCTTTTTAGGTTTTAATATTGTATTTATTTAAATTATGATATTATAATATTTGCTGGCTGCCATGTAAGGTTACAGTGAGAACTGAATGAAATGATGTAGGAAATGGTTTTGAAAATATAGAAAATAAAGGAAGTATAAAATGTCATAATTTTGTGGCAATGTTAATATCAATATTAATAAAATGTTTATTATGAAATCTAATTGCTTGAAATGTTATAGAAACTATGTGAAAAGAAACTCATATTTGTATTTTTAGAAAATGCATCCTGTCACTTGCTGCTACTACAAACAACAGATGAAAACCTTTGGTCAGGAGAAATGTGAAAAAAATTCTGAAACACAATTTAATGGAAAATACAGCACATTTCTTTCATCAAAATCTCATAGCTTCAGTATAGCTAATTCTCTACTTTATTCTGCAAAGCATTCCTAAAAGCCTGAGGCTATTTGCTAGTAACAGATGTAGACATTTATAACAAGGACCATCTTAACTGAATTATTTTCACAAATTAAACGAAGAATCCCAAAGAACAGTTTCCAAGTGTTTACAACCAGCACTCAAGAGGAATACCATTCATTAAATACACTGCTTACAGATCCAAAAGTAGTCAGAACAGCAGTCACTACTGAGACTGCTACCACAGACACACTGGTATAAATGTTATCTAAGGGTCATAAAACACTCTCTGAAAGTAAACTTTACCCTAAGGGAAGCAAACTTTCAATGCACCTAATTCCATTTAGTGCCCTGCAGACAGGAATTCTGCAAAGAATCTTCTGAAACAGGCAACTCATCTTTTATAGGTGAGTACTCTATCATAGAAGCCCAGGAATGGCAAATTGAGTCTTTGTCCTCCAAGGCCATCATGGTTTATAATTCTAAGAATGATGACTATTATAAAAATTCTAAAAATCCCTAGAAATGGCCATTTCTACAACCTCTCTTGGAAACAAATTTATATCATACACACATTATCTTTAAAATTCTTCCATGTACTTAAGTCTTTTATAATAAAATGCTGGCTGTATCTTTCTGTTTCAGTGAAGATATTCATTCATTCATGTATTTATTCATCCATCCTCTCTTTCTTCAACAAATAAATATTTACTGACTGCCTACCATGGCAAAGGTCATTGGTATTAGTATAAAAGATATATGGGGATGTGAAATATGTTCTCTGATCCTTCAATAGACTTACTAGATGACTCAGGAATCCCCTTCCTAGTTTTCTGCCCAAAAGAAATGAAAACACTAAGACCTGAGCATGAAAGTTGCATGTTTATAGTACAAACTTTTTTCTAACCCAAAACTGTAAGAAACTCATCAGTAGTTGAATGAATAAACAAATGGTGGTACTTTTGTACAATGGAATATTACTAAGCAATACAGATACATGCAACAAGCTTGGATATCAAAAAAACATGCTAAGTGAAAAAAGTCAGACACAAGAAAAGGTAAATAATTTATAACTTCATTATAAGACTTTCTGGAAAAAGCAAAATTATAGAAAGAGAAATCAGATCAGTCCTTGCCAGGGGCTTGGGGTATGATGAGAGCATCCACATCAAAGGAAAATGAGGAAACTTTTCAGTGGCATGAAATATTCTATTTCTTGATTGTAGTGATGGCTATATGATGATATATTTTTGTAAAAACTAATCTAACTATACAACTAAAAAAAAAAAAAAAAAAGGATTATCTGGCCAAAACAGCATTTACTGTTGAGAGTAACAATAAATTTAGTTTTTGGCTAAGAAAAAGAACATATTATTCTACATTTTGTATTTATTTCTTAAAAGAACAAGTTTGTTGGAATGGGGATAGTAATACATTGAGAGTTAAAATAGGTAATTGAAAAAATATATATAGAGAAGTGACTAAATCACAGGTGTTTTTATTGATGGCTATTTCTTTGGAGAAATTGTTTAGAAGTGAAAACAATTCTGGTTGGCATAAAGTTCTCTCTCTCCAGGCTTCTTCCAAACCAGTTCAAATAAATCCTAAAGCAGACAACATCAGAGCCAAGAGCAATAATGGTTATGTCTACCACAGAGGATCTTAGCTTCCTTTTGCCAGTCAAGTTCCTCAGTATTCAATTTTGACTGTCCTCAACAGAAATATTTCATCTGAGCTTGGCAGTTTTTTAATCTTGACTTCTCCAGAGTCAGTTAACCAAAATAGACCTGATGAAAACCCCATCCCACTGAGCTTCACTGTGATGACAACGTGGAAAGTAAGTCATCAACACAAAAGCCTGGTTGTTAGAATTTCAAGAAGACCTGGTTATAACAGTGCAATTATAACTTCACCCAAGAAATGCATTTTAATTCTAATACACTGCCTTTTGAAAAGCATAAAAAGTGTTGTAAAACTATAATGCAATTCAACTTCCTCATTTTATAAATGAGCAAACTGAGATCCAGAAAGGTCAAATTACTTAACTGAAGTTATTATTAAGTTAGTTGAATGTGAGGCTAGAACCAGGTCCTAGAAAACACAGTTAATAGGAAAGTGCTCTTCGAAATGAAATTGGAACTCTACTCTGTATTAATATTGTTTTCTCAACCAGAGATGAATAATAGGCAATACAACGTTTATGTTGTCTACTCAACAACAGATAGCTCTGTTAAGAATTTAAGAAGAAACTTGTGGCAGTGTCGTTTTGGCTCATGCAGAAACAGAAATAAAAAAAAAAAAAAAAGGAACATTCAACATTAAGCCAGTAGTTGTTCAGGGAGCTGAAAATGGCCTTCTTTCTTTCCATTCTCTATATAGTTGGTTTTAACTTCCCTCTGCTTTGCTCAAGAGAGAGCTTACACACTAGATCACTAAGATATAATCTTCTGACATCAAAATATGATCTGTATTATGTTAACCACACATCCTAAAAAAGATACCATTCAAAATCTTTTCTTTTATCTCTTGTAATTTGAAGAAAAATTATATCATTTAACCAATATTACTTTGCCATTTTAAACTTCTGGTAGATTTACTCAGAGGAGCAGATGACAGGCCTCCATTTTTGTGAAGATTTAGTCAGAAATACTACTGATAGTGTGGAAACAGCAACTCCAAATCAATAGAAAATTGTCCTCTATATTCCTCAGGAAGAATGAGGCCTTCAGTAGAGCCAGCTTCTGTGGTAGGTTAAAGTTGAAGAACAGTCTGAGATGGGAACAAAAACGTAGAAGAGGGGCAAAAGAGCTCTGTGCTTCTGATCGTCCAAAGGTCAATGGACAGCTTTTCTTATCTTGTTATGTTTTACTCCTTCTAAAGATGCAGAGAAAATGTTCAGGGGCAGGAGGACATTTAAGATTATATTACCCTCTTCAACACACACTTCTATACCAGGTGCTTACTGCTTCCAAATGGGCAGCAGAAAATGAATCCTAGATTCCACAAAGTTTCTGAGAGCTGATAATGTGAATGGCGATCAGTGAACAAGTTAAGCAGCAAAAGTCTCTTCATTTCCATCTCCTTGAAGTTCGGCATACAGCAGACTTGCACTTTAGCATATCGATCAACTCTGATATGAGAAATCTCTGTTACAGTTGGCAAAGAAATAGCTTCCAGGCAGCAGATAACAGAGCAGGGGGAGAAGGTCAGACTAGATGCAGAGAGATCTTGGAGGTAAAGAGTGAAAGCCTGGGCTCCATTTGGGCAATTTTCAACTATCCTAGTCAGTTATGGGTGATAAAGATTAATTGTTCCTTTTACTTAAATTTACACTGCATAGTGTTCACTCTCTCTCTCTCTCTCTCTCTCTCTCTCTCTCTCTCTCTCTCTCTCTCTCTCTTTCTCTCTCTCTCTCTCTCTCATGTGTGGAACATTTCAAGGCTACAAAGAAACACTAATTGATTCCTCATGACTCTTTGGGTATGATGTGATTTGCTGTCAATAATTTACAAAATATGCTGCCTGGTGGTGAGTCTACCAGGTTAATTCTAATTTAAAGCTTCAAACAAATTACAGCATAGAGCTGTCACATAATAAACACATGAATTGTTGCTAGTACCACTACGCAATTATTAATTTCATCTAGCTTGATTCATGCCCTTTGCATGATAACATGCCTTCAACAAGTATGAAGTCTGGCTGTTTTAAATTAGAACAAAATTCCCTTCTTTTATAGCTGAGCTATAAATGTGTTGTTTTGTTCATACATGTACATGAGGCTTCTCTATCTGGGCTGTACATTTTTTGAGAACACATGGTGTGTTCTATCTTATTTACACACAATCAAAATGGCTGATTGATAAGAATAGCAGCTTTCAGTAATAAACTGTGTGTTGATTAGGTTGATAACAAAGGACCAACTCCAATACATCTGCAAATCACCCACAGTTTGCATGAAATCAGTGTTCTGTAGAGTTGCTTATTTCTTCATAAGTCTTTTTTTTTTTTTTTTAATCATTGTTATTCCACCTGAACATACCCTGCCTCATTGGAGACAGTGTTCCTGGTAAATCTAACTGATGCACAAACTCTTCTTTCACTCAAGATAGACTAATGAGGCTGGGGGTGCAAACACTAATTATCTTTATATAGGAGGGAATGCAGTGCTATAGCCTCAGTCTACATCATTAATTATGGCTGGCTGAACAATCACAGTGCAAACAGTTAAAGAGAGAGTGACGACAGTGGAATTACAGGGGGTCACAAAGCTAATTCCTTGTAAAAGATGCCCAGCCATGTATATCACACAGGCAATGGGATAAACAAGCCTTGACAACTGGGAAACATCTTTGATTTATATCAAATAAGACAGAGAAGGGACAACCCTAACAATATCACAACCTGCCTCTAAGCACCACCTTATTGAAATGTTCTTTCATCTATGGGGAATGTTTAATTTGAAAGTACCTTTTTCATTCTTTGTATTTACAATGAAGAATGTAAATGGTCTGAATCAAGTTTGTGATAGCTGTCTGAATCGTCCTCACTACAGGCAATTTTTGATTTATGAGCTTAGAGTTGATTATGTAACCTCTAGTTCATCTTTTTAAAAATTGCCCAAATTTTGGACCACTGCTGATTATTATACCATAATCAGAGGTTGAGAAGGAGTAAGGGATTATGAATGAAGGTTTGGTGGTGACATAAAAGAGAACTACTCATTCAAATGCTTTTGTAGATTTTTATCACCTAAATGATCTCATTATTCATTCCCACAGATCATCACAAACATTCAGGTTAGCCTGGTACCTTTAAGCCATCAGGACCATTACCTAGCTGAAACCGCATAAAATCAAGCCTTGGATTAATTCTTTTGAATAGCTCGTTCTGACACCTGAATTCTAATTGACACACACCTAATTGTTCCGGCTAGTTACTTAATTATTCACTTCCCCTCCAATACTTCCTATGTCTGAATCTGAGACTCAGAATCTCCTTAATGACTGTTGAGATATTCCCATGGCCATCAAACAGACCAGGAAAATAGTTCACCTAACTCAGCCCAGGCTTCAGCATCTCATGCTTCATGCTTCATACGGGGTATTAAAAAGATGCAACATGTATCTATTTAGATTCCCATGAACTTGCAACATAGTGTTTAACTTGAGAACCTTGAGCACTGGGTTTTTTCCTATTTTCATTGTTATCACTTAGGCACAAATTGAGCATCTTTAATTAATGTACTGTGAAACTCAGAAGCTGCTTAACTTTGTAGATATAAGTGACACAGCAGAAGCAGTACCACCTCTAAGAATTAACACTAATTTGCACCATCTTAGACCATTGTCTGTTATATCCTTCAATATCATTTATAAAGGGCCCACTGTGATGCATTCTGTTATGAATTTATTACCAGAGATGTTTTTCTCTTTAATGAGTAGTAGACTTTGCCTGTGGGTTAAGAGTGACATATCTTCTTGTGTCTCCCTTTTTATCTTGTCTGCCAGGAATCTTAGAGGTAAGTTAAATGATTATTCTCAGAAAATATGTTGGGCTATGTAAGAATGATTGATTAATATGACATTCTCCTTTCATGGTCTTTATTTTCTGCTTTTATTTTATCAGCCTATTATAAAACTACCTTTTATTCTGAGCCTCTCGCAACCTTTGAAAAGTTATTAGCATTATTTTGAAAATAACCTCATCTCATGAACAGTATTCCAAGGAGTCTACATCTCAAATATTATCATGAAGAAAATAAACATCAACCCCCCCCAAAAGGGGGAAAATCATGAAATTAAGTTTTTAGCTCAATACAATAATTTAGATTATAGAAATTAATTATTTGAGCATTAAGATGCTGACAATGTCCAAGGGTGATGCACTATAGGCATATTCTGTAATACTGATAATTTCACAAGACTTAAATTATAGTAACAGGATTGTTTAAATAAGCATAACTGGCAATATCTTAAAATCAAAGTTTAAAATGTGGACGGCAATCAGAAATGGATTAGTGTGTCTAGTTAAATTATTGTGTAATTATCTGTTATATATGCTTTTCCCTCATCTTTTGCTCATTTACATAAGTTGTCTGGCTGTAATTGGACTTGAACTTTTCAATTTCAATGAAGCTTTACATAAGAAAACTTATTATACTAGGGCGTAAAAATCTTCACAAAAGCAGTATGTAAAACCGACCACTGTTTGTTTTACATATAATTAACTTTTCTTTCAGCCTATAATGAAGATTTGGCTTTGTGCAACTCAAATCTGTATGCAATTGTCACTTGATTTATAGCAGATGACCTTGCCTCATATAAAAATAATTTACTGTATCATGTGTCTCATGCCCTGTAAATCAATAGCTTGAATACAGAGATGTCTTAATTAGATAGTGCAAGGGTAGCAAGATCTGCCTCCTCCTTTCCTATATCATTAAAATGACAAGTATTACAAAGAAATGCTTGTTTTAAAGTTGCTTAGGAGTAAGGAATCTATTATTTCAAGTTGAGAATTATACAGTGAAAGTTGTCATCAAACTGAATGAAAAATCAAGCATGAGGTTGTAAAAGTAATAGCCTGTGAGGGGTGGGACACCCATTTGTTAAAATATTGATTGGTGCATTTCTACAGCACCTCTATATTGTCATGAGTTTGAAGAGTCGAACAGGGTATTAAGTTATGAATCTGAACACAGAGGAATCATTCACCTTTCCTATCCTGTTTCTCCAAGAAGTCTCTAAACTGGTCTGGCACACGTTCATGGAATTAGCCAAAATGAGATAAATTATCTAGAGGCTCAACTGTAGTCTCTCCTTGCAAACATTCAAAACATAAGAACCATTATAAAGGCCTCAGAATGAGGAAGCTATATTATCCATTATCAATCATATCCAAATCCCAATGGTTAACTTAAGATAAGATCCACACAGTTTGCTCATAAAAATTTAAAGGCAGCATCTCTACTTGATTCTGCCTGGGAGAACTTCATGAGGGAGAAAAAAAAAACAATTGTTTTCCTGATTTTGTAAATGGTGAAGTAAAATATAGAAATGAAAGTAAATTGTCCATCATATGGTGCCTGTACAAGTTAGTATTTTTTCCAAAGAATTGAATAGATTTGAAATAACAAGCTGAATCTTTACCTAGCACTATACTAACTATAATTGAAAATTGAAAGGTTCTGATTGTGCTGGAATTAAATCTAAGAAGAGGTACTTTTTAAGAATCCTCCTTTCAAATTCAAGTTATGTCTTTCTAAAGGAAAGGGGTACATTGATTTTTTTTTTTTTTTTTTTTTTTACCAATCTTAAATGTTTCCCCTGAGTCACGAGTAACAGCTTACTGGATGATTAGATCCACACTTTCTCTGTACCTTAAAATAAGTTTATGATGACCAGGGACATTTCATCCCCCTGGCTGGCCTTTCATAGGACATGCCAATAGGCCACAAATCCACCGCATCTTACTATTAGACCCCTTGGAAAGCCATCCAGGAAGAAAAGACAACCAAGTTCAATAAAGCCAAGACTCTATAAGGTGCAAATGAAAAGTTTCAGAAAATTGGTCTAAATGCAATACCATGGCTTAGCCAGAAGACAAGGTCTAAACTGCTTGGGGAATTAGCTAGTCAGATGCAATAAAGCATGACAATGCAAATTCAAGCAAAGGTGTTACTGGTCCAGCAAGAGGTGCACCTTCTGAATCAAGACATTCAGTTATAACAGTACCTGGAGAATTGTTGCTGCAGGCCACGCATCTGAATTCTGTTGCGTTCTGATTCCAATGTTACCTCCTGCAGCCGCTTCTCACTCTGAAGACGTAAGTGTCTCTCCTCTTCCAATTCATGTATCAGCTTCTCATGCTATAAAAGGCACAAAGGAAATGGCTTTTAAGAAGGTGTTTCTTAAATATTATGACAAAAAAATAATTAATAATAGCCGTCAGTTACTGAGTGCTAACTTAGATTTTATGTATGTCTATTAATTAATTTCATCCTTATTACAACCCCATGAAGTAGACTCTATCATTAATCTCTCATAGACAAGGAAACCAAGGATCAGAGACACCTAAGTAATTTGTCATAAAAACCAGAAGGTAACAGGTTTTCAATCCTGGCTGATTTGACTCTAATGTTTAAATAATTTCCACTAAACTGTGCACATATTAAGATCTATGGCCCAATAATATTATCAAATGCATAATAATTCAAGTAATTATGACTGAGATCATTAGTGCCTGTTCAGAATTACTTCATCTCTTCAATCTCTGGTATATGCTTTAAAGAGAACATTACTATGTTTTATAGAAGGACCAAAAACTTCAAGTTAATTAGACCATGGAGCTCATGAGAATAAGGTTAAATAATTTTTTATTTTATCCAATTAGGTTTTCACAGGAAAAAAACTAGATTAAACCACGCAATTCATTTATAATCCTAGAAAAATAGCTCATCTCACAAATGGGCATCAGAGATTAAAAGAGGAACAGGATGACTCAGAATAGATAGTTCAGCAAAACTCATTCTTAGAACTGGTAAAAAGCACACAAGATCAGATCCTCCTGACATTAGCGGCTCAGACATGCTAATGTTGTTATTGTTTTTGTTTTTTTGTTGTTACTTTGTTTTTTTGTTTTGTTTTTTAGCATGCCATGCTATTATAGTTATTGCTGTTACTAAATTAAGCACTTTGCATATAGGGTATATATTCTATGTTGAAAACCAAAGCCTCCTTGCCTGATTATGAGGGACTTAAACTCTTAAAGGAAAAGAAGAGAGGTAAAGCCCTCGGTGTCCAAATTCATTAGACACTCTGACTGTACTATGGACCCAGATTGAAATAGGATCCATTGCATGAGGCATATTCATAGGAAGCAATAGCAAAAATGAATTTTCTCCAGCTCTAATTCATGTGCAAAAAGTTCTCCTGAGGACCATGAAGGAAACATTAGATCATAATCTGGAAATGAATCAAGGTCCTCTGAAAAATACTTACATCTACTCCTTCTGCCTTTGTTCCTTAGACCATTCTCTTCCCTTTGCCTAGACAGTCCCCTGAAGTCTTTCTATTCAAAGCCTAAGGTTCCTTCCAGGCTCAGCTTTAAGCCATTTCCTCTAGTATTTTTTCCTTATCACTTTATTGTTCCTTCCCTTCCTTGAGTTTCAATAGCATCTCCCATCTTTACCTCCCTTTTGTTCCTTGCTTATATTTTCTATTATTGTTTTTCATGTGACTTTATTATATTTCTCCATTGAAGAGGAACACTTGCTTAAGATTAAAACTATGTCTAATGTGCATATATACCTTGTATTACCCAATAAACAGTAGTATTGAAAATACATTTGCTTATTGATTATGGAGCTGGCCTTTTTCTAAGTCAAGGCTGTAATGTCTGCATCCTTAATGTTCCAATAGTCCATTTTAAACCCCCACAATTAATTCCTTCTATTGGAACCAGAAAAAGATAAATCAAAACATATCTTTATTCTGTCACTCTTCAGTAGCTTTGAAAAGTAAGAAAAACATGGTCATGGAAGAGAAATATACTAATTAAAGTCACACCTCTATAGAAATAGTTAAAACTGAAAATTTTATATTTACACTATTTTACCACAATAAAAATAAAGTAGAAAATCTTTACTCAATATTACACATAATCAATATTACTCTCTGTATAGACCCATTGGACTAAAAGAAACATGAATAAGTCACCTATATCATAGAACTTGGAAGACCATGCTTTGATTTTAGAAATAGGCAATAAAAAATGGTGCATGCTAAATTGTTCAAAAGCACACCCTAGAAGTAGGTGAAGTTCTACGGAAAAAAAATGGCATCTCTCCTTCTTTCAAAAGTAAAGAATGTTACATAGATACACTCACTGCCATATTAAAGAATCTCCAACATCTAATAAGGAAAAAAGTTTTCCATATGGATAATCTTCCTATTCAATTTGTTAATGCTTTTTCAAATATGAATAAAATGATACGCTTACAATATAAAGTTTTAGAAAATTCTAAGACTAATGAAAGAAAAAACTGTTTACTAAAATATATCCTTTTTAAATGGTGTATATTTTAGTTAAATCATTAAAGTTTGACAAAAAGCTACACTTACTTTCAAAATACGAGTAAAAAGATTCTTACCCAAATTACAAAATATGGCTAAAAGTAACAAGAGAGTATATCAATGGATTGGCTGATTTATTTATTTATTTATTTATTTGCGTGTTTGTTTGTATTAACTGTATCCTAGTTGTAAACAGATTTATCCTCAGAGTAATTTTGGTTTTCTTCCATATGTTTGTTCTGTATCTTTTACAGCAGGAAATTTGAAAGGGAATGAGAGATGGAGAATGATTGGGTGCTATTTACATAGTGCCACTAGGTACTGAAAAATAGTAAGTAAAAGACAATGTCACAAAAATAAGTTTACAAAATTTCTGTGGCAACAATTCTCCTTCGAACTGCTAAGCTAGTCTGGCTTTCAGAAGCCATCTTAAGAGAGTTTTAAGACTGTTTTTCAAAACTCACTGGGTCCCACATTTGTATTTCTCCCAGTATCATTTAACAAAATCACCTCTTTCCTGGCTTTTCTTACCATCACAGCCAAATCACAACCACAGGAACACAAACACTGGTGTTGGGGCTGAGCCTAAGAAGTGACATTAAACACATGTCCACGGGAAACTACCAGCCACATTCTCTTCCTTCCCTTTAGTGCAGCGGTCCCAGCCTTTTTGGCAACAGAGACAGGTGCTCCTATGAGAATCTAATGCCTGATGATCTGAAGTTGAGCTGGCGGAGATGCTAGCGCTGGGGAGTGGCTGCAAACACAGATGCTTTGCTCCCTGGCCCACCCGCTCACCTGCTGCTGTGCATCCCAGTTCCTAACAGGCCACTGACTGGGTACCCAGTCTAAGGCCTGGATATTTGGGACCCCTTTAGAGACCAGAGCTTTACTCTCATTCAAAAGGCAAGATTGCATATTTTTCTCAGTAAAAGCTGACTCAAGATGAGCAAACTTTCAAACTTGTGTTCTTCAGCTGCTGTCTCTAACTCTGAAATAACTAAGTTCCATGAGGAAAATTTTGAATTTGGAGAGCACATTACATTTTACACATGTTCCCACCTTCACTGCTGTATCTATTCCTCAGAATAACTCAGCAAAGTCGGTTGTTATCAATTCCATTTAAAGATAAAGAAAATGGGGTCAAGAGAGTGAAAGAGCTCACCCAGGTTAGGAACGACAACCCTGGGACTAGAACCAAGTTCTTCCAACCTAAAATCCCCATTTTTTCCCCTACTACAGTCATTTCTGCTGTAATACTTACTATAAAACTGCGAATTTATTCCAATGCAGTTGATATATCAGGGGACAATTTGAGCATGACACAAATCTCACATTTGCTTATGCTCAATTTCATTCACAAGAACATGAAGTGAACACAGAAAACTGCATGTCACTGAACCTAGCGTAGAAATATACAAACATCAGACATCAGAGAGACCAGCCAGTGCCATCAGTCCACCGTGCATGTTGTGAGCCACCGCCGTCCGCAGCTGGTGGTACATCTTGTCTTCCAATTTCACGCAGCTTTCCTTCAGCAGCTTCACTAGCTCACAAGCCGGCAATGAGCATTTCCGCAAGCAAGCTGCGCGTCTTTCTCAGGGTAAAGTGCCATCATATTTAGTGTATTATTTATGTATTTCTTCATCATTTAACACATGTAAAACTTAGCTGCCATTTTTATTAGATTCCTATCTTTTTTTATGCATCACTGACAGCTTTTGAGTATTGTGCCCCAGTTCCATTTTTCCCACAAGCCCTGGGTGTTGATCTTTAGGGCCGCATATGTCTGGTTACAGCAGAGTTAACTTGATTGTACATCACGGTGGAGAAAAAGAAATCCTGAATCAAGAGTAGAATTCCAGAGCTCTTTCCCTATTCCAGCATAAGCAAAGATAGGCCTTTTGGCAAAGAATGAAACATAAAAACAAAACAAACAAACAAAAAAGGTTTATTAAGTTCAAATATTTGTTCTCCCAAATAATCTTGTCTATATTTCACAGCCTTCACATAGACCTTAAAGTTCCTCAAATTTAATTCCTATGCTCTGATTAAACCTCCAGGGAAGGAAACTCCACAATTTCCCTGGGTAAGACATTTTATTTTTTTAAACTCCTCTCTTGATACTTTTCCAAGATTTGCTTAAATTGTTTCAAGCATCAAAAAGCCATTTCTATCTCCAAGTTCCCAAGGAATAAAGATAAATCTATAGGTTCTGACATTATTTTCTAATTTAACACAGAGCTCCACTTCGAAAAGAAGCTATGTACACACCCACGTGATTTTGTCATTTGCTCAGACCATAGCGGTTCACTGAGTAGCTACTATGAGCCAGAAACCAGACCAGAACAGGAGACCAGCAATGAGCCAAATAAACATGGTTTCTGACTACAGTAAACTTACACTTACACTTACAAAGGGGAGAAGGTGGGTGCTAAAGAAACTATCATGCTGATAAATACATCAGTATACACTGATAGACAATTAAGGGTTTGATGAAAGATGACAGCAAGAGGAACTGATTTTGTTTGGTGGGTTAATGGAAAGTTTCTCTGAGGAATTAACATTTCAACTGAGACCTCTGTGATGATTAGACATTACCAGGTAAAGAGACGAGACCAGCACCCTAGGCAGAGTGAGCAGCAAATGAGAAGTTTTTTGTCACATATGGGAAGACGAAATTGAAGACAAGTGTGCTGGGAAGCCCAGTGAGCAAAGGGATGGCAGTGGCATACTTAGTAACAGGCAGGATACAGGGGACCATAAAGGCTGTATTAAGGACCTGGGGCTGCATCCTGAGTAAGATAGTAACTCGTTACCAAGGTTTAATCGAGCGAGTGATAGAATCTGATAAAGATTCTTCAAAAATCTTCTGACTACTATGAGGAGAAAGAACCGAATTAAGAAGCTAAATAACGGAATAGGAAAATATTTAAATATAGAATGGTGAATGCTGCCAGGTTCTACTTTAGATGCCACCATTTGCTAGTCAAGTAGATTTGGACAAGCCACTTAACTTAAAACTTAACTGTTGTAAACTAGTTTCCTCTGTATATTGGGGGAAATAAAATTGCCCAAGCCGATTTCATAGTATCACTATGAGGAATGAGCAAAATAATGTATGACAAAGCACTATAAAAACCTAAAAGTCCTGTATAAAAATAAGATATGGCTAACTGAAGTATATAGTTTATATTACCTACTATAGTTTAGTTACTTTTGGTAAATTCTATAAAAATGTTATTCTTTAATGATCACTCAATGTTAAATAAATATTATAGTTATATATTTCTTTAAAAAGCTCAAAATGTGTTTTTTCAAGTAGATTAAACTTTAATACTGAGGAAAAATACATTTTAAATTATATGTTAATGTAAGAACTGAGACTAACTTAATAACAGATGCCATCTAAAATATAGATAATTCTACGTTTAAACTTCTATGAGACATTATTTTTTAATCTCACCACCTAGTATGATTTTAAACAGGTGGCTTGATCTGTGGTATACTAAAATTTCAGGGGTTAGCACTAAGATATTTATACCTGATGTCAAATCTAGAAAGTCAATATATACCTCTACCCTAGGTCCACTATAACATGAGAGCCACCTCCAAACACTCCACGTGAGTCCTGTTTAGTGAGTTGCACAAGGCATCGATTCATCTTAAGGTATTCTATGCTGACTTGTTTGAGAGATACACAATAGGTAATATATAGAAAGCTATATATTTCTATTTCAAAAAATTTCCTGAAATGTGTTCAAGTTACAATATTCTTCTTGAATAACATTTTATGATCAACGAATCATGGGAGAAATATTAACACCCTTGGATTAAAAAAAAAGAAAAAGGATCTAAAAGACAGTGAGAAAAGAACAGAGGTCATTAGAAAAGGTCATAGGGATTAAGTGATATTCTTGGGTATTGATCAGAAAAATATATGAGCTCATTAAAAATATGGAATCTGGCAAACCAACTACATACTGTGCAATAAGAATTTTAAGTCGGACTATTGGAAAAGATAACTACATCTGATTCAATGATATAAACATAAAGCATGGCGTTAACACTCAATAATCCATTCAGAACTTCAAGATCTGCTTATGTTTGCTTATTGATGCATTTACCAAAGTGTGGTGTATATTGGAGTATTTTAAGATTACACAGAGACCCAGAATAACCAGAATAACCATTCTAATTCTCTTGCTACTTCCTAAGAATCTAAAACTGACAAGTGATTTCTTCAGAAGTCCATAAACAAAATACACAGCAGCAACAAAATTAAATGATTATATTTTCATAAAAATTAGTTTGTAATGGAAAAACTCTGTATTAACCAATTTCCATAAAGCCAATGTAAAATGGTTCTAAATTAAGCATTAGTTATTACATCTAATTGCAGCCTCATTTTTGCCTTTTAAACAAATTGCAATATATTTTCCCCATTAGGATCCCTGAATTCAATACTCCCATTAGTTATGTAAGATCCAGTTATCCTAGAAGCAGAGGAACAGATAAAGAACTTAAGAATTGATTTTTTTTTAAAGCCCATATTGTTGCCTGTAACAGAAGAATCAGAATCAGATTTTGAGATGCCAGGATAGAAGCTGCCCTATATACATCCGCAGTGCTGATAACATCACCCAAGACAGACAAAGCTTTTATTCTAACCAAAAAAGATACAGTTTTCTTAAAAAAAAAAAAAAAGTGAGAAAAGGGAAGGAAAGGTGAGTGAGAGAAACAAAGGAGAGGGGGAAGATGGGGAAAAAATTTCAAGGGTATAGAAGACAGTTGGGCACTAAATGTCCTCAAAACTAGACTGCTAGATGGGAACTCTAAAGAGAAATGCTACAGGTGCATCACTCTGCATGATTAAATTTTCTTAGACAAAAATTATGTATATATTTATCTCTTAGCAAAAGTTTACAGATGTGAATTTTATGGGAAGAGTATTTTCAGGGCGAGTTGAGCAGAGAAACAGGATAAAATGGTCTAGAATGTCAAGATTGATATGAATTATAAAGGTATGTGGGAGTCTACGGCCATGCTACCCTGAACAAGCCTGATCCTATCTGATCTCGGAAGCTAAGCAGGGTTGGGCCTGGTTAGTACTTAGATGGGAGACTACCTAGGAAGATCAGGTGCTGCAGGCATTAAAAATAAATAAACAAATAAAAATAAGGGTATGTTGGAATATATTATAACAAAATATTGTATCCCACAAAGAGAGAAAATTAAGTTGTCTCTTGCTTATGATCAGCGATCTTTATTATTTTCAACTAGGGCTACAAGCAAAGAATAAAATAGTAATACTGTATTCACAAAATAAAGTAATGCAGTATTGATTTATATCGTCATAGAGCTAAAAAAAAAAAGTAGGGCAAAAAGTTACACACCGATTCACTTCCCACATTTTTCATCGGTTTAGGTGTCCTGATTTTTACTAGCGTGATGTCTGTGGTGGAGAAGATATGAGGCTAGTAGTCTGGGTCCTCATCATTTTGGTTCTCCCTTTAACTTGCCATGCAACTTTGGGAAATAGAATTAGCCTCTTTGGACTGTTGTCCAAAATGCTCAGGTTCCTTTAAACTCTCACATTTTATTCACCCATGAAATTAACCACAATCACAGTGATGGGGTTTAGAACACGTTACTTTAGAATATGGCATGCTGAATATCCTAAGCCAAAGAAGCTTGAGAAAAAAGGTAGAACCAGGAAGTTCACTCTGACCTTCCCAACCCCTTTGTCCTTCTGCCCTGAAGGAGGTCATAAAACCCTGTCTTATCAGAGACACAGAGAATTTGGGCCTGAGAGCGCTATACAAATACACCTTGTTAAACTAACACTTAACCTTCCTAGCTACTCCTTCACCATCCACCACCCCTAATCCAAATCTGTCTGTCTTGTCTGTTATTCATAAATTGACTCTTTATTGGGCTGGTCACTTCTTCAGGTCTTCATTCTCTTGTGAAGCCTCTTGTGTACATGGAAAAATTCAACATGCTTTTCTCCTGTTAATCTGTCTTATATTGGTTTGATTCTTAGGCCCAGCCAGAGGCACAAAGAGAACAGATGGTAATTTTTCCTCCCCTGAAACAGCGAGTAAAACATAATTAATAATGATATGAAATTATAATGAGATGAAACATAGTGTCTATAAGATGGGTAGGTGTGCAGATATTGGGGTTAGTCAGAGTATGAATTTCATCTGATAATGACCAAGTTAACTGGCATCCCTGTACGGATACTTAGGTGGGTGAAGCTGAGGATTTCAGAGGCTAAGGGCTTGGTTTTCTTGGCTGGTCTAAAACAGCCACCGTGATGTTAAAGTAACATGGAGCGTTATACGACTGGGAAGAGAGGTGGTGAAACAAAGACCCCAGAGCATCGGTTTTAATTTGGTTCCCAAACAACTGTAGGTCTCAGATGATCCTGAGGAGAATGACAGAATCTAAATGATGTTTGAGCAAGACAGTTCTTGTTCAGGATGGATTCCAGAAGTGAAAGGTACAAGTAGTGACTGCTTGTTTTTTTACTGTCATCCATTAGCAATGGTTCCTTGAGTTGGAAAAGGCCTTTCCACAGGATTTTCTGGCTCACTGACTTTCTGACTTCAATGAGCTTCTCAGAAAAACATTTCCTCCCAAATCTTTGAAAATCTGATGATTTGAGAGTCTGACCAAGGAAAGCAAGACACTGAGTTCTAAGAAACCAAGTGAGTAGTAAGCCTGGTATCCATAGTCAATTACCTAATTCAGACACACTCTTTCTCTGACCCCAATAATTTCCTTGAGTTTATTTGGTCAAAAGGCTAGATTTTCAACTTTACTTAGAAAACAGCTTCAGTTATAAGAAGTCAATGACTCATTCTTTTCCCCTGGTCACAGATCTTTCTCTGTTGTCATGTTAATTGATCACAATGAACAGTAGCTATTAATTATTCTATCCATTCGGGGGTTCTCAGAAGTCAATTTTATTAAGTGCCTTCCTACTTGATTGAAGTCTTAAATACTCTTTTCTGTTCTGTGGATACAGTATATTTCATATAAGGCAGGGAGAGGGTTTTGATTCTCTTAGGAATTTTTACATCCAGTTCTTTGCCCTGAACCAATCGATGTACTGAATGACTTAGATTTACTTATTCCCCATTTCACTCCCACGCTCTGTTCCTTTTCTGACATTATCCCAATGACCAGTGAAGAATGAGTGGCTTCTTCCAGCAGATTTAGTTTCCATTACAAAGTCTGAGTCACTCTATTTCCTCTCCTTGTTCCTTATTTAGAGAAGGGGTCCCCAACTCCCAAGCTGCAGACCAGCACTGGTCCATGGCCTGTTGGGAACCAGGCTGCTCAACAGAAGATGAGTGACAGGCAAGTGAGCAAAGCTTCATCTGTATTTGCAGCCGCTCCTCAGCACTAGTATCAGTGTGTCAGTTCTACCTCGGATCCTCAAGCATTAGATTCTCGTAGGAGCACAGGTCCCTGGTGCCAAAAAGGTTGGGGACTGCCATTTTAGAGGATTCTGAGCTCTTTTATTCTCTCTTCCACACTCTAATCTTAAACTTCAGATACATTTACTATAAAAGTTAACACTTGCTCTGCCTTCTGATGTCTTATGTCACTATCCACCTAATTCATGGCTTATCGCATACATTGGTGCTCTGTTGCAAGCCAAAAAAAGAGCTACTAATGTAACACCCTTGAACACATTTGTGACTTTCCACAATGCTAGGTTTATTGAGTGGAACCTTCTCAGATAAACCAATCAGGTGGCCACACAGGTTAACACAGAATATAACAGAGAGATATAACACAGACTCTCACATGACAGAGGGAAGGGATGAGAGTCCTTAGCGTCTCCAAAGCAAGCTCTGTTAACTGGTGACATGGAGAGCTGCGTGTCCGTCCCAAGCCAGGGGATCAGAAGGTCAGAGTCTTCAGCTTTAGTGCACCTGTCCGTGATGCTATCGGGTTGGGTTAGAGCATTCCTTGTCTAAGGTGTTCAGCTTATATGGACCTTACACGGTGGGATCCTCAGGTTTATCAGCTCTTACAGATGGAGGCTGACATTTCTGTGGTTTGGGGCAATCTGGTCACATGCTAAGGGCATTCCCAAAATGTTCCAGTTGGCATTACTTGTCATGGTTCCCACGGAATCCATTTTGTAAAGTCCAAAACATGCTCATTTCTTTATGCTCTATACAGAGCTCGCTCCTAATATTCAACTTAGTTTTTTAAATTATATGATGTCACACGTTTTGCTCAGTATTTCATTTATAATTATTATCTCCTATCTCTTTAAAGAGCATGCTTTTCTTTAGACATGAATTTGGCCTTGTGCTTTGTAATGAAACGCCACAGAATATTAGCATATTACTGAGCATTCCAGCAGTTCAATACATTCATGGGGAGTTTAACTAGATCCTCTTGACCGCCCTAACTACTTCCTTGTTCTTAGATGGTAGCCAGCTCTGGATTTGCAAAGTTTGTTTTAGTTACAACTTTCAGTCTTTGATCACTTTGAGGGTAATGCAATGAGATTTTCTTCCGTGCAGAAACCTCAGATACATTTCACTATTTGTCATTTTTCCCTTTATCGTTGCCTTTGTTTGGTCACTTTTCTGCCCTTTGCCAAAAGCCCAGAGATTCTAATCCTAAACCTCAAATTCAAATCTCTTATCTGACTAATTGCTTTCACTTCTATTAGGTCAAAAATGTCTTTTCTTATAGGATTTACAGTGGCTTCCTTAGAAAGCATTTGTAATTGTATTTTTTTAAGACAGTATATTTTACTATTCATTTTGTTCACCCTACTAGATTTTCTAGAACTGTAGGAGGAAAAGCCTATTCAGATGAAGAACCCTGTTTTTCTGATTGGAATCCTTATATTCCTCCACCTTTCTTCTGTGAATGGGTGTAATTATGTGTATGGAAAATTAGAATATTTGCTATTATAATTATTCACTCCTTTAAAAAAGAAGAGTAATTATAATGTCAACAGTAGGCTGTACAAGGTACTACTGAAGCTTTTGTTTCAAATCTGCCAGAGAAATGGCTTCTGGGATCCCAGTAATTAATGTTAATTTCTCACAAATACTTTTTACTCATTTGAAAAACATACTAGAATGCCTTCATACTTCCAATTTCATTGTTGAAAATCTCTCCAAATAGTTTTAAACAAGGCCCTGAGAACATCCAGACTGGTTTTTACATAACCAGCTTCCATTATGTGACAATACCAGAGTACATTAGAAACCTGAAATTTTAAAATGTGGTATTTAGCAGTTTGCCTTACTCTTGTTAGCAAATGCAAACTTTCACATTCTATCATTTTATTAAAAGGTCAGCTATAATATTTAAAATATCAGTGTGGAACTGATCATGAGCTTTGGCTCAATGCTTTAGTATTTCATTTCATACAATTACCAAAGTTAGAAGAAATTGAAAATATTACATATTGAATAATTAGAGTTTGTGTTATTTCAGAGAGTTAAGGTTAAACAGAAATGTCATTTTTATTGGGAACCCATTAAAGGTTTATACATGAGCTGAGTGAGTACAGTTAATCTGTAGTAAGGAAAATGTATATTCTTAAAAGACAACCTGTACTACTTTTTAAAGTGCACTTGACCCTTGGTTAATCACATAAATAGGGAAGATCATGATGGATGATCTCAGTTTCTGAGTTACAGAAGATAGTCACAAGAGGAAGCAAATAGAAAACACGGCACCACAGGATACAAATAATAGTCATGAAAATTAGGCCCATGTAGACTACAGTTACCATTAATTGAATGTCTGTCTTACACATGGCTGGGTTTAGAAAGGCTCACAGGAGAAGTTCTTAGCTCTTTCGTGTGCAATTTAAGTGAGTATCAAAAATTGTGTTCTCAGGTGCCCTTTTTGTAATCTCCTGGCTTCTCCCCAGTTTCCACTCCTGTCTGAATGTTTAGCTTTCTCTTATTTGAAAGTGGTCTTTCCTGGATGGCTTAGTCAGACTTGAATGAACACAACCAAGCTGTTCAACTAGATTTCCACATGGACACATTAATGTTTTTACCCTTCTATAGGTCTTACAATCAAAGGGAAATGAAAGTCTTTATACTTGGAAAGGCACTTTAGATGACTAGGTCCAAATGAGGCCCTTAAAGTTGCTAACTGTCCAGGGTGATCCAGCCTACCCTAAATCTTTGTGGCTGTGCAAAGAAGCTCAAACCCTCTTTGAAGTCTTCTTTCCCAGGTAATTGAGAGAAGAACAGATTTTCAAGAGCTTTGTGAAATTTTGTTTCTGGACCAATAGGGTTTACATGTAAAACTTTTATTTACATTGATGAATCACTTTTCTTTGCAATATAAACACACACACACACACACACACACACACACACAACATGCACTCAAAATTAAACCCCCAATGAAGATGAAAAATTGGCAAGATTATAAAATATTTTAATCATTATTACATTAGTATCTTTAAAAGCCCTCCTAAAAATTTTGCCTTCTTCAGAAAGCAATAATGTTAAAAACTAAGATTTTTTTACACAGCCTCGAATGTCATAAAATGTGGTTCTTTCACGTTTATGGATTTCGAAGCATTGCTCTACAAGTGTATATTTTTATATAAGCTAAGACTCCCTAACTTTTTGACCAATAAATCAGATTCAGCATGTACAAAGAAAATGGTTCCAATTAATGAGATTTAACAGCCATTAATTACCATGGTCAAGCAAAACATGTGCCATTATGTAGGCATGCCAGTTTGTCATGTCTGAATGCCTACAACAGCAGCTCTCACCTCTTAGTCCAGGAGAAACTAAACATAGTCCACAAATTACAAAGGGTTCGGTACAGTAAACATTATTTATAAGCAGTTATTGAATAAATAAAAGCACAACTATTATAACACAGGGAGTCTGTAACTTTATTTCATTTTACTTTTTATGTAAAAATAATCCATCTACTCAACAAAATTGTGGCCTCAGATATTATATCTAAACTATGTCTTGTGGCAGCTGCCCCACTGATATGTAGAACAAAGAAACATGTATACACATTTAGAGAACATCTGCCTAATCATGAAGAAGTTACAAAACCAATTCAGAAAAAATCATGTGAATGAAAGTAAAATTAAATTTAAAAAATGAGTATCACTATATCACAAATAAGAGTGATACTGATGATGAATCTAGACTGAGTGTTCTAAGCACTCTTTATGTAGTATCACTAAATCCTCACAACAACACTGGACAGTAAGTACTATTTCCAAAGCAATCATTTTTTAAGATTATGAAGCTAAGACAACCAGAAATAAATAGCAGAGCTGGAGTCTGAACTCAGGCAATTTGATTCCTGGGTCAGAGAGCTTAACTGCCTCTCCTTACAAGTACCAACGATTCTTTCCTGGTCTAGTAAACTTTTACCTCAACCAGTGAACCAACTGTCACTAAGCCTCTCCCTTTCCATGACCTATAAAGAGACTATAGGATATAAAAGAGATTTAATAGATAGTCTTTAAAAAAAAGAGAGATGGTCTTTGCCATTAAAAGTACTGCAATGATCACATATTAAACAATGAACTGGCAAAGCAGGACTGTCTAGAGCAGGGGTTCGCCAACACTTTCTGTATGAACCCAGATAGTAAATATCTTCACTTTTATGGGACGTAGAGTCTCTGCTGCAACTGCTGAGTTCTGCCATTATAGAACAAAATTTGGCATACAGAATATATTAGCAAATGCGTGTGGATGTATTTCAATAAAACTGTTTCTAAAAACAAGTAAAAAAGGCAGGCAGCTCAGGCACAGTTTGTAAACCCTTAATCTAGATCATCAGTTGACAACTAATGTAAAGGAATCAATTCTAATTATTTATTTTGTAAGAAGTGGTATTCTTTTTCTTTCAAATCATAAACTTCCCAGAAGCCATGGAGTTGGTAACTGTCATTATTATTGAAAAACAAACTCAATTTGATACACTTTCCCCCAAATTTAGTGAAACTGTAGCCACTATCAACAATTAAAAAGTTAAGTTTGCATTTTCTAGAAAGAATGAATCTTGCAGCACTTCTGAAAATCATGTAAGAACTGTGCTTGTCAGTGAGCTAGGAATCTTTTAATCTATCCATGTGTGATTATATCTCTGTAAAAAGACACTAGCTTTGTGTTATACATAGAAATACATTTAACTAATAAGTGCTGAGTCATTAGCCAATGTCTCTTCTTATTCTCAATGAAGAACAGATATTCCATCCCTCCCCTGAGAGAAAATAGACTCTGTAGTCATTTGCTATCAGAGCTGTTTAGTGTTAGAGATTATTCAAATTACTTTAATCCAACAACACTTTACAAAGGGTTTACTTCATGTCAAACTAATCTCAACAGTAGATAATTTTAAATATTAGTCATAGCATATATAAAAAATAAAGATTATTTAGTCATACAGATAAACATTTTGTTTTCCTTTAATACTCCAAGAGCCTCTGAGATTTAATGTTGACAGGAGATGATACCTTTAAATGCTATTCTATCATATATTCTCAGATGCTGAAATAAATGTTAAGTCTAACCACTCATTAAAATCAAATAACTCTGTGTACGGTAAGACCCTTCAGTATGCAGATTATAGGCTATAACAGAAAAATTCTTTCTCCATATACCAAAAGTTTTATATTTACTGTGCTAAATAAGTTTTAACTTTCCTCCACAGCCAATAATTAAGTCTCTTACTTAACAGTATCTGAATTGACACAGAAGAGAAAGAGTAAATTTGCTATCTAGAATTTGTAATAGCCCTTGGGTCAGGCCTCTATAACCAATAATTTAACTCCCCAGATTATACATTTAGTTCATATTTTAAAGACTTCAAAATTTCAAATGTCCTTTTGTCTGTTACTCATTGATTGCTGTTAAACTAAATGTTTTTTACTCTGTAATCAATTCTTTCTTATGAAAATAAACCCAGTCAGTGACAAACAACTCTGCAGCATATTGCAGCTTTCCTGAGAGTGGGCATGAAAAACTACTACCCTAAGAATTAAAGAGAGATCCCATTGACTGCAGTGCTTAAGTTTTTACAAGTTTCTTAACAGCTGAATCATTCCACTGTAACAAGACTTTATTAAATTAGACAGCTATTGAATTGTAAGTTTTCTGAGAATAACAATTAATATGCTTCTGTCCTTTATTATCTTTTCAAACCATTGCAACCATATGTTCATGTTCATTTTAATGGCTTCTCTGATGACGAAATTATTAAAGAACAGTGAAATGGAGATCCAAAATGTAAACAACAAGCACTCTATGTTTCATGAGACTACTGTTCCAGGCTAATTTGAAATGGTACCATTACCTTTTTAAAAATGAAATGTCATACTTTTAGATCCCAAATGGAAGGTATATTTTCATGTGGGAACTCAATTTTACACACACTAAACTGTGAGTTCCCTGGCTTTCATAAATGCTTGCTTTCCAATTATTTGTTTGTCACATGATTTGTTCTCTTAATACAACTTCCAATGGGAACCCATGGTGGGTGTGAGTCAGGGGCAGCCACCAACACATGTAAGATTGTCACCGACATGTACCATATGTAACTCTCCCCCTTTGACATTAATCTACTCAAACACCAAATTCCTAAAGCTTACAATCCAAATGTCCATCAATAAGTATTTAGTGGTCTGGGTAAAAGTTAAAGTAAGTTGAGGAAAAAAAAAAAGATAAACTCTTCTAAATACAAAAGATAACAAACAAGACCTTCAAATGCACACACATTAAATAAGTTAAGGCATTTTCTTGACTTTGTGTTTATTAGCAGAAAAGAACTCAAGGAACAATGATTTTAAATCATTTGAAACTTGCATGTGTTTATCTGTGACAAACAGCAACAAAGGCATTTACAATTTTTATTAGCAGCAGTTGATACTTCCTGCCAAAAGAGATTGTTTTGCATTATAGTGAAGCAATTGAATGATGTAAACCCAAGGGTTTTCAAAAGATGCTTTCTATTTCTTTTCCAAGGTAGTACCTCTATGCTTTAGCTCACACTTGGCACCGAGTGGACGGACAAACCCTGGTCTGGTTGTAACTATACACCAAACACTGCTTCTGACTTATGGAGAGTCCAACATATCACATCCACCAGCATTTACTAAATTCTACTACCTACAAGGAGCTTGTCCAGATGCTCCAGGTGAAATACATTATGATTATGAGCCAGAAGGCCAAAGCCCTATTATGGGTTCTTCACTACAGGTGCCAATCTTCTCTAGATCTTAATATATAAATTATTTTATTTATCTCTTTATAATCTATAAAGGAAAAAATAACCTATTAATGCTACTATGACTGAGAACAACGGCGACACCCAGCTTGAGGAAAGCATTCCTACTGGCAATAACCATTTAATTATATAAACGAGAAGCTCCCAGAAACATAAAATTAAGAGTCACTTCTGAAACTACTGATAGTACTCAAGAGAACAATAAATTACAGGTACCGTGAACCTCCTTTTACAATCCTCATGAAGATATTACTCTAGACATGATAGAGGTGATATATAACTTGCTATAGGACTGTAACCAGGACAAGGCACACACACAGATGAGAAACATCTGCATTCCTCGTCAGCCAGCTGCCACTCCTCTTACTGTTACACCCTGACCTTTCACACTATACAGCTTAGTGCATATAAACCCCAAAGGAAGAGAATCTGTAAACATATTTGATGAATCAATTTATTTAATGAAATATCTTATTTATTCAAATGAGTAATTCTAAGTCCTATTTAGGCTAATCCTCAGCTTCTAACATTATTTACTTTGCACTATAAAACATATCTTCTCTCTTGGAAGCATGGGCACCAAAGGGAAGAACACTAACTTTTAATGGGTGCAGTTAGAACTTGAAATTTTTTATCTGAAACACCATAAAGCTTTTAAAAATGAATTTGCAAATGTAATTGAGCTGCTAATAGCTGCTACTGATAGTAATTAAAGAAATCTCATTTCCCTAAATTAAACATAATGAAATGTTTTTAAAGATCAAATAAAACTAGAAAATGCTATCAGGGCGATAGAATTTGTCTCTAAAAGTGGTGTTCTGGAGTTTGCAGAAAAGCCTCAGTTGCCAGCAAATGCCAATGGTTTCTTGGATTATGGGTGATGTGGAAGTCATTTCCACTGCTTCATATCAACTTTTACTGACTAACGGGCAATCTGAAAGGCAAAATATTGCAGAGCTTCACATTGCAGTCAGTGCTTATATAAATTTAACAGACATCCTTTAAAGCTCTTCCATTAGGGTCTTTAAAAGTTTGCTATTTAATTAAATGTTGTCAGGATGTCCACAGTTCAACTTGTGCACTTCACATGTCAATGTTTAATTTTTATATTACTTTTGCCTTTTCTTCAAGTGTAAATGGCATCTGGGGGCCATAGAGACTGTTTCTGTTAACAGGCGGGGACGTGCTTCAGTTGCTCACAACTGGTCACTGTGTCCCCGCTTCTTGACAGTTTCTAAGAAAAAAAATACCCACAGTTTCTCTCTTTACTTCAGCAGTTTATCATTCTGGAAATAAATACTTTTCTTTTATGTTTTATCAAAAATATTTTGTGTCTTAATTTAATTCCTCATCATATTTGAACTTCAACGAATCTGAGAAACAATCTCCCAACTCTTCATAAAAACGCTTTATTCCAGGAAAAAAAAAAATAGTCTTCTATTAATAGATATCCTACCTCTTCACACTTATGTATGGTATGAAATATAATATATTTGTGTGGCTTGTCACTAGTTTTTGATAATTTTTGCCTCATTTCTCTTGTATTTTCACATTCCCTTTAAAAATTATCAAAACCAGATTTAAAAAGCTGTAACAAGAGTTAGATTAACGTCGAGCTCAGGGAAAGAACTATTGGTTGATCTTAAGAAATCCCAGTGCTCCTTGCAGCTTCCCCACTCTCCTACCGCAAGTACTACCCCAACCCCGCCTCACACCAACAGCCCTGCTCTAATGAGAGCTCCTCGTTTGCTTTTTAAAGTACTTATAACATGTGGTAACAAATAATGACTAAGTAATAATTTTTCTACAACTTTTGGTCTATAGTGACCTCCATTTTTTCCTCCCTCATTGTTCCTTGATCATCTTGCCCATAGAAATGATTTGTTTTCTTAACCTTAATACATTACACCTCTTGCATTAGTTCATTCATTGACTAATTAGTAATTGTTTACTTTGTGCCAGGCACTCAATAGGTGTTGCTAATTTAATTCAGATTAAGATAAGGTCCTGTCCTGAAGATAAGTAAAATCTAGTCAGTAACACCCCTTATAAGTAGGACTGTTCTTTTAAAACATTTTAGTTTGTGTTTCTGTTGTTTAAAGTATAACGTAACTGTTCTATGTTAATATGGCTTTCAAACTGATGGCTGAGCATTTGGTAATATTCTATTTGTTGGGTGCTCATTCACAGATTCCATTTGTGAAAATTCAGCAAGCTTTGTCAGTATGTGCACTCTTCTGTACGTACATTAAACTTCAATAATAAGTTTAAAACTAGGAGAAAATATAGGTGACTTAGACATAACACCAAAAGCATGATCCATGAAAGAATAAACATAATCTGGACTTCATTAAAATTAAAAATGTATGCTCTGTAAAAGACTGCTAAGAGAATGAAAACACAAGTCACAGACTGGGAGAAAAATCTTTGCAAAAAACTCATATCTGATAAAGGACTGGTATCCAAAATATTCAGAGAATTCTTAAAACTCAACAATAAGAAAACAAATAATCAAATTAAAAAGATCTGAACTGACATATCACCAGAGAAGATATGCAGATGGCAAATAAGCATATGAAAAGATGCTCAGCATCATAAGTCATTTGGGAACTGGAAAAGTTAAAAAAGCAATAAGAACCCTACATACCTGTTAGAATGGCTAAAATCTAAAATGCTAACACCACCAAATGCTGGTAAGGATGTGAAACAACAAGAATTATCATTCATTGCTGGTAAGAATGCAAAACAGTACAGCCAGTTTGGGAAACAGTTTGGCAGTGTCTTATAAAGTTAAATATAGACTTCCTATATTACCCAGCAATGGCGATCATGAGTATTTATCTAAATGAGTTGAAAACATATGTCCACACAAAACTTTGCCCAGGAATGTTTGTTGCATTCTTATTCATAATTGCAAAAACTTGGAAGAAGCCAAGATATCCTTCCATAGATAAATAGATAAACAAACTATAGTTCATGCATACAATAAAATATTATTTGGTGATTAAAAGAAATAAAAAGGTATAAAAGAGATTTAAATGCATATTGCTAAATGAAAAGGCCAATTCAAAAAATGTATAAACTATATAATTCCAACTATATAACATTCTGGGAAAGAAAAATCCATAGAGACAGTAAAATGATTGGTGGGTGCTAGGGGCTCAGGGGTGGAGGGATGGATGGATAGGTATCATATCAGAGGTTTTTATGGCAGTAGAACCATGTATTCTGTATGACTGTGTAACGCTAGATATAATTGTCAAAACCCATAGAAATGCACAATACAAAGAGTGGACCCAAATGCAGACTACGGACTTTCGTCAATAATATTGAAGCAATATTGGTTCGCTGACTGTAACAAAGGTACCAAACGAATGCCAAGAGGTTGATAAAAGGGGAAACTATGGCTGTGTGTGGAGGAGGGATAATATGGGAACTGTAATTTTTGCTCAATTTTTTTTTATAAACTACAACTGCTCTAAAAAATAGACTATCAATTTTTAAAAAAATGAAAAAATAAACTGGTTTGATAGCTTCACAGTATCAAACCTGCTTCACTCTAATCTAATCAGATTAATCTAGGGCTTCTAAACCTTTAATGACTCCCTTGTACCTTCAGAATAGACTTTGGGCTCCTAGGCATACAATAAAACGCCTTGGTAATCTAGTTTCGTCAATCCCAGCCTCACTACGGCTCCCTCCTGTGCCTGCTCTGCTCCTGGTATACTTCCACGCCTTCCCACTGCTGTTCCTTCCCCGGTCCTAGAATATCTTCTCTCCCAAAAGATCCCTATCCCCTGTCTGTTTGGCAAATGCCTACCCATTTTTCTGAGGCCGTTTAAATAGTTTCTCCTCCTTGAAGTTTTCTTTATTTTTCTTGAGTAAAATGAGTACCTCTTTCTACTGTCTTCCAATCATAAGCTGTTCTATTATAGTGTAATTGTTCATTCTTTTGCTTCATTTGCTAGAGCACGAACAACTCAAGGATAAGGACTATGTAATAATTACTTTTCCACCTCCAGTGCCAAGCATTGGTGGAGAGTAGGTGTTCAATAAGATTTTACTGAATAAACAATCAATAAATGGCATAGAGAAGCAATCCATGTGAGCTAAGGGTATCTCATTAAATGTTAACACAGTAATTTCTATGAGGGTCTGAAATTATATGGGCTGGGTATCTAACATTCTGATTAAGTATATAACTTACCATTGCAATGACACTTAAAGGTCAGAGTGGAATCACTTGTCCATTAGACACATTCTCTCAAAGACCAGATGTCTCAAACAAGACTTGGTAAGTGCTGGCCTGCAATCAATTCATGGTAGAAGTCTGACGAGTACCACAAGGATAAATAGCCTATGTGTTGTGGATTAGAGAAAAATGCATATGCTTTATATGCCAGACATGTAGAAGTCAGAGAGAGTGTTCGGTTTGGAAAATTAAGGATTCTGACTTATAGTCTTGACTAGGCAAAAGGCCAGTTCAGTTCACCAGTGAGAGTTCAAGATGAAATGTGATTCTAGAAGAAAAATCACAGGACATTACCTATATGTAAACATTTTTGTTAGGCTTAGAATCTACACTTGGCCTGTTTTTCTTTCTTCTTAAAGTCTCTGCTTTGGCAATTTCAATTACTCTAAAACCTGAACCATTATTTCTCTGTGAGGATCTTCCTAGTCTGCATGTCTCTTAATGTAGGGGCATGATATTTTCCTTTTACCTTTCCTGATTCATTTTCTATCATTTTCCACACCGATCTCTGCTCTGGGAGGCTAACCTATCTGGCCTTCATTAATGGATTAATAAGTATTATGCTGATTTCTTGTCAGGTCTGGCCCACGGAGGAGCCCATCAAGAGATCTGAGCAAGGAATCAGGCAGGGAGGTATATTTATTTACCTGACTTAATAGTTTGTGTTTAGAATACATCAAAATCACAAAGAGGAGAATTTATCAGTAGGGCAGATCATGACCCTATTCTTAGCCTTTCTGCATGCCTAACGAATTCCCAGGTAAAGTTGATGAAGCTGGTCAGAGCACCACTTTGAGAACCACTGTTACAGCTCTCTCCCTAAAAGGTCACTTCTAAGCTACTAATAATGTCTTTTGACCAAAAGTCATTGTTCCTCTCAAAGTGACCCACTCTACAGGGCTGTGATGGTTAATTTTATGTTTCAGTGTGGCTAGGACGTAATATGCAGATATCTGGTCAAACATTATTCTAGATGTTGCTGTGAAGGCTTTTTTAAGACGAGATTAACATTTAAATAAGTAGACTTTCATGGGATGTAAAGTACAGCATAGGGAATATAGTCAATAACAGTGTAATAACTGTATGGTGTCAGGTAGATATGAGGCTTATCGGGGGATCACTTCACAAATTATATAAACATCTAACCACCATGCTGAGCACCTGAAATGAATAAAATTATACTGAATGTCAACTAATTGGAAAAAAAAAGAGACAGACAGATAGGTAAAGATTATATAGATAAATAGACAGAAAATTGAATAATTAAATATAGAGGAGTGCTTTGTAATCTTTTACTTAATGTATCATGAACATATGCAATGCCGGTAAATTCCCATCTTTATGCATATCATTAAAAAAAGAGCTAAATCTCATCTCCCATTGTTAAAGGTCAATGGCTAACATCTACTACTGATAAATAACAATACTGCCATATTATTTAATTAGAAGGTAAAACAGTTGAAAGTGGTCTTTGGAAGAGAAGATCATACATGAAAGATGGGAGGGATGGGTAAAAAGTATGCCACTTTCCAAATCTTTAAACATATGAACAAGGTTTACTTCGATATAAATAAAGTAAAAAGAAAAATTGGTGCAAAAATGTCAGTAGACTTTGAGTAAAGCAGATTATTCTCCATAATGTGTGTGGGATTTATTCAATCAGTTAAAGGCCTTAATAGAAAAAGACTGACCTTCCCAGAAGAAGGAATTCTGCCACCTTTGGACTTGTACTGAAACTATTCCCTGGGTCTCCAGCATGCCTATCAGTCTATCCTGTAGATTTTGGACTTGCTTAGCCTCTATAATTATGTGTGTCAATTCTTTAAAATAAATCTATAGATAGATAAGTCGATAATTAGATATATAGATGATAGATGACTGATGGACACACACACACACACACACACACACACAGACACACCTCCTGTTAGCTCTGGTTCTCTGGAGAACCCTGACTAATAAAAGGACTTAGTTTCCTCCAGATTCCAGGAACTGCTCCCTACATGGGCACATGCTTCCTGTGTGTCTCCTCAGACAGGCTGATAATACTTTGATTGCTTTGAGGTCTCTGGCATTGGCACTCTGTCTTGTAGTGTCCCTATTTTCAGATTTTTGTAAACATTCTCTGTGTAATAAATCCTTCTTGAGTTATTCTATTTCAAATATGTCATCTCCTCTTGGAATTCCAAGCAGTAAAATACATCTTACAATCAATGGGTGGAAAATTCAACTTGCCTTCTTTCTGCCTAAGCCTGCTGCTTCTGCTATGTTCCCTCTTGTGATTAATAGCAACCCGACTTGCAAGCTCATCACCAGTTTCTAATTTCTTGTTATTATTGGTTCAACTTTCTGAAAGCCCTTTAGAAGACAGCTTGTCTTTCATGTTTTTGTTTGTATCTCCAGAACTTAAAATAACATTACCATGCATTTTCAAGTGGCCAAAATTATGTGTTGAAGAAATGAATAAATTACAATTTATATGGAACCTTACAGGTTCCATATGCCACTCATATATATCATTTCAAAACTAAATCTCAATTTCTTTCTCCAGCACTTTGCTCCAACAAGAGTCACCGCTAACATGTCTCATGTTGGTTCTTCTTCCACAATAGTACTTGTATCCATCTCTTCTTCTTCAGTCCCATTTCCACAACTCTGCTTCACAATTATATTATGTGTGAACTAGATAATGTTATCAGCCTTCTAACCTATTTTGTTCGCTCCAACTTCCCATTCCTTTAATCAGGTTTACACCTTAAATCTCTGATCATGACTTTCTCCATATGTGATAGACCCGGCTATCTAAATAACATGATCTACAGTTCTTATTTTTTACATATGAGATGCTTCACAAACTGGTCCTAAGCTAACTTCTCAAATCAATTCTTGCCACATCTTTTATGCTTACTCTCCACTACACATTCTGAATATCTCTAACTCTGTCATACTATTTCCTTTGCTTGAAACCATCTGCTACTCAATATCATATGTATCCATCAGAACCTATCTCCTGTCCTATTCCTGCCACTACGCCAAATTACATTGATTTCTCATTGACTCAAATGCTTTTAATAGTTATTGCCTACACTTCACATCTGGGATTTACCAATTTCGTTGCTATTAAATGTGTACATATATAGGCTGTAGGTAATCAAAAGGCCTACAAAATGGTGTTCTACTTTCTTGTATTCACCAAACCTCAAGCATAGTTATTGTAATAATGCAATAATGGCACTCAACAGATCCTTATTCAATGTGTCTACTCATGGCTCATGAAGAAGTATGTCTCTAAAGAACAAGTAATCACTGTTCTACACAGAGGAAAGGGCTCCCATGTGCACAGGTTTATAAATTTCAAACAGGGAAGAAGATTCTATATTTAACTATATTTATTGAGTGTTTGGTGTGAAAAGAGCAACTGCACTGTGGTTTTGATTTATGGTTTGCACACTTTTGTTTGGGAAGGTTTTCGTCTTTTTTGTTTTTTGTTTGTTTGTTTTGGTGTTTCTGTTAGTTCCTTTTTAAGGAGTTTTTATAAGATGTACTCCAAGAGAATATAAGTCAGAAGATGTGGATGTGGTCCAGGAATCTTCATATGAATGAACACTTTAGGTGTTTAAAATGCTGGTGGTTTTATACTTGGATCTCACTTTGAAAAATTATGGGATAATGTATAAAAGAAATTCATAGAAGAGAAACAAAGACCTCATGTTATTGATGGAGCAATTGTAAATAACACTATTAAATATGTCTTATTAATGAAAGTGCTTATTCAATTCATTTTGATTTTTTCATTTTAAAAATCCATGTAATCCAATGAATTACTTCTCAAATGAGAAAATGATTCTCCATTTACCTTACAAATTCCCCATCTAGCCGAAGGTATGTTGGCTAATTCTTAACTCACTGAGGGGCAGTAATATGGTTGCTATGTGACATAAAACATTTTATGCAATTCAATTAATGGGTGGATGTGCTTCTAAATGAAAGAGGGTATGAGAAGCCAGAGAGGAGTATTGCTCCATATATATAAAGCTAAGTAGAAACCATATAATTATCTTTTAGGAAATTTAAAGTATTCCATCTCTCTGTTTGCTCTTGGTTAGGGAGGTTTTCATTGGAACCTATTTGAGCCGAGTGCTATTATTATGTTCTTTGATCCCAATATATTAAATGCAACTATAGAAACAGGTAATGTGGCTAAATATGGAGAAAACAAACTGCTGCCTGCAGATTTTTTTTTTTTCTAATCTGCTAAGGGAAATCCAAGATGGTTACAAATTTTCCTCCATTTAATTTTAAGAACATGAATAGCAACACACACTTCAATCTTTAGAATGGAGGTTTCACCTTTTGAACTCACTTTGAATTGTGAGTTAAGAAAATTCACTGTGCTGTATTCATCCGTTTGCTCATTCAAAAATATCATTGAGATTTTGTGTCGGACACATAAATAAGGGCCCATCTGCTCTAACAGTCACATCCAGGTGTCCTACTCACATCTCAGAAGAATGGCGCTTCTCTAGCTTCCGTTTCCACAACCCCAGAGTTACATAATTTATTACTTCGTTTCTAGAATAGCTCCACCACTTGCTACATACCTTCAGTATTTTATGGTCTCAATCCATTTTAAATTCAATAACAAAACAATCTTCCGGAATATAATTTAGATCATTAGCCATTGGTTTAATAACATAAAATGGTGCCTTAGTGATCAGCAAATGTTCAATTACTAAATCAGCAACTAAAGTTACTGAGAACCTACTGCAGCTGTTCTAGGCACTGGTGGTAGGAATAAAGGGAGATGAAGTAAAGAACGAATGTAACTCATAACGTTGGCTGTTAAAGATGATGGAAGACTGGATAGTGGCCTCCCAAAGATGTCTACACTGTAGTCCCTGGAACCTGTGGATTTGGTAAAAGGGATTTTGCAGATGTAATCAAGTTTATAGACTTTAAAATAGGGAGACTATCATGGACTGTAAGGATGGGGCAGATCGAAGCCCATGAGCCCTTAACAGCAGAGAATTTCTCTGGTTGGGGACAGAGATGTGGCAAAAGATGTCAGAGCACTTCTTCAGAAAGAAGTATTCAATGCACCACTACTGTCTCTGAGATATAGGGGCCCAAATGCTAAGGTTTGAAGGACAGACATCCCTAGGAACCAAGGTGACCCTAGTTGAGGGAACATGAGAGGCCTTCATTCCCTCATCTTCAAAAGAACCAAATTCTGCCAACAACCTTAGCGAACTTGGAAGTGGTTCTTCCCAGAGCATCCGAGTAAAAGCCCAGCTGACCAACACACTGATCTGGGTTTTTTGAGACCAGGAGCAGAGAAACCAGTTAAGCCAACCCAGACTTCTGACTTACAGGACCTACAGAAAATATATATTATATGCCTTGCTTTAAGCTGCCAAATGTAGGTAATTTGTTATGACAGCAATAGAAAACGGATGTAAAGACTGTGTGCATGATCTCCAAGGAGCGCAGTACTGCTCTATAAAGCCACACATTCCAAATTAAGGAGAAGATGCAGAGTCTGGTGAGAACCACTGGCATGGTCCTATCAGTTTTGAAAGGTTTCAGAGAAAAACATCAATGAGGCTTATAAGAGTCACAAAAGGATTTATGCAAGAAATAGAATTCGAATTGGTTGGATAAAGAAATTACTAGATAAAGAAGAATTAAGCATTTTTAAAAAGTGAAACATGGCAGGGGCAGCAACAAGCAAGTTGGTGTAACTGAAAAAAAAAAAAAAGCTCAGTTAGAGGAGCAAATATTGTTGGTTAGAATGGGTGGTGAGGCTTGTGAATTAAACAGTGGTTTGAACATTATTCTTAGGAGTTGCCCTATACCAAAGTGAGAATAAGGAGCAAAGAGAAGGAAAGCTGTTCATGCATGTGATGGGATACCTGAACCCCTCTGCCCATCTCTTCTTCACTCAGACCATTTCCACATTGGTAGGTTTTAGATAATATATTTCTACATATGACTGCATTTGAACAAAGATTGCCTGGCTGCAGCTGTAACAAAAGACCACAAAACACATGACTTAGAACAATGGAAATTTATTCTCTCACAGTTCTGGAGGCCAGAGACTGAAATCAAGGTGTCAACTGGGTCATGCTCCCTCTGCGACCACTAGGAAAGTACCTGTTTGGGCCTCTCTCCTAACTTCTGATGGTTTGTTTGCTGTGGCAGTATAACTCCAATCTTCATATGGCATTCTCCCTACATGCATGTCTGTTTCCAAATTTCCCTTTTTCATAAGGACTCCAGTCATTGGATTAGGAGTTCACCCTATTGCTTTAGGAACTGATCCTAATTAATTATACTTCAGTGACTCTACTTTCAGAGAAAGTCACATTCTGTGGTACGGTACTGGGGGTTAAGACTTCAACACATAAATCTAAGTGGGGGCGTGATTCAACCCACTACAATAGCTAAAATAAGATTTGAGAATTATAAATATTAATAACAACTCTGACCAGCACCAAAAGCCCTTCACCAGTTGCGCACCTTCCAATGTGTCTAAACTGGACCTTTTAGGCATGCGATTCGCTCAGCCTCCCTCCTACTCACTGCCTCTTTCTTCTCTCAGAACTTTTTATACCCAGTTTCAAGGCTTACTTCCAGAGTTTTCTCTTGCAGAAAAAAATCTATATGATAATCGATTTCTAGGGAGACTATTCTGCTTTACATATTATATTAGTAATGAACTGTCTTATGCTTGTTGATAAATTGCTTAGTAACCACTGCATTGACATCTTCTATGAGATTAGAGCCAAAACCCATGACTCATCTAATCGTCTTGTACCTAAAATCGTGTTCTATGCTCAGCATGAACCCTATATATGCTCATTGAAAATTAGTCTATCTAAAAAGATATTCAAACACTACACACCTAATAACGGTGAATTCAAAGCTAAAATCAGACTTTGTTCTATAGAAATACACTTCTATTCCCATTTTTAATTCAAGCATATGAGTTCCTTGTCAGTGCATCAATCACTTTTACTGGCAAATACTACATCATACACATGTATCTCTAATGATGATGCTCAGACTCAGCCTTCCAGCCAAAGTTGGAAAAGCACCACTTAGTGTCCTAATGTCAGCATTACATTTAAGCATGCTGCGGTCTGGCAGCTAGCATATTTCTCGGGTGAAAATTTAAAGACGTGAACCATTTTAAAAACTCTCTTAGAAACTCTCAAGAGAGGTTCAAGTTTTAAAAAGTAATTTCACCCTCAAACCTCAGGCTTGGTTGATGAAGGTTCACTTTATTTTTTATGCCAGCTGGACATGAAATATGTGGAGCCCCAGACTTATGCCCAAAGATATCTTCCACAAGCACCAAAAACCTACAGCCAGGGTGAAAAGTACAGATTTGTCTGAATTTTTTGGAAAACCTCTAAAATATTGGTTCAGACTCAAGAGGCTTGGCATGATTTTTTCCTTCCTCGAGGCATGATTCTTTCCCTTCTCGAGGGACAATTTGGATCAGATTTGAAACTTCTTGTTTTTATTTTGTGCCCTATTGTAAAGTTCACATCCAAAACCTATAATTAGGCATTTACCACTTTCAAAAGCATGTGTTTTTCACAACCATACCACCTGCCTCCTCAGAAGGATGTTCTACATAAAAAGGCAAAAGGCCAAGAAGAAACAGTTTTAAAGTTTTAGATAATTTCTATAACCAATGAATAGTGCTAGCAGAGGCTTTTAATTTTTTCTAAGAAGTCATTAAATTAATGCATTTAAAATGCACAAAAAGCATGTGCTAAAGATTAATCTGAACAAAAACATTTGAATTTAAAAAGTACTGTACCCACATTTGCAAGATTTATAGCATCTTAAGTTGAAAAGGAATTATTCTATGAAAAGTAGAAGTATAAATACTTTAAGCTACACCATCGTATTTATTTTTGGAAAAAAATAGAACATTTATGTATCACTGTAAATACAGAGGAAGAAAAAATCAAAGTGATCTACAGAAGCCCTAAATTTTTTCTTGAACACCCTTGGGGCTGTGATCTATTACTCTAATCAACTGCCATACACCGGATACCCCATTTTAACTCAAGGAAATATTTAATTGACTTCCTTAATGTAATACTTTTTTTTTTAAAGAAATATTCCACTTAAGTCTTCACAACAAATAATTTTTTAAGAAGAAAGACCAGGAAATTTAGAGCTTTCAAAGCCACTTTTGACTCCTCTTAAACTATTTTCTGAAGTTAAAATAACTGTGTTTGTAAATCAAGCGCTTTTCAGGAGTAGGATCCCCCGAACAGCCATATGTTATTGTTTCTCATATAAGAAAATGCATTATGGTGAAGACTCAGCAACATAAAGATGGCACTAGAGAACTAGGGTGGTGTTTTCACTTCCATAAAAGGCGAATTATAAAATAAAATTGCTCAAGGAAACTTGGGTATCATGCGACATCTCAACAGAGACGAAAATTGTTCTAAAACGCTCTACCTTTATATGTTTAAAAAACATGGAAGATTAAGTTTCAAGGAACTTAAAAGTCAAAAAGAAAACTCCCTAAACAGCACTTTGAAAACCTCAAGGGGAATTAAAGTACTATCACTCCATATGATGATATTCCAGCATTTCAGTTTTTCTGCTTCTACCCACATGATTGGTCCTGAAGGTCCCATACACATTGGTGTTCTCAGATCGCAATTGTTTCTTACACTTTAACTTGATTGCTTCCATTGGTAGAGGCAGCAATGCGCTGAGCCCAAGTCCTCATTTATCAGCAGCTCTGAAATGCTTGGCATCATTGGAATCTAAGCTTTTTTGGGCTCCTGAGCTGTAACAGCCCATAAGAAAGTAGTGACAAATATTTAAGTTGCCAAAATTTTCCAGACATCTTGGAAAACCTTATCATTAAATTTTCTTAATACTGGTAGTTATTGGTCAACACTAAGTCAGGCTAGCTTTATATATTTGCTGCAGTAAAACTCCAAAATAAAAATCATATGGCATTGGAACTCTAAAATGCATTGCTTCTGTCTAAGGAATTTTAAAATGCATAGATGCCGAGATGATATTTACCTACATGTTCTTGAAAAGGTTTAGTGAAGAGTAGAGTTTAATTTTATTGTTTTTTATTTGTTTATTTAAACATTTTCCATTTTCCTGTTGACTTCTCATTTCAAAAAAAAAAAAATTTATTTTTATTGGTTACCTTAACAACTTAACTTTTGATTCCTCTATCAAGTAGTAATTGCATTAGATGAATTCCAACTCAAAGAACCCTGTTATTTGGAGGCAGCCCTGTAAACTGGGTAAGAATCTTTTCTTGTGTATCTAGACTGAACAATTTATCTGTTTTGTAAGCTTAGATCCTCAAAACTTAGATATCTTAAATTAAGGGCATATCTCAACTGAACAAAGCAAGTGTCAATTGAAAACCTACTGTCAACCCAGCAATGCCTAAGAAAACAGACAAGTTAAGCACAGCAAACAATGAGAAAACAATTCTAAACCCAAAGGCAAAAACTCAATTTCAAATGGCTCCTTGTGCACAGATCCAGGCTATGGGAATGCAAAGCTCCCCTGGAGGCAGGTACATATTTTTTCATGATGGATAAATTAATCCCTTTCAACAATCTGTGGTAGCTCATCCACACATTGTGCAAAAAAAATTTTAATCCAAACTGCTACTTTGTTTCCATTTTTAAATATAGCTCATCAGCACAGGAGGAAAGAGGATAGCAGAAGGTAGAAACTTGAGCTCTGGAGCAAAAGCTGAGTATGAATCCAGGTTCTGCCTCTTTCTAGCTATAAAATTTGATGAGGTTGTTTACCCCTGGGTACCTATTTACCTCCTTTTCCTTGTCTTTGCTGAATTCAATAAAACAATAACAGGGCACTAAGCAAATCTAATTTATAATTATGTATTCCTGTTGCTGTACCTTATAACACAAATGTATAAACCATAGGATACAGATGTTGGCGATTGTCTGGGCACAACTCTGCTCCTCATCTTGTCTATTTCCATTTCTACTGCAAATCAAGCACCCATTCTTAGCAGTTCTCCAACATGGCTTACCGACTCCCAATCTATTTAAACGACCATGCTCAGGTCTAGTTTGCCAAGTTCTCAAACCACTGGTCTCCCTCTGGTCTCCTTGGAACCCCTTCTTTTTGTGGGTCTACTTCAATTAAAACATAAAGCATATAGGTTGGTTTATCAGGGTAGCTCTGAAAATGGGAAATTAAATAACCTGTTTTAGAAGACAATTATGGGAAAACACCTTAAAATATAGCAATAAGCTGTGTTTGGACACCTGAAGACATTCCTCCCCCTGAGACATAACCTATCTGTACCAACCTGCTTTGGATTTGCTGTGTTACCAGGTAGTAAGAGAGACTAAAATCAATATACTGGAATAAAAGTTATGTGAATATGGTTTCTCTTGCTTTCTCTCTAAATATCTTATTGTACTATAGTCACCATTCTTCTTCTCGTGATGATGTGAAATGATAAAATGCCTATATGATGAGATAAAGTGAGGTGAATGAGACATTAAGTTAAATAAGGGTTACTTGAACATAAGCACTGCAATACCTCAATAGTTGATCTGATAACCTAGACACCTACTAAGTGACTAATGGGCTGGTAAAGCATTTAGTGTGGATATGCTGGACAAAAGGATGATTCATTTCCCAGGTAAGACAGGGTGGGATGGTACAAGATTTCATCATATTACTCAGAACGGCACACGATTTAAAACTTATGGATTGTTTATTTCTACAATTTTCCATTTAATAATTTTGGACCACGTTTGACCATAAGTAACTGAAACTGTGGAAAGCGAAACCACAGGTAAGGGGGGGACTACTATACCATACTTTACTTATTCACTGTTTTGGTTTTCATTTATATTCTTTATATTTTTTTGGCCTTTCGAATAGTGCTGAAATGAATGTCTTCCTTTACATAATTTTCCCTGTCTTCTGCATTATTGCCCTAGGTTAGTTTCCCTTATCTTAAATCTAAACATACATATGCATGTTTCATTCCTGATTCACCTTAGTCACTTTTATATTTAAAATCCTTAAGTTTAGACAATAGCTCACATTGTCTAAGCCATGAAATGTCTTTCATTTCAGCATAGTCTTGAACTCTTTTCAAAATCCATCATGTACCTAAACTAAAAAACTGAACAACAGCTACCAAAAAGACTTTAAAACTTAAAACCTGGTTTTAGGAGGTGGCATTTCTCCACCTTGTGATTTTAAAATATGTTTTTCCTTTTTGTAGTCTCTGGAAGTCAACCTTACATACTTCCCCTCTGAGATGGTTTATAATTACCAGGCCACATTATATGTGACAAGATTACCTGGGACTGTCTCTGAATTAAACACCACTAACCTGAATTATGAGCAAATTCAAAATTTCAGCTCACATGCTTTCCTGTGGTCCTAGCACCTTTTGGGTCTTGAGGCTTTATTACTGGGCTCTCTATTCTATTCCATTAAAGAAATCCCCTCAAACTCCGGCCTTTCTCAGAAATCCACTTGATATAAATGTAATAGAGTTGCATAAAAAATTCCAAGTTTTTTTGTGATGATAAAAATACTCAATGATGGGATTACAGAGGATAATCTGAAAAAAATGTCACATAACCTCATGGCCCATTGATCTAAATATCACTGAGGGGTTGAGACAGTGCAATGATTTAGCTATCACTGAATGATAAGATAATTCATTAGAATAAATAATATCTTTGCTATCATTAAAAACAATCCCAGCGTGGATCATTTTTAAACTGCTTCATGGTGAACGATGCAATGATAATCAAAATTTACATTTGAAGAGTTCTTTTGAGTTCGTAAGTCATATTCATATATTTGAACCACCCACACTGAAGGGTAGGTAGGACAGAATGCTTTGTTATTTTATAGATAAGAAAAAAACTTTAGAGGTTAAGAGATCTGCTTGAAGTAGTATATGCTGAAGGGAAGTAATGAACTCTTGTCTCCTGATTCCAAACCAACTGTTTTGCACATGATACCTAGGATCAAAGCACAATGAAAAGGAATTAGATTCTAGCTCTATCTTTGGAAGAACTAGTTATGTCATTTTGTATAAGTCAAGTAATTTGGAGCCTCAATTTATTTATAAACTAACATTTGATAACATGACCTCTAAAGGCTCAAAATTTCTTTGAAATAATTTTTAAAATTATAAATTATTCAATTTATTTAAACTAAAAAAAAAAAAGAGCGAATAAACAAAAAACCTCACCCATTTCTTCCACCAAGACCTGTGTTAAGGGGCTTACTACCTGTTTTATTCTAGTTTAAAATCTATTTTGAGTTGATTTTTGTGTATGGTGTAAGATAGTGAGCTAGTTTAATTCTTTTAAATGTAGCTGTCCAGTTTTCCCAATACTATTTGTTAAAGGGACCATCATTTTCCCATTGTATATTCTTGGCTCCTTTCTCATAAATTAATTGACCACGGGTTTATTTCTGGGCTCTGTATTCTGTTCCATTGATCTATGCCAATACCATACTGTTTTGATTACTATAGCTTTGTAATATAGTTAAAAATCAGGGAACATTATGTCTCTGGCTTTGTTCTTCTTTCTCAAGATAACTTTTGCTATTCAGTGTCTTCTGTGGTTCCACAGAAATTTTAAGATTGTTCCTTCTATTTCTGTGAAAAATGATATTGAAATTTTGATAGAGATTGTATCGAATCTGTAGATTGCTTTGGGTAATATGAGTACCTTAACAATATTAATTCTTCTAATTTATAAGCACAAAAAATCTTTTCATTTATTTGTGTGTTCTTCAATCTCTATCATCAGTGTCTTATAGTTTTCAATGTATAGGTCTTCCCCTACCTAGGTTAAACCTATTCCTGGGTATTTCATTCTTTTTGATATAATTATAAATGAGAATGGTTTCTTAATTTCTCTTTCTGATGTTTCATTACTAGTTTTTAGAAACACAACATATTTTTCTTTATTGATTTTTTATCCTACAATTTTACTGAATTAGTTGATTAGTTTTACCAGTTTTTTTATGGTGTTTTTGTGGATTTCTGTATAATATCATGTCATCTAAAAATAGTCATAGTTTAATAACATCCTCTCTTCCAATTTAAATTGTTTTGCCCGATTGCTCTGACTAGGACTTCCAATCCTATGTTGAATAAAAGTGATGAGAGTAGGCATCCTTGCCTTTTGACTGACCTTAAAGGAAAAGCTTTCAGCCTTTCACCATTGACTAGGATGTTAGCTGTGGGCTTGTCATATATGGACTTTATTATGTTGAGGTACATTCTTTCTATACAGGCTTTGTTGAGAGTGTTATCATAAATGATGTTGAATTTTGTCAAATGCTTTTTCTGCATCTATGGAAGTGCTAATAAGATATTTATCTTTCATTTTATTAATTTGGTATATCACAATGATTTGAAGATGATGAATCATCCTTGCATCCCTAGACTAAATCCTCTTGATCATGATGTATGATCTTTTTAATGTACTATGAACTTTTCCAACAATGGGAAAAGTTTTGCTACTATTTTGTTGAGGATTTTCCCATCTATGTTTACCAGAGACATTAGCCTGCAATTTTTTATTGTTGCTGCTGTTGCATCTTTTTCTGGTTTTGGTATTACAGTAATGCAGGTCTCATAAAATAATTTTTGGAAGAGTTGCCTCCTCTTCTATTTTTTGGAAGAGTTTAAGAAAGATTGGTATTAATTCTTCTTTGAGTATTCAGAATTCACCAATGAAGCCATCTGGTCCTGGACTTTTTTTGGTTGTTGGAAGGTTTTTGATTACTGATTCCTTACTAGTAATTTGTCTGTTCAGAGCTTCTACATCATTGTAATTCAGTCTTGGTAGGTTGTAGGTTTCTAGGAGTTTTTCCATTTCTTCTAGGTTGTCTGATTTGTTGGTATATAATAGTTCATAGTAACCTCTTATGATCCTTTGTATTTGTTACATCAGTTGTAAAATCTCTTTCATTTCTGATTTTATTTATCTGGATCATCTATCTTTTCTTCTTAATGAGCCTAGTTATAAATCTAGCAATATAGTTTATCTTTTCAAAGAACCAGCTCTTAGTTTCATTGACCTTTTTTTATTAACTTTTTAGTCTCTATTTCATTATTTTTGCTGTGATCTTTATTTCCTTCATTCTAACATTAGGCTTCATTTGTTATTATTTTTCTATTTCCTTGAGGTATAACGTATGTTGTTTATATAAAGTATGTTGTTGTTTCTTGTGGTAGGCATTGCTAAGAACTTCCCTCTTAGAACTGCTTTTGCTGAATCTCAGAAGTTTTGGTATATTGTATTTCTATTTTAATTTGTCTCAAGATACTTTTTGATTTGTCTCTTTATTTCTTCTTAGATACATTGATTGTTTAGTAGCATGTAGTTTAATCTCCACATATTTGCCAATTTTCTAGTTTTCTTTATGTAATTAGTTTCTAGTTTCATACCATTATGGTGGGAAAAGATGCTTGATATAATTTTAATTCTCTTAAATTTATTGACTTATTTCGTGGCCTAACATATGATCTATCTTGGAAAATATTCCACATGCACTTAAGAAGAATGTATATTCTGTTGCTTTTAGATAGAACAGTTTCTAAATATCTATTATATTTATTAAGTCCATCTATTCTAACATGTCACTTAAGGCTGACAAAATTTTCTACCCCATAATAGTGGGGGTATAAAAGTCCCCTACTATCATTATATTGCTGTCTATTTCTCCCTTTATGTTTGTTAATATTTGTATTATATATTTCGGTGCTCCTGTGTTGGGTGCATAAATATTTACAAATATTAATTCCTCTTGTTGGATTAACCCCATTATCTTTATGTAATGTCTTTCTTTGTCCCTTATTACAGTCTTTGTTTTAAAGTTTATTTTATCTGATAAAAGTATACCTATTCTAGCCCTCCTTCGGTTTCAAACTGCATGGAATAACTTTTTCCAACACCTCACTTTCAGTCTGTGAATGTCATTACATCTAAAGTGAGTCTCCTATAGGCAGCTTATAAATGGGTCCTGTTTTTTCATCCATTCATCCATTCCATGTCTTTCGATTAGATAATTTAGTCCATTTACATTTAAATAATTATTGGTAGGTATGTAATTATTCTCATTTTGCTATTTATTTATTTATTTGTTTGTTTGTTTATTTATTTTGTAGTTTTTGTAATTGCTCTGTTCCTTTCTTTTTCTCTTGCTCTATTCCTTTCTGGTGTGATGACTGCTTTTAGTAATATGCTTATATTCCTTTTTACCTTTTGTGCATTTACTATAGATTTTTGCTTTGCAGTCACATATAACAACTTATATCTATAATAGTCCATTTTAAGTTGATAACAACTTAAGTTTGATCTGATTCTATAATGACATTTTTACTTACCCTACACATTTTGTTTTAGGTTTCACATATTACATCTTTTTATCTTGTGTATTACCTAATTAATTATTGTAATCATGGTTATTTGTACTATTTTTGTCTTTTAACCTTCATACTAACTTTATATGTGATTAATCTACTATCTTTACTATATGTGTACCTTTTCAATGAGATTCTTTCTTTCATATGTGTTCTGTTATTAACACCCTTTCTTTTCAGCTTAAAGAAGCTCCTTTAACATTTTTTTATAAGGTTAATTTAGTGGTGATAAATTCTGTGAGCTTTTGGTTGTCTAAAAAACTCTCTCTCCTTCAATTTTAAATAATAACTTTTCCAGTATTCTTGGTTAAAAGCTTTTTTTGTTTGTTTTTTTGTTTGTTTTTTGTTTGTTTTTTGTTTTTTGTTTTTTTCCTTTTAGCACTTTGAATATATCCTGCCATTCTCTTCTGTCCTACAAAGTTTCTGCTGAAAAATCTGCTTCTGGGGGTTCCCTTATACTTAACAAGTTTTTCTCTTGCTGCTTTTAAAATTCTCTCCTTGTCTCTAACAATTTATATTTTAATATAATGTGTCTTGATTTGGGTCTCTTTGGGTACATCTTACTTGGAATTCTCTGAGCTTCCTTGATCTGGATATGTATTTCCTTCTCCAGGTTAGAGAAGTTTTTAGTCAGTATTTCTTCAAATAAGATTTCTGCCCCTTTTCTCTCTCTACTCCATCTGGGAGCTCTATAATGCACATATTAGTCTATTTGATGTTGTCTCAAAAGTTCCTTAAGCTCGTTTCACTTAAATTGTTTTTTCTTTTCCCTGCTCTGATTGGGTGATTTCCACTGCTCTCTCTTCAAGTTGACTGATCACTTTTTATTCTGCTTCATGTAGTCTCCTGTAGAACCCCACTAATATATGTTTTAGTTCAGTTACTCTATTCTTCAATTCTGTGACTTATATTTGATACTTTCTTATATTTTCTACCTCTTGTTGAAGTTCTCACTGTGTTCATCAATTCTTCTCTCCTGTTCAGTGAACATCTTTATGGCTATTACTTTAAACTCTTTATCAGGTAAATTACTTAATCTCTGTTTCATTAAAATTTTTCTTGAGGTTTTATCTTGCTATTTTATTTAAAACATATTTCTTTGTTTCTTAATTTTGCTTGACTGTCTGTATTGCTTTCTATATAACAGATAAAACAACCACTTCTCCAGGTCTTGAAAGAGTGGCTATGTATAGGAAATGAACCTTATTGTTCTACTGCCCCAGCTCTTGGTGGTCTCTCAAACTTTTATGCTTTTCCAAGCAGTCTATTATATTTTTATTCATTCTCAGTAGTTAAGGACCTGTCACTGTCTCAAAAGGGAGAATCTCAGAACCTAGATTCAGGCTGAGTAGAAGCTAGATCCTCAGGTAGCAGTTTTAAAAGTATGCAAATCTATACAGTCCTGTATAACTACAAGTATAAAGCCCACTGACCATCAAAGCTAAGCAATCTGGAGGTGTTCCCTGGGCAACAGTCACAAAAATCAGGTCTCCAAACAAGTATATAAGCTCTTTGCGGTGGGGGAGATACTAATGACATAGAGCACGGCAAAGGGTGGGTACCAAGACTCCATAGTATACATCCTTGAGAACAGCTCTATAGGCTGCTAGATGTGTGCCAAACTTGAAGCCTACCCCTCAGGCCAAAGCTCCAGAACAAAGAAGCCTCCATTATAGAAAGACGTAGGGGTGTGCCTCAGACGCTGGCTGTGCCCTGACCTGGGAGTGGCAGCCTGCCAAGAACCATGTTTCTAATTGCCAGAGTCCCATGAGACCCTGGAATGCAATCCACGCTGGCCACTAGAGCCAGGTGATCAAGGAGCATCCCTTGGGTAGCAGCCATAAAGACCAGATCCCAGACATAAAAACTATGGTACTAGACCAAGTAAAACTCCCCTCCAGGGACACTGGAGCTCTAGAGCATGGGAAAGCATAAATGCAAACATAGCACTAGCCCTCCAGAGGCCCTCCCAGGTCTCTGGAAAGAATTAGAGTCAGCTCTTAGATGTATGTTTAGTGTTTAATAAGAAGCTTTTCCCTCAGGCCAGGGCTATGATGATTAGCTAATAGATTCCTTTATAAAAAGACTTAGCTCCTAAATCGTCCATCTTGCTGTGCCCTGGGGGTGACAGCTGTTTAAGAACTTTTTCTCAGTTGGTTACAGTCTTGTGAGACCCAAGAGTGTAAGGATCCACTGGCTACTGGATCCAGGGGATGTAGCAATGTCCTGTGGCAGCAGTCATAAAAGTCAGAGCACCAGACAGGAGTATGAACACCTTCCTGGGAGACACGAATGTTTTAGTCCCATGAGACCAAGAACTCTCATGGCCTCCAGAGCCAGATGATCAAGGTGTCTCCTGTACAGTAGCTGCAAAAACCAGGCCTCCAGTTACATTAAAAGCTCCCTTCTAGGAGATACTGGCGCTCTGGAGAATGGCCAGAGGAAAGTGCAAAGATGGTGTTGCCACGCTGCTTTACCAGAGAGTGCTCCAGCAGGCTCCTAGATGTGCTTGTTAAACTAGCTGCCTGCCTCTCTGGCCATGCTTTAATATAGGTAGGTGAACCTCCTTCACTTAAAGTCTGGGTGCCACTGGCTGCCTCTGAACAGGGCCCTGCAGCAGGTGAATCTGAATGCCTGAGCACTTAAAGAGCCATTTCTCTTAAAATGAAATTGACCACTTATACCACACATAAAAATAAACTCAAAATGTATTAAAGACTTAAATTTAAGACCTAAAACTACCAACTCCTAGAAAAAAGCATGGGCAGTAAACCCTTTGACATCATTCTTAGCAATATTTTTTTTTGGATATGTCTCCTCAGGCAAGGGAACCAAAAGGAAATATAAACAAATGGGACTACATCAAACTAAAGAGTTTCTGCACAGCAAAGGAAACCATCGACAAAACAAAAAGACAACCGAATGAGAGAAGATATTCATAAATAATAGATAAATCTATTAAGAGGTTAATAACTAAAATATGTAAGGGACTCATACAACTTAACACAAAAACAAACAAACAAACAATTAGAGTAAAAAGTCTGCACAGACATTATTCTAAAGAGGACATACAGATGGTCAATAGACATATGAAAAGATGGTCAACATCACTAATCGTCAGGGAGATGCAAATTAAAACCGCAATGAGATATCACCTCATACCTGTTAGAATGGCAATCATCAATAAACCGACAAACAAGGGTTGGCAAAAACGTGGAGAAAAGGAAACCCTTGTGCACTCTTGGTAGGATTGCAAATTGATGCAGGCACTATGGAAAACAATCTGGAGGTTCCTTAAGAAATTAAAAATAGAACTACCACATGACCCAGCACTTCCACTTCTGGATATTCAAAGAAATCCAAAACAGTAATTCTAAAAGATGTAGGTAACCCTATGCTCATTGTAGCATTAGTTACAATAGCAAGATATGGAAGAAACATTTATGTCCATCAATAGACAAATAGATAGAGAAGATGTGGTTCATATACACAGTGAAATAGTACTCCGCCAAAAAAAAAAAAAAGATAAAATATTGCCATTTGCAGAACATGGATAAACCTGGAGGGTGTTATGCTAATAAGTGAAATAAGACAGAGAGATACAAATAATTTACATATCTAATTTATATGTAGAATCTGAAAAACAAAACAAATTTAAAAAACAGAAACAAACTCCTAGATACAGAGAGCAAACTAATTATTGCCAGATAGGATGCAGGTTGGAGGCTTGAGTGAAAAAGATTAAGAGATTAAGAAGTACAAATTGGCAGTTACAAAATAATCAAGAGGATGTAGAGGAAATATAGGAAATATAATCAATAATATTGTAGTATGGGTACAACAGTTATTGTGGTGATTACCTATATGGTATATAATTGCCTAATCACTTTGTTGGACACTTGAAATTAATATAATATTATATGTCAACTAAAATTAAAAACATAAACTTTTTTATTAAAGAGTGATTTCTCAGATCACTAATCTTCTGAGTCTTGAGACATGAGCCCCATTGGTTTTCAAAATTATATATTTTGGAGGCTCATCTTTTTTGAAGGACCCCTTTGCTCCTCAGGGAGAAGTTCTGGGTTTTCAGTTCCTTCCTGGTGTGGACTGCCGTGCTGATGATGGGGTTTATGCTGAAACTGTGTCCCAGCCTCTCTTACCTTTCGATGTGGTTTATTCTTGTTTACACAATATCTAATTGTCCCTTAGCCAGCCTTTAGTTGTTGTTGTTGTTGGTTTTTTGTTTGTTTGTTTGTTTGTTTAAGAGGAAATTGTTCCATAGTAGTTTTATACTCAGTGTGTCCATGAGAGGATATGAGTTCAGGATCTTTTTATGTTACTATCTTCTGAAAATTTCATTTTCTAGGAAAGAATTTTCTTCCTATTTACATAAATAAATTTTCCTCTAATTTACTCTCTTTGTTACACATTCCTACTCCCCAACTCTTTATTCAGTTATAGGCATGCCCATGGGAAGTATACAAGTATAATCTGATTTAATAACTAGACTTCAATGCCATGATAAAATAATGATAATGATAATAACAGATTATTAATACCATGCTTACTATTTGCAAGGCACTGTTTTAAGTACTTTATATGACAACTCATTTAATCCTCATAACGGCCCTAGGATTAGGTAAAATTACTATGCCCACTCTACTATTACAAAACTCAGACTTGGAGAGTTAAAGTAATGTGTTAAAAGTCACAAGCTAGAGTCAAAATTCAAAGTCAGAAAACATGATTCTGGAGCCCATGTGCTTTACCACTATTTTATGAAGCCATATTCCTTGACTTAAATTTTTTTCGAAATAGTCTTCAAAGTAAGTTTTCATTGATAAAATTTCAAGACCATAGCAGTCTTGTCTAACTACCCTGACCTTGAAATGCCAAAGTTCACTGCAGTAAATGGAAGAGTATCAATCCAACGCTCTGACTACTGTTCTGTTTCTGGAATTCCACCACCACACTGATCTCGAAACCTTCAATAAGATGTGCTGCAGTAAATCTCACTCCCATTAATCAGGATGGAAATCTTTTCTTTCCCAATTAGGTCCAATTGCACAGATGAAATGGCACATCTGTTTGCCTTTTAAGAAGGCTCATACCCAGGGGATAGTGGAGCTTTACTGACATAACAACTAGACGGTTTGTCATCTAGCTCTTTCTCTTGCAGAGTGTTTATCAGCAGTTATACACAGCTTCCGTTTCGTGACAATGTTAACCCAGGACTGCTGCTGTGAGGATCCAGACTCTGCTCTCTGCCTGCAGGGACTTCGGATGCGAGTTTATCAGGACTGCTGAGCCCAACACTTTTACATTAAAGCAGATCCCACTCATAGTTGTGTGTGTGTGTGTGTGTGTGTGTGTGTGTGTGTGTGTGTGTAGCAAGCTCACTTCTGCTTGCACCTCAGGCCAGCTCCCTAAAAGGGTGCTACCTAGAGCAGTGGAAATTCATATATTTCCAGTTAGAAAACAGTATCATTTTTGTGCAGTTGCAAAACTAATCTAATACGAAATGGACCTAGTAGAGTTTAGAGGTAATAGCAAACACCTAGATGTGGCTGCCACAGCAAGGCACTAAAGGATCATCAAGCATAAGGTATCTCTGTGAAACTTAGAGTTGTTTGTAAAGCAATAAACAAACCAGTAGATGCAAAAGATGCACTATCTTCCCAACTTATAGTATAAGGAAACTACAATAACCAAACATTGACTTTTAGAAAATGTTTTCCCTTGGATGATGTCTTTCTAAATAACTTTAGTATGAGCCTAATACTATGTTCTAAGTCTTAGTAATTCATGCAAAAGCAATTCTCTTTAAATAGCTAGAAAGGCAGGCATTTCAAAGGGGAAAATATTGGAGGAAATGTATAATTTCATTGTCTTTGGGGACTTCTTGTAAAAATGGAGGCATATAGGTGGAAGCTTGGCTCTGGGTCAGATGGAGTTCAAAAGCCAGCTAAGCAACTTTCTAGCTGTGAGACTTGGGCAAGTTCTTTAACTTCTCTAATATTGTTAATATTAATAATAACAGCCACCTCCATGGATTGTTTTAAAAAGCTTGTGTAGAGCCTGTGCAGAAAGAAATGTTCCACAAATATTAGCCCTTGTCATCATTCTCCATGGTATATAGTGTTTGCTATCATTGTGGACTCTCAAAGAACTCTGCAATGACTATAACAGAGAAGGCCACCTGGTGGCTTCTGGCATCATCCCTACCTTTATGACTTTCTTATTCAATGCTGTGCTCATATTACTGTAATAGGTGGCGAAAATGAAGGAGAAATAGGTAACGCCTTACTCTAATGAGAAAGTCTACTCATGTGCTTGCGGCGGTGGGGAAGTGCATTGCCTATTTCGTGGAAGCTGTTGACAAGATTCCATTCAGGGCAACTGTGCAGTGGACAAAAAATCTGAAGCCATCTGCATTCTCTTTTTTTCTAGATTTCCTTTCTATGTGGCCTTTGTTGAGGACTCACTTTATTTATGCTTTCATTTGGGCCCTGAGACACTTTTCAACATGGGAATAGCCTCTCTACATAACCATCTCATTAGTACTGCCATGTTCTTTCCAGCACTATTCACAATATCCAAGATGTAGAAAGATCCTAAATATCCATCTAGTGGTAAATAAAATGTGGTATATACATACAATGGAATATGAACTGGCCTTAGAAAAGAAGGAACTATAATATGGATAAACCTGGAGGACATTAGGCTAAGTGAAATAATCCAGGCACAGAAAGACAAATAGTGCATGATTCCACTTATATGAGATTATCTAAAATAATCAAATGCATAGAATCAAAGAGTAAAATGGTATTTTCCAGGGGCTGGGAGGCGGGGGTGGAATGGGGAGTGACTAATCAATGGGCATAAAGTTTTGTTTAAGTATGATAAATAGTTCTGGAGATCTGCTATACAACACTGTGTCTTTAGTCAACAGTACTGTATTGTCACTTAAAAATTTGTTAAGAAGGTAGATCTCATGTTAAGTGTTCTCAAGGAAAAAAAAAAAAAAAACATCTCCTGGCTTAATCACTCAGATGACAAATTTCCTAAGACTAATAAACTAATCTAGTCTATAAGTTAAATGGCTTCTGATAGATTAATATATTACCCTGCCAGAAATATTTATAATTTTAAGACTCTCTGAGGCAAAATGTAATGATCCAAATGAATCGAATTTTTACCCTTTAATTTTAAGCACTTGAGCAAGTAAGTACAGAAATAAAGGAAGAATTGGGAGGCAGGATGCTTTAGAAGGCAGCTCTCAAACTGTAAAGGCTACAACCTATTTTTCATACTGTGATGTCAATCCCACAAAAGAAAAGACAGTTGTTTTGGGGAGTGATAAGGAAAAGTAGGTTATTACCTATTTAATTAAAGATCCAATCCTTGTAATCCAACAGAGATGTGATCCCCCAACTAGGTGGAAATGTGAGCTTTGGAGATTAGCATACTTTTTTTTTAATTGGTTATTTTTTGTTTGTTTTTTTGTTTGTTTGTTTATTTTTAGAGAGAAGGGGTTCAGAACATATCCGCTCATCACAGGGCTGAAAGCAACCTCACACCATCAGCAACTAGTGCTCTTCTTTGAGCAGTCTCCCCTCCCACCCCGAAGGTGAGGTCTGGTTCCATTGTGTTCAGAGTACCTTTCCATAAGCATTCCATCTGGAACTTGCTGAGAAAAAGAACTCAACTTGGATTTTAAATGAATGTGGCTCCCTCTTCTGGTGAAAAGCTTGAATCAATAATAAAATTATCTGAGAAAGAGAGCAGGGGCTTAGCCTCTCTCTCCTCCCAGCTTCAGAAATATTTGTCAACACAATATCTCTAACAAATGAACCAGACAACAACAGACCCTCCACGGTTCCTGTATGCTGACACTAGTGCTAATATGAAATGCAGTAACAAAAGGGGGAAAAAAGTCCTGCTTTGGAATAGAGAAAAATAAAACTAACAAAGAAATTCTTGAAGCAGACATTTGGGGTTAGAATAACTGCTTTTCTTTAAACAATAAGAAATAATCTTTTGATCTTTACATCTCTTAAAAAGAAACCACTCCTAAAAGGTGTATATGGACATCGGATCAAGAGGAACTAAATACTTCTTTGAAAAACTACCATTAACAGCATTTTTCTGAGACCAAGTTTGTTAATATGCCAAAATGTCTATTTGACATCTTGACTTTTCATGAGGTCAAACCTATAACATTAAAAATATCTTCCATCCTTATAAAGGAACAATTTAAGAAAGAATATTTTTTTCACTAGAAATAAAGACTTGAGCTCCAACTATATAATTCTTTATTACTAATTCAAAAATGTAGAAAACCATCAGAGTGCTACCAAATATCTATGCTTACATGAATCTCAACAGCAACACAAATGATGTATATAGATAAAACCTAAATAAATCCTAATAAGCTGAGCACTACAGAAGCCTAAGAAATGGTTTAACACAAAACAAAAAAATAAAAAATAATTCTAATATTCCAAACAAAGGAGTCCATATAGATGCCTACATTTTGTCTTTTAACATGTCATCAATTGCTAAATATATTAATTCCTGAAAAATTCCAGTGTTTCTGGATCACAAGTTTGACACTTGCAGGAGGCTATAGCCCAGATTTATCATATCTTTATGAAACAGTTTCAGTGCTAAAAGCAATGCATTGTGATTCCATGTGGAAGGTTCAAGTTCAGGCAGGCAGAAGGCTGCATCCTCATGTCAGAGGCAACCAGTAAAGACCCCGGTAATATTTTGTTTGATCTCTCTCCCCTCAGCCCCCTGCCTCACCCTCAATGAGGATAAGATAAACTCCCTAGATTTGGGGATGAAAGGAGGTAGGGGATGGGATATTACCAAAGACAAGTTGGGTAGATGTCATATTTTCAGTTTTTTTCTTATAAAGACACATATTGCAACTCTGGGGGGAGCTGGAAGAAAGGAAATAGATATAGAAATATCAAGCATCATTCATAACCAGGTAGGATAGGTTTACCCAAAATTTGGAAGCAAGGAAAAGGGATAAAGAGATTGGCGAGAAGATAGGAAAATATGCTCATTTTTTTTCAGTGATAAAAATATGCACATAATTAACATTGGTATAATAACTAAACATTAACTAAATCTAATCTCATATTAATAATTTACTATTAACTAAATCAAATAGCTTATCTGAATTTCTTCTATTTCTATGCTAATATCCTTTCCTTGTTCCAGGATCCTATTCAGGATCCCACGTTTCATTGATTGTCATGTCTCTTTAGTCCCTTCCAGTTTGTTAAGTTTTACAGCCTTTCATTGACTTTTATAACTTTGAAAATTAAAAAGTACTGACTAATTATTTTTTCAATGTCCCTCAATTTAGCTGTCTCGGATATTTTTCCATGACTGGAATGAGGTTATTTAGACAGATATACTCCCTGACACCCTCGCCCCCACACCAAAACACACTGTGTTCTTCTCAGTGCATCATATCAAGAGGTTCGTGATGCTACTATATCTTAATATCGGCGATGTTTATATCTATCGCTTGGTTAAGGGTGAACTTGAACCTTCCACATGGAATCACTACCATGTTTCTCTACTGTAAAGTTGCTATCTTCCCTTTATATTTAATATATAGCTTGGACAAAATACTTTGAGACTATGTAAATTATACTTTTCCTCAAAATTCTGCTCACTAGTTTTTAGTATCCATCAGAATGAACCCACAGAAATTAATTTTTTTATAAGTTAAGTTCATTATTGATGTTATTTACATTATTTTATACTCAGATGTTTCTAGTTTTCACCTTAAGAGCTCTTTCAGGTTGGACCCTGTATTATTTTGAGAAATACCCGTCTATTTGGGGGCATTTCCTTACTTTCTGACACAACACAATGTTTCGAGTTCATCTTGTATTTTCCTGCTCCAGCTCTTGAGTCCATCATTTCTCCAAAAAGTCTCAGTTCACTTTACTGGAGGATAGAAACCAAGAGATGGGCTCTAGTTCTGTCACTGTGGCTAGAATGCCATCGCTTTAAGCCCTTTCAATGGAGATAGCTAGCAAATACATGTATATATAGTAATCTATGTATACACATATATCTACATTTCTGTATATATTATACGTGTGTGTGTGTGTGTGTGTGTGTGAGAGAGAGAGAGAGAGAGAGAGAGAGTTGAGCATGCAAAATGTGTGTATATGTGAAAAAGATACACATACACTTAACCATGAGTTTTTATTGATAATCTCTGATTCTAAACACTACAGGTCATTTTATCATTGTCCCTTTCCTCATTTATAACTTCTTTCTCCAAGAATAATAAACCCAGTTCTTATTATCTCCAATATAATTATTTGTTTAATTCTAGTAAGCAAAGTAGTTCCAGAATTTCCAGCCCATACCCTTATGAGAAACATCTTAACTACTAGATTATAAAATCTATGTACAATTCTCTATCTTTTGCCTTACAATATCCAATCAAAATACTGTTTTTCATAGTTACTTATGTTGGTTCTTTTCTCTATCCACTCTACTTTACTAATAATTTATAGCATAGTTAGGCTACGTTTTATATATATATATATATATATATATATATATATATATATATACACACACACACACACACACACACACATATATGTTATATATATATATGTTTTACATATACACACATATATATGTATGTGTATGCGTGCGTGTGTATGTATGTGTGTGTATGTATGTATGCATGTATTACTACTTGTATTCCATTTTGGGTTCCTCATACATTCTGATTGGTTTTAATTATGTACTGATCATGGGGCATTTGAGGGTCTTTAAAACATTACTATGACTCTAAGAGTCAGAGTTATACAAAAAAAAAAAATGCCCTGGAAATTACTCCAGATAAATTCATAGAGGTCTGCCTCCCCCTCCTCCTAACCGGCCGCATAGTCCTCCATTGTGTTTGTGCTATAGTTTACTCAACCAAACTCCTATGTCTGGGCATTTAGACTGTTTCCAGTATTTTGTAATTACAAAAAAATAAATAAATAACCTTTGTGCATTGTGGTTTTATATTGTTGTAGGTGTATCATAAGGATAGATTCCTGGAAGTGAGATTGTTAGGTCTAAATGTAAGTGAATAAGTAATTTTCTTAGCTATTATCAAATCTCCCTTCAGAAGGATTGCACCAATTTGCTCTCCCACTAGCAATGTATGAAAGTGTTTCCCCACAATCTCATCAACAGAATGTGTGGTAATATTATCTAGTTTTTACCATTCTGATAGGTGAGAAATGATATCTCAGTACTGTTTCATTCTGAGTTTATCTAATTATGACTCAGTTTGAACATATTTTTCATATGCCTGTTCGTCATGTTCATATTATTTTTGTGAATTATATGTGCATGTCTCTTTTTCATTTTTTTTCTATTGGATTTTTGGCCCTTTGACTCTCAATTTTAAGGGTTTTTATGTTAGGTATATTAGTCCTTTGTTTTGATGTATGTTACTAATATTGTGCTCCAGTATGTCAGCTGTCTGTTGACTTAGTTTATAGTGTTTTTGGTTATGCAAAATTGTTTAATTCTCATGAGAAATGTATTGGCCTTTTATTGCATCTGGAGTTTGAATTACAATTAGAAAGCCTTTCCATAGCCAAGGTTAAAGAGAGATTTTTCTGTTTTCTAGTTTATATAGTTTCACTGTTACATTTACTTACACCTCTAATCCATTTAGAATTCATTGTTGTTCACGATAATTTAAAGACAGACTCTTTTGGTGGTTATTTAAGACCTCTTATTCATTCTCAGAACATTCTGAGAATTGCCTTGATTTCCCTACTCTGACCTAGGCTAACTCCAGTAGTATGTACTTAACTCGGAGTCACTAGTTGAAAAGAAACAACTGATTGAGGCTTTATGCAATCAATGCAAACAGGTTTTCCTCTTTCCCTCATCCTGTCTTTCATGCTTCGTGTCTGCCTCCGTCTTTGCCCCACAGATGGGAAGCTAGAACTCAAATGATAAGCCTAATTGGGTTAGGGGCAACAACGGAATGGTTTCCTGACAGCCCATTCTTTATTTGAGGGTATATGCTAAGCCCATAGACCAGCCCTCACTGCGAAGTACGGAGGGCAGTGACCATGGTAAATCCATTAATAGGACTTGCTTCCCATTATTAGCACCATCTGAGTCTGTTAAAAATCTTAACTAGGAGTTTAATTTCTCTACAGAGGGCTTTAAATTAATTAGGGGTTTACATGTTAACAAAGAGCCTGATACATCCATAAATCAATCCAGTGTAGGAGGACTATGTAGGGAGGACGTCTATTCAGTGGAGACCTCAAATCCAGCATCCCTGTTGGGCTCCCAACAAAAGGGTGCAGGTGTGGAATAGGCCACTGTGACAAGGAAGCCCCAATAATTGTTTTGCATCACTTAAGCCACAGCAGGTAATAGGGCAAATCCAAGTCCCAGGCGCTCAGCAAGTGGAACTCATGTTACCATGAAAAGCCACATCATATCACTTTAACCTCTTTAAATGAATTGCCATAACACTGTGATTTATTTTATACCAAGTCCGAGAATTAAAAGAACATTGATCAAAATGGACTCCTTTTCCCCTCTTTTGTTAGAAATAGAAAGTAACAGATGGAACCACTTTATTTATTTATTTATTTATTTATTTATTTATTTATTTATTTATTTATATATATATGCACCGATCACTTTAAGAACTTTTAAATTGCTAGTGCCTTTTATTAAAAACACTTGCTTTAAGGTTCATACTCACGTTCTCTTCTTTGGATAAACTGTTACTCATATTACTTTAGGTAAGCACCCTAGTATTTTGGTAACAAAACTGCATGACAACTATTTCTAACCTTAAACATTTCCGTATGACAGTAGTTTTGTTTCTTTTGTGTCCTTTGATTAGAAAACACCCGATGAACAAAAGTAACCATGGACTCATTTTTAAATAATGTCGTATTTCAATTGTCACAATAATATCTACATCAATATGAAAATCGTGAGTGCATGTATACGAAAAAACATTATTTTTTAAAAATCTATTTTAAAATCCAGTTTAAATGTGGATTTACAGTTTCTTTGTAATAGCTATCTTTGCAATATTTTCTTTATCCGGCCTGTTTAGTCCACTCCCCTTCCCCAACCACAGGGGCCTGAAGCCCACATGCAAATGTCTTTCAGTCCATACAAATAATATTCTCTGATTAATTTCTTTTTGAGCTGAAAACACTGCACTGTGTGCCAAAGAAGAGGGATTTAATCACATTAAGTTATTTAAAAAATTAGTATTTTTAAAATATGAAACCAAAAAGTTCCGGTATAAATATAACATTCCAAAAGTTATTGTGGGTTTAAGCTAAATAATTCAGGTTGCAGATGATTTCAGTTTGGAAATAATTATATTTAATTAATTTAAACAATAATTTTAGTGACATAGGAAGTTTTCTCCTCTAGACATATGATACAAAAAAAAATCTATACAGTGCATGTTTTCCATCTATCTCCACAATCACAGCATTTGGTTAGGCTAACACTGATTCAGGCCCTGTGGAGTTCATTGTCATGGCAAGCAAAGAAAAAGGACACTGTACTGTGTCCCCAAGAAGAGGGATTAATCACATTCCCTGTTCTGCCCCTATCCCAACCACCAGCGCTACACTGTGAAGAGAAATCTGAGGGGGAAGAAGTAGCGATCCAGAATGCACTGCCCAAGCCATTGCTATGCAGCCTCCTTCAGCTTCACTGTACCCTCTTCAACTACACAGATGTTCTCAGAATGCAAACATGCACTGTGCCAGCCATTAAAAACAACAACAACAACAACAAACTTTCTTCTTTTGATCCCATATTTCCCTCTAGCTATCACCTCAATATCTGACTGCTTTCATGCTACCAGTTTGTGAAAGAGTGACTCTGTATTTGAGGTCTCCACTTTTGTTCCTGGTATTTTCTAGTCTAGTCTAGATTTCCACACTTGTGAGGCTACAATGAGATGCCTCAACACACCCAAAGGTATGGTGTCAAAGAAGGCCAGAAAGGGAGCCCGGACTTTCATCTTTGGTGGGTGGCTGAGCTCTCTGACCCCCACAATGTAATTGGAGACCACTAGGGAAGTCTACACTTCTTCCTCTAATGAGTAGTAATGGGCCCTCCACACTGCCACCGTCTCCCCACCGCCACCGGCTCCCCACCAGGGTGATGTCAGAGGAGGCTTAGTGAAGAGACAGCATTTCTCACCATTGCTCAGCGGTAATAAGGCCAAATTCCTTAGTGTCATGGAGGGCCATGTGGGCAACAGTGACAAGGTACTCCTATTCCTTTCGCATCCAGGGAGAATGTCAGTGGAGGCCTGGTAGGGAGCTGGAACTCCCATCCCTGCACCGGAGTAATGAGAACCACCTTGGGTGTCAATGAAGGCTGATGGGGAACGTGAATTTCTTCCCTAAGCTGCTAGTAACGAGGCAGAAACTCCCACTTCTCCTGCTGTCAGCGTCAACAGAAGTCCGGCAGTGCAGAAGGTACAAATAAGGTCCAGAGTTTCATAACATACATCAAATGTCATTGAAAAAAATTGCGCATCATGCAAAATACCAAAATCTCAAGTGGAATGAAAAAGGACAATGAACAGATGCCAAATCCTCGAAGACAGATTTTGAAAAAGAACAACAAAGTTGGAGGGTATTCACTCACAATTTCAAAACTTCAAAACTTATCACACAGTAGTACTTGTGCCACTTGATTACTCCAGTAATTAAGACAGCATTCTACTGGCATAAGGATAGACGCAGAGGTCAAAAGAACTGAAAGCCCAAAAACAAACCTTCACATTCATGTCAACTGATTTCAACAAGTTGCCTAGATGCTTCAATGGGGGGAAAGAACAGTCTTTTCAACAAATTTTGCAAACTGGATAGCCACATGCAAAAGAATAAAGTTGGATCCCCTTCTCGAACAACACAAAAATAACTCAAAATGAATCACAGACTTATATGTAAGAGCTAGAATTATAAAACTCTTAGAGAAAAATTTTTGTGACCTCTGGTCAGGCAAAGCTTTCTTAGTAATGACACCAAAAGATATGACAAAAGAAAAGATAAATTGGAATTCTTCAAAATTAAAAATTTTATGTTTTAAAGGACTCCATCAAGAAAAGAAAAAGGAAATCTATACAATGGGATAAGGAATTTACAAATCATATATCTGATAATGAACTGATATGTCCATAAAATGAATTATGTAAGAATTTCATAGCTGCCTTATTTAGACCAAATTGGAATTACCCCAAATTTCTGTCAAAAGGAAAATGGATAAACATTGTGATGTATTCACAAAATGCAATACTATTCAGCTAAAAAAAAAAAAAACCACACACAAATGCACAATACATGGATGAATCTCAAAAACATTATGTTAAAGGAAAGAAGTCAAACATCAAAGAACGTATATTATATATTATATACATATATTTAAATACAATCTAAGAAAAGGCAAAACTAATACATGAACTATATAAATTATATCAATGGTTGCTTATGCAAGGGTGGAAATGTGTGACTGAGATGGGTTAAGAAGGAACTTTCTACGGTAATGAAAATATTTTATACCTCAACTGGAAAGTTGGCTTTACAACTAAATATATCTATCTAAATTCATTAAACTGTACAATCAAGATATCTATATTTTACTGTATGTCAATTTTACTTTAACTTCTTAAAGTACAAGAAGAAATGAAAGTGCTATGGTTATACTGTCCTATTGCTCCCTGTTCCCTTTTCAAACACAAAACACAGAGGCATAGAAAGCCATTTCATCCACCTGTGGGACTATGAGACTCATCTTTGTGCTTTTCGTAGTCTTCTAAAACTCCTATCTTGTTAGAAAATGGAATAAATTCTGCATAGTTTCAAAGTTTCCTAATAGAGTACTATCTCTAGCTCCAGGATCTAATTTGAAATAAGAGGAAGGAAGGTGGACCTTTAACCTAAGTCATCTTGCTGGCCAGTCCTGGGATTAGCAAGATGTTCACTGTGTGGGGAGTGCTCCATGGTGGATAAGCATACTCTCTTCAGGAATACCATTTCTACTTGGAAGAATAAGATGCTGTAGACTGATCCGGCTTTTCAAACGTAGTTTAAGACAGAACTCAGCTATGTAATCCATGACATTATTCTGAGGATTTTTCCAAAAATTCCTAGAATTTTACATCTTTATATCTATTGTATCTGTTGCTACTTAAAAGGGAGGCATGTTTTTGCTCAACAGAAGTACATGCTTTGTACTGTGTCTAAGCTCCATCTTTTACTTTCACAGTTTATGACACTGGTATCTTTCCGAGATGTGCCTTCATTATGCCCAGATCATAAAAATAACATATTTTTTAATATAGTCCTCTGGGTGAGCTAATATTTTCTTCTAATTTCTCCTAGCTTCTCTTCTGATGGTATTGTGGTTCAGTTTCATTATTTCAACATTTTAATTTAAATTCATTTAAGACTGTTAAGATAAAATGTTTTTAGAATTCAGAAAATATTTCAAAAATATGTGGCATCACTTAAGTCCAGCCAGATTTAAGAGATAAAAGAAAAAATTCATAATATTTATTTTATTAAAAAATTAAGTAAATAAATATAAGTCAAGCTTTTTTCCCTCCCAGAAGTATTCATTACCTAAATTTGGTGTGTGTTGTTCCTATACATATTAGATTTTTTTCTACTTATACATCAATAATATGTTTTTGAGACATGTCCATGTTTTTTTTTTCCCCATACAGATCTAGCTCATTTTAACTACTGCATATTATTTTACTATTTGAAGAAATCAATTGGCTCATTTATTCTCCTCCTGTGGGAACTTGAGATTGCTTTGACATTTTTAGCATTAGAAACAGTACTAACGTGTATATCTTTGTATGAGCCCCTTAGTTTCTCTAGGATCCAAACACAGAAGTAGAATTTCTAGATCGCAGGCTCTGTTTTATATTCAACTTTACTAGGTTATCCAAAATGAATTTCCTAAATGTTTACATCACTTAAATTACTACCAACAATATAAAAGAGCTCCAATTTCTACATATCCTTGCCTTCTCACATTTTCAGACTTCTAGAATTTTTCCAAATAGATGGACATGAGATGCTATCCCAGTGATATTTTAATTTATGATCTGTATTTTTCTAAACAATAAATTTTAAGTGTTTATGACCACTGCACCTTCCTACTAGCTTGCTTTGTAAGTCTTTTGCATTGGCCAGCAGCTGACCCTTACACTTTGCTAATGATCTTATAAAAAAAAAGAACAAAAAACAGATTTTTGCTCCTAATGTATTCATATTTATCAATTTTTCTATGCCATCTACATTTGTCTTTGTTTTTTAAACTAAATGCTCTCTTATTTCAATATTATAAAGATATTACCTTACATTTACTTCTAAAAGTCTGAAAATTCTGTTTATTAAAAAAAAAAACTTTGATTCATATAAAATTCACTTCTGTGCACAGTGTTTGGTAGCAATGAAATTGTATAATTTGGTATTTAAATTCTCACAGTGGCTTTTTTGAATTATCCATTCTTTCTCACTTAGTTGTAATTCTATTTCCGTTATATATTTCCATATATCTCAACTCTCTCCATTCTGTTCTGGTTTATTTGCATATCTTTGCCCAACACCGCACTAGTTTAATTGCTTTAGCTTTAGAATAAAAATCTTCATGAGTGGTAGGGCACAACATCCCCCTATTATCTTTCTTTAAAATCATGTCATCTACCTATATTTTTTTTCATATTAATATTAGAATTAGCTTTTTGTATACTGTGAAAACCCTGTTTGGATTCTGATTGGAATTACATAGAATGTGTAAATCAGTTTGGGATAAGTTGATATCTTTATGGTATTGAGTGTTCCCTTCCAGGAATATATGAGATATCTCTCCACTAATTTTGGTCTTTCTTTATAATGTTTAATAATTTCTCCATCAATATCACATACCTTCCTAAAAAGTTCCTTAACAAATTATTTTAAGTACTGTCTTTTAAAACTATGCTTCATAAGTGTTGATTGGTATGTAGAAATTCTATTGACTTGTGTCTTCATTTTATATTAAGCAATCTTTGGTTTGTCTAAAGGTTGGTCTAAAGATTTCCTTAGATTTTCTACTTAGACAATTTTTTTTTTAAAAAATACAAACCATGCTTTTTTCCCCCCGACACTTATATCACTTACTTATTTTATTGTGCTAGTTAAGACCAGCTACAACAATGAATAGAAACAGTAACAGGAGGTATCCTGTTTTGGTTATGGATTTTAAAAGAAATGCTTCTAACATTTCACTACTAAGCACAAAGTTTACTGAAGATTTCAGTAGACACTTTTTATCAGTTTAAGGAAATTCCCATTTATTCTTGGCTGACTACATTTTAAAAAAATACTATGAACTGAATTTGAATTTAATCAAATGTTTCAATATCTATTGAGGTTTTGTTTTCTTTGTTTAATCTATTACTTATGTCAATTATTTTAATGCATTTTCTAATGTTAAGCAATCACTGCACTCGCCATATCTTAAATGTGGGCTGTGCACAGTAACTTCTTCCCAAGAGGACAGTGTGGAAGGGAGTGAAGACAGAGAAACTTCACAGTGGAAACTAGACAAAGATTGCCTCAGCCATGTGATCAAGGCTCACCTAAATAGTGATGTTAGACTGATAATATGCAACCTTGATATGATGTGATGAAAAACACACTTTAACTTGTGGTCTACCTCTCAAAAATATAACCTAGTCTAATCATGAAGAAAAACATCAGACAAATTTAAATGAGACAAATTCCCCAAAATATCTAACTAGTGCTCATTAATCAAAAACAAGGAAAGTCTGAGAGTCTGTCACAACCAAGAAGAGCCTAAGGAGACATGACAAGTAAATGTAATAATGCAAGTCCTGGATGGGACCATGGAACAGAAAAAGTACATTAGGTATAATTATGAATAAATTTGAATAAAGTATGGACTTTAGTTAATAAGACTGTAACAAGATTGGTTCATTAATTGTGACAAATGTACAATACTAATGTAAAATAATTGGGGGAACTGGGTATGGGGCATATGGAAAATCTCTGCACTATCTTTTCAACTTTTTGGTAAATATATAACTATTCTAAAATGAAATGTTTATTTTAAAAGAGTGAGTTGAGGATAGTTTCTTATTTTCTTTTTTCAGCACCAGTTTGTATAAAATAGTATCTCCATCACTAAAGGTTGGTCGAACTCTGTAAAGTCATCAGAGCCTGACAGCATTTTATGGGGACATATTTTTTTAAAAATTATCATGAAAAATTAAACATTTATAAAAGCAGGAGGAAAAGTATATCTTTTCCTTAATTTTTATGATTATCAACTATGGCCAATTTTGTTTCATCTAAATATTACTTTCATCTAAATAATACCTCCCTCTTCCAGTATTATTTTGAAGAAACCCAGATATTAAAGCATTTCATTGGTAAATATTTCTGTATGTGCCTCTAAATACAGACTTAAACACACACACACACACAACCACAACACACACAACCTCAACACCAAAATTAAACCCAAACATTAACAATTCTTAATATCATCAAACACCTACTGTTCACATGTCTAAATGTCTTATAATTGTTATGCGTATGTGAATTAATTGGTATTGATAAAATTTTTCTGCCATTTCTTCTTTTTGTACTTTATTGGTTCCGTTTTTTATTTCATTATTTCTTTCCTCTTCTCTTTTCTTTGGTTTATTTTAATATTCTTTATTACTGCTAGAGCTGGAGATTTGTCAATTTTAAATCTTTTCCTATTACATGCATTTAAAACTATACATTTCAAGATAAGTATTAATTTGATTAAATCTCATAAGTTCACACCTAAATAGTGTTTTCATTATCATTCAGTTCCAATATTTTTAATTTATTTTAGTTGTTTAAAAATTAATTACTTAAAATACTCTATATAATTTTCAAAGTTATCTTTTTTGGCTGTTATTGATTTCTGATATTAATGACTATAGACAGATCATGAAAAGCATGACGCTGATGTATTTGTATAGTAAGTATCTTATATTATAAATTTCATGGAAGTAAGGATTTCATTTTTATTCTCTGCTTGATATGTTGAATACATAAATGAACAAAATAATATTATTGCCAAAATTTAGTAAATATATATAGAAACTTGTCCTGAAGTTTGCAACTTACCATTTAAACTCTTAGAAAGCCAAGTCCACTTGGCTTTTTAAATGATTAACTTGGCTTTTGTAAGCAATAAAATAATGTCCTGGATCTTTTTCCAAATATGTCTTGTGGATATTTTTCAGCCAATGATAAATACTGTGAATGATGTATTGTCCAAGTTGCTTCTCTTTTTTCGATGATACTTCAAATGCAACTGCCATGACAGCTTCTAACACCAGTATATTACCAAAAACAGACAAGTCCAAGCTGTCTATGCTGCTAAAACCCCCATTTTTCCAAAATCAATTGCAGTTCTGTACACTGATAATAAAAAAGTTATCAGAAAAAAATAAAAACCAATCGCATTTACAATTGCATCAAAAGAATAAATACCTAGGAATAAATTTAACCAATGAGATGGAAAAACCAAAACACTGAAAACAAAAGACATTGATGATAGAAACTGAAAAACACAAAAATAGATGGAAAAATACTCCATGTTAACCAAATCGACCTACAGATTCACCACATCCTTATCAAAATCCCAATGGCATTTTTCACAGAAATGGAACGAACGATTCTAAAATTTTTATAGAGTCACAAAAGACCCTGAACAGTCAAGGCAAAGCAATCTTGGTTTAAAAAAATAAACAAAGCTGAAGGTATCACATTTCCTGATTTCAAACTATATTATAAAACTACAGTAATCAAAACAGCATGGTATTATTATGAAAACAGACATATAGATCAATAGAACAGACAATAGAACAGAGAGCTCAGAAATAAACCCATGCATATATGGTCAATTAATTTTCAATAAAGGAGCCAATAATATACAATGAGGAAAGGACAGTCTCTTCAATAAATGGTATTGAGAAAACTGGACAGCCACAAGCAAAAAAATGAAACTAGACCACTATGTTATACCATACATAAAATTTAACACAAAATGGATAAAGACTTGAAACCATAAAGCTAATAGAAGAAAACATAGGCAGTAAGCTTCTTGATGTCAATCTTGGCAATGATTATTTGGATCTGACACCAAAAGCAAAGGTGACAAAGGCAAAAAGTAAACAAGTTGAACCTCATTGAAGTAAAAAGCTTCTGCACAGCAAAGGAAACCATCAATGAAAGGAAAAGGCAGCATACTGAATGGGAGAAAATATTTGAAAATCACATATCTGATAAGGGCTTAATATCCAGAATACAAAAGAATCATACACCTCAATAGCAAAATAATAATAATAATAATAATAATAATAATAATAATAAATGATCCAATTTAAAAATGGACAGAATATCTTGACAGACATTTTTCTAAAAGACATATAGATGGTCAATAGTTACATGAAAAGGTGCTCAACATCACTAATCATGAGGGAAATGCAAATCAAAACCACATTGAGATATCACCTCACACATAGAATGACTATGATAAAAAATACAAGAAAGAAGTGTTGGCAAAAATGTGGAGAAAAGGGAACTCTTGGGTACTGTAGGTAAGAATGTAGGAATTGGCACAGCCACTATAAAAAAACAGTATGACAGGTCCCTCCCCCCCCAAAAAAAAAATCAAAAATAACACTACCATATGTTCCAGCAATTGCATTTCTGGGTATTTATCCAAAGGAAGTAAAATCATTGTATTCAAAAGATATCTGTATCCTCCATGTTCATTGCAGCATTATTTACAATAGTCAAGATGTGAAAACATGGAAACAATCTAGGTGTCCATTAATAGACAAATGAATAAAAAATGTGAGGTGTGTGCGTGTATCTGTATACGCACACACGTCAGAATATTATACAGCCATAACAAATAGAAAATCTTGCCATTCGCAACGAAATAAGTGGAACTTGAGGGCATCGTATTAAGTGAAATAAGTCAAACAGAGAAAGTCAAATACTGTATGATATCACTTCTTTGTGGCCTCTTTAAAAAAATAAACTCATAGATAGAGATTGGTGGTTGCCAGAGGAGGGGAAGGGTATCAAAAGGTAGACATTTTTCGGTTATATAATAAATACATCCTAAGGGTGTAATGTACAGCATGGCAACTATAGTTAGTAATTCTGTATTGCGTATTTGAAAGCTGCTAAGTGAGATCTTAAAAGTTCTCTTCATAAGAAAAAAAGTGTAACTATGTATGGTGATGGATGTTAACCAGCCTTATTGTGGTGACTATTTCAAGTCATTGTTATGTACCTGAAACTAGTATATAAATTATAGCTCAACTTAAAAAAAAAAAAAAAAAAAAAAGCTTAATTTACCATGCATTCATCTTAACTTCCCTTCCTTGACTACTACTAGTTAGAAACCAGTTATATCATCCACTGGGCTACAGTGAACAACCATCTTCCAATTCTATCAAAACTCAAAACTTGACCCAAAAAAGCTAGTAGTAGGACATGGAATGTTTAGGGACCATAGCTCCATGCCCTTCTTACTCCTAGGTTTTCAAACTCTGAATTTCCCTTCTTGGCTGCCTTTTGTCTACCAGAGGTCTGACTATCCAGCTGTGCACCAATGGCAAGAAAAAAGGCATACTAGGCAAAATCCTGACTGTTCACCAAGGCAATGTCTCCTGGGTTTTGCAAAATGTTCCTGTTTTTACATGTGTCTCTTAAGTTGAAATAAATTATTTCTTCTGGTTTAAATAACAGGTATCCAAAACTATGACTTTTGATTTTTACAAGTTACTAAAAAAACAGTTAACTTACATGCTGTTGAGGGCAGGGAACAAGGAGTTTAAACATATGACTAAATGTAAACCTCTGAAATGCTGATATTAGAAGAGATCCTTGCTGTTAAATTGGCACATACTAGAAACTATGAACAGATATAGACCATGGGAATGAAGTTTCTTCAAAGTGTTTTTATCCAAGTTTGTATCAGGTAACCCAGACAACTCCAGTATCGGCACCATAACAGACTGTCCACTGTGGAACGGAACAAGCAGGGTTTGGTAAAGAGTATTTCTGCCATAAGTTTGCCTCATTTTCCAACAAGGGGGATCCAAAAGTTCTGATCTCCCTACTTCTTCAAACTCTTTTTCCCCCTCAATTTCCTAATGTAACTGTCAATATCTCAATCTTTGATTATTATTCCTTGGATGTTCATTGTGCAAAGAAAAGGATGTACAGTTGGTTATGAATTTAGCTGATGGTACAGTAGGGTAACACCCTGCCGGTGTCTAAATATCTGGATACAGAGGAAAACGGAATCTTGTAACAGGATAAATGGGATTCTGTGTTTTATAATTGCCTTGAGCTGAGTAATAAAGAATTAATGTTTTTCTTTTGCTCGAATATAAATTAATCACTGGATAAAAAGGAACCTCACAGTATTGAGGTTTACATAATTAACCTAATCATTTTTAAAAATCATTTGGCAGGATATTGATCCTTTGTCGATATTAATATCTTTTCAATAAAAAAGTGGTAGAATATTCCTCTAAATTAAAAAAAGGTAAGGAAACAGCAAAAACAACAAATAAGTCGTTGTTTATATAATTTGAAACAAATTATTTTGTTATAAATACATATAAAAATATTTTTGCAATTTTTTTGAAATCAAAATACATATTTTTAACTCATGAACTCATATTCAATAAGTAAATATATCTTTACAATTTTGGAGAAAAATATGATCAAAAGGAACCTGCCCTACAAAATATTAACAAACTATAAATTTCAATCCAAACAGTTAAGAATACACAATGGTTAATGGCAAAGCATAAGCAGTATAGTAATTAATCCAGATTAATATGGGTGTTTGAACTATAATAAAGGTGATAGAAGCGTTAGATGGTTTCATGAATGATGTCGTGAAATTAACTATCAACTTGTGAAAACGTTCTTTTTGATCCCTACTTCATACCAATCTAGAATTTGCAAAGATTTACATCAAGAAAAATAAGAACTAGGTACAATCTAGAAAATAATGAGACTGAATAGCTTTATACTCTTGGGGTAGAATGGACCTTTTTATGTATAACAAAATTTAAGATGGCATTAAAGTCTAAGAATAGATGTTGCAGTAAACTAAGCCAGTGATAGGAGCACAAGCATAATTTCCTAGAATGAAGAGAAATATAATCTTACAGCAGTTTGTGAAAAATAATGAAAGATATGTAGGAAAATAATGGTGATAGTTATTTCATGAAAGAATTAAGAACAAAGAAAACAAATACGAAACATCTTATACACTGAAAGAAAGCATTCCCAAAGACTTCAGTTAAGAGAACAAAAGATCATTAAGAAATGATCAAAATGAGTAAATTAACATGCCCATGGTCACACAACTAACAATTGGTAGAACTAGACTTTGAATTCAGATCTGCTTCCCTTTTAAGTTCATGTTCTTCTTCCTCCCCTAATATGTATTAACTAAGCATTAAAAAGAAATCCCTCTACCTGCAATGTGGTGCCCTGGACTGAATCCTAGACCAGAAAAGGGATATTATTGGAACACCTGGTGAACTTCTAATGAAGCCTGGATTTTAGTTAATAGTAACATGCCAGTGTTAATCTCTTAGTTTTGAAATTTTATCATAGTTATATTGAGATGTTCACAGGAGAAAACTGGTTAAAGGGTATACAGGTGTGCAACTTTACCGTAAGTCTAAAATTATTTCAAAATAAAAAGTAGGCTAAAAAAATAAAATAAATATCTCAAAAATGGTACCGTGGGTAGTATATTAAAACTTACAAGTAATGAGATTTATTGCATAAAGTCAAATTTTAACAGGGGAATGCTTTACATCAAAGGTTTTGATTATAACAGGTTCATTGATGATTTTAAAAATATCTGCCTCAATTATATAGCTTTTTTGAATATATTTCTTAAATAACTTTTCCCATACCATTTTTCTTGTCATATGGATACAAATGTAGAATACTATAAATAGTAGTCTTTAAAAACAAGGTGGTCTGGTTGTGATGAACTGCTTTCCATTTCTGCTACAGAACTGACAAAATTCTGGCTTGTAATAGCAAGAATTAAGTTTAGAGAGTAATAGAACTGCCTAATTTAAGGAGCTGTCATATGAAAGAATCAGAATGTCAGAAATAAATGAATCCCAGGAGCAGAAAAGCTGAAGTATATAATTAAGTAGAAAACTCAATGCGGGGGTTAACTGGGTAAGGAAAGAGGGAAAAAATATTGAAATAGAGGGAGAAAAAAATTAAAGGACATTAAGAAAAATCAGGGCTTATAGGCTCTAAGGAACTGAGATGTGATAAACTATGGAATGGGGGAGATAACAGTGATACGAATAATGGTAAGTCATATCACATCACTGCCCCATTCAAAGTCTTCCAATGGCAGAAGCCAGGGATCTCTGGGACCCTTGATGACTTACCCTCTGTCCCCCCAGCATTTCTTTGACTTTTACCTTCTGTTACTCACTCTTCCTCTAACTCCTCATCAGCCGTCCTATCTCCATGGTTCCTCAGGCACTCCAGGCCTTTGCACTTGCTGATTTCCTTGCATGGGAATGCTCCTCCCCCAGATATCAGCATGGTTCACTCCTTAGCCTCCTCCAAGTTTTGCTCAAAAAGTTACTTCTCAGTGGTTAACTATTTGAACACCCAATTTAAAACAGTGATCCCCTAGAATCCCCAACCTCCCCTATCTTTATCTTATTTTCTCATAGTTGCTTCCACCATCTAACACTGTAAGTATGCTGAATGTCTGTTTCTCCAACCAGTAGAATGTAAGCTCTCAGATTTTTGCCTGCTTTTTTCACGGATGTTTCCCCAGTGCCTAGAATTGCACCGGGCACACAGTAGATGCTCAATAAATATTTGCAAAATCAATCAATACATAAATGTGGTTTTTCTCATTACCATCATTACATTAAGAGAATAAAACACTGGTAACTTTTTCAAAGTCATTTTTTGAGCAACCAGAATCATCTTTTTGTCTGTTTGCTTTCTGGATATTTTCTGCCATGAATAATTACTTCTATAATGTTTTAAAAGGGGGTTTTATTTTGTAAGACTATAGAATTGTCTGTCTGTGATGACTTCAACTCAGGCCCATTTATTAACAGAGTCAAAAAAGATACTTTCTTTGGAGATCTGCTTTTTTTTTTTTTTTACGAACTTAAGTAACGTTTAGTTCTTACTAGAAAAAGCTCTCCTTCATAAAAGCCTTACATGAAGAAATGTTCAGTAGTATGATCCACTAAACTAACAGAATCATACAAGTCACCATCTTCATTTTAAAGATGAAGATACTGAGACCTAGAAAATTTAAGTCACTTCCTCACATTCGATTAGAACACAGCTGAACAGAAGCTAGCCCTGAACAAAAGATTAAAATATTACAGAATGGCCTAACCCTACACATTTCGCATCGCAGTAAAAGTCTAGATTGAAATTTTTCAGCTTACCATTTCACTAAACCTTCATTTTCTTCAACTTATTTCCAATTCATTGCTCAAAGATACTTGGGAACAATTGTTTCACATTATGTGAACATTCGAGATTCTCTCTGCATTAAGATCACTAGCAGAGCAAACAATATGATCCCCTAAGTATTTTAGCATGCTCAGGGGCCACTGTACCTTCCAGAACCCACTCAACATTCAGCCTCCTACTCCAGCCCTTTACTTTCCCTGTGGGGAAAAGTGCATGGCCAGTGTATTTTACAAATTTCTTACTCTTTTCAGTGGATGCATTGTCAATTAACTTTCATGGAATCAAATAGAAGCAGCCTTCGGGATCTAAAAATGCATTACTTCTCTTTTTCAAAAAAAAAGCTAATTCTTTTGCTGAAAAATTGCATGCATGCTATTGTTTTGTCTTATGCAGGAAAAAAAAAATCTGGCGTGTTATTTTTTCCCTCAGAGGTAGCAGCTGCAGTTAATCCACACATGTATATTACCGGGGTCCCCAAGCAGTCATCTCTGATGTTAGCATAGCACACAGGCAGATACCTGGGCAAAGACAGTCTATAAAATGAAGTTGCTATAGACCAAAACAACCATGTTGATTTTTAGCACAATCCAAAACACGAGGAAACATCAGTTTTCTAGACAACACATGCTGAAAAGGACAGGGAGAAATGCACTGCAAATAGTGAAGAGAAGGAAAAGGACAAAAGACGATTACATTAGCAAACATTATAGTGTTCTTTTAAGTTGTTTGTTTTTTAGCATCAAAAAAACTGAGAAGCTTGAAATATGTTTGACTGTCCTCCTCTGAAAATCTAGGATTCCTCATTTATAGATATTGCGCTCCCAACTGGAAGCCTGGGCATCCAGCATACATTCAGAAAATTAAGTCTTATAAACCTTTGAACATTTGAACGCCCTCTTCAACACTTAAATAGTTATTTTTCCTCTCTCTCTCTCTCTGACTGTGCAAATGGCAGAGCTGTCTAAACTACATTATAAACACATCATTTACCAAAACAACATTCCGTTTGCTGCAAGCAAATATTTTCCTTAGATATCCTTAATGAGACAAAATGCCTTTCAAACCAGAGACCTTTGTAAGGGAGGTTCAGAATCAAGAGAAACCAGCCGGGACTTACCATGGCCCCCTCACTTCTTCTTTGGGCAACTTCTCGCTGCAGACGGGCCACAGCCAACTTCTCCCTGGAGAAACAAAAGCGCATGATTACTTGACCATTCTTCTCAGGGTAGAGGTACACTGGCATGGCTTGCAAACATTCTTTTGAGGTCTCCAGAGGAACTCCTTCCTTGGTTTAGATCACTTCCTCCACTAAACTTTCTATAAATATTTAAACTGATTGGTCATTAGTGCATTGTTTTCATTGAGTGTCATGAAAGAGATTTTTTGCTTTGGGTTTTACAATAGTGAAATAAATGTTGAATGCTGAGTAAAAGCTTCACTTTAAGTTCATAAACATATATCATTTTAAAATAAATTTTCTGTGTCCTTTCTATAGTAACTTTGCTCATACATATTTTTAATTATTTTTGTTTCTTTGTTGCTCTATGTTGATACTGAATTTTAAAAAGCAAACAAAACATAACTCTGTACCAGTTTTGAACGAATAAAAGAAAATTGTTTGCAGCTTTGCTACATACAGGCACTGTGCTGGCCATTTTACCTGATCTTCTATGAGCCTGACAACAACCTTATAATAGGTTTTATTAACCTCATTTTATAGATGTGGAAACTGGTGCTCAGCCATGCTAAGACCCCAGCTAGTATGCAGTAAATATTAGGATCGAAGTTAGGTTTTCTTTATTTGAAAGGCTAAATAAAATTTTTGTATATCATTTTTCAAGGTCCAGAAAAAATATGAATATCATTTTTTTTAGGAACTAGAAAATATTTAGAATTAAAAATCAGATTATTTATTTTAATATTCTTTATTTTACTATGGGGTTCATTTTGTATCTTTTCTAATTGTAATTCTGATTTCACTTACAAAAAAGCTAATATTCACCAAAATTTTAAGAATACTTTTAAAAATGATAGATATCTGCATTTTGGACAGCTTTTCAATTATTCTTTAAGAAGCTGATAAATTAACTAGGGGTAAGTGAACTCTTCCAGTAATCCCCAAATCTTAGCTTTAACAAGAATTTTCCTTGAAATCCTTCTACTAGTATCAAGATGTGACACTTTTTAATGATGTTTTATTACTCAGCCTTCCCTTTACACAGGACTCACTAGCTGCAAACAGCGAGGAAGCAACTCAATTCCTAGATGAGTGAGGGGATTTCTTCCCTCCTAACTGCCTGGATCTTTGAAATAAATGCCTATGACTGCCAAGAAGGAATGTGCACTAGTTTGGCTAAAGTTGAGTAGCTTTTTAGTAGGAGTAGCTCTGTTTGAATAAATACCTAAAGACACAGATTAGGAGGAGAAAAACTAGAACCAGGAGACTGTTGAGGGATACTAGTTTTGAAATCCTGGGGCAGATCCCTCTGTGAAAGAGGACAACAAAGAAGATAGGAAGAAGTCATAAAAAGAGGGAGCGAAGCACCAATTTTTAATATAAGAAGGGCAAAGTCTATGTGTGTTCTCTGAGCCAAGTCCTGATGAGCAGACAAAAGCACAGATAACAGCACAAGGAATTGAAAGAGAAAAATGGCTGACTTTTCATCTAATATTAAAATTAAACACAATAAATACCCATAAATGGTGAAAAATGAGGAGGAGGAGGAGAACAAGATATCTTATACACTATGACCCAGTATTCCACTCTAATGTATAAACTCAAAAGAAATTCATATAGATATTTATGTGAAAGGTATGTACTAGAATGTTCACAGAGTGCTATTTATAATAGCCTTAAACTGAAAATGCACATTCCCTTTAACAGTAGAATGAATTAACTTGGACATAGTTGTACACTGGAATACTATAAAGACCGAGAAGGAATAATCTATATCTAATCACAACATATGGAATACTACAAACACACTGCTGTGTGAAAGAAGCAAAAGGAGAGCAGTGTATACTTTATGAATTAGGTATGTAAAGCTCAAAGACAGGCAAAACTCCTATCCAGTTTGATAAGGCAAGAAAAAGAAACAAAAGGCACAACTATAAAAAAAAAAGAGGTAAAACTGTCTCTTTTCACACATGACACAATCATATAAATAGAAAACCATTAAGAAATTTACAAAATAACTATACAAGTAATAAGTGAATGTAGTAAAGTCACAGTATACAAGTCGATATACAAAAATTGTGTTTTTATATACTAGACTCAAATAATTAGAAAATTTAAAATTTAAAATCTACAATAATGTCAAAAACATAAAATACATGGGGAATACATTTAACAAAAGACTTGTTATATAGCTACACTGAAAACTACAAAACGCTGCTTAGAACAATTTAAAAAAATTACACATATGTATGTATATATATATATAAATTTATACACAAACACATAAATACAGACATACTATATTCATAGATCAGAAGGCTTAATATTATGTCAAATTTTGTACCAAATTAATGCATAAATTATTTCTTACTGGGATGTATAACTCCACCGAACTAAATAAAGACAAAGATGTGAGTGGTAGGAAATGAAGAATCCCATATAGAAGAAGAAAAAAGGAAATTCTTTTAATTAACTAATTTACTTTTGGTTAACAAGATGACCCAGTTATGTAAGACTCTAGAGAACAACTGATCTGATTTCAGCAAGAGGATGGAGAGTTTCCAAAGAATGGCTCCTAGAAAAAACCAAGTTGATCAAAAATAAATTAACCTATGTGTTTGTAAACATCGAGATGACTTCTAGAGGTGTAGTGGAAAAGTCTGTTAAGAATTAGGGAATGGAACATGAAAACCTAAACCAATGGCAGATTACAGCAATTGTTAACTCTAGGAAAGAGTGAAGTTATTCTAGAAATGCAATTCTAGAACTCTATTAGACTCAGCTGTGAATTGTATTTACTTTGTTTTACCATTATAATTAATTAAATTAATTAATTTATAACAATGAAACAATTAGGAAGAAAGAAAGTGTGGACAGATAAGTGGTATAGACAATACATAATGTCTAAAAGTAATCTAGTTACAAAAGTATAGATGTATTATTTAGATACAAGGATGAAAACCCAGAAGACAGAGCTAAAAAAATATGGAAATTAGTTATGCAGGGTAGTAAGATCTAGAGGTAGAAAGGGAGAGGTGTACATTTTATAAATCTTATAATTATACTTGATTTCCAGACTATATATGTATATGACTTTGATTAAAAGCTTTTCAAGAATATGTATTTTTAAACTTGTTGGATCACTTTATTTTATTTTTTTACTAAAAACATTATGATGATATTGAGTGAGAAAGAAAGAGAGAGGGTGAGGAGGACCTCAGCAGATTATTTACAAACTGAAAACCAAGTGATTCATTGTCATGGCCCTGAAAAGAACCTACTGAAAATCTTTGGTAAAGGAAAGAAAAATGAGGACTATCTATAAGCATCAAGGAAGCTTTGGATAAATATTTTAAAGTACATACTGCAAACAGTTTAACATTTTATAGTGGTAATTTAAATTTAAGAGTTTTAACTTTTGTACTTTTTTCACTAAAGTATAACATACACAGAAAAATTAAGAAATCTCAAATGCACAGCTTGATGAATCATCACGAAGTGAACAATTGCTTGTTACGACCACCTAAGTAAAAACTAGAACATTATGAGAACTGCAGAAGCTACTCTGATGTTAATTAAGTAAATATAACACTATCTGAACTCATCTGCCGCATTGCTCTCTATGCTGAATACAGACACATTTAACTTCTATTCTAAACTATATGATACGCAGTATTATATTTTTCTCGATTATTTATTCAGTCTATCTTTTCCCCTAAGTAAGTCCATAAATTTCTCCTCTACCACAACAGTGGCAGCCAAAAAAAGTGCTAATTGATGTCCTTTTGCACGTGGTCAGTTGTGGTGTAATTAATATCTCACTGTACCAGCTGCTTCCCTGAATGTTGAGATCATATATGGTTCATTTCTACAACACCTAGTAAGGGCCATTCAGTAGGAACAAAATAAATGTTTGTGATTTGCTGAATGAGGACTCAGTCACAGAATCTAATATCAGCTTGCCTAGTATAATAATTTTTTTTAATAATACTACCATTTTTCAGTTACACATTATACAATGCTCACACTTGCACACAAAATGATTCCCACAGGGCACCTTCCAGTTCTGGTTGGCCACAAAAGCTTTTTCATACACATTTAAAATTATGAAAAGCACAGCTCCTACAGCTACCGGGTGAATACTTAGTAAGCTTCAACCCAGTGAATTTCTATATTCAAGTACTAAATGAGGGAATAGTAGAACAGCAATTGTCATATATTTGAGTCATAGGACCCTTTTGCACTCTGAAAAATTATCAGGGTCCCAAAAGAGCTTAAGCTTACATAGGTTATATCTACTGATATTTGTCACATATAAATGAGAATATATAGCTTTAAAAATATTTATTAATCCATTAAAAATAATAATAAACCCATGTTAACATAAGTAAAACATTTTTACAAAAAATAATCCTATATTCCCAAACAAAATCAAATTTCATGAGAAGAATGACACTGCTTTAAAATTTTGCAACTATCTTTAATGTCTGACTTAATAGAAGACAGTTGTATTCTCATACCTGCTTCTGCATTCAGTCTGCTGCAACAGCGTATAGGTCAGCATATAGGTCACGTAGTTTCCAGGAAACTTCACTGTACTCTCATGAAAGAATGTGAGTAAAAAAACCAAGTATCATCTTAGTGTTATTATGAAAACAGTTTTGACGTTGCAGAACCTTTGAAAGTGTCCTGGGAGCACCCAGGATCCCAGGACCACACTTCAAGAACTCCTCTCTGAAGATAAAGAACTAGAAATGGAAGAATATTCTGGAAAATTTCCTGGAATCATCACTCCTAATTGCTGAGTCTTCAGAGGAAGATTTAATGGTAATGCAAAGATTTAAGTAGTTATGCAAGTGTCACTTTGGAGCATGCTCTATAATTGTTTTAAATCATTTATACGTATGCTAATAGCATGTTAACTTTTTACAAGAGCAATAGCATAAAGAATACCTTTCTAGAAACAGAGTAAGAATCTAATTTTAGCACTATTATCCTTCTAAATGGTAAAAGTCTACTAATACAGTTTAAGAGTTAGAAACATTGCTATTTTATCCTTAAAAGAGATTGGCTTTCTTACACTATTAGGGATTATCACATGGTATGGGTGATTGTCAAAGCTTACTCAATTCAATTTGAAAGAAAATTTCAAAGGTTTTAGCCATTATGTAATTTTAAGCAGAAAAACATTGATAAATCATAAAATGTTGTGATCTGCCCACACATTATATTTTTTGGTATTCAATAAAGAAAGAAAATGTGGATGAACCAACATAAAAGGGTCATCTCTAAAGTGGAAGCATGTTCACCATCTGACTTGGAGGAACAGAGAGTAAAATATGTCAAATCAAAAAACATCAGCTGTAGCTTTGACCTACCACCATGTGAACAGAGATGTGAGCAATTTCAGTCAGCCATGTGGAAATGCGTGACATAAACATGGGGAATTTCAGAGTAGTCTGGGTCACAAAGAAGACGTTCCTCAATCACAGCCCTGCAATGTAGCCCTCCTCATTTACAAGCTGGAAAATTGCTGAAGTCTTGTTATTTGGGAGCTACTTTGATTGAAAGCGGTTAGGTGGTGAAGGAACACAATTCTAAGAGTAGTAATGCAAGTGTCACTTTGGAGCATGCTCTGTAATTGTTTTAAATCATTTATACAGGAAATGCAACACATGCAATGTGTTGGAGCAAAGCCCCTCCTCTCCAAAGGATCTCAGTAACAGCCCTGGGTCTTCTGTGGGGTGAGTGGGCAGGCAAGACCAAGTGGTAGCTAACTCCTGCTACAGCAAGGAAACTCCAATTTTGAGCTGTTTTATATATTAGGCTTCTAAAATATTTCCTTTGAAAGGGGTTTCAAAGCTAAAAAAACAAAATAGGATTCTTTTTTGAGGTACAATATTTTCTATTTCCCAACGTTTTCAAGTCTTTGGGATTACACATGTGTATTTTGTTAGCAGGAGTTTCTCTCACAATTGTGGGGTTTTTTGTTTTGTTTGTTTGTTTTGTATGAAAGAAGAGTTGTCATTCTTTATTAAAATTAAGGAAGTGATAGAGTTGTTGAACGGGAAATATCACCTAGCTAAAATTCTCAGGATTTCTAGATGTTAACATTTACAGGATCAAATCATCAACTTTAGCAAGGTATTAAAAATAAATGGGTCTGTCTTTTATTATTATTATTATTATTATTTTTACAGTAATCTCATTTGCCCTGGGTTTAGTAGTCCCTTGGCAAACCACATCTTCAAACCCCTGGGGTCCCAATATATGTGTGAAACCAACTGGGACCAGCATCTTTTTCATGCAAATTCCGGGTTCTTAAAAACAGCTTTGTGTAAAAAATAAAGAATCCTTGACTTGCAAGCTACCCAAGGCAAATTAACCACATTCATATACACATACACTCTTGCTCTTATTTGAAGTCCGTAGCTCATCTGCTAGAAACTGGCAACTGTGCTTTTGCAATGCATCACTGTTTTGTGTTTGTAGCAAAGCCAGTAGCTCATTATGAAGGTGGTACTGACTTTATGATTGCAAAACAAATGCCCGGGGATATAGATATATAGATATAGATATAGATATAGATATATATATATATATATATATATATATTTTTTTTTTTTGAAAGCCATAGGCCCTTATTTACAGAATAGAATTAAAAGAAGGATATAAGGAATATATACACAGTGAAACAAATTTCTGTCAGTTAAATGCAGAGAGTATTTTTCTCTTAAAAAATAAAATAAAATAAAATAAGGCAGAGCCACTTTTCTTATTCAATTTTATATCCAAATGACGAATTAATCTCAGGTTTCTAAAGTCCTTCAATATAGCCCCAGACAATCTCAACTAAAGATAATAATAAACAACAGCAAAATTATTGGTGTGAACCATGGACCTTCAAAATACCATCAACACATCTGCAAGTTAAGCCCATGGAAAGACTGTCTTCAATGAAGCCAACAGGATGTTGGCATTTGTAAAATCCAGAAAAGACGTGAAATGTTTGTATGTTTAGAAAAGCATTCCCCAAGGAGAAAGCAGCTTGCAAAGAGGGAATATATTCAGTTTGTGATGTGTGGAGACCTCAAACTTAAGGGCACTGCAGAGCCATCTGTTGCATTGGCGTGGGAGGCAGATCTGTCTGGAGACAAATCAATGTTCTAATGCCGCTCTATAGGAAGTTAGCACCCATGCTGAATGGGTGAGAATGAGACTGTGCAGCCCTGCTCTCTACCAGGCAGATGGTACCCCCCTGAGAATGCCCTGAAGGAACAGCAGCACAAGCACTCAGGGTAAATGTGAAGAATTATTTCTACTCATTGTAAGTCTCATTGCACCAAATACTCTATGCAAACAGTGCAATTTGAAAGGTGCGGCTCCAAAGGCTCATCGGGCAAGCTGTCAATATAGTCAGTATTCTGTGTGTTTTGATGAAACTTCCAGCTAATTTGTGCAATTTCTACTTGATTTTTCTTAGAAAAAAATAAACCATAACAACTAAGTTGCTCATATATATATATATTAAAAAATGTCTTGGGCCTCTTATAAACCCAAAGTCAATCTCTTTTACTATGATAAAGATACAGTGGTATTATAGAATCCTATAAGACCATCCAAAAACTTCATGTTAGTTCTAGTTGTTAGGTTAAGCTCCTATATTCTAAAGTATTTAAAACTCTGTTATTTTTATGTGTTATATTGTATATCTATCTCTACTTTAATTTAGTCATAATATTTTGCTAACTGAGTATATAATCCAGTGATGATGAAAATTCTAATTCATTCAGCAAGCACTTAATGTGAGTTTACTCTAGGTCTGGCCTGGGTCTAGGTACTGGGAAATAAAGAGAAATAAGGTAGTTCCAATTCAAAGAGCTCAGGGTCTAATAGATAGAGAGCACACCCAAGCAAGCCACTGTCATGAGGTGCAAAAAGTATAACACAAATCTGTGTTCAAAACTGGGTTTTAAAATGAATGTTAGGTAAATTTTATGAAAAAAAAAAATTAACTCCCTCTATGGGAAGGTTCACTCCACTATTTCTAAGAACGTTATTTTTAAATTTCATGTTTTTAGCAGCAAGTCATATTGAAAAACAGTTTTGTTCCCACAAATATTTTAGTTGTAAAGAATCTCTATTACATGTTTTGATTATTATTCCCTAAATTTCTTAATAATTTTGTATGTGATGGTACTGGACTTCAGTCCAGCTCCAATTTCTGCCCTTTTGGTCTTAATTTTATCCAGGTCACTTCTTTCAGAGATATTTGACCACCCTTTTTAGTCTTTTCCATTCTAATACATCATGTAATACTTTTAAAAGACAGAGGTGAATAGTTACTATGTAAAGCACTATTCTAAATGTGTTACATGAAATATTTAAACCTCAAACAATCCCATGAGGTAGGTATATGTTATTATCATCTTGCATGATATACAGCAAAGATTCTCAATCTTTTGGGATTCAGATTCAGAACCTCTTTACGCTCTGAAAAAAAATCACTGAGAACTCTAAGGAGCTTTTGTTTATGTAGGTTTTATCTAGTGATATTCATTATATTCAAAATTAGAACTGAGACTTTCAAATATACATTAATTTATTTGAAATAATAACAATTCCATTAAAGGTTAACATAAACAACATAAAATTGTGAAATATGTATAATATGGATTCTGAAACAAATATTAGTAAAAAGAGTGGCACTGTTTTATACTTTAAAAATTCTTTTAATATCCAACTAACAAAAACAACATCTGGATTCTCATATCTGCTTCTATATTTAGTATACTGCAATGCCACATGTTGAGTAGCTTCTCATACCCAGGAGTGAATGAGAGTGAAGAAGGCAAATAATTTCATTATTCTTATAAAAATAGTTTTGATCTATATATCTCCAAAAAAGTCACAGATTCCCTGGAGCTGGCTGGCCCACTGTGTGGGCACTGCTGGTGTACAGTGATGCCTACCCTCCATGGCGAAACTGAGGCTCGAGTAGGCTGGCGAAACATGCCCATCTTGCCACTGCTCTTAAGTTTAAATATAACCATGCATTTTTTTTTCAAATTTGAAAAATAGCAATAAATACATATTTGGTTAGAATCTAATTTGTTAGAATTGGCACTCCTGCATTTACCATCACCTGTTACCACTGTCTCTACTGCTAGAAAAGGAATCACAAATAATGCAAGAAATGATTGACGTCTCCAAGGACGAAACACATTCTTAACCATTTTAATGCCAATCAGTAAGAAAACTATGGATATAATTTTTCAAAAATACACTGAATTTCAAGTACTATGAACCTATATTTCTGGCAGAGTACAGGAAAAATACTAATGAAACTCCCAATACAAACCTATGCTCAGGAATAGGTTTTGTGTCAATTAACATCTCTCCATATTTCTTCCCTACAAGGATCTCACCAGATGCCTAAGAGGAAATGATGTAGATGATTACTCTCATTTATACCCTGGGGCAAAGAGTCACACTCTAAAATCTTTGAAAAAAGTTTCAATAAATCATCAGCCTTCCCCATTTCTAAGTAGGCGCCAGGAATAAGAGTGTGGTGGAGACCTGGTACATGTGTGAGGGAAGCAGGTCTGCTCCCCCAGGAGGCTTAGGACCATTCTCTGCACACACAGATGAGTCCTGGGGAGTCGCTCACCACAGAGGCGGGACAATGCGGAGTGCCCGGTGCACCTGTCAACTGGGCAGATGGGGAGACGGGTGGCAGCAGTCCCTGAGTAATGGGTAAACTAATTAGCCTTTCCAAAGGAGATTATTTAATTACTCATCCACTCGGATATTCAGAGAGAGAGCATATTTTAGTGAAACTTTTAGAGCTACAACCCAGAGAAAAGAACTTCTTCATACACTTTTTCAATACATAATGTCAGGATGGGCTCCAAAACTTTAAAATACCCAAAGCTGCCATTTTATTATATACTTTAGGGGAATCTCTTCACATCAACAATGCATAAAAGTCAGTAAACCGAGTGTGTATTCTAAATTGCTGACTTTTACACGATTTTGTGCAGCAATAACTAAGAGGCAACAGTACTCAAAAGAGCCAACATGCATACCCCACTGATTGTGGGAGAGAGTGGGAGTTTCATAACGTTGTGCTGTGCTGATTAACAAACTCCCTCCTCAGACAGACAGACAGACTGGCAGGCAGGCAGACACACACACACACACACACACACACACACACACACACACACACAAAGTAGAGATTTTTTTTAAAGAACTTGGTGTGTTGAAATACAGACCTTACTGAAAACAAACACACACCATAATTTTAGCAGCCTGCCTTTCTGAAAGTCTTTCATCCACATGCTTGTCCTTATTGAACTTTCGAAAGCTTTCTAATTTTTTTTTCTAATCTTCTAAATTTCTAGAAAATTTTTTTAAAGTTTCCTAAATTTTATGCCATATAAGTATTCTAAAAATTATTCTTTACTGAATATTCTTTCACTCTCACAATTGGAGTCTCAGATTGAACCCACATTTTCATTTAGTGATTCATTGATTCAGCCATACAATGACTTGTGCCATCGAGTATATTGCAATTACCTGCTTACCTATTTCTTTCCTCTACTGAGCTATAAGATCCAGAGGGCTGGAACTTTGTGGTCTTTGTGTATCCAAGGCACAAATACATTCTCAATGAATAAAAAAATCATGCTCCAGGGCAAAGACGGCCTGGTGATTTGAGCCAAGATATCAGGCTAACTTCACCTTATTTAGCTTCGGAGGTTAGTCCCATGCCCCAGAGCTTAACAAAATGTGCTTATAAAACCATACAAGCTACTTGAAATCTCCACTACTACTGTCACATATGTAGGATTCTGAGACATTTTAGAGGTACCACATGCCCTTGCTAGTAAATAAATAAACCAATAAAGAAATGAACTTGTCTTTCAGTTTTTTTCCCTTTTATTTTTGCTTGAAACTGTTCGTTTTCAGTGAAATAATATACACATTCATCACAATGTTTCTGATAAATGTAGGCTCTACTCATTTATTTAAACTGTACACAATTAAAGCAACCTCATTTTCTTCTTTTCTTCTCTTTGGGCACAGTGAAATCCCAAAGCTCTCCTTCTTAACATGCTTCTGAAATACGTATTAGAGCAAAAAACTCCCCCAACTTTAATGTAGGAGTTTCTATTCTTAACTCTTTCAATAAATTCTTCATTGAGTGTAAAATAAGTTCAAGGACTTCAAAAAAGATTTGCTTGAGATATACTTTTTATGAATCATTAAAGAACCACGTAATTTCTTAAACTTAATTTTCACTGCTGAAAAACCTAGATTTCTGAATGGGGATTCCTTTTATTTCTATGTTTTCTAAGAAACTGAGAATTCCCCATTTTTTCATGTACTATTCCCATATTTATTCTCTTAATATTAAAATTTCACTAGAAAGACACATCCAGGTCTGTTTTATGTCTGGCAATTAAGAAAAAAAATTATAAAACAACAGAATTTTCTTAATAACATCTGATTTTCTCCCATCAATTTTGTTAACATTCAAAAGTGATGGGCTATATGTAGTTTAATATGGAAAGAGAATTCCTAAGAAAATATGTGGTAACCATCTTCTAAGGAGCATTACATACCTGTGGGTGTGAGTGTGACAATAGCCATTATGTGACAATTAATTTAGTTTGCATGGCTTTCAATTCTCAATGGCCCTGAAATCTCATTCTGTCTCTATTCTCATGAAGGTCCCAAGACAGTCTCTGAGAGTAGATTTAAGCCATCTGTCTGGATTCTGAAAAATAAGGCTTGTGAGTTCCTAAAGGAAGTAGTTGAAAGAAGTAATGAAGGAAACCCTGGCGGACTGCAATACAGCAGAGTCTGTACTCGAAAAGCTCTTTCCTTCATTTGTGGTATGAGCCACTCAGAGAAGGTAAATTCTGCTCAGCAAAATAGTTATTTTAGGATAGATTGGCAATATCATCAATTCATTCCGCAAATATACTGCCTACAATGTCGGAGGCACTTTGCTGGATTCTCTGGAGACACAATGATGAGTAAGGCTTAATCTCTGCAGTCACAGAGCATTCTGTCTCAGAAACCAGATGATGTGTATGTATCCAGTGTTACGGGTTGAACTGTACCCCCCTCCAAAATTCATATTCTGAAATTCTAACCCCAGCACCTTAGAATATGACCTTATTTAGTTATAGGGTCTTCACAGAGGTAATGAAATAAATGAGGTCATTTGAGTGGGCCTTAATCCAATATGATTGGAATTCTTTAAAAAAAAGAAAAAGAAAAGAAAAAGGTAAATTTCGAGGACAGATACACAGGGAGATCATCAAGTGAAGATGAAAGCAGAGATTGTGGTGATGCTTCTACAAAGTCAAGGACCACTGAAGACTGCTAGCAAACCACTGGAATCTAGGCGAGAGGCATGGAACAGCTATACTCTCACAGTCCTCAGAAGGAAGCAACCCTACCAATACCTTGATCTTAGACTTCCAGCCTTCAGAACTGTGAGACAATAAATTTCTCTTATTTAAGCCCCCCAGTTTGTGGTACTTCATTACAGCGGCCCTAGCAAATAAATACATTCAGATATATTAATATTTTAATATAAAATCTATCAGCTATATGTGTTTGAATGTAATCTATCTCTTTATATAAAAATAAACACATGACTTGGTAAAATATAACCAGTGCTCCAAGCAAAGCATAATATATTTTCAGCAGAAGTGTTTACTCCTCAAGGAAGTCTTTACAGAGGATATACCAGTCACGTATCATATGAGTTAAGAGCAATAATATGTCAGGAGCCAAACATGAGAATTTATAACTGTAGAACTATACACTACTTATTGCAAAGATTATTTTTTAATCTAAGAAACATCTTTTACATGCCGTTTCTCACAGGGTTCAAGATTATATGAATGATTCAATGACACACTTCATATGTAAACTTCCGCAAGTACCATTATTTTAGTGAGAAAGATATTTTTAGTACTTTCGTATTCATCTTCATATTCATTTTATGAAGTCTACTGTGATGTTCAGTAAAAGGGGCTACATTGATGCTCTATTACAAGAATATTGACTTAGTCGATCTTCCGGAGTGGAGATGGCTTGCAAATACACTTTCTGTGGCTGCCATCCCCATTACAGGGATGCACACTTGTAGGTGATGAGGACTTAGGTGACTTGTGGCCCTGCATTTGGTCTGTCTAGAGAAAGAACCCATAACCAGGCCTTTATTAACTCAGGTCTCTACACAACTGAACTACCATCAAACTTTAGAAGCACTATAAATTCCATGATTTTTATAAACCATTCAACTTAACCTTACCTATAGCATTTGGTAAGAGTAATTTTTCATACTTTGATCACTTGCCAGTTCACTTTAATAAGTCCATTACCTATCAGAAGCAAATTCATCTACTTTCTTTTCAGAATTATTTTCACTATTGAGCTTTGTGAACCAATTAGATTCTTTTCCAATCTTTTCATATGAAATGTATGACTTTGATTTCTCCTAGTTGCAAATAACAGAAATGTACTGCAGCTAGAATAAGAAAGATGAGGCATTTTATTAAACAGGTTATGGTTTTTCAAGAACAAGTGATCCACTAAACTCTAGGAAGGGCAGGAAATAGGACACCTCCAGGAGCCTCTGCAGCAAGAATTTATATACTTTCTTGCTAGATGCTTTCATGATACCCTGCTCAGATCTGGAGACTCCTGGTTTCTAGTTCCTATCAGTTTCACATTTTAAATTCCATGGAATAAAATTCTGATTGGCATAGCTTAGAAGAGGCACATATTCTGGATTGATCAGCTTTGGTGTGGGGTCAAGGTCAGGCCTCACAGTCTTAGATATGCTCTTCCCCATTATGGGCTGGGGACTATTTTCGGAGAAGTAAATAATTGTTAGAATCTACCATGTTGGTTGATCATTTGCACTTCTTATATGTTGTCCTTTGGAAAATGCTTTCTATATATTTCCTGATTAATCTTTATTCGGACCTAATATACAACCAGATCTAATTTTTTAACTAAATTTTTGTATTCAATTCAATTAGACTAACTCTACTTGAGGTTTTATGTTAAAATTCTTGGCTAGAATTGCTTTCCTCATATTGTCTTGACCCCTCCACTATCATTGTGACTTAAAAATTTATATTGAGCACATTTCTCATTTCTTTCTTCTAGAATACATAACTAGCCTTTAGTCAATATATTGCTTTCTGTATATTATCTTACTGTTTCCACTGTCAGCATGACTTAATTTATATTGAACGTACTCCTAGAAATCTTATCAACTATGAAGCATTGTGTACATGCTCACACAATATGTATAATATTAGAACCAGAGAGTATACTCTCAGGAGACACAAACAAATCAGGAAGCATCTTCCTCTTCTCTTTCCTGTCCATCATACCACTATCAGCAAGACTTCAAAATACCAACCATGAGATTTCAAAAGACACAGGTACTTTCAAAGGAATGCCACTTTAGAAAAACTAGAAAATGAAAGAGAAACTCTTACTTCCCTATATTCTTTGTAAACAATCTAATCGTGGCCAAATATGTGTAATATTCAATTAGTATCTGAGCTGACAATTAGCTAAAATGCAACAATTAAAAAAAAAGGTAACAATGGAGAACTTTAGAAGGAAAAGAAAAGACACTGATAGGAAAACAGAGTCTAATATTTAAGAGATTAGAAATGAATGAAAACCAACCTGTGAAATAATGTATGTTATACCAGTTAAGACTCTAATGGAAAGGAAAAATCTTCTCAGATAAATGACCATCTAGGATATGCTCAATAAAGGTAAAAGTGTTTTAGAAAACAGGGAAACAACAGCATATGTTTTTGAAGAATAATAATAGCACGACAACCAGGTAGAAAAATTAATTCTGTTGAAATAGTTACTATAAACTTCATATTTATATGTAAGTAAATCTGAGCACTCATAATTATCATGTGTTTTATTGACATGTTAGAGAGAGAAATAATTTAACAAAAAAAATAAAGGTATCTTTTGTATTTTAAAACAAGAGAAGAGAAAAGCAAGCAATGAGTGGCTCAGAGACAATAAAAAGCCACTTTCTGAAAGATGACAGACACCCATCATCCCTAAAGGTAGATAATAGTTGAAGTGGTGAGCAGTAGTCTTTGAAGAAATTTTGGTTACATTTAAGATAGAGAAGAATAGGAGCAATAATAATACTAGTTAATACTCAAATAGTGATTATATTCAAATACTTTACAGTAAATTAACTCATTTAATCCTCACCCTAAACATGAGATAGGTATACTATTATCCACATTTACATATAATGAAAATAAGGCAGAGAGAGATGAAATATCTTCCCCCAAGGTCTTGGAGCTAGTAAGTGATGATTTCAGAATTTGGACACAGGCACTCTTGGCTTCAAAGTCCCCATTCTTAACCTTAATGTTATGCTATCCATGCAATGCTAGCTAGAGTTATGATTTTTACATCACATGTGGTTGTTTAGAAATATGACACTAAAATATCTATATGAATTTCTTAAGGAGCTTCCAAAATCCATTTTAATTATCCTTGGGAGTCAGGTAACTGGAGAGGCAAAACAGAATTATGGTTAACAGAAACAGACTCTGGAGCCAGACTATATGAGTTTGAATCCCAGCTCTTCCAGTTACCAGCTCATTGACCTAGAAAAAGTTGCTTACCGCATCTATTAGAGTGTATCATTATTTACAAATATGTACTGCCCTTTTGCTGTAGGAGGATTTTACTTCCCCACTCTACTGATATCGGGCTTGGTACAAGACTTGTTTTGGCCAATGAAATGTAAGTGGAAGAAACATGTAATTTCTGGGTAGAAACTTGGAAAACCAGAACAGCTTTGCCATCTTCTCTTCTTTCATAATGACCAGGAAATTTCAGAAAGGGGCTGGCCTGGAGCAGAGCAGCAGACTCACCTCAGACATCTAGTGTTCTAAGGAATACACCACCGTTGTTATAACTCACTAGGTTCAGGGGCTGCTTGTTTCTGAGACATAACTGCTTCTTTTGACTTATGCACTTTCTGTGACTCAATGTCTTATCTGCTTTTAAAGTTGTTGTGGGAATTAAAGAAGTTATTTTTAGAAAGCATATAGAATGATGTCCGGCACATGATAAGCTCTACGGAAGTGTTAATTTGTATAGCTATTTTTATCCAAAATGGCAGAAGATAAGTATTAGTGAGCCAGATACTCACCTGAAAAAAATACAAGTAGAGAGAAGACCACTAGAGAAAACATTCCCAATACTAATCAAATCAAATGTTTTTCTTGGTCTCAAATCCTCTCAACTCAGGTTTAATGTTAAACTGGTTGCTTTTGGACCTTTTTTCAAACTTTTTACTCTTCAGTGCTCCCTTACCAACTCAGTAATCTCATCTATTTGTTGAAAATTCAGGAATTTAATACTGCTGACCCCAAACCTCCAGGTTTCCTTCTGCAAAATTTACATTGGCCATGACGGTGTTCCTCCTCTATTTCCCTCAGCTACCTTTTTGGGAACAGAGTTGAACTCCAGCTTCCCCATCTGTCGAACACAATTTTATTGAGATAAAAATAGCTGTTATCTCCTTCCTTTTAGGGTGAAGAATTAGGTACCTTTGACAAGTTTCTTTGTTTCATGAGTTTTGATAAGCTTTAATTTGCTAACATGCAACATTTTAGGGGGAAACTCTTGCCAACTGATGTTCCGCCTGCTTTGAGGGAACGCCGCTAATGACCACTCTAGATGTAATAAGTAGATATTGAGACCTCTTTTGCCCAAGAATAAGATATTGTGTGTTCCCCCTAGACTATCTTAGAAATCATAGGTTACTGAAGTGGGGCCCCAAAGATAAATCTAACACCACCACCCTAATTTTAGAGATGAGGAAATAGAGGGTCAAAGAGGCTGAATATCTTGATGAGAAAAATAAAAGTCAATTAAAGAGTAAAACTCAATATAACAGAGTCATTTTCTGTGGGAGCCAAACTAGTGCTATTTCCAGGGCTCGTTGTGTCTAAAAATAAAAACACTTGGAAACATAAGAACATCTAGATAAACTGAAAAACACATTAAATACCCAAACAACAAATTCATTCACTCCATGTTACTGAGCATCCTACTGAGCTTTAATCTGACCTAGTCATAAAAGCCAAAGAGGTTACTGAGACAGATGTAATAACAGAACTCCATTTTATTAAGCTCGTACCTGAAGCAGGTTGGTAGGAATGAGTCGGTATCAGGGTTAGCTAAACTAAGACATAAAACAGAAACCAAGTTATTCATTATATCAAAAAGCTTCATTTAGCAGTTACTTACTATATAAATAACTCACCAGCTATTTCTTCTGAATTAGTAATGATTAGAATGACTATCATATCCAACAAAAACTGAAACATGCAATAGACGAGATCAATCTTTGGAAAATAAAAAATACTAAAGGTAGCTATAGCTGCTTTTTCCTGTTTTTGGTGACAAAGAAAATCAAGTTGTTTCTAGCACTTATTCCTTCAATAATCTCTAAATTTGCTTCTCTAAAAGAAATCTACTAGAGATTAAAAAATTTTACATGGAAACAAATAGAATGTGTAAATTGCTAACAGGTTTATTCCCTTTACTTTTATTATAGACATTTTCCCAAGCCCAGAAGAAAGGTAGTCACTAAAGCTTTGTGTGGCTTCTAGAAAAATCATCTCCTCAATAACTAAATAGGTAAAGAAAGGATGTGTTTTTTAGTAGATAATAATAAAACCAAGACTTGTAGCTGAAAACATTCTTGATCACAAAAGCTTTGTGTTTTTCTTTGCTCTCTGGCTAAGTTCTCATGTCTAAATGACAAAAGAGAAAACAAAACAAAGAGAAATGGATTCTGTTGGCGCCCCAATACAAGAAAGGTACAATAGTCAAAAGTCACAATACAAATACTGTCATAGATGGGGATTCCATAAAGCAAAACAATATATCAGTTCAATCCATTAAAAAAAAAATATTTACTGATAGACAAAGTCCAGAGCTGAAACACATTTGTAAGATCAAGGGCAAAATAACTAGTAATGTCCTAGTTAGTGAAAAAGAAAAGCAAACCCAGCAACAAACAGACTATTGCACATGGAGAATATCTTTCGTACAATACGACTGTTGTATGTGACACCTTGATAAATTATAGAAACAGAAACACTGTCACAAAAATAAAAGGAGGAAAGGAAGGAAATTCACAAACAGTTCCCACAAAAAATGGATAAGAAAGTTTTAAGAGCATACACACATTGATTAAACGCAAGCAAGAAAAACAAGATAGTTGCTTTATCTAGCTAACCCCCCACTGCACATGCCTATTGTATTGTTTCCTTTGGCACTGACTACAAGAGAGCTTCATCCTATGTTTAATAATACTATTATTTATAAAATAGAAGAAAAACATCCTGATAAGAATATACCTCAATAGTAAAAAGTCTCCTTCTATATAATCTGATTGTGCAGATGAAAAAGAAATGCTTTTTCAAAGCAATAACAATTACAAAGCAACCAGTGAACAAGATAAGCACTTGCAGAAGGAGTTACACTGAATCTATTCAACTGACCAGCTTTCTGTTATGTGAGTCCAAGAATGGATAACTGCTGCTCGCTGGGTAACCTGCAGAGCTGTAAAAATCAGCCAATGCCAATATGTGGTTGGGGAGGAAAATGTTAAATAAAAGAAGAAAGTTTAGAGAGAAACAGAGGAAAGACTGACAATACAATTCCTTGTAATTCTTCATTCAGCATTATATTCGTTGACCTATTACATGTAAATCAATATAGAAGACACAGAGTTTTGAAAAATGTACACATGCACAATTGCCTCTGCCCTCCAAAAGCTATAACTGGTAAAATACTACTTTGGTTCATGATCATACCAATGTCCGTTTCCTGCAAGTATAAGTAGAGCTCTCAACTCTGTAAGTGACATTATTTACATATTTTCTGGCCAGTATCCTCACGTTAATATTATTTTGCTGATACAGCACATTAAATTATATTGAAATAAAAAAGTCAAAATAGAGTGAATATTTTCACAAGTCCAAATTTATAAACAATCTATTGAATCTGTATGTTTCCTAGCCATAACTTTATATATGTATAATATGTACACATAACTACATTTAAATATAAATAATTTTACACACTAAGTGCAATCTGATCAGGTATTTTAAAGACTATGTTGGTAATTTGCTGGAGTCGAGAAATGGTAAAAGAAAATCCATAATACAATTAGCGAGTACTTATTGAGCCATTAATATGTGGCAGTTACTGTCCTATATGCTCCTACATGTATTATCTTTTGAATCCTAACAAATTTCTCCTTTTTACTGATCAGTAATCAAACCTTCCAAATGAACAGGCTACATTTCAAACCACTGCACTATACTCATTCTAATCACTTACTAAAGAGGGGATTTCTGTGGAACCTAGTTAGTTATTGGCTTTTAGTGGAATTTTACTCTGCTTTTGAAACATGACCAAACTAAGGATGACACCAGCAATAATCAATCCCCCAGCAGGATCTATAGCAAGAAGGGCCAGTCAACAAGGCTAGGATCCGGGAACAGAACTTGACGCAAGGTATGGCAGATAATCAGGAGCACCTCTCATAGAGTTCAGGATATTCAGGCATGTAGTTCAGAACAGGACATTCTGACAGGGGGTGGGTAAAGAGAGAAGTCCAGAATATTATGAAAGGCAGGGTCCCATGAAGGAGTTGTCAAGGCTGATTGATGTTCACTGAGGATCTAAGGTTCAAGGATAGAACTCCAATTTCTGCAAGATATGGTGGCAATGAGATAAGATCCTTAGATAAACTGAAGTACGTGGGAGAATTTCAAGGCATGCACACAGAAAGGAGTAAATTAGCAACAAAGATGATTTGAACACACGTCTAGGTACTTTTTAGTTTACCTCTCAATAAAACTCAGTCATTAAATAAAATGTATTGGTTCACTCTTCTGTCAAACTATGAGACTATTAGTTTTCTGGACTCTGATAGGTCTGTTTTGGAGAATGACAGGCCTGATCCTCCATGAAGAATAAACTAGCTTTAGGAACATTAATTCCAATACCGACCATGTGTATTCTTGCCCACCTCTGGTGAAGTCTGTCAGGAGCAAAATCTAGGACAGCTTGCATTTTTGTTGACCTCTCTTTCACTTTTGACTCTCAGCTCTTGGCTTTGGGATAAACTCCATGAATCCATTCTAATTTTCAGAGAAAGGCAATGGTAGAAGTTTTGACATCCAATTTTACTTTTAAAGTATTTTTCTAAAGTTTTAAAGATTGGCTTTGCTTTTTAGAAGAGTGGCAAATGCTAAGGGAAAATTTAAAGAATAAATGTACTTAGAGTAAGCAATTCATTCTTAACTAAACATTTATATAAATACAGACATATATTCATATGGAGTGATGGACCATGTCTTATTCAGTATAGTGATCAGTACACAGTAGGCCTTAGTAGATGCTTATTAAACTGTAGTACTTAACATTTAAGTCTCAGATTCTTTATCTTTAAACTTGAGTGATAATAGTCATTCCTCATTATTTACATACTACACATTTGTGAATTGCTTACTCAATCAAATTTATTTGCAACCCACAAATCAATAGTTGAGGTGCTTTCACAATCATTTGCAGACATAAACAGCAGCAAACAATCTGCAAAAAGTGCATTTTCCTAGCTAAGGCTGAACAATATGGCTCTCTGCAGCCGTCAGACTGTAAACAAGTGTCCTTTTCACAATCTATCCAGTGCCATATGTTTTGCACTTTTATGCTTTTTGTTGAGGATTTTGCTGTTTAAAATAACCCCTAAACATGGTTCTGAAAGGCTATATATTGTTCCTAAGCACAAGAAGGTTGTTATGTATCTTACAGATAAAATTCATGCTTAGACAAGCTTCATTCAGGTATGAGTTAAAGCGCTGCTTGCCATGAGTTTGAGGTTAATAAATGAAAAGCACGTATTAAATAAGGTGTCTGTAAACAGAAACACATATAGGACACACATGAAGATATGTATTGATCACGTGATGAAAATGTTATGACTAGAGGCTCACAGGAATCTGTGCATTTCCCTTGGGGGTGCTGGTTCAATATTTACTAATTTAGTGTTCATGACAACTTTATAGAACATAAGTACCACGAATTATGAGAAATCAACTGTACTTGCCCAATCAGTTGTTTATAGGTCTGAGAAAATGTAGATTACTAATTTGGTCAAGTGAGCAGCACAAGTAGGCACTCAAGGAATTTTACCTACCTATAATCAGTGTCCTCTTAAGTGTCTACACACAACACAACTGAAAATATCAAACTCAACTTTACTATATTTCACAGAAGAGAATATAAAATGTAAATTTCATTCAAATGTATCACTAACATCAATATATCGGTACAAGTTAGAAATATTAAGATATTTATAATGAATTAAAAGGCATTCGAGTTCCAGGTCAGGCTAATATTGTCAGAAAATACTCTATCAACTCTGCTAATTAGAAAATCACAGTCTTTTATGCATAAGCCTTCGGACAAATCCAATTAAAATGGCAATTCAAACTTGAACATGTTAGTGACAAGTGTATTACTTGTGTTTCAATTACAAATTGAATAATAGTTGTCCTATTAGTAACAAATACAGGGTTATAACATAAAGCACACATAAAAACAGGAACTCGCCTATAAGAAATGCTCCTAGTCCATGAATCTAGGGAATTTAACTTTAGGAAGCATCAATATGTCTTAGTTTAAAAATAGTAATACCTTGACTAATTATATAAAACAAATTAAGTTATCCCTAAACAGAAAGAGATTTGTGTGCATTTGTGTGTAAAAGTGTAACAAAGTAATTCTTTCTTGGTAGAGATAAGACCACTTAATACATATTTTACTAAGAATCAAGAGCCTAGGCAGATATTTTAATTATTATATTAGATGAATAAAATAACAATAAAATGATACTAAAGGAGACTTGTGTTTTAGAAAACTGTATTAAGAATTTTTTTTTTTTAAAAAAAAAAGCTTTTCAAGATATTGAAAGCATCTATTTACACACAACTTATTTATTTATTCATTCATATGCATCAATTCCATATGCATTTATTGAGTTCTGTTCTGGGCCAGCCATCAGAGATTCCCAGGAGAACACAACACAGAACAGCCTTTATGAAACTCACAATCTCGTAGGTAAGACAGACTTTTCAAGAAATGAATTGCGAGATGATAAATACAATTGAAGATGCAACTGCAAAGGAAGAAAAATTTTACTGAAATGAGGCTGGTACTTTGACAATAACCCTTTAAAAAGGTGCCTCATTGCTACATACTAAAATAAGCTTTCTCCAGGGACCGCTTTATCAGCTCAGTTCTAGTTAACAGGAATACCTGAAAAATAATGCAGCTACAATCCCACAGGAGTGGGAGGAGAGACCTTGCTAACTCAGACTAGTTTGAACTAGCACCTTTCATCTTCACTGTCAAGTCACTTTTTCCATCTAACCAAAGCTAATCTAAAGTAACTAAGTTAGCCAGAAGGTAAAGCTGCTACTTGTGGCGTTTCTGGCTGGTAGAGGCATTTGAAGCAGAGTGCCCTCACTTTTGCCAATGAAACTTGTCCTGTGCTCTCATGTAAGAGAGAATATGATTTCCCTTATCCCAAAATTATTTGGCTTAGTCATACAACAGAAAATTTAGTCACTTTACTTTCTCTCTTAGAAGTGACACTTTAACATTATTAGCATCTATTTTATGCCTTTCTCATTTCCTTCTGCTTTGAATACAATATTTATGTGACTGTATGTCCTTTCTCAGACTTAGGATCTGAATAGTTCATCTATTTGAGGATGCTGGAGAAAAACAGGACCAGTCGAGAGGACACAACCACTTAGCAGGCCATTGCCAACGAGGGCCCGCACAATAAATGTCTGGAAAGTTCAGAGCTACAGAGGCCTTGCTGCTGAGAATGAGGCACCTCTCTGCCCACAGTGACCAACTGGGCTGTATTTAAAGTGAACTTAACAGTCTACTTCTAATCAGGCTTCTTTCCTTAGTGCCCTCTGCCTTCTTAGTGCCCTTACTCTAGGCACTAGAGAGGGGAACCAGAAAGAAGGAAAGACTAGGACATCTATAAGGGCATATGTCAAACAACAAAAGAATTCAATCATAGATCAAGAGTGAGCAGAAAAAAGAAAGTAATAAGATTCAATAATTCAAATGTAAACTGCATTGTTAAACTTTCAAAAGACACTAATTCAATCTAAAGACAGATTTAAAACAAAGCTTTTTATTTATTTACACACACACACACACATACACACACACACACACACACACGCATACATACAACAAACAGCCCTCCTTATCCGCAGTTTCACTCTCCGTGATTGCAGTCATCCGGGATTAACCACGGTCCGAAATATTAAATAGAAAACTCCAGAAATACACAATTCACATGTTTTAAGTTGTGCCCATCTGAGTAACATGATTAAATCTCGCATTGCCCTGCTTCATCCTGCCCAGGAGGTGAATCATCCCTTTGTTCCAGAGTTTCCACTCTGTACATACCCCCTGCCTGTTTGCGACATTGTAGACTTTTTGGTTATCAGATCTGTCGTCACAGTATCCCAGTGCTTGTGTTCGAGTTGCCCTTATTTTACTTAATAACAGCCCCAAAGCACAAGAGTAGTTAATATGGGTAATTAGAAGATGCCAAAGAGAAGCCTTTGTAAATTGCTTCCTTTAAACGACAAGGTGAGCATGGTACAATAAGATATCTTGAGAGAGAGACAGGCCACATTCACAGAACTTTTGTTACAGTATATTGTTATAATTGTTCTATTTTATTATTAGTTACTGTTGTTAATTTCTTACTCTATCTAATTTATGAATTAAATTTTATCACGTGTGTGTGTCTATATATGATTCTTAGCTATTTACTCAAATCCATTTCCTCTTCTTCTGGGCATAAAAATAAACTACGTTTCCCTGCCTCCTCTGCAGTTAGGATTCTAGCCAACGAACGCTAAGTGCAGGGATTTCTTCTACCCATAATCTTGATCTGTAAAAATCTACAGATGATTCCATGCAGTTTCCCTCTTCTGGGATACTGGGATAAGAAAGAACCCTAGAACAACCTTGGCATCCACAATTTGAACACAGTAGAGCTTCCGTCAGCCTGGGTCCTTTAATAACTGTGTGGCAGAAAGTTCTCCGCTAAATCTGAATAAACACCCAGTTTTATTATATAAGCAAGATATATTTATCAACTAAGCCATTACAGTTTGAGAATTTATTTGTTACTGTGACCAAGTCTACTCTACTTATTACATAAAATTATGACTACCTTACTTTTTTGGTAAAGAATGATGTAGATGTTACCACAACTTAATACATTCTAACACATTTCCGATATGTCTTCCCTACCTCCCTTACATTCTTGTGCTCATCTGTCTTTCTCTCTTGCATGGTGCTGTGGTTAAATGAGTCAATGGAGAGAACGACATTTATTTGGGAGGTTTCCTTTCAACATTATTCTGAGAGGCAGCTGCCCGAGTGGGCAGGTGCCTTTTGCGACAGACATCGATTCACCATCTTAACTCTTCAAAATGTATGCAGACTACAGTGCCGTTATTCCAAATCCAAAGCCAAACAATACAGCCCTCAAAGAAAGGAATAAAATACTGAATATAACAAAAAGAAAACATATGTTAAAAAGTCAATTAAATTATTTCCAGCACTATTACAAGATTGTGATTCTGAGTGTACCTTTACCCACGGCTTAGGAAATGAATGCAGAAGTACGTCTGGAGGTCCTCGCATCCAGAAGGAACACTCAAATATGTTCACAGTGTAGGTCTTGTGGGGCGGCGGGGGGGAGGGGGCGGGCAATGGGGTGAATTTAACATGCAACTTCATAGAAATCATAACATTGGATGGAAAAACTAAGTCACTTTAAGCAATCTGGAAATCATAGCTATGAGAAGGCAGATGAAGAAATCTTCTTGTCCTATTTTCAGTTTACTATCTCTGCCATCCAGTACTTACACTTGTCTAGGCTTTCTTTAAACAATTTCCAGAAAAGACTCCAAAACCTTTCTAGACAGTCCCAACTGAGTACGTTCCAAAGCAAAACATCCTTTATTTCCAAATAAACTGGTTCTGTGATCACTTCTCACCTTATCTCATTGTTCCCTAGATAAGACTCCACGCAGTTATGTTTGACAACAGGTAGGGCTACGAGAGCATTTAAAGCATCAGAGACTCAGCTCCTTGCTTCTGGTCCTTCTATTCCAGATAAATCACAACCACTCTGGTTTGTTTTCTTATTACTAAGCAAGAGGAATGGATAAAAGAGGGTCTTGTAAGTCCCCTTCTAGATCTGTAAGTCTATGGGATATATCTTCTATTTCAGGTTAATAACCAACCACAATTCCTTTATTAGGTCTTTATGTTATACATAAAATCAATAATGTAAAAACTAGTATTGAAATACCATTTACAGTCAATCATGCTGGATACCCATAAATATTAATTTTTCATACCTACCAATTAAATAAACCAAGTACACTTATCAAAACCCATTTAATACATCATATGCTGGCATCTTTCAAAATATGTTCACTTATTATGTTTACCAGAAAGACTTTTTAATGAGCAGCTGCCTCAAAATTAATTAATGTGTACAGCTCACACTATAAAGTTATAAGCTAAATCCCATTATAACTAATACATTTTCAGTGCATGGCTCAAATTGAAAAAGGATTGCAAACTCCAGCTGATGGCCCATTTATTTAGAGTAGTAGTCGCATCAACAAATTCATAGAAGCATGAAACAAATAATTCTGTTCTCGATGCATATTTTGAATAATATATTCTGTGAAATGCTATACCATGGAATTCTAGCAAATCAAGAAAGCCCATTTGCACTTCATTTCTTCCTGTATACTCTTAATCTTTTCTATCATAGAACCAGACTAGAAAGTCAGGGTATCTGATTGTACTAGCTAGGTTCTGATTCTTCCTGCACCCCCAAATTCTTCAAACAAGGAATTATTTTGTAGCCTATTAACTGATTTCCTTCAAATGCCACTATTTTTCATTTATTCCCTGTTCATGTGCAAAATTCCAAAGCATTTTTGATGGAAACCAAAGCAAAGTAAATAAAGCTGAAACCATTTGCCAACATTTTTTCCTAATCAAAATCAGGTGTAATTGAAAGAAAATGATTATACACCTTGCTGGCACTTGTTCTATTTTTCAGAACAAATGTTCACACTCACCTAGGGGATGTTTCCATCTGCTTTTCTCATTTTGGTTCACATGCTTTACCTTAATTATTATACAAAGACAAATTACCAACATCTTACTATATAAAAATAAATATCCTTGACCTTATTTTATCAAATCACACTCTACCGACAATGAAATTAGATTTTCTCAAATCATATTTTAACAACTAATCTTTTTAAAACATTTTTTATTAAAATATAGCTAACAACGAATATTATACTAGTTTTGGGTCTATACCAACCATAGTTATTTGACATTTATATACCAAAAGAAGTGATCACCATGTTAAGCCCAGCAACCATGTGACACCGTACAATGCCATCACAATATTGACTATATTCTCTATGCTGTACATCACATACCCTTGACTTATATGTTTTACACCTGGAAATGCTAACCTCTTATTCCCCTTCGCCTTCCCCAAACCCATTTTGATTTTTCAACTACAGTTTACATTCAACATTATTTATATTAGTTTCAGGTATTTTTAAGAACAAATCTTTAACTTAGCAGTAAAGGAAATCTTATCATTACCATTTGGGGAAAACATGCATTTCACCATCATTAAATGTACTAATTCTAGAATTGTACACTCTGTAGGTATGAGCTTAGTCATGCAGATAGAAAATCTACTCTCTTGGAGCCTAAAGTCCAAAATTAATGTATAGATATATTTTGAAAAGATAAAATGTAATAAAAGAGTGAGATAAAATCATTAAACAGATACATGATAAACAGCATTACAATTGGACATCAAGACATATGCATCTGTGGTTTGGTAAACCAGGCCAGTACAAGAGATATGGAATCACAGATGTGACAAATCTTGACCACAGCAAACCCTGATAAAAGCAAAACCTTTGGTACAGCATCCATATACTTTCCCCCTCTCCATGCCTCACGTCTGAGGCCCCCAAAGTAGCTACATAACGGGTTTATTCTTCATCCAGATGGCTGGCGTCCTACAGACAGACTTAAAATGCTGACTGTGTCTCGGGCATGCTTATTCAGTGAGTCTTGAAGGCCATTATTCACTAATTTCATGTGGAAATGAAATTTCAGCTTCCCATTGTGTACAAATAACTTGGCCACTTACACCACGTACAAAAAGTGCTTTTTGCCAGGCAGGAGTCGACGGCTGGAATGCAAAAGGCTTCCTGTGTCCGTCCCTGGCTCAGGCCCAAGCCGGCATATGGCGGCACTACCAACCACCTCCCCATGAAATACTAGGTGAAGCTTTCAAGCAGCCCCCAATAATGTGATTTACAACGCACGCACTGGACGGCTGCTGTCGGCCTCTATTTTGATTCAGGATAGAAGATTCACCTTATTTCAAATAAAAGCATTTGATTACATTTTGCTCCCTTGATCCGCCCTCCCTACATTATCAGCTACTAAAATTTTGGCATATATAGAAATAATCACAAGTTTCTAAGCTTTCTTACTTTCCCATTGTCTTATCCTAGAATGTAATCCACAACAAGTCTGGGACTAGCAGGCAAAGGAAACAGGCTTTTAGAGAGCAAGCTGAAGGTTTTAGTGAAGCTCATATGCTTTGCTTTGTGCAACGTTCCCGTGCTATGCTTATAAACAACTATTGGTATTTTCTGAAATTTCATTCCAGAAATTGCTTGCTCTCAAATGTCAAAGAACTCTCCCCCTCTCCCTCTTTTGGGTTTTATTTCAGAAATAGCACTGCCACTCAGCAGTAATAAATAAAAAAAATTGCATCTACATTAACATTTCATACCGTAGCTGAAAAGCTCAAAGTATTTTACAAACATTATCAAAATCACTGGTGATTTCCAGCCCTGGAATCCGACTTTTAGGGCTTCTCAGGAAGATTTATTTACATCGTGTTTGTAAAATATAATTTGTATTTATAAATACAGGCACTTATATAGTACTCAGAAACGGATGCAACAATCCATATCCTGGGATTGGCTTTCATTTCCAACAGAAGTTCTCAGAGATGTGAGATATACCTGTCTCTGGTGATCCTTTCTCCTCTCATTCTGAAGAATAAATGGCTTTTTTTCCTCTCCTACTTTTATCTCCCCTGCCACATAGCTCTCTCTTCCTCCCCCATATCTGCAGGGGGCTAATCACCCTCAGTCTTTCAGATATCCCAGGTATGTGTTTTTGTCTAATTGGCCTTCCTTAGGCTTGTCTCCTAGATAATTGAACTTCAGGATGAGATGAATGATATGGATTATAGTGATACTCTGGACATTAAAAACAAAGATGATCAGTCTCTATTTTAAATTATTCAATTTCTGAATATAACCAATGCTGTCAGAATTGACTTGGTAAATATCATTTTCTTCTTTTTTCCTTTTTGTAACAATAAAGACAACTAATAGGATATTCAGAAAAATCAACTCTCACTTGTTCCTGATATCGCAGTCTACTATTACAGAAAAGGGGATGGCTTTGTATCCAAAAAAGTAAATGTGCTTTAAAAGTAAAATAAAATAAAATAATAAAATAAAATAAAATAAAATAAAATAAAACTGGCTCTGGCATGGAGGTGACATCCAGAGACAAACAGTGGTGATTCCAGAATTTCTATAAGGGCCATTAAAGGAGCAATCTGGTTGCAGAGTATTTCTTGAAGTTGTATTTGCTGAGCCAGCTCACATTTCTGAATTGGGCTGTGGGTTTACAAGGGTGGCTGATGTGGGTGGCTAACGAAGATGCCACTGTTAACCATTTCAATGTACACTTTGGTATCCTCCTGAAAATAATACAGCAACTACATGCGGTATCAGCCAGACCCTTCTTAGAAATTAGCTTTTATCTAGCGGCTTTAAAAGAAATATAAGTAATTAGAAAAACATTCCTGAAAAATAAAGGAACTAAAAAATTGTACAATTCTAAATTGCGAGACAAATAAACATTAAAGCAAAAATGAATGTTTATTCCTCTTCCTCTTGTACTTTGCAGGTCATTATCAGGAAAAAAATTTTAACAGAAGGCCTACAGGGTACTTTCTTCAAAAGATCAGAATGACTCTAGCACAAATGTTAGATGACTATAAAATAGAGTGATGTGATATAACTCAATGTATAGTTTGTGTCCCAAAATAAAAAAAATAATAAAAAAAGAAGCTATGTCATAGTAATGTTTCTTTTACACTTTAAGCATTTATTGCTTTTGGTAGATCTTATTATAACAAAAAGTCTAAAAGGATCACTTTCAGAGTCCTTTGAGAAATCATTTTCATATTTATCTTCAAAAAAAAGTCAGGAGCAGTAAAGACTGGATTCTTTTGTAATTTAAGTGTAGCTCCCATTTTTTTTTAAATCCCAAAGTATAATTTCTACTGGATGGAAGCTGCTCAACAAAGTTGTATCTGGAGAGTACCTTTTCTACAAATCTTTTTTGAATAGAAAGGCAGCTCTAGTCAAATCTGGGTTTTGTGACAAGATTCTCACAACAAAGCAAATCTGCTTCTAACAGACACTATGACTGAAGTATTCCATAGCATTTTATCAATGGAATAACGAGGCTCCTGAAAAATAGTTGCCTTCGTAGCTTACCATAAAGCAGTAAAGGTAGCAAGGGAAAAATGCTGTGACAGCATTTTCTTTTGATTCAGCCCAGTAGCTATGGAAACTATCTTTTAAAGGCCAATTGGTCCTCTTCCCTGCAAACCATATACAATAAAACTACTTCTTAGCCTCATGATTTCATGGTTGGAGGCTTCATTTTTTAACAGATTCAACTTATCTAAGCCCTCTCTAGCTTTAGTTCAGGTATTTACAAGCTGGAGCTATCATATTTGATTGATACCATGGATTTAAATTAGAAAACGCTGAATAACACTGCAAGGAGTCATAATGCCCAAACAATGAGGAGCAAACATTTGTTAAACCTACCTGATACACTCCAAGAAATACAATGTTTGCTTCTTTACATTGCTCTTTTCTTATCTCATGAGGTAATTGTCATTGGCCCATGTGTTTTCTTTCCTGTGGCTGTACCTACACCATAAACTATAAGCGTTAATCAACTCTTTATGTTATAGGTAAGGCATCCTGATCAACGGTGGGCTATTAGTAGTTTTGGGGGAGTCAAAGTTATATGCAGATTTTCAACTGTGTGGGGAGTCGGTGCCCCTAACCCCCATGTTGTTCAAGGGTCAACTGTATATGTGTTAAAATATAAAATGTATTTCTTACTGTAGTTTCCAGTCAAAAAAAAAAAAAAAAAAAAAAAAACACTCCTCCAGAGGTGTTCTGTAGAATGCATTGAACAAGGTAAGTCTTGACTGTGTGCCAAAGAATGATAAATGATGAAGAGAGGTCCTGTAAATGAATGAGCAGCCAGGTGCTGTTGAGTCTAGAGTGATGGTCTAGAGTAAAAGCCTAGAGTAAAACGACATTCAGACCCTCTCCAATTCCAGCTTAAGCCTTAAGGTTATTTACTCCTCTCCTAAATGTCCTGTTTACCAGGGCTCCTTTCAATAACATCAAAGGAGGCTGGAATTTACTCATTTCCTATATTCAATTCTTCCCTCATGATCTAGCTAACAAATGTTGAGACTTTGCAAATAGAATTATTTAAATTGCACTTTTGCCAAGTAATGTTACTATGTATTTTTAAACCATGTTCTATTTAGAAACACATAATATACTGAAGGGTCAAATAACTGGCAATTTGGGGCATGACTGTGAGTTGTCTTCTTTTTAAATTATCTTGATAACTATGTTTCAACATCATTTTCACTATACACATCTAGTTTCAGTGAAGCTAATGGCTGTTTTATGATAGTGCCATTAATGATGTTGATATAAAAACTGTGACAATGTTAAAAATATTTTTTACATAGAGTAATTTTATTCTTTATTAATTTCCTACCCCCTTAAAATTGTGCAGCATTTAATTAAAATAACATAAAAACTTCCCAACCCTTTCAAATTTTACACTATTAGATTAAAATTCCATAAGCAGCCTCTACCCATGCACCCACCCCCAGCATTTCAAATTTAAAAGAAAACATACTAGAAACCCAAGGTCTTATGGAGAAAAGCATTCCAATCAGCTACACAAAGCATTTATTGTGGGAGAATATCCATGAGTAGTTAAAGACCCACTTAAATATATGAATATATGTTTTCTTTAGAGAAGCTTAGACTAGGAGTGGAGAAGGCTCTCATTCATTCTGAAACCTGGTGACCTGGAAGTAGGCAGACATGGAATATCTCAAATATATATTCACTTCCTCTTCTGCATAGATCTGCCTTTCCCTATACCCACGGTTTTGCAATTCTCCCCCACTCCCTCACATCCTATTTTCTGCTGAGGCTACTTAAAGTCATGTTTGGCTCAGGTTACTCAGTCCAGAATTACTCTAAAATACTTTCAAATATGTTACTATATTAAGAAAGGGAACTGAAACTTTTAAAGTCCTGTCAGGGTTATCTGCAGTTCTTCTGCCAATAAGGCCTTGTGTTGATTCCTTACTAATTGGCCCATCACATTACTAATGAAGTGTTCAAAACAGTTGAGGAATTCACCCTAAAAAGCTGCATGTATATTCTGGATAAACTATCTTCTTACTGTCCAGGAAGAAAATGGGCTCAATGTTAAAAGGGGAAACAGTAATGAAATTGTCACTGTGCAGTTGCTGTCATCTCAGCCAGTCACATGACCTCTCCTTATTTCATTAATAGTCATTTTTAGAAAATGGTGGAATTATAAATCTACATCAACTAAGTGGGCGATTTTATGTGCATGGCTTTTGCTTGGGACTATCTATTCCTAATCTACACACAATCACAGAGGGGCCATGCGTGCTCCACCTTTTGCTACAGGTTACTCAGAAAGGGTTTCTTTTTGTCCATCACCTCTTCAAACTAAACCACTGAGGGATCCATCAAACCAAAGACGGTTTTGCATGAAACTAGCGGGTATGTGTCCTCACCCCGTGCTCCCCTCCCATGCTCTTCCTCTACAGTACGCACTGAATGGGATATGGGACAGTAACATGTGAGATAATATCAGAGAGAAGCTCTGGTATATTGGAAAAAAAGCAGGACTGCAGCCAAAAGCCCTGGTTTCCAGTCCAAATTCTGACGCCAACTTGCCATGTGCCACTGGTCAACTCATTTGAGCTTCCTAGGCTGTAAATTTCTAATCTATAAAATGTGGGAGCAAGACTAAATAATAATGAACTGCACTTCAGCTTTAAAATTGTCTTCTATATACAGCCGAATTGTTTATAGGTTTGCTCAGCCTGACCCAGCACAGAGCACACATTGAACCCCTGACTGCTCCTGTTCATTCTTCTGCCTTGTCTACAGACCCTGTGCTGGTTGGGAAAACCTATTCCTTCTTTTCCAAATTCCAACTTATAAATTCTCAGTTCAAAGAGAAATAATCCTCTCCTCACCACTGGGTTTTAGATTGGTACTACCTTTGCATGTTTCTCAGTATCTTACTTCCTCATTGTTTTCCTTTCCTCAGATTCTATCAAGGAAGATCCTTTTACATTCTTCCATTCTGGGCTATGGATGTCCTTTTAGGCACCCCCTTCGCCACCTCACATCCCTGATGGCTTCATATTCCCATTTAGGTGGTTGTATTTGGCAAAATAATGCCTCTCTCCTAAAAAGATGCCTACATTCTAATAACCATATGTGTGGATTTATTGATTTATATAGCAAAAAGGACTTTGCAGGTGCGATTAAATTAAGAGTCTTGAGATGGGAGATCATCTTAGATCACCTGGGTGGGCTCCATGTAATCACAAGGGTCCTTATAAAAGGGATACAGAAGAGTTGGAGTCTCAGAAGGAGATGTGACAATGGAAGGTGGAGGTAGAGATCAGAGCGATCCCATTGCTGAAAGAAACTGGAAAGGCAAGGGGCAGATTCTCCCCTCAAGATGCAACACAAGCCAACAATTTGATTCTAGAACTTCTGACCTCCAAAACTGTAGGATAATGCATTTGTATTGTTTTAAGCCACTAAAAATTTATAGTAAGTTGCTACAGTAACAATAGAAAACAAAAACAGTAACCATTATTAAATTATTTATCTTTGATCCCCCAAAGGAAGATAAACCATATCCTCCCATCACATCCTGAACCGCTGCCAGTAATTATCATGGCTCTGCTATAAAAATCAATATATTGAAGTCCTTTAAATTTACAACTCTACTGTAGGAAACATCAATGCAGGTATTAACTCGGAATACACAGAAATGAAGAAGAAACTGTATCACTCGCCTGCAAATGTAGCAGTCAGACACAGGTCCCAAATGGATAGATGAAAGGCTCAGTGAGTTGACTCCAGACTGATACCTCCTTAAATGCTGTGCCACAGGTACCTCCCTTGCCAACCCCATTTCTGACCCTGGTGCTCCCTTCCCCGTTTCATGACAGAGAGCACAATGGTTGCCAACTTCCCCAAGGTGGGGAGATACATTCTGGACAACCTCAGGCTGGCCAAGGATTCTCCATGCATTCCCAGAGGGAGTCAAGTCCCAAGGTACTTGGTCTGGGCTGAACTCTGATTTGAAAGCATCCTTCTCAGTCAGTGAGATTATATGGATGACTAGCAAGAAGAGGACCCTGTACACACTTGGGGATCACTCAAATCAGACTCTAGCCTCGCTATGTAGCTGAACTCCATCTGGCCATCAGCAAGTCCTTGCTGAGCACTGACTCTGCACCCAGCACTGTGTTCCTCGCTCTAAGGAAGCAACGCCATGCCACCAGTGAGCCTTCAGATCCCATGTTAAAAGGTCCTGCTGCCTCAGACCTCTTACTTTAGCCCAGAACAGCTCAACCCATCATAAATGTGTTCCTCTTCTTATTTTTCATGACTTTTCTGACAGTTATTATTCCTGAGATTTGAGCATATTTTGACTTTCCTGGCTATAATTTTGCCGTGCTCTGGCTGACACCATCTCTCCATATCTCAAAAACTCTGCAATAGGTCAGATAATGTCCCCTATCACCATTAATATATCCACGGCCTAGACCCTGAAACCTATGAAAATATTACCTTACATGGCCAAAGGGACTTTGAAAATATGATTAAGTTAAGGATCTTGAGATGGAAAGATGATCCTGAGTTATCTGAGTGGTCCCAAGTTTATCACAAGAGTCCTCGTAAGAAAGAAATAAGGAAGGTCAGTGTCAGAGGAGGAGATTTGATAATGGAAGCAGAGGTCAGAGTGATCCAATTGCTGGAAGGGTGCCATGAGCCAAGGAATGCAGGTGGCCTTCAGAAGCTGGAAAAGTCAAGGTAATGGATTCTTCTCAGGAGCCTCCAGGAGGAATGCAGCTGAGTCAACACCTTGACCTCGGAACGTCTAAACCTATTCATACTGCTGACTTCCAGAATTGTACAGTGATAAACTTGTGTTGTTGTAAGCCACTAACTTGTTTTGGTATGGCAGCAAGAAGAAATTAATACACTTTCCCAGACTGCTCTGGGTACCACTTTCCCCAGCCTGACCTGATCCCAGCATCCTTCTTTTGTTTTCTTATTCCTTTCCAGTCAATGTTTACTGAGCACCTCCTATGTGCCAGCTCTATGCTTGGTACTGATTAAAGAATTAGAGACACAATCTCTACATTTGTGAAGTGGGTATCTGACCCAAATTAAGTAACAGCAAATGTTATGAAAACTACAGAGGAGGCATATGATGCCTGATGCCTTTTGTGGACTGAATTTTGTGTTTCCCTCACAAACTTCTATGTTGAAGCTCTAATTAATCCCCAATATGAAGGTATTTAAAGATGGGGCCTTTTGGAGGTATGAAAGGCATGAGAGTAGAGGCTTCATGAAAGGGATTTGCAACCTTATAAAAAGAGACACGAGAAGGACACAGTAAAAAGGCAGTAGTCCGCAAGACAGGAAGAGACACCAGATTGGCCAGCACCTTAACCTGGGTCTTTCAGTGTCCAAAACTATGAGAAGTAAATGTCCACTGTTGAAACCACCCAGTCTGTGGTGTTTGTTATAGCAGCTGGAGATGACGAAGACAATGAACATGGATACACATCATCAGAAAGTTGGGGAGGGCCTTGACTTACTCTGTGGAGGAAGGAAGCCTAAGCTAAGACATGAAAGATAAGGAGATGGGTTCATTCTGGAGTAGGGAGACAGGAAGATAGCAATGTGCTTTGCAAGCAGAGGAAAGAGGGTGAGTAAAAAGGAAGTCAGAGGAGAAGGTAGGCCCAATCAGGTCCAACTCTAGGCCATAGCAAATATTTTCATTTGTTTGTTTTGTTTTTTATTTTTTATTTTTTTACTACTATCTAAAAAGAGAGGTTTCAAACAGAAATGACAGGATATCTAAAAACATCAGATTCCTGAGATGATATCAGGGGATGGACTCCAGAGCTCAAGGAAAAACACTGGGTTCATGCCTTCGAGGTTTTGATGAAATGTGCATGTTTCCCAGTCAGAGCGCATATTAATCCGATGGCTATGTGATAAACTTTTATCAGAAACAACTCATCTCGTAGTGAGCTGTCTCTGAGTAGTGCCTCGATAAAGTGGGACAATGGAGAGAAACATATCTGGGAGAATGGAGGACATGTACAGCCAGGTCAGCCCCTGGGACGTCAAGCCCTGCAGAAACTTGACCTGGGGTGGGCCATCTGGTGAGTAGCCCAGGCCCCAAGCAAGAGGGGACAGGCAGAACATAATGACCCACTTCACATTTCACTCCTAGTGGCAACTCTGGATGTCTGAGCCCTGTGTCTCACCCTTGGCATCCAGCATGGGGATGGGCATGACGTTTTCCTTGGCTGAGTTTACAGTCTCATAGCAGAGATAAACCTGGGCACATTCCACACTTAAGGGGTGCTAAGAGACCATGCCTGGCATGCCTCTTGAGACTTTGAGGGGAAGCAGAGGACAGGTCATCTGCTTCTCAGGAAGCCTCTGTACGTCTGGGCAGCTCGCTGTCTCCTAATTCCTCAGTGGAAAAGAACCCACATTGGAAACAAATTCTCCCAGATTTTTATGAGCCTTGAAAGCAAATATCTGCTGCTAGTCACAGTCAGAGCAGTGGAACAGAAAACAGACAAATGTATGTATTTTGACTGAGACCCTATAATTGCCATCGAGTGCTCCCAAGGACAGGTCAGCCCTTGTGTAAATTCACTGTTCCTTATTTGGTGACATGGCTTTGACTTCATCAGGCATAGGAGTCTTAGGGGAAACAATTAAACAGAATATCCAGCACATAGTGGATGTAAAATAATAATAATTTAAAAAAAATTTTAAAAATCTTTCATTATGGACCCAATTTTAACCTAAAGTAGAAGTTTGTTACCTAATACAAATCTAAATGCAAATAAAGCTTAAAAATGCAAATGAAATCAGTGTCAATAAAGAAATGTAAACTCTTACTATTTATTTTGAAAAGATATTTTTTTTTAATAGCAGTAAAGACCGGATATAATATAAATGCATAATTCTGCCCAGTGAATAATCAACCTCATTTTGTTGATTTGAGTGGTTCTCTGAAATGGAGGTTTAGACCCTAAAACTATGAAGAAGTATCATGTTTGGCCTTGAATGTAACCCAGTAAAATATTATTTTAATTTCTTTAGGAAAAAAATCATTTCACAGACCTTGAGTTCAGAAATTAGAACAGCAGAATGTAGAGGGAAGGTAGTTGCAGTGAGTTAATAATGTCCTTCCAATACCTGGAGCATCATTATTCAGAGGATGATGACAGTCTAATCCCCACATCTCTTGATTAAACAAATGACAGAACAGAAGCTTGGTTTTCAGATAGGAGAGATGTATATTAGCAATGAGGAGAGAGTCCCAGGCAGTAAAGCTTTAAAATTACTTTTCCAGAGGTCTTTAAATAAAATAAGATATCTATGGCCATGCCACCCTGAAGAAGCCCAATCCTGTCTGATCTCGGAAGTTAAGCAGGTTTGGGCCTGGTTAGTCCTAGAATGGGAGACCACCTAGGAAGACCAGGTGCTGTAAGTGCAAAAAATAAAAAATAAGGGATTGCAAGCTGTCAAGGTTCTTGCAATCTATGAGGTCAACCAAGAGTTGCCTCACCAAAATATCAATTAATTAATTAAAAATAAATAAAAAAAGAAGAAATAAACGTATCTGCTCATTTTGGTTTAGATGTACTCATGCCTAGAAGTGGTTGAATAAGAGAGACTCTTTGAGCTTCCATTCTCACCACAGGGTTCTCTTCTAGTTACAGCTAAGCAGACACACAAAAACACAAACTCCCAACAACATCACAACTCACAGAGGTCCCATTACTGGCTGAAGCTTGGCCCCTCTCGGCGCGGTCAGATAACTTCCGACCCACCAGAGGTCTGTAAGCAGAGCACTGCTGACATGAACCAGTCTCTTTTAAACACACAAGGACACATTTTCTCTGTCCTGACATTGATTTTGGCAAAGAAATATACACTAAAATTTCCCTACATCCTTGCAAACGAGCTCAGCCATCTCCTTTATAGACCAGTGATTTTTGAGACCAGAGTCAGGCTGCCTGGAAGCACCACCAAATGCAAACGGAGAAAGCTTCTCTTTCAATATCAGCCAAAAGGCGGTCCAGAAGGCATCCACGGTCCTAGTGTACAATGCCTACCAACTTAAATTTTGGACTGGTGTGCTGCTAGTGGAATTCATCCCAATGTCCAGAATAATCTTCTGAAGCAGCCTTTAACAAAAGCAAGCCGCCATCCTTTCCTCCTCAAGCAGATGGTAAGCCCCGGTGGGTATACAGACTGAGCCTTTTGTGGCATGTGAGGTAAAGAGGGCCGGCTGCATTCTGGGCAGAGGGATTCATTTGCATTACCAGCCCACTTACAGCATAACTGGTCTGTGTTTCAGAGTAAAGGTGCCCACCTTTCCAAAGCTGCCTCTCCCTGGCATCTGTAACAGAATTCCTGATGGGAAACCAGGCAAGCAACCTCCGAATTTCTCCATTCATTGTGAAGACACAAAGCACACTGATAATGCTCAATGAGTTTCAAAACATAACTCATGTTCGACTTTGCCTGAGAAAGCAAATATTCCGTAAGAAATATAGGGAAAGAGGAAAAAAGGACTACCATGTCTTGAATATCAATGATACGCTGGGCACTCTGCTGGACCTTTTACAAGATCTACTTTATTTAACAGTGATGGCAAGCCTACAAAGTAGTTAAGGCAACTGTTATTCTTTGTTCCATGGAATATCACCTCCTCTTGCCCATCACCCCCCAAAAAATCAAAATAAAAAACAATTAAAAGCTGTAGAATAGTGAAGGCTAGAATTCACAAAGTAGAAGTGGCAGAATCAGCAAACATTCTGTGTGTCCACACCTTACCTACTTCCCCACTCTTCCTTTCAATACCTCCACTCATTAGACCTCCTCGACACTCCCACCTCCCACCCTACCACCTTATCTCATCATATTTATCCCCAGAATGGAACTAAGATGGGGATGCAATGTCTCAGTTGGAGAAGCCCGTGGCTGGAACTCTATTTCTGTCTTTTTAAGCTTTGTGCCATTGAAAATGTCATTTAAACTCCCGATCTCAATATCTTTATCTGTAAAATAGGAAGATAGGCTAAACCTATGTGTATCACAGTGAGAGAAAAGAAAAGGGGCAAATATATGTAAAAGTAGTTTAAAATTATAAATTGAAATGTGAGGTGGTATTATCACCAAACCCCACACAGATATGCTCCACCAGTTTCTCTACCATGTGGACCTCATAGTGACAAAGAATGCTGGACTTCAGCACGTTCTTTAGAAGAACAAACAGGTTATCTGCCTTCCAGCATCTCCCAGGGAGAGCTATAAAACACTTGTTCAGAGAAATATTGGTATTGTCTTATTCATGGTCCCAATACACCAGCCTGAAAAAAAAAATCTCTAAATATTTTTTAATAATGATGATGACTATAGCAGTTGGTCTCCAGAGATGGCCCCATAATGACCCAGACCTCTAGGTATTCATGCCCTGGTATAGTCCCCTCCCTCACTGAAAATAGGTTGGTCTTGTAAATCCCTATAACCTACAGAGCATGGCGAAAGTAACATTCTGCCACTTCTAGGACTTAGCCTCAAGAAGGTCTAGAAGTCTCTATTTTTGACCCAGGTCACCATGTAAGAAATCCTGCTGGAGAGACCATGTGGAAAAATTGTGTAGAGTGAGATAGAGACCCAGCTAGCCCAGCACCCCACTGAATCAGGCCTTCTAGCCATTCCCACCAAAGCACCAGATGTGGATGAGCCATCTCGGATACTATACCCCAATGGAGCCCCCAGATGACTGCAGCCCCAGCCAATACCTTGAGGAGCAGAAGAACTATGCAGATGAGCCCAGAATTGGGAAAGCATAGTGCTACAGTAAGTCCTCACTTAATGAAGATATATTCTACAACTTAAGTGAAATTATGTATAACAAAACCAATTTACCATAGGCTAACTGACATAACAAATAAGTTCCTATGGCATCTCATCAATGTTATAATAAAAGGATATATTTTGAGAATCCGTTGTAGTTGTTTTAAACTCTAAGTTTAGGGATTATTTATTATGCAGTAAAAGACTATAGTAACAATGAAGATGAAGAAGAAGGGAGGGCTATCACCATCTGAACCACCGCTACATGCCTCCCCCTTCATATACAGTTTCTAAATTAATCTTCACTATAGTAGTTTGGGATTGGCGTTAGGATACCAATTTACACATGGGTGAGGTTAAGTAAGTTATCCAAGGTTAGGTAGAGATGAGTTTGAAACTCAGCTGCAAGAGCAAAACTCGTTTTCTTAATAACTGTGCCATACTTTTCACACAAAAAGAACCACATAATTACCAGTCTCTGACAAAGAGGAGGAGAATGAGGTTGAACAACAACAACAAGAAAAATCTGTTGCTAATTCTTAGGCACTTATTTTAAATAACATAAATGGAAGCCATGTGTTACAGTGAAAATAACTTTCAACTTGAATCCTGGAGACTTGAACTCAACTTCTGACCTAATCCCTAGCTGTGCGAAACTGAACAAGCAATTTGATTACCAAAAAAGTTTCCTTTTATAAAAGTGAAAATAATAAAGTGACTTCTTAGATATGTGTGGTTGTTGTGGGATCAAAATGATATATTGAATGAGACTTTTGCAAAACAAAAAAAGAAGAAAGGTCCAATTAAATGTGAAGAGAGGTTGTTGAATTGAGTTTTCACCACTTCATAGTTATCACAGAAGTTCCTATTTGTATTTTCCTGCTTCCTTACAGGATACAATACTGTATTATTTTCAGAGCTTTGGGATACACCGCTTTTTTAAAAATCGAAAATAAACAAACTCAAAGATAACTATGTAATATATCACTACTTTACTAATATTTTTGGAGGCAAAGCAATGATAAGCAGAAAACTTTTGGCTATATTTCCCATCCCTTTGATCCACTGACTTACGTGAGTTTTGTTTAGGGTTAGGGGCAGGGGATAGTGTAAGGGATGGCTTTAGGGAATGTGTGTGGAGAAGACTCACAGTCTTGACAGGCAGAGAGAGGTCTCCTAGTAGTACTGGATAGCAGGAATGAAGTACAAAATAGACCATAGCTACATAGACTGTCAGGCAATAAGTAAATACGTGAAGTTATCTGTTCTATAAATAAGATATAAGAATTCTCATAAAGAGAAACTCTTTGCCCCTTGGGTGGGCAGTGGCAGCTAAGAGCATTACAATAGTCCTCTGAAGTCATTACTTAGAATTCTTTTAACAGCTCTTATTTTGTTTTAGAAAACAAATGGTATCACTGGTACTCAGAACAAGATAAATTCATACAGCTTAAATTATAGAATTAAAAATAAGGGTTTTAATGATGAACAAGATATGTACCAAGTTCTGACTATAAAATGACAAGTGGTAAGGGGCACGCTTTCTCTCAAAGATTTAAATGATATTTTTCCAAAGGCCCCAAATCATATATATTTTCTAGTATACAAATAAACTAAATATTGTGACTTCTATTTCAAAGAAGAAGGAACGATAGATAAATTAAGACTAATAAAGTAATTTGTTTAATGCCATAATAAAAAGTTTTAAATAAGTCAAGGAAAAAGTTAAAAATATCACCTGGTCTATCTGAATATGTGACTTAGTTTCTGGGTAATGGTACTCATCTCTATGCTAATATATAACATGTATAATACATGTGTATGTTTATACTTATGCTGACATTTTCCTTTGTTCACTGAACAAAAGGGAACCTTACACACTTTTCTTAAAACTAATTACATAAAAACAGAAGCTGTGAGGAGGAAGTCAGTAAACTCTGCATTAAAATTAAGAATCCCATTTTAAAAAGTTATGCCCACAAAATAACAAATATTGTATAGTAATTATGGTTGATTGTGTCTTTGTTCCAACATTCCTAAAATGCTGTTACAATTGTTTTATTATGAATATTAATAATGTATTATTCACATTTGCTTTTATTTTGCCAAGTGACATGTATGAGACTGAAAATACGCTTAAATCCATATTTAAGATGTCAGGGTTAATATTCTCACAAGCATAGTCAATTGCGGCTTTAAAAAAGAAAAATAAGTATAAAAATATTGAGTGCATTATAACTATCTAATTAGAAAATGAATGTGGCCACATATGTTGATAACATATCATTAATGATCATTATACAATTAATAAAATGAAAAACATTTTCTATAGCTTAAAACAAAGCAAAAATTCCCATTTAAATCTAGCATACTAGAAGTCATTCACTGACAACTGTGCCCAGATAGATTCCTCCTTCTAAGGTGTGCCTTCTGTCTGTTTCCTTCATCCTTTAAGTCTTCTCTTCTAGATTCATTTGCAAGAAAAGGTCATTTAATTCCAACTAACTAAATAATAATAACTGCATAACTAGGCTAGACATATCATAGTGGTCCCATTTTTCCTCCCTGCAGCCATCAGTATATAACACACTCGTGAAACATATACAATCACTACCCACAAAGGGAAAGGAGGAATTTTGAAATTATATAGCAGGTTTAGCCAATATAGACACAAAGAATTTGGAATTTGGGCATCAACATGAACTTCTTTAGCCTGAAGTAGTCAATGTGCTCAAGGACACTGGTATGTCTACACAACACAGTTAATTGAACAATAAAATACCAATGGGCAGAGATCTGTCAAGCAAAAAGCACAATGAAACACATCTCTGGGTTTTCAAGGCCATGGGAAGTACAAATAAGCAATATAATTGGAGAATCAAAAGGATTCAGACACTTTATGGAACAGCAAACAATAGCAGAGAAAAACATACAACAATACTCATGCTAATGACCGCTTCTACTCTGAATCATTTGCAAACTCCCAAACACATGAACAGAGGTATAATAAGTACAGAAATGAAATAAATAAATAAATTTAAAGAATAAGTTATTAATTAAGCAGTTAAATGCATTTATATTCATAATATGTAAGATAACTGGGAAGCTTATCATAACTAATTTCTCCAATGAACACTTCTAGAGAAAAAGTGGCCAAGCTTTTCATTTAATATCATTGCTTTATACTGCTGCTGGCTTTAGAAAGGAGTGTTAAGAACATTTCTCAAAAACATAAAATAGTCATGGGAAAAGAAAAATCATTGTTTTGTGTAATCCGATGTGAAAACCAAAAGCCAGATGCATAACTTCCTGCACATAGATTAAAAAGAATGTGAAGACTGTGATGGACAGACCTATAGTTCAGTCCTGAGAGACCAAACAGACAAATGATGGAACTCAACATCATACACTGAAATCTCTGCATCTCTATAGATGAATAAACTCAAGGGAGCTGGCAGCAAGATCTGTATGACTTGTATACTGTGCCCACTGTCATTTCTAATAAAATTCCCCATGATGAAGAAAACTACCAAAAGTGCCCTTAACTAGATTCCCAAAAGCAGGTGTGGAGTCTCTTCTCTGTGTTGTAGATACTCCCTTAGTGCGCATAGGCCATACCAGTACAGGCAGTTCTAATAACTACACAAAGTCATGTATGGCAATATTACACCTGATATGTAGCTTAAAATGGCTGGGCTATGTTTTCAGTGCATTTTTATTAAGGGAGCATTTGGACTATCAGGAACCTCCCCCCACCCCACCCCAAAAAGGTACATGCCTGCAAAGACACCACTTTCTCATCAAGTTTAGAGTCCATTAGGAGTACTTCATTGCTTTTGACTGGCATGTAGAAGATACAGAAGTTCAGAAATCTGTAGAGAGTTTGCTACATGAGGCTCCCAATGCAAAAGAATCTAATGGTTTGGAGCCATTCTTGATTCTCCCACCTTGGCAACTCATTTTCATCTGGTCATTTGAAAAACAGTGGGGTTTATGCACTCTAATCACTCATGCAATCTATTCATTCTTTTCCATTTTCATGTCACCCTCTAAGCCAGGCTGTTACTGTGTCAACTGGACAAAGCCAGTGTCCTAATCATCCTGTGGAACTCCTCAGATCCCACTATGTATCATTTTCAGTTTTACGTCCCTAACACCTTTCACTCATGTAGCCTCTGACTCAAAATCATCAATGGCCTCTAACACCATTTCCCCCAACGAGGTACCACAGACAACTGTCCTCCCAAGATGCTCCAATAGAAATGAATTCGGTGATCAAAAATATTTGGGGAAAGTTTAAGAGATTAACAATGCGGATTAGCATATTAAAGCCTCTGAGATCTTCTGTAGAAGAGAACATCTTAAAAACTTTCTCTCAGCTTTTCTTACTGTTCAACCATGGGAACTTGTTTGACCAACACACCTCAGCAGAAATACTAGTCCATAGAGATGTCTTTGGACATGCTAGCTCAGGAGATGAAGTCCACGTTGGTTAGTGTGCGTGAACTGACCCATATTAATGCATCACCCACAACCTCACCATCCTTAGTTCCCACTCCTCTTCCATGACTGCCCAAGTGTCTGCCTCAGGACCTGAGGGAAAGCCCTCTCCTGACGAGATCTTTCTCTCCCTGTCCAAGTCCAGCTGGGGTCAGCTTACGCTCTCCTTCCCCTGAAAGCCCATTTCAACCACCCCAGCCCTTCACGTTCCAACCTCCTGTTTATGCTGATTTCCTTTTTCAATTCCACCAGCTTCATACTCAGTGTTTTTGGTATCTTATAGGTCTGTGTCTGATTTCTCCACATAGATTATAAATTCCTTAAGGGCATTTGTATTTTATAATTTTATAACTAACTAATAATTAATTATATTTTATAACATAGTTATGAATCCTATGAATTCATGAAGTCTGAGGCAAGGTCTTGTGCAATGCCACATATGAAATAAATTATATATTTTAATGAAAATAAGATGGATTTCTCTAAATAAGTCAGTGTAGGAAGAGAAAGAGGGGGATCTTGTTAAGGCAGAATGAAATTCTCAGAGCGATCATAACTTAGCAAAGTGGGTGAGGGATGTCCACAATAAAGCACTGAATTCCCAAATTTCTACAAAATAATCATCAATGCTGAAATGTCTAAAGTGAAACCACAGACACAAGACCATGCACAGCAAACCCTAAAAGGGACTGTCTACTAAAAAGGAAAACATGTTCCCTAATCTGATCTAAGGTAGATATGATGATTTTCAGGAGGATAAGAAAAAGGATAGGCCTTTTTGGGGTATGTTAAATCCAAATCAGATGGTTTTCTAATTCCTAATACAGTAAATGCCTAAATTTCCTTACTTAATTTTCTTCCTGCCCTCTACTCAACAATATTTACTGAATAGCTACTAGGCACTGATCTCTGAGCAATAAAAACAACTGGAAATGTCTCAGAGAAAATCAGGATAAAGTTTCAGGCACAAAAGAACAAAGGTTTCTAAGTTCTGAAAGTCTTAACGAAATGAAAAAAAAAAAACAGTTTTAATTAGCATATTGATGTAACAAGGATGAGATAGCCTAAAATAAGTAATACCTAAAAGCTGTCAAAAACAGGAAGTGGGCAGAAGTGCACTGTCAAAGTTGTGTGTTTCTTTTGTTTACTTATTTCTTTTGAGGACTAATGATTTCATGTCATTAAATATTCAATATTAGATTAATAATGGACACTGGACATAGTAACTCTAAGTCCAATGCATTGCCTGATCCATGGTAGGTATCTAATTAACAGTATGTGGAATCAACTAATGAATGAACAAGTGAATGAAATAAGGCAGGAAGAGAGGTCTTCTGGCTGTGCATAGAAATTCTGTGTTTGGCTGAAACATTTTTGTTGCTATGATTCCTTTAAACTGGAACACAGTAGATGATGGGTTGTAAAGATCAATCTTCTTGAGTTAAATCTATTTCCCTTAAAAATATCATTATGAAAGATTAAAATTCATATGCACAATAAAATATTTAGATAGCTTATCTTATGTGATTCCCTATTCATGTTACAGTAATTTAGGCAAATTTAGGGTTCCTAATACAAAAGCACTACTCCAGAAATTTGAGAAGATAGGCCATTTTATATCATTTCAATAGGAAAAAAAATGGAGAGTGACAGCTGGGATTGGACACTTGTCATTTGGGAGGAGGTGGGAGAACATTACAATATTAGAATATTAACATGTTTTGGTTAAAAAACATAACAAGAAGTGACTAAAAGGAAAAACAAAATAACAGTCTAGAAGTCAAGCTGATCTGAATTTGCATCAGGTGAAATGTGTTACGGACTGTATGTAACTATTACAACAATGGGCTGAACAAATCTACGTTGTTTTATAATTTACCATCAGACACATGCACATGTGTGTTTATAAAAGTTGATAGGAATTAAATTGGAGAAAATGTTGCTAGCCTAAATCTCACGTAATAGAAAAAAAAAAGAAATAAATTAGAAAGGTTATTGATGATAACATGGTCATTAGACTAACAAAGAACCTTCCAAGGGAAGTAAGATATTTTTCTTAGAGGCATTTGCAATAAAAATGAATAAAGAACTGAGAAAGGGAAGAGAATAAATTCTTTGCTGGCTAGTGAACAAAGCCCAGTCTTTTCTTTCTCTCATTTCTATAATGCTATGAACAGGGTGTAGGCAAGATCAAGAGAGTGTTGAACCTAAATAAAATCATGGATAATACAGTTAGTAAATAAATCGCATTCAACATTTCCAAAAAATTCATTCAAAGCACAAGCAAAAACCATCTGAGGTAGGTTTGTCTGGTAAGGATAACTCACTCCTTTGCAACCCACAGTATATTGTTAATAACACCACTATGAAACTAAAGTTCACCTTATTATATATCTCTATAACAGAAAAAATGATATCCATCTCACAGATATCAAGACTGCTGCCTTTAATAAATAATGTGTCTGACACACAGCAGGGCTTGGTAAGTGACAGGTGTCTTTATTTTGATGATACTTAGTATTATACTGTTATTATTATCTCTTATCAATATTCCTCTCTTCCAGAGGACTAGAATTGCATTTTATCTGTGCATCTCCTGCTGCCAGTACAGTGACTTTCTCAGACATTTGATGAATTTAATGTTAACTGAAACTTTCTAGCTTTATCTTATAAAGTATTCACATCTCAAAGAGAGACTGGATATCATCTCCCCTCATACATGTGGAAAGCACATGCTCCTTCTGAAAGCAGCTGTAATTGCTATAACTTCCCTGTAATAGTTGTTTTCTGTGGGGTGCTGGGAGATGAGGTGAATGTGAAAATGTCAATCTTATTAGGTCCCAACCAATATAAAAATAACACTAAGAGACCATAGCAGATAGCATATAAAAATCTTTTTATACATTAGGTACTGTTCCAAGCCCTCGATATATGTTAGAATTTATTTTTAACAACTTATAAATGTATATAATAGGTTTTTTAAAATATATTTATAGGTAAGGAAACTGAGGACAGTTAAAAAGATTAATAACCTTGCCCCAAATCAAATTTGAACTTGTAACTGCCTGCTGTGAAAAATTCAGTCTTAATAACACTCCAAGTCCACAGTCCACTTAGAAGCCTCAGTCTGACTGACAGCGGTAAGTGCTAGTACATATTTTCGACATCTTCCAACACAGCATAAAATAACTTGTTTCTCTGCCTTTATCAAAACTCTGTACCTGCTACAGTACCTGAGAACCTAGGCACTGGTATCCTCCTTAAAGCATTTTGTACTTCTGTTCATGTGAAGTAATTTAAAATAGCTCTACTCTGAGATGAACAATGAATTCACAGAGACTGTTTACTTATGCATTACCACTTACTGTCCAAGAAGTCTGAGCTGAAGGAGACATTGAAAACAGACTTCATTGGGAGAAGGAAGATGGAAGAGTGTAAATTCAAGGAAGCAATGTGCATAGGTTATATGCAAATACTACTCCATTTTATATAAGAGATTGAACACCTATGGATTTGGTATCTGGTGGGGTCTTGGAACCAATCTCCTGTGGATACAGAAAGGCGGCTGTAATAGGATTGAGTAACAAATTCTCCACCAAGACAAAACAAAAATAAAAAAACAACAAAAAACAACTCTGTACATCTAAAAGCTCCCACAAAGCCTCATGGTACTAAACAATAAAAAGTTTCTTTGGATATCTCCATTCTTTCCTAATAATAGAACTTACCCTATGATTATCCTCTTGGTTTATGTGTTACCTTGCCATATACACAGCCAGCCTCCTGGCCATAATAAGCTCCCTATGGTATACTACTTTGCTTGTAAAATTTCTTTGAATAAAACTTCTCCAAATGATAAACAAGAGGATTAGCATTATATTTGAAAGGGCAACCCAATCTTATAAGTATCAGATGAAATTCTAGAAATCATTTTGAAGAAAAGTCATAAATGATATTCACAGCTGAGAAATAAAAAACGACTGCCCTCTGTGTTGAAGGAGATGAGAAAATGAATAAATCTACAAGAAGGCCTTCTGCACATTCTCTCTATACAATCATGCACCGTATAATGATGTGTCTGTCAATGACAGACTACATATAGGATGGTGGTCCCATAAGATTATACTGAAGCCAGAAAAAAAAAAAAAAAAAAGGGAGGGAGGCTGAAAAATTCCTATCACCTAGTGACATAGTAGCTGTAGTAACACTGAAGCTCTAGACATTACTGACGTGTTTGTAGTGATGCCAGTGCAAACACACCTACTGCACTGCCAGTTGTATTAAAGTATAGCACATACAATCATGGTAGTAGGCTATACTACCAGTTTTGTGTAAGTGCACTCTATGATGTTAGCACAATGATAAAATCACCTAAGGACACATTTCTCGGAATACATCCCTGTCGTTAAGTGGTGCATGACTGTAAATAACAAAAAGGAGAAACTGCCATTTATCCACCTGAGATAGCCCCTGTTTTCAAATTAGTGGGTAAAACTGATCCAAGCCTTGATTGTCTTCATGTGGTTCAGACAAGGCATACAAAGTCATTTTTATGCTCTAAGTACAGAAAATTACTCCATTTCTAAAGTAAATATATACTAGAAAACTTGAAGATATCCCAAGAATGCCTTGTAGCTAAAGAAAGTAACTTCATTGCCTACTCATTTTGCTTAATTTGCTAGACTCCCAGCCACTTTGTGCTAACACTTTCATCTCATTTATGCCCAAGGATAAGGCAACCGTCCAGAACCCTGAAAAGTTTCCACATCCAGCAACCAGCAGTTCACTGAGGAGCCACGGTTTCAGAATGAAGTTTCTCCCCATGATGACTTCCTGATAATGTGCATGGTACATGCATGTCACTTATCTTTTACAAGCTACATTCCTATAACTAAGCTTCATAGGCTTCTTCTGAATTGTTTATTCTGTGTCTTAAAGCTCCATCAGCTGTTGGGATGATTTGTAAGATTCTTTTACTTTTTGGTTAAGTGAGATTGGTGAGCATTACTGGGCCTTTAGGTAGAACCCCTGCTATTTAAAATTCCTGCTGCTGGGATTAAAGGAGATAATACCTATCAAAGTCTTTTATAAACTGTAAATTCCTGGTCAAATGCAGTGTGCTACAACATAAACTGTTATGGCAATAACCACAATCTAGCTGTAATGTGGGCTTCAAAATTTGGGCCTTGTCTTTGCTTCATTCCCAATCCAGGGCCTACACTAGTACCCAACTCAGCAGAGCCTCTCAAGAAAGTTTTGTTTGGATGAATAAATGAATGACTTTAAAAGATCATGCGGTTTTCCAAATTAATGTTGACAAGCAAAACAAAGCTAGGCATGACAATTTAGATAATGAAAATACTCTGCCAAAAATACTGGGGTACTGAGAAAAAATACTGCAAAACAAAAAGTTCTTCTGAAATAACTTGTTTAATAATGAAATCCAGCCCTTTGCAGTTAGCACTGGGGAGGGAGAGACGGGGACAGATTGGGGCAGGGATTTCTATTAGCCCAGAAAATGTGTATTAGTTCAAATGGCCTAAAGGAGGAGGCTGCCATCCAGAAAAAGGAAGGGGTAATGTTTTTGAGGGCGTTAAAATGTAAAAACAAATAAATGGAAGCAGCAAATGTTATCTCAGCACTGAGCATTCTAATTTGCAGGCTTAATCCCAGGCACTATCTTTCTAGTAGAAATGACACAGACTCTGTGGGAGGATGGAAGGGTCTGCAGTGGGAAGAGAGCAGTAGCTGAAGAAGAGATATTGATATGGAATGAATTATTTTTAGAAAATGCTTTCATGAGCATAGGCAGAAGTAGTTCTGGTCATTAAAGAGGTTAACCACTTTAAGTACCTCTGTGTAGGGAAGGGTGTGCAAGCAGGTGGGGAATGAAAATAGAAAAGAAGGAACAGGGGGGGCCTCCTTTATCCGACTCAACAGAAGCCTGGAGAATAAGAAGAGTAACTCTGGGGCGGCTGCTGGTTACTCCTGAAACCAAAGCGCTAGCACTGAATTTAACCCAAGGAGAGGAGGACACCCTAAAAGCCCCATTTTATTATGGGGTGGGGAAGGGTGAGGCCTAGGAGAGAAAGACGACCAACTGCCTGCTACCTGGGCGGTCCATAGGGCTCCAGAGGTAGGGAAAGCCCCTGTATCAGTGCCTGCTAAGCTCCAAAAAATATCGTATTTCTGTCCATCAATCAACATTAAGCTGCTCTGGGGGCTGGGCTTTCTGCACAGGCAGTTGCCAGTAGCAACAGGGCGCACACTCACAGCTCCTGCCGGGCTGGGGCGGCAGCAGCAAGGGGATGGAGAGCGGCCAGGGCTAGAGGTCCTGAGCTGTTGTGTAGATAAGGTCAGGGACCCACTGGTGATGGAGAGAGTGGGAGGAGTTGGGAAGCAACTATGGCAGGTGGAGGCGGGCACACCCTGCTGGGGCCAGCCTGGGCAGTGGTCCAGGCCGCTGGCCTCTGGGGGTGAGGCTTGGGGAGTCTGGTGGCACAGCAATGCCCTTGCCAAAAACAGCATCCTGCTGACGTCTTAGAGATGCCTCGTTCTGTGGGCACCTGGACACAAGAGCCAAAGGCCAAGGGGCAGGAGAAGCGCTGGTCCTGCTCCTGGGAGGGATGGAGTACCCAAGATCCAACCACTCCCTGCCACCCCTCCACACCCGTAACCAGGAGTCTCTGGAGGATGCCAATGTGGAATTCTGTCTGCACGTGTACGTGTTTTCATTTGTATTTCCAGCACAAAAGGGGTAGGACCCACAGGTGGAAAGGGGTGTGTGTGTGCGTGCGTGTGCGCACGTTACGCGGGGCAGAGGCTGTATGGGACCTGGAAAGCGGATGACAGCACACACACCCATCTGGTTCCCACGAGCAGTCCTGCCTGGGGTGCCCAGGTGCTCCGACTCTTGAAAAAGAGTCCATAACCTTGCGCCACCTCCCTGAACTTCTCCCCCTGCCGTTGGGATCCGGTAAGGTAGAAAAGAAGGGCGACAGTGAGGCAGGGCAGTAGAGGGCAGAGATGAACCCGGGAGCCCACAGAGGGAGGCACAGAAACAGGCAGTCAGCAGGGGCTAGAGAGAGCAAAAGGCCCGGGAGAGGACACGGCAGCCTTGTGCTGGGGGCGCGCCTGAAAGGGCAGCGGGTTGGCGTCTCCTTACCTGGCCTGTGTTGGAGCATTTTGCAGTAGGTTGGGGGTGGGGTGGGCGCCGCCCCCACCCGGGGGGCAGAGGCTGCAGCGCTGTCACTTCGGGGGCGGCAAGGCGCTGGCCGCAGAGTCCCGAGTTGGCAAACTTGCCATGCCCGGAGCGCGTGGAGGGAGCCTGGGCCACGCGCACTCCACAGCCAGCCCACGGCTCAGGGTAGCCAGGACACCGTGCTCCCTCGCGCTCTTCCGCTTTGTGTTCCACTGGTCCCCCTGCGCCTGCCTCCGGGTGTCCCCGCGCCCTCTCTGCAATGGGATGTTTCACTGGCCTTCCGAGAGCCCCTCAGGTCTGCCTGTGACTTTCCTCCAGGAGACGCGCGTTAAACAGCTGCCCAGGAGCGCCTGGCCCGGCTGCGCTGGTGCGCTCGTACTAGGCGGCTCCGGCCCAGAGATTCCCGCCCCCCACCGTCTCCCCCTCCCCGCCCCTCCGCCGCACCCCCATCAGAAGCTGCTTAGGATCGGGCTGTCAAATCCAGCCCATCTGCTGCAATCATAATCAGTCTCAACCGAACGGTTCTGACAAATCTCCGCCTGGAGCCGGAGTTGGGGAAGCTGGTGGGTGAGGGGTGGGGAGGGGCGGAGGGGGCGACAGGGACCGGGTGTCGGGAGTCGGGGGCGTAGAGGCCTCTATTGTCTGCCCCGAACAGAGGAACTGAAAAGGGAAATGGGGATCCCAAAGGGGAAATACTGCTTTCCTTTCCCACTTCCTAGTAAGAAAAACCAACCGGTCTTGGCATGCCCCACCCCCACTCCAAACCGCTGCTTGTTGTGTCCCTGTGGGACGAATTTCTGCTAATGAACTAAACAAACAGGTCCTGTAATCTTATCATCAAGCTGACCCAGAGACTGGCACAGATATTCAAACTTGTAATTGGCAGGTAAGAGCTGGAACTAACAGTCATTTGTTTGGAGTTAGAAGTTGTGTCCAAGTACATTTGAAAATAAAGCTTATGGAGGGAGAACTGGAGTGTAACTGGCAAAGAAGCTAGGTCTTTGGCCTCCTGTGGGCATTTTGAGAGATCAAAGGAAAATCTGCCTTGGGCAAGAAAATGCTGAACTCAGTTTAGCCCCATTTTGATTTAAAGAATTCTCATAACTTTTTTCCATTTTCTAGTGAAAATGTATTTTGTTTTAGTGCTATTTAATTAGAAAATAATCACTTCTAAAACCGATATTTTTTAAAAATAAAATAGCTCCTTCAGGTAAAAAATAATGTGGTACTTTCAATAATATACTTTGAAGGGCTTTAATATGCCACTTCGATATAACCACACATATTTCTACCTGTGATAGGCTTACAAGGATTATGGATATTTTTTAAATAATAAAAATAACAGTAGTTCTAGATGTACATAAACAAGTCTTAAAGCATAAAGAATACATACAACTGATTGGGTTATGCCTGGTTTTGTACATACTTCTCAAGTGCTGGGAAATGTTCAGTTATTCTGACTAACTGTATTTGCTAGGAAAATAATTTGTTGAGGAAACAAATCGCCAGTTGAGAAGCTGAGGGAGAAAATCTGTAAGTCATTTATTCAGACAGGTGTAAGACACAGGCAGAAATAAGTACACGACACTGTAAAAATTGAATGTAGTGTAATTTAAAACTGTTCAAATCATTATTTTGCTTTATGCTGTAGTTGAGAAATGTGAGCAAGCCACATTAAGCACCCACTTATCTAAGCAGAGACTGTCTTCTACTTATTTTATAGCTCAGTGGTGCTTACGACAGCACTATGGGTGCTCCATGAACACCGATGGTTGGAAGTTTTCATTTACAAGTCAGGATTAAAATCGTATACATCACCGTGACTTGATAGGTGAAGTAAAATGAGTTTCAAGTGTTACATTCCCCAGTAAATAAATAATATGAGTCAAGGACAACTACTTCGATATGATTGTGCCTGGTGAGATCTACGAACAGCAATGAGGCAGCAGGAATGGAACACAGTGAGGGGAGAGGGTTAATGGATGTCGGCTTAGAGGACAGATCATTAGGTGGGGCTAACAGGCCAACTTAAGGACATTGGTTTCTGCTCTGAGTAATATGGGAGGACACAGACACAGGTTTTGAGCTGAGGAGTTTCATGATCTGACTTTAATGGATCACTCTAGCTATCACATTGTGAATTAATTACAGGAGAAAAAGGAAGAACAGGGGAAATCTGTTATTAGGCTATTACAAGAATCTACATTAGAGGGGATAAGAAAGATAATGAGAATAACAAGATAATGAGAATTGATGGCAATTTTGTATTGTTTTGAATTTAGAGCCAAAAGTACTTGCTCAGAGGAGGGGTGGGCGGGGGGAAGCAGGATTAAAGAATAACTCCAAGTGTTGGGCCTTAGCAAACAAATAAATGGAGATGCTATTAATTCGAAATGGGGAAGACTATAAGGTAGAACAAACTTTGGTGGACGAATCAGGGGTTCAGTTTTGGATGTGTTAAGATTGAAATGCCTATTAAGTTAAATTTTAAAAATAGTTGATTTATGTCAAACTCTTAGAATAGTCTCTGGTTTTTTTAAAGCACCATATAAATGTTTGTGGTGGTGGAACTTATGTTAGGGGGTCTGTATTGGTGGTTGTTATTGTTATTATTGATATGTGCCAGCTAAAATAAAATATTGAGTAGGCAGTCAAATAAATATTCAAGTATAGTGTTCAGGGCACCCATCCAGGGTAAATATATAAACTGAGGAATTATAGATAAATCAAATCCATCAGATGGGGGTCATTAAGGCTGTGAGTACAATTAGAAAAGAGATGTTTGAGGATTATATCCTGAAAGGCACTTCAACTGTAAAAAAGTCAAGAAAATTAAGAGAAACCAGCAAAAACCACCCCAAGTGGCAGCCAGTGAGAGAGAAGGCAAACCAGGAGAATGGGCTGCCCCAGCAACCTAGTAAAGAAGGTATTTCAAGAAGAAGGAATGATTTGCTAGTTATAGTTTCATGATATGATTTTCTCCATATAATATCCAGAAGAACATATAGGAAAGCAATGATAGAGTTTATCAAAGTTACTAGATAAATTAATTGTCTGTCGTGTATTTAAAAATACAACATCCAGTGTGTCCGAATACCTAGGTAAGGTCCAGGCACAGGGTAGCTATTCGATGTGTGCTGAATCAAGTAGTAAATCATGAAGAGAGTAAATGCCTTATGTTGTAAAGTATGCTGTAAAGGGTAACAATATCAAGCTTTGGCAATGATGTGGTACAACTTAAATTCTCCTGCATCGCTGGTGGGAATGTAGAATGATACAGCAAATTTGGAAAACCAATTGGCAGTTTCTTGTCAAGTTCAACATACACTTAGATGACCATCGAGCACCCCCACTACTAGGTATTTGCCCAAGGGAAGTGACATGTGTTGACACAAAAACTTTCCCACAAATGTTTATAGCAGCTTTATTCATAATATCCTCAAACTGGGAACAACCCAAATTCCCATCAACTGGTAAATAGAAAAACAACCTGTGGGATAGATCCATCCATGCCATGAAATACTACTCAGCAATAAAAAGGAACCAACCATTGAAAAATGTAATAACATACATGAATTTCAAAGGCATTGTGCTAAATAACAGAATAAAATATTTTGTGACTGGCTTTTGCTTGATTCCATTTGATTCTAAACAACTCTAGCAGATTGTTATCGTCTGGGGCTGGGGATGGAGAGGGGACTGACTACAAAGAGGCACAAAGGAAGTATTCGGCATGTGGAAAATATTCTGTATCATGATTTTGGCAGTGGTACAAAACTGTATATTTTGTCAAATTCATCAAATTGTACACACAAATTTGTGAATTCTTTTGCATGTGAAATCTTAAAAGATTTTTAAAAGACTAATGAATTTCATGTGTGTGTGTGTGTGTGTGTGTGTGTGTGTGTGTTTTGATAGGGGAATTACAGCGCTTACCCATTATAGAAGAGGATGCTTACCTCAGAAAGAGTGCCAGTTTATAATCCCTAATGATATAACAGATCCAAATAAAGATTACCAGTATATATAAACACCGTTATGTAAAAGATCGATGGGAAACAGAATATTCACACAGTGCCAAATATCACCTCCTGGTTTTTTTCTACTTAGAGAAATGATACACAAGGGAAAAATGATATACAAGGTAAATGATATGCAAGGGAAAGGTCACCTGACAGGTTCCTCCACCTTATATGATACTATTTGCGAAGTACATAACATCACTTCTGAAGTATTCTTGCAAAAAAGACTTGTTTAACCTGAATCTAAGCAAAGCCTCTGACATAATTTCCAACTTACAAGAAGTATGGAAAATCGAGGATCAGATAAAGGACACCAAAAGGAATCAATGAGCCATATGCGGAATAGGGTGCCCGGCAGCTCTTCAAAAAGTCAATGTCTATGGGTGGAAGAAAGTAGAGGGACAACAGATTAGAAAAGAGAAGACATAACAAAGTGAAACCCTTTGGATTGAATCTTGGTGCAAAATTAATATTTATAAAAGATATTTTGGGAACAATGAAAGAAATGGAATTAAGGGTGGTACTGGATAAATGAATTCTTATTGATTTTGCTAAGGGAAAAATGATATTGTGCTTTTAAAGGAAGTGGTCCTTATTTTTAAAAGACACATGCTAAAGTATTTAGGGTTAAATATCAGTGTGTTTACCATTTATTTTGGAAAAAATATATATGAAACAAAAATGTTTATTGATGCTAAGTTATAAAGTATGAGTGTTTTATTTCCTTGGTCTTTTATTTCTTCTATATATTTGATTTTTTTCTTAATAAGAATAAAAAATACTTCTAAAATAAAGGAATTAGAAAAAATTAGAATTTGATGTTTTAGAATTAAAACAATATGTATCAAAACTCATTAGAAGAAACTAAAGCAGTATATAAATTAATAATTTTAGTGCATATTCTAAAAGTGAAGAAAAATAGAAAAATGATATGCAAAGCATGCAGTCAAAGAATGTAGAAAAAATAACAAATACAATAAAAAAACAATAAAGATAAAATCAAAGTCTAATAAAATAAAACACAAAGCATTAATAAAGGATCAATAAAACAGTATCTGCTTAGATCATTGAAAAACAGAGGAGACAGATCGATAAGCTCAATAAAAAAGTCTGCATAACTAAGGATACAACAGAGATTTAAAATAATATGAATACTTCACTATTATTAACTTTATGGCAATAAATTTTAAAACATAGGTGAAATAATCAATGTCTGAAAATAAAAAAAAAATTAATAAAGCTCACTCATGAATCAACAAGCTCTTGAACAATTTAAAAGAGAGCAATAGGCCCTTTGTAACCAATGGGCTCAGACTGTTTTAACATCTTTTTTAAGATGTAATTCACATACCATAAAATTCACCAAAAGTGTACAATTCATTTGTTTTTAGCATAAGCAAATTGTGCAACCATCATCATTTTAGTTTAGGAGATTTTTATCACCTACAAAGAAGTCCACAGTACCTATTAACAGTCATTCATCATTCTTTAATCATAATTTATAGCTCTATAAATTTGCCTATTCTGGACATTTTATATAAATACAATAACATAATAAGTGGCCTTTGTGTTTGGCTTCTTTCACTCACCATGTTTTCAAGATCTGTCCATGTTATAGCTTGTATCAGTACTTCATTAACCAATAATCTTTCTATCTCTATAAATTTGTCTATTCTAGGCATTTCCTATAAATGCAGTCTTATACTAGGTGACCTTTTCTTTTGTGCTTCTTCTACTTAGCCTAATGTTTTCAAGATTTGTCTGTGTTATAGCTTGTATCAGTACTTTAGTTCTTCTTATTGCCAAATAATATTCCACTGTACACATGTACCACACTTTATTTATCTGTTCGTCAATTAATAGCCATTTGGTTTGTTTCCATTCTTTAACTATTGTAAAAAATGCTGCTAAAAACATTCATGTACATGTTTTCGTGTGGATATATGTTTTCATTTAATGAAAAGATTGTGTTTGTCCAGAAGCAGAATTTCCGGGTCCCAGGATAAAACTATGTTTAATATTTTGATGGACTGCTAAAGTATTTTCCAAAGCAGCTATACCTTTTTACATTTCCCCCAGCAATATATGAGGCTTCAAATTTCTCCAAATTCTCTCCAACATTTACCATCATTTATTATTGATTATAGTTATCATAGCGGGTATGAAATGGTATCTTTTTGTGATTCTGATTTGCATTTTCCTAATGGCCAATGTATATTTTCTTGTGCTTACTGGTCATTTATATATCTTATTTGGAGAAATTTCAACTCCTATGTCCATTTTTAAATTGGGTTATTTGTCCTTTATCATTGAATTGTGGTCCCAGAAGTTTTTTGAGAAATTTTTTTCAAAACTTGAAAACAATGCAAAACTCTAATAGCCATATCTTATGGAAAGAGTTCCAGAGACTAGAAAGAGAAGAGGGAAGGAAGGGAAAGAAGGAAGAGAAGGGGAAGAAAATAGAGGGAGGAGAAGGAGGAACTTATCTAGAATGACCTCAATATTAAAAGTAAACATAGGTCACATGGGAAAGAAAAATTAATAAATGAAGGCTCAAAAATCCTAAATAAAACAATCAATTCCTGTGAAAAATAATAATCACAGCAATATTAATGATAATAATAATATGGCATGACCAAATAGGTTTTATTTGATAATGCAAAGATGATTAGACCCTAAAAAAATTTATTAATTTACAAAAAAAAATTAAATTAAAAATAATACAGAATCATTTCAGTATATGCTGAAATTTTTAATAACATTTAACATTTTACTCATGATTTAAAAAATACACAGCAAACTAGAAATAGAAGGGAACTCCCCTAAGCTGATAAAGGGTGTCTTCAAAAATCTATAGCACTTGTGAAACTTAAGCACATTTCAGTTTTTTCCTCTAGATAAGGATGCACTGCTTCTGCTCAATATTTTCTATATGGTTTTAGTTAGAGCAACATCATAAAGAAAAGAAATAAAAGATATGAGATCTAGAAATAATGAACAAAACCATCATTATTTATAGTCAACATAATTATCTCTGTAAAAATTGTGGAAAACCTAGAGCAAATCATCAGATATACTAAGAGAGTAGCATCTTTACTAGATGAAAGAGCAACATACTAAAACAGATAATGTCCTTAACATTATTATTAGAAAATCATTAGAAATATATGTTGGAAATATATCTTTTTTAAAAAGATATATATTTTAAAATAGTATAAGAAAACAAAAGGTACACAGGAAAAATATAAAAATACATATAATTATAAAACAAATATAAAATATATAAAATATAAAGTTATATAATTATAAAATATTTATAGGGAGTACTTTATTGAAGGATATAAAAGAAAAACTAAGACCAATCTCCTGACTTCATCTTTAAATGTGAAACATTATCAATCAAAATCCCAGAGTTTTTTACCCTGAACTTTACCAGTTGATATTCCAATTCTTATAAAGAGACAAAGGCCAAAAATGACTAACTTATCTTTAAGAAGGGTGACTCCCCTAACATCCATAAAGAAGTCAGGCACCATAAAAATTTAGGTAATTAAACAGGTGAGATAAATACATTAATGGAATAGAAAAAGGATCTAAAAACAGACCGACATATGAGGAATCAACATGTATGACAGAAATGGTGTCATTAGTTAGTGAGGAAAGAATTAACTATTGAAACCATGACACCAGGTCAATTTTCTATCTGAATAATTACCTCTACCTCAGATCATTCACACACACACACACACACACACACACACACACACACACACACAAATGAACTTGGATTAAAAACTAAATGTGTGAAGAAGAAGAGCTAAGCTGGGGGACTGATACTACCGAATTTCAAGATTTACTATAAAGTGACAGTAATGAAGACAGTGTAGTATTAGCAAAAGAATAGACAAACAGATCAATGGAACAGAATGGAAGGACCAGAAACAGACCACCATAAATAGTCAGCTGCTCTTTGACAAAGGAGCAAAGGCAATATAATGGAACACAGATATCCTTTCAACAAATTCTTCTAGAAACAACTGAACATCCACATGCAAAAAAAAAAAAAAAATCTAGTCACAGACTCTACACTTTTCACAAAAATTAACTCAAAATGGACCACAGACCTAAATGTAAAATAGAAAACTATAAAACTCCTAAATGATAATCTAGGAGAAAACCTAGATGGCCTTGGGTACAATGATGCATTTTTAGATACAACACTAAACACATAACCCATGAAAGAAATAATTGATAAGCTGAACTTTATTAATATTAATTTTTTTTTCTGTGAAATACCATATCAAGAAAATGAGAAGACAGGCCACAGAATGTAAGAAAATATTTTCAAAAGACACGTCTAATAAAGGACTGTTATCCAAAGAATACAAACAACTCTTAAAACTCAACAATAAAAAAACGAACAACCCAATTAAAGCCAAAGACTTTAATACAGGGGTCCCCACCCCCTGGAGCCATACACTGGTACCAGTACTAGTCTGTGGTCTGTCAGGAATCAGACCACACAGTAGGAGGTGAGTGGCAGGCAAGCGAACAAAGCTTCATCTGTATTTGCAGCAGTTCCCCAGTGCTAGCTAGCATCACCGACTTCGCTCCTGGTGCCAACAATGTTAGGGATTGCTCCTTTAATAGACACCTCATCAAAGAAGATAAACACATGGCAAATAAGCATATGAAAAGATACTGCACATCATGTCAAGGAAACGCAAATTCAAATAATAATGAGATCCCACTATATACTTGTTAGGATGGTCAAAATCCAGTGACAACACCAAATGGTGGTGAGGATGTGGACCAGCAGAAACTCTACCACTTATTCAATGTTACATTGTAGTTAATGCAATTATACAAGATAGATCAAGTAGAGGTATATGAATTGGAAAAGAAAAAGTAAGTTATATTTGCAGATGGAGAGTTAGTATGCCTGAAAATGATGTGAATTAATGACAAAATTAAGTCAAACAATAAAAATTCAGATTCAGTAAAAATTAAAATACAGAAATCAATCACCTTCACACAAACTAATAACCTATTACAGGTTATACTGGGATAGAAAACCTCATTATCAACAAAGAAAATAAAATTACTAAGACTAACCAAAGGAACAAATCTATGAAACCAGAGGAAAACATTATACCCCTAAAGTCACCAAAATAGACTTGACGAAATAGAAGTCATTAACTATTCTAGACAGAACAACTCAACATTATAAGGATGTCAGTTCTAAGTTACTGTATAAAATTATCACAATTCCAAAAAAAAAATACCAATAAGATTTTTTGGAGCTAGGCAAGTTAATACTAAAACTCATATGAAAAACTTGCAATAGCCAGGAAAACACTGAGAAAGATTAACTGTAAAGGGAAAAGTAATTCTATAATACAGTAAACATAATATAAAGCTTCTGTAATAAAAAAAAATAGTGTGGTAAATAGATAAACAGGACAAGATTAGATTACAAAGTCCAGAAACAGACCCAAGTACATATAAAAATACACTACACAGTAAAGATGGCATTTCAAACCACTGGGTCAACGATGGTTTTTTCTTTCTTCTTTTTTTTTTTTCTTAAATAAATAATGATGGAACAATTGGTTGGCCATTTGACCAAACAGAATTCATACATCAAACCATATATAAACCATAAACCCCAAATATATGTAAAAATGAGACTGTATGAGTAGGAAAAAAAAACCCACACAGGTGGATTCTTATACAGCCTGGATGAAAGAAATGGTTATCTAACACTGATTGACACTCCAAATGCAATAAAAGATTAATCAATTTGATTACCTAGACTTAAAATAGCATGGCATAGTAATGTTCTATGGTTGCTATAATAAAGTATCCAATTGGTCTAAAATCAAGATGTCAGGAGCTGCATTGCTTTCCAAAGGTTCTAGAGGAGACTGTTTCCTCACCTTTCTAGCTTCCTAAATGTTCCTACAACCTTGGTGGCTCATGAGTTTCCTCCATTTTCAAAGCCAGCAATGTTGCAGCTCTCCGACGTGTTTTTTTTTGTTTTGTTTTTTTTTTTCTCCCATAGTCATATCTCCCTCTCACCAAAGCCAAGAATGATTGTGAGCTTTTAGGGCGCTTGTGATGATATTAGGCTCATCTCAGTAATCCAGAATACTTTCTCCAACTGAGGGTCCTTAATTTAATCATGTCTGCAAAGTACCTTTTGCTACATAAGGTAACACAGTTACAGGAAAAATCCAACAAAATTCCACGTGCATTTTCCGTTTGAGTGAGCGCTCTCGCTTGCTGAAATTTACCCTGAAAGTACATTTCCAACAATACATCCAGCAATCCCTCTACTAGGTATTTACCCCAAAGACTTGAAAACCCATATCAGAAAAGATATTGGCACCCCGATGTTCATAGCAGCATTATTCACAGTGGCCAGGGCATGGAAGCAACTGATGTGTCCTACGACAAATGACTGGCTAAAGAAGCTGTGGTACAGATATATAATGGAATGTTACTCCGCCATAAGAAGAAATGAAATACTGCCATTTGCAACAAAATGGATGGACCTTAAGATAATCATGCTAAATGAAATAAGCCAGACAGGAAAAGCTGAAAATCACATTATATCACTCACATGTGGGATATAAACCTAAAAGCAACAACTGAACAGGACAAACAAACAGAGACTCATGGACATGGACTATAGACTAGTGGTTCCAGAGGGTAAGGGGTCGGGGAGGAGAGAGTAGATAAACAGTTAAAGGAGGTCAAATATAGGAGGGTAGGGGAAGTGTGAAGTGGGTAAAGGGGATCAAATGTATGGTAGCTGAAGGAAACTGGACTTTGGGTGGTAAACACATAACAGAATATACAGATGTCAAATTATAATGTACACATGAAAATTATAATTGTATTAACCAATGTTACCCCAATAAACTTAATTAGAAAAAACATAGGCACACAATTATACATTGCAGCATGATTTGTAATTATAAATTGTTGCTTAAAATGCCTCTAACTCATCTTTCTCTCCATATATCCCTTTTTATCCTTATTTTAAGACTTGCCTATCTTTTGAGATTGGATTATAAACTACTATTCAAATGTGTAACACTGCATTAGGCAGCTTCTACACTATTTTCTACCTAGTGGCACTAAACAAATAAGTGCCGATTGGAAAATTATTAGGGCTAAGCAATCTTTTTGTTTTAAGAAATTTCATTTTGAAATAAAACTCTCCTATATAACTAATATAATATGGCTTATTAATTTTAGATTTATTCCAGATTGTTTCTACTATACTTTTTCAATGGTTCTTGCTGTTTCTGTTCTATCACATCCATCTTAATTAAGGAAATTTGGTTTCCTAAATAATTAAACCTTTGTGGCTAGGGCCCAGGGCTGAATTCAGCACAAGAACTTAGAGCATGATTCCACTGGACTTCCCACACGTTTTCAATCACAACTGAGCAGATCATTGTTCTGCATTATCATCATTTATAAAATTTATACATGAAATGCATTTAAATAGTACTTGGTTATTCTTCTGGGACTTGGCAACATACAAAAAAACACACACTCATGTTCTATGACTCATTCCATTTTTGAAACTTAAGGATTAATGTTCTTTCATTAATATAGTTATTTATCCAACAATCCTTTATTAAGCAACTATTACATCAGATATTGTGCCAGATTTTTAAAATCAAAAGTCTACGTGGTCCTTAAGTCAAAAAAAGTTCATGACCTCAGTTTTTAACAGTATATTTTCTGAATATTTTAGGTTTATATTCATATTCTGTCTTTAGCTTGTCTCCTGAAATTAGTGTGTGTGTATGTCACATGTTAGTATGAATGCGTACATATACACACACACACAGTAGTATGTGTGCATACAGTTGGCCCTTGAATAACACAGGTTTGAACTGCTGCGTTCCACTTAGATGTGAATTCTTTCCAATTAAAACAGTTGGGAGTCCATGGATGCAAAAGGTCAACTGACTGTATACAATGATATATGCCATTTTATACAGGGAATTTGAGCATCCAGAGAGTTTGGTATCCATGAGGGTCCTGGTATCCATCTCCCACAAATACTGAGGTATAACTAAGTTTTGGGAGAATCAAAAGTTATACACAGATTTTCAACTGTGAAGAGGGTTGGCACCCCTAACCCCAGCATTGTTCAAGGATCAACTGTATATGTATATAGTGTATGTGTATATATCTCTATAAACTTATATGTTAGTTTTATCAAAATACTACCTTTATATTTGGGAACCCATAAGCAAAAAAGGGGAAAATGCAAAAAAGGGGAAAACTCCCCTCATGCATGCACATGCTTATTTTATGTTTGCCCAAGCCCATCAAAATCAGGTTTTAGATAAGTATCCACATTTATCTGAAATGGCTGCATAAGGATGCAGGTGGAATGCAGTTCAATTAAACTTGAATTCATGAAATTCATTATCTATCATCTACCTTGGCATGGAAAGAGCTTCTATGGTTTTTCAACAACCTATAGAATACAATCCTATGAAAGTAATAAACATAAATGTATTTTTTTTAGGAATTCTAACAAAAAGTTAGTAATATGGTATCTTCCTCACTAGTTGCTGAAAGACTTTGATGAGGATCTATTAATATTCATAATTTTTACTTGATTACTAATGGGTTTGAATTTTTTAATGTTTCTAATACTAGAATCATAGAAAGAATATGATCACCGAAAGGTACCTAGTACCACTATCCCTCCTTGTTTTATTGATGGAGAAATTGAGTTTATATAACATTAAAGACCACACAGGAGTTCATAGAGACAACTCAGAGTTGTCTGCGAGTTTTCCTCACCCATTTTACAGCACTCTAACCACTATACTGGTGGAGCTTTCAGTGCCTCAGAGCTTAAGCAGAGCAGCTCTAGAAGATGCCTTATGAGGCCGTGGAGACTCGATTTCAAATTTATGATGACCCACAATTTTTTATTTATTCAGGAGTTGGTATGTAGAGTGTTGCAAAACAATACAAGAAAGTTTAAGAAAAAAAAAAATTCATTCTAGATCAGGAATTAGTACCCAAAGACAAAATCTTGCCTATGTTACCAAATAAAGTTTTATTGGAAAACAGTCATGCCAACCCACTTATGTATTGTCTGTGGCTGCTTTTTAGCTCCAGCTACGTAGTTGAGTCATCATGACAGTGACCATAGGATATGGCTAGTAATGTAAAAAATATTTACTATCTGGCCTTCAATAGAAAAAGTTTGCTGACCTCTACTCTAGAAAATATCACCTTCTTAGAAGCTACTATAAACATGAATAACTATACTTTAAAAACTAATAATTATAATTTTGAGTTACACTTTGAAACAATTCTGCTAATTAAATACATGTTATAAATTTTAATGAGCCTCAAATTTTTGATACAAGTTGTTCTACAGCATACATACACTCCTGTGGAATGTCAGAGACATTCCATTTTTAATAGTAAGAATATGAGTCATTTTAGCTTATTAACTTTTAAAAATTAAATCTAAATTAACTTTGTATAGCCAGCAATAACTACAACTAAGATTATTTCTAGATAATTAAAATACAGTGCTCCTAATAAATAGATATCTACTGTAACTTTCTTTACAAAGACAATTATAGTTATTTATATAGTTTCATCTTATCCTTTGAGCATTCAAGATTATTATATTTTCTCAAATTGTAAATATAGATTTTTAAATCTATTTTTATGAAATAGGAATACAACATTTATTAAATTTCTAAAATATTCTGTAATATCTTAAGTTGCAAAGCTACTATTTGGGCAATTACAGTAAATTTAAAGCAATATTAATAAAAACAAGCCCCAGATTTTTTTTATAAAAGGAACAAAATTTTGAGATATCTCAGGGATAAGATAAAGGAAAAAGCTAAAGCTGAAATTGAAACTTAAGGGACTGAAATAAGGTAGCACTATAATAAATGATCAATTTTTAGGAAATATATTCTAGGTACAACAGAATCTGTTTGCTTTTATACTATTTTGGTCTGTATATGGAATTCAGGACAGGGTAGATTATACTGTGGTAATAAACCGCCCCAAGGTATCTGTCGTTTGCCATGAAAGTTTATTTCTTCCTGACACTACATGTTGCCAGGATCCTCTGCTCATGGTACTCATTCTATGACCCTAGCTTTAGATAAACCAATATTTTGAACACTGCTGGCTCCCATGCCAGAACAAAAGAACATGTTCGAATGTTGTACATCTACAGTTAGATCTTTAAACTTGAAATGTCACTTTTGCTAACAAGTTATTGGCCAGAATGAGTCACACGACCCCTCCTAACCATAAGAAAGTAGGAATGGCAAATCTATTGTGTGCCTTTAAGGGATAGAGCTGGAAATATTTATTAACAACTCACTGAATATTTAAGATAAGGATTAAGGACCCAACCCTCAGGCCAGTAATTATCTGTGCTTTACTTGCCTAATCTGTAAAATGATTTTTAAAATACTAAACCTCCAAGAATTATAAAGATTAAATGAGTTAATAATTATAAAGTGCTTAAAAAAGTCCTAGCATATAGTCGTGTTACTATTGTTTCATTTTAATTTTTCATTTGCCACACTGCTCTTCAGAGACCATAACAGAGAGAAGGGTAGTCTCAGGAATGCTGACTTGGGCCCAAGAGGGATGTTGATGTTGTAAAACAATACAAGATGAGAAATATTCTTGAGAAAAGGCCTGTGACCAAATGAAAGAGATCAAAATGTCAGATCTTCCTTCTCAGTAACATTGATCCAGGAGGCAGGAGACAAGCCATCAGTGGGGTAATGATTTAGTTTAACAGAAGATGAAGGACCAGGAAGATAAAGATACCAAAATTGATAACAGGTCTTAAGAAATATGAAGGTCAGAGGATGGACTTCAGGTGTGAACATATAACATGGACACACTGATTGGAGGATGTTGGATAGGGCTAGTACATAATATATACATTTGAGTAATACAGTATATAAATGAATCTTTCCTAATATGTGGCTTACAAGGTTTCCATCAGGCTAAATATGAGAGTTAAAGTAGAAGGCTCCCACTAGAAGGGATAAAGGAAATAATGAAAGAAAAGGAATGAGAACAAAGAGAAACTGAACCAAGAAGCAGAGTCCAGGATATGTAAAAACACAGCAAGTGGTGGACTAATGGCATTATCCATTCCTATTACAGCTTCTGTTGCCTCAGGACTAGCACCAGTGAGTGCTCTGAATCCATGACCATATATACTCATGACCATTCATGAACATCCATGACTACACATAACCACCTATGCAGCCATACTCATTCAAAAAATCCTAGATTGTTAAGAACCAAATGGAGAGATAAGCAGACAGGATTTCCCTTCCAGGAGCTTACAAGTTAACAAGGGAAATAAAGAAGTTATTAACTCACCTATAACTTAAATCCAACTGAAATAAGTTCTATACTACATATTCGAGCCCAATTTTATGGGCATACAGAAGACAGAGAAGTCCATTTTCAGTAGAGAATAAGGGAATGCTTTTCCAAGAAGTCAAGGAAGAAATAAGCTTTAAAAAGAAAAAAGATGCTTTTATTTTTCCTCTCCACAAATAATAATTCAGCAGCACAATTTAGAAGTTTTCATTCCATAATCTGTATATATTTATAAAACTCCTGCTACTCCTCCTCCAAAATATTCATTGCAATTTTAAAATGGCTATTTGATTTAAATTTTATTCCAGTAATCTTCCCATGGAACCACCACCATCTACATTTTCCTAGTCATGAATTCAAAAGACCCTTATTGCTGAAAAGGAATATCAGTCCAAATTTCTGCTTTACAAATGAAGGGTCAAATTTTCAAATGATTTACCTAGGATTAAAGAATGGCAGACTCAAGACCAGAGCGTCTATCATAATACTGAAAGTATACGTTGCTTTAAAAGATAAAAAAATCTGGTTTGAAATAAGGGAGCATATCTACCGATTAGTTTTTTCTCAAGATTTCTTTGGCTATACTACAAAACTAAAATAATCAAAAAAATATGCTACTGGCATAAAAACAAATATATAGATCAATGGAATAGAACAGAGAGGCCAGAAACAAATTCTTGCTTATATGCTCAACCTACAACAAAGGAGCCAAGAAGATACAATAGTGGTAAAGACAGTGTCTTCAATAATTGTTGTTGGGAAAACTGAACAGGTACATGCAAGAAAATGAAACTAAACCATTTTCTTATACCGCATACATAAATAAACTCAAAATGGATTAAAAACTTAAATGTAAGACCTGACACCACCCCATTTTGAGAAAAAAACATAGGCAATTTATTATTAAATATGTTTCCTCAAGCAAGAACCACAAAAGATAAAAATAAACGAATGGGACTAAATCAAACTAAAATGTTTTGCACGGTCAAATGAAAAGACTACCTACTGAATGGGAGAAGATATTCGCATATGATATATCTGATAAGGGGTTAATATCCAAAATGTATAAGGAACTCGTATCTCTTAACACCAAAAACAAACAAACAAACAAACAAAAACAAACAAAAAAAAACTAACAATCCAGTTAAAAACTGTGAGGAAAACCTCAATAGACATTTCTTCAAAGAGGCCATAGAGACAGCCAACAAACATATGAAAAGATACTCAACATCACTAATCATCAGGGAACCACAATGAGACACAAACTCACACCTGTCAGAATGGCTATCATCAAAAAATTAACAAATAACAAGGGTTGGTGAAGATGCAGAAAAAAGGGGACCCTCGTACACTGTTGGTGAAATTGTGATTTGGTGTATCCACTATGGAAAACAATATAGTGATTCCTCAAATAATTAAAAATAAGGCTGCAATATGACCCAGGAATTCCACCTCTGGATATTTATTAAAAAACAAACACTAATTCGAAAAAAGAGATGGGCACCCCTATGTTCATTGCAGCACTATTTACAATAGGCAAGATATGGAACCAATCTAGGTGTCCATAGACAGAAGAAAAACTGTGGGATACACATACTCACACACCCACAATAAAATATTACTTGGCGATAAAAAAAGAATGAAATTGTGTGATTTGCGACAACATGGATAGAGCTAGAGGGTATTATGCTAAGTGAAATGAGTCAGAAAGAGAAAGGCAAATACTGTATGATTTCACTTATATGTGAAATCTAAAAACAAAAGAAAACAAAGGCATAAACAGAATAACACAGAAACGAGTTCATAGATACAGAGAATAAGCTGATGGTTGCCAAAGCGGGGAGGTGGAGCGATGGAGAGAAAACAATTTACATAAAGAAAAAAGAATCAAGAAAGCAAAATGAACCCAGAGCTACTCTGTGACTGTTCTGTGTCAGATGCAAAGCAACTCGTGTCTATAAGATTATAAATAATATGAACAAAATAAACATGGAATTACTCACTGAACTCTAAATGTCTAGTTGAAGGGGTCACCATGTGAAGCCTGTGTGTGTTTAGGTCAAATGAAAGGAAGCCCTTTTCTATAAAGTAGAGATTATGCTTATAGAACTTACTATTCAACAAGAAGTGGGAGAAGTTAGAAAATACAAATAGATTTTAAATGGCTTATGTAAATTAAGGACAGGCCCTTCACAGTTAATAAGAAAAAATACTACATTTGAGTCACGTTATGAATGTTTGAAGTTAACATCAAAGAGGTCCTGCTTTGCCAACTCCGCCAAGACAGAGATGGCACAAGGCCATGATGCTCCATGACAATTCTTGCTTCCATGTGTGAAAGCCAACACATGCTGCACTTTGGATGCCACAAGAAACTGCTAGGGTGCTGGGTTTACGAATAGAAGGTGGACATTCAAGGAACCAGTCTTTGACTCTATTAACCAAGACGACTATATCTAAATTCTCTTGTTCCCAAACAGAAACATACGGGATATTTCCGCATTCTAACTTTACATTAAGAATCAGCTCTTGTAAATCCCATGGGAAAGTTTTCCTAAGGATTTATCCACACTTTCTTCTTTGGTTTGCTCAAGTGAGAAGCAGGAAACCTTCCAGACATCCTAAACCTCTGACCTTTTTGTGGTTTTCCTATAAACATATGCAAACGGCTATACAGCAATTCAAAAATTTCTTCTCACTGCATAGTGATAGTATGGCCCTGTATTATCCCTATATCTGGAGCACATTTCCAACCCACTATAAAATATGAATTGAATTGGGTATTCCTTGGGAAAAAGATCTCGTTGGCTCAGAAATGTCAGAAGCCCACTATCACATATACCTATCTTGTTTCCAGAATGATCTTCCAAAGCCACCCTAACTGACTTCCTTAGAATGTTGCCTGCTGACAAGTGAATCAATCAGCTTTTGCCTTTCACTCGATCTCAGCTCATGCCTTCTCTGTGACAATATCAGGACATCCATCTGACAACAGGCCCAGCTAATTAATTTACTACAATGTCTAGCAGCATTTGACAGGAAAAATAATCTACAGTGTATTTATTGCGAGACCTTCACGAATGTGACAAAGATGAATGTAAACTCCGCACAATCATTTTTCAGCTGTTATCCAAAGCTGAAAGTGGAAGTTGAAAGTGATTTTCAAATGTTAACTTTAAAATTATGAGGAGGAAGATAATGATTCTACTTTAAAACTGCTTTGAAATGGAATTTCTATAACAAGGGTTTAGATCAAGCCAGAAAAATAAACTTGCCTACTAATGTAGTAAATGGGCCAGAAATAAATCTCTCAGAGATATGGGATTGCAAGGAGGGGGAGGGGGAAACATAAAGAAGGGCACTGGACTGGATTTCCAAAATAGAAGTTCTGAAACTCTGAGCATAAAGTACCTTCAAAAAGCAATATCTCTTTTGTAAAATATACATACCACTGTCATAATATGGCTGAAATTGGAAAAATCTAAATGTGAATCATTACAAACATCTACAATACCCAACTTTAATTTCCGTCTTCAGCAAAACATTTAGTAGTGCCATTAACTTTGGCTGTGCTCTAGATAAATATTTTCTTGCCAATTTTGATTCTTCTAACATTAATCCTTCTGACATTATTCCTTAACCTTGGAATTATACATGTTCAAGGAATATTTGTTCATTTCAGTGGCAATCTGAAGCTCACTTCTTCCTTCTGAAGGGCAGAATAATTGTCCACTGAAAGTTCTACCAAGGTCAGGAATTATCTAATTTACTTATAATTATTAATTCTCTTCTGACCTCTTAACCATAAAAAAAGCATTGGCATTGGAAAGACGAAGAGGTGGAACAGGACGAGGCAATTAAAGAAAAAATCAGGGAATAAGAAGCGTGCAGAAAAAGAGAACAGATATTCTAAATTTAAAACACTCCTTGCCTTTTCTTGAAATAATGATTTATATTATTTGAGTCCACAAGAGAGTAACTTGATATGCATGATGCAATGCTGGAATTTTAGGTATTTTGCCTAAAGGTTATTAACAATTAGTACCACTGGGGGAAAAAAATCATAAAGTTAGAATAACAACCCTCTTTTAAAGGATGACTGAAACTTGACTTGTGATCTGGTCATAATAAAATATATTGTGTTTATATTAGAGCCCCACATGTTAAGAGGAAAACTGACAAACTAGAATAAGTCCAGTAGGTGGCCATGATTAAGTGGGGTGTGAAAAGTAAGTTGTGTGAGGAGCAATGGGAAAACCTACATTCCTTCCTTTAGAAAAGTGAAGACGAAGAACTGTAAAACTGTCTTTAATTATTTAAAAGGATGGTACACAGAAAAGGGGCATGCCAAGTAGATCTACTGATGGCAGCATTAGGCCCAAACAATGAAAGCCAGATGATGAATCATCTGACATGAAGGGTGTCCAGATCCTTCTCATCCACTCTAACAGTCCAGTGTGACATTGCCCAGGTTTTGCTTTGATACTTACAGTGGTACAGAGCTATTTCAAGAACACCCTTCTCCACATTAGAGGGTATTAAATGTTAGAACATTCCTTTCTAGTGCTGAGTTGCCATCTCACAGGTTCTAACTCAGACAAATGGTTTACTAGTTCTTTCCTCATGAATATCCCAGGATGCTGCTAAGCCCTCTCCACAAGATAACTTATTGCATTTTAAAAACAATCATCAGGTATATCCTTTAGTTTCTATTTGCCAAACTAAATATCTCCAAATTCCCTTATCATTATTAATTCAGTATTCTGTACCTCATTCCATTTTCCAGAGAGCCATTCACTGGCTCTCTGAAAGCTCCCTGGCTTGTAACGTCCTTAACCGACAGCTGAAATAAATACTCTTGATATAGTGTTATTATCAAGAGTGCAGTATAGAATTTTTAATTCTCCATTCAAGACACTCAGTCAATCCAGTAGCTGAATACCTATTGTGTTCAACTTTATGCTTGCCACCATTTGATACAGAACAGAAGTGGAAGGCCATGTACTGACAATATTCGTAGAGTCAAAATTAAGGTACGTGGAATAATTTTGGAGTTTTTACAAGATGTAAATTGCTATGTGTACATGTGTAGTATAACCTCAAATTCAGGAGCACAGGGGAAGAGCAGAATGGAGCCCAGGCAGACTGAGGAATGGGGCTGAGGAGATGCAGATCAGGAGGATGCAGGCTATACTGTGAGAAACGGGTAGGACTTGTCTGAAATGGACACCCTGACAGTGAAGGAGTATGTTAGTAGGAAAAATGAGTAAAACAGGAGGTTAGGGTTGGTAGGGACATGTGGGACTAGAAATAGAAATATTTCGATTTATAATGTGACATTTCTAATAGGACTTCCTTTCTTCCATTCCACACATGCTTGACTTTGCTAAAAAAATTCCAGGAGTCAAATTTTCACAGGTGTCTGATTTGGCAAACTTATTCTTGATAAGCTACCACAGGAGCTAACAGAGTAATGTTGGGGCTCTCCTCAGGTACAGATCCCAGGTACAGATCTAGGCACCCAGTTTCCTTTATTTCAAGCATGAGAATTCCAGGCAGTCTAATGGGAGAAGTATTGTTGGATAGATGCAACTTTTGGCACATTTAAATTATATCGTCTTGGTAACAGTCAGTCCCAAAGGCCAAAATCCTAAATTGTGTGTCTGATCCAAAGAATCTCTCTTTTAGAGCAGCCTTCTGAAACTGACCCCATTCATATCTTTATTTCCAGAACAGAGATACAGGAAAATCAATTAGACAAGAAACATGAATAAATCCAGGTACACACACAGTCTGACTTTCAATTAACCAGTGGGTCCATGACTCTCAAGGGAATACTAAAGAAACATCATAAGACAATGCAATTTCCCTCAATAGGGACCATAACCCCAGAGCTGCTTTTCTGTTTTTTTTTTTTTTTTTTTTTTTTTTTAATGTGCAATTGCCATTTTTTTGCACCGTGCTGTGCTCATAGCTTCTGTGGAAACTTAAACATTATTCAATAGAACAATTTCCTGGAAAACGTTTTAAAAGTGGTCACAGACTCTGGCCCTACTCTGGTGCCCTGGGTCTGCCAGCATGCTGTTTTATTACCTCTGGAAGGTTCTGTGCCAAGACATAGCCCAAGAGTGAGAGCTTAAAGAAAACTAGGTGCATAAAAATAACCTCTGCCTTCTTTCAAGAAGGTAACCTGTCACTTCCAACTCTCAGTAATTCTGTGTATCTATCACTTCTCTTCTGGTTTCATCACCCAATCTTTCAACTGTCCTACCAAAATGATTAGTAAGAATTACAGATTGTTCACTTTAAAGAAAGGACTGCTGAAATCACTTACTTTCAACCCTGTCTCATTACCAACGGGAAACAGAGGTCCAGAATGCCTAAATGACTTTCCCAGAACTACACAGTAAGCGGCAGGAATAAGACCTGAAGTCCACACTGCAGGGAACACATCAGAGGCAGTTTTAAAACTTAGCAACAGTACAACACAGTCACCAAACAATCAGAAAAGAGAACCTGACCATACTGGTGTGCCACCAAAGACAGGTCTCACCTGGACTACAATGAATAGCATTAATATTTTAGAAGATTGTGCTTCTAATTTGTAATTAGGTTATCTAAAGCACTTAGCTAGAAAAATGATCACTTACTTTTAGTTGTTGGTTGTGCTCCTTCTTCTTCTTCTTCTTCTTTTTTTTTTTTTTTTTTTACTTTTTTTACTTTATTTCCACACATTGTTTTCTATACCACTAATCCTTCAAAAGCTCATCTTCCATTTGGCAGCCTATGAAATTATTATTTATTTTGAACTCCCCTTTGATTTCAAGTGTATGTCCATCTTGCCAAATTCTCAAGACCTTCTTTATAAGTACTCCCTTTCTAACCTTTTAGGTTAAGCCCTGATTCTTTTTCTAAAAGTAACAACCTATGTATCTATAATTTTCCTCTAATTCACTTTATCCAAGGTGGGGGAAAAAAGTACTATTTTAGGCTTTGAGTTTTACCGTGGATTTATTATTTATTTGTTTACTTTTACCTATCACAGTCTTTTAATTCTTTTATTTCAAAATTATGAGATATACTTTCATTGCTTCCACTGATAAGGTTGTTTGCAGCTCAAGATACAGTTGGTAGATAAATTGGTAGATAAATTACTAGAGGTAGTAATACACACTTGATTATTATTGTTACCGGTTAGAGCCTTTCATTTGACCTGAAATGACCCTCCATGTAGACATGAAATGACTTAAGATTTCTTTATGACTGAATTTTGAAGGCAGCACAAATAAGTGTGGTGAAGCAAATATTCTTCCTGGCTTTACATATCACTAACAATAAATTCACATTTTCATTAAATGTCCCATCTTTGACTTCCTAACTATAACTATCTTGAAATTGTGAATCTCATTAAGCATTTGCACTCCACTGAGACAAATGGCTTTGTTATATTGTTTGATTTTTTTTCCTGCACAAACTTACAAATAAAGGCGGGCTCATCCCTAATGAATACATGCTCCTTTAGTAATTTCTCTTGCTGAATCATCATCCATCCCCTTGATGGGTTAAGAAAAGTGCTGAGTATATATAATGTGCTAAGTCACTTAGGTACAAAGATGACTAAAGCACACTTCCAATTGTCTCTATGCTTTCGAGGTAAGCAAAGTTGTATTTTGAAATTTTATGTCTTATGCTAAGAACTATGAGAGAATGAGGAATGAGAACACTTGGTCTTACAGGTCAAATATTTTAGGAGTACAAGACCTACTCTCATGAAATAATTGGATAATAAGACAGGGTGGGAATGAGAGCTACATGGTTGGAACTGGTATAGAAGCCATTGAGGGTAAGGCTAGAGCCACTGTAGGGTACATGTTTGTAGTATTTTGCTGAAGTGTTGTCTTCATATTTGGGAAGAGGAGAGGAGAGGCAAAAACCAGAGACCTCTCCTACGAGTAAAGCTGATTAATGCAGCAGTGCCGAGTTGAGACTCCAGTGGCTTCTCTCTCAGGCAGACTTTTATATCTAGTGAAAAATCAAGGATTATCTCCATAAAGAGTACATATAGAATATTTCATCAGTGAACGATCAGTAGAGGGCAATCCCTGAGCAGCAAGTAAACCAGGTTCCAGTAAAGCAAACTCATTTCTAGGCCATGAAACCAGCCACAAGTTGTCAACCTCAACCGACCTTGCAACAGACGTTCATATTCTTAGAAGTTTTCTCTGCCCCGAGATATCTAAAATGTGCTTTCTACCAGCTACTTTATATTTTTGTCAACCTATTCCTGATTCTTTGATTCAGGGCAACTTTCTATCTTCAGTTCTTTGCGGGATTATTTATGAGGTCTAATTTGTGACAAGAAAGTATACAATGTGCCATCCTTAAAGACTCTGAGGCAGGGCAGGAATCAATTTTGTATTTCCTGTTTTCAGAGAGGCCCAAACACCTCTCCCTAGAGTTAGGGGTGTTGGTGGTGAAGGTGGGGTACTAGAACTCCCTTTCAGGCCTTTAAAATACAGAGAGCTAAAAAATAAAAATGGGAGGGAGTAAGCAAAAAAAAGTACTCCTTTTAACTCCAGAGTTACCCATAGAGAGATATATGTAGAGTTAAATCCTAAGTATCAATCCCCACCCGACCCCCCAAAAAAACCCATAAGTATGTTCATGCAACTAAAAAGTTAGTAGGGTTTTTTTTTTCTATTAAAATTAAAATTAAATAGAAGGCCATGGGAAATTACCCATTTCATTCCTCCTTCCAGAAAAAAAAAAAAAAAAGGCACTTTGTCATTCCTACTGTGGGTGCACTTCAGCCTGAACACATGTGGCTCTGTTGAGCGGGTCATTTATATGGTTGCCTGCTGGAGTTTTCCTTCTTTCAACTTAGTAGGGAATATCTATGATCTTTATTACCCCAAATAAATCTTCAAAACGCCTTTTGCTTGAGGCTCTTTATTTTAATTTCGGATAAATAAATCACACTAGGTTCCTGGCCATCATATTAAGATAAGCATGGATCTAAAAATAACAAACATATTTCAAACCAAATGTTTTCAGATTACATAGTGGTAAGTTCCTCTGGGTGACTCCCAAATCCTATTGATGTTGACATATTTTTGGTACTTTGAGAGTGTTTCTTAAAGAACATAAACCTATTTAAACTACAAGCGGAATTATTTTTAAATCATCTATAGACCTACTTATACAATATATTCAACTCGAGCTTCCCATGGCTGCAGTAAATCTATCTTTAAAATGGGGATATCTCCCTAGTTACATTAAAGGGCAATTTTATATCTTTGTAGGTTAGTTTAATGTCTCTATCAATACTGTGGTTTATATTAACTATAAAGAGTTCTAGACCTAAATTTCTCACTATCATATATATAGTTATACTAACAATCTTAAAGGCAGTTCAAATTCAATCTATTCAAAAACTCATTCAACTGCTCTCACTCCACCAGAGCAGCTCCAACTCAGGATTCTCATTAAAATGCCAGCCCTTTGAGGAAACCTTTGGACTTTTGAAGGACGGTCATTAAAAATGTGTTTTACAAATAAACGTATATTCATTTTTTTTTCAAACAAGATTTGAGGCCAAGAGGATGAAATGCAACCCACATGATTTTAAGTAGTCTATTTTATACATATATTAGGTTAGGACCTAAGTATGTGATCTCTGCTGGATTAGCATGGCCCTTTGAAAAAAAAGAAGGGTGGACAGATTTGATAAGAAGTAGGAAATCATGTATATAAAGTTCTCACAGAATTTCAGTCTGGCAATTTTTATGTCCCCTTACCCGGAAGACCTGGGTTCAAACAGTAGGAAATTCCTAAAGTAGATAAATATGCATATCAGATAGGTCACCTAACACCTAAATAAACTATAATGTTGATGAATCCTAAAGTATAAGGTCAAGTATAAACCTGGGTAACCTTTTGGTTCAGTCAATCCAGATATCTTTCTGGACTTAGTTCTACGAGTCCCTTCTATTGCTGAACATGTTACCTTAAAGACAGTGATATTATTTCATCAGGGGCTTCAGAGGTATGAGAAGAAGCCTAAATGTTCCTTTGTTCCTGTAAAGCAGCACCATCAGTCTATAATAAGTATCCTCTGGAAAACAGCTCAGCCCATAGCCCTCCCCATCACTGCCCAGGGATGACATAACCATTGAAGCATGTGGCAATACCCGATTTCCAGAGCCCTGATTTATTCTCCTTTGTGCTGGGCAGAGGGCATGACTTAGAGGAAAGACTCTTATCTTAGCAGGGGTCTGGGACTGGCTGCATCTCTGAAGCAACCCCTTGGTGGGTAATTGAGAAATGACATTGATGGGTTTCCAAGTGGCCCTTGTGCTTACACTTGCCCGAGAATACTGCTATGATTTAGAAATCCAACCCAAGGGTTGAGAGGAGGGGAAGATAATGTAGAGCTTGCTAGCCCTGGCCTCTTTTGACCTCACAGAGTGAGATGAGGATGCAGAGCTGGGAACCCATGTGCTGTTATTGAGTTGGCATAGCATGAGGTTTTGCTTTCAGAGCTTTTGTTGCTATCGCAGAGCAGTGGGCTCTCTCTTTGTTTGCTATATATTCTGTTCCCCAGAGATAGCCTCTTTTTCTCTTGAAGGGACTTAGAAAACAAATCACAGTTCTCATTTTATGTGGTGACCACCATTAAGAATTCATGGAGAGCAATTTTACTTGTTGCCAATTAAGATTCCCCAGTGGAAGTCTATGATTACAGCAAAGGCAACCTGTTTAATACTTGGCATCTTCTTAGTCTACATAAATTAACCCCATGGGGATACAGACATGCTAATTCTTAAGATGCCTAGATAATGTGATTCTGAGACCCAAGATGCATAGAAGGCACATCTCCAAGAGGCTCTGGGCTTGACTTTTCTTGGGACATATGTGTTGTTGCTTCTTATCTCTATTTTATAAATACAAGATAATTTCTAGATAACACATAAGCAAATACTTTGCTTTCCCAGGGAGAGAATAGGAGATAGCCTTTCGGTAAGCACCTTTAATATCACTCACTCGCGTTTTATAGATTAGAGCTGAAATGAACTGTAGGCACTGGTGCCAACTATCTATACTCTCAAAATAAATAAATATATCAAAATTATGGAGAATGTGAATGAGTCTTTTATTTCATTATTCAATAAGGAACATTTTGAATCACAATGAGTATAAAAACAAAGTTTTTGCTCATTTTTTCTATCTCTTTCCTTAGCATAAGAATCACATAAATATGGAAGGAAAGTTAAATTTGGGTGGGAAACACACAATGCAATACATATATAATGTATTATTGAATTGGACATTTGAAACCTATGTGATTTTATTAACCAATGTCATTCTAACAATTTTAATTTTAAAAAATCACATATAAGCCACAAGCAAAAGCAAAAGTCTATTTTTAAGAATTTTGGATACAATAAAATTATCATTTTATTGTTGTAAGAGATAGGCCTGAGGAAATTTTATTCCAACCAGGGATCTATATGTAATTTTTAATTAAGTGTTTTCCTCTTCTTGGTGATGTATAATCCATCCTTTCTCCTCCTGGGGAAGCAGAGGTTAAGTGCTTTACTCTGGCAAAAATAGCTTGTAATCAGTTATTCTTTGGATTCTTAGAATTTGGTATTGAGGTTAGGTCTACCACTCATGAAAATGGTGAAGAACTTGGGATTGGCTTTTCCACATAATCTACTTTTCCCTTTTACCAAATACCCAGACTCTTCACAAAACTAGATGTTCTTTCGCCAAGTCACCTATCGCAGTACCAGTGAAGTGGGGGAAGATGGGAGGAGGGAAGGGACACAAGCCATGTTGTTGCACATTTGGCTATCAAACTGGATAGATCGCCATTTCCCAAAATGTGTTTCTTGGAAACTTAGAGTAGATACTTCAAGGAAGATAAGATTGAGATATTTTTAAAAAGTCAAAATTACATTTTATATCCTATATTCGATGTGTATAGCAATTACATGTTAGCAATATAAGAAACCCTGAAAAGATTTGCAATTAAAACAATTTTAAAACTTGGTTTTGCCTAGTATATTTCAAATTTGACCACAAAATATCTTTATTTTTCTTATAACACCTACAATAGTGACCCAGAGTAGTAGTATTCCTTGGTGTGTACTTAGAAAAATGTTTGTGTCAATGTTTCTCGATGGGGAGAAATGGTTCTCGATGGGGAGAAAATATGATTTTGACCCCTATGGAACACATGGAAAATATCTGGAGACATTTTTTTGGTTGGATTATGCCAAATGTTTTACAATGGACAGGACAACCCCACAGCCGCCCATGATAAAAAAACAACCTAGCCCCAAATGTCAATAGTGCTTCGATTGAGAGACCAGAGCCTAGATAGAGCTTGTTCAAATGGGACTTTGGTCATCTGGCATCTGTTGGCTAGCAGTTGGCACTCTGCATTCACCAGATCTTGTGATTTAATTTTGGTCATGCGGACCTACTTTATTTATTTACAAGCTAGTAATAATACTGGCTCCAATCTGAGCTATGAAAATCTAAATGAACACTTTGACATTATTTGATTGAGCTACTGGCAAATTGTTAGGTATTTCTGTTATATTAGTCATTTCTACTCATGTTCTTGAAGATGTCTATGATAGATGTATCATACAGGTTGATTATTATATAGTGTTTAAATATTATAGAAAAAATGAGATTATACATGTCTGACATGGTACATAAATGTAACACGACTTTAGACATTATGTTTTATATAATCTCAGTGCTCAATAATCTTGAACTACTAGCTATATTGATATTTCAATTTTAGAGATAAGGAAATACAGTCTCAGATGTCATTATTTTATTGTTGTAAGGGATAGGCTTTCAAGTCTCCAAAACTCCATTCCAAAACTCTCTCCACTCATAGTATTATGCTGCTCCCATTTTGTATAATTTCACATGTGACATCAAAGTGTCATTAATTCCATAAATATTCATGAATTTTATTTATATTTTCCAATGGTTTGTATTTGTTCTAACCTCTTAATTTGAGGCTGCAAATAGATAAGGATTTCTATCAAATGTAGGAGAAAAACATTCTCAGCAATTGTTTTCTTACGATCTTTGTCATTCACAGATACATCCAGCCAAATCAGAAATAGTAACAGATGCTATAAAAATTATTAAGTACAAATGAGCTTTTTCTCCTAATTTTAACTTTCTACATTAAAACAAATAAACGTGCAGAAATTTATGATCACATTTCAATGTCAACCAGTAAACAAGTTGCCATGGGTATATTTCTTTTTCATCATCAAGCAGAGAGATGCAGGACAAATTAAACACACTTAGATTTGTACTCAAGTCTTAGTTAAGTTCTATGTTCTGACTCCACTCTCTTATTCAGACGAATTCACAGAAGTTTTCTGTTGGTGTCAAAAAAAGAGTATTGAGTTAAATGACTGTTTATTCCTTGATGGCTATATTTGGGCTTCACAAATTCCTTAGCAATTTGAAAACCCAGATATAGGTCTATTTCAGTAGAATACTAAACAGGACCCCAAAATAACTAGTTATCTTGAGAATATGATTACCACAATATATTTGTGTCACAACAGATGGTTATGCTATAAGAAATGACTAAAACCTATGAAGACAAGTAGCTCCCCCTCCATGAAAATAAGGACTTCCAAGCCTTGTACCCAGTCTTCTACCATTTGTCCAATTCTTTCACCATTCAGCAAGTATTAACAATAGTATGGCATGTGTCTCCTCAGCTTTTGATCAATCTGCAAACACTGTGGTCTTAAATTAATGCTGACCAACGTTATTAATGGAAGTTCTAAATTTCAGAATTTATCTTTTCTTTTAAGTTATATGTTAGTTCAAGTATAAATGGAAGGCCATCAGTTAGTATCAAGAAAAATGACAAGTAGCTCACTCCATGAAAATTGCAACCAGCTACAAATCAAAAGCATAATAAAGTCAGAGAAAAAGTCTTAAATTGAGTTATGGGAACATTTGTTTAACCAGACAATTTAGTTGTGCTTGTGTTCATGACATGCTATCCCCATAATCCTCTGTGCATCATAGATTCTACCTAACTCAAGAAAGCATTTTAAAAATTTAATTATAACCAGAAAGAATTTCCCACACTGCTCACTGTCACTCACATATTCTTCACCAAAAATAATTTGGCTACACAGTTGCTGTTACAACATTGTAATAACCATCACAAAGCCTATCACTTAAGTCAGTCAAGATCTGTTTGCAAAATATAATCAAGTATAATTTCATGATTCAATAAATAGTATATAAATCTGCTATTATTACTTTTCATTTTCTTTTCAATGCTACCCATTTACATTTTCTCACTGGTAGTTATTCTGACTATTCAAATGTCATTATTGCCCTTTATTGTTATTCAAATGTAGTTTTATTAAATCCTTGACACCACATAGAAGGCTATGTTTCTTCACCAGCAATAATTCTATTTCTGAAGGATAATGGAAGTGGCTGCACACAAAATTCTGAGCTCTTACTTTATGTGAGCTTAATTCTGTTCCTGAAATTGGATTATAATTTAATCGTATTGGAGAAGACCACAAGGTTTTTATTAGCAGGAAAATATTCCTCCCATTCAGGTATTTGGTTCAAAGACCTGTGAAACCATTACTACTTTCCCTTGATATGTATAAGACACACTTAATGACCAAATTAAACTAAATTTCTTTTGTTGGATGGTATTCATAATTTTTGTGTACTTTTCTCTTAGAAGATAATAAAATCATTTAGTTCAAAGAAAATGTTACAATTCAGTTAGATAACCTTTTAAATATATTTTGTAGTAAATTTACGGAAAATATAATTTAAAAGACACATAACCATAAATATATTGTTGTTGGCTTTGTTAATAAAATACACTGGTTCACAAAAGAAAACTATTTCAGCACCAGGTTATAGCTTTCCAAAACAAATCTAGCAAAGATTACATCAAGTTATATAAAATTAACTAGTGTCTATTAGTGATAAGCAGATTTTTAAATTGTATACTTTTGTTGTAGCTTACCAGTAACTCTTCTATGTGTAGAAACAGAATATTCTCTATTACTACAACCACAGATCTGTTTTCTATCAGGAGAAATGAAGATATTAGGCATTTCACTCAAGAACTAGAATTCCTCAGGAAGACAAATTTCAAGGTTATTAGGATCTGTTACAGGGTGTATAAAGAAGAGGCAGCATAGCCTGGTACAGAGAACAATGGTAATGCATTTGGATGAGGATGGGCAAGAAAGCCACAGTGTTAGAAAATATTTACCTGCCATCTCTGTGAACAGAGGGAGTGCTCTGCTCCGTGCTGTGAGGAGTTAAGAAATAAAGGATGTTAGGGGCTCATTGCCGATTGGGAGACAAAGCTAATTGTAGGAAACAATTCCGGCGCAATGTGAGCCATCATATAATTAATCACTAGCATATTTATTCCAGATAACAAGACGTACAGTGATTTAACAAAAGGAATTCAGATTCCATAGCAGCATCTGTGAAAAGCATGACCACATGGATCTTACAGATCTAGGTAACATCTCAACCATCTTTGCCACTCTCAACCTCCAACAGGTCCCCAGGGAATGAATAACTTGAAAATATAACTTCTATGCTGCTAACCTCTTTTTTCAAATTACCTATACAAATATTCTCATACACATATCCTTACTGAGAATCAAAACCCACAATGTAGAACAAAATATTGGAGACATATACAACAGCATTCCTAAAATATTCCTCTTTAATATTAAGAGCAGAATTTTAAACAGAAATGCCCTACCTTTTAATTACAGAAATAATAAAATAATCTTTAAGCAAGCAAGGGTCAGAGATTTGGGTTCTACAATATAAGGTTAACATATGACCCTGAACTAATTAACTCATTCACCTTGGCAAGTGTCATGATTTCTACGATCCTTCCAGCTTTGAGCAGACTCAAGGACAACTTTTGGCACTGTTGCTTTACTTTAATAAAAATTAAAGAGTTTTCTAGGTAGCTTCTAGCAATGTTTGCCTTCAATGGATCTTTTGGCACCAAGTGAAACAAAAGACCGTCTTCCAATGCCCTGCCTCCATGATCAAGATCAAAGCTACAGAGGCTGCTATAAGTCAAGGACATGGATTTAACTCACCTCCAGAGGCTTCTATGTTGCTCCTCAAGTTGAGTTACCAGATGTTCAATGTATTTATTGGAATCCATGTATTCCTGAACATACAGACAGACAAAGACAAATCCTCGTTACAGTGGTCACCAGTATTTTAAGACTAGCTCTATCTCTACAAGGAAGATTTTGACAAGATAATCCCTTGATTCCTAGAAGCTAATGTTTCTATGATTTATATGCATAGTTTTGGGGAGAAAAAGAATATTTTCTCTATATCCTATGATCATTCTATAAACAAAGCACTGAAGAGAACTGGAGTTCTACAGAGCATAAAAATCATCTTATTCACAGAAAAAAAAGCTAAATTTCTTGGTCATCAATACTAGAGTCTATATTCTACTACATAAAAGTAAGTGAGCCAATATCTCTGCTGACCTTAGAAGAATAATAAGATAGGCAATACAGTTCTTGATTACGCTGATAATACAAGGACCACTTCCTAGAAAACAAACAAACAAACAAACAAAAATGCCATTTTTGAGCTTCATAGAATGCTTTTACATGTTCATGCCCACATTCACTGGGCATATCATTGACATTGATGAAACACATGTCTATTTTTCTTCATCTCCTTTATAGAAACTGACAGTGTAATTTGTTTTTTGTTTTCTTTGACTCTTAGGAAACAAATGTTTGGCATTAAGAAGACATGAAGGCAAGGTGTCTTGTTTTTTGAAATGTCTATAAATTTGTAAATCAAATTGTATTTTCAAGAAACGATTCCGAAGAATGAGAAGGACCTTTTTCATATCAGAATGATTCATAAAAATTCATAGGTTATTAAATCTGATTTTTTAATTTGCAATTTCTGAATATGAGGTTCACATGCAATAGTTTCAACTGCTAACTGTGGAACAAAATACAATGCATAATTTGTTTTTGTCATCCTGAACCTGATACATCTTTCCTTTCTATTTGAAGATCTAGCCTACAAGCCTCTGTGTCTACATTACAGCCACCTTAGATAGAATAGTGTACAATGATTTCAAAAGGCAGCCATGAAAATTATCGTTTCATTTCTTATGAATTTGAGATGAGTTGGGAATTTTTCTTTCTGAAATATATCCTTATTTTAATTAAATGCTATATATAATCTATCATTCCTATAGGAATATTCACTGTAATGGAGAGCAGGGTGAGTGGAAAAATACAAAGTAAATGTTGACCTCATGTAATGGAAAGGGCTCTGTTCCTTTTTCCTAGACCTGGATCTACCTGCATAGCTTTTGAGAAGCCTTCTTGTTTTTCTACAATATTTCAGTCAGACTAGAAAGTGTCCTAAGTCCTTACCTAGCTAAAAACTGTTATGTTTCTATAATATTATCATTCTATTACAGATGATCAGCTAAAGAGTTTTATTCTTATTAAATAATATTCATTTTCAGGTTAGTTATTTACATAAGACTACTGAGCATGTAAACACCAAAGCAGAAATCTGTTACTGCACTAAATTATAATAGTTTGTGATGGTGTTGAGTATCCTGATCAAGGGTTAAACAAGATTTAAAACATTAAAATTATCAAAGACTTATACACACCAATGTTCCTATCAGCATTATTCATGATGGCCAGGACATGGAAGCAAGAAAAGTGTCCTGTGATATGTGACTAGATAAAGAAATATGGATCATATATACAATGGAATATTACTCAGCCATAAGATAAACCAAAATACTCTCATTTGTGACACCATGGATGGATCTTGAGATAATCATACTAAGCAAAAAAAATCAGACCGAAAAAATTGAAAATTACATGATTTCACTCACATGTGTGATATAAAACTGAAAGCAATAAACAAATATGACAAACAAACAGAGACTCATGAACACAGAGTGTGGATTAGTGGTTACTAGAGGGAAGGGGAGAGCGGGGAGGTAGGTAGGGGGAAAAGGGGCCAAATATTTGGTGACAGAAGGAAATCTGACTTGGGTGATGAATATACATGCGATACATATATGACTTAATGTTGAATCGTATACTTGAAACTTATTTGAATTTATTAATTGATGTCACCTCAATAATTTTTAATGAAAAAAATTATCAAAGACATTTCAAATACATTTCATTGAAAAAAATCTTAAAGACAGTGCTCCCAAGAAACAAATATGTAAATTTCAAAGTCATTTGTTTCTTTTTCATTCAACTGTTTTCTCGACATCTATTAGAGCAGTCCTCCAGGTGTCAGTTTGGCAGATACAGTAGTAACCAACATGTCCAAGGTTCCTGCCCTCAAAGGGCTTACAGTCCAGAGAAAGAGAAATAACAAATGAGTTACATGCTGTAAAGGAAACAGCTAGTGATAGGAGAGACTTAATGGGAGGGACAAAATGCACACTGGTCAGAAGAAGGTCGAAGAAATGACATGTGAGCTAGCACCTGGAAGAGAAGGAAGAGGCAAGCACATAGAGAAAGTGGGCACGGGGGAGCGAATACCACAGACGAAGGAAACAGTATATGAAAAGGCCCCCGAAATGTGATATTTAAGGAACCGAAGAGAAGCCAGTGGGTCTGACAGTAGAGAACCTGGGGTATATAGTCTAAAATAAAGTTGGAGAGGTATGCCAAGTCACATGTAAGCTCTGGAAAACAACTTGGATTAAAACTAAAGGATTTGTTATTTTGTTCATCGTTTAGTGCAAGTCAGAGCTTGAAGCTGAAAGGCACAGTGATTACAAATGTGATCTTTGGATCATAGAAATTTAGATTCAAATCCTGGTTTGGGTATTTGTTAGCTCTGTTTTCCTCAGGCAAGTTATTTAATCTAAGATTTATTTTCTTCATCTTCCGAGGGATAAATAATACTTAATTTATAGAGGTGTTATAAGGATTAAATAAAATAGCTTAAGTAAAAATATATCATAGTGTCTGCCAAGCAGTGAGCATAGCCTTGTTCATAATGTCGCACAGTAGAAATTAATAATGGTAACACATTTTCAACTATTAAATGCACATGTAGCTGGATTGAGGTTTTAAAGCTATTTCAAATACTAACTGTTTCTATTTAAAGCAGCTTTACTTGACTTCCCATTAAAATAACTTTGATGATGTCTTAAATCACATAACAATGGGAAACTAGAATTATAGATTCTCTATCTTTCTTTTTAGCTTTATTTTTCACCATAGCACTCTTACTTCTAACATCCAATACATTTTAGTTGGGTAATTATTTTGGGTATTATCTATACTCCCATCTACCCCTCCCAAACACACACATATACACATACATACATACATTCTCTCTCCCTTCTTCCCTCCCTCCCTCCATCATCTCCCCTCCCTCTGTCTCCAACTAAAATAGATTGAGGGGAAAAAAAAGATATGATGCTTATATGTGCTTTTGCTTACATGAAACCATATTTTTTTCCTACCTAGAAGAAATTTGGCAGCACTCCCATACATTTATCATCTGGCCCCTGAATTAAAGAAATTCGTTAACTAATGAGAAATCTCTACCATTCTTTAAGAATAAAATAGGATTATTCTACTTGGAGCCACTTTTATCCATCCATTTGGAGATTAACTGTTAGAAAACAATGAAGGATGATGGCAGTGGGGCTGGCAGTGGTATCCAGTAGAACTACAGTCACGGCAAGTATAATGTTGTAGCTACTGCACCTATAGCAAGAACTTGGATATAAAGTGCATACTGAATATTATTATACAGAGACTCCAATATTATAAAGTACCAAAGGCAAGGGCAAGAAAAAAAGAGTATGACAAGATTCCACCTCAGTATAACAGAGCTCCCCAGATTGCCTGAAAGATTGGATATTGGGAGAGCTTAGAGAAAACATTTCTTTAAATGCAAATGGATGGAAAGTGGAATCTAGAGTCTATTGGAAGTCCCAGGATCTGAATGGGTCATTTCAGAACAAGTAAATTGAAGACATACCGCAGGGTTCCCATGAAGAAGTACTGGAACACGAGAGAAAGAACACAGGAGAGGGTGTCATTCTGAAAATGACTTACAAGAAAAACATGAAAGCATTTTAGACAGAGCCTTAACCTGTCCAGTAGTATATAGAAAGACCTGGTTTTCCTGAAATGTGCAGAAAGGTAAAAAAATATATATACTGTGTAAGAAAGATAGCAGAATTAAATTTTATAAAACAATACGGTGAGCGAGCTAAGAATTTCAAAGAGATATGAAATGCAATAGCAGAATTGGAAACTGTTGAGCCCTACATTGTGATTTTATTATGGGGTGACTCTCCCCGCCATGAAATGGTACTTCAGAGGAGAGTGGGCAATGAATTTTGATGTACTGGCACTAAGATGGTCACACTGATGAAATCGACTTTTCAGTATTATCTAGAAACAAATCAAATTACTCAACCCAGGCCACATACTTAAATTCTCACTAACTTTTCTAGAATTTTTTATGGTATGATTCAGTTAATATGTGTATAACTTAGCTAGTGAAGACTAAAACTGCTGTAACCTAGAAGAAAAACATACCCACATCTCCATTTTCCTTGCCATCAATGTGCAGTCTATAAAACATTGTCTATGAAAACTCAGTTTCCCAAGCCTTGCTTCGCCCGGCATGCACTTTCCATGTCACTCAGCACTGAGATTCTATTGAAGTTCAGTTATTAATTTAATGAACATTCTATTCCATTCATTTTCCCATGACAAAATCCATGTTAGATATAATAGAATTGACAATGAAAGCATATACACATTCTGTGCAGGACAAGCAATAATCTAAGTAAATTAAGTAAAAGATAAGGATGCAAATAAATAGAGACATGCTGGATATTTGGTCAGAAAATGTAGGTTTGACTAATAATTATAACTTTTGATCATTCAACAATATTTGGAATATAAATGATAATCGAGGAATTATTAAAGCGACATTTCAGAATAGCAGAGGATTAAAGACTTGCTTATTCATATCAAAGGGGCCAAGTACATTCCAGGTAGAGTTTATGGAAAACTATTCATATGTCCACTGGGATAAGAGCTGAATAAAAATTGTGGGGGGAAAAACACACTGCAAGTATCCAAACAATGGGGTTTCGTACTAAGCAGCTAAAAGAGATTGACTCCATAGCTACCAGTCACCACAGATGTCCACAGAATGAGATACATGGACAGAGTTTTGAGTCTTAATTCAAAAGTATCCCTAATTTAAGTAGCTGCTATATAGCAAAGCAACAGAAAGCCAATCTTAAGATTCCTAAATTTAGAAAATAAAGCATCTACTTTAATTAAAAACTAAAATATATAAATGTATGTGTATGTATTTTAAACTTAAAGGCATACACACACACACATATATGCATATATACCAAATACGCAATAGATGAGTAAAAAAATATATGAGACATGTATATATGTATGTGCATGTATGTATGTTTACACATTCTATACCTCAGTGATAAATTTTAAAAATGTGAAATACAAAATATGAAAGATTCAAAAGAATTTAAATAAACTTTTTCTAAATATGTAAATATAATTATAAAATTTAACAAAATTTAAAAACATCAGACAGAAAATGCAGAATGTACATTATGTGTCTTTGTGGTGGCCAGCAGGGGCAGGAAGAGAAAGAAAGAAGTAGAAACAAAAATCTCTTTGCACATAGGTACAAAAATTATTTTTTCATACTTGATAAATAAAAAGCTTAACTACAAGAGTGTGTTTCGTAAGAGTTGGGGAAAGTAATTTGGTAATTTATGTCATAAAATTTAAAACGTCAATGATACACATTTGATCTAGAAACTCTATGTCGAGAAATCATCCTGAGTAAATAAACTATTTATGACAACGTAAATAAATTGGATATTCTTAGCTTCCAAATATGAGCATGATGAAAAGAAAACATGCTTTACCCATGTGAAGAAATATACAATTCCTTAAATTTGTAAAAAGTATATAACAAAGTGGAAAACAGCATAATGTTCCATGAAAGGAGAATGTAAAACTGCATAACTCTTTGTATCACAAATTTGAAAATCTATATAAAGACTAAAAGAAAGAAAGCAAACAGTACAGGTTAGCATTATGGTTAATTTAATGCCTTCTATATATTTTTCTCTTTCTATAATTTAAAAATATATACTCACTATACAAATATAAAAAAGTGATTATTTAGAAAAATACAGCCCCAGAAAATACCAGCCACAATGATTTTATTATAATTACATTTTAGACAGCTAGATCTAAAATACCATAATGAAACCATTTCCTTTATATTATTCTAAAGCTTAGCTGGTGTTTGAAACAATGGAGTCCCATTTTTTTTTTTTTTACTTGCCCTTGTCAGTGTTCTGCTAAAAGCATTTAAGCCACCTTAGGAATGAGGAGCAACATCAAATTACATCAAGATATATAATATGTTTTAAAAATTTTTACAAAGGTACAGCATTAAAAAGACATCTGTTCCTCAGCTAAAATTCATGTAAATTAGTATCTTCTTGAAACTACATTTCAGGAAATTTGCTTTTCACTTCTTTAATGCACGTCTCAAGGCATTTAGTGTGAAACATTTAAAGTAATTAGAGGTTTATAGGTATACTGATCACTGCATATATGAGTAGCATAAGCACATTTAATGCAAACTTCCTATTGTCTGATCTAGGTCAGTTCTGAGAAAAGCCCATTATAAATGAATTCTAACGATGTGAGGATCTGACATATCATTTGTTTTAAGTGGAGTTTAAAATATAATACTAAATCAAAGCTTGCAGAGATCCAAAAATCCCTCCAAATAATCTTCATGTTATAATCAGTATAATTTATGGCCGAGCCTGTTAAATCCTGTCGGCACTTTTGTCACTACTGATGCAGGATTCCCAGTTCACCTTTGGGCAAAGAAGCACAGGCAAGGAGGCCAGGAGGCCAGCTGTTCAAATTAAAAGAGCTATCATTAGATACAGGAATTTCCACAATTAGGAAATTACTACTATAACAAGTGATGCTTCCCTCAAAAATTATTGTGTCACCTTAATGAAAAGGTACATGTGCATGGTAAAAGTAAAAAAACTAAAACATGTCCTTTTTTGAAATTATACAGCAAAGTAATAGATAAGTACTTCCCATTCTTGACTGGTGTCTGTGCTAACATTAATTCTTCCAATGAAATACTTATAAACACAAGTATCATATAATTTCCCCTATTTATTTTAAAAACAGCTCCTGCTCCTCCCAGGTTTCTGCTGAAAACATGGATCCTGAGCTACAGATTCCATTCCCCAGCAAGCTAGGTGTGAGCATGTGACTGAGTTCAAGTCAAAGAGATGTGAGCAAAAATGGTACACGCAATATCCAAAGAGTCTCCAACCTAAAGACAAGCTGTTTGTCCATGATACATTCTTCCTCTAGCTGGGAACAGTAACAACAATGGGCCCAGAGACAGAAGGTACATATTGAAGATAGTGAAACTAACTGAACTTTAAAGAAGCTCCCACCCTTATCTTTCCCTTTGGCCTCTTACATGAAAAAGAAGTGTCTATATCTTATTTAAAACGCTGTATTTTGGGATCTCTTTGTTACTGCAGCTAAGTCTCTATGTAAGTAATATAATAAATATTAGTCATTTCTTTTGGAACTTAACATGGCAAATACACAAAGTAAAATACTAAGCAGCCAACTTAACAGCTCTATATTACTTGATTCATTAAACTATATTAATCAAAATAATTTATATTTTGTAAATATAATTTAATCAAAATAGTAATGTTTTCAAAAGCTCTCTGGCATCCATTATAGTTTTCCAAAGCAATTTGGCATCCATTCTCATTTTATCCTCAATATCTTTGAGTCATAGTCACCATTTCAACTTTGAAAACTAAGGCTCAGATTATGGTTATATGATTCGCTTCTGATCAAACAATAACACACTCAAGACAATTACTCAATCTAGCACATTTTCCATGGTTCCCGGCCAAATTAAAGCAGAGAATTTCCTTCTCACAGCTAACTGCCCTCAAAGTAGATGCTGTATTTGTAAGACAGAAACTAAAAGCAGAACAACACCCCCATCCCCATCACTTAGGAGGATCTGACTATGTGCAAAGCCATGAAACGAGGTCAGGAATAAACCTCCAAATTAATAGCTTTGGTTTTGCTCTGATTCCCCTTCCGTGGCTTAGCAAGGCCAAGGGCAGAACTTCAACTATAGTTTCATATTTGGCATTCTATTCTAATAAATGGACTAAATCAAAACAGCATATTTTAATTCCTATCAAATTTGACAAAGATGCTATGTATTACTGATAATTTGACAAAGATGCTGTTACTGACACTTAGATATTCTTCTAGGTATCATGAGTTACATTTGGTTTTAAGTGAAAAAGAGAAGCGATTATTGTATTCCTAAGCTGCCTATAACATTTTCTTACATATTGTTTTTATAGCAGTTTAGGAGATAAGAACACATTGGTCAAATGAAGGAATTCACTTAGGTGGAAATAACTTATTTTAAGTTTAGTTTTTTTTTTTTTTTCCTGAGGTGGAAATGAAAAATAATTCAATCTATCCTAAAGTTCTGCAAGTTAGTAACATCATTTGTCAGCTTGAGTGTAGATTATATTTAATATTTTGTGTATATATATACACATATATATATACATCAAAAAAATAAAGAGATCAATCATTGTGAAAATAAAAATGACATGTCTAGCAGACTCCTCATTTGACCTTGATTCTTGCTTTGATGGAGAGACACTGACAGAGCCTTATATAAGTGGAAACCTTCAATTAGGTCGCCAACGACTTTAAGTAGAAGAGTTTGGCCACAGAAAGGTCAAGGACTAGTACAAAACCCAGTATTACATCAAAACTTAACAAGAACTGACTGATGGACCAATGGTATCAGTATACTATACTTTTCACATGTTTCCTTCCACTCAAATATTGGATTACAGAATGCCGATTTCACTCACTACAGTGTGTCATGGCCCCTCGAGCTTATCATTACTAACACCCTTCAAAATTTAGCCAGTTATGTTCTAATTTTACCTCCTATTATTTCTCCAAAACTGTCCTGGAACTCTGGTAAAGCCAGGCTCCTTGCTTGTTCTGAAAAGTCCAAGATATAAACTATACAATCCCAGCACCTAGCCCAGGACTTGCAAATAGGTGCCAAGAGGTAAGTGGGCATCAATGTTATTCAGTCAGAGTCTGAATAAGCAGTCTGAAAGGCAGTTAGAGCTTTAAGGCATTTTAAGAGACTGATGCACTGGAACTAGGTTGAAACATCACCTGGAGAGAATAACACATTTGTTTACTCATAGTAATAGTTCTCATTTGTTCATCTAAATCACGTGAAGGGCAGGTGAAACTGGATTGTTGGGCTCCAATTCCAAATTTTCTGATTTAGTGGGTTTAGGAAGAAGCCCGAGAATTTGCATCGCTGACAAGCTCCCAGGTGATTCTGATGTTGCTGGTCTAGAGAACACACTTTAAAAATCACTGGCTATGGCAACATGGATTAGTTTATTGCTTAGCCCCACTAATATTCACTGTTTTCTTAAAGAAATTAGTAATACCAGTATAAATAATGCCAAATTCAATATTTTTGAATATTGCCAAATTCAGATACTTCGAGTATCAATTATTTCAAGCATTCCTCTAGGCTAGGGAGTCCAGCCGGGGAAGTCTCTGCCTTCATGAAAGTTACAGTTTCGTGGAGGAGACAGACATAATAAGTGAAAGTAAGTGTTATGTGGAAAAATTAGAGAGAGAAGAGTGGAAGGAGAAGCTGAAGTAGAGAAGTGGCATTAACATAGACTGGTACAGGAACGGACATTTGAGGAAAGACCTAAAGGAAACGAGGGAACTAGACCAGGGGACTATCTTGGGAGGTCCATCCCAGGCAGAGAGAGGAACAAAGACTTTGAAGCAGAAGTGTGCAAGCAAGTTCCAGGAACAGCACCGAGGCCAGTGTGTCCAGAATGCACACAAGCGGAACAGGGAGGTGACAGATCGTCAGGGTCTTTAAGGACTGTCTTTTGCGCTCAGTGAAGTACAGAGCAAGCTCAGTGGGTTTTGATCTGGAGTGAAACAATCTCACGTAAATTTGAGAATGACCTCTCTGACTACTGTTCACTGCAGAAATGGGTGCGGGGGTTGCAAGTGCAGAAGCACGAGCAGGGAAACCAGCCAGGGAACATTGGAAGATGATAGTCACTTGGACTAGGGATGTCTCCGGGAGAATAATAAGTTGTTGGAGTAAAGAAGTGACCCAAAGATTGAAGTGAGAGAATTTGCTAATGCATTGAGCATGACAATGAGGAAAAAGAAAAGAATCAAAGGTAATATTGAGTTTTTGGCAATTAGATACTGTGACATTTACTCACAAAGGAAAGACTATAGAAGGAACATGTCTGTGCAAGGGTGTTGAATAAATTGTTCTCCCTTGGGCAATTACGCTTGAGATGCCTGTTGCATTTGGGAGAGAAGATGCTGATGGGGACATTTGTCTTCAGGAGAGAGGCCTGGGGGACAGGATTTTAGGACTCCATAGTGTGTATGGGAAATATTTGGAACCACGAGACTGAAGCAAGATCACCTGAGGAAGGAATGATACTCTAGAGGAAAGGACCCAGTAACTGGAGGTTGGGAGGAGAAGAATAAGCCAATAAATGAAGAAACTAGTGAGAGAAGATAGAAAGACATATTCCAGAAAAAAAGTATTTCAAGAAGGGACTGCCAAATACAATCAATGATCACAAGACAGGTCCCAAAACTTACCACTGCATTCGCCAATATGGAGGCTCTCAGAGGTCTGGCAGAAGCAGTTTTAGTGGAGTGGGCTTTCCAAAGTCCTCACAGGGAGTCTAAAGAGAACAATCTGATGCTGGGAGGGTCGGGGGGGAGAGAAAGTCTGAACGAAGTGTTCTAGAAAATACCATGTGATTCTTAAAGTTCAGTTCTCCTAAAAGGCTATGGAGACAATTGAGAAAATGGCAGGTTCCAGGTCCCAGCTCAGAGATTCAACTGTGTGAGTCTGGGAGTCGGGTGGGGCCTGCAGATTAGGTCTGAACAAGAACTAGGTATAAGATGTTGCCAGTTCTCCCAGAGGCATTTTTGGAGAACGGTCTCCCAAATGGAGCTTTCTGTCACTTATGAGGAACTATTAGGTCAACAGAACAAAACTAACCAATCACCAAAAATCAATCAACAAACCAAACCTTTCTCTGAACCACCCAAAACGCCTACTCTACTGAGCCAAGTCAGAGCCTTGTATTTTGTTGACATTCCATAATATTAGGAAACAAGACTGTGGACATAAAAGTATTTTAGAAAAAGAGCAGAAAGTTCTACCCATATTGGAGCCAGGAACTCTTTGGAAAACTCGGGCTGCCTATCCTAGGAAGATATCCTTGGCCACACAGGAAAGCTGTAAAATTATTTTAAAATATATATTTTTTTTTGTTTTCATACTCTTCCTTAGTAAGGGGCTCCACTCAAGAAATGGGCTATTTCCTAATGGGCGAAGGTATTATACATTTATGCATTAACACATAAACTTTGTTTGGATTTTATTTTCTGAGCCTAAAAGCATTTGTGGATTCAAGGATTTGAGTATGTCGCCTGTTAAACTGCATCTCTCCCTTGCAGACACTGTGCATAAATCACACTGGAGGAAAGAACATCTCTCCTGGAGTGAGGTATTTCAAAGACCATCTCTATTGCCTCTGGGTGGGGATGGTTGGTAATCAGGATCAGACAGTATTTATGTCTATATTTTCATTATAAAAATGAGAAAATAAAAGTAACAGACTTGAGTTTTTCTCACCCTTCTGTGGCTATAGGTTACTGTTTTAACTAAGTATTTAAACATTCTGACTTGTTTTGGTGATGAGAAAAACTAGCTCTGTCTCGTTGAACTTTCAAAAACAATAAAAGGCAGCACATATGAATTACCACCACTGTTGGCCACGTCTACTTCTTACCCCTAAATCTGGTCTCCATATTGACATCAAGTGATATATTATGGGAGACACAGGTCCTCCTGCCTCATACCTCTGGAAATAAAGAATGGAGGCCCTAAGGAGATAAGCTATTTTCTCCGAGCAGCCTTCTCAGCTGTAATAATTCTGCAGGGTGTACGTGCGCACATGCGCACGCAGACACACAGAACGAATCTACCTTATTGCAAAATCTGAAAGTGGACTAGAAATTATGAAGAATTCTAAAAGTCAGAAAGAGGTTTAAATGATATTGGCAAAAGCGACAAAACTACAACCAAAAACATTCCCAAAAGAAAACTATCATGAAGATAAGGGCTGAACCATCGAAGCTCAGAGGAACACAGAAAGAGTAGGAGGGCTCTCTTGGGCAATAGTCTTTGATTTACATGTAGAATTCTGTGACCATACCCCTCCCAACATATACTAAGGAGCAAGGCACAGGGAATAAAGAATTATTAATTACTCAGGATAATAAAGACCTGTCTTTTACTGAATATTTTCATCCTGGGGAGACAGGAGCATGTGGCTAGGATGGGGTCTGGGGACTGTGGGTAGGGTTGCCTAAGAGAGAAATGAAACTTGAATTTACTAAAGCCTCTGCAGCAGAAACTGGGCCTACTCACCAGAAACTTTTCAGTTGGATCTGTCATCTTAGAGGGCTTCTAAGGTAATGTGGAGAGACCTAGGTCATTTCTTCAGCTGTGACAACCCTAGTGCTGAAGATACTTAAACTTGGCCAACATCCAAAAAGAAGGTAATTCTGCAAAAAGAAATTTAGCTCCTTAAAGACCAGTTAATTGATATTTCAATATGATTCCCTACACCAAAACCATTATGGTATAATGGGGATGGGTGCAAAGCAGGGCACGTCTGGCTGCCACTCTGCATTTTCAGATCTGTAAATATAATCGGGAAAATACCACGTGGAAGTTAGAAGGTAGAAAGGTAAGAATTAGGGTCCTCTTTTGGCTAAGGGCTCCTTCTTTATGAAAATAAAGAGATTGCATCAGGGAGCTGCCTACTGTCTTCATAGGGTAGTGCCCTCTTTCTAGTTTGCAATCTTAGCTCTGCCAAGAGAGAAAGTGGGAAAGGGAAGCAGTGGGAGAATAAGCCTCCTCTGATAGTACAGGACCATTTTCTCCTTCAGCTTTGCTTCCAGAGACCCTGAGCCTACACTGTAGTTTATTCTCTATCAAGATAAACAGCTTCCAGAAGTGTGCCTGCAGAATGAACTGCCAATCATATAAAGACAGTTACAACATAGTGCTAGAGGACGGAGAGAAAGGACTTATGAAGCAGGAGATGCCCCGATAAAAAACTCAGTAGCAAAATTGCATTTTTCTCAACAAAGAGACTTGGATTAAATATGTTCTGGGTTTTGGCACCTAGCACTCTCAACTCCGTAGCTTGTTATATGTGAAGAAATTTCAGATTCTCATCCAAAGTGTCCCAAATGTCTTGTGGTACAAAATAATTTGCTATCCTAATTAAAAAGTACTTTTATTAGTGGTAACCTAGAGGCTGATACAGTCTGAAGGACACAGTACTGTTCTCTTGTTTGAAAGGTAATTAGAAAACCTTCTTGCCCCGACAGTGGAAAGTCTCTGATTCAGGGGGTGGAAGGTCGGGGGTGGAAGGGTGGGGAAGGAGTTTCTTCTCTCTTAAAGGGCAAGACAAATTAAGTATATGGTTACAGGAGACTAAGGAATACCATAGTCTAGAGAGAAATACCATAACACATAGCAACTTTTAATTTAGAGAGAGACCTTGAGCCTGGAACTCATATCTCTGTGCCAGTCCACCCCTGATGAGAAGCAGGGTCCGTGACCCAGCAACTCATCATTTCCCATCACCTGAGCACCTGCTGGTCTTTTCCTATTGGCTCTGCCAGATTTTACCAAAATGGTCCTTTAGCCTCTGCTAAATACCCACTTCAAAAAAATACATTCTTCTGATAATTAAGATCTAATTCAATGTTTCTCCCAGTGTTGTCTCTTGACCAGCAGCATTAGCATCACCTGCAAAATGGTTAGAAATGCAAACTCTCGGGTTTTTCCCCATACCCACTGAATCAGAAACTCTACAGGTGAGATCCAGCAATGAGTTTGTAGCAAGGGATTCTGATCCTACTTAACTTTGAGAACCACTGTTTAATAAATGGTTAAAAAAATTAACAGGTCAATAAAGTATAGTAGCTATAATCATTTTAGCTACTTATTACTCACATGTGCCCCTAATTTAGTATTAACGAATTACTTTAGTTTTATGAGTTGCCTTCAGTATTGAGTATTCATTTTCTTAAAAATATATATATATATATATTTAAGTATATCTCAATGCAAAATAAGCAACAGCTGCATTGCTGTGAAGCCAACATTTGTACTAATGATGAGGGTATCATTTTAAAAATCAGAATGAAATCAGTACCTCTGATTAATATAATGGTAGCAGGTTCACCTGTGCAGTTACTTTTTAATTTTTAAGTATCCCCTCTTAAAAGCATTGAGTGACTAAAACCCTTCAATGAATGGACTGTGCAATGTTTGGGATCCAAAGAGTCATGACAATCACCCCAAACAGAAACTCCTTTTTTTTTTTTTTTTTTACAAATACATAGCAATACAAGCCGTTCACTTACCAGTGGATAATAATTTAACTGTCCAATTTCTTATTTTTGATGAAAATTAGCCACACTTTTACAAGGCAGATGTGTTAAATCAATTTAGAAAGCCAATTTACTATGATAAGGCTGTTGAGTTGAAAAGAACATCAGGAAATTTATGCAAATATTTTTGGGAATTTGTTCTGAGTATGCAAATGTCACATAATTAGTTACCATGTTTTTCATGCAAAGTTAAATTTACTATAATAAGGAATCACACTCAGAATAAGGCTAGTTAACATGAAAAGGACCCTCCTTTTTATGGCTGAAGGGCTGCAAATTGAGGGTAAACTGCAGGTGAATCTAATTCCAGCCTCCAGTATTGTTATTCAGTTAGGTCAAACGAAAAACCAACTGCAAGGAGAGGTGGAGGATTGTGTGATTCTTTTGATTGCACATGTATGGATGCAAAAATCACAGGAAGTAGAGACCAAGGAGCCTCTGTTTTTTGCACTAGGCTCTCTCAGTTGTCACTCACCAAACAGTGTCTTTTTGCCTCTGATTATTTAAGAAGGACTCAGTGCTATTATTTACTATTTACCAGAAAAATAAAGCTGAACTTCTATTGTGGAATGTCTCTAAAGTCTTATTACTACCCAGTTCCTGCCTGCCCCAGCCATGCTGGAGAGAATTTGGACTGCTCTAGCTCATTAGCTCTCCCTGACTCACTCACTCTATAAACACCCCCACTGTAGGTGGACATTAGACTTCCTCTTGCTGGCAAAGTTCTGTGTCCACTCTCCTTGATGGGAAATCTGGGAATTCGGCTCTAAATGCCTCGTGGCCACATGAGCCGTAGCCCATCCCTTTGGGCCCAGGATCCAGAGGTTTCTTAGGGCAGGAAACTTTCTATGCCAACCCAAACTGGGCAAACTGGGTCATTGGCCACTCTACCATGATCACACTTTCCTCTATTACTCCTGCTCTATTTGCACATTCCTTGCTATGAGGCTGCAGTTTTTCTCAAAAAATGTTCCAATTTTCTCCCTGGGAGTAGGCTCAGCCCTAAACTTTAGTGCTACTGTCCAGGAGACATTTTTGCTCACCCACTACCCACTAAAAACGCAGATGCTTCTTCTAGTAAGGCCAATCACCGATTCAGATCTTGTTTTATCCCAGGTGAGCTGCTCTAGAACCGAAGGCTCACTCTCTTCCCGAGGGCTCATTCTCAGAGGGCTCCTATTGTCAACACCACCCCCAGATAGGAGCCCCATAGGTAGATCAGTTAGCTTAGTGTCACAGCCATTCCCTCACCCTGTGCTGTGCTGAGAACAATTACTGCTCCTCAGTATCTTTCGATGGGACCAACGCTTCAACCAGGTTAGATTCAATTACATACTTGGTTTACATTCACTCTACACCGATTCATTATCGAGGTCTCAGCTTTATTACTTAAAATATACTTAGCTGTCTCCTATTAGACGTAAATGCTGTACTTTTGAAATTTCACATGGTCATTTATCAAAGGATCACAAAGCTCTGGGCATAATTCTGTTGTTTTAGGTCCTAGAGCACAGTCAAGCACTTTGTCGTATTAGTACTGAGTACATAATGACAGAAAAACAGATTTTAGTAGCATGTTTTTGGCTAAAAGAAGTAGCCAAAGCTATACTAAAGCTAGGAGGAAACTCTAGTATTTGAAAGCTGCATTTATCTCTTAGATTTGATAAGACAGATATGGTAGAGATATTTTATAAAAAGAAAAGAGAAAAATGAATGATAAAAGGGCCATGTCTGCCTGGTGTTGATACATAGACACATCTAATCTCCTGTTGTGACTGGCTGTTAAAAGCGCCTGACTTCTTTGGTTTCAATAGCTCAGTCACCTACCCTCTTCTTGCTACATCCCAAACTTGACAATTAAAAAATACTTCTTAGACACATACAATGTGTTTAACCCTTCTCCCTCCAACCCGCTTCAAAAAAATAAAATAAAAATGAAATAAAAACTAGGACAGTAATCAGATCAAGTCCCAATTCCAAAGCAATAGTTATTAAATTCACTCTAACAGGCCTGCTTTCTCAACATTAACTATAACTATATCTTCCCTTAGCCCAATATTAAACTTAATTAGCTAAATCATAAATTGTGTGCATTAAGTTTACCCAAAGTTGTTCCTGTAAATATTGCATGCGTATCTAATTTTTATAGATTGAATGGATTCAATTTTGTAAAGTGAATATCACTCTAATTCATCATTTTTCTAAAGCCCATTTTACATATACTAGGTTTGCTTAGCAGAAAGTCAATAGATTTGATTAAATAGACATAGCCCTTCTAATCTGTAAAAACACCAGTAGTTAAACCAACAGTTATTTCAGTATCCACTATACATGTGATACTCCGTATTGGGATCGGATGCAAACAAGCTATGTGAACCTCAACGGCTCTGGGTTTCCATTTTCTTATTTATAAAATGAGGAGGTAGGGCCAGACCAGTGGTTAGCAAACTTCAGTGAAATCTATATTTTAACAAGCACCTGGAGTGCTTGTTAAAATATAGATTGCTGGGCGCAACCCCCAGTTTCTGATTCAGCACACCTTGGATAAGAACTGATAATTTGCATTTCTCACAATTTCCCAGTTGATGGTGAGACTTCTCATCTAGGAAACACACTTTGAGACTCACAGGACAAGACCTTAAATGTAGGTTCTAAGGCCTCTATGATTTTAAGTGTGGAATTAATATTTTTTACATCTAGACCACCTATCCATCCATCCTTCTTCCAATCATTTATTCAACAAACATTTGTTGAATGTTTATTACAAGTATGTTTTCAAATAGTTCCCAGTTTGGGTAAAAGTAGGGAAAATGATTTAGTAAATAAGATAATAATTTATATAATATATGGGTATTTGATAATTCTCTTTAACTCCATTTTGGTGATGACATGAAACCAGTAAAAATAAATTAAATCAGAAAAGCCACGTAAAATTATTAAGATAGTGTCCGGCACAAAGAGAAACCTCAACAAATACCAGCTGTACGAATCACAAAAACAGACAATTCATATATCTTATCTCTCTTCTCTCACATTTTTGTTACAGCTGCTAAAAGGAGCAGAGCCAGCACAATTGTCTAGGGATTCTGACAGAGAGGTAAATTAAACTTAATCACTATCCCAGCTCAAATCCCATTTTTAAAGGGCAGAGGCCCTATGGACATATGTTTAATAATAATAATAATAATAATAATAATAATAATAACAACAACAACAACAACAACAACGACAACAATATTCCCAATACTTTTCTATAAGACCCAAGTGTTTAGCTGATCTCAGCTTCTCACTGTGAGAAGTGCTTGTCCTACCCAGGGCCTGGCATCAGCAATTTTAAATCATGCCCAGAGAAACTCTTCTGGGAGGGGCATAAAGTTATCTTAGCTGTCTGAGATAGATCCTGAGCTCCAGATAGAAATCTTGATTTCCAGATTAGAATTCTAAAAATGCCTGCCCTCACATACCTCTTTGACCTCATCAGGTTTCCAAGCTACAACCAAAATTTGAAACTAAAACTTCAAGAAGGCTGGACTGCATTAAATTTAACTTACCTACTATCCCTGCACAAACCAGAAGTGGATGAGGAGCAAATCAGGCCTACTATGCAAACAATTCCCCCTTTGGGATGGCACAAGGGAATGGAAACACCCAGCTTTGATAGTGTGGAGGCCTGAATGGCACCTACGTTTCTTTGAGCGTATTTGTGACTGCGAAACTGACTCACTGAGAAAAATCATTTAAAAATATTTACTTGAAATTAAACAAAAAATATTTTAAAGGATGTTGTGAGAGTAGGAAAGTCTGTTTCATAGCTGGCTGAGTCAGATGCAACTGCCGGAAAGGACTCTGGAAACTTTCGGCCACGCCATAGCTTCCTAGTCATGTGGCCTGGAGATGAGCTTCTGACACCAGGCACAGAGAGAAATTCCCAGGATTTCTTCAAAGACTTTACTTGGGCTTCACAAAGAAGGCCTAGTTTTAGCCAATACAATGAAATTGTTACAGTCACACATGAGTATCAGTTTTAATCAAGTAAGAAAATATGAAAGTACATATTTCAAAGCACATACTGCATGCCAAGAATTTTAGAACTCATGTATTTATTCACTCAACAAACTGCTGAGCATCAGCTATATAGAGCTGGGAGCTATTGCATATAATGATGATAAAATAGGGTCCCCTTCATCACTGCCATATATAATCTTTATAACTATCAGTGAAGGAGGGAGAAGGCACTGTTATCTTCAAAAATGAGGAACTACAGCTTTAACATGTTAAGCCACTTTCTGAACTGGACACAGTGAGTGAGGGAGAGCCAGAGAAACTGGAACCAGGACTTAGTGTCTCCAAAGTGTGTGTGCTAACCTTTGAGGCAGGATGGATTTGAATACTGTATAAAGATTAGATGATTGCAGCTTGCAAAGATTGCATTTATACAGTCCCCTCAATGTCTACCACAGCCTAACAAGAAAGTACTCTTCTAATAGACACTGGCTTTCATTCTCAGTACAGGGCCTTTGAGATGATGTTTTCTGAGAGATTTTCATGTACTATAACTCATTTTTTATGATTTCAACCCTCCCTTCCCTAAGCTCTTGCATCTGCAGCTTCTATAGACCACTCTACTATACTGATTGGTTTAAGGAGAATTGTGTTGCTCAGAGTTATAGGTGGGTGCATGCAGTGGACATGTATAATTTTGGAAAGCATAAAGTCCTTTTCTTTGGGTGACTCACTCCTCTACCCTGTGGCTTTCTATCCCCACTCCCACGGTGGAGCCTGAGACCTGAATGCAAAACAGCTGGAGGCAATCACATGCCTCTGGAGATGTCAAATGGTTCAAAGATGGATTCTGAACCCAGTCACAGTCTATAAAGCTTTGCAGAAACTAATGTGTGAAGGGCTAACAGCTTCAGCATTTGTTATAGCCATCACCGCCACCTGGGCCCATCACTTGGTGCCTTTTAGCCACCTTCCCCTTCTTCAACATGCCTGAAGTGTTCTCTTTTACCTGATATTATTGGGAAAAACAAACAAACAAACAAACAAAAAACAAAACAAAAAAAACACCTGCTGATGATGTGAGCTACAGTCGTTTAAGGTGAAACCATCCAATACATGTCACTATGGACCCAGTAATGATGCTTCCATCCAGCGGTCACAATCATAAAGAAATGTAATCTTTATATAATAAAGACGTATAAGCAATTCTCTTTTGTCGCTCATTCTGGAGGGTAGACTGCTTTAGGGAAGAATGGCTCAGCATTTCTGGCAGACATACAGCAGCTACTTAGGATACCTCTGATTGAAGAGCAACAAAGCCTGCCATAGAGCTGATAAAATGCAGACAATGAGGGCCGGAGTCCTGAAACAGCAGATAACAGTTCTACCTTCCCTCAAAGATACTTTCCGGCTCTTCATTTGAATGCTTTACAGAAACCTGGAATTCTGGATGTTGTAGATATTAGTAATGAAGAATTCTGTCATTCCCCCACCCCCATCTTCATGGACCATTATCCCATTTCCAGTGACCTGCCTGTGAGAGTCAGGGCATCGGACACACAGTGGATTTAATGATGACTCATCTCACATTCCATCTCCTGCCTCAAGTCACCAGGATCCTCTCTACCCAAAGTGGAGGGCACAAGCCTAAAGCATCAGCATCTCCTAGGTGTGGTTAGAAATGCAGAGTCTTAGGACCTACCTCAGACCTTTGGACTCAGAATCTGATCCTAACAAACTCTCATTTACTGCCGCTGGCTTGTGGGTCACATTCTGAGTAGCAAGGGTTTAGACTTCGGTGTTTCGTAAGCCTATTTGATCATAAAGTTCACTTGGGGAGCTTCTTAAAATTACCCATTTCTGGGCACAACCTCAAAACTTCTGAGTCAGAATCTTTAGAAAAGAGACTTGGGGATTTATCAGGCAAACCCAGGTAATTCATAAGGGCAGGCAAAAATGGACAACGCCAGGAATTTAGAGTGACACACTGCCCTCAGCAACTAGCTCTGATCCTGCCTGAATTTGGTGTTTAGCAGTTGAAAACACACAACGGCTCCCATGTAGGCTGTTTCTTTTTCCCTCCTAAAAACTTGCTACCAAATGCTGCATATGTAGCATCTGCGATTGTTTTTACTTTTTCTCTCCATTTTTAAGAAAGAACTTCAGAATTATTTAAATCCTACTTCCAGGCCAAGGGACTGTAATAGCACCCCAGTGGTGCTGCTATTTAATGGCATCAGTGTTTCCAAGAGTAAGTGTAGAGTCCTGACCCTGTTCACTTGTAAACCCAACACATTGATTGGTCTGAGAAAAAAGTTTGTTTTTGAGGACTCACAAAATGCAAAAACAGTTTTAGTAATGGAATAAACGGACAGAACTGATAACACTCTCATTTCTAGGTTCTGGGAAAACAGCATTTAAGATTTTCTGTATCTTTTAAAAAACTGGTAAATGTATTTAATATAGTTGCCTAAAATTTGTAGGGCCTTTAAAACATCCTTAAATATATTTCCTTCCATAGCCTTGGATTCTTCTTAAGATAATTGGAATATTCACTCCTAAAGCGCTCCTCCTGGGAGGCCTTCAAGTGATGCTCGTAGATCAGCACTTCTCACTGGGAAAATTTTGTACCATTAGAGACAGTTTTGGTTGTCATACCTTGGGGGAGGAGTAGGGAAGGAAGGTGGTACTGGCAGCTAGTAGGTAGAAGCCAGGGATGCTGCTATACATCTACAATGCTCAGGACTGTTCCCACAACAAAGAATTATCAAGTCTAAAATATCAATGGTGTCGAGAAACTGTGATGTAGACCAGGTACCATCTACATCCTCAGAGCTCAATCAGTGGTCATTAACCTATTCTTCACCTATGTCCATTCAGCCTGAGGTTATCTAGATGATAGAACCAACATTTGAAACCACGTCCTTCTACCTCCAAAGCGGTGTCCTTTCCACTGCAACATGCTGCCTCTCACTGCAGAGCAGACGACGGTACTCCTGTGTTGATTTACAGAAGGTCCTGCGAGTGGGAAATCCTGTACTCTGTCCTCAAATTCACCAAACATTGCTCTCATTAAGCCAGTTTCAGGTGGAAAATAGAGAATGGGGGAATGGAGGTAACACAATATACAGAAACTTGACACAGTTTGGGATTTTTATGTATTTTGTTTTCAACAAGCAACTGAGCTCTTATGAGACTCAAGATATTTAAAACAACATAGTTTAAGAGAAAAACAAATCAAGACTCAATGACAAAGGTAGAACTAGAAGTAAGTTAAAAGTGATTAGAGCTTTGTGACTTCTCTTGCCACCAGATACAGATCCTGGAGTCTCCAGGCCCTGGGCAGTACTTGACAAACTTTGACAGCCAAAGTGTTAAATATAAGACCATAAAATAATGATCACGTAATAGAAGCATGGGGGAAAAATTCAGACCCTGTGAATTCAATTATGATGTGTTGATAACAAAAAGTGAAAGCAACCAACTCATCCAGTGAGGTCTATAGATTCATCTACAAATGGAAAAATATATATACATATTATTTGAAGGGTAGATTCGATGCATGCCTTATGTTTAATTTAAAATGAACTTGCATTTCAACCTCAGATGAGCATTACTGAAATATCATTAAATGCTGGGAACTTTCATGGACAGAAAAACTTACGGCAATCATAATATTAAAATTGTATTCCCCTAGGGTGTCCATAATCAAAGGACAAATGATTAAATATACCCTTTATGTGGAAATGCCCTGTAGTTACTATGAACCTCTTATTATAAAGAAAAAGTAAGAAAAGAGAAAGGAATTAGTTTAAGGAAGCATTTAGAGCTCCCTTACATGTTTCCTTAACCCACATATGTATCAGCTATTAAATGTTCTCCATTAACTTTCAAAAAATAGAATAAAGTTTTCATCAAGTTGTTGAAGAAGCATAAGAAGAGGAACACTTGGGCTCTTCCAATATAGAGACTACACTGAGAGAACCATTAGGAATGATTCAGCCTTCCTGTCTGGCCTTATTAGTTACTCCCACTTCTCTATCCTCAGGCCCACCAGTGAACAAGGAGCAAGTAAGAGATGCCAAGTGGCCAATGGGCAAGGGAAGAGGAGCTAGGGAAAGCATTTAAAGAAGAGGGAGTACCAAATATGCCTCAGTTGACTCAGGGCACGAAAAAATAACGGAAATATAAACAGAGGAGCTTGGGTTGGAATTCACCTATTAAAGACACCATCCATTTTAATAAAGAATGGCCAGTCTTGAAGAAAAAAGAATAAATCCAACAAAAGACAGAGGTGGGAGATGGGCAAGGCATTTGGAGAGAAACAAAAGAGAACTGACCAATGGGTGTAACATAACCCACCCAATTGTCAAAATTCATATTATGTAAGAGGGAGAATATTTACACAATCACATGTTAAATGATTGCTCTATTAATTTATTTATTCATCAGAGCTAATGCTGAGATGCACTGTGTGCATCTTGTAACCTGAATGTCCCTGAATGTTGGTACACTAAAGACAAAGGACCCTACTATGGGCTGAATTCTGTCCCCACCTCTCCCACCCCCCAATTCAGATATTTTAAGTCCTAACTCCCAGTACCTCAGAATATGACCGTATCTGAAGATATGGCCTCTAAAGAAGTAATTAATATTAAATAATGTCTTTGGATTGAATCTAATCCAATATAGTTGGTGTCCTTAGAAGAAGAGATTAGGACACAAACGGACCCAGAGGGGAACACCATGTGGAGACATCAGGAAAAGACAGGCATCTGCAAGGCAAGGAGAGAAGCCTCAGAATGACTCTGACCTTGGCAATGCCTTGATCTTGAACTTATAGCCTGCAGAAGTGTGAGAAAATTAATTCCTATTGTTTAAGTCCCCCAGTCTATGGTAGTTGGTACTTTGTGATGGCAGCACTAGCGAACGAATAATATAGACCCCTATGTACTAAATTCCAAATGTACGGGAAAGCAGCATTCACTTAGGGCCACTGTTCTGTCCAGCCCTGTGAAATCACCTTAAAATATGGATTCTGCTCTTCTGATGTTAGGTTTGGGACAAGTCTGAGGAATCTGTGTTGTTTAAAGGTTCTCCAATTAACCTTTGACCTGAGAGGTCAGTGGCTAAGATGCTATGAAAAGTACGGAGAATGTAATACTGGGCATTATTTTCCAGATCTGAAAGGGAATGTGGGCAAGAAGACAAGGCCTTTTTTTCCCCCTTATCTATAGTTAATGTTTTAAAAAGATGTGTGTTGCCTTATAAAAGTACACATTTATAGCATAAAACATCTATTAATTAAAAGCAAAAATAGTTTTCAGGTCTTTTAATAACTTCGTTTTGTATGTAAAACTTTCTGCATCATATAGTGTTATTGGCTGCTAAAAAATATTGAGCATATACTCTGTACCATGCACATATATTAACTTATTTAATTCACACACAGATGCACACACACTCACACACACACATCAGTAGTATATGGTATATACTATTATTAAACTCATTTTATAGAGGATAAAACTCCGGATGAATATGACTACACAGTTCATGTGTACGTATGTGTATGTATGCATAGTTTTAGGTAAAATAGAAAAAAATATCCTAATTGTCTCTGACTGATAACAATTTTTTACACTATAATTAATATTCTTGTGCTGTGAAGATCTTGGACTGAATATAAATATTTATACTCTTTCTCCTTTTTTTGTTGGTAGGGTATAGTTATTTAAGACACCTTTGTGGAGAGGGTAAAAGATGAATAGCAAACAATTGAAGGATTTCTCCAAAGTTTTACATTAATGATTAAACAGCATCATCTGATGACTTACTCAGCAACTCACAGAAAATAAAACATAACTAAATCTGCCAATTAGCATTTTCATCTTCTCTCCTGACAGAGCTTAATGGCATCTGCAAAATGCAATTTCCAACCCCGAGCTCTTTGACATTTCCTATTTCCTCTCGTGTTTCCCTCCCGCTGCTCCTGTTATGACTGAGAGCAGCAGTGTGTCATATTCCATGGTGGCAAATGCATCACCTGCCGTTGAAAGGGAAGTAATTGTTGTGTTCCCGCTAAATCTTAGGGATGACGTGGGTGCTGCTTTTCCACTTAAGTGCGCAAAGAGCCAGCCCAGGACTGGTTTAAAGTGGCTGAAACTTCGTGACAGCAACTGCACTGCAGGTCGGTGTCACCTAAGGTGCCCATTAAGGAAAGCTGCAAAACAAGAGTGCTCTTCCAGTAACCATCATCTGCCCCTCAAGGGAGCACCCCACATTCCCCCACATAAAGCAACAAAAAAACTGGGAAGATAACATAATGACTTTCCCTTCCTATTCCCTTGGTTTGAGGTCAGTGACCCCGGAGTGGAGGTTGGGCTATTCCCCGGATAGTTTTACAGCTGAAGGGAGTGGGTGCTATTTACAAAACTGTCAAGAATAACATTTCTTTCCCAGGCAGCTATGTTTAGCTCACGTATGTGTCACATATGTGTCAACTCCCATCTAACTCCACCGTCTCAGAACAATCAACAAAGGAGATTCTAGGTGATAGAGAAAGTGCACCCTAAGGAAAACCTCCAAGTGTCCCTTTGGAGCTTGATATCTAAGGCGAATGTCTTAATTGTTTCTACGCTGGAGAGTCAAGTGCCCTGACAAAATATGTCCTTTATAACATTTCCTCTAGAGTTATTTTTAATGACCCTTTGCCTGTCTGTCTGTGCTAAAGAAATTGCCTTGTGAACGCTACCAAGCGCTAAATGAAACACTCCATTCTAAATAAATACAGCAAGGAACTGATGCACCTAATTAACTAGAATCAGGTTTAATGCCCCATTTTTAGAAGAGCGTATTCTCAATTCAGCCAAAGAAACAAAGTTCAGTGCTTTTCCTGGAGTCAGTCCCATGATCTAGTCTCTAATTTCTTATAAAGAAAATGCACTTTTAGAATACAGACCCTGAGGCAATAATCGCATAGTCATTATATAAAGATATAATTCTTGGCATGTTTATGCCTATGACTTAACATTTTAGAAAAGTTTTCCATGTTATTAGACAAAATTATTTTTAAATATTTGTGAGTTAGTGATAAACAGAAATTTATATCCATGCATATGCCCTTAGCCTTGGTATTCCAGAATAAAAATTATAGGTGCTTCCTGTACCCTGCAATTTTTTAACTTCTAGAGCAGAGCTGTAACCTCTCCCTTGCTTCACAGATGGGTGACCTGAGGTGGGAGGTTAAACGACTTGTTCAGAGTTGGACAGCATGTCAATACCCAGTGCAAGGTTAGATGGACGAGCTGCGGGCCGAGCATCTCAGGAGCAAATCCATCACCACAGAGGTGTAGCACTCAACACCACTTCTCTAAAAGGTTCTCTTTTTAGAGGAAATTCTAGCTTTAAAAAACAGACTTTCTATTATCCAGCAATAGGAATCCTTGACAGTTCTTTTCAGAATAATTATGAGCCTAAAATGTGCAATCAGTTCTCTAAATTTTCCCTTAATGTTCATTGGCAGGATGAACACAAAGCCTCTACAAATTAAATCTTCCCAGAGTTAGTTCAGAAAGTGTAATTTCTATTGCTCTGACGAGCAGCTCTAAGAGATTTTAGGCACTAGGGGCTTAATTCATTTTCAGAGTTGTTTCAAACCAACAATCCCACCCCCATCCCCACCCACACCCCAGCCCCCCCCCCCAGGGGGAAGGGAAAAAGGAATAATTGTGTATAGATCCAGTTATTTTATTTTTTTTCTTAGGTAAAACCTGGATCCTGGGGTGTGACAAGGCCATTGGTGAGCACATAGTACACCGGAAGATCATATAGCTTATGGAGCCATTTGGCCTGGGTTCGAAGACCACTCAGCCCTTAATATATCACCAATGAACATCAAGTGCTCTCCCCTTCCTCCCATGACTGGGAAAAGCCGCGACCTTGAGGAACTCAACAAATAGACTATGAAAGTGAAGTTTTGCAGAAATACTCAATGACCATTCATTTCTGCAACTACTTATCCATATTAGCCACACACTGTCACCTTTTCAATATCGCTGAATCAGTAGTAGAATCAGGAGTGGCGGCAATCCAGCACTGTCCCATTTTCCTTTACCACTTTCCATAACCATGTCTGAAAAACTCCTGAGAGTCAATCATATTGCATTGCTAAGCAACATGTGGCAATACTGTCTGGTCAGGGAAAACTTCTCAAATCTTCTTTGCCTCATTTTTTATAGGATTTGTTGCTCTTCTACATAATGTGGGAGCTGCACTGGGTGCCTCGAGTAACTAAAAGTAATGAAAACATGAGGAAGGACCCTGCAGCCTCCCAAAGCAGGCATGTACATATGTGTGGATCTAGCACAAGGCAGCGTGACGAGTACTATAAAAGAGACTCAATTTACTTTAAGAAGTAGAGGCAGGGGAGGAAAGCCAGTTATCAGTCCCTTGAGAGACAATTTATTAAAGTGCTTTGAGTGCAGATGCTGGAGACATCCAGGTTGGCTTCAAAGCCTGGGTCTATAACTTGCTAGTTGTTTGTCATTGGGAAAGTCCCTCAGACACTTTGTGCTTCAGTTTCCTTATCTGTAAAATGGGGAATAATACTAATGATTTCTACTTCACATGGATTTTAAAAGGATCATGTGAATTATTAATATCTGTAAAGCTGACTCTGTAAGGGTTAGACATTCCTCCTGAGGACTGAATTGGCATAGCATGGTGCCACCACCATCATGGTAACAGTGGTTAAAAGTATCTGTCATGGAGGGCGTGCCACATGACAGATGTTCCTAATCTCATTCTGTTGAATCTTCCCAGAAAGTATCATTATCCTCATTTATAAGTGATTGCTCACAAAAGTTGAACAATTTATCTGAGGTCACACAGACAGTGAGAGGCAGAGTGGGGAGAATCCAGCCCATGATTGTCTAGCTCCCAAGTCCATGCTCCTCCTGTCATTCTACACTGCCTTATACCATTTCTCCATATTTTCACACATAAAGAATTTCCTTTATTTAAAGTATGAGGCAAAAGATAGATGCCTTGCCAGAAAGTAATTAGCAAAATTCCTGAATTAGGGTACCCCTCACACTAATGCAGAAGACAGCTTATAGATGTTAGACTTTTCACCTTGGTAAGAGGGATCAGCTGGCTTAAACCCTGGGGTTTAAACAAGCTGGTCTTTGTATAGAAATCCAAGCACATGTACATTTACTTGTCGTTGTCCATGACCCCCTTTAATAATGGCAAGCATTCACTGAATGATAATTATGTGACATGTACTGTGCTTAATGTTTCACATAAGGTATCTTCCTTCGGTTTTGTGTGGCCCAATGGTGTAAGCATTGTGATAATCCGCATTTCATAGATACTCAAATCTAGGCACAGAGGGGAAAGATAACTTGCCTAACTTTTCATGGTATCTGTGGTATATACCAAGGAGCTAGGGTATAAATGTAGGCCACCTCTGCTTTCTGAGCTATAATTGCTGCAATATAGTTCCTTCCTTTTTCATTCTTAATCAAAGCAAAAAAAGTTTACTTCAGACAGAAATATTGCTATCCTTCACAACAAAAATATAACCCGCATCCTAGTTCCTAGGTTGATAGTATAGTTGACCCTGAATAGCACAAGTTTGAATTGTCTAGGTCCATTTATATGCATTTTTTTCAAAAAATACTATAAATGAAATTCCTTCTCCTGATAATTTTCTTAATAAGTTTCTTTTATCTAGCTTATTTTAAGGGTACAGTACATAATACATATACGAAATATGTGGGATGACTGTTTATGTTATCAGTGAGGCTTCTTTTTGGTCAACAATTGGCTATTATTAGTTAAGGATTGGGGAGTCAAAATTATGTGCGGATTTTCAACTGTGCAGGGGTCTAGCAACACGAACCCCCATGTTGTTCGAGGGTCAACTGTAATTCTTTCTATTTGACCACTAATTGGTGCTTTAGCTGGGATGAGTATACTTTTTTTCCTCTCCTTTCGTTGGATATGCAAGCAAAAGCTGTGAATATTATAATTCATGTATATAGAGAGGTAAAAATCAGTTTGGTATTTAGGGACTGGGTATATCACCAAAGAAAAGAAATTACACAGAGCTCCTTAGTCCTGTATATATTTTACCAATACTGTAAATCTCATTTTAAACCCATCATTTGTTCTATAAAAACATATAGAATAAGAAGCCATAAATTATTTTTTAATTTTAGCCAAATGATATATTGATTGTGCACACATATCTTTATTTTTGCATATTCTGTGTTGTCATAAAAAGGCCCATTAAAAGCTGAGCGTAAATGATTATTCACTTCTCCTACCCATTACTATTGTAATCAATTGCCTATTATGAAAATTATTGCCATCTTTAAGAATTACTTTGCTAACTGAAGTAATTAGAACTGATATTTTATTTTCTCAGTTCTAAAATTGATTTAATATGCCAATCAGAGTATAAAATTGGGATATAAATTTCTTAAAGCAAAATAAATGGTTAGTTGTGCTTCACATTAGACATTTTACATAGTAGTTGGTGTTTCTCAAGGCATTTTGCTCTTGAAAAGACATTGCTGATTATTATATATGTCAGCACTCAAGTAGGTGGGAATTTCTCAAATTTATAGACTTAAGTATTTGATATTCCAAGAATGAAAAGGTGTAGACCTTTGACCAGTACAGGGGGTTGCAAAATCATATCTTCTATCTGCTAAAATAGTCATTATTTCTTAAGAGTTTCTAGAGAAAAGCAGGGAAAAGATAGGTACCATTTACTGAATGTCTGAAGTATACAAAGCATTAAACTCAATAAAACATATATTTTTTTTTCTATTTCTTACAGTTATCTGGCTAGGAAGTTATTGTTATTATCATTCTTACAGATAAGGAAACAGGCTCAGACAAGGAATGTAATTTGTGCTCTATCAAACAGCTTGGTAAATGGCTGAGCCCGGAATCAAACTCAAGTTTGCTAGTTCAAAAGGCCATGCTTTCTTCTTTCTATTTGCCCTGCCAAATGCAAACAGTTTAAGTAACTATGTTTTGACACAATGATTGAGCTTCTTGATGATTTTGCCCTTTCACATGATTGTTTTGGTCAGGTTTCAAATTTAAGTGAATAACCTCATCTACTTTAATGCCATGGTGAACTGCAGAGAGAAATGTATGAAACCACGGAAGGTACATTAGAAGCACACAAATGATATTTTCACATATATTAATGAAGTTAGTGAGATGAAGTGAAAGGGAGAACCATTCAGTTTGACAAGATGGTTTCCTAATTTCAAATTAGGTAATAATAAGCTAGGAGATTTGAGTAAATTCCCCATCACTCTAGCCTTGAAATAGCTTTTTTGTAGAATGAAGGGTTATACTTCTTAAGTAACACTGTCACTTATCAATTATTTTCATTCTCTTGCTACAGAAATGGCTGATAAGGTTGATTCCACCTCTAAAAGTGATAGCCAGTAGGCCTCTGGTGGGCACAGGTGCCTTGTCTCACTGCTCCAGGAACAGGGGAGGTATTCATTAAATAATGTCACCCAGATTTGTCCCCATGATCCTAGTAGAGAGATATAAGTGACACCGTTATTATAAGTACCAAATAACCAAAACTGTCAAATTATTTAGAGGCTCCTGTCATAAATCAATAAGCTTCCTATGGCTGTACTATAAATCAAGCCTCTATTATTTTTTTTTTCAATTACAGTTGACATTTAATATTATTTTATATTAGTTTCGGGTATATAGCATAATGATTAAATATTTATATAATTTATGAATTGATCTCACTGATAAGTCTAGTGCCCATCTGGCACTATTACAATATTGTAGCAATAGTTACTACAATATTATTGACTATACTCCCTATTCTGTACTTTACACCCCCATGATTATTTTGTACCTACCAATTTTTACTTCTTAATCCCTTCATTTTTTTCTCCCAGCCCCCCAGCCCCTTCCAACTGGCAATCATCAATTTTTTTTCTCTGTATCTATGGTCTGTTTCTGTTTTGTTGATTTTGCTTCTCAGAGTTCACGTATATATGTTATTATATCATATTCGTCTTTCTCTGTCTGACTTATTTCACTTAGTATAATAACCTCTAGGCCTCTTTTCAACTGTGCTTTCTGCCTCCCTCCCCACCCCATGCCCAGTTTTCTTCTTTTTACTATTGTAAAGGATATGACTTACAAATACATCAATGTGACATTTTTTTTTCACATGGCATATTCAATCTACCCACAGCATACATGGGTCGCAAACCCAGCTCTGCCACTGTTTAGCTGTACTCATTGAACTTCATCTGGCCTTAGAGTCCTCATTGCCTTGATATTTCTCATGCACTTGATGGTCCAAATTCAAGGTAACTGAGTTTAAAATGAAGGTTTATGGAAAGAATAGTTAAGAAATTAGAGTTCTACATTAATACTCTGCTAAATGTCTCTGTTACAGGAACGGGTTCAAACCAGACTAATATAGAAATAATATTATTCTTCATTGTTTTGGGCTGAATTGTGTCCCACCAAAATTCAGAATAGGACTATATTTGGAGAGAGGCCTATAAAGAGGTAATTATATTAAAATAGAATTGTTGGGGTAGTCACCAATCCAATATGACTGTTGGCTGTCGTTATTAGAAGATTACAGAGAGAGGAATGAGATATGTGCATGGACAGAACTATATGAATGCACAACCAGAAGGCAGCCGTCTGCAAGCCTATGAGGGAGGCCTCAGAAGAAACCAAACCTACTAACACCTTGATCTCAAACTTCCAGCCTCCAGGACTGTGATCAAATATATTTCTCTGTTTAAGCCACTTGCTAGATATCCTAGCAAACCGATATATTCATTACACCAATCTCCAACCTCCTTGATAAGATGAACCATTCTTATGATGAATTTTATGCTATAGCTGAGAATGCATATACTTAAACAATTTTACCCTCAAAATTGATAACGTATTCTTTAGACTATAAATAAATATCATAATGTTTTCTACAGTCGGATATTTAAACATGTTTTATTCCATCAAGTACATATGTTTGAATCAGATTTTTAAAAAGTCTGGATTTCAATATTAACAAGTAATAGTAAAGTTTCTCAGAATATTTAAAGGACATGATTTAAAGAAGACAATTATATGAGTTTATTATGTTATTTCTTTATATCACATTTTTAATTTGAATAATTTGGTTAAGGAAAAATATATAGCAATATATTTTCACAGGCACTTGATTTTTGATGGTGTAAAGCAGTGGGGCCAAGTTCTGTACAAAGTGATACAAACATGCTATTCTCTAAGGCTACCAATGAATCTTCAAAATGTCGGCATCCTATAAGAACACACCAGTTCTTACTAATGAGAATGAAATTTTTCTAGGTAAAATAATGCATATGCATGGACTGTCACTGCATTGCAGCTCATTAACAATAGAGTAAACTACGTAAGCATCTATAGCCTAAAAGTCTAGACTCACACTAGCCACCTGGATTATGCACCTCAGTCTCATAGTGAGTGCAACTCTCATTCTGAAATTAAATCCTTTTGCACTGTCACTTATCAGTGTTTTTCATTCTCACAGCATTCCAGCAAAGGTAATACAATATAAGTCCTATTTGATATGTAAGAAAATTCAGGCATAACTGATTTGCTAAAGCACGAGATCTATTGTTCAGCGGTGCCATCAAGACTAGAACCCAAGAATTATCTGTTTTACTCTAGCCAAGTAGTTTTTCTTTCCAAGAGAAGCTGTTATGACACATATGCTTCTTTAAAATACAAAGCCACTTCTCCCTTTCTATATGATCCTGCTATGGTTATATACAGGGAAAAATATAGGTCATTAATATAATATAAATTCTTGAGAATTTAAGTATCCATCTTCTTTGTTTCTCTCTCCTCCCTCAAGTCTCTTTAGTAACAGAGAGAAACTTTAAGTTGTATACATTTTTTAAAAATGAATCTGCCAGAAGAAAGAATCTCCTAGAAGTAATGAGAAGTTTATGGAACTTTTCTCTTTTGATCTTTAAAAAGAACACAAGGTTAAGTCACTAAAAAAAAAAAAAAAATGTATGAAACAGGTCCCCTGGGCTGTGTATCCATGCCCCTGAGCTATTTTTAATAAGGCATGTAAACAGTGGGTTGCTTTGGTCTTTGAAGGCCTGGACTTTAGAAGAAGGAGGAAGGAAGAATTCCATGACTTTTGACATTTAAGAATCTTTATGTGTGTGAAGGGAAGCTAATTGAAAAAGTAGGCTAGGCTGTTAGGAACACAGGAGTAGACATACTTTAACCAAATGTCCTAATATGCTCCATGGCAGCCATTAATTTATTTCTACCAAGACAGATAGATAGACTTCTGCTTGATACCAATGGGGGAAAATAATTAAGAAAATCTGGAGCCAGAGTGGAAAAGATAGGCTGTCTTTTGACAAGGCGATTCTTCAGTTTGTAATTAGCAACTGATAAAATGCTAGCATGTTAACTTTGAGGAAGAATAGTTATTTAAAATACTGATCTCACTTTCTTTTTAAACTGCCTTTCACTGGTAGTTGTCCTTTCTGTTCCATCCTGTAAGTAGGCCATACATTTTATAGAAAACAAATTAATTAAGAGTGTCAGTGTATACCAGTTACAATTCTAGAAACCCTGGCATGGTATTTGGTTTTAAATGTTTGGTTTCAGAAGAAAATCCAGTTTCCATTGCTCGCAATCATCTGATTAGATTAGCCTCCTGGGGTTAGGAAGCCAATTCTCACCCAATGCCATTCTCAAAATACATACTCCCTGGCCAGCAAATTATTATTATTTTTTTAATTATACCAACTGACACACACAAAGGCTAGCTTTACATGAAGCAAAGGGCCAGCACTTGAGAATTACATTAGATCACAGTAATAGCAAGTTATTCACAACTATCTGGAGTTGATTAGCATTTTTTTAAATAGCTTGGAGGTAAATACCTTTATGTTTAAATTGATGATAATAGACTGTAGCTATCACTTTAAGAATGAAAAACTACTCTTGTTTCAAAGAACTCCTTTCCCCTCAAAAGTCCCTTCCTCTAGCCAAACTCTTTCCAAAAGTGCTCATGGTATTATAAACATCGGGAATCTCATCTCAGCCTTCTTCTTTTCTTCCTCCTCTCTTTACAGTAAATATTTATTAAAATATAATCATTCATTAAATTGGATCCTATATGATTCAACTATTTTTATTTACAAAAATGATTCTGGATATGTTTTGACAGAGCATGGAGAAAGAGAAGACAAATAGGATGTAATACCTGCCCTCAAAGATCTTTACAATCTAGTTGATAAATCCAAGAAAGAGGTAACGAATGACCCATCATAGTAGGCCTTAATAAACATAACTTGAGTGATATAAAATAGTGAAGACAATAAGAGTTCAGAGATCTAATACTTGCCAGAGTAGACAGGGGTTTCTTTGCAGAAGAATGAGATTAATCTGGATTTGAAAACTGGATTTAGAAAAAGGGAAGGCATTCTAGCACCTAAGCATTCCATTTCTCATGCCTTATGCAGCAGTCCCCAACCTTCTGGGCACCACGGACTAGTGTTCCTATAAGAATCTAATACCTGATGATCTGAGGTGGAGCTGAGGTGGCGATGCTGGCGCTGGGAAGTGGCCGCAAATGCAGATGAAGCTTTGCTTGCCTGCCTGCCACTTATATCCTGTGTGGCCCAGTTTAATAGCCCAAGGACTGGTACCAGTCCACAGCCTGGGGGTTGGGAACCCTATGCCTTATTGCGCCGCTATTTTCTTCCCTATCTCAGTAGCCAAATCACAACCTTGGGAGCACCAATACTTCTAGGTTTCTCAAGGAACGTCGCCAAAATTGTTGTAGTTAGATACTATCCCATCTCACTACTATCAATTCCATTAACTGCCATCTACTTCTGAATGAAATTACTAAAACCATTGGATCAAATTTATTTCTTGTTATTCCCTACGATTACATTTATCCCATAAAATAACCATTTATTAGAGTCTATATATAACCATAAGAATGTCAAAATATAATATGAGAAATGACCAACTTAGTCAGACCTAGCACCTCTCTCTGATTTATCACTCTGGAAGTGAGCAGTAGCTCTCAATTTTTTTTCCTGTGCCAACAGCCTTGAAGGCTATGACTTACTCCCCCAATGAACAATAACTGTCAGACAATGCTTCTAAGGGGAGTGGATAACTGGCTCTCTTTCTTAGACGAATATAGCAGATACTGCCACGGGAAGAGAAATATGCAATTCAGTAGAGACCCTCAGGTGATCGTCATATTCTTATCCTCCCCATTCCCAGATCCACCATTGAAAATCATCATTCTAATGTGTGTGTATGTTTCTTCCTGACGTCAAGCTCAATGACGTCATGCTAACTTCCCTTAATAATCTATTATCAATCTTTTAAATGAGAATTTATCTAAATAATTTTAAAGATCTATTTTTCACAATACTGGTATTCAGATGTACCAACTGTTAAGTAGCACAACACTCAGCACACATAACCCCCTGTCCATCTCTTTACCTAGGTCTCTCCACCCACAATCTGAACATCTTGAGTTCAAGGATTGTTTGTTGTTTGTTGTTGTTTGTCTTTGCATTTCCAACACTTGGGATAGAACCAGGAATTTAGCACTCTTTACAATCACATTAAATTTCCATCTTTGCTATTTAAATGTGGCCGGATCTTGGCAATTTCATAAGATTCAACCTAATCATTGTAAGCAATGATTGATGAATAAAAGAATAAAAGATGAGCTAAACATTGTTTAGGGCTTCAGGGAAAGGGAATAGAGAAGAGAAGAAAACACATTTACCGACATTTTGATGCAACAGATCAAGGATGTGACCCAAAACCCTACATTATGACTAGTATCTTACACAAATGATCTTATGCAGATGATGCACAAACCAAATTGTGACAAATGCTGTCCTTTGTGACACAAAGGGTGTAGAATGTACTTTGGGTCAATATGGAGGAGACAAGAGACAAGTCTGCCTCCCAATTGTTTTTCTTTTTATGCAGATCTTCTTTATCCTACCCTGAATCAGCTCTGCGAGAAAGATCAGAGAGCTGTCTTCATCTAGCCATATGTTATTATGGTTTTTTTAAAGGTATTGTGTCCTTTGAAAAGTCCCTTGCAGCTTTGTGACTGTTGCTCAACAATGCCGACCCTACTCCATCCCATCTGCACTGAGCATGTACAGGGTGGAATCATTTAGCTCCAGCATCCCAAGTGAGCTCTTTTAGAAAAAGCGTTCTCTAATGTGCTCAGAGAAAAGAGCACCTAAAGGTCACTATGTTCTTCAGGTGGCCGCAAAGTCTGAAAACCCAGGGGACTTTTGGAAAGATTTCACCTGTAGTGATTAGTTAGTGTCCACACTTGACAGGCTGGGGGAAGGTCACCAGAATAGTTCCCACAGGATGGTGTACCATCTCTTCATATCAGAACGATGAGAGACAGGTGAGAAGAAAAGATGATCTCCAAAACTAAATAGAAGGAAGTAATCTTGTAAAGTGGGCGGCAGACTCACCCGATCGAAATTCCCTTGTTTCCATCTTCTGGGTAAGCTAAAGGTTAATGTTTATTCAGCAAAAATTAGAAACTCAAATTCTCTAAGGCAATGAGTCACAGATGCAGATGTGGTGACCGATGGACACACCGTGTTAATCACTGCACTTGTTACAATTTACACAGTGCTTTAAACTAGGCACTACTCACAGAGACAACACAATAAACTTATCATGCTATGTCACCAAATATATAATGCAGTGTGATGTAGTATTGATGTTCTATTCATTATGTATATTTACCTCAGTTTCTAGACTTTATGGCTACCCTGCAGAATACCAAAATATATATATATATATATAAATATGTTTAATTTAGATACGTAAAAGAAAGAAAAAGTTTATTAACAGAAACTGACCAATATGCTATGCCTTCAAAAGGAAATGAAATGAAAAAGATAAAAAGGACAAAGATGGGGGAGAGGATGGATGGAAGGAAGGAAAGAGAAAAGAAAATAAAAAAGAAATAAAAATCTGTTACTACTTGTGCTTGGAGCAGAGGGATATTGCAGATACTAACAGTATAAGAAAATCATAAGAGAAAAAAATAAGAAATTCCACCCTTTGAAAAACTTTATGGAATGAGACCACCAAAATCTGACTTCTATCCATCCATCCATCCACCCATCCATTAAACACTGACCGAATGCCAGCCATGTCCAGGTACTTTCATAGACAGGATTTGATCATATGCAAAAGTCATACTTAAGTCCCTGTGTTCAAGGAGCTTAAATTCTACTGAGGGAGTCACATGAAAACACACAAGTGTATTATCTGAATTCATGTAGTGAGAGCAGTGGTATAGTGTTATAAATGTTAACAACAAGCTTAGGGGAGGGAGAGCTTAATTTGTAGCTTTTGCTGTATTGTGAATACTTCCACCCTGAACAATCTCTAACTACCAATGTGATGCCACAATCGACGTGACAATGTGATGTGTACAATCAGCTCTGTGAAATAGTACAAGCCAGCTGCAACTCACACCTGGATATGACATGAAGAAGCAAAGCATGGTAAGGACGCTGAAGGGAATGGTGAATATTTCAGGCAGGTTGTTAGAGTAATTCTTTGGCTAATGACATTTGAGCAGAGACCTAAATGATAAAAAAAAAAAAAAATACCATGTACTCATGAAGTAGAGAGCTGGAAGTATTGGGGAAGAAACAGTGAGCATGAGGTCCCTGAGGCAGCAAATATCCTGTATGCCTGAAGAACAGAAAGGCCACTGCGAGAGGAGAGGTAGGTGAGGGCGAAGTCATATAGGGCTTTGCTGGCACTGGGAGGAATTTAAATTTTTTATGCATGAGGTGGGGGAGTCAATGAAGAGTTTTGAACAGGGCAGTGATATGACCTGATTTATATTTTTAAAGAATCTGTCTTTTTGCTTTGCAGAGGAAACACTGCACTGCAGCAAAAGTGCTCTCTGCAAAAGTGAAAACAGGATGAGCAATTAGGAGAGTTGTACAGTAACCTAGGTGAGAGGTCAAAGTGGCTTGGAGTGGTGGAAGTGATGAAAAATGCTCAGGTTTGGAATATAATAGACAAGTAGACTGACCAGAAGTCATTGATGCATTGGATTCGAGAGGGCCAGTGAGGAGTCAAAGGCAATCTCAAGAACTTCTCTTAAATTTAGCTACTATGTGACACCATTCACTGAGATTGAGAACACTGAGGCAAGAGCAGGTGCACAGGGAAAATCAGTTCAGTTTTGGTCATTTTAAGTGAAACTCATTGACATCCAAGTAGAAATGTCAGGTAGGCAGCAGGATATACAAAAGTCTATAGCTTGAGGGAGAGGTTACACATAAAGATACAAATTGACGATCTCAGTAACTATGCCATTGGAGCATCATTTAAAAACCACTGTCTTAGAGAATAATGACAGAGACTCGCCTTTAAGAAGCCTCTGGGAAGGAGAAAACCTTCTACGTCAAAATGTATCCTCTATTAAGTTCTCCATGTTCCTGAAGCTACAGCTAATAAGGGTTACTCCAGTGCCAGAACGATCCTGTTCAAATCCATATTAATGCTTATTAAAAATCTAAAAGAGACTTCTTACCCTTCAACTTAACTAGAGAACTGAGTGTTTTGATGCTTAGAAGATGGAACAATGTTTCTCAACCCTGTCTATACATCATAATCACCAAGGAGCTTCGAAAGATACTAACATCTGGGTTCCACCCAAGCAATTCTAATGTAATTGTTGTGCAGTGGTAGGTGATGTGGATTTATTTTTAAAGGAGGTAAATTGGACAAGGGATTAAAAAAAAAATCCGTGATAGGACCAAAGAACTGAAGACCTCCAGAAAATTTAGGATGCTTACTAAAGTCATCTGAGAAGAGAGAAGGTTACAGTCTGTAAGTGGGATGATTACATTGTGATTTTGAAGGTAGTTCAGGACAGGACATGGGAGTTGAGATGGAGTAGAGCAAAAGATCACTGGGGATAAAGAAGTGGTTAGGGTACTGGAAAATCCTTGGCAAGTTTGCTTAGGTTGTGAGATTGAATTTTTTAGATTTCATATATAAATGAAATCATACAGTATTTGTCTTTCTGTGTTTGGCTTATTCCACTTAGCATAATGTCCTCCAGGTTCATCCATGCTAGCAAATGGCAGAATTTCCTTGAAATTTGCTAACAGGGTAGGCCTTAAGTGTCCACACACACAGACACACACACACACACACACACACACACACACACCCCTAAATATATATAATTTTTATTTGCTAATTATACCTGAATAAAGCTGAAAAAAATCTATTCCAAGTTTTAAACAAGTGACTTTTAGAACATAACCCTTTAGTAAGCAGGGGACTATTCTTATATAAAGTTTTATTTTTAAAAAATGCTTAGAAATTATTCCAATATTACGAATCTCTACCCATTCATTTTTTCAGCCATATAATATGACAAAACACAAAATCAACATTTCATTTTTTTGATTGGAATAGTTCTCAGAAACTATGAATGACAATGTGAAAGCAATACTGTGCCAAGCTCATTACTTTCTATATCCTCAAACCACCATTGCTACTGAGGCCACCACTAACTCACACATACTATTTGCAATTTGTATGCTCTCGATCACGAGAAATACAGGCCCAAACACTGCTCAAAGCAAAGGAACCGCTTTCTCTTCCTGACTCCTGCCACCCTCATGGTATAAAAAACAATGCAGACAATTTCCTGCTGATGGTTAATGAATGAAATTCAATATCCAGTGAAGGTGATTTATCTTATCAAGACTGTAACCTATTCAAATAGGAAGGACTTAGAAGAAATCAGAAGACGCATAACAAAGAAGAGCTGAAGTTTAGAAAATTTCCAAAGATGTGCAAGCAAATAAGGAAAAATAAGTAAATACCAAAATATTTCCTGTTAGAAGACTTCCAGTACTGGTGTCTTCTCTCTTGTATTGAGTAATAGAAAATATGCTCTCAAAAAGCAACTTTCAAGCACATTTTTTTCAAAAGCAGTTTATTTTGAGCACATATGCTTCCCTACCTTTCACTTCTTATTCTAAAAATGTCCTGTTAACTCTCCCCTTTTCACTGCATTCTCTCCATCTAACAAAAAAGTAAACGTGAGATGGGCTAGATTTTAATTATTTGTATGTGATAAATTCAAACCCTGTAATCTCCATTCTGTGGCCTTTGCTTTGGGGAAACATGATCTCGTTACTCTAGAAAGAAGTGAAGAGATGGTAGCATGATGAATGAATTTGCTTTTCCCAGGCACTACTCTGACTGCCCTAGGAAGAAGCTTGCAGTTAACAGGGGGGAAATTGTGTGTTAGAAGGATGGCCCCAATGTCCTCTGTCTGCTCTTCATCTTCTATGGAACACAAAGAAATGAGATATCCAGAATAGCCTGTTGGCCTTATAGTTTAATATCTCTTGAATCAGTTAATTTTTTCCTAACATCTCCACACCATCTTGCCCTCAACTCCTGCATGCACCACAGAACTAGTCTTATCTCCAAATTCTGTGTTTCCAAATGGCCCTTCTCTTGAGGATATTTGATCCTGTCCAAAACATCCATAGGGTAATTTGGTGGGCACAGTTAATATAAATCCTGCTCTTCTGCAACATTTAAACCCTGACGCATCTCCCACGAACATGTAACATTACCAACTGAGCTACTAAGGCAAGAAAGGTTGTTATTGGCAATACAGCCACAATACAATTATTAGACCAATAAAACATGATAGTATTTTTCGGGTAGTAATCCTAAAAACCAAAAGTAGAAATAAACAGAGCTATTTGAACCCAAGGATATTTTCTAAGCACGGACATTTTGGACAGAAGCAAATATCAAGGATAGCTTCTTGTGCTCCAAATATGCTCATGGATGTTTATGATAGGACTGAATTGCAAGGACCGTTGGCATAGACCAAATGTTTCCATAAATATTTTGGAAAGGACCAAATGTCCGCTAATCAGCCCACCTCTTATCTGTTCTCAGCAACTAGAGCAAGCTTTTATTTTTTTCAGTTTGAAATAATTTTAGACTTAAAATAAGTTGCAGAATTAGAACACAGAGTTCCCTGTAACCATCTAACTTTCCCAATAATAACAATTTACATAACTATAAACAACATCTAGGAGGATATGGATGCTCGTACATACTGAGAACCAAATTCAGAGTGATCTATTAAAAATGTAAACCTGATCATGCCAACTCTCCTTTGCCAAACCTATTAATGGCTTCTCATGAACTCTTACAATAAGGATTAAACTCCTTACACTGGACACTAAATAGTATGACCTTCATTCTGTTTGGCCAGGAGAGACCTGGTCCTCACACATAGTGCCAACAAACTATCCCAACAAGTATTTTAGCACACTCAAAACTGTAGCAGTTTGGATGATAAATTACGTTGTCGCCCCAGTCTGAGCTATTTGTGTCTGGCCTGTGGACACCTCTAGCTTTTGTTTTGTACCACTCCACTTCTTGCTCCTGAGCCCCTGTGACATAGACCTTTGACTTTCTGGAATGGGATGCAGGGTGTGCAAGGTTTCTTCCTGCCACAGGGCCCTTGCACATGTTCTTTCTGTTTATAACACTCCTCCTCCCCATCCCCCTTTGCCTAGTTAGCTTCTCCTCATCTTAGCTCAGCTAAATAGTCACTCCTTCCCCAGACTGGGTCACATTCCTCTATTAAGTGCCCTGGACCTCTCCTTTGAATTGCTTATCACAGCTGTAATTTTATAGTTGTTTCTATAACTGAAGAATAAGCTGTAAGAAGGTTGGGGGCATATTTGTGTTTGCATAACATCATATCGCTAGAACCAGCACAGAAATTGCTACACAGGAAACAATTTATTTCATAGCTATGGACTGAATGTTTAACAGCTCAGCTTACAGGTTTATTAGCAACAAAAGCAAAGTGGTTAATGCTTTAGAAAAAAAAAAAAAGCAAAAGTCACTGTATCACTTTTTAAGTTGCTGCTCACGTGGACCCATTTCTCATTAAAAAACCTGACTTTGGAATGAGACAGACCCAAGTTTAAAACTTGGTACCCATAAACTGAGAAACTTTATGGCAGTAATTTAACTTCTTTGACTCTTAATTTTCTTTCATCTGTAAATAACAGCAGTCTTAGATAATTAACATATTACAGTTATAATAATGATAAAGTCATCTACCCCATGTCTCCCCATCTCAAATATGCAATGTGACTGATCTTGCCATCACCCAGACCAAACCCGGATGACTCCTTGGACACATTCTTTTCTTTCTACCACACATCACATCCACTGGGAAAACATGTCTACTTTCTCTTCAAAATTTACTCAGAACCCTACCACTCCCCACCACGTCCTCCTCCAATACCCTGGTCCACCTGAATTCTTACATTAGCCTCTACATAGGTCTCCCTGCTCCTGGCCTTGCACATTAGAGCAGTGGGAACGACCCTGCTGAAATGTAAATGATGCCAGGGCACTTTCCTGCTCAAACCCCTCCAAGGCTTCCATATCTCGTGGAGTAAATAAAGCACAATGTGCTTCTGGAGTAAGGACAGCGCCCTGTGCACTTCCTTCTCTCTTGAGTTCCCTCTGGCTCATCAACTCTCTCCTTCAGATCATCCCTCAAAGGAGGGTCCTTCCTACCACCTTACTTTTAAGTAATCACAACCTCAATACTCTGTGTCTTTCGAGTATTAGGTGCTTAAGAAACATATCTTGAAAGACCACGTGGATGAACGAAATGAACAAGACACCACTGTTCCTAAGAGCTGTCCAGACATAATTTGGCTTAATTTAAGAGGCACAGACTCTACAGTACCAAAGCCACGTCAGGAGTGTGTGGGGCAGAGGCCCAGGTAGAGGAGAGGGTTAGCTAGGCACACCTAAGCACATGCTGACGGCAGTAGCCTGGTAGTGGCATCACTGGCCTCACCACTTTGGGGCTGAGTGACTAGGTATGAAAGGATGAGGGTGAGTGCTCTCTGCACATAAAGTGAGAGCTTGTGTTCCCATTCAGAGAATGATCTGATCGGGTGGACGACCAGTGATTTATATGGATTACCAAAGCTCGTAAAGATATATACCTGCTGCAGAAGACTCTGGCCAGAAATCTCACTGGATTGGGGACCAAAATGAGGCAGTTTTATACTGGCCAAATTAATTTCCCATTGTCAATTTGAATGGAATTTCCATAACATATGCTGAGAAACTGGCTCAGGATCCCTTGTCCAGATGTTGGCAAAATAAAAGCCAAAAAAGGAATATTTAAAGTCAACTGCCTGTCTTGTGACCCCACAGCTTTTTGCCAAACAAATAAGCTTGTCTTGTTAGAAGCTGAACACTGGGCCAAGGTTCTGAGTGGACCGGCCTTGAAAGAAAATTTGGGATGTATTCAAACAAACTTGGACTCAACAGAAGACACTGAATTTTCAATTAGAATGCAGTTATTCATAAACTCAAGGGAAGCGAGCTTCATAAAAATAAAAAATAAAACCAAGAGCATTCATTAGTTTTAAGACCTCATAAAATCAGCTTGCACATCTGAAGCCTAAAGTATGTATTACTATCACCAAAAGACAGGAAACACTTGTGGAAGGAACAAGGCTCCATTATTACCTAATATCCTAAGAGAGAAGACATTTACATAGTTTTTAAGAGTAGGCGGCACTTTATAGAGACTCTGGTTTAGGTTTCCTATATCAATCCCTTACCTAGAATTCGGAGCACGGTGCTCTCTAAAAGTTGGCCAGACGGTAAAATTAGGACATTTGTTATGACTGTTCTCACATCTCTCTGACTTCTCAATTCTTCCCTGTGCTTGTAACACCAACTTCAGGCTCCTTCATTACCTGTTCAGCCACATTCTTCACCTCAGCAACCTCAGTGCTCTCCTTGATTCTTGTATATACTTTCACTTGATATTATTGCACACCAGTTTGTGTCATGAAACAAAATCTCTAGTAGCGTTGGCCTGGGGAATTCTTAGCAGTTGGCCTGATACATCGGTTAATATATTAGAAAGTTTGATGATAGATAATTGAATTGTCGTATAGCTTATTATTGATAGAAGCAATTTGATGGCTCAAATCTTTGAATTCATAATAGAACAGCTCTTCCAAAATTAGGATAGATAAAATAAGTTAACTTCTATTTTTTCTAGTTTGTGTGAAAGACCACATATGATTTCTAAAAATATTGAGATATTATGACTATCTAGAAACATGTCCCAAAATCTCAGAAAACAATGCTTGGTCCAAAAAGTCTCAATGTATGTACCATACACATTCACGTAAGACATTCTGAAGAGGCTGCTTTAAATGACCAAAGTTATTAACTATATATATTCTAACTAGTTTCTATATAATATCATCATCTTAGCTAAAAAAGAAAACAATTCTAGATGGTTAACATGGTACAGAATACAGTATTTACAGTTCTTAGCATTTATACTTAAAATCATTGTTTGAAGCCTTCATATGGAATCAAGAATAAAAACTTAATAGCGCATTGACCCCTATGTTTATAACTCTTAAAATGGTAGATAAGTGAAAATAGATATTTCACTCAAATGAAATCACAATATTTTTTGTAGCTTAAAATCTCCTCTAGCTCAGTTTGGTAATAGCTTAGTACTTTACATGAGTGATTATGAGGCTAACTTAAACTGTAGCCATTGCCCTAAAGAAAATGTTTATGGCCTGACTGGGATAATTGTATTCTCCTATTAAATATCGCTCCTTCAGGGCTAGTTATTGTTGAGTATAAATGTGCCACTTTACATGCAAATAAAATATACTGAGATTTGAATACAAAGTTCTGTATATATCTACTGACAATCTCATTATGATTCATATTAACAGACAAAACTTCTCAAGATATGAGATCCTAATAATCACAAAGACATAATTCTTTCCTTGAATTTTTGTTTTCTAAATGTTCAGATGCAGCTGGAAATATTTTATTTTCTCATAGCTACAGCAGATTTGCAGTGTGCATTCGAGTTTTGAGTCAAAAGATTTTATATCATTGTGATTACTTATTATCAAATGGTTTTCTCCTTTACTGACCTTGACTTGCTTTCGATATTTTCCTATGTACCCATACACCTGGAAAAATTAACTTCTTCCAAGATACTCTACTGCAAAGGACATTTTAAATTTGACATAGCAATGAGAAGAACTTCCACAAACACTGTACATGGGGTATAATCATTTCATGTCACATGTTTCCATTTTATCTTTTTAAAAATTTATCATCTTTGAATTAGACCTTTTTACGAAAGTACCATACTAAAAGCCACAATTCTGCTTTACACATTTGAAGTAGCAATGTTCACAATTCTCAAATCCCATCTCAGATTTTTGGCTTATATTTTTATTAACTACCTCTCATGGTACTGTGGAACAACTGATTAAAAAAACATATGCATATTATGTTTCTATCAATGCAGAGTCAATAATATAAGACAAGACTAAGGAAGGAACAAAGAAAAGGATTTAATCATCATCTTCGCCATTTACCCTGCAGTTTTGCTGTCCTTACCTGGAGCATCAGAGGCATAGAACTGAAAAATGCCAAAGAACTGAGATTCTTAATCAACGTGAAAAACAAGACTTGTATAAATGGCATAAAGAGGTATATGTGCATTAATTGTTTAAAGGCAAATACATTTGTTTGATGAATGTCGGTCAGCTAGATTGTAATTTCCAAGACGTCAAGGCTCATATCTGTTTTGCACATCAGTGCTTCATTCTTGCTCAGAACAGTCCCTGTCACCTAACAGACTCTCAAAAATTATAGTTAGATATGATTTCATTTATATGTGGTATCTAAGGAACAAAAAGAAGAAACTAATCAAAAACAAATTCACAAATTTAGTGGACAATTTGATGACGGACAGAGGAGAGGGGATTGGGAGGCTAGAAGAATGGGGTGAAGGGTTTAAAAAGTACAAATTAGTAGTTGATAGTTGGGCATGGAGATGGGGAGCATGGCAGAGGGAATGCAGTTAGCATTAATATGATGACTAATTGGAGGGCCAGGGGAGGGAGGGAGCAATTGGGAAGACTGTTTTATGAACATTATAGATGTCTAACCAATGTACTGTATACTTGAAACTAATTTAAATAAATAAATTTATTTTTAAAAATTTAAAGAGTGAAAGAAAATAAATGATCATTAAATGGATGGATGGGTGAAATTTAATGAACGTATGGTTTTCCAACCCTAGATATTATCCTATTTCTTGTCTACTCTTCTGAAACTATAGGTATCCAAAACTTATTCCTTTTAGTTAGGTGATACACATGCACATACCACACACATACACAACATGAATTAGTGTGAAAATAATTTTTTTAAATTTAAAACAGAATAAATAATATGTGCACATAATCACTTAGATGTTCTGTTTAAAAGTAAAAACTAAATGGACTAAATCTGTCCTTAAAATGCAAAATTACAAGAATTACACCAATTTAATTTTGTTTTATTAATGTAAAACAAAATTAAACAATTTAATTAACATCTTAATGTTAAGAGGACATAGGTAAGATTACCCTCAAAATAACAAATTCAATTAAAGACCCTCAGGGTTAGAGATGGCACAAATTGACTTGCATGGAGCTTATACTTGGTACTTGGAACAAATCTGATGAGTCACTGGAAAGGTTTGTGCTTCAAAAATGACCTCTTTAACAATCTCCTTTATTTTAATTTTTCTCTGCTAGTTCCACTCTCCAAAATGAAATTGGGGTATCTATTGTAATGCAAATCTGGTCACATCACAAGCTTGCTTTAAACAGTTCAGTACTTCAGTAGATCCCATTGCTTTAAGAGCAAACTGTTTTGGTCACTTGCTGGGCAGAAAAGACCTGACCTGAACTCTGTCCCTCCACTGTTTGCCTTAGGCGCTGGTAATACTAAAGAGATAGTTTTTACCTCCCTGGACGCAGTACATTTGTTCACGCCTCTGAACCATCACTTATGCCATTCCCTTTGTCTGGAACGCTGTCCTCACCTTTCTTCACCTGTTGACACTTTCTCCCTTTAGTACTTATCAAGTCTCCTCTAGGAGGTATTTGGTTAGTTACTTGTCACTCTGCTATAGTACAATATAAGCCTGAACATGTCTCAATGTTTACTGTTATGTTGAAATTAACCAATTACATGTCTGTTTCCTACTCTAGACTCTTAATATTCCCATTACACAAACTATGTCTGCTTCCAACATTTATTTTGAAATCATAGTCATAGTACCGATGGAATTAATACGTGTTGAGCCAAAGTGAGTATGTAACATTATCTTATTCTTTTACTCGACAATACACCTAATCTCTCAATATCCTGTTGTGGTCTGGGAGTTTCCAGAAATTATCATCCACTTTTCTTATATAAATTTATGTATTAAGCTGTTAATATACTTAGCTCTTAGCTCTTTATAAATGGCTATTAACAAAAAATCATATGCTAATAGATCTTATATTAACTAATAGAGCATATGCTAATATTGATCTATTAGTAAATAACTTTATATTGGGAGCTCAGGCGGAAACTCTCATAACCAAGCATGAGTTAGCTTTATGTGCTAACGTTCGCAAAGAATAATCATTTAAATTGCAAGAATGTTTGTGTTAAAGCATCTCAGTTATGTTCACAGTAACTAAACTTGATATTATTTGCATATCTGGAGTGCTTCTACAATTTTTTTCTTTTTTAATTTAAGAGCTCAGGCAAGTTTTATAAATTCAAAAAATAATTATAAAATCATTTCTCTATTTCAAGCTAGTATGCCAACATATTGCCTAAAGAAACTTTTTTATAGTTGTTTTAAGCTCATAAAAAATTAATTATAATAGAAATGCTGACATTCCTTTAACAATGGTGGTTCTAGCAGGCACCTTAGTATTATCAGTAGATATTGTAGCCCCAAGTATCCAATTTCCAGACAATGCAGTGACAAAAACAGCACTCTTCAAAGCACAAAGCAGACAATTTTGTGTCTGTGTGTGTGTGTGTGTGTGTGTGTGTGTACTGCACACCTTCGAACTATTCCCCTTCAATCTTACTGTGTGCCACCTACCCCCATATGTGTGTTACTCTAAATCACTATTCTTTATAATACTTTCTGGGCTTAGTTTTTGTTATGACACTGAAATCTTACACATAATTATGTGAAGTTGCTATGGAGATTTTGTTTGATTTGCTATGAGGAAAATCTATTGTGCTTGAGATAATTCTCCATACTAATGACTCAGGAATCTATTTTTTCCCTTATTTTCTCTAGGATTATAACCAACTACATATGTTTGGATATCTATAAGCAAAAGTCATTTTATAAATAACACAGACAGAAAAGTTACTGAATTCACTAAGAAGAAGAAGCACTTTAGTGCAGCCAGGTCAATTTCTCATGATTTAGAAAGAAATTCTAACATGGTCCTTTTTTGAATATCAGGTAAACTCTTGCTTGCATCCCTTAGGAAGAAGAAACCTCAAAGATGTTCTATATATATTTTTGGCTATATCATAACTTAGAACATGTAATTTTGAAGAATGTGTTAAACTATCATGTGGAATTAAGGGCTGATATAGCAATCTAATTAAAAATCATCTGTCCTTCTTCAATGTCCCATACTTTTTTGGAGGTGAGATTTATGGGTAAAATTGATTATTTGACATTAGTCAAAGTCAATTCATAGTAAAGACTGTGAGCTAACCAATAGAAGGCAAACTTCACACCACCCAACAAGGTCATGATTTTATATCTTTCTTGCCTGACCTCCCCACTGTCAGTCTAGGATGGGGGAAGTCGTGAAATATCACACTGATTATCATTAGACAACTCACATGGATCTCTCATTTAGCCCCTGACTGGCAAAGCTGGTAATTTTTCCTTCCATGAGAAGACCCTCAAACCACTTACTGGTTCTTATTGATTTTAGGATCATGGTTGATTTTAGGAGAAAAACATTCCTAAGTGGAAGAGAATGTTGATGAATCCAGCAGGTGGCCACCAGGAGAGTGATATCCAGAGGATAAATACAGAAGTCAGAGAAGTCAAATTACCAATTAAAGGCAGACCAATTATAGAAGCAATTCCTAACCAACACTTTGTCCAAAAACACAACCAAGTTACCAGTTTCCCAAACAAGTAGTTTTGGAAAAAAATTTTGGTTTTCACCCAGGATGATGTGATACCAGACAGAAATCCAATTAGAAAAGAGATAGCTTGTAAGGAGAAGAAGAGGAAGGTGACTAGAGCTAGAGGGACTGAGCAAGATGCTCCAGAACAGGGAGAGCATAACCCATATTTATGTGTTCCTTTCAAATGTAGAGCTGATATTATTTTGTATAAATCGGGGTGCTGAGTAACCCATTAAAGATTGAGGGAAGGAGGAAAAAGAACAAAAAAGAGTGAGAGTAAGGAAGAGGAGAGGATAGATATAATAAAAATGCCTACTGCCAGGCTGGATAAAGAAAGTATAAAAAGGAAGCCTTAATAAACAGGCCTGGCAAACAGAAAGTTGCCTGTCAGGACTCTCATAAGAATTTTAGGTAGGCTGACAGAGGACTCCAGTTCAGTCAAGTATTAGGTAAGTCTGGATAGCAAGGGATTCCTTTCATTGCCCTGATGGTAACACAATCAAGTACCTTATTTCCAGAGTCTGAAAATTGTTCATATCAGACATGCCAGTTACTGTCTGACAAAAACCAGAGCAAATGATGGATCTTGGGGGATTTTTCTCTATGCCACAATAGGTTAGAAGGGAGAAATGTTTCTAGAAATAATAGAAGAGTGCTCATGAAGGAAAATAGAAGGAAACTTTTATAAAAATGTAAATGGAAAATAAAATCAATTTCAAAAGGCTGGTGAGTGAAGATCATGGCAAATTAAAAGAGCTGGAAGGAATTAGAACCAATAAGTGCTTTGAGGGTCTTCTTATGGAAGGAAAAAAATACCAGTTCAGAAGGAAGATTTATAATCATCTCATACATGATAGATGTGAGACAGCAGTGGTCAATCTCAAACAAGAGGCAAGGACCTACTCTGGTAACTGGAGACTTCTTGCTAAGGCTTTTAGAGGCAGCCATGAACCCCTATCATATGGCCAATCAAGGGTTTGGGTTTTTTCTTGGAGCATGCACCTGAGATGAGAACAAGAGACTCACCTACCAAAACAGCCAACACATATACCCTACTTTTATTTCACATAGAGCAATTATAAGAGCAGAGAACCTTGCAGTGAGATCTCCAGAAGGCTCTGAAATTCTACATAGAAAACTAAAGAATTTGAGAGCCTAATTAGACATGTCCAGTTCAAGAATGAATAGAAGAGTAAGAGGGATAATTTGAGGAGTGAACAGTTGAATGTTTAGAAAAGGTCAAAAGGATTTAGTTGTCTCAGTCAATATTCCTTAAGCAGAGCTGCAAATATAGATTCGGGGATTTCTTCAGTATCCAAAGTCATATTTATTAGATCCACAAAATCTCAATAAATAACTTTAAACTTTTCATCTCATTTCAGAAGTATGAAAATGAATATTAAGTATATTCTGAATATATTCATAAACAACTGCTGAATAAATACTGCCATGAGGTTCAGTGTCTTCTCTGTATTTTTGTTCATGATGTTCTTATTAAAAGCTAATAAAAAGAGAACAGAGGTGGAATTAATGGATTAATGGCATATCCCTGCCTTGAGTAAAGGCAATAATGATATACTCACACATTAAACTAATGAATATTCTATAGCTCGAAGGCAGAAAACTGAAGAGACAAATGAAGAGTCCTTATCCATCACAAGACTGTACAGGACAGCCAAACTCAAAAGAATCTGCTGCTCATAGAAAAGAGCACAAAAGACCACATTCAAGTTTCAAACCATCAAAGATTTCAGCAAAACGGCACTATCATATTAAATTCATGTCATAATTTTGAATCTCATAGCTTTTATAGTTTTCAATTTATAAATTTGGTTCTGTAATTACATGAGAACAATAAGCACTAGGATGTGTGGACAAAAGAACAATCAAGGAAGAAGGAGAAAAATGTGTAAAAACGATGTCAAATACTCTAGGGTAAGTTATGGCTTGCAAAACCTGATGAGATCTACAAAGAGTATTAGGTTAAGACTGTACTGAGAGGCAGATAAGAACAAGGATGGGATTAACTTATTGCTTGTTTAGATGATGTAATGCTAATAGAAGTTAGGGAGAAAGCAGACTCCTCAATTCCTATGTTGCTTTCCACCTTTGTTAACGAGGCCAATGATCTCCAAGTTGAATAGAAGAGGAAAACATGGAGTCCATGGAAAGTAAAGAAATCCAAGGGAGATCAGCCAGCAGCTTTGCATAAATCCGAGTCCCAGCAATAAATTACGCTCAACAATAATAAAAGGACCTCATATAGGACTGTGGAAGTATTGTTGGCAACCTTTGCGGAATCATGACAAGTCAGAGAGGGGGGCCCATAATAAAGCAAGAAGATGTAATTGTTTTGTTTTTTTAAGAACATTTCAGTATTTTCTTTTTTTTTAATCAAAGAGAAAAACTGCATTTAAAAGCAACAAATCAGTTTTTAGGCTGATTACCATACCCCGCCACCTCCCCATAGGAAAAAAACATTTCTAGAATGCAATATTTTAAAAGACAGTGTATGGCAATTAGAAAAAAAAAAATTTTCTAACTGAGCCCTAGAGTTATAAGAGCTCCCTAAAAAAATAAAATAAAAAATAAATAAAATAAATAAAAAAAAAAACTATTCATATCTTTTTGGAAAATTTAACACCACAGAAGATTGAGAGGCAAAGAGAATCTGATTTTCTGATGAGTACTGATTCTTGATGATGAGGGAGCAGGATACAGAAATAGAGACTAGATGATTGTTTTAGTTAAGTTGCAGAAACATATTGTAGTGTTCTCTGCCTATGCTGAATGATGCAACAGAGGATAATGAAATGCCTGCACTTGAAATCAGCGATCTGATTTGAGTACCTGCTTTGCATTGAGTAGTTGAGGGGCTCACAAATCTGGCTCATGGCCTGATTTTGTACATCAAGTTTTATCGAAACACAGTCACATGCATTTGTTTCCCTATTGTCTATGGCTGCTTTTGTGTTTCGGTGGCGAAGCTGAATAGCTGCGACAAAGGCCATGTGGCCCACAAAGCTAAAATGTTACTACTGGGCCCTTCACAGAAAAAGGTTATCAACCCCTGATTAGTCACACAAGCTAGGATGTATCGTAACCTCTCTGATACTAATTTTCATCATCCACATTAATAGAAATTGATAACTACAGCAAATGCTTCAGAAGGTATGGAATGAAATAATGTATAGCAAAGCTCTTTTAGATTCGTAATGTGCTGCACACACAGAAGGTATATCTTATGGTGGCTCTATCTGTTCAAAGACTAAGAGCAGTGCTTTTCACAATAAATATGTGCCAATCTCTAATACACAGGAGATCCTTAAAATTCCTGGGTGGATCTTTAGATGGAAGGAATGAAGGAAGGAAGGGAGGGAAGAAGGGAAGGGGGAAGGGAGGAAGAAACGAAGGAAGGAAGGAGTAATTACACATTATTTGGCACTGACTATGTGCCAGGGACACATAGTGTTTTAGATACAATAATTCATTTCATCCTTGTAACAGACATGGAACATTATTTACATTTTACTGCTGAGAAAATGAAAATAAATTTAAATAATTATAACATGAGGAGCAATAACTAATATTTATGAAGCACTTACTATGCCCTAGCCACTGTGCTAAATACATATGTTATTTAATTTAATCCTCTCAACTATTTTATGAAGCGTTAGTACCACCATCATCATTATTCCATGTTTGCCGATGAAAAAACTGAGGCCCAGAAAAGCTAAGTAACGTTTCAAGGACACACATATAATAATTGGTGGAGCTAGAATCAAACCTTGTCTTTCTGACTCTGATCTTCTAGCCACGAAGTGCTGAGGCAAATTATTTACATTAACAAGTCCAACTTTATTAAAGATAAACACAAACTCTTATTAGAAAGGTTAAAATTAACTGTTTGAAGTGTCTGAAGGAAGCTGACAGCAGTTCCTATGAAAAATACATGTTCTGAAAACTTTTTATTTTCAACAAATTTTTGACTTAATTGTAAAATAGTACAGTCTTCTCATTATATTTCTCATCTAGCTTCCCCTAATGTTAACATATTATATAAATACAGCACAATGGTAAGAATCAGGAAATTCACATTGGTACGATACTAAACAAAACTAAAGATCATACTTGAACTCTACCAGTTTTTGCACTAATATCCTTTTTCTGTACTGGGACTCTATCTAGGATCTCATTTTGCATTTAGTTGCCATCTCTCCATAGTAACCATTTCTCAATCCTTCTCTATCTTTTATGTTCTTGACACTTTAGAAAAATACAGATTATTTTGTCAAATGTCTCTCAGTTTGGGTTTGTCTGATTTTTTCCTCATGATTGGACTCAGGCTGTGTGTTGTGGCAAGGACACCACAGAAATGATGTCGTGTCCTCCATGCATCACACATACCAGGGGGTTCACGGTATCAGTATGTCTTACTGTTTTAACACACAACAAGCTCAATAAGATGACGAGTAATCTAGTTATTAACATACACACATGAATGTGCGTATACACACACAGCAGTTCCGATTAAGAAAATGTTGAGAACCATAAGCAAAAGTAGTATCAGTTCTCACTTTCTCAACGATGGCTAGATTAGCGGAATAAGCACTGGCCTATGAGTATCCCAGGTTTACTTCCCATTCCTCACTGTTTTCCTACTAGCTGGTGAAGCACGTTGACTGATAGATATGGACTCTTAATATGGGTGTATCTGAACCCTGAAAGACAAGGCCAGCTCAGATCATGTTCCAAATACTCATTCAGTGCCTAGTATGAATCAAGTTAGCCCCTGATTGCCTGTCCCACCTATGAGCCAGGCTTACTAAATGATGAGAACTAGCAGGATGATTTTTTTTTTCAGAATCTCACCTCATAGAAAAATGTGTTTTTAAATAGATACATATACCTTGATTCTACATTTAGGTTGAAAAACATAAGTCCCATGAAGGCAAGGGTTGTTTATCTTCTAACATCTTGTTCAGCATGTAGCCAAGTTCATAATTGTAACTGGATACAAAAAGCACTCAGTGTAAATTCTTTGAACACTCATCATTCTACTCACACAGGTATAATTGTGGAGGCCATAAAGAAATTCTCTTTTTATTTATTGAGCTAATTTCTACAAGTTTCCTGGATTTCAACATTTTTTCTCTCTTTTTTTTTTTGTTAGATTTATACTGTGTAAAAACTATAGCTTCATTTGATTGGAAATGTTTTCATTCTAGAATTCAGTCATTACGAAGGGAGAAAAACCCTTTAGTAACTAAAGTAGCAGAGGTTATCCTGCTGGCACTAAAATACTCTTATAAGATGTTAGTCATCAATATTTCTACAGAAAATGCCTTATTTGACCAACATGCTTTTATTATTTCAGTTATAGACATTTTCCTGAGAGCTTACATTTAAAACACAGCAAAAAAAAAAAAAAATAGAGATAAAAAGATAGGTTTATCATAAAAACAAAAACCTACAGAAGTGGAAAGAATAGTTTACTGGATAATTTTTTGAATAGTTTGGTTTTGTAATTTTTGATAACAGTTTTATTTATTTTTTGATAACCATTTTAAATAAAAATTTCCATTTTGAGAATCGATAAATCTCTAAAGCAAAAGAGTAAAGAAGATAAAGTTAGAAATTTATTAGAGAATTAAAGAATATATTGGTGATCTAAATCTTAAATAAAAAATTTTAATTAGATACCAGCAACTAAAGAAACACCTGTTTTGATGAAATCTCCTTTTCTAGTGTTTATTAAATTTACATGAAACTTAAAAATTATAATATGCCAGATATTAAACAAAAAAAGTAAGAAAGTGATGTTAAACACTTCTTAATTGATTTGATGTCTCTTAAAATCAGAAAATGAAAGAACTTTAAGGGTCATATGGAATGTAAATTACTATGATCTTTCTGGAAGACAATCTGACATGATATACAACAGTTTCAAATTATAAAGAAAACATTTCCCTCAGAATTTCTCATAAAGAAATGGTTATATGAATAGACAATAATGTAAGTAAATTTATGCTCACTGTGGCTTTATTTATCATATGAAAAGGACATAAATGTCCAAAAATGGGATTGGTAAATAAATTTTAAGTCAAGAAGTCCTCAACTCCTTCTCATACATTCAAACTCAAAAGAATCTGGATTCCATCCTTATAATTCTTATATGCTAAATGTGAGTTCTCATGCATTTGACTGAAAAAAAATCAGAACAAGAGCAGAAACATCGACTACAAAACCCTTCGCATCCATGGGAAGGTGGCGCTCCATGCCCAGCCAGTGTTTTGGGTCATTGTGGCTGTAGCCCTGGCCTCTTTGGTATCTCAGGCCTGAGAAATTGTTTACTTTCACTGTAGCTCCTTTCACCAGACCACAGCAGAGGGGCCTTAGTGCGGGTGGAAGAGGAACTCAGCAGATCCCAGCACTGGGCTTCCCCTCCAGGGACAGAGACTTGACCTTTATCTTTGCTCCGGTAAGATTTTATTTGAAGATATTTTCTGAAGCTCAGAAAGAAAATACAAGAAAATCTATAGGGATTGTAGATATCATAAATTCAAGAAAGGTTTATAATCTTTCATTTGACAATTTTTCAGAATTCAAAATATTTGTATTTATTAGATAATTAATAGAGAACATATATCTCATATATGTTCTCTATCTGATTATGAGTTGCAAGGACTTGGAATGGCAATTCATATTCAAATGCATTAATATTTCTGAAGTGAAACATATAAATATTTGCACCAAATGAGTCAAATAAAAACTGTAAGTTGCCCCATGCCAAATTACATAAGGTTTTTCTGTCAACTGAGTTGGAAAAAAACTTAAAAAAAATAAACAAAGAAAACATTTGACTTTTAGCATTTTCATATGCCAGGATTGTGTCTAAGGGACTGTGTACCTGTGTGATAGCCACAGAGCTGGCGTTTATGAGGAGCTGGAAGTGGAGACAAGCCCAACTTGACACCCACTGAACTGAAGCCAGCAACCGAATACTGAATTAGGAAAGCAAAAATTTAAAGAGAAGATAGAAATATCTCATCAACAGTAACAAACTGGAGATTATCTACCCCTTTTAGCTGTCACTATGTATATCTATTCCTATGTCATTTTCTAAAATGTTTTTAAGAAGGGACTATATATTCTTTAATATCCATACAATGTCATAATAATTAATTTAGTGCAGTAAAAATATATACATCTTGTATATATAAGTATTTTCGCCATTATTAGATAGATGGATAGACAGGTAGATAGCTAGATCTCTTATCCATGTGTACACATGGATAAAAAAAATCTGTGTAAAATGACAAATACTAAAATGTTAATAGTGTTTATCTCGGGGTAGTGCAAATTCAGTTGATTTTTAATTTCTTCTCTTTCTATATTATTTGATTTTTTTATAATGAGAAAGTATTATTTTCATGAACTGAAAAAGAAAACAGCTCTTTTCCTTCGGTAAAAAAAAAAACCCCAATTATTAGAAATTTATATATAATTTTGTCCTTCAGGGTTCAAGGAATTCACCTAGAAAGTCGCATTGTTAATTTGTAGCAAAATTATATTTGGACTCAAGTTCTTTGGCTCCTAGCCCTGTGTCCTCTCCATTTTTCCACGCTACATTTTAAAATGAAGCATGAGGTATGGTCCCTGTCTTGGAAGAGTTGATGACTAAGTAGAGGAGATAAGAAATACAGGTAGGAAGCAATGATCAAACATATAAGATGCTATCTACTCAAGTTACTGCTCTAAGTGGCGGGGGGCACATATAAATCTCGACTAAAAGAGAATGAAGCATAACATTGCATTACACATATCACAAATCCCTATGAATTCAGAGGAGTAGAAAATAAGATTTAGAAGCATCAGGGAAAGCTTCATGGGTAACGAGTAGATATGCTTTGAAAAGGCTAAGGTCAGGGAGGATAGTTCCACAAGGACATATCTAGATAGCATGACTGACAGTAGAGATAAGAGGTTGTATATTCTGAGGTGTATGAGGGATGGGACTGGACAAGTGGCATGGGGTCAGATCATGAAAGGCTTTGAAAGCCAAGGAAAGAGTGGTTTAGATTTGATGTGGAAAGAAATGGGAGCCATGAACAACTTTCATCAAGGAAACCGTGTGACAGTTGCTACTGGTAGCTGGTATGAGTCTTTCAGGAGTACGTAGGATGGATTGACAAGGAAAACTGGAGTCCAAGAGGCCAGGTACAGGGCTATGGAAGTGATGACGGGCCACCAAAATTGACAAAAGATCCGAATTAAGGGTGGAAGCAAAAGGTTGAGTCACGAAGCTCCCAAAGTTTGAATGAATCTCTCTGAAAACAGTGATCCCTTGACAGAGACAGATGAGTTAAGTGAGATAGTGAAAAATAAGTGCTCCTATTTGTTAAAATTCTACTATTACTATTCAGCTTTGAGATACTTTGAATACTGTAATTATTTTAGATTTGAGCACTGAGGCGTAGGGCCTGGTTCAAACTTCTATTTTGCAATATAGTTTGATTCTGTTCTGAAGCTTAAACCATGTTCCTCTCATTTTATGGGGCTAGGCTAAAATTATGGAAGACAGACATGTCAATACCAACTAAATAAAAAGAATAATTTTTTAAAAAAGGAAAAATCCTCAAAATATGAACACTAGGTCAACAGCACTTTCTTTGCACATTGGAACAGGATCTTATGTGGTTTAAATAGTTTTTGAATGTTTTCTTTTGATTTATTTGTAAAAGAGAAAGGAGAGACTACAAATGTAGTGGATAGACTAAAATTCAAGTAGTATGTCTTCCCTGTGTTTGCTTAGGTATTCTATATTTTGTTTGAAGTGTTTTTTTTTAAGAAATGATTTATTATCTTCGTCCAATCTGCCCATCAGGGGCACCTCAATTGGGTCAGTGTAGTGGCTTTAGCTGGGACCCCACTGCCTCTGAACCTTTAAAATAGACAGTGCTTTGAATTTCATCTTGGAGATCAGATGACATCCAAATCCACTTAGCGTTTCACTGGCATGGTTTTTGATGTCATTGGAGACCTTGATGAAATTACAATCCTATTAGTCACGATAGGGGAAGACAGAGACCTTAGGTGGCTAATGTTCCATTCATAACAAGAAAGAGACGTTTAGCATTTGTAAAGGGCATTGATTTCTGATAGTTCCCCAAAGAACAAGGCTCCAGTGAAGAAATGTGACCAGAAAAGGCTTGGGAAAGAAATGATAGAAAAGGCAAGATTGTATTTATCGAAACAGCTTAACTCTGTGTACTTTTTACAACTTCGCTTGCATAAAAAGAATTGCGCATTCACGTCAACATGGCTAGGAGGAAGGGCAGTGCAGGGCAGGAAGGACATGTCTAACTACGTGGAGATTCTGTTCCTGAGAAAACTGGGAAATTACGCTGAGTACTTGATTGATGCCAAGGAGGTGCCTCTAAAGATAAAGGGTAAATGGAGGTTACATAGAAAGGGCTTTTAATCTGGGTGATAAATTGCCAGATTCCATTATGCTTAATGAGTCTCATCAATGCATAGCTAGACTCAAGAAAATAATAAGACCCCTTTCAGAGTCTAGAATAAACAAATTAGAAGAATTAATAATAAAAATCCTATTAATGTGTATGTAATTTCAAGAGGTTAATGAAGTCAATTTAAAAAGTTTGACTAATGTATTTTTAGCATTTTTTTAAATAACTATTATCGAAACAGATTCATTCATTTTTTTTTTAACTCAAATGTCCTAAGACTTAAAGATTTGCATTGCATTTCTTTTGGTTCACTCTTTTCTAGGAAGAGCCCTGCTTAGGAGCTATGGGATATGACAAGGAGACTTTTGCCGGCCCTAGAATGCCTAAGATGCTTACTGACCTGAAAGTAACAAACAATCTTTCAAGTGAATGTCCCAAGTCTCATAACATGCCTCCTAACCCAATAGAGACTACAGGAAGACACGAATTCTCAGTTGCCAGTCTGGTAAAACATAAATCTTTTGCTTCTCAATATAGTCTTAGGTAGAAAACAAGCAGAAGGATCTAAAAACATCTATGTGTTCACAATAGAAGGGGCTGTGACTAATCAGCTAAAACCTGTCAGCCTGCACAAGAGAAAATCTGCTGGTTTTGTATCAACAAATATTTGTGCAAAACACCATCAGTCATGGATTAGAAATCAGACTTTCACTTCTTGCCATTAGGATTCTTTTAAATCATCATTTAAAAAGGAACTTCAATACTCAAGCGTATAATCAAAGCATGTGGGAGATGAAAAAACAGTTGCCTGTGTTTTGCAGTTAAATCCCTAGGCGAGAAGGCACAATCCAACATCTGTGCTTAGTCAGATTTCCATGAAAACGAATGCCATGTGCTCCTTAATGCAACGTGAAATAACATAACTCATGGTTTTCGAATGGCATCAAGGGGCATGGAGACTGCCTGCCATGATGTCTGCTTCAGAAGTTAGGAACAAACCTGTGTATAATATTATTAGTTAATATGCATAGTGTCTGGCACACAGTAAGCACTCAATAAATATTTCTTCAAATCTGAATGGAAGAGTGAGTTCTTTTATACATGATCTGCTACATAAAGTTTGTACATTCTCTATTTTACTATAAAAATAATAGATGTTCTCCTGCACATCTGCTTCAATCTCTGAAGACTGAGCACCAATCATCTTTCCTCTTCAAACATTTTTTTCTCCCGTGGGCTGCTAATGTGCTGCCCTCTCCTGGTTCTGCCTTCAAACCTCTGAGTATTTCTTTATTGAGCTTTCTCCTCCTGTCACTAGTTGCTGTCCCACTCCTGTTCATTTTCTCACAAATCCATTGAGTTTCAGGACTTTGACAAATGCTTCCATGCAAACCTGTCCTTAAATATTTACCAACATATTATTATGCTAGATTTTGTAAGGGATGAAGAATAGAATTGATCTTAGGTCTCTCTCCTCAGTGTCTACAATATGGCTTAGTAAGAAATCATTATTTAACCTTGCATACATTCAAGGTTAAATAATGATTTTAAAGCCAGAAGAACCATAATTAGAGAGAAAAGAGTTGTGTTGGTACTCACAATGGAGATGAGATTTGTGTTGACCCTTGAAAGACGAATAGGATTCATGTACGGACAAGTTAGGGGGAGAGAGTACAAGGTGGGACAACTATTATCAAGCAAGGCTTGTGGGGACAGGAAAGCATGTGGCTGGCTAGGGGATGGTGAGGAGACTGGAGCAGCTAATGGGGGGTACAATGGGCAGGCAGGAGGACTCGCTCTGGAGACCTTCAAATGTCAAATGTTACTCCACAGGAAAATAAACTATGTGGGATTTTAAGCATGGAAGAGACTTAATCAAATGATCTGTTCCCTATCTCCTCCTGACTACAGGATACTTTCTCAATATATCATCACTACATGTTTGTTCCAAAACCCATGTTTTTTTTTCCTCCATGTTCAGTAGCTCTGCCAGTTCTGTCAATGGCAACAACATTTTTCTTGGATTCAAAGACTGATATCTTTGGAAGTATCTTGGATGTTTGTGCCCAACCTCAATGTCAGGTGAAGAGTCTGACCAAAATCACCATGGGATGCTTTAAATAGTACCTATTTTAGACTAACTGAATCAGGACAGATTCGGGGGTCCAGAATACTACTAGTTACATGATGAAACATTTTGACCTTGCTACTCCTCTTCCTTCCAAATATCCTTCAATTTTCCCATTTCCCCTTAAGCATACTGCAATGACCAGAACTCAGAGCTTCCTCATCCTTGACCAGTTACCACCACAGTCACCTTCTGAGTTGTATCCTTCCTTCCAATATCAGCATGTCCTTTGTAGAACACACTTGGGCTCTGAAAAAAACAACTTAATTATAGTTCAGATCAGTGATGCCCAGATATTTCAGTGGTGGTAATTTTGATGATATAAACACTTCCCCAACAGGATGAGAAGGCAGTTGAAGCAAACCTTTGGGGAGCTCAAAGCAGGCTCCAGTGATTCAGACACTCTAGATGGATCCAGGCCAGTCTACAAGTCCTTGGAAGCAATCCTTGGCCCCTTAGATAAGTCACTATCCAGACAACTCCTCAATGAAGATACCTCCTGAGACAGTCCTCTTTACAGTCACTTTCACAGCCTAGTTTCAAGGATAATATAAGTAAGTAAGTAAGTAGCAGCTATGCTGATTTCAAAAGTCTCTTCCTCACAGGTAGGAGGACTCCAATGCTTCACACCTATGAGCATCTAAAATGTCTCTATCAGGACTGGCTTAGGCTCAAAGCTCCAAAATTAGATATTCATTCTATTGACTTAAGATTTACTCTTTTTAAATATGTTACATTTCTCAGAATTATTTTATAATTTAAAAGGCAATTTTCTGGAATCAGATTCCCTTGGGTTACAGTCCTAATTCTTCTGCTTAATTCATGTGATTTTGGTTACAGTATATAACCTCTATCTATGTCTCAGTTTCCTCATCTATAAAATGGGAATAATAGAATGTTACCTAGAATATAGGATTGTTGATATGATTCGATGTATGTATTTGTCAAAAGGCCTGGCACATAATAAGTACTAATGTTAGATACTATTAGTATTCCATTGTGTTTTTATGCTTATGTGTTAGTGTAAAGACATGTATCCAGTCTTAGAGTATTGAAAGACAATGGCAGAAAGCAATTACAGGTGCAGGACATCAGAAGTAGGATAAAGGGATACCATCAAGAGTCCAAAAATGCACAGAAAACACAGGTAGGAGGATGGGAAATGAACCTCGAACCTGGCCTATATCACAATTTGGGTTGAGAATGACCCTGCCTTGGGCAGTGGCTTGTGTAAGCCAAATGTGCTTTCTAAGCAAAACAAGATTTTATCTGAGAAATATGAGTACAGACAGACTGAAAGGACACATATGACAAAGTGAGGACCCCTTTAGATTCCTCCTGGACTTCATAGGACATCATTTCCTTGGAAGAAAAGTCTATATATTTTTTTTAATTTTCCAAACTTTTTTTAATTTAAAAAAATATATATTTTTAGGAGTCACAAAATACAGTAGTATATTTAGTAATACCATCAACACTGTCTTTGTAGGGATTAAATCACATGGAGGACTAAAGATAGATTATCACACACATATCCGTATATACAAATGCCCTTGAGAGCACCAGCATGAGGGAGAAGCACATAATATTTAGATTCGAAGGCTATATAATATTGTATATTGCATTTGCTTTGTAGAAAAATAAACTATTAAACAGCTTCCCTTTTTTGCAAGTATATCAGCCTCTAGAAATAAGAGTTAAACAGTAACATGTAATAATCGGAAGTAATTAAGCAAACATTTTTTTCTAGACAACTCAAATTACTAAGAGAAATTTTCTTGTGTTCCCACTGCGTGTCTCCTTCCTCCCCATAATACCACCAACTCACACATGGTTTATGCCTCTACGCACTTCATGTACAAATCTTAGGATTTAGCAAATGTGATGCCACCACTAAAAGTAAAATGGGAGAGATTTGTTAATAGAGGAAAGTGCTGGATATGACAAATTATTAGTTTAAACAAATTACTATAACTCATTCAGCCTTACTTTCCAATATGAAAGTGAAAAATTCAGGTGGGATCCCTGAGGGCAGGGCCAGTGCCCAGTATTTCTTTGGGTTTATAATCCCTGCAAAGCATTCTGGATGCCATAGGGTGAATAATCCACATGGACCTGAATGGCTGGCCTCTTCCATCTCAGAAGGTCTGGCTTGTGCAAGAGGCTTACAGAGCTCTCTGACAATTACCCTCCCATCCATCTCACCAGTCACAAACCCCAGAGTAGGTGGTTTATAGTGTTTGTTAGCAGCAAGTGCAGCACCAACTTCTCAACAGTGTTGGCTCAATTTTCTCCTCCTTTCTTTCAGAACCTTCAGTCTTACCATTCCCACACCTCTCTTTTAAAAAGTGACTGAGCAGCATATGTATGGTTCTGACCATGGATCTGCAGTAAAGCACATTTGTCTTTGAGACAGGTTCTCCTTTTTCTCTGTCTGCATCCTGTGAGGAATCAGGGAGAAGATTCCCTTATGTCTATCACTGTTCACTCCATTTCCCAAGAAAAAGGAATATTCCTCCTAGACTTTGACCTTAATATCCACTCTTCCCTTCTCTTGTATAATCCCCATTCCTTTAGCAAATCTTTCCCTCAAACAGAACTGTCTGCCTTAGGGAGTAACCTATACCCAGGCTGATGAATTACCTGGGATATTCTACTGAGTTGGTATACCCAACCATACTGTTGCTAGGAAGGACCAATAGGGTTTTGCCTTTAATTCTCCAAGCCACTCTCGGATGACAGCTCTCCTTCTTACATCTAGTGTAAATGCATGTATTGAGAGGATAAGTCTCTTTTGCTTGGATCCAGCTATGCTGCTCATCTGCTTAAGAAGGACCTTCCTTCTCAACAATACACTTCTCTTCTAGATATGTGCATTCACTCAGAGTCAATCCTACAATTCTTTCCCCTACCCATCTTTCTTAAACCCCTTCTAACTGGATAAATTCTCCTCAGCTTCTCCATGCTCCCAAACCTTTTTTAGTGACCACATGCTAGTGGCCTTCCAATGGTTAAGAATTTCTTTCTTTCTTCTTTTCTTCTTTTACATCCTGTCTTCTTCCACCACCACCCATCTCCATTTCATCTCCAGACAACATCTTGTCACACAGATGGCAAACTAATCACAAAATAATCATGGAACTTACTTTTCTCTGTGCTGTTGGTCATTAGGGAAAGGAGCATTTCCAAAGTACATTATAATAAGAGGTACACAACTGGAGAAGCAATCACTCTCAGGAAAACACTTATCAGGCTTTCTGCCTAAGGCCAAACCAACTGTATTTCCTCTGCTCAAACATACTCTGAGGGCTCCTGAATTTCTATTAAGTATAGACCCCAAAGCCAATGGTCACTCCAACAACTGGAGTTCAAACCCTCCTAAGTGGGACAGTCCCAAATTAATAAATTCAGCCACTCTCCAGGTCTATGCCCTTCTTACAATTGAGGGAAGGAGTGGTAGCAGGAAATGGAGAGAAGTAGTGCTTATCTGGCAATAGGGCAAATCCCTACAAGAAATGCTGTTCTAATTTCGACTGTCATTTGGAGTGGTAGGTACTCATTCAAAAACACACTGCTCCAATAATCTTATGCTCTCTCTGGCATTTTAGATTTTACCCACCACAATTTTTCATGTTCCAAAATGATATTATATATTGGTATTCTTCTAGTGTATTAGTAATGTTGTAAGAAGAAAAAAGTAGGCTGGGAGTGGCCAGAACTGTGAAATGAGCCAGATGAAATGAATCTAGCATATATTTAAATATCTGAAAAATAGATAATAACCCAAAACCAGTATTTTTTAAGAGGATGTATGTAAGGAATATAGGAAGTTTAAAAAGGAAAATGGGTTTAATGTCTAGAAGACCAGCACAAGCATGGAGGACAGTGCTTCAGAATGTGGCCCTTAAGAGCAAGTCAGGGAAGCTGGTTCTCCAGCATGAAAAGCCTGGCTAGGCATTCAGGGAAACATGGATTCCCTCCAAGAATGGCTGGGTTATGTACTCAGGCACAAGTAAAATAGGAATGAGTAGAAGGGTCTCAGTACCAGTCCAAAATATAATATCAGTAAATACCCAAAAAAACATCTGATGAATGAATGAATTTACAAAGACATAGGTATCAGAAATGAATTATCTCTGATACATGACAGCTGATATCTCAAATTCAGCATATATACTCAAACCTAACAAAAATAAGTGATTCATAAAAGCAATGATATTAGAAATTAGGAGCAAATTCCAATAAATGGTAAATGACATGTGAAACTCAGTATATTCACGTCCGACTAAAACCATGTGTGAGATGTGGCATCACTATTCAGCCATTCCCATAAACCAGGAAGCTGAGTATCATCTTCAACTTCTCCTTCTCCCCCATTTTCCAAAGTACTATGCCACCAAATTATCTTGCAACTACATTCTAAATACATTTGAAATATACTCCCTTTCTTCCATCCTCAAGGCCACTGTCATTGCATTTCTATCGTAATCAAGCCACATCAAGATCCTTGCAAAGACTTCCTAACCAGTTTGCCTATCTCATCCCTCTATTCACCTACTTTGCAAAATGCAGCTTCAATGATTTTTATAAAACATAGATCTGATCACCACACTCTTCTACTTAAAAACTTCCAGTGGCTTCCCATTGTCTACAGAATAAAGTCCAGAGCATTTAGGGCTTACATAGCTTTCCAGTTTCATCTCTTATCATTTCCCATCATGATCATGCTGAGACTACAAATACGAAAGGCAGAATAGCACAATTGTTAAGATCTGGTTCACAGAAGTACTAGGTATTGCTGGGGATAATGTAAAATAAAGACAAAGTTGCCACTAATATGTCCCATTCCTGGAGGGAATTTGGATTTCTTTTTAGACAAGCACATAAAACCTCACAGCTCTGCAGAGGCCTGAAATCAATTCTGGGGACTCTGTTCATCAAGTAGCATGGGCAAAAATGTCTGAGATATAAGACATAATATTTAGGTATCAGGAAAATCTAACAAATAAAAAAAAAACTACAAGTGAGTGCCTTCTCTCTCATTCATCTACAACCATCCACTAGAAACCACATATTTCTTTATTATTCCTAATTTCAGCTTAACGCTGCCAGAATAATATATAATGAAAATATAAAATCTGTCACAAACCTGTTTCTATTAATTCCAAAGCCAAATATTAATTATTTTGATTAGCCAAAGCTTTAAATTATTAAGTGTATTGGTGGATTTTAGAAAGCATATAATCTAGAGTAAATATTGTAAAAATGTTGCAACAACCTTATTAAATTCTTGGTGAATACTGTAGCAAAGAATTTCACCACCAACAACACTATTTAAAATTCACTAAGCAAGTAAGAAGAAATAAATTATTCTTATTACCTTCCCTCACCTGGATCAAAACTTGCAAAAAAAAAAAAAAAGCAAGCAGAAAATATTCAATGAAAGCATTTTATATAAAGAGCTCTGAGGCAGGGCAAAGGGAAGTGAGAAAATAAGTTTAAGTAGCACCTTAATTAGCCCCTCTCCTCTTATTCAATTGGAAATTATTCACAGACCACCTGTGCAAAGCAGTGTGTGATTTAGAGGAAAGGAAGCAGTCTCAGTGTTCTTAAAAGCACATGACATAGTCAGGGAGCTGAGAAAAGGTGAGAGCTGGACCAGGTTCATGATGGAGCCAGCCAAGGCGTGGGTCCCAAATTGTCCTTGGTCATGAATTAAATGAAAACTCTGATCCACACAGGGAGGAGGACAAACAGCTAGTGCCAGTGCTGCTTTCACAACCCACCCCAAATATCAGTAATCCAGGGAGACCAAGCTTGGCCACAGCAGAGTTACCCCAGGGGTTACATGTACCACTGAAATTTTATGGATTGACTGTACGCAGTTCACAGAAAAATATACCTTAATAGCTATGTATTTATTTTGTATATATTAAAAATAAATAAATACAACTAAACTTTTATAATTCTTTTATAATAAAACCAAGCTTGGGGAGTTCTAGTCTAGATGACAAAGTAGGTAAATGCCATGCCTACCTCCTCTCACAATCACATCAAAATTACAACTAACCTACAGAACAATCATCATTGAGAGTCACCTGAAGTATAACTTGACAGAAGTCCTACAACTGGAGACATTTACAGGAAACCACCTAGAGACTGATAGGAGGGGCAAAGATGCAGAACAGACTGGTCACATACCCGTGGGTGCCAGGTGAGAATAGGGGTGGATATCTCGGCTGCAGACATCCTCTCTGAGGAGGGAAGGGTCTCAACCCTACCCCAAGCTCTCCAGCCCAGATTCCAGTACCGAAAAGAGAAGTTCCCACAAATTCTGGCTGTGAAAACCAGCAGGGATTGTGGCCAAGTGAGACAGAGGGTGCCTGGAGTCGTAGACTTTCCTCTTAAAGGGCCGTAGAGGAGACTTACCAATGGACTCATTTGCTCTGATCTCCAGCGCTAGGGCAGCAGCTTAAAAGGCACCAGGGACATATGTGGAAGAACCGAATTGTCCAGCTTCAGGGCAAGGGCTGGAGGGGCAAGCTTTCTCTTAAACAGACATGCTGGAAGAATCCATTGTTCCTTTGTTAAGCCCTTCCCCATCCTGGCATGTATGCATAGGCGACTGCCATATCTGAGTCTCTCTATCAACGGGCTAACACTATTGGCCCCACCCTGATGATTCTCTAAGACCTCGCCCCTCCCAATTTGTGGGCCTACCCAAGCTGCTTCCAGTGGCTTTTCCATATAAGTGGCTTGTCTTGCTTGGCTCATGCTACAGACTTTCCTAAAATCTTTTAAAGGTTCACAAAACCAAACAAGCAGCATCTGGCCTTAGGGAGCTCCATACCTCTTGCTGAGCAGCCCCAAGCCCAAAACTAGTGCAGTAAGCCTCAGTTCACGGATTGGCCCCTTAAGGCACTCCCAAGCCAACAGCGTGTGGTGCCATCCGTGGATTGCTTGGTGTCTTGTGGCAGGTAAACCCAGGCAGGATACAGGCTGTGGCTAAAGTCCCTCTCAGGAGGCCCTGAGGGCTGACAATCCCTGTAGTCAGCTTCAGATATAACTGGAGCACCACCTAGAATTGCATCTGAGGAGAACACACCCAAAGGGAAAATTCAGCAGAAACCAGAGCCCTGCTTAATTGAATCCTGCTCCAAAGGGTCAGCACTCACCAGCTAGTCCTCACAATAAATCAGCCTGAGGGTCAATCCCTCCCACTGACATGCAAATAGCAACTAAGACTCAACTATAACTGGAGGGCACGCACAACCCATACAAGGGACACCTCTAGAGCACCCGGCCCAGGTAGCCATGGAAGACTGTGCCACTGGGCACCACAAGATAAGACACTTACTATATAAGATCACTAGAAGAATGAGAAACATGGCGGCCCTACCTAATACATAGAAACAAACACAAGTAGGCAGCAAAACGAGAGACAAAGAAACAAATCCCAAGTGAAAAAATAGAACAAAGCTCCAGGAAAATAACTAAACAAAATGGAGACGAGCAATCTACCTGATGCAGAGTTCAAAACACTGGTTATAGGGATGCTCAAAGAATTTAAGGGAAGAGTAGGTACACTCAGTGAAAACTTTTAACAATGAAATAGAAAACATAAAAATGGAGGTAAGAAAACATAAAAATAGAATTATTCAAAAATGAAGAATAAATGAAGGATACATTAAAGAGAATCAACAATAGATTAGATGAAACAGAGGATCAAATGAGCGATTTAGAAGATAAGGTAGTAGAAAACTCCCAATGAGAACAGCTACAAGAAAAAAAATCCAAAAAATTAGAATAGTTTAAGGGGCCTCTGGGACGACATCAAGCATACCAACATTTGTATCATAAGGCTACCAGAAAAAGAAGGGAGCCAGAAACTGAAGACCTATTTGAAGAAATAATGATAGAAAGCTTCCCTAACCTGGTGGAGGAAATAGATATACAAGCCCAAGAAGTGCAAAGAGTCCCAAACAAGATGAACCCAAAGAGGCCCACACCAAGCCACATCAAAATTAAAATACTATAGCTTAAAGACAATAACAGAATCTTAAAAGTAGCAAGAGAAAAGCAATTAGTTACCTACAAGAGAGCCCCCATAAGACTGTCAGCTGATTTCTCAACAGAAACTTTGCAGGCCAGAAGGGACTGGCATGAAATATTCAAAATAATGATAAGTAAAGACCTATATCCAAGACTACTCTACCCAGCAAAGTATTATTTGGAATCAAAGAACAGAAAAAGAGCTTCTCAGACAAAAAGCTAAAGAAGTTCATCGCCACCAAGCCAGTATTATAGGAAATGTTAAAAGGACTTCTTTAAGAAAAACAAAAAGAAAAAAAACATTAAAAATGTGAATAATAAAATGGCAATAACTACATATCTACTAATAATTACTTTAAACGTAAAAGGATTAAATGTTCCAATCAAAAGATGAGGTAGTAGAATGAATAAGAAAACAAGACCCTGCCTACAAAGGACTCACTTCAGATCAAAAAAAAACACACAGACTGAAAGTAAAGGGATAGAAAAAGATATTTCATGAAAAAGGAAACAAACAGCAAACAGGGTAGCAATACTTATACCAGACAAAATAGACCTTAAAAGAAAGGCTATAACAAGAGACAAAGACTCAATAATCCCACCTCTGAGTATTTATCCGAAAAACCTTAAACACTATTTTGAAGGGACGTGTGAATCCATACGTTCATTACAACATTATTTACAAAAGCCAAGATATGGACGCTACCTGGGGGTCCGTCAATGTTTGAATAGATAAAGAAAAAGTGGTACGTGTAGAACAGAATATTACTCAGCCCTGAAAAATAAATAAAATCTTGCCATCTGCAACAACATGGATGAACCTAGAGGGTATTGTGCTGAATGGAGTAAGTCAGACAAAGACAAATGCTATATGAGTTCACTTACATGTGGAACCTAAAGAACAAAATAAACAAACAAACAAGCTGAAACAAACTCATAGACACAGAGAACATTTTGATGGTTGCCAGACATTAGGGGATTGGGGAATAAATAAAAAAGGGGAAAGGATTAATAAATACAAATTGGCAGTTACAAAACTGTCATGGGAATGTAAACTATAGATAAGGAAATAGTCAGCAACATTGTAATAACTATGTGTGGTGTCAGATGGCTATTAAATTTATCAGGGTGATCACTTTGTAAGTTATATAAATCATCATGTTATACACCTGAAACTAATATAATATTGTCTGCCAACTGTAACTGAAAATTTTTTTAAATTCTTTAAAAAACCAACCTCATGATTTTATTAATATTCTTGCTTTATGGTTATGCTAAGTTAAGAAAAGAATTGACATTTAAAAATAAGTAAATTATAGCACAAGTCTTACTAGGATATGGAAAATCATGAAGGTTATACCCAAATGAGTGAAGTTTGAAAAAATCTAAACTTAACCAGAGAGATAAGGCATGTCAGTGAATTGAAACAAATTTGGTGCTAACATTAAACTGATATCCTCAGAATTTTTTCTGCTCTTTAGATAAATTACAGATACAAAATGATCTGCATTCTCAAATTTTCACAGAATAACCAGTTTGGAAAATCTGAATCCAACTTCTTAGCTCCCATCTGCCAATTTCTGCATCCAATTGCCTGAAGTTAAATTGGAAGGGATGACTTCCCTCCAAAGCTTGAATATCAGGCACGGGGGTGTAGAACTGAAGAGCAGCAGATATAATTAACCTGTCTGACCTTTCTTCCTAAGCCTTGTCATCCCAGCACAGGAAGCAGATCACCAGCAGGAGAGGATATCAGAGGGAAAGCAGAACACGCCACCTAGGAAATTAACTGAAAAAAAAATAATAATAAACCTCCCTCCATTTCTTCTCAGCTCAATTCAGAACATCCTAATTGCAGAGAGTCTAAGCTCATTAAATACTGCTCAACTGTTGTCAGAAGATTATCAAGCATTAAATTTAAAACCTATATAGTCTTCACACTTTCTGATAAAAGTTTGTAAGGGCACTTTTCCAGAAGCCCAATCTGGAATGATTGTGGAGTGGTGATTTCTTAAGGAGCTTATCCTACCAATTCGGATATGAGCAATTTGTTTCTAATTATTTCACTAAACGAGCTTAAGAAACCCTGATAATAAAGTAACTTATGCTACAGAAGAATAAATCCTGGTGCTCTCAATATCCAGATAATGTAACCATGCTATTAAGAGCTGCCTCGTCAATAATGGTAGTCTTCGTATAATGATAGAACTCTATTTGCATAATATACCAATGGTGTCTAATGCAAAATAGGTTTTATATATAATGCTAGTTGAATTTGCAGCATGAATTCATATTCCACCTTTGCATGGGTCAAAAAAAAGAAAAACCAACACATATTTCACACTCCATTGCTCTAACAAATAATTTAATAAAGCTCACCCTTTTTCCTGTGTGTATCTTTCTCAGTTCGAAATAATAGCAGTTTCTTAGTCTTGCCCTTGCCTGTCTTTTGAAGTACTCACAAAAAAAGAATTATTTTCTGGACAGCCCCACCCTCCATCTGATCTCCAGATGTATTTCACCAAACTGGATTCTGGCCAAAGCCAGGGAAGAAATCTCCGGGCAGTGATGGTCTCATCTTTTCATGTCTAATGAAGAGAGAAAAGTTACCAGGAGTTTCTTGTTCTCTTTCAAAACCCATAGACTACCAAGTCTTGTCTTCCTAGAATGAAATTTCAGTAAAACACCCCAGGCTCTTTATCTGTACTTGGACTGTCAGTAATATGTGGGGAGGGACCATGGCCTTCTTGTTCATTCACTTTTGTATCCCCGATGTTTGGTATAGGAAGATTCAATGCCTGGTACATAGTAAGTGTGCAATAAACACTTATGGATTAGATGAATGAGCATTATTAATGTTACATCCCAGATTTGAGAAAATAATCTACTGTGATGTCAATATACTTTAAAGTGCAGTGAAACACATCAGTCATTTATTTACGAGAGATCTCAACCCCATCCTTATATGATATTTTTTGAGACATTTTTTAAAAGAATAAAAATTGGGATTTATAGTGAGATGAAGGGAACAAGTCCAACACAATTAAAACACGGAAATACAAATAAGTATATGTATTTATTTGGGAAGAATCTTACAATGTTATATTTTAAGTATTAAGTATTAAAAAGTAAAGCACAGAAATATGAGCGTAAAGGAGAGAAAATCTTTACTTTTGGCCCATTTGAATCTCATCTGATGGGACTTAAAATCTACTTCTCCCCTTTTGGAAAGGAAAAAAAGACATTTATTTTTTCCCCCTAAATTATTTATTTGCATATGTATGTGAATACACAGACAGATAAGATTTACACAAGCACAAGAAAAAGTCTAAATGGTCACACCAAACTGTTCAAACTGTGTAATGATGTTACTAAATCTGAAGTGTAGGGTTTGGGAAAGGGTTTGGTTTCACTTTCTATTTTATGCATTTCTGCACTGTTTGGATTTCTAACAGTAAGCAATAATTATTTGTGTAGTTAAATAAAACAATTAAAAACTTAAAAAGAAAGTTAAGTGACTACATTTTGTAATATATATTGAGCATTCTAGGAGCTCAATAAAAATTTAATTGTCTGAAATGCAATTAAACAAAGACTTCAGTCAACTAGTTCCTTTTTTCCCTGCATTCTAGTCTTTGGAAAATTATATAAAAATAAATTCATACAGAGAATTTAGAAAGCAGTATTATATGTCAAAAGCAAGCAATTTTAGGATATGACCAACTACCAAACATTTGGCTCTTCTCATTTACTTATCCTAATCTTTGTTTATGTAGAATTATTCATGCTGTTTAGACATTTGCTCTTCTATGTGTAATCCCAGACAAGCAGCTTGTCAAAATCTCAGGACCCGCCTAGACCTACTGAATCACGTCTGGGACTAGAACCTCAGAATCTGGATTTTAACAAGATACCCAATTGATATAATTGCTTATTTAATAAATTATGTATTAAAGTTGAGAAACTTAATATAGATATCTAACCCTGAGTTCCTGTATGATTTTTAGCCTACCCAGAAAGATAGATTTATTTCAATTAACTAGTACTTTTATAAACAGAAAAGTAGACGTTTTATATTTTCTGTAGGAAGTGCTAAACAGTGTTAACAAAATGAACTAGATATATAATCATTTCTCTTCTATTATCCCACTAAATGATTGAAATGACATTAGAACTCAACACAATAAAAGAGGGTGAAAATTTTCAGCCTCAGAACAACTTTGGGATAATCTTGCAATTACTTGTTTTAATCAGCAGATAGTGCTCATGTATTGGCAGGGCATACAGATACCAGATCTCAAAACCGGGATGGCGAGGTGTGCATTTACAGTGCTACCATTCCCCTGTACCAATGACAGACTTCACCAATCGATTATGACATTTTCTCCCCCTCTCAACCAAGATACAGCACCAGAATCCTTCTCAACAGAGCACCACAGGTAACCATGGCCTATGGATCAAAGTCAACATTTAAGAAGGAATGTTTCTCTACCCCATCTAAAAATTTCTAGAAATGATAAATAACCTAATTAATAGGTGATAAATGAAAAATAGGTGACTTAAGACCCTGTTGGGTGAGCAAAACAAATGTCAACGATTGTGAAATGGCCAGATATTACTCCCTGTATCTAGAAACATATTTTTTCTAATTCCCCAAGCTATTTGATTAGTGAAGGCTGAGAATAGAAATTAGAATCACTGAACATTAGACTCAGAAAAACTCTTATAGGTATTTAGTTCAACTGCCTCTCTCAGGCAAGAGGAAATATTGATCTAAAGAAATCACAAGCTAGTTACAGCAGAGATCAACTGGGAATCGATGTAACCAGGATTTCTCTCAATGAACTAAATGGTTCCTGCATGGTGGAATCAGATATGCATGTAGATTTGGAGACAGGGAACCACACCATTTCCTAGTTCTAGGGGGGGAAAAAAAGAGCATGTAATGTGAGTCATGTTCTTTGGTACAATGCTGTCTCTACCTAGCCCTCAGGTAGAGATAAGCTACAAAATGGGAAGTTCCTCTAGGGGACACTGCACAGCTACTTCTAGAAGCTTTGTAGGTGGGTATCAGAAAGCAATTTTGCAGGTTAACTTTGAGGCAGTACTTGCAGAACATCTGTTCTTAGGTATCCCAAAAATATTTAACCTTACATTAAAAACTAAACTCATAATTTGCACTGTACACCCACGCTAAAGCAATACCACCACTGTTCTCTGTCAATAAAACCATTCATAGAGTTGTGCAGGACTCAGACTAAAGGTTATCTGTGACTGCTCCCTCTACCTCAATCTAAACCCAATCAAAACCACCACCATCAAATTTATGTTTAGATACCTTGGGAATTATCCACTTATCCCTATCTTTCCCATTACTAAGCTAGTCTTAAATATTGTCATCTCTTGCCTAGACTTCTGCAATAACTTATTAACTGGGCTTCTCACATTTTTTATGCCCCTCTCCCCAGTCTGTTCACTACGAAGGGGAAGGAATATTTTTTTTTTCAAATTGAGATTCTGAAAATGTCACTCGCCTCTACTTCAAACCATTCAATACCTTCTCATAGATTTTAACATGAATTTTGAGTATCTACTTAATCTGACCCCATCCATCTTTCCTTCCTCACGCCTAAACTATCCCCAAATCTCTCGCATGCTGAGCCTCCCACAGTTCCACAGTCATTGTGATTTCTTTCACTACTGGGCCTTTATACATGCTATCACCTCTTTCTGGATCTTTTTCCATCCTTCACATCTCAACTTTGACTCACTTCCTCAAAGAAGCCTTTCAGATTCCCCAGTGTAGGGCACTGCTTTGTAATATACTCTCATGGTCAAGTAGTTGTTTCCTTAGGAGGATTTGCCTTAGTTTATAATTATACATTCATTAGGGCATTACCTGATAAATGTCTTTCTCCTTACCCACCACCCTGTTCTCACTAGTCTGCAAACTCCATGTAAATAGGCCCATGTCCTTTTTAGCTCACCATTTTATCCTCAGTGGCTAACCCAAATCTGATACATAGTAGACACTCAGTAAATATTGTATGAATGAATGAAAAATGAAAGCTTGGTGTTTAAGGTTATGCCACTGCTTATGAAGCAACTAGCATAATAATCATTATAATCATAGCTTCCAAGCATATAAGAGAGTGATGCATCCTAGAATTTCTGAGGGGATTGGCTCCTTAGCTCCATCAGTCATTCATAAGGCTCACCAGTATATGTCTACAAAATGGCTTATTCTTGGGAGCTGTATCTATCCTAAAATCCAAGCCGAGGCATTCCTCTGTATTCAGATGTAACTGCCATAATGTCTTGTGAATTGTCGTTCAGACCGGTTCTCTCCACCAAGTGTCAGTCTTGTAATTTGAGGCAGATGCCAAGTACATAGTCACTCAGGTTAGTCCCAGGCATGGGACAATGATTAACCTGAGAACTGTCAACAACAGAACATACCAGAGGCCAGTTCCTAATGCCCTGGTATTTATTAGAGACTTAACATGAAGGACAACAGAGAACACAAGGTTCTCCTGCTCTATATCATAGTCTTGAAGTAGTTTCAAATACCCAAAGATGATAATTAACTACCCTAAACGATCCACATACTTCTGAGATATGCCCCAGCCAACTGGATCAAAGTTCTTCAAGAGAGTTAAAGCAATTGGAATGTACGTATGGTCTAGTGCTTGCTCATATTTTCACGTGGGTACAAGTTCTCTCCCACCCCTCTCAATCTCACATTTTCTCTCCCTCCCTCTCTCATTTGCCAGAGATCTCCAATGTTGAGTAATAAACTAAATTATTTTCACATAAATCTTCAGCGTGACTATCTAGTGGCTTCTTCCTTCAACAATAGATTCTTGAAACTGAAATTAGACTTTAAAATTCAACCATATGGCTTCCGGGTCACCTAAGTAAGATCTTAATTAGAGCCATTTCCCTATTTGAAAAATCCCTGAAGCATCTAGATCAAATCCTCAGCACTGAAACAGCCTTCAATCTTACCCCCAATTTATACCCACAGGTAAGGATGGGAGGTAACCTACACAGGGTGATACTTGCCTATCAGTAAAAATAGGCAAGGAAATTAGGCTGTGTCCTGTGAGCAATTCCTGATAACCAGGCCCACTGTTGTCAGTACCTTTATATACACACCTCTGTCTCAGAGGATAAGTCCATGCTTGGTACCCTGCAGGCCCCAAGAGGGTAAAACTGTTTCCAGAGCTTCTAGTCTACATGTGGAGACTATTTTAGCCCCTGGGAATGTTCTGGGCACTAGTTAATGATGACTAGCTCCTTGACTTTCCAGTTTAATGTACCTATTTATGTACATACCAGAGAGGACCTGAAGCTATAAACATATGATTGAATGACTGGAGGAACACGAACCCATTTTTTCATATTAGTTCTCCCTTTTAATCCAGCTCCCTAGATCTAATTCTTTCTTAGGCTAAGAACTTTATCTGGTCTGTTACAGAATATGCTTTTTCTAATTTTCCTTTTTTCCTGTAACTATAACATTTCTTAGTTTTCTCTTGGCTCTTTTCCCATTTTTCCAGCTAAGACATCCACCTCCTCATCACCCTGCCCAGCTGACTATTTCCTCTAGCATAGCAGTTCTTAACTTTGGTTGCACATTGGCTACACACTGGAGACTTAAAAACATACACACCAGTGCTTCACCTATATTGAGGCCCCAACCCAGAATAATTAGTCCCATCTCTGGAGAGCGGGGCTTGGTCACTGGTGATTTTGTAAATGCTCTTCAGTGACTCCATTATATACTCAGTGGTGAGAATCACTGCCTTAAAACTTGTGTAGCTAATTGTACTTTTTAACTTTTATTCACCCATTCAGAATCTATTTATAGGTAATTTATTCATTTTTACTTTCATATGCACCAAGCCTTCTGTTAGGCCCTGAGAATGTCCGGATATACAGATATATCTTTCTTTTACACTGAGGTTGTAAATATTTCTATCCTAAATCTCCATTATTCTTCTCACCTATATTTCCTTCCCTCTGCACTGAGAGAACTCTTTACCTCTAGCATAGTGCCAACTTCTATCCACTTTCCGAGAGCCCCTAACCCGAAATATTCAGGCCAGATATCCATCCTGATAGACTAGCATATCTAACTATATATTAGACATGTTGATTTAAGTGACCCATGGACAAATCAAATTTAATATGTCAAAAAAATTTGGTTTCCCACTGCGCTCATTCCTTCCTCTTGGCCCCATCATCCATCTGGCCATCTGGATTTCAAAACTGGAAGTTTTGCTTCTCATCCCTCTCTTCTGCACTCCCACCCTTCATCCTCAGAATTTGTAGTTGCCTCTAAAACACTATGTCCATCAACAGAACCAGTATCCAGTACCTTTATTCATCTCATCATTTCTCACTGGGGCTGCTGATGGTCTCACTGCCTCTATTTTGCTAGTTAGTCTCAACTTCAGTGGAATCACCAGAGTAAACTGTCTAAAGGGAAAAATGACTCATGCCACAGGTTTTCCTTTACTCAAAAGTGAAATTTAAAATCCTTAACCTGGCACTCAATGCTCTCCAAGATCTGACCCTAATTCTCCACCCTCGACTTGAATGAATAACTAACCCACGACTAAGGCTACAGCAGCACAAAATGTCTTACAGGTTTCATTTGTTAGCTAGGGTCTTTCTCACCCCACCCCATGACTCTGCTCAGTCATCTCTGTCTGCAAAACTCACTCCTCCCCAATATACCTACTCTGATTAATTGTATTGCTGTTTACTAAGTGCATATCTCAAGTATTACACCACTGAAAACAAATATAATTATCTGTCTTTGTTTCTGTTTTCCCCATTAGATAGTGAAGTTCCTGAAGACAGTGACCATGACTATATTATTATTTCTTTTTTCATTGTATTTTCAGAACTTAGTACAATGGCTACTTGCGGAATGGATAAAATGCTGCCTCCACTTAAGAAGCTTAAAATCTAATTTATTTTAGCTTTTTTGGTTCATTTATCAAAGTCCAGAAATGGCTTCTTTTCTTCCAAACTCTTAACATGTACCCCAAAGGCCCATTACACACGAATACAAACAAGGCAATTTAATTTATCACTAAGAGAATCTAGCTCACCATAACTTTCCAGAAATATAGAGAGATTCTGTATATTATTACATCATAAGACTAATGTAAAATAACACCCTTAGTAATAAGCAACAGAGCCTAAACCTAACCTTGTAGCTTCTCATAATTTGACTGTTTTTCAGAAAAAGTCTCAGAGAACAGAACCTAGAGTCATCTCAGTATAGACACCAAGTTATGTAATCATATAAATAATGAGGCTGATCTACTGAATAAGGAACTACTGATTGCCCCGACAGTCCCAAATTCAAATCAACCAGCTCTTTCTGGAAACTAGATTTTTGGATGGTATACCAAAGATGTGAATGAGTAGATGTGAATTTTGAGTTATCAAAATTGTGCTTCTATATGCACATTATTTTACATTCATCTGCACTTGCCTAGCAGTCATCACCAGAGGCCCAGAAATATTCAGAGAACCACTGAAGTGTGAATATTAGTTAATAAAAATTCTTGCAGTTTTAATTATAAACAAAAACAAAGCGTGTTTCAAATCTATAAAGTGGATCTGGAATATCCAGGGAACTGTTGCTGTTTATAACCACACATAAATTATACTCTTCTTTCACACTGAGTTACCACAGCATCACAGACTGATATATAAAGCTAGCAGTTTTCAATATTTATAAAAACATTAGTTCTACCACCTGTTTTCAGGAATCCTGTACAACCCAGCCTCCAAAACAAACAGAAATTAATAAACAGCAACTTTACCCACCCTTCCCGCCATGGGGACCTTTTCTTCTCTAAGTCATCTTCCTATCTATGAAGCAAAACAAAAGACTACTAAGAACCTTGGTGCTATAAATATTGGGAGGGAAAACTGACTCATGCCACTGGTTTTCCTTTCCAAAGGCCATTAGTGGTAGGAAGGAATAAAAAGCAACCCAAATATCAGAGCTTGTCCTTCCTCTGAGCATTGACTACCAAGAAACACAGTGAAAGGTGACATAAGAGAGTCTCATCGGGATCTTGGTCCTTGTTTTCTTCCTTCATTTGCCACCTGTCTGTGAACAGGTCATGTACTGGGCATTGAGAACATAAAGACAAGTTATGAAGAGCTCTAGCTTCTTTTCAGAGATGCTTCCTGTATAATGAATGATTCTCATAAGCAATCATACAATTTGGTAAATATGAATACATTCATTGTTCATTCACTTTCAACAAATATTCTGGCTTGACCTTTAGAAGTCAGACACTATATTAGGCATTAGTAAACTAAATCCAGTCCTTGCCTTTGAATTTCTTGTCATTGTATGTTCAGACAGTAAACACATAATGACAAAATAGTGAGATCGAGTTATGGTAGGCCAAGCGCATGAGAACATCTGGGAAGGTCCTCTAACTCAGACTCAGTGATCAAGGAAAACTGTCTGAGAAGATGGACCTTCTAAGACAAGAGCTAAAAATGGATATGCAGATGAAGGAGGTGGGCATTGGGGAGGGGAGGCTGCAGTAGCTGGAAACCAGCAAGAACATACACACTGTAACAATTTAAAAACTAAAGATGAGATTATAGTCTTCATCCCTAAAAGTGTGTGGTGGCAAAAGGAACAAGAGATATTAGAACCCATTAGTGTGGGCTTTGAAAATGATTATCATTATCCGAATAAATTTAATGAACAAATAGGGAGGATTCTTCATAGAAACACGAGGTACCATTTTGGAAGATGGACCTCAAAAAAATGTATAACAGAATTAGAGCACATAAGAGGAAAGACAACTCAATTTATCAAAGAAGTCACCAGAAAGGCATGAGGAGAAAGCAAACCAAAGAAATTACAATTCCTTGGCCTCAAGGCGGGCCCAAGGGAGATAGGATCAAAGCTTTAAATCACATGTGAAAATGCCTAACCCAGGGTCTGTCTAACCTCAGTGAACAGACATAATTAAAAGATAGATTTATTTACTTGGTCTTGAAATAATACAAGAGATCATTTCCACTAGTCCTTTTGAAATATGAAATGAGATAAATAAAATCCTAAGCAGTACGCTGACAACAGTAAATACTACATGTTAGCTGCTATTATGATCTTTATTGTTATTATTATTCTCTATGAGAAACCAGTTAATAACCTATGTAACACATTAGTCTAGATAAGGAAAGCATTTCTTAAGAAATAAACAGTTCGGACTAACACGTGAAAACTTTCTAAAGATCAACGAGAGAATCCAGGCTGGGGTACATGAGGAGCATGCCGCCCAGGGCCCGCCAGCCTCCATCCTCATTGCACTGGCCACCAGTAAAAGGTGGGTGAGTTGGAAGGATTTTGTAACTAATTCAATGTCATCCATAAACTCCCATTCACAGAAACACTTCTCAATACTATGAGGAAGACTCCTGCTTATATGTAATAGCTTAGGCTCAAGATTTGTTTGAAAATAAAACATCCAAGGCTTGTTTGGGTCAGAACAGATAAGAACAAGTAATCTTTCACATTGAATGGTATTAACTACCAACTGGCCTTGCAGTTAATGCAGGAGAGAGACTGCCCTATTAATTCGGTTGTGTGTATACATATTTTGAGGGGATTCTTAGAATTATCAAATCATTGTGTAGTAGTTTCCATTAGTTTACATAAAAATTATTCTATTTTTACCTACGCACCTTCTGTTTTCCTCAAGACCCAAACTATTGCATACATAACAAAGATAATTTATCCCCCTACCCAACACATCATTTTTGTAAGTCTCTCTACCACCCCTACTCCCTCACGCTTTTTTTCTGTTTCAACTTTCCCATCTGCTGCCTGTGAGAGAACCATGGAGGAATGACTGAATCACCAAGACACGTAAAATGCAACAAATATGGCCAGCAAAGCTGGCAAGCTAAGGAATGTCATAATATTCTGCTTGGAGTTTAATCAAGGTACATAAAGTTCAATGAACTTTGCCCATTCCAATAAAAGGTAGAAATAAAATCAGTAAGCATAAAGCAAAACTCCAGCTACAGGAACAATGTGGTTGTAAGGCTGTTTAAATTTTCAGGGGCTCCCATTTATTTGGGCTCTGCTCTCCCAGCCAAGCTGATCCCAGCTAGTATTCACCGAGTAAGAATCATTTATCTCATGCTGATCCTTTCCCTTCTCAAAACCTACAGTGGTTCTCATATTATAATAAGACACCAAACATGGGAGTCAGGTACTTACCCTTGGCTTCTGACCACTTGAATTAAGACATACAATTTATCAGTTTGCTAGGTCAGCAGTAACAAATATCATAAATTAAACAGTTTAAACAACAGAAATTTACTCTCTCACAGTTTCAGGCACCAGAAGTCCAAAGACGAAGGTCTCAACAGGATTACTTCCTTCTGAGGCCTGTGAGAAAGAATCAGTTCCAGACCTCTCCTCTACCTTTGGGGAGTCTGCTGGACTTGGGTCTACAAGTCTTGGCTTATAGACACATTACCCCATATATGCTTTTGCATTTACATGATGCTTTCTTTGTGTTGTCTCTTCAATTTTCCCTCTTCATAAGGACACTACTCATTGGACTGGGGCCCATCCTAATAATCTCATTTTAAATTGGTTACTTGTTTAAAGGTCCTGTCTCTACACCAGGTCACATAGTGAAGTACTGGGAGTTAGAACTTTATTGATTGATATAAATAGAAATTCTTTTAAATAGTATGAATTTTAGGGGATACAATTTGACCCATAACACATGGTAATATCTTTACCATTATTATTATTATTCAGCTGAGTCTGTGGAACAGCAATTGTAATAGGAAAGATACAGGCTTATAGTTAGATGGAATTAGACTGAAATCCAACTCTGCCATATGCTTTGAGCTTCTCTGCTTCTCAAGATGGAGACAAAATCCCTGTTGTGTGAGAATGGTATGAAGACTAAATGGGAAAAGCCATTTCCATAAAGGAGTAATGACAGAAATTTGAACATTTCAGATTACTGATATCTATTTACCCAGCTAGAATAACCCATGTCAAGTCATGCCACTTTTCTAAAAAAACAAACATAACAACAAAATCAAGCTTGTTTCCTTACTCTTTTGTTCAAAAAAAAAAAAAGGAAAACTCTTAAAAATCATTCAAAAAAATCTTTCAAATATCTTTACCTCTAAGATTCTGATTCTAAATGACCTTTCTTCTCACAATTTTATTTTTAAAAAATGTTTTGTTGATGGCTACTTACCCAACTCTTGAAAGCAATCAAAAATAACCCTTGCCATATTGTCTTTTCAGATCTGAGTGCATTGGATAATTTTATTGCAGGCTCCTAGAAGAACAGTGTACTCAATAATTTCTGAAAATACTGTCCAATGATAGCCTTTTTGTTAACTAACCTTCTCTATGAAATTCAATCAGAATTTCATGTAATTGTGAAGGGTACATTTATCCCAAGTCTGTTCTTTCTATCTAACCTTGACATCCACTGTCTGTCTACCGGGGTATTTTGTTGCCTCTTCTATCTTGATTCTCAAAATCTGCTTGCAGAAAAAGTACTGGCGCATTTCGGAAGATAGTAATAAAGTGTTTTGGGGCCGCTGAGCAATATCAGGCATGTTATAGAATTCACGAGTGTCCCAACGTAACACTGTAGATTTTTATATTTATTACGACTCTCTAGCAGGTGGTTATAAGCCTTGTTCTCATATAAATCTGCGTATTACAAAAATTTTCTAATCTGTACAAGAAGGGAAGCTTTTTGTAATTTGCATGCAGGCAAAGCATGGGCTAATGTTGTCTTTGCTGCTGATAATTCTCACATGTAACTCTCTCAAGAGATTCTCAGGCAAGAAGATCTAAGCCAAATGAAGTGAGCTTTGTGCAATTTCTAACACCAGTAATGTGAGGAGTCAATCTGGGGAGACTTCTGAAAAATCAGTCTCCCTCTCAGTGTCAGCTCATAGAGAAAAAGTTTCAGTAAGGAGGGGCTCCTGGGTGGGTGGAGATTCTGCCAACACTTGGTACTGCTCACCAGAGAGACGGAAGAGAGAAAGCATGAATTTCTTCCCGGCAAATGTTTAACCCTCTGGTTCCTATGTAAGAGCAGAGACCTGGTCCCTGGGGAATTGAGAACTGTCTTCTGAACTCACATCACAGCTGACTCTTATGGAAAAGAAACTCGAACTCATCAAGAAAGAACTCCCAAGATGGGAAACACTAACATAAGGTAGTCTTTTGTAGAAATCTGGCACACTGATATGTGAAAAATCTCGACTTGGTGCATTTTAATACATCAAAATGAGAGCATTTTATCAAATAATTCAAATTATCTCAATACAAAATAGAATCTGACTAACAAGGCCAGTCAATGGAATCATTCTGAACCATATTTTTAAAAATTTAATGAGCATAAGAAGTAGAAGAAAATGTGTTTGTTTTAACACATGCATTTTCTACTTGGAGAGTATGAAAAATGACAATAAACTTTCACGAGTGGCAAAATTGTCTGATACATCAACATGGATGTCCTTGGAGAAAAATGTCTGGGATGACTGGAAGCAAAGCCCAAGGATAGAGGTATGTGGAAAGCAGAATGGAGAGAGGAAGGCAATCCAAGTTTAACAACCCCCGCAGCTGGAGAGAGACAGGGCACCATTTGGTGAATGTGATTGAATAAGTTTTGAACACCTGACTCAAAGTCAGCCAATCAGAGAGTCAGGATGTGGGTAGAAATTCATAACCTGCAGTTGGACTGGGAATTTGCATCCCAAATAATTGTGTCAAATGTCACATAAACGAAGATTCAGTTGTAGAGGCCACTTTTCAGAGAGTATTGGAGAAGAAAATGAAAAATGTGAGAAAGGAGGAGCCACATCCAGATAAAGAAATAAGACACAGAAAATTAGAGAAGTGTCAACACAGAGACCACCTCTCAGCTTGCTCAGGGCTTCCTGGTTCTCAGGTTCAATGTCTTGCCAGGTGCACTTCCTTTTAGAGGGATCCTTGGAGCTTTGCAACAAAATATCCTCACTCTACTTGAATTAGCTTCTTTCAATCTTTGTAACACTCTTCTCCCAATATTTGTAGGAAAAAAAAATAATCTTTTTTTACAATCTAAAGGAATACCAAGCAGAGGAAGAGAAAAGCTAAGGAGGCAGTGAAGAGCTTGGGGCAGTGGCAGGGGAAGTGTCTGTGGAAAGAAGGAGGAAATTAGGTTATGGAGAGCTCTACATCCAGAAAAGGCTCAGGGTATTTACTGCACAAATCAAGAATGACTCATTGACCCTAAGATTAAAACTCAGCTATTATTATGAATCTGGGATGTAGGGTAAGTTGTGGAAGGTAAAGAAGAGCTCTTCTAATATCCTTTACATATTGAGAGGCAAGGATTCGAAATGGGAAAGCCTACTTCAGGATTTCATTTTCGGCATTTTATATGAGGATTTTTTTACCACCCCCTCACACACACAATGTTTCCACTGAAGAGAAATCCCCTTAAATAAAAACACTTTTTGCAGATTATTAAAAGAGACAGTGTGAAACCTTCAATAATATTTAGAAATACTTGTAAGGGAACTAACTTAATTCATTCATCACGTCTTCAAGTAACTGGTGTGGGCTCCATTTCTGACCATATGGCACAGTACAGATAGACTTTTGTGTATCAAAATTAATGAAAAAAGGGGGGATTTAGGGGTCTCAGTAGTTCTCCCAATTTAAATATGTTTAAGTAACTGTGAAAACTGGTCAGTTTACACATAAAGTCATGCCAATTTAAAACAGAAAAGTTCCATTGATATTGACCACATTTTTGGCTCCTATTAAATTGCTACATAAATATATAAAGCAGGTCTGTAATACTATATGTCTGCAAAAACATATTTTTGGCAAACAAAAGTCTTTCCATTTTTAATCTCAATCTTCCTTACCCAGCACTCTTAAATATTTTTAAATTACTTTTTGGTTCTAAGCATCTCATCCTCCCTCCAGGCCCGCTGCCAACGCCCTTTCTCCATCTTGTACTTACTCATCCTTTTCTTTTGCAGATTCATACATAAAACAGTTTGGTATTAAAGAAGTTTGCAATTTTCAGTCTCTCAGAAATCCAGCTTCTAGTTGTTAGTAGAGTGACATCTGAAGTTTAACGTTGTCAGTCAATGATTATAATGGGTTGAATTGTGGTCCCCAAAAAGATATGCCCATATCCCAAATCCTGGAACCCGTGACTGTGATCTTATTTGGAAAAGGGGTCTTTGTATTTAAGTCAAGGATCTTTACAAGAGACACAGGAAGACAGATACAGAGAGAAGGGTGAAGACTACGTGAAGATGGAGGCGGAGATTGGAGTGATGCAGCCATAAGCCAAGGAATGAATGGAAGCCAAAAGAAGCTGGAAGGGGCAAGGAAAGACTCACCCCTAGAGCTTTCAAAGCCTACACAGCCCTGCCTGATTTTGAATGTCCAGCTTCCACACTATGAAAGAAAACTTTCTGTTGCTTTAATCCACCAAGTTTATGATAATTTGTTATAGCAACCCTAAGAAAAGAATACATCGATTAAATGGTGTCCATTTATTTTTTATTTGCCTTTCATTAAAGTTGTGATGTGTATATGAAATGCTGATTTTGTGCTAATATAATCTCTAAAATGATTAAAAATAAGTATATTATAATAAAGCATCATTAATAAAATTCAAAGCCAAGGTAAAGTTTAACTCTAAATGCTGTTTATTAAAAAAAAAATCACAAAACAGCTTTAAATGGCAATATTGTTTAAACCTTTTTCTACTCTATGGTTTAATGTTGCCGGTTACCAGAACAACTGAATGAAACCTATAACCCATAAAAGATCACAACTCTAGTTTAATATGCCACATGATAGATATACTCTGCAAGGTAAGAGCTGAATGAAGCCAGTAAAAAGCATAACATGTAATGATGTCCATGCTTTTGGTAATAGAATTAAGATTTAATTCAATCCCAAAAGATCTACTGAATTACCAGTATGTGTCAGGTGTGCTAGGCACAGAAAGATCACACCCTCTTTCATGGTGCACTGACTCTACTATGAGCATAAGTATGCAAATAAATCATCTAATTTCTAAATTAACTGTAAGTTCAGAAAATATTATCTGGTGGTTTAGGAGACATCTTAACTTCAGTGCATAACCTGGTGATAGTCAGTCATAATGTATGTTGTAAATAAAAAATTACATTCAAAATAATTGGTTTAACTCAATATGTATTGATGAAATCTATGAAATGTTCACAGATTTAAAAATCTGACTACTGTAAATTTAAGAAACCTTGGTACAATGCTGCATATATATTTAAATATATATTTAGAATTAGTTTGAGGTTGCTTGACCAATAACAATCCTATTACTTATCTTAGGGTTATGAATGAATCCTTTGGCAATAAAATTGGCAGCTGTGGATAAAAAGTAACTCTGATCAAATTTAGAAGAGATTTAAATGTCCAGGGAAAACAACTGGCTGCATATGTTATTGCATATTTTGTAGTTGTGAAAAATAATATATATGAACATATTTTAATCACAGGAAATAATTATGAAATCAGATGAAGTGATAGAATCAGGATATCTAGCAGCAGTATAATCTCAACTATGTAAAAATATGCATAGTAATTCTCTCTGGAAATTTACATTACCTGTGATCCTGGCAATGCTGGACAGATTGTTACATAATATTACATAATCAACTGTTGAATGTCTACTCATCCTTTCCACATGAGATGTTATCGTTTTTAAGATAAGGAAAATAATAGTTCTAATTTTAACTTACAGGGCCATGGTCTCAAGGGAACCTAAAATGATAAAGAAATTATAGATTTATTCCCCAAATAGTCTATACCACACATAAGGGGAAAGAAAACCCAGAGTTATCCATTCTATTATGTTTACTAATTCATGATTTGTCACTATCAGAGTTGAATTGCTTTGTCTCTAAGTAAAATGACCTGGAAGGCGACAGGCTTGGCCCACTACATCTCACAAAGACTTCCAGCCTTGTTGGTCAAGGCACATCTGAACCTTTGGTACATTACGAATTAATATTGAAGTCTGATGACATGGATGCCTGAGGGGCGTGTGGGTATTTAGTATGGATGTGCAAACGCGACACTTGGTAAGATAAATTTACAGTAAACCAAAGCAATTTGGGATTTGAGCTAAGTGCAGGTTTAGGGCAGAAATAAGTTCCAGACTTTTTACTAGAGGACATAGACCAAAATGAGAAAATAAGTGTGGACAAAGACAGGTAGATAGGAGAAGAGGAAAACTGTTATTGATTAAGCCACAATTGAAGTTGGGGGAGCGTGGGGCAGAGGGAGAGATTATTGAGTGGTGAGGCATCAGCCAATGTAAGATGAGAGGTAACAGCAGGCGTTTCTCTCAAAGAGGGGATAGGGCAGCTCTGAGGGTCTTGGTTAGCATTGCTTTGGAAGTGGAGAACTACCCCTGGATTTTAAGTCAGGATTCTACATGCACTCTTATAAGAATTTCCTCCCTCCCTCCTTTCATTATCTTCCTTCTGTCCACAGAGTAAAATTCAGTAAGGTCCGTAGCCTGGTAAGGGGAGCCCTGCTCTTACCTACCTCTCTAAGCTTCTCTCTTTCTGCAGCCTTCTCTTGCACCAGCTGCACTAGCCTAATCTACTTGTGGTTTTTAAACCTGCCTTCTCTGATCACTCCAAAGTCAGCTCATGGAATGAGACTGAATCCTTCATGCCCATCCAGGGAATGCCATCTTGTCCGACTCCATTGTAGTCCCTACAGTTACATGAGGAATGCTTTAAAGTTTCATGTCTTTCAAATTAATAATCTGTGAGTATTTTAGTTAGGATTCAATCCAGAAAGTTACTTTCGATGGATAGCTGGCAGAAAAGGCAGAAACTGGGTTGTTTAGGAGGCCCCTGGTACTAAAGAAGAATGATTTCATTTGCAATTTTGTCAAAGACTAGCACTGGGTACACTCAAGGTTTCTGGTGATACTAAAAACCAATTCATCCAGAACAGCCTCATGAGAATTAGGCTCTAAGAACCTGGTCATCCAGAGGTGGGAGAAGATAAGAAAGGAGCCTAGCTGGGAAGTGGGGACTTGTATTGGGATGCTGCATTTGCTAACTGATGGAGAAAGCTTATTCCCTTTAGGTTGTAGAGATAGGGCAGTTGCAAGTTGAGAGAAGAGCTGGAAGTCATCCACAACAACAATTTAACAGCAACGTAAAATATCAGACAGAGCTTTTGATGGCACTATGCCCTTAATTCACTCACTCAGTCACTTTCTCTAAGAACTGCTAGGGAATTTTAAGAAACAGAAAGATTATTTTAATGGTTGAAGTAACTGACTAGCGTTAAGTTTTATGTACCAATGGAGAAAGACTTCCAAGCCCAACGTGGCACATCGCTTACATTTGAATAGTTAAAAAAAAAAAAAAAGAAATGATGCCAGAAAACCAGGTAGCAGTGTGATTTGTTGATTCTGCTTCAGACATCTAAGAAAGTCCTAGGTCATTACGAATGAAGTAGATCTGCAAAAACTCATTTCTAAAACAAATAATGTAAAACTAAATTCATTAGGATTAAGGCATTTGTTTTATAAAGGAAATGATTAATGAATAATTAAAATTCCATGCATCACTGATTATTAGTGACAATTGGTATTTCCACATTGTTAAAAAATACAGAAATTGATTTAATTAAATTTATTTTAGCCAGCACCTCATAAGAGTAAAGTAAATGGCCTGTGGCAGATACGTATGACCATATAGTGTTATAAGTTTTTTCTTGTATGTGTTACTGAAAGTATTTAGTCTAGCCACCAATGTTTTATTGAGTTTTTAAAAATCTGAATGTCTAGCATTTAACACAAGACTCTTGGTTCAAAATGACTGTATTTCACCTCCATGTGAAATGTATTAGATTTTCAGCAAAGTCCATATATTGATGTCATTGTAAGAACTCTAGGCTGGCATTGGTTAACAGTGGAAGGTGCAAACTGCTTTTGTCATTGTGGCTCTTCCTGCCACCTCATTTGCAAAATGCTATGCTGTACAAGATCCCCACTCAGGGCATGTTCCCTGTGTTGCTCTAAGTACTCTTCCGCCTCACTTCTACCAGCCCCCGATTCCTTTTTGAGTAAAATAGAACAAAGAGGGCCCACATCATTTCAGTTCACCTTTATGTCACCTTTCAGATGGTACAGAAAATGAAAACGCTTAACTGATGTGTTCAATCACTGGGGCTTCTACGGCGGGCCTGCAGCCAGGCTAGGCAGTGTGTGTGGGAGGTCAGTTTTCCCAAGTCATGCCTGAGTTCGATGGCTATCCTGGGCTGGGCCTCAGCCCTGTATCCCCTGGGCTTGCTCTGCACCCAGGCAGCCCGCAACCTGCTTTCTCCAGGGTCAGGTACTGCAACCGTTATGCCTCGACTTCTCTTGCCTTCCCCCTAGTATTCTGAATTGAATGAATTAAGAGATTGGCTTCCAATTGTCAACACACTTAATTAAAACTACATTTTGACCATCCGGACTCCCTGTCCTACTAAAAGATTAAAAAAGAGTCCCAAATTGAGCAACTTATATCAAAAGCAGGTAATTAACTGCAAGGGAAGTTTGTCAATTGTTCTTTTTTGCAAATGACTTTTTCCCTTGACTTTTGTGATACTAATATATCCCTTTTTTTATTCAATGTTAATACCAGATGACCCACTTCCCTTCCTCTCTTCAGCCATCATTTTTGTTCCTAGATTACAAATCTGACTTTCAATTTGTTCCTCTTCTATAGATTCTGCACCAGCATTAAACTGATCAGTTAGATTATGCAAATGAGATCATTTGGGGGATCACCCCCAATCCTCAGGCATCCCACTTCAGCAAGAACTAGATTCAAAATCTCCAGCGTGTCCCACAAGGCCAACCTGACCCCTGCCTACATTTCTTACTTCATCTTCTACAAATACCCTTGTTTGTTAGACTTCAGCTACACTGACCTCTATGTTTCTCAGCCATGCCAAGCTCATTCATACCTCAGGACCTTTGCACTTTCTGTTCTCTCTGCCTGGGTAATACTTCCCCCCAGATCCTTGAAGGCCTGGCTCCTTATGATATTAGTATATTTATTGTTTTCATTATCCCGCAGGTCTTCACTGGCCTCTCCATACAAATTACCAATTTCCTCCAGGTCCAGCGTCATCTCATCCCTCTGCTTAATTCCCTTCTGAGCATCCTCCTCTTTCAGGTGTTCCTGTGCTGCTGCTGTCTCCCCTCTTAGATATGTAGCCCCATGAGAGCAGGGGCTTGTCTCTCTTCTTTAACACTAAATCCCCAGTATCTACAACAGAAACCAACAAATGTAGGTGCTTGTATACAGTTGCTGGTTTAATGAATTAATTAACAGCAATTGTTTTCATAACATGTCCTTTCTTGGAAAAATAGAAGATAAAGGCCATGCTTTAATGGTGTCCAATCTTTGAGGAAATAATTTACAAGTCTATGAAATCCCTACTTTGAAGATTCATTGCTTTTAAAAAGCACTCTCTACAGAGCTCCAGCATGTCATGTTTTTCCATTATGCTGGGATTTTATTCAATCATACATATCATCAATAAATCAATAGCAGCATTCAAATCAGAAGCAGTACCCAACAGTTGAGAGAAGAGGGGATTTTAGGCAGTTTTACCTTAGTATGGATACAGATTGTTATTCTCTTAAATTAAAACAATTGCCCTTCATTTAACTAAGCTGATTTGAACTGAAAAAAAAAAAGAATCATTATGATGAATCTTGGTGGGGGGGGTGCTTCTGGAGAAAGGTGAAATGTGAGAAAATATATGCATAAGTGGGTTAGAAGGGGAAGGGGTCACTTCGGAGAAGTAGAATTCTGCTCTAAGGAAATGGACTCCTGTAGAGGACAAAGGATACAAAATATAAGAAAGGGGATAGGAGAGCTTCCGAACTGAACCTCCCCATTTCACAATTTCGCTCAAGGCCATACCTGCCTCATGCCCTCTTGGTATGTCACCAATTTGTTTTGTTTTGTTTTAAATAGAACTCTTAATAAAGATGAAAAGAAGAAAGAGAGATAAGGAGGGAAGGAAGAAGGGAGAAGAGAAGCAAAGTGAAAAACAGTTAAGAAAAAATGTTCAATGGAGAAAAAGTTTAATGATTAACTTGCTAATAAAAGATCAAAGTTGGGAATCTATTTGCGACAGGAATGCAGATGCAGCTTTCTGCTGAGTAAACTCAGTACACTCACAGACCTGGGCAGACACTGACTACATTGCCTCATTCCCAGAGACACTGCTGACCCAGACCACAATGTAGCTCCTTAACCTCAAAGCAAAGAAGCAAAGTCCGGACTCCTCCTTGCTGGCCCTGCCTTCTGGGCCAATTGTTCACATCAAACCCAAACTTGTCTCTCTCTCATTGAAAACTAGGGGAGGTTTGGGCTTCAACACTGTATGTAATATGGTTACAATCTTTCTCACAACTCTTTTGAGATTTCCTATATCTCAGATCCAACATGAGACCTCTTGAAAAGCATCACTCCAAATGGGAAATGGAATACTTCTGTGCCACAGCATTCCTATTTGACTCCAGCCAAGTCTGTTTTCCCAAAGAAGTGAGCTCATACATGAGCATCTGAAAAGTATAGAGGCCTAAGTGCCATGATAAGGAATACTACCTGCTAGGTATTAAAGGTGAAGTAAGGGCTCCAGGAATTTCGCCTTAGCATGCAAGGAAAAAGATTCTGGTGTTCAAGTGTTGATCAGTGTAGATTTTCAAGTTTTCTTAGAAACACAAGTGTTTGCTCTCAGGATAATTATACTGTTTCCCTTTCAGGCTTGTCTGTGCACCATGAAAATAGAGAAACCAAAATAATCCTAGTCCCTCCTGTAGGCTTCTTTTAAAAGCTTGAGTGGTTTCCAGTCCAAACCAGATTTTCTCAGACTTCCATTTAAGAATAATCCATTTACCACAACATTCAAAACAATTTAGAGCCTACCCTGCTGCTACAGTTTGACTATGGAAACCAGCCCAAGGACTCATCCTTCGAGCCAGAACTATAGCAAAAATGATGAATAAATAGAAGAACTATTAGGAGGTAGCTTTGATGACCCAAGTCAGAATAGCAAGGATTCATGACCCCAAGTCAAGCACAGGAAATACCAGGCAAGGGGTCAGTGTAGACTTGGTGTCAGAGACCAGACAGCATTGATATTGTGCTAAAGTCAGACTTAGACTCAGAGAGAATGCTTCCCATACTCCTCCTGCTGGGTGGCTAGCAGAGGTCCTGGGTATCTTGTCACACCTGTAGTACCCTAACATGCTGTTATAACAACACCTTTGTCATAATAACTGAGTGCTCAAGAACATTTCCTACTTCATCAGTCTTGAAGAAATCATTCATTCTCTGACATTGAGTGACTATCTTCCTAGCCAGCCAGTAAACCAGACAGTGGAGATGCAAGTTTAGACAACCTATGGACCTTGTCATGGAAAAGTATACAGAGTTGGGCAAGGGTTCTTAATCTGGGTCCCATTGCTAGGATCCATGGATGGGCTTCAGTGGTCTGCAAAAGCTCTGAAAACTAAGGCCCTGCGTGTGTGTGTGTGTGTGTGTGTGTGTGTGTGTGTGTGTGTGTGTTGTTCTAAAAGAGTCTATATTGTTCATTAGATTTATAAAGGAGCCCATGACTCAAAAAGAGTGAAGAAATGTCTGTCCATGAAAAATCCTGTAAAAGATGACTTTATGGTAAGTGCATTTACTTAAGACTTTGCTACGAAAGATCAAGCTGTAGACCAAGTAAACATAAACTTTTTATCAAGATGATTAAAAAACTTTTACATGTGATAACTAGAATAATGATAAGAGCTTACTTAAGAAATGTCCTCATTACAGAACTAATGACTAGAAATGTCATAATGAAAGAAACTCCATCTTTTCCACTATAAAAGTCAATCATAGACCAAGAAAAGCAAGGGCTCAAGGTTGCTTCGATACATGACAATATCCATGGGGTAATAGTAGCAACTCCCATGCCTCACTCCATCTCCATTTGTATCTTTGTGTCAAGTATGAAGCAGAATGGGCAGAATTCATAGCCATGGTTTAACTATTTACCCCTTTCTGTTGGCTCCACTGGCATAGACTATACGTCAAAGTTAAGATACTCAGTGCACAGGTTATGGGAATATTTTTCCCCTCGACTGCTCAACCCTATTCAGCAATAAGAATAGCTGATGCCAATAAAATTCATGGCCCAAGAAGTTATGTGCTATTAATTGTGTAGTTGTCATAATCCCTGCTATGTCACCATTTATCCCAGTTTGAGAAGCAGAAATCTACCTTCTATGAGGTTTAGCTCCTCCATTTGTTAAATGGACATTGGTCCAAATGTCCCCACGTCCTGATGTGGGCACCAGGCTCCGACCCTCTTTTCTCCTCTGACAGGTTTTCCTGATTCCAAACCCTTTATTTCAACTTGGCCTCGGCACTCAGAAGGTTCAGGTCTCTAGTTAGCCTACTTTCTTCTCTAGCAATGGTAAGGTCACTTCCCACCTTCAGTCATGATGACTGTGAATGACCACACTGCGGCCAGGGAACTATTCTCACGCTTAGGCTGGAAAAGGTGCTTAGGTCAGTGAGAACAATCAAGAAACAGTTGACTGGACAAAAGCGAAAACTATTTTTCCTTCACTTACTATAAAATAGAAGGAAATCTATAAGCATATTTCTACACCCAAGACTCTAAGACTTTAAAAGACTCTTGCCATTTTTTTCAATATCATGGAAATCTTAAAGCCACGTACAGTAGAAAACTAGTTTTATACATGTTATAGAAACAAATAGCCCCATAACTGTAATCCCCAAATTATGACTCACCATAAATATTTATTTAAATAAATATTTGAGATCTCAAAATTCCAGCACAAACAAATAAATACTTCGGGTATTCACCACCTTGAAGTGTTTGCCTTCTGTGGAGTGGAAAGAGATGGAAGAGGTGGGAAGAAAGTTGAAGAAAGCAAATATGAGATGCCTGTGAGCCCAGAGGGCATGTCTGAGGCCAGTGCCTACAGGGACAGGCCTGCCTGAAGGACACATGCAGAGCGGACCAAGCTTAAGTGGAAGCCGAGGCCAGCAAGCGGAGATGCACAGTGGGGAGTGAAGGTGCAAGGGTCAGAGTACAGTCCAAGCTGGCACACACTGAGAGGAAGGGAGAGTGTGGGATTTAGAATAGAACACTGGAAAAGAATTTAGGAAGGAAATGCTGGGAGAGGTCTATTTTCTAGCAAGGTCTAGACAGCTTTTTCAGTCGGTGATGGGGCCCAGAGGCATGGGCTGATTCCCTAAATCTAGCAATACTGTAATATACAGAGGTCGTAAACAGAAGTAATAAGACATTAACTCTGTCTCGCAAATGTAAAATGTACTTGGATTGGTCTTTACAGAGTTTAAAAAGAATGAGCCAATAAGGTCAGTAAATAGTCAATTTCTTGGTTGTGCTACATTATAGTAATGCAAGATGTCACCATTAGGGGGGAACAGGGAGAAGGATGTATGGGATCTCTCTGTGTTACTTCTCACAACTAAATGCAAATCTATAATTACCCCAAAACAAAAAGTTAGAAAATGAGCTAATCTTTACGAATCAGAAGATTTTATATAAAAATCCTATTTTGCGGCTGCTCTTGAAAAGTCAGAAGAACTGGCAGCCCCAGGCCCATACCATGTTTCCACAATAACCTGTTATCCCATCACCACAATCAGAGGAATGAGAGTAGTATTTGATTCAAGACAGGCATTAAAATCTTCACTTTGCCCCATTCTCTACCCAGCCTGCTTCACTTATATGTTATTTGTCTGGTCCCAATGGATAATAGACTTTTCTGCTCTTCCATAAAGAATGATGGAGTTGAAACCTATGTTGTCTATGAGGTCATCTGAGGTCACACAATCTGTCTGATGTTTAACACTGCATCATGAATGGGAACATAAGGATACCTCACTGTCTTGGTCCCCTTGGGGCTGTGCACATAATAGGTATCATTATAGTATTCTTCTATAGCACAGAGCCACCTAGGATGGGTTCCAAGAAAAATCAATGACATACTAACTGTTGTGTCACAACTCAGGAGCCATATAAAATGCGGTGACTTCTTAAAGTCACAAATGCTCTGAAATTATTTCTGAAATAGGAATTAGATATGGACCAATTTACCAAAATTGAAAATATCTAGACACATGGTTTAATTGGAACTCCCCATGTATGTATTTTCTCTGATTCAAAGACAAAGTGTCATTCCACATTCAGTCTCTTTCTGGCTTTCTGAGGTTAAAACATTTTCCACATTAAAAATCTGTCCCCTTTGGTTTCCACATGGTAAACTGCTCAAGTGGAATCATTTACCCCAAAGGCAATGCAATGCTCCCATTAGCACTAAGCAGCAAAGGGCAAAAAAGGCAAAAGGGTAAATTGAAGACAGGGAGGATGAATTGAGGTCATTCCTTGCTATACCAAAAAGCACATGAAATTGACCCACATATTTAGGTCCATCTTTGTGTTCATTAAAAGATATTCTGTATAATCTTTAGTCTGCTCAGTATATTGTCCATCCTTTCTAGCATTGTCTCCTCACAGTCCACATCATGTTCAGATGTTGTAGTTTTTCCTGGTTAGGTCATTCTAATAGTGATGTGCTCTCCCAGTTTTAGCTACCAAAATCAGACCCTCCCCATAAGAGTCTATCGAGATGGAATATTACAGCACACGAACTAACAATAGGTAGAAAAAATGATATTTTTACATTTTATTTAACACATGAGTTAACCTATCAAGAGAGTTAAATTGCATTTAAAATTCAGAGGCAGATGTAGTTCCTGGCTAATGGTCCCTCAAGTGGCCTGCTGTGTCAAAGATTTACTGATAGGATTCTCCCATCCCTCCCTGGTGTTGAACTTTGCCCCACAATATGCTCCCTTTATGCTTAGCCATTTTCTAAATCAGTAAATACACAGACCAAGCTGCTTCTGTCGATTATGTCCTCGTATTTATTCAGTTTGGTTATACAGGTTAATTCAACTCTATAGTCCCCACTGATGCTGCCTTAGTTCATACTGGCAGAAGTGGGTTGTGAATGTTGTCATTTGCTCTATGTCACACACAGCAAAGAGGTATGCCTGGAATTCCATGTGATATACCTGCAGTCTATGATCTGGCTGCTGAGCCATTGGAAAATTAAATTATAAATGTGAAGTGCTCACTCTGCTGGATTGAAAGTAATGGCTATGACATCCAAACCAAGACATTGTATATGAAATATGGAATTGGCTTGCACTATGTGGGGCATCAGCTGGACGCTGCTATAAGGCATCTGGCGAGGCCATGAGTCCCTCCAAGTTTTTTGCTGCACACGTGTGAGGGCCAGCTGGCAGAGCAGCTGCAGGGCCAACTCACTTTGGGAGCCAGCTGACCATCACTCCCTCAGACAATGCACAGAAAGGTCAAAGGGCCTTTGGCTCTTACTTTGAACAAGCGTGTTTGGTCACTGGGGTTCCATTGACTATTGGGCAGCAGAACATGCAAATAATTTGCTGTTTCCTTAATTAAGATAAATTCTAATTCCCAAACTAATGATCCACCTCAAAATGTTATTTTTATTTCTTATTCGAATATTTTGTTGCACCCACACATCTCCCCTCTCCATATATAAAGGCTCTCTTTTTAAGGCTTTTTAAAAAATCAATTTTCTCTATTTTTGAAACAATGCACTTATTCTGAATGGATATATATATTTATAGCTATAGGTATAGTTATCAATCAAATACAGTTTTGATTCCCAGAGATGAGTTTATCTGAGCAAAAGTTAAATGTCATTGTGAGTGGAAAATTGCAAACAACTTTAATTCTGAGAGTAAGTGTCAGACCAACAGTCGAATTGAGTAAAATATTTCAATTAGTCATTTAATGACAATTTTCTCTGCTGGTAAGAGATTTCAGGTTCCTGTTTGGTCTGATAAACCTCAGGTCTCCCCTAACTATTCATAAGATGGCAAGTTATTATGCATTAATAAATAACAAATATCTACAAAACACCCTCCTCTGTGCCACATGGATCCACTGGGGTCCCTGGGTCCAGTGAGGAACAAGACAGATGAGGTCTCTTCTTTCATAAAAAAAAAAAAACTAGTGAAAATTCCAATTTAGTCATCCTTTCCTAGCAAACATATGTGTTCTGTTTCCTAAATTCCAAGACATGGGAAATTTCCCACACAGTATCAATAGAGACATCCTTTGGATTTATTTAGCAGAAATCACCTATCAGACTATAAAGAGTAAAACATTTTTCTCTGAAACAACATTTTCACATCTACAGAAAGCCTCAGATTTCTGAGAATTTGTCACCTTTAAATGAAAAATTAAAAAAAAATAAAAAGCCATCTTCTGTGCTGTCTTGATGGAAGGATCATAGCAAATGGAAACCAGAAGTTTCTCGAGAATGCCCTGATTGTGTTGGAAGGATGTGGGTTCCCCTCTATTGCCAAACTAGAGTTGCAGGGGAAGGGGCGAACGTCCAACTTGGCATTGAAAGTAATCTGCTCTGGCATTTTCCAAAGGGGTCAATTTGGTTATCATATTGAAACAGCCACATATCCTACAGGATTTTGACATGCCAATTTTCTGATTTTATCACTCAATAGAATTTTGACTCAGCCCAGACTTAACCATTCTAAGCTTGTGTAAAAAAGATCTCATGTCCCTGAATCAAATGAGTTTATCCTGGAGAAAACTCTAGTTTCAAAGCAACATGCAATTTCTCCAGTTTTAGAAAAAGAAGCCTCCAAGTGCAGCATCATCTTATTGTACAAAACTCCTTTCCCTGCGAATATTTAGTTTTCCATGCATCTACGGGTGGGCAATGCTGAGAATTAGGCTGAGAAATACAAGTTTTTACAAAAGGGTTCCTAAATACTCTGCTTTTAAAATGTTTAAAATAAAAACACTTTTTTATGTTTTTATGTGACTAATAAAAGTATCTTCTCCTCCCCTGCCCCCCACTCCGAGAGTATATTTTAAAACAAAAAGAAAGCATTGTTTTGTTTTGAGACCAAAATTCTCTTCCATTTTGGCTCATCTGGTTTTTCCAATTATTGGCCCCTGACAGTTGGCACTTTGCTCTGACCAACCCCAGAGGATTCAGAAGAGTCAGCTCTCCCAGCAGCTCATGATTTGTGACAACCCCCAATGGCAATTTCCCATTAACCCCCGATTGCCTTCCCTGGAAGGCATACACTTCTCTTTCACAAGGTGAGCTTGCAGCACTCCCAACGATATCACAGCATGTAACCAATTTCTGACTCACTTTCCCAGGTTGATTTTGTGAGCTGAGTAGGTCAGCCTGCCAACCAGCCGGCAAACTGCCTGAATGGTGGCAGGTGTCGGTCCCAGCAGAAAGCTAATGCTGCAGTGCACAATGTGGGAAATATGCTAATCCAAGGGGTTGGGATGGAGCCCCAGGCTTTGTGACCTCTTATTTGAGAGGCCTCAATGCACTTTTTACAAGATGGAGCTATTGTCCTCTTGGGCCTCCCACTGAAGGAGGATTCAGAGGTAGATCAAAAGATGGGCAAAATAGGACCTAGGAGCAAAGGCTAAATGGCCCTGGTATTATTTTGTCTAGAGAAGGGAAGGCCGGAGGTGAAGTGGGTCGAGCAGGCCATAATGGTAGAAGAGCTATTATGCCATGAATGTGGCCAGCTGCTCAACATTTTGAGTGAGAAGAAAAGGAGTAGGAGAAAATGAATGTAAACTGCAATGTGAGAAATATTTTAAAATTTCTAAAAACAACAACAACAAAAAATCTAACAGTGAGCGCTATTGAACACTAAAAGTGGTAATGGGGAAATAAATCTCTTTCTTTAAAACCAAGATTTTTCAGTCAAAAGTTTTAAAGGCAATTATGACTGAATGCAGTGTACAGCTAGGAAGTAATTTAGAAGCCCACTTTACTTACACGTGTACAACCCATGATTTTGGCCTTTACCAACTGCTCTTAAAACTGCCATTTTCTTGGAAGATAGTATTAGAAATGGCTGCACAGGACTTCTTAGACCTTGCTTTAAAGATTTAGTTAACTGAGATCAGAATGGCCTTTGTGGGCAAATGACTGACAAGTATCTTAGGTGATGGGCATCCTGATTTATGTTCTGCAGGTAACCACAACATTCGGGGGCTGATTCCAGTGTTGTCACCCTAATTGCATTATTATTAGTTTGTCCCTATATCTTGGACTCTCTGTTTTCTATTCAGAAAATATAGGGGTTTGAAGAGATTTCCAACAAACACCAAACCTCATTTCCTTAACTGTCAAATGGGGACAACAGCTATGTTCTACCTCCCTTGGGACTGCTTGGAGGAACAAACTATAAAAGGAATGAAAATCACACTCTACCCAAATATGTAGTAATTAGACTGTTCAGACCTTAGGACCACTACCAAATAGATAACAGAGAACTAAAGAAAACAGCTAGAGCTGGTATCTTGTCTCTCCCAGGTCTGTAGCCCAATGTCAGGCATAACTGGGTGGCACACAGCAGTGCGAGGCAAGCACACAGCACCTTCATTACTGGGGTGTGGTCTCTGCAGTGTTTGGACATTTCAACTTGAAATATTTCTCCATAAAATCCTCAAATATTAGAACTAGAGAACTCCAATGCCCTTGGTATTTGTAATGGGTAAGTTTTAAACAAATAAAAAATAGACAAATAAACATAAATGTTTTATCACAGTAATAAAGTAACAGAATATTTTATCACTAGAGTGGGTTCAGGCTGATGACATATTCAGTCACAACGAAAGAAAGAACACACAAAAACTTGTCCACCTAGAATTCTACATACAGAGGAAATATCCTTCAAAATGGAGGTAAAATAAAGGACCTTCTCAGTCAAAAGCAGAGAGATTTTGCTGCAAGCAGATCCACGGTAGCAGAGAGGTGAAGGGGGCTGTTTAGAGTATCGGTGTCATCAGTTAGAAGCCTATGCTTCCGTCCATAATGCACTCCAGTCCACTGCTATCAGAGACTGAACCATGAACTTCAGCAGTCATTATGCAACTCTAGTATATTAGAAGCAAAAGGACCAACTGAGCACATTTCTTCAAACACCTATATTTTCTGAATAGAAAACAGAGGGTCCAAGATATAGGGACAAACTAATAATAATGCAATTAGGATGACAACACTGGAATCAGCCCCCGAATGTTGTGATTACCAGGTGAAGTGGTTTATTCCACTCGAAAAGCTACAATTTTCTCTCCAGCAGGGTAAATGTGGTTCATAGGCACATTGCATTTGGCCCACAAAGTGGATTTTTAATTAAAATTAACTCCCTTGAAATATGAAAAGACATTGTCAAATAAACTCATGTACCTACATGGTCATAATCCACTGAAGTTCCAACATTTTCGGTCACTTTTAGATGGGACATGTATGATCATGTGCCACAGAACAACATTTTGATGAACAATGGCCCTCATATACAATGGTGGTAAACCATATAGCTTAGGTGTGTAGTAGTCTATACCATCTAGATTTGTGTAAGTGTATTCTATGATATTCACACAATGACAAAACTGCCTAACTATGCACTTCTCAGCACTGATCCTTGTCATTAAGTGCCATATGACTGTATGCTTTACTTTGCCATAGTCATCACCACTCCCTAATGTCTCCATGAGGAAGGGCCATAGGTGATTTAGAATGAATCATCATGCTCACATAGTTGCCTATATTAACCATCCATTTCATCCAGTTATCTCATTTTCCTATGTCATTTGAACATTTGACTTTGCAGTTTCTTCTCTGCCATATGCTGCTTCTATTTTTCTAATCAGCGAAACCATTTATGTTGTTTCTACAAAGCATACAAAATATAATGTCTACATGCATTGATGACACACACTTCAACCGACAATGATTATGTATATAGAACTGAAGACATATATAAATTCACATAAGCTAGTACAGAAAGCTGGATTTTTTTTTTACTTTTTTTTTTAAATTTTTATCTACTTTGCCTAAGATTTTACACATTGCCAAAGGTCCAATGTTGTATTATGATATTCTGAAGGAGAGTGCTGATCATTTTGTCATTTTCCTCAATTTCTGCTGGGTAAAAGGTGGACTCTCCCAGTATTTTCTAATGGGTGCTCTCCTGATCAGAAAAATAGGATTGAAGAATCTAGTTTTATAATTATATTAAAAATATAAGATAGAAAGAAATCTAACTATAGGAGATGAACATAGTATAAATATATATATGTCTTACTGTCACAGTGTACATATGAAACTTATTGGATTTCATTAACCAATGTCACCATAAAAATAAATAAAATAAATAAAAATAAAAATATAAGATAGACACACTTGTCCACTCAAAAGCTTATAGATGAATTTCACAGTAGCATTACTTGTAATAGTCCAAAAGTAGAAACAACTAATGAATAGATACATCAACTAATAAATGAAAATATTTTATATCCATATAGAATATTATTTGATAATTTTTAAAAAAGAAATACTGATATAAACTACAGCATGCATGAACCTAAAAATATAATGGTGAGTAAAAGAAGCCAGTCATAAAAAATAACATCGTGTAAAATTCCATTTACATGAAATGTCCAAAATAAGCAAAGTCCATAGAGACAGAAAGTAGATTAGTGTTGCCTAGGACTGAGGATGTTGGGAAGAAATGGGGAATAACCACTAGTGGGTATGAGGTTGCTTTTTGTGATGATTAAAATTTTCTAAAATTGAATATGGTGTTGATTGCACAACTATATGAATATCCTAAAAAATATCTAATGGTACACTTTAAGTGGGTGGGTATTATAGTCTGTGAATTATATCTCAAAAATATGTTATTTAAAGAAACAAAACAGAATTAGTCTTTTGAAATTGGAAAAAAAGGGGGTTAATTTTGAAGGAATCTGCAACAGCCAGGCAAACTCCAGTGTGTTTTTATATATATTATTTTACTCAAGCCTCAGAGAAATCAGCCAGTGGTTTTGTTCTGCCCATTTCACAGATTTAAAAAAAAAAAAAAAAGCAGACTCACAGAGATTAGGCTTCCTTAACTAGTTACTTGTTCAGCTGAGATTTGAACCCATGTCAGTCCCCCAGCATTTTCACCTTCTCTAAAAGTCAAGTAAAAGAATTTAAGACTTCTTGCCTTGTCTGTTTCTTATTGCTGCAGGTGACTAATTTTGAGCAAGACACTCGCTTTCTTTTCTTAAAAGCTAACCCAAGATATGCCGAATGATTAATCGGTCTTTCTGAAGTGAAATGGGGCCTTTTTTCTCAAGGTGACATGTGTCTTTTTCTAAATGCAGAGCTAGACCTGCCTAAATCATTCCTCTGTCTGCTCTCCATAGGCATTTTCTCTCTTACCCAATGTTCTCCTTGAATTCACCTCTGCTTGCTCCGTCATTCAATATTAGAGCTAAAAACATTGCCTAAAGTAACACTCCTTCCCCACCCGACCCCTTCATACATATATAAAGCAGCATCCAGGTAGCACTGAACATGTTTATGACCTCCTAATTCTATTGCTGTGCATGTCTCTTAATCGTTAGCATCAAAGAGTACTTTAAAATAAATCATATGGACAAATTCCTCAACTAAGCATTCAAAACACACACACCGGCATCCAACTCCAATCACTTTAAGAGGTTATATTAAAGCACAAATCATTTGGGAATATGGTGTGGGGGGGGCTAGGTAGAGAAAAGGGAGACAGATTCAAATAGAACTCATGCTCCTTGCTTTAAATGAGGCTCAGCCCGAGCTATATACAAATGGGCAGCCAGCAGAGAGCGTCTGGGATGCCAGCCATTTCCAAGCCACAGGCTCATAGTCTGCATTTACTCACATCACAATCCATTATCTTCCCAGCCAGGCTCCAATCCTTACCTCTATTGAAGCAGAAGCCAAGTGTGCCAGTGAGTGACCTCACTGGGTCAACAGGACCACTGCAGCCACTCAGTTTGGCCTCTTACAGCCTCAGCTCTCTGATCTGACAGCCACAGGCAGATCTCCCTTTCCTTTTTCTGAACAGTGCCAGTATGCTTCCTCCTGCCTGTCAATATTTAACTACCCTGTCAAGATACATTACATCACCTGCACTAAATCCCACCCCATCGATAGCTAGAGGGTGTGTCTGTTCTATTCAATTCACTTCTATCAAGTGCCTTCCATTCATTCCTTTCTTTCAACATGTGTAGAGCCCTTATTGCATTTGGCACTTGGGATACAGAAATGAAAGATCTGATCCCCAGAGTCTAGCTGGAGAGAGAGACAGGACACTGTGGTATGTGCCATGATGCTGGAGCACAGAGTGTAGGGTAAACTCCTATACCAGATTGACAGCCAAAGAGATGGAGTGAATGGGACCACAAAATTCCCAGAGATGATGACACTCAAGGTGACATCTCTAATGGGCCAAGCTAGATCTGGGAAGACACAAGCAAGATGGATTCATGGTCTCAGTCCTCAGTAAGTTTAAACTCAATGCAGGGAACTCTGACAGTCTACAGAGTAGATTACTTACATAAGTGTCACAGGCAAAGTACAGAATATTAAACCAAAAAGGGCATCTATTCCTCATTTTTTTTCTGGATCAGTTGGATTATTAGCTATTTCTAAGACTAAACATTTGAACAAAGATTTCTCAATAGAGAAAGCTGAATGCAGACCATAGGTTTCTTGTTACAAACATTGGTGACTCCTCAAATCTTTGAAACAGCAGATGAATCTAGTGAGTAAATGAGGTTACCTGGAACCCATTGTCAAGACCAGGGAAAGAAGAATCCAGGTAATACTCTTCCCCGGTCAAAAGAATTCATCTGGGACAAATGGCTTAGCCACAGGTAAATAGGGATCTGCCATACACCCCTCTAATCCGACACAAAATTTCATGACACTTAATGAACAGTTGGTGGCTCTTTTAAATAATATAGACAGACTTGCACAGCCCCTGGGTAATACCAAACTGTCATCTTTAACTCCATCTGTGATCAGAAGCCCCAAAAGCAACTCACTTTGGAATTTTTTTCAAAATTTCAGTTAACCACCAAAGCACAGCTCTCAAATATGCTCACCAATCCCTTCTCTACCAAACTTACTCCAGCTTCACGCTCCAGAGAACAAAGCTCCCCATTTATGTGTGAACGTTCAAAGGACCCCACCACTGGGGAGCCTAAGAGGCTGCCATGGAAAGTGCCAGAATATTTAAATTGCAAAACACAGCCTGGGGATCTCAATACATCTAATTTGGGATACGTTCCAAGCTCAGGAGCATCTCTGCATGGAAGCAGCTCTATTAGTCAGCTTCTCAGGCAATTTTCCAGTTCCACATGGACACTTCCCCCAGTGTTTCTAAGTCGAACATTTATAGTCTGTTGCAATATTTTACTACAAGGTATTTAGGGTTTTGACAAATACTAACTGACATTGCCACCATTCCAGTGAAAACTGATGACCCATATCTAATGCCTACTACTTGGTTGTCGCTGAAGATATTTTTTTGTCAGTAAGTGATTATCAGCAGAACACAGCTCCAGATTCCTCCTTCACATCCTGGAAGCACAGTTTAATTTCAGTCTTTAATAAATCTACATTTCATGTTGAATCGTCAAAATACTGAACTAAAGTTTCATTACACTCAAGCTTGTTTTTTTTCAAACCAAGGCATTTTCAGAACCTCTTCTGCTTAATAACACATAACGTACTTGACATTAGGAATTTTATACATTATTAATGGAATGGTTGTTACTACTAATGATCAAATGCCCAGGGATTTCTAGTTTCAATTAGAATGGATTTGTGTCATTTATCTTGCAATCCCACTAGAAGGAGGGGGTGCTATATGACCTTCTTTTGTTTTTAAAGGCAATTTTAGTAAATTTTAGCAAATGTGAGGTACCTTTTTCAAATAACATCGTTAATATTATGAATGATAAGATAATTAACTAACATTCCATGGAAAATAACCAGAAAATGTAACTAACATTTCCAGATGTAAACCATGAAGAACTTCAGTTTTCGAAAGACAGAATATTTAAAATGTATCCTATCACTTGTGTACCCAGCTTTACAAAATAGAAGAAGAGTTCAGTCTTCAACAAGTCATCTCAAAGAGAAATTCCAAAGTAAAACTAATTGCCCAAAGTCAATTAAGTAAGTATTCTTTTATTTTAGAAAGCAAATGATAGTGTGTGCTCATCATGAAGAAAGAGTACAGATAAAGAATTTGAAGCCTCAAACCATATCATGTGACCCTGAGCAAGGCACTTCATCCCTGCGATGAGGATCTAAGCCTGCCCAATTTACCACTTATGAAGATAAAGTAAGGAAAAGTGATTAGTTCTTCAGGGTAAACTCTAAAACCCATCACTGTCGAGGAATACTGTGCCTTTTAAAACAATCACTTTGGGAGCATAGGCTGTGTCCTTCTAATCTGGCCTTTAACTGTCCCATTTTTCCTAGGTCCATAGGTCTCCCAAGAACCATGACTTTCAGTTCTAAACCTAGGATAGTCCTGGGCAGACCACAGGTGGTTTGCCAACTGCTATAATTCACGTAATGATAGAACTCCATCTTGGGAGCTGACTTTATATAATATGATAAATTGTTTTTGCATCTTGTCTAAGCCAACAAATTCTGATTCTTTAAAATTCATTGACTTTTTTTAAACAAATATCATTTGTAGTCAGGCCTAATAAATAATACAAGTTTTCAAGGTGGGTAAAAACTTTGATGTGAAAACTGAAATGTGTGCATCAATTATAGAGAATTTTTTTTGAGGGGTTCAGAAACTAGATCAAAAGCAATATTTTAAAAATATCCAGAAGGACTTTAGAACCTTGCAACTCAAAGTGTGGTTCACAGGACTAGCCATATTGGCAGCACTGGGGCCTGTTAGAAATATACAAACCTGGCCTATACACCAAACTTACCGAATTAGAGTTTGCATTTCTATAAAATCTCTGATGGCTTCAAGGTATGTAACAGTTTGAGAAGTCCTGTTTTAGAATTTGTTTAATGAAGAGGGAACAGACCTTAATAAAAACATTTGATAGAGTCATACAAATAAAAATATTCTTGTAACTCAAAGTATTTTGATCAAGAAAATAAAAGGCATTATTATAATTTATGTTCTCTGAGACTTGTGAATTTAAACTGCATAGTCAAAGAGGCCATGAAATGTAATTAAACTTTAAATAAGGCCAATGATTCAGTGGTTTTCCCACAAAGCAGCCTTGTAGGATACTAGGATCTACGTCAAATGGGTAGAGTCAGAGTGTGTGTGGATCCCCTCTGTGAACATGGCTGGTCACCATCCTCTGTTCTTAGCATCTCCCCGAGTAGGGACTCAAACCTTGGATAGCACCTAGTTTTAGGTTCACAACTGAAACAATAGTGGATGGGAGAGCAAGTTTCTGACATACAGGTCAAGAGTGATGTCTATTTTGGAAGAGGAGGTTTGAGGGGTCCAATAAACACCTATGAAGGAATACAGATGATATTTGGACACACAAGTCTGAGGTGAAGCAAGTTACAAAATAGTATGTACGTAATTCTTCTTTGTAAAATAATTTAGGGAGCTGTCAGCCTAGGGACTTTATCAGATAATAAGGAGATAGAGAAGAGAGCATTTCAGGATTAAAGTGTAGTAGAAACTGCAGTGAATAACCATAAGTTAAAGTGAGATCTAAATGGCTACAATAACATATAGTGAATTATAATAATATAATGGTTAAAAAGCTTTCTTTCCTGAAATAGAAAATGAATATTGTAATGGCAAATACAATGAGTCTGTAATCAAAATTCTAAATATTTCCAGTGCGGAGCCAGGAGATTGAGTACAAAATTTTCATTTGTGTGTGTATAAGTAGGTGATTTGTATGCTATGAACAAAAAATGCATTAGTCTTCTTTTAATGACCATGGGATGTAAATTTATAGAATATGATTATGTATTAACAAACTCAGATATCTAAACTCCCTTAAATTAAAAAATAGTCTTCTAACTGAACCAAGATTCAGAAATGCAATAAAAATACAAAGTACAAGTTATTTAGAATAAGTACAATCAAAAATACTTCATATGAAAACTAGGATCTAGCTAAACTCAGAAAAAAATATACAGCATTAATGGTTTATTTTTTTTTTAAAAAAAAAAAGGTTAAAATAAATGAATTAAATATTCGACCTAAGAAATTAAAGAACTTAAAAAAAATAAATAAACTTAAAAGAGGACATACAAATGGCCAAGGAATATTTGAAAAGATGCTCAACATCGTTAGCTCTTAGGCAAATGCAAATCAAAACCACATTGAGACATCATCTCACACCTGCTAGAATAGCTATAATCAATAGGACAAGTAACAACAAATGCTGGAGAGGATGTGGAGAAAAAGGAACCTTCATACACTGCTGGTGGGACTGCAAATGGGTACAGCCACTATGGAAAACAGAATGGAGTTTCCTCAAAAAACTAAGAATTGATCTACTATGATCTAACGATCCCTCTAGTGGGTATTCACCCCAAAGATGAAAACCCATATCCAAAAAGATATTTACACACCGATGTTCATAGTAGCATTATTCACAGTGGCCAGGACATGGAAGTAACCAAAGTGTCTTCCTATGAAAGATGATTGGCTAAAGAAGCAGTGGTACATATATACAATGGAATATTACTCAGCCATAAGAAGAGATGAAATACTGCCATTTTCAACAACATGGATGGACCTTGAAATAATCATACTAAGCAAAATAAGCCAGACAGAAAAATTTGAAAATCACATGATATCACTTATATGAGAAATATAAACCTAAATGCAACAGATAAACAGGACAAGTAAACAGAGATTCATGGACATGGACAATAAACTAGTAGCTACCAGAGGGTAGGAGGGAGAGGGGAGGGGGTGGTAGACAGGGTAAAGATGGTCAAATATGTGGTAACAGAAAGAAATCTGTGAGAGGTGAACATACAGTGTAAAATATATATATATATATATGTATATATATATATATACATATATATAAATTTTTTGTAAATGTAAAAAAGAAAAGAGTAAAAACTAAAATAATTTGGCTAGTAATAAATTAATATGTTAATTGATTCAATAAACATTTATTGAGCAGTGACCAGTCGTGTTTTGTTGTTGTTAATTTTTTCCTACCCTTCTACATTCAGCAGATATGACAATATGAATGATGATTGATAATGAACAAACAAAAAAATAATGGATAAACCATTTATGTAGATATACCACCCTTAAGGAGGGTGAGGAGCACAACCCTCTGCTCTTTAAGTACAACATGGAACGGGGGTAGTCTGGAAAGTAACTTCACTGTGGAGAAACCTGACAAACAGTACATTAGCCAGGTGATGGAGATTAACTTCAACAGTGATATACTTGTTGGCAGTATGTTCCCTTGATAACATGTAATGAAAATGACACTTTTCCTCAGTAGTCTTCCTCCCCAAAACCCATAAATCCAGTGTAATTATGAGAAAAAAGTCAGACAGGTTTCAGTAGAGGGGCATCCTACAAATTACCTGATTAATACTCCACAAAATTGTCAACATGATCAAAAACAAGGAAAGACTGAGAAACTGTGGTTACCAAGAGAAGCCTAAAGAGATATGACATCCTGGATGGAATCTTGGAACATAAAAAGAACATTAGGTAAAACTAAGAAAATTTAAATAAAGTATAATCTTTAGTTAATGTATCATTAATTATGACTAACATATAATGCTAATATAAGATATTAATCATAGAGGAAACTAGATGTGGAGTACGTGGGAACTCTGTATTACCTTCTCCTTTTCTCTGTATATCTAAAACTGATCAAATGAATCAGGTCTATTTGAAATTTAAAAAATAAGTGGATGATTTCAGACAGTGATATGAGCTATAAAGAACGTAAAATAGAGTAATGCAATGAGATGCCCTGAAATGGAAGGATGGCCAGGAAAGGTGATCAGCAAAGTTTTCCCTGAGGCATTTGTGTTGAGGTTTTCATAATGAGGAAGGGAGAACCATATGAAATATCTTAGGGAAGATGTTCCAGATAGAGGGACAACATCAAAACAAAAAGGCAAGCAGGCAAATAAACAAAGGATGAATTAAACTGAAAGCTGGTTATTTGAAAAGACAAAATAAGCAATCCTCTGACATCTTAATTAAGAAAAAAATAAAAGCGCACAACACAAAACTTAAGAAATAAGACATGGACGAGTAGAAATGAAAAACGAGAAGATTATGTACAAATCACTGACATTGCATCAGGAAGGCAATACTTTTCAAGCAGAATATAAATGACTAAAAGTAATGCAAGAAGTATAAGACTGAAGAAAACAAAAAAATTAAAAACACTGCTACAGATCTATTGTATTAAAGTAAGTAAATATAGTATTATGGCTGAATTTTATCTAAATTTTAAGTAATAGATAATTCTTATATAATTTAAATTGTCCCAAAGAAAAAAATTGAAAAGTTTTACAATTTACTAAGCCAGCAGATCCTAATACTAAAGACTGAATAATACTAATGATTCTAATTATACTAATATAATACTTATAATCCTTTGTAATTCATTTATAAAATTAATTCATTTTAAATAGAATGTTAGCAAATTGTATTCAGCCTTATAATAAACGTACCTATGACAAATACATATTTTAGTTGTATAAGGTTGAAGGAACATTACAGTTGAATTTACATTAACAAATTAAAAAATATATGTGATTATATTAAATGCCAAAAATCGTTTACTATAATTTTATAGGAACTCTTTATTTTAAGTAAAACAAACATCAAAGGAAGCTTCCTAAGGATAATAAAGTATTTACCAGAAACCAATATAAAATATATTCATATTAAAGTCATAAATAAGATAAAGATGTCCTCTATAACGTATATACTTTTCAACATTGTTTTAGAGCCATCAGTAGATGTAATAAGAAGTGAAAATAAAATGTATAATACAAATATTAGAAAATAATACAATAATTACTCATGGAATTATGCATTCTGGAATATTTAAGAAATATCACAAATCTTTACAAATCAGAGATTACACTAAAGCAACTGAAAATAAGATAAATACAAAAAACAATAATGCTTATTTATACTATAAAGTAATAGGAAATAAAATAAAGGTAAAAATCTCAGAACTCTTTTTCTTTGAGGGAGGTTAGAATCGGTTCTGCCTTGATATCCAAGTGCCAATAAGACACACAAAACTAGTTGCATTTGAGAGAACCTCAGAATATTGAAATAATTCCCCAGGAAACAAATATCGTCAGAACCTGGCTTTTCTACCAAGTTGGTCAATCTCACCCTCCACGTTTCCTATGTGTAAACTGGAAGTTTTCAGTTATCTTCAGATGTGTAATCTACTCCCACCATAGAATTAATCACTGTATGTTGATATGACATTTTCACCACTGCCTACTCCTACCCCTGGCTGTTTAGAGGCGGAAAAAGAGGAAGAGATCCATTTCCAAGGTACACAGCATGGAAGCCCTGAAGCCTGCTTCTTGATGAGGCCTTTTTGTCTGACTGACTCATTCTGGGAGAAAACATTCTGAAGTCGTTAAAAAGATCAATTGAGATTCCTGCGATGGTAAGCAATAACATGCTGCTCTATCTACCACACCTACATAAACGCAGAGGGTCAGTGACCAGGTGGCCTGGTCAGTGAGTGGGCTTTTTGATAACAGACCAAGGCAATAGTTTGCATATATACAAAAGGATTACTTTATTTTTTAGCGATGATACTTACACCTCAGAAGCAACTGTTTCTTCATGATATTGATATCAAATGGGGCTGGGGGGGGTGGTAAAAATGATGCTAATAAAGAAGGGGGAAATTTTTCCTTTATCACTAAAACAAGAAACAAGCAATACATTTTCCATGTGAAATGAGAAGAATCAAATCCATTTATGTGAAAATAAAAATTAAGAAAGCACAACCTAAGAACCCAAGGGTTGTTAGTGCTTCAAAACTTTATAAAATCAACCATAGGAGAGAGAGAGAGTCCTATTTAGAAGAAGTAAAAATTTATTATCCTTTGAAATATACATTCGCCAAACACTTAGATCAGATAAATATACAAATCATGGAATCTGTCATTACATCATTCCTTAACTTTTGCTTCAATATCTGTAAATTAGGTTGAAAAGTGAATTTTCTTTGAATGCCTAATATTGCCCTTTGTCACAGCAGGAACTCATTAAATTTTGAAGAGGGAACATCGCAGTTTACAATCAAACTGCAGGACTAATACTACCACATTATCTGTATCGTGCAACAAACTTAGTAACATTATGGTTTCATGAGATACAATAAAAATTGTTCATTCATTATTCATATTGTTTCCAGTGTACAGGATTTAAAAAAAAAAAAAAAACCAGGAGAAGCAGAAATGTTATTACCCTAAACATTTAGCTAGACTCAGCTGAGCTTAAAAACACTGGATTTCAGATATAATAGCACTGCATGCTTGAGTGCTTTGAGAATTCCATACCTCACTTCCTACATGCTGTTTAAATGTTCCCATTACCTATTGGTGCTTTAAGGCACAGATAAACACAGCATCGAGGTTCTCCACCCTGCACACCGAGTGAGTCGGCATCAAATACACGTAGCATATTTCAAACAAATCTTTAACCAATCAAACTGTCCCCCCTAAATATCTAGCCAGGAAGGTGACATGTTAATTTCACTAATATCTAACTTTCTTGTCAGACTATAAGTTTCAAGGGTTCAGTTGCAAGTGGTAATTATTGGCTCATCAGTGTAGTCTTATAACCTGGAATAATGCCTGACACATAGAAGACAAATAAATATTTATGTTGAACAGCCCATATGATAAAAGTCTCTCCACTTTAGCATGTGTAAAATGGGGCTATTATAATTCTGTAACTATATCTACATTGGTGGGCATTTAAGTTCCTTCTTATAGTATTTTAAACATTTTATTCACATGATTTCTTCATATTTGAGGTTCCCAAAAGGAGAATCAATGGGTCAAAGGATCAGAAAAAATTGAAATATATTGCCAAATACCCTATGGATGAATAATACCACAAGTAAAACATGGAAGAACAAGTTTTACCACATGCCCATGAAGATTAGCTATTAAATTTTTTTTTAAAGAGTGGATAACTGAAGGAAAAATTGAAATGCTATTTAATATTTTAGCATTTGAATTTCATTAATTTTGTAAATTAAATATTTTTCTGTTTATTAAACTAATTGCATTTTCTCTTTTGTGCATCTACCAAGGAGTGATCAGCCATGGCCATCACTCTGTATATGGTGGCCTTTCTCAGATACTTAAAGAAATGTTGGCACCATAACTTCTCTGCCAGTTTGATTCTTTTTACTTAGAACACATCTCAACAGTGTACCAGGAGCAGTTAAAGCTAGAGTTTAGGTGATACAGGTATACCCTGCTTTTTGAAAGTTTGCATTATAACACTTTGCTTTTACAAAAGACCTACATTAGGACCTGTTTTTGCTAAAAGAAGAAATCCAAAGAGGATTTTGATTCTTATGAATGGCAAAAAGAGAAAATACCATTCAGTATTTGTTTTGCATGAGCCATTACAGAGGAAGTGGCACTCCCAGCAGAGTGGTGCCACGAAGCTCATTTCCTGAGAACGCAACTCAGCACCTCAGCATCAAGCTGCCAAAGTTCTGAACTGTGTCTATGAGCCTCTGTGTTTTATCTCGATTTATTTTGTGTCTGTTACCAAGATGTGTCCTAAAGTATCAGAAAAGTCCCAGAGAGCTCATAAGGGTGTTACTCTTAGTGTAAAACTGGATGTAATTAAGCATTTTCATAGTGGCAAACAAAATAAAGACATATAAATTAATGGTCATTGGTTCTTCACTTTGCGCTGTTTCAGCTTAGGAAAGGTTTCATGGAGCTTAGGAAAGGTTTCATAGAGACACTACTTTTGAATAGCAGGGGAGCCTGTACTTCTATTGGCCAAGGATCTCTTTACTAAATTGACTGACTTATACAATAGAATGAGAGATCTCAGATGGTCATTTGAATTGTTTACATGCATATTAATAATCACCTTTAGAGGGTTTCACTCTGGAAGAACTAATGAGTTATTTTGTAGAGTCGGGCCAGTTTTAGGGGCAATAAGTAACAGCCTAAATAAATCATAGTCAGGGACTAGCCTACACGATGAAATCCTATACCTACCAAAGTTTCAGTAGTAATACAATTGAAAGCTGTCACCAAATCTTGTTAACTGTCTGGGTAAAAAAGTGCTCAACCAAACACTGATAGCCCAGAAGACAGAGAATTGAATTAAGGCCAAAAAACACCTTTGAGTGAATGGCAGATCCAAGATAACAGCTGAGTGTTAATATAAAAATATTTTAGAAACCCATCTTAATAAAATTGCTCTGTGTTTTGGGGCCACTGCACTATCTAACTTCTTTATGATTCTAGGGCTCGAGGATATTCAATTTGGGTAGCAGGCACATTTATGGATGTGCAGGCAATCTGGGCAACCCTTAATAGGGCCCAAGGTGGAATCTAGTTTAGGTAGCTCAGCAAAGATTGGTATTGTTGGGTAAATATTTATATATGACTTCTAAATCAAAGCTTTCTCTCATTGTCCTACATACTTATTGCTTAAACACTTGGAATGAAAGAAAGATTCCAAGAATACCTATAAAGCTATTTTAGATTTAAGAGGTCAAAAGTTCTCAAAGATAACCCAAGGTATGCATGGTGAGCTAAGTGTTTACCTCTTTATTTCTATTTGGATGGGAGATGCTTGTTAGGAAGAGAAAAAAATATTTATCTTAAAATGTTCCTTTTTCAAGAATCATTAATATAGAGAGAGCTAAATGTCAACAACCACAGATAAACCAATAACTACATTCTAAAATAAAATAATTTGTTTTCTCTTACACCAGAGATCACGGTTAACTGAGGGACAGGAACTATGGTGGGTAAGAATACAGACTAGAGCCAGACAGCCTCAGCTGAATCCCAGTTCTGCTTTTATTAGCTATGTGATGTGGGATGGGTCATAAATTCTATATTCCTCAGTTTCCTCATCTGCAAAAGCTGTCGATCAGGACAATGCCTACCTCCTAGCATTATTGTGAAGATAAAGTGAGTTAAATATGTAAAACATTCTATAACAGTTTCTGGCATAGAGCACCAAGCATTTTCCAATAAGAGATTATGAACATCTTGAAAGTGTAGTTAATATAACTGTACTCTCCAGTACCCAATATCACTCCAGCACATAGTAGGTGATCAAGAAACAACTGTTGAATGAACGGGTGGACTCTAAAGGGTTTTCTTCTAGGATTTCGTTAAAGGACAACATTGTCTTGTATCTTCAAACCAAGGCAGGCAATTTAATACAGAACTTAGAGGCAACTTTCAGAAAAAATTCCACGGTGCAGTGCACGTGCACCTGTACACATTGGCAGAATGAATAATGAGAGCACAATGAACAATATTAAATAAAAGACAAGGGTCTTAACAGAAATCTAAATGACTCTGAATTAATGCAAGTACTTTTTTTTTGCAGGGGGGGTGCTTAAGCCCCGGCATGCCCTTTTAAGATTTACTGACAGAGCTGTGACTCTGACACTATCTGGGATAGGTCAAGATGAAGTGCACATTCTGAGCTCACCCTTAATTACTCTTTTATTCAAGTGGGGGTTGGAGAGTGGGTGGAAAAGTTTCAGGGAAAGATTTTTCAAATGACACAGATTTATTAATAAAAATGCTCAGGAGCTGATTTAGACATATTTAATCTCCAAGACATCTGAAACAACATAATATCTGTAACCAATTCTTACCCTGGAAAGTCCCAGAGTCATTTTAATTTTTTTAATCCATGTATTTAGTAGTCACATCACTCCCCACTGAAATGTAGTTCTCATTGCTGGAGTAAAAGAGAGCAATGTTTTTATAGATACTGCAAGCTAAAAGATGACACAGCTCACATCACTGAAAACAGAGACAGACTGGCTTTACCAAGTTGGAACATAGACAGCCTCTACAGCACAGCACTCACCATTTTCTGGTTGTGGCATCATCAGTTTATTTCTTGGGCAGAAATAGGGTAAAAGAGTGTGTAAGTGAATGAGTGAGATAATGAATCATTATATGAACAAATACAATAAATTTAGAGAAGGTACTAGCCGACGAAGCTTTCAGTTGAAAGAGGTAGGGTCAAATCTGCCAAAGAAGGAATTTCATTTTAAATATCAACATGTAGTTAGTGGCCACCATATTGGACAGTGAAAGCTAGAAGAGTCCCTTTGTCATTTCTGTTCTTTCTCTGTCTTCTTCATGGTGTTCTCTTCTCTCACCTGCTACTTAACTACTGGGGTTCCACACTGTACCCCTGCTTTCTGACTCTGCATACTTTCCTTGGATGTCCCTGAGACACCTCACATTTTACATCACCAAAATCTCACTCTTTGTCTTCCTGTGCAAAACTGCTACTCTTCAGGAATTTGTTAGTTCAATTGCAGGTACTATTATACACCTGGGCCACCAAAGGGAATGATCTTCAACAACTCACCTCTCTTTTTCCACCTCATCCAACTGATGATCAGTTCTTGCTGTAGTTATTTTCACCCTCCAAATTGTTTTTTCAAAACTATCTCCTGTACCCTAACTACCATTGTATACTCTAAAATCATCCTCTGTTTTTTTGTGGGGTTTTGGGGGGGGGTTGTTGTTTGTTTTGTTTGTTTGTTTGTTTTTTGTATACAAACAACATTCATTCTTGTAGCTCAGGGAATCTTAGTTCTGGCTGCACATGAAGAACTGAAAAGATGACAGTGCCTGATCCACCCCCAGAAATGTGTTTTTACTTAGCATGGGGTTAAGACCAGGCATTGGCATTTTTTAAGCTCCCCAAGTTACTATTGTGTAACCAGAGTTGAGAATCACTCTTCTTGCTCACCTCTCTGGCTCTAGCTTTGTCCCTCATAATGGCCACACCCTGAAGGAGCACCATACTGCAATTTCTAAAAGGTTCATCTGCCCACTCTGCTTAAATTCCTTCAATGGCTGCCCATCATTTATAAAATGAAACCCAAATTTCTTAACTTTCCTAGACTTTCTATTCTTGCCTTGACATTCTCTGTCTCACATCTTTTGTTCTAGTTGCTGCTAGCTTCCCACCTACGCTAGCTTCCCACCTACAATCTGGCATTTCATACTTTTGTTTATGCCCTCTTCTTTGCTCAGCATGCTCATCTCTATACTGCTCCTGGTGAATGCCTATTCATCCTTAAAGACTCAGTTTCAGCATCACCTAATTTATCTCTTCTTCTCTAACTTTCTTGGGTACACTCCTCTGTGCCTATCTCTATCAGCATAAGCCATCATAAGCATATGAATCCCCCACTTCCCTACGAGCCAGTTTTCTCAGGACATTCTCAGGCCTGATGTCCCTTTTAATTATTAATAGTGTTCCCTTTTATTTCCAAAGATACCCTAATGCAGCTGACAAATTGGTGGTCACCCTACCTATGAGGTCATTGAGACCAAAACTGCAATTATATTCTTTATTGTAATCGTAATGGCAAACACAATTCCTAAAACTTGGTCAATGTTAAATGCTTAAAAAATGAAGAAATAAAGGAAGCATATAACTGGCAAACTATCTTATCATCTTCAGAAGAAACATTTTAGAAGTTCTATTTAAAAAAAATAATAAACAAAATTATATCTCAAAGGGCCATCTGCACTTGCATGTTCATTGAAGTATTATCCACAACACCCAAGATATAGAATCGAAGTGTCCATGGATGAAAAAGAAAATTTGCTATCTACAAATAAAATGGACTGTTATCCAGCCTTAAAAAAAGAAGGAAATCTTGTCATTTTTGACAACACAAGTGATACTGGAGGGCATTATGCTATGTGAAATAAGCTGGACATACAAAGACAAATACTACACGATCTCACATGTGGAATCTAAAAAGTCAAACTCATAGAAACAGAGAGTAGAATGGTGGTTGCCAGGGGCTAAGGGATGAGAAATGTTGGTCAAAGGGTGAAAATTTTCAGTTATGCACTATGGATAAGTTTTGAGGATATAATGTACATCATGGTGATTATAGATAATAACACTGCATTGTATATTTGAAATTTGATAAGAGAGTAGATCTTACATGTTCTCATTACATATACAAAAAATAACTACATGAGGTGATATCCTAATTAGTTTGATTGTGGTAATCTTTTACAATGTATATATATATGAAAACATCATATCGTACACTATAAACATACAATTTCTATTCATCAATTATATCTCAATAAAGCTGGAAAAATAAAAGATCTGATTACATTTAATAAATCTAAACAAAGAAGCAAATTGGCACATATCCACTCCTTAAAAATATAATTTTAAAGAGTAAACTTAAGTTATCTCTCTCTCAGCTTAACAACACTTTTTGTAATTCTGTGAGTTCCCCGGGGCCCTAAGATGTTGGAGAAATTCCACATGGCCATCAGGTGGGTAAGGACTGAAACATACACGATTCCTAGGGATAACCGCAGCACATGCCTGCTGTCACAAACACAGGTCTATTTTCATGGTCAAGGTTTCAGGCTTTGATGCCAGACTGCCTGCATTTCAATTGTTCCCTCCACTAGGAGGATACATGACTTTGGGAAGTTATTTAAACTCTCTCAAACTCTCTAAGCCACTTTTATAATGGAGAACATTACTCTGCCTACCTCGCATAGTCCTTTTGAGAATTAAATGAGGAAAACTATATAGAGAGTTTAGCATGGTGCCTGTCACAGAGAAAGCCCTGAATAAACAGTCGCCCTTATTATTTTCTCTATTTTACTTGCTGGGGTTACAAATAACATTTCATTTGAAGAAAGGATTTGCCTGCACTTAAAAATACTCTGTGAACGCACTGTTCTAGAATGCTGTGATTGCAGAGATTGCAGGCCAGTGCTCCCTTGGGATCTTTGTAACTTGAGTTGCTAATGGAGCCAGTGTTACTTCCTTACTCTGCAATACAGAGACTGAAGTCCACACCTTGCTTGTTCACTAGAACCCGTTAGTGGAAAAGAAAACACCAAAGCAAGACTCAGATTTCAGTGCGAGCCACAGGTGTCGGTGGATGCCAGCTTCTGGCAGCATGGCATGAAAAGAAATGAACGCTCTTGCCAATGTTGGGAATATGGCGGTAGTATGCCTCTTACAAATATTTATCCTTTTAGCTGGAATACCAGGTGACACTAGGGTTTCTGTTTGAACAGTGCTTTGAGGCAAAACCCACTGAAACGACATGGAGAGCTTTGCATAAATACAGTCTTTAATGATCGTACTTGTAACACATCATACTATCGGACCGAAAAATAAAGCTCAGGGGGACAAAATAATCCCAGTTATTTAAACATAGCTCTAATTCCCAAAACAGATCTGTAGATAACTTCACATGAAGTATAATAGGAGATATTTCTTTCTTGGCAAATAGGACTAATAAACTAGGTTTAGAAAAGCTGGATAATATGGGGGGTTATAGCCAACGCCTTTGGAGTCAAACTTACATAAATTTGAGAAAATAAAACACTTAGGGTGTCTGAAACAACACAGAGGCAAAAAAAAATTTAATTCTCATAGTAATAATAATAGTAATTATTAATAGTGTTATTCTCTACAGGTTTTTAAAATAATTCTACCAAACAAAGATGATTACACTGCATTTTATTCCACCCTATTTTTGTTTTTTCACTGCTGCTATTGTTTGTAATTCTAGATCAACTTCAAAATATCTACACAGACTTAAAACATGGCTTCAAATAATTTTAATTTTCTCTGAGGAGTTAGAGGAACAAACACAACTATGAAAATGAGATTGAGGTGTCTGCATTTTCATGACCAGCAGGCATGATAACTTGTTCTAAAACTGTTTGATCTTGTTACCATTTCTGCTGAATACTTTGAGTCATACAAGAGTATAGAATACCTTTTATTCAAAAGCTTCCAAAAGACAGATTGCATCAACAGAAATTCAGAGCAAGCTGCTGAAAGGCTGTATTAATCCTGATCCTGGGATATTACACTAAATATTTGACAAAAATCCAAATTTTCCTGTAACCTTCTACTAAGAAGATAATCTTTTATAATTTTAACTATAAAAGGGGAAGACTTGATCTTTTGAAATGGAAAGGGTGAGCCTAATTGAATTTCCTCCTTTGATTTCTTATTAAAGATGGGACTAGATTGAATCATATTCAATTAATGATTATACTTGGATATATTGCTCTTTGCAGAAGCTGCAAATAAGTTTAACAAAGCCAGAAAAAAAAGATGTAGGGGGCAATGGCGCCAATTCAATACTTAAAAAGTGAGGCATATACAGAAACCTAACTCAATGTCATTTATTTATATAATCCTGGAGCGGGCTGGGCCATTGTTCCTGACCAATTCAAGGATCGAGTGTCAAGCTGTGAGCTACTAAACATCACCTATGGAGGAAAAAAAAAACTTACAAATCCTACAAATAATTACCCAGACATGCCATTCTGACCTGCCCCCTCTCTTGACTATCCACTAAGTACACCATGATCCTTGTCATTGTTGATGCAGTGCACAGCTGTCATGAACCCATCTCAACCTACCCACCCCACCCACTTTCCAACCACCACAGTTCAGTTTCAAGACTGTCTTTCTCCATAAGGCTTTATGCAGTACTAGTAACCATAGAAGCATGTCTTATGGACTAATAATTGTGATAGGAGATCTGACAAGTAAATTATCACAATTAGTCTAAATGCTTTAAAATGGGAACTGTTTAGAAATATAGTTCCTATAATTCTCATTTCCAAAAACCTCTGCCTTCTATAAGCTTTTCTAGGGGTACTTTTCTTCTATATCTTAAGCAATGGCATTTTACCACAATAGAAATTCACATTTTTTGCTAAGTGTCTCATATCTCTATTTGTGTATTACCTGCATAGTGATGGTGTAAGTTCAATGGCAAATTGGCCAGCCCTTTCTATTCTTCAGTGTCCGCATAGTACAAATAATGGGAACTTGATTAGTACTTCTCTAGATGCAGCTGGTGTGTGCGTGTGTGTGTGTGTGTGTGTGTGTGTGTGTGTGTGTGTGTGTAGGAGACAGAATCTGGAATTATTATCCCAGCTCTGACTCTTGACATCTGTGTGAACTTAAGTTTCCATATTTGTAGAGTGGACATAATACATAATAATACACACATTGTGATGATACTATATAACATTTGTGCAGGAGAAGTTCAATCCATACTCATTTCCTTGTTGAACAGAAATGCTGGCGTGATGAAGGTTTCAGAAAATGAGAAGGAAGAAGCACAGTGCTCAAGAGCACGGACTCTCAAACCAGACTACCAGACTACCAGAGTTCAAACCCAATTCTAAACCTTTTGTCTGTGGGATTTGGGCAAAGTGCTTCATGGCCCTGTGCCTCAGTTTCCTCACCTGTGAAATACAGATACTAATTACATCTACCTCCCAAGATTGTGAGGGATAAATGAGCTAACACATATACATCCCTACGAGTGCTTGACACAGACAGGTGTTGGTCTTTAGTATTATATTACTAAGAGTGAACCTACTTAAGACACACACGTGAACTTGGTTAATTTTAAAGGACTTTTAAAACTCTGGAGCTATAGTTTTGTGAAGAAAACATATATACTTTTGCCTTTTAGGTCCCACATAAGAGAATGTAACACTCATGCTGAGACAGCCTCCACTGCTTACACACACACACACACACACGCACAAACCAGAGCTGTCTCAGTTTAACTCTTTTTCCTTCCTCTGTCACAGCCTCCATATCTGCTACCTGCAGTCTGAAAACTCAACCAATTTATGATCTGCCAGAACCAGCTAGGAAGCTGGACCTGGAAGGGAGAACTGAAGCCAAATCTGATATTCGGTTTGAAAGATAGATAGTTTATTAGAATATCATTCTCCTCTGAAAATGGCCTGAATGAAAAGCCATAAGTAACTTAGATGCCTGCAGAGGAAAGGTCTGGACTCAGTCTGGCATTGAATTGGACTTTCAAGGAAACTTCCAGTGAAGTTCATCAATGTCTAAAAATTAAAGATCTTACAGCAGCTGGGCTACGTCAGCACACGGTGCATTACTGAACCAGCTGGAAGCCTTCACAGAATCGGGAAACGAAACACTTGCCAAGAAAGACTAGGCACAAATTGCCCATATAGTCATCCATCAGTGAGCTTGCAGTTGGCAGAATAATTTGAGAATTCATAGAAATGGGATAGAGTGAGCTCAGCACCAATATGAACAATGAACTAAGACAATAAACTAACTTTGTGACCTATTCAGTATTTAAATGCTTTGAAACAGACCTCTTCCACCATCACCACTTCACACGGCCTCCGCAATGCCAGCCTTCTCGTCTCCCTTTTTCCAGTCACCATTCCTTTTCAATGTAACCTTCAAAGGATATCCCAGTTGCTTTAGCTATTTCCCAAACAAACTCGGGGGAAATTAATACCATGTCCAAGATTTTTATTTATATGTTTATAGAGCCTTCTCTGTATCAATCTCATTCTTTCAGTCTCTCTTAAAAACTCTGTCAGGTATCATGCTTTTTCTTACTCACAGATATAATTCAAATTCATTTCAAATTTGGGGAAAAAATGAGAAATGTGCTCACACTGCTTTCAGAACAAAACAAAATGTAACAACAAAAAGAACCTACTGAAGAACACAGAGAATGCAATTTTATAGGAAAATCTAAGTCAAGTGTGCAGGACAGTAGATTGCAAGAGAGTTATCTGCAGCTCACTGCAGGAGCATTGGGTAGATGTCAAATGAAACCTGAGTCTTTGTGAAAAGTATCAGACACAAAGGAGGCTATTATGGCCTTCTGAAATGGCAGGTGTTCTCTCACATTTGCGCTCTGTTCAGAGAGAGAAAAGGAGTCAGGTAAATAATCGAGGTAGGCAGGAAGAGAAGGAGGTAGAAGAGAAATAACATAGGAAGAATTACAGTAAATGGGCTGAATTAATGAGTCCAAACAGAGCTGTACGAATAGCAGGTGGGGGGAGGATTATAACAAAGAGAACCCTCCCCACTCCTCTGTATACATCAAAACCTTCCCCATCACCGAGTCACTGCTGAGGTCATGTCTCTGTAACTCTATTGCAAGCCACCTAGCAGTGCTCCTCTGACATCTGGGCTACTTATTGCTTGTGCCCGTACTTCTCAACTGGGGGTGCTTTTTTCCCCCAGGGGACATTGGGAATGTCTGGAGACATTTTTGGTTGTAAAAACTGAGAGGATGCTACTAGTATGTAATGGATAGAGAACAGGGTGCCACTCAACATCTTACAATACGCAGAACAATCCCACAGCACAGACTGTCCACAGTGTTGTGGTCGAGAACTCTCATCTGCACCCCAAATCCTCATGGCTTTGAACGTTAGCCCCCTTTTCTGGGTGTGTGTCTTGACTCTGTCCAGTTTAGAAGCATCTTTGGGCTATGAACCACACCTGACATCTCATGTCATCACCCAGCATTTTGGGCACACACAGTGCCTTGCACATGGTAGATAGAGTGTGTGCAAAAGTGTGTGGGGAAAAAAAGAAAAGACGTTTTTGTTTTCCTGTGACCAAAGATGGAGGGAGGAACTTTCTGGCAGCATTATTGCCAAACCTTGTGGGCACAGAATGGCATGAAAAAAGAGTCCTCCTCATCTGAACAACGGGGAAGGGGCAAGCTGCTCAGGTAACAGAGACGGGCCAGGAAACAGAAGTGAAGAGGTAGGGACTATGCTGCAGCACTGCATACAATTGTCAGAGAAAGAAAACATCGAAAAATGGGCTTTTAAATGGTGCTTTTAACATAATTTAGAGAAAAGTGCAAATGCTGTACAAACCAGGTAAAAACTGATCTGCCTCACCATGTTATCAAGCGTCTGGCTAGCCCTTCCCACAGAATTTACTATAAGTGCACCTGGGCTTTTTGAGGCTTTTGCTGACCAGAAATGACATCGATAGCCTCTCTTTTCTTCTCTCCCTTCTCTGGCCCATCTTTTCTACATCTTTCTTTCCAATCTAATCAGCCCAGGAAAAGCACCATCATACCCCAGGTCGATGTTGCTGGCATCAGCACCACCAAAAAGTCTTCCAAAGGCCCATCCGCTGCCCACCCCCTTGAGTGTGAGTCTCCTATCATACTCCTTCATAACTGGTGGATCCAAAGCTATCGCCCCACTGGGCTGTGAGCCAGCTGCTCCCTGGTGCTGTGACCATGCATTATCTACCTTTAACTTACCAGCACCAAGGGAAGGGCTAGGCATATACTACATGCTTTAAATTGTTTTTGAACTACTGAAAGGAAGACTTGTGCCCCTCTGAGACTAGCCACTTCATGGTCAAAGGGTCAATTCCTAGCCAGCGCAGCCCAGAAGCTGGGCAGCTTTAGGTTGGGCCATCTCAGAGAGCTGCTAGGCTGACAAAGTCTGCAGGCTTGATTGCATAGTCCACTTGGGAATAAGAGGCCATCACGAAGTTCTTCTCTCAGAACGTACCTACCATCAACTGCATGTAAACTTCTAAGCACTCATTTTTAATAAAGATGAAAGGCATCTGAGTCTGCTTCTAGATATCGGTCTTTTAAGTTCTATGATTTGCATAGTTCCAAAGACACATCTGCCAAGAGGTAGCTTTTCTTTCTCTACACATCTAATGGCAAAAAAAAAAAAAAAAAAAACTCTTAAATTTGTCAATCTAGAGTTTTCTTAAGCCAGTTTCCTCAGAGATTCAGGTTTAGAGAGCTGTCACATTCAGCATTAAGTTGCTCTCTTGTCTCCTTGCCCTGCCTGGCTGGGGTCAGTGTGAGCTTCACAAGCTCCTACAGGAGAGCGGAGAAGAGCAAGTCCACTGGTCCTGCTCTCCCTTACTTCAGTGCCAGCCTTTGCTCTAGACCTCTCTCTTCTGGTCTAGACTAGCAAAAGCAAACAAACTGTACTCTTTCAGTGATGGCCACGGGCTGGTCTTTAGGGTCCCCTAACTCACGCTCTGGTTATCTGGCATGGGCAAGCACTAAGGCTCAGCTCATCCCCAACAGGAACCCTCTTGCTTCATTCTGAGGCTCCTCTGTGAGACTGGGCCTTCTCCTTTGGGCCCTCTCACCTGCAGCTCACTTCTGGACTCTGTTAGCAGGAACTTCCTGATTTCTTTGAGCTGACTGCAGCCTCTCTGGCATGAATCACCTTGCTGCCATTCCCACTACACTACAGAGCCCAGAGCATGCGCCCCAAGGTGGTTGTGCCTCTGCCAGACCACTCCCCTGGACAGTCGCACTTTCCTCTGATCCCCCGGCTTCAAGCAGGGTCCATCAGTTGCTGCTCCAGCTCACTGTTGAGTCTCCTGCTTCCACTTCAAACCTGTTATTTCCTCTTCAGACCTCAAAGCTGTTTTCTCTGCTGGAAGAAGGCTGGGGAAGAAAGGATGAGGAAAGGGACCTGTTGAGTCTATTTGCTTTCTCCTAATGATCTTTCCTGTCTTTTACTTTGACAGCTGCCTTTTGGACCTAGAAGTTAAGATTCTAGCAAACTTATTCATTGATATATGTTGGACAATTTTCAAACTCTTGCCCAGGAAAACTGACTGCTCCCAATTGCATGCAAGATTATTAATCAATGCACAAAAAAACTTAACAAATATAGAATTTGTGACTTTCCAATTCATGTTGTGTTTTCTTAAATATTTAAAATGTTTTTAAAATGTTTAATATTTTTTTAAATTGCCTGTGTTTTTTTAAGTCTAGTTCACTGTCTGAAACGTTCCCATTCTTATGCACTCTCAAGTGACTGAAGCATTATTCACAATAGGCAAGGCATGGAAAGCTCTTAAATGTCCATCGATGGGTAAAAGGATAAAGAAGATGTGTGAATGTATAAAAGGAATACTACTTAGCCTTAAATTTAAAAAATAAGTAAAATCTTGCATTTGTGACAACATGGATGGACCTCGAAGGCATTATGCTAAATGAAATAAGTCAGATAGAGAAAGATAAATACTGAATGATCTCACTTATGTGTGAGATCCAAACAAAAAAAGAATGAACAAAAACATCAAGCCTATAGATATGAACAACAGATTGGTGGTTGCGAGAGGCTAGGGACAGGAAGTGGCCCAAATGGGTGAAGGCAGCCAAAGGCACAAGCTTTCAGTTTTAAAATAAACAGGTCATGGAGATATAATGTATAGTGTGGTGACTGTAGTTAATACTGTATTGCATATTTAAAAGTTACTAAGAGAGTAGATCTTAAAAGTTCTTACCACAAGAAAAAACAAATTGTGACTGTATAGTGATGAATGTTAACTAGACTTATTGTGGAGATTGTTTTACAATATAGACAAATACGGAATCATGTTTTATACTTGAAACTAATATAATGTTATATGTTGATTGTAGTTCATTAAAAAACAACCAAACAAAAAACAAACAAAAACCATAAATATTCCCATTCTCATGATTGACCTATATGAAGCCTTTAAATAAAGCTGGTAGGTGTCCAGGACTCTGACAGCTTGGCCAGATGGGGAAAGAGAATACTAGAAAGAATGAAGGACTGGGATCCTCAAGTTTTGGTAACACGACCTAGGGAAGCACCCACAGCATTTTAGAGCCGTTTAAGCACAACAAAACCACTAAATAAGGGCATGAGGGACCCAGAAACTTTGCCAAATTGTAAATAGCTATTTAAAACAAAACCGAGAGGGTTCTTTTTAGAGTTATCCATTTCCTGGTGTGGCTTGAAAATACCTTCCCAATCTACAAGAGGAAAGTTGAGACCCATTGTCTATTCCTCTCCTTCCTGTCAAACACTAGGGTAATGAACCCTGCCCTCCTTATCCCAGAGGGTGCTAAAAGGATAAAGTCAGATAACTGATGTGAGATGCCAATCTAAAATCAGATTATTAGAAGCCTCTATAACCCTGGATGTTATCTGTGGGATTTGCCAGGGTTCTGTGTTTACCTTCCTTGCACTCTGATCCTTGCTGTTCCACTGTATTGACTCAAGCAGAGCAAGAGTCAGAGTTCCCCCCTCGCTTGATTGGCAATACTCTGAACCCAAGGCCTGACACCTGGGCCAGGTGGTGGCCTCCTAACTCCTTTGAATCCATCTGTTCTCTGAATGTTCCCCCCTCAACTGACCTCTTGAACCTTCTTCACACATATGATTCCCACCCCACCCCTGTGGATGGTCTTCTCCATGCAAAGAAGTATTTTAACTAATTCTTTGCCTTTTAAGATCTCAAGGGGACCGAATAGATGCTAAATGATAAGAAAAGACTTCTTAGGTCATTTTGTTAATTTTACCTGAGGCCACTAAATATTTGCTTGTGACTAATTCATTTGGGAAAGAAAATAATTTATTAAAAGGCTAGTCTCACACAAGAAGGCAAGTTGCAAAAATATTAGAAAATTTAATTATCTCTCTCATGTTTCACTCCCTTGAAACACCTTATAACTCTAGATAGGTATCAATTAAAATGAGAGATGGGTTTTTGAAAAGAGGGGACTCACGGTAAGAATGTTTTACAAGTCGAATCGTATAAATTTAGTCACAAATAATTACTCAACACTAATTCTGAAAAGCCAACATAATATAAGGTATTGCGGATATACAGATGTTAAAAATAAAATGCAAAACAACTAGATTTAAACAAAATTACGTTTTTTTTAAAAAAAGAAAACATTAGTTTTAAAACACACACATCCAACAAGTCTCACAAAAATCTGTAATACACTTACATTTTTATCATCATTTTATAAATGAGAAAACGGAGGTTCACTTTTGTAGACCTTGAATAAAAATCCCAGATCTTTTAACTCCAAATTCCTAATCCTTCTCATTACACAACACTCAGACCTTTGGTTTACAGCAAATAAGTGTGCCTCAGAGGAGTAAACACAAGGTGCTATTTGTTCTTCCGGGGAGCAATCACTTCTTACTGCAGTGATCTGAGAAGGTGTCATAAGGGGTTTTGTCACTCCAGTTGATCCCAGAGGACAGAAGGAATTTTGAAAGCACTGGGAGAGTAAGGGACAGTTCAGAGAGAGGACAAGGGAGTAGGTGAACAGAGAAGCACAGAGGTAAAAGGAAGCTAAACAATTTTAGGAAAGAGCAATTAGAGCAGTTTGCTATAAAATGAAGGCCCTGGAGAAACAACAAAGGAGCAATAAGTCAAAAAGATAGGTTGCACTAGACCTTATTACCAGGATATGGGATTTAGATATCATTCAGTGTCCAGCAAGTGAGTATTTGTGGCAGAATGACGGTGGTGGTGGTGGTGGTAATTTAAAATGAAGATGGCATGCTTAGGCCAGTTTTTCAGGGTAACTAGCCTTGTCTTAATTCAAGACAGACCTGCAAAGGCAGAAGGTGAGGACCAAACAATTGCAGAACACAAAGTAGGAAGCTCTCCCCAGGGTCCAAGGAAGAATCAATGCAGTAATCATGGGAAATGAGGGGGAAAAGGCAGAGAGATGAGAAACATAACAATTAGGAAATCTAAAAAGCTTAATTAATAGATGACTGAAGGTTAGAGAAAAATGAAAGTGCTATGGTTCAAGTCCAAAAAGTAGAAGGCAGATTAATATCATAAATATATACAATCTTTAAAAAGAGAAGTGTTCAGAAGCCTGGAGATTTCAATGGATAAAGGAAAATAAAAATGATGAAAACAGCTAACATGTACTTACACACTTACTATGTACCAGGCATCTCTAAGCCCTTTAAATGTATAAATCATTTTAATTTTCACCATAACTATTTGAGCTAGGTAATATTATTACATCTATTTTGATGATGAAGACACTAAAGCAAAGAAAGTTAAAACAACTTGCAATACCACCACCCAGCTAGGAAGTGAAGGAGGCAGGAAGGAAGTGGGCCCAGGAAGCCTGGCTCCAGAATCTATACCCTTGACCACCATGCTCTGCTACCTCTCTAAACGAGCTTGGTTCTAAACACATTGACTTTAGAGTTCCCTGGAAATACCAGGTAAAGATGCTTAATAAGAAGGTCAAACTCAAGCTTAGAAGTATAACTGAAGCTCAAAGTGCACATCAGGAAGATATCTGGGCAAAGGTGATAGCTGGACTTGCGGAAAGGATGAGATGACCAAGGGAAAGAGGCAATGGGAAGGGAGAAGCAGTGAGAAGTGAAGGGGAGGAGGGAGCAGAATGCAAAGTGATGGGGAAAGAGGAGCAGAGAGAGAAGACAGAGAACACAACTTGGAATGTGGATGATTAGTGGGTGAGTTTCAAGCATAATCTCAATAACATAAAATGTGAAAGATGAGTCAGGCCCAGGAGGCAACCAAGTGAGGGCCACTGGTTAACCTGAGATGATTCTCCACGGGATGTAGGTGAAGTTCATGACTTCTTGTAACAGCACCAACATGGACTGTAACTCCAAACTCCAATTCCATCTACTATGCACTTGCTGCCCTTCCCCTAACCATCCCATTGGCGGAATATAAGCAAGTTGTCATGGACCCAAGAGAGGCTCAATATATGAAAAAAACTCCATTTGCATCTTTTGCTCAGAGGCATGTAGGATTCAGAGATACATGACAAGTTCCCTGAACTCCTTCTTTTAGTAAAATAGTGTTCTTATGTAAATAATAAACTCAAAGTTAATCTGTTTAATAACTTATTTTCAAAGCCTGTTTTTTTGTTTTTGTTTTTTGTTTTGTTGTTGTTGTTGTTGTTTTTAAATTTTAAATGGAAGAAAACTCAAAGTCTCAAGGCAGTGTCATCTGCCCTCAGATTGGTGCCTTAAAGAGTAGCCAGCCTGTTTCTGCCTGCTGAATCAAGGTTCCACATACAGTAATCCCAATGGTTTGTCCACATGTGTGGGCCACTTGGCTTGTACAACCCTAAGCTTGCTGCTGAAAATACTCACTGACTAAAGCAAACACACCTATTAAGCATATCACAGATAGGCCAACACAAAGAAACGGACACAGAACAGAATACAGCAGAGGGGTTAGCGGATCAGTGTCTTAAGACCATATATATAAAATTTATACTTTTAGTTTTTTACTCCATAGTATTTTGATTATGTTAACTTCTAAAATGAAAACAAATATCATTCTCCAGCTGAATTTATTCTGCCCTTTGTCAGCATTCTTACCAATAAAAGATTTGTTGTTTATTCTGGGAGGAAAAGAAAAAAAAAAAAAAAGGAGCACAATTTGTAAGCTTCTGGAAACTCTTTGCTACAAATTAAACCTTTGAACTATTCTGGCAGGGGGAAGCAAATGCGTTTCATTGACTTCAGAGAAGAACAAGCCCAAATTTAACTAATCCATTCTGTATAGAGTCATGTCAAGTAATCCAATTGTTTATCCTGAGCAGTCAAGAGGAAAGACTTGTTAAATCTAAAACAAAGTAGCACATGTAAGTGCTTGATTTGGTTTTCTTCAAGATTTCTCCAAAGGCTGCAAATTGAACTCTACTTAGAACTGCATGTTTGGGCAGCTTTTTCTTAAAGAATTTTCCCCTTTGAAAATCTTACTGATAAGAAAGAAACCCAAATTTCCGTAGCTATTTTAGCCTTTTATTCTATATTTTACTTAATTTCTCTAGCCATCTTTCTCCTTGTTGAAAAACAATGGAGGTAAACAAGAGGCTATATTTACACAGACATATGTAAGATGTACACATGAACAAAGATACAGGCTGTTCTTCACGGCCTTTTCTTCCCGTTGTGGATTCAGTGTACTTTGACACTTCTATGCACTTTTTCTATTCCTCCAGAAGAGCGCATTTATACTATATAAAATGAATTTTTCCCTACTAGAGTGAAAGTGCAAAATAAAGGAAGGGTTTTGGTCCATTTTACATTCCTATTGCCCATCACAGAGTAGCTGCTCTATAAGTCTTAGATGGGTCAATGAATGAATCAATGAATGAATGTTCCCTAAACTGCTATCAAATCTCATCTTATGTGTATTAGAAACTGATTTTCTGCCCCTGGATTTTGGCTCCTCTTTTCTTCAACTTTAGCCTGAAGAGTCAGCACTCTTGTGCCTTAAGCAAAAGTGATTGCGAGTAATCTGCTTTATATTCAGAATATGTAAAGAAATGTTATGATACATTAGAATACTGGGAAATTATCAAAGCATGTGAATGGCACTTAATAGATTACAGGGAATAAATGTTCTCCTTCAGATAGAAATACTAAACCCAGATACCTCTAATATTTGAAAATAGACTCCTTCCAAACTTGAAAGTTCTCTGAACAAGGAAATATAGTGGTTTTCCCTAAGGCACAGCAGTTCCTTTTAATAATATGCCTCTTTAACTTCCAAAATGCTCCCTCTCCAAGATCTATAGGCCAATCTGAAATGGACTTCACATCAAAGTCAAGGTCATGAATCGTATCACCTTGACTTTATCATCTTTTCTCTTCCATATTGATTTGAATTTTAAAGGATGGTTAAAAAATATAATTACCATCATCACACCTCATCCAAATCTTAGTTTTACAGTATTTTCTTACAAAAGAAGTTATAAAACTTGGAGACGTAAAGACTTTTAGAGGCTGAATAGCACAATTTCTGTAGACTGAATTGTCATGATGACTCTCCATCAAATAGCTGTGCACCTATACTTGAGTACTATCAGTTCTCAGAGCTCACCATCTTTCAGGCAATCCATGAATCTCGGAAAAGAAGTCCTGTTACAAAGCTATTAAAAGTATATCTTCCAGAAACATTCATTGATTTGTCTAAATTTGGCCTTTGGGAACAATACAGGCTAAAGTTGAATCCTTCTTCCAGACACACACACACATACACACACATACACACACACACACACACACACACACACACACACACACACACACACCCTTTGAAGATTTAAAAGAAAACTTATTTGTTTAGTTCGATTCTTCTTATCTGTTCTTCAGGCTAACATTCCAAGTTCCATCCATTCCTTAAGTAGTATCATCTTGAGTCATTTACTCTCTTGGCCAATCTTCTCTGAATACATTCCAAAATGTCCATCAAATTTCTTTTAATATTTGATAACCTCCACTGAACACAGTTATTTTCAGTATAATATGACCAGTGCAAAGTAGAAGATAATGATGACCTCTCTCATTCCATTAATACAGCTCTGGCTTACACATTACCTTTTGAGGAGTCATTCACCTTGAGATTACTAAACCAATAGACCTCTGATGCTCTAACTGCACATTTGGTTTCAGAACCATGTCAAACCTCACATTTATTCTGTTAAACATCTTTGTTCATCTTTCTTTATCCTTTAATATCTTCCTTTGCCTGAAACTTTTTAAAAAATCAACCATGTGCTAGCCTCAAATGGGATATGCATAAATTCTATTATTTTCATTCACCATTGTCCAAAAACTCGAACAGCCCCAGGGCCATAAAAGTGTGTAGTATGCCACAAAAACCTTCTGGTTGCCATCAATTTCTCGTTGGGGGCAATAATTCAACTAAGATCTAATCTGCCACATAGTGAGTGTTACAGTCCAGACCACATTTCTCCATCTTTACTACGAGGAAAAAATGAGAAACCTTGTAAAAGGTTTCCACATGCTAAAACCAAAATATTCTGGCAAAAAATTAGAGAAAAATTTTTACTACTCAACCTATGTGTCCTGAGTGAAATAGTGTCCACCCAAAAATTCATGTCCACTTGGAATATATATACTTAATATATATAATACTTTTCTATTATATGTAATATATATTTCTATTATATATAATATATAATATATGATATACAATATATAATATTTTTCTTCTTTCCTCTTTCCTGTTTGTGTATATGTGTGTGTGTTGTCTTACTCTTAACTGTGATATATGTCCTACCACAGAATCTATCTACAATGTGAATATGCTCTCCATAGATTATTCCATATCATGGGGGTACTCTCTGAGCAAGTGGGAAATTTAGCAATTTGTAGAGTCTAATCAGGAATACTTAAGTAAGACCAAGAAGCCATTCTTTACTCTGATGTTATGGTCATGGACTTCACTACGTGTCTTTTTCATCGGCAGCGTTCATTAAATGCAAAGTAAATTCACTGGAAACCAGCTTTCACCTCACCCTTCTCCACATTTCACAGTGCAAAGAAATCAAGGCCAAAACTTCGGTGAACACAGGTCCAGGATCTATTCGTATGCAGATATCAGCATCTACTCCAGTTGCACATGAATATCCTTTCTAGTAATCAACTTTATCAGTGAAAGTCAAGTGATTTCCTGCTGAAGAGTGAGTTGTGATATCTTGTCTGCCTGTTAATAAATCTTTTTCCTGGAATGCCACAGCCAGCCATGTAACAAGTACTCAAAGGCACAGAACATTTTTTTCCCACTAAGGTAGCATATCCACTCCACTAAGAATACACTAATTTTTGAGTGAAACTTTCCTCTTCCACACAGCAGGGCAGAAAGTGACCATATCAGTATCAGCCAACTAAATGACCTGCATGTCTGGTGCTGACTGATGCCAAGTAACACCACAGTCTCAGAGACCTGAGCCTGAAAACAAATTATGACTTTGAATCCTTTGTACTGAAGCACCTATACGGTTTTCCCAATTTGTACTTGACTAATAGGTACCACTGAGGACAAGTCTCTTCAACCCGAATGAGTGATGGGAACTTCAAACATTTCTCTTCTAAAATAAAATTGTGAGTGGTCTCTCCTCACACACCACAATTACACACACACCGAGTAATGGGGGCAGCATGTGCACTGCACAAGCAAAATTAAAGAAAATTCATGGAAAAGAAAGAATCCTATTTAGCATTCTTTAGAACAGGTGATCTAGCAAATGAGTCCCCTGAAATAGCTACCCAGCTCACTCCACTGCATTAATATTTCAGTTCTCTGAGGCAGAGAAGAAAATGACCATCTGGCCAAAAATAATAATGTTTGGCTCAAAAACAAAACTATGTCAAATGGAGCCTCCTCTCCTTGAGAAAACTGTTTCCCATTTAAGCAAGCTCAGGACACACTGAAGGGCATTTCTGTTTCCTAGACAAGGGACCATTTGAAGAACCAAAGTGTGAAATGCAGACTACTGGGAGAGACTCAGTGATTGGGAAAACAACCAGTAGTTCTTTTTTTTAATATATATGTGTGTGTGTGTGTGTGTGTGTGTGTGTGTGTGTGTATATATATATATTTTAATATATATATTTAAATTACAGTTGACACATAATATTATATTAGTTTCAGTTATACAGCATAGTGATTAGACATTATATAACTTATGAAGTGATCATCCTGCAAAGTCTAGCACCCATCTGATACCTTACACAGTTATTATAATATTATTGACTATATTCCCTATGCTGTACTTTACATTCGACTATTTTTTTATAATTGGCAATTTGCACATCTTAATCTCTTTCCCCTTTTCATCCATCCCCCCAAACCCCTTTCCATCTAGCAACCATCAAAATGTTCTCTGTATTTACATGTCGTCTGTTTTGTTTATTCATTACTTTTTTTAAGATTTTCTATATAAGTATAATTGTATGATGTTTGTCTTCATCTGTCTGACTTATTTCACTTGCACAATAGCCTCTAGGCCCATCCATGTTGCTGCAGATGGCAAGATTTTATTTTTTATGGCTGAGTAATATTCCATTGTACCACCTTTTTTCTCTTTAACTATTTGTCTATCAACAGACACACAGGTTGCTTCCACATCTTGGCAATTGTATATAATGATGCAATGAGCATAGGTATATGTGTGTCTTTTTTAATTAATATTTTAGGTTCCTTTAGATAAATTCCAGAAGTGGAATTACTGGGTCCTTCTTTGCCTCTTGTTATACCCTTTCTGTAAGCAGTCTATGTAAAAGGGAATATGGGATAAGAAGAAGCCCTGACTAAAAGGAATATGTAACCAAGAAGGAAATCCACTGATGGAGAATAACATGTGCAATAAATTTAGACTATGGCTGATAATATGGAATGAGGAAACTGTCACCAAACTTCACTAGGAAACATCACTCACAATCATGCATCTAATTGGCAGAGAGGTGAGGGTGGCGGGAAGCTTATGTATTCTTTGCCTGGATACATTCTCCCCAAATGGCCCCTGTTTAACAACTTCTAAAATGTAGAATGTTGACATGACAGAAAAGCTATCAGAAGAAGCAGTGCGAAATAAATTTGTCAACCTACTCAGAACAAGACTGAAGCATCAGGAGGTAGACTATGAAACATGCAGGAAAAGTAATCAAAGTGAGCACATTTTTACATGCTCCCATTGTGGAGTCCCAGCCCCAAGTTCTACCCTTTAGTAATCAAGGGTGGCATCTTTCCTCTGTGCTGACATTCCCTCATATTAGAAGTTGTTACTTTTCAACTGACCACAATTTGGTATATTTCTTTTTCTTGAACTGAATTAATTGGAGTAACATTGGTTAACAACATTATACAAGTTTCAGGTATAAAATTTTATAATACATCATCTGTCTATTAAATCACATGCTCACCACCCATAGTCTAGTCTCCTTCTGTCACTATACATTCACTGTCCTCATCCTCCTCCTACCCTTCTGTTAAGCACTGTACTATTGTCTGTGCCTATGAGTTTGTTTGTTTTGTTTATTTGTTTATTGCTTTCACATCTCACATATTAAAGGAATCATACAATTCTTGCAACCCCTCTTCTAAGTATCTATCCCAAAATTTTGAAAACACTTATTTGTAAAGAATTATGATAGTACCCCTAGGTCTACTGTAGCATTAGTCACACTAGCCAAGAACTGGAAACAATCTAAGTGCCCCTTGACTGATGATTAGATTTAAAAAAAGATGTAATACATACACATATACATAAACATGTATACAGTGGAATACTCCTCATTGTAGATACTGATAAACACCGTGTTGGTTACCTGAATTAGGTCATCAGGAGGAGAACTTTAGATTTTGTTCTTTTTCTCTAACTTTTAAAAAATAAATCAAAACATTTTACCTAGAATTATAAAAACTATTTACATAAACTAAAATAGTTTTTTGATTCTGGAAACTGATCAAAGATGGAAAAAATTAAGATGTTACTATCACATGAACAAAACACCTGGACAGATGGTCACATGCTGTTATTGGAAGGGTCTGAATTGAACAAACATGTAGCACGTTACTCACCTTTAATGAGCTTGGATGGACACATTTTTTAATAGAGCATACTCCTTCATATTGTAAAACACAGTTTCCACTTGGAATTGATATAAAGGCCAAATAGTAATTTTCAAAAGAAGCTCTCTTATGGAGTTCTAAGAGAAGGTACAAACATATTTTCTCAGAGAACCATAACCAAGAAGATATTTACATCTTTTGAATTGCACTGCATCAGACAAACGACTACTCTCAAAGCAATCAAAGGAGATACCAAAGCCATAAAAAAATCCCAGGTCTGTAGACCCGTTGTACTTTCAAAGATTTAAGAGTAGTTATTTGACAAACAAGACATTTTGCAGACCAAATCAACCCAACTCTATGTGTCAGTTTTCAAAAAATAGCTCAAGATGATTTACATCAGAATCTTTGTTAAAATATCAGAAGAAATAAAATTTTCTACCAGTCAAAAAATTTTAATCAGGCCTGGACTTGTTTCAAGCAGTATCAAAAAGAACTGGATATTCTTTATAGAGATAGTCCAAGAGAAAGGCTCCACAATTTTTCTTGGTTTGACTATAGTATCTTAAAGTCTTGACAATTAAGATATTTTTTGTAAAGTCTAAGACAACACATGTCCATTTCATCTCTCTTTAAATTCAAAGTCGATTGTTTGATACGCCTTTAGGAATACTAAATGTATGGCTTTCCCCCTTCTAGCCTTTATTATAGACAAGTGGCCTTAGTTATTTTCATGGGACAAATGTTCCAGTGTCTTCATTATTACTCCAAATTAATCATCCCACACTTTCACCAATGAACCCTACATACCACATCCATTGCTCGGGAAGTTCTACCTAATGGAGCAATTATATCTAGAATGTTCTACATGATGAAAAATCTCCATTAGGTCTAATTTGCAATATTTTTCTCCCTTTCCTTCATTTGAGCTAGCAGGCAAATACAGATCTGAAACTAAGATGCCTTCACATGCAAATGCTCTTTCCTCCACTCCTACCACCATACCTAAGAAAAAAGGAGACAATATGTAGTATGAGCGTAAAATCATGATTAAAATGTACTTCCACTTTGAGAAATCAAATTATTTTTTTTCCTTAACAAAAAAAGAAAAGAAAAGAAAAGAAAAGAAAAAGAATGCTGTTTGAAATCCTGACAATCAAATACCTGCCAAGTTTAGACCTCATAAGCATTTAAGCCTTACATCAGCCATGGTTAGATGCAGAAAAATCATTCAAGGCAAAAACAAACCATAACTTACTTTCTCCATCACAGGAGATGAGAAGCAGCTGAAATTCACTAAAACAAACAGTTCCAAAATGAATAAATATCCAGGCTCTGTATCTCTAGAGCTTTTGATGTTTTATCATACCTTGTTTGATTCTCTAGACATTTATTGTTTTATAAGCAATAAAATTATCACTTTGTGAGGTCAGAAGAGGGCACACAATGAGCAAAAATTAAGGGTGGAACCTATGGCAGAGATCGGGTGTTTCCGAAAAATTTTTCATTATACCTTTTATGCTTCACTAACAAAATTCCAATAGTGCAAGGGTAGCAATGTACTCAACCGAAAAAAAGAAAATTTCCTAGGTTCACTTGAGAATGGGGGTAACAATTGAGATGTAAGTAGTAGTCACTGTCATTGTGCAAGGGCTTCCAGGAAAACTCTTTAAAGGTAACTCAGTTGGCAGGTGTCCTTTTGTTTCCACTCTCCGTCTTCTTCCTGCTTAGACTTCCTGTAAGCCATATTGTGAGCTGAGGTGGCCTTGAAGAACCTCACAAATGGAAACTATATGATAAGAACAGCAGTGCAGAAGGTGAAAGGGGTCTAGGTCCCTGTTAACATCTGGGAGTCACCAACATCAGCTCTGGATTGCCTTGTCCAGAACTCATGCCACATAGGAGAAAAATAAATCCTTTCTTGACCGAGTCACAGTATCTCTTACTTGCAGGTGTACACAACTCCTAATGAATGTAAAAGCTTCATTATCAGTAAATTTAAAGAAGGCTTTGGACACAAAATCAATAATAGATTAGCCTTAAGTTGTATTTCTATTAGTGAGAATAAGTTGACTAAAGTAAACACTTTTTAAAAATCCTCCCTTTTTATCTTTTTAACTAAGTACATATTTTCTAGATATTTTTAATTAAAAAGAGGAAAATCTACCAGCCATGTAGTCGTCAACCCTGCAAATTTAACCACATTTCTCTTGGTAGCCACATAAATGCTTACTAAATTACCTAGGTCAGTTGGATATGTCATTAGTGTAAGGAGATCTTTCTATTTCATTCCTGCACTGTCCAAATAGTTCCTTTCATAACTACTCTATACCCCTGGGCTTAATCTCTAAAGAGCAACACTGTTAGCAAAGGAGCCCCAGGTAAGAACACATGCTTAGTCAGAACAAAGATGCATCATACTTCAAACAAAAACAGGACTTGAATTCCTTGAAGAGTTATGATGAGGAGAGAGATTCCATCTGACAAAGTAGTCCCCATGTGGCCTTCTTGGAGCCAGGGGAAATTGGATTAAACAGTTTCTGATGGCCTCATTGAGTCTAAGATTTCAATAATATTTATTCACCTCCATTAATCATGTAATCATCTTTCCATTCTGTAACTGAATTTATATCATTTTAAGATAATGGCTTCTAGTGTCTGTAGAGCCAAAGCTAAAATATGACCTCGAAGAGTTACTCCTTCCCTTGGTCAGATATCAAATGCTGCCACTGAGAATTCTTTCCCATTTAATGTGAAGGGAAAGATGTTCACAGAAACACTTACGCAACATCCAAGGCAGAAAGGCAATACTGCCTTAAACTTCATATTTCAAAACAGCATGTTCTCTAAAGATCTGACAGCTGGCTCAAGGACAAGTATAATATATTTAAGATGGGACGATAAATTTTAAATTAATTACTCTTTAGATACCTTAAAGGAACAAAATCTTATGGAAGCTATTTCATTCAGAACAATCAATAATACACATCAAAAATAGCATTCATGAGTTGCCAAGTGGGAAGAGGCAACTCAATAAGTCCACTTAATAGCATGAATTTGTGTAATTTAAAAAAGGAAATGCAAGAGTCCATTCTTAAAGGGCCAGTCTCTCCCCTCCTGGTTTTTTTCCCCCCAGTTAAGTATGTGAGTAAATCCAATTTTTTTCCCCAATTTTCTTATGCTCTACAAAATAATTGGTTATAAAAAGAAAATAATATCCTTGAAACCTCTGACAATTCTGCTAGGACAAAAATTAAACAAGATTTTCTCCCTTTTACTTTGCTTAGATTAGTTTGTCAGCATGCATGCCCTTTTTACACCACTGCCTCTGTTCTGTCTTGATGTCAGGCTTCTGTTCCCTCACCTTGCAGCCAATCAATCTGTTATGAGCTCAAATGGCATGTGCGCCCATGCCTGGTGGCTATGTTAAAAATTCTGAGTTCCATAAGCATTGACAAAGATGTGTTCAGTTTAAGCTAAATAAATAGAGTTAAGGAGGAATTTTATTGAGTTTAGAATGAACCTGTCCATTGCTACTGAACTAAGTACTGACAGATACTAACTAGGGTCACATTTATTGGGTTAGTGAAAGTCTACTAATTTCCAGAGCAGAGGAGAGGGCGCTAGTATTAACCATGGATGCGCTGGAAGACGAAATTCTTTCAACTATGAAAGCAAAGTTCCTTCCTTCCATGAAAGTTCCCACCTCTTCTCCCTCCCAATTTTAAAAGGCCATATCACAAGCATCAAGGACAATTTTAAAATGTGAGTGGCATTATGGATTAGGCATCTAAACATTTCAGATGTACAAAGCCAGCGAAAAGTCAAAGAGCCACTGCAACATCCTGGTTGCCATCCAATCAAAACAGATGAAGTGTAGAATGGGAGGTGGGTCATGCCTTATCCACACAGCACGTATTCTTTCTACATTACAATATAACACCAAGTCCTTTAAATTTTGAGTGTCACATTTGACATACCTACCACAGGGGAAAATAAGTTCACAACAAGGGAAATATAATCTTTTTGTTATTGTGTTGTTATTGTTGTTTGTTCGTTCTTCAGAAAATGTGTGGAGAAGTCACTCCGGGGTACAACAAGAACTGCAAGGGAAGAGATTGAGGAGATGATGAGGAGGGCAATAAAAAGGTGTCAGGATTTGAGAGCACAGGTACAACCTATTTAAATGTTCCATTCATCGATGCTGTTAAATTGAGAAGGGAAAATTATTAGGTGGCCTATAGAGAATTTCATCTGCAATGTACATATCAAACTAGAAAATAGATAAAACTGCTTCCTATGACTACCAGAAACTCTCCCTAAGGAAGACCTGGGTCACTTCCTACCTTATAAAATCTGAATATACATGTTTTTCATCTCTGAATTGTTATGGACTGTCCCAGCTTGTCTTGGACTTTTTGCAGTCCTGTGTTCTTTCCTCTTTAGTGCTAAGCATATGAGAAGAACACAAATGCCTGGGCATTGGCAGCTGCAACACTTGGTATCTGACTGGGGAAGAATTCTCTCAGAATTTTTCCTCACAAGGCCAGACTCCAAGGTCATGTGCACATTTCTCCCCTACTGAAAAGTGAGCCTAAGTAAGGCCCAAGCCTTCACGGACTAATGGCTTGTGAGAGCACATTTCTGTAGAGTTCCTCTGGGGCCTCTCACAGGAGGAGCTGGGAGTCCAAAATTCTTCCTCACCAAGAGTTTTGCATTTAGACTTCTGGTGTTATCTCCAAGTGAAATTATATCTATGGATGGTGAGACACATCGTAACTATTTTTGAAAAACTGCCACATGAATGATTTAATTTTAATTGTTCAATGGAAAATTTTTAAATGCATCAGTGTTCCAAACCATTTGGCATCTCTACATTCTTTAATATACAGACACCCTCAAAAACTGGAATAGCCCGTTGGCCTCTGTTGATGACTTCCTAAAGGCCTACAGAGGGATACAAATAATGAGTATCTAACATATGTCGTCAGGAATGTGAAGGTTACACTTTCGTTAGGAAGTACTTTTACCTGAAATATTACTCAAATGTGTATAGTTCCATATAAAATGAATTGTTTTTTATTTCAAATATAAATTTTAGACTTATACCTGCTTGATCATTTAAAAGTACATAAAAAGAAGACACATGGAAAGAGAGAAAAGATAAAAATTCACATCAGTTCATTTTTCCTTTACTAATCAATAGATAGAAAATGTGCTATTTGGGGCTGTTTAGTTTTATCATTTTAGATTATATTCTGTCTCCATTGGATAGATGAATAAGAGCTCACTGATTACATCTTCATCTTTATACCATTCCGAAACTAACAGAGAAATTAGCCACCCAATAAGGTTCCATTCTTAATTATCCGCTTTGATATTCAGCAAAAGTTCTAAATTGCTCACTTACTGAGTTGAATCACATGCAGGGCTGAAACAGAATTATTGTATCGCCAGAGGCCTACTGAGAGCTACCTGATTTTAGGATTAATGGCAGAATAAATCTTAAGAAGAAAGCCAATATATTTTAATTTTATGCATATTACCTATTTTAGCAATATATTCTAACACTGATTTTGCTGTTAATATCTTATTACTACTAAGTATCAAAGGGAGTTCAGAAATATTCACCAATATACTTCATATTACAACTTTAAACAAAATTAAAATTTGCACTTTTTAGAATAGAATAATTGTAGCTCATTTACAAGAATAACACTTAACATAAACAGATGCATATGGATTATAAAAGCATGAAAGAAAAGTCATTTAAGTTTTAATTAGAATTATCATGTACAAACTATAAACTATAACAACATAATTTTATTTTTCCTTTAACCAGCAGAAACAGCACCCAAATATATTAATAATAGCTAAAAATTTAATCTTGAAAAAACAAGATTTTCATTAAGGAAAAACATCCATATCTTGCAAATATTTTCTACTTATAAGATCTCCTCTATAAAGTAGCTAACATTTAGTCTCAATAAAAGTTCCAAATTAAGCCAAAATATAGAATTCCCAATATTTAAGCTGAATCAGCATATTATTTATAATTTTAGAGAAAAACAAATCTATCTCTTTTGATATAGTTAAAAAAAAAAAACCTAGTAACTATTTTCCCAAATTGAGTTTTTAAAAGAGGAGGTATAGATGACTCTTCTGATGGTCCATAGAAAAATCTAAATGGTGTTCTTTCTGCGCAAGCAACACAAAACGCAAAATGTCACTGCAGTTAAGTGGAGATGGGATGGGGGCCAGTGAATAGAAAGCAGCAGGAGTTTGAGTCCTGGTCTTTGGCCATCCTCATGCTGTGCACATTTAAAGGAAGAACCTCCGAACGTAAATGTTATTTATCTTTGGAAGGTGAAAATATTAATAACTTTTTCCATTTACCTATATTTTCTTGTATTTTATGAGGTATCTAAATTGAATGTAAATTTTTTTATATATATAAGTTCTATTTTGTTCTTTTTCAAATTTTGTTGGTTTTCAAGTAGTTGTAGAGGAGGGGATAGCTTATATTTTCAAGCCTACTATTTTATTTTTAACAGATATGTATTAGCAAGGGTAAAGCTAGAGCTTCAACAAGGCAATACAGAGAATTAAAGAACCAGGAGGCTTATATCTTTCACCAGGTCTCAGTGTGAATGGTCCAGGTCTTTATGTGCTTATTCGGATACCCAGATTTCATGAAGCCATCATTTTTCCATCCCTTAGGACACTGTCATTATGTGCATGGTTAAAGCTGGGTTGTTTTACATTTTACCCAGCATTTTAATTTTATTATTGGGAAGATTGTTTTGGGTTTCCAGTCTAAGATAGCATCAGAGATGGAAGTCCCATATACTATTTTACATGACAGAAGACAGACATATATATATAGAAAGACACACACACACACACACACACATACACACACACACGCCTGAGAGAAAGAGAAAAATACATATGTATATCTTTTGATGTAATGATTTAAGGAAAATCATCAAAAGTACACAAGAGCTGGAACCACAAGCCTAGAGTTTCACTCCTCAGTCTTACCTGTTGTGTGACCATACTCAGAAATCTGATTTCTTTACCAGTAAAATGGGAGGAATAGCAGCCATCTTACCCATCTCCATGAGTTATGATGATGATCAAATGACAGAGTTTCACAAATTCTCAAACAATATTGCCAGTTGGAATTAAGACCATGAACCTTACAAGCTTAAGAACATCCATATGCCAATAGGTACAAACATGCTAAAAAACAATGATTTACAAAGCCCTTTTCTTGATATCTTCCCCAGGCCCTGCCCCTGCTGAGCTGGCCCTCTAGTTATTGGCTTCACCTGTGAACAGTTCACTGCCACTGCTGACTTCATCGAATATCTTCTTTGTACTTCCATCTGCATTTTATGTGAACTCTGGAGCGATTAGTTGCTAATATCAACAGTGGTGCACGGTCTAGGAACATTTATTGCTCCCCTGCTTGGCTTAATGTTTCTGATTTGGTACCATAATATTATTAATAGTCACAGGGTACAATAAAAGAAAATTAAGTGTTTATTTTGTTTAGGCTTTAGTCACTTTACCTACAGCCTTTTTCCATTACATTTGCACATAAATGAGCACACGCTGTAATTTTTAGATGCAAATCAGGTTTTAACTTTGCTAATCATATGGTTTCCTTTCTGGTCGTCTTCCAGACTGGCTGCAGCGTTACTCCTAATGCATGTATATTGTAGCAAATGAAGAAATGGCCATGTGGTAGATGTTTGCCCTTTTGTGATTCATTAATAGTTGTTTTTGCAGAGCAACTGTATTTTAAAACCCAATGTTACTCCAAATATTCCTTTGCAATTCCAAGAACATATCTATTAAATTTCAAGTTGAAGTCAATTGTTCAATTACAGATCATTTTCCAATAAATTGTTGGAAATTTAAATTGCCGTGGCATATGGAATCAAAGACATAAGAACAATTGAGTAAAATATACTGGAACCATGTGTCAACATTAAAGGCCCCCGCCTTTCAGCATGAGAAAAAGTACAGACCTGATGCTTTTAAGCTGGCATCCAAGATCAACGCAATGAGTTTATTCCACATTTTCTGCTCTCTACACCACCTCTTGCCTATGTCCTTCTAAATGAAGTGTTTGTTCTGCCTTGAAAAGATAAATTAATATTTTACGTGGTAAGAACTCCTTTATTCCTTGGTGGGATATTTCTAACTTGATTTATATTATGGTGTTTAAATGTTTAAAAGCTTTTGTGAGGCAGGTTTTCGATCGATTATAGAATTTAGTTTCCCTTGAGGTTCCTGCATCAGATATTATCTCAGAAGGCTTACTTCCAAAGATTTATGATCCAATCTCTTCCTCTTGTTAACCATGTATTTCGGTGAACATCCCATTGGACCAAGCTTGGGGATTTCATCATGTGGAGTGACTGCAAAGACACTGTTGGGCCCTCATTTCCCAATGCCCCATCAACGGATTCTGGGTCATACCAGGCTTCTGTCTGCCCACCTGGTAATTTATATGAGATCTCTGGGACTTTTGGTAATCTCTCACAGGCTCAACACAAGTTATTGTGAGCAGAAATATAGAAAGACAATATTCTGAATCTGTATAAAATGTACTAATGTTAAGTCCGAGGCAGATAACTGTGAAAAATGTGAATAAACTTTTGCATAATACTTTGCACACTTTTGAAAGGCATTTTTTGATGATGAAGATTATATTGATGAAGAAACAAAATCACAGAGACGTGAGGGACTGACCTAGACTACAGACTCAGGTCTTCTGACTCCAGATCCAGGCTCTTTCTTTCTTACCACATTGCACCAATAGCCAGCGACACCAGGCAGTGTGGTCACAAACTGGGCTGCGGTTCCAGGATACTTGAATGAACCTTCAATATCTCCTTCCATAGCACCTTCCAGTCATATTTCAGTGCATCGGGACTCACCCTTATATCATCGCCTTGGTTTGGGAATTCTATCAGTGACAGCCATATACGCTACTACCTTCTGCCATCTCATCCCCTAAAAGTTACCAAGATCAACATAACATGAAGTGTTTTGAGGACTCTCTTTGGTAGGATATTCAATTTTACCATAGTTTTACCTAAGATCCAGTTATAAAATCATATAATTCCCTCTAATCAATAATTCGTATTAGTGTTTTAGATTTGTATGCCTTATTTTCAATAAAAAGGTATTTTCATTGTAGTGACATTCTCTCAAAATTTCAATGTCTTTCCTCCTTTTCGTCAAAGGACTCCAAGTACTATTAAGATAGTTATAGTTATTAAAGTTCCTCCAAATCTTTGCATTCCCTAGCCAATCAAAGTTCCTCATCCTGAAAAGAACAAGACAGCAAAAAGTCCTTTGTGGCACACCCCTGTCTACTTAACCAGCCTTATATCTTGCTAAATCTATTGCTTAGAAAGAAGAAATGGTGTTTCTCTCTATTCAGCTATTTCAAATTTGATATGCCTTTGCAAGGAACCTAGTGCTAGAGACATTACCAGGTTCTCAAATCAGGGGAAGTAAACACCTACAATGGAATGCAGAAGCTTCCAGGCACAGGGAGACTCAAACTGTGGTTAAAATATAAACATTCAGAAAATGCCAGCTTTGATGACCTGACACTGTTTTATCCTGACCCCTGATGTTTCAGTTATATAGATAACGTGGCTTCCTCAAATGTTTTTTCATTATAGTTTAAATTCCTTCAATGTCAACCTTTTACATAAAAGTACTGTTGATTGGATACTATTCCTCTTACCTTACCCCCAGCCAACTGGTTTTCCATTCCTTACCTAATCAGAGCTCCCACTGCAATGCCCAGGAGATGATGCGAGCCTTGCCTACATCCCTTCAAAGTTATCTTCCTTGAGTCTCAAACTTTCAAGACCATAAGTTATGCTTTAGTTTGAAATGTTGCTGGTCACAAAATTTTAGTTATTGTTTCCTCCTTATTTTAACTTACTGATCATGATGCAGAAATTTAACTGAGTAAATTTCTAGAATTAATTGTAATACAGCAACATAAAAAATTCTAAGAGCAAAGATAAAGTCATCCACAATTTCACTATCTTAACTTTCTCACTTCTACTATTTTAATGCACCAAACTACTCTTTTTATACATAATTATACATACTTGCAATTATATTCTACATGAAATAATGTGTACCTTTAAATTTTGCTTCTTTTCATGACATCATAAACATTATTTTCCATGTTGTATTATGTGGTTTATAACTATCATTTCTAATACCTGTATAATTTTTCTTTAGATTTCCTATAAATTATTTTGTTATCAAACAATAGTGTTGCTTTTTCTTTTTCTCATTTAAAAAGTTACGTGAGGAACATCTTTGTGCACATGAATTGTTAGTACTTTGGTTATTTTGTAAGGATTGAATATTGTTCCTTCACCCTTTTATAAGCTCCTCTTCTACCATCCACCCTTTAATAGCTGGGATTCTCTAGGGTTTCATGAATAATCCTTTTTCCATATTTCTCTTATGTCCTAGGTGAGCTCATCTATAATCTACACTCACTTCCAAAATATTCTCCAAGACCCCAGACCTATATCTATTAACCCAGTAAAAATATACCATGTAATCCCCACTGAGTCCTCAAATATTTTCTTAAATATTAACACTAACTTCTCCTAGAAATTGTTCTACTTTCTGGGTGGACATTCTCGGTAACAGCATCCCCATCCATCTAATAGCCTAGATTATCACTACACTAGGAATCTTCTCTCTCTCTCCTCCATATCCAAGAGACCTCAAGTCCTCTTGAACACCGCCTGAAAAATCTCTTTCATACCTTGGGTTGCTTCTCTTACTGGGTCTCACATGGCCACTCTACTGCCTTGATATAGGCTTTTATCACCTTTTACTTAGATGATAATTGTCTGCAAATGTTTCCATGCTAACAATTTCTCACCAATGCCACCAGTCTGATCTTAAACAAAGGTCCTCCAGTTAAAACTTTTACTAGGTTTTTTGTCTGTTTGGTTGGTTGGTTTCTTTTGTTTGGTTGCTTTTTGTTTGTTTGTTTTGTTTTTTGTTGTGTTTGCTTATAGCATTGTCAAATGATAGTAGTTAACTTTGCAATTGTGCACATTTTAAAATCCAGACTCAGTTTACTCTTCCAGCTTTACTTTGTGGAACTCATCTAGTGAAAATTGCTTTCCTGCCATGCTAAATATGCCAATTATGTTCAGTTCCTGTCTGCTTCCAGAATTGTCTCTCATTGTATACGGCTGCCTCAAGGGCCCTCATATCCAAGTTTTCTTTTTTTATTGGCAAACAACTACTATAAAATTACAAACTCAAATATATATCTAGACCAAGTAGGTTGGACAAATGCATAAAGCAAGAAAATGACAACATGAAGAGTTCTATTTAAAGAAGCAGCCCCTATCACACTCCTCTGCATTATCTACTTGAGGATATTGACAAGTGTTAAGATTTCTTTTTTTCCAAAAGAAGCCAGAATCCCATATTTCTAAGCAGAAATCCAGGTTCCTAAATATTGGCAATGGATTAAAAAAATTGAAATCCGTGAAACCTTATGCTAGCTGAATTTAGCCCAAGGCCCATACATTCGCAATGTGGTCTTCTCATAACTAAGTCCAATATTTGTTCCTCAGTGTAACTTTCCTGATGCATTGCTCCAAATCTTACACTCAGTGCTCACACACTCGTCACACACTGTACACACACATACAGGCTTAATAGTCCTGACCTTTCTGCTTCTATGGCACTTTGTTAAAATTTATATGAAAGCATTTATTTTAATTAAACTATCATTGTGTTACTACCACCACAAAGAAGCTCAAAAGGAAAAACTAGGTCTTATAATTCTTTTATTATTATTTCCAAATGTAGTACACCCAACAAATATTTGTTGAAGGACAGAAGAAAGATTAACTAAAGGTAAACTCTCATTTTATGACATGGCATACAGTATTCTGTCCCACATATCATAACTCCCCATTGTTTGTATTTCCGTAGTGACATGCTAGATTTCCCACGATGAAACATCCAGATTTCAGCCATGCTTTCAACAGATGTACAGAAAAATGTTGGTGCAAGTAATCTAATATAAACACTGGAAGCATTTGGATCAAGCAGCATTATCTTGGCCTGTCTTTCAAGAGGAATATGATGGGCATGATTGATGACAATGACTAAAGGCATCGGTATTCCCTTATCATAATCCCAGGTAATCTTTCACATGCATGCAATTAATCACAGCTTTTAGAAACAGGAAGATTTATGCATAAACCAAAGAGCCAGCTGTCTCCCACCTATTTAATCCAAAACAAAAACAATAAAAAATAACAAAAAAATAACAAAAACAACAACAACCAAACAACAACAACAACAAAAAAACAGTTCTGTACTATGTCTGACAGAGAGTCAAACCAGAAAATTATCCTTTATTTTCCACCATGACTTTCTTTTACTCCTGGAGTTGTCCAGCCTCCTTAGTTCGTATGTGATTTGAAAGCCATTAACTATAAAGCTATAATTGAATTTAACCAGAGGTTTCTTGAGCCCTGAAGGTCTTTTACTAATAAGAAAAACCTATTGTCAATGGTGCCCTTTGATTCATTCTTTCAGTATAAATAAAACTCATTGCAGAGTGGAATGCAAAATCAGGTTTCCCTTTCATCTTTTATTGAGCATTAAAGCATGGGGAAAGAAAAAACACTTTAAGGTAACTGTGCTTCTCTTCAATTATAAAATATAACTTCATAACCTGTAAGGCTTTTTTATTAACCAAGGGTCATTCATCTAATTGGGGAGCTCATGCATTAGAGAGGCTCATGGCAATTTGATTCTGCTACCTTCTACACCTTCACGTTGTAGTATATAGGAGCTACTCTTCCCACTTTTAATTTATTCTTCATACATTCTTCCCCGAGATCCAATGATATTAATCAGTATAAAAGAAAAAAAGAAAAGAAAGTAACAGGTAAAATAATATTTTTAAATGTTTAAATGTTTAATAGAGCCATCCATCTTTAGTTTGCCTTTCCCCATTCACGCTGAATATACTTTATGCTCTTATATAGCACATTGATTTTTACATTATGAATTAATATTTTCTTTATAAAAATACATCTGATTTCCCGGATCCTCCAATATATAGCACCTAAATCAATAAGGTAGTAGCTGATCTGTTATAATTACTCCTTCTCTTTTTGAACACTTTCCCATCATGAGATAGACATCAGACTAGAATCATGCCATGGTTCCCCATCTGAAACCACCAGGCCACCACAACAGCATCTGCCCAGATTTGCTCTATGCATCCTTTCCTTACTTCACTTCTTTTGTTGAATAGCTTTAACATGCTTTCACAAACCACACTTTTAATAATGATTTTGCCGTTATGGAGCAAACTTAAGGTTGGTCTGAACTATCCTGGATAGGAATTAAACACTTTTTCCAAAGCTATAGAGCAACATGATCCCAATTTTACTTTCTTAGAAGAGAGGGGAGCATTGTTCTTGAGTCCAGGTGTCCTAGCCTATTGGCCTAGTTGGCTGCTCCTACTATAGTTTCAAAGTCAGTGGACTCTGACCATTGACCTTAATGCAATTGGAAAGCTGTACCTTCTCCCTTCATTAAAATCTTCTTGGCTGATTTATTTCAACTTGGATATTCCACTCTATCTCATCCAGGAAAACCCAGTTGCTTTTGGCGCCCTGCTCATGACTTCTACTTATCTTCCACTAATTACTGAGTTTTACAGGACCCTTACATGACAGTGTTTTTCATAAATACTGTCCTGTTATTCAGTTTTACATGGATCTACATTATACATGTAAAACATATAAGGAAAATATATACCCCTGCGAAAAGAATCAAAATTTCAGAAACTGGCTTTCAACTCACTTTCTCTTTCAGGTCTATTGCCATGAATAACACCTGGCTCTAATCATGCCAGCAAGACTCCTGCACTCTATTCATACCAATACCTATTTCTGCACTATTATATATGTTCCTAAAATATTTATTTACATTTTTTAAGAAAGCTTATTTAATAATCAACTCCTTAAGGGCAATGATCTTTACTTTCTTTAAAATTTTCTTCAAAAAGTATAAGTAGAAGCCTGGATATGGAGCCAGTAACTCCACCACTTACTAGCAGAGGAACCCTGAGCCTTTCTATTAATCTCTCACAGGCTTGGTTTCTTATCACTCAATGGGGATAATCACCTGCTCTGCCACCTCAACAGGCAGAACTGTAGGTAAAGATCATAAAAATTATAGTCTGCCAGGGCATTATGTAAACTGCCAGGGCTCACATAGATGCTCTAATTACTATGCTCAATAAATACTGTTGATATACAAATCAGCAAATATTTAAGATAAGACACACAGGACAGTGGTTTTACCATTCTTATGATAGTCAACTAAAATGCATTTTAAGTTTTCATCTCCTTCCTTTGCTCATGAAGAAGATGGAGTCTTAAACAAAAATCCATAAGGTTTAAGGAGGCATGGACAATAGACTAGTGGTTACCAGAGGGTAGGGGGAGGGGGGAAGGGGTAGGTAAATGGGGTAAAGTGGGTCAAACATGTGGTGACAGAAAGAAATCTAAATGTGGGAGGTGAACACACAGTGTAAATATATGTATGCCTTCCTGTTAAAGTGTACAGCTGAAACTTGCTGGATTTCATTAACTAATGTCATCATAAAAAATAATAAAATAAATATGAAAAATAAATAAAACATTTTTTCTAAAGGAAAAAAAAAACTAAGAAGGCATTAGAAATGTGTAAAAAAGACCTAGAATAAGATTTTAATAAGGCATGCTGAGGGCTGTGGCAAATTGGACAATCCATGTATTTTCTAAAGCAGGAAACTGGCACTAGTTCCAATTAATTGTACCACACAGAAAGGTGAGCCAAATATTTCAAGAGAACAGCAATTTACATTTGTAAGTGAAATATCTAGATTGTTAAATTGTTGCCCTTTAATTCAGTCCTTAAAATAAATAAGTAAATAAATAATGGTCAAATGCATCATTAATGAATATGCCCCATAGATCACAAGAGTTTGCAATCTCTGGCTCTAAGTTTTCAACAGCTGAGTTTGCATGAATAATCAACAAGTGTTCTTGAGTCCTACTGAGAACTAATTCTTAACCAAGTTTTTAGGGGAATATTCAAAAGAAGTATAAGGCTTGTTATCAAAGCAGAGGTTAACTAATAATTATTAAGCATTGAAAATTTATTCAGTTACCTTGAATAAATATAATCCTTATGAATTTATAAGGTGATTATGATTGTACCCATTTTACTGATGAAGTAACTGAGGTATAGGAGTGATTTTTCAAAAAAATATGGCATAACCAGTAAGAGGTAGAAAAATCATTTTAATTCAATTCTGGCTATTATTAAAACTCATGTTTCTCCACCATAGAAAAGAACTGAATCAAATATTAAAGACCTAGAGAATGACTGAAGTTTAAGCTAGGTGTAGTTACGCAGCAATAAGACGTTAGAGAAAGGAACACCCTGGTGAGAAATATGATATTCTGAAATCTTAGTGGAGGACGTGGGCCTTGGGTTAGTTTAGATTTGGACAAATGGAGGAGAGGTAGAAGGAACAGCATTAATGAAACCTTGGCAAATATGAGTAACTTACCAAGTTCTAATAAAGCCTCTCTCTTCTTATCTCTCTCTCTCTCTCTCTCTCTCTCTGTCTCTCTAACAAGCACCCTCCAGTTTCACTTAACATCTATTAATTTCATTTGACTCAGTGTCCCTCCATCTTTTGGTAGCAGCACCCTTTTGCTGTCTTTCCTTGGGGGAACCATTTTACCACTATTCTGATCTGGAGCTTCATTAATGCTGTAGCTAGAGCCACCTGCAGGCTCAGACGTGCAAAACCCAGAAGTGAAAGGAAGTTAACCCTACGTGAGTAACCAATAGGACAGGTGGTATCCCTTCAGTCCCTCGCATAGAGGTGTTCCACTTTTCAGAAGGTATCAGCCAGTTACGCATAGTCGTGACCATTTCAATAATGTACCTTTGGATGATCTTCCCTCTCTTTGATTCATTCTTGCTTTTCCCCTACTCTTATTCCCTGGAATTACTTCCCAAATGAACTGCCTGTTCCAAACCCTTGACTTATGCTCTGCCTTGGGGAAAACACAAGTTAAGACAGTTTTTCACGCTGATATTCCCAAACTGCAACTCTGCTCATCTTTCCCAAGTTAAGATTATTCAGATTTTACTCTGATGCTGGCCTATCCTCTACTCTTCTAATAAAGTCCTTGCTTCACTTATGTCAGCCAGAATCCATTTCTGTTCCTTACCACCCTAAATGATTTATAGCTTTATTTAAAGTAAACCTACATTGGATAATAGAAAGTTCTGTATATATACAAATATAGAAATATTGAGGCTGATCAGTGTGGCTGTTGTTCTAGGTGGCAAGAAATTCTGAAACACTGACAATATTATTAAATATAGAACTAACATTATGGATGAGCTGTACAGTTAGCTGTCAAATGATTCATGATGTTTCTGCCAGTGCCCACACTGGCATGCTGAAGTGCTAAAATCCAGCATTTCCTTGATAACTGGCTGGGTATTTATTCCTTCTCTACTAGCTCATCTACCACCTTTCTGAAGTCATTACCTTTTATTGTTTTTTTATCACTTAAAGGCCACCCCTGTAATTAAGTAATCCCTTGGAGAGAACGTAAAATGTTTTCTACTGCTCCAGGTAGGAAATGGAGAACAAATGCAAGTTTCAAATTCACATGTCTTTTTTCCCAAGATACTGTTTATCCACTAAATTATAGAGCTTTTCATTGTCACTTAAAATAAATGGGTCACATTCCTATCAAGTTCAAGTATATCTATAACCCATTTATATGTGTGTGTGTATGTATGTGTGTATGTATGTGTATGTATGTATGTATGTATGTATGTATCTATCTATCTATCTATCTATCTATTATCTATCATCTTTCTTTCTCTGTATCTATAATCTATCATAATAATTGCTAAATTGCTCCACATACATAGTATAGCCCTTAAAAAGTGGCCATTTTTCTACAATCGGCATCTGAAATTGCAAGTAGAAAATCTAGATTATTATAGTTTTCTGGTGCTTGTTAAGTCTTAATCTGATATATTTTTTACTTAGATTTCTTCAGATATGTGGGTACATTTAATAAGTTAATATTCTACATGAACTATACTAAAACAATGTTGAAACAAAGCAGAAACTCCGTGGCTCTTAGCACCCCCTCCACACAGAAGTAATCTAAGTCAAGCTAACCAAATGCAAGGTCATAAAAGTCCACTCACTGAGAAATTTGTAAATAAGGCCAAGACTCTCTCAACCTTCATTGAGTGGTGTGTATTTTATACTCCACTGGGTTTAAAAAAAGAAATAATGCTAAGAAAATTCCAGCATTTTACTAGGAATTAATATGTTTTTGAGAACTTTACTAATACTTTACCAGAAAATGGGTTTCTTATCTCCTAAAATAGAATCCAGAACAAGTTTGCTTTTGAACAATGAGCTTACTTTTGAACAATGGGTTCAAAAATAGAACTTGCTGTCTGAAAAGTTTCTTGAAATTTTCTAGAATGATGGCTTCCAAATGTTGTCCTTCACTAGAATCACCAAGGGAACTATTAATATCAAAAGAGGTTCCTGGGTGCCATCTTAAAACTATTGAAGCAGAATCTCTGGCAGGTAGGACCAAGTTTCCCTGGTGATTCTGGTATTCAGCCAAGTCTGAAAACCATGACTAGATTCTAGAGTCTGGATATTAAATGTCGTTCTGGCAGTTAAAATTTTAGAGCCTGTGATTATAACTTTATTAATTTCCTTTCGATTTATATTTTGAAAGAAAAGCCTGGATAGGGAATCGTTTGGTCATTATTTTGTCTAAATTATCCATTTTGGAAGAGCTCTTCGAGAAGTTTAAAGACACCTTAGAATGGTGGATATGCCCGCCAGTTTCTTGACCCTTACATTGCTGTGGTTCCAAGTGCTGTTCTATCAGCACTGCACCTCTAAAAGGACAGGTTTCGGGGGAGGATGAGAAGTTATTCTACCCTGGCTAAATCACCAGGATTGAGTCAGAAAGCTGGAAGATACCAGGAGACTATTTGGCTTAGTCTCTGTGTTCATGTAGTTAGGCTGTGCTTCTATGAATTTCAAGGCAGGGAGAGTTCACTGCTGGTGTTTTGATATCCTGATAGTGAGTAAATCTTTCCTTATGACTATCTGGTGCTACTACCAAGTTGGCATGTCCCGAAACCCAATGCAAAGAAAAATGACATTTTCCATGCCTCCCTAATTTATTCCCTGGAACCAAGGAGCTTCACTTAAAATAATACAAAAGGATAAATTAGAATCATAGTAGAAGAATGATACCATAAACAGAACTGTAGACTGAGTCAAGGAATATAGATAGTAGTCCCAACACTGGCACTAATAGAATGTACAAGATCATTATACTCTGTGTTTGAATTTCTTCATCAGCAAATGGAAGAAATCAAACCCTTTCTGGCTTGAAGTCATATGAGTCTATCATTCCATCATTCATTTACTCCCTAATGGAGGGTTTCAGTGAATCACTTAATGCACTGCATGCTGAGTAAAAGTAGGGAAGAAGACAAACATGCTCTCTGACACAAATAACATATTCATAAGGAAAACAGGCAAATAATGAACAAACAATAAATATGTAGTTACATTGATATTATTTCCAGGAAGAAAAGAATGATAGGATTTTGTATTTCCTATGATTTCTGTAATCTAAAGGAACCATGTAGGCTGGAATCTTTCCTCCTCTAGACAGCACACCTGGCCCTCTAAATCACTGAAGTGTGGAAAAGCAGATGGCTGGTGTATTCCAAGAACTCTCCAGATTTACCCATTAGCATGGAACTTATCAATCTCATTAGATTTCGGCTTATAGATGACCATATTTATGAAGAGGTATCCACATTTGCTTGCAGAACTATATAAACAGCTTCCAATAAAGCCAACAGGGCCTCCGAATTGTAGAGACAAAAGAGATGTGGTCCCAGTGTCAGTGTTAACACTTGGATAGAAACTATTGAACAGCTCAAAGGCAGAAATTTGGGCCCATTATCATCACTTAGAAAAAGTAGGTCATGGCCACAAAATAAACTATTAATACTGGCTCTTCTCTCAAGCACGAGTTGATTGTAAAGGAACCCAAATCCAACAGTGCATGGATAGCTTGGTCAAATTTATCAGCAGAAAATATCCTCTGTAGTATCCTTTTTGCTGAATATTGGGGTGAGAGATTAGCCCAAAATTAATAAACTCCATTAACAAACTATTACTTTATATTGGAGTAGCACTTGTAACTTTTCAGAAGGTCTTCAGATCAGTTGCCACATAAGATATACGCAAAAAGTCTGTGACGAAAAAGGGATGATGTATGCTATCACCTGCCAATCGGAGAGAGGAAAACTCTGGGCTAGTGAGATGGAGTGCAACACTTCCAAATCATGTAGCTAACTGGAAAAGATGCATACGTGTGTACATGCCTGCACACAAGAACACATGTGCACACACAGGCTCGTGTAGGCACGAGTGTGTGTCTATACCAAAGGGCAGCTGACACTGGTAATGACAAAGTCCAAAAAGAACAGATGCCATGGAAGAGGATGCATGGACTAGATTACATGGGAGAAAATAGACTATAGATAGTTTCTGATCATCCTATAAAAGTCCATTGCCTTCTTTCTCAGAAAGCTGAGTTGCCAGTGACTATACAAGATGCCGAAGTAGGCAGATGTCATGTCTTATTTACTTGTTTGTTTCTAAAGAAAAAAGGTCTTAGGCAAGACCCCTCAGTTCTTGGTTTAATTTCATTTGAAATCCTTAATTATTGTTATTGTGATTGTTATCAGCAGTAGCAGTACTATCACCATTTTTGTTTTTCTTTTGGGATAGAAATTGAAACTCCAACAATATGAAGGTGGCCACATAACAATGATTACAAACACTTATTCAGTCACCTGAGGTACATAACTGGCAATCCTTCATATGTTTATCTGAAATTCAAAGTATAAAAGTTCCCAAACATACAGTCTGAAACTAAATCAGAGACTATAGATGAGTTAGCATTCAACACATGTGAATAACAGAGCTCAGGTTCGGTCAGCTGAATTATCCTCATTAGATTATCAGAAATTTAAATTCTATAACTGGTTGAGCAGTGAACTTTTGAAAATATCTTTTCCTCTCAGAAATTATACAAAAAGCCAAGATTTTGATCTAGCTAAATAGGGACAGGCATGATGAAGAGCTCCGTATTGTTTTTGTTCCGATAAAAAGAATTCGTAATCTATTCACTAGAATCATTGATGGACACCAGTTCATTCAATAAGTCATTGTGTTTCCTGTAATTCAGTCTTCCCACACTTTTTCACAGTCATTAGTTGGGACCCTCTTTGGGGGAGACAAGCCCTTGGAAAAACAATAACCACAGCTTTTCTGAACTGAATCCTGGAAAACACAGCCCAGCATGCTGCAGGGGTGAAAGGCAGTGCCCAGTCCTGCATCTTTGAAAGCACAGCTTAAAAATAGACTAGGGTACTTTCCTGTTTGGAGAACTCAGTAACAGCTGTTCATTGCCCACATTTCTTTCATACTCCCCTCCCCATCACAAAGAAAATACAAACTAGCACTGGCTATAGGAATGGACATTATTCAACAGCAATGTACCTTCAAAAATAGCACAGGAAGAGTTATAGACACAATGAAGGGGAAAACAAGGAAAACTTAGGAGGAGTAGAGGGAGCAGGGAGGAGATACTTTCAAACAATGAGAAATCTAAAATAAGCAGGAAGGCAAGAAAGAAAGAACAGGATTTGAAAAGGTTGCCTCTAAGAAGTGATATGGTGGTGTGAAAAGGGCACAGCGGTAGGAATTATAAAAATTAAGGTTTTTTTTTTTAGTTCTGACACTAATTAGCCATGCTTTCTTGGGTATGCCCCTGAACATCTCCATGCCTATTTCATAAAATGGGAAGGGGGTAGAGAAGATAGAGCTAGTCAGTCTAAAAATCTCCTCTAATTCTGAAAATGTTATATTGCATGAAAGTATAGAGAATGGAGGTTATTGGACAGTAGAGGAGCTGGGAGGAACTCTGGTTTACCCTTCAAATATTTAAGTGCCAGTTCCCTATGGAAGGTCATTAACGGGTTTGAAGATGAGGCAAACTGATGCATATTCACCTTGATGGCCGCCTCTTTCTCCCAGCCTAGGAGAGCTGCTTAAGGGGATAGTGAGAAAGCTGTCTTCATCTCCCACACTATAGCAGCAGCACCCAGAAAGCAGCATGGTCCAATCCTCAAGAGATCCACAACCACAAATTCCTTCCCATCTTCTATGGTACCCACCTGAAAGTCCCTTCCCAAGGCTGACAAAATGAGGATGGCAGGATTCATGACCTAGAAGCCATGTAGCATGCAGGTAAATAGTACAGGTATTGGAATCAAGCAAACCTGCATTCTCAACTCTCCATTCATTACCTTTGGAAATTTCTTAATATTCCTCTGATCTTCAATCATTGTTGTTTTTTCCATAATTTCCCAAAATGGAGACATAAATGAAGTTATGAGTTTTAAATGTAGTTATCAAAGTGCATGACAGAGAATAAGCTCTCAATATACATTATCTATTATTATTTGTTAACATTATTTTCATGGAGTGTTTTACTTACTTAGCTTGGAAAAATGTTTTTGTTTGTTTATCCTCCAGGTCCTTTGACCTCATGAATCACCCTATTCTCTCTGATTTAAAAAACGAAAACAAAACTCTTCTAGCATGGGATCGTCAACCAGCAGTTGATCACACATTGACTAAAGCTGTCTCAAGCAGACAAAAGTCAATCTGTAAGCCCCCTAATGTGCACCAATTACTGAGTGTACCTGAACATTTAAAAATGGGACTTCAATTTTATAGTTAGAGTTCCCTAGAACTATAAATAAAAACTTTTATATCCAGTCCAGATGTACAGAGTGATTCCCTTACACCTCACCTCTCCCATCAAGACAAGGGACACAGCACATCTTCATTTGGACAACCTCACTAGACTGTGTATTTCCTCTGCTTCTGATACAGTTGAACTGTGCTGAGAAATCAGCCAACAATAAATGGAAACTGCAGGCATGTGTGCTTATCTGAAGTGAGGATCCTCGTGTTCAGGTGTAACTACAGACATGGGGTTAGATCATCTGAAAAGACCTCCAAAATGACAAATTTTTTTAAGCGAGAGAACATTGTGAGAAACTAGTTAATATTCAGGGAAATAAAACTTGAAAATGAGATATATGGGGTGATCCTTCCTGGCAGAACTAGGAGAATAGACAATCATAGAAGAATTCATGAGAGTTCCTGGATGAAAGCAAGGCTCTGATAGAACTATATTTTCTAGTAATGTTTACTTCTAACTTATATTGATATGTCTTCTTACAACAAAGTAGAATCACAGAATTTTAAAGCAGCAAGAAACCTTATACAGCCTTTAGTTGAACCACTTCATTTTACTTGCCCAAGTAATTACTTGTCTGTATTTTCAACTGGATTCCAAATAGCCTCAATCTCAGCACAAAGAAATAACAACATATGCCTTTTCAGTTTTTTTGTTTTCTCTTTTTTTGTTTGTTTGCTTGCTTGTTTGTTTATTTTTTGGTGGTGTTTTTTTGTTGGGCACTGAGTAAATCTGCCCAAATGTCCAAGGCCCTGGGTGCTGGAGCCATCAATTTAAAATGGACATGGCAGCAAAGATATGCCTAATGGACCCACCAAGGAAAATAGAACACCAAGAAACCTAGAGATTCAATCTATCTAAGAGGTGGAAATTGTGATAATCGACTCCTTAAATTTGTGGTTTTGACTTCACACAGGAAACTAGTGAGACTCCAAAGGGGAGATGTCTAGGGTGTTAGGTAAAGGTGTCTGTGGAGGAGGTTGGGTGAAAAGAGCTCAAGATTCAGAAACAGTAGGAGCCAAGGGTGTCTCAGAGACAGGGAACCAGTACTACAAAAAGCCAAGGCCCTCTGCCTTGGTAATCTTGTCCTTTTTGATGTAACAATTCCCCTAATGTCCAAGTTAGGGCCACTCATGACAAAGCTCCCTCTGCCTGGCATCAATGACTACACCCTGGAGCTGGGAAGAGCCCAGGTGTTACAGCAGCCATTACTCCTGTTTCCCAAGTGGAATCTGTCTAGGTCATCATTCCCTGACCAGGCCAAGAATGAGCCATGAAGAGTAGTTTTGGTGATGGTAGTTTCTCTGGTCCCCTGAGGGACCATCTATTCCCAGGTGATTTCAAAACTGGTCCAGAAAATGACACAGGCAAATCCTGTCAACAGCGGTTTTAGATTGTCAGGCCTAGTGAGTGAGCAATCGAGGCCTGCCCCATGGCAATGATGGTTTGCTCAGAGAAGGCTAAGAGAATCACCAAGGTTATGATTGAATCCAAGAGCATCTCTGAGCAAATGGAGCTAGCTGGGAAAAAGTAAGAACCATAGGGAAAAGGCAAAAGGTCCCAACAAAAATTCAAAATGCCATCTTTATGGCGCGTGGCATGTTATGTACTGTCAGCATAATGAAGACAAGGTCTGGAGCCAAGAGACTAGAGTTTGCTCAGAAGAAAAGTCAAGCGAGGACACTGGGAGAAAGAGGCACCTTATGTATCATCATTCAGCATTAAGCCAATATTTTGATACCACTGTGCATGAGTCAGGCCCGGGCCACTAGCCCCAAGAAAACAGAACCAACACAGTTAACTACAAGATTTTCTGGTGCCTGATTCCAAGGAAATGTTCCTTTTTAGCCAAGTCTTCTTTGTAGACTCAAGTTCTGGGTGTTGGCTTTGTATTTGTGAGTTTACAATTTGTTTTTATGGTTTCTGTTAAGGGCTATAGGGTTCCTCAAGGTGAGGTCTAAAGTAAGCCTGCTTGCTTTCCCAAAGAATCAGAAGAAACTAGAGGAACACGAACCTGGGGAAATTAGAAAAGAATATAATTTAATATTAAGAGACAGAGAACATGAGAAATTCTTAAATTCATCTCACATTCACCTAAGTTTTCTTACCCCTATTATTCAGTATTCATTCATGCATACATTCATTAAATAAATATTGGACATTTATGACATGCCAGACCCTGTTTTAGGCACTAGAGAAAAGGTAATAAAAAACTACTCCAGTGGAATTTGCCTCTGGGTATGGGACGTGAATAATATACACATAAATAAGCATGTAATTAACCTCAGGTAATGAAAATTGCTCTGAATGAAAATATATCAGGATGGTGGATTATTGAGTATCTGGCATGAGCTATTTTAGACAGAACAGTCAGAGAAAGGTTTCTGGGAGGCAGCAGTTGACCATAGGTCCCTATAGTGAGAGAGGGAGTTTTGACAAAATGTTAAGGATAAACGAGCCTTTTCTCTGAGATGTGAGTATAGTTTAAGGGCCTCAAGGTGACTGATTAAGCTAAATCCAAATGGGCTGGGCTAAGGTGGAAATAAAAGACAACATCATCACTTCCCTCAATAGGGCCTGTAGGTAAGGAGTTGAACATATTTTTTTGCCACCCATTTCTTTATGTCTGTTTATAAAGGCTTGTGAAAGTTTAATGTCTTTCTCTGTAAATTTGCTTAAATCTTTTCAAGCATTTTTATTGCTCGTATTGTAGGAGGGCTATTTTTCCATTTCTCTATGTCACTTTCCCCAGGAATTCCCATTTTCTGAAGGATTTCTTGTAAAGCCTTTCTAGCTATTCAGGCTAGAATTCTTGCTCCTTTATGAGCCAACTCTCATTCTGACTCTTTAGCACCATATGATACCTGCTCCACCAGTGCTGGATGTGGATCTACTTGTTTTTTTGTGTGTACGCCCATGTCATTCATCTCTGGAGAAGCCCTAGGTAGAAATATGGGCTCTGGAGTCAAGAAAGACGTGAATTCTTATTCCAGGCTCATCAATCACTAATTGTAAACAAGTTTGTTAACCTCCACTGTAAAATAGGATGATGGCACCAGTATCTACTTTATAGTGTGGTTGTAAAGTGGGCACAGTATAATGACAGTGCTCAGTAAAGGGAGTTACTCTCAGCAAGTCTATAGGTTCTTGGGTAAAGGAGCTATGCCTTTCTTTGCTTTTCAGTTATGTTCCCATAGTGTTCATAACACAATATGTGTCCTATTAATTGTCATTGAAGGTACTACAACATGCTCCAAAAAGTAGTGAATATGGAATATCAAGAATAGATAAATTCCTTTCCAGTTTCTGTCACTTACTAGTTATATAACCAAAAACAAAAATCACTTAACTCCTCCAAGCCTCAGTTTCTTTATCCATGAAATAGGAATATGCATGTCAACCTCACAGGGGTGTTAGATATAATCCACAAGATAATACATGAAAAGAAGAAAGCATTTTCTGCTTTAAAACTTCTGACTCTGTGGCTCTTAACTGTTGCGGATTTAACATAAAATCCGGTTATATGAATCTACAATTATTTCAAAAAGGAATGCATAGACTAAGTACCTCTCTCTAACAATTCCTTCATGAACTTAAAGAATAGAGAGTGATAAGAATTCATCTCATTATTGCCCAGAGCAGATGTCACAAGGAGGCGGCCAGTGTTTAAGGTACATGTACTCAGCTCATGGCCATCAGAATCTCATGTGTTTCTTTCCAAGGTGAAGGTCATTAATGGTCTCTGTACTGGTCAAACTGACAAACTGCTTTGTGTTTCTTTCAGCTTAAGTTCCTCTACCTAAAGCAGTCATGTGATGTTATAAATATCTCACAAAGTGGCAGTGCAAAGTTGGGTGTAGCTACTGAAGGTCACTGTTCTCTAACAGATATGACCAGCAACATTTTGCAATTCTGAATGAAACTCTAACCTTGATGGGATTTACATTTTGCTGATATACTTTAATGTGTTATGGACAGAGCCAGATGTATAGCAGTTGAAGAAAGATAGCCATGAATGCCAATACAGGTCCACAAGGCAGGAAGAAACTAAACTGGGCATGGAAAAAAGAAAAAAAAATAGCTGAAAGTAACAATCACCATTAGCCAATAAACAAATATCTCCATACCATTCTTCTTCAAGAGTATCATATTATCCTCACCAGGACTTTGGCAAGCTTATGAAATCTGATGACAGTATAAACACTACTAAAATGTTTTGTAAACTAAACCTATAGGAGCCATGACATCAAGAATTTTATCTGTTTTATTTACTGATGGGTCTCAAACACTGAAAATGGTGACTGACACATAGTAGATGGTCAATAACTATTGAACAAAAAAAGGGAATGAGTGAATGAGAATCTTATTTTAAGATTTCTTGATGAATTCCTAGGGCATTTTATACTGCAGTTACAAAGCAGTTTCTGTTTAGTCATTATCCTCTTACACAATTAAAAACTTTCCACTGATTATTTTATATAGCTAACTTTCCCATTTGTTTACAATACAAAGAAGAATAATAAACTAGAATGAGTTATTAGAAGAAAGAAAAATGAGTAGACTGAATAGATGATGTGACCAAGGTCAGGTAGAAAGATGTGATAAAAGGGAGAACCTGGAAGGTCTAAGCTCAGCCAGCACCTCTATGCCCCATCACCTAAAGACTGCTCACCTTCTAAGAATTCATAAAGCAAAGAGGTAGAGATCAAGTTTATCTTACTTACCCAATAATTCATTCTAACATCAGGGAAGTATATGTTTATAAGAATAGGTTGGTAGTTCTTTAGTTTATTCTACATGAATATGCATTCCTTGGCTAGACTTCCTATTTAGAGAAGATGCTACAGACCATAATACAACTTCTGGAACGAGGATTAAGAGACCTATTGAGGGCCCCTATCTAATCCTTGTTACCATTATAGAGACATACATTTGCCTCTGCAACTTGAGACTGACTCTTCATGGCACATTCACTGTCCATCTTTAAGGCACCAAAAGCCAGACAGGCTTACCTATAAATTTGATAACAGGACCCGCCTTCTACCATGCTCAAAATCTAGGATTTTTCCCTTACTCTCACTTCTTACATACGAAAATTTCTCGATGCTACCTCTCATAATAGTCTTCTTTGTATGGCCTTAGCTCAACTTTTTCTTGAGTTTTTCCTAAACTAACAAACATATATATATTATTACTTTCAGGTATACAGCACAATGGTTAGGTATTTATATAATTTATAAAGTGATTCCCTCAATTACTCTAGTACCCATCTGGCACCACACAGCCATTACAATATTATTGAATATATTCCCTATGCTCTACTCCACATTCCTGGGCGTATTTTGTAACTATTAATTTATATTTCTTTATCTCCTCACCTTTTTCATCTTGGCCCCCAACTCCTCCCCTCTGGGAATCACTAGATTGTTCTCTGTTTCTGTGAATCTTTTTTCATTTTGTTTGTTCATTTCTTTTGTTTCTTGAAGTCCAAATATAAGTGATATCCAATGCTATTTGTCTTTCTCTGTCTGACTTATTTCACTCAGCATAATAACTTCTAGGTCCGTCCATGTTGTTGCAAATGATGCGATTTCATTCTTTATGGCTGAGTAATATTCCAATCATCTATTGGTGGGCATTTAGGATGCTTTCACATCTTGGTTATTGTGAACATAGAGGTGGGGTGCATAAATCTTTACTGATAAGTGTTTTGATTTTCTTTGGCTAAATACGCAAAAGTTCAATTGCTGGGTCAAAAGGAAGTTCTACTTTAATTTTTTGAGGACTCTCCAGACTCTTTTCCATAGTGGCTATACCAATCTGCAATTCCATCAACAGTGTATAAGGGTTCCTTTTTCTCTACATTCTCGCCAACACCTGTTGTTTTTGATTTATTGATGATAGCCATTCTGACAAGTGTGAGGTGATATCTCATTGTGGTTTTAATTTCCATTTCTCTGATGATTAGTGACCTTGAGTATTTTTTCATGTTGTCTATTGGCCATCTGCATTTCCTCATTGGAGAAATACCTATTCAGATCTTCTGCTCATTTTTTAATTATATTGTTTTTTGGGTTTTTTTGGTGTTGAGTTGTATGAGTTCTTTATAAATATTTAATGTTAACCTTTAATCAGATGTATCATAGGCAAATATCTTCTCTCATCCAGTAGATTGTCTTTTTTTTATTATTAATTTATCTTTATGGTGACATAGGTTAACAAAATCCAGTAAGTTTCAGTTGCATATTTTAACAGTAAGGCATATATTTTTACATTGTGCATTCACCTCCCATAGTTAGACTTCTTTCTGTCACCACTTATTTGAACCTTTTTACCCCAAGTAGATTGTCTTTTTTTGTTGTTGATGGTTTCCTTTGCTGTGCAAAACTTTTTAGTTTGATGTAATCCTATTTATTTTTTTCTTTTGTTTTCCTTACCTGAGGAGATATAGCAGAAAAAAATTACTAAGAGCAATATCAAAGAGCTTATTGTCTATGTTTTCTTCTAGGAGTTGTGTAGTTTCAGGTCTTAAAGTCTTTAATCCATTTTGAGTTTATTCTTATAAATTGTGTAAGAAGATGGTCCAGTTTTATTTTTTCATGTTATCTGTCTAGTTTTCTCAACACCATTTATCGAAGAGACTGTCTTTACCACATTGTATATTCTTGCCTCCTCCGTCATATATTAAATGAGCATATAGGTATGAAATTATTTCTTGGCTCTCTATTCTGTTGCATTGATATTAATGTTTTCATGCCAGTACCATACTATTTTGATTACAATAGACTTGTAGTATAGTATGATATCAAGTCATATAATACCTCCAACTTTGTTCTTCTTTCCTAAGATTGCCTTGGGTATTTGGGATCTTTCATGGAACCATATATATTTTAGGATTATTTGTTCTAGTTCTGTGAAAAATGCCATTGGCATTTTAATAGGGATTGCATTGAATATATAAATTGCTTAGGAGAGTATGAACATTTTAATGATGCTTATTATTCCTATCCATGATCACAGTATATGCTTCCATTTATTTGTATCTTCTTCAATCTCTTTTTTCAGTGACTTATAATTTTCTAAGTACAAGTCTTTTACCACTTTGGCTAAATTTTTTTCTAGGTATGGCAGTGTTTTTGATGCAATTATAAATGGGATTATTTTCATAATTTCTCTTTCTGACAGTTCATCAGTGGCGTATAAAAATGCAACTGACTTCTGAATAGTAATTTTATATCCTGCTACTTTACTGAATTCATTGATCAGTTCTAACAGTTTGGTTTTTTTTTTTTTTTTGGTGGAATCTTTAGCAACAATGCTTTCTAACCAGTCTCCATGACTCAAGCTATGCATTACTTCAATCCATTTTTCATACATCCATCCCAGATGTGATCCTAAAAGGCAAGCCTTATTATATGCTAGTGTATTGGAAAACCTAACTCCTTAGCACACAATATAAGACCCTTCATAATCTGGCTCCTGTCTCCCTCTCCTCTGGTGATTCTCTACCTCCTAATTCTACCCAGCCACTTTGCATTCCTGAAACACTCTCATTATCTCAAACTACTGTGACTTTTCTTGTACAGTTTTATATCTAAAATGTCCTTCCCACTGTAATCTGCTTTTCAATATCCTCTCTATTGTTTACACCTACTAGAGGTTTAAATCTGGCCTAAACCTCCAGTAGGTTTCCCTAATTGCATTAGGCAGACTCCAGCCAAATCCCACTGTATTCCCCCATCACCTTCTCCTTCTATCATGGCAACCATAATATTAAATTAAAAATTATTTGTTAATACTTAACTCTCCCTGAGGTTAAAGACTGCATTTAATTTATGTGAACACACACACACACACACAAATAACGCACTTCTTAACATACAACTAATTCTCACTATGGCTGTTGACCAAATTAAACGAATAAATTTATCAATGTCTCTCAAATCTGACCTTTCATTCTCCTGGCTAATAATTTAGTTTCCAATTTCCCAGATGCCATAAAGCAGCCACTTGACTACTTTTTTAAAAAAAAATCAATCAACTGTACTGGTAATGCCACTTGAGAGGCTGAGGGGATAGAAAATATATCCCAATATACCCAGACAAGGCTACCTATAAGTACAAAGGAAATAACAAATATCAAATTATTATATTTTAAAGAAGAAACTGAAAATACTATAGGATGCCTAGTCTCCTGGTATCACGGACCAGATATGTGCAGAGCAAAAACACACCAATCCTTAGTGCAGCTGACATGGGGGCTTGACCAAGCAAGATATGCACAGATTTACACATTCAGGATGAGCTGATAACCAGCTGTTACCTGCCAAGAACAATCATGACTTCGACTCATCTGAGATTTGTAAAGTCCAACGACAGAGCAGCTCATTTAGTTATTGTACCAACTGTTCCTTGACAGCCTGTTTCTGAAGGGCTGTAGTTACGTGTGCATAGAAAGAATTTCCAACTACTGAATAACAGGATGATGTAGAAGGTATCAATCTACAGGCATGGGCATGGAGTAGGAGGCTGGGACTCAATGAGTCGCACCTAACAATAAACCCTCTAACTCATCTGGGTATTGTAAATAGTAAACTGGTGTAGAATTACTAGCTAAAAATTACATTTAAAATAAACAAACAGTAAAACATTTCCTTGCTGGTTACTCTCAGGCAAATTTTATGTCTGTCTCATATAATGTCAAGATGTCTCAAGATCTAAACTAAATAACACACTTGCTTTGACAGATCACTTGTTTATTCAGAAGTTCATTAAAACCAGCAGCATGCACAAAATCCAACAACAATCAAGGCTAAAAATATTTTTTAACCAGTGTTTTAGTCAAATATATCTACTTAAATATATTTAGAGATGATATTAGCAATCAAGGTCAACTTTTTGTCATTATGTATAAACAAGCAGACATTAATTGCTTAACAAAGCAGCCCTTGTTATATCTTGGTTGAATCTCTAATTGATTACAGCCGAAGGAAGCCATGAAGAAGTGGAAATCCTCCTCACCTAAGAAACAGTTAACCTTGTGAGGGACACAGGGAGCATTTCTTAAACCCAAGTCTGGGCTACTTTGTTAATTTCTGGCTAAAATACCTGCTTTATGAAAATCATATTTTTCATACATATTCTCCAAAGTCCACTCTGAGTTTTCCAGCTCATGTTCATCTTTATTTCTTTGACTATTGATAGGCCTCATTGACTGTTCCTTTGATTTGCATATAACTTACACATAATCAAGATAATAGGAAACGCATCTGACAAAATTAAGCACAGTGCCAACTAAGCACATAGCAGCTACTGTGTGGGCCTTTTGTGGCAACATAAAACTGTCAAGACTTGTGTTTCTCCATATTTGGGCCCCAGCCCATCAGCATCAGCACCACCTGGGAGCTTTTTAGAAATGCAAACTCATAGCCCCTCCCAGACCTGCTGAATCAGAAACTCTGGGGGTGGGATCAGTAATTGGTGTTTTAATGAGCCTTCCACATGATTTTGATGCAGTCTCAAATTAGAGAATTACTGTATTAGGATTACAAGTCTGTATCCAGAAAAAAATTGACCAGTTTATGAGAAGAGGGAAAGATCAAGGTTATTATGATGGATTCAGAGAAGTTTTAAAAAATGCTATTATCTTTGAAAAGAACTACTTCTTGCAGAAAGTAGTATGCACAGTAAGACTGGACATCTTTAAAAAAAAAAAAGAAACAAGAAACAACACAGGGAAATGTTGCTCTTACAGAGCAACATAGATGATATTTCTAATCACCAGGAGAACTGCTTAGCACTGAGTGTCAGAACAGCCACATCCGCCTGAATTAATTCAGATTCCGTGCTGAATGAATGTGCAAAGCTTATTCCCATGGAAACTGAGCACTATATAGATTGATAGGGTTATAGAACATATAACTGAGCTAAAGAAATTGCCAATTTTAGAAGATTAGCATTGAAAATTTGACATAACATTTATTTTCTAAATATCAGACGTGCCTCATCTATATTTGAGGATAAAGCTCTGTCAAAATTTGATTTAAGACAAAAGAAAAAGCTTTACTACGAGCCTATCATCTTTGAGCTCCAGCCAAAATGAGGCAGAGGCTGTTTTCTTAATACTTCTTTGATGACAAGGAGACTGTTTTGAACATTGAAATTAAATAGGTTTCTTCAGCTTCCTGCCTGAGAGTTCAGAAAGCCAAGTTTCAGGCATGAGCAAGCTATGAATGGGCTGAATAAGGTACTCACAAATAGGGTTTCGCACCCCAAAACCCTCCCACAAAGCACCCAGCAAGAAGAGTACTAAGAGGTAACAGCGCACTAACAGTGACTCAGCCTTTCCTCACTTTTCTGGATATTCCTTTTATGGTTCTCACTAATCACCTTGCCATATAGGAAATTTTTACTGTATAGGAAAGGGCTTCAAATAGCAGCACATTTGCTGCTGTCATTTCACATAGAAGTTTGTTTAGACCTCCAAAAGATTTGTTTGTTTGTTCCTTAGGCCATTTGGGTATTTCCAAATTTTATATATGACTGTGACCAAAAACAGGTAGGAAGGCAAACAAGAAGTTCAAAGCAGAGCTAACCACGTTTAGTTACAGGCTCTGTCTCCAGTAAATAACAGAGAAGTAACCAGAGGGGATTTTATCTCTCTGTCTTCAAAGAGATACAAAGAACCTCAGGTTCAAAATGAGCAAATGTGGCCCACAGAGCTATGATGCATTTAATATCTATTAAGATATCTAAGACCCCTCCTAGCTGTTAAATTCTCTACTTCTCTGATCTTGTAGCTTCTTACAGGGACTAAACCTTTGAAATTTCATGCCAGGTTTAGTGACTTAGGTTTTTATGAAGAAAAAAGAAGTCCATAAGCAACATATGCTACAAATTTGAGGTTTTTGTTGATGCTTAGCATTTGACAGTTGTACCTGGCATTATGAAGTGGTAGTTTTCTGTTCATATTTTGGAAGGTAAGGTAAGAGTGACAGATTTTTGGTAAGTGAATTGCTAAACAAGGCTCTGGGCAGGGGTCCATTGGGAGTCCCATCCATCCAGACAAGTTCATGAATTCCATTCAGAATATTTACATTTACATGCAATTAGGCAGAATATGTGTGAGGGTAGGAACAGAAGAACAGAGGTAAGAGGTGGCTGAAAAAAGGTAAGAGAAAAAAGAAAGGAAACAAAGAAAGAAGAGAAGAGAAGAGAGAAGAGAAGAGAAGAGAAGAGAAGAGAAGAGAAGAGAAGAGAAGAGAAGAGAAGAGAAAAAAGAAAATGAAAAGAAAAGAAAAGAAAGGAGAGAGAGAGGGAAGGAAGGAGAGAGGAAAGAAAAAGGAAAAGCAGCAGAAACATTCTACAAGAGAAGGAAATGATTTTCACTATGTCTTGTGTTCAGCTGTGTTGACCTGAAGGTTAAGAGAAGGTGAAGGAGTTTATACTGTTTATCAGAGGTGATCAACTCATATCCCAAAGCTTGACATGATTATCTCACATGCCTTGATAGTGCATTATCTTAGCTTCCATAGATAACAATTGTTTATGGCTCCAACAATAACCCAGTCCTTTCTAAAATAGCAGCCATGCTCAGGTTGGTGGTCTCTTGATTCAAGGAACTCTCTGGCTGACAATTTTTTTTGAGCCCTAATGCATGGTTGCCAACCCAAAACTGTTTTCTTTATGTGGAGAGGAGGTGGCACTGTAAGATTAACAAGGAAATTATCAGTAATGTTCCAATTACTGGATTGGGGCAGCCAGATGTCAAAGACTTAATCTTTTTGTGTGCAACTTTTGCAGATTAGCCAAAGTCACTCAAGAAAATATACCAAAGGATTATAAGCTATGTTTGGTTTGAGACCAGTACCAAATTGGTAAAATAAGCCAGCCTTTCATTGGGAAGAAAAGCTTTCTATTATCTGGATAAGAAAAAGACATTTAATTAGTGAAATTTATTTGCAAGTTGAATTATTATCACGAGAAAGAAATATCCAAGTCTCTTGCCTCAGTCATCTCTGTGTTTTAAAAATGCATGAGGTAAATGGCATCTCTTAAACATACTTTCAAAAGGTAACAGAATGAAACTCATGCAAAACAGACACATATCTCATCAGAGGGTATACCACAAAAACTAGCTTGTGACTAATGCCAAGAAAAAGTGACACAAAAGCCCAAGTTTTCTTATTTTGCAGATTCCTTAATTTTCAGAGGTAAACAATGGATCCCAACTTGTTTCTGCCCCAAATCCATTTTTCAAATAGTTTCTTTGATCATTCACAAGAATTTAGAATACTGTAAAATTTGTAAATTTGAACTTGATCACCTGGGAAAATATGATTATTCAATCTGCTGAAATCTGCTGAACCTAAGTCATCTTACAATAAAAAACACAGAATCTAATGAAATGAGCACACACTGCTTTTAAAAACTTGGATGCCTTGAAACTAGTTAGAAAAAAGATAGAGTAATGAGGGGGATCATTTCATAAACTACGTAAAGTCTAACCAATGTATTGTATACTTAAAATTAAAGAAAAACTAAAGAAAAAAATTAAAGAAACTAAAGAAAAAAAAACTTAGATGTCTGATTTTAGATTTGGAAGGCAATGCCAATCATAGATGATTAATTTATTTTTCAAAACAGACTGAGGAAAAATTCTTTTCTCTGTCAATCCAACTATAAAATAAATTTGAGAAAAATTAAGCTTCAGTTCTTTAAAAATATTCAGTCACATAGACAATCTACTCCAAATCTTCCAAATAGGTCTAACCATTTATTCAACCCCTCTGAATTTCACAAAAGTGACTTTTGCTAAAACTTTTCCTTATCATATATAACTCAAGCATGCTTACCAAATCGGAGACCCTGCCCCCTTAACACATACGTCTTTCTGCAGCAAAATTTTGGAAAGAAGGGTTCTGAAGGACAGCTTGAGCTGGAGGTCTGCAAACCAGCCAGGGCAACAATTTATCTCAAATATCAAACTGTCAACTGCAATGGTCATATCTGAATGAGGTAGCAATGCCCTTGGCAAAACAGAATCCTAAAACTGATTGTAATACTGACAGGTTGGCTTTGGGCAAAGTGGGAAGTCCAAACGTTTATCTCTTGACACAATATTAGACTAATCTGAGAAGTGGGAGGATCACTTCATAAATTATATAAATGTCTAAACACTATGCTATAAACCTGAAACTAATATAAAATAATATTGAATGTCAACTCTAGCTGAAAAATAAAAACTAAAAAAAGTCAGTCTTGAAACATATGAAAGGAATCTAAGTAAATAACTCCGTCAGATAGTATAAATGATCTAACACTAAATTTTCCTCTGAGTTGAATATTTATAAGAGGCTTCTTAATGGTAGGGATATATCTGTGTCATAGATTTTTTTTTTCCCTATAAGATCTCTTTCTTCCCTGATCATTGACATCTGCAATTCTATCATTAGACATTTCCACCTTTAGCACTCATTTAAATGCAAAACAGAGGAGAGTTCTGCTCTGCTTTCTCTGTCACTGAAAACTCCATCTCTTGCTGGGAACACACTGATGGCTGGAATCTCGTTTTTTCCTTCTTTGATATTCTTTATTCTGTGCTAGTCATTTTACATCACAGAATCATTGAGCTCCAAGGAATCTAACAGATTGCTGGACCCCGTCCTCTGATCACAAAGACTAAAAAGATAAAGCTGAAACTCAGAAGAGAAAGGAGAACTGTCCAGAGTGACTCAGCCAGTTAGTGACAAAGTTGGGACCAGAACTGTGGAGCCCACAGCCAGTCAGCAATTCACTACCCAAGCATTTACTGAGCCCTACTGTGTGCTGGGCACTGTGCTATATTGTGGAGACATGGTAATGATGATTACAAATATATATATTTTTTTCCTATAGAAGCTTGCCATGAAAGTGAGCTGGCCAGGCTCAAAACCCAACAGTTACAATGACTCTACCTACCTAAGTGTAATCATAGAAATGGATCTTTTGTTGATTTAATCTCAAGAACTTAGGAACTGAGATATAAAAATAATTTCTTTAGCAGATTTCACCTACAAACAAGTGAGCCATCTTTGGTTATTTAATCAAGAGAGTGTGTGGCTCACTTACAATACTCACTAGCATAAAATTTTACTCAGTGGTGGAGGGATGCATAAAAAGGAACACAGTACTATTGCCACCAGCAATAGTACTGTTTTTACTTCATTGGAGTGAGTTATCATTCACTTTTTCTTTCACCTAGCCATTCATGAAACATCTTTGAATGATCCCCACTACTAGTCACTAGGGTATAATAGTGAACAAATCAAAAGCCCTATTTGTTATCCCAGTTTTCTCATTATCGCAGTTCTCATTGTTATTGGGGTATAAATTTTAACTTTTTCAAACAGTTTTTTTTTTCTGTTCTTGTGTCACTTAATCCTTATGTAAGTCCAGAAGAAAACAGAGGCTCAGAAAAGGTTAAAGGATTTGAGGGCAGGCACACAGCTAGTGAGTAGCAGAGCTGGGTCTTGTGTATTTCCTGGCACTAAGGGTACGATGTTTCTATTAGCCAGTTTCATTTTCCTTCCTGAAAGGGCCCTGCAGCAACACGCTCATCAACAGGGGCCATCATCTTTAGCTGGATCTCTCTGGGCAAAGGACTTTGAACACCAAATGCGTATGACTTGCTTGGTTGTGCTTTCACTAATAACCACTGTTTTTACTTTTCCAATTTTCCACTGGAGTCTGATAACCACATAAGAAAAAAAAAAGATGAACTATCTTTCTGTTCTTATTATACTAAGACTTGTTCTAGTAAATTCTTCATTCAAGATTTTTTTTCTTATTTCTAGGCAATATTCAATTATCAAAAAAATATAGACTTGATCCTTACTTGAATATTGCAAATAGCTCTAGGTATGGAAAAACCAATAAACTGGCTTTTGGTCAAACTTGGTTCTGATTCAGAAACTTGGTGCCAACTCTTACCAAATTATGAAAATTACGGCAAGTTATTTTGCCCTTCTGAGGCTTAATTTCCACACCTCTAAAATGGGAATCATGATGACATGCACCAAAGGTTGTTGGGAGAATTATTTGAACATTAGCTTCATGAAAGAAGGACTTCAACAATTTTGTTCACTACATAATTCTGTGAAGAATCACACACAATAAATTTTTTGAATAAAGCATTGTTTAAAATATGTATAATGAGCCTGTGTAGTACCTAGCATATCACCAAGAGCCAATAATGTACATCTAAGTTAATTTTCCCCCTTTATGCTGTCTCTTTCATCTAGTAAGTAGATTGGGTCTCATCATATGTCTAACAATAAATATTTCATGGATATAATTTGCAATGAGGGAAAACTTTTATGGACTCACATGTCAGAAAAGTCTTTCAGAGATGTTTGGGATGATTATGAAGGTGTGTGAGTCATCCTGGATCACCAGTAGGACACACTGCTCTTTATTACAGAGTACACTGTCGATTATCCCCACTGGAGCCGAGCTGTCAAGGGTGAAGAGAGGAAGAATAAACACCTCCAGGGAGGCCTGGAGCTCCTGGTCATGACACTCTTCTTCGTCCCCTGAGTGAAAACTACCCCCGTGACCCATGACAGGCTCTCCCGGCCCTTCAGTACTCCTAGGGGAAGCACTTCATCCCAAAATATCATCTGTGATCTGTTTTCCATCACAGGAAAAAAAAAAAAGTCTGATATTGGACATTTAGCTCCATGGGAAACTACTACTGCAAATTGAATTTTGAAAATTAAATTCAATTTAGCATGCATTAAAGTCTATTTAAAGAAATCTTCTGGTAAGTCCTTTGTTATGCGAGGAATCTTTCTGGAAAGAGAAAAAGCAACCCTTGATGCATCCTTTGTATAAATCTGAATTCATATAAATAGAACTTTCTTAAAACGAGGCATGGGGAGATCAGTTGCAGGGGGTGAAGTCCTGCACTGCTTCCTGGTACTTCTTCAGAGAAGCATTCCCCATTCTCCCACCACTCAGAAGCCTGGCAGAACCTCTCATCCCAGTGCAGAGGAAGGTTTCTACACAAGAGGAAGGCCAGACTGCTACTTGAGGAAAGGGCTCCAAGCTGAGGGGGAACTCACTGCTTTGAGAAGAGCCACTATAAAATGGCCATTCAAGCATGGCACTGAACCCTAAAGAAGGTGGCATCCTGGGAGTAGCCAACCCCGTCACCATGGGAAAGGGAAGCCAGAACACTCACTGATTAAAGCACAGAGAAGCACGCCCCTCTCAACTTTGAGCTCAAGACACACACGAATGGTACAGGTATCAGCAAGCATGAGCTTTGTGGTAAGACAGACCTCAGTGCTTACTAGTCATGTGATCTTGGACAAATTATTTAATTTCTGAGCCTCAGTTTCTTCATCTATATAATGGGAATGTTATACTACCTGCCTATAGAGTTGTTGTGAAAATTAAATGAGCTAATATAAATAAAATATTCAAGTCCAGCACCCAGAATATAGTAAATGCTCTATCATATTAGTTGCTATTATTATTATTACCAATAGCAATAATTCAGATGGGATCAAAAACCATAATGAATATTCTAAGGACATCTGATTATTCAATAACACTGTCATTATCTTTTCATGCTAAATGATGACACATTGAAGGGAGTGTATAATTGGCCCCTCCCTTTCCCATCTCAGAATTTGGTGCCCTATATATGTCAAAGCTATTCTATCCTGAATCATTGGCCAGACTTTGATCTCTTCTCCTCCTCAGAAGACATAGTTCTGTGCTTCATTCTCTCAAAGTCCTTTCTCAACCAAAGGACAATTGGATAAGCTGGTTCCATTTTTGTCAGCCTTTTCAGGTGACATAATACAGCTCACTTTAGTACTTAAAAACTAATTTTAATTCTAGAAGTGCAGTACCATTTTTGCTCACATCTAAGGTAGCAACTTACCCAAGCAAAGGATTAGGCCCTAATTAGAAGCAGGTTGTAAATATTACATGAGAACCCTGGAGTTTCTGCTCAGTTTAAGTTACACTGACTTCCAATCATGCATTTTATCTTTTGGCATGCATACATAGGTGCCCAATAAATGTTACCTTTGGTGATAATAAAACAAAAGCCAAACTTTCAAAAGTAAAATATCCAAAAGACCATTGTCTACATTCTTGGCAGCAGTCAGAGAGCCAGTTTTCCCAAGTCAGCAGCCTCTGAGGAGTCTGGCCAGAGGCCAATTCCCAGGGTTGGCGCATTCCTGGGGCCTGGCAAGAGGCCACTGAGACCCTGTTTCCTCTTTCGTTCTCTTTATGTAGTGGAAAATCTTTCCCACTTCGACCCCTCTGAGTCTCCTTTCCCCCATCGAAGTAAAGAGAGGGGAGTCGCATGGGAAATGATCACCGGCCCCTTCCCCAAATCTCATCTCCCGCTGCTCCCAAGTTGGCACAGCTCAAAGCAATCGAAGGCACAAGACAAACAAAGAAGGGCTCTGCAGCCCAGTCTCTAGCCTGATTGTATCAGGGGCACAGGGCCTGGGCCAGAGACCCAGCAAGCCCTGTGCACAGGGAGTCATTGTACACTTGCATGGAAGGCTGTGGCGCTTCTGAAGGCTTTTGGAATATAATTGCCTATTATAAATAGACACTGGCTGGGCTTCAAGGGTGAGAGCAGTAGGCCAAAAGTTCCAGAAAAACACAACGCTCCATATAAGAAGGTCTGGAGTACAGCTCAGTAACTGGCAACTCCTGAGCAACTGGACTAAGGAGAAAGCAATCCAAGATCTGGTCAGATACAACCTGTAGTTAACACCTGGCGAACATTTCTGGCTGATAACACCATGGGTATGCCATTCAGTTTTTAGACAACATATGTGAATATATGCAAAGCAAATATTAAAAAAAAATCTTTTCTGAATGCCTTTTTCCACCTGCAGACAAAGAAAACTGCCATCTGGAGTTGCCACGTCAGCCGGCTCCACATACTTTCAGTGTAGAGGCTGAGACAGCATGCCAAGCACAAGGCCATGTGCTCTAATTGAATACTTTCCCTTAATTCTCCTAACAACCCTTTGAGTAAGGCATCACCTCTTCACAGAAATGAGAACATGGAGGCTCAGAATTGATAAGTAACATGGCCAAGCTCATGCAGGCAAGGCAGTGTCTGGACGGCCGAGATTCAAATCTGGTTCAGGCTGAGTCTCCAGCCAGCTCGTGCTCTTCCATTCCATTCCATGGCATCCATTTTCGCTGAAGCCTTTAAGATGATTGAGTGCCCTGTACACATAGGCTCTTTCTTTCTGAAGCCACCACTGCTGCTCACATTTTTGATAAGTTCAAGTTCAGCAGGTAGAGCTGCATCACTACTATAAAAGCAGTACCTTTCTTTTACATAGAGCCCTACTATCTCCAGAACAACTTCCTGATCTTCACTTTACCTCATGGCAACCCCACTATTGAGGACACAGAGATCCAGATAGTTTCAGAAACTTGTTGAGGCCATACACGTACTAAAGGGTTCACCTCAGGTTCAAATGTACAGGTTTGGAGTCCTAACGCAGTGATCAGGGCACTACATTACACTCCTTGTATCCCAGCCACCATCCCACACTTACGTAGTCATGCACTAGGCATTTTTATCAGAACTTCCGAGAGAAGACCATGTCGCTGGCCAGTGGAATTTGTATTGTGAAGGTGTTACAGCATGTTGTTCTGGTCAAACCAAGTTGCTGACTCCCAGGGAATGGGCTCAAAAGCAGTACATAGGAACCCATTTCTAATAATATATAAATCGTAAACTCGTCAGACTTAGGATCATGTTTTCTTTTCACGAAAAGAGGGGATAGGTGGGGTGCATATTATATAGAATCAATGTCTGAATATATTCCACTGGCCCCTATGCATCCACTCTCCACTCTCCACCCTTCTCTACTCTGCTCTGGGCCCCAAGGTGCTACGAGGGCTCTTTTTTCTCTGGCTTCCAATTGTGTTTGGCAAATGGGAGGTGCCAGCTGGGCCCTGAGGACTGCGGAGGGTGGGTATGGTGGGAATGTTCATGTCCTGATTCCCCTCTCACTGGGCCAACACTTCCTGGCTGCATCCCTCCACCTAATGTGACATTTCCTGCCAAGTGGCTTTCTCCTTATGGCCACGTGGTTCTGTAGCCACTTTGTCTCCTTGCCCTATCAGGCCAAACAGTGGCAGTGGTGCCCCACTGTTTCTAGCCTCAGGGTGCTGTACCGTCACCTTGTTGAACCCCCTATATCCCGCCACTCCCGTGTCAGAGGCCCTTTATCAAGCTTTTTCCATCACCTTACTTGAATATGCCATCTGTTTCCTTCCAGGACCTCAACTGATGCAGTAAATAAGAAACAATATTACTGATATAGTCTTTGTAGGCAAAACCATGAAAAGCTATTCAGATCTATAAGAGGGCATGAAATGCTAACTACAGTAGACCTAGCTCTGTCCTACCTTTGCTTCCTCCTTGCTACACCTCACCAAGTAGGAATTAGGTCAGAGAGTCTGCCTCAGGGACCTACCAGCAAAGCTCCAAAGTTGGCCCAGGATATCTCCAAATAGCTCCCTACCACTGCCATCTGGCTAGGATTCCACTCAGTGAGGAGGGAATGACAACGCTAGTCTCATCCCAGTCATTTATAGTTGATGCCTTCGAGGACTTCATGTTCAGCCTCGTGCCTACCCATTCTGGATCACAGCCAGCCTAGCCTCCACGTCTGTGCCATCACAGGGGATGGCAGGTCTCTGACCACAGGTCCTCCTCACAAAAAGGGCGACAGTCCCTGAGCCTAATTATCTGCTGGCTACGACAGATGGATCCCAGGATTTACCAGAGCAAATGATTTCATTTCCCTCAACACATCTATGTGCATGAGAGCAGTCAATCAATTAATTGTATTAGGAAACCTACCAAGCTGAAGACAATTGCTCATAACTAAGAATCAAAAAGGTGCTGAAAGACAGAAGGCAGGCAAACCTCAGAGGCATCTTCGGAAATGGACGGTTATGATCCATTAATCCTAGTTAAGGAACTCAAATTTATGAGGAGGAAACATCTGGAACTGCCTGAAATGTAAAGCAACTAGAAGGAACCACTGTTTGGGCTCACAGAGAGCAGCCCAGACAAATGGGATTTCGTGCTAGGAGAGAACTGCAAAATTAGTATACGAAAGGGCCAGAATGGAGGCAAGTGCATCTGGTGTTAAGTGGAGCATTTTAATACAATGGCTCCTGGATTTGCTCATGAAATATTAATCGAAGTTGGAGTGAATATGAAGGCTGTCATATGAGTAGAAATCTGGCAGAAAGATATTAAATATTGGCTAAGCTGAGCCCATGCGACGGAATGTGGCCTTGTAACAGAAAGTAATGAAAATGCTGCCTAATTCAGAGCCATGAGCCCTGTGGATGCTTAATAAATATTAATTGATAATAATGAACTATAGTACACTCTGGTAAATTAGTGAGACAGTTAGACTGCTGAAATACAGCTCGAATATATACAGTTGGTATAACATACACTGATAAACGAATGAGAAGAAAGGAAATCAAAATGATTTACCTGTGCAACGCATCCTGCCTTGCACCAGGAACTATGGGTAAGAGAATATTAATAGAAAAGTGGGGAGGGAGGGGTGGCTAGATGGGACAATAGGAAAGTGAAGACGATAATTCAGGATTACAACAGAACTTTCTTGGGGTCTCAGCAATTCCTCAAGTATAAGCCAGGTGCCTTGGAATCATATACTATTCTTTTAAGGCACCGTGGTTTTCTCAACAAATTTCTGCTTCAGGGAACTCAGGGACACCACAGATTAAATATGGACCAGTTTCTTAGAGGGGGATATGAAAGCTCTCCTCCTGGGGGTAGCCCCCTCTCCCGATCAATACAGCTTGAAGAGAAAACTCCATTTTATAAATATCATCACTCTTCTTGTGTGCACCACTATATACCTCCTGGTATTATGGCGCTATGATTTGTAAATATGTGTCCATATTTTTTAAAGCTTTATAAAGCAGACATCATGCTTTGTATTTCTTAACACTTACTTACGTCTTCACTCTTAGAACTTTGCGGTGCTTCAAACCTAGTAGCTGCTCAATTCATGTGCTGATCAATTAGGAACTCCAGAAAGTAAAGCAGGCACCTATCAGTGAGAACACTCAGGTGCCTATTGGGTTTGAGGAGCAGCTTCTAAAGAGGTCGATGAAAGTTCTACCTGTTGTTACGAACAAAGCACTAGAGAGTCTGACACAGGAATGATCTTAGGCTGCCAGAGGATGGTGCAGAAAACTCAGTTGCCATGGAAACTTGCATGAGCTGATGACTCCCATTGTTGAAAGATGGTGAGACACCAGGAGAATGACAAGCAGACCTCTGAGTCCTAAGAACACACAGAATATGCCAAGCAAACATCTCTTCTCAGTTGTATTTAATTTCTGCTATAGCAGCTGTATCATTTCATCATCTATCGATAACGACATTTGCGAAGGGCTTTCAAAATGTTTCTAGTTCTGATTTAGTGATCTCTGAGATCCCAAGTGTGCACAGAGCGACATATGAAGCAGGCCAACAGCACTCATTGCAGCAGCCGAGTAAAATGGAGCCGGATTCTGCTGGGATCCTGCTCTGTGACCTGGGCCAGGGAAGCCATCTGTGTTCAGGTGCTAAGGGCTGGCCTTGCTAGACTAATGGCAGATGAAGCAACCTAACCATTCTTGGGTCACAGATTATCTCTGAAAATCTTATTATATGTATGGACACACACCTCAGAAAAATGCACAATATATTTCAGAGCATTCAAAATCCCATTAAGTTTTTCCATAAATTTGCTTCAGGCACCTTGGGACTCAAGAGGGTCCAGCTATCACGTTAAGAATTCCTGATGTAAAACGAAAATCTTTACATACACGTTAGAATCATCCTTGGGCAAAATTGAAAAGAAGTGTGGCATCTAACCTCTCCAACCTTCCTAACCAGCTCTCAGTGCCTTCTCCAGGTAGTTTCCCCTTACAACACATCTAGTATCTCCTGTTAGCACGTACTTAGCTCATGGACTCACTAGTAAGTTCACTCACTCGCTCATTCATTCCACTGAGTGCTTTCTCTGTGTCAGACTCAAAGAATACATACAGTTGTGAGTGGCATGGCTCATGTCCTCTATGAGCTTATAATTCAGTTTAATATTCAGGGGATATTTGGCAATATCTGGAGATAGTTCTGGTTTTCACAACCGGAGGAGAGTGCTATTTGCATCCAGCAGGTAGAGATCAGGGATGCTGCTAATGCACAGGACAGACCCCACAACAAAGAAATACGGGTCCAAGATGTTAATAGTGCCGTGGTCGAGAAATTCTGCTCTAGAGTAGGCATGTGACAAAGTGGTAAGCACAGTGATAAAGACCAGAAGTGGATATTACGGCAACTTGGGAAAAGGCATTTTAATAAGAATTCTGAAAGATATGGTTATGATGACAGTCTGCCTTATTTTTAATAATGAGAGGAAGGAAAGAAGAGGAGAGAACTGTCATTCAGGGTGAGCCATCACCCTAATGAAGGCAGATATTCTTTGGGGCAAAATCAGAGGGGGGAGTACCAATTGCAAGTGGTTAGCAAACAAATAGTGTTTGGGGAAAAATCTCCTCACGGGAAATGGTGTCAGCTCCTGACCCACCTACATCAGTCAGTGGCCCAGCCAAAAGAATGTACAGCCATCTGGTAAGACCATCACTCAAGTTATAAACCCTATTGCATGCTGGGGGAAAGATATATTTTGGATGTGCCCCATCATTCACCAGTTCCTTCCTATTCTACTCCCCTTCTCGTAAATAATCCCACCTTGTACACGAACACACCACGATCAGTTCGAACATGATCAGTCCTAACATGGGTAAAAGGATAAAATGACAGATATATGATATTATATACATCATGTTTTATATATTTGCTATTATAAACTTTAATCTTGACAGAATTTTGTTTTCAGACCTGGTTAATCAGAAAAAGCAAAGGACCAGAAGCCAGGCCGAGACCAAGCTCCGACACATACATTCTTGCTTTTTTGTAACTTTCCCACTCCCACATCTGCGCCATTGACAACTGCTTCTGCAAAATCAGGCCTGGCCGCTCTCATCAGTAGGCAGAGCTATGGCAACTGCACTAATACACATGTAAACCTCCAGCCTTGGTGAGGCAGGGGCTCTCTCAGGTGGGGACGCACAACGCGAGGAGCCTCCTATTACTGGCATAGAAAGATTTACAGCTTCTGACCTGCTAGCTCCGTAGTAGCAATGTAGTCAGGAGCCAGACCTGAGCTGAAATCCCAACTCTATCACCCACCAGTTCTACAGCCTTGAGAAAGTTAATTAACTCGTTAAGCTTCAGATTTCTCGTTTATAATGTAGGAACAGAGTTCCTATGTTAAAGGGCTGTCAGGAGTATTAAATGACAGCTCCCACCTAAAACACAGAGCAGAGCACCTGGCACAAAGTACACCTCAGTAAATTTCAGCGATGACTACTAAGGGAAGGAAGCCATCCTGGTCTAGACTCAATGCACCTGAATATGCCGAGCTGTCTGATAAAATGGCTTCAATGTTAGAACTCGGCCAGCTCCCACTGCTGACGCACTCTATGCCCACAGCTTGGACGTGTTCCTCTTCCGCTCTTCTGTTCTGCCCTCCACTCAGACTCTGTCTGTAGCAGCAGTGTTGCTCAAATCTCCAAGCTCCCTCCCACCCATATGGCCAAGACTCCCTGTCATCTCCCAGTCCACCTTTCCCAGATCAAGCCATAGGCCCTGGGACCTGTGCTCCTGGAGGTCAGCTGGACAGGACATTTCTCCAGCATTTTCTCGACCTGCCGTGATGGGCTCAGCTAGGCTGGCGAGAAGATTCTCTGGGTAAATATTCATATCAGGGCCTGACACTTCTCTAACTCTACCACCGCCCACTTTCAAGGGGGAATGGTCAAAGATTCAGTAGTCCACTTTGGAAAGATTGTTACCCAGGGCTAAAGCTGGTATGTTCCTACCTGTTCCTTTCTCCTAAAAGGGGCCTTATCTGGATCCTCAGACACCACCACACCTTCCAACACCCGGCTCTAGCATATGGCCTCTGTTCTTCTCAGGACATTTAAGACATGGCTGAGATAATGGCCCTGTTAGGGGTAATGAAGCAACCATGGAATCAAAAGCTCCTTCTCATTCCTTGACCCTCTTCCCTTTGATGCTTACTTAGGAAATCTCAAACAAACTGGATGCTAGAAAACAAAGGTCAGGCTTCCCTACTTGGCCTTTGCAGAGTGGTCAGAGGCACGAAGCAAACCGTACTTTACATGTGCCTCCATTAGTAGAAGGGGTCCAAGGCAGCTTGGGGTTGAGTAGCTCAAAAACTTCCCTAACAACCAGGTAGTTAGTGCTCTGCACAAGATCCCGATAGTAAGGGGTGGTCTAACTGAAGCACTCAGAGAGTGAAGAAAGCTACGGCCATGCTTGCAGAGCTACAAAATGCAATTTGTTTCATACTATTCACAACCCACTGGCTACCCTGAGTTACATTAACAGTGTCCTTATGTTAGGTTTAGCAAACGTCTCAATGAGTTTTGAGCTTTCTACATTATTTCACTTTGCTCAGCTTTTTGACACTTGAGCTCGTGCATCTTTGCTTAAAAGCCTACACATGGTCTTTTGCCTGCCTGGGCTTCTTGCACATCCTGAGAGTAAACACAACTCACTACTCAGAAAGTCAGGGAAAAGCAAACCTGAACATTCAAGTTTTCCATTTCTCTAACGTGTACAGATTTCTTTTAGAATCCAGCCCATTGCTTGTCTTTGTAAATAAAGTTTTATTGAAATATAACACATGTCCATTTATTAATGTATTGTCTGTGGCTGCTTTCCTGCTACAACAGAAGACTCAAGTAGTTGTAACTTCTCATCTGGCCTGCAAAGCCTAAAATATTTACTCTCTGGCCTTTTACAGAGTCTGCTCACCCCTGGTTTGGGATTATAGAAGCTGAGCAGTCCCACAATCTGCCCATGAGCTGAAGGCCCAGGAAAGCTGCTGGTATGGTTCCAGTCCAAGCCCCAAGTCTGAGAACCAAAGGAGCCACTGGTATAAGTCCTAGTCCAAGTCCAGAGGCACAATAACTAGCAGAACTAATGTTCGAGGACAGAAGATAGATGTCCCAGCTAAAGCAGAGAGAAAATTTGTCCCTCCTCTGCCATTCTGTTCTATTCAGGCCCTCAACAGATCAGATGATGCCCACTCACGTCAGTGAGGGCCATCTGCTAGCACTACTCAGTCTCCCAATGCACATGCCACTCTCTTCCGGAAACTCCCTCACCAGACACACAGATACATTTTGCCAGTTATCTGGGCATCCCTTAGCCTAGTCAAGTCAACCTATAAAATTAACCTATAAAATTAACCACTTGATATAAGGAAGAAACTTCTCTGGGAAAGAATAATTCAGCAATGAAATGAGTTGTCACCAGGGCTATAGGAAAACATCTTGGGTTCTCTCTTCTCTTCTGTCCCATTCCTCAACTACCAAATTCCCTCAATCACTTCAAAGCACAACTCTAATGACAGCTCCTCCAAGGTGCCTCTTTAGAACATCCTGCAAAGATCTCAAGTCCTATCGCTGTCAGTGTCACACTGTTTACCGCCTCCATGTTATATTATTCTCCCTGCTTACTAGGTTGGTTTTGACAAATAAACTATAAACACTTTGAGGAGGAGTATTTCCTTGTATCAGTCAGGGAGACTCTGCAGGAAAAAGATGGCCCACTCAAAACATCTAACAAGAATTTGGTAACGGAACTATGCAATTAGCGTGAGCAGACCTAAAGCAAACCAACATGAAATGGGCTGACAACATCCAGGAGTCATCAGTACCAGGAAGCCTGCAGGGGCATTGAGAGAGAGAAGCACTAGAACACAGAGAGGGGTTTGGTTATAACTGTAGCTAGGGCTTGGGGAGAGGGTTGCCCAACAAAAGCTGTAGCCATAGGCAGAGTAGTCCAGTCACTGTGGTCCACGACCAGGCAGGAGGAAAGCAGGAAAACAATGACCTTGACCTCTTGCACCTCCCCACCTCTGATATCCTGCTAGGTACTCCCGTTAGCCAAATCCAACCAGATGTCTGAAAACCAGAGGTCCTTTTGATAAGGTATGTGGTATCTCTTCCAGGGGTTCACGAAAGCCAGGTAGAGGAGAATGGAGTGGATCTGGAGAAGGAAATGGCAATGATGCAGCACATCCCATAGCTACTGAGACACCTTAAATATAAAGCAGCTTTTCAAAGCTGTCTGCTGATCGACTTAATTAATGCATGTTTACGGAAGGACTAATTATTCTAATGTTTGGGTGCGAACCACCAAAAGGCTGAAGGATGAACTGAAGGTCCTATGAAGGGCCTTTCTTGCTCCTAAGAGTCTATCAAAATTGTACTGCTGCCACAGCTGAGGATCTAGTATAGCCAATGTTTGTCTTCCTTACACTGGGAGAGAAAGGAATGGGGGTACTACGATGGAGGAATTCATCATTCATAAGAGAAACCACTACTCTCATCTGTGCTTAAAAGCAAAGGTAATTTTTCCACAAATTAAAAGAGTATTTGCAATTGAAATGTAAGCTGGTAAAAAAGGTAACTCCCTCTCCAGCCCTCTCACCAGCTAAATGCTATCACAGCTACACATGTCAAATAGATGTACGTGCAGTCTGGAACGATTCTTCCAAATAAAAAAGCACAGTGTGAAATGCTGACTTTTTCTGATCAAAAAGCATCCTGGGGTGAGCTGAACAGCTTTGGGTCAAGAAAAGGCCTCAATTTCTGAAGTGATTTTTATTGTTACAAAGAGAAAACTGTACTTGCCGTGAATATGCAGCTACTCAGCTCACTCCTACTGGTGATGGCACACTTGTAGTCACTTGTCTTTCTCTCGGGGTCTTTGCCTCCCACATTGAAACATATTATTCATTTCAGTTTCACTTACCTGTCACTTTTCTTCTTACAAAGGGTGATTTATCAAGTAGAAAATCCTCAACATCAAAGAATATTTTGGCATTACCAGAATACACACACACACACACACACACACACACACACACACACATACACACACGCATACACACACGCACGCACGCATACACACATGCACGCACGCACACATTTTCAAACCCTCCCCTGTGTCATGACCTAAAGGCAAACTGTGACTAAGAACCACAAACTCACATCCCCCAACCAGACCTTTTTTCAATATCTAACGTGAGCTTCTTTATTCTGTGGTTCCTACAGCCTCAAAATTTAAAAGCTGTTGTAAGGGAGCTATAATTTCTACTCAATACTTCATGATTTAACTATGTAAAATAAAAAGTGTAATGAAGTTAATAGTACCTTATTCTTATAGTACCTTATGAGGAATTTTTTCCTACAAAATCTGAAAGTAGAAATTATTTCTGGGCCTTCTCTCTCTGAAAAATATGGTTCATAATGGTTATTGCAGTAGAAGTTTAAGACTTAAGAATTTAACATTTTTCTCTTTCCTCTATTCAGTTTTCCAAAAGGATATCTTCTCTTACTGAGATATTACATTATATAATGAAAGATAAAGAATTAAAGTAACAGGTAGGAAATCTTGGTTCTGTTCTTAGTTGTATCCCAGTTGTATGACCTCAGGAAAAGCATTTAACTTCACTGAGTACTAACTACTCCTTCTGCAAAGTGAGGAGACTGGATGAACCATTTCCAATCCATCATTCTATGATTTAAAAAAATTAACATAAAATAAAATAAAATATTAAATATTAAATAAAGCATGCCTTGGGAATGAAGAGTGAGTTACATGATGCTATGCGTTGCTTCTTTTTTTCTTGTATTTCCAAGCAAACCTTATCTAGAATCATCCCTGTGTGCTTTTTGCCTAGTTATTTGTGTGGTTTCAGTACGGAGCCCAAAGGAGGGCTTCTTGGGTTCAAGTCTTTTACAGGCCAGTCTGCTTTGATTTCATACCCTACCTACTTCTCCTTCCTGACAGTCATAACAAAATTCACTCAAGGGGCTTTCAGTGGGTCTGACTCTCAAAGAACCAACTCAAAAAAAGTATTCTTGCTGCCATTGGCCCAGCAGTAGCATCTTATATGAGAAAAGAACATAACACTAAAACAGAGGATAAAATTATAGTCACCTGGCCTAGCTGTATAACACTGAATAGCATGTAAGCACTCCCATACACTCTCCTATGAGTGTTCTCATAGGAGAGAACACTCTTCTTTAGGATTTTCGCAATATGTGCATGCAGATGTAACACTTAATCTGCCTCTAGGAAACAAGGAAGATATTTCACTAGTGTAAAAATTCTCATAGGCATCATTTAGGGAGATTTACCAGGATTAAGTTTCTCAGGTGGTGCCAAGCAACAAGTTCTCATTTTCACAGTGTTCTTTTATGTTGTGAGTCAAAAAAAAACAGATTTGCAGCCCCCACAAGACTCAGGGTAGTGCCATATGCCACTGGGAACTCCAGCTTGATTTGGGGCTTCCAGCTAGCACTGGTAATATGATAGGCTTTGATTTATGCTCATAGTCAAGTCTACCCCTAAGCAAAATTTAAATGTAGGCAAAGATTTCATTGAAACTGTTTTCTCTTTCTCTGATTTTCAAGTACACAATGCCCTCATGTTAGCCCACTTTCCCCTTCCCTTACTTGCCCCAACCCAGCCCTGCATTCCAGCACTCTGTGCTCTGCATCTTTTTGTTTACCAATTCCCTCAACAAAATTCTGCTCATCTTGTTGACATTTGGAAATGGTCCAAAACTTTTTTAAATAATGAGAGCTACTGTGAATTATTCAAAGACAATAGCTTAGCATGCTTGCTTTGATAGGGTCTCTGCATATTCTCTGGAACCTAAGGCAGAATTTGGGCTTTAGGGACCAAATTCTGGGGTTAAGAGACTATTTCCTCTGCTGCTCATTTCATACTATAAGGTCATCTCTGTCCCCTGCCTGGACATAAGACACACCCCACTGGCAGGTTAATTTGTAGAAGTGGGTTTGTTTTTGTTTTGTTTTTTTTCCAGCAAAGGAGAAGCTGAGAAATTATCTTCTTATCCTAATTCCCCAGAAGTTGCAAAGGGAGCAGAAATATAAACACACATACACACATACACACACACATACATAGACACATAGACACTATTTTCACCACCGTCCACCTGGAGATAGAAAGACCTGAGAGATGAGAAAAGGGCATAACCACTGAGAGGAAAACTTAAAATACAATTAAGCTCTTAGCCTCTGAGCGTATGCTGGTCACTGCAAAGCCTACAGAGACACAGAAATTGACTCTAATAACAAGAGAAGAACTTGACACAAAAGTGTAATGTAATCCTTTTCTCAAACCCCAGAAACACATCTGTGAACAATTCATGACGTGAAGCCTTAGCAGGTAATAGGTGAATAGCAAATCTTACATGGACAGAGTAAGACCTATAGCAGCGGAATTGGAAAAGTGCAAATGATAAATCGAGTCAATAAATATTTTATTGGACACATATTCTGAATCAAACTCTACGCCAGGTGCTGGGAGTACACAAATGAATAAAGCATATCTCTATACCACATGCAAAAGAAGGAACTAAACTCATTTCTATCATAGTAGACGAGCAAAAGAGGAGTGACTTGCTTGATTTGATTTCTTGCTCTGTTCATATGCATTATGGAATAGAGTAGCACATCTTAGCTGAGAGACTGTGAAAGAGTGGCCAGCCTTCAAAAATCAGTGACTTAAGTCCATTCCTCAGATTACCAGGTTCTCACAAACGAAAACAAACCCAACCAGTTTGCTAAGAATGATGCTCATCAGAGTTAAAACATTTATAAAGAAAGTTTATGGACAATTAAACTAATTTACATACCTAAGAAGATCTCAGAGAGTTTCTTCACTCTTCAATTTTGGAAGCTCCATTACATTCTTATTCAACTTATCCTCAAAGTTAAGATAAATGGGTGATGGAAGAGCTATATATAGACCTGGCACCTGGCATCAGCTGTACAGTAGTGTTTTTGTATAGGTTCAAGTCTACTTCAGCTGGAATTAATGTAATTATATATAATGTTGACAGATTATGACATTTGCCTATTAAGACACTATACAAACATTCCAATAATTTACTGGCTTTTGACTTTGTAAAAAAATAAATAAAACAAAATCCCAGGGGATATTGCTAATGGGGTAACTGGAACAGAGGTTTCAAAAGCACAGGGTTCAGGAAATAACAGTCAAAGAATAATGCATTTTAAGCCAAAACATATAGAGTGGTAAATGAATATTTAGTACTTACCACAAGACTGCTGTCTAGAGACAGCCTTTTTCCAAAGTCCCTTTTCTCAAGCTGTCTTTTTCCCTCCATGGGTGAAGTTATTTATTTTCCTTTGTGATTTATAAGAATTCCCCTTCTGTTTCCAAAGTCACTGCGAAAAGTGAACATGTTTTTTACTATCCACGTGAACAGTGTTTAGATTCTTGTTTTTAACTTTCTAACCAGGAACAAGTGTGGAAGCCAAAAATACCCAGACCCAAATAATAAGTATAGAACTGGGCTTTCTCAACTCCAAAGACCTCTCCAAGTTGCAAATGTCAGAGTCGTCTTTTCAGAGGCCCCTGTGTTTTCATAGGTTTTGCTCCTGGTGTTGGGGAATGGGTTTGCAGGTCGAATCAGCAGACTGTGGAAAAAAGTAAACAGTCCATTTCATGCCACACTTGCTCCACACCCGTCCTCTCTCTATCAGCCAGAATCATTCTGTTACTGTGCACAGAGATTCTGTCTGCAAATTCCATGAGATCAAACTGACAAAATCAAGCTCCATAACCAAGAGTGTTGAGCCCAAGGCCCAATGAGGGGAAACTGAAACATGAATGTTATTGTCAATATTTAAGTTAAAAATACTTAATTTAAACATGTTTGAGGAACATTATAAGATATATTGCCTTTGGGACAGGTTGATTCAAAATGAATCGTGGATGATATCATTATTGTCAATTTGAACACCCACTGCATTCTACCATACAAGATATAGTTAATCCCTGTACTCCCCCGAAATCACTGGTCCTAGAATTATTAAGTGTTCCGGTTAGTGAAGATGTATCACATGTATTAAGCACAATAAAAGAAATAGAGTGGAGCCCAGGCTTTCCAGGTGACTTTAGACAAGTCATTGAGCCTCTTTAAAATTCATGTCTCAACTGCAAAAAAAGATAACAATGGCAATCAAATGATGTATGTAAAAATGGTTTAAAGGCAATAAATTGCAACTTATATGTATATAAGTTACAATTATATGCAGATTACATTAAAACCCAGTTAACCATAAATACTGGTCAACAGAATTTAATGCCCAATGATTCAGAAGGCACTCTGAGGTACAGAGATGCTCATAATCCACACAAAACACATGGCCATTGTGCCACCGATATGGAAGGGGTGAACTTCATAAAATGCTATACCAATTAGTTTTTAATGAAATTGAAAAAAATATTGTTCACAATTCTCTCAATGGCTCCAAATCTGATGAGAATGCAACAGACTCAACTTCACGGCCTACAACATGTGGTCTCTTTCTCCTGGTTTCCTCCACCAAGAAGAGAGCTGAGACAGCTGTGCTCCAGACAGAGTCTGCCTAAATCATAGTCAACTGTAGGAAACTGATGGATTCCTTTCCAGCCACAGACTTCCTCCTCCAGCTGAGTCATTCTATCTCTCATTTTCAGGAACACTAATTTTAATTCATTACTGGTCCACTCAGAAACTCTTAGAAGTCCATTCTGAATTCTGGATAAAATTCAAATTTTTCAACATTATCGTCAAGGTCAACTTCCCGCCCACCATCTCTCACAATCCCCAACACACTAGGCACATTCCTGAGGTCACACTTTTGATCATACCTCTCACCTCCATCTGGGTTATTCCTCCCCTTGCTGCAGCACCTGGCCCAGGTCCCATCTCCTTTACAAGACCTTCCTAGTCACTCCATTTGGCAATGATTTCTTTCTCTCCCAAGTTTCACAGACGTCCTTAAGGACTTAAGCTAATTAATCACCATCATCACCTAGGATGATTTTTTAAAAATAGTAAGTTCTTAATATTTGCTTTTTGGTAGGGCCCAGGAGTTAAAAACAAACTCTCAGGAGCATTTTTCAGAATAGTTAGTTCTCTACTACTGCTACCACAGGCAAAACTACTAGTCAAATGAAATTTGGTTGGGGGCTTATCTTTCCTACCTTAGCTGTTCCCACTCACTTTGCATCCCCCTTCTCATCTCAATTACCAGATGCACTGGTAGCTCAGAAAGCTTTCTGTAATGATGAATCCAGCCAGAGACACTACTCAGGCCCTAAGATTCCCACCTCCACCAAAACACATCCTCCTAAGTCTTATTCCAGAACCTTGGAGTTTGATAGGTCACAATAGTAATCCTTTGGCATTTAGCATTCATTTATTAAGTGCCTAATATGGAGGACCCAGTGCTTAGATGCTGGTGACACAGCCATATATGAGAGACCAAGTCCCTGCCTTCATGAAGTTGGTATTCTAGTAGGAGCATATAGAATATAAATAAGCAAACAAATAACTCCAAATGGTGATGGGTACCTGCTATGAAGGCAATAACCCCCATAGGCTATTTTGTCGGGTTTAGATATTGCTACTCTTTTTATTTTTTCATTTCCATTTTATGAAATATCTTTTCCCATCCCTTTACTTTCAGTCTATGTGTGTTTTTCAACCTCAAGTGCATCTCTTGCAGGCAGCATATGTAAGTGTCTTATTTTTTTAACCATTCAGCCACCCTATCTTTTGATTGGAGCACTTAATCCATTTGCGTTTAAAGAGATGTTGATAAATATATATTTATTGCTACTTTATTATTTATATTTATCTTTTCTTCTTCTTCTTCTTAAAGAAGTCCCTCTAATATATCTTGTAATACTAGTTTGGTGTTGATGAACTCCTTTAGTTTTTTCTTGTCTAGGAAGCTCTTTATCTGTCCTTTGATTCTAAATAATAGGTTTGCTAGGTACAATCATCTTGGTTGTAAGTAGGTAAGCTTCAAATAATAGTTATGTTGATTATCTCTTCTGGTAAATATGATTAAACTCATTATAGAGCAGCTCTAGTGACTGCCTTTTATGCTCCATAATAGGCTAATGGGACTCATTTCAGGAAATGGGGATACTTTTGATGGTTCACAAATAGCCTAGTCTGCTATATGGAAGGCCGACTGAAGAGCTTAACCCAGGCAACATTTTTTCATACTTTACAGGGTTATATAGGCAGAGATTCACATTCAAAACATTTAGCAACTGATACAGCACAGGTATTGACCAATCAGAAGGACATAGTCAACGGCAACCAATAGTATAGCTATAACAGTACATCCTGGTCAAACATCAGCCTAAGTGTATATACTACTCCTGCCCCCATCCCAAGAACTTGAAAATTCGTGAATTAATCATAAAACAATCAGGTAAAGAATCAAAGTAAAGTCACCCAAAAGTATCAAAGCAAGGCTACCCAAAAGAAGCAAAATGACAACCAGCACATGTCCATATGAAAAGGGGAAGGGTTCACAAAGGAAAAATCTGGAAAGCTGACACACTCCACCTCCAGCACTGTCGGCAAAGATAGTGCCCACGTTTACATTTACCCAGCAAAGACTGCAAGTCTAGAGGGAAAGTGAGTATGCCCCAATGACACTTCAGTATTACGTTAGCCATTGGTATCATCCAACAAACTCTCTTGCTTAGACACCACTGTCATTAAGCAGTGATTTTAATTGATTCACATGCAATTTTACTCATAGAAGAAGAATGTGCTGACCAGCAGAAGTAGGCAATCTTTTCGAAAGTTATATTTTTAGTACAAATTTGCAATTTGACATCTGAATCTTTATACTTTTTATATATTTGCTTAGTATATTAGTCGGCTTATGCTGCCATAATAGAATACCACAGACTAGATGGCTTAAACAACAGAAATTTATTTTCTCACACTTCTGGAGTCTAGATGTTCAAGCAAGGTGCCTGCAAGGTTGGTCTCTAGTGAAGCATCTCTCCTTAGCTTGCGTGTGGTCACCTTTTCTCTGGGTCCTCACATGGCCTTTTCCTTAGCAGGCATGCTGCTGGTGTCTTTTCCTTTCCTACAAGGACATCAGTCCTATTGAATGAGGTCCCCACTCTTAAGACTTTATTTAACCTTAATCACCTCCAAAAAGGCCCTAACACCAAATATAGTCACATTGGGGGTTAGAGCTTCAACATACAAATTTTCAGGGGGTATACTTCAGCCCATAAAAGAGTTTCAGTCAGATCTCAAAGTGCGATTACATTTTAGTGTACTAATCATCAAATTTCAGAGTCTAAAAAACAAAGAGAAAACTCAGGGAGAGAGAAAACTCTCTCCCTGCTAGTTATTTGACTTTTAGATTTTACCGTCACCATGCACCCCACCTTGTCCTGCTATACTCTTCTCTATGTTGCAGGTCTAAAGGTGCAAGCTACATTATCAAGACTCCTTAGTTGGCTAGACCAGTTGGATTTTGCCAACAGGAGGCAGTAAGATATCAGAAGGCAACAGGGAATCAGAAGCCATTGTCCATTCAGCTCCAGATGAGCAGAATCAACTGCAGGCTCCAGTGACTTCCCTGATTCCTCCAACAGCTAAGCATGAGAAAGAGCGGTCCCAGTTTCCCAGGCTTTGCGCATCACCACCTATACCTTTTGCTCCTCCAGCCCTCCTAACAGCTTCATAACAAATTCCATTAATTAAATCCCTCTCTGCTCAAAATATCTAAAGCAGTTTCTCTTTCTCTTTTCCAGGCTTGACAATGATTAATGAACCTCATAGAGGTACCTTTGGACAGGCAGCCAGCCTTCCTTGGGCAACTCCTGACTTCCTTCTTGTGAGCCTCCTGAAATAACAGCATGGAATTAAAAATCCTCTCAGACACAAAGTTCCTCGAGCAGGGACAGTACTTTATGTTCCATGTTCTCCTAGGTAGTATAATGCCTTATGTATAGCAACATGGCAGATGCTCAATGAGCATTTGTTGTTTACATGGTTCAATGATTGAATAAATGAGTGAATGTCTACAGTTATGTTTGTGAACATGTAAAGAGCAAGGCAGAAATGTAACATTCCTAAAGCAAAGAAATGCTATATGCATTTATAACATTGAAATTATGTTTTTAGCTAAACACACAGACATACCCAAGCCTCAAAGAAAATATTTTACCATAGTTTTAAAACTATTATCAACCTAAAAATTATTGCTTAGGCCTTGCCTGTACTAACAAAATACCATAAGTTCATGTCTTGTCTATGGCTTCTCAAAACTCTAGTTATAAAGAACATATATCTACTTCCAAGTGATGGGTTTAAAGCCTCTCCCTCCCTGCACAGGGAGGAAAATGGTCCAAGAGATGAAGGAAGACAGGTTATTCTGCATCTTTTTTTGACTGATGTTCATTCATACTGATGTTTTCTCTCTCTTACATTCATTTCTCTCTGGCTGATGAAAATACTATTTATTAGTATCTGCAGAAATCTGAGTTGGCCTTAATAAACTCTCTTTAGTTTTCCTCACAGATAGTAATGGCCTTCAGACAGACTCTTTAATAGTAACAGACTATATAATTTTCAAGGGACAATAACCAAACAACAACTTTTAATAAAATCTCAAAGGCACATTTCCTCACATGCATAGTGACACACATGCAGACAAACACTCTCATGCACACTCACATCTGCACACTTACCCATAAACTCTCATACATTCATAAACATCCTAAAAATAGTTTTCTTTCTCCTGCTTTTCCACTCTGCAACGCTGCTTTCAAACTTGAATAGTAGTGCCAGGAAAAAAATGGAGATAAATGGTAGAGCCAAAAGACGTTGGCAGTTTGGCTCCCGGCCCTCTTTGCCATGTAGATTTGAGCATGTTCCATAACATCTATGAGTTTACATTTCCTAATGTGTTCTCACCAGGTTATTGTGAATTTCCAATGTGATAATGTATGAAAAAGCCTTTCCACATCTAGATTCAAGGTATTTTTTTAGTCAGCTTCATTAAGCAACAAACAATGTAAGATATCATTGTTTACAGCCTCATAAACATCCAGAGTACAGAGACGGTCTCAATTTCCTTGGCATACCCTCTGCAGCACCCAGAATACTGGCTCTTACAAATCCAACAAAGAATAATTTCAGAATTGAATATGTCAAAGACAAATCAAAAGGGTAGCGAGTTTCCTATCCCTTACAAGACAGCTCAAGAGATCTCCACCTTAGCCGCTCCTTAGAATCACCTAGGAGCTATATACCTAGATACCAATACACCGATGACCAGGCCTTATTGCAGACCACTAGAATCTCTAGAGACGTGGGCCCCCAGGAACCAGAGTATGGTGACAGAAGCCAGGGTTGACAACCACTGGTTAGACCAATGGTTCTCAAACTTCGCTGCATATTAGTCACCTAAGGAGTCACCAAGGCCCATCCCCATGCCAAATAAATCAGGATCACTAGGGGTGGGACCCAGTCATCATTATTTTAAGATCTCTCAATGACTCCGACATGGAGCCAACTGAGCACCAGTTTGAGACGGGAAGGTATGGCCTCTTTCCTCGATCTCCTTCCCTTTCTCAAAGGCTGAGGGACATGCAGCTGTTGGCAGAAGAAACTACCTTCCTTTAACAACTGTAACCAGCAATTTTTAATCTACAAACTCTTATCCCAAAGAAGAGACATGTTAAATACAAACAATCTGGATCAGCACCTTCCTATCCCACACTCTCAGGCTAATAGTCCTCCTTAAATTGATCTTTTGCTTTGTGCAGAAACCGATGTTGACTAAAGATAGAAATATCACATCTAGATTCCAAGTAATGCAGAAATATGTTAGAAACTCAGAGCAAGGTAATCACTTAGAGAATGAGGGAACAAATTTCCAGTACCAAGGATAAGAACGGCAGAAAACTGTGGATCAAATGCTTCCAAACCCACACCTTCCTTTCTCCCCACAGCTCTCTACTGGGAGCGCCTTGCTTTCATTTCAAAGTGCAAAGAGCAGGAAAGGAAAAAAAGAAATTACAAATATGTAAGATTTGCCTGTAACTACACCAAACAAAATGTTTGGAACTCCTGTCGGCTTTGTATTGAATTTTTTTCCTCCCGATACATTAAGCCCACATAAAGGACAGCAGATGGCTTGTCGTATACTTTAAACATATACACACATTTTTCTTTTGGAAGATACATTGGCTTAATAACTTTCTGCTATTGACACATCCAATCATGGGGTATATGGGTGAAGGTGTATGTATACGCACACATTTGCATGTGTATATATGTCAGTGTGTATGTGATTGAGTGTGTGTGAGAGTGCATGCGTGTGTGTGTACGCATGCACTCTGACTAAACAGAAAACCGCTGTCTCCATTCCGGGCATGAGTATAAAAAAATAACAAATTATGGGATTTTCAACCATAAGTTGTCTATTTAAATCCTAATAGCACCCTGAAACTGATTTAGAAGAAAATTGAATGCTAACAGGCTTCCCAAATGTGCTGTCCGTCCTTGCCAGATAAACGAGTGGCTGGAGACACTCTCTGAGGGATGTGACAATAGTTTTTTTTCTTTGAAGTGGAGAAAAATTTTGCATGATGATGAAAACTGGTTTTAAAAAATGTTTTCATGAGCTCATGTTTATTAAACTTCTTTCCCTAGAAGCTGTTCAGTAGCTTAGAGCTGATAATTTAAATGCTGGACAGACCCCTGAGAATCACTGCCCCATGGTGCCTTCTAGGTATACGGCACTTCCAACACAGACAACTAGGGAATACGGCAAATTTGGCTAGTGTTCAACATGTAGCTTCAGTAAACTGGAACAGTTAAAGAATTCATATTAATTTGAACTGAGTTCCTTAGGAATGGAAGACAGGGAAAACTCTTGGAACCTCTAAAATGTCCAAAATTCAGTAATTTTCAATCCTTATCATTTAAACATATTTTTTACATTAAGATATAATTCACGTTTTATAAAATTCACCCTTTTAGATTGCACCCTTTCTATTATCCAACACTTACTTATTTGCTACAGAAACTGGGGATTGTGTGCCACTCCTACCATGAACACAAAGAAGTTCCCTCATCACCACTTTAGCTCCATCAAGCTTGACTATCCCATGTCACTATCATTTTGGGTAGCAGCATCCTGGACAGTTCTGAGTTCAAATTCTTCAACTGAAAGTTCTGTGCTTTGAGCAATTTAACATCTCAGCCTAATTTTCTCATGGATAAAATTAAGATAACAGCAATCATCTTGACAAGATTGCTCTGAGGATTAAAATGATGCCTGTGTTAGAATACCAGAGAAGATAATCAATAACCATTAAATATAATTCAACAGAATTCCTTTCCTTTAGAATTCAGTAACATTTATTCGATTTACTTTGTTCCAGGCCCTGCATTAGGCACGCACGACCGAGAGAGAGAGAGAGAGAGAGAGAGAGAGAAAGTAAAATTCTTTAAATTTAAAGAAAATTTAAGGAAGTAAAGATTTATATATTTGTAGTAAAAAAAAAAAGGTAGGAAAATGTGAATAAATGAATGAAGGATTTTAGTATAAAGAAAATTCACTTTCCATTTGGATAATCATGGAAAACTTGCCTATACTGTCATTCAAAGTATTTCCAGCTGATTTCCAGACACAAACTATTGTTACATTATTACAGTGTATGAACTAAAAGTGAAGAGACAGAATGGCAGGGGTTTGGACCAGGATAAGCATTTCTGCTCTGGCTGCTCTTCTCGAACCATCTGTTCTTTCTCTCCCAGTCTTTCTTTGTAAAGATTTTCCCCACTGTTTAGTTTCCTGCTCTGCCTCTTCTCCATTTATCACTTTAGAAAGGTTTCTAGTTCATTACATGAAATGTCTACATGTTGCCCACAAACTCTTAAGGGGAAAGTCAGTGTAGAAATGAAACAGATAAATAACTTTAAAAATAAATAAATAAGTTAAATAAATAAATAAACAATTGCACGTAACCCCAGTAGATTGGAAGAATATTTAGATAAGTGACTAGGGAAAAGAATTTTTACACTGTGTCATCTGCTAACGCTAATGAGTTAATTAAATTAGAAAAATTCCACTGCCAAAAGCAAAAACATCCAAATACGTGGGATGCTGGGGGAAATATAGTCCATGGCACTAAAAGCATTCTGTTCAAGCTTTTTTTTCCTTTGAGAAGGCAGTAGAGAGCTGCACTTAAAAAACCATCCAATTTCAAGAGCATATTTTCCATCTGGGGCTAGTTGGGTAGAGCGCGCTCTAAACTCTGCAAATCCTACTGAGAGGCAACATGACTTGTTAAGAAAACAGTTTGTGAAAAACAATGTTTTGTGAAGATCCAGCAAAAGGTTTAACTGTGATGTCCCTATACATTGCTGAATTCATTATTTTCCACTAAACGCTTTTGCGCACAAGTGCAAAACCAAAAGATTCAGGAAATACAGTAAAATAAGTTGAAAGCCAATACATTTTTGCTAAGGCTTTAGCTAATAATCAGAATATTTCCAGCTACCTGGAATCTTTTTTCACTTTAAGAGGTTATTCACTTTTCTTTTGTAGTCATCTCCTTCCACACACAACTCTCTTGCCCCAAATAATCCTGATGTGAAAAAAAAAAAAAGTGCCAAAAGCCTAGTAAATAAAGATTATGGGATTAAGCCTTAAAAACTCATTAAGATGCTAAAAATATTAATAATTCTTAATAAACCATTAGATGTAAAATAAGACATTAAAGATGTCCTATGTAATAACAGCTGTCGAAATGTACGAGAAAATTCTCGAAGATGTTTATCTTCTTCTATTCAGTGTTCAATTAACTGGAGAGTGTTATTCACTTGTGGAGAGGGGTGAGCTAAAATTTCTTTGAAAGATAAAACAGTCAATGACCACCGACTCAAAATGATAGCTAGAAAAAGTTTAAGTTTTATATGCGTGTATGTGTATATGTTTATGTGCTATATACATATCTATACCTACACACACATATATATTTACATACCTATGCAATGTATATGATCATTTTCTCTCTTTTCATCATTATTTCTCCCTGGATATAGGCAACAATAATCAAAACTTCTGTTTGGGCTTTTTTCTTCATGTGATGGGTCGTTTCTTTTTACTCGCACTTCGAAGGTTCAGGAATAAGTGTTCTATGGATAGTTGGATAAACCAGTGCTTCTCAAATTCATGAACAGGAATCATTGGCAGATCTCATTAAAATGCAGATTTTAATTCAGCAGCTAAGTAATAAAACCTGAGGTTCAGTATTTCTAATATACTGATGCTTCTGGTCTGTGAATTGTACTTCGATAGCAAAGGATCTGAAACTTAAAACAGAGAACTTCTCTGTCTAATGTAAGAGTGAAATTCCAAGAACTTTCTCATAAAGTTATGTTCATCTACCTAGATGTTATGACTCAGTTCTTGACACATTCTAAGATATATTATGGGCTAGAGTTTAAATCATATAAAATTCTTGTGGTAATCTCTACTTGGGACATTTAGGACCACAGATCCTGAGGATTTAAGGGTTTCCTCCAGGTCTCCTCTTCCCCGACCCACCAATAACAGTCATTGCCTCTAAAATAAACATAATAAATGGTTTCTGCTTGACTCTGCCAGTGACAGAAGCTCACATTGCCTCACACAGCGTTCACATTTGGGGTATTCAACGGTTAGAAAGCTTCAGTTTGTCTCTTGAATTCTCACCCACTGGCCACAGCTCTATTCCCTAGAGAAGGGGTCCCTAACCCTCAGGCTGCAGCTGGTACCAGTCCATGGCCTGTTAGGAACTGGGCCACACAGCAAGAGGTGAGTGATGGGCCAGCCAGAGAAGCTTTGTCTGTATTTGCGAGCTCCCCAGCACTAGCATCACCGCCTTGATTCCACCCCAGATCATCAGGCATTAGATTCTCACAGGAGCACCGGTCCCTGGTGCTGAAAAGTTTGGGGACCACTGCCCCAGAGCAAATTAAGTTTTCTCTTCGTCAAGCAAAATATCTCATTTCTTCAACATTTTCACTTGTGAGAAAGTCTCCACAGCCCTCACCTTCTTTGGCACTAAGAAACTTCCTAGAATTTGATGACAATCTATGAAATAGCATCTTTGATTCTTTTTTAAAAAATTACGTCATAATACATATATGTATTCTCTTTGCAAAAACTTTGAGCAGTAAAAATTGTACATAGATTATAATGTGAAAATTATATTCACTCTCCTCCTTGTTCCTTCTCTCCCCAGAGGTAATCACTTTTAATAGTTGTTTCTATTTGTTTATTTGCAGAAATATGTAAATAAATTTTTTCATTCTAAATAACTGGTATCATCTATTATTCTGTGATGACATTTTTCACTTGATATATTCAATACACATTGGCCTAATTCATTTTTTACAACATCATGTTATTCTACAGAAAGAATTTATAATCTATATTCTATCGAAAGAATAGGAATTTAAATTAGCATGGTATTTTCTGATTCTAGACAGTGTTGCCATGAGCACTATACACTCATGCAACTTTTGTGCTGTGAAAGTTTCTATACATAGACTTCTAAAGGTGGAATTACAGTGTAAACTTTTTAATTTCGATAGAAATTGTCTGTCTTTGGAAACATTTTAAGAATGTACACTAGCAGTTTATGAGCCTACATATTTTGCACATGGCTGTAACTGCTGAATAGAATTAATGTTAAAACTTTTTCGAATTGGTTGGTAAAGGAAAAAAAGATCCTATTGTTTTAATTTACATCATAGGCTCTATTGGTTCTTCACTTTGTTCATCATGTTATAGACAATGTATCAATCTTTTCCTTTATACTTTTTAAATTAAAAGAATATTTCCCCTTACATTCTCTTAATATTTTAATTCTGTGATTGAAGTTTATCCCACTGATTTGAAATGCTCCATAATAATAACAAAGTTCAAATGTGCATGGTTGTTTTCCTTGACTCTTAAAAAACAAAACAAAAAAAAAACACGGATTTATTTGCCTATCTTTGCACCAATACCACAGTGCTTTAATTATGAAGTTTAGTAAATTTTGACATTTTACAGGTCAAGTCTCCCTTGTCATTGTTCTGTTTGGAATTTTTCTTGACTATTTGTGCTCATTTTTGTCTTTCAGTTGAACTCTAGAATCAGCTCATTCTGTTCCAGAAAAAGTACCATATAGATTTTTCTGGATTGAACTTTGCAGATTATTTAGAAGAGAATTTACATCATTATTTTTCAGTCTTCCTCTTCGATGATGTGAAATGTGTGGTAGATTATTTAACAGCCGCAAATTTCTCCCATCCAAGGAAGCCCTCTCTCCCTTTTGAAATTTGCCGTCCATTTCTCTACTCCCTAAATCTGGAATAGTTTATAGTTCTTTTGACTAAGAGAATGTGGCAAAATGATACTGAGGTCTGATGATAGACTTTTAAGAGGACTTGAAATTTCTGTCTTCTCTCTTGGAAGAGACCACCATACTATACAGAAGCCCAGTCTAGCCCAGTGAGGGAGAAGGACTGAAGTGCTCTATTTGACAGCCACACCAACTGCCAGATAACTGGGTGAAGCGACCTTAGACCTCCCAGCTCTAGTCAAGCCTTCAGAGGACCACAGTTATATGAAACTAAAAGAAGCAGATTACCAGTTCATGTGATCACAAGAAAAAAATAATGAGTCACTAACATTTCGAGTAACCAAATATTGGAATAGTTTGTTATTCAACAATAGATCATTTAAATAGACTATCTCTCCGTTAATCTAGGTCATGGTTCATGTCCTTCAAGAAAGTGGTGTAACTTTCATTAAATAGTCTTTGGGCATACCTTCTTTAAATCCTAGGTATTTATGTTTTTGTTGCTCTTGAGATTAAATAATATTTTTTAATTACATTTTCTAATTGGTTATAGGTAATACAGAAAAAAACTATTGGTCAATAAACTTTGCCTTTTTTTGAGTTCTCTTGCTAGTTCTAAATATGCTTATTTTTATTATGTTGGATTTTCTAGATAGAAAATAACATTTTTGACTCTTTCCAATATTTACAGCTCTTATTTCTTTCTCTGGTCACATTGCATTAGCTAGGAGAGCAAATTGATGTAGGTACTTTTGTTCCTTACTTCAGAGGAATTAATTCTAACTTTTTTCCTGAAAATGAAATTATTTGGTTTCTTTTTAGCTACCAATTATCAGATTAAGGAAACTTCTAAATTTCCTGGATCCCTATAATGCTTTAAAATATTTTATTTTTAAATTCTAACTAAAAAATAAACATACCAAAAATAAGGTAACAACCATTCATATACCCACTAACCAGATTTAACCAAGTTAATTTTTGCCATATGTGTTTTAATCTTTTCTTTATTCTTCCTTTTTTCCCTCCCTTCCTTCCAAGAAATAAAGCATTATAGATATAATTATGGCCCCATTAACCATTGTTCTGTAATGGTGAAGAATCCTGGCTATGTATGAATTATATTTTTACTATGTTTGTATGTACCAAGAATGATATACAGTATTGTTTGATGTGCATTTTTTAAGTTGACACACGGTATCATGTTTCTGGTATTCAGTTGTGGCTTTTTTTTTTCATGTAACATTACTGTATTTTTCCCCACTTAATATTGTGGCATCAAGGTTTATGTGTTGATAAAAGGTGTTCTCATTCATTTTAAATATTTTAAGAATCCTATTCAATAGATTTATGACAGTCTATCTACCTAATTTCTGCAAAATAGATATTTAGGTTGTTTCCAATGCTTTGACACTCACATAACAAACAATGCTGCTACGAATATTCTTGTTCATACATCTTTTTGAACAAAGGCAAAAAAATTCTCATACTGAGAACTCTCTGGGTTATTCCTTACACAAGTGTTCAGTTTATCAGGCAGTGTTAAATTGCTCTCTCAAAATGGTTGTACTGTAGCAATTTATTCTTGTATCAGACATATACTATATATCTATTTATGTAGGGCCACAAACCACTGTGATCTCTAAGGTTTTGTCCCAAAAGCCAATTTTTGTCACCATTGAGAAGATTTCTATATAAAGATTTAAAATACTTTCAGATTCCTCAATTTTCTCTTTTGGGAAATTTGAGTTGATTTTCTTACATAATCAGCAAGGTTTATGATACTTTTGACTAATAGAAGGGAGGCATAGTGATGGTGAGTTCTGGATTATTTCACTAGGTGCACAGTCATTTGACAAAGTGCCTTACTAGGAAAATTGGGGGGTGAGGTGGGGGGGGGCGGAAAGAGGAACTGGGCAAAGTCAACAGCTGCAAACCCAACAAGATAGTAAGTCAGGAAGGTAGCATAAATGAGGGAAGCTGGCCACAGAGGAACTGCATCCACCTAGAAGCATGCATCCTGTCCGAAGAGGGCAGCTGGCACTCAGCTGCAGCCAAACCGCCGTGCAGGCATGAAGGTCTATCTTACCAAACCCTTCAATTTTTCAAGAGGAGCCAGAAATTCATATATTTATGTAAAATTTCTCAATTTTTAAAGATTGCTTAGGTTTTTAAAATCTATTTCAGAAACCAAATAAAACTCATTTATGAGAAGTATGCAACCTACAAATTTGCAAACTTTGGCTACATAAGTTCTCACAAATCTTCCTCCTCCTCTAAAATTTGATAATTACTTTTTAAATTTTCAATTAATGTAAAACTCCAAGAAGATTGCAGTCTTAAATATTAACATACACGGAAAAAAAAAAAAAACTAAGCAATGGGGGTTTGGTGATTTAACATCCCATTACTTGCCTATGCAAATGAAGAAACTCAAATTTTCTTTTTAAAGGTAATTTATTCTTTTTTTATACGAAGTCAAAATATGGAAGGAATTATCATTAAGTTATAAAATAAGTTCTGAAAGTGTAAAGGTTTATCTCTTTATTTTAAAATTAAAATATTACTTGGGTTACTAAATAATTTTTAGATATTCATGTATGTATGTCATTATAGCACAGAGATAAAAAGTCTCTCCAACAAAGACAATTTCATATATATATATTTTTTTAGTTTAACAGGTTGTCTGATGTATATGTGTGTATACTTCTGGAGATTTTGTTTGTCTTTGTGTTTTTGCTTCGTTGCTAGTTTAGGTATTTCTGACTCATCCACACACAAAAATAATTAAAGTCGCAAGTGACTATTTTGATAGGTCACAGTAATTACCTGATTTATGACCACATCTACATTTCATATTTTGCTCTGTAGATGGTTTCTGTGGGGTTTAGCAAATATTAATATATTTTGAAAGCCTAAATGTAGGGTTTGTATATTGGGTTCTGTTAGTAACTATATATATATATATCTTCGGACAAATTATTTCATTTTTCTGGTCTTCAATTTCCTCATATTACATGTAAGAAGAATGAACTAAGGTCTAGGGTCTCTTTTGGCCCTAAAATATTTTGATCTATAAAACAAGTTAAAGGGATTAAAATCTTTGGTTTTAAATTCATTGCATTTTTTAACTTACAGTTTTATTGAGATATAATTCACTTATCATAATATTGACCTGTTTAAAGTACGTGGCTCAGTAATTTTTAGTAAATTGTACAGAGCCATGTAATCATCGCCACTCTCTATAGTACTTTTAAAACACTTTCAACACTCCAGAAAGAAACCCCGTACTTTTAAAACACTTTCAACACTCCAGAAAGAAACCCCATACACATGATAATCCTTCCCCAGGCCCTCCACCATACCCAGAGAGCAGCATTCTGCATTCTGTCTCCATTAATTTTATTTGTGGACATTTTACATAAATCAAACCATGATGAGTAGTTTTTGTGGCTGATTTCTTTCACTTATCCACAACATTTACAAGAATCATCCATGTCATAGCATTTATCAGTATGTCATTTCTTTTTATGGTTGAGTAATATTCCATTCCAGGAAATATCATATTTTATCGATTTATCAGTTATTAGACATTTGGATTGTTTCCACGTTTTTGCTATGGAAATCATATACAATTTTCTGTATAGACATATATTTTCATTTCTCTTGGGTATAGATCTAGAAGTAGAATTGCTGAGTCAAATGGAAATTCTTAGTTTAGCAGCTTGAGGAACTGCCATACAGTTTTCTAAAGTGGCTATACCACTTCACATTCTCACCAGGAATGTATTAGCATCACAATTTTTCCACACTTTTGCCAACATTATAGCCAATCTAATGGATATAATGGATATCTCAGTGTAGTTTGATTTGCATTTCCCTAATGACTAAAAATGCTGAACTTTCTTTTTTATGTGTTTATTAGCTATTTGTATATCTTCTTCGAAGAAATATCCATTATTTTGGTGATTTGCCTTTTCATTATTTCATTGTAAGAGTTCTTTATATATTCTGGATACAAGTCATTTTTCAGATATACTATCATCAAATATTTTCTCCCATTCTGTCAGTTATCTTCATTTTCATTAGAACTTCCTTTAATATACAAATATACATTTTTATTTTACTGAAGTCCACATTATCTATTTTTATTGTTGTTGCTCATGCTTTTAGTATCGTATGGAAGAAACTACTGTCTATTTCAAAGTAAAAATTTACTCCTATTATAGGAGTTTTATAATTTTAGCTCTTACACTCAATTCTATGATTTATTTTGAGTTAACTTTTGCATATGATGTAAATTAGGGGTCTAAATTTATCCTTTTGGATATCCAGTTGTCCTAGGACTATTTTTTGAAAAAACACTTCCTTCCCCCACAAAATTGTCTTGGCACCCTTGTCAAAAATAATTTGACCATAGTATGAGTTTATTTCTGCACTCTCAATTCTATTAATTTGATGTTTATGTCTAGCCTTATGACGGCACCATGCTATCTTAATTACTATAGCTTTGCAATAGGTTTTAAAATTGGGAGCGTGACTCTTCCAGCTTCTTCATTTTCAAGATGGTTTTGACTATTTTCCACATAAAAATACTTTGCATTTCTATATGAATTTTATGATCAGCTTAGAATTTCTACAAAAAGCCAGCTGGGATTTTGATAGAAATCGAGTCTGTAGATCAATTTGTGGAATATTGCTACCTTGATAATGCTATCTTCTGATTCATAAAAATGGGGTACCTTCCCGCTTATTTAAATCTTAATTTCTTTTAATAATGTTTTGTAGTTTTTATGTACAACTCTCACACTTTGCTAAATTTATTTCTAAGTGTTATATTCTTCAAGTTGCTATTATAAGTGTGATTTATTTCTTCATTATGATTTTGCATGGCTCATTGCACTGTCTCTCTTAAGCTTCAGAATGAAAAACTAAATTACACTTCATTTTAACATTTTTTTGTAATTGATTTAAATGATAGACTCATTTTTATTTTAGTTCTAAATAATATATTTTCATTTTATTTTTAAATTTTATTTTTATTAAGTCATGAAAAGACTCATAAAGGTTATATACAGTATATTGGAATTGAAGTTAAACTGAATGCCTAATCTACCCAATCAAATCACTTAGAATAAATTGCAGTATACTTCCATCATCTTTTACTAGCACTCATTGAACATTAACTGAATGTATAACTAACATTGTCTTACTAGCCCACCTTTGTTTAAAACGCATTCATCCCTATGTAACTAGCAAACTGAATTTAACTCCCATGACCTCAGAAAAAGAGACTAAAAACATAAATGCCCTCATCATTTAAAGCTTGTTGCTTTGATTAAATATTTGCATTTTTTTTTCTATTAAAGGAAGTATTTCTTTTAACTTCCAAAGGAAAGAAAAAAAGCACCAGAAACCTGAATTTCCATTTTACTTTGGAGGGACTCCACTCAAACCATTCTAAAACTGCCACTGTACCATTGCGTTTTTAAATTATGCTAATATTGTTGAAGGTATAAAATGGAATTATGTGTCTTGGAAGAGAAATAAAATAAATTCTGTCTACTGTGTTTTTTCCTGGCAAATATACCATGTATTTAAATAGAAAGTCATATTAGGTCAGTGGCTCTTGAAAACTTTGAGGATCAGAGGAAGTCAAATACCCAACAGTGTGGAAAAATACAAACATCTGACATACAAATTAAACATTTTTGTGCACAATTTTAAGAATTCATGATTAATCTGGAGTCCAATCATGGATAAATGGACCTCAAAGTAAGAATCTTCACACAAATAATAGTTGAAAAAGATATGTAACTGTCACAGGTAAATTTCAAGGAATATATAAACAAGATAAACATCTCTATGAACCAGGAACTGAGCTCAGAAAAGAAAGAGGTTATTGAGGTTCTGGGCCTACTGAGTTCTGGCTCTAGAGACACACAAAATTGGGAAACAGCTTGACACCTAATACGTATTAAGTATTAAAAGCTTTCCATGAGTGTTTGAAGACAAAAGACAGCAGGCTCTCTTCATGAAAACATACTAAGGAAAAAGGTCTCTCGATCTTGAAAAAAAGCATGGTAAAAACTAATAGCTGCCTGAGGCTACAGCTCAGATAGAATGCTGATGTGCACAGCAAAAGGAAAGATGGTCTCAAAGACAGAACTTGAACTAAGTCATTGGCTAGCTCACCTTCATCTGAGATGTGCTCAATTTTATATTACAATATAGATGCAATAGGTCACTCATATAAAACCTAGTCTGGACTGGGTGTCTGCTAAGCATTCTGGAGGCATCCATAAATCCTCTAGATAAAGGACAGTGTAAGAGAAAAGGGGGAAAAATCCTCATCCAATATGAAACGGAAATTTTAAAGCATATGAAAATTAATACTAAGAAGAGTCCAATTAAAAATGAAAAGAATTCACTGTCAAAGAAATAAAAACAAATAAAAATTGACATCAAAAGAATATGACCAACGGGTACATGAAAAGGTGCTCAACATTATTAATTATCAGGGAAATGCAAATTTAAACCACAATGAAATGTCACCTCACACCTGCTAAGATAGCTATTATCAAAATGCCAAAAGATAAGTGTTGGCAAGGAAGAAAAGGGAATCTCTGTGCCATGTTGGTGGGAAAATAAGTTGGTACAGCCATTATGGAAACATTATGGACGTTCTTCAAAAAATTAAAAATAGGACAATATATGATGCAGTTATCCTACTTCTGGATATATGTTCAAAGGAAATAAAATCAGAATCTCAAAGAAATAGCTGCATTTCCAAGTTCACTGCATCATTATTCACAATAGCCAAAATGTAAAAACAACCTAAGTATTCACTGAAGAATGAATTGATAAAGAAAATGTAGTATGTGTGTTTCTCTCTCATACACACAAGTATTATTCAGCCTTTAACAGTAAGGAGATTCTGTCATTTGCAACAACATAAATGAACCTGGAGGAAAGGTTACGCTAAGTGAAATAAACCAGACTCAGAAAGATAAATATTTCATGATTTCACTTAGATGTGGAATCTAAAAAAGTCAAACTCATAGAAGGAGAGAGCAGAATGGTGGCACCCAGGGGGTAGAGTACATGTTGGTCAAAGGGTATAAAGGCTCCGTTACAGTATGGCAAAGTTCTGCAGACCTAATATACAGCATGATGACTTCTTTTATGTTACCTTTGGTACTTCAGATTACTTATCTGGAAAAAATAAATCCCTTTCTCATAATCCCCTGAAATAGTCCCTCAGAATCTCTCCTTATTAAAATATATATAAATGAATATACATGTATATACACATGCACGTATTTTGATATTTTTTTAAAATTAATACATGAATATATTAGCAAAGTAAAAATTTAAATTACATTGAAACCTATATGGAAAACAGCAAAACTTTTTCCTATTCACAAATTTCCAATTATATCCTCCCTAATAAGAAAAAAAACTAGTAATAATTTGTTATATTTCTAGAACTTTTTCTGGCCAATTACCTACCTACCTACCTACCTACATACATACATACATAAACTTTTTGAAACTTTATATAAAATATAAAAATTTATATATTTTTTTTGACAACTCAAAGTTTTTTGTTTTTTGTTTGGTTTTTTTTTTACTTAATAATATCAAAGAGGTCTTTCTGTGTGAGAGTACGAATAGTTCTTCTTTGTTCTTTTCATGGCTACATGGGTGCCATAGTGTGAACACTGCATTATCTGTTTGACTCTTCCCTATTGATGGACATTTAGATGTAAATATTTATCACTATTATAAATGATGCCACAATGTATATTCTGATACATACCTCTTTGCACATATAGATAAACTGTTTTTAAGGATAAATAGCTAACAATCCCCTTTACTTTTGAATACATCCAAATTTCTATTAATCTAATTCACTGACTCCTTCTTACTGTGTTTCAATGATGTTTCTATTTTCAGTCTCAAAAGGCAGAAAACGATGCCTACAGGTTCCCAGAACTATAATGATCAGCCATCATAATCAAATTCACATCTCACTTAAATTCACATCTCTTCCTATACAATAATTGACTTTCAAGTGACTTTATGTTACTAACCCAGAACTCCATGCCCACATTCTTCAGTGCTGTTCTAATCACAACCGCACCTTAACGGTAATTCTCAATAGTTTGGAAAATCAGATGAAGGATACACAAGAAGGCAGAACTTCCTAGATCCCTGGGCAACAAAGGCTCATGAAAAGTCCTTATCAGGTCTCAGGAAGGATCCCGCCCAAAAGGAAATAGAGAAGCATGGAACCAAATATCAAGGCAACTGGTGTGGAGAATTTGAGACTAAAATCAACTCTTTATTCAGCTACTTTCCTTCATTATCTGTTACAGACTATTGAACTTTTTGCTTAAGCTATTCTTGGCAAAACCTCTGCCTATTCCTGACAGAAGTCAGTGTGGCAGGAGATACAAAAATAGCTGAGCTGGGTTGCCAGTTTGCAAGGGGGTTTCCAGGCAGGGCTCTGCGTCCAGAGCTGCTTTATCAAGGAAGCTGACCAGCATGCTCACTTCTCCACTTTCCTCCACCCATGGTCAGCGCAGATTTGATAAATCGGAGGCCAAGACAGAGGGTGAAGGCAATGATGGAAATTTTGAGGTACATATGAACTCTAAAAATATACACTGTTTCAGTTGATCTGCACCACAGTGTAGCATGTGATGGGTTGCATGGCTGCCTGTGAGCTCTGCTGTCGCACAAGGGCAGCCTCCAAATTCAATGGCTTCAGGAGCTAACACTCTAACACCTCTGCATGCTACTAGCTGCTAGATGCTATTAGCTCTGAAAATCTACATTATGAAATGTTTCCCTCAGCACTAAGTATATATCTACCACATCTAAGAAACAAAACTGAGATATTTTGAAGTTATATGTGAGAATTTTATAGCCTTTAAAGAACATAGATGGAATCATAGGGACGGAAGAGGCATATTTCAATGGTCCAAATGCTTATTTTTTTTTAAAGATTTTTAATGGCTTGAACCTAATCCCAATAATATCTGAGAAAGTGGCACAAAAACCTCTCTCGATTAAACAGAAAATAATTTTGATTTCAATAGAAAGAAAGATTAATACCACTGGTTAAAGTTCCCTGGAATTATTTTGGTTTGCTACAGCAGCAGTCCCTAAACTTTTTGGCACCAAAGACCGGCGCTCCTATGAGAATCTAATGCCTGATGATCTGAGGTGGAGCTGAGGCAGTGATGCTAGCGCTGGGGAGCAGCTGTAAATACAGAGGAAGCTTCTCTCTCTGGCCCATCATTCACCTCCTGCTATGCCCAATTCCTAACAGGCCATAGACTAGTTCCAGTCTGCGGCCCAGGGTTGGGGACCCCTGTGCTACAGTGCTAAGTTTGATTAGTTGAATTTCTAAATCTGAGGGTATATAAAATAATATTTTGTCTGAGTGAAATGACAGAAACAGAAACCCTGAAATTCAAATGCATGCACTCATTCACATATGTACACATTCCTGCATATGCACATGCACGCGCGCATGCACACACATACACGCACACACATACACACACACAGCACATTTTACCATGCCCATCTGGATCTTCAGATACATTCAAACACATTCAAAAGAAAGCCGATGGCAAAAACGTACCCCACTGAGAAGAATCTAAGTTAAAAGGGACTCATCATTGCCCAAGAGATTATATATTTTCAAAACATTAGAACAGGCTTAAAAGGAGTATTTATGAAGTAAAATGTATCAGATTTTCTACAATGACTGCCTCTGTAGAACTTCCCTAGAGGATTCTCTAACTCTGTATGATAAACCTGCTGCCCTACTCAATTATGTTCCATTTACCAAGTACAGCTTGCACTATAACATTTCACGTGATGTCACAGATGTGTGCTTTGGCATAGGGCATGGCTTTGGAAAGGGAAAGGTCAGTGCCTGATGACTGAGGGGACCCCTCCAGCCCTACATCTAGAATATGCCGGTTCATAGAACCAGGAGGCTAAAAAATATACACCTCAAGCAAAAGTCATTTCGGGCAGATGAAACACTCTGAAACAAACACAGAGTCCTCCTATTAATTCTAAAATCTTATCTATGCCTTGTGCTAGCTTGGCATACTTGAGTCTAGAAAAAAAGAGCGACTAATTGTTCAATGCTTTAAAAGACAGGAGAAGGGAGCAGGGGAAGGAGACAAGGTGGGGCGGGGAGAGAGCAAGGAACACCGCGCCAAGACAAAACCTTTTCTTATCAGTCCACCAACACGCTTTCGTTTTCTGAACACTGTTGCTATATGCTCAAATTGTGAAAGCTATGATGAGGACATGAAGAAAGTATAAGTTAGAGTCCATGATTGAGAAAGTTTTACTGTTGCCAGGGAAATGAGATTCGTGCACATTAAAGTATTAGGGGAAAGTGCATTGGTTTTCTGTTTATTTTTTATTACATATATATACACACACACACACACACACAAACACACAAAATGATAAATAAGTAATTGAGGAGGTACAGCCAAAGGGAAGATACAAGTAGAGAAATAATAAAACCAGGTTTAAGATTAAATAAAGAAATGTACAATATGCTGTCCATGCTAGGAGTTACCTATAAATTAGCCTTAAAGTTTGGAACACCTTAAGCACAGGTAGTACATCACACAGGACACTATATACAGCACTAACCTGCGTCAGAATGAGAGGACAACCACTGCCAAACCTAGCTGCCCAGTGATATCAACTGCGAAGGTTTTTAAAAACTCAGTAATGAACCAGAATTCCTGGGTCAGGCAGAGAAAGATGGAATGTTGAGAATCTGCATTTTTAAAAACCTCCCTGAAGGAATAATGATGATGTCAGCCCTCATCCTGGGAACCACAGCTGTAGGGATTTAGAAATGGAAAAGGGGAAAAAAAAAAACTCCTCCTGAAATCAGATTGTAAGAATTATGGAGGACGTGAAACTCAAGCTGGACTTCTAAGTTTGGATGGTGCTTTGATGTGTGAAGATGAGGACAGAGGGCATTCCAAATGGAGGTGAGGGCATGAGCCAAACCACAGAGGTAGGAGGCAACCTAATGTCATGGAGGGAACTGTACCATCCCTAGTCACTCTGGAGTGGATGTGAGGGGCCCTGTGCCACTATTTGATATATTCCTTAATCCATTCTATTTTAATTAAATCACAAAGAAATTAAAGAGTCTACATACACAATAAAGGATAAAACTGAAATAGAGATAAGTGGAAATGTATGTATTAGTTATCTGTTGCTATACAGCAAATTACCACAAATTAAGTGGCTTAAAATAATTTACATTTATTATCTCACAGCTGTCATGGGTCAGGAATTTACGAATAGCTTAGCTGAGACTTCTGCTCAGGTCCCATGAGGCTGAAGTTAAGATGTTATCAAGCCTGAGGTCTGATTTGAAGCCTGGAGTTTCTTCTGAGTTCATGTGGTCGTTGACAGAATTTCCTTGCAGCTGTAGAACTCATAGCAACTTGACTTTTAAAGGTCAGAAGGAGACTCCCTGAGGCTTCAATTCGCTGAACTGCATACAATCTTTAAGAGACTTGCTTGATTAGGACAGGGCCACCCAAGAAAACCTCCTTTTTTAATAACTCAAAGTCAACTGATTAGGGACCTTAATTTCATTTGCAAAAATCCCTCCTTTGCCATATAATTTAATGTAATCGCAGGAGTGGCATCCATCATATTTCCAGGCCCTGTCCACTCTCAAGAGAGAATTACATACCAGGTGCATAAATACAGGGGGTTGGGACCTTGGGGTTTATCATAGAACTCTGTCTACCATATAGTATAAAGATGAGAAAATAAAAAACTGTAAATAAGCATAATATATAAGCCAACACAGCTCTTATAATTAAACATGTAAATCTGACTCTGCGATTCCTGGCAGTTGAAGTAAAAAGGAGACATAGTCAGAGTTCTGATCAGTTTCTAGTACTAACTCATACAAGGTATTTCTCATGTTTTTACATAGGAATAATGAAATGATGAGCATCAGCACAAAGTAGAGAAATAAGATAGAGTTAGGTGGAATTTGATCCAAATAACTCTTTTTAAGTAGGGAATGTTTGCCCTCACCCCCATGCCTCGGGGAATCAGCAATAATGGGAACACAATTCAGTGGGGTGTTTGATCGGTAACAGGTACCATGGGCTGGTGTTTGGGGCACCCATAACAGTGATTAACTATGAAGCGACACCATGAGTTATTCCAGAGAAAGTGAAAATACTGAAGTACAAACATAAACTTGTTAGAAATCAAAGAGATCAAATATGTAGATGAGACAGAAGCAGAAGTTCAAGTACTACAGTCTCCAATGAGTCTCGCAGAAAACTTGCCTTGTTCTTGCTGCCCCTGTGAATATTATCTGGCCACCTTCTTGTGGAACAGCTTTCCCCCTGGGCATCTCACAGGCATCACTTGATCTTGGGCAGAGCTGATCGAATGCCTCTGCTTCGCTTTATGGTTCTCATAACTGGTTCTAAGTATTCAGTAGGGTTAACTGTGTCGAACTGTGTTCCATTCACACTATAATAAACCTGTGGTTGCATGCAAACTACTCTTCTTTCTTCCATCTACTAATATATCACCTCTTTTTATGACCCCACTCATTTCTTCCACTTCCTGCTCAGGCTCTTCCTTGAATAGCCTCACTCACAGAGTCAGCATTGTCTGTGTATCATTCCTGTTTACTCATGCCTTGTCTCCTACCATCTGACCATCTGGTCCACAGAACCGACCTGTTTTAACCTCTTTCATCTTTCAGTGTCCATAGAACTGTTGATTTAGAAAGCCTACGGATGGATGAGGCCTCAAAATCCTTCAGCTCACCTTCCTTCCCAGTGAAGGCCATCCCATCACTGTCTGAGCACTTGTGGGGACAAAACTATTTCATATGGTCTCACATGAATTTCCACATGAACAAAAAGTCCTGATTAATATTAGGCCACATTGCTTCTCTTTAACTTTCACCCTGAAGTAGCAGTGCAAGTTAAGCAGTGTTCTCTTGAGTAAACTAAAACACCACCTTCACCTTCAAATGTTGTGAGTGGGAATATAAATTGGTACAACCACTTTAGAAAACTGTTTGGCAGTGCCTCCTAGATACCCTATGATGCAGCAATCACATACACACACATACTCACAGTCAACAAATATGTATATGTTTGTTCACCAAGAGACATGTACTAGAATATTCACAACAGAACTATTTATAATGGTCCCAAACCAGAAACTATCCAAATCCTTAATAACAGTAGAAAAAACACATTTTGATACAGTCACACAATAGGATACTATACAATGATCATGAAAACTCTACAATTAAGCACAGTAATATGAATGAATCACATAAATACAATTTGAATGAAAGAAACATATGCATATTGTGTGATTCCATTTTTATAAGGTACAGAACCAGGCAATATTAATCTATGTCACTAGAAGTCAACCTGTTTATTAACTTAAGGGTGTGACTGAGCGGGGTTTGAGGGCTTCTGAGGTGCTGGTGACATTTGCTGGTCTAGGAGCTAAAAGCATGGGTATATTCCATTTGTAAAAAAATTATCAAGCTGTATACTTATGTGTACCTAACTGTAGATATATATTTCAAAAAGGTCAAAAAGGTTTAAAAATTCTCTTCCTCCTCCAAATAAGCTGAATAAATAAAATTTCTTTAGTCATTTCTCATCGATATGTGTTCTAGATCATCTAGAATGTTCAAGATCCTAGTCATCTACATATAAAACCTTTTAATTTGGCAAAGCTCTGGTCACTTGTTTGGAATTTGATCATACTGATTGGTTTGTAGTGTATTTTAAATATCCACATGGGTCCTTTCATCCAACACACCGTAAGCCCCATAAAGACAGGTATTTTCCCTTTGGATTCTCCAGATGCACATGCTCAGAAATATTCTTCTTAGCAAGTGCAGATAAAGGAGATTGAATTTATGTGGGACCTATTTGATAAATCAATCCAAGTATTTTCTACCATTTAAAAAAATAATAAATATTTAATACTAATTTATCTGGTGAAGCCAAATATTTTTTGGCTCTATTCCCTCGAGTTGATCTAAAAACTGACCTTTGTTGTGCTTGCTTCAGCGGCACATATACTAAAATTGGAACAATACAGAGAAGATTAGCATGGCTCCTGCACGAGGATGACACATAAAAACGAACCTTTGTCCTGATTTATGAATCCTTTTCAGATGCTTCTCTGTGGAGAGGTGAAGACTCTTATGAAGCAGATCCCTCTAAAAGATCTGGTTCAGTATTTTTTATTTCCATTTCTCTTGTCTTCATCATTCATAAATTGACCTAACGCTTGAACCCCTTTCTTATAATTTTCTCTTCTCAAAAAAGAAACATACTAATTTGGCAATGAGACCATGAGAAAGAAGCATTCTTATTCATGTAAAGTTAGTGGCATCAGTTAGTAGGATCATCCTTGCTAAAGATAAGATACACAAGTAATGGAACACAAACCACATCTCTAATGAAAACAAAGAACTTTGGGTTCTAAATAATAGAATGAAAATGCTTTAGATGTTAAAAAGGCTTCGGGCTGATAACTTTTCTTTCCAGAGCAAATACTGCCAGAGAAATCTGCATACATTCACATCACGAATTCTGTTTTTCTGCTTGCACACTCATTTGCACACTTGGCATCTGGTATGCTTGGTTGCTACACCAAGTTTGCTTAATTTTCCTTTCACACTTTGCAGTTTTTCCCAGTGAATCTTATGGGCATCAGTCACTTCAATGAACAAACAGTAAAGAGAGAGGCCAGCTTCTCAGACACATTCATATTTCTGTCACCAGATCACCTTTATAACCAAAGGCTCCATCTATACAAGTACAACCCAGCCCACCCCAGGTTTTGTATTTGTATATACGCAAATATACAAATACAAATCTATTTTTATTTATGTATTTATATACAAATTTATATTTAGATGTAGATAGAGATGATAGAAATAGAGATACAAAAAAGCCAGATGAAATTATGAATCTGCAAAGATTCTTACCAAGTCCACTGAGGAACTATCTCTAGAAAATTGGAGACACATGTCAGTGCTTTATAAAGATCATACAAAACAGAATGAAAATCTAAGAAAGCTAGTCATGCAGAAACTATTTAATCAAAGACTAAAGACAATTATAACATCTGTTAATCTTCTGTGGAGGTTATAATTAAATGCTTTGGAGAAATACCCTTTCAAGGGTGATCTTTAACATCTGTCATGAGGACACACAGCATTGTGCAGTGATGAATCACTTCAACACTTCAGGAAAAGGGGACTTCTAGAGCTCACAGGCACTGCAAAAGTCCCCACGCACATGGCCCAGACCTGTGCCCATGGTCCTGGGGCAAGGGCTTTCTTTGCTCTTCAGTGCTCTGTGTTGTGAGTCAGATTTCTTGCATCGAGTATTATGGAATAACAGGATCATAGGGCCAGAAATGGCCGTGGGACTATCTGATTCCCCCTTTCACTTTGCAGACAGGGCCACTTGATCCCATGTCCTACAGCTGGCTTGTGTCATGATTTTATGAGCAAGATTTTTCAATCTCTTTCCTGATTACAATCCACTCCACCATGCTGCTTGCTCCTTTGGTTTCTCTTTCACTTTGGCTTGAAATTTGGACGTGTTCTTTGTTTAACAGGACCAGCATTATAACAAGGCCCTAGGATATTTGAAATTTATGAAGAGGTTGAAAAACTGAAATAATTCCCTTTTCCTCTAAACTCTGTCCACTGAGAATCACTGACCATTATTCATTTCTCCTCTACTACCCTTTCTGGGGAAGAAGAGGAAAAGGAGAGGTAAATAAAGGTAAAGAAGAAGAGCAAAAGGAATGAGAAAAATAGAGAGATAGAGAGAAGATTGAAATATATAAGGAAAGAGAAAAAAAGTGGGGTTAGAGAGAAAAAGAGATGGAAAAAGAGGAAAGAGGCAAAAGTTAGGGAAGGTGGTCCAAGGATGCAGAAAAGGAGTATTAAGTTAAAACCCCACCAAAAGGATCTGAACACTCCTTATACCCATCCTATTCCATAACCTGGTTCCACTGTACTTCATATAAGCAGTTCTATACATACATTAGACCACAGGATCTGGCAGTTTTGCCAAACAAAATGCAGAGTTGATAAAGCCAGGGGCATCACATAAACAGATGCAATGTTTTGAGCAATGAAAAATATGCACATATGGTGAGAACATAATAAATGCACTCACAGCCCAGGAGGAGGTTGGGGATGGGCAGTCTCCTTCGTAGTTGTTTTGGGCTTCAAATACTGATAGGTGCCAAAATGCTGAGTAAATGGGGCTCCTGACATTTGGCATGGGCCTTAAACAAATCCTGATGACCTTGACACGTAGTGCTGTCATCAGTCCTGTCATTTCCCTTCAGCAATCACCCCCTCCCAAGGGCCCATTATGTCTTCAATGATAAGGAGCCAATCTTGATGATTATGGTCCCCACGTTATTAGGATTCTCTTGTTATGCTGGCACTCCAGGTACTTTATCTCGGTTAATCCTCACAATGATCCTGTAAAGAGGTAATATGATCTCAATATCTGGTTCAGTCTTACTGTGTAATCTGGAATACATTAACCACTTGAAAACTTGGTTTTCTCATTTATAAAATGGGATTAATAGTAATATCTATATCAAAAGGCAACTTTAAGGATAAATACAAATAGAAAAGCACAACGGTGACAGACACATTGTTAGCACTTCATAAGTATTAGGTGAAATCATTGTTGATATGAGTACATTTTATGAACAAGGAAACCAAGCTCAATAAAATTAAATAACCTGACCCAAATCAATGGAGATCAGAACAGAGATTAAAACCCAGGTATATTCAAGGGTAAATGCCAAATGGGCATGAGCATGGCTATTTGTTTTCTGTTACTCATTCTGTATTAACTGACTCCAAAGATTCTAATCTTTCTAGTTATGATCAGCCTCTCGGGAAAAGGGTATCCAGAAAATCTCCAGCCCAACCTGAGAAACATGAAAGGGTGCATTACTCAGCTCAGAACATCTTCTGCTTCTCATCCCCTTGTCCACATCAATGAGAAAAGAAATCCTTATCCATTCTCATATTCATTTATTCTCATATCTATAGAGCCCTTATTTGATGAATGCCATGAATATTAATGCATACATGACTAGAAATAAACAGGCAATCTCACTCCTTGAAAGTTAAGTAAAAAAGCAATACCATGTCTTTATGCCCTGAGTCAGCAGGCATTTGAATGCCATGAGATCTGAATGTCATCAGTTGGGTTATAAAAAGAAATGTTTGTCCCAATGAGGATTGGGGACAGGCAGGGGAGCCTTCCTAAGGAGGAGCTGAAAATAGGCCAGTGAGCAAGAAAAGAACAGCTCTGCACTAAGCCACGCATTAGAAAAGTCAACTCAATTCCCTATGACTGTTTCCTTCACTGGACATGAGCGCAATGGGTCTGAATCCAGGGCATCCTGTAGAGTGACAAGATTCTGCTCCAGGTGCAAGGAACAGAAAATCCATTTCTGCTGAGAATGGGGCTCACTCAAATATAGGAAGCAAGCATAAACTATTCCTAGGAAAGAAAAACCGTTATTATTTTCCTCCATATTCAACAGCCAATACTAGTTTCTCAAAGAAGTGAGACAGTGCTCCAGCTCCAAAAGAAATGTCATGCATAGATTTCATGACTTAGTATCCAAAGTTCTGGTTTGGTTGATGGGTTATTAATGATCTAACTGAATTCCCCAATTTTCCCCTAAGAAAACAATGGAAATGAAAAGTTAAGACTTCTAATTTCTGCAGCTAGAAAGAAATATAACTCACTTAAAAAAATTATTTTGGTAGTTTAACTGCTATTAATCAAGTAAAAACAATGGCTTCCTTAAAAAGGTAACTGTTGCAATTGGTCTATACGTGAAAGTTTATTCAGTTTAATAAGGCCCTCTACTGGCAATCTCCAAAAACACAGCCTCTTTCAAATTGTTTCAAGGAAACTATTTTTTTTTTAAATCACTCCCAGCAATAAAGTATCTCACATTCCTGACTATACAAATCTGGACTGAAAGAATGAATGAGAAGAAAATGAGAAAAAGAATAAATAAATGTCATTTTGAGTGGGACATTCATTTACCTCTTCATAATATTACATGAAGAAGTATCATTTGCTTCCCTGATGAAGTCAACAGAACTCAAAAACAAAGGGTATTTCTTACATTAAAATGTATCGAACATTCATGGAACCATAAAACCAAATTATCAATGTTATTTACCCATATAAACCATATGGCTTCTATCTTTTTACCCACATATAAGGAAATTATTATAATTAGAATAAAAGAAATGTTGAAGGCAGGCCTTTTAAACTACTTCTGGTATAGCACAACTAATAATTAACTTCTTCCACTTGACAACTGACAAAAAAAAAACAGTATATGGTGACTTGAGAATTTCATTATTTGTATAGGAAGAATTTTTTAAAAGTTATCTTTGACACATTTGTCAAAGGACTGTTGGAATAACTGAGAAATTTTAACTATAGGTTCCTAGAAAACTAAGTAAATTTTTTAAATGAGGCAATTATTAACTTCAGGAAAAATGTTTTTAAAAGGATGGAAATACAATAACAATAAATGACTATCAACAGTAAACATTATTCATAATCATGACATAATAAACACCACTAAATACACATTTAATCAACAATTGTGATATATATATTATAATCTACCATAACAGGAAATAGATATTATAAATAGATATAAAAACATTCTTTAGAAATAACAAAGAAAGAGCATCTAGAAGGGTAGAAAAAGCCTCTGAGGAGCAGGACTGGGGAATGGGGAGGAAAGAGTGGCTCAGGGGACAGACAGCAATTCTTCATTATACATATAGAAACATTTCAGTACTATCATTCAGTATATATACAGAATGACATGTACATGTATTTATATATAATATATAGTTATATGTTAATATAAACATTTTAGTACCATTTGGTTTTCTAAAGTATGAGCACGTATTAATCGTTTAAAAGTTTCTAAAAACAAGTTAGTACTGACAATGGAAACCATTTGGGACATATCTCTGGGGCTGACCTGGCTCGGTGTTCCATTCTAGATTCGATTTGCCAAATGAAGCAAGTGCTCTTAACAGAGCAGCTTCTCAGACATACATCTTGACAGTAACACTTGTTTCCACATTTCAGAACTAATAGTTCCTCTTTCAACACTATACTTTTTATCTGCTATATTATTATTTGAGATTATATTCCAAAACGGGTTTGGGACTTTCCTCTTGAACTCAGTCCATTGGGTTTCTACGGTACATCCAAATTCTACTCAAGAAAATCACTAAACCAGAAAGTTTATTTCTAAGGGGAGAGATCTGGTTTCTTGCCCTGAAAATACCAGATTAATTTATGCAACTACTGGGAAGTACCTTGTATAATCGAGGCTTCTAAATCAACACAACACACTTCATTAGACAAGTATGTACTGGGGCACAGTAAATGTTGTGGGCAATGTTCTATGAATCTGAGAAATTTATTATTTCATCTATAAAGAAAGTGCAATTGGGAATCCAAAATTTCAAAGGCATTAAACTTTGCAGAATTAAAGAAGTAGAGAAAAATAAGGCTATCAAGTACCTTGTGTTTAACTGGTTCTATGACTTGTTAGTGTTCAGCCTCAACCATTCTGGCTATTTAAATTTACTATCACAAAATATTACCACCTTTCTTGGTAAACTTTCCCAGGGACCAACCAAGAGGCCAACTATTATTTCCACTTCTTTTACACCTAAATCGCCTGGATTACCCCTGACCAAGCTGAACTTAGCCTTCCATCAGCCATACCAAGAATACAAATAATCTTGATTTTGAGCTGTAAACTTAGGCTAATCTGCAAGCGAATTCATATCTGATATTAAAAGAAAAGCAAAAGTAGCAAAGGAGTGGGCATGGGCTTTAAACAACTCTGAAAGAATAAAAAATGTAAATAAATCACCAGTTCACCTGACTGGTACCTAGAGGTATTCATCTGATTTGCCACTCTGTGAGTACAATCAGTTTGGGGGAAGACAAGAAAAATCAAAGTTTCATAATGGGCAAAGCTCCTGAGAAAAACAGCCTTCCACATCCAGAGAGCAGCACAATGGAAGGCCAAAGGTGTGCTCTCAGGGTTCAAATCTCACCTCTCCCTCTTACCACCCATGTGACCATTGCACATGACTTCACCTTTCCAAACATCAGTATCTTTGCCTGGAAAATCAGTAAAATAATCATAACGAGATAGCACTTGCAAAGAACTTAGAAGTACACCCAATAAACAGTAATCACTCAGTACTGATTATGGGGAAAAACACAGTTTAAATTTTCTCTGACAGGGCCCATCGAGCATATATTCATATATTTTTTTTAATCTTTTATTGGGAACTCACACTGTGCCAGGTGCTGAACAATGCATGCGATTAAAAATTTGGCAAAGGCCTAGAGGATCGATGGCATGGAAAAAGGGGTGCCGCAGGCAGCAACATAAAGGTGTAGCAGTGCTAAAGAACATACGAGCCCAGCACATTCGGTTTACAGGTAGCAGCTCTGGTGGCTAAGCCACTAATTTTCACCCAAACTATCTGAGAAACTTTAATTATGCTTGAATCTGACTCTCACCTGGCAGATGCTGATTCATTAAGTCTGGGTTGGGACATGGGCATCTACAAGGTAAATAGTAATGACAACAGCTAATACCCATTAGTACTCATGTATGCCTGGTATTGTGCTAAGTGTTTTAACTATAATAATTTATTTAATCATTCCCCCAGGCCTCCATAAGATAAGCACTTTTATTACCTACATTTTAAGATGAAAAATTGAAACAAAAATGTTAAGGGAATTAACTAAGATCATAAAGCCAATAAGTGGTGGAAGGACTTGAGCCCTTGCGGTATGTTTCTAGGCCATGTCTTCAATCACTATGCCATGCTGCCCCTCAACCCTCCACGGAAGATTCAGGTCAGCTCTCAGGCCAGGAACCTCTGTACAGACATACAAGTAAATACAGGGAGTAGAGAGAGATGAGCCAGTGTAGGTTGGCAGGCATCAGATCAGGCACAGCCTTGTTCGCATGCTGAGGAATCTGACATTGAGGTCCTTCAACCACAGTGAAGAATTTAAAGCTACTCAGCACACCTACATGATCTTTTTTTCAGCCAAGTGCAGAGGCCTGGGTGCTTGATGCAGGCAAAGAGATATTTAAGATTAGCAACAGACTCATTCATTTCTTTAGTATTATACATTGAACAACTACTCTGTACTAGGTGCCATGGATACAGGAAGTTATTAAAACATAGCCCGTTTCCAATAGAATAACTGTGGCAAAGAGCTCTAAATCCCACAGAAAAAGTCAGCACAAGAAGCCACGAATGTCCAAAGAAGAAAATCATCACTTTAATCTAGAGAGTCCACAGAGGCATCTCATAGGCATGGGTGTCAGAGGCAAGGAAGATTCTAGAGAGAAAAGGAATGTAGGGTGTGAGTGGAATCCAGCTGATGTTAGAATCTGAGGTCCACGCTGCAGGAAGAAAATAAAGGGGGAGGAGGAATCAACAAGAAAGTGAAGAGAAGTTTCTACCAACAAGAGGGGCCCCAATGAGGAGGAAGAAAACCCAGGTAAAATCAATATGAAGTCTGAGACAGAAAAGAAAAGCAGAAGCACAAAATGTCAGAGCCGAGAACCACCTTCTGTCTCTCAACCTGTACCTGATTCCAAACACCTTCTGTGCTATTTCAACGGCGAGAACCGAGACTTCCATTGCTTTTTAGCCATCAGCTGTAAAATAATCACAGAGTTCTCTTTGGTCCTCTAGTAAAAATAATGAAGAACAGAGACATTAGAAAACATACTCAGAGCCAAAGACAAAACAGGAATGTTCTCTCTTTGCCAGACCACCGCGGTCTGTACACCTTCACACAGTCCTGCTCTTATAAGGAGGCCAATGAACCATGGTTAGGTCTTATTTTATAATCTGTAGGAACTAAAACATGCAACGCATGCCGCAGGAGCCCAGGGACTTAGTTTCCAGTTGCACCTCTGCCACTGATTTGCCAGGTGACTGGAGAAATTATCTCCTCTCCTTGTGCCTCGGGTTTTCTTCTGTAAAAGATGTTTTGACTAATAATTTGAAAACTGCTTTAGCAGTAAATCCCCTCTTATTTTAAATAAAAATTCACAAAAAGCACTGAGCTTTAATACATAAAACATATCAAAGCAGAATGTGCTCTGATGGAAAACTTCAGAGTGACAAACATGTGGGAGTTTGCCCACCTAAGAATTCCATGGAAAACCGTTGAATATTTTTGGACCTTTCTGACACCGGGTTCTTACAACTCTCTGAGAACAGAGAAAAAGGGAAAGGCGGCAAGGGCTGTCACTGCTGTACTAGGCTGGTGACAGAGCAGCTGAAATGAGGAGCAGGCCAGGTCTCCAGGACTGAGTCATGGGGTTCGCATGCAGGTGGTAACAGGCCAGCTAGTCTTGCCAATACGTGTAGCAGGGCTGTCAGTTCCAGATAGCAGGAATCAACCACGACTCGCTACTGGCTGCAAGAGACTGAACTGCAGATGCTGAGGAGCAAACAGAGCAGCTTGAAGCATGCGACAGAAAGGTAAATTCACAGGACAGAACTTCCAGGCGGCCAGGTGGTCCAGTGTGGCTGTACTATGAGGGAGCCTGCATCCAGCATGTCCTACAGGAAGCTCACTTTTCCTATTCCTCAAAGAATATCTGGACAGTTTTAAAGAGACAGGAGGAAGGTGAAAGAGACGATATGGATCTTGAGTCCTGACTTAGCTGAGTGTCAAAGTTTGAATTTTTCAGTAGTACTTTAATTCAGATTCCTAACTAAGAAAACAAGTCTGAAGAGTGAACATTTCTCCAGATATTCAATGGGAAAAAATCCAGATAGAGATGGTTTCCAAAGTGGTTTCAATTTTAAAACATTTCTCTATACTCTCAAATTCCCCAAGAATGAATGAGCTTGGGTGTGTGCGTGTATTTGGGGAGAGGGTGTAAGCAGGAGAGAACGAGGCACTGTAAACAACAAGCACATATTAGAAATCTATAAAGCACAGAAAACACCAAAGACAAAAAGTGGGTTTCCCCTTCTTGCACACCAGTGAATTAAAAATTAGCCTTTATAGTTTTCTATTAAGAAATTCTTAGGTCAACCTAATAGTTTTTGTATGGTTGGTTGCTTTTTATTAAAAAAAAAAAAAAAAAATCCCAACCTCCCTGCAGAGGCAAATGATTAGGAATTCAGTACTATCTAGCTATTATCTCTGTCCTGGTGCCCCGTTTTCAGAGACAAGGACTCTCCTCTATATCTAACCAGCAACTTTGGCACATTATAATTACTAGGAACAAATGCATACTTGTGGTGGCAGCGGAGAGAGAGCCTGTAGAAATACATAAATATCATCATCTCACTTTAAAAGGAAAGCAAGCTGTATAAATAAGACAAACTATTACAAGAGTTTAAAAAAATATATATCCCAACAGTCTTACTTGCAGTTAGCTCTTCAGTCAACACATATCACAGTCCTGGAGACAGACACAGGAACTGCAACAACTCTCTCCAGCTAAAACTTTCCTCCCGAGTTTATCCTCTGTTTATTTTTGAAGCATTAAAAGGCCGCCCTAAGAGGACACATTCGGTTTTCCTGAACATCCAAAGCAGCAGCAGAGTCCTGCAGAGAATTCGGAGCAATTTCGCGGAGGCTTGCTCCCTCCGCTGCGTCTCCGCGGTTGCTCCGAGCTTGTAAATACAAGCTCCGTGGACAAAGTCCCAAATGACATCACTGGCAGCTGCTTATTGTTGAGTCTTTATTAACTGACTGTCAAAAAGAAAGGAGGGGGTGGGGAGCAAGAGTATCTTTTCTGCAGCAAAAATCGGCACCTTGGAGTAGATTCCGGATATACATGCGTTAATAACCCCATTGATTCAAATTTTCAAGAGCCTGGTTTCTCTCAGGTCAGACTCTCTCCTGAAAAAAAAAAAAAAAAACTGAGATCACCTCCACTAATTTACGCTGAATAAACTGAAGAGGTGAAAGGAAAAGTTTAAAATGCCAGAGTAGCCAAATCGAGTTCTTTACCCGCCTGTTTGTAGTCTGCTTTGGGATTTGATGGATCGTAAATATACGAATATTAGTTATGTCTTATATTGCCTGACAAGTTTTACTGTGATATGTATACCTGTCTAACATATACCTGTCTAACATATACCTGTCTAACATAACCCAGGACTGTGTGCTGGGTTACAACTCTTTTTAGATATACTCTAAAGTTTACCTTGAAGTAGAAGGAAGAGCTCCCTGAAATCATAATATCATAAAGGAAACTGAGAAGAGTGCTAGAAGTCTTTCTTCAGATTCTCACAGTGTTAATGACCTACCTGGACCAACAGCATGGAGCCAAAAATAAACAAAAAAGCCACCTCTGTCAAGTATCTCTAATAATCTCAAGGACTACTAAAAACTCCACCTACTTCCCACCAGCAAGATAAAAGTGGGCACTTTCACCCCTATTTTCATTACTCTCTTCTCTGTCAGCTGATTCTTACTTGAATTTTTATAGTTATCTCCCCACCCACCCCAGCCCCCACCTAGAGAAATCCACCATCTCTGCCTGGGGCTACAACACTCTGAACTGTTTTCCTTCCTTCCTCTGAACTGCTGTAATGAAGCTGACTATTTATATATATTTGCTGCTTTTTATACACTGACTTGTATTTTTAGCTTGTTTTTTAGCCATCTGTGTCTGTCTCCCCAACTCAGTTTGAAAGGTCTTCAAGGGTAACCATTGTGTTCTAAGTGTTATTAGTTTATACCCGAATCCGAGGCCATAGTGAATCTCAAACAGAAATGGGGGGAGGAGGGCGCTGAGGGAGGAGGCAGGAACAAGGGTAGCAGAGCCCATGGAATGGGTGTATATTTAGATGAAGCACTCTCCCTTACCTTGGAAAACGACCTCACATCTTATTACTCGCACCGAATGCTCACTGCAGATCCCAAAATTATTTTCTCAAAGAGCAGTGATCAATTATTGATTTGGTAGGATATCAAGACCCCAAAATCTGCCACTTTCATGGAGGAATCAGTTAAAAACAATGTGTAGCTTAAATGTTATTAATGGGTCTCAATCAACGCAATATGTATGGAAAGCAAATTAGAAGTACTTAAAGATTTTATTAAGTACAAACCTTTAGACCCAGCAATTCCACTTTTCCAGAATGATCTCAAAATATACTCATAAAAGAGACCGAGGATATAAGTTCAAGAATATTCTTTGCAGCATTATTTGTAAACCAATAGAAAAAAAGACCATTTAAATATTCATCAATATGAGAAAAGGTAAATTATACAAATTGTGGTACCTGTATAGTATATAAAACTTAGAAGGAGTTGAAAAAAAATGAGGTAACTGTGCATATACTGATACAGAAAGAAGTATGTAGTTGCTTATTGAACCAATAAAGCGAACTGCAGTACAGAATATAACATATGATGGGGGGTATTATACAAATTATTAACAGTGGTTATCCTTGGGAAGTAAGACAGGGATACTTTCACTTTTGTATGTTTCTGTGGGGTTTGACTTTTTTTTTCAATGAGCATGTACTACTTTCGTTATTAAAATAACAATAAAAATAGAGGATTGTACAATTTGCAAAATAAGTGACAGGGAGGAAGCTAGCTATTCCTTCAACAAATGTCTGACATATAGTAAGTATGTGCTCAATAAAGATCTACTGACTGAAGGAGTATTTGTGGAGTTTCTACTAGGATACAGCAGAATGTGGGAATGGAATTAGATAAAGAAGAGGGAATCAGCCACTGGGTTTTCATTTCTAATTGAACGACTGACTGACCCCCTTTCCATTACTTTTGAAGACTGATGTGAAAACCTCTTAGATTGTGTCTACCTTAAGAAATGATTAAAGTGCTCAGAACATAAAATGCTGACCTTTCCCTTATGCAACTGCTGTTTGACAAATGGAGTTTAAGGTAAGACAAGTATGAACCACTTTGGTTCTGTTCTATGGTTGCTAGCAAGCACTGGAGGGGAAGTCAGAAAACTTGTAAGGGCGCAGGTTTCCTAACTCCTTGTCATGGCTGGTCTTACATTAAGGAACTGTCCAGTAGGAAGTTAGGTAAGTCTAATCCATAAAAAGTCTTCAAAGCTTTATTAAGGAAAGATTTGGGGCTTTGAAAGTCAGTGGCCTGGAATGATGTCATGAAACCTAGGTCAGTCTTTCCTATATATGACCTAAGGGGCCTATATGGTAGAAACTTACAGGCGTAAGCCAGATATAAGATACTATGTATCTTTAGGAAGGAAAAAAAGCCCAAGGTAAGAAAGGTTTTTCAAAGCACTGTTTTCATTCCTCGGGAGAAAACATACTGGAGTCTTGTCTTACTTCCAAGTAAAAAGATACCTTATGTCCATAATAATTTCAAGAAAAGGAAAGCAGAGCCCATATTTCCTGAATGTTTTCATATTGCTATGATCCACATATTAGACTGGATTCTGTTTAATTGCACATTTGAAGCTCCTTGGGTGTCATAAAGTCACACTTTTCAAGTGAGTACTAAATATATTTAACTTGACTTAAAACTTCCTTGACTTAAAAACGAGGGCAAGGTGAAGTGAAGGAAGGGTGCTGTCTTCCCCACCCAGGTGATCTTTAATGCTGTGGCCGAAATTACCTCAACCTGCTGAGATGTTCGGCCCACCTCTTTCAGTGCCTTCTACTCCTTTATTCAGACAACTTCCTCTCACCCCATGAGGCCTGCCGTCACTAATGGAGGACTGCCAGCCAACGTGGTAACAGGCGTATGAATGTCTTACCTGTTCATTTTTTAAAAGGTCTCATACTGTATTCTTCATGTTGAAGTGTTTTCTGTTTTAAACTGAAAAAATCCCTAAAATCAGAAATGGTAATTAGATCTGCGAGGTTTGAAATGCAGCTAAAAGGTCCTTTAGAGGTGCTTGCTGGATGACCGTATCTTGCTAGGGGTTTATCAGGACTATCGTCACTGGGACAGCTTCTTCCTCCAGTGTCTGACTTACTCTCCTACCCTGATAAACACATATAGCCACTACCATTTATTAAGCATTTATATGTGCCATTAGTTTTAATTGTTTCATGTAACTTACCTTTAAAATAACCCAATGGGTTACATATTATTTTCACTCCCCTTTTATTACAAAATAAATTGAGGCCCAGAGAGCTATGTTCCTTAAGTAATTTGGTAAAAGGTAGATCTACCATTTCAATCCTGCCTGACCTTCCAGTGCCCTAGGGAGGCTCAGATCCCTCGGAGGTTTAGAAATGTTGAAGAGAGTTGGTAAACCAGCATGAATAATGGTAAGTCATAATGAGAAGCATGTAGCCATCATTAAAGTACTCATTTCTGATTTCTGTATAAGATATATGGCAGGGCACATTCAACAGACCTTCGGACCTGAATCTCAAACTAGTGTGGCTTCCGCTCATTTCTGTAACATAACCCCTCTGCTTAGCTCTTCAGGGAGATGTACTGTGGAGATGTACAGGTGTGAGACCATGGGAATCAGATTCACAGGGCTCCGCCTCAGAGCATCAGTGTGGAATAAATTTCCCATACCCTTGGAGGTAGGCAAGATAAAATTGCAGGAAGGAAAAAATATTAACTGGCAGCCATTTGAAAGTGTTATAAGCTGTTTCCCCTTACATTAAGAGTAATGCGTATTCCGTTGCTCAATATCTATTTTCTCCTCACGGAGCTAATGGTTCTACTAGGACTTAAGAGACAACTTGTAGCCAGCAAGTACTCCCCATAACGGTTAATGCGATCAGGAACAGAAAGCAGAAGAGATTTTAGAAGGTGTAACACTGAAATCTATCAGAATTTCCCAAATGAATTAGCATGGCTTTGAGAGTACAGTCTCTAGGGCCTCCGAGAATCTGCATGTTTAGAAAGTGGTCCACATCATTCTCATGCAGATGGTCCTCAGGCATATTTGAAAAAGCACTGGTTATAACAAGAGAAGTACATGATCCTCTTGTCTATAGTCAGATGTTGATAAAGATCATGTAGCTCTGTCCAGGTTCTTCAGGAAGAGCACTGCGAGCAATTTGCAAGTTCCTGGTAACCATTACCAACAACAGATCACATCTGAAGCAGAGTTGGTGCAGAGCGTAACTTGGAAAAGACAAAATGGTTGCCACACTGACTGACCCAACACACAGTCGGATAAAGACATTTACAGGCATTCATCTCTACAGATGATAGTCCCCATACATGAGTCAAACAAAAAACAGGAGTAAACCATATAGTGCGAAGTCCAACAAAGTGCAGATTACTCCCATAATGATGGCTTTGACATGCATCACAATACATCAAACTTATACCTGTCTTTGCCTTGAGTAAGGGAGAAAGGGCTGCTTGCTGGTACTCTCAACACATGTGCAGTCTATTTATTGAGTTGTTGGCACTGTTGGAATACCAGGAATTTTAGGGGGCTAGGACTGATATGGAAGATGCCTATTAAAAAAGGAGGTGAAGGGAAAAAATGTAAATTTGACTATGAAAACTTGCCTGGGACCTGTCCTGGAAATGGAGTCCTATCCCCTCCACCCGAACTCCGCCCCACTGCCAGTACATTAGCCTTCTCAACCTGCTCAGGCTCCAAGCCCAGCCCAGGAAGGAACAGCGAGGGTTAATGTCCCTAAGGCACTGGAAGGCTTTTGATGAAAGGCCCAATGTAAGTATAAAGTATCACCATGAAACTGGAGGATTCTATTTCAGCCTCCTCATTGTGTTGTTGACAGTGCATACTGTGAGTTTGACATTTTTAACTACTTTGCTTGCCCCAAATATAAAGGACTGGGCAAGAGGAGGTGGGAAAAGGGGAGGGGTGGGGGAACCATATTCTTCTCCTGACTTCGATTTTACACAACTCCCTTGCACAGCATTAAATTCTAGAGTGCAAGTCTGGTCCAGTGATGCTACTTCAGAGATTTATGTAAATTAATTAAACAAGATGCAAGTTGCATTCCTTTTAACCTGAGAACAGAGTCCTCCTGAAACCAGAGCCTGAGGGAGGTTTCAAGGGACAAGGCTGTCTGTAAACTGAGAACCAACTCATTTTGTGGCCCATAGCAGTGATTGTCTGAATAAAAAGACCCTGAGTCCGATTTCCATCAGATACCAAGAGGCCATTAAAATCAGTGATAGCACTAAGGGAAGGAAGGGGATGGGGGACAGCCACTGACTTTCCCAGTGTGTGAGACCCAGATTGTTGCGTGATTAGCACTCTCCATAAAGCCCGCCCTAAATGGCAGAACAGCCAGCTCCCCATGGTTCCTGCAGCACACTGGGGCTCTGGCATCTAATAGTCCCTGCCCCCATTGCCTCATACCAGTCCCTGACAACACCCCTGGGATTGGGAGAGGAAAAGCTGATAACGGTGTAGGATGCCTCAGGAGGAGGAAGGAGGCAAGGTGGGGTCCCCAGGGGACAGACTCCCGGGCTCTGGAACCCCTCCCTGCATTTGTCCAAATGGCCAGCAGAGCCCAGGGCTGACTGGAGCACTCAGGCAGCCCCAGAAACCCTTCTTTTGTGCTGACAAATCTCCTTAAGTCAAAAAGACAAAAGTGGGGATGCTGGTAGGGGAGACAGGTCAGGGGTTAATTAAAACTGTCCACTCCCCTTTGAAAGTATGAGCACTTGCGCAGACACACACACACACACACACACACACACACACACACACACACACACACACACACACACACACACACACACACACACACACCCCGAGGCTATTTTTCCTCTGATCACCTGATAGTTTAAGCTCCAGAAACACCTCATGTTTGTGGTAAAAGTCCTCTAGGGCCCTTAGAAAAGGATTTCTTACAGATTGGGGAGGTGGGTGGGGTGGGCAGCCCTCTTCAGTCTGTCCCCAACCAAATAGCTCTGGGAAGTCGACAGAAGTGGCAAACATGGAAGGGCAAAGCAGGAAGACAGCTGCCTGCTCAGGTGCAAAGAGCACCTTTAGATAGATACACAAGGCGGAGGCTCCAGGAGATGCGGCAACCTGTGCTTTGCCCCTGTGGGCTTCTCTAGATCCAGGGCAAGCACCACTCTTGCCCCAGCTGGCCACACAGAGGGGGAAAGTGGTCACCACGCCAGCATGACGATGCACATTTAGTCTTTCTCCCAGGAAAGGAAGCACCACACTTTTCTCTCACTCCAGGCAAACCTCACTACACTGTGGAGAAATAGTACTGTGTCCTGAAAACCCAGTATTAGAATACTCTGTAATTCCCCTGAGACTTCAGAAACCCTGAGGGACTCACTCTGGACTATTAGACCTTTGGAGATTAATAGAGCCCTCAGCTCTATTGTCACTGACATTTTAAGTTTTATATTTTATATCAATCCAGGGAAATTACTTTAAAACAGATTAAGTCTTTTTCAAGTACAATAATCTGTTGCTAAACCTAAAAATCTACTAGTGGGGAAATTATTTTTTCTGTATAGCCTTTCTACTAACAAAGAAGAATAACCATTCAATGTATTAGTTATCATTCATTATTTTGACTGATTATAATAACACGAGTCCTATTGATCACGCACACGAGATGCTGTTGTTAGGTTAAAAATCACTTAATGACATGGCTAATACCTTTTGAAGAAATATAAAAATGACAAATTCCTTGTTTTATACGAAAACAAGTGCAGTTAATATAATCAGGAGGTCTTGGAATGTTATTTTAGCAACATGATACTTTTTAAATAAAATCTTAGGTAGAACTGGATTACATAAAACAGTTCAGAAGTGCTTTTTATTGGTAAGGTCCTACAGCCCATTCTGCCAGCCCTCCTCTGCTCCCACCCACCAAACCAAGCAGAAATGACACACGTTTATAGGCAGAGCTGGATATTTTGAACTAAATGACATTATTATTTTCCTGTCTACTTCATCCCTATTGACCCCTGTCCTCTGAGCCCTTTTAACCCATACCTTCTGCACCACCCAAGTTAGCATTTAATTATACTCAGCAAGGACTGTGTGTTTATATTTGCCATTCGGAGGTAACTCTTACCTCCCAACCAGATTGTAGTCACCTCGACAGAGAGACCATATTTATACTTCAGTAGTGCCCTCTGTGCCAACATGGTGCCAGGAATGTACAAGCTGATTGTTCACAGAGATTTATTCCAATTAAAGGAGACTTAAAAGTCGCAGGAGGCCTAAAAGATACGAGAGAGTGTGCAGATTTGATCCAACCTAGGATACCAGTCACAGACTTGAATGGACAGCGGTGAAAGGAAGAGGCAAGTCATCAGGGCCAAGGATAAGAAAACCTGGCTGCCTTTCTTCTTGTTCTCCTTTCTTTTCCTTCCTCAGCCACCCGTCTTCCAAGCCACATGGCAGGTACATGTTATCATACCTGCCTTTTCCTCCAATATGCAATTAGCATCACTTAATAATGGTGGAAAATGTGTTAGGAGTCTAGAGAAAATAATTTATTATTGTCTAGCAAATGTCGTGTGAACTTGAGGGCTACACCAATACATTAATCTTTTAAAATATTATCTTTTAATTTGTTATTGATTTTGCCAACTCATTCACTGAGTCATTCGCTAAACATTATATGGAGCAGTTTACGGTTTATCAACAAGTCTTCATTGAGCACCTTTGCTATTCTAGGCTCCATGCATATCGTAGACCTGAGCAGCTATGAAACTCATAGAATAGTCTGTGGATATCTGGTGATCGAAAAATGTGATAGAAAATACATTGAAAAAGATATTTCCACCTCCATTTTGATAAAAATAATGTCAAAGTGTAGGGATCATTAGTCTAAGGGTGAGAGGTGGCAACTGAGACTGTGTGTTAGAAACAGAAAAGTTAAGGCAACCTGCCAATAAAATACAGATGCACAAACCTCTTGGATACAAAGAACTTAGTTATCCGCAGGGAGCCAAGTTCATCAATGGAAATGTAATTGTTCACTGGGTGTGAACTATGATTTATATGAGGTCAGAAAGTCCGAAAGTCACTGTTAGTCAGCGCTTTTCCTGTAACACATTCCATATTTTGGAAAGAAAGTAAGCAGTTCTTGCTCTCGTTTCAATATAGAGACAAGACCAGCTTCCACTGGATACTTTGGGCCTTGAACTTGGATTAAGCAACCCTTATAAATGCGCTCCCAGAAGCAGGTAGCATCCCAGCCCCACACCAACTTAATTATGTTCAGTTCCTAGAGAGAGACTCAATCTCTCTAGGAGGAGGGAAAATATATGCCAGGGGTCAATTTGGGTGAAACTGGCTAACTTTGAAACACTTACCACCCCTCTGGGGAGAGAGAAACCAGGAAAGAATTAAAGGATGTTCCAGAATCGGTAAGGTAAGAGAAGGCTCAAGGGTTGTTCCAAAATGTACATGGGTGCAAGAGCACCCCAGTCTGAAGACAGTGGCTCCGGACCTGGCCTGACAGCACCTATGGCCTTGTAAGCATCTGGGTGCTCTATGGCATTTAACTCTGATTTGTGTCTTA